>NC_084641.1:7493397-10077147 GCF_019802595.1 Syngnathoides biaculeatus | reverse complement strand
ACACACACACGCAGGAAGGCGAACACGCTTACACAAATGAAGCTAGATGGGAACAACACTGGCTGGCTGGCTTAATACTAACACAATACAAATTAAGTAGATGGGCTAATAGAATACCATTGATGATGCTCTCATAATCTTTTAGGCAACTGATATTTGAACACAAACAATGTAGCCACTTATGTAGACTGTCAATATGGTCATACTCAAAGCTCTAGAATCTTTCATCTTTGATAAACACAATTAATATCACTGCAGTTTACTGAGTCAATTGTGAACTCTTCTCCTTGTGTGTCTGTCTGTATTTAAATGCCCCCTTTTCCAAGGCACGAAAGAAGACAGTGTGGGGCTGGAACGAATTAAAAGCATTTGCATTCATTTAAATGAGGAAAGATGATCTGAGGTACAAATCCTTTGAGCTACAAGTGTGAATTAAACTTGTAAGTCGGAGTAACACTTTACATTTTCAATAAAAAAAATGTCACTGAAATGAATTCTACCTATCTATCTATGTACTTTAGGGAGTAAAGCTGCACCTGGAGGCGAGGGTTGGCCACATGTGGATGTTTAAAAGACAACAGCTCAGCACAAAGTGACCCCTTCTGGTTGTCGATGGCTTCGGAAGCCTAAAGATGGATAATAACACCGTAAAGCCAATGAATACATCCATGACAACGGCTGCACAATAATCAAATTTCATTGGTGATCACAATTTTGGCTGCTTTGATTGAAAAGATTTAAAGCTTTTTTTTTTTTTTTTAGATCTAAATTTAAAATGTTTCAGAAAAAAAAGTGCTGCATTTGTAGCAGTGCCTGCAACCTAGTCGGTCAGCCACCAGTGAGCGAATGTACACAATGGTTAAGGTTTTGCTTCATTCAGGGCTGGCAATGTGCGCTGTGACCAATTTCAAAATAAAAGCTTAAAATGACATTGATATAGTAAAATATGAATCTTTTATTTTACGGTTGGCCCACTCAGCACATAGGGGGAGAGGCAGTGCGTCATGGTAAGACACTATTAACTATCATTGTAGCGGCAGCCTCGACTTCCACTTTTCGGCTGGCCTGAACACAATGAAAACAAATGCTGGAGGTAGAGAGAGGGGAAAACCACAACCACTCAAGTTCTTTGCAGTTTGTAACCATGCATAACTGACCAATTGTCAACAAGAACAACTGAGAAGTACCCATCTGAGACAATTAGCTACATTGACGGGGATTTTCAAATTAAAAGTTGATGCTTGCAGCCTAATTTTAGTTTTTTTACATCAATGATGTTAGCGTCCGTTAAGTTGGAATTTTTGTGATTGCAGTTTGTAAAAGGACATTTATTCCGTTACCCCATGGTGAACTACAATTTTTTGGAGTCAAATTATTTCTTATTGTTATTATTTTGCACTGAAAGCCGTTACATTTCGTCTGTTGAAAAGTACTGCGACACAAACTAAGCCTTTTCCCAAAAATGAGAAATCATTGTGGTCAATAATTACGATTACAATACTGATCAAAATAACTGTGCTAATCATTTTGGACATAATTGTGCAGCCCGATCCATGACTATATTCTGGTTTGTTTTCATGGTGACACAGATAATTCAGACTTCACCTGCTGCAGATACTGGTTGATGGTGATGTGAGCCATGATGTCATTTTCTGAGAACAACCTCACCCTGTGGAAGATCCTGTTAAAAATAACAGTCACAGTGAATCCAATATGTCACTTTTTGGGGGTAAATTTAAGAATGGCAGGTCAAGATTTAATGATACCAACATAAAGCTGGCTCCAGGTCCCTAATGAGAATAAGCAGTATAGAATATTTATGGATGGCTGATCACATTCAATTTCAAAAGTATACAGAAAATCTTGGATTAAAATGAGTTAATGGTGAAAATTCATCCAACCATTACCTGAGCCACTTATCCTCATTAGGGTCACAGAGCACTGCAGCCTATTCCACCTACCTCGGGGCAGGAGGCAGGGTACACCCTGAACTGGTAACGGCAAGCATAGAAACAACCAACCAGTCACACTCAAATTCACACCTACAGGTAACTCAGTCTCCAATGGATAGGTTTCCAATAACGTCACCACCACCCTTAGACCAATACGGATAAATTAACGATGGAAAAAAAACTTCAACCTTCACCTACCACCTGTGTTCTTTCACCCCTATGACACACAAGATGGCGTAATTGGAAACCTATCCATTAAAACATGTTTTGGTGACACAGGAAAGCAGCAAAAGCTCAAAGAATGTTTAGAACCAAAAAAAAAAAAACAAAAAAAAAAAAAACAACAAAAAAAAAAACGTTTGGCACTGTCATTAGAGTTCACATTCTAATCAAATGATCGATTTCCAAAATATTCACATTTTTCGATACAGACCGCCAAACCAAAAAGACGGGCACATAATTGACAATCAACCCTTGAAACTCCCATTACACAGCATTTCTAGACTTTCATTAACGTAATATGCATGTTTTTGGAATGTGGGAGGAGAAGGCGAAGACAACCCAGGGGACAACATGCAACCTTCACAGGGCTTGAGCTAAGATTCGGACAGAGTAACCATAAAACTAATGTTTCCCCAAAATTCACCACGATAGGAAATTTTAAAACACACGATCATTTCATTTCATTAATATCTAGTTAATGGCTGTATCAGTCGATGTATAAATTTAAGTGGACAAAAATGTGTAGTTATACATTTATAACATGATTGACCGGCTAATTGAAAGAAGTGAGGGAGAGTCGTGCAAGTTTTATGGCCTAAAGATATCTTGGTCAGAGTCAAGTCGTGAAACATTTGCTTTGCATCTTCGCGAAATGAGTTTCAACAGCCCATCTTGCGTTGACAACGTTCCCATTGCTTCATGTTTCATATGCGAAAAGCAGCTAAAAAAAAAAAATGAGCGTTAGCATTAAAGCTCACCTTTTCTATGTGAAATACTTGCAAATTTCTCCCGACTTTGAACAATTAAACCGAATACACATATATTTATTGATGATGAGGTACAGCGTACTTTTAGTCTGCTATTGTAGCCAACAAAATAAAGATTCAAATGAAGACTCACTAGAATTAACATCCGGGTCGTAATACATTTCCGGTTCGCAATTCTTCTTCTTTGGTTGTTTTTGTGACACGAACGTTGTGCGGGGCATTGTTGCCCTTGTCTGCCTGTTCTCTTCACTGCATCGTCTTCAACACTTTTTCTTCTTGTAATTAGCACAACATGAGTCACACAATACCGCCTCACAAAAAAAATAAATACATAAAATTGAGACAAAGGTCAATTATGTGGGATACAGTGAGGTCACTGCATAGCGAATAACCTTTAACTGTGCTTACCATACATTACAATAGTACCACAAAATGGCTAACTCAGTGAAAGGGATAGGGCCACAGTGGACAGGGAGGGAGTCTCTCTATATATCAGAATATATTTCAGCTTTTTGACTAGCTGCTTCTTTCACATATTTTGGACTCAGAGTGCCAAAATTAAAAACAATGAAATAATTAGATGCGTCAAAGTATTTACTGTATTTCTGTATCTATTTTTAATATTTATGTAATCATGGAAAAGCATTCATTTAAGTATTTTGGTTTTAATGTCAATTATTTTTCAAAATTTATCCATACAGTACTTCCATACATGCATTTTCTGAGTTGTTTATCCTTACAAGGGTCACAGGAGTGCAGGAGCCAATCCCAGCTATCTTTGGCCAGGAAAAGGGGTACACCCTGACCTGGTTGCCTACCAACTGCAGGGCACTTAGAGACAGACAACAGTCACACCTATGGTTTTTGTTACAGTGAAGAAAATCAGTATTTGAACACCTTGAGACCTTGGTTTTCCTGGCTGTGTGCTTCGCGTCACTGTCATGTTGAAAGACCCAGCCACAATCTATCCCATCTTCAATGCTCTGACTGAGGGAAAGAGGTTGTTCCCCAAAATCTCACAATACATGGCCACGGTCATCCTCTCCTTAATACAGTGCAGTCGTCCTGTCCCATGTGTAGAAAAACACCCCAAAGCATGATGCTACCACCCCCATGCTTCACAGTAGGGATGGTGTTCTTGGGATGGAACTCATCATTCGTCTTCCTCCAAACACGGTTAGTGGAATTATGACCAACAAGTTCAACTTTGGTCTCATCTGACCACAAAACATTCTCCCATGGCTCCTCTGTATCATCCAAATGGTCATTGGCAAACTTAAGACGGGCCTTGACATGTGCTGGTTTAAGGAGGGGAACCTTCCGTGCCATGCAGAATTTTAAACCATGACGTCTTCGTGTATTACCAACAGTCACCTTGGAAACGGTGGTCCCAGCTCTTTTCAGGTCATTGACCAAGTCCTGCCGTGTAGTCCTGGGCTGATTCCTCACCTTTCTAAGGATCTTTGAGACCCCACGAGGTGATATCTTGCGTGTGGCTCCACTCCGATTGAGATTGACCGTCATGTTTAGCTTCTTCCATTTTCTAATGACTGCTCAAACAGTGGACCTTTTTTCACCAAGCTGCTTGGCAATTTCTCCGTAGCCCTTTCCAGCCATGTGGAGTTGAACAATTTTGTCTCTGGTGTCTTTGGACAGCTCTTTGGTCTTGGCCATGTTACAAGTTTGAGTCTTACTGATTGTATAGGGTGGACAGGTGTCTTTATGCAGCTAACAACCTCACACAGGTGCTTCTGATTCAGGATAATACATGGAGTGGAGGTGGACTTTTAAAGGCGGACTAACAGGTCTTTGAGGGTCAGAATTCTAGCTGATAGACACGTGTTCAAATACTTATTTGCAGCTGTATCACACAAATAAATTGTTGAAAAAAAATCATGCATTGTGATTTTTGGATTTTCCTTTTTAGATTATCTCTCTCACGAGGCCCCGTAGCTCAGTGGTTAGAACACTGGTTAGGTAAACCGGGGGATGTGGGTTCGTATCCCACTGGGGCCTCCACTTCCCGAGAAGGGTTGCGTCAGGAAGGGCATCCGGCGTAAAAATTGTGCCAAACATATATATGCGTTCATCTGAGATGATACGCTGTGGCGACCCCGAAAGGGACAAGCCGAAAGGAAAACAACAACAGATTATCTCTCTCACAGTGGACATGCACCTAAAATGATAATTTCAGACCCCACCATGATTTCTAAGTGGGAGAACTTGCAATATAGAAGGGTGTTCAAATACTTATTTTCTTCACTATATGTAGGAGGAAACTGGAGTGCCTGGAGAAAACCCACGCAGGCACGGGAAGAATATACAAACTCCATACATGCAGCCAGGGGCGGGATTTTAACCCCAGTTCTCAGAACTGTGAGGCCAACGCCCTAACAGGCCTCCGTGCTGCTATACCGTAGTTTAATATTGAAATATTTATTTACAAAATGCCATGCCTATCGAGTGCCACTTTGGATTTACGGCGTGGGTTTACTGGCACAAAACCTTGTTTCTCTGCCCAGAGCTTCAAAAATCTTGGAGGACATCACATCCGGTGTAACAAATCCGCAAGAGCTTGGCCTTTAGAAAAAGTATACACCCACAACTGAGCAGTGACAGATTGTATTTATTATTATTATTATTATATTTCATTACACAGGAACGCAGATCAGTGATGTGAAGCGGCTTAACTTGTTTCACCAAGACAAACATAATCAAAAAGAACACTTGATATATTCAGACCAAGGGCAGGCAAACATTTGTGCTCAAAGGTCACATTTAATTTCTAAATAGAACAGATGGGCCAACATATTTGTAGATGAGATGAAAACAATTTGGTAAAGGTTGAGTATGAAATGCATACAGGTTTATTGTAATCATCCATTCTTAGGATTAAGCACTCATTTAAAGGTGGTGTTTGCAGTTAAAAAAAAAACAAACCTTTTTCCCCATAGATGATGAAACCCGTTTGTGTGACGTGATAGTACAAAATTGAAAGGATGGTTTGAAAAGTCATCCTTCTCGCCCCACTTCATGCCTCTCATTTAATTATGATTATTATTTTCAAACTTGCCACAGCAGGACAACACCCAATCAGAGGCTGTAGAGACCAGAAGCCGTTGTCATTCATTTTCACATGCACACTGTGCACCCGCAGACTTGCAGGGTCATAAAGCAACCTGTTGCAAAGAAGACTCTTCTAGTTTTTGGACGAGAATAAAAAGGAATTACCGGTGGGTGTTTGAATGAAAAACGCTGGGTCTTGTTTGCATGTCTCCTCTAGCGTTTTTCTCAGCGGAGACTAGCCGCTTGCTTCTATTGGTTACTAGCGGAAGCAGAGCACCAAAGGGGCAAAACAAGCGACAATGAACGCATTTTTGTGGAATAGCACGTCTAACAACAATACACACTTAAAAGCTCATGGAGATTCTGTTGTATTATCACCCGTGAAGGCAACATTTCATCACAACCCACTGAATTACTCTGGTCAATTAATGTAGCAGAGTGGCACATGACACAAGCAGACAGACATCGACAAAATAGCCCAACATGACTATGGCATGATTATCAGACACTAATGCTGGTAACACACTTAGGGAATGCTGATCTCTGAACACTGAAGCTCTACTTACCTTTTGGCTTTGAAATGATACTTGGTACTTCAGCAGTCTCACCATAGTACTCCTTTTTTTTTTTCATTAATATTGAACCTTAGTCCGTCTATTGACTGTGAAGGTGCATATTATGTTATTTAATCAGACTGTCTAAAGGCAAGTTGTTTAAAGGGGAAATCCAGTGCTTTGGATGAACAGTGCACCCAATAGGTCATGTAATACTGTATGTACCCTATTTTGACAATGTGATGTTAAATTCTCTCTCATTTAATAGTGTTTTGAGAAGATTTTTTGTCATCAACAATTACAAATTTTCAGGGGCGCTGCCATTTTCGCGAGCCACATGACCTACGTGCGCGGATGTGACGTGTACTGTGCCGCAACAAAGGGTCGTTTACATGGGACACCATTATGCCCAGCACCGATTTCTTGTATTTATCCTCATCTGATGAAGAAATAGCAATATCGGTTGATCGGGAAGATGGAGAAATACTTCCATCCAGATTTGAACCTGTGGCTGTAATTAATGCATATTCGGATGGTTCTTCAGGCAGAATGAGCGGAGTCTGACTACTCTGAGGCCTACGCGTGACATAAGTGCATAAACAAATGCCCCCGGGAGCAGCGGGTCGGCAGCCGCACATGGTTCTTCGGACGGGAATGACGCGGAGGCAAAATACGGTACATATTACATGACCTGTTGGATACACTGTTCGTGCAAAGCACTGGATTTTCCCTTTAAGATCACACTTGAGTGGACAGGCACGCGACAATTGTTTGGTTGCAAACAATAAGTACATCCTCTCTAAAATATTTTTAAAATATATTTAGTGTTGGAAACACCAAACGAACGTAATTTGTGTATCATGATTGGTTAATGACAAATATTTTTAACCCCCTCAAATAAATACTCAGCGATAAACGGTGAATCTTGTTTAACCAATCATGTTGCTTTTTAGAAAGACTGAGTGGGTCCAGGAGCCCACCCTGCACCACCTGCTCGAATAGTACTCTGAGGTTGCATGAGGTTGTCGCTGATGATTGGTCCTTGGCGATGGGCACACAGCGAATGGGAGGGGCTTATCTCACTGCAACCAATCGTCCACAGAGAAGGATACTGACTGAACACACAATGCCCAATGAATGAAACGTATTTGTAATGTGAACGAGTGAGCGGGGAACTCACCTGGTGTTGGGAGAAGCCGCTGTTGGAGGACTGCCGTTGGAAAGGGAAGAGGTGGAGCTCCACCCTTCTGATAACACCTGAACACCTTGACACACAAAAAGAGACACAAGTGGGAGTAAGTCACGTATGTGCAACTTGTCACAAAAGGAATCTCAAGTCAATAGCACAAAGTGTCAAGCAAGTCCCAAATTATTATGGAAAAAAAAATTGAAGTCATGTCACCATATGTTTATTAAAGATGAACAGTGGTGCCTCGCTACATGACTTATTTGTTCTGTGACCATGCTGGTAACTCAAAGCAATATTATTTCAAATTATCTTACCCCATTGAAATGACTGGAAATGCTATTGATCTACATTCCGTTCCAAAATTAAATAGAACGTAAGAAATTAAACTGGGCGGCACGGTGGATCAGATGGTAAAACGTTGGCCTCACAGTTCCCGGGTTTAGATCCCGGCCATGGCTGTGTGGAGCTTGCATGTCCCCACCCTTACCCCGTGCCGACGTGGGTTTTCCTCCCACATCCCAAATATAGGGAACATGAATTGGACACTCTAAATTACCCCTATGTGCGATTGTGAGTATCTATGTGCCCCGCGATTGGCTGGCAACCTGTTCAGGGTATACCCCGCCTCCTGCCCGTTGACCGCTGGGATAGGCTCCAGCACTCTCCGTGACCCTCGTGAGGATAAGCGGCAAAGAAAATGGATGGATGGATGGATGGAAATTAAACTGTTTTTTCCACATGTTTTGTTTCAAGTCAATGGCCACTGTGCTGCTCCTGCTGGTGTGTGCGTTTTGGCCACCTGGGGGCAGTATAATACACCCAAATTTATACATAGTGACTGTCCTCAGTAAACTGTAATTATATTAGCTTTCAGAGACCATAAAGAATATTGTATTTGAGTATTGTTGCATTGTCCACCTACACGTGTTGTTCAACCAACACATTGTTTGTTATGGACAAATATCCATAGCCTAAAGGGTGATAACGCCGCAACGCCAATATCATTTGCTAGACATTCTATGACACTTACCTTTATGCGTTAGCATTAAGCTAGCGCACTTTAAGACCTCATTATGTGGTTGACTTAAAAACACATGTACGTCTCTTTGTTGTATGTTAAGATTGACAGTGGAAGACAATAAACAACTTGAAGCTTCCTTTGAGAAGAATTGCTCAAGTATCTGCCAAACTGCTCCCTATTTTAAAGTTGAGTTCCATTAAAGGTTTTGCTCACAAGTCAAAGCAAAAAAATTGGACAAACAACAGCTTGTTCTTGTCAAACTCATCAGTTCGTAACCCGAGGCACCACTGTATTATTACTGTTACCTGAGTGATGCGAGTGGTGCGTCCGGTAGGGATAGGGAGATTGTCGTCTGACATAACCGTGGCGCCTGTATCCATGTTGATGATGGGATGGAAGCGAAAGGCTGCTGCTATAACAAAACGCCCTGCTTTCATCTGGCGAACACAAAGGCCAACCTGTGTTATGGTAGAAGCCACATTTCACCTTAGGTCCACACATACAGTACTTAAAGGAAAACTGACAGCCATACATACACATTTATACATATAATATTATTCACTTCAATGTCTATCCAAAAAAAAAAAAAAAAAAAAAATGAATGGAGAGCATGTCATTCATGCTTAAAGGGCTCCTGCCATGAAATGGATGATTTTCAGTATGTTATTAATGGAAAAAACGTCAGCCAATATGGGCCCATGCGATTTTTCACCACAAAACATGATTTTGACTATACAGCTTTTTGGAACTCCCGCCATGAAAATCCTCTCGAGGGATTTTTTTTCGAGAAGAAGCAGGAAGGACAGCGGCGCCCCCAAGTGGACTCGATTGTTTCCATTAGTTTTACCTCCGGGAAGGTAGCTCGCTGTTCTTTTTCCTCCCCGCACGCAGTCAAACCACCTCCCCGCCCAATCCACCTCCGCGTCGAGGCTAACGCCGGCGGCCGGTGAGCGACAACAGCGCCGAGATACTGGCAAGCGACAACATCGCGCACATCGACACATTTAACACCCCTGACTTACGTACTTTATGAAGTTATCATGACGTGGATCTTTTGTTACATTCTGAGAGAAGGATTACGTCGTCAGACCTGGTCGGAGCTTTTTATTACTGTTGCTTTCAAAGAAGTTTTTCAAGTTTAGTCTAGTTAGCAAGTTAGCTCGTGTTACACGTTACTAAACTGTCTTTTTGCTTCTATTTTATTGTTTTGTGTTGTATTGTCTTGTGTGTTAGTCTTAAACACAATACAAGTGCTTTGATATATGTTGCCGGTTTGACCAAGGCGATTTATTCTAAATTCACACGTAACATATGCTATAAACTGTGAGACAAATTTGTCCCCGCAACTATTATTTTTTATAATAGCTCTATATACAGATGTCATTTAGAACCCACAAAGGTCTCGTCCTTTGCACCCGTGCAATCTATTTTTCATGAGAAACTGGGTGTTTTGGAAAAGTGTGAAGAGTGAATCCATCCTCCTGAGTGTTCGGTATTTTGGCTAACATGATGAAAAAAAAACAAGTAATTTTTCGCCGGTACAATAGGTATAAACAAATATAAACACTCGACCCCCCCCACTCCAAAAAACATTACTTCTTGGTTCTTCTCCAACACAAATGCCTCGAGAGGATTTTCACGGCTTTTTTCGGGTGACTTTTTTTATAATTAAAAACATACTAAAAATTATGCTTTATGTGTCAGTTGACCTTTAAATAATGTGACACAACACACATGGCAATATAAAAATGCCCGTGTTTTTTTGTTGTTCTGATGGAGTGGTTTATGTAGGAGCATCAACACAGCACATCACACATTTGACGATCTAAATAAGAGGTGCCAAAACGTACGGCCCACAAATCGGTTTAACCCAGCCCGCAATGTGATTTTGTCAAGTATAAAACGATAGCTTGGACATGGACGTAAAAAAGAGCTCCAATTTTTCAATAAAAGCAACTGCTTTTCTGATTGCGTCCACTGGATAGCGCAATAACAAATGTGTTCAGCAAGTAAACCGTTTATACCAGGGCAGCATAAGTAGGTCAAACGCGCAGTCTGAATGAGCTGCTATGTGTACTGCTCACAGTGTTTATTACGACTTCTATGGTATGGTATTTTAATGTGTGCTTTGGCACCCTCATTGACCAAGTATGTCTGTCAAAAAAGAGAAAACCGGACTAAGAGTGCAGTGTGTTCCAAGAAAATTGGTTATCCTCCTCCATTTTTTCCACAGAAGTGAATGTGAAAACTGTATGTTTGATGTGTTCACAGCATGTTGCAGTGCTGAAAGAATATAACCTTCGTCACCACTATTTGAGCCTTTTTGCCAACAAATATGACAACTTGCAAGGACAGAGAAGAAGAGAGAAGGTGAATGAACCGTTGGCCTGTTTGAAGAGGTTTGTTTACTCACAGTTTACTCACAGTGGAGACATCAGTGACACTGCTGTGTAGGCTAGCTACCTCACAACAAATTAAATCGCAGTGGCTTCAAAATCATTTATGAGCGTGGATATGTAAAAACTTGTATGATGAAGGAGGTGGACATTGAGTCCTCTGAAAGCCTAACGAGAAACACGGTTCCAGACGGGATTTCCGATGTTTCAGTGAATTTGTACAGCCGGTTACAGCACCAAATAAAATCATTTAATGCGTTTTCAGTTGCAATTTATGAAAACATGGACATTACAGACACACACTGGCCATTTTCATCCGCGTTGTTGATGACACGTTGACCATCCCCGGAGAGCTGGTGGAGAGGGTGGCAATGAAAGATACAACGATGGCAATTGATAATTTCACTGCATTCGTCAAAGTGCTGGTCCCGCTCTGTCAGCCTGGCTACAGATGATGTACCCTCAATGGTCGCAAAAATAGCAGGTGTTGTGACAATATTACGGGAAAGTGCAATCTGCAAAAAGAGGACGTGATTTTTGGGACTTTTCACTGTATTTCGGAACAGGACGCTTTGTGTTGCAAGTCATCAACAATGGATAATGTCATGAAGGTGGACATCAAATCTGTTCATTTCATCCAATCCAGAAGCCTGAGTCAGCATCAGTTTCACAGTGTTCTTAGAGAGAAAGACCACATCTATGGCTTGCCATTCCACACTGAGGTAAGGAGGTTAAGCCGAGGTTCTGTGCTGAGGTGTTTCTTTGATTTATTAGAAGAAATTGGACGAAAAGGGCAAAGCAGTGCTAGAATTTCATTCTGCAGAATGGTTGCAGGACCTCGCATTTATGGTGGATTTAACAGAGCACCTTAATAACTTGAACAAACAGCTGCTGGGGTGCAACAAAGTTTTTACGCAGTACTATGGCGGTATATGCTCTTCTTGCACTTGTTTAGGGAACAGGACTATGTTATTTTTACATATATTTCTGCCTGAGAAATGACACCCTGATATAGTTCTGTGTTCTGTGATATACTTACAGTTGTTGAATAACTGAGGCCTGGTGTTTTTTTTTCCATCAGAATTAAAAAAAAAATCTTGACATGTTTCATGATTAAAAATTATGTTGTGCTCGTATTATTTTAGACTGTATTAAAACAAAGAAAACAATCATGACGTTTTTGTTTTTAAATTACAAAGTTTATAACTTGGTACATAAAGGCCATGATTTACCAGTCCGCCCCCCAGTTCATAGATTTTCCTCCATTTGGCCCCTGAGCGAGAATGAGTTTGACACCACTGATCAAAATAATCATAACTCAATGAAGTCCCCCTCCCCCCAACCAAAAGTGCTGGACTAGTCCAGGCAGCCATAAAATAAAATAACACAATTCCTTGGGATCGCTTTCTCCTTATAGTTTCCATCGTGGTGAATGACACACCAGGGGTCTAATGTCATCTTTAATATTAAAAGAGCCATTTGGATTGCAGGTCATTTAGCCTGGGTAGTTAGTGGAAGTTACAGAGTCTGACGCATATGCATGGAAACATACAAGTGCATTTTATTTTTACTGGTAATGTGTGAAATATTATACTGTTTTGTGATCATAGTTTGTAGTAGATTTAGTTATTTAGTTTATTATTAGTTTATTTAGTTAGCTATTCATAAAGGCAATTATAAACTCTTTTGGAGGAGCATCAATTACTTGTGTTTTTTTGCTAGTCACAGGGGACAATATATACAAACACCCTCCAATGGCTTGCTTTCAACTTCCGAAATGAATGAGTCACTTGTGCAGATGCCACAAGCACACCGTACAATTAGAATTACCTTTGTAACCAGCAAAACTCGTAAAAATGGTAACTTGTATGCTTGAATTGAACTGAGCATTGCTAGGAAATATACCTCACATTGTGCTCCGCCGTGATTGGCCAGTCTATGTTTCTGCGTGTCAAATACCAAGGCAGACACCAGGCTAGGATGAATATAACATATAAGTAGCTTTCCACTATATTTCCTAAACGTTGATGACACAACTGAACAGAATGAATATAAATGTTTTCTCAGTTTGTGCACAAGGTGGGTTAAATTAAAAACTCACATGGTGGAATCCCAACATGAGTCTCTATTGGTTCTGGCAAGCCCCACCCACATGGGTTCCTGGCAAAGTTAAAAAGAAAAAAAAAAGTCAAATACTCTGCACACAATGCTAACATCCTGTGCAACTCTGATGGGAAATGTTACAGGTTAAAAAAAAACATGAAAACCTAGGACAATATAGTTTTGTTTTTTTTGCCATTCACACGTACCTGTCTTTGGTATCTAGAAAGGCTTTGGCGAACGGGTTATGTCTGATCTTCAGTGCGGTGATCTGCAGAGAAAACAGATTTTTACATGTTTTTTTATTGTTTACATGTTCTGATCCTATTTTAATGACAGACTGAGCATTTTAAAGGAAACATTGTGTAATTTCTTCCCAAAATTTTACAGTTCCGTGGTGTGTGACATGCTTTTGTCAATATACCATGAAGATCACGAATCCTAGGACACTCATTAGTGCAAACTCCAAAGCCACAAAAAAGACAGGATAGATTGTATTTTCATTCATGGACTCAGCACTTGCTAATTTACACTTGTCTCGAGTGTACATGTGAGGAACTGTGTATGTGGCGTATGCAGGAGACATCACCAAACACAAATACCACAATCGGCTCTAATTTCACAGTGGATATACTGCAATCTACATACCCATGTTCAATTACCAGGTTCTTGTGATATAAATGAGAGCAGGATAATTCAAAAAACTTTTTCCACCTTTAATCTGACCTTTGGCCTCCATCCATCCATTTTCTGTACCCCTTATCCTCACTAATGTTCCAGGTGTTTGAGTTGCCAATGATGTATCACGTTAACCAAGTACTGTACCTCTTCGTTCTGGTAGGCGGTGACCGCCATGAACTGAGTCTCTTTGAAGGAAATGCTGGAAACTATACGATGTTGAGAGCCCAAACACACAATGTACAGATGTGGCTCGTACTTATGAAGCGATTTGAGCATGATCTGGAAGACAAAAACAAAAACACACGGGTTTGTTCACCGTGAATGCACAGATTAAAGCCATCTTTGTCTTTTTCCAAATCAGCCCCAAACACTAACAAGGCTCAATTTACCAATCTTGGGTCTCCAGGACAACACAAAAGAACAAACAATGTTCTATTTTAGGGGCTGTCTCCATGTGTGCCGTGGTTGCGTGTTTGTGTGCGTGCCAACATACATGCATGCCAGGGTCCCCATTTAAGCTGGAGTGTATGTAGGCTCTTTGAATATAGTTTACCTTCGCTCTCATCTCTCTCAAACATGACGGCTAAATTAATTTCCCAGTAAAAACCATAATTACCATAATGCACAAATTGGATGAGCAATTATTTGATTACGGCCCAGCTCCAACACTGTATTACTGCCCTGTGTGGGTCTGTGTGCGAGGCCTACGAGTGATGACCGAGAACCTCTACAAAGGAAGTGCATTAAAGCGCAGCCGACCAATTAAAATGTGTTTACGGCGTTCCCGTGGTTACAAGGGGGCACACAGATGAAGTGTCTGAGAAGAGCCAGTGAAGTGGATTATTACAGGTGGTGCTTTCTTCCACTCCAGCACAATAGCGGAACGAGAGCAAAAAAAAGTATTGAATATATTGTAACTATTATCCATTCAGTCAAATGTCCTAAATACACACACTTTAGATAAGAGAAATGAATGTCAACAAAATTTAGGACAAAAAGATACAAATGAATAAATGGTGAATTATGGGAAATTAAAAGTATTAAGCAGTGTTGGGGAGGAACAAATTACATGGAACGAGCTTTACTAAATCATCTTGATGATTTTACAAAACGTATGAGATTGTCATCCGTTACAGTCTTCTTCTTTTTGTTTTGGCTTGTCCTGTTAAGGGTCGGCACAGCGTGCCATCTTTTTCCATCTAAGTCTATCTCGTGCGTCCTCCTCTCTAACACTCACCGTCCTCATGTCCTCCCTCACAACAGCCATCAAGCGTTTCCGTTACATTACTGGAAGAAATTTTGTAATTAAATTCCAGTTGCTTTTGGAAAAGTTCAGTTTACAAGGGTTTGTTTTGTTTTTTAGTTACATTAGCAAAATAGCTCTGAAAGCTCAGAGTTTTTTCACATCACTTCCCCCTTCTCAAGCTGAGGCTTGTGATTGGGGCTTTCTGATTGCACCATTCTGTTGTAATGTCAAATGTATCTTTTCCAAATATGACGTCGGAGTATTCGCTTCTAGTCCAACCTATTGTCTTGGCTGTGATTTTGAACATTTGAGACTCATAGTTACACTCCTACAGACATAAAAGAGCTGACTTCTGAATAGTTTCATCTTAATCGTTTTTAACAGTTTTTTTTTAATTGAACATTCACTTATAGTACCTGGGATGTCATATGAAGAAATAGTGTCTAAATTGTGCACATATGCCTTTAGGTGTCATATGGTTTGGTGATTTTCTACATGCTGCACACATATAAGGCACCAGATAATTTTTATTATGTATCTAAATTCCAACTTTTTTCATCAGTTTATTCTTTGTGCAAATATCAACATGCAATTAACTCAAAATAATTATGTTTTTTTTTTTACAGGAACCACCTAAGTCTGCTGAAGCATTCATTCAAAATAAAAAGCAACCAAAATATGATTACATTGAATTATTTACATTACTTGGAGAAAGTATTTTAAATAGGTCCTCCAATATTACATTTTCAACAGGATAATACTGTAAATAAACTTGTGAACACTGACAGTGACTAAATATAAATACACTGACAAGCACATGAAAACTAAATTTGAACATCTCAACTATTTTTTGATACCTGTCCTTCTCCATTGACTTGATTATTGGTCAGTTTGACCTTGTTAAAGGTCACCGCTGCTTTCATCCAATGAGCTCCATAGTTTGGGGAGTCCGGGTGGATGTAGATTCCACCATTGCCACTGCCCTCGCTCTGTCCCTCTGCCTGGCCAGCCACCAGCCACTCGCCTTTGACAAACTTCCAGCGGCAGCCGTCGGCCGGGATGAAGTTGAGCAGAAAGGAATACATGAAACTTGGGTTCAGACCTGACACGTTGACCTTCAGGACAGGAAACATGCATCTGGAGCAAGCACAGGACATAGATTCAGGTAAGCAAAGGGGAAATGGATTAGGTCCTCACGAATGGTGCTTATAAGTAAAAGCTACGCTACTCAAAAATGATGAAGTATATTGCACTTTCGGGGGTAATTTTTTGATGAACCTAAAAGCCACTTAGATTTACAAATGGCAAAATTAACAACAGGTGCTGGTTCCATATCAAGTTCCAAGGACATCCATTTTTATGCCTCTCGAAATGCTAAAAGCATGCGTGAGCGTTTAAACACCAATTTCAATTGAACCAGGAAATGTACTGGTTCAGAACAAGTGGTGCAAAAAGTTGGGCAGAAGAAATGTGGGAAGAAGCACAGATTAATTTGAAATATCATGATTACGCTCATAACTGCCATACACAGCAGGTGTAAAAATAAGTTATGTCAACAGCAAAAAAACAAAATCAAAATACTAAATTGAGAAATACACTTTAACTTGATGACAAGTAAGGAATGCGTAGCAGGAGACAAGGCTTCATAGAAGTCATTATACACATTATGATGAAGGCAAAAATCAATTCACACAGATAAACCCTGAATGTATGGAAGTAAATTAGTACCACCAGGATTTGAATTTGAAATGCCACAAAAAAACAGGATTTGCTCCAGTTAAGCTTTCTTAGTATGTGACGTCACGTGACTAAGAAAGCGTAACTGTGATTGGCTGTCTGTTCGGTTCTGACATGAAATAACCCTGCCTAGTGGCACAGATGGTGAATTTTAGACAGCGAATTGTTGCCGGTTGAATTTCAGACAGCGAATTGTAACAACTATTGAAAATGTGATCATTTTACATGTCAACTTCAAATCCTGTTTTCTGTGGCATTTCAAATTCAAATCCTGGTGGCACTAATTTACTTCCATAGAGTGCCCCACCTACCACTTCATTCTGGATTTAAAAAGTGCCCCTTTTGATGGAGGCCATTTTCTCTTCATTCATCAATGTCATCAGTTATCAGTAACTCTTTGACTATCTGGAGGACATGCATTGGAGTTCTTGTGAGGATTGTGTCCCTTTCTGAGGCGAAGCACAAACCTGCCCCCCCACCTCCCTCCCTCCAGCTAATGCAGTGATGAGCAACAACCGGCAAACCAAATAGATGCAACCTGAAAGATCAGGAGTCACCAACCTTTTTGAGGCTGACGGCTACTTTGTGAGCGCCGATCGTTTGAAGTGCTACATGACCTGTTTGCGGCAAACTCCACAGTTGGACTTCATTATACATAAATATTTTTGTTTTCATTTTTACATTGTATAACATTATTTTAGAAATGTCATTTAAGTAAGCAAGTCAGATTCAAAATTTAAAGCACAAACAATAATAATTTGTGACCTGTGCTATTTTTAGAACATCCTCGCAGGCGCTTTAATTGGTCCTGCGGGCAACCATCCGCCCGCGGGCATCACGTTGGTGACCCCTGCTGTAGGTAGTCTCTGACCCCCAGAATCAAATAGACAGGTCGTGACAATGTTTGTGCAGTCCCCGACATTGCTTGGTGCAGTTAACCAGACGTACAGTATTTGTACAGTACTGTATAGTATCAACACATGACATTTTTTAAAAATAAACAAACGTATATATAGTGCCACTGAAAACATTACAACGCTACTGACCCAAAACACATCGCCTATCGTACTCATGAAATACATGATTTCAAAGCCTTGTCCAACTGATGTTAGGAGAGCTATGTACTGACAGAATTTGAAGATAGGTGAACTATTTTACAAATTAGACAAGTTTATTACATTTGTTTTTGTTAAATATTTTAGTTATTTTGAAGTGAAAACAGCATAACCCAAAACATTTTGCAGTAGAATTTCAAGTATCATTTTCGCAATAAAATTATCCATCGCTGTATCACTTATCCTCACTAGGGTCGTGGGTATGGTCACCAGCCAATCGCAGAGCACATACAGCAATTCATTAACATGCGAGTTGCTTAAAATAAAGGGATGAAAATATAATAATTTACAACATCCCGGCCAACAGTGCTCTGCTCACACATTTTCACGCAAGCAGCTATACTTCAATAGCTGAGGATTAAATTTGAGGAATATGTTTGCCATATAATTCATTGACATTATAAATTAATATTTCTAGAAATCAAAATACTGCATAATGCTCTGTCAGAACAGCATACAAAATGATGAACGATGAAGAAAGTGTGATCTAGCGTTTTCATTTTATTGGCATGACAAAAGGCTGATCGCTAACGACACCAAAGTAGGGAACTGATTTCGGAAAGACTGACCTTCTCCGACTTGCTATTGAGCAAGACAACTAAACCAGAGTGAGGTCATAAAAATTCTACTGTTAAGTAACCTTCTTGATGTAAAATTGTTGTATTTTATAGACCAGATTGGATGCTTTATTTTTATTTCACTTATTCAGAGTAGACTAGCAAAGTTTTCATTTTGAATAATTGTATTAATATTAAGCATTCATTTATGTTAAATTTGAGTTACTCTATATGATTAGACTTTAATTTAAAAATATATACATAAAATTAAATGTCTTCTGTGTTTTTTTTTTTTTTATTACATTGATGACAAATTTTAGAATTTAATTGTATTGTAAAGACAGACACGTGTACCCCGTTCTTTAGTTTATCCTGCGTCCGAATGAATTGGACATCATATTGTTCTCTTTGCTATCCACAGTGGCATCGCCACAAAACACACACCAGACAGAAACAGCAAAGGTAAAACACATTTGTGATGTTACTTGTTCAGATTGGGGCAGGGGGGCCTCCCAAGTAAAGCAAAGGGCAGCATAAAATGAAAACAAACAAAAAATGCTGTGCTGTACATTGTTTAATTAAGTAATTATTCATTCATTTAAAATATTTCAGGCAAGACAACTGTTACTTTATTAACCTGAGAAAGACCACTAAATATGAATAAAAGAAAATCCTTCTTGGAAATGGTGATCCACGGTTTTAGCATGGCTGTTGACACTTTCACACCTCTGTGTTCCAATCAGATTCAGCACTTCAACATTCTCAATCTCTGATATTCGTAATCTCTTAATTATCTTCTAATTTATTCTTTGCAGTAAATGAATGGCAACAAGTTAATACCACCTATGGAAGAACATTTAATGACTCTTCAGCTACTGTATAGATGGCATAAATAGATGACCCAAGATATGTTGTAATAAATACATCGCAATTTTCAGAACAAGGCAACTCACCGTCCGTTCTTGGTGACTATCATCTCGTTGGTGATGTGTTGGAACTTTTTCCACAGTTCGGTGCCCTCCAGGGTGACCTGTAGCCCACTTTCTGTTGGGTCACCCTTCTCCTGCCCAGCTTGCAGCTCGCGCTCCATGGAGGTCACCAACTGTGACAGGCAGCGCCCCGGTGAAGTCTCATCAGCATCCTGTTGCTTGCCCACCTTCATCTTCTTGACACAAACAAATGAGTTTTCACCCTGCCCAGGCCTGCGTCTCAAATGATGACCAGACTTAAAGAATTGTAATGTTAAAAAAAAAAAAATCTAAGGAAAAAAAAAGACACTAACCTGAATGATAGAATCCCAAAGTGGACAAATAAGAAAATGAACGCTAAAAAATGTTTGGCTGGGAATATGAAAGGGGTCAGCAAGCAACTGAAAACAACCAGACAGATAGCTCCTCCCTCGCTACTACAGCCAAGCTGCACACACATAACACACCAACAATTACATTATTAGAAATAGCCTACGGTTTACTTGAACAGGTAAAGGAAGAATGTATTTTCCCAAATAAGAACAAATCCAAGAATTAAAAGAGGGAAAAAGAGGCACATTCCAGAATGAGTGCTTGTAGAAGAACCTGAGAATTTCTACTCCTACTTTCATTCAAGCCTCAGCCAGTCCCATTTCATTACACAGCCCAAGAGAATGACAAAAAAACAAAAACAAATTCCTTTTAAGAAACAGATTTGTGTTTTCTCAAGGCAAACGCCACACCAACATTTAAATGTCATCTTATGAATGCTGAAGTTAAAAGACACATCCTTGAGCAGAAGCGTGAAAGTGACGAGAGGTCAAAACATCTGGAAACCCACAACACCTGATACGTGCATGCGTGTGATGTGTGTGTGTGTGTGTGTGTGTGTGTGTGATTTAATCAGCAAGGAGATTTAGAGGCTTTACCCTGTTGTCATGCGTAAAGACAGCGTGAACAAAGGAGGCAGTTTCCTGCCTCATCATCAGCAGGTCACGCACACCAACATTTGCCAGAACAAACACATCAACTTCAGAATCTTGGTAAAGATTTCAGCAATTTGGAAACGCTGACGTTATTTATTGTTTGGGTCTTGTCACACGTTGACCTTGGTGTCAATTCAAATTTTAACAAATCTAATGAGGATGACATTTTTTAGTCATACCTTGAATGTTACAGACAGAAATAAAATCTCAAAAAAAATTCCATACTTTGCTCTGAAATATCAGGACATTTAGAAACACAATGAGAATGAAACCTGCACCCACCACCACATAGCATACAAAGCTAATCATTATGCCCTCTAACAATGAATGCAGCATTGACTTTGCACCTTGCGCTCATATTTACTTATATAATGTACTATTTGACCATTGTTTATTAATAAATCAAAAATTGTGACAATGTATGTGACTGTATACCAATTATGTGACTCAATAACAATAAAAAAAAATACATTTTAAAATCATGTTGAGAAACATGAAAACACAAAATAAATAAAAAAAAATGCAGGGGTGCTGATTAAAAAAAAAGACATTCATACTGAAACCAGGTGGACAAGTCACAGTCTGGATATACAGTCACAATTGGTCTCCATAGAAACCACACCTGACACTTAACCTGAAGATGTGCATCATCCCGATTGGTCACTCAGACATTTTAGAAACACACAGAACAAATTTTGAGGACAGCGTCCCTGAAATACACAACAAATTTAAATAACTTTTGATTCAGTTATGATTTCATTATGTGTACAGCATGTGCATACGTGTGTATCACCTGGCGAATGGGACGTAAGACAGGCCGTACCTGCAGTAAAAAGCACAATTGTGAGAAGATCTCTTAGTTCCATTTGTGTGTGTTTTAGAATGCATGTGTGGTGGATATGCAGTTAAAATTCATCTCTATGGAAACCACACGAGACTTGGCTTAGTTATCAAGGAAGCCAATATTTTGAGCCGATACTCATTTGCTATAAAAGAGAAGATATTGGTACCAAGATTTTGAATAGTATAAAGTCCAACACTTAATTTAGAATGCCTTGAAGGATACATTTATTAAACAGCTTTTCAGATTTCGAACATTAAAAGCTTGGTTGTGGTACTGCATGCGCAAGTCCGGTGTGGCGGAGGAATATGTTAGAATAGTACAGGACATGTATGAGGGCAGCAGAACAGCGGTGAGGTGTGCTGTCGGTGTGTCAGAAGAATTTAAGGTGGAGGTGGGACTGTATCAAGGATCCCCGCTGAGCCCCTTCCTGTTTGCGGTACTAATAGATAGGCTGACAGATGAGGTTAGACTGGAATCCTTCTGGACTATGATGTTCACAGATGATATTGCAATCAGCAGTGAAAGCAGGGAGCAGGCGGAAGAAAAATTAGAAAGATGAAGGCATGCACTCGAAAGGAGAGAATGAAGATTAGCTGAAGTCAAACAGAATATATGTGCATGAATGTGAGGGGCAGAGGAGGAGGAGTGAAGCTCCAGGGAGAAGAGATAGCGAGGGTGGACGACTTCAAATACTTGTGGTCAACAATACAGAGCAATGGAGAGTGTGGTCAGGAAGTGAAGAAACGGGTCCAAGCAGGTTGGAACAGCTGGCGAAAGGTGTCTGGTGTGTTATGTGACAGAAGAGTCTCCACTAGGATGAAGGGCAAAGTTTATAAAACATTGGTGAGGTCAGCCATGATGTACAGATGAGAGACGGTGGCACTGAAGAAACAACAGGAAGCAGAACTGGAGGTAGCAGAAATGAAGATGCAGAGGTTCTCGCTTGGAGTGAGCAGGTTGGATAGGATTAGAAACAAGCTCATTCGAGGGACAGCCAAAGTTGAATGTTTTGGAGACAAGGTTCGAGAGAGAAGACTTAGATGGTTTGGACATGTTCAGAGGCAAGTGAGTGAGTATATTGGTAGAAGGATGCTGAAGATGGAGCTGCCAGGCAAAAGAGGGAGAGGAAGACCAAAAAAAAAAAAAAAAGTTTGACGGATGTTGGGAAGGAGGACATGAGGACAGTGGGTGTTCGAGAGGATGATGCACGAGATAGGCTTGGATGGAAAAAGATGACACACTGTGGCGAACCTGAATGGGACAAGCCGAAAGGAAAAGAAGAAGAAACATAAAATATTAAATTAAATTTAAAAAAAAAATCAGATAATGGGCTGTGATAAAAGGGGGTATGGATAATTCTGCTATATCATACCTGGTGCACCACCAAGTGAGCCTATGTGGGATTGGCTACGACAGGCACGGATTATATTTTCAAAAATGTACAGCAGGGCATTAGAGGACATAAACTGAATCAGCATTGCGTCTTTCTCTAGTAGTGGGTTAGGTGAGATAAAATAAGAGTTAGCTTAGGAATTGATTAAATGGTTCCGCCAACCGTTAGACTTCTGCACGTGTTCACCAAAGCTTACCAAGTGAACGCCACAAACTGCAAAACACAGAACAGCAGTGCAAGGCCGTTGTTCGCCCACTAAAGGGAGACAAAGGTCAGGAAATTATGCAACACCCTTCGCAGCAATATGCAGACAGAAAATTCGAATGAACAGGTCTGTATCCATTCGTGATTCATTGCATCAAATTGTTTCATTTGGTCCTATAGTGGTCACTTTTGGTCAAAGAAAACCCATGAAAATTTTTACATTTATTGTTCTTTGTTGGATTAAACCCTACTAATTGAGTAGAAATGGTTTAATTCAAGAGTTAACACTTGGAAATTTTAGATTTGATTTTAAATTAGGAAGTACAAGCTCCCCATGCTGGCTGTGAAAACTGTATATTAGCAATATAGCGAACCCCCGTGTTGTCACATTTTATCATTCACAAATTTATCTGTTCAGACTTTAACTAGTCACAGACTTTTTATTTGCAAAAGCTATCCTGTTATGCACAGAAAATTTGTTGCAAAAAATGTCATTTTATTTTTGGCCAAAATACTGTCTACATCAGTGATTTCCAACCTTCATAGAGCCAAGGCACATATTTTACAATTGAAAAATCCCACGGCACACCAACAAAAGGAAATATCACCAAAAATGGATCCATTAATTACTGTATGTACTTCCTGCCATGTAATAGAAGAGGCAAGAATTAATGCCTCAGTGGCATTAATTAATGAATAAAGATACATTATTTCTTGGAATAATTTTTTTTTTTAGCAATTACAAATTACAAAATTGGATAACTTCCCACGGCACACCTGAAGAGCGCTCACGGCACACTGTTTGGGAATCAGTGGTCTACATTATATACGACATTTATTGCAGTCTTTGTTTAAATGAGACAATGAATTGTTATTATTGGGGGAAAACACACAAAAAATGTCAACAACAAAAAAACATTAACTAGTCCACTCAACTTAAGTTTCACGGCAGAAGGCAGAATGTTGTGGTGTGTAGGTGGAAGTTTTGACTACACACTCATTGCTGACTGACTTGCCATACACTCACATATATATATATGTGTGTGTGTGTGTGTGTGTGTGTGTGTGTGTGTGTGTGGCTGGCAACAAGTTCAGGGTGTACCCCGCCTTGACAGCTGGGATAGGCTCCAGCACTCCCCGTGACCCTTGTGAGGATAAGCGGTGAAGAAAATGGATGGATATATATATATATATATATATATATATATATATATATATATATATACACACACAGTATAATAATAAGTAAAGTCATCAACATCATGAGCCATGTCAAAGTTAAATAAATAAGTAATTCACATTTTAATATATAAAATTATTTCGATTTAGTAGTAGTTTATTTTTAGTTTTTTAAAGTCAAACAGTCCTTTTTAAAAACAATGAACAACAAATTTTTGCATTAAAAATTTAATTTTGGTTAAAGAGGAAATCCAGTGCTTTGCGTTGACAATGTATCCAATAGGTCATGTAATAAGTATTCTATCTTGACAATGTGATGTTAAACCCTTTTTCATTTAATAGTGTTTAGAGAAGGTTTTTAATCGACGACTACGAATTTTCAGGGGCACTGCCATTTTCACGAGTCACATGACCTACGTGGGCGTACGTAACGTGTGTTACGTGCTGTTCCAAATGCTCGATTACATGGGACACCATTAAGACCAGCGCTGATTTCTCGGCTTTATCCACATCTGATGAAGAAATAGCAGTATCAGTTGATCGGGAAGACGGAGCGAAAATGGCAGCGCCCCTGAAAATTCGTAATTGTCGATGGAAATCTTCTGAAAACACTATTAAATGACAGAGGATTTAACATCACATTGTCAAGATAGAGTACATATTACATGACCTATTGGATACATTGTTAATGCAAACCACTGGATTTCCCCTTTTAAAGAGCTTCTGGATACTGCTGCGTTAAACACTACAGAAACAATACCATAATAGTGATAACGAATGCTGTTAAATTTGGGCTCTTGTGGCGTAATCCTGACATTGGGTGGTGCGCAAACAAATACTTTAAGAAAATCTTGGGACACATGTAATGCTTGTCAAACAACGATTCAAATTTCTCACCCAGAAGGCTGAACACAGTGTCAGTACGAGACACACCTGCAAAAAGAAAGAAAATGAGTGAGGTTATCATCAAGCTGCCTGCAAACTACCTTAAACCTGTCACATTCGGAACATTGAAGAAAGAATTTGCAAAAATTGTAGGGACTTGGTAATAATTTTTTCTTGAATTAAGGTGACAATGATACAGCAAGGAACAGATGACATCCCACAATTATTCTCATCTCACCAGCATGAGGATTGTCGCCAGCGCTCGTTCTTTAGCGCACATGTTCTTTAACTGTCTGCATGGCCCGATCAGGAACATGGTGCTGAAACCACAGCAGACACAGACCTGTTCTTTGTTGTGTTAAGAAGACCCCAAAGAAGGAGTGATTACACAGTACAGTGAACACTCGGTTCTCGAACGTCCACGTTCCCGAACAAATCTGTTTTCGAACGAAAATTTTGAGATTTATTCGCTTCTGATTTCGAAAGAAAATCCAGTACGCACACGCCCCTAAAAAAAAAAACGGAAATAACATAACGCGTGACCCACGACACGGTTTGTTGTCGTGTATACGCAGGCTCTGTGCGCAGAGGTGTCCCGGTAGCTACTTTTACTGACTGGTTTTTCTTCCTGAGGATTATGAACCCTCAATCATGGCTCCAAAGAAGTGACACTTGATAAATTCTTTGGGAAACGAAAAGAACTTCCAGGGGGCGAGTCACCCCCACCGAAGAGATTTGATGGTTGTCGAGATGAAAGTGGAGTTTGGTAAAAGTTCCTGAAAATACAAATGCGAGCACTACAGGGGACGTTTCTGTTTCTGGGTGAATACCGGTTGTTTTGGAGCATTCTTGTTTAGTTAACGTTTATGAAATAAACATATAAATTAATGTCAAGACCACACAAAATAAGCGACGTCTTGAGAGAACGCGAGGGGAGGGGCGTTATGTTACTGTTACTAGTGTTACTGCGTCAACATGGCTACGCTCGTGAAAGCAAAACAACGAACTCAAACGCATTTTCGTTCAATGTTGTCAACTAATATCCGGATTAATTTTAGGCAATTTTTCCGGAGCAATTTGCATGAAAATTTAAAAATCGGGACGACTTTCATCACTGTAGTTGATAGTTTTGCATTGTTTTTTTCTTGGGAACTTTAACAATGCTCTGTTCCATTAGCATTTCTGCATTTTTGTTTTGTTTCGAAGATTTCGTTAACTGGAGTTACGAGTTAATGTTTTTGTATGTTACATTTTGTAAAAATAAAACGTTTTTCTTTGCCTTTTTCCCCTCATTATTGCTTGTTTAAAGTTATTCTGCACTTTTGTTCATGAAAAAAGTTTACAAAGCTGGTGGTTGAGTCACTACAGATATGGCAATGCACTCCCAGCCTAGCCTATTCTACTACTAAAGCATATTTTTTAAGCAAAAAATAAATATATTTCTTAAATGATTTTATTATATAAAGTGTTCAAACTATACATGTATTTCTACTATGCAGTTTATTATCAGAAAAATCTTAAAAACTTGCATTAAAAAGCCTATTTATACTTTTTTTATACTTTATTTCTTTTTCCATTAATTGTAGTGGGAGATGTCGATTCGGATTACGAACTAATCACTTCCCGAATTGCCTTCTGGAACGGATTGCGGTTGAGAACCGAGGTTGTACTGTACGCACCTGGCCAAAGCGCAGAGGTTTCCAACACTGTACAGGACAGCGAACACAGCGAGACCGAGCCCAGGCAACCACAGCATACTCGTGCCCTGAAATAAACGGGCCGTGACTATGGAAACAGCAGCACAAGGCAACAAAGACGCGCCAGACGAGATGGTGATGTCGGGCCCTGGATTTTTTTGTACCAGTAGTGTTCAGAGACAGAATTGTTACAAGGCAAATACCTGGCCAGGGTTACAAAAATATTCTGCCACACTTCAGGTTCCTAAAAGCATTGCGGCTTCCATAATCCTTCAGTGGAACACATTTGGGACGACCTGAACCCTCCCTAAAGATGCCCGTCCGGCCAATCTGAGCCATTGGGGGAGAAGAGCCTTGCTGAGTAATGTCAAGAAGAACCCCAAAATCACTGAGACTGAGCTCCAGGGATGCATTCAGGAAATGGGAGAATGTTCTAAAAAGTCAACCATCACTGCAGTCCTCCACCACTTGATGTTATATGGCAAAGTGGGGCTAGGGAAGCCTCTCCTCAGTGCAAGACACACGAAAGCAAGCTAAAAAAAATAATAATAATAAAAGACTCCAGGATGGTGAGAAATGGGATTCCGTGGTCTGATAAGACCAATATAGAAGTTTTGGGCCTTAATACTAACCCGTATGCGTGGAGAAAAACAGGTAATGCTCAGTACAGTCCCAACATTGAAGCATGGGAGTGGCAGCAAGCATCATGCTGTGGGGGTGTTTTTCAGCTGCAGGGACAGGACGACTGGTTGCAATCGAAGGAAAAATGAATGCACTCAAGTACTGGGATATCCTGGATGAAAACCTTCTCCAGAGTACTCAGGACCTCAGACAGGGCCAAAGGTTCACCTTCCAACAAGGCAATGACTCCAAGCACACAACCCAAGGAGTGGCTTAAGTCATAGCCCTGACTTAAACCAAATTGAGCATCTCTGGAGAGACTTCAAAATGGCTGCCTACCCACATTCACCTTTCAACCTGACAGAGCTGAACAGGATCTGCACGGAGGTATGGCAAAGGATCCCCAAATCCAGGTGTGAACATTTTGTTGCATCGCACCCAAAAAGAATCATGGCTGTATTGGCTCAAAAAGATATTTCTACTAAACAGGATCTGAATACTTATGGCTGTATGTTATTTCAGTTTTTCTTTTTTAAAAATCCTTGAGAATTTCAGCAATTCCATTTTTTCCTGGAAATGTAGTGTGCTGTGTGTACATTAACATGGGGGGAAAAAATGGAAAATAAATTATTTTAGCAAATTGCTGTAATATAACACTGAAAATTTTAAATGAGACTGAATACTTTGTGTGGCACGGTGGGTCTGCTGGAAAGCGTTGGTCTCACAGTTCTGAGGTCCCGGGTTCAATCCTGGACCCACCTCGGTGGAGTTTGCATGTTCTCCCCGTGCTTGTGTGGGTTTTCTCCGGTCACTCCGGTTTCCTCCCACATTCCAAAAAAAATGCAACATTAATTGGACACTCTAAATTGCCCCAAGGTGTGATTGTGAGTGCGGCTGTTTGTCTCCGTGTGCCCTGAGATTGGCTGGCAACCAGTTCAGGGTGTACCCTACCTCCTGCCCATTGACAGTTGGGATAGGCTCCAGCAAAGACCCCCTCCAGCGACCCTTGTGAGGATAAGTGGTTAAGAAAATGAATGGATGCATAAAAGCATTTGAGGCGGCATGGTGGCACATCTGGTTAGAGCCAGTTCAGGGTGTACCCCAGCCCCTGCCTGATGAGAGTTGGGATAGGCTCCGGCACTCCCACGACCCTTCTGAGGATAAGTAGCTCAGCGTGGTCCTTGCATTTCTTGGAAGAAAGTACCGCTGCCCTAGCCTAGAATCTAATTGCATGACATCACAGCACCAGCAACTCACCAGAATGGAGCACAGCACGCCAAAAATGAAACAGAGCAGGAAGCCTTTCATCCTGGTCCCCCAGGCCAGTGTCGATGCCTGATTGGCCCTCTGGAAAGAGGATATCAACATCATTTTTGATGAAACACACAGACAAAGTTCCAAAGAATTCATGAGAGAAACTCATTTGCAATGCATTATGTTTTCAGTATTTCCAAATGTAATTACTGCAGCAGTGTTGGCAGTTTGAGCCGATGCCTTACGGTAGGAAAAACATGTTAGGTTAATTCCGTGTTTGAAGAGACTAATACTCTCCCTCGGGGGTGAATGTGTGTCTCAATGCTTGTTTGCCTCTCGTCTTGGGTCTAATCAGTCCACCGGGATTGGCTACAACTTCCCTGAACAAGATAAGCCATGTAAAGGGAGTCACAGGCTTCGGATGATTCGGACATTTTGCGCTGCATATCATGGCAAAAGAATGCACGCCCAGTGACCACTTTCCAGATTTCAACCCCCCCCCCCCCCCAAAAAAAAAAAAAAAAAACAAAGTTGTTCTGTTACAATACCGCTCACTGATGGTGTCCAATGATGCCCTGCTACTGACTGGTGACAACTTCAGTCTGCCTTTTACCCAAAGACAGCTGGGATAGGCACCGGCTGTACCACAACCCTTGTGAGGATAAGTGGCTTGGACAATAGGCATGGATTTAAAAACTGGTAGGGGGGAGGGGGGGAAACACGCCATAATATTCCATCCACCCATCCTCTGAATCACTTATTATTGCACTTTAAAAAAGCTTAGTAATGACATAATTAAATAAAATTCTAAAGAATTTTTTTTTGTCACTTTATGTATTGTACAGCATGTCATCTCAGATGAACGCATTGTGACACGCCTTCAAGTGTGCCAACCTTGGCAGTATAAGACAGACAGACGGATGTGCTGTTCATTCAGAGATGTCAACTCTTTTCTCACCTCATCAGTGCGGCACTAACATCACATGTTCTACGCAGGGGATAAAGAACACATGGTTGATCATTAAGCCCATGGACGGAACGGCTAAGTACGCTATAAGGTTGCTTTAAATATACAACGTGTCTTTGTTTAGTTAAATTTGACAGTAAGCTTGAACTGGGAGTGGCAATAAACAGCTTGAAGCCTTTATTTTAAAGAATTGTTCCCTACTCACCAAACTGCTGCTTGTTGTAAAGAGAGTTGAGTTGAGTTACCAAAACTTGCAAATCAAGTCATTCTTATCTGAAAGTACCACTGTACTTACTGTTTTTTGCAGGATTATTGTATGTTTCTAGTATAAATATTTTTTCATGCTTATTTTCATTGTAAATACAATATTCCGAGGTGAATTCTTCACAAGACAACATGCTCTGTTAGAGCCATATATCTGCCTTTATTCTTTGACTCAGAGTTTCTTTCGGCTTGTCCCTTTCGGGGTCGCCACACCGTGTCATCTCAGATGAACGCGCATATATGTTTGGCACAATTTTTACACCGGATGCCCTTCCTGACGCAACCCTTCTCAGGGAGTGGAGGCCCGTGTGGGATACGAACCCTCAACCCCTGGTTTACCACACCAGTGCTCTAACCACTGAGCTACGGGGCCTTAAAGTTTCTTTCGGCTTGTCCCTTTCGGGTTCGCCAAAACGCATTAAGACAATTTGAATTGTGTCACCACCGCAGGAAAGGAATTCCATCATAAACCGAGAAGCCCCTGTGAATATATACCAGGGGTCGGCAACCCACGGCTCTTTAGCGCCCCCCCTAGTGGCTCCCAGTAGCTTTTACAAAAATGTATGAAAACGGAAAAAGATGGGGGAGAAAAATATATTTTTCGTTTCAATGTAATGTATTTAGAAGGACAAACATGACCCAAACATTCTTAACGTTTTCTAATGCTGTAAAAATGTATTGAATGAGTATTAAGTGTCAACATTTCTGTCAAGGAAGATTGCGTCATAGCCTGCAACATGTGCTTTTTTGAGCTCAGCGTGGTGGGTGCCTGTCTTACCATTCACTGAAAACTAAAGAAGATAATGCACAGAAATCACACTTGAACTATTATTTCAATTTTATATACTGTACCTTTGCGAAAGGCTGCTGTTTTATTTTTATAAATGCAGGCTGCATTTTATTACCATGGGGAGTTCTGAAATTACAGGAGGCATGTTCCATTATCTATTTTTTTAATCCGCAAAATAATAATGACATGAAAAAAAATCTTCTTTTTAGAATTTTATCAGTGCAGCAAAACATAACGGATCAATAGTAAAGTAATCTACGTTAAATTTAAAACACCCTCGTACAGTTGGCTCTCCAGGAAGCGCATTGAATCGTGAATGCTCATTATGACATTTGGATAGTGACACATACAGCGTGTATTGCCTTCACCGTAAAGCTTATATAAAGCTTTTATATTTTTTGCAGCTCCAGACAGACTTGTTTTGGGGATTTTTGGTCCAACGTGGCTCTTTTGACATTTTGGGTTGCTGACGCCTGATATAACGGTAATAGAGCAGTCAATTATTCACAACAACTGTCACGAGAGATTATCAGGTGTGCAAACTGACCAAATTTTTGTCCAAAAATGATTGTTTCTTCACTTCAAAGTATAATTGGTTCTCCATCTATGCCAGCAACATTCAGTAAGTAATTGAGTTTCTTTCGGCTTGTCCCGTTAGGCGGGTTTTAAAATTAAATGCGCTTCAACTAGAAGGCAGAAAGTCCATAATTAACCCGTGCGGGCATTTTTTTTTTCTAACAGCTGGATAATGCCCTGCATTTACTCTGTTAGATGTACTTGTGTCACTTTTTACATAAACAGTACTTGTCACACTAGATTTAGGTTTATTTACATTTGCACTTACTTCTTTTTGTGAGGGGAAAAATGCTACCATTTCCTGTGGCTGAATTTGCCTTAATCTATGTTATTTAAAAAGATTTCATTCAGTATTGTTTGACTTAAAGTAATACTGTTGGGCCATATTGTTAGTTGCGCATTCGCATTTCATATTTTTGTCTATTTGACATGCATACAAACCTGTTACTCAGTATTTGAATTTTGTTTTTTTTCACTGAGGCTAAATTTACTTGAGTCTAACTATTCTAAAGTAACACTACCCTTACTTTAGAACAAGTTTTTGCTAGTCTGCCCAACTAGATTTTTCTAGTGTTGGTAGGTTGGTAAATCCATTAAACTGTTGGCCAATTTCTTTCCATTTTGCTGTGCTGAGAATCGAGTATGTCAATTTAGTGATGGTCCGTTGTATCGCACAAGGTTATAGTTTTGTTTTGGTTTTTTTTCCCTCAAAGTACATTGTTGGATAATCCATTTGCCCGCGTGTGTTTTTTGAATGAAACTCATCCAGGTTTTCGGCGTTACAAATCACAGATCAATATGATTTAGTAACAACAGAGAACTACATGGTGCTGATTTATCATTGTTCTTGTTTTCTGTTCAGAAATTCTGACGATCAAGTTTGAGCGTCACAATGACCTGCTCAGAAGTCTCGAGCGGGTTTTAACGTCACGTTATGGTCTCAACTTATAAGAAACATAAGGGCATTTTTCTCCCAAAATTTCACTTTCACATTCCCCAAGATTCACATCGATATCTGGGCAGAAAAATTGGAGCCAATTCTCAACATAAAAAGTGTCATAAAAGCCACAAGTCCGTATCCGATTATTACAAACCAGGACTCATTTTTATTCATGTAACGCTCCTATATCCGGTAATATCGTCTATTTTGATGTAAAGATTATCGGGGAAACTTCGGTAACCTAGCACTAAAGGACTTTTCTGATGCACAGGAGAAAGGATGAGTGAATTCTTGGGAGTTTAGGACGTTACACGAATGTAGAAAGTATGGTTGGAATGGAAAGTATAAACAAGGAAAAGGGGAAATAGCTCAAAATTAACATGTGTTGTGTATGAGCAACGTGTCGCATGTGGTCATTATTATGAGTTTAACTGTGGTTAGCCTTTGGAAGCTAACCAGCTAACATAAAAAGAAAAGCAGCTGCTGCGTTTGACATCACCTGCAATATTCCGCTGCCGTCCGCGTTGTTATCCTCATCTTCGCCACTCAGCACCCTCTTCAGTTTGTCCATGTATTTGCCCTCTTGCTAGCGACAAAAGCAACGGCGTGCCCGGAAAGTTTCCAGGAGTTTGGTGGTCTCAGGTGGGTGCAGCTGAGCGAAAAAAGGGCGACGACGAGGTCGCCCGCTACCCAACAGGTGGCCAGCTTCCGCCTGCAGGACTTCGTATGGCCGCCGGGAGGGCTGTTGCTTCCTCTGCAATATTTACACGGTCGAGTTTGTCCTGCTTTCTCCTTGCCAGCATTCAGCAAAACTCTCACTAAAATGAGGCCTCAATTTAAATTGGCGTCGGGAAGATGACTTTGGAAAGGTACTTGGTTCACAATTTAAGGTTATCCTGGTGAAAATGTACTAGCCGTGTCAGTGTTTCGATTACTTTCTCAAAATAATATGCAAAAATACATTTTGCACCGCTTCATTTACTTTTCTTAATTTTTTTTCAATGAATTCAACAAAAATAATATGAGGGTGTCGTTTGCAAAGGTGCTAACGCCCCAAAAACATTGTAACATTTTCTCACAACTTCAAAACTTGTTTAAAAAAACTGGTGTGGATTTTGAAGTCATTTTTTTCTGCACATTTAGAGCAATATTTGTTAACTTTATAGTTTAATCCGAGTAACAAATGTTCCACCTAAACTGCAAACCCAAATATATATATATATATATATATATATATATATATATATATATAAACAAATTGTAAATATGTGTGTGCGCGTGTGTGTGTGTGTGTTAAACATAAAGACTTAAATCTTTAACTACCTTGCCCGGCCGCTTCAGTATGGTTCAGGCTCAGGTAAACAAAATCTGTTCTTGAATACTTATTTAAAAATGTATTTCAATCAAAAGTTAAACAAATATGTACCCAAATAAAAGTTTAAAACAGGTATTGAAGATCAAATGTTTGTACTAAAACGTTAAATACAATTGTGCAGTGATTCTTCCGCCTACCACCAGAGGGAGGCCTTGTACCTTGATAGTGATATTAATAAATTCCCATAAGTACTTTGACAATCAACTGCTGCGTAAAAAAATACTCTAGGACCCCAAAAGTCAAAATCTTTTCGAGAACTTTTTCTTTTTTAAAATAACAGTTTCTACTGTAAATGAGGGAGAGGTTAGGCCGCATGGTCATTTTTATTTTATTTCTTGCTTTTTTTAAACAAAACTTGCATTTTGTGTGATTAGGTTTTCCATTAAATCAGAATAAAGAGAATGAAAACATGCAAGGTCTGCAACTAAAAGACGACTACTCCATCTACTGTAACTTCATCCATCACTATTAGCGTGATAAACTTCAGTAAACCGAGTCAAGTCTTCATGTTGGTTATGTGTTAATTTAAGAAGACAATCAAGTAATAGACAATATTGAGACTGTTGGAACTGTTAAAAATGTGATTGTTGACGAGTTCGCTCAGTTAACCAGCACAAGTACACATTCTGGGTGACAAGTGGCTTTTGTGCAAATACTATATACTGTATATTGTGACTCAGCAAGATTGTGGGCTTTACGACTTGTTTTTATTTTTGTGACAACTCAGATCGACTTGCTTGATTTTTGCCACAGTAACTCGCTTGAAAATTGAATGCTTGAGACTTTCCCCGTGACTTAAAGGGCTACTGACATCCATATATATATTTTAAAATAGATATTGTTATGAAAACTACATCTAATATTATTCACTTCAATGTCTATATGAAAAAAAAAATGAGCAGAGAGCGTGTCATTTATGCGCAAAGTTGCAAAAGTCTCACTTGACATCCCAGTGGTGGCCATATTGCCTGCAACGTCACTTGCAGATGTCACATTGGGACAGTTGCCATTGAGAAGACGCTGTGCACCTGCTACAGGAGATGAACAAGAGAGATTTTTAGAGAGATTCAACGCCCCTTCAGACACGGAATCTCACAATCGAGTGAAGTGACCAGAGCAATATTACCCTATGGTTTCAAGCCATATTTCAATGATATGCGGATCACTTCTAACTAACAACAGACTCCCCGACAGACGGACGAGAAACACGATGAAGTATTCAAAATGACAGGCCTATAATTGTTCGACTTTCTATCTCTTTTACAAATCTTGTGTATGTAGCGTCCTCTGGGTGAATTAACTACTTCAGGGGTGCGGGGGGCTCCTTTCTCGTTCCCTCCAGGGGTGTGACAGCACGGGCCAGCAAGCCTCCTGACTCACCTCTGCGTGAAACGTTGGATAACTGCGGCGACCAGTGAGGGAAGGATTACGTGGTTGGACGCTGACAGAGCTCTTTATTCATCCTGCTTTCTATCGGAAGAGTACACAGACACTACCGCTATAACACGGATCTTTTGTTACGTTCTGACAGAAGGATTATGTCGTCGGGCGCGGAGGGAGCTTTTTATTATTGCTGCTTTTGCAGAAGTTGTGCAAGTTTGGTGACTATACGTCTAGTTAGCTAGTGTTACACGCTACTAAACTGTCTTTGTTCTTCTATTTTATTGTTTTGTGTTGTATTGTATGTGATTAAATTGTCTTAAACGCAATACAAGTGCTTTGATATATGTTGCCGGTTTGACCAAGGGGATTTATTCTAAATTCACACGTGACATATGCTCTAAACTGTGAGACAATTTAGTCGCCCACAAGATTTTTTTTAATAGCTCTATACACACCTACCCGTCATTTAGAACCCACAAAGCTCTCGTCCTTTGCACCCGTGAAATCCATTTTTCACAACAAATCAGGTGTTTTGGAAATGTGTGAAGAGTGTATCCATCCTCCCGAGTGTTCGAGCAAAATGCAGCAGTACTACGAGGTGGCATTTTGGGCAACACGATGAAAAAACCCCATCATTTTTCGCGGGTACAATAGGTATAAACCAATATAGTCACTGACACTCTACCCCGCTACTGCAAAAACATCACTTCCTGGTTCTTCTCCAACACAAATACCCTCAAAAGGATTTTCATGGTGGGAGATGCAAAAATACATATACGACAACATTATGACGTGTTGTCAAGAAACAGATTGGTCCATTCCGGCTCCCTTTTTTTTTTTTTTTTTTTTAAATTAAAAACATACTAAAAATCATGCTTTACATGTCAGGATACCTTTAAATGAGCAAAAATGTAAAAAACAAACAAACAAAAAAAAAACCCACATATAAATACACATCTACTAACAAAAACTTTGACAAGTTTGGCTTTCTGGGGAAATTTTAGGATGTACCTCAAATGCATTTTATGCAATTTTAACTTTTGAATGCACATGTTTTCCTGTTGGAAGCCTCTCAAGGTAGTTACTATTGTTCAAGTGTGAGGCGTCATCTTGGTTTTATGATGTCAAACAGCAAATAGCTAAATGAAGATGACTTTTTAATTGCCAAATGTAATTGAACAAGCAAATGTATCGGTCAACTCATTTCTGAAAGACCTGTGGTGAATTTTGCCGTCTATTTCACTGCGACAGAAGAGCAAAGTGTTCCAGGGTCAGCTGAGATACATTTTGGGCCCCAGCTCACCCGTGACCATGAACACGATAAGAGCAACAGAAAATAGATGGCTGTAACTGAGCTGTTTTTGTTTTTGAAGAATTCACTATATGATGGTTTGTTTGGCCATTTTTTTTTTTCTGTGCTAGGACTGCGTAAACGACGTAGTCTGTACTGATTTCCATTGCATTCAAGTCCTTCCTGGTACATCAATGCAGTGATTCCTGACCACAAAATTATTTCTGTTTGCATGTGACGATGTGGATGTTGTGCACCTATCAATAATGATATAAACTATTGTATGTTTGTGTATCTATACGTAATAAAATGAATGAAAACAATTGCCTTGGCTCCATTAAGCTTGGTGAGCATTGCGCCAATGAACACATGCATCCAACTTGTCTTGCATCCAAGTGACTAATTAGTTTATGTTTACATGAGACGTTGACCCACTTCTCAAAGGTCTCAGAGGCGACGCCCTCTGCCTTAAACAACAAGACTTGTGCAGTAGTGTTGATTTATGGTGGTGGTGGTGAGGGGGGATTCAGTGTCACATGATCAAAAACTATGCTGACCTGATTTGTAAGCTTCATGTTTCTCAGGTTTGACTTCGCATTGTAGGATACTGCTTGTGCAAGATGGAACAAAATGACGGTCTGGCTCGCGTCTTGGAGCAGGTGGGCTCAGCCAGCCGACACAAACTCACCTTTTCTGCTCTAAATCAAATTATTCAGCGACTGCCCACGTCACTGCCGTCCTCGCTTAAAAAAAAAAAAAAAGAGCCTTAAGCAAGAAGACGCCACGGCGTTCGCTCCAGTTGTGCTCCCCTGGGGACGTTCAATTAGTGCTGCTTTGTTTGTGTACATGCACGTGTACATGGCGTTCACGTTCATGGATTCCTGAAGCTTACCATGTCCTTAGCGAGACATCAGATTTTGTGTTTTGCTGGCTAGAGTTTCTGTTAAGACCGGGCTGGGTTGAGAATATTTGTTTTTGTCGCATTTAAAATGCAACTTTCTGTGTAAACCCTGCACACACGGCTTCCACTGGCGTTATTGATTAGATGCAAATTCAAATTTTTGTGTGACCGCCGAACTGACTTCAACTACCTGGTCCTAACTGCACATTGGCATGCGGTGAGGGCTGCCCTGCTGCATCCACAAATACTATCAGTCACTCCGGTCCATTCCAATTAGACTAAGGCCGCCAGTTTTACTTCTCGTGACTCGCTTGGCCAAAGACTCAACTTGACTCAGACTAGTGATGCGTCGGTCACAGACGATTCGGTTCTTAGCCTCACCTCTCGCTTCCACACTAACCAGAAGGGGGAACGTCTACTGGGTTTGTATTCCATAAGCATTTGTCTCATGTATTCAGGACCTCAATCATTTAATGATTTATAGACCAGTAGTCGAACTATAAAATCTATTCTAAAGATGACAGGAAGCCAGTGCAATGACTTTAGGATTGGAGTTATATGCTCTGACCGCTTTGTTTTGGTCAAAACACGAGCTGCAATATTCTGAATGAACTGCAGCTGTTTAATACTTTTTGGGAGTCCAGTCAGAAGACCGTTACAGTAGTCAAGTCTACTTGAGATAAAAGCATGGATGAACATTTCCTGGTCTGCTTGGCCGTTACAAGACTTCACTCTATATATGTTCTTCAGATGGTAGAAGGCAGTTTTTGTGATTGATTTGATATGATTGTTGAAAGTCAGGTTGGACTCAGTCAGAACAAGGTTTCGGATTTGGTCTTTGGTTTTTACAGCTAGAGAGTCCAGGAGTTTAATAACAGCAATTCTCTTTCCTTTATTGTCAAAAACAATTGTCTCAGTTTTGTTGTGACTTAGTTGAAGAACATTTTGGCTCATCAAGTTATTTATCTGATTTAGACAGTGGCACGATACCTCAATTGAACTGTAGTCATCTGGAGACACTGTTAAATATAACTGCGTCTCATCTGCATAGCTATGGTAGTCCAAATTAAAGTTTGGAAGAATTTGACCCAAGGGTAGCATATCCAGGCTGAACAGGAGAGGTCCAAGAACTGACCCTTGAGGGACCCCATAGGTCATTGCCATTCACTGATACCGAGAAAATCCAATGGTCACAAAGTAGCTCCTTTCCTCCACGTAGGACCGAAACCATTTAAGGACCGTTCCATTTAGTCCTACCCACGTTTCCAACCTATTTAGCAGTATATTGTGATCTGATCATAGACAAATTCTATTTTCACTTTCGGTCCGCAAAACAACCTGCGTTAGGCTTTTTTTTTTTTTCTTGTGGCACTCTCAGTGTATGAGATAACAAAGCAGGTTAAAATGTTGACAAACGATGCAGCGCAGTTCATCGACAACCACCTCAGATGAAAGGGTTGAAAGTTGTCACGGAAAATGATGAAGCCCTGTGAAGGTCTTAAAGCTGATCAAACTGGTACTTAACTTCAGTGTATGTGGCGTGTGATTGACTGGCCACCAGTTCAGGGTGACTTGTTTGATTTTATCACAGTAACTTGGGATTTTGTTGAAACTCGAAAGCTTGAAACTTAAAAAACAGAAATTTTCTTATGACTTAAAACATATGTGACTTCCTCTGTTGCGGTACTGGTAAATATATACGGTACATTGTTTGTTAACTAACACAACCACCCTATTTGGGCAAACATCTGTGTGCTCATCTCCAAAGACAACCAGAAATCAAGACTCTCCCGAGACGTTTCTGTCGGCACTTGTTTGTTGACGTTTTAGCTTTTGATGACAGCTGATCAAGCCCAAAGCATAAGAATGCTAAACAGCGGCCCTCTCTGGTCTCTTCATGATTGGGAGGGGGGAAGGACCGCAAGGTGAGTGTGATTCTCGGGGAGCCCCAAAGACATGAGAGCATCCTCAATGTCGTTCTTTGTGATCTTTGTGATTAGCCACCAGCTGACCCACCAGCTGCCATTTAGTGGCTCATAAACTGTTTCCTACCAGAAGACGTGACACTCCTCCAAACCGGCCTCTCATGTTGCGAACCACGACAGGGTAAGCGGCGATAACCGCTGCGTTGTCATCGAGGGTGGGGTTGGCGGTGCTCCTTTCACAGCGATGCCACACATCAACAACCAATTTACTGCAGTCGCTGGAAATTTGGGCTTTCTTTGCTGTTACTGTCTGTCACGGACGTCGTGTGTGTGCGCTTGAATCGCAACAGTCATCAGTGGCCACCTTGACCCAGCCTGCCCCACCACCATCGCTGACCTTGCCAGCCGCGGCCATTACGTGACTCCACCTCTGGTCACCAATCACACACAGGTGACACTCGTGAACAAATCAAACGCACCCAAATTGCTCTTCCCATTTCATCTCCCGACGATGCTGCACAGAAGCCGCTTCGGATTGCTGCCCATCACGCCGAAGCACTTTGGGCATTTGATTTCACCTTTGACAGACAGCAAAGGTGCTGCACTTAAATGTCATTTCATAGGCTGGATTTACACTGCATAGGCTAAGTGACACCATTCCATTTTTTTTTTTTAAATTCTGTCGATTCTGTCAATTCGAGTATGTGTCGTGGCAGCTAAATGGAATCGTAAAACTTCAAATTAGAAACAAGCCTTTTACAAATGTGAATAAAAGTTGAATATGTATCACATCATGTCAATACGAGTGCAGCACAAATGCACAGATTGCTGCCAGCGTGATGTCATCCAATTACACCAAATTGTGATGCAGTTGAAAATTCAAACTCTGAAGTGAAAATAAGTGTCTTATAAATTTGGAAAAACCTACGTGATTAAGCCGCGAAAACATATATTCTTCAGGCCCCCGGTGGCTTTTCCCCACCGCGACAATGAGGCACTTGCCGTGAAGCGGCCATGATAGCGCAAAACCCCTGTTAACGTACAGGCCGCCATGTCGCGGTATTGAACATTCTTACCTTCTCAGCGTGACACGCGCCCCGTCACACTCAACAAGTGTCTCCAAAGTGGCCAGGCCAGCTCAAAATCCCGGTGTCAAGTTTGCGCAGTTACAGCAGACTGCAGGGAAGATGAATTTTGAAGTGTAAGCATAGCTTGCTCCTTACCTGAACCTTGCAATTGTACTTAACTGTTTTCACGAATGTTGTAATAAAATGGGGAAGGGGTGACAAAAGCTGAAGCTGAGGGGTGCCACTGGGCCTCATTTCTTTGCAATTAACATACTTCTCATTGTTTGCATGTTTTTAACAGTTATCATCTGTATAATGTATTTATTGGAGCGCTCAGCAACCTTTTTGAGGCTGAGGGCTACTTCGTTAGCACCGATCGTGTGAAGGGTTACGTGACCTGTTTGTTGCAAATGTCATTACACATACATAAAATATTTTGGTTTTAATTTATTGTAGTAAATGACATTACAGGTATTTTAAAATTTGAATTGAGGTAAGCAAGTCAGTCAGATTCAGAATTTAAAGCACAAATAATGGTAATAATTTTTGGCCGGTGGTATTTTTAGAAAATACCTCGCGGACGCCTTATGTGGTCCTCGAGGGCTAACATTCGCCCGTGGGCACCGTGTTGGTCACCCCTGCTTTACTGCATCTTTAAACTGCAATTGGCTCATAGTGTGAGGTATATTTACATTTTACATACAGGCAATAAAAATAAACGTAATAGGGGTATCAATTCGTGACAGGACTTGGTCACTCTCTGTTGTGAATAAGAATTAGTGTTGGTGTAAATAGGGGGGAAAGACGGCTAGAGGAGTGGAAACATTTGGACCTACTGTAAAAATCCAGCCATAAGCATAGACGGAGACAAAATGGCGAGTGAGCCAAGCTGCACTAAATGCTGCTAGGAAGGTTTCACACGATGATCCAGAATCCACACCCCGTCTTAATGGCTCCTTCGCCACCTTGTTCACTCCATTAGCCGTGAGCAGCAGGCCGAGTGCCGAGCACGCCGCTAATTACGCCACCAGGGCTCATTAGGAGTGGCGCTATCGCCTCTTTCCCGGCTAATGATGTCGGACGCGGCGAGGGGACGCCTTCGCTCTCTTCGTCCTCGCCATCGCTCGCCGTTCCATCAAAGACCCGAGCGAGCGTCCCGGGGTCAACGTGTCCGTCAACGACTCCTGCGGAAACGGAGCGCGAGCAACCTTGTTAACACGAACGGTCGCATGGTCCCACGTCACCTGCGGATCTCAGACGCTTCTTCTGAGAAAAGACCGGGAAACAGGGCGACTATTCTTCTCGCGCTCACTTCAGCGGAAGTCAGCGGGACAAGCCGGCGCTAACTCAATTTTAGCTACTGGCTCCTCACATCCTATTGGAGCGACGGAGGCCGTGGGTGATAATTGGATAACGAGCGTGTGAGACAGGTTGAGATCTAATTAACTTGTCTTGAGCGTCTGAATGCTTCAACTCGAGTCTGTGTTGGGCCGTGGATGCCTCTAATTCTTTGGTGTGAACGCACGTGCTAGCGTATACTTGCCTGCCAATGGTCAAACGAGGACAGAGCACGGCTGTGTTCTGAGTGTAATAGCAGTCATTTGGGGCAACGCACACCTACTTGCTGCCGTTCAGAAAGGTGATGGACGGCGATTGTGCTACGCCACAGGTGTCAAACTCAAGGCCTGGGGGCCACATCCGGCCCGCCACATGATTTCATGTGGCCCACGAAGGCAAATCATCTGGGTCAACCTCCATCTTTCTTGTGAAAATCTGTACAAAAATGTCAAATTGTCGTGTATCATAAATTAGAACTTTGAGATATTTTGTGCATTTTTGTGTTACTGTAGCCGGGCCAATCTACACACCCTGGCCACACTGCGTTGTGTTCTGGTGCATTGAGGGAGAATGGACACAGAGGGACGCTGGACACACGGGTTGCTGTCTGACTGGTGTTTTATTCCTGCATCATATGAAATGAAATCAAAGGTGTGAGCTTTATGCCATCCAAAAGGCCACCTCTCGCAGTCAGATTCGTGGCCGACTGGCGAGAGACGGACCTGACTTACATCATTTCCACCGGTTTTCAAAATAAAAGCGATGACTTTCCAAATAAAGAAAATAAGGTATAATGCCAAAATAAATAAACTTGTCAGATTGAAAATACAATTACAATAGTGAAGATAATCCAAAACACAATGTGAGGGGTTTTGGTGAAATTAATAGTAAAAAAACAATATAACCACCTTTCTTTTCTCTTGTATGTTACATTATCAAACATGAACAATGCTCGAAAAACCCATTAGGCTTCATTTGTGAGTCCACAATTAGTTCATAAATTTTGTGTGTAGATATGATGAGGCAATTAAAGATTTGTATGGTTTCCCCAGTCATAACGGCCCTCTGAGGGAAACCGTGACTACAATGTGGCCCTTGAGAAAAATAAGTCTGACACCCCATGTCCGACGCCATCACTGCCACGACCAGCTGCCTGGGTGCCATGCAAATGAAAAAAAAAATTTCTGCAGACGGCAAGAATCAAACGTCTCGTCACTGGTCGCTTCGTCTGCTGGGTGGACGCCAATTCACTCCTACGATTCCCAACCACATTACCATGGGAGAGCCTCCAATGCGCTGCAGGAAATTACCCAATTTCACAGAGTTGGTTGGAAAATTATCGACAGCAAATTGTGCACAGCATCCTTATTTCAGTGCCCAAGTGAGGAGGCGATGTCGCCGACGAGCCAGCTGCGAGCCCAAGCAAGCTGGCAAGATGCCTTGTCATGGCGTGAAAAGTCATGACGAGCAGACACACTGGGATTGTTTCCAGCCACCAGAGGCTTGAAGCGGATCCATTTTCACTGCTCAAACATGTTTGCATAATAAAGTTCCTGGAGGCAGTGGCAGCCATTTTTCGGCAGGGTGTGGTTTCACGGATTCAGCGGCCCCACCCACAGCGGCGAGAACGGCTTTGAGCCGCATTTTTGAATCGCTCAAATTTGAGAGGGTTGTCAACAGAATTATTTTCTGGGGTGTGTCTAATTTACAAGACATTTATTTTCACATTATAGGGTGGGTTTTTTTTCCATTATTCTATGCAGTATATCACAAATTTGTGTAATTGGATGACAGCAGCTTCTGTTTCCACTGCACTTGCGTGGGCAGATATCCGATTTTTATTCACATTTGAAAAAGCCTTGTTTCCACTTTGAAGTTTTAAAGAACGATGAAAATCTCTTGACTTTTCACGATTTCAAAGACTCACTTGCCGATTTGTATTTTTCTAATCATTCAGATTTGCCCTGGTTGTCAACAATAGTCTTTTGTGTGCTGTTTCCGATTGATAGAGCATTTATGGTGACTTTGACACAACTGGCGCTACTGAATCATCGTTCAGGATCATCCTTTAGAGCAGGGGTGTCAAACTCATTTTTGTCGTGGGCCACATTGGAGTTACATTTTTCTTCGGAGGGCTGTTATGACTGTGAAACCATGAAAATCTTTCACCTCATCATATTTACATATGAATTTCTGAACGAGTTTTGAATCACAAACCAAGCACAATGGGTTTTTCCAACTATTGTTCATGTTTGGTAACGCAAAAATGCTTGCAACAGCTCAACTTTATCATTTATGATATGACAATTTGAAATGTTGTTAGAGATTCTCTCAAAAATCACAGAAGTTGATGTACATGACTTGCCTTTGCGGGGTACATAAAATCATGTGGCGGGCCGGATCTGGCCCCCGGGCCTTGAGTTTGATACCTGTGAATTAGAGGCATCCGACAGTCGGGCCTTGACTGACTTTGATGGCTCAAAATCGTCCCGATTGTTTGAATGTCTGCGCGGCAAAGGCTAACAGATACTCCAGGGGATGCTTTGTAAGCGTGGCAGCGTATTCGTGTTCGGACTCTGCACTTTTGACTGACTTTCTTTTAAGGCCTGAAGCGTCAGCGCATTCAGGAGGCGTGCGTATGAGTAAACGCACCCTGGCATTTGGAAGCTGATGAAAAGGTTTGATAGCGCCACGCTGCTATGCTTTCACTGAACGGCGGCGAGTGGCACCGGCGCTTAGGGCGAAGACGCCCCCCCCACCGACCCTTCACGCATCTGTTCCTATCAACGGGGCCGAGCCACCTAATGGCTTTCCTGCCTTGTCCTCGCCACTTTACATGCAGTAATATGAGTAAAGGTGCCATTTAGCTGCAGATTTAAATGCCGGGAATGTTGGGGGGCGGGGTGGCTGGGGGGTGGGGGGGGCGTGCTGGTGAAAGTCAGCCATTCCTTCATACCACATGGCTGACTTACGAGTGGCCCAACTTTTTGAGATACACGCTGTTGCTCTGGATATTTTGCCTTTTACACACGAGCATTTTTTTTTTTTGTATGAGCTGCAAGAAAGGGGTTCTAAAAGGGTGTGGGGGATGGGAGGGGTGGGCACGTAGTACAGAAGCTATCTTGGGAGGACATCAATTCGGTTTTCTTATCCACATCACTAGCCAAGATCTCTGCCTACTTCTCCTCTCCTGAGCTTGCGCTGTCAACATTACAAACGTGTACTCTCACAGGTGGGACAGAGGGAACCAATCAGAGGGAAGGGGCGGACTTGGGCAATTATGGAAATAATTTAAAACTTGGCGGCACAGTGGACAACTGGTTTATACATAAGCCTCACTGTTCTGTGGACCTGAGTTCAATCCCAGCCCTCCCTGTGTGGAGTTTGCATGTTCTCCCCGTGCCTGCATGATTTTTTTTTAGATGTTCTGGTTTGCTCCCACATCCACAAAAACACATACATTAAGTTATGTCAAGACTCCAAATTGCCCGTCTGTGTGAATGATTGCTGGGATATTTGTGTCCTATGATTGGCTGGCGACAAGTTCAGGGTGTTGCCCACCTCTCACCCAAAGATAGCTGGGATAGACTCCAGCATGCTAGCGACCCTGGTGAGGATAAGCAGTACTGTCCCTGGTAGCCGAGGTGCAAATACCAGAACAAGCAGCGTGATGCCCATTGAATTAAAGCACAAAAACATAATTAAAAAAAACATTCCATTTGTTATATTGTATTTAATTTCATTTGTGAATGTTTTTCTGTACAATATTATATAGTGCTGTTTATGTATTCAAAACATTTGAATTTTTCTTTGGTTTGGGGAGGCTGAAACAGATTAATGGCATTTGCATTCATTTCAATGGGGAGCAATGATTTAAGATACATATTTTGAGTTGCGGGAAATAAACTGGTAAATCAAGGCACCAGTATACAAGAACGGAACCAGGTAAACGGATTCTATTAGAACTGCTCCGACGTTCCCACCGCAGTACCCTCTGCCGAACCCCCTCCGCCAGCCTCCTCCCCGCTTTTTTTTCCCCCCTGTAATGGATGAAGGCTTTCCTTGCATGCAGGAAAGGTTTAATTAAATCATTGTCCAATCATAACCCCTGTTGTTAATTAAACTGGATAATTTATAAGTACAAAAGTGACTATTTATTAGCTGCTGTGGAGTGTCGCTGAGCCCTGGCTTCCACTGGCGGGCCCACTGGCCCTCCCCTCCCTTCCAACCTTTTACTATTGATGCTCCGCATGATTGATAATGAGAGCGAGGCCGCGCTCTGCTCGTCTAATGGCCGCGCAATTAAAATTGCCTGTAAATGAGCCGCGGCTCGTTCCTGCTAATCTATACGACTTTGATTGAATTTGTCAGCGCTAATTGAAAAATACTGCAATTTAATATCACCACACATCAGGACGCCTTTAATGACATTGTGTCCCAGTGACCCTTGGGGGGGGGGGGCGGTGTTTGGGGAGGGTTCCAGCGTGCCCTTGACTCAGCTCACCAGAGGCGGGGACGGGGTCCACTGAGGGATTCACTCAGGGTCAGAGGTCATGCGGCTACATATGATAATGTGGCAATGGCGGTCATTTGACGCTGACTGACACTTCAATCTATTAGTTGTGATGTAATGTGTGTTTAAAACGTGGCTTTTTTGTTTGGTTTTGCGATGACGTGAAATGCACGTTGCTTGCATGGCTTTTCTCGGGGTACTCAGTCTTTGTCCGGCATTCCAAAATCACTTCAAAGTTATATACAACCGAACTGTCTTTAGGCAGCGATTGTTTTTGTGAACTACGAGAGGGAACTTGTGTACCACTAGTGGTAGTGGGTGAAGTGGACCCCAACCCGGCTAATTTTGGACAAGAGGCGGGCGGAGTGACCCCTGCACTGGTCATCACCCGATCATAAGCCCCATTTGGACAACCAACAGCTCAAACACGATTAGGGACATTTTGAGTCTTCATTTAACCTGAGAAACATATTTTTGCCATGTTGCTGGAAAAAACACTCGAGAGCATGAGGAGAAGATGCAAACACCAAGAAGTCAGTAGATGGATTTGAACCCACAACGCCGGAAGTGCGAGGCGAATGTGCAAACTATGATTCTTTTTTAAGATGTTTACATTTTTTAGGCCTGGCAAGTGTTTTACAATCCCAAAAATTACATCACACACTCAAAACAACACAATATGGCAAATTTTGTGTAGTATAAATATGAGGAAAAAAACATCTCTCTCGTTTTGGGTGACATCTTGGGCCTAAGGTACACAGTCACCATGGTGGTACATGAGATGGCCTACTTCTTCTAAATAGTTTTGAGAACCACTAGTATAGATTACTAGAAACAGGGAGGATGAAATGAACCGTTTCCCAAAATCAATAATCAATCAGGAAGGTCCATCCGCGTGAGAATTTCCGAACACGGACCTCAAACGTCACTTTTTTTTTTTTTTTTTTTGAGCGAACAAACGTCACTCGTCCGGCACGCCGAAACCGGTGTGTGACCTCATCGCGCCTGACCAATCGGCGGCCGGTCTTGTGCGGGCAGGGGCGGGGCATTCACCAGCGCAATTAAACAGCGGGGAGCGCAAATTGCAAACGCAAAAACGTCCGTAGACGCGTTCGCTGTGGACCGGACAAAAAAAAAAAAAAAGTGGAGCCGTTTCGTGTCAGGGAACTCCGTGAAAGTTGCAAGCGGGTCGGGGGTGGGATGCGTCTGTGTCCCGCAACCTTTAAGCCTCCCGGACTCTTACGGAAGCGTCCCGCCTTGCCCTGAAGCCCCCGGGGCTCCGCTGCCTCTGCCGCTGCCTCTGCCGCCGCCGCCGCCGCCGCCGCCACCGCGCATCGCGCTCGTCGTTCCTATGAGTGCGGCGTCCGGTCAGCCCTTCGTGGTGATGCAGCGGCCACTCGGAAGCAGTTCCGCCTTCAGCATTGACTCTCTAATCGGGGGGCCGCCGCAGCCCAGCCCGGGACACTTCGTGTACGCGGGCTACCCCATGTTCATGCCCTACCGCTCCGTGATGCTGCAGCCGCCGCCTCCGCCACCGCCGCCCCCGCCGCCGTCGACGACGACGACGACCACCGGACATCACTCGCACTCGCACTCGCACCCGCACCCGCACCCGCACGCGCACGCACACATCCCCGCGCTGCAGGGCGGCTTCTGCTCCAGCCTGGCTCTCACCTCCACGCTCATGGCCTCTCTGCCCGGAGGTTTCTCGCCGAGACAGCAGCACCAGGACGCAGGGCGGAAGCACGCCGAGGACGCCAAGAGTTTGGGGCCGGTGGCGGCTAAAGAGGACGCGGAGACGACGGGGCCGACGGCCACAGGTGGGAATTCTGAATAGAAAACTAAAGAAAATCAGAAATAGAGAATCGGCTGCAAATGATTCGAATGTGTTAAACGAATTCAAAGGATTACCTTGAAGGAAAAGAGAAGGTCACTAGCACGTTTGATGCTGTGCAACTTTTTTTTTTTTTAAAGTGCGATTGAAACTGTAATTACAAAGGTGGAGGAAAAAAGCATTACACTGAATAAAGCGTTTTGAATGTAGTTAAAAAAAAAACAGTTGGCTATTTGAATAATTTTCAAGGGGTGGAAAAAGCATGATTATTATTATTTTGAATGCATTTTAATTTGGGCGGCCTGGTGTACTACGCCCCTTACCCAAACTTAGTATCGGATAGAAGCCAGCATACCGACCAGAATGAATAACTCATTCGAAACGGGTGGCTGGAGATGAATAAATCATCGCGCTTTTGACTTTCACGCGTCTGTGTTGTTCCCCACGTCAGCGCGAGGCCTGCACGCCGGTCCGGACGAGTCCAAAGAGGACGACTGCTCGCGCAGAGACGAGAGCCTCTCCATGGACAGCGACGCGGATTACAGCTCGGACGACAACATGATGAGCTCCGCGGCCGCCGGCCTGGAGGACGCCCTGCACCTCCACGCTTCGTCTGGCTCCGGCTCCGGTTCGGGCCCACCGGGAGGCGGCGGCGGGGGTAAGAACCGGAGGCGGCGGACCGCGTTCACCAGCGAGCAGCTCCTGGAGCTGGAGAAGGAGTTCCACTGCAAAAAGTACCTGTCGCTCACCGAGCGCTCCCAGATAGCGCACGCGCTCAAGCTGAGCGAGGTGCAGGTGAAGATCTGGTTCCAGAACCGGCGCGCCAAGTGGAAACGCGTCAAAGCCGGGAACGTCAACAACAAGTCCGGGGAACCCTCCCGGAACCCCAAGATCGTGGTTCCGATCCCTGTACACGTGAGCCGCTTCGCAATAAGAAGTCAGCACCAACAGCTGGAGCAGAGCCGACCCTAGGACCCGAAGGAACCGAGCCGGGACAGCTGACGAGAACTGGCCTCTCATCAGTACACTTGAACGTTTGAGACGTTCGTCGAATTCGCTTAAAAAAAAAAAAAAAAAAAATCAGGCCAAAGTTCAAAAGTCCAAAAGTGTAAATGCTTTATTTTTTTTCTTTACATAAGTGCAATGGGATCGAAATTAATTAAAGACAAAGGACAAATATGTTCTCATTTAAAGTGACAATGTTTGAAGGAAAAAAATGTTCAACGAGGATGATGATGACGACGAGCACGATGAAGAAGACACTTGAGAGTACCGAAACCGGACCGAGGACGGAATTCATTCCTTTTTTTTTTTAACGATTTGTTTCCCCCTCTTTTCATTTTCCCAAAGACGCTGCTAGTTTATTTAAATCCAAGTGTGATCAGTGACTTCCAGTAACAAGTATTAAATAAGTGTTAATTTAAAACAAAAGCTCTGTCCTTTTTTTCGGTATTTAAACCAGACTTTAGTTTGAAACCCATTGGCATTATTTTTGAGGGTTCGAAGTTTAAAAGTGGAAGCCTGGAGACATTCAAAGAAAAAACTAATTGTGAAGGCCATGGAAACCAAGGCCTCAAACATTGAGAGAAAACACCAATATCACTTACTATCCTCTCCGACTAAAAACTAAATTAAATTCGTACGTACCTTTACTAATTAATGAAAAACATTGAAGTTATTAAAAAAGGGTTTGTTTCTTTCCTCTGCCAGAATTTCAAAACATTCTACCGCTTGTCCAGAAATAAATACTAACAAAATAATAAAACAGCCCATCAATCAAGGCACATTTTTTTACTTTACTACGGCAAAGAAACAAACCTAATTTACATTTTTGAAATTTATTTTTGTAGTTATTATTACAAATGCCCGAACAAATAGAATACATTCAATTAACGACGGGAAACGTAAATATAATAGAACTGACACAAGATTTCTAATGAAAAATAAAGAAAAACGCTTGTAAAGCTTGAAAACAGAGAAAATATAACGTCTGGGTCAATAGATACATTTTCCACATCGAGAAGAACAAAATAAAAAATCAATGGAATAAAAAAAAAAAAAAGTGAGAAGAAGCACGCTGAAAGCAGTCAACATGACTTCAATCACGCGAAAGGTTCCCAGATGAAGCTCTTCAACGTGTGGGAATAATTGCTTCCGGGCAGTGTCAAAACTGATTGTTCTCTTTTTTTAAAAAAAATTGTATCAAAAAAGGCAAAACGCTGTCACTTTCGCTAACATTTTTTTTTCTGCCAGAAAAAAAAAAAACGTTTTCCAATTGAAGTCTTCATCTGGCAGTTTAATTTTCCTGCTAGTAATAATCACGCTGTCAAATTAACAAGAAAACAGCCTTCGGTTTTAGCGTCCAAAATTAAGAACACTAAATGGTACAGAACTGAATCTGTTAACGTCGACTTGTCGTTTATTTGATTTTGTTATTTTTTTTTTGGGGTGGGGTGGGGTGGGGGTGCGTGTAATGAAGTCAGGACGTCACAGCCGGCTGATGAATGCCAAATGAAGCCAAAATGATGCAAAATCATCCTGGTATTTGTCGAACAAAAAAACTCTCCAGTCTTGGACATTGTGATTTCCTAGGAATGTCGTTGAAAGGATCATTTGGAAATGAAAAGACGCGCAAGGAGCGGGCGCGCACACACACTCACAAAAACCCGCGATCTTGCATATGTAATATTCAAAACATTGCTGATCATTATTGGGTGAAATCATTAATCAATCTTTACAAAGATAAATGTCATCAAATAATAGTTCAACGGGAATTTTGCGGTTTGTAATTATTTCAGGTGTGTATCACACTCGGGTAGGCTTTCGGATTCATCACCATCCAAGAAGTGGTTTAGTTTCGAAAGGGTTGCTGACCTTTGAACTCAATCAACAGGAGCTGCTGGGCATGATTACAGAACTCCTCTAAAGGCAGAACATACACACACGCTCACACAAGGAATTGGTAACTTATTTTGAAATCAGAATTGAATTGAAAAACGGTTTGTTCAATTTATTTCAATGAAGGAACTTAAAAAAATTGCAATATCAAGTTGAAAAAGACAATTTCCGATATTAAAAAGAAACATGAAGTAGATGCATATTACGCACTGCAGTTGGCCACAATTGTGATTCTTACAGTACAGAACGAGTCCTATTAGTGGTTCATGGGATCAGTCGAGTGGTGGGCAAAATGCTGACTGTTCAGTTGTATTTAACTTCAAAACGGTCTATGATTTTGGAAAATTTTTAAACAACAATTTAAGTCCATTTTTTGTTTTACCCTGATGTGTAATCCCTTTTAATTGAATCACTAACTTTTTTTATTTTAATCTATTTTGGAACATGCACACAACCACGGCTATTCTTTGGATACTTCTACAAACGTGGAAGTCCACAAAGGAAGCCCAGATTGGATCCACCCGAACTCAACAACTGTGAGGCGCCAAATGATTCTTGGGAAATAAAACAGATGAATTTCTTTTTTTTTTTCCCCCCTAAACCAAAGTGAGGGAGCATCATTCCGGGCTTTATTGAAAAGAGACACATTACAGTAGAATTATCTTACTGTACATCCAACTAAACAATAACAATTAGAACCACAAGAACAATGTGTCTGAACAAGAAAATAGAATATTGAAAACATGGATGGACTTGGAACACGTGGAGGGGGGGGGGCAAACTGTACAAAATGCACGTGAGAGAGGAGGTAACGTTGTGGTCACAATTAGCGTCAACGGCTGCGGTGTGAGAGCTAGTTGCGCGTCTCAATGTTGCCAGACGCGAAAACTAAATCACACAAGCTTTTTGTTGAAATTTATGGATCATGTGTTGCCGCCCCACTTGTGTTCACATAGGAGAAGCATTTTAGAAGGCGCGCAGACACATCTGAGGAAACTTCAAGCCAATCGGTAGCTGCTAACCTTGGCTAAAATGAAAGTAAAAGCATCAAAATTGCCAGCAGCCTTGAGGCCAGAAGCTAACGCTAAGTGAATTTAGTGCATTTCTGTCATAAATAAAATAGCCCAAGTCAGAAATATATATATATATATATTTAAAAAAAAAAAAAAAAAAATCACAAAATACATTTTTTGTTGGGGGGGGTGGATGGATGGGGTTTACACGATCACAGGTGAAATGAAGGCAGGTGTGTTCAAACCAAGGCAAAGATGAACAGAGTGTGTGTGTGTGTGTCTAGTAACGCTGGGTACACACACACACACACACCAATAACTGGGACATTTTTGAGCCCGATTCCTCCTTCTGATCCATCACCCAAGGCCTGACTTTTCCATATCTCCAACGATTATCCTGTCCAGTGTTGAGTCATATTTTGTGGATGTTAAACCTGTTCAATATTGACTTTGAAAAATTGTTATGGGGTCAAGCCGAGTCAAGCCCACTCTGCGACGGCGACGTTAACGATAAGACGATTGGGAGTTGTGTATATGTACAGCCTGCTGGCATTGCTGAGAAAAGGAAGCCCGGAACTTGTCCTGGAGTTTTCTGGATCTAGGGTGGGCCTTTAGAGAACAGGTGTGACCCAGACTGTTCCTAAGGTGGAAAGCACAATGCCTGATTCTACGGAGGAGTTGATGATATTCGCCAGAGTGATGTGGAGGGTTCAGCAAGGAAGTGGGGGGATCATTAGTGTTCAGGGTTGAAGGCCTCGGCCCTCCTGACAGGCTCGCTGATTTGATATGTAAAGAACGAGAGACTGCAGTGAATACAGTTTGAGCCAATGTTCACTCGAAAAACATCAACTAGGCAGAAGTAAACCTGCTTATTTCGTCCTCATCATGTCTGTCAGGCCTCTCCCATTTCAAAACCAGGTTTAGATGATCAAAATTGGCATGCGTGTACCCAGACGAAGATTTGTACAAACGTGGCAACCTGACCGAAGGTTTACTCCGTTACTCGGCAGTCGCGTGGGCGCTGAGGAAATGTTGAGCTCGCGTCACATTCAGTCAAGACGACGTGAGCAAACTTTGTCGTCCTCAATCATCCGCAAACGCAGCCTTGCTTTCTAGTGTCGGCATTTCAAATGTCACACTTGACACTCTGAAGACAAGAGGAGGAGGATGGAGGAAATTAATAAATATAGGATGGAGTATTCATTTGAAGTAGGAGATAAATGAGCACCACTTTCAGTCTAGCGGTTGTCAGCACATCTCAGAAGACCAGAACATTATTTTAAATGATTTGCACAGAAGAGAGAGAAAGAGAGAAAAAGTGAGCCTTCCTACGCTTGATGCTGAAAGACAGCAGAAGCTTCGAGACGAGTTCCTGGTGTAAAACACCTAAAGAAGAAGTGAGATTCCCTTTTTTCTCCAACAGGAAGTAAACCAACAATTTGACAAAGAAGCACACAAGCTCATTGCGAGTGTGAAATGGATGGTGGGTAGAAAAGCTTGGCTTAAAATCAGTCTTGCATCGGGGTTAGCTTCCAAACGGCGCTAAAGGAGTTAGCATTTCCTTCCTTTTGACTTCTCAGGACTTTACGGTGAGTAGGGAGCCTTACGGCCACAAACACTGTAACTTCGAGCAGAGGTGGGAGGAAGTCACACGGACGTCTCAAGTCAGGTCGTTGGAACTTGTGCAGTGCAAGTCAGAAGTCAGTCACAACATATTTCTGCAAATTGGCCATGTTGTATTCACTATCTGTTCTTGCATTGGTTAGCTGTACCAACACATTCACACCAAGTTCCAAATCCAGCTGTATTGTCAAAAGGGATACCAATTAGCAAATTCAGGTCTTCCAATGAAAACATCAGATTTGTCCAGTCACGCAGTGAAAGTCAAAGTCAAGTAAATTCTTTCCCAAGTCTGCTTAACCTCAAGTCACAGAGTCCCCCCCACCTCCGCCTTCAAGATGACGATGACCCAGTCGAGTCACCTTCATCATGTAGATGCGGGCGACCATATGAACGAGCTTGTTCTGACCGACTGCGTCCCTGAGCCTGATCCAACATTCCCTGGCGAGCGGTCCAAATAAAAACAAAAAAGACATGCCAAGCATCGCCCCCTTCGATCTTTCACATATTTGTCACATTTAACACAGGTAAATTAGTTCACAGAAAGCTGAAAAAAGTCTGGGCGGGGCCGCAACACGACGCAGAGGACCTGTCGGATAGGCGACGATATGATTGGGCTGGGAAAGTGACGCTGCCTGAGAGCAAACTGGCCTTGTAGTGTCAGAAGAAACGATGACACCAGCCATCGAGAGTCTGAGGTGAAAGTGACCCGGTAGAGTACCCAGCATGCTTTGGGTACTATACACCCTCCTCACCCGGTTCAACTAGTCCGACGGGTGAGGCGGGCGGAGTCGAGAGTCACAGCAGGTAGTGAGCGGTTCCCAAAAAAAAAAAAAAAAAAAAAAAAAACGGACGCTTCTCCCAATGAGGGCTCAAATGAAGGCGCTGCTGCCCGCACTGCTGCAGCTGTTGTTGCGGTTGGCGTTGCGGCGCGACAGGTTGGGCGTGGCCATGAGCGGGTAGCGTTCGTCGGGGCAGCCGTACTGGGTCAGCGTGTCCACGCACTCCTGGCTGTTTGCCTGCCGGGCGTACGCTAGGGCGCTGTTACCGTGGGCGTCCCTCGCCATCAGATCCACGCCATACTGCGCACAGACAGACCAAAAGTTACCAACTAAACCAAAGCATAATAAGAAGTTAAAAATATCCTGAAACAATCTGCGCACCCCCCTGGTCACGATGGGTGTGCCCCCCAGACCACTGCCCTAATGCAATTATAATGAGGAGAAGCGCTCTAGAAAATGTGTATCTGTACGATGTTACCCAGATGAGAAGCTGCGTGATGACCACGTTGCCTTTGCGGCTGCCCAGGTGCAGCGCATTGCGTCCGTCTCCCTCGCCGCACGTCTCGTTGACCTGCTGCCTGGAGCCGTGCGCCAGCAGCAGCACGACGGCACGCAGATCCTCTTCTACCGTCGCGCGCAGAAGCTGCTGTCCGAGCGACAGCTCGGCGCACGGCAGCGACGGCAAAAATACACGCTGCTCGTACTTGGCCCGGATCCAGCGCTCACGTTCCTCCCTACCAACGCACAGCGGGAAAGAAGACATGACGCCATGGTTAGATGCAGCATGTCATTCTATCTTACTCATCCTTATTATACGACAAGTCCTGATTGCCTGAAGTGAGATGCAGTGAATGTGGACATCATTGTTTCCGATCCACTATCGTCAACTGTGTTTATCCGGTTGAAATTATCTGTCCAAATCCTACTGGGTAAATATCCACACATTCACTCATGTGATCAGGTCGAGGGGGACATTGACCTGTCCTCGTGCCCCCCCGCACGCACACACGCGCGCGCGCGCACACACACACACACACACACACACCACACACACACACACACACACACACACACACACACACACATTTAAGAAAACATGTCCCTGCCGGGGATGGAGGACGACACAAAAGTGTGTGACCCCTGAAGTCCAGTATGATCAAGTGAATAAAATGCGTCCGCCAATGTCACACAGAAACGATTGCAATTGTTGGCGGCAAGGCCAGGGAAGTAATACAGCTTCTGTTGTACCTATTGTTCCCTTGATGGAAACAAACTGCCCACACTGGGATGAATAAAGTTGTCTGAATTTAAATTTCTAGTTGCTCAAGCCTTCGATCCTATTTTCTCTCTCCAGCAAACTTCTGTCCACCGACTCTACCTTGTCATCTTGATTCAAATGGTCGCCCCCCACTTTGCTTCCCCAATTGGTTTGTTTTCATGTGCCTTGAGATACAAGTTTGACCATGCTCAAATCAGTCATATATCAAATCATCTTTCCACACATAAATGTATATAAATGCCAATAATATGTTCCAGCCCCCCCCCTCCCAAAAAAAGGGTCACGTTGATAACTTTTTTTGATAACATTGTACCTCATAAAAACAAAGTAATAGCATAACTAATAGAATTAAAGATTTTTTTTGGGCACAGCATCAACTGAATGGCCATTTTGCTGCTTGAACTAAGCCACATAGGGAAAGCAAGACAGAGAGAGAGAGAGAGAGAGAGAGAGAGAGAGAGAGAGAGAGAGAGAGAAAATCATACAGAGGCTGAAATAAGTATTTGACGTGTCACCATTTTTCCCCATTAAAAATATTTTTTAAAGCGCTATTGAGATAAAAATTCCACCAGCTGTTGGGAACAACCCAAGTAATCCATGCATACAAAGAACGTAGAACATCCAAGATCAGAATGAAGTGTAATGTGAAATAAACACGTGGAGTCTGTACTGAACAACTGGCTCCTGCATGGAGAAACGTGTCTCATGCAATGGTCTGGTATGATTTTGGCCCATTCCTCCACACAAGCAGTCTTCAAATTTTGAATGTTTTGTTGACTTCTTTTATGGAGCTTGGGTTTCACTTCTTTCCACAGATCTTTTTTCGATTGGATTCAAGTCAGGTGATTGGCTGGACCATTTAATCAGCTTTATATTTCGTCTTTGAAACTAATTGAGAGTTTCCTTGGCAGCATGTTTTGGATCATTAACCTGCTGAAATCCACACCCTCATTTCATTTTTATCACCCTTGTTGTTGGCAGCAGATTTTTGTCAATGTCTCGGTAATTTACCCATCTATCCTTCCCTCACTAATGTGAAGTTTACCAGTACCATTTAATGAAAAACAGCACCACACCATCATGTTCCCACCTCCGAACGTCATTGCTGGTATGGTGTTTTTAAGCGTGATGTGCTGTGCCACTGGCTCCTCCAAACATTGTGCGCATTATGCCATCTGAAGAGTTCAAGTTCTGACCATACTAGATTCTCTCAGTATTTAACTGGCTTGTCTGAATGTGGTTTAGCAAACTTTAAATGAGTTTTGAGATTTTTTTACGCGATCAACGAGGTCTTGCATGGTGAGCTTGCATACAGGTCACGGCGACAGTTCATTATACATTACCAGTCACTGACATTTGCCTTCGGGCTCGCAAATCTGGACAGTCAAGCACGAAAAATCACGCACGTATAATTTGTTACGAGTAGAAAAAAATAGATATTGAAAGACGTCGCTTATTTTGAGTAGTCTTGACATTAATTTACTTGTTTATTTCATAAGCGTTGTTAACAACACAAGCCTGCGCCTAAGTAATCAGTATTCACCTGGAAACAGGAAATGCAAGTTAACCGTTCTGAGCATGTTCGGATGTTAGTCCAAAAGCGCACGTTCAGAGCTGCTTTGTGTACTGCGAGCGCATTTACGTTGAAAGTCATCAGCATCATGAGCAACGCCAAAGGAAATTCTGTTAGACTGAAAACATTTCTGGGATATAACACAGGTAATGTTTCAGTATCTAACTATAATGAGTATGAGATTGTGATTTACTTTGACTTGATCCAAGTTCTAACGTTAGACTATTCTGTCCATGTATCTAAATGTGAACGGTCATTTTCCTCGTGGTACGAGTTATCTTGAAGTTGAAAACTTTTCCCTCTACATGCTTTAAGAAGATTTAGATCATCTATTGCTAGCTTTCATCAATGGATTGACAATAGATACCGATAAATTACGCTTGATTATAACAATACATCACGATTGGTGGCAGGAATGTTTTTTCCAATGTATCGCTAGCTCGTTGCCACTAACGCCGATTATGTTGAACTAAACCTTCAGCATTTTCAAAACATTGCGGCTATAGACCGTTCGTGTTTATTCCTTGACAGGCCAGTGCATTTAACTTTTCTTCAGATAAAGTTTGTCAGATCAAGAATTTGTAATGATGAAAAATTTTAAATACCGTTCTATATCATGTTCTACTAATATCAGTTGAAAATGGAAATGATCATTTCTGAGTTTGAAATTTTTGTTTTCTATTTTAGTTATGTATTTGTTTTTTATTTTTGATTTAAATTTATGTTATATCAATCCAGTAAGTTATTTTAAGGTCTTGAGATTCCATCCCTAATTACACCCGCAAATTTATCTGCGAGCATGACTGACCACACCCGTACATTTGCAGATGCAAGTGACTGCATTAGTCACTGTTTTCCATGTGACAACAGTAACCTGCTAATTCCAGGTCTTTTTGAAGCCCTGCACAGGTGGTCCTTGGCTCTTAAACAAATGATTATTCTTTGCACTTTTCTGTCAGAAACGTTGCACCGAGGACCTGATGAGACACATTTATGGTGGTGTGATTGGATTTCTACTCACGTATCATGGGCCCAACTGTGCTCATTGGAATGTTCAGAAACATAGATACAGCATCTGTCCGTGCAACCAATGCGAAGGGTATGTTGTGCAACAATTAGTCTGCAATGGTCTTGAGATAGCTCTTTGTGCTTACCCGTCCTGAGATGTAGCTTGACTACACCTTGGAAAAAGACCTCTTCGTAGGCCATTATTTAGGAGTGAACCAGCTGATATTCAATTGCACTTACAAGGGGGTGGATTTCTGTGTGATGATTGATAGAGCTTAGGTGTTGTCTTAGCTTCACCTTTCTCAGCTTCAAAATGATTTTCTTTTCGCTCATAGACAGGTCTCTGGGCTTCTTGTTTGTATAACAGCAAATCCAGTTTTCACAGGTGAAACACAAAGCCAAAAACAAGCACTACCGAATGTTTAAGTAATCAATCTAAAAGGCACTACCTGAGCAACTATCAACACCTGTCAGTCACATGTTCCAATACTTTTGGTCAGTTGAAAAGTAGGTGGCTTTAAACAAAAGGTGCCAGCTGTCCGGAGTTGTTTAACACGTCTAGATGTAAATCCTATGAAATGAACGCTGGAATTTGGAACTTTTGGCTCAAATTCATCTTTTGATTTGAAACTCAAATTTATTCAGTATACAACAAAAACAAACCAGTTGACCTTACCGTTTCAAAATCTTCGGTGGGGACTGGTTTGGCTTTCAATTATGTGTTGTTAGCAATAGCGTTAAGCTATTTGCCTATGAGTTAGTTTTAAATACACAATGTGTAATTCTCCAAGTTTAATTTAACAGTAAACTTAAGCCAGGGCCGGCATTTAACAACTCAAAGATTCGATATTGAAGAAATCTGCACTTTTGCCAAAGTGTGACTTATTGTGATGTTAGATGTGCTGAATTCACTGCCACAATACAGCATTTTTATTTCAAGTTTGCACTTGCATATCAAAGCGAAAAATGTGTGAGTCGGGTCACTCTGTCAACACACGACTGTATTAGGGAATGTGCTTGTTGACCTGCACAATGTGTAACGTGCCTTGAAGTACATGCTACATAAATCAAATTGGCTCGGCTTGAATTGATGAACCAACCAGTACAGCGTGTGTGCGTGCCAAGCTGAAGTGACATCACGGGACCTGAGACAAGCAAGCCAAGAGTTTGTGTGGGAACTTGCAACAATCTCATTAACTTCCTGGTGACCAGCAATAGCGGCTAGCATCACGGAATGTCCTGGAGGCTTCTTTTCCGGACCAGGAAGGCCGGCCACGAGAGCACGGCCCGTGACCCCCGGACAAAGCCCGGAGGTGTCGCTTAGTGTGCGAGCGCGTGTGTGTATGCACGCGCAGCGGGATGCCGACCTTCTGTCCCCCGAGAAGGGAAATCAAGGCCACTGGACCCAGGAAACGCATGCCTTCCTTCCCCCACCAACACTGTTGCTAAGACTCGGAGTCTGTGTGTGGATGTGTGTGTGTGTATACACAGTGACTCCATCATTACTAACTAACGAGTCTTGAAAACACACAGCTCTCGACAGTGGAGAGGCTAATTGCACTAATTAACCACAGTGTGTGTGCATGTTTATACGTCAGTGTGTACGTGTGTATCTTGTGAATGCGCAGTCTCATATTTCTGTGTGCTAATGTGTGTCTCTTTTCACATCCCATTAGGCAGAGCGCTGTTTTCCTGCACTCAGGCATGCTGGGTAGATAATTAAACATGAGTATGGGTGAGAAGGCAGAGACGCGCACAAACACACACACACAGGCCCAGAGGGGTAAAGTGTGTGTGTAATTTAAATTAATGATATAAAAAAAACAGCACCCAGAGGATATAAACCCCCATTTTATATCGTTGCCATATCGCTACAGAGTCTGCAGTCAACTGAATCTCCATTTAGTCTCTTATTTGTCACTTGTTCTTTTAGTTCATTTCTATATGTTTTTTTTAATACCTTTGTCTACGCAGTGTCCACCTGTTGAGTGACAGCTTTGTTGCTCCTGTGTATGTGGACACGTCCTTTGAGGCCGCGTGAGTACCTCCCAGTGTTTTGAGGAGCCAAAGTGTTTTGGATTTCCTGTTCCTCACATTGTGTGTGTGTGTGTATAAACGTTTCTTCTCAGTGCTTCCTTTGTTTGCTTGTGCACGCGTAGACACACACACACACACACACACACACACACACACACACACACACACACACACACACACAGACGGGGGCCAGAGGCCATTTGGCTGCTCCCTCAGTGCGATTCAAGGGGTCATCTATCCATGACCCTTGAACACACACTGATAATCACATCCAGCTAATTAGCATAATTACACCCTAAATTAATTTAACACCACTTTAACGGATGTTTGCAACAATGAGAAGTCCAGATGTGAAATAGTATAATTGTAGTAGTCGCTCATCTTCGATTAATTATTTTAGTAATTAGATTTTTTTATTATTAGTTTTTAAATCAAATATTGCTTTGTAATTTAGATGATTGATTGGTTTTATATAGCAGAACAAATATAAAAGTCCACTATTCCAAGCAGAAATTATATTCCAAGAGATCTTTAAATTACCTGCCTTGTTTGAACAACAAGGTAGCCCAGCGTGAAACAAGTAAATGCCAGGCTTGGATTAGCAGTCTTTCCTGGTGCTTACTTTTTTTTTTTTGTGCTCCCAAAAAAAAGTGCAAAATATTATAACGGGGAAAAAAATCCATTTCAAACCCTGAAAGAAAACACTTGAGCAGTGCTAAAATGTTTTTTGTTACAATCCCTCCCAGGAAAAATAAAAAACATTTGCGACCCCCACCCGCAGCCCCTGCGAGTGCACTTCTATCCAACATTGTATATAAAGGATAATCTAACGTAACATTTATAAACACTAAAGAAAGTATAAAAGATAGATATTGAATAACTTACAATAAAAACATTAATTTATTAATGTTGTTAATCAAGTTCTTCAGGATCCCCCCACTGGCATTGCAATGCGACACCCCAATGGGGTTGCGCCCCACTATTTGAGAAGCACTGGACTAGAGAAAATGGAGTGGTTGTCATGCCAACATTCTCACCTCAATTATGATCAATATTCGTTTAATGACTTGCAATAAAGCAGGACCTTTGTTTAAATAAGCAAGCACTTGTGTAGATACTGTATGCTGTATATTGTTGTAAATATCAATTAGTAAAAAAATTGAAAATTAAATTTATCGTGGATTCAGGATATACTAAATATTATGCAGCCATTTTAAATGACATACAAGTACATATAGTGAACCTGTTTGTGCCAGATGATGTCCCCAACCCAACGAGTGACAACATCCAATACAGGGAGACCGTACAAAAATAAAAAAAGTCCATCCATCCAATTTTTGCACCGCTTATCCTCACTACGGTTGTGGGTGTGGTTGAGTCTATTCCAGCTACCCTTGGGCGATACGCATGGTAAGCCCAGAATTGGTCGACAGCCAATCACGGGGGACAGAGAAACAAAGAAACATTCGTACTCACATTCACACCTATGAGCAATTTAAACTCTTCAAATAACCTACCAGACGTTTTTGGAATGTGGGAAAAAACTGGAGTACCAAGGAAAAAAAAACATGCAGGGACAGGGAGAAAATTCCACACAGGCAGGCTGGGATTTGAACACCGATCCTCAAAACTGAGGGAGATGTGCTAACGAGTCGTCCACCGTTCCACCGCTTTCAACACATTTAAACAGATTAAACCCCCACAAAAAATGATTTAAAAAACACTTAAAAGCATTCCTCACTCTCACTTGAAGTTCACCTCCCCCAAAAAAAAGCATAGTGTGCTTGCCTCAAGGTGCTCATTACTCCTAGTTTATTTACTATAAAACTGAAAAGTAAAACATTGTGTATTTAAACAGTAAAATGTTCCCCCAAAACTGTATTTTTCAACGTAACAAAAATCCTTAATGCTACCATATACTGCCAAATGCCATACACGGCCTAAGGGAAATTAGTATAGATGCTACTCTAATTATAAGCCTTCGAACACTAACACAGAGAAGCAGCAACGCATACAAACAGAGCATGGAACGAGACTCACAGGCAGATGCTCTGTGGGAACAACTATTACTGAATCTTAGTTAAGAACCTTTTCTGCTTCCTCTTCTTAGTCCTAAATACGCTGTTATTTACTGTGGTGCTTCAAGTGGACCTCAGCGCTGCCCGGAATGCTGTGACACAATGGAGTAATACACTGAAGGTGGGAAACTCTAAAGTGGAACTTGCCTGTTATAAAAATCCAGAAAAGAAAAATAGCCTGAAAAGCTGTGATATAGTGGCGGTACTAACAAGGAACTGCAATATAGCTGTGGAGTTCCTGAATTACCTTTATATCACTATTTACTCAACAATGACCACAAAATGACACAAATTTTTATATACATCTTATATATTTTAGTATTTATGTGCTGGTATTTTTATACCCTATAATCCAGAATTCACAACCTTTATTGAGCCAAGGCGCATCAGGGTACACCACCAAAAAAGTGTTGCAAAAACTGGATACACAAGTCAATTAAACAGTTTCTGCCATCAAATAGAAGAGCATTTATTTGTTCTCTCTGTCTTTACATGCCGCTGGCATAGATAGATGAATAAAGATAAATTATTTCTTGTAAAAATTATTTTAACCAATTACCTGAAATTTGATCATTTCTCGCGGCACACCAGAAGAGCTCTCACGGCACACTTTTGTACCACTGCACACTGATTAGGAAATACTGCTGCTAATCAGTACCGTTATGACGGCCAATCATCGTCTTTTGTCCAGGGTTCAAAATAAGTATAATAATAATGTTTCTAACATGAGGACAAAAGTGCCCATGCACAAACGGAAACCCTTGCACAACTGGATGTGACCCCATGTGCTGTATATCACTTTGGCCTTTATCTAAGAATAGGCGTTAGGGTAGCACATGAAATACTCCTTTGAAGTAAAAGCGCAACACACATTGTCACGGCATAAAAGGTGCAACCTGGAAAAAAAGCTACTACTTGAGCTAATAGGTTTCTGTTCAAGGCGATCATTAATTACATTTTGAGCGGGTGTGTGTGTGTGTCAGAGGTAATGAGCGGTAGGAAACAGGGTTAAGAGTGACACTGTGTCAGTGGCTGCTCTTCTGGCCTAATTAGCCCTCTAATTAATAGATTAATAGATGGGTAAGAGCATCAGCTAACTGCCGAGATAATGTGCAGTCAAGATGAATCACCACACATCACACTTTTTGTCATAAGGTGAGCTGTGGAATGTTCTACTGAAACCTCCAGCGCATCAATTCCACCCGCTGGAGAAAAGTCAAGACAAAGAACAAGGAGAAGAGGCTGAAATCAATTAGCCTTTGCCGGACGGTCGTTAGCTGCCCTCCGATAGGCACAGATAATTAAAGGAGGTGAGGGGGGAGGGGGCGAGTCATCCGTGCGACTCGACTCGACAGCAGAGAATGAGTTAACTAATGCAAATGAGGATGGAGACAATTGAAGAAAAAGTAGAAATGGGCTGAAGCCATGGGACATGTCGCCCAAATCTCTCTTTGGGTAATTAAACATGGAGACGTAGAAGGCAACTTAAAACCTGTTTTGGTCTTGGCATCAGGATGTACGACAAGGAAGCAATACAGTGTTACAAATGCTGCGACAGACATTTATGTTTGCTCATAGCATTATTTAAATTTTTTCTTCAAAGCTTGCTAATGAACAAGGGAGGACATCCTGCCTTAGTTTCAATGAAATCTGTGTAAATGAGTAAAATGGCTAAATAAAAGCATCTCAAATAATTATCAGCAGCGCGTGAACCCATTCAATCCAAACATATTACCCACAAACCGGAGGAGGACCCCATCCCCCCAACCCACTGCCATCGTGCTATGAGTTACTCGCTGAGTGGGCCAATCAGCCACAGGGTGGGAGGATGCTTATCGGCGGCGTACATCATATATTCCTATCTGCTCCAGGAGCATGCCAGAGTCATAGATGTAGCGACAGATATTTACTTACTCATTATGATGCTGTGATGACTCAGGCATAAAAAATGTGCTTTTAGCCCACATTAGCAGAGTCTCTCACTGATGACCAACCACGAAGGGAAGCTGATTGGCTCGTGTCAACCGGTTTAATGTCAATAGTAAATTGGAGGGCTCATTAGGCGAGTTGGAGGACGCGGCTGCGGGCGCCAGCGAGTCAGTCATGTAAAAAATAATGTCTATTAGGACTCATTTAATCAAGGATGAATTAGAATGTAGGCCCAATTATTTGCACTGGCCCGCCTGTCAGGAGGCTTCTTTCTGCCAGCATGCGCTGTTTAAAATGCAGGCCGAGAGGACGAGAGGGCGCCCGCAGAACAGCAGGGGCTGAACATCACAGTGGAGGGATTAGGGGAGTCGAGGTGGGCTCGGTCATCATTGGCCATAACGGATCTCAGTGACATAAGAGTTAATATGTTCCAGCTGAGAGAACATTTTAGCTGACTTTGTTTGTAACTGATTTATTAAGTCCTCTAGTAATCCGAGCGACAAATATGTTTAGTATTGTCCGGGGTGCTTAATCTTTGTCACAATTCTCTACCAATGTGAATGACAAAATCAGAGAAGTCCAATGTGTGTCACGATCACAGAACCGGGGAAGCAGCAGTACCTCCTCCTCCTCTTTCCGACACTGCTCCGACCCTGGGGGGCAATTATCTTGTGATGTGCCACCCCCTTCTCCAAGCTGCCCCATCTAGTCCCCAGAGCCCAATCCCACCACCCTGCCATGGCGGCCACTGCACCTGACACCCCACCTCAGATTAAAAGCAGCAGGTCTTATTTGAAATCTGTTGGTGCTGGCCTGGCTTTTTCAGGATTGAGTATGGTCGTGGTCGGGGGATGGGAAATACATAATTACTTTAAGATTCCATTTATCGACATCTCTGCAGTCAGAACCACACTAAATTCATACTGGCTCTGCATCCGTCATGTATGGGCAGCTGTTAAGTGATAATGGTGTTCATGCCTCTTCTATAACTCATCATCGTTCCTGTCTGGACAGAGTAACTTTACATTACATAATCACCTCCCCACCACCAAAACTGTAATTTAGCCTTTAGTTCCTACCAAATGGTTTGACTATCTGAGTAAGTCAATTGCTTTGGACATAGAACATCTACGGCAAACATGAGCAGAACCAGGCCAAGGCCAGCCTCTGGGACAAACCGCCAAAGGTCATTTTTGGGAAGAAAAAGACATGGCTGCACACCACCTCTGTAGTTTGTAATCTGGAAGCCAGAAGGCTGGTTTAGCTGCACTGTCACTTGCTGTCCGCCGAGGCCTATTTAACGCGCTGCGTCAAGTAGAGCCTGAATGGGCCCAGGGTGCTGGTGTTGACGTGTCACTCCACAGATAATTAAAACAATGAGCCGAGACGCCAACAACACAAGCAAGGGTGCTGCAGTAGTGTGTGGACTAAAATGGCCAACCCCTGTGGCTGTTATACCATGGGCAACGAGCCCAAACTTAGCAGCCCCCTTAGCTGTGGCATCAGCTGTGGTGCCAATACCAGAGACCATGCCAGCTGAGGTGAGGACTGTTGACCGCGGGCAGCCAGAGGTTAATGGGAACGTTTAGAGGATGGCTCAGTCTTTTTTTGTGCTGGACCACAAAGGAAAAATACGTGTAAAGGAACCCTACAGCGAAGAAGATCTGTGCAGAATCATCACGACTATGTCAACAAGTATGCCTTCTCATCTTTATGTGCTGCAATGCTGAACAGGGCCTTTAAGAGTCGAGCCCTCGTTTTCCTGATGGTAATGAGACCTGGACTAGACAATGTTGTGGGTGGGCTTATGGTAAGCGGTGGGTACAAACCAGAGGTTGATAAAGAGATGATGAGAACAGCTGGAGACAGGCCTGTCACATATCTCATTGGACAGGGGCGTGATGTCCATGCACATAATTCCTCCCTCTGGCCAAACCCGGCAGTCAGCAAGGGAGGAAGAGGAGGTGTTTAATACACCCAGCCATATTAATCCACCTCCTTCTCCAACCTTCCATCACCATCCTTTCTTGCATCATTTCCTTCCCTTCCTCTTGTACCTTCAGTAGCTACCATCTATCCTCGCCTCACCTCCGAACTGTCCTTTCCTTTTTCATTTCCTTCCATCAGCCTTCTTTCATTACATAATTTGCTTCTTTTCATCATTCTCGAGTACTTCCATCTTCCTTTTTCTTGAAGAGATACATCCACTTATACAGTACCTTCCTTTCCTTTTATCTTTAGACGACCGCCTCTCGTTCCTTATTTTGCTGAGTCTCCCAGTTTCCCTCCCATCCAGCCCCAAACCTCCAAACAGGATGTGGTTGGGAGGTGTGAGTGTTGGGGGGAGACAGACCTTGACAGACAGGAGGTCAGTGTAATTGCTGCTGGCCATATTTAACATTAAGATAATCAGGCCATTAATTACCCTTTGGATCATTAAATCAGCCACTTGCAAAATGAAATTTCGGCCTCTATTACTCACTTGAGAGACCATGTGGGGGGCGGGGTGAGAGGGAGTGGGGGGTTAGTGTTCCATCTATCAGTCTCACCCGACTCTATCCCCTCTGCCTTCCCTTTCAACTAACTGCAAAAAGGCTGGCTTCGTCATCCATGATTTTCACTGAATGTGGAACCCCAGTGAAGAATTTACAATGATTTCTGGCATTCATACACATAATATGTATGTAACATCAACAAAATAGCTAACCCACTTCATAGGCTGCAACCAAGACTCCATAAACTCGTCGTAAATTGTCCATGTCCTACCAGGTGGATGATGCTCGTGAAGGATTAGCAAAGAAAAATAGGAAATAATGAAAATAGGCCTACATTTTTTCCAGGCACTAGAGTCACAAGATGAGCAGTGGGCTGTGCCCCCCCCCCCCCCATGCTACCAAAAGGTGAACTACAAATACAAAATGTGTGAAAAAAATCTAACTACCTTGAGCAGGATCGATTGTAATCAATGTAACACTGGGGCACCCAAACACACCTTCTAGTCACGTTCAACTACCTTTGCATTGATAAATAAAAGTCTGAGTTCAAACAAAAGATGCTCTGAATTACCTCAATCAGACTATAGGATTTTAGTATGCTTGACGCAATCAGTATTTTTGGGGGTGATCACTGATCAGCGAGTTTAAAAATTGATTAGTTATTGTTTTTTCACTAATCAGATACAAAGATGGAACGTGTCAATTTAAATTGCTTCATATACTGTATCTACTTACCATACCGAGTGGTACCATCTTAAATGTATGTGAACATTTATTAAGCAAGCCTTAAAAGAAAGCCCTCTCCCGAGCATTGGTGACCACCAACACGTTCTTCCACATTTTGTTCATTTAAACACACGAACTAACACAAATGTTAGTGCTACCATTAGATTGCTAGGCAACATAATTTTACTTCATATTTTGTGACTTGCTGGAAAGCCATATTGTATTTAAAGTACATAAACATAACAGAAGCAAGAATGGACAGCACAAAACGTCCTCTCCCCAGCACCCCGTGATACCGCATTCCCTCCAGCCTTGTAGGATAATACATTGTTTGACAAGAAAATGGTTTTCGCCATGATAACGGTTGTTTCCACATACAGTGAAAGGTGACATGTTTTCTGGTCACACTTCCTCTACAGTATTTGATTTGAGAACATAAAGCCCAGTGCCTGTAAAAGAGGAGACACAGTCGAGTCTGAATACATTTTGTGTAGAGTTATCACTGTCTGACTGAGATATGGCAAGATTTTATTTGACGTGCATCCAAGAAAGATAAAATTTGTCTTGTAGACTGATCCAGGCATAAGGTATGTATGTAAATTAGATGGACATAACAGATGAAATGTTGAACTGGTCTTTTATACATCTTTTGATGTCAAACTCAAATATCAGCTACAAATCTATTTTAAATCAAGGATCAATAGTTTTGTAATACTGAATGTTGGTAAATGAACAGTGTCTCTAGAGTGTATTTCTTATTAAGTTCAAGGTTTTAGTAGCACACAGCCATGAAATGAGCTTGACGTTCAGGAGAGTAGAAGCAGAAGTCATGAACAGAGCAGGAGTGAAAATCAAGGCACTTAAGGAATGGTCTATTAAATACTATTGACGGGCAAGAGAGTGATGCAGCTGCAGTGGAGCGTCACAGCTAAATTGAGATAATATTGACTTGCTCTAATCTCTACAGGGGGAAACATACATCAGATTAATAAATAAATAGGAACATGAGCAACAATAAAAGCATTAGCGGTCTGATGGACTAGGGTTAATGGGACATCAATACGCTCAGTGTGTGTGTGTGTGTCTGTATACAGTCGATGGCTGACAGATTTGTATTCATTTGCATTTCTACTACAGTCATGTGTGTTGCGCTCTGAAGCACATTTGTACTGCTGCTTCTCTGATCATGCCAACTGATCATCATATGCTGGGAAGTGTACTTCCAAGACTTCAGAGTTAATGTAAAGTCAGGAATAACTTGGGCATGTCCTGGCTAATCTCTTAGGTATGTTGCCAAATGACAACCCTAGACTACAGGAGGACGCTTCCCTTCCTCTTCTTTTCTCTCTATCCTTCTAACCTCTCTATCTCTTGTTTACAATGATGGATGAGCTATTGGTAGCTGCACTCTTGTCTCATCACCATCCATGTAGTATGGTACTAACCAGCTTCTCTTTGTCTTTCTTGCTCTCCCTTTAGTGGTTGGTGCCCTCTGTGCCACTGCACCTTCATATTTATCTGCTTGTTATTGGTGGGGGTGTTAGAGCAAACCAGTATCCGTCATCTGGGACCATTAGTGTTGTTGATAAAGCTATTTTGTGCCAAGTGTTCTCTTGTTGTTCAACCTCTTTAACCTATTTTCTCTTTATCTGCCCTCTTTCCCTATCTTAACATGTGGACCCCAAAGGGCCTAGCTGCTGTTGGAGGTTCCTTCCTTGGAGAATGTTTTCCCTTGCCTCTGTTGCCAAATGTTTGCTCACATAGGGTTCAGTTATTTTTCGCTTATATATGAAGAAAGTGATTCGTGAACTGCTGTGTAAAGTACCTTGAGATCTGCTGTGAATTGGCATAAAAGAAATACAAACTGATTGGACTGTGAAAAGGTTCATTCAGAAGAGATTTTCACATGTACATTGTTTGTGTTAGGATAGATAACTTGACCTTGAAGTGGTTGCTAGTCATCTGAAATATGTTGCGATAGCATTTGACTATGCACATACTGTGCTTAGCCCTAAACTATACCTAGTAAAAACACTGCAACGTGGCTTACCTGCTGGCATCAGGTCCAGGCTTAAGGTGACCCTGTGAGTTGGCCTCCCACACGCTGTTAACAAACTCATTGCCGATGGATGACATGACCTTGATAAGTTCTAGTGGCCACTCATCGAGGTCCAGCGAGCGAACCCGGGACAGGTGGGTGCCCAGATTCCTGTGGATACCCGAGCACTCAATACAGATCAGGGCACCAAGGTTGAGGCTGGCCCAGTCCGGGTCTGGGTGCATCAAATTGACAGCATTAGTGACACACATACAAACAGCTTGAAACATACAGAATCGTCAACCCTCGTTTATCGTGGTTTAAATATTCCAGATCTACCCGCAACAGGTGAAACTCGGCAACAGCATGACCAATATGACTTTTTTCATGTTGTAAGGTCCCTCATACACACTTTAAACACATTCAAACTTATTCAAATTATTACTTATTACAGGCTATTAACATAATTTAACAACAACAAAAAAAAGATGAGTGTAACGGGCAGGCGTCTTGCGCAGTCTGTGTGATCGTCAAGTCTCTAGATAACTACAATGAGGAATGGCACCCTGTAGAGGGCAACAATGGCTTGAGGTGATTATTCCTCCCTAAGATTAAAGAAGCGGAAGAAGGAGGACCGGACGGGGTGCTGGAGACAATGAGAAGATGCTAACATAATGGTGAAAAAGAGAATAGACAAAGTGGGGAAAAATGCAAAAAAAACTTTTCGATACTATAAATTGATTGTGCAAAGGCAAGAAAAATACTCCTGTGACCAACAGGAATAACGCCTTAGATCATGCAGGGGAATAAAGAATGACGGTCCGGGCCTTTGTTGTAAAACTATTGCTGAAAATGCCAGGCCATATGGCGAGATGCTCTTGGCCACTTGCCAGCTAATCTGCCAACCAGGATTTGAATAAATGGGAGCCGGAATCGTGATGAGTGAACTCCTTCTGAATCACCCGGAAACAGCAGAACTTCGTCTGTATGATAATGGAGACGAAGGTAACTCGTTTGCTGTGAGAGTTTTCTACATTTAGCGAGCAAGTGCGCTCTTTCAGTTCTTGTTACATAAACATTATTTAGTCCCACTAGTGCACATTACAATGTAACATCTGTTGCGAGTACTGATTTGAACTTTCCATTTCCAGCTTGTCCATCTGCCAGTAATGGAAGACTCACGAGTCAAAAGTCTTTCAGTGCTGCCTAACGTGTGGCAAAAAAATGGCACTACAATGAAGCTACACAACTCTAAATTTTCAATTGCCCGTATAATGTCAAATCCCTGAAAAAGCTCGATTATTTAAAATCCCACGACATAGCAAGGGTTCACCGTACATTCAAGGAAACAATGCTCACTACTCACTTTGAGCGTCACAGTCGGCACAGCGGCTATTTCCACGAATACTTCGGATAGACTGCAGTGCCATGGCCTCTGTCTGGCTGGTCAGACGAGACTAGAAGGACATGCTCACAAATGTCAATACATACTGCTCAGGTGGTCACAAAAGCCCTCTTTCAAGTCAGAAAACACCCTAGCATGTTAGTAACATGACCTTTGGGGGGGGACCCACCTTGTTCTTGTTGCTCTCACAGGACTGAAGACTGGCGAGTATCTGACCCTCGATGACCTGCACCCAGGAGTCACGCTCCTCATATGAAGTGGCTTCAAAATGCCACGTCTGACCCGTTAGTGATACAATGGTGAACTCAAAGTTGTCCTCTTGCTCTGTTGGGGGTGATAACACAGCAGAAAATCATCTCTAAATATCCCCAGACAAAAATATACCCAATGATTAGCTCACAATATAGTATTCATGTTCATGAGCAGCTTGATGGTGGAATGAAAATTCTCAGACATACTCTCGCATCCTTGTTCTATTGGAACAGTGAGACCCATGCCTTTAGTTTTGGTGCAGACTGAAAAAAATTTGGTTATGACATGAAAAGATATAAAAAAAAGGTGAGCTTTTAATGTACACAGCGTTCCAGTCAAGCGAGTTCTACCACTGCACACACGCATCTATTTATTTATTTATTTATTTATTTTTGGTGCTTGCTGAGTGCTGACTGACTTTTTGAACTTTGAAGTTGTGATGACTAGCTTAGTTCAACTGGCAATTGTTTCAGTTTCGGGACATACCTAGCTTTGTGTCCTCTTGGTAGTTTCTTTTTAGAGTCGCACAGTACCAAATAAAATTAACAACCCCAATTCCAAAGAAGTTGTGTTAAACAAAAACAGAATACAATGATTTGCAAATCATGTTCAACCAATATATAATTGAATACAATACAAAGACAAGATATTTCATGTTCAAACTGCTAAACTGTTTTTAGCACATCATTAACTTATAATTTTACAGCTGTAACACCTTCCTAAAAAGTTGTGACAGGTGGCAAAAAATATTGCGAAAGTTGAGGTATGCTCATAAAAAAGTTGATTGTCTAATTGGGAACAGGCGGGTGGCATGATTGAGTATAAAAGGAGCTTACCAGAATTACTCAGTCATTTGCAAACTAACCTATTTGTGAAAAAGTGCCTGATAAAATAGTCAAACAGTTTAAGTACAATGTTCTTCAACATACAATTGCAAATAATTTAGGGATTTAGGGAACACACGTCATCAAAAGGTTGAGCGAATCAGGAGAAAACACTGCATGTAAGCGGCAAGGGCGAAAACCAAAATTGAATGCGTGGGACCTTTGATCCTAGAGGCGACACTGCATCAAAAATCAACATCAGTGTGTAAAGGATATCATTATTTGGGCTCAGGAACACTTCAGAAAAACAATGTCAGAAAGAGCAGTTCGGCGCTATATCCGTAAGTGCAACAAAACAAAATACCAACAACTGTGGAGGAAGGGCTGTTCATAGCAGTCTTTCAGTAAATTTTGAATGATGGTGACAATATCTACAGACATGCATGCGTCTCCTCACAAAAACTACTGGACTCTGCTTTCCACTCAGCTCTTAGATTCATTACTAGCGACAGCTACGTCAGCCATAACTTCACTTTATATCAGATTGCAATGGCCACCTTTACTTAAACGGACTTAACATTTACAAAGTCTTTAAAGCCAACATCAGCGTACGTGAGCACTTTAATAATCTGTTTTCTTAATAACCAGTCAACATGTTCAACGTAGTGACTGTTTAGGACTGAATACTCAACAGCTACTCAAACCCATGTACCATCTGAATCATATGATCAAGGACTATTTAGCTGCTTTTAATCGTATTTGCTCTGTCGTTCTGTTTTTGTTCTGAGCACTCCTGACTTCTTCCCCTCAATATTCTTCAGTGATATAAATAAAGGTTTGATTTGATATTATTCACTGTGGCATCTTGTTCAAAATTCTCACAACATAAAGAGTTTCAAGCCGGCCTTTTGTTTGTCCTGCAAGTAAATCGCCCTCCTTGAGACGGCATGGCATATACAAGCATATCGGAGCCCTGCCAGACGGCCCAATGGCTCACACAGTATTGGTAATTACCGCCAGTGCTTTGGGCTACTGTGAACGACATTCACGCAGAGAGGCGGCGTCGAGGCAATTTGTGAACTCTGACACTGGCAACCTTTAGCGGCATAAACAGAACACACCAAATATAGGGAGGAGGGGCCAACATGGATACTGTGCGTGTGTGTGCATGTGACAGCAGGCCACCAGGTGCAATGAGCAGGGAGGTGTGTGAGACACAAACGGGGCCTTGGGAAACACAAATTAAAAGCTTAAATGTCAGTGCGCACAGTATTGCTTTGCGACACAGGTCATTACTCTCAATATCAGCCGCCTTTTACTACTTTAATAACCTGGAAAATAGTGCACGCTGGTGTTCAGGATATGCTCTCACATGGACACAAAGCACATTTTGGATAATGTCATCTGATGTCATCTGTCTATCTCCTTTACACCTTTGAGGGAGTGGTGCAGACTGGAGAATGCAATGTGGGATCAACAGGTCATGCAACTCAAGCAAGGGGATGGGAAGCTTCTCCACAGTGGAAAGTGGGCCAAAAACAGGGGTGGATCACCTAAGGTCTAACTTGACAATCTCCAAACTGGAAAGGTTAATTAGTAGCATGGCATGCCCCAAGGTCAGTCATGTGATTGTCAAGCTCACACACGATGTTGCTTAGTGGCCTTGAAGGATCTTGGAAATTTTACAGTTGCTCAAAATGTTGTCCTCTCTGCAAATAAACAATTAACAGCTATTCCAAGCAGAGTTTTAACCGCCACAAGCAGATTTCCCATTACGCTGCAAATCATTGCCTACTGGGAAATTTGCTTTATACACCCATGTTGCGAGTGGTGCAAATTTGAGTGAATGAGTGAGCTAAATGAGGTGATAGCAACAAAGACACCAAAAGCAAGAGGTAAATACAGAGGGAAAAAATTGTTGAAGAGTTAAGACTTCTAATGTCTTTGGGGTTTACTGAATATTCACATCTTATACAAGAGTATGACGTGAGAGAAACATGGGTTGTTTGGCTTGTTGGTACAACCTGGGATTGCGTTTCCCAGCCTCTGAGTCTAGATGCAAAACCACATCATCGAGTAAATCAACTTACACTTCCCAGAATGACAGGGTTGATCTACAAGATATTTCGAACTGTGTAAATTAAACAGTACAAATTATTTCCTCAACCTCAGCTGGTATAGATCCAGTCATCTATGTAACTCTAATTGCAAACAAACAAATACCATTGCTGATTGATTGAATTGGAATTGGTGTACGAAAATAGTGTGGACCCAGCAACTTTTTTTAAACAATGGAGTTTTTTCCCCATCAAATTTATTTGTGACATTGTGACAGGTGTCATTCATATCGCCATCCATCCATCCATCCATCCATCCATCCATCCATCCATCCATCCATCCATCATCTCCCACTTTTCCGGGTCGGGTCTCGGGGGAAGTAGCTTCAACAGAGATACCCAGGCTTCCCTTTCCCCAGCCACTTCTTCCAGCTCTTCCGGAGGGATCCCGAGGCGTTCCCAAGCCAGCCGAGAAACATAGTCTCTCCAGCGTGTCTGGGGTCATCCTCGGGGTCTCTTTCCAGTGGGACATGCCCGGAACACCTCACCAGGGAGGTGTCCGGGAGGCATCCCAATCAGATGCCCCAGCCACCTCATCTGGCTCCTCTCAATGTGGAGGAGTAGCACCTCGACACTGAGCCCCTCCCGGATGACCGAGCTTCTCACCAGACAAAACTCCTTTAATGCTATATTAACACTTCAATAAGATAAATTTACACTCATTGGTGTCCTCGCCCCTTCTTTGACACAAAAGCTAACTTAATCTGTTATGCTCAGACTGATTAAATTTTAAAACATTTAGTTTGACAAAAACTTGCTGGCAGTGGGGTTGAAAATCTCTGCAATGAGACAATTTGATGCTGCTCAGCAAGAAATGTGAGAGACCACCTCATTCTTTCCAACCTATGTGGCCACTCCTAATGTGAACCAGATGTAGCGACCACTGCTAAAACAATGTCTCTGCAATGGATCCCCGTTTTTAGCAACAAATGTCACATCAGATGTTATTATGGAAACAAAATCAATAGTTAACTTTAATTTTGCTTCACCAAGTGCCGTGGGTGCGATCAGGGGGAGCTGGGAGATGGTGGGCGTTTCTCCCTCATGAATTACACGAGGATTCACTCCGACATGGCGATACTTCAGCCACCTGTCCGCCCGCTCGGCATGACATGCGGCGGTTAGCCGGCGGCCGCCTGAGTGCGCTCGCTGGTTAATGGCTAAATTGGGAAGACTATAACTAATCGCTTATTGAATAATGGAAGTGACACCGCTGATAAAAGATTTCAATACTACAGATTATTTATAATATTTCACTTAAGCCTCTCTAGCTTGACTCACAGGGGGTGGGGGAATGAAGAGTGTGCTGATGAAATGAGAACAAAGAGGAGAAACTAGAGGAGGAGGAAATTAGGAAATGATGAAGGAAGAAGGTGGAAAAAAAGGCAAACTAGTAAATTTGTCTCTCTGACCATAATTTCACTCATCAACTGCTTGATGGGGAAGCCAACATTACATCTGCCGTGGCTCCTTGCACATCTGTTCTGCGTATGTGTATGTGTGTGGGAAACAGCTTGAGTGTGCACGTGTCCCAGGACATGCGGCAAACATTTTGAGTCTCATGACAAAAAATGGTCAAACACAATTGAAGATGCTGGAGCTTTTGTTACCTTCGGCAGTACCAGAGAGGCCATCTGCTTTGAAGTTGCTGGTGCTTTTCTTCCGCCGGTGCTTCTTGCGGTTGGCGTGCGGCGATGGTGGCGGCTCCATCTTGGGACTGGTCGTACTGGAAATGCTGGGACTGGAAGACATGGAGTCGCCGAGGCCTGCATCTGGAAAGAGACAGAAGGACCTTCTTATTTATGGCTGCAAAGGCCTTGAAACATATGCAAAATTCCCATGGGAAACTTAACTCTTCATATTCCAAAATGAAAACTTTATATGGAAATTGAGAGTTAAAGATAAAAGGAATCATAATCAAGCATGACTATAAACATTGTGTGTTTCTGTTGTGTGTTTTGTGCTATTTACATTGCTCCGTTTTATTTCACTTCATTTGAGCTGCAAAGTATCTAATGCTTGGTTGTACCTCAAATTTTAGCTCACAGAACTCAGAAAATATGGACCAAGAGATTGCTACCTAGCAATAAATAAATAAATACAAATTGGGGCATGTCAAGGTACGACTGAACTATATTTAATTGCCCTATTAGTCCCGATTAACAGCTAACTTTCAATTTTGCTAAATACTGGCTTATTCTTGTTAATTCCCCAAAGATTCAGAATTCATAATGCCATGCCAATGTCCAAACTTTTTTACTTCTCTTCACAATGTAGATTGGTATGTGAAGGTGTGAGGCATTTGTGGAACAGGAGCGGCATCCCTCTCCGCCCTCCATCTCAAGCCCGGCTTCTGACAGCTGTGACTAGCGGCGGAATAGAATAACATTCAGTTTCCATCAATATCACAGCGCAGCGGTGACACTGACATGGCCACAGTGTGAGTGTGTGTCGATGTAAAAACACACACGAGCTCACTGGCTGCCACACGGCAGACAGCCCCAAGGACGGCCATAACTTATTTTACAATCGTTTAGTCTCAGCTCAAGTGGAAAATGTGACAACTTATCTCTGCTGACAAGATGCCATCCCCGAGCGTGCAATTAACCAGCGTGGATTAACGGCGCTCCCATCTGCGCGGTGCGCTCCGTCCACATCAAACAACCCAACCACCCCCACCCGCACAAAGCCTGGAGACTTCCTCCTTGACTTTCCCTATGATTGTTTCCCTTCAGCCCGTCAACAGTTTAGACAAAAGTGGTTAGACTCAGCTTGGCTTCAACTCGTGGTCCAGCTTGTTACAACAGACAAAGGATAGCTTTGTCTCTGTGCACACGCCAAAGGTCCACAAACTGTGATGTCATTAGAAATAGTTGCAAAGGAGTGAAACATTTCTAGAAAGTTCCCAGTAAATTTCTACTGAAAGTTAACCTTGGAAAATACTAATTTTCTACACCGCTTTTTCTCACTAGTGTCACGGATGTGGTGGAGCCTATCTCAGCAATCTTTGGGTGAAATGGGAGGGGAGGTGGGTACACACTTATCGAGTTGCCAAAAAATCACAGGCTACATATAAACAAATGATCAGCGTTTCTACTTATAAAAAATTCAAGTTACAAAATGACTTCCGGAACGGATTAATTTTGTAAGTAGAGGTACAATTGTACTTTACCTTCCTAAAACATGCAAGTTGTCTGCAACTGTGGATCAAAAACCATTCCACCTGTGGCTTGCTGCGTCGTGAGGGGTGCGCGGGGTTTACCACAAAAATGAAAATCTATCAAACCCAGAAAAAAAAAAGTCTCCTTTGTATTTATAGAATGATAACACAACCTCCTCTGCCTCTCAATGGCTCGCACCAAGACAGGATTTATACTTTGTAGATAATTATTATTATTATAATTATTAATATATTATAATAATAATATAATAAAACCTGGTCCCCTCAATCAGAAATCAGAAAAAAAAACGGGTTTTGACTGATTACATATCTGCTTTCAAAATAACAGTTGAGAAAGTTAATGCTAGATTAGCTAATTTTCAATGTTTCCCAGCAGTCTAAGATGTGCTTTCAGACCACAAGTAAGACACGGTAAAAAATAGTGAGTGTTTAAGAGAAGGAACAAGGGAGAGCCGAATCAGTTGGGGAACTTTTTTTTTTTGAGGGTTCTCCACAGGTCACACCAGGAAGCAGTGACAGCTCAGATGAAGGCAGAAGTGAGAAGATAAGCGACTTGCTACCAACAGGAAAAAAATATTTTATCTGAAAACGTGAGCACGGTGGATCAGATGGGAAGCGTTGGCCTCACAGTTCTGAGGTCTCGGGTTCAATCCCGGACCTGCCCGTGTGGAGTTTGCATGTCCTGTCCTCCCTGTGCCTGCGTGGGTTTTCTATAGGCATGCCGGTTTCCACCCACATCCCAAAAACATGCAACATTAATTGGACACTATAAATTGCCCCTCGGTGTGATAGTGAGTGTGGCTGTTTGTCTCTATGTACCCTACGATTGGCTGGCAACGAGTTCAGTGTGTACCCTGTCTCCTGCCTGTTAACAACTGGGATAGGCTCCAGCACTCCCGTGACACTCGTGAGGATAAGCGGCTAAGAAAATGGATGATGGAAAAAATAAATCTAAAAAACCTATTCAAGAGATGACACTTATTTGTGTGTGAGCACCCCGCTGAAAGCATTTCACAGCTTTAAATATTATTTGTGGAGGGCTGGAGGCACAACAGTTAAGTCATAACTGTCAATGTCAATCAAGATGATCGTCATGTCAGTCAGAGCTTTTAGCGTGTGTGTGTGCTTGGGAGGGGCGGGGGGATCATTAGCTTGATGGCAGGCAGATCAAAATAATATAGAGCAGTAGCTTGACTTCTGAGTTAAAATTGTTGTTTGAACAAGCTCAGAACTGAATTTACTCAGATAGCGATGCTTTGATTTACAAGTGTTGCAATGTAATGATTTTTAGGGTCACGAGCCGTTGCTTTGCTTGGTTGTATTGCTTGGTTGTATTCCTTTGTGTGGAAGCCTCAGAAAAACCACTGATCCAGTGATTTGGGAAAAAAAGAGCAATTAATGCGGATTCTCTTAGTCGATCATTAGTTCCTGCTACAGTATAGCAGTTGTAGTGGCCTCTGCTGTGCTCTAGTTGACTCGGCTAGGAGGGGGCCATCACTGACTGATCCTATTTTTTTTCTTGCAAAGAAAATAAATATGCTGCTGAGCAGTACAGGGGGACTTTTTTTTTTTAGTACCCATTTTCCATTCCTATGACCAGAAAAATGCAACGTTACTGATCACTTGCTCCATTAGGGTCAAGGGTCTCTTAGGAATGTAACTCCTGGCATAGACAGACGGACAGCGTGGTAAGCATATCTGCCAGTTCTGGGCAGCAGTGGCCCAATGGTTAAACTCATCCCCAATGTGGTGTCCTTGAGCAAGATGGTGATACCCCGAATTGGTCCCTGGGGGCTTCAGCTGCCCCCCTGCTCCAGTGTGTCGCACTAACATGTTCATTTCATGTGCATGCATGCATGTTCATGACAAAGATGATGACAATTCTTTTTCTGATGCAGGTGGTTTGAATCTGGGCTACAGCTTTCATGTGTGGAGTATTCATGTCCTCCAAGTGCCGATTATATCGTAGGTGACCCCACTTATCCATTGTCTCCTGCCATCGGGGAGGAGACTGGAGAGCCTTTGGTCCAAAACTAGTAGGCTCTAAAACAGGTAGTCAGGATGCTCATCTCCCTCTCTGCTTTGCCCAAGTATTATCCCTGCCTGGCACCCACCACCACTGACTGTAGACCATAAATTTACCTCATGCACAAACTGTACTTTAACCATTGTATTCGTTTTGCCCTTGCAGCACTGTGTACATTACCCAACTGATTATTCTTCAAGCTTATAAAATCTATAATTTAATACATTGTCCATAATACTGTGTAGCTACTCATAATGTCAATACCACACATGTATGTACATTGTTTATAGGAATTGCAGTTCTTGTTAACTTAGCCAGATCAACCAGATTCGTCATATTGTTTAAAATGTCAACAGTATACTGCAGTTTATTTATTTTAATTATTTGTGTGCTCATTTATTTATTAAACCATTTAGTTTATTACAGCTCCGCAGGACTGAGAGGAATTCAATTTCAGGTATGTTGTATGTCATGTATGTATAAGACATCTGACATAGTTACTTGAATTTGAACTGTGTTAATTTAAAAAATATTCATGTCAGCGTCATTGAAGACTAAATTGTTCAGAAGTATGACTGAGTGTGAATGGTTGTCTGCCCAGCTGCCATGTGATTGGCTGTGCGATCCCAATGAGGATGAGTACTATATATAACAATGGGATTTAATGGCAAATTGACTTCCTATATAAATAAATGTGGGGCGGCACGGTGGCGAAGCTGTAAAGCGTTGGCTTCACAGTTCTGAGGTCCGTGGTTCTATCCTTGACCCGCCTTTGAGGAGTTTGCATCTTTTCCCCGTGCCTGCGTGGGTTTTCTCCGGCCACTCCGGTTTCCTCCCACATCCCCAAAACATGCAACATTAATTGGACAGTCTAAATTGCTCCTACGTGTTATTCTGAGTGTGACTGTATTTTTGTGCCCTGCGATTGGCCGGCCACCAGTTCAGGACGTACCCTGCCTCCTGCCTGTTGACACCTGAGATAGGCTCCAGCACTCCCACGACCCTTGTGAGTATAAGTGGGTAAGAAAATGGATAGATGAATAAATGTATGAAATAAACTGATAAGTCATGGTAGCAGTGTACAGTATATGGTAAGCTCAGCTGTCGGGCCCTGTGGACTTCCTATATATAGACAGTATATATATAGTATAATACAGTATATTACAATTAATATACATCTTTAAGGGCACAATGTACTGTGATTACCAGTCCCGATTCCCGAGTTGGCGATCATGGAGGCCTCGGTCCACTGGTCAGCACTAGAGACTGAATATGAGCGCTGATGCCCGCCCATGCCGTCGGGACCGCGACTGTTGAAAGACACCAAGCTAACACCACTTGCCATCTGAGATACTGATGAGCTGCAACTCCCTGAACCTGCCAGGACAGAAAAAAAAATTGTTCTGGTCAAATTTCTGCATGAACAACTTTAATACCGTACTTCAAGTCTTTTTTTCCCCCTTGTGTTTACTAATAGGATTATATGTGGAATTAATTTATTTTTTTGATGCTGTATTACTCCAAATTTTGCTGAATGTGTTTTATTTGTAGTAGTTCATTTCTGTGCAAGACGGCAGTAACCATGAATAACTAGTGCAAATATTAATGAAATGTACCATGCTACATGCAAGTGCGTGACTAAACGTATCGTACTTATTTATAAACAGCAGTAATTATATCATGCACAGTACCAGTTACCATGAATTACTGGCTAGGAAAAATGGCATAACAGTCATTATACGGTACATGTGACCAATGGTGCCAGTCCATGGCCCACCTCTTCAAAGTGTGGCATCGGAGAGGAAGTGTACTGACCAGGAGTACATAGAGTTTCACTCTACCCTAACACAACCAACTATATTGTACATGTTAAACGACCCGTCAAGTGAAAGTGAAAATGTTTGACATAACGCAGTGTTGTTAACAAGCTTACCAAATTTGAATGAATAAAAGAAAACTGCCGAGTATAGAAATCAGGCCTTAAAATGGTGAAAAACTGAGACATACTGTCAGACTCACTGATTGGTTTGCTGAATGTTCTGAGAACACGCCCTGCAAAATTTTCAGCTGCCCCTCATATTTCTGTAAGTCTCAGCATGTACTAAACCTGCACATGCCTATAGCGCTACTGTTGGGAGGAAACACCTTTCTGTCCAAATACAATCAATATTTTCAGAAACTGATTCTATTGGTCTATCCCCACTTCATCTGTTATTTGCACATATTGTTGACGAATTAGCTTGAGAACAAATCTATTCAAACTCTTGAATGCCCAAAATGTCAGAAGTGTTGTGAAACACCACCGCTTTCCTCACTCTGAGGAAACTGTGGCATAATTGTTGCCAACATTGAATGTCTGGATGTTTTAGAACGTAACGAGTAATAATAGGTTAGATGCATTGGAATAAATGGTTTTCACTACTATCGCGCTTTTTCACCTTCAAGTTACTCAAAGCACTTTAACACTATCGACTCATTTACCTACTGATGATGAGTAGGCTTCTTTTATTAAAATCGTTCTGTGTAATGCTTCATTGCAGATGGAAGCTAGAAAGCCATGGAGCTAAAGTGTGTGTAAATTAATGTTCACCTAACTGCCTAGGTTAGTCAGCTCATTGTTTGATTAATGAGAGTCTGGGAAGAAGACCTGTAACAGGCCTTTGCTTTTGTGAAGTATTAAGGCTTTTGGTACAGTAAGGGGCTTGGTGTGAGCATAGATTGTCCTGAGAACAACTCGCGGTAGACGTCCAATTCCATCATTTTAAATGTACCCTCCCGTCAGAATACTATTGTTCCTACTCTTTAATCCATAACATAGTTCAAAATTAGACTGACACAGCTTCAAGTTCAACATTAATGCAAAAATTAAAATGCGAATGAACTAAATCAGGCTAGCAAAATGAGTGGACATGAAATCAGTGACATTGTGAAGTAGTTAGTAGTAGTCAATTAATATTCTAGTACCTGGCCACTTAAACTCAACTGAACGGCAACACAGCATTTCTGGGTTTTAAGCGAGCATAAACCTCAGCCGCTGTCAAGCCATAAAAAGTCTATAAAGTATACGTGTCGTGTTTCAAAACAGTAAACTATATTCATATATTTATGATAGAATACTAAATGAAAGAGCAAAACTTAGTCATTTTCACCAGTAGTGATCATTGCAGCAGCCCGCTCATCACCAGCCACAAGGGTCATGAGGCTGCAATGAGGGGTAAAACTGGGAAGAGGATACATTCCAAATGAACCAGCAAGGGGACTTGTGCTGACTGTGGCTGCTCAAATCATACCTTTGCCAGATGAGAGCACACAGATGACACCGTTGAAGAGAAGTGAGGTGGGAGGAGCATAATATGGCGCAAATCAAGCAAATGAATGTTTCAGTGTAAAATCTTTGTTGGGATGCAAGTCTGTAGCATCGAAAGACACAACGTGACTGTGAATGCTTGGCTGCCCAAAGCTTCTATCTAGATGCTAGGAGACACTGTCATAAGGAACCAATCCGAGCAAAGCTGTTTTCCGCATTTAATTTGATTAAGATTAATGACCAAATCAGAGCAAACCTCATTTACAGTACTGTTCAAACTAACCAGAATGGCTAAAGCTTAGCCAATGATCAGATTCAGAATGATCAAAGACAGTCTGGAGTTACCTGTAAGTACTGTGACAGTGAGACGCCGTGAAGCGTCTATTTACAAGAATCCCCTGCAAAGTAATGTTCAGTGCATAGCCCAATTGACGTATGTGTGTGTACGCCCCAGTACACGCTTGAATCTGGGTAACCCGAACTTTCAACTTTCAGTTATTCATCCTGATCTCTCAGTCTCCCCAGTAGTCCACCTCCACCCACCATCCCATCATATACCTCCTTCCTCACTTGATTGTACCATAGTTCTTGAAACTGGCAGAGTGTATTGTCTCTGCATTAATATTGATGAAAACAATTGATACAAGAGGATGCCTTACTGAATAGTCATGCTATTAGCTTGGCTTCCTGAATGTGTAACAAGCAGACATATCCCTTTTGCAATGTTTTTGTCAGGTGCTAATCAGCATTCTCAACATCAATTCCTGATTCATTTCATTCTAATCACCTTTACTAATTCCAGAGAAATTAAAATTTTGGTTCTTGATGATGCCAAATTACTTTTGTCAAACTGCAAATTGCCCTACTCACCTGGAGTATGTCCGAGTTGCAGGCTGCTCATGTCCTTCGTCAGGCCGTTGGTTTTGGGGCTGGCCATGACGGCGCAAGTGGACACAGCTCGTGGCGGCCTTTTACCTGGTACCTTGACCGTGGTCCTGAGTAGGTCGATCTCTTTACCGTGGACGTTCTGCATGTAATCCTGAGAGGAGGAATGAATAAAAAAGAAAACTACAGTAACAATTACATTTTATTAAAACACCCGGTGCTGTATATGTAACCAAAACCACAGAAAATCCTCATTAACAGATTGAGGAAGGAGCAAATAAAGACGCACTAATCCCTTTCGATTGCCTCAAGTGGACTCCAGACTCAAAAGTGGACTGACGCCATTAACCATGAGATCTGCTCTGATGTAGGCACAAATGTTTTGGCTGAATGAGGGGCACTTCTTAAATCCACCCTCAGATCCCCATAGAGGGTGGGCATTATGGGATCTTCGTAGGGATGAGGGAGAAGGAGCAACTGCTGTCTACTTCAGCACTTTCATTTCTCAACAATGATGATGTTGACTACGTGATTTGTAAAATGTATATTCAGTGACACATTTGCATTAAAATGTATGTCCTTGACACATTTTCTCAGTTTTCTCAAAGTTCATTTATCGATCCACTTTTAACTTGTGTGCACATGCGTGTAATTTTGTAGCGCTTTGACTGCTTTAAACCTTTAATCCTCACACGTGCACTTCCTTTCTTGTTCAGGCTGACAAAAGGCCAATTCAAAGCCAAGTGCTCTTGATGGCGTCTTAACAAGCCACTAGAGAGCCATCGAGCAAGCAGCCCACTGGGTAAAGTCTGAACACACACACGCAGGCACGCATGCACGCACGCACACACGTTCCTCCAACAGATTGACCGAGGTAATTGAGTCGCCATTTGCATGGGGAAGCTTTCATCATCGGCCCAGTTGTCTTCTCACTGCACAGGACGTATCTGTTTCAACTGAATGCATCCACAGCAGGTGGTAACAGTGTAAGGAAAGAGAAAATTGTGATTTAAGAATGTTTGTGTGTGTGTGTGGAGTTTGTATGTTCTCCTTGTACCTGCATGGGTTTTCTACGCGTGCCCTGATTTCCTCCCACATCACCAAAACATGAATGGTAGGTTAAGGGAAGACTATATTTCCCGTTGGTGTGAATCTAAGTCTGAATGGTTGTTTGTTGTTATGCGCCCTGTGATTAACTGGTGACCAATTCAGGTTAGATAGGAGATATATATATATATATATATATATATATATATATATATCTCACTCACACACTCACGCAAAATATACAGTACTGCCTATATCCAATATATTAATTCTTTAAGAAATTCTCTCATTAATGTGGCATTTAACAAAATTTAATAATATTGGTGAAGCTGACTGACCTGAAACAGGAGCGGTTTTGTCAGATTTTACTACAGACAATGAGCTAAAAAAAATAAAACGTGTTTTTGCTATATTCTCGATATTCTCCCACTTACAAATCATGGAGGAGTCTGAAATTTCCTCGTACGTGCATGTCCACTGCGAGAGAGATAATTTAAAAAGAAAAATACAGAAATCACAATTTTTTTTAACGATGTATTTGTGTGATACAGCTGCAAATAAGTATTTGAACACCTGTCCATCAGCTAGAATTCTGACCCTCAAAGACCTGTTAGTCCGCCTTTAAAAGTCCACCTCCACTCCATGTACTATCCTGAATCTGATGCATCTGAATCTGATGAATGAGTTCCATTCCAAGAACACCATCCCTACTGTGAAGCATGGGGGTGGAAGCATCATGCTTTGGGGCTGTTTTTCTGCACGAGCGACAGAACGACTGCACTGTACTAAGGAGAGTATGACCGCAGCCATGTATTGTGAGATTTTGGGGAACAACCTCTTTTCCTCAGTCACAGTCTTGAAGATGGGTCGTGGCTGGGTCTTTCAACATGACAATGACCCGAAGCACACGGCCAAGAAAACCAAGGAGTGGCTCCGTAAGAAGCATATTAAGGTTCTGGCATGGCCAAGCAAGTCTCCAGACCTAAACCCAATAGAAAACCTTTGGAGGGAGCTTAAACTCCATGTTTCTCAGCGACAGCTCAGACACCAGTCTGATCTAGAGAAGATCTGTGTGGAAGAGTGGGCCAAAATCCCTCTGCAGTGTGTGCAAACCGGGTGAACAACAACAGGAAATGTTTGACCTCTGTAATTGCAAACAAAGCCAACTGTACCAAATATTAACATTGGTTTTGTCAGATGTTCAAATACTTATTTGCAGCTGTAGGAGTAACACACAAATAAATCGTTAAAAAAAATCGTACATTGTGATTTCTGGATTTTTCCTTTTAGATTATTTCTCTCACAGTGGACATGCACCTACGATGAAAATTTCAGACCCCTCAATGACTTCTAAGTGGGAGAACTTGCAATATAGCAGGGTGTTCAATTACTTGTTACTTAGAGAGAGAGATATGCACAGCAAGGTGTGCTAATAAACTAATATGAATTAATGTGTGAGATTGAAGAAAGATGAACTTTTTACGAAAATGCCAATATTAAATGATATGTGGTGAGGAACCAGGGCTCTTGAAAAGATGCATGCCAGACACTCCATCACCAGGTTGACTGCTGCTTGGTGACTCAAAAATATGACACAGGCAATAGTTGGTTCACACTTTCCTGGTCAATAAGGCTGCATTATTTCCATCCACTTAATTAGCAAAATTAGTATGATATTTTTTTTTGCACATTATATGCCAATTAGCAGCACTGATTGAGTTTCATCTGATTAGCCTCTGCAAACATGCTAATTGATGGCGAGCTACTCAGGAAAACTAGTGTTTTTGTGCTGGAGGCACGTTGCAGTTGCTCAAGTGTGAAGTGATGAGTTTTCACTCTAATTTACTGCATCAGCTGTTCTAATTGCTGATGGACATGCAAGCTTTGCTCAAGTGCATCAGAAGAATGCGCCACAAGGAATCAAACCCACAAACACGTGGTGTAGAAGCTCAGCACCTCATGGGATATACATTTGCTTTAGATATGCGTGACTCCATGGGTTCTCTCACAGGGGGAACCAATTTTTCTTGCTACACAAATTGACAACCATTATATCATCATGCACAGATGATCACATGATTTACTGGAGGACCAAAAAACAAACGAAAAAACAAAAACAAAACAATGGAGGAACATCATGGGAATTCACTTGGGGTTCTCAAAATTTAAAAGGCTTGGGATGACCATTACCATGGCCATTAGTGCGGGCAAAGTTTGAAACTTAACGTAACACTGTATGAGTGTGTTACAAGTGGAAGTATGCATTAAAGAAAGAGTACATGCCAGCCATAAAAAAAAAAAAAGATTTTAAAATAATCTGCTCATCAAGCAAACAGTTTATGACAATTTAAATAAGTCTACAACTTGTCTTACATGAAGACTGGGGTGGTAGGTGAGCAGTCCATTGTCACACAGCGTCACATACTTTTTCTTCCACTCCTTGTTGAGGGACTTGCCGCTCCTCTTCAGCAGCATACCCTGTAGACAAGCATGTACTTGTTATCGAAGCTAACACATCAGTATTTAACACACAATTTTCAGGTCAATAGAACCATTGGAAGTATATTTAGTGCAAAGAATGGTCACGTGTTAAATACTTATTTCGGTTGCTATATTGTACAGTGTTGCCTCGTTTGATGGGGGGTTGCATTCCAAAAATACCCGGCTTAAGTGAATTGTGCATAGTAGAAGAAGTTTTTTCCCCCAATATTTTTGTTTTTCATAGGCTGAAGGTCAATCAATCTCCTCCATGCAAAGTGTCGGGTACAATACAGAGTGTGTTCATCTTGTCTAATGTACATAATGTACATAATTGCTCAATGCTAGCAGTGTGACTCTTTACTGCTGAAGAGGAAAAAGTGGACATGTGTTGAGAAAGACGAGGATGTCATACTAACACTTAATCGCTTGACAACCATGGGCAGCGAACTTCAGCGGACTGCTTGCGTGCGCTCGTCCGGCAGCGGGGTTTGGGGCTGCCACTGGAGCGGCGCGTCGCCGCAAATGCCTACCCTAAACTCAACTGGCTATGGGACTGTACACCATTTTCAAACGCCTTAAGGAAAATAAGTATTTGAACACCCTGCTACATTGCAAGTTCGCCCACTTAGAAGTCATGGAGGGGTCTAAAATTTTCATCGTAGGTGCATGTCCACTGTGAGAGAGATAATCTGAATAGAAAATTCCAGAAATCACAATGTATGATTTTTAACAATTCATTTGTGTGATACAGCTGCAAATAAGTATTTGAACATCTGTCCATCAGCTAGAATTCTGATCCCCAAAGACCTATTAGTCTGCCTTTAAAAGTCCACCTCCACTCCATGTATTATCCTGAACCAGATCCACCTGTGTGAGGTCGGTAGGTGCATAAAGAGACCTGTCCACCCTATACAATCAGTAAAACTCAAACTTGTAACATGGCCAAGACCAAAGAGCTGTCCAAAGACACCAGAGACAAAATTGTACAACTCCACACGGCTGGAAAGGCCTACGGAGAAATTGCAAAGCAGCTTGGTGAAAAAAGGTCCACTGTTGGAGTAATCCTTAGAAAATGGAAGAAGCTAAACTTGACGGTCAATCTCAATAGGAGTGGAGCCCCATGGAAGATATAACTTCGTGGGGTCTCGATACAGAGAAAGGTGAGGAATCCAGGACTACATGACAGTACTTGGTCAATGACCTGAAAAGAGCTGGTTCCCAAGGTGACTGTTGGTAATATACAAAGACGTCATGATTTAGATTATCTCTCTCACAGTGGACTTGCACCTACGAGGAAAATTTCAGACCCCTCCATGATTTCTAAGTGGGAGAACTTTCAACATAGCAGGGTGTTCAAATACTTATTTTCTTCACTGCAGCATTCTTGGTGCAGGTGTCTTGCGAGTGAAAAATATAGGTATGAGTCATTATTGGCAATTTTTTTTTTATTCTTCTGAACAACATTATTATTATAAACAGAGATCACCTTCGATTGAGTTTGAAAACTGAAGTTGTGACGTTGAGTTGAGTTGTGTGCGGGTGCAATGAAACGCTGCGGGGCCGACTATGCCTGGGTGGTCCCGGTACTTTGGGAGGTGGACAATTGTCTACAGTCCCCTTCTTCCTATATAAAAGGATGCCCATCATCAACAGTAGAGTGACTAAGAATAGAAATGACTCAATACGACAACTGGCTTAGTTATATAAGATAAATTACACAGATATGGAAATTAAAACACATTGATGAACATTTAGTAAATGGTCAAATTGCAATTTCCTGAACTAAAATAAGTATTAAAAAAAATCTTACTGTATAGGATGGAGATCATGTTTGTGTTTGTGATCATAATACATGTAGACCATATCCAAAGCTTTGACCATGTTTGTGACGGCCTCGAGTTGTTCAGCCAAGAGACAATGCTTCAATCAAAAATGTCCACTAACGAGTCTGAGTGCGTTTAGTGCGATAATCACGCAAATGTCCGTCTCAGCGTACACGAGCGCCTTAACGAGCTTACGACATTTGCTAGCGTCATATAATTGTCTGACTTTTTGCCTCTTCAGGCTTGTTAACGTCGTTGCTTCTCTGCTCACCGCTCCTACGCACATCAGCTGCGGCTGACTGAGCAGCGAGGCCGAGCGACTGCCGCCCACACTTCATTTGTGCTCCATTCATTAGGTGAGAGAGCACGAAGGTCGCATATATGGCGGGGAGAAAGGCATGACGAGGGGAGGAGTGACAGGGGGGTAATGGGAGGCGGCGGCAGCAGATAAAACTGTCCACTGATTAGCAATTAAAGCCGTGCTGCCACGCGTGTCAGTCCACTGGACCTCAACAACATTAACACGCCGACACAGGATATTAATAGAGTCCAGTCGTAAAGGGAGGCGGTATGCGGCGGCAACACCCAAGGAGGAGGAGACGAGAGATGGAGGACGCTGGTGGCAGAGGCGAGCAGAAGCGCACTCGCTGCTGCTTTTACCGCTCAGCTTTGATTAAGACAACAAGTGTTTGAGGAAAGCGATTGAATTGAATTGAATGAAGACAACCAATGGATGGCTGAAAGTGCAGCAGGCCTAGGGTAACCGCACATTTGGATAATTGGCAGTGAAATAATTGCAGAAATACCACATCCTCACACAACCGGACTGTCACTCATAGCAAACAAATTCAAACAGTACCATCAGGTTCACTTTATCTACATGCTAAATCAGAGGCGTCGCGATACTCCCATGTTTCTAGTCGTTACGCTCACTCCAAATGAGGAGTAAATGAGTGAACATGTGTGGCATTCCCTGTGGTGCACTAAACTCTATCTGATGAGCCAAAAGTGTGAGCAGTTGGGCAGCTGATGCCTTATTAACACTAAGCTAAATTATGATTGCAGGGTCCATAATAATTAATAGTTATTTCAGCGTATCAACACTGCCATTATAGGGGCTAAGGCAATGCTTTAAGCCACCAATATTCTGCACTGGAGTTAACTAAGTGACACATTGTTTGCTCCCATGTCTGAGACAAACTTGTCACCACCACATCTTTGTTTATTCATTTAAGTTAAATAAGTCAACAATAACTATCAACAAACAATTGGTGGCAACAAGCTGTGAAAGTCAAACTTTTATCCTTCCAGTTGGAACAAATGATGGGCCATAGGACAGTTCCAACTAAATGGAATTGACAACAAGACATCCAATGACACCTGAAAAACCTTGAAACACCACAAGAGGTGTGTTACAACGGTTCGATGGATGTCACCGAAGATACACCGTGTTTTCCAATTTTTACCTTAATAAACAGTAATTGCCATCCAAAATTCCCAATGCCAAAGAAAGCAAGACAGTCAACGTCCAAAGTCATGTAGATAGCATTGTTCGATATGAACAGAATCGTCCCCTGCAAGTTCTTGCCACAGTGACTGACGACCAACCAGCAGGTTTACAAAGTGAACCTGCATACTGTAATTTCTCATGTACAATGCGCTTCAACGTATAGTATAATCCCTCCACAAAAAATTGACCTAAAAATTCTGGAAAACCCTTCTATGTATAATGTATGGTTACAATGCATAATTTTGCTTCTACCCATATGACCAAAACAAATATTCTGTATATTTTTTTCCTCAAAATTATTCTCAAGTTAACCACTTTAGTTGAACACAATTCGTTTTATTTAGTTGGTCTTATTCTAAAATCCACAGCTCTACCTTTATTTATCAAATTATAAAAGACTCCTTTGTGCTTATATGTTTGATTGCCCACGCTGAATGACCAGGTGAAACACTTATTTTTATTTTAATGGGATTCAAATTAAACCGTCAAGAATTGCAGAAAAGCATCATCATTAGACAAAAGATAACCATAAAGACTGTTGTTCAGTCATATTTTAAAAAAATATATTTCCCAAATTCTGCCTAGATATATAAACTTATGAGCACAACTACACATATGCAGTCAAACCTACCAGTCATATTGCAGTGAAAGTGTAGGGTTCAACTTTTTTATAACCACAAGGTGGCAGTGGCATATTAGAATGAAAGTGTACACTTCTCTCATAACCTCTAAGTTGTGGTGGCATTTCAAAATTAAATTCTGTAGTTCCATTTTTATTTCATTTGCCTCTGTACATATGTGTTAAGTGCACTATTGACCTTCGACAATTTGGGGGGAGGGGGGGTGTGCACATTACACACGAGAAATTAATATATTTGCTTTGTTTAGCACGCAAGAAAAGACAGGCCTTGTGGCATGAACATCAAGATGGTCATAAAAAACAGCTGCAGAGGATCCTGGAGCAATCCTCAGAGTGCATCAACGCATGGCAAAGTGCATTAGACTTCATGGGGTTTACTTTGAAGGGGACAACTTGTAGATTTGATTTGAAATATATCTTTTGTGACACCAGCGCTGAAACCTTTTGGACACACCTTGTACACAAGTATCCTGTCTTTTTTATTTTTATAATATTACAGTGAGGATATGTTTGACCAAGAACAAGTCAGAATGTTTCCAAGTGACCTGGGGTGGGTGCGTCAGTGATAGACATTTCTCACGCCGGTCTGTCTGTATTTTTGGGAAAGGAGACGTCAACTGATTAATTTGAGTCATCCGTCCTCGGCATGACATGCGATCACTTTGCATGAGGGTGAGACTAACTGGACGCTGATGGCCAATACATTTTATTATGCATGTCTGCAGGCTCGGTGACATACACAGCTCCTTTGCCTCCAGGAGCAGCTAGCTGTCATGGCGGCATACAAGGTCTCTGCGTAGGGAAATAAATATGTCCTCAGATATACTCACTTGGCACTTCCCCGCCCCATGAAGTATTGTGGCCTAGTGCTAAGGAAAAGGTCGATAGCTGAGGGGAAGGTGGAGGAGGCCAGGTTGATGGGGAGATTGTCATTTTTTAAACATCCCAAAATGTCCAAAGGCACTGGCGAGGATCACAGTTAAGCTCAGGAAGGGGGGAGCTGGATTGTGACTAAAGACTGAAAAGAAGTAGTGCTCAAGAAAGGTCGCTTGCTGAAAAGAAGCTGAAAGATGAGGTCATTCATTAGACAATACATCAGGCTTGTACCTGAGGGACGTGCAGCAGCCACGCGTCAGACAAAGATGTTAAATAAGCTCATACTGTATTCCAGAAAACCGGATAGTCAGAAATTTGCTCTTTGCCTGGAGACTCCCAGAGTCTGATCAATACAATCAACCCTGACTTGGTAATGCAGGAATCTAGCGTTATACCAATTTCAATCCCCACACAGATTCAGAATTAATGTATTTAGAATGAAAATTATTTCATGGTTATATACAAGCCGAAAGAAATACATACAGTATTGCATATACCTGTTAACACAAACTGTTTTTGTATAGAGCAAATTCAACAAAATGATAAGTGTTGCTTCAGGACAATGTTTCGAGATAAGAACACAATGTGTTGTAGTTTTTCTGTTTCAGCAAGATTGTGTGTATGGTTCAATCGCTGCGTGGAGGTGTGAGTGGGCAGCTGTAATTGGCTTGTGATTCTCCAATTCAGTCACATTTGGCCACATTGCTTGGTGTGTGCCGTGCCTTACAGGTATTGATGCCCACTGTGATGAAATCACTACAGCTGTGTCTGGTTTGAATGGTGCTTTCTCCTGTCTCCATGTTTGAGAAAAGGAAGATGTTTCATTATTCACCATTAAGCTTAAGCTTGTTGGAGGACTTGTGCTCTACAGTTGCAACCAACCTTTCTGACCTTGGACATCACATTTGGCTCTAGAATGCCTTGATAGTTGGGAGATTACATTTTTAGCCGCATAGTTTAATGACACTGTATGGTTGATGAAGCAAAGCAGTTATTTCAGTTATTTACCATTTACTACATGACCTTAGAGGCATATTGTTCTGGAAAATTTCTATTGAACCCTGAGCTGTACAGTCTTCAGGAGATGTGACTTCACAGGTTCTTGTGTACTTGTTTATCCTAGTTGTCAACTTTGTTAGTAGTGTATCTTTTACTGTTTAGCTTGAATAGGGCTTAAGATGATCAGGTAAATTTTGGGCCAAGTTAGATAATTCACATTTCCCAGATTTCTTGAATTAAGCATCTGCTGAACAACATATTGTGTCGAATGTTTTTCCAGATATTTTCCTTTCACCTTATTGTATTTTGGATGTAAATTGTATGTACATTATGTATGTTGAAATCAATACACCCCCCCCCCCCCAAAAAAAAAAATCCCTTGAATGCAGCAAGCAACAACAAGCCAAAGTATCCCTAAATGTGGGGTCTATGGAATATTTTTGGATCCCTGTGGAGTTATGCGTTTCAATGCCTTGATCAAAGGCATTTTAAAATTGTTCAAGAGTCCAATTAGCATATCTCCAACAACCAGTCCCAACTTGAATAATTTGTTTAGCTGGTGTGTTTGTACATTCAGCCTTACGACCAAGACAAGTGTTACTTCTGTCCCCAAGAAGAGCACCTAATAATGTGCTGTCCTCACCAGGCCTCTTTTATGTGTAGCAGGAACGGAGCTTTCCTCATCTGCTATAGACTAATCGAGCATTTAATGCCGCCATCACCACGATGTTCTTCACACAATAGACCCTTTCGGGTGTGATCCAATAGGAGATACAGGGGCACTCAATCTGGAAGACAGGAGGACCAGCTTTTAACAGAAAGGCCATATCTCTGAAGGGCCACGGCCCTTTTGTTCATGGAAATCCCACAAGAGCAAGAAGCTAAATTGGAGGTGTCACCCTTAGACAGCAGAGTAGGGGGTGACAGTGGGTAGGGAGGGAAGCTGGATGCTGCCTCCTCTATCGCATTGGCCATCGCAGCTCATCCATCATGCTTTCAGACAGCGTGTGTGTGTGTGTGTGTGTGTGTACTGAGATTGCAGGCGGCGTGCCCAAATGGTTGCAGCGGTTGATGTGTGATCAGCAATATGCTTAATTGGATGAAACTTCGACAAACACTGCACATTGTTGGGAATTTGTTTGTGCTAAAAACACATTCTGAAACCGAAAAGGTTACCTTAAGGGTCACTTGCATTCAAAAGGAAAAGGTTAGCAACCAGAGGAATTGGTAATCTGGCCAATGAATGACAATGCCAAAATTTTACTTCAACAGTTATTTCAATTGGATTAACAGACATAAAACAAGAAGACCCCCTGGCCAGTGGGTGTCATCATGGGACAAGTTCGTGGCAAACAAAAACTGGAGATGAGGCATAATGAGTATCATCTTTGATTGACGCCTGTGTGCCATGTTTTAATTATTCCTCAGACTAAAATGGGAGCAACGCCCCCTGCAAAATGTAATTTTCAAGGGTGAGTGTGCGTGACAAAAATGTCATCACCGGCAAAATGGCTTCGAGCAGTGACAACCTTTCACAGCGAAATGATATTTTTCGTATCCGGCGAAATGCGGATAGTGTCACCCTCATTAAAGCCTTGATAGCAGGTCTTTAATATTCACCGTCTTAATTAGGGCCACAGTTAATTTCATTAAATTCTTTGGCTGCTAAATGAAGCAGATTATGAGACATCTTTTATTGCCAAGCGTGAAATTACAGCCTGCAAGCCGCCAATGGCGGCCCAAACTAATGAATTACAGGGTAAATAACATCCGAATTAACCATGCAATTTAACTCCTGACAAAGCAGCCAGCGCCGAGGGGGGACGAGCACACTTGTCAAAACCAGCCAGCCCCGCACACGTCTACAAGCCGTAGAGCCAATTACAGCACTAATCGGCTCCTTACAGGAAGGAGTTCTGTCCCATGTCAAGAAGTATGCTGCGTAAACTATTATCTCAGGAAGTGGGCGAGGTCACTAAAATTCACTTGTTCAAAGGTTTGCATCTTCCCTTCATGTTCTTAGCAGTGCACTATTTATTCAGTTGGATTTCAATCAGCAGTCATTTCAATCACATTCCATTTCCTATAAAAATGATGTCCTTATGGGATTGTGAAGCACCATAATAGTGCTTCTGCAGTCCTTTTATTTTTTTTGTTAAGTCACAAGTTTGTTGTGGTTCAGTCTGACCCTGGGGATGGCAAAATCTTAGAAGACTGCTTTTAGCCTTTCACCTGGACCATATTAAGATGTACTGTAGATAATGAATGTTGAGCCAAATTAAGCCTCTTCTTCTCATGTTGTACGGTGGAATGGTGTATGCATGCATGAAAGATAAAATAGATCACGAAAGACCAAAAAAATTGGGAGATTTTTTACACATACATTTAATTAAATTGATTTTTGTCAAAGATTCTGTAAACACCATAACATTTAGACAGCATTAAATTTACAATTTCACGGGATTTTTAAGCATATATGAACCTATTTCACAGATATTAAAAACGGTCACACTTTAATTAATAAAATACAACAGTTCAGGTGAGGTTTTGCCAAATAATTCGAAGTTAGAGTCAATGGGCTTTCATAGGCATACATCATGCAAACCCCGTTTAAAAATTCAATCTTACTCAATTGAATTATTATCAGACAATGCAGGCAATAGAGGATTGTATCAGTCGGAAAGTCTGGGACACATTAACTGTAAATCTACAGCACTCTCTCCCTGTCATCATTGTCTTCATTACACATCATTCAAATTCATCCATTACTGCACGCATGCAACTTAATGTTGACTGACACCAGTTTGCTTTTTGCATCATGTTTGGATCATCTACTGTCATCATGATTTCAGGTAATCATATTAACTGTTACGACAATTTCACTTCAGTTGTTATTTCTGTGACGTGGATGGTGAGTGGTCTTGCTAAATATACTCTAGAACATTATGCAAGTACAGTATTTGCATGTCATATTTTCCACAGCTGACATACGACTGAGCAAATAGAGAATTTAATTAAAATAAATGTATTGTACAATAATCTTACAAGTCAATAATGTTCAACTGTGCTACTCTCCATTAACTATAGTTGTCATCATTCTTCTGATTATTAAAGGGCCACTGTCATGAAATGCATGATTTTTAGTATATTATTAATGAAATAACGGCAGCCGACATGGACTCATGCGTTTTTTCATCACAAAACATGATTTTGACGTATACAGCTTTTTGTAACTCCCACCATGAAAATCCTCTCGAGAGATTTGTTTTCGAGTAGAAGCAGGAAGTGGCAGGACCGCCCTCAAGTGGACTCGTTTGTTTCTATTAGTTTTACCTCCGGGAAGGTAGCTCATTGTTCCTTCGTGTTAGCCAAAATGCTGGCTCGTTGCATTGCTGGACATTGCTTGGACACTCGGGGGGATGGATTTACCCTTCATAAGTTTGCAAGAGACCTGGTTCGTCATGAAAAATGGATTGCACGGGTGCAATGGACGAGAGCTTCGTGGGTTCCAAATGACATATAGGTGTGTATACAGTTACTAAAAAAAAAAAAAAAAAAAAAAATAGTTTGGGGTGGACCACGTAATCTGTCTCTCATAATGTAACAAAAGATCCGCATACGTATGACAGGGGTGCTAAATGTGTCGATGTGCGCGTCGGATGGCTTCCGCGTCGGGCACCCCTACGAAGGCTGCCGTGATGTCTCGCCAGTGAAAGCTGCCGCATCATGCCTCGCGGACGAGCATGGCTTCGGCTAGACTGGCTCATACATACTCTCTGGGAGTCTGTCGCCGCTGGTTTGGCTCCGTGTCCGCCGGTCACGGCTTCGGCTGGGGTGGCTCATCTTCGGCGCCGAGGTAGCTTATCACGGTGCCGAGCCGGGCCGCTTTACGGTGTTGTCATCGCACGCGGCTGAGTGGGCCATTACTGGCAGGGTTGTTCATAGCCGCTGGCGTCATCCGCGATCAACAACACCGCTGACGGCGGCAACGATGAACAATTATTTATGGCACATTCAGCTGCGAGCGACGACAACGCTGTAAAGTGGCCCAGCCCGGCGCGGCGATGAGCCACCTCGGTGCCACCCCGGCCGTGATCGGCTCGTCGCACCCAGGCCGCAACGTTGTGATCGCTCGCGGCTGGGTACGCTACATACTGTCATACTGTCAGAGTCTGTTGTTAGTTAGAAGTGATCCGCATATAATCTAAATATGGCTCGAAACGATAGGATATTATTACCCCGGACACTTAACTCGATTGTGAGACGTTCTCTTCTTCAAAAAGAGCTTCCGTGTCTGAAGGGGCGTGTCCCACAGTAGGAGCCACAGCGTGTTTTCAATGCCAAATGTCCGGGGTGACATCACGGACAGTAAATGCAGCCAATATGGCGACCACTTGGATGTCAAATGAGACTTCTGCAACTTTGCGCATGGACGACGTGCTCTCCGTTCATAATTATTTTTTCGTGTAGACTGATATTGAAGTGAATAATGTTATATGTATTTCACATTTCAGTATCTATTTTAGAATGTTTATAGGGATGACACTTGACTTTTAAGTGACTGCACTATCGTTTAGTAACGCATATTGACAGATCCTATTTTTTTCGAAGTTGTGACTGTGATTACTTTGTAGGGAACTATTATCATATGTCACACAGATTAAACATTTAACATTGAATTTTTTTTTTTAAAGCTACCCACAGGTCCCCTATGGACCCTTTTGTGTAGTTTTGACTGTGCTTTGTGTGTAAGGGCAGGTTCGTCATTAGTTCCGAGAACTCCACGGTCAACTGCTTGACAGAGACTTGAGTGAGCTGTTCGTGTTCTCTGCGCCAATTACCAGCTAATTAGCAGCGGGCAGCAGATGTAGAGGAGTAAACAAAGCTGGATGCATGTGCTGGATTCCAGAAAAAAATGGTGCCAAGGTTTATTATTCAGAAAGACATTTCACTCAACTTTACATCTGCAGAAACTTGTATTGGAAGAATATTTCGTCACATTGCTAAGCAAATAATTTGGGCTAGCATTTGAAGGAAAAATGGTAATACAAAGTGAACTGAATATTTTTTTTTATACTTATTTGCAGTTGAACATATGACATCCCTGTAGCTGAGGGAAGCCATGACAGTGTGCCAAAAATGACGCTATCCACAAATATGCATTGCACTGTGTGCAAGCAATCTCCATTTTAAAAGGCAAGTGTGTAAATATGATCTGTATACAGAACCAATCGGGTCCGACCGTTGTTGTTACTGTGACCCAACCACTGCAATGGGCAATTTTAATGAGTGTGCTTCTCACTAAAATGCTCTCCTTTAAGAAGAGGCGGGCTGAACCGGCATCACCTCGAGTGGCAAAGAGTTGCTCTAATGAGATCAGGAGTGGCCACAAAATGACATAGGTAAGCTTTTTGGCGTTCAAACCCCCATAAACACTCAACGTCCAACTGATTTCCTTCTAATCTTTATGACTGACAGCTCCTGTAAGTGTTCAAATTCTAGTCGTGAAGTTTGACCTCCATGGTGAACACGCAACAGGACTCGAGGAAGAGAAACATAGATCATTACGTGAAGATGATACTTTCATTTCAATGTGATAACGACACACACACACACACCACACACACACACACACACACCACACACACACACACACACACACACACACACACAAGTAGTGAGAGGTTTGACACTTGGCGATAGTGCAACTATTATTGTCAGATATTAAAGATTCCTCTTGAAAACAAATCAAATGTTTCTGGCACTCCAACTGCTCTCAAACCAAATTAATGCCACTAAAAATCTGAACTCCGCCCATCAAGATGCATTTACATCACAGGTTTTGAAATAAACGATGGGAACGCCATCCCGAGGCAATTACTGATGCCTCCGCTGTGGCGTCTCGCTCTCGCCTGCTCTCTCTCCCAGTGAGACGGCCCCTAATCAGAGTTGCAATTTGTTCATTAAGAGATTACAAACGAGGCTGCGGCGCCGACATGAGGGTCACGATTAGTGCTCGCTAATTGCCTGATATGCTTGTCGGGCGGAGAGCCCACCGCTGCCGCGACACGTTGGCTGCAAATTAAGAGCCAATTCCTACGGTTCCCCTCACTGTCACAGCGGGTTGCTCGCACTCCCCTTCCTCTTGGTTCTTTATTCCTTGAAACCGCTAGCGCGCCGGCCAAACCGCTCGGCTGCAGATGAGAGGGCGAATGCAAAGGAAGCAGCTTGAAGTGCTATGCAATGGCGTGAAGTGGGCGATCAAGTGGGGGAACAGAGGGAGGGGAGGCACGAGTCTCCTAATGATCCGCTTGGGGGACACAGGAGAGCCTGGTGTTCTAATTGATGTCAAGTGTGTGATTTCACTCTTAATGAAGCGCTAGCAGACAGGAAGTCTTACCTGTTTGATGGGAATGGCTCGCCCGCTGCCGATGCTGTCGGCTCGAGCCTCCAGACCTTTCTTGTCCTTGTCCGTCTCGCTGGTCTTCCTTGACTATAGAAGAGAGGTAGGTTGATCATTTCTCAATTTCATCAAGAAGTGCCGAGCACACATTGCCAAAAACTGACAGTGAAGAGGTTGGAGCGACGCTTGGACTGCTTGCGGACGGGCGTGGGTGTATTGGTGCTCTGGGAGACATCGATGCGCAGCTCCTTTTGGCTGGTACTCGGTGTGGATGGTACTGATGATGAGTAGTCGCTCAAACTGCCACCCCCATTACTTGTCTGAAACATAAAATGCATTTCACTGTTGTAAGGGACCTAATAGTGGCCATTGAGCTGAGAGTCTCATCAAGTAGTTAGCAACTGAGATAGAAAGACTGCAAGAGTCCAAAAACCAGAAAAGTGGACATTCTTTGGAATTTTCATGGATCAAACACCTGTTGTGAATCTTGTGGGAACAGGAAGTTGTGCATAAAGTGCAAAGTCCATATCCCAATGAGACTCGAAAAGGAATAGGATTAATAAAAATGGTAATCCAATCAGAAAAACTAAACTAAACTTCGTTGCTTACTGGTGCCAGTAGCACATTGAGCTCCACAGGGTTAAAGACTACAGGCTTTCTGCGTACATTGGCTAAGACTAAATGCAGAGCTTCAGAGCATCAGATGACCAAGTTGTATTTATTTTGCGGTTTTAAATTTAAAAAAAAAAAAGCATTTGCCCATTTTTTTGTAGAATCTAGTAATTGTTTCAGTGGTGCAACAAGGGTTAGGGTTAGTTTGTTTGTTAGTTAGTTTGTTTTAAGCCTTGTTTACTTTAAAATTGTCCGTATCCTCTCAATTTCAGCCTCCATACTGCAAATAGTCTTTGATTTCGGTAATCCTCTGTGAAAACATAATTTGCTTTCTTTTGCAAAAATCTGCTTTTACTTTGGAAACCATACAATTTTTGCCAAATTTTTTGACAGATGTTACTGACCAAACTGCTGGTCCTCCGTATTGAGAGGAGCCAGATAAGGTGGCTCAGTTTATGGTTAGGTTATGGTCAGGCTATGGTTAAGATGCCCCCTAAACACCTTCTTGATGAGATGTTATGGACATGTCCCACTGGGAGTAACCCCAGGGATGACCCTTGATACATTGTAGAGAGTCCGTCTCCCTGCTGCCCTGGAAACGCCTTGGGATCCCACCAGAAGTGCTGGACGAAGAAGCTGGGAAGAGGGAAGTTTGGGCTTCCCTGCTTAACATCCTGCCCCAGTGATCAGGCTCCGGATAAGAGGAAGGACAGTTTTTTTTTTTTTTTAGCGTAAAAAAATCGGCAATCATTAGTTGCAGCGCTAGAATATTCTTGTTTTCTCAACACGCTTTTCTCTTACCACTGCCGCTCTTTTAGATAAAGTGCAACCCTTGCAAAATGGTGGAAAAAGCAAAACAAGAGTCACGCATCTGGTGCTGAAATTTATGCCTAGTATTTTGTGGTAACGGCCCAGGACACAAAACAGCCGCCTTCATGCATTAGTTATAATTTTTGTCAAAACATGACTAGCTTAATGGATTTGGAAATTGAGGTACCACTGTATCTACATCTATGCCGTCAATCTTGTATGAGATGGCTGTAATTCTGTATTTTTGTGAATACTGAAAGCATTGGAACAACTAACTAATATTAAAAAAAAATTAGGCTTAACCTGGGATCAAGTTGCCCCACTGACCTGGCTGACCTGGACGTTGGAAACCTGCGTGGTACAGATGGATGAGTGACTCGGGGAGTTGGGGAGCGATTTGCACGGACCGATGGACAACTGCTGCTTCTTCCGGATGGCAACGATCTTCTGAGCAACTGCAATACAAAACATCAATGTAAACCTTTTGCTAAAGTATTTCCACATTTTTTCCACCTAAGGTTGACAATCTGCCACATTGGAGCTCTAAACATACAGGAATTTGACATCTGCAGGAGACTTGCAAATGAAAAAGCACACCACAGAACATTGCTCATTATTTTACCTCAGACACCACTGGCACACAATTATCAAAAAGCAAAACACGGGTTGAACATGCCTCAACCCTGTATGAGCTTGTCGGCAAGGAGATGGGAGAAATAACACGTCACTGAGTGTCTATTTCTGATCCAATACGCACAGAAGACACCATTGTTCTAATTGAACTTTGGTTGATGAAGAGCCCATCGCGAAGATTTTCCCGACAGTGACACAGAGTGAGGCAAGGGCAGCCAGAAAAAGAAGATCTTAGGGTAGAGGAGGTAGAGAAACTGACCACTTAAAACAAGTTTCACATCTGACAATGGCTTCTGGATTCTGTTGATCCAAAATGCATCCTGTAACTATCTTGCAGTCCCAAGTTACGATAAGGATGCACATAATATTTAAATAGCAAATTTAATTTGATACCTTAATTCATAATGTATCTTTCTCCATCAATTTCAACCCTGGTGTGAAAGGGTGGCACACGCTCAAACATTGGCGCTCTCGTGAGATTTATGTCGGTACGCCACAAAAACGTTAGGTGTGTGTTGCCGAGTCTGCAGTGTGTAAAGTAAAACTGTAAGGGAAGAGATTTGAATCTTAAAATCTGATGTTCTATACAAACTCGTTGAATGCTGCAATTTGAAGGGCAACATCCCAAAATCATCTGCAAGGTGCACCAGTTAAAGCTACAAACTAATCACAACAAACAACTGCTATGGAATTCAAATATCCAAAGTAGAAAAATCATGATGGAGCTGTGTCAATAGGCATTTTTTTTTTTTTTACAACATTTCGCATCCCTGCAATAATGATTAGAACCTTTGTGAAGGACCTGCAGTATATTTCCTTTTGTGTGTGTGTGTGTGTGTACTTATACACACAGACAAAATTATAAAAATGAGACCTAAGACTTTGTTTTCATGGTTGAGTTACCCTAAGATGTGTAGCCTGCAGGTCAACTTCACGTGTGTGTTGCAGTGAATGAACATTAGCGAGTCCTGATCTAAGCTGGTTAGAGAGTGTGAACGATGTGCTCTGCTTCCACACACTGACAGATGAGAAAGAAATCAAAGTTGTGTGTGTGTAACACACGCGTGCGCATGTCTGTGCCACACGTGTGTGCGCGCGCATTTAGGGCTCATGTCGCCGTAATTAGGCTAATTAAATTAGCACGCTGATGGACAAGGACCACAGCATACTCACCCTCGTCCCTACCCCCTCCGTCCCTCACACAGAGGTCACGACTCCCAACTGGACGAGGCTTCACTTCCTATTATATTCCTTAATCCACATGCACGCACACGCATCGACATGCATATGTGTCAGACGCATAGTCACAAACGAAAACAAATAAGCCAATCTGGGCTCATCTACAAACCACAAAGCAAGGAAAAACATACAATGCTCGCTACACAGGTTTCCAAGGCAAAAATATAGGGCATAAAAAAGTGTAAACAGTTTTTGTGCCTCATCCAAATTCAAAGTATTGAGTTGAAACTTAGTGGTTCCCATTTGCCTTTCTGTTCCAAAAAGAAAAATTCATGGTATTTATTTAAACACACAACTCCAAAAAAAAAAAAAAAAACCAAATCGCAGCAGTTGAAACCAGAAGTTGCACACATAAATAAACACAAACACAGATTCGAGCAAGGATGGAGGCAGTTGCAGCCTGAATCAAAGTCTGAGATTTCCCACACACAATCAAGTGGGTCACAGTAGGTAGTGCTAGCATGTCTCTAACTGATTCTTCATACCCTATCCTTACTTATTGTTAATTGCAAACTTTTCTTCCCATATTGTAATCAGGCTCGCATCTGTGCTAATATTTCTGGTTTAAAATAAGCATTGGCGTGCGACCTGGAGCAGCAACTGGATGTGATATTTTTCATGTATTACGACAAATTGTGTCGTGTCTATGTTCAGTTCTCGAATTGCAAGTTAGATAGTTACAGCTGAGATGTGTGCAGTTGAAGCCAGAAGTTTACATACACTGCAAAAACACATTCCATTTTTTTCTCACTGTCTTAAGTCAAATCAGACGTAACTTCTCCTGTTTCAGTTCTGCCAGCTTCACCAAAATTATTTAATTTTAAGTGCTACAATAATGAGATGATTTCTTACAGAATATTATATTATTTTCTTCAACTTATTTTCAAAGTTGAAGCCAGAAGTTAACATACACTGCAAAAACACATTTTTCATTTTTTGTCTGTCTGAAGTCAAATTAGACTACGACCTCTCGTGTTTCAGGTCCGTCAGGATCATAAAAATTGTTTAGTTAGGTTAAATGCGACAATAATGAAATAATTTCTGACATATTTTTACATTACTTTCTTCAAGGTCAAAAGTTTACATGCATTTCCTTAGTATTGAGTAGCATTTCCTTTGAACTGCATGACTTGGGTCAAACGTTTTTGGGGAACCTTCCACAAGCTGCTGGAATCCTGACCCGTTTCTCCTGACAGAAGTGGGGTAACTGCGTCAGGTTTGCCAGTTGGATTGTTTGCACATGCCTTTTCAAACGTGTCCACAATTTTTCAATAGAATTCAGATCGGCGCTTTGTGATGGGCACTCTAAGACAGTGAACTTTATCCTTAAGCTACTTTTTAACTATTTTGACATTATGCTTAGGGTTTTTCCTCCAGATGTATCGTTGGTCATTATGGCTCAACACCTTCACTTAAGTTTCATCAGACCACTGGACATGTCACCAGAAGTGAAGCTCTTTACCTTAGTGTCTTTTTGAAAACTGTAATCTGATGCGTTTAACAGACAAATTGATCCCAACATGGCTAAGAACAGATGCATTAAACAGAGTACGTACAAGAGAGTTCGGCTAACTCGTCAAACAAGGCATTCATTCGCCAGCACCAAGACAAGCTCAAAGCAGAACAATACAAACAAATCAGCAAGTTGTTAAACATTAAACATCATTAGTGGTTAATCTACTTCTAAAAACAACCCAGCATGTAGTTTCATCCCCTTGAAAGCCTTGCCTGGTAGGACTCTTGGATACATAAAAAAAAATAGTGGGAAAAATCTAATTTCATTGGTAATATAAATGGAGTAGGTTTAGTGAAGATAAACATTGTTTCACTACTGGGCATGTACATCAGAGCAGCTAGGCCCGGAAATGCTAACCATGTCTGGATCTTGAAAACTGTTGGTGTGCCTGTCCTTTAATGCATCTGTGTTTTATGAATCCTCCTGGGGAAGACTTTCTTCTGCAGTGCCCCTCCTTGCCTGGTTCCACTTGCTATGCTAAAACTTAATTGCTGTTCTGTTAGAGCTAAATGGCTGAGCAGGTCAATTTCCCCACTAATTGACGTGCGATTAAGAATTGGCGAATGTGCAGCAGGGGATTGTGACCTTCCCAGAAGACTGGACTCTGCAATCAAGATTCTCACCATCTTGGAAAACTCGCTCCACATTGAGGCCATAGGTGGCACAGGTTTCATAGTAGGTGCAGCGCTTCAGGTCATTGGAGAGTTTTCTGGCCCGGCTGTCATCAATCACTCTCGGGTTGGATGAGCTGATGGCATCTGAGAGAAAAAAACTACTACAATCAGTGAATGGATTAGAGTTCAAATATTAATTTAAAAAACGTGATAGGACACCACATATCTGACACAAAGCTCTTAGCCCTTGTTTAATCAACATCTCAGCCAGAGTCTGGTCACTGTACATGCAGCACATTTAGCTATTTGGTGACATCTGCTGGCTTCAAGTGAAAGTGACCTCAAAGTCAAAAGACAACTATACTGTACAGTTACTTGATATGTATACATAATCAACTGCACAGGACCTAATCCTTTCCCAAAATGACCGAAAATGAGTATGTATGCAATAGTGAAAATCCTAACTCACCAATGTAAGATCAAGTGTAATACAATAAGCTTGAATAGATTTTAATTGTGGATTTTCTTTTAGCAGAATTGTGAAGTTTATTTGTTTCAGTAAATGATTCAATATTTAAAAAGTTACCAAGCATGTTGATAAAAGATCTCTGGCATTCTTCTAAAATAGACAGAGAAAAAACAATCTACAATATTGAAAGGCTAGGGGAAAAAAAAACACTAAAGCAACTAGTTTGAAAGGAACAATAGTATTCAAAATACCAAGATGATGTAAAGGTATAATGATGGAACGGGGTATAGTAGTCAAAATTAGAAAGTTGTGTGACAACTTCAACAAAGAAACAAAAGATTTAAAGCCCATATATACATTCATGAAGCTCATTAAATCAAGGCTCTAAAATAATAAAGGCTTAATTACAATAGTGATCTGTGAAAAAGCTTAAAAATAATTTACATTTTCTAAGGTGATGGTAAATCAATTTAGATAGAGGTGTGAAAAGGGACATTTAAATGTGAAACAAATATGACCTAAAAATGGTCAGAAAGTAAGATTTACCACTCTCTTTCACCATTCATTAAAAAGTTGTTTTACCAGTGTGCTAACATTAACTTGTAGCACTTGGTGAAATGAAGCTTTCCGACCTGTAAATCACTCGTACAATAATAGCCAATCAAATAACCACATTGTCTTAACCCCTGGTTTGACACGCCCCTCTTTGTCGTCATGTCCCACAAGCAATGCTGGTTGTCAGTCGTGTGCACTTTGAAAAGTTAATGTTACAAACAAAATAGTCCTCAGATACATTTGGGAAATTTGCAATTCTGATAAAATATATACAGCTAGGTTACAAGGAGCCCGCTTGATTCATTTTCCAAAGCCTAAAACACAGTTGTTGAAGTGTCTATGACGGATTAAGGCTCGCAGAAGACCGCACGTACAACGAAATGTGAACAATATCAACAATAACAAGGCTGTATGTTCAAAGGTAAGTGAGGGAGAAGTATCTTCTCTAACTTTGATTGAACTATTATCAGTGCTTTATATATTTCAGGAGAACAACTTTCACTTTGTTAGTTGTCAGTTGTATCACTGACCTGCTGAATGAAGTGTGTAATGTTTTATGACGAAGAGTTGGGTTGGGGATAAGTAAATGCACAATGTCATGCAAGAGCAATGTCTATTTGCCTATTTGTATCACATCAGACTTTTAAGACAGAGCACTGGGTTCCATTACGAGCCAAGTCAAGTGAATTCACCCACTCAATGATATTACTCGTGATCTTTCCAAGTAAAAAGTACTAACCCTGCTTTACATGCGCAGTACGATTACACTATTTTATCCTGTTGGATTTCAATATGAAGTTTGTGAGGCGTCAAACTTTTTTGCATCAATTGCCAACGTTATGCTGTAACTCTGACATTGCGTCCCGCGCCGTCCAAAATCTTAATTCCGTGTACATATCCTTGCGTGAAATAGTTGAGACCTCTCTGTAGAACTCTCTTGGACAAGTGTGACGCATTTGGAAAAAAACATACCGCAATATTATCTGGAATATGCTATACAGAATCGACTTCAAACGAGTTTTGTTCAATCACCATTTCAAAAGCTTGTGGGACATGGTAAGGGGGCGGAGCGTAAGATCCATTAACTCAGCTTTCGAGGGCCAGCTGTCATACGATTGAGCCATTGCTGAGAATGGCTTTTGTTACCATGATAACATAGGCATATCTACAGTATTGTAACTAGGTAAATGATTACGGTCTTGAGTCTTAAAAAAAAAAATGCAAGACCCAATACAGACGAAATAATAGGCACCGAATTACTTTTGTCAATTAGTGTGCCCCTGCCCCATGACAACTTGGTAGTAAACCAGTTATCACAAGTTAATACTGATAAGTCTAGTGCTTACAGTGATTCACTGCTTAAAGTTTGGATTTTGCATGATAGTGCTTCCCTGTAGTTCAGTGGTCATACCATTCCGCCGTTCAGAAACAGCGGCTTTTTGCCCAAAATAGCTGCTAAGTCATAGGCGCAGAAGCAGAAACTGTGTGGGCACAGTATTTTTGTCAAATTGCAACATCACAATTGGTTGAAATTCAGAATAGCTTGCTCACAGATACAGTTTCATAAATAGGCAACTAACCCAGATTTACTTGCTTGTGAAGTTCCACATGTTCAATAATACAGTGGCACGATGAATTACAAGTACCTGAAGTTACATGTTTTTTCGTTTATATGCCGTGGCTCAGTGGATATTTTCTTGCCTTGTGTTGCACGGAAATATTTCAGGTCTGTTGCTTTAGCAAAAAAAAAAAAAAAAGGGCCTCATAGTACTTATAGTTGCAGTTCAGCGCCCGAGTTCTGTCAACAGCAGCGGTGGTGGTGTTTATTACCTACTATCACCCTGCAAGGCTTTGAATTTAGGTATTGAGTGCTATTTGGGATACGAGTGTAGCTTGCAATCCGGGAATAGTACCAGAGTACTCACGCATGATTAACAAAATATAGGAAAAAAAGATGGCAGTGTAGATACAGTTTGGGATCGTAATATTGGAATATGTTGCATTAAGCTAGTACAACAAACAGTACTTACACTTTATAATACTATTTTTTTCATATTCCCTACTATTAGGATTTATGTTTTGAGACAGATAAGTGTCTTCGTTAAAAATGCATACCAAGAATGTTTTCGTGAGGGCCGGAACGGATTAATGGCATTTAAATGGTTTAAAAAAAAAAAAAAAAACATTGTATATATGTTTAAATGAATTTTAATTGGGGAAAGATAATACGACATTTGAGAAAACAGTTATGAGCTTGATGGAGGAGCTCATTAAAATCAGGTCAAAGTGCCATACCACTATGACTGTACAGTTCCCATGAATCAGAAAGTGCAGCCCATTCAAATCTCCACTAGGTGGCAACGATGTATAAGGGAAGCAAAAAGCTTTAGCAATGTGTGTGTGTGTGTGGGTGCTCAGCCATGCGTGTTGGGGTCAGACCTTGCGTGCCGACTAAAACCAGTGGCAGGTCGGCAACGTTTCTGTAGTTGGCAAGGCGGTTGAAGTAGTGATAAACTGTCTGGAAGCTGATCTCATCCTCCAGACTGAAGACAAAGATCACTGCATCAACCCACAATGCGAACTGCAGATGAAAATCCAACAATAAGAAAAGAGAGTAAGTGACCAATCATATAGAGGACAGAGCACACTAAGTGTTTTTCCCTTGATTAGCTCTGGTCGAAATTAGAATTGAACTCAATACTCACCTGTGCCTCCGGGGGGCCCCCTTCATCCCTGATGAGGAGCAGGTGACTCTGTCCATCAACCACCATCTCTTTCTTAAAGCGACCACCTGAAGGAAGGATTACTCACATTATATGAAGTGATTCTAGGTATCCATTGAGCAAACTGGACTTCAAACAGGAACTATCTCGAGTGGAATGATACTATTGAATGAATGAAATTGGATACTGACTTCCTCTACTGATTGGAAAAAGTTTGGCTACACGAAATGCTCTGATGTCGATGAGAGGTCATGAATCCTAAATGGCATCTCGGAGAAGTTAGGAAGCAAGGAAAGAATACTTCCATCATCAGTGATGAATGATTAATGATGAGCGGAAGGGATGAAAAGTAAACTAAGATAAAAGTTGCATCAGCCAGGTGAGTTGAGCTTAGGATCTTACTATTTTCTAATTTTTGTCCTAAATAGTTGGCCAAAATAAGCAGTGAAATTATTTAATGGAATCTAAGCTATCCTCACCAGGCTGCTGCAACCCTCCAGGAGTTATGAATAAAAGGTTGATGAGTGAGAAGATAGTTACCTGCATCCACGTCAGCTAGTATACCAAGAAGCAAGAAGACAGAGGAGAGAGAAAAAAAAAGGTGAAGGGTGCAGAGAGCAAATTTTAGGCTTGATTGCCACTATTCGGCTGGGAAGCAAGATATCATAGCCAAGTAGTTGAGATGACGCATTCAAAGGAAACGGTCACTTGACACCTTTTATCACTGAGGTGCTTTTCCATTTGTCCTCAGTGAATTCAAAAATTGCTTCCAAGTGCAACTTATCACACACTTGGTAATAGATGTTCAAATAGCGTGCACACCGCTTGGCTGGCATACGACTGCTGGGATAATGCCTCTGTGTCCGAGCGTCCTTGAACACAGCACAGAACCAAGCTGCCACTGCTTTGCTTGGTGTGCAGGCTCAGAATAGTTCTGGTTAGCGGCTTTGTGGCAGTGTGGTTGGTGTGCTGTTCCAAAGCCACCGTCTCAGCTTTGAATCAATCGGCATGGGAATCAGGACTACAGCATATTTTTAGGCTCAAGGAATTTGAAAACAACACAGCAACGTCTTTTGGCCCGCAGCAGCACAGCAGTCAGTCATAGTTTGAACCCACACTTTCACCAATAAAAGCATCAAACACTTGAGCTCGGAGCTAAAAAACAAAGTAAATATGCTAACCCACTTGTATGACCTGACGCATGGGATGCAGAAAGGTCGAACACGGGTCACATTGTCGTAACTTAACCCTGGAACTATGAAACTTTGCTGAAAATTTACGTGTTCATCATAACAGGTAATCTTGTGAGTTCCTAGTCATTTTCCGGGAGTAAAGGTGAGCCTGCTCGGCCTGGCCCTACCTTCAAGACTTTTGAGGGACAACATTGCTTACCTACAGGTGGGGTCTAAAATGGTGAACAATATTTTTATTTGGATGACTACTTGCTTAACATTAAGGGCTATTCTGTTTTTGTTTACATTTTTTCAATGTTCTGCTGGAGTGGAGGGCTTTCAGACAACAAGGTAGCACAGATGTGGCTGACAGCGAGATGCAGATCGTGTGTGTGTGTTTTTTTTCTCCTTCAAAAAGAGTACAGAGGAAACTGGTAGTAGCGGTCATAAATGGGAAAGTCTAAACCAAAATATCCACTAGTTTTGGCGAGCTTGTGATGCATGCCCTCATCAAAAGAAATTTTTAAAAACTTATAATTGGTCAAAAAAGAACCCTTGGCAGAGGTTTGCCGTCCAACGGACAAGCTTACTAACGAGCACACCTCCCATGCAAATGAAGAGTTCAGACACAAAAGAAGATATCCATTTTTGTTGTTTCTGTAGATTATTTGATTCATATATTATATGAATATAAACAAGACTATTGTAAGGCTTGTCAGAGGTGGAGAAACAACTGGCTCAAGGTAAATACCATCATATAGAACATGAACATGGGAGGTGGGACCTCTACTTACAAAAGATCCAATTTACTAATTTTTTGAGATACGAGCAATCACTGTGTCAATTATTTGCCTTGTGTTACGAGATCTGATTTGGGTACCGAGTGCCAATCAATCCTCCACCACAAGATGGAGGCAGCAAATTTCAAAACATAGAGGAGCAGTTTGGGGTAGCACAGTAGCGCAACTGGAAAGCGTTGGCCTCACAGTTCTGAGGTCCATGGTTCGATCCTGGCCCTGCCTGTGAAGAGTTTGCATGTTGTCCCCTTGTCTGCGTGGGTTACCTCCGGGCACTCCAATTTCCTCCCACATCCCAAAGACATGCAACATTAAATGGACACTCTAAATTGCTCCTAGGTGGACGTGTGATTGTGAGTGCGGCTGTTTGTCTCAATGTGCACAGCGATTGGCTGGCAAACAATTCAGTGCACCCCAACTCTTGCCCTTTGACAGCTGGGATAGGCTCCAGCACTCCCTGCAACCCTTGTGAGGATAAGCGGCTAAGAAAATGGATGGATGGATGGATGGATGGATGGAGGAACAGTTCGGCAAATAACGAACAGTTCTTTAAAACGGGGCTTTGCGCTTGCTTCAAGCGGTTTACTGCCACTCCCAGATGAAAGTTATTGTAAAACTAAACAAAAAATATAGATGTGTATTTAATCAAACCACTTAACTTTACCATGTAGAAGTCTGCTGTCACATAATGAAATCTAACATATTGAATACATTAAAAAGATTATTAATGCTCAAATTGATGTTGCTTGTGTGTTTTTGTTTTTTTTTGCAAATATTCATCTATCCATTATCTGAGCCGCTTATCCTCACAAGGGTCTCGGGAGTACTGGAATCTTGCAAGTATTTATTCATTTTTGCAATGCGTTCCAAAAGGGCGAGGACAGGGGCATCTTTACCGCTGTTGCTATGTCTGAAAAAGACGCTGCACAGGTGACACAGCAGGTGTTGCTCCAAAACCTTTATGTACTTTCAACATTAATGGTACCTTCAAAGATGTGCAAGTTACCCAGGACATGTGTACTATCATACAGTACATCTATATGATCACAGATGCTATCTTTTGAACTTTGCGGTGGTAAAATCAAAGATATTTTCTTCTTTGCCCCACAAGACACGATGTGATTTCAAAAAACTGTTTGAAATGGGGACTCGTTACACCAGAGCACACTTCTCTACTTTGCGTCACTCCATCTTAAATGAACTCGGCCCTAAAGAGGCTGACCGGCAGCATTTCTGGGTGTTACTGGGTGACTAACTGTTTTACCTGACAATGGTTACCTAACATTACCCTGAGCCCATGTGGAAATATCCTTTACACAATGAGGATGGGTTGTAATGCAGTGCTGCTGAGGTATCAAACGTCACAGGCATTCAAAGTTGGTTTTTGGCCTTGCTGCATACGTGCAGAGATTATTGGCGAAAAATAACAGAACATGAAAAAAAGACAAGGAGTAATTAACGAGATAGATGAAGACGCCAAGCTAATTGCTAAGCTTAAGTAACAAAGTCACAAAACACTGAAAAAGGTAACTGTGTGATGAGAGTACACTGGTTATATAGGTCTGACTGGAACCACGTTTTTGACGATTAAGATTATACAGTAATTTGCACATAGGTTGTGCAATTAGAACAGCATGTAGAATTATTTCCATCGTATTAAATAATGCAAAAACTGTCCCATGGTAACTGTCATCATAATTTAAAAAAAGATGGAAATTGAGTTGTTCTAAAAGTTCATTGATATAGGTTTGTAACACCGTCTTCATAGCCATAAATGCAATTTTACTAATAATTGGAACAGCGTTTCGGTTTTGGCTTTGGTTCGCTCATTTCAGGTTTTTATTTCACCCAAAAATGTTTATTTAAGTGCATTGCTAGCATTTAACCAGCTCAAGTTCACCTGTGTCGCATGACATTATAAGTGGTTGAAAATTGATGAATGCATGAATATTAAAAAAACTTCAAGAAATACTGAGCAAAGAGCAGCAAGTGTTGACTATTAGATAAAAAGCATGTAACTTAGATTAGTTTTTTTAGGTCATTACAACACTCGTGGATCTCATAGGCTCACAAGAATTTATACAAAAAAAATTTCAACAATAAAAGCCTTTATTGGGTTTATCCGGTCAATGTTTGATGATCATGACTACCGTATTTTCTGCATTATAAGGTGCACCTAAAAGCCTTTAATTTTCTCAAAAGCAGACGGTGCACCTTATAATCCGATGCACCTTATATATGGATCAATATTGAGCCTTTAGTGCAGCTCCATCTAATGGATGCATAACATAACCCCAGCCTCTACTGTAGCGTCTATTCTATGCGCCTTATAATGCGGTGCGCTTTATATGTGAAAAAAGTTTAAAAGTAGGCCATTCATTGAAGGTGCACCTTATAACGTGATGCGCCTCATAGTGCGGAAAATACGGTACTTGTAATTGCTGTACCTTCAGGCGACTCTTCCTGCACGTATGTTCCTGTCAGGTACCTGTGGACTAACGCAGACTTCCCGCTGGCCAGATTACCTACAATGCCCTGAAAGGACAGCGTGGCGTTTCAATAAAGAGGAAACATTATAGATTTGGATGCAACAGCTGTTGTGTCAGGGAACTCACCACTTTCAGTTCTGGCACAGAACGACTGAGAGTCCACTCCTGGCTGTTCACAAACGCATCTGAATGAAAGAGGGGGAAGAAACACGTCAAGCACTTTTACTACTCAATTAATCACATCATGCCAAAGGATCTATTTTTAATTGTCAATTCCCTAGCAAGAGGATGAACTTTCACACCAGCAACAACTGGAACTGTTAATCAAGGTACAGCAGCACAATGAAAGCCTACCAAGAGTGGAGCATATGTTTGTAAATTTTCCATGGGAAATTAATGACAGTTAGTGGGACTTTATTGGTAAATGTGAACGTACTAAATTGAATGTTGGCTCTAAACAATTTAAATTTACTTGGGGAAAAGATATTTGAGAAAAATCCCGACTAAAATAAGTGGATTTCATGCAAGTAAAGAATGAATATGGTATTTCTCAGTCAAATGCTGAAAAGACCCAGCTTACTGCAGGGTTATTGAGACCACACCAGTGCCATACACTGCATTCTTACATCTCATGCACAGATGCAGTCTATAATGTAGACTTCCTTAAAGAGATGGGGGCTCTTTTCATTTAACCTTTTGAATGTGACTTTGTTTTTAGATAGGGGGACATTTCTGTCCAAATTTCAATGGGCTGGGTCAGAAGATGAACATATTCAACACAACACTCTTGTTTTCTTCTTCAAAGAATAAACTGACTGTTCAGTAAATTTACAACTTGATAAAGTTGCACTTACAAATCTGTTGAAAAGTTTTGTTCTTGTTGTCTTTTTAACCATATTATTCCGATGTTTATTGAAAATGCAGTTTCACAGAAAAGGGTCTTGGGGGCAGACAGAGGAATAGAGTGGACAAGGGAACTAGGGGTGAGAACCATAGCAAAGCAATAGTTAGACACCCTAGATATTTGAACACAAGGGGAGGGGCGAGCCAGCGAACCTATCGAGCATGGGACCCAATCAGGGGGCTGTACCAAGCACAACTAAAGCAACCTGACCAGTCTCCAAGGGAGGGACACGGGCACTGGGCCACTGTCCCCCAATCTCAATCCCCCGCCAACCACACTCAGCATGCATCCTGGCCATCACCACCACCTGGAGACATGCAGATCCCACCCATCAACAGGGCCAACGCAGGAACCACCATCCAACCAAATATGGTCGTAGCTTGCCAAAGTGAGCCCATGGTGTGCACCCGTCGAGAGCAAAGATGGGCAAGGGTGTCAAGAGAGGTGAGAGGAATGCCCAGACAAGACCAGAAATCAGTAAAAATGTGCTAGCACCTGGCCTGAAGGAAGAGGCTAGATTCCTGCGACTCGGGCCCAACTGGTCAGCAGACCCCAGAGAAAAGGAGAACCCCCACGTATTAAATCACCCGGCAAATAAAGACTACTTAACATTGGAATCCTAGAGTTAAAAATTTCAGATTTTACTATAGTGATGCACCGAATTTTCTGTCACCAAAGTTTTCCGAAGTTGAAAAAAGATGTCTGAAACAGGAAGCACTTCCCTGGATAGCCACCAAGTACTAGGAGGCGTGCTCGGTGGATGTCTCAGTCTTGCCGTTTAGCCGCTGCAACGGTTCATCAAAATATGTGTTAAATTAGGGCTGGGCAATAATGAAATGGGAAAGATACATAAAAGTAGCTCTAATAACTTTTCCTTGATGAACATGTGAGATGTGGTGAACATACTTCAGTAGATTGCATTTGTCCATGGTTTGAAAGACAAAACAAATAGCAAATGAAGCCGATTGCTTTGCATTGAATAAATCATCTGCTGTCAATAAAACCATGCCAGGGTATATTAATTTACACAGAAAATTGGGGGGGAAATAGTAAAGGGGCTAATGTTTGGAGCTTACTGCTGCACCCATGGCAGAGCACCCAAAGGAAAAAAAAAAAAAAAAAAAAAAAATAAAATAAAATAAAATAAATGTGCCTTCAGAAGAAATGATAGAGGGAGACAGCCCAAACCTCAATGGATGACATTGTCGACAAGAATGGCCTGAAAAGTTTTGCAGTGTGGAGTTATTTTTGTGTTCTCAAGTCTCAAGAAATAGCAGCATGCACCCCTTCCGAAAAACAAACAAATTGTATCAAAAGACATGTCACCATTATGCACAAAAATTGATTCAAGTGGATGAGTAAATCAATGGATTCTCTTTAGCAACTTTATTGGCTAGGGCTGCAAAATTGATAGAATATTAATCGTGATCACGATTTTAGCTGCCATAATTCAATTCGCCTGATCGTCGCCGATTTTTACATTAAAAATTCAGGCTCTACTGCATATGGATCATTTTCTCAACTAGTCATCATGCAACCCCCGGGTGGAGAAAGCATAGTTAAGCAGGCTAAATAGTGACACCTCCTGCAGTGGAAGCTTCAGTACAGTTGAAACCAGAAGTTTACATACATTGTGCAAAAGCACACATTTCATTTTTTTGTCACAGTCTCAAGTCAAATCAAACTAAACCTCCTCTGTTTCACGGCAGTCGGGATCACCAAAATTATTATTATTATTATTATTTTTTTAAATGTCACAATAGTGAGAGAATTTAATATTTTCTTTGAGGTCAAGGGTTTACATACACATGCGCATCAATGATCAGCAATTTTTCACAATTTGCAGTCCTTCATGGTCCCAATCCCCAGTGAAGAGTGAGGTTCCGCTATCTTGCGACATGTACTGATATTAAATAATAAAATAATATAATAAAATATTGTGATTGGATTTTGTTTCCCGTGTCGGGAGGTCCTATCTGTGCATTGGTGAAATATCAGTGTTCAATAAATATTAGCATTTTGTAATTAATTCATTCTTTGTATCACTAATGTTAGTTTATCCAATTGCAAGCCTTGATTTTAGTGAGGTTAGTAAAGAGTCACGGCAATAAATTAAATTTTACAACTACTGTATTTTCCGGACAATACGTCGCTCGAGTACAAGTCGCAATACCCATAAAATCCATAAAAATGAAGATAAAAACATATATAAATCGCATTGCAGTATAAATTGAATTTTTGAGGGAAATTTATTTGATAAAATCCAACACTAAGAACAGACGTGTTTAAAAATTAAATGACGAACAATTTAAAATAAAAATAGAAAAGAGGCAGCAACAGGCTGAACGGTATGCTTACGTTACATGACAACTGAGAACGTGCCTGGTATGTTAACATAATATATTAAGAGTTATTCCAATAACTATAGCGTAAATAACATACTAAGAAGTTTACCAAAACCATCCATGTCACTCCAAATATCCGGGAACTTAAATCCAATGAAATCTTCATCCTCTGTGTCACTTTTAAAGAAGTCCGCCAACTCCAGAGGTAGACGACGGCCCACTTCCTCTTCTATGTCACTTAAGTCAGACTCGTCGTCGGTGGCAGTTACAACTAGCCTATTCCAGCCTTTCTGAATCCCGACAGGATGGTTTTGGTTGTCACGGAAGTCCATCTTTGTCGAGCCATCTGACGATTTCCCGGAAAGTTGAATGGCGGATTCACCCGGGAGCTATGCTCTCGCACTGATGCAGAGACAGTTTGTCCTAGGGAGGTTGCCATAGTCCACAGGCTTCGTGTCGAACGCCGATAGTGTCGGAACAACTACGTAATTATGGAAACGCTTTTGACAGAGGTCACTCAAAGAAAAAAAAAAAAACATGAGTACTGAAGTTTTCAACAAGAATGGACAGCCTTTGTGGGGAGGGAGGGTTCTGCTGTGTGTCTAAATTCACAGATGGACAGTGTGCCAAAGCATTCGTCTTTGATGTTGCCAATAAACATTTTGCCGACTTTGCATAAAAACAAGATAATCAAACAAATAAAAGACACGCCTTTATCGGCAAGAACCATTCACCATCACACCATCATGATGGCAAATCAAATTGAATTACGTTCACGATAAATGGAAGAAAGTCTCAACGCCTGCATGAAGCTTGATTTTACGACGTACGACAAGTCGCATTCATGGTAAGAAATACTGTCATTATTGGTTAGCAACATGATAATATTCTTTAAAATGATCTGCAAAATTTGCTTTTTATCTTCAATGGCATTTTTGTTTAGCCAGTCTCAGTTATAAGTTACAGATATATGGGCTTAGAGCGCTCTCTTACGGTTGTCAGTGTGAAAATACCCGATAAGCGACTCGAAAAATGGATGGATGGATGCAATAATGTGTTAATAATTTCACATATAAATCGCACTGGAGAATAAGTGGCACCCCCGGCCAAACTATGAAAAAAACTGCAACTTATACTCCGAAAAATACGGTACTTACTTTCACTAACAATGTTTTTTCGGTTTGCAACCTTGATTACCTCATCAGTTTTGGCCAAGAATCATGAATGAATCAAGAATCATTTTGGTGTGTCACTACTGTATTTTCCACCCCTTTGCAACCCTAGTGAAGCATAGGTGAATTTACATTAAGTAGGCCAGTAGGCCATACCCCCAGACCTTCTCACTAATTCATTAGCTGCAATCTGCAAGAGCATGAATGTACTAAAAGCCCTCCAGGTACGGTAGATGCTCAGCCGGCTTGCACTTCTACTCATCTGATCATTCGAGAATGTATCTTGAACATTCATTGACCTACAAATATTCATCATTTAGAGAGTTCTGCACACCAAGATTCCTCCATAGATCCAATAGCACAATAATCCATCTCTATTTGTTGGGTATCAGGACCAAGTTCTGTAGCAGTTCTGACACTATCCCTTAAAAGGTGTATTGATGCCAATAGTAAAAGTTAAAATTATTAGCCAGGGCTTCAACATCTTAGTGCATGACAAAAAGACCACAAACACGCACCAATATGTGAGGATACGTTCTCCAAAAGCAGAAAGAAAAAAAAAAAAAGGTGAACAAAGTAGATGAATGTGTGACTTCGTAACACGCCATAAAACAGAAAAACGTCAGTAATTATCTTACAAATTAAAAGCAGATGTTTGCGAATTGTGATTCAACAAAAGATAAGTTTGCTTTTATGAAAGACTAAAAATATCATTCACTGTTAAGAGGCTGAACTCGGGATTTGGAGAATTTTAAATTAACCAATGGCTCTTAACGATTAATCGATTATCAAAACAGTTGTAAGGTAATTAATGACTGACTAATTCTCGATTCATTGGTAAAGTGCAACACTTTGATTGCTGTGTTTTGTATTTCTCTTGAATTAAAAAAAAATTATTTGCTTATGTTGGTGCGACTGACTTTTTTTTTAATTAAATTGAACTACACAATGTGTTTACATGCATTTTAAAAATCTAGTTTCAATCGATTGAAATGTGAGATTTTCTTTAAATGCAACCACTGTGGCCAAGTTTCCACACTTCTAGTCCTATCAGTCTGGACAGAATCCAAGAGAATCCCCACACACAGGACCACATTGTCGAGGTTTCCACAGATGCCCTGTGTGGAAGCTTTCTGCCAGGGAGGATGTTGATTTAGCTGTTTCCTGTTTTTAGGTCCAGTTGCATTGGAGTGTATTCATTTTTGCAACATTAAAGAACACATGCATTTCTTTTCACCACTTTAAATTAACATCCCAGTTTCATAACAACATGCCTATGACATGCTAGTGTTAAAAATGTCCCAAAGAGCAACAATTACAGCACCATTTTCACACTCTCCATCATTACTGACCACATTCATTGTAAATTTGTAAGAAGACGGAAAGTAACAAATGAAGACCCCGATGTACCGATTCAGTGGCAGTGGCTAACCCATAATGACAAATTCATTGAGAACAAATGTTTTGTGATTGTCAGCGGATGAAGATATACTGTAACAATACGCGTCAGCCCCAAAAGATGCCTGAACTAAATGCTCTTACACATCCTTGCAATGGTCCTGGCACGGTTGATATCCAGTCAGGTAACACTAAATTCTTACATTGTTACATCAGCTCCTGGAGCAAAGGCACCTTATTATGTACATGTACTGTATGCAATAGATGGCCAGTGCCTAAACAAGTGCCTCTGTTCTGGGTCAGTCAATGGGAAGCCAGAAAGTATCCAAGTTAAAGACAACTCACACGGGAACAGGGAGAGGTCAAAGTCAATGTTGAAAAATGGTTCACAACCCTCTTACTGTGAGGAAGCACTTGCCTAACTTCAAGATTAATCCAAAACTTCTCCCTCACATACGTTCATCTGGTGAAGAAAACGTAGGCTCTGGGATGGCAATTCCTCCCTGTAGGGCATGGTGTGTGTATTCTTTGCAAACTGTCATTTTACAAATTAGAGCGGCACTGCCTCATCAGTCATATGCAATAAGCTCAGGTTCAGCCTTTGCCATTCAAAATCAGCCACCCATATTTAAAGCCCGGTGAACAAATATTCAAATATTGGGCCTGAAACAATTAATCGAATAACTGGATTACAAAAATGATGTAAAATCTATATAGATAAGTGCGTTAATGTCAATTGTGCAAAGGGAATGGTTAAAAATGACGAATTATGCGGTTTACAAAGTATTTTTTAAAAAGTATATGTATATATTTATTTATTACTAATACCAATACTGATTGGACCAGCAGGATGTGAGTGAGTATTCTAACACAGCACAAGGCAGAAAAATAGTAGGTTCACTGATCAAGAATAAAATGATATTCCCGAACAGGATAACAGTCGCTGTAATTTGACGGGCACGACCACGCCCGCGTGCCATCGCACTTGCAAATCGGCAGTCGAGCACGAAAAATCATGCGCGTCGGAAAATATAGATCTACTGCTAGCTTTCATCAATGGATAGATACCACAGGCGTCCGTGTAGTTAGTCACAAGCGGCGTACTTTGTCCCAGAGCAGCGGTGAGGTCATAAGAACAGTAGAACTTGAGAATTGCGACACAAAGTGGCGCAATCTAATACCTCCACCACACAAGTACATTGTTTTTACGAAATAACGTGAGATCAATTTTTGTCCAATTAGTTGATTGGAAAATTGGAAGATAACCCCATTCTAAAAACATCTTATACTTGCAGCCTCAGCTGGAACCCAGTTTACGATCGATTTAGTTTAGACTGAGGAAGCACTTGCCTAAATTCAAGGTTATTCAAAGGCTTCTTCCTCATCAACATACATACATATGTAAAGAGAAAACAGACTCTTGGATGGCAGTTGATCCCATGAGGGCAAGGTGTACAGTGTGGAAAAAATTATGATGAGTTTTGTTACTGATCTGATAGTGACTGGTAGACTGTATATGTGAAGTCCAACACAACACACCTTACATTTGATGATCCCTCCAATAATCAAGAGTGGTTTCCCACTAGCCAGAACTGTCATGGGACCAAGAATGATCTGTAAAAACCAGCATGATACCACAGTGTATCCGGAATGTTTGAAAATACAAACTTACAAAGTAACAAGAAGAATAGTAGAAGATGACAACTCAAGCCTCTGTGATGACCACGTGTAAGGATATTTGATTAACATTTACAACTGTCTGACATGGGTGTTCTCCCAGGACCATCACTGAGTTGTCTTATCAGATTTCAAAAATCTGAAACTGGGCGTAGACATTTACAGTAATGCCATTTATTGCTTGAATAATCATTGTAAAAACTGCTCTCAAGTTTTCCATTGAATTAGATGTAAATACTTGAATAATAGAGCTGAAATTTTCATGTTTTAAATTCATCTTTTGATGTCAAATCACAATTGTTTTTAGTAATGATGCATCGACATGAAAATTCTTGGCCGAAACAAAAACCAAAAGATTACATTATTAGCAACACTGCATTTATGACTGAATGTGTACAAACATCAATAAAAGTCCAAACATTGTTTTTTCAGATCAATTGATATGAATCTATCTGACAATATGAAACACATTACTTTTTTTCCTTGTTACGCTTAAACGTTTGATTTAAATGTTTATTTCCTGTCAAAAGTTGAAGATGGCATGGAACATTATACAATTGTGTAAGAGATAACATGGGTACATGTATAATCTGTCCATTCAAAAGTGTGGAATTATCCAATTGAAATTTACACACAGTTAGTTGGTAATTGGCCAGCACGGAGGAACAGCTAGAAAGAGTTGGCCTCACAGTTCTGAGGTCCCGGGTTCGATCCCGGATCCGCCTGTGAGGAATTTGCATGTTCTTCCCATGCCTGCGTGGGTTTTCTCCCGCCACTCTGGTTTCCTCCCACATCTCAAAATCATGCAACGTTAATTGGACACTCTTAATTGCCCCTAGGTGTGATTGTGAGTGCGGCTGTTTGTCTCGATGAGCCCAGTGCTTGGCTGGCAACTAGTTCAGGGTGTACCCCGCCTCCTGCCCGCTGACAGCTGGGGTAGGCTCCAGCAATCCCGAGACCCTTGTGAGGATAAGCAGCTAAGAAAATGGATAGATGGATAGTTGGTTCCATTAATTTAATCATCCATTTGAATACCTTATTTTCAGCTGTATTTCCTAGTAGGATGTCTTTTGCAATACAATTTATTTCTTGTTTTTGGATATGGGGAAAGGATGTGAGAAAGGACATTTGTAAAGTCTCACAAAACTACATTACCACAGCTGTAGCATCAGGCTACACACATTAACACCTGTGGTATCTAACAATGTGTGCGTGTGTGTGTGTCAACATACAGTAACTTGACGTGTTTTTGTTGAAGCCACGATCTGTTCAATATGGAGCAACTCACATCATTATTGGCTATTTTTAATGTCTGTCAAAATGTGAACAAATGCAATTTAGCAAAGATTACATTTCATACATTATATTTATCAAGGACGCTATGTTGACATGTATCTTTACTCTTTATGACTGGCTTAGCTGGTGACACTTGTGCTAGCTTTGGGACATAGCTGGCTGTGGGTCCTGTTAATGGATGCCAGGGCTTCCCTTATGTACCTTTTACTGGCTTTGGACGCACCCATTTTTCGAGGGAGGTACACAAACATGTGAGTGTGTATGTGTGTATATACATACACGCGCACGCACGCACGCACGCACACACACACACACACACACACACACACACACACACACACACACAATTTACACCAATTTGATTGATGTCGTATTGGCCAATCGTGACCATTTTATGCTGATCAGTTGAGTGGCTTATTGTTATAATTCACCAGTCCAGACACCAGTACCCCACCTCTGGCCCAAAGTCAGAGATAGGCTCCAGCATGCCCATGAGCCTCGGGAGGTACATTATCAATAGGTTAGAGAAAATGCAATTTGATCTTGACAATCGAAGCAATCCTCCCGAGTGGTCAAGCAATATCCAGCAATAGAACGAGCCGGCATTTTGGCTAACACAGAGGAACAACGACCTATCTTCCCCCAGGTAAAACTAATAGAAAGAAACGAGTCCGCTTGAGCGCGATACTGCCTCCAACGTCACCTCCTGCTTCTTGTCAAAAACAAATCCCTCGAGAGGATTTTCTTGGCGGGAGTTACAAAAAGCAAAATTTTGAGGCGTCACATAGTATTTTATTGAACCACAAACAATATGATACAATTGGCATGGAATAACTGTGTTGCCCTGGCTGGAACTGCAACTACAGTCAGTGTCTGAGTTACGACTTAGATCGGTTCCAACAAATCAGTCGTCAAGTTGCTTCTAAATCGGAGCATATACAAAATGTCCAAAATCTGTAATTCACTGGCAGCATTTCCTGCCAACACACTAATTATATGGAGAAAAAGCGGATGTGTGAGAGGACAGCATGTGGACACTACAGGGGTAAGTGTGGGATGGGGGAGGATGCTAAAAGTACTCCCCCCAGAAAGTATATAATACCGGTATGTGTTTGGTGCAAAACAACATCGTTTTGGCTTAGGACCCCCCAAAAATGGCACCAACGAAGAGACACGCTTACGAAACACAGTTTAAACTACAAGCTGTCAGGAATATGCAGAGATGAAAGTGGACTTTCCTGAAAATTCCTGAAAATACAAATGTGACCACCGAAGGTGCAAAGTCCTGCTAGTCCCCCCCCCCGAAACGTTTTGGGAAAAATGGATAGCTGTGGTGCATTTTGGCGAAATCTGTGAACAAAATTCAGACAAGCACTGGATAGCACATCACTTTTATCATTAAAATATGCTTAAAATATGCCATCTTATCCCCACACAAATGAATTAAGTGAACTATTCAGTAAAAAGACATCTAAAATTGTCCTTTTCCCCACATTATACATATTATAGTATAGATATATAATATACACGAAAATATATCCTCCAACAATGGATTGTCCGTGTATTCTGTTGGTCAAACTAGAACAAAATGAGGAGAAACGTTTTCCGGTGGTGGTCACCAGTGGTCGGGAGAACACATTCATTCAAGGATTGCTTGAGGTATGGTCACACACTTTTCAATACGAGTCACTCGCTGATCGGCCCCAAAAATCCGAAAACCTAATATACCGTATACTGTATCTTGTGTAGAGTACATCTCGCATGGGCACTTGAAATGGTATGTTTCTTGTGAAAGATTATTTCACACAAAATGGGATTTCTGATTGGCGGTTAATCTGCTCAATTGTGATACCATTCACATGTTTCAAATTTCAAATCACAGCATAACTAACTGCTGACAGTCAGCCACTCATGAGATCTAAAACCCTGCAGAGTTCATTTTGTTTGGTCACATTCAGTATGCAGTGGGCCTTGAATGTGCAGAAGATGGCAGTGAAATGGAGAAGGGGAGTATCCCTCCATATTTCTGATCAGTTTTGTGTGCCTCTCATTACTTCTGCATGAGTGTGGATGTAGGTCACACACACACACATACACACACACACACACACACACACACACCGATGAACTACACACTCGCATCAAAACTCCTTCACACAAGTGTAAGCCTATACAGTATTGACTCTGACATCTAAGGCACATGGTGGCACTCCAGTGAGGCCCGGACAGAGCTCTGGATCTTCAAAATATTTTACTACTAAAATGTTTTAAAACAGAATACAGACCCTTTTAAGTCCTTTCATACATTGGACAAAGGCCCTGACTTGCCATTTACTGTCAGGATTCATCATGTCTGTTGGAAAGATTTTGCAGACTGGGTTGACAAAGCTGCACACGCCAGCAAAGTGACACTGAAGTGTCACATTTTCACAACACAGACAATTGTCTTTTCCTGGTTTAGATGTCAAAGTGGTGGCTGTATTTATTAAAGTCTTGAAGGCAGTTTGGTCATGTGAGCCACTGTGTGTGGAGCAGGATGTGATCAGTCCATCTTGTCAAACTTGCACTGTGACGAGTCGTTAAGGCTACATTCACACTGCAGGTCATGAAGTTCAATTTGTTTAGGTTAGATCGGATCTTTTTATGCAGTCGTTCTCATTAACAAAAAAAAGAATGCATCTTTCTACTGTGAACGGAATGTGTTTGTGAGGTGACACACATGCGCACAACGCAAAGAGTCACGTTGTGCATGCCTACATATGGATAAAAATGTTTATGGAAATAAACTCAGACCCACGTATAGGTCTCAGTCCTGACCCATTTTGTGACAATTTCAAGGATTTGTGCAACCGGGGCCATCGTTGTTTTTTTTTCTATTTATCTGTTCTAAAGCATCTTTCTGCCACTGCCTGTTTTCTGCTCATTCATCCACCATTGCTTTTGTCCCATCGAGTTTGTCGAAAACACATTTGTTGTTTTTTGATGATGTATAAGTAGGATGAGTGTGGCCTACACAAAATTGCATTCGCATTCAATACAGATCTGATTTTGTGCACGGGTTTGTGGAGGAAAAAAAAACTACGTTGTATATTTTTCACATTGACATGTAACATTGGGGAAAAAAATTGGAATTCATCAGCAGAGTGTAAACAGAGCTTTAGAAGGTGAATCATCACAATCACAATTTTGGGAGGCTTCCCCATTAAATCTCACCAATGTGTGTTGGTTGTGTTTTGGTGATTTCTTTAAAAGAGTAAGAAAAAATAAAAAGTGCAAAACAAACACTCCTTAGGAATACCAAAAATCTGACACAACTCCAGCATTAGTTGTACCTGAACTAGTCAATCAACACCGCACATGCAGCAAACAGCATTACAGTATACAGCACGTGAGCATGTCATCACACATATGACGGCAGTCACTGCAATCAGTACTAAAACAGCTACAGAGAAGTGGGAGAGATACATTTGTATTTTTCTGATGGCTTAGTTTAGGAAATGAAATTTTGACGTTTAATGTTAATCAAATGTTAAATCTGGGCTTCAGTTAAAACAAACTGAGGTGCAGTTCAAATTTTACTTCAGAAAGTGTAGATTTTTTCCTGACTTCCTCTCTTTAAATGAAATACACATACATGGAGCCTGTTTTTCCAGCTGCATGGTAATTACTATACTACCGTAATTTCTCGAGTATATTGTGTCCTTAAAGGTCAAGCGACATCAAACGGATGCTTTTTGGTATATTAATGAAAAAAACCACAGCCAATATGGTCCCATGTTTTTTTTCCCCACCACAAAACATGATTTTGACACATACAGCTTTTTGTAACTCCCGCCATGAAAATCCGCTCGAGGGATTTGTTTTCGAGAAGAAGCAGGAAGTGACGTAAAGGACACCGGCGCCCCCTAGTGGACTCGTTTGTTTTACCTCCGGGAAGGTAGTTTGTTGTTCCTTCGTGTTACCCAAAATGCCGGCTAATTGCATTGCTGGACATTGCTTGAACACTCGGGAGAATGGAATTACCCTTCATAAGTTTGAAAGAGACCCCGTTCGTTGTGAAAAATGGTTCGCACGGGTGCAGAGGACAAGAGCTTCGCGGGTTCCAAATAGCAGGTAGGTGTGTATACAGCTCAAAAAAAAAAATAAAAATAATAAAAAAAAAAAAAAAAAACCTTTAAATCCCTTTCCATTACAATATCTATTTTAGAATGTTCATAGGGATGTCACTCCCACTTTAAGTATAATGTGCAAAGTTGACCTAAAAAAAAAAAAAAAAAACAGGAAAACTCAACTACCAATGTACAATGCGCAATACCAATTTGCCGCTACCCATATCCTCGGAATATTAGGAATAATTTATATTTATATTTTGTTGGGTTTGTACTTGTATTAGTTTACAAAAAACTGTCTGTACAACAATCATTAATAATAATCATCGTGCATGTGCTGATGTAGCAGTAGTATAATCTCAGGACAGGCCAAAGGACACACCTTTGTCCTGGTCCCTGTAATTTTCAGAACAAAATCCCTCAACCAACTAAAATAAATGCTCAATGATGGCACAACATTTTATTAATACTGTTGATAACACATATTACAGCAGGTTTGAGGATTTCGGCAAGTATGGTAACCGATCTTTCGGTTCCGTTGATTTTTGTCCGGGGAAACCATTTTTCGGTTCCCATTGATAATGCTCATGGGAACCGGTTTTTACATGTACTTCAGAATAAAGCCTTAGCAGGCATCAGCATTTTGTCTTTTACGCTTAGCAACCAACATGTTTGACTAGCGTTTGAGTGACCCGGATATGAATAACTCGACCTTGCGCATGCGTAGCGCAGAAGCGGAAACCAGTGCCGTTTGTAAACCACACTGACAAAGCTGGGCGTTTTAATCATTAAAAATAAAGGGATTCATGTAGGTTCGTTTTATACAGATTGTTGTATTTCGTTGAGAACTTGTTTTACATTCCACACATGTGCGAATTTTATTAAAAGTAAGCCCTGAGATCTGGGAAACGGACTTTCGGTTCCGTGTTTTCTCAGGCTGGGTAACGACACAGTAACAGACCGATTGTTTCCGTGAAATGCTCATGCCTGTTACAGTCTTAAAAATCTAAACTATTTAACACTGTTTAACGTAAACATTTTTGCATTAAATATTTGTGCATAAAACGTTTGTGCATAGTGCAGTTTATCCACTACATTACACATCCTTGGCCAAGCCTTCAAAAGAAGCATCTGACTCAATTCCAATCTGAAAAAGATCCATAGTAGCTACCTTTGGTGCATCGCTGTGGAACTCATCATTGATGACTTGGTACAGTTCCTGCGCCTCTTGCATTGCATGATTAACATTCAATCTTGCTCCCACCGCATGTCATCCTCTGCGCCATCCATACCGTTTGTGAGGAAACGTTTTTTTAATCCCAAGAGTTTGGGTTGCGCAGCGCAGTTTCTCCCCTTCCATTCAGCTTCAATTTGTAGCAGCTTTCACTATAGCATCAGATGGCTATCAAAACAACATGAGCTCAAACCATGTAGAAACGAGCGTGATCGGCACATTAAAAAAAAAAAAAAGCGAGCATTTTAATTGTTTGCGCTCTCCTGGTTTTTTTTTTTTGTTTTTTTAATGTGTCCATGATGCTCGTACTATGTACTTTGAGCTCACGTTTTGGTACCCACCTGAAGTCATTGACCTATTGTAGTTTCGGACTGCTACTCCCGGGTTGGAGTCGTCATCGGCACGAGGAAGGACACATTTCTTTTAAAAGCAACTGCACAACTAGCCATTGTAGTCGACATTTCTTGTCTTAGTTTAAGTTAAAATAAACTCATGGGCAGTTATTTCTGATCTTTGGTGCAGTAGCAACAAGCATGCTATGCTAACGATCATAAAATGCAAGCTACGAGGTGCTTTAGATAGCTCAGGTTGGGGGCGCACATTACCATAATATATGTAAATGTGTAACACAAGACATCATATCGAAATGTATATGGATACATTCTTTACCATTTAAAATACCTATATATGACTATACGTGATTGTATTTTCTATTTTTCATCCATACCAAAATATAATGCGCTGTATTAATTTTCTGGCGCAATTTTCATGAAAATTTAAAAATCCGTAATTCCAGGAAAATCCGGAGGACTTCCATCACTGATAAAAGCTCAATTTAAAAAAATTTTAAAAAAATTAAATCAAGGACCCCAACCTGCTAATTATTAATTGGCACCGAGGAATCCCCAACTTCAACATTGCAAATGGGGGCAACACAGATTATTAAAATGCAATGAATAACAATTGTAAAAGAGCTGGAATTACAGAGAAAAAAAATGTAAAGGTCTCAGTAACATTTCAATAAAATCATACACTCCCTCTCTAAATGTCATCTTTCTCTTCTTCTTTTCCTTTCGGCTTGTCCCATTAGGGGTCGCCACAGAGTGTCATCTTTTTCCATCTAAGCCTATCTCGTGCATCTTCTTCTCTAACACCCACTGTCCTCATGTCCTCCCTTACAACATCCATCAACATTTTCTTCGGTCTTCCTGTCGCTCTTTTGCCTGGCAGCTCCATCCTCAGCACCCTTCTACCAATATACTCACTCTCTTGCCTCTGAACATGTCCAAACCATTGAAGTCTGCTCTCTCTAAACTTGTCTCCAAAACATCCAACTTTGGCTGTTCCTCTAATGAGCTCGTTTCTAATCCTATCCAACCTTTTCACTCCAAGCGAGGACCTCAGCATCTTAATTTCTGCTACCTGTCGTTTATTCAGTGCCACCGGGATGGGATCTTTTTAAAAAGGACTTTTACTTTCACTGGCCCTTTGCGATTACACCCCGGACCACTAGGGGCCCAAGGATCCCTGATTGAGAAACATTGCCTTAATGCGTCCTTTTACCCACTTTGAGCAAAGGCTCCCAACCTGTGGACAAGGAGATTTGTTAATTGTTAATTTTTTATGATAGCAACATTTAAAGCAAATGGTTAATGACAAGGTTTACTGCAGTATCACACCAGGAACTTACATCAGTAATACTAGGTGCTGCATGATGACAGTGAGGAAAAGTCGTTAGTCATTTTCAAGTGTTATCTTTTACTGTTCAAATGGAAACACCTTCTCATCAAGCCTTCAACTGATGACCATTTCCAGAAGGGTTAACGAAAGGTGGTGTAAAATCCTCCAAAGAGCCCCAAACACTTTTTCTAATACCATCCCTGGAGGGATCTTCCTCTTCTCGTCTTGCCTCATCTTTTCCCCTCACTGCTATTTCAAATTTTTTCCACTTCTAGCTGTAAAATGTTTTTTGTTTTTTTTTTTATCTCAGCATAGTTGCCTCATCTACAGAGACAGTTATCTTAAACCTGAGCAACCTTTTGTTTGCACCGGGGACATTAACTATATGTAGCTCTAAGTAATGAAAAATAAACAGCAGACGCCTCAACCAAACATCACCCTGCTGTTCTAAACAAACACACATTAACCTCGCAAACACATACACACATAAACACACACATAAACACACACACACACAAAAGATGCTTGTTTACCGCCTGTGCTTCCATTCACACTCTCTGTGCTGGACTGCAAAGCAGTTGTCCTGTGGCGCAGGGAGTGGATTGTGCAGGAGCTTCCCACCGGTGTTAAAGTGCCGGTTTCTTCCCTGCGGGAGAAGATGCCACTGAAGAAGCGTACCAGCCTCCTCTCACTCAAACGTCGTCCTCCTCTCTGAAACGGAAGCGCCACGCCATCCTTGTGTGCAGCCAGAATCTGCAGGTCGCTATTGTCCAGCGTGCGATTCTTGTCGCCGTTTGCCCTTTCCCACCGGGTAAGCTCAAATACGGGATCTGTCTTGTTCAGGATGGCACCGACCTCAAGCGTCTGGCTCTTCTCTATCGTACCGAGGCGAGGGTGGCTGGTGGGGCTCTGAAGCACGGAATCAACGTGAGTAACCTTTTGGCCTACGGAAACGAGGCCGAGGCCTGCAGAAGCAGAGCTATTGTCATGTTTGCCGTTCAGTAGCGCTTGGATACGTAGCCGCTCGCTGCCTGTCCGGTGCCTAAAACTGAAGCTACGGCGAAGCAGGCCAGTGGGCTCCTGCTGAAGTGGCATCTCAAGTGAGCATGCTGTGCCATTCAAGGGTGGCGTCCCGTTTAAAGGTGGGGTCGTTCCAATGTGGTCTAACAACTCGGGGGTCTTATCTAAACTCTTTGACTTGAAGAGTCTCTTCATTTTCATCATACCATTGCTCACCATATTCCCAGCAGACTCTGTTCTGCTTTTCTCGTGTTGGTGACAAGTCGGCAAGTCCTGCAAATTCATAAATGTAGTGGCTTTCTTCTTTGTCTTTAGGACCTGCTCCCTGCGGGACAGTTTAAGTCTCCCCAACTCCAGCTGGCCTGTGCTATATGTCCTGAACTTCCTCATATGGCTTTGTGATGACAAATCGTCAGATTCATCCTCCACTTCTGCCACTTGTTCCAGCAGACCACTGCGGTGGGCATCTAGTGAGAATTGCTGCCTGAAGGACCCCACTTTGGGCATTTTCAATGTGCCACCTTCATCCTCCATTGTTTCCTTCTTCACCAGTGTGAGGGAGATGCGGTACACTGTTTTCCTCTGAGCCGTCCCTCTTTCCATTCCTTCAGAACAGTTCCCATCCAGAAGGAACATAGCTGGGATCCAAAATCTTTCCTCAGAAACTCCACACAACTTCTAGAAGTCTCCCTAAAGGTCCTGTTTTGACCTCCTTACGGTGTCTCACATGGTTGGACCATCTACAGTATGTCTACATTTCTAAACATGTTAAACTAGTTGAACAGCACTATGAGACAATGAGTGACTTTCCGTCATCCAGAAGCACAAAAAGCTGACAGGAAATACATTCCTGTCATCCCCACTGAATTCAGCTGGCTGTGCAAATGCTCCCCCCCCCCAAAAAAAAAAAAAAGAAAAAGAAAAATAAGAGCGCACAGGTGTCCTCACAGCTCTTCCTTCCGTCGTTGCGTGTCCCGCTGTCAAAGCTGTGCGATTCCAAACCTGGAAGTATAATAATATTCACCGTGCGCCGTATGGTGCTAACGCGTCGTGTCCCATTATGCGCGTGCACACTCCCACTTCAACGCCACACATGTGTCTTTCTCCTCTACTTCTCCGTCATTCTCATTTAAATGCGCTTCATTTCCAGCTGAGGGCCATCGGCACCCGTTCACGAACAGTTCCAATATCACCTTCATTGCGCTCTCAGCTGTGCCCTAGAGCCCGCATGCAAGCAGGCAGGCAGACACACACACACACACACACACACGCAGTAAAAGATAAAACATGGAACGGATGTCACAATCAGTGTTGCGAATCTATCCTTATATAGAGATTTTACCCTACCCTTATAGCAACTCCTTTTCACGCGAATCCAACAACTTTTGACTCACTGCCTGCAAATTACCTCGTATTTGTTAGTTAGTTTAGTTGATCACACATGACACCAAAAGCCACCCAAATTATAACAATGTGACCTTCTAATGTAGCAATTTCCACTTCTTGATAAAAACACAGCCCTTTGAAATGACTGATTGCTACATGTGTTACTATTTCCTTTTGAGTCATTTTCTCCAGTTGAGTCTGGCCTAGTTGTTTCCCGGAAAACGTCTGCACAGAATCCATCTCGGGTTTTAGTTTGTGCTCGTTAATCCTGATGTCAGTCAAATTTGTCAGTAACGCCCCAGGAGCCTTGCAACCCAGAGTCAGTCATTCACACTGAGCACACAACCAAAAGCTTACTGAAGCAAAAGCTCTGCTTCTGTCTCACCACAAACATTTTCTGGCTGGTGTGAAGATGCTGAGTGTACTGTTGAATGCATACTTCTAACAAAGAGAAGGTGGGGTAGAGGGAGGACCTTTTCCAGATATCAGAGTGCTGAAGTCTATCCCATCCATCTTTGGGCAACAGAAGGACACTCTGAACTGGTCACCAGCCAATTGCTGGGCACATATAAACAACAATTCACAAGCATGTTCACGCCTACGGGCAATTTTGAGTCTTCAACTTAACTCCATGCCGCTATGGCATTTTAGCCATACTATTTTATTTACCAGAGAATATTTGGGTGCAATTTTACTTGCATGGTTTATCTATGATGCTACAACGGCGAGGAGCTTAGTTTGACCAAACATAGAACCAGCTGGCATCCCCTCAGCGACGAATGCATCCCAAAGGAGATATGAGAGCAAGAAGAGCTGGTGCTGAAATGATGGAAAGTGGTGATTGATTTAATGAATGAGTGAGAAAGAGAGTGAGAGAGAACTAAATGGAACAGGGTATTTAAACCATTCTTTCAGTGGATGTGTTACATGCTGTGAAACGTTAGGACAAGCACTTTAAAATTTGTTCGCTGACAGTAACGAATGACTTCCAAATCAGAGTTGACATCGTTACTCCGAGTATTGTTTTGAAATAATAGTCCAACAAATGAAAAATGCAAATTCTTGCAACTCCCATTGGAAAAGTTTCTTTTTTTAGTTTAAATGGCTTATTTTAACTAGGATCTTTTGCTATAAATCATCGTTGCCTTTAAGTGTCTTGGACCAGCTGCTTCCTTTGTAGCCGACACGCTGTGATGGACAAACTTTCTCCCATTCACTCAGCCGCGGTCGGCCGTCCACCTCAACAATTGCTCCTTTTTCGGGTTCGGTTGTGGCACTTCCATGAATACCCACGCAGCTCCTCAGGGCTAGGCTAATGGACACCTCCTTTTGTGGAGATCTGATTTCGGTGGCACTACACTGGGTACATGCACAGAAACTTTGATTTGTTTTGATCTGAATCTAAAAATCTAATTTGGCCTTTGTTTTTTTTTCCTCAAATGCCAATTCAAGTCACCACTGATTCTTGCACAGACCTACTACGTGTGTTGTACGAGTTATTATATTTATACTAATCCCTCGTTAATCGTGGATCGTTCTCGACTTCCCCGCAATAGACAAAATTCACAAAGTATCAACCAAGTATTTAAAGTATCTTCTTCTTTACCTTTCGGCTTGTCCCGTAAGGGGGCGCCACAACATGTCATTCATGTGCACCTATCTCCTGCATCTTCTTCTCTAACATCAACAGCCCTCTTGTCTTCCTTCATAAAGTCCACCAACCTTTTCTTTGCTTTTCCACTCGCTCTCTTGCCTGGCAGCTCCATCCTCAGCACCCTTCTACCAATATACTCACTCTCTTGCCTCTGGACATGTCCACACAGTCGAAGTCTGCTCTCTTGAACCTTCTTTCCAAAACATCACACTTTAGCGGTCCCTCTAGTGAGCTCATTTCTAATCCTATCCAACCTGCTCACTCCAAGCAAGAATCTCAACATCTTCATTCCCGCCACCTCCAGTTCTGCTTCCTGTTGTCTCTTCAGTGCCACCGTCTCTAATCTATACATTCAGTGCCACCGTCTCTAATCCGTAAATAATGGCCGGCCTCACAACTGTTTTATAAACTTTGCCCTTCATCCAAGCAGAGACTCTTCTGTGACAAAACACACCAGACAACTTCTGCTAGCTGTTCCAACCTGCTTGGACCCATTTCTTCACTTCCTTACCACACTCACCATTGCGTTGTGGTATTGTTTTTGCCCAGTTGGAGCCACTAACTACATATACGTCAACATCGTGACTCTTAAGTGTAAATGTGTGTGCACGTATGTCTTTTACAGGGACCTGTTCGGATGAGTGAAATGGCAGTAAACATATGAGAACGTACTGTTGCCCACCTATTTGCCGGCTATACAGTGTGGTGTACATTGCGGTGTACAGTGAAGGTCTCAGCTGAGGATAGCAGCAGATGTGATGAGAATGCCCTGTTGATTACTGTACATCGTTACTGTTTGATAAAATCGTTTCTATCCTCCCTTTATCTATATGGATTATAGTTTGTTCTAATTTGCGGTGGTAGGCCATATTCTATCAGATAATATTTACAATAAATGTGCTGTTGAGGAACTGTACTGTATAAATGAAATACCCTATGCAGTGAGCTTGCAATAAGTGAACTATGATATAGCAAGGGACAACTACATTGTTTTGTCTTATGTACAGCACTTCCGTTACAGCTGCAGTTTTTTTTTTTTTTAAACTGCTCTATAAATAAAGTGGGGCTGAGTTTTGTTACATTTTTAACTTTATACTGTTGAACTTTTTTTGGAACTTTTTGATGCAAGTCATGCTAAATTTCATTATAGGAATAAAAGGCAAGCCAATAAAAAACACTTTGGACACTCCTGGTTGAAGAGGTCAGAGTTGAAACAGGTGACTACTCTCAATAATGGTCAGGTTCTCTACGATGAAGCACCACATCATACGGTCCCATTTCACTGTCATCTCGCTATGTTCAATCTGCAAGGTCACTTTCAAGGTGTAATTTCAAATTGGGATGTCAACATGAAGTGCATCCTCCTCCTCAGTTCACTCAGTCATCCATTTTATGTTCCTCGTGTCATGTTATGATGACACACTCACACCTGAAAGGCTGCAGTGGAAGGACGCATATGACCTCCTTCCCCCATACTGCCACACCCCCAAGAGACAGTAAAAATGGGTCAGTCAGCGAGGAATGGGAAGAGGGGGATGGCAGGTTGAGGAAGGGTCTATGCTGCTGGGAAGATAGTAACCAACTTGCTGCTTTGGGTCTCAACTGCAATGCTGTGAGATTTCTATCAAACATAACTGCCACCCCCAATTTGCATCTTTAGCTTAATGGTGATTTCAGGAGATTTTTTTATGTGAAACTGTGGTTTGGATTTAACAGCTGATGTGTGGTTACATTAACAACCAGCCAAATGTTCTGTTGTGCTCATGCAAGGCTGTCCCTTGGTCCTAGTCAAGAACGCAACACGGATACAACAATGCAGGAAGCTGCAGGCAGCATCAAATCCACAAATACATTAGTTATGTGCATGACCTACTTCTGGTGGCACATATCTTCCCTTAGCTCAACATCAGAACCCCCAGCAGAGTTCACGGCTTTGAATGCTTGAAACAGCTTGAGGGTTTTTATTGATTTCTTTTTGGCAACGTTTTGGGTTAAATCTTCAAAAAAAACGTGAGGCTCATGCCATTTTCATCATTAGTGACCTTGGCAAAATCTAAAAGAAATTCACATTCGAGCGGTGGCTTGCTTCTCACATGGGGGCAAACCTCTCTGGAACATTCAACTCTATTAATTTGACTTTTAAAATTTTACAAATTACAGTACATGAGGCATTCAGGAACAAATATACTTCACCTGAGGGGTAAAGCAACAGCTCCTCCTTGATACAAATGTGATGATTTATATATTACTCTTCTCTCTGTAGTAGTCCCAAAAGATGCTCTGAAATTAAGCATTCAAAGTAGCAAACTAACTGCTGCCACCTGCTGAGCAACATCCAACAATGCACATCGTCTGGATGTCGTATAAACCCCACCTAAATACTGTACTCACTTTAATAAAATTAAGGTTAGGTAGTTTCATCTGAAGTGGGCAAATTTATTGAAAAAGAGCCACTTCAGCAGATACTCTGAAACCTGGGGCAGCACACATGAGCCCAAATGAACTATCACTACAAGATAGCATACAAGGATATCTTACTAAAAATAAATGGAGCGCATGGATCACAATAAAAAAAAAAACAAAAGCAAAAATACTATTGAGAGTAGGACCCCCATATGGCAAAGTGGCATGTATGTAGAGCAAACATTGTGCATAAAAACAGAGTATAATAACCTCGAGTATGACTAAACCATAGTAAATAAAAAGCATATAGCCTTGAGAAAAATACAGAGGAAGATAGAATTTAAAATATAGCAAACAACTTTGCAGGCTCTAAAGCCAGGGATACTACCTTAGTTTTGAAAATTGAAAGCAATTGGTTTACATGTTAAATTATATCTGTATGTACATTCTGCCTTTGGCAACACTTGTATTTCAGAGTAAATCTAATCTTTCCACACTTTTCAGTTCTCCATAATTCTTTTCTGTTGAAGGCGTGGTTCCCAGGATCAGATTTCCTTGTGGTTCTGTTTGGAATCGCTCCCTATTCACAGTATAGTGCCCTTTACAGTGAGTTGGCTATTTTGTAGCACTGTTGAAATGTGAAGTATATACTGTCCCTTATATAGTACCCACAATGTATCCTGAGAAGTGGTGAACAAATGATCCTCACTGGAAAATCTAAGATATCCCATGGTGGATTTTGATGATACAGAAAAATGTTTGTCCGTTTGCAAGATATTGTTTGATTTTTGGCAAAGACAAATTCACAAGTTGTGATATGAAAATCTTTGACAAAAGGAGCAAAATATCACAACACAGATGAACACAAGTGCTTTGTATTGATTTTTCAAAACACAAAAATATACACACACACACATACATATGCATAATAATTTGGACCACAGTGTCTCCCAGATCACCTTGACGGCTGGTTTTACAGGGTGCCCGCTTGCTACACTCACAGGAGGATGCAAGAGCTTTGTTACGCAGAGGACAGGAAGTCTATTTTTATAACTGTATGTGATCAGTGTGGACTGGCCTTAGCTATTGTTTGGGTCAGTGTCCGGCGTTTCCCATGCAAGGGGACTGCTTGGAGAAAAGGGAAGCAAGCGGTCTTGTGCTGCTGCAGCTGCCGACATCTCAGCATCATGACACTGATGCATACAAAATGCAGAACTTATTGGGAAAAAAAAAGGTGCAAGTCCGCTCATTTGGTGACCCCGTGAGTCCCCTCCCCCTTCTGAGTTCCACTATAGCTTTTTGCGTGCGTGCTAATGGTGGATAAGGCGTTGAAATCCAACCACAAACTTGCTGCCTTCTGAGGTTGCATCAGAGGCACAACAGTATGTAAATAGAGTGTGAAGTTTCACACCTGAGACTCACACCCAATGGCCTTTTATGATGAAAGTAATTGGCATGAATTTATTAAAAAAAATGTCAGCAACAGCTGTGTGAAAGTGTACTTCGGAGACAGAAATGTTCCGTTTTGGTGAGGTGTGTCTGAAACGGACAGGCATTAAAGCAGCTAGCGATAGTGTTACACTTCAGTCGTGTTTGTGCTTTGACTTGTCGGGTGATGCTCACACTGTCGACTCAAACGTGCTGACTGAGGCCATTAAGCAGTTAAAGTGTCATCTGATATTCTGGCAATTTGTGGATTCACTTTAAGTTTACGCTTACATTTGTTTAATTTACCCTGAAAACATGACATCTGATCCAACAATGATGAGGTGAACAAATGAGCGGCATCACTGTGTCGCAGTGCGGTGTCACCTTACTGTTTGACCAGCAGGAGAGGAGTGTAAGGAACCACTGAGCATTACCTTCTTAGACCTTAAAAAAAATCTGCATTAACCAAATTAGCCAATTAACCAGCTAGCAGGTCGCTGTTTGCACCCAGTGAGAATTTGTGGCACAGAGACAGGCGCAAAACAGACCTGGGTTCCACCTTAGGCCACGGTACAGAAAGGGATCCTGATTGAAATAAATCAATTTTAAAGAAAAAGAACATTTTCCAGCAAGAGAACCGGAAGGCAGAATGCTAGAGCGCACCCTTTCCATTTCAATAGACGGTTTTCAAATAATCTAAATGAATTTTTTACTTGTTGGACTAACATGTCTTTATTTCGGAAGAGGACCAAAAGTAATGACTCAATTCTGATTCGGGAATCATTCCTTTCTTTCAAAACAAATTGTGAATCAGGATTTAGAATGCGAGTCCGAGCCCAAGTAAGCAAATACTGGTGAAGGAAGACAATCCAGCAGTCAATTTTACACAGTATACCCAGTAAATTGGTCCATTACAGACAAAACAGTACGGAGATCATTTTCCGGTTATTTTGTTTTCATCTCTGTAGATTAGACCAGTAACATAATTAGTTGCATTCCAGGAATTATTGCTTTCAACACAAAGAGGTGTGGATAGTGAGTCTCGGGGCGTTTTGTTCTGATATTAAGTTGGAAGCAGTCAAATTTGAGGGTTGACTTTGACTCACCATCCCGCTTGAATGTCGCACACATAGGAAAACAAGATGGAAAAAAATACCTTTTAGTGTGAAAGAAGCTAGCATTTAACATGATGGGACTTTAGAATTATTCACATAGCTATGAAGGACTAGTTAACAATTTTAAGATTATTATTGTGACAGTTTGATCCGTAGCTCAGGGGTTAGAGCATTGGTTTGGTAAACCTGGGGTTGTGGGTTCGTATCCAACTGGGGCCTCCACTCCCTGAGAAGGGTTGCGTCAGGAAGGGCATCCGGTGTAAAAATTGTGCCAAACAAATATGTGCGTTCATCTGAGAGGACACGCTGTGGCGACCCCGAAAGGGACAAGACGAAAGAAACTTATTATTGTGACAGTTTGATCAGACACAGAGTCAAACACCTGTATAGTGTATAACGCATAACTCCAATGGCAAACATGGCATTACGTACAACAGTAGGGGTTGTGTAGACTAATTGATTTGTCAACTTTACTACTCCACAATGAGGTTTTAAGCATGAGATTGACTATCGCTAGGCAGGTGGTTTTTGGCTTGATGAGGAAGAGATGCTTGCAGTAACAGATGAGTGCTCTGAATCAAATTATCACTTAATTTGTTTTGAATTGTACTCAATTTATCAATCCACAGCTTTAGTGACAGATAACCGGTAAATGGGGAAAGGACAGCCACAAGCTGTTCCACCTCCCACATCAGAATGGAAGAAAAGTGGGGAATTATTCCACTGTACATGAAGAGCTCCGTTCATTGTCACACAAAAAGAGAGGAGGGGGGGGGGGAAGAAAGGAAAATGCCAGTCAAGCTTTGCCCTGATCTGGTCTGAGCTTGTGATTGGGAAGGGAGGGGACATTTCTGATCCTTCTAAACACACGGCTTAAGAGACAAAGACTGAAGACTCAGCAGGGCGTCTTGAATGACACAGATTAGACAAGAGCGACGACATCAGTAGCAGCAATAACCTTCGATGTACGTTTGTATGTTGCTAAAACAATACCCCAACATTAACTGCACTGACAGTAAACATGGTAACATTCATGATCTCCCTCACACTTTTCAGATACTTGCCTCTCATGTGAAGGTCTACTTGCCAAAGAGCGTCTGGCGGGTGGATTAATGAAATGGAAAAGTGGTGTTTGTCACTAATCCCAGCTCCCTTTAACTGAAGTAGTAACGAGTCAGTGACCTATGACCTTGGTTTAACCTATGAGTTTAGCTACACGCTGCCTAGTGGATGACCTGACACCAATGAAAGCAGACTACTTATTAACATGCATAATAGTTGCCTGTACCGCGATTCTGTGCTACCATGACAACTGAGCGGATGCTTATAACTGGAACTTTACATGCGGCCCAGTGGTTTCTGTGATGGTGCCAAGTCAGCACCATGCCTCCTTACACCTCAGATTGGTTTCATAGACAATAGCCGGATTATATCTGTCATGTTAATCACCCAGGCACTTTCTTGTCCAGGCAAATGTTTTACCACTTATTTTTGGGGGTCAGAGGGGTGTTGTTATGGCTGTTGTGGTGCCCATAGTTGTCTCAGACTCAACCTCTCTCCAGTTTTCTCTCTACCCTCTGGTTTCTTTACTTTGTCTCTCTTTCTCAACCCAACTAGTCACCTTTCAGTGCCTGGGTTATCAGAAGTTTCTTCCTTAGAGGGAGTTTTATTTTAGCTCCGTTGTCAAGCGCGTGCTTACATGCAGTTTAGTTCCTTTCATGAGTGTGGTTCTAGACCTGTTCAATCTGTAATGTGGCTTGAGATAACGTCTGTTGTTAAATGGCACCACAGAAATAAAACTGGCTTGACTTTCTTATTCCACTTCAAATGCAGTCATATTCTACTCCCGCCATTCCAACATGACCACTCTGACTTGATGAGCATTAGAATCCTTACATCATTACACCGATGAGCACTCACTGGGCTTTATGCACAAAGAAGAGGGCCTGCAGGGGACCAGATGATGATGCTCAGAAATACACAAGCACTTAACTGAGGGGAATTGAATGTCTGCACTTGGCCCTAATCTGCATGGGGGAGGGGTTTAGACAAGCATCATGGACAAAAGGTGCAGAGATTTTAGCCATTGCGTTACGTAAGTAATGGCTTCAGTAGAATACACACAAATGAATAAACTGCCATGAATGTTGAAAGACAAATTTCTCTCCTGCTGTCTTTAACCCAACAAAGTTTCGTTGAAATGATGCATTGCTAGTGTTAAGGCATTTCCAAGCGCCATGAGACATTGTGTAGGGTCCAACATTTCCTCAAAGAATATGGAAGAAAACAAACACCATCTGATAGTATTCATGCATAGACCAGGAAGACCAAACAGGAGAAAGACACGACTCACTGCAAATCTGCATGTCGCTACAAACAACTGCACCAGTATTTGCAGACATTATGAGTTGTACTGAATTGTCAAAAGGCACGATGGAATGAGATGTTTCAACACACCATACTAGACTGAAAGCAGATATCAACTATGAAGTTAAAGTCACGATAATAGAACAATGCAAATGTTCACAAATTACTCCCATATGACAAGAAATGGGCTGAGGTTGTCGTTGCATCATATCGGCAACTTTAGGGACTTGCAGCATTCATTGTGAATAGACTATAAACAAGTCTGTGGAGTTGTATAGTGAATGGCGGGTTTGGGATTTATACAGGAAAATTAGAGCATTAAAACAAAGACTGGCAAAACGAATGTACTCTAGAACTAGATCAGATCCGCACAAAATTCCAAATATAATGTGGAAAAACAATTTGGACCACTGGTTTAGTTGCGCTCAGTGGACACCTTTGTCTGCCAACATCTCCTGGACTTGTGGCCGTGGTGTCCTTGAGCAAGACACTGATACCATGCTCCTCAGGTGCCTCAGCTGCCCCTGCTCCAGTGTGTTCCACTAACAAGTGTGTGTTAACTGTGAAGGCTAAAATGGAGAGAATTAATTTTGTGTATATGCATGCATGTTCATGACAAAAATGAGTGTTAAGTGTGAAATTTAAAATGGAGAGAACAAATTTTGTGTACACGCATGCATGTTCATGACAAAAATGCTTATTATTATTCTTCTTTGTGTGACATGAGTGCCTTCAGGTGCAAATTCACAATTCATTGCAGTTCACAAACAGATGGGTTGCTGAGCGGTCCAATTTTTCAATCCCTTTCTTGCTTTTTCAAAATTACATCTTACATCGTGCCTGAACAGTGCTTTCAAAAGCTTTTGTTTACAGTGGATACTGCTAGTTCCTAACCTGTCCATCATATGCCACACAAACCAAGGCTGTTTCCAAATTTGCTCAAAGTATTCCTAAACCGGATACAGAGCAGGTGCTGTCCTACCTTCAATTGCAATGACATGCTCCCGGATCTGGTTCTGAAGCAACGGCTCATCCACCCGCTCCAGCAGCTCGTAGATGGAGTAGATGTTGGGATGGACGGACTCGAACCTTTGGATCTCTGCCCGGATGGCTGCCGAATTGGCGAGGTGCTGCTGGTAATTCATCGCCGCAGGGACTGCTTCCAGGGGAGGTGGGATGATTTCTGAAGAACTGAACACAAGTTGTTCACCACCACATAGATAGACACTGCTTTCTCATCATAATTATTATAATCATGATCGTACTCACAGCCACTGAGCAGTGCTGTAGCTACTGGCCGCTGTGGGCACTTGGTCCCCGGCGTCTCCCGGCTCCTGACTCGGAGGGGCTGACAGATGTGCAGCAGCCTGAGGAGGACTTCTCCATGTCTCGACAGACAGGAGAGGTAATGGGGAGGACAGCGGCGTCGATTTATAGTGTTCAAAACGAGCTTCCGGAGCCACGTCCAGTCATGAGGAATACAGTACAGCGGAATACAGTAGAGTACAACGGCCTTGTGGCTAGTAGGCTATGGTAGCTGCTAGCTGGACCCCGGCTAAAGCTAACTTGCTAACTGTAGCGTCCCAATTTGAGGGAGCTTTTCCAATAAAGTCTCTTTCCGGAGCAGCAAACACGAGTGTTGCAAATATTTTACCAACACAAAACATCTGTTTTGAGAACAGCTGGCTGCTGGGTCCCACCGCAGCGTTCGCTCGGGTCTTCTCGTTCCCGACCCTTGTTTCTTTTTGTCTCCACGCCTGACGCTTGGTCTCGGAAAGTCAGTTGCGAAAAAGACTCCAGTTTCCTTTAAACGCGATCACTTCACCACGTTTGTCGGGTTCCGTTCGGCCCTTGCACTGTCCCATGCACCACGGTCCATCCCCGGTAGACTGGCTCCACAGCATATCCGAAGGTGGAAGAAGCGTTATTCCCCGCAATGTGCTTCCTGCCAGTGTTGCGCATTTCAAAATAAACCTCTCGTCGCCTGTGGATTTTCATAATAAAACGGACGTGTTTTCGGCTATTGTCTAACAAGCATTTCAGTAATAACCACACAACAGACTAAAACTCATTTCGCTTCTGTAAGGCAAGGTACGTACAGCGCTATTTCAAACTTAAACATTTGTATTGCAACTATTTGAACAGGCATCATCACGTCTTCCTTCCTGGAGCCAAACAGTGACATCCAGTTATCCACTTCCGTTGGGATTCGTGTGTTACGTTCCATCCATCCTGCAAAGCCCGAGTAAAAATATTGTCATATCACCAGAGGGGGCAAAAGTACTTCAGCGGAAGCACAAATACAGTATTTGTGTTTTTAAACAAAATGTTCAAACCAAAAGTTTCGAATCTACTCCTTACTGTAGTCAAAGTTATATATATAAAAAAAAAAAACTTCAGACTGTAATGTACGAAAGTTAAACTTTTTTTTTTTTTTTTTTACTGTCAATTATTGTCGTTTTTTCATGACCGTGAAATGCAAATTTCCGGGGGTCCACAGTACATACCGTAAGTGTTATGAAATAGTACCCTGCTTTTTCACGTTTTGACCATATCCCTTTTTATTGGTATTTTGTTCAGGAGGGAATTTTGTTTTTCACTGCAATTATGAAGAGCGTCAATTACTCACTGATTTTTGCATTGGGGGCTGGGGGGTGGGGGTGAAAACTGGAGAGGAAAAAAACCTACGCAAAATATTTTCCCTCTTTTATTAACATACAGAGAACAAGAAAAAGCGAGGTAACTTTGGCTCAGGAATTTGTGCTATGACAGCAACATAGCTTTTAACATTTTGAAACAAGTGACAAACAATGCTAAATTGGGATAACTGAAAAAACATGCATTGCCTGTATGTTTCATTCAGATTAGACAATTTTTGAACACAAGATGATGGGTCGGCCATTGTTGGTGCTGACATAATCAAACAATTCTCTCTAATAACGCCAGGGGTGGGGAATATCTTGCTTTTCTGAATCTGTTGCATCATCGACAGCCATTAATGCCCCCGGATTCAGATTTCTCCAGATTTCTGCTTGTTTTGTGTGTGTGTATTCTAAGATCCTAAGATCTACTGAATAGTAACAAAGTTGGTTACTTTCCACCACTGCATATCACAATACTTAAATTCTGTCCTACATTTTTGGACAGTTTAAAACAGTTTCAAGGGCTCTTGATTTTATGTCTGTGGCATACTTTTGTTAAAACACACTAATGATCAACACTTACAGAAATATATATTTTTACAGCATACCGTATTTATTGCTATTTGGCTGGTTTAAGGGGCAGTGACACCTCAAATCACTGCACCAGGCCTACTGCTAGGCCAATGGCGAATCTGGTTTTCGTTAGAATGACAACCAGCAGGCCGAATCCGACTGGCGCGTTCCTGCCGGCATTTGTCCGTCTCGTCTTCCTTCTCGCTGGCTGCGAGCTTCCACTACTGGAAGCCGAGGCCATAGTGTGGAAAACAAACCATCTTCCAAGACAATGAAAGCATTTTTGTGGCGGATGGAAGTCCCAACTCATTCACCACAATAAAAATGACAAAGAGAAGAGTTTGAAACCGCAAAGTACTTATATGGTAAGTTAACAGTTAGCTAGCTTCTTATATTTCATCTGACATGATTCCTCTACTTTAAATTTTTATCTATCATTTATCATGATGTGCTGTTGCGCCATGCAGCTTGACAAATCAATCTTGGTACTAGGACAGACATCTGGTTTCGGGGAGGAGACTCATTTTTGTCATTGTGTGTGGTATGATATGTTATATGTGGTATTTTTTAAAAGTATTTTTCTTGAAATTTGGGGTCTCCAAATTTGAACGTTTCATATTACATTGCTATTTGTCACATTATATTTATCTTGAGTCAAATAGTCATGTGCCTCTCATAATTTTTGTTTTGCGACTTGTACAGTGATCCCTTGAGATTCAGATTTATTTTGTTCCATCAGTGACCAGGTTTACAACTCAAACCATGTTTTTTTAAATAATGAAATTGTTGGACTTTATAAAAACATAATGATGAAAATTAAATATAATGTAAAAAAAATTAATCACTTTGTACATCATATTTAGTGCATTAATTCAATACATTGTGGTGCTCCTGCTGGTGTGCCCAAATTAGCCACTGGGGGAGGTATAGTACAGTCACACAACATAAACACAAACGAAGAAGAATCACCAGCGGTGACTCACCACCAGTTTCAGAGACTCGAGAAGTTCCAATAATAGTTGTAGGCCTTCGCTGAGGATAAAGAATACATCCTTTTGGGTACTGCTGTAACTTTTGTCTACCTATGTTGCTCCAGTGTTTGTGTTCAAATATCCATTTCTTAAAGGGCTACAACATATTGATTCTCATCACCATCTAGGAAGTGTTTGTAATAAGCTAGCAGGGACATTCCTAAGAGAAAGTTATGTGGATGTTTTAAATAATAATTATATTTGTTTTATGTTTATTTTGACGTAAACATGAATTGGGAATGGCATTAACCAGCTTGAAGCCAAACTTTTGCTTTTTGTGAAGTGAATTGAGTTTGCTGCCAACATGCAAGGTTTTGCTCACCCAAAAAAAAAAAACAAAAAAAAACTGAGGCACCCAAATTTTAAGGCGCCCTTACGCTCGCTATTTGCACAACAGTGGTGGACGTGAGGTACGTGAAATGGTCGGTCAGCAGTGCAAACTTAACCTCCCATTTTATTGATTTGGATCAAGTGCCTGCCAAACACTGCCGATATTTTGCTGTAAACGTTCCAGTTTGTGACCACAGCTGCCAGATTCTCCGTGGGAAAAGATAACCACATAGACTACACCTAACTGTACGTCCACGTGTGGTAGCAAATTTTCCTGGGTGGTGTCTTCACGTATTTAGATGCCAAAATCTAAATACTTCGTACGCAAAGGGATGTGAAGGGCAGTAATTCCAGATTTCGCACTGTGCTCACTGCCCACTAACCACATAACCCGCTCCCACCTCCTCGACCTCTTTAAAGTTCTCACATTCATTGTCGAGTCAACTTTATGCTAGGCCGCGGCGTCTCCAATAGATTTGTTGAAGTTCACATAGTTGACTTCCAAGTGACTGGCATCGGATCAATTGCCACACAATGCACTATTCACCATTGCCCAATCATGTAGCCTGCGAGAATGAAGAATAAACAGATGGATAGAAGATGCTCCGTTGTATCTTTTTAACACGTGCACATATTAAAAATATACACACACGAAGCTAGCATCTGCGGACTTTCAACATTGAGAATAAAAGATTCCAGGTAGTAGATGCTAATCCACTGTGCATTATGCGCATGCCGGTATTTGTTCTCCATCCAGAAGGAAAACGTGCATAAGGCGACGCTTTCTTCCTCCCACCCCGTGTCGCCTCGATACAACATTCATGATCTCTCGGCATGAAGTGTGTCTTTGTGCTGTTGTTGTCCACAAACTCTCCAGGCCAATTCCCATCGCACCCAGAAACACCTCGCTGCAGTGGAAACACTGCGTCCCCTGGTGTTCTCGTAGGGAAATTGCGTTTTGATTGGAACTGCTTAGTTATTGTTGTTTTGTTTTTTTTTTTTAAATCGAAACACAAAGAACATGGCCCAATGGTCGATATTACTATACAAAAAACAAACAAACAAACAAACCCCCCCCCCAAAACTAAAACTACAAAACGAAGGAGAAGATGAGGATATTTGACAGTATGCTGCCACATTGACAAGCTTATTTGAGCCAGTTATTATGTTACAGATGAAAATTTAAACCATTAAGTGACAAGGAAGGTCATGTCCTTGTTAAAAATTCATTCATTCAGTTTCTGGAACTAGTTTAAGAAGAACAGAGCAGCAGGTAGAGGCTGCAACTAATCAGTATCACATGACCTCATATCAGTTCCTTTCCACTCTCAAGTAAGTGACAGACTTTTTCCATACCACTTATGCTCACTTCGTGTTGGAGCGTATTGCAGTTGACTCTGGGCAAGAGGCGTGGTACATCCTGAACTGGTCGAGTAGACAGAGGCAGACAAAATAATTTGTACTGACATTCACACATCTTTGGGATGATGGCGGAAACCCACTCACACAGGCGGCGAACATGCAAACTCCACACAGCAGGGATTTGAACTGTGAGCCAGATGTGCTAACCAGTTGTCTACTCCACTGTGCTGTGCATGCGCGCTCTCATGCACATACATTTAAAAAATAAAATGTACAGATCGGTCAGACTAGAGTGATTCAGTTACTAATGCTTAACACTTCCATTTATTCACTTATTTTTTTTTACTGTCAATATTGTTTTATAACATAACCCAGTTGTATTTGAAAACATGGTCAAGGTTTTGGTCCTGCCGTTTGTGTTGACACTTCTCTAGATTAAAAATGTACATTTGTCTTGTTTATCCAAGCATCTTTTTTAAAAAAAAACCTCCAAAGGTGTTGCTGTCTTGTGGCTATTGTTTGTTTCTGTATTAAATCCATGCGTCTTGACTTATTTTCAAGACACAATAAATGAGTAAAAAAAGTGGAATGCTGTTACTGTCTCTCAATTAAATGTCAGCCCCTGTGGGCTGTGGCAAGTAACCAAATTTCACACCACACTCACATCATCGTGAAACAGGCAAAGCACAAACATTGCTACACTTCTTTAACTAGGGAGTAATCAAGTGCCTTGCTCAAGGGCACTCCAAAAGTAACCAGAAAGCATTGCATAGCATTTCTTCAACATGTTGCTATTTTACATTTTGTACACAGCTTGACTTAAGCCGAAACCCTGTGATTCAAAAGGCCAAATGTTTACAAATGACTTGCTTCAAACAGAAATTGTTTCATGCGTTTAAAGACGACCCGCAGGAAGGGAAATATGACGATTGTGGCACAGGCAAATAGCTGTTGCCTTTGAACAATTGGTTGAAAGGAAGATTTCCAGCATCATCTGGTGGAAAAAGAATGTTTCAGAACTGTACTGAATGATAACTAATTCAAACAGAAGTACAAAACATAAGTGAGGTTCTTTTATTATTAATAATGTTTTTGTCATCTAATAATGTCTGTAGTGAACATACGCGTTGATTCAGACGTGATCTGTGTAATATTAAGAGGGTAAAGGCTTAAGCGTGGGAAGAGAGTGAGAATTATTCCTAAAAGTGTGATGTGAAACTGAAGAGAACACGGAAGCAAGCAGCGTTCCTCACACAGACAGGTAGTGCGAATAATCACAACTGTGACCTGTGTTGTAATTGAGGAACAGGCCAGTTCAGGTGACTTCCTGTGACATGATTTCAGGCTGGAGTGGCGGTCCTGATTAAAAAGGTGTTGGCCAGGTGGCGGTCAGACATCTGCAGCATTTGTGTTCTCAGTGTGTTCTTTGGCATGTTAAAGTATGTGGCAGCGCTTTTTTTTCTTCTTTCCACTTGGCCCGTTTTTGTCTTTGCTCTCAGCCATTTTCTTCTTGCGCACCTCACGCATAAGGTCAAAGAACACCTGAGAGAAACACAGTATCTTATCAGAATGTTCAGGGCTGCGAAAGGCGAGGAAGGCTTCCAGAAAGTTTGCAGTGAGTTACCATGATGGATTTTGGAAAGATTACTTTGAAAACGTTCAATAGGAATTCACTTGGAGTTGAGGGTAATTTAATGGAAAGGCATCATGTTCAAGCATTAATATAAACATTTTGTTTTTCATACAAACATCTATGTATACCGCAGGAAAAATGAAGTTCACTCTTATCTCAGATTTTGTCTCAGCACAAAGTAAAAATATATATATATCTATGAAAATCAAGAAAAAAATGTAGGTGATTAAGTTATGATTGCGCGAAAAGAGCGCTCTCAAACTTCTGGCCCATGGGCCATTTGCGGCTCCCAAGATGATATTTTGTGGCCCTCACCTAACTATGAAAGTTTAGTGCTAGCGTGGCCCTCAAGTTTTATATGAATGCACTTTGACACTGTTGTGTGCGGAGCTGACGAACCTACCAATCATGGTGGCGTGACCTCGACCAGGCTTGATACGTCAGAGAAACATTTTTCGTTGAGTGAAAAATACAGCAGTGTTGCCATGGAGAGTTTTATTAGTAGTTTTGCCCTCAACTTGATTATACCAGCTTTCTTGTTTATCTTATTTTGTGTTAAAAAAAAAAATAAAGACATTTGAGAAGATGGGATTTGTTTTTTAAGATTTCTAATTTAAATGGCACGCCCATGCGCGCTGAGCCTACAGCCGAGCTGCAGCCAGACTCCGCCCCCAGCGGCCCCAAAGTAAAGTGAGTTTGAGACCCCTGCTCTAAAACATAAGCAATATTTAAGCTCCCCATTAATAACAAACTTGAATTCATTTATTCCTTTTGATTGCCATGGAAAATTTTATTTTTCTTTTGCTGACTCACGCTCAACAAGTAGAAGAACAAAAACATACTTAACACAAACAGTGACTAAAACGGAAGGTCCCCCAGCATTTCCAACTTTGTAAATTCCCAGAATTTAGCAACCCAGTGTGCATGTGTGCGTGTGTACCTTATCCACATTGGCTCTGGTTTTGGCTGACGTCTCCACATACTGAACGCCCCATTCATTGACTTTCGCTGCCGCCTCATCAACAGAAACTTTTCTCCGTTCCTCCAAGTCCGACTTGTTCCCCACAAGTAGCATGGGAATGGCGTCCTCTTCTTTCACACGTAAAATCTGCTCCCTAAAGACACCACCAATTACATACGTTTCCACTATAACAAATATGACAGATGGCAAAAGTAGTTACATCCATATACTTGTGTAACAAAAGACTTGCGTGAAAGTGAGAGTGTTACAATTCCTGGATTAAAGCACATACTCTGAAATACACTAAAGTACAAGAGTAAATATACATTTTTACTGTGGTTTCTTAGATAAATAAAATAGCCATTTTACTAACTGGAAAATATTTGCCCTTTCTTTACTTGCATTACGTTCATTCTGTGAACAATAAAAAAAAAAGTGGTCAGAAAAATAACCACTTAAAGGTCCCATGCCATCTAAATATTTTTTTCTGCTGTTTTATGAACAATATACAGTAGATAAAATTGAGTCTGTGACATAATTTATGTTTGACATGTACACGGTCTGTCAATTCTGTGCAATAGCTGATGAAACATAAGTCATGGAAGACAAGCAGATCAGATTTTGTTATTGTGGCGTAGATACGCTACTCAAGTACTGTACCCACCCACTCAACTCAAATTCATGTGAGACGCTGCATCACGACAGACAATCATCTTTGACAAAATAATGGAGGATAAAACTGTTTGTGTGCACCCAGAACCTTTTGATAACTCCTGCTAGCGAAAAAAAAGAGCAAGTCTAGAGAATCGTCATTGGTGTACTGGACATAGTTTGTGTGTGTGTCTACAGTGCCTGCCCACCCACCAAGTGTCATATTAAACGATCAAATGAATCTTTTGTTACACACTTGGTCAAAAAAGTCATCACACCTGAACTCTGAAGTGGCTGCGAAGGATTCCTGTTCTGTGATGGAAAAAACGAGCAGGAAGCCTTCCCCGCTGCGGAAGTAGTTGTCTCTGATTGCGGCATAGTCCTCCTGCCCCGCCGTGTCCAGGATGTCAATCTGAACGTCCTCTCCATCTAAGACCACCTTCTTCCTGTAGCTGTCGGCCTTGGTGGGCTCATAATCTTCCACAAACTGCAAGCACAGAAATCATCGAGAGCGACAAGACGCACAGACGAGCCAACTGGGAAACGGGAGCGTTGCGATCTCACCTCGTCGTACATGAACTGCAGCGTGAGGGCGGATTTTCCCACGCCGCCGCTGCCCACCATGATCACCTTGTGGAGCGCCAGAGACGTCTGGCTCTTGTTTTTGCTCGAGGCCATGATGCCTCGCAGCTATACCTGCACACACCCCGGCTTTGCAGTGACATTTCAGGATGCGCTATAACTTTCACAGGTGAACCTAATTTGACCAACTTTAAGCTTTTAAATTGAATGTCTCTTAAAAGTCTCTTGATCAGAAAAGTAGCTCAATATCGCGACCAAATGGCTAAGTGATCAACAGTGCTTTTAAAAACTATCTCCTTTCGGTCATGTTTTTAGGTGAAGGAGCGCACACCACCAGCAACAATAGAGAAACGATCTGTTCAATTTTGTAGAAGTTGTTTTAGTTCCTTTCAGTTAAACAGTTTATGAATATCTAAACACAGCAGTTCTGTTGATCGGTATTAGGATTGTGAAGGGGAGTGAGGGAAAAACAAAGGGATCCCTAAAATGGAAAAATTTGAAAACCCCTATAGTATGATGTGTACACAAACGCACGGCATGATGTGGCTGATAGATGAAGAATCAACTCCGCTTGGTTACAGTGACTAAGGGGATGAAGATAGGTAGGTTGGTAAAGATGTTGGGATGTGGCATGTAATAAATATACTGTAGTGTAATTATTAGACTTTGCGCTGATTTGAAAGGCCTTATAAGATTGGCCGATAATTAGCATTTTTTTTGCTGATCCGTTTTGATGTCATAATTTGCCAGTCCGATCAATGCACCACGTCGCTGTCATGCTCAGTATACCAGTTTATTTTTATATATTAGTATTTCTAGATATTTTTGTTTCTTTTGACGCACTACTGTAAATATCTGATGGCCAATAAAGTTATTTAAAAATCCTAAATACAAAGTGATAAACAAACGTGTCCCAACTCTGTCCACCTGGTGTGACTGAGCAGAGATACTTGAACAACAACTTTTGATAATGGCTTGGGAGAAAACATTTAATGAAAGTCTACGAGTGTCCTAACACATACACGTGTGTGTTATTGACTGAAAAATGTTCCGTACATGACGTGGATTTGAATATTATAAGGCACATATCTGATTGTAATTTGTATATTGTACACTTGAGAGGTAAAATATCACCAAAAGTGAAAGTATTTGAGTGAAATTCATGTTAATACCTAATGTGAGGTTGATCTTTCTTTTGTTTGTGCCAAACATAATTTAATGTGAAATCTAAAGCAATACAGGCCATGCGTTTTAGCATAAGCATGCTTTGTCAGTCCGGTTCCAGCTGTGGCTGCACGTAAACTTTCAATACACTTCATGTGTCTTTGGGACCCCGCAAAAAGGCTACGTATCCTTCGTTGATGACTATCTGCAAAGTCCATAGGGCAACACGACTTACAATTTATTAATCAATAGAAATAAGCGTGAACAACCAAATACGCACTTGTGGTCGGTTCTCGAATTCTATTGGCTACCTGCCTACCCAGACACCACGTGACTCTTTGGGACAACACGGCGAAAGTTACCATAGTGTATGAAACTGGACAAAGATACAAATAACTCTCAGCCATCACAGTGAGCCACTATAGTGAAGAATGAACGTGAGGTATCAATGCGTGTACTGGAGAATAATAATGACCTTAATTACTGGCTTTACTTAAAGAGGAACAGTAATTCAAAGAGTGAATCAAACTGGCAGCCAATCAACGAGTTCCGACAGGCAACCAAATTCCACTCGTAGATTCCCGCCCTCGAAACAAAATGTACACTCTTGATTGGATTAAATCGTTTTCGGGAAAACCCCGACGCACACGATTGGCCGGAGAGACTGACGCTCACGTGACAAGTTCAATCCCAGATCGCGCTTTCCGCCCTCAGGGGGGAAAACACTTGAGTAGAACTGACGCGAGGCATTGTCGGCAAAGCGAACAAACACGGAGCGAATTAAACGGTAAAGAAAACGTCACCAAACTCACCTGCTAGTACTTTTTTCACTTGTAGGCAAAGTTATCCGCCATACAGCGTGTCAAGTTGAACTAGTAGCAGACTTTTCGTGCCCCACCTTGTGTTGTGACCGAATGGTCCAAGAAGGAAGTCCGAATGAGAGGAGTCACTCTGACATCTTAAATGTAACCGCGCGAGCGGAGACAACGACGACTTGAATGTTTGTGGCTAAACATGCCCCATATTAACACGACAGAAAACTGTTTTTAGGTCAAATGTTACATTCGACGCAGTAGTCCCCCCCCCCAAAAAAAAAAACAAAACCTGCGATTTTTAACGAATATCCCTCCTGCTCATAAGTCTGGGAAATGGTCACAGAGTGACACATCAACGTGTTATTATCTTTGAAAAAAAAACGGTAGATAACTTGGACCGGACATGACGTCACAATACTCTGAATTTTATTTCGTTTGTCATTCTAGTCTTCTTTTTGGCTTTAGACACGGCGCACTTTCTCGTGGGAGAACGCAGTCGGACATATTAGTTCAATTATGATATACCATTGTCTTGGATATGTTTGGTTTTCAGGCACTGGGCACACGATGTTTTATCTGTAATGTGGAATGATAAATGATTCAAGAGTACTGTATATTAATAATTTATTGGCTGGGTTTGGGTGAGTTTTATTCATTCTTAACCAGATGAAATTAAAAAGAAAAAAGGTAATTTAATTCACTGCAGTTCTAGTGGGTCAAAGAAGGATGGCGCTATTTTACCACTTATTTACCCCCACTTTAGACAAGCCAACCCATTTAATTTCACGTCCTAAATTCACTTTAACTTCTCTTTTAAACAGATTTGTAATCAACAGTTAGGAATTTTTTTTATATAAATCCCTCTCCCCGAAAGATTGTATAAAACGAAATGCCGTACTTACAGTGCCGTTATACTCACAAACGTTGCGCGACCTAAACTGAAAACACACGCGTTCGTTTTGCACGTGGGCAAAGCAGCGCGGTTTTTTAGATGATGAATCGCGGAGATCAATGAGACTTGAAATCCTCTGCAGCATCATTCTTCGCCAACGTGGGGACACATCCCGTTCAGTGTGTTTATGAAAAAGAGCGACAAAATTGAGAGTTACTAATACAAGTTGGTATTGATGTTTGCCTAAATAAAAGAGGGCATTACAAAAGAGTCGAATAAAACTTAGTCCACCACTACAGACAACCAGTAAAAAGGAAAAAAGAAAAAGCCTGGAACTTGTGCACCGGGTCTTGTTTTTCATTAAATGAAAGAAAAAAAGTTCAAGTGAAACGTGAGGAATCATTGAGTATTTATCCTGGCCCCTCCCACCCACCCCTGACCCCTCCCACCCGTGCCGAGAAAGACTCCGCGGTGTTGCGGGTGCTGAATCCCAGATGCCAGAATGGACTCACTGGCTGGCACACCTCCACCTCCACCTCCTCTTCCTTCACGTCCTCATCCTCCTGCTCCTCGCCCCGAGTGCAGCAGCCGCGTTTTGGAACTTATGAAGAAATGGCGCAACTTCTCAAATGGATTCACGTGTTGTGGAATATGCTGAAGGGTTCGGGTTAGGTTTCCCTGGCCGATGAAGCGTGACTCGTCTTCCTGCCTGCATCTGTACGAGTGCCAAAGCTGTGATGTGATACAACATGTAAAGAAGAAAAAAAAAAGTGTTACCCGGACTTCACTTTGGACTTTCTAACCTGAAGCGTGACCAAAGCGGGAGCGGCGTTCTTCTATTCATTCTCACATAGAAAATGACTTGTTGGCTCTTCCGATTGGCTGCGCTCTCGATTTGCGTCCTCTGCATCCTCTGCACTGCTGCGCCCAGGACCGGTACTGAAGGGGAGGCGCGCACCCCGTCCCGGGATAGCTGCGCGTCTTGCGGCGTCGCTCAGGCCGAGGAGGACGCCGAACCCAGCCGGCTGGACGCGGACCTGCTGGAGGCGGTCAAGAGGCACATCCTGAGCAGACTGCAGATGAGGAAGCGGCCCAACATCACACACCCGGTGCCGAAGGCCGCTATGGTGACGGCGTTGCGGAAGCTCCACGCCGGGAAGCTTCGAGAGGACGGCAGGGTGGAGATCCCTAACTTGGACGGGCACCCGATGAGCAACGACGTCCTGGAGGAGAGCTCGGAGATCATCAGCTTTGCGGAAAAAGGTGCGTTCGGTCGTCCTGTGGTTCTCAAACCTTTGGCACCATCTCAAATACTGTCGTAGCTTTTCCAAGTCTGATTGACTTCTGAATATTGAAGTATAATGGACCTAATTGTTAATTTTAAAAAAGAGCCAGATGTTTTATTCCTATAAAGATTTTTTCCTCAATGTTTTTGTAAGCTGCAGTATTATTGTGCAGTTTTGAACATTAAACTCTGTAAGTAAAGCAAAAATAAAAACATGTAGTCAAATGATGATTCAATTCAAATGGATTGGAGAAAAAAAAAGTTAAATGAAACTGTACCTAAATAAAAGTATAAACACAAACAGTTCTTGAATATTAAGTGCAATATTCTAGTAAAAGGTTAAGTACAACTCAACTATACTTTTGAAGTGATTCTTCCACATACCACAAAAATGCAGCCAAAGTATCACTTGTTGTACTAGTACACACAGTGATGGTAGAAACATTGCTCGAGTTTATATTGTCACTGTTGGGTGGAAAGTTACTGCAGTAATCCCTCATTTATGTGCTGGTCAGCTGCCAGACCACCCCAGCAATAGTTAAAAGCTGCAAAGTGGAGACCACATAATTTTTGATTATTCAGCAGATACATATTTTACAGCATTATGAACCTCGCCAGAGTCTTATTAATTTTCTCCACACTCCCACAAACCTCAACCATACTCATACACACTTTCTTTACTCTTAAAATACATTTTTAGATCTTATATGTACCCTATTGCACGGTACTATTCTACACTATATATATGTATATATATACATATATATTTACTCCTTGTGTTACAAGTTTTAATGTTTTTTTTTTTTAATAAAACAAAAAACTGTTATAGTGTTTTGGCAGGGAAGTGTTTCTTTCACCACAAACTAATTGCACCAAAAAAATCCCACAATTGGATAGTTATGCATGATATGAATGAGGGAAAAAATGCAAAGTACAGAATATGCAATATGTGACCTGTGATAGAGCCAGGGAACACTGCTGTCCAAATGTCGAGGCACTGTTGCTCCTCACATGGGTCCAATATTTTCCCAAACGGTTGGCCCATCGAAAATTATGAAAATTGCTTGTTGTCTTTCACAATGTGATGATAATGGCTCCAAAAATGTGAGGTTTTTGTTTGTTTCCTGAAAATGGGTGTTTTCGGAGATGGCCAAGATTCCGCCAGGGATTTGATGAATACTCTTCATCGATACCAGAGTTTCAACCTGGCAATTTATACACATGCAGCAAAAACTGTGATGCCTGGCTCCCTAAAAAAATATGGTTATTTTTTATTTTACCGCTGTTGCTGACAGCACCTGATGTGTTTTTGCCCTGCCAAAAAGTTGGACCCCTCTTAAATTGTCACATTCCAAAAGGGAAGCACGAGTCACGATGCTTTGACGGTCTTTAGTTTGGGATGCATCTGTTGACAATGGTCCCTGCCAACTGGCTGCTTCAGTGCCTCGAGTGGCTTCCAGCTGAGTACAACAGTTGAGTCAGAAAGAACTGAAGCAGTAAATGGAGGCCTGCGAAAAAAAAAATATGGGCCTCACACGTAACCTGAACGTGGCTTCACGCTGTTTGAAGTTCCAACTTGCCGACAGTTGCATGACTTTGTGTATTACTTTCCAGGCATCAATGTGCACCTGGATCTAACCCGTGTGTGTGTGTTAGTGCGTTTACATGGAGATGTGCATCCGAGTGTGAAGCTTTAAGGTTCTCAGTGTCAGTCTCAATCGGCTCCGCTGGGAGTTCACAAAGTTCACACCTGAATGATTGCTCTAATCTTCTTCACCTGACAGCTGTCAATCAGCATGTATACTGTACCTGTACTGAACATGTGTTCTCCCTGCCCTGGATCCACGGCCAATGAGATTGTTCTTGAACATAATGCAGGCGTGTCAATCTCATTTTGGTCACAGGCCAGATGGTAGTTGTGGTTTTCCCCCAAGAGAGGCACTCACGACTGCAAAAAACACAACATGGATAATCAGTTCATCATATCAGTTATGCCTTGAGTGATCTAAAACAAGTTTTTCCAAGATATGAGATGTCGTTATGACTCGTTTTTTGTTCTGATGAGAAAACTCGAGATACAGTATGAGCGCGGGTGGCAATGAACGTAACTCGACTCACTTCACAGTAAGCGACAGTTTGGCTGATAGAAAGAAAATGAAAAAAGCCCAAAAGAGACTTTAAGCTGTTTAATGCCATCCTTAGTCGAAGTTTACTGTGAAATGAAATTTTAAACAAATTTACCTCTGCATTTATGTGATTGTGTATTTAAAAATACCAAGCAACTTTGCCTTTGGAATCCCCTCGCTATCAGAAGGCTAACAATGTAAAATACATAGGATAATAATTAACATCAATATGTTGCAGAGTTGTATTCTTTTAAGTGACAAAAACCAGGAACTGAACTCAAATGATGGAAGAAAATGTGTAACAGTACTGATAGGAATCTACAGTATTCTTTAACCTTTGCGTAAAAGGAACATTTTTGCATTGCATTGAGTCAGTGTAGTAGTGACTTTTCTTTATTTGTACTGTACTGTCACCCTGTGGCCGAGAAGGGGACACCAGGAGGAGGAGCACAATGACTTGACTTGAAGTATTAAATCATGATGCATATGTTGATTAATACTTAACATTCCTTTGAAAAATGCCATTACTCCTACAGTTTTTTTAAACATGGTAAAATATTATAGAATGCTGTTTTCCTTATTAAAAATCCATCATTCCATTTTCCAAACTGCTTATCCTCACAAGGGGAGCGGGGAGTGCTGGAGCCAATCCCCGTTGTCATCGGGCAGGAGGCGGGGTACACCCTGAACTGGTTGCCAGCCAATCGCAGGGCACGCAGCTGCACTCATAATCACACCTTGGGGCAATTTAGAGCGTCCAATTAATGTTGCATGTTTTTGGGACATGCGAGGAAACCGGAGTGCCCGGAGAAAACCCACATAGGCATGGGGAGAACATGCAAAAACCACACAGGAGGAGAAGGGATTTGAACCCCAGTCGTCAGAACTCTGAGACCAACGCCCTTACCAGATGATACACTGTGCCGCCCTTATAAAAAAATATAAAGTTCTTTTGTTGGGGCAGAACCAATTTATGGCATTTCCATTCATTCCAATGGGGAAAAGATGATTTCAAATGCATGTGTTATGAGTTATGAGCGTGGTCACGGAACACATTCAACTCAAATTTCAAGGCACTGCAATTAGCCCTGCAACTACTAATTACTAAACACCACATGTTTTTAACATCTTCAGTGCAAATATATCATTATAAATAGTGGTAATCAAACATCTAAGTACTGTGGAATTTATGTTTAAAGAAGGGATGTGGTGAAGGTAAATGCTTATAAAACCAGTTGAAGTGAAGACAAATTTGAATTTCTGAACTGATTTTCTGCCAGAAAAAAAATAACAAATGCATTTTGCTAGACACATAAACTAGATACATTGTATTTGCTTTAGCGGGTCGTTTAGCATGAGCAACAGTTCTGGCCCCAGGGCTGGAGTTTGACACCCAATGGGTAAAGAGTTGACAATTAGTCAAATTGTAATTGGCCACTGCCAGAATCCTTCCCCGAAGAATTCTGCTGTACTTACAGCAGAAGTAAAAAGGTGACTCGCCTGGCCCGCAAGCAAATTCTGAGGTGTTGTCGTAACTTTCGTTTTCATCGATCCTCCATTGTGCTGCTGTTTGCAGATGACCTGGTGATGTCCAAGTCTAGTTTGTTCTTCCTGATCTCCGGCGAGGGCAACCCGAACTTGGATGTGACGCAGGCCACCCTCTGGCTCTACTTCAAGTTGCTGCCTCCCCCCGCTGACCTGCGGACACGACGGAAGGTGACAGTGAAGGTGTACTACCAGGAACCGGGCCTGAGCAGCAAGTGGGACCTGGTGGAGAAATGTGTGGAGCTGAAACGGAGCGGGTGGCACACCTTCACGCTGACCCACGCCGTGCGCTCGGTGTTTGAGCAGGGCGACCGGCGCCAGAACCTGGACGTGCGCTGCGAGGGCTGCGAGGTGGCGGGGGTGGCGCCCGTCCTCCTCAACCGCAACGATGAGTCGCACCGGCCTTTTTTGGTGGTGCAGGCCCGGCAGGTGGACCCCAAGCATAGGATTCGGAAACGAGGACTGGAATGTGACGGGAGCGCGAATCTGTGCTGCCGCCAGCAGTTCTACATCGACTTCCGGCTCATAGGCTGGAACGACTGGATCATAGCACCGTCCGGCTACTTCGGGAACTACTGTGAAGGGAAGTGTCCCGCTTATATGGCAGGAGTCCCCGGGTCAGCGTCGTCTTTCCACACCGCTGTCGTGAACCAGTATCGCATGCGGGGGATGAGTCCGGGCTCCATGAACTCCTGTTGCATCCCGACCAGGTTGAGCACCATGTCCATGCTCTACTTTGATGACGAGTACAACATTGTGAAGCGAGACGTGCCCAACATGATTGTGGAGGAGTGTGGCTGCGCTTAACCTCTTCTGAGCGTGGCCGTGTCAGTCCCCACTGAATCAGAACCAGGTGGACCACGTAGAAAAGTGCAAGACCTCCCGTGTGCTTGCATATAAGCTCATGTTGTACATATATTTATGTTTGTTGCTGTACAGTGATACCTTGACTTACAAGTGCCCCGATTTAGTTTTTTTTTTTTTCAAGTTAAGACCTGTCGCTTGGTTGATTGTCTTGCTTCGTTTACAAGGCAAAATTTGAATTCTGAGCAAGCTTTAGATCCATCACCATGCGAGTAAAAAAAAAAAAAAAAGACCAAAAGTGTGTCACCAATGCCCTTTTTTAAAAATGAAGAGGACAAACAAACACTAAAATACAAAAAAAACCTCACAAGGAGCATGGAGAAGATTCTCACACTAAACTAACAGCATGATTGACAACCAACCGGCGCTTGGGACAGAGCTTGTGATGTCACACAATCGGTTCCTCTCCCTCTAAGACGCACACAAATGCTACAGTGTTTGTGTGAATTTTGGCCCAATTATACATTACAAACAGTTTATTTCTTTACATCTCTTTGATCATATTTTACATTTCACAACACATTCCTAATTTTTTTTTTGTTCTTTCGGTGGGCTGGAACAGATTAACTGTATTTCAGTGGGGAAAGTCAATTTGTTACACGAGTAAGTTGTATCCGACCTTTGTCACGGCACGAGTAAAATCCGTAAGTCAAGGTGCCACTGTATTCGTATGGCTGTGCGCTGGAGTTGACCTCGGTGACCTCAGAGCCCATTTTGAAATCGCAGACTCGCGCCGAGGCTCAGCTCCTCGCACAATGGCAGCACTTGCAGATTCAAATGCCTGTAGTCAGCGTTAGGTGGCGCCTCACCAGTCAAAGAGGCCAGCGCCACACAAGCTATGCAACATATTGAGCGCACGGCAGAAAAGCTCAACGCCAGCGACAAACTATCAGTATCGGCAATACTTGAAACGTTCGCCCGGTGAGTAGTTACATCGCTTTAATGCGCTGTAGTTTGCTCGACACGCTCTACCGAACGTTCCCACGTTGCTCAATGCAGCATCATGATGCCTCTTGCCACCTCTGCCCCCTCCTGCAACCCCCTCACACTTTATTTGCACTGAGGAGCGCCCACGCTGCCAACACGGGACATCAAATTTTTAAAAAAGTTATTTTTCTAAGACTGCATTCAAGGAACCAAAGAGGTACTGTATATGAGTGTTGTCATGAGACGCCTAAACCGTGTCATGTGAATCGTCATCTTCATCTCTGCCTGGAAGATGTCTTGTTTTTGTTTTGTTTTTTTAAATACACTTTTTACTAGTTCACTTGTTTACTTAGCCTCATTTAGAATAAAGAACAAGTGGTCCGTGTACAGTAACATTTCTATGTTTTCTTCATGGTAACTGTTGCAAAATAAATTTCTTATTACCAAGTTGTAAGCTCCTTGAGTCACGCGACATTAAAAAAGCTTCGACACAAACTTGGACTGGAATGTTGGGATAGTCTGGGGATTTCCAGCTACCATCAGAAGACACTCAAGATGTCATCGTGGGTGGAATAATTGTTTTTTTTATTTTTTTTTTAAAGCAAACAGGGTGGCGGCACGGTGGGTCAGCTGGTAAAGCGTTGGCCTCACAATTCTGAGGATCAGGGTTCGATCCCGGCCCCGACTGTGTGGAGTTTGCATGTCCTCCCCGTGTCTGCGTGGGTTTCCTCCGGGCACTCCGGTTTCCTCCCCCATCCCAAAAACATGCAACAATAATTGGACACTCTAAATTGCCCAAAGGTGTGAGTGTGGCTGTTTGTCTCTTTGTGCCCTGCGACTGGCTGGCAACCAGTTCAGTGTGTACGCCGCCTCGTGCCCGTTGACAGCAGGGATAGGCTCCAGCACTCGCCTGACCCTCGTGAGGATAAGCGGTGAAGGAAATTGATGGATGGATGGAAAGCAAAGAGGGAATAAGGAGAAGTAGTACTGATGGGCCAAAATAGAAAGAAAACATTCAAAATAAACATTAATAAAGTAGCTTTTGACTGGTTACAGGTTTTAAGTTATAAGCCGTTTGGTTGGGGGTTTTTTGTTTCCTTTAAGACAAATTTTGAGTTATGAAGGAACTTCAAATATGCCACCACATAAGTGCGGGGAAAAAAGCAATAGTCACCTACTTTATGTAGGGCTGTTACTATTGAATCTTTTTTAAATCAATTCTCCTATTGATTGAATTTAATCAGCCCCCCTCAGCTGCATTGAATGTCCGTGTGAAATGGGTTCTGGCAAACCTGGTTCCAAGAATTTCATTTTTTTTTCTTTTTTTTACCAGTCCTACACCTACACACTTTCAACCTCTTATTGAACGGGTGAAGTGGCAAAACACACAAAGACAAAATGAAACCTTTGTAAAGAGTGACAGTCAGCCAAAACTTGTGTCCAGAAGTTCACACATAGACTCAGCAGCCACGTTCTTGACGTCGCTTACTTGGCCTGTGAGGACTAATTTTTATATCGAGTTATCTTTCAAGAAATAAAATCACACAGCAAGTTGATGGAAAGTTGGATTGCTGCGTCATTAGTTGCTAGTGGGCTCATGAAACGCCAGCAGACTCCGTTAAATATTCCCCAGCCTTGCTCCATGTGAAGTGCGTGCACGCTGAGTTGTGGCACGCAAATTCTGAGATGTGATTCAACATCATGTTGTGGTTCCAACAACTCACGGGTGAAGCAGCTGTACAAACCTGGCCGTTCTACTTCACTTAGGAATCCTACATGCTTTATTATAGGTGACGCCATAGCTGAAGCCGCAACAGGATCCTGCTCAGTACTTTTACCGTAAATGCACTAAAGAAAACCCAACTACAGTACAGTATTGCATTAAATTTAAACCAAACATTTAAAAAATGTAAATACTTTTATCCAACCATGTTCGACTTTTTAAATGTTGGATCAATACACATACACAGACAGACAGACAGACAGACAGACAGACAGACAGACAGACACACACACACACACACACACACACACACACACCACACACACACACACAAATCATACAACTACACAAAAGTAAAAAAAAAGAAAAAGACAAAAACTGCAAAATGTCATACTGAAACACTTTCCAGTTTATCAAAAATGAAATGAGTTGTCTATATTAAGCACATGAGGCTTTGATTTTCGTTCAACCTTCCAAAGTTGTCCAGGGCAGCCTTCTCCAGTTGCTTAAAAAAAAAAAAAATATGCTGTGGCAGGAAAAGTCACAAATCACAGTTCAATGAATGCAAATATACAAGATTTAGAAAAAACATTGGGATATTGGGCTTTGGGCTCAAATTTCAGCATGAATCTAAAATATACAATAACCTTGACAGGTGAACTTAAATTTGACCTTTTGTAAACTTTTAAAAGTACCTGTTGAACTGTTTATCTATTTGTTTCATTATTTATTTTTTTTGCACAACTTGCCGTTATCTGACAGAGAGCTGGACGAAAATATTCACCAAAAGGTCTATGAGTGAACCAATAAATGTCCTGTTTCATTTAGTAGAGTGGAACCTCAGTTTTCATGATTAAATTGTTGCAAAAAAACGGACTATAACGGAATTATATGAAAAGTGAAGCAAAATTTACAATAGAAAAAAATGTAAGTGGAATTCAGCCATTCCATTCTGAAAAATATGAACATTGTGACATCTCTATTTTCATTTCTGTTTGTTTGTCAATTTGAGTGTGTGTTTGTGTGTTTGCGCGATGGTGGGTGAAGCTTTGCCAATGTACCTGCCCTAAATCCCAATCGACGGCTTTATACTGTAGGTGCAGCTGCTGCAGAGTACTAGTGTTGGACTACAGAGCTCGTGGACCTAGGTCACCGAAATCACGTGACTGGCCATATTGTCGGTCAAACAAAGCATTGTTCAATGCTAAAGCGACTGAGATGAAACAAAAATATGTCTTATAGCACGACGCCCAGAGTTTTGTCTGATACCATTAAACATTTAGAAGGTGATAATAAATGTAGGTACAGTACGTGGAAAAATGACATCAACTTTGGCATTAAATACGGGTCCTCTCTGCCAAGTGTCTGTCATTTTCGCCGATAAGAAATTGGACTGTTAACCAGCTTCCGTCTTGGACAACTGGATCTGCACATTTATCTGGTGAGCAAGTCATCGAGATTTAAAAGTTTGAAAGTATAGAAAAGTTTGGACGCGTACAAATACTTCGTTGATTGGTCTGTTCTCAATCAATCCCACACCGTGATGTACCCACTCAGATTTTTTCAATACAAATACCAATATTTAAATAAATGACGCCTGGTTTTACTCAAACTTGCATTCATTAACTATGAGTGAAAAAAAAAATGCCTCCATACACTGAAGCATATTGCTGCCACACGCTTAACTCCGTTAACGGACAGACGGTTTAGTATTTTTTTTAAATACGCATTGTTCTCAAGTGAGTCAATTTGGGGTTACAGTGAAGAAAATGAGTATTTGAACACCCTGCTATATTGCAAGTTCTCCCACTTAGAAATCATGGAGGGATCTGAAATTTTCATCGTAGGTGCATGTCCACTGTGAGAGAAATAATCTAAAAAGAAAAATCCAGAAATCACAATGTATGATTTTTTTAATGATTTATTTGTATGATACAGCTGCAAATAAGTATTTGAACACATGTCTATCAGCTAGAATTCTGACCTTCAAAGACCTGTTAGCCCGCCTTTAAAAGTCCACCTCCATTCAATGTATGTATGTATGTATACTCCATTCCTGAATCAGATGCATCTGTGTGAGGTCGTTAGCTGGATAAAGACACCTGACCACCCCATCCAATCACTAATCACTCAAACTTGTAACATGGCCAAGACCAAAGAGCTGTCCAAAGACACCAGAGACAAAATTATACTACTCCACACGGCTGGAAAGGGCTACGGAGAAATTGCCAAGCAGCTTGGTGAAAAAAGGTCCACTGTTGGAGCAATCATTAGAAAATGGAAGAAGCTCAATCGGAGTGGAGCCCCATGCAAGATATCACCTCATGGGGTGTCAATGATCGTTAGAAAGGTGAGGAATCAGCCCAGGACTACACGACAGGACTTGGACCTGAAAAGAGCTGGGACCACCGTTTCCAAAGTGACTGTTGGTAATACACTAAGACGTCATGGTTTGAAATCATGCATGGCACGGAAGGTTCCCCTGCTTAAACCAGTACATATCAAGGCTCGTCTTAAGTTTGCCAATGACCATTTGGATGATAGAGGAGTCATGGGAGAAAGATTTGTGGTCAGATGAGACCAAAATGGAACTTTTTGGTCAGAATTCCACTCATGTTTGGAGGAAGACGAATGAAGTTCCATCCCAAGAACACAGAGACAGACAAGACGACTGCGCTGTATGAAGGAGAGGATGTATTGTGAGATTTTGGGGAACAACCTCTTTCCCTCAGTCAGAGAATTGAAGATGGGTCGTGGCTGAGTCTTTCAACATGACAATGACCCCAAGCACACAGCCAGGAAAACCAAGGAGTGGGTCCGTGAGAAGCACATCAAGGTTCTGGTGTGGCCTAGTCAGTCTCCAGACTTAAATGCAATGGAAAATCTTGGGAGGGAGCTGAAACTCTGTGGAGGAGTGGGCCAAAATCCCTACTCTCTGTGACTGACTTTTTTTTTTTAAATAAGTATTGTTCTCAAATGAGCCAACTTGGCATTATCAATACTTCTTGGGAATTTGAGATTGAGAAGAATAATTCCCACCCGAAATGAAGCGATCATTGTGTGTATTTTGTTGGGCACCATCCATAAATGTTTAATTGCCGAAATCCATCCAATATTTTCTGGTCTTTTCAACTGGTATTCTATAGAATGATCTCTTTTGAATATGTGTCTCCTTTGTTGTAACAACCAACAGCACAACAAGTCTCGGGCATTGTGAATATTCTGCTCCAGTTCAATGTCTCCTACAACGTTGAGCAGCTCTTTTTGACCGGCAATATGGCGCCGTGAAAATGGTGACGTTACGTGCATGAGCTCTATAGGTGCAGCTTCTGCAGAGTACTACTGTTAGGGTTAGGACTGTTGACTTGCTTCCCCCTATTTTGCCACTATTGTTTAACTCATCATTGTAGCTTTGTATTTCTGTCATTTGTTATTATTGAGTTATGTGCTTACTTTTTATAGTCTTCTGGCTTCCCTGCTACCAGTGTGTACATCAGATTTTTTATTTTGAATTTATTGATTTTGATTTTTCCCATTTGTTATGGATACTGTTTGTTCTCCCCACCACTCTGCCACCAACCTTAGTCGGGTATTCCTCGATTTGTGCAGCACCATTTGTTTTATTGCTTTTTGTAATAACGTTTTCATACCCTTACATTGCACGTGCGTCTCTCTATTTTAATAAATGTTATTGTACGTCAGGTGTTTTGGTCTGGTTTTGGGAGCTACTTTCATCTATGCATACATACATTTTCTTAGCCGCTTATCCTCACAAGGTAATGCTGGAGCCTATCCCAGCTGTCAATTGGCAGGAGGTGGGGTACAACCTGAATTGGTTGGCAGCCAAAGAATAACACCTCGGAGCAATTTAGAGTGTTCAATTAATGTTGCATGTTTTTGGGATGTGGGAGGAAACTGGAATGCCCGGAGAAAATCCACGCGGGCACGGGGAGAACATACAGGGACGGCTTGGATTGAACCCGGGTCCCCAGAACTGTGAGACCAGCGGTTTCCAGCTGAGTCGCTATGCCGCCGTCTACAATCATTGCTTCACCATTTATTGACAAGGAAAACGTCAATTTGATGGAGAATAACTTTAGCGTATCATGCAGAAAACAATAAGAAACAAACTAATAAAATAGATATCTGATTAAACATCAGCTTTACTTTTCTTGAAGGTACACAGCACAAAAGGTGTTGAAGAAGGGCGATGGCGTGGTAAAGGTTATTGTTTAGAGGTTTTTTCTTGTGTTTTGACCCTTTTCTTGAATTCTATGGTGTTTGTATTTCAAAGGTCAGCAATTGGAACTTTCTTGGCCACACAATGGGTTATTGAACAGTGGCTGAACGTGTGAAGTGACGCTGATCCCAGAAAACACTCAAGGTTTCACATGCACATGGGATGCTTTGTGTGCTGCTTGATTGCTGGAAACCAGGAATTAAAAAGCCAATCCATATGGGTGAGCAGATGAGTTTGGTGTGGACCAATTTCTACTGTATGAATTGTATGAATGATATGTATTGGCAAAAAGAAAAACCTCAAACAAACATAAAAACACCCGATACTCAACGATACAAAGACTAACACATACCAAAGTAGACGTTCCCTTGCATAGGTGTTTTAGCGATCCTCTGCATGTCGCTCATAGTTTGACATAACGATCAATTTATCTGGCCATTTAGTTGAGAGTGTCACACAGTGTCATCAGCAGGTTCCAACACGAATACAGAAACTGGAGGAATCACAAAAAGGCATGGAAGGGACATTTTCAAGGATCAAAAGCTGCTGTCCAGCTTCTTGTTAGGGAATAACAATCTTTTCAAAATGTACTGAAAGACTGAACATTGGACATGTTCATCCAAAACAGTCAAGGTAAGTTTACCTGGACCGCTGACCTGAAAGCAGAATCTCACGAACTTTTTGTGAGTGGTGTGATTTGGCCATAGATGGTATTGCAGCCAGTGTTTGTCATCTAGGGCTTCAGAGTGGTGTCAAAAGTGAAGACGGCGAATTAAAAAATGACAGTGACCTGATTCATTTGTGAATGTAACAAAAACATCAGAACAGTCATTCACAACAACAGCTCATGGCATGGCATCAAGCGTTACCAGCAGAAGGCATCATGAGAGCAGGTCACATGTTCATTATGGAGGAAGTTACACAAGTACACAACTCAGATAGCCTGGTATTATCATTTAATGAAGAGCCATGAATAATATTCTCCAAACATCTAACATTCAAAAGAAACAATCTTTCCCCCGTTTTATCAAGTTATCAAAACAGGCATTGTACATAATTCGCAATGTGTGACTTATGTACTTCAGTACATTCCAGAGACTTTCCTTTTTTCCAGCCATCCATTATCTGAGCCGCATGTCCTCAAACGGGTCACAGGAGTGCCGGACCCTTTCCCAGCTATCTTCGGGTAGGAGGGGTGGGTACACCCTGAACTGGTTCTCAGCCAATCGCAGGACACCTAAAAACAAACAAGCATTCACACTCACAATCACACCTAGGGGCAATTTAAAGTCCCCAATTAATGAATATTTTTGGTACATGGGAGGAAACCTAGAGTGCCCGGTGAAAACAACATGCAGGCACGGGGACAACACGCAAACTCCACACAGGCAGGGCCGAGATTTGAACCCCGGTCCTCAGAACTCTGATTACCTTGTCACCACGCTTTCCTTTATTTATTTATCTGGCTTTGTTCTTAAGTCGCGGCGTTGACTGAGTATTTCTACTTTTTTCAGTCTTTATCATGAGTTAGTCAGTTAGAACTCTCAGCAGCATGCGGCAGGCACACATAGGCTGCAATTTTGGGAGCATCTGATTGCCCAACCCCAGCACTTGGTATTCCTGGGTGGTCTCCGATCCAAGTACTAAAAAGCAACGACCTTGCATAGCTTCTGAGATCAGGCATTCTCAGGGTACCGCCCAGGTACCTGTAATGTCACTTAAGTACAGAGTCCCCTCTGCGTACAGGAGCTGACTCACTTTAATCATTTCAGCTGCACCATGTGGCCGCAAGTGGTTGATGCAAATTGATAGACACACAAGAGATGACTTCTCACTGGATGATCGGAACAAAAAAACTTGGCAATGAAGGCAAAAATATGCAACATACGAAGGTGCGCCATTCCAATTATCTGCGTTCCATCAGGCCGACAGATGAACCCCAAAGGAGACCCTCGTTGGCTCATGGATATTAATGAGCAGGAAAAACTGTGGATGTAAACTTGATTAAAATTCACGGGGATGACGTGTGGCCCCGATGACTATTCATGAGAGGGAAGCGTTTTCCTGATGGTGACCCCCCGACGTCGAGTACCTTCAACAACAACTACATTTACACAAGCTGCCATCATTATTACCTCATTAAGGCCCAGGCTCATCCCCAATGGTTGGTCGGATTAGGGCACATTCTTTGGAACCGGACAATGAGCTGCAAGTGCATAGCAAACTTTATATAAAACTCCAAATTGTGGCTCTTTGTATACCCCCCCCCCCCCCGCCCCCAAGAAAAATAGGACTAATACATTTGCAAACAGGACAAAATGGGTAACTGGTCTATGTAAATGTCAAATACTGACACTGTGTCTGTAATATACATGGTGGTCGCAATAGAGATCAGTTTGAAGTAGACGGAACAAGTAAAGAAGTCTAAATGGAAGGTTCTGGAATACATCAACCCCCACATGAGTAGACCAGTTGGTGAAAATGCTTCTGCAAACTTCAAAGAAATCCATACCACAATCATTTCAATAGGAATCCCAAAATGGAGTGTCCATTATGTAGACATGGACATTCTTTGACAACAAAAAAAAAACAACTTTTTTAAAAGGCACATGGTTCACGGTTCTAAGTAAATATGAAGTGGTTTTGACGTTCACGTACACCGATGCAATTCAGGGGTTCCCTGGTCGGTTTCTCCGGCCATATGATGTGAATGACTTGTTCAGAAAAATGATTCTGGCACTGTCCTGAACTCTCTCAGGGTCAGCAAGGTTGCTAAGAGCTCCTAATTAGGGAAATGAGTTGATCAACAGAGCAGAGACTTGCCAAACCAATGAGCAGCAAAGACAATGAAGTCTCAGAGCTGAACCTGTGCGTTCCCTCAACCGCTACAGATCTTTTCATGGCAGTTGAATTGGAGGACATGTTGCTTTCACATGGAAGTGGAATGTTGTACGAAATTGGATCTCTAATAGGGCACGGTGGAACAATGCGCACCCAAACCAAGCAGACATTCCAATATATTCTTTACCCTTGTGGTAAACTAACTTTTTAAACCGTTGACTCATGATTCTACACTAACACTTTGCCAATATGAACATCATGTTGGTACCATAATTACCATATTCTTTGTTATAACTCCATCACCCTCCATTATTTGTACAGTATGAACGCACTGTTTGATACTTGGTCTTGCTTGGAGACTATTCTACTTTGTACTCTTCTTTTTGTGTAAAAATGTATATTTTATTTTCGTCTTGTTTTCTCTATTGTATTGGAGTAAAACCAACCACCGTAGAATAATACCTCACTCACGTATTCTGCACAGGTCTTTGTTTGATGCCTTAATGATGCTGTCTGGCCACTACCTGACAAAGAAAAATGGGGATTTCTGGAGCTGTGGTGTGGGAAACAAAAAATGTCCATCAACAGTGACTCCAGGGAAATTGGATGTAAACCAGCTGCATGAGTCCTATGAAAGGGAGCATTTCACAAGATAGCAGGTGAGATGCCTCTTAGCTGTCCCCAATGAAGCAAGCAACAATATGCAAATGAGAAAACCTCCTTTGCAGTCAAGTGTCAGTTTCCTGTAGTCGACCAGTTCCCATGTCAGACCTGGTCGCACATACAGTAGTCTGAACCCACTGGGGAGGCGGCCAGAGTAGAGGGCTCAGGGCCTAGATTGAGTTGGAATGGTGAGGGAGGGAATCAGAATGGCAGCACGCCACCAAGGCCACACTGTGCCAGGAATACCAAGCACCAGCTCCTCGCTTCCAATACAATGGGACCATAGGCGTGCGACAGCAACTTAATTTTCAAAGGGTGAGAGGCGAGCGCGGCCCATCTCTTTCAGCACCAAGCAACCGGCCCAAACAGGATAAAGAGACATTGTGAAAGTGGCAGAAAGTGAACCGTCATGCTCAGGTCACCAACCTGCAGTGTGACATAACGCCAAACCTTCACAAACTGGAAACACCTCTTCGAGGACATCAGTGAGTGAGTGCAGAACCAAGGTCAATGATCTGCTTCTGCTGACATCAGCTGTCGTGCACGTGTCCTAAAGTGACATGCTTGTCATGGAGCCCAGTGGAGCAGTGCTGGAGCTTTTTCAACACTTACTTTGTTTGAGGATGGTGAATACATTAGCATTCTGCGCATCGGTGCCACCATCTCGGTCAGAAGAGCTGCCACCGTGTTTCAGGAAGTCAGGTTGCCATTTAACTTGCAATTTATTGGCGTGCCTACTTGAGTTCGTGTTGATGTGATTGGGGTGCAAAAACAAATGTGGGGTTTTGTTTCAGGTTTGTGCAACAGAGTGAAGGACAAGCGTTATTTGTATGGCGTTACTCTAGGCGGTGGCTTGGGGTGGTGGGGTGGTGGGTTGGTGGGGTGGTGGTAAACTGGGAGAGAGGCTATTAGCATAACAAGTGCAGTGCGACCAAAAGCCATTTTGCTTCCATTGTTTCAATCAAGCAGCTGTCATTTGCAGAACATTTTGCATTTTGGATTCTTCTATGCAAATTTTCAGGGGGGACAATGTTCAACAATAAGCTTTCGGGCATCGGACAAAATCCTTTTGATGGCGTGGCCTGCAGGCGCCCCGCGCCGTGCCAACTCAAACAATGGCTTCGCGCTCCCAGCAGCACAACTCAGCCTTCAATGACGTTCCCAGCATTTTGCGGTGCACATCGCTTGCCCAAACCCCCCTCCCCCAACACCCAATGCATAAAATACAAACTGTCATGACATTCATCAAATTCATTCAGATGTCAACATTTGTGATATTGGACCACCAGTCTGAAGGTCATGTTAGTTTGATTTGTAATACATAAGAGTTATTTATATAATGTCTTTCAAAATACTCGGATGCTTTCCAAGTACAGACAAGCAACACAATAAAAGGACCAGAACACAGTTGAAGTTATGAATTAAAATCACAAAAGTACTTCTAAAGAGGTGGGTGTTGTGAAGAGATTTGAAGGGTGACAAGGTAAAGGCACCGCGGATGTGTTTGGAGAGAGCGCTCCAGAGAGATGAGGGGAGCCACAGCAAAGGCCCACGTTTGGTGCATGTTCCTGGGCAGTGGGGACCAGCGATTGGCATCACTGGAGCTGAAATTGCCGGAAGGGATTTGGAAGGTGGTTCATCATATTTTTATATAATGTTTCCACCAGATGGTTCAAAGTTTATGCAAGTCCTGATGCATTTCTCCTCAAATCTGGGCCGTTAATCATGTGGGTCAATCTGTAGCCAGAGGAGGTTCTGCCACCCAAAGTGCAGATGTGACGCCAAGGTCTGACGACTTCTTCCGATGAGTAAAGTCCACATGAGTCCAGATTGCACATGACAATGTAAAAATTCAGATGGATACTTGTTGAAATTTGAGGGCTCAAATAAACCTCCGTGGCGTATTTTTGTCCAGTGAAGACAAGAGGAACATTATTAGGTCGAATGTTCTATTGAGGCTTGTAAAAGAAGAAAGAGGTGAACATGCGCCGTGTGATCATGTGTGTTCATTGTACCATTTGAATTGTAACAGTGTGTAGCCTCGGGCCATGGCGCTCCCTCAACGGGAAAAGTCAACTCAAATTGGGTTATTGGAGACCTCGGGCTGAGGAACCGGGCCACCAGAAATCCAAAATAAAGCAGCGTCCTCCTCTTCTCCCGCTAAAATAGAGCGCAGTTGGAAACCAGGTTACACAGACACGAATCCAGAAGGACCGTGAGGGGGAACAGCATCCTACAAATCTTGTGGACCTACGGGATCCGAGCGGAAGCAGAGCCGCTTATGTGCTCTTCAACAAAAGAAGGGGGTTTGGAGGTCATTCCTTGACCCCTGAGGCCAGAATCAATGCCATGGTTGTTGTCAGAAAGGAGATTTCAGGAGCCATATCCCCATAAGACACTTACAATAAAACATTTTGGTACTGATTGGACGAAGTAAACCCTGAGGAACGGTCACAACACGCTCATATGTTGTATTTCTGTATCAGGTCTGGAAATGAAGTAAAGCTTTATTGTAATAGAACGGACTGCCACACACCACTAAAAACCCTCAACGTTTTAGAAAAGGCAATTTGGCGTTAAGATCATGCTTTCTCTCAGGGCTCTTCTATGTTTGTTTTTAAACTCTGGCTCCTTCTCCAAATTCATCTGTTATTTACATTGTTGTTCTAAAGTGCATATTGTGTCGGTTCTGTTCTCATTGGAATTGTGTCATCTTGCGTTATGCCACAGTTATTAGATATTGTTGCTGTCCGGCACAGTCCGCAGACTACCAAATGTGATGCTTTTCAAGAACTACAACCCCCCCCCAGAACAACAACAACAACCCTCTTGTTTTACTTACCAAACACAGCATTGTTCAACACTGAATTGAGGCACAACCCACCGCACAACAACATCCACACAATACCTCCCGCAAATCATGTTCAAATGCTAATTTGTAAGACTCTTTATTGATTAAAATGGTCAGCCATCCACATCAATGTCACGCCAAACCCGAATATGATGAAAAGCCTTTAATCCTTCACAAGAGCAAACGATTGTGGCTACATCTTCTTCTTTCTCTTTTCCAAAGGTCTTAAACCCATGAGTGATGCAATAATTAAAACGATGTGTTGACTGAGCAGCTAAATAAGCGGAAATGTGCGCAGCATACCTTCGTGGCTAAAGGCTTCCTTCCGCACTGAAGCATTACACATCACTTTTCAACAAGAAAACATACTTATTCAAATGTATCTGAAGAACTAATTTTTACTTGATATTGTTTGAAAAACATCCAAACTTTCAAATTTGAATATTACAGCACTTCTGATGCAGTTTTGGCATTCAAGAGAGTTAATAGATGCGTTCTCAAACTATTTTCAACACTTGGAAATTGGTTACTAATGCATAAAAATAAATGACATAAGGAGAGACTAACAGTATCAGTTTGTGGAAAAAGAAATGTGAAATTGACCATTTTTAGATGTAAAACGTTTCCACCCGACAGTGATGGGTTGATGTGTTGAAGGGTTTCGGGAAGATAGATTTTTGAGAGCTTCTGTGAATCTGTTATCATGGCCGTATAGGTTGTATACGTTGACACAGTTTATGTCCGACCCCTTCGAAAGCCGGATGGCTGCTGGGCTATACATGAATGAACTTCAATAACATGAATGCACACTTGCACAATTATTGGATTACATTTCAATCTGATAGAATGTGTGACCAAATAAGGTCAGAGAATGATCCGATGTATAGCCGAAGTAAAAAAACAATGCTTCCTGTTATTTCAGCACTGGAATATAGTTCCCGCTTTTTTCCTTTATAATCATACATGACTTTGGCATACGGGTTGGGATCATATCACATGTTCGTGTTTCTGTGTGTGTGTGTTGGGGCGGGCTTGTCCAAACATCTTGTCCAGCCCAGTGACAGTGGGATTAGAAGCACCTGCCAGGCAGACAAAGGCAGGCCTTAAGCCAGATGAATGAAGTGCCACTAAACAGCAGTTCCGCCCCTCAACCAAATAAGCGCCCGTCCCACCCTCCTTACGCAACGTGTTCTCGCTACTTGTTCGCCTGACTGACAGCAGATGGAACAAGTCAACTCTGCCCAAGAACTCTTCTCTCACACATTCATAACGTACCGTCGTCCCAAGTCTGTCACACTCTTATAACGAGCCCATGTGATGATCCCACCCTCCTCCTGAGTCCATTTTGGGGGCAAGACGGGGGGGGGGGGGTGTTGGAGTACAGCGTGACAGTGCCCTTGGGTTTTCGTCTGCCCGCTATGTTGTTTCTCCCTCCCCCGCAATTGAACAGGTTGTCCCAGTGACTGGATAGTCACGAAGCGAGAGATGTTGCTGATGAGGACAACTTCGTTTTTTTTTGGTGTGGTGGTTATGTTCAACATTCCATAGTCAGCTTGATGATGAATGTCCCCGCCCCCCTCTCTCTTGCTCGCTCAGTTTGGTCATCCAGGTTCCTAATTTCATAAATCAGCCCTTTGCGTAATGGACCGGTTTGTCGTAAGGTGATATTTTGAAAGAACAGCATTGATACAAAAACAAATGATTAGATCCAATCACATGCTGTACTTAGTGGGCCATTCCCATCTTGGGATAATAGGGAGACAATAAAGCCCCCAGCTATTCTGTACTATGTACTATGTACTATGTACTATGCTGTTATAACCCTTGGTCATTGAGGATGAAGTTTTGTTTGTGGTGCTGTTGTCCCTCTCTGTCTGCGGATGGTGCTGCCACCTTTGGTCTGTCTTTTTATTTGTTTCCAGGTGCTGGCAGCTGCTTGGTGAGAGAATGACAGCTGCTGGAGCTGTTCTTCATCTTCCTCTTTTCTTACTCGCAACTGCACCTTGTAATACTGCTCTGTGTTTGCACAGACTCAGCCGTTTTGTTTGCAACCACAGCTTAGAACCTTGTTGAACTTAAGTGTATCTTTATCATTAATGAGGAAAGCAGTCCAGGTAGCTCTCAGGGTCAGCGGCCATGTTTCTCACACTTAACCTCCAGTTTGGGTTTGGTAAGAGGGTTGTATGAAATTGTAATTATTTTTCGGTTTAGAGAATTTGACAAAATCGATTGTAGTGTTTGTTGCGTCGGCTTACCATTTTGTGGTTCCGCTAGTCTGGCCAAAACAATACAGAGCGGGCTTGGTGTGTGTAAGGATCACCAGGTGTGATAAAGCCGCAGTTCAAATACGACTCCCAAGACTATCTCCTAATTGCAGCTTTCTTTTCCTTGTAATTTGTAGGTTCTTCTTCCAGTTCATCATTCGGCCTTTTACCCTTCATCCCCAAAGAAGTTTGTTTTTCACTCATTTTTGCTCTCTTGTGGGCACTCTTTTTTTTCGTGAAGGCATCACATTACCAAAATGAGCGGTTTTGATGTGTACGGAGGTACACGGGACGTACAAGATTTTCCATCCTGATTTTGTTGGGGACGGCTGATCTAAACCATCATTATTATTACTGTATAGACTGCTCACAAAAAGGAGGAACCTGAATGCGCCATAATGTTTACAGGTGAATTTTGGTTGGCCTTCTCTAAACATTCAAATGCACATCACAGTGAACTTTACTCTCAAGTTAATTGGTCCTCAATTCACCCATTCAGACAAATTCACTGGTCCATGTTTATCGACAAAACATTCATTGCAAAACCACACCCTATCTTCACTTTCTGCTCACATACTGCAACTGATGAGAGGTTAGCGCCTTCACTTTGGTACTGCTGATGCCAGCAGTGTTAGCATGAGATCAGAGTTGTAGATTCACCAGAATACAAAATGGGAATGCCTGTGTTCACAACTACAAGGTCCATCTCCTGGGTTTGACCTGCGCACAAAGTCAGAGTACTTGTAAAAGGAGGAAAAGTGGCCGCACTAAAAATGTTTTGACTTTCCACTCAAGACAACAAGGACGTTTCTCACAGTAGTGGCTTTGTCTTCTGCTTCCCTCATCTTGAGATCTCAGCATTTGTTTGATTATCTGCTGCTTCACATCAGCAAGCTATTTCTTGAAGGGCCAGATTCACGTTTTTGTCTGCCTAGTGCCAAGGTTGCAATTAAACTAAGATCATGATCAAATGTGACCTGACTGTCATAACACTTGGGAGGATGTCCATGTGACATCCTTGTTCCATTTCACATATACAGTATAATCAAGATGGCTGTGATTCAAAAGCGTTCAGTGGACCCATCCAAGATCCGATCAGGTTGAGTGAGGTCACTTTCTTTCCACTGACGGGCCCACAAAGGCACATGTAAAAGGAGAAAGGTTATCAGATTGTGGCGTTCAGCCACATGACAGAAGTCCAACGCTGGTAAACTGCCCCACCTCTTCTGTGTTCTGAGAAAGGGGAAGTACGTATATCATAAAACGCAAAGTACAATGTGACCGATAACTAGACGATGTCCATGCAGCTTTCGTGTTGTGTGTGAACCCAGCTGTCAGTTGATTGACAGAACGTTTCTTTCTATACGAGACAGCCAGCTACACACTTTTGCGATCGAGTTAGCTCGCATGACAAACATTTAGCTCCCCAGCTGATGATGTTAGTGGCACTTTGGTGTGAGCCAGCACACCGATAAAAGAAAAAAAGTGTCACATACTGAAATAATGTCCTCTTCTCAATTCACCCACACATCTACTAAGTGTCTGTAAAACTCAACACAAAGCTATATTCACTGGTTTAGATAAATACACTCATCCACTTTATTTGTAGCAAATAAGTGATCATTATTGGACCAATTATGTGAAATTGCATTATTTCCCACGACACGCCTGATGATCTCCTGTGACACAGTTGTTGGGAATCTCCGGTATAAGATACTTTGGGCAATCAAACAAGGCCAGACTGCGCACTGGTCACGCAGACTTGTATTTCACATTCACACCAGCCCAGTCTTATGAGAGAATAAACAAGCCTGCGAACGACCCCGATGGCTCCAATTTCAGGACAAGCAAACTAAGAAAGTATGTTGCAAATTCTTCATCTCACATCATAGCTATCTTCACCGCACACCTGGAAGGCAAGACAAAATACATTAGACCAGGGTTTGGGGAAAGGATTAGCGTATGAAGAAGACGAGTGAGCCTCCCCCACTTAAGCTAAAGATAAACCAAGTCAGCCCGGTGCTGGACATGAAAGACTCACAGTTCAAAGGGATGCCACAAATCAGTGGCAGTTCTGGGATCAAACATGTCCGCCACCCAATGTCCCACCGACATAGTGCATCTTTTAGTTGAGTAGACTCTAGGCCACGGATCAGAGCCTGTGGTGGTGCCTCATCTTCCGCACACACACACACACACACACACACACACACACACACACACACACCACACACACACACACCACACACACACACAAAAAAGGTTTATATGCACATAGATATAGTCAAATGCTGCCAAAACATTATACTGGTCTTTCAGCGTAAGAAAGAAATATAAAGGCAAATTAAAATAATGCTTACAGAGTTATATAATACATTACATCATAGAACATAAAACATTTATGTAGGCTAAAAACGGATGCAGAGCTCATGTGCAGTACAATATCCCTCACTGACTTTTTTAAAATGATATAGAGATGCATGAGGGCATCTTGTTTTTTTTTTTTAAATCATTTGTTGCAGAGTGTTCCTATTATTTGGGCAGTTAATTGAGAGGAACATTAGCAAAAGTGGCGGCACGGTGGAGCGACTGGTTAGAGCGTCTGCCTCACAATTCTGAGGATCAGGACTCAAATCCCGGCCCTGCCTGTGTGGAGTTTGCATGTTCTCCCCGTGCCTCTGTGGGTTTTCTAAGGCCTCCGGTTTCCTCCCACATCCCAAAAACATGCATTCATTGGAGAGACTAAATTGCCCTTAGGCCTGGCTCTGAGTGCGAATGCTTGATTGTTTCTATGTGCCCTGCGATTGGCTGGCAACCAATTCAGGGTATACCCTGCCTCCTGCCCGAAGATAGCTGAGATAGGTTCGAATGCTCTTGTGATAGTTGTGAGGATAAGCGGCTCTTAATGGATGACCAAAATTAGTGTGGACTTTGGGAATGAAGTGGTTAATAAAAGTGCTGGAATGGAGAGTCCAGGTGGTGGTATATACCGTATTTGATACTGAAAAATCTTGTATGGGTTAAAAAAAAAAAAAAGGCTGGGGCAAAGCTGTTTCGGAGTGAAAAGTTTGAGAGAGCTAGAAATTATGATGTCAGATTTTTATACATCACACACATATTGGAGCTTTTAACTGGCTCAAAGCTAAAGTAGGGAGGAGTCGTAGGTTTTGTTTTATTAGTGTGCTGCTACCCATTATGTTGGTATGCACATAATTTATTGCAAATTATGTTACGGTTAGCTGGCCTCAATTTAAGAATCCCTGCCATAAAGAGCCCAATGAATAGAAGATCCAGCTCTCCTTTAATCTCTTTAAAAATTTTCTCACGACCTCCATGCTCGCTTTTCACTGTTATGTGAAAAAAAGCAGGTGAGTCCTACGCCGCACAAAATGTTGGAAATTTATGTGACGCAGTTGCTGAAGACATGTTGCCGTGGTAATGCGGGCAGCACTGGCATAAGAGGTAAAATGTATTCCCCCACATTGCAAGATTAGAGGCGATGGTGCTGACGCCTTCCTCGTGTACACCAGCCTTGTCGAATCCAACCACGGCAACGTGGAAGCATGCGTGGCTAACGGCGGCGGGATGGAGGCCTTTTGTTTGAGAGGTTGCGCTTGAACTTCTTTCACATCACAGGCTATCTCTTGTGCTCCTTTTCATCCCTCCACATGAGCTGCCTGACATACATAATATGAGACGTATTCTCAAGGCGGGCCAGTTAATATTCATTTTAAAGTGTTTACGCAGACCAAACAAAGGGTGGCGGTCACGGCTGTTTCGTGTCGATTTGTTGCAGCGACGGAGGGAGACACAAGTGGCAGCTGGGACACAAGACATGCTCTTAAAGATCAGTCATCTTCTCCAGCTCCTGTCACCGGAGCCTGCTCATCATTGTCTTTGAAAATGAGCCAATTTCCATCATCTAGGGACAATGTCTGAAACAAGCGTGCACAGTGGGAGACGATCACAGAGACACAAAAGAGTGTGCTAGATTGTCCCAGGAGGACATTCCCAAGCTGCAGCAGAGTGATTTTTCATCTCACACACACAAACTAGAGCCTCATTTTCACAACTAGGCCGACAAGTGACCAACAAGTCAAAACTTCACAAGAATGCAAAGACAGACCTGTGGAAATTTAACTTCCAGTTGAACCTTCCCAATGTGGGAATATTTTTGTTGCATGCCGGGGTTGACCTTATGGGAAAGACATGGTGGCTACTGTGCGATTTATATTTGTACAGTGATGCCTTGAGATAAGAGTGAGCCAAGTGCCAAGGCTTTTGAGATACAAGCAGTCATTTGACTTGCATAGGCAAACTTGAGTTTCTACGTGCGCTGCATGGTGGCCGTAAACTCAATTAATCTAATTTCACAAAAAGCAGGATATATTTTGGCATAACTGTAAATTATAAATGAGGCTTCAAAACTTTTGACACCCAGTTGAAGTGTACGGTCACACTAAACATGAAATAACAATTACACTTTGTGTACTGTATTTAAAACAACCACATAGTTTTACACAAAGAGGGCCTGCTTCGCTAACCAATTAAATTCAAAATGGGACTGGTCATTGTACCAGTGAGCATTGATAGTTGTGGTCTTTAGAAGCAATGGGTATTTTAACACAAATGGTGGAGGAACACATATAGACATAATATTCAAAGGTATTGATTCCCTATAAGAAAAATGACCATTACAGCATTTTACTCAGTCACTTACAGTCGTAGTTGAAGAAAAATTATTATTCTTCATTTGTGCCAGCATGACTTCCTTACTTCCAACCACTGACTGGTGCTGCTGGGACGTCATTGTGTGACCAGTGGCTACATGAGGATGCCCAGCAGCTTGGCTCAGAACCGCAACACATTTGGACTTGACACAGTCATGGCAGTAATTATGCCCCCCCCCTCCAACACACACACACACACACACACACACACACATGCAGGGCCCCTCCCTCTCACCCACGCAGAAGAGGAGTAAGAGCTTAGTGGCAAACGGAGGATGTCACGGACCCCTGCAGTGCTTCACACTGCGATTGAGTGATGCAGTGAGATGGGACATTGCATGACTGGGAGCATAATAATTTGTGTGTGCATGCATGTGTGGCACTAATGTACTCTGCACACTCACACACACACACACACACACACACACACACACAACTGGAGTGGCCCCCTGCTGTGTTCCTATCAGTGTCAGCAGTGAATCAACTCACTCAAGCAGCAGCAAATCCCCCCCAAATCTCACTCCACTGACCCTGTACTGACAATAGCCCGCATCTAATTAGTGGCACATGCACTGGCAGGGCTCGTGCTCCCAAAAGTACGCCGCTCTTCGACCCGGCGTCCACCTTCGCAATACCTTACTAAATAATTTGTTAGAGGAAAATGTGTGAGAGAAGAAACGTGTCAGCCAAGACTGCACGCTTTGCACGCACAGCTCCTCTCTGTCGCTTTTCCTCCTGAATCTCAAGATTGTGTAGAAAGTAAGTTGCAGTCATGATTTGAGTGGCTATGCTAACAACAATAACGGACAATACTACCATGTAGAATGTTTGGATGAAAGAGTCACTACGTCACGAATACGGTAGGAAGTAACCGAGCCAAATACTATCATTAAGTAGATATGTTTAGGTATCAGAGTATTTCTTTTTGCGAAAACTTTTTGAGAAGTTCTTTCCACACTTGAAAACAGATGGATACTTTCTACTGTTTTTAAAAATCCTGCAAGCTCATAATTTTTTCAATCCCTGTGGATGATCATAGCAATTTGTGACATTTTTTACGTGAGCAAAGCTATATGGGAACAACCCGTTTTGAGCAAGGCTAGATCGCCCTTAAACGAAATATGATTCCCCCCAAACCCCAACCCTCCTCAGCTCAACATGAGCACTATCAAAATGGGTATTGTAAATAACTCATGCCAAAAATTAAGTTTTAATTCTTACTTTCATACTTGAGTATATTTCAAAGATGGTGCTTTGCCGTGTCCCTGCTCCTTTCACCAAATTCAAGTACAGTATCTGAACTTCCATTTTAGTAAAGTGTGAAGACTTGTGCCTGAGGTGAAGTTCTGTCTTTTGACAGGCCAGGATTCACAATGGCAGCATGCTACCTGGGTGTGTGGTCCTAATAATGAACTAATTGGCCAATGAGAGGAGTGGGAGGTTAAAAATGTATGAAGTGACCTGGAAATGAGTACAATAGCAAGTTTTGGCCCTCCAGTCTTCCATAGGAAGAATGGTGTTAGTCACTGCCAGTGATGACATCATTTTGTGGGTTATTACCAATAACCTTCCGGGTTTTGTCCCACATTCCTGATGTTTCTGCCAGCATTTCGAACAAGAAGTTTGGATTTAAATAGCACTGAGATCTAAAAAAAAAAAAAAAAATGGGTCAGACCTTCCAATGGTGACGATGAAATCATTTTCACTGCCGCAGATTAGTAATCACCGTCTCCAGTTATCATCAGGATGGTGATAATTGTTTCATCATTACAGCGTTCTGGAGGCTCGTCACACACAATTTTAGGTGACATCATTCCACTGCTACGACCGTGTACTGTTACAGCAACACAGGTGACCTGAGCGGAACAATTGAGGATGACCGCAGAGTTGCTAACAATGCTGCCAAATGAAAATATTTGGTCATTTCAATTGACGGGAAGACTTTCCTACCTGAAATGCCTTGCGTGCATCCCATAATCAAGACAGGCACATGCGATGGTTATGGCGTCACGCGTGCATGTTTTTTAGGGCAGGACCAAGTGAACACATGTTCAAGCTGGGAGGAAACCAGCGGATTGGAGGAACCATCTGCTGCCAAAAGATGATCTGAGGATATTGTTCTCCCCAGGTGGGGATGGCGGGGGGGCTGGTAGGGGCCCCTCGGCCCCCAGCAGAAGAGGGAGGGAAATGGGGAGCTTACGGAGCGCAGGCTCGTTATCATCATGTTTTCGTTCTTGGCACGCTGGTAAACTATGGTTCTATTTTGCATTTCACAATACTTCTTGTGAGGTCTCAGAGTCAGTTATTTTCTGACTGTTTGATGAGTCAGCAAATGAGATTCATAAATTCAATTGTGCTTTTAATCCGGAAACGGAGGACATGTCAGCCTTGTAAAATGTGCATAATTTGGAACCTTCAACCTCCTGATGTGCACAGCCTGTGCATGGTGAGCAGCACTGCAGATTATTTCCAGTTCTCTGCTGCAACTTGTAATTAGGATCTTTGCCATCTTTCCTTCCCTACCTCAGCCTCATCCTCAGCCTCACCCGCTCATCAGTCACCTCTTCCACCTCCTCCTCATAAGCGAGCGATGGCGCCGTGATAAAGGCGGAAACAACAGATTGTTGACGTTGACCTGTTCAAGGGAGCACAATTGTGGCGCAGGGTTGAAAATCTAAATCTGCATTAGAGGCTTTTGTTGGGTCTGAGGAAACAGGCTTGGCACGAACGAGACGGCGTGCACGTGTACAAACACACTCTCTCACAGACACACACTGAAAACACTCCTGACAGCCACACCAATACAAAGTCAAAGCTTGTCTTTATCGCGCTGCTAAAAGACGCACGGTGCAGTCTTCTAGCTGTTAAGGTCCTAGTAAACAACAACAACAACAAAAATTTGACCTGCCACAAAGGAAACTGTTTTTAACAAGCCACATTTGCATGGTAAATATGTACTGCCGGTGGCTAAAAATTGATGCCACTTGGTCTAGGAATCTTCTTAATCTTAACTATGCCTTGAATTCAATTATGAGGCAGAAGACACTGACTTACTTTGTACCTCTTATTTAGAATTTAGCAATATGTACCGTAATAATCTACCATATTCTCAAATTATTTGGTTAAATCTGGGCTGTCAATAAAATAAGCAAAAATAATCTCTTTATCAGTTTTAATCAGGTACATTGTATGTCCAAAAGTATTTGCTCACTTGGCTTGACTCAGACATGATTTTAATTGATATCCCATACTTAATCAATTGGGTTTAATATAATATCAGTCTACCCTCTGGGGTAGGGTGAGGTGAGGAGTGTGCGGCTATTCCAGTTCATCCACATCAAACTCTGTCATCCAAGTCTTTATGAACCTTGATTTGTGAGCTGATACACGTTGGAACAAGAAAGGGCCATCTCCAAAATGTCCCCACAAAGTTAGAAACGTTCAAAAATTTGCCCCCGAGCTTCAGTGAAAGGAACGCAATAGATTTTTAACAGTCAGACATTTCGTATAATTTTCATATTCAAACATGGCTGTGCACCAGTGCACAAAGCAAGATTCATAACGACATGGACGATGAAATTTGGTATGGAGGAACGGGACTGGCCTCCAGAGTTGTGCCCTCAACCCACCTCTGGGATGAATTTGAGTGAAGACCCAGAACCAGGCCTTTATCATCCAACGCGAGTTTGTGACATCACAAATATGTTCTGAATGAAAGAGCAAAAATGTTCTATCCTCACTCCTAAACTTTGTTGAAACCCTAACCCACAAGACTAGAAGCTGTTACAGCTGCAAAGGGTAGAATGAAATTATATTAAACCTTTTGGATTTAGAACGGGATATCAGTTAAAATCACATTTGACTCAAGGCAGGTTTTGGCTATACACCAGTGATTCCCAAACAGTGTGCCTGGGTACATGAGTGTGCCGTGAGCGCTCTTCAGGTGTGCCGTGGGAAGTTATCCAATTTTATGTAATTGCTAAAAAAAAACATTTATTCCATGAAATAATGTATCTTTATTCATCTATATATGCCAGTGAGACACAATGACAGACAGAACAAAAAAATCCTCTACTATTAGATGGGAAGTACATACAGTAATTAATTGACCCATTTTTGGTGACATTTACTTTTCTTGCTGTGCAGTGGGATTTTTCAATTGTAAAATATGTGCCTTGGCTCTGTAAAGGTTGGAAATCACTGTTATATACAATAGAGTTAGATATGTTCTGACATAATATGGGAGGGACGACTCATAGCGGTCGCTCATCTACGTCACTAGGTAGCTGTTTCAGCCACACCTCAAAAATATCAGGTACACAGAAATGAAGAAAACAATTTAACATTTTATCTTCCCAATTTAGTAATACTGTACATTGATTTCAGTCTTTTCACACTTTCACCATTTATCTTTGAACAATGGATCAAGATACAAAGCTATGAATAAACTTTACAGGGATCACACTATTAATTTGAACAAGACTTATTTTGGTACATTCACTACAAACTAAGCTATAAAAAGGTAAAGCTTTACGGTTACTGAGTTTGTCACAGTTGTTTATTTATTAGTTGTTGTTTATTTATTTGTGGAGGTCGCTTGTTGTCATATGTGAAAGCATAAGGCCGCTTGTATACGGATAATCCTGGCCTGGTAATGCGCTGGCCCAGATTGCTGCGGACTCCATCGAATAGATCGCGAAACAATGGCTGGCTGCCTCAAATAGGTCATCACATTGCCACAAGCAGGGCAAACTTTGTTTACAGCGTAGCCTTCACTTCAGCGTTGAGCAAAAAGTCAACAAATTCAAATTCAACTGCGGCGAGACCTGTTGGAGCGAAGGGGGCGGGGCCGTGACGAGCCGCTGCAGTCATATGGCGGCAGATTAATTCAACGGATGCTGCTCATCAAATCAGCACAAAGACGCTTCTTAGCAGATTAATAGCTGCAACATTAAGCCATTCAAATCTTATCACAGAGTAATCATCTCTCAACCAGTCCATCCAGCGAAGTCATTGAGCGCCTGTCAAGCTAAGTCCTGATTAGCATTAGCGTCTCCGCCCCAATCGAGGTGACAGACTGCTCTGTCCGGGACTTTTACGGTTAGGGATACCGGTCCGTGGTACCAGGCCACACAGAGAGACTCAACAACAACAACAAAAATTTGATTGATTTTCACATGATACACTAGGGGGGAAAAAAAACTAAACACACAACCTAGCAAAAAATGATGGAAACAGAAAGATATCTGGACAGTGGAAAAACGCCAAATGATGGGATAGAAGAAGAAGAAGCCTAGAACCCCCCTTACCCCCCAAAAAACAAAAGAAAAACAAGGCTGCATCAAAAGAATATAAGTGGGGACAGCCTTGCAAGTGATGCTATGAAGCAGTCAAAACTTCCCCCTACCAAAAAAGTACTGAATACTGTTTCCTTTAACAACTCCCATCTTTGTGAAGCAGTATTTTCTACAATGACAACATTCAAAACAATATGACTACACAAATTGTGGACAAAAAAAAAATCAACACACAGCCTATTCAAATGAGAGGTGATTTTGTGAAAGGAAAAAAATGGACCAAGATACATCATTTAAAAATGTTTTTTCGGCATTAATATGATCTATAATATGTATGACTAAATTGATGCTTTATTTTGAGGTGGAAAGTAAAACTAAAAAATGGAATTTAGTTCAAATGTGAACACACCCTCTTATACAGTAAGTGGGGATGGAAGTGCATCCAGAATTTAACAATCACATTTAAACACATTAAAGAGGAGTCAACACACACCTGCCACCATTTAAAGTGCCTCTGATTAACCCCAAATAAAATACAGATGTCCCCGTAATTACATATGTACTGCTTTTTAGCAGGAGAAGCTTTTTAAAATTCGGAACACCCCGTGTGTCTGAGTCCCCAGTTCCATCTGACGAAGAGCAACCCTAAAGCATGAAGCTGGAACCACCATGCTTTACGCTTTAGGTGTGGTGCTACTTTGGTGATCAGCCATGTTGTTTTTGTACCAAACATAAGTTGAAATTTGACTAAAAAGGTCAACTGTGGACTTTTCCAACAATTGGTAGATGAGTCCCATTAGCGATCTATTGTTTTGACATTATTGTCTGATTTGAAGCCATGAATTTACAGAGGCTAGATGTACTTTACAGCTCTGACCCTGTAACGTATTTTTTTAAATAACAGACGTGAGGATAAGCGGTACAGCAAATGGATGGATGAATGGATGGATGGAAAATGTGCTCATCATTTTGTGCGGACTGTGAGTGGTGGAGGTGTTGGGGGTATGGTGGCAACGGGAGGGGTTGTGTCCGAGCATTAAAAAAAAAAAAAAAAAATCCACTTCGCAACTGCTTTCGTGCGACTTTGATCTGAAGTTACTCTCATGGGGGCGGTGAATATCTCACTGTACAATTGTTCCGTTGCCTTCGGCTCGGCTCAGAACCTGCAGTCCAACTGTGGCGGGCTTTGTTCACTTTGAAAACAGACTTGAAACCCAGTTGCAATGTTGGCAGCAGTATGGCTCGCACACGGTAACTCAATCTCAAGCGACTGCTTTAAACTTTATCTGAGCCAGGGTGGCTTTTGTAAAGCGTCACACAAAGCGGTGCTCTGTGAAGACTTTCACCTTTCAAAGTGACGACACCAGATACGATTCTTTTCTCCACGCGACAGCTCCAACTTTGTTTCTTGGGTCTCCCCGTCACCAGTAAGGTGGAAACTCACCCACTAAACACAAATGAATGGAAATATGCAAGGAAACATGTGTGACACCTTGAACATGTTGAGATGTCATATCATGTCACACTTTGCCTGAATGCTACGCTTCACATGAAGAAAGTGGACGCTGTTAATGTTTAGGGATGTGCTACCACCCAACTCACAATGGAATAGTTTTTGTACTGTATTTTAGCAACTTCATTTGAAAGCAGATACTATTGTTAATTTTTTCAACCTCCATGGATGACAAAGAGGGAAATAAAAGAGGGAAAATCCACCAGGTTTTGGATCTTGATTGAGATCTTGTGGCTTTATAAACTATAAAAAGCAGTGACAGCAGCGACATGGAGGAACGTAAACCAGGGAGCATTAATGACGACGGCAACAGATTTGGAGAAATAAGATTTCCCCTATACATGTCCATCTTCTAAAAAAATGGTCTCTTTGCACATATGACACTGTGATGTCATGTCCATTGTGGGTAACATATTTGACACTTTTCAGGTTATGCGTATATATGTATATATATATATATATATATATAATATAACAGTCTCGTATTCATAGTCACAAGTAAAGAGCAGAATATGAAGCCTAAAAAAGTTAATGCCCCTGCCTAAACTCACTCAATTCCAGGGAAACTTAACTGTTTATGTCCGACAGTCTTTTGAGATCACGACCTAGTTCGATAACGAGCTAGGGATGTATTTTTTCTTTTCTTTTTTTTTTTTTTTAATCGTCATTATTTTAATGTTTTACTGTCAGGTCACACAGGCAGTTTCAATATATATTACTTTGTGGTGGTGGTGGGGGAGTGGGGCATACCCAGGATCCGTTGGCAAACAGTCGCAGGGAAAAGAGATAAACTGACATTCACTTTGACACACATGGACAATTTAGTCTTCTGGTTGCCTAAAGCAAATAAACAAACAAACAAAAAAAATACTGTGGATAATGTGAAGAAGTCAGAGTTTATTACAGTAGAGTTATTCCAAAAAATTAAAATATGATGGAAAAAATACTATATACAATTGAGTGATTAAACTCGGAAAATACTTAAGAGCGATTTTACAAAAATCTAAATTATACATAGCTATAAAATATATAAAAATGAAGTATTTCACGCAGCGTCTGTGTAGTGAATCTCTAAAATGAGTTTCACTTTTGTAATTTAACTACCTAATTAAATTAAAGCTTTTGACACCATTCTAGTTTACTGTGCTGTACCTGTATTGATTTTTTTTTTTTCTTTTTAAACAAATTATTTGTGTGATCACCTCTGTTGGCAACCCAGGGGCAGTGCACTGCAAGTTTTTACACTAAGATCAGAAAACATCAGGTACAGGCTTGGACGCTGCATCCTGTCAGCCGGTACGTGGCACACCTGTAATGCCGACGTGAACACGCCCATGTGAACAGCATAAAGGCAGGGCCAGGGCAGCGGTGTCTGTGACAGGTTAGCAGGGCTAGCCGTGCGGTGCTAATCAGCTTTGTTTGTGCTACTAAAACCAATCTGTGAGGATCAGACGTGCCAGCTGTCTTCACGACAGGACCATTGGATCCCAACGCAGTTAGAATGGTGCGGAACCAGAAGATGTTGAGCCTGCCGCTGCAGGCCCGACGAACAGTCGCAATTAAGTGAGCGGTCACGAGACGACGTGACGCAGTGACCGGAGCGGCTTCTGGTGCTTGTAATCTGTTGGTGGATTAAACTATTCATTAGCTGATTAGTATAAATCGATTAAGAGTTCAAATGAAAACAAAAGGGAAAAACACACAAACAACCGAGGTCAGACGTTACCTGAATTCTGCCCAGCCCAGCTGGCAAGACCTCTCGCCCGACAGAGCAGGACCGAAGGACAATGGCCAACGATGGCAACATGCGGAGCCTGAGAGCAGCGATGACATCGCAACTCTCATTCTCATGGCCGTCCAACTGCGCTAGAGCCATGTAAACGCCCTCTCCGCTAATGACTCCCACACAGCAGTTCACGTTTGGGTCAAGCCGAGGTCCAGGCTTACCGATCCAAAACATCCTCTTCCAATTAAGTCCAAATTTAAAACATGATATCATGTGGCCAGGAAGTCGAAGATTTTATCGGTGGGTATCGTGCACCGTGAAAAGCAATGAGATTGTCTGCGTGACACCTCATTAACAGATCTTGCAACTTATTAACAAGGAATTATAGAGCTGTGATAGTTTTCAAGATCTTCTTTTTCTTTCAGCTTGTGCCGTTAGTGGTCGCCACAGAGTGTTAACTTTTTCCAATCTAAGCCATTCACCTTGCATTCGCCTCTCGAACACCCACTGTCCTCATGTCCTCCCTCACTACATCCATCCACCTTTTCTTTGGTCTTCCTCTCGCTCTTTTGCCTGGCTCCATCCTCAGCACCCTTCTACCAACATACTCACCCTCTCGCCTCTGAACATGTCCAACCATCAAAGTCTGATCTCTCTAACCTTGTCTCCAAAACATCCAACTTTGACTGTCCCTCTGATGACCTCACTTCTAATCCTATCCAACGTGCTCACACCAAGCGAGAACCCCAGCATCTTCATAACTGCTACCGTTGTTTCTTTAGCGCCACCGTCTCTAATCCCTAGATCATGGCCGGCCTCGCCACTGTTTTATAAACTTTGCCCTTCATCCTAGTGGAGACTCTTCTGTCGCACAGGACACCAGACACCTTCCGCCAACTGTTCCACCCCGCTTGGACATGTTTCTTCACTTCTCTACCACACTCTCCATTGCTCTGGATTGTTGACCCCAAGTATTTGAAGTCATCCACCCTCGCTATCTCTTCTCCCTGGAGCTTTACCCTTCTTCCTCCGCCCCTCACATTCATGCACATATATTCTGTTTTACTCCGGCTAATCTTCATTCCTCTCCTTCCAGTGCATGCCTCCATCTTTCTAATTGTTCCTCCACCTGCTCCCTGCTTTCACTGCAGCTCACCATGTCATCTGCGAACACCCTGTCCAAGGGGATTCCAGTCTAAGTTCATCTATCAGCCTATCCACAGGAAGGGGCTCAGAGCTGATCCCTGATGCAGTCCCACCTCCACCTTAAATTCTTCTGTCACACATATGGCAAATCTCACCGCTGTTCTGCTGCACTCATCCATGTCCTGTACTATTCTAACATATTTGTCCGCCACACCAGACTTGCGCATGCAGTACCACAGTTCCTCTCTTGGTACTCTGTCATAGGCTTTCTCTAGGTCTACAAAGACACAATGTAGCTCCTTCTGGCCTTCTCTGTACTTTTCCATGAGTATCCTCAAGGCAAATAGTGCATCTACGTACTCTTTCTAGGCATGAAACCACGATAGTTTGCAAGATGCCGTTAAAAAAAAAAAAAAACTCCAAGGAACCCCTCACGGTCCCAAACAAAAACATAGCAATCACGTATACCCCTAAATGCATACGGATTTAGTTTTTCAAACGTTTCAACTGAGATAAATTTTCTCAGTTTGGATTCAACCCCATTTGAGGTATTTAAATTTGTATCCATTGTCAGTACCAACTGATTCACGAGTAAAGTGAATACACAATCTGTATTATACAGTACATCACAATCAGCTAATAGTTTGTAATTAATAGAGTGCTAATGCAGGAAGGGGAAACCTGTGTAGTATATCGTTTTTATTGGTACATCAGTGCCCGTATGTAGGTATGCACCTACATATCATAGGACAAATCTGATTCTAACCCATAACTTGAGAATCCCCAGTGGTCCCGTGACCACAGTTTGAGACCCTTGGGCCTGAAAGTACACTAGCTATACTTAAACAGAAAAATCAATCAGAAAGTACTCACATCAGAGGATTAAAGAAAAAAAACTGAGCTCAAAACTTTTTGGGCAGTTTGTGTGCAGTAATCTTTCTGGCAAGAAGCATATTTACTGTCGGCATTGGGCATTTCATTATTTGGCAGTTAAGCTTTACCGTCAATTTTACCCGACAAAATTTTGACAGTTTGCTTATTTAGTTCTTTGGCCACAATGGTGAAGAGCGGTTGAATGTGGGAGGACGATCATTTCATTTGGCCCTCCTTTTCTGAAATGATGGTGACACTTTCAGGTGTTTGCTAGGTCAGTCTCCCACTTCTGCACACGGATATTATTACATCAAAGGATGAAGCGGACGGTCGCATGTGCTTGACACGCCCTTGTTGCAAATGTTGCAACAAGGGCGTGTCAAGCACATGTGAATCAAAATCCAAGTGAAGTTCACACAGCACATCCCAGACACGCACTGCCAGACTTGGCGCATGTTCTCAGTGCTGCTTGGCTACGGCCAATCGCCGTTTCTGGTATGTGCGATATGTGCGCTCGCACACTGAAGCATTTCTAGGGAGGCGGCAATGGGATGAATGTTTTGAGTCCAATCGGTCACTAAGGGCCTGTTAGTGGCCACTTTTCCCATGGAATGAGGACATTGTTATTCATAGACATGAGGCATGAGATATGAGGCACAAACCTCCTCATCAGATTTTCTAGTTCGACATATCTGGCTTTGAAACCAACGGTCCTCTCTATCCACAATTTGCATATCACCAGTTGAAAATGTGTGTGACGCCATAACCAGTTCCACAGCCAATGGGGACAATGCAGCCGGCAAACCGGTTGGAGGAAATTCACCCTTGAATTCTTCCTCCTCTGTTGTGCCTCATCCTCTTCTTCTATTCCCCATTTCTCTTTCTTCCCCTCCTTCCTCATCTTCCTCTCCCCACCCTACCAGATGGATGCAAAGTGCCCCCCACCCCAATCTGCATTGTCTCACTGGACTCTTACAGAGATAAGCCTCAAGGATTTCTAGGCACGCCAACCTCGTGAACTTGACCTCTGGGTGAATTCATCACAGCAAAAGCCCCTCAACTACATCCCCACCCCCAGTGAGGGGTGTGTCTCTTGGCCATGTGAAAATGGTCAATAATTGCAAGTCGTTTCATAACCCAATCTTTTTTTTAAGTGAATAAAAGAAATTGGCATGTTTTTCCACCCCCCAAAAATACAAATACACAAACTTTGGAGAAATATGGAGAAGATTTTCTGTCAGCTTAGGGACCACATTGCTCTGTAATGACACCCAGTACAAGAGCTGTCTTGAAAATTCTTCCATTGCAAAAATATTGTTTTGTTTTCAATAACACTCCAAAAACGGTATGAATTGAACAATCTATTTAATATTGTGATTTTAATTTGCAGTGAAGAACCCGCCTGAGCGCATGTCGTCGTTGTGTCCCTGCGCAAGACACTTAACCCACATTACCCATTAATGAATGGTGGTGGTGGTCGGAGGGGCCACAGCTGCAGAATGGCAGCCGTGCTTCCGTCAGATTTCCCCAGGGTAACTCTGGCTACACAAGCAGCTTACTACCATCGTGGTGTGACTGGGGAGTGAATGAATAGTGCATGAAATTGTTTTGCATGAAATTTTTGAATGCCTGGAAAAAGGTTATAAAAGGGAATGCATTATTCAGCCATCCATCCATCCATCCATCCATCCATCCATCCATTTTCTTTACCGCTTATCCTCACGAGGGTCACGGGGAGTGCTGGAGCCGATCCCAGCTGTCAACATGCAGGAGTTGGGGTACACCCTGAATTGGTTGCCAGCCATTCGCAGGGCACATAGAGACAGACAACAGTCGCACTCACAATCACACCTAGGGGCAATTTAGAGTGTCCAATTTATGTCGCATGTTTTTGGGATGTGGGAGGAAACCAGAGTGCCCGGAGGAAACCCACGCAGGCACAGGGAGAACATGCAAACTCCACACAGGCGGCTCCGGGATTGAACCCGGGACCTCAGAACTGTGAGGCCAACGCTTTACCAGCTGAGTCACCGTGCTGTCGGAATGCATTATTATTATTATTATTATTATTATTATTATTATTATTATTATTATTATTATTATTACACTATCACAGCACTTAAAAAGTTGGTTCAATTGAAAAACTGCCCCAAAAACAAGATTTATTGCCATTTTTAAGCAAAAAAGTTTAGATAGCTCTTGAATTGTATCTGATTAGACTTGGCAAATGATCTTAATGTTGCGGCCGGTTGGTATATACAGTACTGTGTGTTTGTATTACATACAGTGTGATATATAATGTCTGGATATTGGATGATGTCATTTGAGGCCATGGCACCCTATCTGTAGCCTTACATACTCGGGAAATGTAAATCAAAAGGATTCCCATTAGTCCGGACTCTGGCTGGGCAGTTTGAATGTAAAACTCTGGTGCTTTATGGCCTTGGAACGAGTCCATTTGTGGCCAACACAAACTGTGATTAGCAGCCGCGATCCTCTACAAATGTTTTAGTTTGCAGGGACACATTATAAATCCTACTCCTGCGCTCCAGCTCGGCAGCTTGTGGGAAACACGAAAGACGTGTGCTATCTGGCACAGCTGGACTGGTACTACCAGGAGAGCCACAAACCCAGCACAATTGGACCAAAAACAATATATATATGAAAGAGAGAGAGAGAGAGAGAGAGAGACAGAGAGGGATAGATAATTAATATGATTCACTGTCTTTAACGTCAAAGGTGAGCTGGAGGCAATCCCAGCTAACTTTGGTCGAGAGGCACAGTACACCCTGGAGTGGTCGCCAGTCAATCACAGGGCAGAAATACAAAAACCAGCATTCCCACTCACATTCACACCTAAAGATAATTAGGAGTCTTCAGTGAAGCCAACATGCATGCTTTTGAGTGTGAGAGGAAGCCAGAGTTATATTGCGGTTCATCTATCGTGGTCATGCTATTGCAATTTTTTTAAACATCCATCCATTATCTGAGCTCTTTATCCTCCCATACAAGGGCCACTGGAGCCCATCCCAGCCATCATCGGGGAGGGGGCGGAATGCAATCGCAGCCAATCGCAGGCCACATAGAAACAAACAACCAGTCACCCTTGCAATCACACCTAAGGGCAATTTTGAGTCTCCAATTAATCTATGGTTGTTTTTTTTTGTTTGTTTGTTTTTTTTTTTGGGGGGGGGGGGTGGGGGGGACAGGAGTACCCAGAGAAAAACCCACATATGTAGGGGAGAACATGCAAACTCCCACAGAGAGGGAGAGCAGAATTTGAATCCGGATTCTCAGAACTGTGAGGCTGACACTCTAACCATGTGGCATGCCGCCCTTTTTTTTTTTTTTTTTTTTAAACATCTGTAACATTTTTTTTTGGTTGTGAAATATAATGTATGGAAAAAATGTGCTTGATCCAAAGTGTGAACATGTGTGTGTGTGTGTGTGTGTGTGTGTGTGTGTAGGGGGTGGGTAGGTGGGATATTAAGATATTAAACTAGTCACAACATTTGAATGTTGTCTTTATATTGTGGATTGGATTGGAATGTAAATACCGCCATGAACGTGGATCATAAATAATGATTGGGCATTTTGCCGCACACTCCGCAGAGTTTCTGGGTTCGAATCTCTCAAATCTGGGGTAAGGTACTCCTGTGCAGAGTTCGCCTGTCTTCACAGTGGTCAAGAGGCTTCCTCCCACATCTACAGATATATGGATTCAAGCCATCAGTGATCAGATTTTTTTTTTGTTTTTAGTTTTGAGGTGCAAACAAAAATTTTAGTTATGAGCCCTAGCTATGGTACCAGAGAACTTGACAACAAGCAGCAGTTTGGAGGAACAATCAATAGAGCCCAAGTGCTTGCTAGCTCCACGCTGTTTATTGCTACTCACAGGTCATGTTTACTGTAGAACTAAACATAGAATAATTACAGAAAAAAAGCACATTGTTATTACAGTCCACTCCCTTATTGTTAAAAAACGATGCAAAATACAATTGATGGGCAAATTAAATGAGCATTGAAGAGCATTGTACAGCCTGCTGGTGGTCAAGGGGCACACCAGAATGTTTGTCTATTAAAGTATAATGATGTACAAACAGTTCAATTATTTACATTCTAATCAACTATGCTATTGCTTTATGTTTTAATAAAGAAAAATTCTGTCGACTGTTATTTTTGTTTTTCAAAACAGCTCCCAACCTTTTTTATTGGTGTTTTTCTTGGGATAATGGAACAGATTAAAGAGATTTTCATTCAATTCAGTGGGGAATGATTATTTGAGGGGCAATTGATCAATGTTACGAGCTTTCTCACACTCATAAGTCAAGGCACGACTGTACGTATGTACCTTGCGATTGGCAGGAGACCATTCCAGGTGTACCTCACGTCTTGCTCAAACTCAGCTAGGATAGGCTGCAAGCACACCTCCGACCCTAATGAGGACAAGCACTCTCGAAAATGGATGGATGGATTGTAGATGTGTAGAGACAGGAATGTTAGCTGCAGCTGTGACCAGTCAAGAGGGACGCCGGACCACTCAAGCCCGCCACTGCCCACTGAGGCACAAACCCTTGACTTAGTCTCTCCCAGGCCTGAAGAATTAGTGCGGTTTGACTGAGTGGTCTCATGTGACCCAAGTGGCTTCTGAGCCCAAAAGAAAAATACTGGAGATGACATAGTGGACCAGTGGACTTATTTCCAAGCCTCCATTGGCTGAGCTCTGGGGGCGTCCATTTGCTTGCTTCCTAGTCTCAAGCTTCTTATTGGCGCCATCAACATGGAGGCAGGCTGAGTGCATGTCCACGCCACCTCATTGTTCCTCTTGGGGCCCAAACACGTTTCCCTTTTAGAGGCACTTGACGGCGGAACATTTGTATGCTTTGCGTCAACATTTTGACAGAGCGTGCCGTCAATCAACCCCCACCCCACCCCCCCACGCACATACACCCCGATCAGCTCCGTTAAGACGGGTCACAGCGGATCCTCTAGTGAGAGGTCCGAGATGGGCAATTAGAGGGTGGGAGGCATGTTCTGGGTATTTCCCACTTTCAGACCTTCCTTACTTCCTTAGAATACAACTTTTGACCATCCATCCATTTTCTGAGCCGCCTATCCTCACAGGGGTCGCGGGAGTGTTGGAGCCTATCCTAATTGTCATTGGGCAGGAGGCAGGGTAGACGCTGAACTAGTTGCCAGCCAATCGCAGACTCTTGACCAGTGAGCTGGTTTAAATGCAAGACGGTTTCCCAGGACGCTTCAGGGTTGATGTACTGTAATGTATTGTTATACTGAAGCTGATCCATCTACGACACACAACACTAGACAAACATGCAGTACATAGATACACACACAAATACTAACCCAAATTTCAAATCACGTTGAGACGTTGTGTAAAACGTACCAAAGATTGAACATTACTGTCTACAGCTAAATATAGGTTGAAAAGTATTTAAAAATTACCATTCTGTTGTATTTACATTTTAAATATGTTCCAACTACAGTACAATAGAATTAGGGTTAGTTCAAGGATAGCGGAGCCCTGCCTGGACACACACAAACATGCACACACACATACTATGATCTGATGTTCAAAGAACAACCACAGCATATGAAGAGCGGTTTTGGGGTTAATCTGAGGTAAAGTGGGCTGCTAATGGTCATGAGATTAGGGACGATAACCTCAACCCAAACAGGCTGCTGCTTGGGTCATTCCTCTCCAGTTACCCAGCGGTTTGCCACCCACCGTGTCCTCTCGCCGCCTTGGACGTGGACTTGAGGTGTAAACAGCAATTTCCTTCGTTATACTGATTGTCAAGGAATCCTTCAAATTGGAAAACTATCTTCACGACCAATACACTGGCCAGTTGGGATGTAGGGTTAGGTCTAACCTAACCCTAACCCTAACCAACCTAAACTAACCCTTACCTGTATGTACTTTTTCAGATTAGACAGAGAACATTTGGTTTATTGGGTGGTAAAAGATACAGTGAAGAAAATAAGCATTTGAACACCCTGCTATATTGCAAGTTCTCCCACTTAGAAATCATGGAGGGGGTCTGAAATTTTCATCGTAGGTGCATGTCCAGTGTGAGACAGGTAATCTAAAAAGAAAAATCCAGAAATCACAATGTATAATTTTTTAACGATTTTATTTGTGTGATACAGCTGCAAATAAGTATTTGAACACCTGTCTATCAGCTCGAATTCTGACCCTCAAAGACCTGTTAGTCCGCCTTTAAAAGTCCAACTCCACTCCATGTATTATCCTGAATCAGGTGCACCTCTGTGAGGGCATTAGCTGCATAAAGACACCTGTCCACCCCATACAATCAGTAAGATTCGAACTTGTAACATGGCCAAGACCAAAGAGCTGTCCAAAGACACCAGAGACAAAATTGTTCAACTCCACACGACTCGAAAGGGCTACGGAGAAATTGCCAAGCAGCTTGTTGAAAAAAGGTCCACTATTGGAGCAATCATTAGAAAATGGAAGAAGCTAAACTTGACGGTCAATCTCAATCAGAGTGGAGCCCTATGCAAGATATCATATATGACATATAGATATAGATATGGGGTCACAGTGATCCTTGGAAAAGTGAGGAATCAGCCCAGGACTACACGACAGGACTTGGGTCAATGACCTGAAAAGAGCTGGGACCACCGTTTCCAAAGTGACTGTTGGTAATACACTAAGACGTCATGGTTTGAAATCATCCATGGCACGGAAGGTTCCCATGCTTGAACCGGCACATGTCAAGGCCCGTCTTAAGTTTGCCAATGACCATTTGGATGATACAGTGGAGTCATGGGAGAATGTTTTGTGGTCAGATGAGACCAAAGTTGAACTTGTTGGTCATACTTCCACCAACCGTGTTTGGAGGAAGACAAATGATGAGTTCCATCCCAAGATCACAGAGACAGACAAGAGGACTGCACTGTATGAAGGAGAGGATGACCGCGGCTATGTATTGTGAAATTCTGGGGAACAACCTCTTTCCCTCAATCAGAGCATTGAAGATTGGTCATGGCTGGGTCTTTCAACATGACAATGACCCGTAGCACAGCTAGGAAAACCAAGGAGGGGCTCCGTAAGAAGCACATCAAGGTTCTGGCCTGGCCTAGCAAGTCTCCAGACCTAAACCCAAGAGAAAATCTTTGGAGGGAGCTTAAACTCCATGTTTCTCAGCGACAGTCCAGAAACATGTCTGATCTTGAGAAGATCTGTGCGGAGGAGTGGGCCAAAATCCCTCCTGCGGTGTGTGCAAACCTGGTGAACAACTAGAGGAAATATTTGACCTCTGTAATTGCAAATAAAAGCTACTGTACCAACTATTTACATTGGTTTTCTCAGGTGTTATACAGGTGAATACTTTTTGCAAATAAATCGTTAACAAAAATCATGCATTGTGATTTCTGGATTTTTCTTTTTAGATTATCTGTCTCACAGTGGACATGCACCTACGATGAAAATTTCAGAGGCCTCCATGATTTCTAAGTGGGAGAACTTGCATTATAGCAGGGTGTTGAAATACTTATTTTCCTCACTGTATAAAGTGGAAGTCACACATCATCACAACATGAAACGCTTCAGATTAATAGAGGCATGGATGGGGAGTACTTTGCTTCTTTGAAACCTCATTAACTCGTTAACATTCCTCCATGTTGTCTTTTTTTTTTTAAGCCCAAGAAGACACCCACATCTCAAACAATCAAGATCTTTCGGGACTTTCCCTTTGTCTCGTGTACTTTTTTTTTTTTTTTTAGTCATCCTCTGCGCAGGCTGAACAAAATAACCAGCCTATTTTGACAAAGCAAGAAGTAGAAAGTAGCGTTTTCAAATGTCAGGAGTAAATGTAAAAAGTGTTGAGTAAAGAAATACTCATGTAAAAATCTTTACTTCAACTACGCTAACAAAGTATTTGTACTATTACTTGCCACTGATGACATCCAAGAGCGTCATGCACCAGATGCACCGCAGCGTTGCTTGTCATCAAGTTGTAAGTGACCCCGTGTGACCAACATCCATCACTGAGGGGGAGCCTGGAGACAGCAAAACCTGCTGACCTTTTCCCTCCGCCTACACATACGGCGATTCACAAAAAACGCAACACGGACAAACAAACTCGGACACTCGTGGCTACAGTGTGAACGTCGGGAATGTCCGTGCATCTCCACAAGTCTCGGTTCAGTCAGTTGTGTCTCATTTCCTCCATCCCAGGTGGTGAATAAGTTCCTTTTGCCCCGCAGCCACACACAAAGACACACACACACACCCCTCTCATGTCACACTGAAAGTGGCGTGGAGCAACGAGGGGAGGGGAGGAGGCGATAAAGGAAAGGCCTGCTCTGAATTATGCGGCGAGTTGCATGCACGTATCTGGAGCCTGGAACGCGTTTCCTCTGCAGGCACGACGGCCACGTCCAGGTGACTTGGCCTGTCTCTCCTTACACAAGTGCGTGAGAGCGGGACTCGTATTTATCTATTCATCCTCAAAACTATGCCTAGAGCTGCCATTCATCTTTTGCCCGTCTCCTAAAATATCATGTGAAGTCAGCGACCTCTTAACCTTGGCACACTGCTCGCAATACATCAGCGATCGCGTCACCATCGGAGATCTTCCGTGACTCACCGAGGGCCCCTCCCGGCCTCAGAGGGCCACTCCCGATTTGTCGCTTGACGCCGTCGCACAGAGGGGAAGACGGGAACGGGCTCTCACGTTCCCCCAGAAGAGAAAGAGAGAAGCTCATTGATCTCCCAGTAGCCAATCAGCTACCACCTGAACAAAAGGTGAACTTGAAACGCCGCACGACGGGAGCGGAGCAGGCGCCGGGCAGCCACGGTGCTGCGAGCAAAGCGTCTGACGGACCTTGCGTGTGGCAACGTTGTGTGGGAAACTAGCCACTGAATCTCACAAACATCAGGCTACGTGATCCACCCACCCGTCCATTTTCTACACTGCTACAGCAGCTGCTTGGCCTGGTTGCCAGTCAATTACAGGGGTAGGCCCAAAGATATTTCATGAAATCTCAGAAGGTTTTAATAAGACAGATAAAACAGAAGTGAGCTCTAATTCTCAACTTCCTGCAAAAAGGAACAAGGTACCACCGTCCATGTTCAATTTCCATACTCTCTCTATTGCAGTGCTACCAACTTTTATTGAGCCAAGGCATTTTATGTTATAAAGTATCATGGGACAGCACCACCCCCCCCCCAAAAAAAATCACAAAAAGTATGAATACTGAAATAATGACCGTGTCACAATTGCATTTTTTTCATGTTTGTTGGTTATGCCGCAAGGAAATGTTTCCACTGTTTTTATTTGTTAGAATACAGTACAATTTTTCTTGTTTAAAAAAAAAAAAAAAAAATATTTTTTGTCTTTTGTGGGGGGCTGAAACTGCTAAATTCCATTTACAGTCAATGCTAAATTGCTGAAAGATGATTTCAAATTCAATGCATATCTCAAGGCTTCTGCATTTGAATGTTCTACCTGAAAATGACATGGCACTGCCACAGATAGATGAAGAAAAGCTTCCAAACTATCTTTTTTTCCCCTGTATCGCTTATCCTCATCACGGTCGCTGAACGCTGGTCCCTATCCCAGGTGACTTCTGGCAAATGGTGGACTGCACCCTACACGAGTCAGACGCAAGGCAGTGATACAACTATTCACACTCACATTCATTCACATCATGATTGAGTGGGCACGAAGCCCGTGCTGGCAGCACCCAAGTCAGGGAAATGTCACCTTCAGTGACCCCACAAAGATATACAGTATTTGTATTTAAATCTATTGGGGAGATTACTTTGGAAAGTTACCATGTTGGAGCTGTAATAATGGGGAAACTATTTGAATGAGAGTCAGTCACCAATACAAAATGAACACAATCACCAGGAGCGTGGACCAGTGTAAATGGCTCTTGCGCGCAGGCTCACAGGGTGTTTCATCGTCCTATTTTTGTCACGACGTAATAACGTGGAGGGTGAATTGTCATCAAAATGTTGAAAGGGATGCATGTGTGGGGCCCGCCCAAGTGATGTCGTTGGAGCCATTGAGGGCTGGGTTACTGCGGTTGCTGGTTTCTGATGAAAAAGTGTCACCAGCGAGTGTGACAGCGACGGCGGGGAGGCAGCATCCTGCCGCTCGCTGTTTGATGGCGCTGACAGATCTCTGTTGGCTCGCGGCCAAATGCCCAAACAGTCAAAAATATTGACAGGCCCGCGGCACCCTGCCCCGTATGGGAACCTCCGAGACAAAGGCGCCTCCAGCAGCCATCATGTCATAATCTTGCCCTGCCACTTGCAATCATCGAACGTACTCGGGAAATTATTTCAATAAGTCAAAAACACAGCAAGTGGGAATGGCTAATTGGCTGCTGCTTTGGTCAGACCACTTCTCCAAAAACAAAGGGCCTGGTATCCTAAAGGTTTGCACATGTAAAATCGGGCAAAACCTTAATTGTGCATATAAAAAGATGAAGCTGATCAATTTGCTGAGCTCACCCAGGATTGTGTCCACCAAATGGGAAAAATTGTCATGCAGGTTTTTTTTGTTTTTTTTTTGGGGGGGGTATTTCTAACTCACCATGCAAAATCCTACGAGGAAGTAAAGTAACAATTACGTAGCATGCACAAAATTAATTGCGACGGCTGATTAGAGTCTTAATACTGCATCCTAGGCGGCACAGTGGGTCAGCTGGTAAAGTGTTGGCCTCACAGTTCTGAGGTCCCATGTTCAATCCCGGCACCGCCTGTGTGGAGTTTGCGTGTTCTCACCGTGCCTGCGTTTCCTCCCACATTCCAAAAATTTGCAACATTAATTGGACACTCTAAATTTCCCCTAGGTATGATTGTGAGTGTGACTGTGGTCTGTCTCCATGTGCCCTGCAATTGGCTGGCAACCAGTTCAGGGTGTACCGCGGCTCCTGCCTGTTGACAACTGGGATAGGCTCCAGCACTCCCCGTGACAAAGAAAGCGGCAAAAGAAAATGGAGGGATGGATGGATACTGCATCCTAAACGAAGGTACAAGTGAAGCACAGGCAAAATGAAAAGAAAGGGAAAGAGAGGAGTGTTTTGTGTGAACATTTTTGAAATGTCAGAATCAAAACTAATTGAGGCAAGCCTTAGATGGAGCGATCCAGTTTTTGGATGATCCAATTCTAAGGGCTGACTTGGAGGCTGTCACAATACAAGAAGGTGTCATGCTCTATCGTCACCAGAGACAAAACTCTGCATTTCCACTTTAGCGCACTGTGGCAGTTGCTGCCAGTCTCAGCAAGCGGATTTTTTTTTTTTTTTATTGTGCTGTTGCAAGTTTTTAAACACAACGTCAAGCAGGATGAGGAGATAAATCATTTTTTTTTCCACACACTTGTGATGAGTTCAATTAAGCATATGGAAGTAAATATGTGCCACCAGAATTTGAATTAAAAATGCCACTGAAAATATTGCATTGTAAAATTGACATTGTTATTTCAAAGTGATCACATTTTCAATAGCTGTATTTCAGTTTATCTTTTCAATGTTAACAAATTCGCCATATAAAAAAAAAATCTAATGTATTATTTTCAATCTCCTGAGATTCAACTGGCTACAATTGGCTGTCTGAAATTCAGTGTTAAGAAGGCAGGGTTACTTCAGCTCTTCTTAACACTGAACACTGAATAACATATACACAATATCATTTCAAACTTGCTTTTGGTCTTGTTAACGGCGGTCTCCAGGTCTCCAACCAAGTGGGCCATAATCTTAGTGGATCACGCACAAGATGCCCACCAACAACCGAGACAAATCTGAACACAGTTTAGCACCCATTGTTTCGGGATCTTAATAAATCAGCCCTGAGCAGGCCAAACACACCCAAAACCAATTTGGTCTTGATACAGGAAACAGGCCGACAAGCTCCCTCCAGTGGTCGAGGACAAAACAAACCTCAGCTCAGAGACCCAACATGGGGGCCTCACGGGTTAAAATGGATGGCACATAGGCGGGGCGCACAGTCAAAAGCAAACACAGAGGAGACTCCAGTCACGGAGGAAAATAACAGCCCATGGGGTTAAATGTCCCTGAATCAGACATATCTGATTTAATACGCTGCGATGCAGAGGAGGGTGGGAGGGAGGTGGGGTGTCTACCAAATAAACTTTGCGGATATTAAAGGTCAAAAGGTTGTCTGACATGTGTTTTCTGACGACCAAAGCAGACCAGGAAGTCACAGATGAGATGGAGGCGGCACATGTGTTTATAGTAAAATATTCAAGCAGAATGTGGAACGGACATGAATGAGCCGAGATCGTGTGACATATACAGTGAATAAAAAAATAAAATAAAAAAATGGACACAAACCTGTTAAAAAAAAAAGTGGTCTTTAGTTTTTGTAACTTTTTGAGAAGGGAAGTTCTGATGTCGTAGGAGGTTTTCCTGACATTTTTTTCCCTTTTCTGTCAGAAGATGAAAGATTTCATGCTAACACTAACGGGTCATAATTTCCTCCACCTAGACGAAAGGCCCAGTTCCACCCCCAGCCGAAGCAGAAACATCTGCAAAGCCTGATCCAGCCACATCCGTGCTCCGCCAGACATACAGTAGGTACGGGATTGTTTTGCCGATGAACGGTTTTGCGTTTGCGCCAAACCTACTTTTTGGAAATACAGCCAAAGATGACTACTAGAAGGGATGAAGTCAATGTGGGTTGAATCAGAGCCACGTTAAAGGGGGCATGTCCATGCTGACTCCCAATTTAACTTGAGTCTGAATGTGAACACCAGGCACGTATACAGATCGACCCAAAGTGGTACTCAAGCACCTACCCTTTGGCCTTGGCAAAAAAAAGTTCCCTTATTACTCACCCAATCTTCTTTTTTATACATCCACTATAAATAACGTCAACCCAAATTTCTTACAGATTAATTATCCAAAAATGTACACCGTAGAATGTAATGAACATTTGTCCAGATCAGGAACCCCACCATGAACCACCTGAGCAGAGACCCCGTGGCTCAGTGGTTAGAGCCTGGGGTTGTGGGTTCGTATCCCACTGGGGCCTTCGAAGGATTGCGTCCGGTGTAAAAACCGAGCCAAACAACTGTGGCGAACCCAAGGCGACAAGCTGAAGTAAACCTACCCTAGTGAGCCCTGAGCATGTAACTAGTATTGCACAATATAGGACAAGTGTGGCATTAGAAGGAATTCGGCGCATCTACTACGTCAGCATTACTGGAAAGTCCAGAAACTGTGACTGTGGGCGAGTCTAGAACAGGTACAGTAACTGCATGGAAGTCACATGTAAGGTGCTCCATGCTGAGAGTTCACATGAAGCTGAGCTGGAGAAGTCATCAGTCTCAGATGGTCTTTGTAGAGCTTGAAAACAAAGACATTGCTGGCTATTAGCGCCTGAAAGTATTTCCACATGACCTTTTTTTTGGGTAACAGTTATGAGTCAAAGTATGTCTGTTATTTCCATTTCATTCGACTAATGATAGACTTTGAGCTGCCAGCTCCAGATGCGCCGTCTGCAAAAGGTTGCATGCATTTCAAGCACTTGCCTAAAGTTTCATTATTTTGCTGTTTAGGAGTCATCAAAGGGAAAAGGAAATCGACACAGTGTATTTTCATCCCAGAAAGCAAGAGAGAACAAAGAAACTGTATAATGTGTGGAAATTTAAAAAAAAAAAAGTTTATACTCTGCACCAAGAGAAACAAATGAGGTTAAGTGGAATAAAAGGAGGAATGAAACGAAATAAATTCAACTAAGTGATACCGTACGTATTAAACAAGTGTTGTAATGAGACAATTTCTCCACGAGAGGGCAATGTTTCGGTTCACAGACAGCGTGCAATTCTTTGACTGCTTTACATGCAGTACATCCTTTCAGTCATTGAGAGGAACTCTTTGCTCGTTTAAGACGAAGCCCAGTCAACCTGTCGTCTACCCAACTCTTACCATTTCATCTCTGGGGGCCCATAACCAGTCATCAAAACGTTTCCGCCTATCCTCACCGGGGTTATTGAAGAATTTATTACATATTTTTATTTTCGACTGACAATTGTCCGTGAATATATCTCATCCCACACACACACACACACACACACACACACACACACACACACACATATATATATATATATACACACACACAAACACAAATATCCATGCGAACAGAAGAAACTGGCATAGGTTAAAAATAACCTATACATTTATAGTTGGAGCAAATAGCGATGTAAAATATTACTAATATCTTTGGATCCTCTGAATTGTGTTTCATTCATTTAAAACATGTTTTTAACGCTCCTGCGTGAAGACGGCAGTCTACCTGTGTTCCATCGACATTAAAAAAAAAAAATAGCATGAATTACATTCGGGAATGGAAAAAATGACGATTTGAAAACTTCAAGAAAGACAAGTTTGGAGTTTTTCCAAGCACTTTACATCTTCATGGTGTCCGCGCGGTGATTGGCTATTGACCGGAGGGTGGGGGTATAGGGATGGAGTTTGCTGAGGAGCACAACGCACCGCGCCTTTAGCTCGCAGCGTGACACTTCCCCGACTACCCCCCCCCCCCCCGCCAAAAAAAAAAAAAAAGTTTCGTGGATCCACCTGGAGTAGTTGCGTGCACCGAACTTGTGGATCCACACGGAAGACACCGTCAGTCCGTCCGTCGTGTGGTTGTGACTTGTGACTTGCTTTGAGAGGAAAAGTTTTGAAACCGCGCTCGAACACGAGATTTGTCCAGGAGGAGAAAACGGGGAGACCGGGTGAGTCCTGAATGTCGAACTTTCAACGCAAATGCACAAGAAATTAAAGAAGCATTGGTACGGGTTTGTAGTTTAATCGCTAAAATCACAAAAATAGTCATTAAATGAATACGTTACTACTACGACTACTACTAATAATAATGCACGTATATTAGAAATACAAATGCATCTGCCATAATCTTGCATACCTGTCTGTTTTCTACTCCAGTTGAACTTTTTTTGTTGTTCTTGCATGTAACAAGTGTGCAATTTAATTAACTTCTAAGATGTACAAGAAATAGTTTCTGGTTTGAGCTAAAACGGACATTTTTCATAAAACGGGCGAGTTTTGAATGTTGAATTTAGGGAATCTATAAATTAATATGATTCAGCTGCAGGACGAACTGGTTAGTGGTTAACATTTCTGCCTTATAACTCTGAGGTTGGGGCTTCAAATACACTCTCTGTGTGTGTGCGGGGTTTGGATATTGTCGTTAGACCTATGTGGATTTTCTTAGTGTACTTCTGCATTTTTAAAAACATAAATGTTAGGCCCATTGACTCTAATGGGTCGTTAGGTGTGAATGTGATCGGGAATGTTTCTTTATCTAAACGTACCCTGTGATTAGGTCAAAACCAATTCAGGTGCACCCCACTTTTTGCTCAAAGGCAGTTGGGATACACAGCAACTCACCTGCGACTCAAATGGGGGTAAGTGTGATACCAAATAGATTGATGGGTGATCGCAAGTGTTGCCTTCATGACGATGGAGCCTGCGATGAGGTTCCACACGCACGATGAGGGTCCACACGCACGGCTGACGGGTCCACTCGTGGGCCTCATGTTTACAAGTACAACTTGAGTGCATTATTCTTTGACCTTCCACAGGGGGGGCCAAAGGATGTGAACAAATTGAGGGGGCCCCTTTCCATAAAGCAGATTGATGTGGGCGAGTGCAGGGGGGGTGCTTTCAAATCTGATCTTCCATGTCACTTGTAAACCCCCCAAGTGCCTTCACTTGCTTTTCACACACTTTTATCTCCTGACTCACAAGCCCATCTAAGCACAGAGGGGGGGGGTTTAAAAAGATCAAGCTGTGTATTTCATCCAATAATAAGCTGCCATATAAGGATGCAGACGAGAGCCAAAGAAGGATGGTAGAAAATATACCCCAAAAAAATAAAAAAATCCACTGTCAATTATATCAAATAGACTTTCGGATCTCAGAAATAAATTCCCTGCACACAAAATAGTTCCCTCTTTTATTAAGTTGCATGCTGTTCCGACTGAGAAGAAAACAAATTCTCATAGCTTTGCTGACTGAAGAAAAACTAAAGTGGAATTTTTGAACACCGGCAGCTGAGCGTTTTGAGGCTGGCACAAGATAAAATATTCGCCACTAGTTGACATCATCAAAGAATTGTGTGCAAAAGGCCCCGGATGGGGACTATCGAGCTCCTCAGAATCATCATTAATGCTCCTTAATTGGTTCGCATTCCCCCATTTCATTAATTGCGCTTCTTATTTCACACCTTCAAAGACCTCAAGATCGCAATCAATCTCAGGCAGTCAATCAATCAACATCCCAACTTGTTTGCACATCGTTTTCATCGTGTCGTGAAAAGCGTAAGAAGCTAATTTTCACTATTTCTTTTCAAATGAAGGGAGTAAAAATAAAAAACCCTTTCAGAGAAGACAGTGCTCAATAAAGTACAGACACCTGTAAATCTAAAGTACTTTGTTAGAACCCGGGGCACACGGATTGGGCTTTGGACTCCTTGCATTAAAACATTGTAGCTAATTAATCTGCAATGCACACACGTTTTGTTACAGGTGAAAAACAGCAATAGCAGCCTTCCAAATTGCACTTTTTTTTTGGTACTTGTTACATTTTGTGTACATAATGTTAAAATGCTTTTGAGGTTACTTTTTCATAGAGCTTTGGGTGACAAAATGAATCTTAATCGTATTCCTGAACATTTATGTGACCAACGAATTTGTCAAAATGTGTAATGTTTGTTTTTGCCTCTTGCACGCCGTTTTGCTCAACATTTTTTTTGCCACCATACGTCTGCCTCTCATGTGTATATCTGTAGTATTCTTAACATGTTTTTGTATTTGGCGAGGAAGCAAGATGTAACCAAAATATTGGAAATAGCTCAATTGTGTAAAAGTGTAGCTAATGTGCCAAGTGCTTCTTTGCGATTTTTCGGCTCTCCGTGGATGCCAAACCATATTTTATGCCACAAAACCTTTGAAAATGTTGGATATGATCTTGTTTCCACAATCTGATTTGAAGCCGGGGATGACAAATTGATTAAAAATGTTATTTTTTGGGGGAACTTCCCCAACTGAGCAGGTCTGAACAGGATGTGAGCTCATGTTTGATCGGTCCTATAAATTGAAACGTCATCCGCTTGCCTTTATTTGCACATGGTCCACACACGCAATAAACAACTGCCTTCCTTCCAAGCCGCAGTCTATTTTAGACCCTGGCTTGCTTCTTTTACGGGACCGCTATTATTCAAAGGAGAATAGGTGGTGGGCCTGACCATAAATTCCAGCAAGTGGCCGTCGTGAAGGGGTTCGCCGGCGAGGAATTGACAGCGATTTTTAACGCAACTACGCTGTGACCTTTTGGGCTGAGACACGTGGTCGTTTGTTAGGGTGACAAGATCGCTGTTCATAATTCAGTCTTGAAATTCATTATTATTTCCCCGACCCGATCTCATTTGACTTGTAATCTAAATCTGCAATTGTGCGCTGGTGGGATCGTTGTTCATGTGTGAACAGGGTTACATTTGCATTCGCCTATTTGTGCGTGTGCCACTCCTCGCTGTTCACTTTTCAGTGCTCTACTTGTGGCAAAAATGGCATAACAAACAAAGACTGAGGAAGAAAGTCAGTAACTTAATTGTCATATCCAGCTAAGACTACAACAAAAGGTGAAATTAATACTATGAGGATGGGAAATATTGCGCATCTGTGTTGCAGAGTTGCACATTATTGCAAGCTTGGTTTAGGAGCAAGGACAAAAATGAAAAACTGAAAAAAAAAAAAAAAATCCAATGTTCATACCGTACCAGAGTACCAGAGCAAAATGTGGTGTGCAGCATGTCCTTTATACATTTTTTTTTTTTTTTTTTTTATGACCTCAAGTCAATCAAGGTAACAATTGTAAACAAAAATGAATTTACATTGGTCGCTTAACTGCCTGGTGAGGAGTCCAAGACGCGTTCCATGGCCTTGAACATTTTAAACATTTTAGATTTAAAATACTCATAGATAGAGATGCGAAGTGTGTCAGAAAAAAATGCAAGACTGGAGTCACAGAAGATTAAAAAAAAAAAAAAAAAAAAAAGTTGTGGCTGCTTTCCTATGACAATGCGGTCACTTACAACACCCTGAGAAGATGACAATTCTTGCCTGAAAAGAACATCGCCATGCCGGAACAACCTCCCTACTCACCCAAACTGGCTCTGAGGGATGTTTTCCCTCCCCAAGATTCAACCGGTCATCAAGGGGACCCGTTTGGAAGATTCCGACGACGTCGAGATGCTACGACAATGCCACTGCACAGGATCCCGGAAGATTCCTCGCAGGAGAGTGGAAACGTGTGGCAGAGAAGGCTAGCAAAGTGCATTAGACTCCATGTGAACCAGTTCCAAGGGGAAAGCCTGTCATTTGGATTTTAACTTCGGACGGTACTTACTGACACCAGTCCTGGAACATTTCTGACACACCACGTACAGCTTGTGAAAACATGATAAGACCACTGCTGGATTATCGGTGAATTCCAATACAACAGAACTGACCGAAGTGTCACAATATCACACACTCAACTCACATTTAGGGTTTCATGCAAACAAAGCATAACATACATGTAAGACGACAATTAAGATACACATTCAAGCAACTGAGGAGACTATAAAAACACGCTTGAACTAAAATGATAATCATCCTTATAACAACAACCGTTAAGCGTTGAATGGCACAACGCATGTTGGGACCCACAGTGAATGTATAATGACTGTATCTAGGCAGGACAAGCCCCACAACAACCTGATTGGCTCCAGTGTCACGGATTACCATCCGAAACACATCACATTTCTACGAAACAAATAGGTTTGTGGTTAGCTTTAGGGATACGGTTGCGGTTTTTAATGTAAAGATTAGGGTGGGTTAGGGTTACAGGGAAATATTACCATCACCACACTTAAGTCACATACTCCGGGACTGAAGTGCGCAAGAGAGGACTTGCTAACTACCAGAGGGCCTTCTGACTTTTCTTCGACAACTCTCGTCAATTCGCTGAAGCTTTTTCCAGAGTTGCTCTTGGCGCGCTCTTCAAAGCCTCGCGACCCGGTACACAAGTCCAGCTGCGTAAGCGGGGACATCGTCTAACGCTTCCGATGAAAGACTTTGGACGTTCTGCGGCTCTGTGCTTCATGGGGATTTGGCTTTGTGGACGATTGCCCGATGCTGCTATCATGCTGCCTGGTCTCAACCTCCATTGTCCCGATGTGTCGCAGGGCTAACAAGCTTAAAGGAAGACTTTGTCGAAACTAATAGGAATGGGATCACACATTAGTTAGTAGATGAGGGTTCAGTATTTCTTTCGCCGTAAATAGTAACCAGGAAGTGTTGTGTTATGAGAGCCAGCAAAACGAGTTGATGCTCAGTGTTATTACTATACCGACCATTGAGCAAACAAAATAAAATAAAAATAACAATGTATAATGTTCAAGCGTTTGAGCCAGAACACACACAGGCGGAATTCGACGTGTTGGGAGGGACGTGGCACTGACAACAAACAATAACAGCCCCATGAAATGGATCACTGAGATGTGATGTTTTTCCGAGGAGTTGGTTTAGATGTAGATAATATATAGCAGGTGACCAGATTTTTATTTTTTTTAAACACCAAGTTGTACTTTTCAAGCAGCAAAGCTTCTTGCAATGCACCGGTGGCGGGAGTGGGGGGTCGACTGTTGCACGCGCGGATCGCCGTAAATAGTAACCAGGAAGTTTTACACGTATATATCCATCCATCCATTTTCTTAGCCCGGACGATGGTCGAAGGTGTGCTGAAGCCTATCCCAGCTGTCAACAGGCAGGAGGCAGGTTACACACACACACAGACACGGGGAGAACATGCAACATGTAAACTCCACACATGGAGGTCCGGGATTGAACAGCTGCGCCACCCTCATAACGTATGTCGTTGCTTTACCGTACCAGCACGAGAGGCTATAAGCTAGGCGGCTAATAACCAGTAATGATTAAATGTGTGCAAATTTCCCTTCTGATGAATGAGCCTCAATTGTGACAGCCACAGCTTTATCCTGTCAGGTTGACCCCACGGGAGGTTAAAGAAGGACAAATTTGGGTGCGTTTTCTTAGTTTTGGTGGAGAACAAGTCGGCATCTTGGCTTAGCTAGAACGAATGGTCTGTAATGCTAAGCACCGGCGACGTCAGGGGCAGGGTCAAGGATGTTTCTTTCAGATTAGCTCTGAAAGCTGGCACATATCCAAATTTTGCTTGAATTTTAAATATGTTCTTTATTTTCAATGAATGTCCAAAATATATGTAATAATAATATTACTTCACATTGGAAGGTTTATTGTACATATGAATTTTGAGGAGAGTCTTCCTTTAATCGATGCTCTTTTCAGAAGGCCAACATTACAGTTAAGATTTGAAAGATTCAAGAATTTTGTGAAATACTGGATTTGTTTTGTTTCTTTGTCTTTCTGCCATTGTCATCAAATTTTCAACAAATTATAAACATTTCGCTTTGCTTGTGGTGAACTAATATAGAGGTTTTACTTTTTGAAAAAGAATGGAATAAATGGAATTTACCTCGATATTGAAAAAAAAAGTAATATTCCACTGACTTTCGTTTTCCGTGTTAGCATACAAGTAAGTGCCCATATATATATTTTTTTTTAAATATATTTTTATAGTTAGGTTGCTGTAACTAACGAAAATTGTTGCGGCGTGTGCTGAGCTCTGTAATGTCCGTGCACCATTCCTTGTTGATATAAAAGCATATTTTACCCCCTTTCGTTTTCCGTGTTAGCATACAGGTGAGTGCTCCTCCTTCGTGATTTCTGTCACATAGAGTAAAAGATCAAGGGCACAATACTGGGCTTTTGTGACGCAGTACTGAGTCCCATGATGTGAGTATGCCAGGTAGCCTAGTAGTCAGTCTGGGCTTGATGTGCTGTCAGGCGCATCTTCAATAAATGCAGTTAGAAACATAATGTCGTCCACCTTGCGTATGTATGAGTAACGGAGCTCAGGGTTCGAAAATGGCAGCCGTTCGAGTGAAGTCACGTGAAAGCAACCAATTGTAGCGCAGCGGTGCAATATTATTGGAGCAGGATGTGTGGTGCCTAGAAACAATGCGGGAATCCTAATAATGCGGTGGTGACTCAAGTACAGCAAGCAGCATCAGACACAGAAACATGGACTGTTGATGAGCCCTCTGAAGTTAGGCCACTTGATGACTGCTAAATTGGCGTCTTGAGTTCGTGTCTTTCAGATGCTCGGCCATGTACGCAACTAGATCTGACCCAAAAAAAAAAAAAAAAAAAAAACGCCACAAGAGGCCAGAGGTAACGTTCAACTTTCATGTTGTCTGTGAGCTGCCTCGGTGGGTGGGGTGATGAAATAATCAATTATGCATATCAAAGATAAAGCGCTCGTAGCCTCGCAGTCAGGAATCGTAAAGAAGCCGCCATGTGAAAGTGCATGACTAATGCCGGGCTTAAGAGAGTTTAAGCGCTGATCAATCGACGACGTGGCGAGAAAAGACAGGTGAGAGTTTGGGTTGTTGAAGTCAAGGACTGATGAGTGCTCCAGTCATGATTTAAAGATAGGCATGCGTGTGGGATGAAAGGTGAGCAAAACCAAAGCATGCCATCAACTAGATGGTGACTGTGTGGCGCCAAAGATGTTTAAAACTCCAGAAAGACTGTGCAAGTATCAATCACATACTGCAGTTGGAAGTCACACAATGTGTCAGGGTGTCTGGAAGAAGGTGTGACAGGCGCCTTACTCATGATGATAGGTCGTGTTCGAGGAGCATGGTGGTCATTTGTTCTGTTGGGTGGTTGGTTGTTCTGTCACTTTGACTCACTTAAGTGTACGTTGGCTTGTGCCTCACAAAATGAGTCCACGTTCAAAAAGTGCTTTTCACTTTCTGGACAGCACCGTGATGGCACCGCTCCCATTCGCCCACTACGTTAACACCCCTACGTCAGATGCAGACTGGCATGTCGCTTTTGAAGTGGAAATGGGTGGTCCTGTGACATTCCTTAATGGAGAGGTGGAACTTTTACAAGTAAATAAGGACACTATCTTGTTAAATATTTAAACAAGACCATTGCTGAAGGAAGCCAGGTTGGTTGTGGTCTTCTGAAGATCATTTGATACCCATGAACATACCGTTTCCTGGAAAAATGAAAAGTTTGAGATCAAGCAGATAGAATGGAGAACGATTGGAGAAAACATGGACACGCTACAGGCTTTAGTTGTTTGCGCTGGGACCACAAATAGTTACGTAGGTTGTATTCTGATAACTAACACGTTCTTAGAGGTGATTTGACACTGAAAAGAATCCCACCGCACCACTCGACAGTCGCACTACCTTGGTCATTTCCCACATCTGATCCTGCCGAGCCCTTTTCTGTCCTTTCTCATTTTGTCCTATTGGGTACTAGCGTGAGTATACGGTATACACACAGCAAGACAGAGACAGAGAGAGAGAGAGAGAGAGAGAGAGAAATATTCTGAGATCTGCAGCGCAACAGAATCTTGGTTCTTTGTTTCGAGATTAGCGTGACACACCACTCGCACGCACACACACACATGCACACAAACTGTTAACCTCCTTTTTTTTTTTTTTTTTTTTTTAAATCTTCACGTGTGAGGTCTGTATATGAGTAAGCTCAACCAGCAGCACACATTGAGTGTTTAAGAGAGCACAGAAAGACGGAACTGAAGGATGGCAGAGAGAAAAAGGAGTGCAATGTGGATTTCTTTTTAGGCTTTAGTAAATTAGCAACAAAAAGTAATATTTCAGTCTCTTCAGAACTAGTTCATCTTAATTTTTAAAGTTGTGTCTTAAGACAACTCAAAGAGTAAACATTATGCTTAAGAACTTATTGAGCAATTCATTTTTTGTTCATTCATTCCCATTATTGTAATAAAGTGTTTCTATTTGCTTCATGTATAAATTGTGGTCAAAGCGTTTCCTGCTGTTTTAATTAATATTCCCAAGGAAAAAAGGCACAAACATGTTTCAAGGTCAAGAAAACTTACTGCTCTATGTGATGGAGTAGTCTCACTTTACTTATCAAAAAGGATCAGTATTGGTATAGGTACATATAAAATCATATTTGGGATTCTGGTCCAGCATACTGTATACCTTGTCTCAGCTCGATAGCAAATACTGTGGTATTATGTGCCACAATTTTCCAAGAGCCCGTTGTCCATTTCTTTTGTTTACCAACATTTATACTGCTCAATGATTTATTTATACCAGAAATGGACTCACAAATTGAATGTGAATGAGTTCATATACTCTTCTGATTTTTCAGCATTTCTAATTTCCAAAGCAACAGAAACTGTCAACAGTAATCAGCTAAATTATAAATTGGTTGCAACCTTATCGTTACGATAGGAGTCTTTTAACATCAAAATTTGTTGGCCCTCTTTCACATTTTTGGTAAAGAATATCCCGCAGAAGATGAACTGTGTGTGACATCATGCACTTTTACACGAGTACTGCTCGGCTTCTCCTTGTACAGTAGAGGTCCTTCAAAATGTGTTCTAATACAATCAGATGAGCCAATGGTTATGTCCAGAGGTGGAGTGGGGCAAAAATAAATAAATAGTTGGGCCCTGGAATTTTTTGCTAAGACCGGCCCCTTCATAATTAGTGGAGCACAGGCGACTAGTAATTTATGCATGTGTTCCCCGAAGGAATGTATTTTACAACGTTTCCAAAGCCAACTCTAATTATTGTGGTGAGATGTATATGCAGTATATTATATGCAGTTTGTATATGTACAGTAATCTCTTCTCTTTCTGCTACCTCGACAGCCTGCCTTGACTCAACAAAGAGAGGGAGTAGTAAATTGAAAACATACAAAATAAAAACATTTGTAGATCCTGGCAAAAATGTGCCTCACTCTAGACCATCTAAACCATTCAATATGGGATTATTCAATTAATAATTACTATTCCATTTTATTTAATTGGGTTATGGCTATTTAGCTCTATTCAGTGTCTTCAAAAAGTTACTTTTTTTTGATAATGGGCTAAATCTGAAAAGGGTTATAGTCATACATGACAGCAACCAAGATTTTTTTTTTTTTTTTTTTAAGAAAAAGGGTTTGAGTCTGCTTCAGGAATGCTTATTACCAAATAATAGCAGTATCATTTTGAAAAAGAAAAAAGTAAACTTTTTGCCTTATAGCTATTTAAAATTTCATCGTCAACTTGAGTTGTGACTTCAGAAGTCTTTCAAATAAACTTTGTGAAAACCGCATGAGTAAATAAACATGTAAAGTTCTACCTACGTAGCCAGATGCTATGTAAAAAAAAAAAAAACAACTTCATCAGGAGCTAGCTATCCGACGTTTGGTGACTTTTGCTATTAACATCGCCACTTTCAGTTTCTGTTTAGTTCAATTGATTTTTTTTATCTCTTTTCTTGAAACAATTTCTACGATGTATTTTCTGGACTAGCTTGATATGGTGGCTATGACTTCAGGTTAGAAGGTGCTCCCTGCCTTAAAAACGTAGAACATGCATCTGTATCAAGCAAAAACAGAGCTTCTTTATGAACTCGTGCAAAACAAAGGTCTTGACATTGCCTTTCTTACATTTATTAATTTTTTTTTATAATTTTGATAATTCTTAAATTTCATAGCTTTGATTTTTTTAATTTTCTGTCATTTACATACGAGTACTTTTTAAAACAGGTTTTACTGCAGCATAGAGTTGCTACCAAGTCAAACTATTACAGAGCCTTTCAAAACACCTTTAACCCAAGTATCTAAAATCCTACCACAGTGCCTAAAACTGAAAAATTGCTCCTCATCTACCATGTCACAGCATTAACCATTGGCTATTTTACCACAAAATGGTGGCAGAGGTGCCAATTTTGTGGGAAGTAGGCATTATCACCCTGTCATGTGCAACGACAACTGATTAGGATTGATTATGATACTGTATTATTGTCATTTGTTAAATTGATTATTATTGCGTATAATACTACTAAATTGGTTTCAAAGTCTGCATTTGTGGCTGCTCGTCTCCCCACCGGCTTCTGCTGCTGCTGGTGTATTGCCGTCACAGACGAGGAGACGACGAGAGTTCCTCAAATGAACAAATCTAGTAAACCGTTTGCGTGTTGTGCAGCATCTAAGATGATGACATTCTTAAATTTCACGTTACAATATGGTCTTCTCACTACACGGATGTGAAACGAGCAGCGTGACAACTGGACCCCACAGAAAACACGACAAAACACTTTTGTCTGACACCCCTCTTACATATAGACCAACGGGGCGCCCGCTCTAAATAATAGAAAAGGGAGGCGGGGGAGGGGGGGGGTTGGAGCTGCAACAATATTGTGATTGGCACCAGAGGAGTGCTGGCCCAGTGGGCGGGCCTGATGGCCAGTTCGCCCCAGACTCCGCCTCAATGTCAGCTTAGAGTTCTGTATTTCTTTTCTCTTTCAATCATCAAGCAAAACTCCAGACATCACTGCCACTACTTGAAGAACAAGTTCTTTGCCAATTCTTACTTTCAGCAACTTAATATTTGTGAGAGTCAAGCTTGAGAATGTCACAAAAGGAAGTTCAAAATAAAAGTCGGCTGCTGAACTTCCTCCTTTTGTGCTTTCATTTGAAGTGAACATCAGCAACACAAACTGGCTCCGGCCAATCAGATAGCAGCTGACAGTGCAATTACTCATGAAATTTCTCAGCATTATTGTAATTCTTGCCAGGCGGCGCCTGATAAGTGAACATGTAGCCAGACAGGGCGAGGTCCTTGAGGCCCAAACTAATTTACGGCTGCCGCTTTTATTGAGGAGCAATGCTACCTAACTCTTGCCCACCTCGAAGCCTGTGTGTCGGCCGTTTTATATTCGCGGGCCGGGTTATTTATTTGGAACAATTTCCTCTCTATCACAGAACGCGGCTAATGCCCAGTTTTAATACCTTATTTACACATGGAAACGTGTGCAGAGGAGAGGAAAATGAATGGACCCCCGCCTGCCGCTCCGATCTGTTATATCACAGTTTAACAATCTGGATCGCTAATAGAACCATTTATCATGGCGTGCTCATTTATTCCACGGGAGCGGCCCAGGTCTCGGTCCCAGAGGCCTATGGAAATGGGGTGCATGTAATGAAGCTCAAGCGAGAGTCACTTTGTTTAAAAAGTGAAGATGCGGCACTCCGAGTCAATTAGAATGGACCCAGGTGCTCCTGTCTGCTCCCTCCACACGGGCCGCACGGCGACCCACCTCATTCAATCGAATTTCACCACGCAGGAAACCTGAAGTGACGTGAAAGAAAAGGGGTGCGGGAAAGTTTGTTTGCGTATTTACTTACAATTCGCAGTGATCAAACGTGTTTCCTGTCACACACGAACGTTCTCACGCTTTTGGAGAGATAATTATGCATCGGCCCGCTCATGCCTGCCAGGTGAAACCTATGTGAACTTGCCAGTGTAAAAAAAAAAAAAAAAAAAAAAGAAAAAAAGTTAATACTTTTATCCAAAACAACAATGAAACGGAAACATCTGTTGTTCAAACACGATCTTGAATCTTCCAATTTATAACTTCATGTACAATCTAAAATACAAGCATGGAGAGGATATAAAAGTCTTCATGAGTTCATTGCAAAATATTAAGAATTCCATTTTTTTCCTTTAGCTGAATGTTATCACTTTTAACGTTAGGAGTGAGGTTCCCATTAGGGCAGCCAATCGCTCATCCTGTGGAGTGAGATCGGCTTATCCCCGTGCCTGTGTGGGTTTTCTCCCGTCACTCCGGTTTCCTCCCACACCCCAAAACAGGCATTAACTGGAGTCTCTATATTGCCTTTAGGTGTGTATGTGAGTGTGAATGGTTGTTAATGTGCCCTGCGATTGGCTGACGACCAGTTCAGGGTGCACCCCGCCTCCTGCCCTAAGAAAGCTGGGATAGGCTCCAACCTTCCTGCAACTCTTTTGAGGATAAATGGCTCAAATAATGGATGGACTAGAACCGATGAGGATCTCATTTTGTCAGAGTTCAGTTGTAAAAATTTGGAGGCTTTCCAGCAATCTCATGTCAAAGTGGTCACGTATTCTTCTGAAGTTTGAACTGACTTCCCATAAAATGCGGTGACCACGTGCTCAGATGGGGGAAGTGGAAGCGGCTGCTGACATCCATCCTGTTGAGGACTCAAGCTCATGACCGAGTCACGCTGGTCTTCAGGGAGGGCTGTTATTGCTTAGCCCCTTCCGGGATCGTTGGCAGAGAGGTAGAGTGGCGGACCTTTATAGAGCTCATGCACGTGACGTCACCATTTGCATGGCGCCATATTGCCGGACAAACAGCGTTGTTCGACATTGTGGGAGACATTGAACCTGAGGAGAATATTTACAATACCCGAGACCTGTTGTGCTGTTGGTTGTCAGAACAGACGACACAGATATTCAAAGAGATCATTCTGTAGCATACCAGATGAAAATACCAGAAAAGATCAATGGATTTCGGCTATTAAACAGGATGGATGGTGCCCAACCAAATACACACAACTGTGTACCGATCATTTCATTTCAACTAGGAATTGTTCTTCTCAATCTCAAACTACCAATAAGTATTTATTATTCCAAATTGACTCATTTGAGAACAATGCATATTTAAAAAAAAAAAAAAAAAAAAACCTCTGTCGCAAGGAAAGTTTTATGTAGATTTACGTGTGGCAGTGACACGCTTCCGTCTATGGAGGAGCCGACACCCTGTCCTCTTTTTTTTTTCCTCCAATCAGTTAATGAATGCAAGTTTGTGTAAAACCAGGGGTCATTTATTTAAATATTGGTATTTGTATTGAAAAAAATCTGAGTGGGTCCATCACTCTGTGGGATTTATTCCTGATTGACAACAGCAACAAAGTATTTGTATGCGTCCAGACTTTTCTACGCTTTCAAACGCTTCTGTGTAAATCTCGAAGACTTACTCACCAGATACTTGTGTAGCTCCAGTTGTCCAAGCAAGCGGAAGGGAATCAACAGTCCACTTTCTTTTCGGTTAAAACATCAACTTCGGCATTAAATATGGGTCCTCTATTCCGAGTGTCTCTAATTTTTCCACGTACTGTACCTACATTTATTATCACCTTCTAAATGTTTGATGCTATCAAGCAAACTCTGGATGTCATGCTATAAGACGTTTTTTCGTTTCATCTCAACGGAATTAACTTGCAACAATGCTTTGTTTGACCGGCAATATGGCGAGTCACGTGATTTGATGACGTAGGTGCACGAACTCTATAGGGCCTATATTCCTGTATGGTCCGCATGAAAGATCAACACGTCGTTGAAACAGATGGTGACAAATGTTTCTTGGAAGAGGATCAAGACATTAATGAGTGTTCTTCAGGTGGTAAAAGGTAGACTTAGTCACAGCTTTTAGTTGGCTTCTAAAATTCAAGTTTGTGTCGATAATCACACCAAGTTTCCTTGGAATTGATCTGTAGCTGTTCAGCATCAGCTGCAAGGTGAGTGGGGATGGGGCCAGGTGGCTTTAAGAGAGGCGTGTTCGTGATCAGGACGATAAGATACGGCGAGTTATTGATGACAGCATGCCGTAACTGGAGACCGGAGCTCCCGGAAGCACTCGGGGTGAGAAGGGGTGATCAGGCCTCTGGCAGAGAAAAATGTGCATGGTCTAAAGAAAGGAGCACTTATCTTCTGGAGAAAAATAGTCCCTCTCTCCAAGGGTCAGCAGGATGTTTCACTTTGGCTCATTCTTAAAAACAGACTCAAAAACTAACTAAAGTTAATGATCATCTGCAGGACCATCATAAACACAATACTCAAATAATGATATACAGTAGTTTAATCCACAGTGTTTGGTTCTACCATTTGGTAAAAACTACATATGCAGTGGGCTGACGACAAGTCCAGGGTGTACTCTGCCACTTGCCTAAAGTTAGCTGGGATAGGCTCCAGCACACCTGTGACTCCAATGAGGATAAGTGCTGTCGTTCATTTTGGGATTTCACCACCATCGACAGCATCAAAGAATGATGTCTTGGGTCATTCTCGATGCAACAGAAAGTTGTGTGCTAACTAAAAGACGTGCAGATATGAGAATGTTTTTAACTCAATTCATTTTCTCGTTTGGAAACGCCCTACTGTGATAAATTGCACGATCACAATGTTTGTTGTACAACACTTTTCAGAGACATCTCCATAATTGTCGGAATGGCTAAGGCACAAGCCATCCACTTACTCAAAGAGCTCCGACTGTACAAGCACATGTTCATTCATTGGGTTGTAAATAGATGGAGATGAGCAATAACATGAAACAGTTGCACACGTGAGGAGATTATACAGTACATCCTTACAGAGGCCGACACGTATTTCTTACACACTGAACTTTACAATCGTAATAGAGGTGTGAGTGTGTGTGTGTGTGTGTGTGTCCACACACAATTTCTTTGGTAAAGGAGAACTGTACCACGGCAAAAAGTATACATTTTATTTAGGAAATGTAGTGAATGCCTAAAATATGCATCATGAAGTGAAGTACTTGTGAAGATTTTGAGGGTCCTAGTGACTGACAGCCGTAAGTTTGACAAACTTCCCTTACCGTGGTTTTGCTTTCTTGAAGGACAACACAAATACACAATGATACACTGGAAGGTTTTCACATAGGATCCCTATAAACAACCTTGATAAAAGGGAAGATGGTGACATAAATAATACAATAGAGAGTGGCCAATTGTGAAAGCTGTTGTGTATGCTCACACCTGCATGGGAAGCCATTAGCACTTTACACTCTAATTGTAGTGCTGATGTGCTTTGTCATGTGGTGGTTGGTGGTGTTAGCGGGAGCTAATTAGCCACCAAACCAGGCCAAGTATTGAGTGAAATAAATACGGCTGTTTTTGTGATGCTCCCATTTCAGTCACAAGGCTGTGACCAAGAACGTCAAAACAAGTCCAGTTCCCGTAATCTCTTTGTGAAAACAAGATTAAGATAAAGACTTAATTTTTGTACTTGGATCAAGATGGCTTTTTACAAAGCGATTTACTATTATTTTTCTGAATATTTATTATTCCAGGTCAGAGGGAATCTATGAACATGTTCATATCCCTCCTACAAGCATCAACACTGTTCACAAGAGACCCCATTTAGTTGTTGTGGCATTCTGCAGATGACACTCACAAAGATCCTCACAGAAAGAACCTTCAGGTGTTATTCTTAGCTCTGCATGCCTCCCTGAGCATGAGAAGAACTGGGTCTTTGTTTAATTTAGAGATGGCACATTGGAGTCATTTTCCATAATCCCAAGCGCCCCCCTGGTGAGGGTACCAGTGGGCTAATATGGATGTTAGCTGGGGAGCACCATGACAGCCCCACAAGCGCAATTTAATTGATGCTATTTTAATTATCGCTCTCGTTCCCCAGAACGCAGGCGTCTCTTTATCACGCCGAGTATGGGATGATGAGGTAATTACTTAATCTAGACAAACCTGTGTGTTAAGCAGCGCTATTAAGACCGCCGGTCATCAATCAGCCATGCTGGAGGTGATTATGCGACGCCACAATCACTCTTTCAACATATCCACTCTTCTAAATACCTAAATCAAACAAACACCGTGCAAACATCTCAGAGGAAACCTATCAGCTGTGTGGCCTCGCTACTTTCAGCTCAGTCATGTGAGGGTTACCATTTTTTTTCCCCTGGACTCTTGAGGACTGAAGCGGAGGTGGAGGTAGCGTGTGGGCATGTGATGAAATAAAAACACTATCAAGCTAGGATTAATAGATGGAGCCTAAGCGGATCGGGCGTGAGGTGGACAGGGGCTGGCGTGGGGCTCTAGTGGGGGTGCATCAGGTAAGCCAGCCTCTCCAGCTCATGTCTCTTCTTGAAGCAGAACAACAATGGAAATGTCGCAGTGATGGGACAAGGAGACCACGCTGGCTGCAATGGTGCCTCTTGGGTGGGTGGTCCTCCGAGGAAAAGTTGCTTAGCTTCTATATTCCCTTCAACTAAATATAATAAATTTGGAAAAACACAGGGATTAATGATAGTCTGAGAAGAACATTCACGTCTACTACATGCACCCAAAAGTGCAGAGAAACGAGTGAACCAGTCGAAGTAAAGAGGCTATTTGTGGGGCCGTTTAGGGAGCGGTCAGCCTGTCAACTTGTCACTGGTGCAGAGTGAGAGGAATGGACCACAAATGCTGAGTCCTGTACGTCTGGAGCCCCTGCGAGGCCCGGAACCCCCTTGACACTTGGACGAGAGCAGATAATCATCCATGACCATGACCTCAACGCTGCAAAATCCCAGGTCACCCTGCTAGTATAGACTGTGCTGCCTTTTGAGTATCTCACAAAAAGGAGTACACCCTTCACATTTTTGTGAATATTTTATATCTTAAGACATGGGGTGAGACTGCAGTGATGCAGTTTGTTATGGTTTGGGCACTGGCAATCTGACCTCTCACTCCTTCAATATGTCTAATTCCTAACGACAAGCTCTGTGCTGAGCACATGTACTTGGGTTTCTTCGGGTGACCATGGCGAGGCCTGTTCTGAGTACAACCTGCCCTGTTACACCGATGTATGGTCTTGGCCACTGTGCTGGCGCTCAGTTTCAGTATGTAGGCAATCTAATTTCTTCCCAATCTGGCACAATCTCCATTTTGAGACTAACAAATTGCCCCTTTCCTTCAGCACACAGGAACAAAGTGAAATTGACCGCCTACGTCACTTCTCACTGAAATAATGCATTCATGTCACGTGAAATCTTATTCCAAAAATTTCAAATTAAAGGTGGTAACTTCCTTCAATTCTAAAGAGTAACAACAAAACAAGAGTCACGAGACTCCACAAACACGGTTTTAGTTTAGAAAATAGTGGCGATACTCCCACCCACACAACCTCCTTTCAAAAATATACACACTAATACGTCACACTAACTAATCGCAAAATGGGAAAAAGAATTCTCTGTTTACTGACAATGAATACATGTCTCTTGTTCTGTGTTCTTGTTAGTTTGTTTGTTCTTTGTTCTGAATGTTGCACCAGCGTGGCACCGTCTAGGTGAAGATAAGCGTGAACGGGCATGGGGGTTGGTGGTCCAGTCCCCTTGCCCCTTCACTTGGAGGATGGTCAGGGCTCTTCAATTGGGTTGGAGTACCGCCCTCGGTCTTTGGGATTGGACAGCGTCTCCCCTGACTAATTCCCCCATGGGATGGACGCACTTGCTCGGCTCCAATTTATACATATAGAGGGGACGGGGCCCACCCTACCTCAGTGTGCCGGCACAGCAACTCCATACACCAGTTGACTAAGACGCATGTACTATTGTGTTTATTTACTCATATTTTCCATAGACACACACCAGATTGTAGTTCCTTTTGCTGGGACAACTGCCTTGCTCATCTCCCACATCCTGTCCTACTAGGCTCGCATCCCTATATCAGAATTTGATTAGGCTCCGGCATTCCCTGCGACCCTTGTGAGGATAAGCGGCTAAGAAAATGGATGGATGAAATAAATTAAACAGAGGGAGTATGTCAAACTCCCATGTTCCACAGCAAAACTGTTCCGGCACGAAAGGCATATACAGTACATCGACCATTCTGAGAGATCATAGAGTTCTTTGCCATGAGTTTTGATATTGATGGCACCAAATAGAGATAAAAGCAAAGATCTTGTAACACTTAAGTCGCTTTTGCTGCCAGCAGTTTAACACGTACATATATATACAAGCTATGCTTTACGGTGGAGCGAAGTGTCATTTCTTCAGTGAGGCTGTAAAGATCCAAAAGGTTGTGTTGTAACTGTCGTGTCTTTAATGGCCAACTACGTGATTTGTTGTTTGTGTTTCTGACATCTATGACAACAAAATGCCTGTTTAAAGGCAGTGGATGAAGCCTCAAAGCAAGAAGCACAACACAGTGCATGTTTAGACACAAACAAGTTTAGCTCTGACAAATAGAAGAGGACAGTAAATCTATAAAGACAAGTATGATGGTGCTCCCAATCCATCATCATCATCAGTCAGTAAAAACAAGCCTATGCTGGGTGCCTGCTTGGTGGAGAAGAGTTAAAAACTCCACACACGGGCCCAATCAGCTCATGAGGTTCCAAGCCAAAAGGCTGCTTCTGTTAAATCTTGGGCCCACTTTGATTATTCATTAATTACACTGCCAACTTTTTCAACCATCTCTTTACATTTACCCTCTCTGCTATTTTGCAGTCGACCCTCACATCTCCTCTCTCTTCCACAAGCCCACCGCCATGGACATGACGCATCATGAAGAATGCCACTCGTACCACTACGAGCCACACGCTGTCCATGCCGTACACAGGTGAGCCAACACTGTCCTCCACTTCTGCTCTTAGAGTTCGGTACGCCGTCGGGGAGCAGAGATGTTTGGAGTATGGACTTTGTGAGAAGAAATGGTGTCGGGATGGAGAAAGTCAATGAATTCTACAGAAGACAGACAGACTGGTGCCGTGAGATATGAGTGATGGGACGTGCGGTTGTTTGCAGATAGTAAATTTCTTTCGGCTTGTCCCTTTAGGGGTCGCCACAGGGTGTCATATTGCAGATATGAGATGAAATTTGCCAGATTCTTCCTTTTTTTTTTTTTTGCTTTGATTTGCGATCACAAACAGAGTACGGTGGCACTAAGCTAAATTCGTATAGGTTCACAACAGCTCTTTCACAAATAGTGAACAATTAATCAAAATCAAAAGAGGCTTTAAGGCTACAAGAAGTTAGAATGAAGAAGAATGAGAATGAAAGAATGAAGAAGTCATTCTTCTTCCTTTGTGTTCGACAGTATTATACATTACTGCCACCCAGTGGTCAATGCAGACACACCAGAAGGAGCAGTACACTGAATTACATAATGATGCACAAATGGTGCAATGCGTTACATAAACTTTAATTTTTTCAATGAAGTACAAAATTAATAAAATGGTATTTTTCCTTGTAAAAAAAAAAAAAAAAAAAATCAAAAGATTACTTGATTTCCTGAGGGACACTGGAACAGATTAATGCCATTTTCAGTCATTTCAATAGGGAAAGTTGATTTGAAGATTGATTTTGATCATTATTATGAGTGTGGTCACAAATTAAACTCGCATCTAAAAGGCACCACTGTAATCGGATGAGTTAATTTCATATCTACCTTCTGAGGGAAACCAAAACTGCGATGTGATTGGCAATGAAAAGTTTGACATCTCTTGTGCGGTACAGTAAACTCTTCATAGGTGTGAATGCTCCTGTGATTGGCTGTCCACGGTGAGGTGAGTAGAACCAAATGTTGTACTCAAGTAAGAATACTGCTATTTTAGTATAATATGACACAAGTAAAATGAAAAGTAGTCCTCTAAATTCTGATTTAAGAGTAAGAAAGTACTCAGCAAAAAAAAGAAACAAAAAAAATACTCAAGTACTGAGTAACAGGTGACCAACCTCGGATTTACTTTTAAATCAGAGTCTGAAGGTCAAATAAAATAAAACTGACAAAATAAAATAGGAAGATGCAAGTTCAGATATTTCTGAACAATATTAATCTAAAGCATAATAAACAAAAATATTTATAAAACGGAATATAGGTAAAATAACAAATTTGGTAGCTGGCAGCCAGCTCAGAGTGTACCCACCCTGTCCTGCCCATGCAAAACTCCGATAAGGTACAGCATCTCGCGGTCCTTGTGAGGATAAGCGAATGGCTGGATAACAAATTAAGGCAAGTTGAGTTATTAAACAGCACAATACTGTAGCCTCACCAGTGAGATTACAAAAACAGGAACAAGCTTGCAGTGAATATAAAAAGTGTACACAATTTTTGCGTTGTAAAATAGTTTTGACCAAGTGAAATCATTTTGAAACTTCTTCTGCCATGAATTGGACCTAGAATTTGTACAGCTTAACTCATTTATTTATTTTTTTTATCTTTTTGAGAGGGGAGGTGAAAAAAAAATGAAAAAAACTTTAATGTGACTGACTTGAACTTGATTTTTAAGTTGCTGCCTTCTTGGCCAAGTCAACATTGGAAAAGAAATGTTCTGTTTAAACTGGTCTTGTACTTGGTTAAATGTATGTATTTCTTTCAGCTTGTCCCGTAGGGCTCGCCACAGCGTGTCAGCCCAGATGAACGCTCATATTTGTTTGGCACAGTTTTTAAAAATGAATGTTCTAGCTTTTATAAAAATATATAAATTTATGACCTTATAACTGAAATGGCCGGGTTCTAAAGTACCAGATCACATTCAAACTCATGTTAAATGGAAGTCCACAAACACTTGCCTCCATTTCAATTTTCAAGTAGAAAAAAAACAAAAACAATGCATGCACGGAAACATTATTTGCTTAACTCATTAAAATGCTGATAGTTGTGTGTGTGTGTGTGTGTGTGTGTGTGTGTGTGTGTGTGTATTTGTGAGAGAGCTAGAATGCATATTTAACAGTTATTTGTGACCATAAAATGGGCGAATGTTGCCATAGGCACAGCAAAAACATCTGCAACTAACTGCAAGGCATTTTCTCGAGTTGGCGGTTCAAGTTTGTAAACCTGAGTCGCGTGCAGCTGTCACGACTCACTTTGATTGGCCCGCATACCCAATAGAAGACGTCGTGTGTGGACATGTGACTTTCTTGTGTTGTTTGATTCATGAACTTCGTCAAGCATCCATCGTTGTGATAATCATGTTGGAGTGAAGCAATGGCGCAAAGTCAACAACAATAGTTTAAATATAGAATGCACATATAATTATTGATAAATGAAAGCAGTAAGTGGCTTTAATATCTTTTCCCAGAGTAAATTGACCACTTCTTCTTAGCATATAGAAAATACTCAAAAGTAAAAAATGCTTCATGAAAACTAATCGGACAAGTACAATGTATCCCAAAATATTACTTGAGTAAATGTAATGTGTTCCTCGCTATCTCAGGTCCGGGGCGTATGTGTACTGGAGCTCACCTGTGACCCTATTGAGGATAAGCAGTGTGGAAAATGGATGGATGGAGTGCTCCTCCGTTTGCGCCTGCGAACAGTAGAGCCATTTATCACACAGTTGGGGTTAGTGTGGGGCGGGGGAGATGCTTGTGAAGGTGCTTGTGTCGGCGGGGTGGTAGAACGTTTTTACGCCTGTCCTCAATCTCAGCCACCTTGATTAATGTAATTTGATCTTGACAGTGGCCCCTCATTCATCAAGACCTTGATCTAGCTGTCCCTCACATTGCTGGTGCCAAATTCACCTAATTACAGCAACATTGAGCAGTAAATAAATTGTCGTGTCATTTGTGGCCCGGCGTGGCACTTTGTTACCATGCCCGTGGCACCCTCAAGGGTTTCCTGCTCCTTGATTGTCCAACATGACACCTCAGCAGCAGACCCTTCATCACTGCAAGTAGGCACGGGAAGTAATCTGCTGTCATACAGTACAGTAGCGTCCAGTAAGCTACAGGTACGTATACGCAGAAGGGAGGAAGCATTGCTCATCTCCTGTTCTGCTAAAGGAATCAAGCGTTGCCGCTTTTGGCTAGCACTTGTAATTCGACAACAGGGACGTACGGTATTTCACCATTACCTCTGACATTCACAACTTACACAGTAGTGAAACATTTCTGCATCCGCTACTAAAACTCTCTCACACACACTATTTGAAAATTATAGAATAATGATAGAATGATTGAAATGCTAACATGGAATATTGAAAGGCACGATGAAATGTTCACACACACACAATTTAAACACTCCCTTTCACACAATTAATATACTTTTAAAGGAGAAAGCCAGTGGTTTGCATTAACAATGTATCCAATAGGTCATGTAAAATGTACTCTATTTTGACAATGCGATGTTAAATCCTCTCTCATTTAATAGTGTTTTGAGAAGATTTTTATCAACAATTGTGAATTTTCAGGAGCGCGGCCATTTTTGTGAGTCACATGACCTACGTGCGCGGATGTGATGTGTACCGTGCTGCAACAAAGGCTCGATTACACGGGACACCATTTCCGCCCAGCGCAGATTTCTCGGATTTATCCTCATCTGATGAAGAAATAGCAGTGTTGGTTGATCGGGAAGACGGAGGAATACTTCCATACACAGCCGTGAGCGGCACAGCTCCAGGGCACTGGGGAGCCGTAAGCGCGCTCCCTGGTGACCGAGGTCCAGGGCTCGGGGAGGGAGCTCACAGCTCGTCTGCTCGGTTCATCGGGAAGACGGAGGAATACGTCCATACACAGCCATGAGCGGCACTGCTCCGGGGCTCGGGGGAGCTGTGAGCTCGCTCCAGGGCTCGGGGAGGGAGCTTTGCCACTCAAGGTTGCGTATGGAAGTATTCCTCCGTCTTCCCGATCAACCGATACTATTTCTTCATCAGATGAGGATAAATCTGAGAAATCACCGCTGGGCATAAATGGTGTCCCATGTAATCGAGCCGTTGTTGCGGCACGTAACATGTCACATTTGCGCACGTAGGTCATGTGACTTGCGAAAATGGCAGCACCCCTAAAAATTTGTAATTCTCGATAAAAATCTTCTCAAAACACTATTTAATGAGAGAGGGTTTAACATCACATTTTCAAAACAGAGTACATATTACATGACCTATTGGATACATTGTTCATGCAGACCAGTAGATTTCCCCTTTTAAATGCACTACTGAAGGGCTCTCATGTGTACTATTAAGATGCTCTCACACTAAATGCTCTCAGGAACTACTGACACACTCCCGCAGGCATAACTGAATGCATCAAATCGGTCTGGATGTTTGTCGTGTAAGAAAGAAGCCTCTTCTAAAGATGAAACCCAACAAAGCCTGCAAATAGTTGGCCGAAAACAAGCAGACAATGTGGTTCTTAACATAGGAGCCGAACTGAGGATGCTCCTCAAGCTGTGCTAAGCACACTCATGATACGTTTACTCCAATACCCAATAGTCAATAATCACATCCTAAAATGCTGATCAAACCATCTCCATCCCAGGCCTGTAGGTTTGCCAGGCAGCCCTGTCATCTCTGACATCTCTCTGATCCACCTCTCGCCTACCTCCATGGCAACCGGATACTCCCCCTTCAGCCCTTCTCACGTGTACGTCAACCCTCACATGGAACACTACCTGCGCCCTGTGCACGGCGGCCCTCCGCTTTCAAGGATCTCAGGAGCTAGAGGCTTGAGCCCCACGCGCTGTAAGTTTGACCGAAGTTGACCTTTCACCTGTGTTTTAGCTCCATGTGTCCTGTAGAAGGTAAGAAAGGTCCACAGCTGAAATGGCAAGCACAATGATGATGATGCAATTTGATCAAAGAAAGGTGATTTGCAGGCAGCCTGGAATTACAATACAAGATTGGAAGGCAGCAGTGGACATAAATCTTCTTCTGAATTCTGTCACTGTTAATAATGGAAAGATTCAAAGTGAAATAAAGCTCCCCAGACCAGATGAAAGCATGGTAGTTAGGGGAATACAAATATGAAGACGTGCCATGTGCGAGCTATGAAGGTCAGCTTGGCCCGCAATGGCTGGCGGCGGCAAAACCTTCAGAGGCTCCGCGCAATGATATGCGGCTAATTGATGGAAGGTGAATTTCTGTCCTCCTCAGTGGGTCTTGACCATTTCAAGGATGGCGGCCTGTTTGGGCACCCTCCGCCTTCTCCGACCGGGGTGAGTCTGACCAGGGAGTGTTACCAGTTGATGTCAAGCCACCACGGCTCCTATGGGGAGCTGCTCATGCAGAGGGCGGGGTTAGCTGCAGGGTCCCATCTGTCAGACTACATGGCCCCCATTGATGGTGAGTCATACATATTCTCTACAGCAAAAATATCATTGATCATCAGAGTCTAAAAGGTTAATTTTGAAAATCAGGTGCACCTGATAACATCTTAACACTTCCCGTTTAAAAAATAGTCACCATCGTTCTGAAAGTGAAGCATTCTTATAAATGACCACGGAAAACTGGTGGTGGGGTGACATCGGGGGTAAAACATTCTCGTTCATATGCATTGTAGTGTAAGTCCCCTTGCAGGGCGAACCATCCTGAAAAGGGATGTTAACTAGTATTTTGGTAAAAATGACAATGTGAAATTACACTTCTCGGTGTATATGATTATGGAGTATTTTTATCAAAGTGCACAGCACAAACGTACTAAACCTTTGTTTCAAACTCCATTTTGTCGCAGGCTACATACAGTAACTGTTTCCATCAAAAGGCCATTATGACTGTAAAAAAACTCATCATATTATTTATTACATGAATCCAACAAATTGAGGGTTAAATCATTTTGAAAATGACAATTCAAGGATAATAGTTTGTTCAACCATTGTTTAAATTACTGGAAAAATAGTGTTTGGTTAAAATAAGCACTCAAGATATCAACATATTTATTCTTTACATATTTAAATCTGGGGTTGCGCGGTTAGACTGTTGGCCTCACCGCTGTGAGGACCATGGTTCAAATCCCAGCCCCACCTGTGTGGAGTTTGCATGTTCTCCCCGTGCCTGCGTGGGTTTTCTCCGAGCACTCCGGGTCCCCCACCACCACCATGACCACCAAAAAAAACCCAAAACAACATACATTAATTGGTGACTCTAAATTGCCCGTAGGTGTGATTGCGAGTGTGACTGGTTGTTTATTTTTAGGTGGACTGGGATTGGCTGGCAACCTGTTCAGGGTGTATCCCGCCTCTTGCATGTTGACAGCTGGGATAGGCTCTGGCACTCCCGCGACCCATGTGAGGATAAGCACCTCAGAAAATGGATGCATATTTAAATCTGCTGTATATATTTGAAATGTTAGTACCTATTTGATGCAAGTTTATTTGGTTTCATGGGTCATATAAAATGTGGAGGCTTGGATTTGGCCCGCGAGCTTTGCGTTTGACACCTGTGCACGAGTAGCTCAGGTCCATTTCAGACTTGAAATCAATCCCCTTGCTCTCATCTCCTCCGAATTGGAATCAATTCTTAGTAAATTACCCCCATTAAACATGGCGCCGCGAGCCTGTCCATGGTATATCTTATCTGAGGTAATTATGCGGAATTATCAATTAGTCAATTAGCTACTTCTGAATCGTAATGAGGACACCTCATTCGGGCTGGATGACGTAGTCTTCAACACTATATAGCAAGGCAACTGTTACTCTTTATTGAAGACTTCAACAAACAAGAACAGTCCAGTTACCTTAAATTCAACCTTAGCGGTTTAACATGACCTGGATGACTCAGAATTTGCACAGAAATACTGGATGACGTAGCTTCCCACACAACGAGATTAAAAAAAAATCACATCTCTATCAATGACTTTTTTTGTGCGTTTTTACTGTGGGCACAATAAAGATATAACATGAGCACAAAATGCAAATTTGTTGTCACATAATACTAAATGTTGCTACAATATACTATTTTACTTCCATTTGGTTTCCCAACTGTACAATCCAGTCACAGCTGATTCATGGTCACATATTTAGTATTTTCTGTGCGTGTTAATAACATCCCACAAAATAGGTCTAAACATTGTTTTATACCTATTTCTAGGCCACAAATAAGTCTTTTTGTGTATGTTATATGTACAGTATATTGTGGCCACAATATTTTTGGGGTTAATGAAAACGGGCAGAAAATATGCATGATAAAAAGTCTGGAGAAGAGCATTTAGAAAATATAGATGGGATTTCAAGCCTTCACATCTCTGCATCCACAGTATCGCGACTGACCTCCAGGTTGAACAGGAAGAGAGCGCTGTGCATCTCATCGATGTCCGACGCTAGCGTGGACCTTCAGACGATGATCCGGACGTCACCGAGCTCACTTGTGGCATACATCAACAACTCCCGGTCCGGGTCGGTGGCCAGCAGCTCGTACGGACATCTGTCAGTCGGAGGACTTAGGTACTGGGGGTCTACTGAAAATAAAACCTGTCTTGATGAGTGCAGCAAACTACTATTTATTGTTGAGGATACTATAACCTACAACCGGTTATAATGTGAAATATTAAGACATTTTTAATTTGTTTCGCTACTCCCACATGCATTAAAGACATTTGAACTTTTTAAAACAAACAATGTATATTTTATAAAGTATTCCTGATTGTCCGTTTTTCGTCTTGCTGTCAAGAAATGGGCGACTATTGTAAAACATCAGAATCAGAACCATCTTTATTTGACAAGTATGTCAGAAACATACAAGGAAGGTAGTTAGAGACACTTTAGTACAACATACATGACGACAACAGACAGACAGTCAATTGTGACATAAAGACATTGCAATAACAGTCGAGTACAGCCACTCCAAGCCAAGTCTCCGTAAAAGCACAGACGTCTTTGCTGGTCTTTCTCAGAAGAGGAAGCGCGTCCATTTTGTTGGGAAGGGAGGTCAATTTCATTTCGTGAAATTCATGAGGTGAATTGACAGGAACGCCAGTCTGTATCCTCTCTTGCAAAGCCTCAATTGGATCCCGGCACGCATCCCTCATTGACGTCACCTGTGCTTCCATGCACTAGTCCATCAATTTTCAATGCAGCTTATCCTGGTTTGGGTCAGGGTGTGCTGGAGCCTATCCCAGCTGACTTTGGAGGAAAGGCTGACTACACAAAAAAATGGTTACCAATTGCAGGACAAATATAGAGACAGACAACCATTCGCACTCATACTCACATAGTCACTGAGTGGTAACTAAACCCGCACTGCCCGCACCAAAGTCGGGCAAGTGTGCCACTACACCATCAATGACTTGTAAAACATCACTTTGAGGAAATAAAAAGACTGGGTCACACAGTTTTCCAAATAAGAGGCAAAGTAGGGCCATAGATGGTTTAACAGAAATTAGAATACATGTTACGTGATGGGTGGCAGTAGCTCGGTATTTAGGACTTGGACTTTGAAGCCGAAAGGTAATGGCTGAAGACCAAAAGTGAATACATTTTAAAAATAACTTGTTGTTGGTGAGATGCTAGTCTGCTTCCTGGCTACTGTCAAGATGCCCTTGATGAAGACCCCTTGGGCACCCCCACACCTCAAGAGGTGCAACACAGTTGACGAAGTGTCTCCAATAGATTAAGGCTCGCGGAAGAGCGCGCGTACGACTAAGTGTGGACAATATCAACAAACACAAGGGTGTGTGTTCAAAGGTAAATGAGGGAGAAGTATCTTCGCTGAGTTTGATTTCATTATTATCAGCGCTTTATACATTGCAGAACAACTTTCACTTTGTTAGCGTATCACTGACCTGCTGAATGAAGTGTGTAATATTTTATGCCCAAGAGTCGGATTAGTGATACGTAAATGCGCGATGTCGTGCAAGAGAAATGTCTATTTGCTTATTTGTATCGCACCGGACTTTTAAGACAGGGCACTGGGTTCCATTACGAGCCAAGTCAAATGAATACACCCACTCCCTTATAAAGACGACTATGATATTACTCGTGATCTTTCCAAGTAAAAAGTACTCACCCTGCTTTACATGCGCAGTACGATTCCATTATTTTATCCTGTTGTTGGATTTCAATATGAAGTTTGTGAGGCATCAAACTTTTTTGCAACGATCGCAACATTTCGCTGCAACTCTGACATTGCGTCCTGCTCCATCCAAAATCTTAATTCCGTTTACATATCCTTGCATGAAATAGTTGAGACCTCTCTGTAGATCTCTCTTGGACAAGTCTGACGTATTTGGCAAAAAACATACCCCAATATTATCTGGAATACGCTATAGAGAATCCAGTTCAAACCTGTCATGTTCAGTCACCAATTTGGAAGACTGTGGGGCATGGCAACTGTAGCTGAGGGGGGCGCAGCTGAAGATCGGCAGTCGGAAAGGTCGATAGTGCTACATGCAACACAAGTCCAACTTGTGGACTGATAAAAGTACAGATTAGTGCATATTTGAGTTGAAACAAATGAGAACAGGAACCCTCAGCTATAAACTTTGTCTTACCACACTCATTCACGACCTCACAAATCAGTTTCCTTTGTTTTGTTTTGTTTTTTTAATGCATTGTTTCCCTCTAGATTCCCAAGTTAGAGCTCATTAATTTTTCTACAAAAAAATCACTACCTGTATCATTTGTGTGTGCTTGGGTTCGACAAATACGTCTGGTTATCGAGTACTTAGCTCATTCATGTAGAACCCTTCAAATTAAGAGAAAAAAAGTCTTGTCGCTTTGTCCTAAAGTTTTATACATCTAAAAAGTGACGAGGTGCCCCTTTACGAGACACATTATTTTGATCTTCTCTTTAAAGCATCCATCAAATCCAGAAGCGATAGCGGCGTTAACCTTGTTTTGTATCTTTTTTCATATTAACTATATGTTTATTTAACCCCCATATATGCTACAAATGTATACCGTTTTGTTTTTGTTCGATGAACATGTGACCTTGGTACTTTTCCACCTGCAGCCCAACCTTGGCCTTTCCTCATCCCATCAACCCTGTAGCTTACCAGCAACTGCTAGCTTTGGGCCACACTCCGCCACTCATCCAGCCACCAGCCACCTACCCCAGCTGCCAGCCAGGCCTCAGCCTTGGCCTCTCCTTGCTGTCTGGTCCGGCCCACGGCACTGAACTGACGTCCCAAGTAAATTCCTTTGTTACTTTTCATGAGGATAAACCAATTGAAATGGATGAAATAAAACATTTTAGCACAGCGCCAATAAACTACTAGATGTTTGTCATTTAGTAATTTACTGTAGAGGTACTTGACGGCACGGTGAAAAACTGGTTAGACATTCTGCCTCAAAGTTCTGGGGACTGGGTTTCAAATCCCGGTTCGCCTGCATGGAGTTTGCACATTCTCTCTGTTCCTGCGTGGGTTTTCTTCGGGCAGTCTGGTTTCCTCTCACATCCCAAAAACATGCATTCATTGGAGACTCTAAATTGCCCTTAGGTTTGATTCTGTGTGTGAATGGTTGTTTGCTTCTGTGCGCCCTGCGATTGGCTTGCAACCGGTTCAGAGTGTACCCCGCCTCCTGCTTGGAGATAGCTGGGATAGGCTCCAGGACTCCCGCGACCCTCGTGAGGGTTAGCGGCTCAGAAAAATGGATGGATGAATGGTCAGGTACTTTAAAAACAAAGCTGAGGTCAGTGACAGATTCATTGAAAACATGAATCGTCTTTCAAAGAAAAATAAAAATAGAGTATTTAGACTTGGGTAGTGTTGTGATGATGTTACTTTTGTGATAAGGGATTCCAATCTGATGGAGTTTTTAATTTGAATGCTTGTTTACCCAATGGTTTTTGCACACATGGTCCAGAAAAATACAGTGGAAGCTCAGTTTTTGCATGCCCTTATTTTCATCCTAATTTGGCTGTTGATGACTTTTGTCTGAAAATTTGTCCTAGTTTTTATACAGTTAAAAATAGTCTGTACATTTCCCAAATTTTTTCTTTTTATTGTGTGTGACTGTTCAGTCACCATGGGGCCAAAGAAAGTACCAAGAAGACAAGAAAACATCACATAATTCAAGAACGTAGTTGTACCATGGTACATAAATGGGGGATGTTTCAAAAATAGTCGGTCCCCTCTTTGTCACCTTTTAATGCCAGCAAGTCATCAATAATGGTAAAACAATGTTTTATGTTCATTTATCCATTTTATTACCTATTTACATGCATGTAATATTTTTCTGTATGTTAATCCATCCATCTTTTTCTTTGATTTAATCAGAGCCAGATCAGGGGGGGGGGGTGATACCTTAAGCAGGGAGGCCCAGACTTCCCTCTCCCCAGCTAATTTGTCCAGCTATCCCAGGAGGTTCCTGAGGTGTTCCATGCCAGCCAGGACCACCAATGAGGCATAGTCTGCTTAGTATTTCCTGGGTCCTACCTGGTGGCACCTCACAACAACAAATTAACTCATCTGGGTCTCTTCAATGTGGACGGCTCTGAGCCCCTCCTGGATGACCAAGCTTCTCATTTACTTTACATTAAAATATTGTTATTCTATACTAAACTTAGTTTTGATTATATTTTTAGGTATCTGAAAGAGATTATTTGGATTTTCATTAGCTTCACCGGGAAATATATAGCTTCAATTTTTAAATGATTCAGATTTAGTCTGGCTTTTTGTGATGTGTTCTTCAGGAAAACCTAGCTTTCACTTTAATATTGGACAGAGTGCCTAGTTTCATAGTTTGATGTGAACTGAATAAGATACCACTTGGTAAATTAAATGCATTCATGTATGGATTATCATTATCATCACTAACATTCAAGGATTTTCATTCAAGTGTATTATACATTGAATAGTAATGTGAGAGAAAAGGACAAATTTGGAGGATTTAATTTTAAGGAGTATTAAGTGGGACTGTATAAGATGAACAAATGACATTACAATAATCAATGAGAGACAGAATTAATTGGGTGGCATGTTTGTTACAGACAACATATGGTTAGTATAAACGATTCTTAATATTGAGATGATTTAAAGTGTAAAAATTTTTTTTATTTAAACAGTGACAACTAACTTATTTCAGACATTTTAATATTGACTAGCCTCAAATGTGTTGTTCTCTTCAGAATGCCTGCGCCGAATCAGTCATCAGCAGCACAGTAGAACCTGTCAAAACCAAGAAGTCAAAGGTTAAACCTGAATCCAAGGCACCAAGTTTAATTGTGAGTCCATATACAGCACAACACCTATGACCTCCTTGTGAAACATTTCAGATTTAGATAGTCTAACCATAAGAGCTTTATGTCTCCCTGCACCCTCATTACACCCCCCCCCCCCAACAACCCCCCTCTCCTGGGATAATGTAAACTGTGCCAGTGTACTTAATTTTCATGAAATATTGGCCAGTGGTTTAGCCGTCATATGAGGTTTTTTTTTTTTCTTCCCCTGGTTCAGTGACAAATTCCTGCCTCCTCGTGGACGGCATGGCAAGTTTGTGTGTGATGCATGAGCGCGGCACCGTGCGCAGGCGTCTTGGGGTTAGCACAATTGATGAAGATGGCGGTCTTGGGCCAGACACAAACACGCTGCAGTCAGCATGTTCACATGCACGATTGCACGTGCAAGCTCGTCGAGTCAACATTTCAATGAAGATCCAGACTGACCAAAGTTTTCCAAACCTGTTTTCTGCACAAAGAGGGATATTTATTTCAATGTATATTTAAAAAAATAAAATATCTGAAATTGTTTTAGTTGCTGACGAAAAGAACTAAAGGTAGTAAACATATTTTGTTGTTTGGCCACAAATGACCAAAAGGGATGTGTTGCTAGCCACAGAATCAACAAGGGGCCTCACTGGAGCCGAAGGTGAACGTGGACAGTGACGAGCGCAAAGCGCAGCAGGAGGCCATATATGAGTCCAACTGCCACTGGGAGGGGTGCAGCACTGAGCACGAAACACAAGACCAGCTTGTGCAGGTAACGCTCAAGACATGGCATCCAGGGCTCAAAGCTTCTAACATCAACGAAGACAAGCTCAGGACACCTTTATAAGAAGTCCTGATTGCAGCAGTTATCGCAATCCGTATTTACGTAGAAGTATAGATTCTGATAAAAGTGGAAGCACTCATTCAACTCCTGTACTAGAGTCAGTTTTAATATACAACTAAAGACTCAAATATATTTTACATTTTCAAAGTTTGAGAGAAAAGTATCCATCCCTTAATCCATCCATCCGCCCCTTTTTTACTAAAATTTCAAATATATACAACAGATTTAAACATCTGTCCATTTTCTGAGGTTCACAAGGGTCACAGGAGTGCTGAAGCCAAACCCAGCTCTCTTTCGGCAGGAGGCAGGGTACACGCTGAACTGGTTGCCAGCCAATCGCACGGCACATAGAAACAACCATTTTTACTCACATTCAGATCTCGGGGTAATTTGGGGTCTTCAATTAATGCATGTTTTTGGGATGTAGGAGGAAACCGGCGTGCCCAAAGAAAACCCACACAGAAATGGGGAGAACATGCAAACTCCACACAGGCAGTGCTGGGATTTGAACAACAGACCTCAGAACTGTGTGGCAGATGCCCTAACCCGCTATCCATTGTCCTGCTGTCAGAAAAACAAAATCAAGTAAATTACAGATACTTAAAAAAAACTACTTTCGTTCAATAATCCAATACTTGGTTACTTCCCCCCCACTGCCAAAATGTTTGACTACAATAATTCATTAAATTCATGCTTAGAATGTATTTTTTAAGTGAGGGGCCCTCTGACTTTCATTTAGTACACTCCAGGGACATAATTCTGTCCTATTCATATGATGGGGTAAGTCCTGCGTATGACAGCATTTCAGTCATGAATATGTTCCTGACGGTGCCTCATCGTTACGGTGTTTCTTTTCACCACACCATGTTGATTGTAAAAGATAAGCTCGAGTTTCACATTATTTTTTTTTTCAGAAACATACTGTAGGGGAAGAAGAAAGACCAAAATTTTTAGGAAATAAAAGCAAAAGCAAGGATACTTCATCAAATAGAAACAAAAACAAGACTTTAATAGCTCTTTCTTACCAGTCCAGAAAATACTCCAAGTCATCTGGGATATGCCGCAGCTCTCTGTTACTAGAAAAGGAATATGTGATATAGATAATGAATGGATTGATGATTTCAATCTTCATTGTTCTATTTTCATGATAAACTGCAACAAGATGAATTTCTACTGAGATGATGATGATGCTCTTTGTCTCTGTGGGTAACAGTCAGTTGTGTGTGTGTGCGTGTGTACGTGTGCCACAGCACATCAATAATGACCACATCCACGGGGAAAAGAAAGAGTTTGTGTGTCGCTGGGACGAGTGTTCTCGGGACCAGAAGCCTTTCAAAGCTCAGTACATGCTGGTGGTTCACATGCGCCGACACACAGGAGAGAAACCCCACAAGTGCACGGTGGGTAACAGATGGCCCAAAAATTTGGCCCGCGACCCCACGGGAGGATGGACACTCTTTAAACACTGGTTACTAGTGTGGAGTTTTCCAAAAGAACAGTCCTGACGTCTTGTTTTTGTCTCGTCTGTCGGATATAGTTTGAGGGCTGCTCTAAGGCCTATTCCCGTCTAGAAAACCTCAAAACGCATCTGCGCTCTCACACCGGCGAGAAACCCTACGTGTGCGAACATGAGGGATGCAACAAGGCTTTTTCCAATGCCTCAGACCGAGCCAAACACCAGAACCGGACTCATTCCAATGAGGTAAAAAGAACCTTTACCTTCACGCTCATGACATTTCTTCCCCCACAATGCATTCGGATGACTACTAAATACAAATTTATTGGTTTTATACAGAGCTCAGATATGGAGCTAAAATACAAAAGTTCTTTTTATAAAAATTAAACAAATTTGACTCCATTTCAGAAGCAAAAGTTGTTTTGGCTTTCTGATTTATTATTTCGCAATGATTTTTTTAATGCAGTAGTTGTAAAATCTGTTCAAATGCCAGGCTTTTGTGACATAAAAACGAGACAACGCTATATCATTTAAACTTTTCCCACCTTTGTTGTGAAATATAATGTCCAAAGCAACTGAATTTTATGAGTAATCTTTTTTGAGAGAGGAATTAAAAATGAATTAAAAATGTGGTTGACCCTGTTGTAACTGGGATGTGGTTTTTGTTTAAAATGAACACACATTCATACTGATGTTAAAAGGGAATGAGCATGACACCTTCCACCAGTTAAAATGGCTCTCATTCATCCCAAATAAATGTCGGGATTTCGAGTTAGGCTTTTCATATTTTTTCATGCCCCAATGCATGATGGTGCCAGCACCATGCTACACTGTAGATGTTTTTTTATGATGGGCAGTGTTGTTTTTGCACCAAACATGTATTTTGGACTTGTGACTGAAAAGTCGGCTGTATTGGATGATATCAAAATCATTCAAACACGCATGTGGCCGTGAGAGGAAAAAGTTTGGAAAACCTGAATTAGGAAAGCTCACACTCCCTGCCCTTCTTGCTCAGCAAAAGCTCTCTGGGGGCTCCTGAGCCCTGAGTGGTGTTATCACAACAGTATGTCTGGGCTGAATGTTGTCTGTTACTGTTACTGGCTGATTTTTACTAATTATCAGGAATCATATTTGAATAAAGCAGACGTAACTGTTACACTACATGTTTTGACAGAAACCATACATATGCAAGATCCCTGGCTGTACCAAGCGTTACACGGATCCCAGCTCACTGAGAAAACATGTGAAAACAGTCCACGGGCCAGAGGCCCATGTCACCAAGAGGCAGCGCTGCGAACGGATGCCCAGGCTGCCACCTCAGGACAACAGTGACAATCAGACCCTTAACAGAGAGATACTTCACGAGAAGATTGCGGACAGAACCTCCCACACAGGAGTAGAGGGCTACACGAGTGTCAAATCCATCAAGACAGAAAATTCTGTGGTAAGGCGCTCATTTTTGCCCGAAGCATGATTGAACATTATAGCCCTAGAAATTTTTTTTTTTGCAAGGAAATGCGATAGTGCTCTAGGAGTAGCTTGACTAAAATGTACTAAACTGTACAATTGGTTGTGGTCTCAGGCACACGCAATCTTTTGTAAGAGCTGTGCATGACAATTTATGCAATCTTTGCTTGGTTCTGCCACAGCGTGCTACTTTATTCTAATCTTCTCCATGCATCTCTCTTTCCTTACGGGCAGACTTTAAGGTGAGCTTGGTTTTGGCGTTTACCATTTCAACCCATCATTTCCCATTTTACACCATCTTGCTGACTACACTGCTCCCATATTTTACCATCAAGTGAGATTTTAATGTACACTAGCAGAGTTTGCTGGCCTGCTTTAAATCTGTGCTGAAGGGAGAAGAGCCTCTTTGTGGCTTGCCTCTAATTAATATTGAAGGAACATGTAATCATTAGCTGTATTAGAATACTACACATCCACAGCAGCCGGAATGTCAGGCTACAGTTGAAACCTACAGTGGAGAGCCGTCACACAGTCTGAACATGATAAAAGCCACTGCAGGATTAATATTCACACAGTGGGAATTGGTTTTGCTGCTCTCTACAAACAGAGTCAACCATCAAGCTGTGATCAAGACAGCTTTTTAGCACTGAATACATTAGAGCCACAGAGGCAACTGAGGGTTCACAAAGATGCTGGTACTGGCCTCTAGAAAAGGCAACGACACAGACGGTGTTTAATTTGAAAGAACAAACACTTCAATTAAGGTGAAGTATTAGAGGCCCTTTTAAAGTCCATAAAACACATATGGCATAAAAAAAGAAAAAGAGAGCTCGGGGCTTTAATGTTTCTTAACATTGAAGAGAAGCAGTGCTAAGATTGAGCAGAAGAAAACACGGTCGCTTCTTGTGATGATTGGCCCACTGCTCTGGCTCAGGCTCAAGCCTGCTTTCATCCTGCCCATTTCCTATTCACAGACAGACTAAGACAGGCTATAATCTGTGAAGAACCCCCACCTCTTCTGCCCGGTCCTAAGAAAACACTCATTATTTACAATTACGCTGGGCGAGGATAAAAGACTGGCTGCGCTCAGGGCCATGTTATAGCTGCTGATGGAAGCATAGCGTTAGAGTAGCTTATAGGCCTGTCATCATTGAGCTCGACAATGACTCATCACCACCCTGGATCACTGTGCCTTCCTCTGTTTGCAACCTGGATAAATGTTGACAATCTATCTGTATTTGTTCAATTGTAGATGCAGCAGCCCAGCACTAGCAGTGGGCCATCATGCTACGGGGAACTATCACCACTTGGTGGGGCCACCAACAATGACAGCCGAGTAGAAATGGCAGGGTTGAGTGGTGGAAGCCTGGGGGACCTTAGCACACTGTGGAGTCTTTGGGTAATAACGATTTCAGTGGCAGAGATGCAGCAGCAGAAGCTGGTTTCATCATCCAGAAGCAGGTCACCTCTTAGCCAAATCTCGAGTATCTCAAGAAGAAGAATCTGAGGGACTTCTGTCAGTGGAATGCCAACCCAAAACCTCCAGCTGCCACAGATCCCAGCAGGTGGTGAGTGGATCGATGTTTTGAGTTGATGACACCACTCCTTCAGAAACTGACTTATTAAACTGCACTTTTTTTTCTCTCATTTGTAGTGTGGGAAGTGGTCCTGGGTCTACTGGAAAGTCTCTTAAAGTGCTATTAAAGCACTTCCAGCAGGTTGACATCACTTGACACCCTCAGCCTCTGCTCCTCAACCAACTCTCCTCCATGCTGCACCAATCAAACTTCATACCGTGTCTCCTGCAAGCCCATTTCAGCTGATCTCACTGTGGTCCAGGCAGGCCAATCCATGTAGCTTGACCACCAGCCCACATGACTAACTGTGCAAATTATGCTACAACCACTGGAACTACAACTACACTTTTGCTATACATCTGGAAAATCAACTTGAAGCTCCCTCAGCCTCATTTAAGGATTCCTGCAAATTCTACTCCAGAGAGGCGTTGGGGATTCTCTTGCTCAGCCACAACCGGCGCAAAACAATAACATTAATATTCTCAGTGGAGAGAACACTCTTCCTGAAGCAGACTAGGAAAGTGTTCCCCATTCTCCCCAAGGGTGCATGTCATCAGATGCTAGGCTCCACCAAACACCGACATACAAACAACTCCTCTGTCACTATGACAATGAGGGCAACACATATCCACAGGTGTAAGAGGACAGGAAACATAAGAGGCTGCTTGCCAAGACTCAGACACAGTGTTCATCCACCACCTCAGTAACTGTGAGTTAAACTTGAAGGATGGAATTGTACAATCTTCTCACGTAATACTTTGCAAAAACCAGATCTGCCCGTACCAACAGTACAACCTAAAGTATTAAGACAGCCACCTTTAGATTCTTCCCGGTTTTGTAAACAATGAAGTTACAACATCCCCAGTGAAATGCTTTGTCCTACAGTTGCCAGATCCAAATAATGGAAAAACAGCTCACCCCTGCAATCAAAGGAAGGCTCCTTTCCATACTTATCATAGATAAGGAGTACTGGAGTGAGGAAAAGATGGACACGATTGACCACATACTGAACAATGAGGACCACTCCGGTCTGTCTAAGTCTACTCTAGAACTCGCTTACGTCACCCTCTGTACTACCTGGTATCCTTTGTCGAGAAATTCCTCAAGCTGATGTGTTAACCTTGTGTCTTGGTGGCCATTATAGTTTTTCAGTCATGTAAATATTGTACTATTGCTGGTTCTGCAATCTGCTGTGTTCTTGTATACTATAATTTATTTTTTGACAAGCCATATATGTAAGTAGCATGTAAATAGAACTTTTTCAATGGTTTTGCAAGTGCCTGGCTCATACACAGGTGATCATGCGAACATAACTTTTCTTCTACTCTGAAATGCACCTGAGCTACCAATACGCCAACCCTCATCATCCTCTGTTTATTTTCTGTTTCTTCAACCACATGAAAACCAAAATTGATCTGGCCTGACCGTATGCAAAAATTGTTCAATTTCTAAGAAATACAATAGTAAGAAACACTGCTGATGTCATCTTTGATGGAGATGTTCTGACAACCAAATACTAAGGCTGCAGCAATACACTAATTTCATGATATGAAACGCAATATTCCGTTCACGATATGTATATATCATGATATTTGGGCAATGATGTGATTTGATACACATCATTTTCTGAAAGATTTCAAAGCAAACAGCCTGATTTTGTGAGATTATGTGACTCTTCCGTTGATGTGTATTGATTTAATTGAACTGAAAACTGAAAGCGTCGATGCCACACTATATGACTGACTAGACAGAGTATACAGCTTAAAAACACTGGAAATAATGAATCCAAGGTTGTGGTGAGAAAATTGGCTTCCTTCAATTTAAACAGTGCACACTATTATTTGTGTTGTTTTTGTTATAAATTTGCTTTGTTTACATGTTGATTGTATTGCTTTATGTATTTTCTTGTGCAAATAGAGGAACCTTCATTTTTATTTCAAAAATGTTCATAATCACTTGTACTAGTAAATGTCATTTATCTAATTCATGTCATTCTTTTTGATGAAAAATATCATACTATATGGAACCCTTGGGAAAAAAAAACATATAGAGTATAAAAGTAAACACGCACAAACCTGGTAACCACATCCATCATTAGATTGTGCTCTGGAAGTTGTAGTAGCCTGTAACATTTTACATTAAGTGTGTTTGGTGCCACCTCAGGTTTTGTTGACACATTTTCAGTGATAAATACTGGATCTTTTGCGGTTATTGCCCGCTCGAGGGCGCATTACAGTATTTCTGCCAGGTTGTGTTCACTGTGGCTTTTTGGCATGTCCCTGGTTTGTAATTCATAAGATCCCATTCAATGGGGATGAAATGGGGTGTGATGTGACGTAAGCTTCAGTTCATGAGAATCAGGGCAACTTTCTCCACGCTGGCCAGGTAGGCTTTGACATTTGCCATTGTCTGAGCGTCCAGCCTGGGAAGACAAACCTTGGTGAGATTTTCGCAAACTGAAATGGGATTGTGAGGCTCCATCTCATCCTCGATGCGCCTGAACCCTTCGTTTTCTCCCATCAAATAAGGTCTTTAAAATAATCTGTAATATTCTGCAGCCTTGGAGAGGTAGAAAGGAACAACTGCCATCGCTGTTCAGGTTGGTTGTTGATTTGTTTTGGGTCTCGCCGCTTTGTCTTTGGTTCCTCATTTAGTGGAGACATTTTAGGTGTACTCTCCATATGGGCTTTTGTGTGTCTCGCACTGAGGAGAAGCTTCCGTCAGAACACTCTGCCACAAAGGCCCGATTGGTAGAGAACTGCAGTGATGGTTCACTATTTCAAACTTTTGCCCATTTCCTGTCTGCATCTCTGTAACTTGTCCAAAGTGATCTTTGGGTTCTTTACCTCTTTCACCAAGGGTCTTCTCCCCCAATTGCTCAGTTTGTCCAGATGGCCAGCCCTAGGAAGGGTTGTGGTTGTCCCAAATGTCTTCCATTTAATGATTAAGGAGGTCACTGTGCTCTTGGGAACCTTAAAAGCTGCAGTTTTTTTTAACCTTGTCCAGATCTGTGCCTTGCCACAATTCTGTCTCTGAGCCCTTCGGGCAGTTCCCTTGACCTCATGATTCTCATTTGCTTTGACATGCACGAAGAGTTGTCAGGTCCTATATAGGCAGGTGTGCGGTTTTTCTAATCAAGTCCAATCAGTATAATCAAACAAAGGGGTACTCCAATGAAGGTGTAGAACCATCTCAAGAATGATCAGAAGAAATGGACAGCACCTGAGTCAAATATACATCACAGCAAAGGGTCTGAATACTTGTGGTTGTGTGATCTTTCAGTTTTTCCTTTGTAATAAATCAGCAAAAAATTCAACAATTCCATTTTGACCCTGTCAATATGGGCTGCTGTGTGGTAAATGGAGTAGGCATCGTGCACTCTAAAAAGAAGCTAAAAAACTGGATCCCTGCCAGGATTTGAAATGGAATGAGGAGATTCTGCTGAGTGTCCAGAAATAACATTTGCCCTATTCTAACTCACAACGTCCTTGTTGCTGGTCCCCACGACCTCTTTCAAAGCAGTTTTGAAACAGTTTTTTTTAATCTCCTCTTACCTCCCTAACACGAGACAGACATCATGTCAATTGTGGCTGGGAAAGTGATGAAAAAGCACAATAACAGGGGGAAACGGTTAGCTGGGCTGTACTTGAATATGAGCTATGACAGCGCAGCCCAGAGGACACCCTGCTCAAACACGTACAACAAAGCGGCTGAGTACTTCTGGGGAGGCGGCGCTCAGTGCCCGCAGCAAGAACAAATGATCGGAGTCTGTCAGGGAACTCAGCCATGGACACGTTTGATCTCAACTTCCTTCTTCTCTCAGAAATGGGAAGTAGGAGGGAAAATAGCCGCGGGCTCATGTCCAAGCAGAGGTGGCGACGCACTAAGATCTCACTAATGGCGGGCTCGTTAATTGATGACAGAACTTACTTGTGAAGAACAACTCGTCGCTGCCTGGTCTAAAGCGCAACACTTTCCTATTCCTCAGAACATTCAGGAAATGCTAATTATGCTAAAATAAATATTCAAAAAATTCAACCTGCTCCTGAAGGTCCATGGCACGATTCAGACCCGAATAATTTAACAGCTGACAAAAGTGTGCTTTGCTTCATGGGCCGCATTAAAGGAATTTCAATCAGAATCTTCGGCAAGTGGAAACTCAAGATGGGCACAGAGCCAGCCTGCTTACTGTTTCTCAGGATACTAATGGGACTCTTAATGAACACCACACATAAAATGATTTCCATTGGATATATGTTGAGGAGGGAGGCACGAATCAAGAAAAATGTAGATCCAGTTAACTTAAATCTCAATTCATTGACATTTATTTACAGAGCTTTTTAAAAACAACCACAGCTTAAAGTGCTGTAAATAAATGCAAATTGAACATAAGACAAATGAACATGATTTAGTCCATCTCCATCGTCCAAGCCGCTTAACCTCACAAAACAAGGGTCACAGGATTGCCGGACCCTATCCCAGCTAACATTGGACAAATCAGAAAGACTAAAACTATAAATTTTAAACAAAAACAAAGAGGACACTAAAACAAGTTTTGCATCTCATGCGGAGTTTACGTTCAAAGGAGAAAAATGGGTTTTAAGGCTAGTTTGAAAAATGGATCGTGAAGGTGTTATCTAATGTGCACTGAGAGGTTGTCCCGTAGTTTGGCATCAGTAATAGAGAAAGTTCGAAGCCATATAAGCTTCCGCTTAGGATGCTATCAGGCTGTTTTTGTGCCGTTTTTGCCCCTCCTCAACTAAGGACGACAAACGCAACAGTATTTAAATTTTATAAAATTATCCCAAAATTAACCTGTAGTCCGAGTTGTGTTAAGAGTGAATTTGTCCCAAAACAGAAAATAGCAAATCAAGAAGTGGCCTGAATGAGGAACAAAGTAGTGATAGTAAATAAAAATCATAGAGGTTATGCTTGTCTGACAAATATATTATCACTAGCCTTTAGATTAATTTGAGAAGTTATTGCTGGCTTGCTCAGTAGTCTAAGTCCCCCCCATACAATGTTATTGGGGGGGGGGGAGATGGAATTTTTCTGTTTGAATTTTTTTTTTCCCCAGGACCACAACCACTCCCTCCTCTCAATTAAGGGTGTGTGTTTCTCTTCTTTCTATTTATTCTTCATTTTTGTTTGATCATACAGTATTTCTATATTAGAGGACTAGAGTCTAGATCAGCGGATGAAAATAATTTGCATCTGATTGTTGTGCTGACATTATCAGAGCACACAATACCATCAAAACAATGAGTTGCGGATTTTTGATCTTCATGTGCAGGGTCAGTAACAGACAATATCTGAAGATTAAAAAAAAATCTAGGACATGGATCAGCCCTTTGACTTATGTTCTTCCAGGAGCAGCAGCTTAACTGACGTGAGGCATCAGACAGGGGTATGGGCAAGGAGCAGTGCACAGAAGGCGGGCGAGACTTTTTTTGATATTACAAGATCCGCGTTTGAATTTTCTGTGTGACTAGAGAAGACTCAATTGAGCATCCATTTTGTTCCACATATCCTGAGTCCAGTCACAGGGGCTGCAGCTTTAGTGGCGGTTTGGGAGGGATAGGGTGTTCTCAAGTGTGTACTTGGTCATTCCTGGGACCACCACCTAGTGAGAGATGCCCAGAAAACCTCAATAGTTAGCATCCTAAACAGATGCCCGCGCCACCTGATCTGACTCCTCTTGATGTGGGAGAGCGGCGCCTCGAGTCTGAGCCTCTCCCAAATGACCAAGCATTTCCCGGACATCCTGCGGAGGAAACTAATTTTGGGCGCTTGTATCTGCGATCCTGTTCTTTCTGTCATGACCCATACCTCGACCATAGGTGAAAATGGGAATGTTGCTCAACCGGTAAATCGAGAGCCTTGGCATTCATCTCAGCTCATTCTTGCCACAACAGACCAATACAGACACTGATCGTGTGGATCAATTGGCTCTATCAAGCTGTAATCTTCAAGTCTCACTGAACCAGTTCACGGCAGTGTGAAGCGGCAGGGATGAAAATAATCATCTCCAAATCTGAGCCAACGTCCCTTACTTGGAAAAAGGGTGTTATGCCTGCTCCGGGTCAAGGAAGAGAACCAGCCCCATGAAAAAAACTTCAAGTATCTCAGAGTCTTCTTGTTCACGAGTGACGGAAGAATGGAGAGATCGACAGAAATCAATAGTGATACAGTGATAAATCATCCTAATTCCTCAGATACTACTGTATATGCAGGTGGTGGGTATTAAGGTGTGGAGATTGATGCTGATCCCATCGGTATGTTCATCGTTGGGGGAGGTTCAGTGCTCTACGCAGTGCCTGTATAGTTTAGAACATTAACAGGCTTTTTTTTTTTTTTTTTTACTTCCAATTGTTCCATGTTGACTAGAATGAGGCAGTCCCAGGAAATCCAGTAGAGGCATTCCAACATGAAGGAGATTCTGATTACCTCAGGATAACACCAGTACGTGTCACCCAGCTCGCAATCATGACCAAATTATGAATTTGTTAGGCTAACAAGGCTGGATGGCGGCACTGCGCTCCAGCCACCCGTGTCAGTCCAGATGATGGATAGTGTTCGGCACACCCAGATGTCTCATTCATTTCTATTAGGGGAATATGGAAATGACCTCACGGGTTCAGTTACTGATCCATTTCACTTGCTCAGTTGATGAGTGCATCAGATAACAGTTCTGGATGGAAGTTCTATCAGTGACGTGTGAATCAGACACTAAAATGTGAGGCAGATGATTGTAACCAGGTCAGAGTCTGATAAAATAAGAGTGTTTAAATGACGTCTGTCAGTGATTATCCAAATCACCTTGCACTTTTTGCATGGTGGCCCTAAGGGACACATGCATTATTGAAGCCGCTCTCATTGCAAGAGGGCCACCTCCCCATGTCAGCACCCACTCAATATTAACGAAGGACCTCGGAATAATGTTCATTCTATGAAACAGGGGTCAGTGCGGATAAGTCTGAAAGGATAAAAACACCCCTATGGCTCTTTAAGGACCTGTATACTTTCAGCATCACCACATGACAACTAAGAGAGTTTAACAAACAGCAGCACTTCTGAACTCAGATGTGGAGGAAAGAAGCTATGGGTGTGGAGTGCTGGGACCTTAGTGTCATGAGCTAAGACCACATACATATTCATGAGGTGTCGCTATGCAAAATAACATCTGCTTTACAACTCCATGCCATATGTTTGGCCAACTTTGTCGTATTAGTGGCTCATCACAGAGAAAACAGGCAAACAGCAATGTTTCAACTCCTGAAGATGAACAAATGCAAACAACTGCATACTGAAACAGGAATCAAACCTGTGACTTTAAAATCTATTAGACCTCTGCTGTTTAACATTAGAACGAATTAGCACACTAACAAGTTGATAAAAATGACACAACGAATCACCTGGGTCGATGTGAGACTGAGGTCAGGTATGGTGGCATTGGTGTTGGATAGTTTGACATCAGACTGTGTCAGCATCCAATTTTTTTCAGCAGAGCTGGAGACCAAATCTGTGTCCCTCCACAAAGTGTAGGAGTTTGAGTGCCCCTCAGACTTGGAGCCGCATGTTCTCAGCAGCAGCTGAGGGAGGTGAGTGCCGCCACCTCTTCGCTTACCACCCTCAGGTCTCTTCTCACGGGGCTCAGAAGATGGAGGTCCTCATTAAAACCTCCCACGGCTGTGGCCTCTCATCCTTATCAGCCAGTCCACCTTCTGGAGGTTTCAAACCTGCAAAGGTTTCCTGAGAATGGCAGGTGCTGCAAAGGTGTCCTGTGTATGACAGGTGCTGTATTCTGATGAGAGCGACAGCCAATCTACACCTTGGTACAATTCAAAATGTTTGAGGACGGTTGGAATGTGCATACCAGGGCTTTTAGCTCAGGACACAATTTTAAAAAGACGAGTTTAATTTCTTCCGTGGCCACGGTCTTAACTCCAAACACTCACGTCTTAAATCACCCTCTCGCATTAACATGACTTGATATATATTTTATTGAGGAAAAAGAGCACACCATAATATTGTACTTTATAAAAACATAATAATGACTATAAAAAAGAATAAAAAAAATCTTTGGTCTAAGTTGTGCTGCTCTTTCCTGTCTGCCTTCCTTGGGATTGATCGACAAGGGTACCGGTATATATAGTACTCCACATCTGTACATGCGATGCAATGCAGGAAATGTCGCCATATCCATACATCAAATGCCTTCTATGTTTAATTGTCATAAGTGCCTACTCAGATTGGACATACAGTATTACCCCAGCTGGAAAGTGTTGGCCTTACAGTTCTGAGAACCCGGGTTCAATCCCAGCCTTGCCTCCGTCAAGGTTGCATGTTCTCCCCGTGTCTGCGTGGGTTATCTCTGGGCACTGGGATTTGAACCCCGGTCTTCAGAACTGTGAGGCCAACACTCTACAGCTTCTCCACTGTGCCGCCCCAAAGTAATCCATATATGTAAAAAAGTAGAACAAAAAAGCTCAGAAATCAACTTCTGTGTAATAATGTGAAATGAAAGAGGGAAAAAGTGTAAGTGGCTAAGAAAATGGATGGTTAGTTTGCGATGGTGTTGAGACAGCTCTTTGTGCTTACCCATCATGAAATGTGTCTTGACTACACGTTGGCAATGAAACCTTTTTGCATGCCGTAGATTAAGACTGATCCAATTGATATCCATTTGCACTGACAAGGGGATGGATTGCTGTTTGATGATTGATAGATTTTGGGTGTTGTCCTGGCTCTCTGTGACTTTTTGTACATCCATTTGTTCGTGTTTAGGACTTTTTCCTTGTGTCATTTCACATGTTTAATTTCTGAGCTCATTTGTTCAACTTTCTTCATATTTATGGGTGACTTGGGTTGTTTCCAACATCTGGTAAAAGTTTCTGGTCAATAGCACTTTGGGAAATGCATTTCAAGAGAAATATGGCGCAGGTTTGCACTTACAAGTCAAGGCAAAAAATATGTAAAAAATATGACGCCTTGTATCTCGAAAACTTACATAGAGTTACTTGTGTCTCAAGGCATCAGTGTATACATTATTAATGAAGAACATAATGGGCATGAATTGATTTACAACATACCCTTTACCAAGGAACTGCGTACCTGCGTGATGATCAATAAAATCGCTTAGAGCATTTTACTCTATTGGCAACTCAATAAAATCTGACCTGGGTCCCATTCTGGGTCCTAACACTAAAACGAGACAAACCTGTTTCACACAATGAACTTAGTCAACACCGGGGAGTTATAAAATCATGTTAAGAGTCTTGTTGAAACACTATTATATTCTTGTTTAGCCTTGTGACAAGAACATCGAGATCACAGGAGCATCAAAGATTCAGCACCTGATGCAAGGCTGATGTTTCTCCAAGTTGGATTATTTTACCTCTTCCTTTGCACTCACAGACATGCTGTTCTCTGTGCGGAACACAGTTTTTCCTTGTAATTAGGAGTGGTGGGCGTGCTTGAGACCCCTTCCAGCCTTCTCGTGTTTAGAGTTAACAGTCAGTCAAAGCTGCGGTCCTCCTCTGATGTAGGACTTCAACCAACCTTTCTCTTGGCTGGTCCAACAAAGTGAGCAGAACCATTCGAGGTGCCGTGGCTGCCACATTACAGAATATTTATGCTCAGCACAGCTTGGCCTGTCAGTAGCTAATCATGACAAGCATGATGGATGGTGTTTATTTTCTGATGATGGAACGCAACCCTCGCCTGATGAAAATTGGAAGAAAAAGGACAGATCACTCCGACTGGGCTATTAAATTATCAAACCATTTGCATTGATGGCAGCCAAGGCGTGGCTTGTTGGGGGGAGGTTGGTGACAGAGGCCAGTCCACCCTAGACATCTCCTACAGTTCTTGGCCCCCCACAATCATCCCGACACAAACCATTGTAGTGGAAGGAACTGCGAGTACCGTTGTGCAGAGGTGAAGGTCACATTTTTAGCCATGACTATTTTTTTTTTTACTTTCCATTATTTTAATATATCGTTAATTTATATGAGGCGGCACGGTGGATCAGTTGGTAAAGCGTTGGCCTCACAGTTCTGAAGACCCTGGTTCAATCCCGGCCCCGCCTGTGGGGAGTTTGCATGTTCTCCCCGTGCCTGCGTGGGTTTTTTCCTGGCACTCCTGTTTCTTCCCACATCCCAAAAACATGCCAAATTAATTGGACACTCTAAATTTCCTGTAGGTGTGATTGTGAGTGCGACTTTTGTTTGTCTCCATGTGCCCTGGCAACCAGTTCAGGGTGTACCTTGCCTCCTGCCCGATGAAAGCTGGGATAGGCTCCAGCACTCCCCGTGACCCTCGTGAGGATAAGTGGCAAAGAAAATGGATGGATGGATAATTTACATTTTACAATTTCTGGTTGCTCTTTTATATTATATGTAAAGTTTTGTTTCTGTTGTTAAATAACTAAAAAAATAAATAAAAATACTAACATTTTCTGTACTGTATACTCTATTCTGTATTGTGTATTTGGTTAGTTAGCTAGTAATGACTACACCCACCATATACAGTACATAAAAAAAAAAACCTTAATTGTTCACTCTTGAGTATTTGTAGCGCATCTCTATAATTTGAATTTCACTTTTTTAACTGAACTACCTAACTAACAATAATGAATTGAGATGTACATACCTGTAATTTTGTGGCTCAAACATGTCACAATGTTGCTTTGCTTCAGAAAGAAGCATCCATTTGTCAGCACGATATGGTTTCAAACATTCTGCAGGCACAGTAACAATTTTTTTAAACCACTCACATTTGACATTTGAGTTGTTAACGACACTCTTCTCTGTGGTGCCCCAAATTTAGGAGATTTATTTTCACTTATAGTCACTTACATATACAGTATATTAAGATAGAGTACTGGACTGGAACTTTCAGTGTGGCAAACAAAAACACTCAAAGGTAAACAAGTAGAGCAATGGAATCAAGACATACAAGATGGATCAGACAATATGAAGATGAGCGAGGACACTAGAACAGAACTTAGCTCCATGTGAAACAGTATTACAGTCATGGTGATTAATAATGAAAGCAGACGTCGTCCCAGGTGGACACAGAGTGTCAAGCGGACAGGTGTCAGTGCGACTCAGGGCTGACAGTCAACGAAGTTGTCTCCATATTAAGCAGACAGCTGAGGCCCCTTGAATGGGCATGGTGCGAAAACCTGCGGGGCCTGCATCTCATCAGCTGGACCTAAGTCGAGCAGCGGAGATGGGGGAGGAACTGTTTGGGCGTCTCCACTTCACGTTTTCCCGTTCAGAGACTGGAAGTGACCCTGCGCCTCTGCCACCCTCGCCAACACTTCTCCCATCATGCACCCCGGCCGCACGCAGCTCCCATGAGCCTCGCCTCGCTCCCTGCCATCTGCCGTGATTTATAGAAAAGGGCCGATGATTTATGGGCCAGTCATCTCACAATGAAGTTGTTCTCTTTCATTTGCGTGACCTGCCGACCTAGCCGCCACTCGCTGCCAGGTTGGGGAGAGCCACGCTAATCATGCACTATGAGGGTTTTTAAACAAGCTGGGGAGGGAGGGTTTGCAAATAGGCCCCCTAATGAAATTAATTTTCAACAGCATGCACGTGCTAATGAAAGCCAGGCAGAGGATGTATCTGACACACAAACTGGCCTCAAGCCACCAAGAAAACGCTCATTAGGTACCAGTGACACGCAGGCGTGCTTAAAGATGCCTCAGCGCGGGTGCCAAAAGGGCCTAAATCACAACAACCGCACTGTCCTTTATGACCAAATGACCACGTGCTCCCTCAGGTAGCTTCTAATAAACACGAACAGAAACGATCATCAGCTAGAGAGCTAAAAATCCCTGAAAAGAAATCTTGGCCTATTTCAATCTATCCATATACAAAACATCCAGAGAATATTTGGGTTTCAAAGTAACTGATGCTCATCATCACATCCATTTCCTAGATTACCTGTCCTTACTCGGGTTGCAGATAAACTGGAGCCTATCCCAGTTGACTGTGAGCGAGAGCCAGTGTACACCCTGGACTGGTTACCAGATAATTGGAAGACAGACCAATATCCATAATCCAACTCACACCAATACACACAACTTTGAGTTGTCAAGGAACACAACATGCACGTTTTGCAATGTGTATGGAAGCTGGTGTATCTGGAGAGAACCCACACAAGCACAAGAACAACAACCAAAACAAAGCCAAACAAAGACTTAAACCCCAAACTTCAGGAACTTGAGGCAGCTGTGCCAACCACAAGGTCACAGTGTTTCCTTCATTGGCACAACATGACAATTTACGATCAATAAATTGTTTTTAAAATCAATAATCCTATAGCTATTTTATTAAGCACTCAAATAATTCCCCCCTGCACAAAATAGAAAAATACTTTTTTATCCATTACTAAAATGCATTTTAGGACTGGATTTCTATCCTTAAACTGTGTATATATATTTATCTATATAATGCTAATATGTGGTACTGAGGAGGAGGAGGTTACTTTCGGCTTGTCCCTTTCGGGGTCGCCACAGCGTGTCATCTCAGATGAACGCACATATATGTTTGGCACAATTTTTACGCTGGATGCCCTTCCTGACGCAACCCTTCTCAGGGAGTGGAGTGCTTGGTATAAACTAAGTTGGGTCAACAGAATCAGCTTCCAATCAAAGTTAGCATTAGCGCGCTAGCAATAAAGGTTTTGGGTTTACAAAACGGTAACTGCTTGTTCATCTTATTCCCAATTCATGTTATGTGGAATTTTTAATAGTCTCGTAAAGATCACTTACATACGCTCCCAGGACATATTTGGGAAAGTTTATCAGTGGCTCCAACACTGCGTCCGTCTCCAATAAATGTCCGTGTTAAACATTTGTCCTGTTGGTCCAAACGTCTTTCTTGGCAGAAATTCTACGTCAACCTTTTTCTGTATTTGAAGTTGTCTTAGCATCGTCATCCGGTTTTTTGTTTTTGTTTTTTTCCCAGCCCTAATCACAATACTGTTATGACACATGGAGGAGTAAGTACAGATATATATATATAGTTTCCTTTCGGGGTCGCCACAGCGTGTCATCTCAGATGAACGCACAAATTTGTTTGGCACAATTTTTACGCCGGATGCCCTTCCTGACGCAACCCTTTTCAGGGAGTGGAGGCCCCAGTGGGATACGAACCCACAACCCCTGGTTTATCAAACCAGTGCTCTAACCACTGACCCATTTTTTTTTCCTTAGCCTCTTATCCTAACAAGGGTCGATGGACAGCTTTGGTTAAATATATCTAATTACCACCAGGTCTGACTGTAAAGTAAATACATTAATAATGTGTAAAATTGTAAAGCGACTTTTAAGTGTCTAGAAAAGTGCTGCATAAGTGTAATGCATCATTATTATTATTACTTAGCATGTTTTTGGAATCTGGGTGGTGGTAGGACTGGAGCACCTGGCCAAAACCCATGCAGCCCCAAGGAGAACATGCAAGCTCCACACAGGGAGGCCAGACTCAAACTCAGGTCTTCAGGATGGTGAGGTAGGTGTAAAATTGAAATTGTAGAAACACATTTCAATTTGTCATTTCGTGAAAAACCGCTAAAATAATGCTACAAATATCCATCCATTTCCTGTGTCGCTGAGCCCCACCAGGGTCACGGGAGTGCTAGAACCTTCCTTCCGTCCATCCATCCATCCATCCACCCACCCATCCATCCATCCATCCATCCATTTTCTTAGCCACTTATCCTCACGGGGGTCACTGGAGTGCTGGAGCATATCCCAGCTGTCATCGGGCAGGAAGCAGGGCACACCCTGAAGTGGTTGCCAGCAAATCGCAAGGGACATAGAGACAGACAAACACCCTGCCGCCTGAATGCATCAAATAATACTCTTGAAAATGTAAATAAATGCTCAGGTAACCAGGCCTCCTACGTGGCTTTATGGCTACAGTATGCAATACTTTTCCCACCCTTGTCTATACTCTGCTGAAAAAGAATTCACACTTCCTCAACTTGGTCACATTGTTCCACCTTACAATCATTAACTTTATGGGTTTTATTGAGACTTTGTGTGTTACCAAGACAAAGTAGCACACAAAGCAGTGTTGGATTTCCACCACACAGCGCTTTGCGTTCAGGCCAAAAACTTCTGCTGTGGTCTCATTTGACCAAATAAGCACTTTCTTCCACGTTTGTGGTGTCCCCTATATGTCTTGTGGCAAACTGCAAATGGGACTTATGGTTCTCTTTCTTTTTACACTGCCTGCACCAAAGTCAGGTGTATGCACCACTACACCATCGGTGATCTATATAGGTTGATTGAAGATTCTAAATGGCCCTGAGGTGTGAATGTGAGTAGTTGTTTACATGTGCCCTGCAAATGGCTGACGACTAGTTGATTGCCCCCAGTACTTCTGCGACCCTCGTGAGAGATGGACATTTTTCTGGGGGGGAGGGGTTAGTCACGCCAACCTGGCAGCACAGTCTGCGCTGTTGTACATTTTGTCAGTATTAAGTCACCACCTGCATGAACAACCATGGAAGGAGCTCCAAACGGCACAATTTGGATTTAAATATTTCATGTTGTCGACAAAGTCTGCAAGAAGTAGATGTCAACCAGCATGGCTTGAAAATTCAGGCAGCAGACACAAGAACAACAGTGTTGAACTTCTCCCATTAGCCATTTAGGTACATATTATTTTTTGCCAACATAAAACCTTTGACCGTTGCTTGTGTTATCATAAGAAGCGTACAAGGCTGTCATCACCATGTACGCAGGATAGTTTGTTCACAAATAAAGCTCAGTTAAATTGAGTTTAAGGTGCAACTTTATAACTACTCACAGCAATAAATACAATAACTCATAATAGTGCTGTTGTTCATTTAACTTTTTCAGGGTGTGAATGTTTTTGTTATGATTTATGGGGGAGGGGGGTGTGGAAAAACACTACGTCAATATATGTTGCGACTCGAGTAGTAGTGTGACTTGACTTGCTTTGCACAAATGTGACTTACTTACCTTACTTCCTACCTCAGGCTATTACAGAACATTCGGGAACTTTTAGTTTCAGCACTTGTGGCCTTGACTTATTTTGTAACTGGGTTGGTTGTTAAAACATTTATCCAAATATTTTCCAGCAAAAAAAAAAAAAAAAAATGCAATGCACATACCTCGTTTCTTGTTGGAAAAAAAATACAATATGTGCTAGGTATTTTTAGGTTATTGAGGTGAAATTTAGGATCTCGTGTACACTCGCCGAATCAGCTCCTTTTGACCCCGAAGTCACATGACTGATGTTGCAGACAGGTCGCTGAGCAAATTTATGCAACATTAGGAGTCCAAGAACGCGATAAAAGCGGCTGTAGTGATAAATAAAATTTGAAGCGTTAACTATGTCACAGCTACTTTTTGTTTGACCAAAAAGAAAGCTTATCTAAGAATCCAGTGATATTTGTATTGTTCCAAGATTTTGGTGTCTAGAATAAACGTCTCATAGCGCCATCTGCTGATGGAAAGTAGTCAGTAATTAGCCCTTAAGCATGGTAGAGTGATAGGGAAAGTACAAGTCAACAGACAATGGCAATTCAGTTTATTTAAGTCTCAATTGTGACATAAATACTTGCAGTCAGTCTGCTGAATATAAATATAGCATTGTGTGGTGGGGAACGGTAGGGGTGCATGCGTGTAGGTGCTTTCAATGGGTTTTATTGGCAAGATACTAACAACCTCTCTTCGCTCACAAGTCTGCTTGGTCCAAGACGAGCTTTGGTCTACTATAGGAAAAGAGGTGTCTAACTAAAGGCACGGGTACAAGATGACACCGAAAGTGGAACATTCAACGTTAACAGTCCCACTGCGACAAGGCCATGGAAAATGGAGGCTGTCTCTTCAAAGATTGTGATGCCAGGATATGCAGATCAGAGCCATACATGAGGTGCATTTGTACAAAATGATTGCTGTGTTTTTATTTCTTTCCAAACATTTACTTGTAACGCTTGGACTTAGTGATTAAGTCCAAAGTTTGATTTTAGAACGCCACTCCCTTTTCAGCGGAAGACAGGACTACAATCTTTGAGAGGAAATGCAGTAAGGTCATGAGGACAACATTGACGATCACAGGCTGGCTCAAGGTCATTGTCACCATCAGGAAGCTTTTCCAATTCAGATGCTGATTGTCTGTTTTGTATTTTTTAAAACTCAAATCTAACAAGTGTCTTTTCAGAACATCTTTTAAAAGCATCTAACTTATGTTTGCAACATTGACCTTATATTTAGTGTTCTATAGAAAACATTGATAGTGGTCTTAACCTATTGGTTCAACAGTAACATGATTGTTTGATTTGTGGACCAAGCTCAGGATTGCGGATCAGAAGATCATCTACTTGTAAGTAGTGAAATTCAAGAACTTCATTTATGAACTACACTAACACATTCGTAAGTGTGTCACCAAATCTCCTATTAATTAAATTAAAGGACTTAAATCTGCATATAGATTTCTTTCTAAATATTCTGGAAGACACTTAAATGTCCTATGGAAAACAATGGAATGTAGTGTCTTCAAATTGTGTGTTTCACTTCATTTGAACAAAAATGTACTGTTTGGCTCCAAAAGTCTATTAAGCTTGAAGTCACTGGCCAGCCAAGTGATCCTCTGTTGCAAAGACAAACCATCTTTTTGAAGACACGCCTTTCTCTGATCTTCCAGGAAGTCAGTCGATGCTTTCAGTAGGGGACAGCAGTTGGTGATTCAGCACTTCAGGAAAATAAGTGCATAGATGAACAGCTTTCTTTCATGAATTGATGCAGGAGGGTGAACATTTTCAAAAAGATCCACTTGAAGGGTCGACGAAAGGGGGACTTGTTTAGGCACATCTTCCGTTTTCATCGTACATCATGGAAAAAAAACTCATGATATCGCTTTCATGATGCTGATTTTTGCTATGAGATAGCATTACGTGGAAAATGGCAGAAAAAAATGCCAAAATGGTGCTAACAGGGTGAATGTGTTAAAAGTTAGAAGCAAGTTAGTAGGAAGAGATGTCGGAAGAGCTGCTGCTATTGCTGGTGGATGCCTGGGCCCTCTTAATGTAGAGGTTGAGCAGCTTCATCTGGAAAAGGAAACATTTTTCTTTACTGTAGAAATTTTCTTGTTTTGTTTAAAACTCCCCAAAACCTCAAATTACCTGGGATAAATTGCCAATAAGCATTTTCGGGTGTTGCAGAAAGAAAAAAAAAATCTGTAAAGTGAATCTGCAGGTGCCACACTGCAAGTATGCAGGGGTCCAACTCCACTTTCATTCCAATATATGTAATTTGTAAATTTTCACTGCTCACAACGGTGCATTTGGAAATCCAATCTGACACCCTAATTCTACTCTGAGTGGTCTGCACATTCCAACGTTTTGTTTCTCCGAACAGTCAGAGTTCTCCTTCCCATTTTTCTGTTCTTACTTAATTCTCCAAGTTCTTTTGACGTAATTGTTCTTAGGAGACCAAGCATGAGCTCAATTCACTTCTGCCTTGGGCCAGCTAAAATGTACACTTGCACGGTATGGTGAAAGCCTAACAAAATGGAGGTGGTGGTACCTTGCTGCCGGTAAGCTGAGACAGGTAGGGTTTGAGTTCTTCGCCAATCACAGTATAGATGGCTACGAGGCAGAAGACGCTGGCCTTTCTCACGCTGCTTTCAGTGTCGTCGTAGCCCTGCGACATGACAACATGCCAAACTCATGGAAACGAAGCACCGGCACCATTCGGGCTCACTGTGAATTTCGGCTTCACCTGCAGTAAGCCTGGAATGATGTCATGCAGCAGCTGATGCAGCGGCTCCTTTGTGATGCGTTCGATGGCCCTTGTCTGCATCTTGATTGCGGCCAAATTGATTGGGTAGTCTGCCGTCTGCACAATGGGACAAAGCACCTTGATGCACTGCTCCGGGTGGATTGAGACCGCCAGTGTGGATGCAGCCTCCTCTGCAGCACGCACCACCTTTAACGGATAGATGCGAATGTTAGACCAAATCAAGCAAGTTACCATTTTTGAGTATCTGCCAAAAGATGTCGCTCACTTCCTTCTGCGAGTCTTTATGAGCTTCCAGTGTCTTCATGATGGTGAGCTCGGCATAGTTCTTGAAGCGGGATGGTTGATTTCTCAAGATCTCCTTCAAGACTCTCAAGGCCAGCGCTCGGATCATGTACTGAGGAGCCCCAAAATAGAATTTACGTGGGAAAGTGAAAATACTCCAAATTAGATTCACAAATCAAATTTTAGATTAAACTGGAAATTGATTGTACTTTAATGGAAAGGTATCATTCAAATACAGTGGTACCTCTACTTACAAAGTTAAGTCGTTCCGGAAGTCATTTCAGAATGTAATTTTTTTTTTTTGTAAGTACAAGCGCATTTTACATGTAAAGAGCGTAATCCGTTCCAAAAATAGATAGCTCTCCTTACCCACATACTATGACATTACAGAACCTTAATTGATCTTTTTCTTTTTAAATCACTTTTCTAAAGCTCACTGGTGACTCAATTTTGGCTAGCAACAAATTGAAATATATATATATATGTTCTTACAATAGCTCATAACTGTAAAAAGTGATAAATTGGGGAACTAGTACTTTAAAGTACTACTAAACTTTAGGTCAGGATTATGCTACAATATACACTATATTCAAGTTCCTTTTTAAGACTCAACCTTCAATTTTGTAAATTCCTGGTCTAATCACATGTAAAGTTTCCAACTTTAAAATTCCCAGCTCTTTACATCTTTATCACTCAGCATCTCCAGGAGAAGCAACAGAATGGCCTTGAAGTGTTCATCCCAAACCACTTGACTGTCCTCCCGCGCCAACTTGAGCAGCTCCAAAAGGGTGGCGCGGCGCTCCTCACCGCCCCCCTGGGACAGCTCCTTCAGCAGCTGCCCAACCAGTTGCTCGGTCACTCCTGAAAGGGAAGCGTAATTCAGAGCAATTCTGCATGTGACCTAGCAATCATATTACAATATGCATTTACCTGGGACGTTTCTAGGGTTCTGGATCTCATTTTCAACGCATTCTTGCTGGCGTGCTGAAGACAATAGGAAAAGAATCAATCGTACTTACTTAGAGGAGTGATTCCGAACCAGTGTGTATTGTTGGAGATCATCAGGTGATACAAAAGTTTGTATTTCTTCACTCCAAATAATGTATTGTAACTATCATATGTATTGTATTTATCCATGCCAACAACACAGAATCATGAAATGCGCTTCTACTAAGATGGTAAAAGGCCCAATCCACCTGTGTATGCACATCTTTCAATGCAAATAAAATAACTATATTCTACAAATAAAGCCCACATTTCACCTGAAATATATTTAAGTAAACTGAGAGGAGATCATCGTTATTTCAGCATATAGTATACAGAATGTTGATTGATGGCATGCAGTGAGACTAAGCTGTGACGCACCATGTTGCCGCAGCTCCATAACATCGTAGTTGTGCGGGTTGTATTCTCTGAAACGCTGCAGAGTGAATGAGCGTGGAAAAGGTGTGTTCAGTAAAGAAGTCTTATTGTCCAGGGCTGTTCGACCGGCATCCACCACATCGCCATAAAGCCTAAGGTCAGCGTGGGTGGGAGCCCCAACTCCAAACTGAGAGAAACTGATTAGTACTTGGCGTGGCAGCATAACACAAAGAACAACATAAATTGTCCGTTCCATTCACCATAGCGTCCCGTGTTCCATCTCGCTTTTGTGGCTCTATCGCCTCTTCTTGGCTACGGTAACTGAAGTTCCGGATTGCTTCAGTGACACTACGCAGAGAACTGTCGATCTCCTCAGAGTTCAGGTTCTCACCGTCATACTCCAGCATGCTGCATAAATGAGAACAAATTGTGTTCATTCATAAAAATGTGCAAGTACATCTGGACAAAAAAGTGAGTACCACAACAAAGCGTTTACCCTAAAAGACAGCATGAAAACAATTACACAAAACCCTTTCCCCAATGCTTGTACGTGAAGAGGCACGACAAAGTAGACTTGAAGCCAGAAGCAAAAACACAGTTTGAACAGATGAACGTGGCACCTTTTGATTGTCCCCTGATTTAAAATAAGAAGCAGTGTTTGAGCTGTGGCTGTAAATACGTCCCTAGGTGTACAGTCAACTAACTCACGTTGTCAGTTCACCTATCAGGAGCTTCTAAAGCCATGACCTCATCATCTGGGCTTCCCCATTTTCTTTAAAGACGTAGTAATTTTTGCGCACGTAAACTTTTGACCTCGAGTAAAATAAAATAAAATTCTCTCCGATTATTGTGGCATTTAACAAAACTCAATAATTTTGGTATTCCTGACTGACCGGAAACAGGAGAGGTATAGTCTGATTTGACTTCAGACATTAAGACAAAAAATAAAAGTGTGTCAGGGTTAGGGTTTTGCTCAGTGTACGTAAACCTAGTGGGTGTACAGTGTACTAAAATACATACCAAAGTAGTTGTTCAGCCTGTCTGGAGTGGCGGCTAACAGAACTGCTTTACAATTGAACTTTTTTGGTTTTGAATCTCAGCTCGGATCTTTCTGTGTGGATTTTGCATGTTATCTCCAGGTCCAAAATCATGCATGCTAGGCTGATTGAAGACTAAATTGTCCACGAGTCGTTTGGTTTTGAAGAAACAAATCACTGTGGATGAACCCCCAAAATGCTCAATAATTTGGTGGAAAATATCAAATAACCTCAAGTAGTTTAAATCATAAATACAGTCGTTTGTCAGATTCTCCAGCATACATATTATCGAAACCCAGACATGTTCAGGAAAGCCAATCAATTAATCCTCTTCCTTGTCAAAATAACTTTTGACCCTTAGTCCTACCTGTCAATAGTTTCAGAAAATGCCAATTTTCTCTTTTTTTTTTTTTTTTATAAATAGAAAGCTACAATTTAATCTTGTACAATGAATAGCCGCACACTCGTGTGAACTTCCACCTTACGTAGGAATACTTCATTTCCATTTTAGCGATAATGATGAAAGAAAGAACTTTGAAACTCAATTTACAATCTATAGGACTCCACATATCAGATGACTGATGACAAAGTGTAAAAAGAAGCTGTGGCTGCAAGCCAGGGCAGACTTGAGATAAGTGTCAAATAAGAAGCAACACTGTGCTACATTAGCCATTTGTAGCTAAAAGCAAGTAATTAAGATCCAAATTCCCGACAGGCTCTATGGGAGAAGCAGTAAAATCTGAATTGATATTTATTTGACACATGTACCTGGGAGAAAGCCCCCCATGGGAGCAGGTGGTGGGAGATGTCAGCGGGCTGCTGCGGCTGCTGGGCTGGCGCGGAGCTGTTTGACCTGTCGAGCTCATGGGAGATGTCTGCAAATGACAACACAAGTCTCCATGAAAGCTGAAATTTGAAATCCCTGTTAGTGGGTCTGTGCGCACAGGCAGGCGTTACCATGCTGATGCCACTCCTGCTCTTCAGGTGGTTGTGCAACAGCTTGGTTGTCCCATCTTGGAAGGTTTTGGGCAGAGCCCCAAGTAGCATGGTGAACTCTGGGGTGTTGAGCTCAAACAGGGCAATGAGCACCACCTGGGCTGCCTGCATGCGAGCATGGATGCACACACACACGCGCACACACTGAGATGACGGGCTGCAGTTTTGTGCCACATTCTCGGGTCTCTGCGAGGCATAACTACACAAAATTCAAAGTTGGAGCGGAAAATATCTGATGAAAATGAGCTAGACGTCAAGTTGCAAAAATTCTGGGAATTTTCAAAGTTGAGAATCAACAGGAATTAACTCCAATAAACCAACAATTTGACTCCGAATAAGGAACTTAAACACATATATTTGAAAACATTTTAGAGTAATCCTGACTAAACAATATTTCATGCAAAGATAGTTGAATATCTATCCTATTTCTGAATCAAATACACAGAGCATAGGAGACTGCAGTACAGTGCTATTGAGCCTATGCCCCCCTATCAGCACTGTCAATTCCTCCATCACATGTACAGATAGTTTCCATAATGTAATACAGGGCTCCTTTCCTTTCATATTTTGAATGTGACTTTTTTTTACCATATTCAAATGGTCTGTGTGTTTTTTTTGTTAATTTTCGTACCGCTGATCCTCACGAGGGATGCTGGGGTGCTGGAACCTCTGCCAGCTATTTCAGGCGAGAGGCGGGGTACAGCCTAAAGTGTTCGCCAGCCAAAAATATAGGCCACACATAACCATTCACACTCAAATTCCCACCTACAGGTAATTAAGAGTCTCAGATCATCCTACCAGGCATGTTATTGGGATGTGGGAGGATATTGGAGTACCCAGAGAAAATCCACAGGCACAGGGAGAACTGCACACAGGCAAGCCCAGATTTGAACCTAGATCCTCAGAACTCTGAGGGAGATGTGCTAACCAGCCGTGTACCATGCCATAACATGCTAAACTCCTTTTCATTAAATTGACTTTCATGTTGTTTCAACATTGTAAAGTATCATATCATGTGAGTGCTTTTGCCCACTCGGCATCCATTGCAGCCTCTTCATTCTGAATGGCAGATCCCTCAATTTATGATTCCATTTCAAGGTTGCTTCTTTTTCCCCTACATCTGTTTTCTCAGAATTTATCCTTGCCCGGATGGGGGAGGGGGTCTAAACTAAGGGATGGCAATGATTTTGGTGCAATTTGGACCTGTGAAGCCATCAGAGACTTTTTTTTTGTGATTAAGGGATATATATACTGTACATAAATTTCACTTGACAAAACGTTTATATTTATACTTGAATATGACAGCTTTTAAAATTCCCCATCTTAATTTCTCATGGAAATGTCCCATAGATGTTTGCAATCCATTATATAAGCAGAGCTAGAGTCATAATCTATCAAGCTGTTTTGTTCTACCTGCTTGCACCTCTCCTCCAGGTTGCCCTCTCCTGGCAGAGAGGACACGGTGCTGGCTCGACCCGACAAATCCTCCCAGTTATGAAGGGTCTGGGAGTTTGGTGAGTGAAAAAAATGCTGATTGTGGAAACAAATCAAGATGTGAAAAATAAAAAGGAAGGCATGGAACTAGAGCAGAACTAAATGTAAAACTTATGAGACTGTAGAGGTGACAACAGAAACGTGGCAAAAAAAAAGCAATTACAGTGAAAATGGGTTACCTTCCGGACGTCAGAGCTTTTGGGTTCAGTTGTCCACGTGATTATCCGTGAAACAGCTAGGCGTGTCTCGCTGGTGTTGACAAAGTCAGCCGGGTCCATTCGGTGGGCTAGTGCTTCAATATAGCGTAGGATGGCCACCTTCACCTTCAGGTTGGGTGTCTGCGTCTGATCCACGATGAAGCGCATCAGAATGTTGAACTGCTGCTCATATGGGAAGGATTCACTGGAGACAGGATTTGCATTTCATCAAACTGCACCAACTTATTATATTCTAATGTTTCAACCAAAGTGTATATCCACACCAAGTGACGTCTAGTGCCTTTTGAACTTTGGCCTGGACAGAGCCCAGGAGGTCAGCACCCATTTTCTTCAGCAGCTGGGTAAGTAGAATGAAAAGCCAGTCGTGCAAGTCTTCCCGGTGCAAAACAATGAAGTCCACCAGCGTCTCCAGGAACATGCTGAAGACCTGAGTGAAACATTACAAGACAAGTTTCACATCTGGGATGCACTGACTGACAGTGACTGAGTTGTCAAGGAGGGCAAACACTTACTCTCTGGTGTGTTTTAGAGTCCATACAAGTGGGGAACCATGCAACATAAAAGCAGTTAGTTGTCATTCAGTTAGTTGTTAAATATGATCAGATGACTCTTCTGCTATGGGCATGGAGGCTATATTTAATGTGCGTTACCTTGCTGTGAGGATCAGCAAACATCCTAGTGAAGATCTCACAGAGTCTCTTCAGCTCCACACGACTGAGAAATAAACAAACACAAAGGTTGGGATTGTATAGTGTAAAGCAGTGACTCCCAAACACGTTTGCTGTAAGACATAATCAGAGGTGCTACGGTAAATTATCCCATTTCACTCAAATGGTCCAAGAATGATTATTTGCTGGTGCCCCCTGTATGGAGTTTGCATGTTCTCCTGTGCAGGTTTTCTCTGGGCACTCTGGTTTCCTCCCAAATCCCCAAAACATGCATTAATTGAAGACTCAAAATTGCCTGAAAGTGTAAATGCGAGTGCAAAAGGATGTTTATGTGTGTCCTGCGATCGGCTCGCAACCAGTTCAGGGTGTACCCTGCCTCGTGCCCGAAGATGGCTGGGATGTGCTCCAGAACCCCCGTGACATTTGTGAGGATAAGTGGCTCAGAAAATGCGTGGATTGTTAAATGTATCTTTCGTCATCTATTTATGACAGTCAGGCATAGTGACAGACAAAATAAAAGAATGGTTTTCTATTAGATGTCAGGAAGTTCATATGTAATGAATGCATTTACTTTTTGTGACATATTTGTTGGTGGGCTGTAAGATTTTTCAATTGTAAAGCATGTGCCCTGGCTCCATAAAAGTTGGAAATCAATGCTTGAGTAAGATCATGGCTCAGATAATGGACAGATGGATGTTAATCTAACTTTTCCAGGAATGTATATGAACAAGCATAACTAATGATCTTTCACTAGATAGCGTGAGGTACAATCAACTCATTTTCATCCCACACCTGAGAAGGGTTGTGTCAGGAAGGGCATCCGGCATAAAAATTGTGCCAAACATATGTGCGTTCATCTGGGATGACACACTGTGGCGACCCCGAAAGGGACAAGCCGAAAGAATCTTACTTATTGTAGTAATAGTTTCCCTCACAGGGCTGTTATGACTGTGAACCCATGTAAATGTATGACCTCTGCTTATTATAAACAACAAATTGATTCATAACTACCTTTTAAATCAGTAAAAAAAAAAAGTTCAACTACTACTATTTTCAAGGGTTTTTTTTAAGTGAAGACAAATGAGATATTTTGTTATTTTACCAAAAAAAAAAAAAAAAGTTCATGCACATAATTTGCATTCACAGGTCACATAAAATGATCTGGTGCGACGGATGTGGTCCTCGGGCCTTGAATTTAACACCTGTGAATTAATCACCTCTACCTGTTGCCATTCATACAACAGAAAAATGGCTTTAAATTCAATTTAAGAGGATTAGATTTCAAACTGGGTAACTAATGGTGAGTAAATTGTGACAAGCTCATCATTATTTAGGTATATGGCCTGTTTGTGATATTTTTGTTTGGTGGTATGCCATGAGATTTTTCTATTGTAAAATATGTGCCTTACTCAATAGTTTGGAAAACATTGGCATAAAGCAGTTCTAGGTGTTTGTAAGATGTGCTCAAGACAAAGATTGGGTTTGAAGTTATTAACCTGAGTATTCTGTGGCTCTTCAAAACATGCTGCAATCCAAGCAAGCCCTCCTTTCTCTCTGACCAGTTGGCGCTGGCGCAGTGGTTGAGAATCTCAGCCACATCCTCAGTGTGACGCACACCACCATTGCGCGAGCTATATGAGCGTTCCGAGCAGGCGCTAGAGGCATCACTGTTTGCGTCATCATCAGAGAACATACCCGATGACTCAAAGTGCCGTCGCACTGAACGCTGCTGGAGGAAGAAGAATCACAGAGTTTGGTGCTGATGTCCACTATGGGTTTACAGTAATTTCTCGTGTATAATGCGCACCCATGTTTAATACTCAATCCCCAAAATGACTTCAAAATTCTTAAAAACCCTGCGACCCAATGATGCATTTGCTCTTACCCATATTATCAAAACGTTTTTTGTTTTCCATTTTTTTCTAAATAATTCTGCAAGAAATGTAAGGTTATATGGACACAATACTCTTTGTAGTTAGTTGCTCTTATTTGAAACTTAATCAATTATGGTTGTTCAGTCATCAGTTGTATTTCAAAAGAATATTTCAAAAATTCTGCCTAGGTATGGACAGATACAAGCAAAACGACATATGCAGTCATAAACGATTGAAAGTGTAGCCACACTTTTTTCATAGCCTCTAGGTGGCGGTGGCATACTAGGATGAAAATGTGCATCTTTTGCACATCTAGGTGACTGTGACATGTTGGAATTAAATTGTACAGCTTCTTCTTAACCTCTAGATAGCGGCACACATTTATAAAATAAGAGTCTTTTTCGTGCTCTCCTATAGCCATGTACAATGTGCACTACTGACCTTTAACACTTTGTGGGGAATGAGCGTTATACACGAGAAATTACGGTAGTCTTACTCCTCTGTCAACATGCAGTGAATCGAGACGTATTAGCAGCTATTAGGACCAGACCGGGGTGTTAGCAAGTGAGACATACACATCATCATATGACAACTGTGTAAAAAAACACAAAGTCAGTGAATCACAGATATATAATAAATATATGATCCATGAAAGTATTTCATGCTCATGCTGACACACATCAGCACCAGTACCTTACTCCTCAAGTCTCCTAAGAGCTGAAATGTCAATTCCAAGAGGGAGGAAATAAATATTTATGATGTGTAAGAGATTGATTAATTCAGAGATATAGCAGATTATCGCAAATGCTTCTCACCAGAGCATCAGCAACAGCCGCCTCCACCTCAGTGCCTGTATTGAGGATTCTCATGGCATTGACGGAGGCCGAGATCTGAGCCTGGTGAGACAACCGGTCTGAAACAGAGAGAAAAAATAGCATGTTAACAAGTGCTAGCAGGACATGCTGTCACGCAGTTCAGAAAAATAAATTAGCCTTTCAGAACATCAAAACATTCAATATCTTTTTGAGGCTCATCTTGAGCAATTCAACAGACTGCTTCTCATTGTGAATGCAAAGGTTTGACAACGATCTCTCTCTCTCTTTTTTTTTTTTTTTTAAAATAGGAAAAAGTGAAACTCAATAAACCATCAAATGATGTAATTTAAGCAGCAGATCAAATGTTACTTTAATTTGCAATTCATTGACAAGTGTTTTAGGTAGTCTGTCAGCCACAAATTGTCATGGACAGCGTGCCTCGGGCTGGCACAGTCGGCATGCATTCTACGGTCACCTGATGAGCAGTGGGGAGAAAACTAGCTGCTGGTCAAATGACGGTGCTGGCAAGATGCTGGAGGGCAATCGGGAGATTATCACCACTGATCTAAAACAATGATCTCAAACTTTTATTTTGACTCTGACCAAATTATTTTAGTTTTGTAGAAACTGAGGCGTGAGATGAGATATGAGATCAGTGTCAGAGCATGCAGAGAATATATCAACTGACAAACCAGAGAATCTGCAGGAAGGATGTGAGGAATTTCTGATTTATTCTAGACTTTACAGTAATCTGATCGGTTTGAGCGGTATCGGTGAACAACTACCATTTTATGGTGATTGGCTTTAATGTCATATTTTGCCGCAAAAGTAATTTACGCCACGTTACCATTGTGTACAGTATTTTTGAAACAAAAGCCTACTTTGTTTTTAACCTTGTTACATGTCATTTGACGCAGTACTGTGTATATATATATATATATATATATATATATATATATATATATCTGACAACCAATAGTTATTTTAAAAAACATCAGCGGTGTGGGGCAGAAAACATGCAGTAAAATCTCCATTAGCCCCAGATCCCGTTTTCTATGATTACTGGGCTTTATCTTGTCAACTCAAACACCTTTTTTAAGAGGCTTGTTGTGTTGATTTGACTTTACTGTTTAGAATGCATGACCTGAGCATTAATTTCCAACCTTAATGGAGCCAAGGCATATGTTTTACAATTGAAAAATCTCACAGCACACAAACAAATTTGTCACAAAAAGTCGATACAGTCATTACAGTATCTACTTCCGGACATCTAAAAGAAGATCATTATTTGTTCTGTCACTATGTCACATTTATCCAGCCACCCATTTTCTGAGCCGCTTATACTCACAAATCTTGTGGGAGTGCTCGAGCACATCCCAGCTATCTTCGGGCAGGAGGTGGGATACACCAAGAACTGCTTGCCAGCCAGTCACACTCACATTCACACCTATGGGCAGTTCAGTGTCTTCAATTAACCTACCATCCATGTTTTTGGGATGTGGGAGGAAACCACAGTACCCAAAGAAAACCCACAGAGGCACGGGGAGAACATGCAAACTCCACATAGGCAGGACTGGGATTTGAACCCAGGCTTAGAATTACGAGGCAGACACTTAAACAGTCGTCCAATGTGCTGCCTACATTATATATTGTGAATATATTTTTTTAAGCAATGAAGTACACAAGTGTATATAGTAAACGAAGAATTCATTTGAATAGAAATATTTCTCCAATGTGTGACTTCATCAGTGATCGGTTTCTAAAACTCACTGATCGACACCAAAAATCCTTATCCTATAAAGCCTAATTTATTGAGGACTTCAGTAATTAGGTTTACTGAGATCCTCATATCTCTGTCACCTTTGCTTCCATACTCACCCAGGGGGGGGAAACCCCTGGTAGGGCTGGTGTCACGGCTGCTCTCGCGACTGGTTTCACGGCTGCACCCCTGACTCATGCTGAGTCGAGGGATTCGGCTGCGTGCTAGTGTGGTGAGACACAGACGGACAGACAGACAGCAGTGCAGGGCAAGAGTTTAGCTGTTAGCTTCAGCTCTTAGCATCTTCAGCTATGCAGAAGCATTAGTCATGCAAGACAAGAGAGGGTTAATTGGATAAAAGGGAATAAAACTATTTTTTTTCAACTCTGAATGTCTTTCGCCCTCAAGAATAAATATGTTATTTAGACAAGCATCTGATGAGCCAATCAGGAATTTTCTTCATGTGTGTTTGGGTAATATGCGTCCAAATTCTGGATTTTGGAATGAAAGAACAGAAAATGTTTCTAGGATCTTCTTGTCCTTTCGGCATCTCCTGCTCGTATTCAGTAATCCTTACCGGAGCCTGATCTGGTGGGGCTGGTCTCTCTGCTACAGCCTTGGCTGCGGTGGCCTCGTGGACGTCTACTGTTGCTCAAACTGCTGTTAGCAGCAGTTGTAGCATTGCCCACAGGCATCCGGACCATCCTGCCATGGGTGGAGGTGAGCATTCGGCCAGGGGAACCAGACCTGCTGCTGGCTAAAACACAGAGCTTCAGATAAAGGACAAATGACGAGCACAAATGTCTAATTCAAGCTTCCTCACGTTGAGACTGTGAGACGACCTTTCCTTTGCTGTGAACCCGACTGTCAGGCACTGATGGACGCTTTCCTGTGTTCGTCCTCTGGGTTCGGACTCGACCTAGAAAACAATGAGAAGAATAGTTAAACCTGTAAAAGAATAATACTTTGTTTGCTATTTGCCACACGATTCATTTTTCTTCACATATCAATACCATGCTCAGGTTCAAATGCTTGAACTTTAGGAAATAAAAATCTTAACATTTCCCTCGTGGAAAGAAACTGTACAGATTGAAGGTACACGACGCAATCAATCTACAGAACATGTTGGACCCAGAATAGAAGGGCGAATATCAACATTTGACTTGTGCAAAAATACTAAAAGTTCCATTTGGGAGTGTGTGTGTATGCACCGCGCACCGGTGACCACTGACACTTCCATTGTATTCATGGGAGGAAAAGAGACTACAGGGGAGAGGGACAGGCATCACCCTCCAGATGCACATAGCTACTGTGTGGCTCAATACACCAAGAGAAGTCTGACCATCAAATGAGGCCAGGACAGATACAAGGGGTTTAGGGTCTGGTTTCACAGGTGGACTGGAAGGGCAGTCGGGATTTAACTGTATTACCCGAGTAAATCATAAAAACATGGTGCAACTCACCAAGCGAAGCATAAGATCCAGGTGGGAGAGCAGAGGCAGAGCTAAAGGATGAAGTCGAAACTTGCACTGCCGAAGCCACGGTGGGCATTCGGGTGCGGGCAGTGGCTGCTGCGTTGACATCCACGTCGCTGCAAGAACGCTGTAAGGAGCCTGGTGAGGTGGCGGGGGGGCGTCTGGAAGCTTGAGTCGCTTTACCTAAGAAAAGGTAATCGGGAAACGCAAAATGGTGAACGGTTTTACACGTGCTGTAAAAGCTGGAAAACGCTAATAGTTAATATATGCTTTAAATTACATAGCAGAATTGTTTCTTGCAAATATATCAGCTTTCTGCTCAATTAAACAGGCCTAGATTTTACACTAAGTCGATTTATTGAGGAAACTGAGAAGAGATCATCATTTAGTATTAATTCCCTCACATTTAAAAAAAAAATCCTTGCAATGAGATCGTAAATTCAATCTTTGTCAGCACTATGGAAAAAAAAAAGCAACGTTTGGAAACTACAGCCACACACAAAAAGCAAAAGTCCCATAATTTAAGTTCAGAAGCTATAACTGTCATCAACTTTCTTGATTGTTGACTAACGATAGTTTCTTGTGGAAAAAAAATGCATTTAATACTCCCCAAAAATCACAGGATCCATATACATTGATTCCAAAGCAAATGTTTTAGCTACCAAACTAAATCCATCCAGCCATCTTCCACCAGTTATCCAGGTCACGGTGGCAGTAGCTTAAGCAGGAATGACAGGACTTCCCTTTCCACAGCCACTTCATCCAGCGTTTCCAGGGGGATCCCGAGGCATTCCCTGCCTAGAAGAGATACGTTATCTCTCCAACATGTGCTGGGTTGTCCACAAGGTCTCTTTCTGGTAGGATGTGCCTGGAGCACCTCACCAGGGAGGTGTCTGGGAGGTACTGGTAAATTGAGTGCTTCACTTTTTGACTTAGCTCCTTCTTTACAGACCGATACAATGTCCGCATCACTGCAGACGGTGCACCAATCCGCCTGTTAATTTCCTGCTACAATTTTTCCTCACTCATGAACAAAATTCTAACACTGGTCGTACAGGGACCGAACAGCCCATATCAGGAGATTCGGCACCCAATACTCCAGAAGGACCATCCACAGGACTCCCCGAGGGACATGGTCCAACACCTTATTCAAGTGCACCAAACACATGTAGACTGCTTGGGGAAACTCCCATGCACCCTCAGGACCCTCCTGAGGGTTTTGAGCTGCTCCACTGTTCCACAGCCAGGACGAAAAGCGCATTGCTCCTCCTGAATCTAAGAATTGATTCCCAACGGACCCTCCTCTCCAGCACCTCTGAATAGACCTTAACAGAGAGGCTGAGGAGTGTGATCTTCCTGTAGTTGGAACACAACCTCCGGTCCCACTTCATAAAAAGGGGTACCACTATCCCAGTCTTAAATCCAGAGGCACTGTTCACTGTCCATATGATTTTTTTTTTTCAACTGACAGTTTTCTACCAAGTCCATGTTAGAGAATCACTCTATGGTGGCCTAAATAGCCAAAGCATTGGGACCTTTAACACTAGAGCCAGCAATGTGAACCAAACAGACATTGTTAGTACAATTGTATGTGTTCTTACATCTGGTCACGCTTCTTCCAGTGTTGTTTCTTGGAGACAAAGTTCGACTATAAACAGCAATGGCAAAGGAAAATAGCCATTGTGAAAAGGAACAAAAGCAAAGAGTTGCAATGAGTTTGTTTCAAGAGTCTCACTTCAGGCTCTCCTGCGAGGAGGATGAGGAATGATCAGATGGTGGTAATGACATCAATGTATCACCACTCCGCAGGTGAGCCTGTAGAGCTTTTTGATAGGACGACTCCAAGCACTGGAACAGCTGCTCCGCCTCCCGACTGAAGTGGACATGGAAGTTCCAGTAGCACCTGCAGGGACATCACCAATCATCATATTGGGACTCGCAATTAACATTGTTGAAAACAACAAGCAGTTATTGATACTTACTTCCTTGTCACAGACCGCACCTCAGCATCTGCATCGTGGATGCCTTTCTTTATAGTTTCCATTAAAACAGCCATATGCCTAACGAGCACACATTAAAACAAATATGTGAACATCAACACACACACTCACACACAAAGACTTGTGAACAAACCTAGAGCTCGTCTGGTATCCAGATTTACTCATGTTTCTCCCAAGAGGCAGGGATGGCAGCAGCCATGCAGAAACACAATATGTCTTTTACACAGACTGCTACCCCTCCCCCAGATTGCCATGAAGTCTGCCAAGTTACTGTCCAGTTGCCTTGATAGAATAAACCCCACCCAATGTCACCAATTTCACGCAGTAGAATTTTTTGACAGTCAGGTCCATAAATGTGGTATATCAACACAACTCCTATCTTTTTGGCTCAAAACACCCACAACAATAGATTTGAAATGAATAAAGTGACTTTAACTAAGGACTTTTATCTTTAAAACCCATTCGTGGGCAGAGTCACATTTTTGGGACATCATGATTTTCACGCATTATATCCTTCAGTATATCAAAATATTTAAGTGTTTTAATCTCAATCCATAATTTGGTATCAGGAGAGGATAACTCATCGGTCAAAGTTAGCACGGAGTTATTTTCCTTTCCTTCCTGACCCAACATGGCTGCCTCAAGTACACAGAGTGTTTTCCAAGAGAAGAAAGGGAGAAAGGTGAGTATGCAACAAGGTTTGTCTTCAAAATGCTAATCAATCAGTATTATTAATGTGTATGTGTCGTTCTAGAATAAGAATTAATTAATAAATATATCTCTAGTATGTACCACTTCACGGATCTGATAACATACGCTTCCAAGTTTTGGGACACTGCCCGCGAGAAGGTACATCCTTTTTGCCCTTTGTTTTATGCGTTAAATGAAAAAGAAGTGTTATTTCCTTGATTGTGGCCTGTTAGGAGACTTTTATCCCAATAAGGCAAAAAATTGCCATCCTGCCCGTGAATGGGTTGATTTGAGGCTATTCATAGTACATTCAAAACAGGTGAACAGTGAAGGATCTACAACAGTTTGTGTATATGCCTCAGGCTCATCAAGAGACCATAAGTAATGAGAAACATAGTTGCTCAGCTGTTCATAGACAGGTGTGTGTTATTTCCTCTTTATCCCATTAACAAGGAACTAATAAAAGGGCACCAGATAATATCAAGACTACAATGTGCATTTGGAATCTGTTATTGCTGGTGTTCCCCTTTTTTTAAGAAGGGGGAGCAGAGAGTGTGTTCCAACTCAAGGGGCAATGACAGTCCTCAGCGTCCCTGGCAAGGTCTATTCAGGAGTTTTGAGAGAAGTGGGACGGTCTGGAAGTCAAATCTCAGATTCAGGAGGAGCAGTGTGGTTTTCGTCCTGGCCATGGAACAGTGGACCAGCTCTAAACCCACAACAGCATTGATACTGTTGACACCAACAATGCTTTCTTGTGTCTTGATTTTGTGACTTGATGCCTATAGCAGTGGCCCGATTAAGGTTCGCTTCTGCTGATTCCCGTATCGATAATGTATCAGTGAGATCTTCTGATCATATCACTGTCAATGCTGATGATATGGATTAGCTGTAATTTTTTCCATTTATTTATGGCGATCGCTATTGGGTATATGATATGACATGTTTGTTTGGGTTTTGCTTCCCAGCTTGTCTGTCGGTGCAATGTGAAGGGGGGAGGTGACGCTTCACTAGGGATGTGCGATTATAGAAAGATTTTACAATTTTCACTGATTTAAAAATCAAAATTATTAAACACGGTTATTAGTTTTTTTATTTATTCAACTATAAAACTCAATGTTAAGGAAAATATTTCAATACCAGAAAATAAATTAGGAACAGGTGTATTAAAATAATAATAGAAATTGAAAAATGCAATAAAGACAAATAAATACATCAATAACTAAAATTGTGCCAATTATTTGAGCCATGATTGTAGTGTCTATTAAAATTTATCTGAAAAAAAAAACTCATTTTTCTGGAACTTAGCATATACGAACAATTTGGTTAGTCCTACGTGACCTTGACAAGGAATGGTTCGGTCTGGTATTATGTCTAAGTCAGGAAAAGCATTTCTTTTTATATCATAGCTGCCATTCCTGCACCTTGGCCTCTTAGGGGCAGTGCGGTGCGATCCATATATGTAGCTACTCATTCTATGTAAACTTAAAAAAAAGGCTATCAGAAGTAAGTCACGATACAACTAATAATTAAATCCGAGCTTCAGCCTTCCTTTTGTTGAGTTTTCATGTTCATCATACATTTGTCATGTTTCCTGACCTCTCCAGAGAGTTTGTATGCCACTCCTTCAGCTGCAGGTCCAAAAACTCATAACATCGCCTGTAGGACACACAACAACAAATGTTTCAACCATTTCTATGTACACTGGCGCCTTGAGATACTTTATTTGTTCTGTGACGAAGCTTGTAACAACAAAACACTCTTATCTCAAATCATCTTTTACTGTTGAACTGAAATATCATGAATCAGTTCTCGCCTTCCCACTGTGTGGGTTTTCTCCGGGCACTCGGACTTCCTCCCACGTTCCAAAAACATGCATTCATTGGAAACTCTAAATTACCCGTAGATGTGATTGTGAGCGCAACTGCTGTCTGTCTCCATGTTCCCTACGATTGGCTGCCAACCAGTTCAGGGTGTAACCTACCTCCAGCCTGATGACAGCTGGGATTGGCTGCAGCACTCCCGCAACCTTCTTGAGGATATACGGCTCAGAAAATGGATGGATAGATGTTATCACATTACATCAATCAAATTCTGCGACTTTTGGTGTGCCCGCTTTGGCAGGAAAGTACGGTAAGTATTACAATAGATGAATATCTTGTTACTTTAGATGTTCTTATAAATCCCACTTGAGTTCTAAACAGAATACCTCCAGTCACAATGAGTCGCTGCCGCATGCAATCCTGCCCACAATTTAAATGGGATTCAAAATGCATCAACTGCTCTGTGAAATCATTATTCTGGAATTAATATTAGCTGATCTATGAAAAGTATAAAGATATATGACATACTGTCGATGTACATGTAGCGACACCAAAAGTCTTCAATCTGTTTCTTAATTTTAGGGGTTAAAGCAGCGCACCATTAATCCCAACTAGCATTAGCATTGGATTTAGCAGACTGAAAATCTAAAGGTATAATAGTTTTAAATCCAGGACTAATTATTGTTAAGTTTAACATAAAATTTTAACAAGGAGTGGCATTAGATAGCTTGAAGCCTCTTTTTTAGAAGAATCGTTCACTATTTACCAAAATGCTGCAATTGTGAATTCAGAGGAATTCACTGCCACCATGAAGTGGTCATATTTCAAGTTTGAAATTGTAAGTCAAAGCAAAAATAAATTATCGGAATGATCTCAAGGCACCACTGCATTATTGATTGTATTCTATAATTTGAGGAAAAATATACATTTTAAACTGACAGAGACACTTTGAATCACTTGAATAGGCGCTAAATAATTGAGTCAAACTTTCTTTAAACTTTTATGTCAAACCTTCTGACGGCCACAGACTTAGAGATGCAGTTGCTGGTGATGATAGGGATCAAACGAGGGTAGTGTGTGTGCTACAAAATAAAGATATTGCACTTTAGTGCCTTGGCACGTTCATACTCGCAAAGCTATCAAATTGGCAAGAAACAGAAACATACTCTTAGGATGAGGCGGATGGCAGCCACTCCAGAGGTGGCCATAACTTTGGCACTATTGGGAACCAGGTGCAAGAGGGTAGGCAGGATGGCCTCCGCAGCATGATCAAAGCGAGTGCCGAGCACGGAGGACAGGTGTCTGCAGATGACACATTTAAACACTCAATTCAACAACAACTTTGACTTGACTGTCGAGAACATGTGAAATTGATAACATTTTAGTCAATTGAACACCAGAAAAACCCGAGAGGCTGGGATAGCCTTCGGCATGCCCACAGCCCTTGTGAGGATAAGCGGAATTGAAGATGAATGAATGAAAAACTTGATAGGAGGACGGTCTTACCCCAGAGTGATACAGGTTTCCCGAACCACCTGGGAACGCAGGTCTTTGGCGGACAGTCTGAATGCAGACTCCAGGAGACGCAGCTGCTGCGGGAACCCGTCAAAGTCTACTGCTCCAGCCAACAGGAGAGAGCGCACTTTCTTCAGCTGGAAGGGCATGACATGTAAGGACATGGAAATGAATCACAGCCAAAGGAGAGTCAGTGTTAGGAACTCCAGGAATTAAATCTTACGAGTAAATTTTAGCAACTCCAAAAATTAAATCTTACCGCCGCAACTCGGAGCTCCCAGTCACGCTTGTCATCCGACAACACATCTCGAATCTTGGCCATGGCCTCCTCCACCTCCCTGTTGGAGTAAATCTGATGGAGGAATAAAGGCATGTAGTCAACTGTTCATGTGAAACACAAACACAGCGAAGCTTCTCTCAAATGAATAAACCTGCATAGCGGGAACATCCTCAAAAGCCTGAATGAAGTCACCCTCATCCACCGCGCCAGCAGCAGACCCATCTCTCCCTGCGGACAATAAAGTGACAGTTGACATGATGGCCGCACAGATTTTTGTCTCAATGACTGACTTGATGGGAAAAAAAGAGGAATCTGACCCGGTGACTTGTTGCTGGTGACTGAGCGTCGAAATGAACCCACTAAAGTCTTCCTCCCGGCCAGCATTTCTGCTTTGGATGAGGACGAAGAGCAGCCACCATCCAGTGAATCATCATCCTCGGAATTTTTATCTGTGGCAGGGGAGAGGGCTGAAAAATCATACAGGGAAGCAAAATGGGGCCCAAGTCACGTGGGGATCCGTGAGCTGGGGGCCGGAAGCATGCATCTCAACAATGTGCCGTGGGAAGACGCACTGAAATGACTGCATTTCAAATTGAAATGGACACACGCTATTGCAGTCTCTACACAACATGCCAGCCTCACAACAATCAGCCTAGTGTCACTGCTGATGACATGAATGCGTTTGGAGGGCAGACCATAAGAAGAATGGCTAACAAAGGTTAGCTAAGAAATGCAGTTTTGTTGCTTTTAGTTGCCCCCATGTGATTCTCAGAATAGAGGTCTGCTCAGCATGCTATCAGCATCATTAGATTAATTCAAAGTTCATATACACAGACACACACAACTACTGTACAATGACTTCATTCCTTCCTGTAGGATGAAAACAGAGGGCAACGTGTGTCAGTGAGACCACAATGATGGGAAGGCTGCTACTCTAGTGCATGAAACCACACGACAGAGTATAATGTTAAAAAAAAAAAAAACAATCAGCCACGGCACTTCAGGCTATCAAACGCAGGCTGCGAGGCTTCATTGTGTCCTCTGTCTTTACCCTTTAGCACCTATCAGTTCACCTGCTCCACCCTTCATCATTTATAATGTGCCTCTGATCGTCCCTTCCCTGAATCAAGATAAAGAGCTCACAGGAACAGATCCGCCTGCAGACCAGTTTCCTCAGCATGCCGCCAGTCAGGTGTTCCGGCAGTCCTCTGTGGTCCTCACATCTCTGGGAGGGAGGAATTGGGGGGAAGGAGCGGAGTCAATCTGCTAGCCTCCCCCCTCCTATATTTAAGTACAATACTGTATTCCTGTTGTTCCTGACAAATGCTTACAAATGACACACTATCCTCTTGGTGACTTCAGCAAACACACACAGCCTGCATCACGATGGAGAGAGCAGGAAGTGAGGGTGGGGACAATGAGAGATGCATAAAAGCGAGAATCACTTGTGGGTGGAGCCAAGACTGGGGGACAGGCAGACAGCCATTGTGTGTGCCTCAGGGAAGGAGGATGGATGGAGGGTGTGTCAGCAGAGCAATCCATCAAGTAGCTATAATGATACATTCAAAAATGCTCTTGTGGTGACAAAGAAAACAAGTTATACAAATTCTCCTGAAAGAGGATACATGTTGCAAAATTAAATTCGACTTAGACAGCAGGGGTCGCTGTCACAAACCTAACTGGTACATCCACACTCTGGCAAACCATTCACCTACATTACTCATCATAGTACCTCCTGAGTCTGCTTAAACAGTATCGTTTCTTCAACACAATGCATTTTTCCCCACCACCTGGAATGTTCGTTTCTGTTCCTCACCGCTTCTTTATTATACCACCAGAATACTGAATCTCCTCTCCAGCCCTGGGCTTTCTTTAGCAACGGCCTCAGTCACAGCTGATATTATGCATGTTTTATTTCATCATTGAATGTTACTGCATTTCATTCTTGACGAAAATTATGATTGAAGTATTTCTTGTCTCCTTCCTGAAATATCTTCTAAATGTTCCTTTTCAACCCTAGACCTTCCTCTTCTTTCACTGTACTGTAATAGCTATCGACCCAAAATACAGGTGTAACAGTGGGAAGCAGTCACTTCCTGCAGTTCTTCTCCTTTATACTCTCTACTCCCACATTGTGAGACCCAACCCTGAATCTTCCATGTTTGATTCCCATCATAAACAGACAGAATTCCCTTCAACCAAAAACTTGGTTACTTAGCTATCATTATCCACCAGCTCATTTCCTACTCAGCTAGTACCAGACCAGCAAGTACAGTAGTAATAAGTCACTCTTCCTTGGTGAACCATCCTCAATATCGCATATCCTGTTCAGGGTAGCGAGATACTTTAGCCTTTCTCAGCTTTGTTCGGATGACCGGCAGACAACACCCTGAATTGGAGGCCAGTCAGTCATTGGGCATATATAGAGACAACCATTCATGCTCACATTCGAACATATTGTACATTGGTGCTACTGCATGCTGATCATTTATTACAAAAAATGTGACAATGTCAAAGCTTTTTTTTTTCTTCTTTCAATACTTAATAACTACGACCCAATGTATGTATGTATTCAATACTGCTTAAACTAAAACAAAGACTCAGCAAAATATGTACAGTTGTACCTTGAGAGATGAGTTTAATTTGGGCCATTAACATGCTCTTATCTCAAAACACATGTATCCCAAAACAAATTTCCCTATGAATGGAACTTCAATTACCCTGTTCCAGTCACACCATATTTTTGTATTTTTTAACAAATAAAAGTAGCAGTACATTGTAAAATCCTAAAAACTTAATGGAAAATGTTTTGCAGGTTTGTGATGTCTAAGTGTAATGAACCAAGACATACCACGCATTATACCTAAATAGAAGACTTTTCTCTCTTTCTACCAGTATACACTATATTCGAGTGTATTACACACGAGAAATGATAGTATTCAACTTTTAGTTGTGCTCTGTTTACAATAAAACCAGCAAGTATTGGACTTTGTTACTTAAGCTTACCTGACAGTGGTGACAGGACCATGCTTCCCGACCTTTGGACTTCGTCAAATTTACTAAAAATGACATTCAACCTGGAAAGATGCAATCTGCATGTTAAAGGGCCACTGTGTGAATCCACAGAGTTAATCATTGGTGTATTTAAACGCACCGAGACTGAGGTAGGCCCTTCTTTCCAAGGTCAATCCTCACTCGTTCACCGACATGACGGTAGATCTCCACCAAACAACTCATGGCTCCGTCACGCACCTAACAATTTTCATCACACGTTAGCAAATTATTATTCAGAATACTGTGTCACTTAGTTTAAGGGTACAAAAAGAAGCTTCTACTAATCTTCAATAAAACTTTCACTGTTATAGGGCAAAAGAAGAGGTTTAAAAAAAAAAAAAAAGGATGATGATGATAACAATCTGCAATAAGATAATGTTGTCGGCAGAAGGGAACAACTCCAGAGGCGATCTTTACAGGGGTAAGGCACTTATACCTGACTTGTGGGGTCTCCGAGAAGGTTACAAATGTGAGGAACTATTTTGCTTAGCGTCAGGCTCTGAGATCCAAACCTGAAAAAACATTGTAGACATTTTACACATTACATGAAAAACAGAAGAATAATGCTAAATTCTTGCGGGATCATGCAGTAAACCAATACAATATAAAAAGAGAAACAAAAACATTTGTAAGAATTACACTATTTTGTGACTCCATTAAATTTGGTGCTAATAATTCAAACAAACTGTGTACTTGTTTGAAATTAATGGATACAAATCTTGGTTTTCTAATATCTGCTTTCATGTTGTTCACCACGGTGTAAGCTTACATATTTAAGGTCGCGATGAGACAAAGGCAGAGTCCTTCTCGCGTCCGGTTGTTCTTATGTTTGAAGCCTCCAATCAGGCGCTCCCAAACATACTGATAAAGCACATTTAAGTAAATTAATTTTGCAAGTAAAACGTAGTTTGTTGTCCTTTTTTATGTGCAATGCTGATTTTTTTTCTTTACTTGTGGGTTGGCGGCCTGGTCCATGATCTTCAGGAGAAGTGCTTGGTCCTGGTCACGCACTTGATCCTTGGCATCTCCCAGACGATCAGTTAAGCTGGAAGAACTGACGAGAGAGAAATATTCTCACATGATTTGTATTTTTGATCAGGAAATTTTAAGAGGCCATAAGTTTGAATGTCAAAGAGTTCACCTGTCCCAACTTGCGTCCTGAATTTTTCCTGCAGCCTGCTGACAAGTGCAGAGAGAAGTTCCATGCCCAGCAACACAACCTGAAACCCACAAGTCAGAAGAAAAATACCCATAAAATACCGAAACTCAAATAAGAAGTCTCGTACTAACACAGGCCATCGGCACTAGGGTTTGTCGGTTTCTAAATCACCCAGGTGAATGATTCCAATCGCAGGTCCTCAGAGTCCTCTGACTGGCTGTACACAAGTACAACTGCACAATTGCTGTTAGTGAACTGAGATAATTTGATTTATTAAATGTGACCCTCAAGGAATAAATTCCCAGTAAGAAGGGTTAGAAAATACTACTGTTAACTACGGGGCTGATATATTTGATTCACATTCTAAGACAATGACAGTTATCCATTTATCTATCAGTTTTCTTTACAGTTTGTAACTAGAATACATCCTACACTGGTCGCCAGTCAATTGCAGTGCACATATAATGTACAAAAACAACTATTATTTTTTTTTTTATTTGTATGCACATTGAAACATATAGTCAAATTTCAGTCCTCAATTAATCAAACAAGAATGTTTCAAATATGGATCTTAACAACTATCCATCATGATGATGATGGTCGAGATTATCTATTCATTAATTACTATTTTTTATTAGTAGTAGTTGTAGTAATAGTACTCGCAGTGATATAAGTGGAGCACTTTACCATAAACAAAACAAAGCAAATGTATCAATATAGTGCATTACATACACAAGGTACTTCACATTACAAAAAGCATTTAAAAATACAAAGAAAAAATGGTCCATGAAAGATCATTAAAAATGGAAAATGCTCCGTCATAAGCGGGGCGGGGGCGGGGGGGAGGGGGGGTTGGTTATAACTAATATTTTGCACTTCTGCCCCAGTTTGGTTATATTTGAATGGAGACAGACATACTCCATTCATCTTTCAGGGAAATTCAATGTTATGTATGTGTTTATATACCCATTTCGAATATTTGAATCTCAGTCTAATTTAGAATGTGTTGGGTTTTTTTTTTTGTTGTTTAGGAGCGAGCTACGGACTCGGAGCAAACCAACTCTCTAACATGAACCCAGTTTACCACCGCTAGGGGGCAGAAGAGCAAAGGAAATGATTTGAAACCTGCAGAGGATTGTGGGTAAAATTTAAAAATCTGCCTTTTTACCAAAGTAGAATCTAAATACATTTGTTTCTTTAAAACACTAAGTAGTTGTTCTCTCTCTCTGTCTGTGACGAAAACAAGTCAAGTAAAAAAAAAAAAGTGGAGCTAAGTCAGCTACAACCGTGAGTGAGTTGAGTGCCCACATTGCATTCGTGTGCCGCAATGGACGCTTCCTGTTATCCGTCCTCGTCATGGGGTGATTGGGACACTCAATGAGCGTGTAGCGAGAGTATCCCTGCTGACACCATATCAACACACTCGCACCGCCCGGATCACTGACCCGGATAACGGTGCAATTTTTGGAAACTTCCTCTCGAGGGGGAAATGCACGATATGAGAGAAACTCAAGATTACGTTCATTCCACTGACAGCTGATGGGCCCATCATGGAGACCGTAGCTCATGCAGACTCCACAGACCATCTGGAGCAGGCACTCCAGAACCAAATCCGAACGGCCAACCGCAGAGAAGAATGTGGAACAAACAGCTGAGCTCGAACATGTGCATCCGCCCTCCAAACACTTCAGATTGCTGCCGTCTCATAAATCCAAAATATTCCCAAGTGTTCATTCACTGTTGACTTTTTTTTTTTTTTTACTCCAAATTGAAATGTCTTAAAACATTTCATTAATCCTGATATATATGTGTGTGTGTGTGTGTGTGTGTGTGTATATATATTTATTCATTTAATCTAGTGTGTAATCATTTCTTTGCCTCTGCGAAGTTTGCGTTATTAGCTGCATTATTTCTCGATGCTGGTACATCCTGTTGCTACAAGCACCCTTGCGCGTGGTGTGGGTCTACTTCAGGGCAACGACATTGGAACATTTATCAGAACTAGATTACACACGCACGCACTCCGTGTTCCCAATTGTGTGAGGAAAGAGCTGAAAAGGGGACAAGGCCCCGGTGGCTGTGATCTTTATTTATCAGCGCCATTAGCCCAAATTCAAAGCCTTGCTGTGTTGTGACTTGTGGTTTATCGTTCTTCACATGGATATGACATCAGCGATTCCTAACCACTCCGTCACGAGAGATCATCAGGTGTGCTGTAGCAGATTATCCAACTGGCCTGAAAAGATTATTTCCGACAAATGTATCATTGTTCATCTACCCATGCCGGCAGCATACAGTGACAGGCAAAACAATGAAAGCCTCTTCTACTCGAAGGAAGAAGATATTTTTGGGGGGGTGTAAAATATGTGCCATAAAGGTTGGGCAACGCTTCGTGATATGACACGTCACATAACATAACATTTTAAGGTGTCTATTATGATGATGGTAAGATTGAAATGACACTAAGTGCAGAAAAACTGACCTTGAAGTGAGTGGAGTTGACCCAGGAGCTTGCCAGCACCTCCACCACCCTGTCCAGCGTTCCCTGGTCCCGCTCCAGCTCTGGACATTTGTCCTCTTGCAGGATAAACTCCACCATCTCCTGGCCCACCTGCAGCCTCTTGCTCAAATCCTTGAGCATCACTTGCTCCAGCAAATACTCCGTAGCCATCACCTCCTCCTCCTCCTCCGCCATTGGAGGGGAACCGATGAGAACACGGCAACCTCCAACAAGCGCCTCTTCCCAAGTTCAGGCAAACAAAGTCTTGATAGTTGAAACGTCTCTTGGTCCTGTTTGTAAGCCAGTTATGGTTTTAAGGAAGCAGCTGGCATTACTGGCAGAGTCCCCGTGAGCGCCATAATCCCCCGCTTGACGGTCCAATTCGTTCTGTATGGTTCTGCTTAAGCATAAAAAGGAAAACGCATCAACTCTGCATAGAGATTGACAACTGAAGTAATGTTGCTTTTAAAGCACATAGTTGAAAAGAAAAACACACGAGGTGCTCAAACTGTCTCCAACTCAAAACTGACGTTAAATCTGTCCTGAAAACTTGGTTCTACGATGTCGATTGCTCATAAATAAAACACACATTTTCACCACCTTGATGATATTTTATTTTATTTTAAATACATTTCATTTCAGTGCTCCTTTTTCCGTTTCCCCTGCTTTTATTTTGTGGTTTATCTTTTTTTTTTTTTGTTTTGTTTTTAATTTTAGTCTTATTTCAGTTTCTTTGCCTGACTAAAGCAACATTGATGTGTCTTTTGCATGAGTTCCGCATTACAAACGTGATTTGCCGACATTATTGCTGCTTCTCGCTCAACTTTCGGACTTAATAGCCATGAAGCAATTTATGCCGTCGTCAGTTTCGTTTAGCCGCTAGCTTCCCCGCTAGCACAACAGCGAGACACTGCAAAGCTCAAGTGGCGCGAGCTAGCGTTAGTCGAGTTACCTTTTTGGCGAGTCCGTGCCTTGAACCGTCACGTCGCGTATATGAAGCGTGGCGTGTACATTATAAATTAATATCGCGACGCATTGTCAACTCGCTCACTCACCGGATGGAGCAAAGTCAGAAGGGGCGAAGCTGCTTCAGGATTCAGGACACCCCTTCCGTTCATTCACACCGCGGCCCGACACATATTTCACTCATGATATATACGTTTTCAAAAGAATCGGACTTTTTGTATGTATTCTAGTCCGTCATTTTTTTTTTTGTAATTAAAGTCTAACATACATGAAAATGCCCATTTACCAGGCCAAAATCAAAGTTTCCCCGCATCGTGTGCCATAGGGAACACAGCCGGGAATGCTGCAGGAGGGCGACACCTGCTGGCAGGCTTTGTTCTGTAGTTCCATCCGTGTCACCTTTTTTGGAATTGGGGGGTATTCGGGCGACGTCGCTAATAAATCCGGGTGGCACAGGCCCAAGCGGTCGAAGTTGGCACCACAAGTATACAAACCCGTGCTTGGCACTGAAAAAAAGCCTTGAATTATGATTTTAGCCTTCTCTACTGCCATTGTTGGAATGTGTGACATATCAGCCGAAAGGAAGCTTGTACATGGGACAAATCTTCTTCTTCTTTTCCTTTCGGCTTGTCCCGTTAGGGGTCGCCACAGCGTGTCATCTTTTGCCATCTTAGCCTATCTCCTGCATCTTCCTCTCTAACCCCAACTGCCCTCATGTCTTCCCTCACCACATCCATAAACCTTCTCTCTGGTCTTCCTCTCGCTCTTTTGCCTGGGAGCTCCATCCTCAGCACCCTTCCACCAATATACTCACTCTCTCGCCTCTGAACATGTCCAAACCATCGAAGTCTTCTCTCTCGAATCTTGTCTCCAAAACATCCAACTTTGGCTGTCCCTCTAATGAGCTCATTTCTAATCCTATCCAACCTGGTCACTCCGAGCGAAAACCTCAACATCTTCATTTCTCCCACCTCCATTTCTGCTTCCTGTTGTTTCTTCAGTGCCACCGTCTCTAATCCGTACATCATGGCCGGCCTCATCACTGTTTTGTAAACTTTGCCCTTCATCCTAGCAGAGACTCTTCTGTCACATAACACACCAGACACCTTTCGCCAGCTGTTCCAACCTGCTTGGACCCGTTTCTTCACTTCCTTACCACACTGACCATTGCTCTGGATTGTTGACCCTAAATATTTTAAGTCGTCCACCCTCGCTATCTCTTCTCCCTGTAGCCTCACTCTTCCCCCTCCACTTTTCTCATTCACGCACATATATTCTGTTTTACTTCGGCTAATCTTCATTCCTCTCCTTTCCGGTGCATGTCTCCATCTTTCTAATTGTTCCTCTGCATGCTCCCTGCTTTCACTGCATATCACAATATCATCTGCGAACATCATGGTCCAAGGGGATTCCAGTCCAACCTCATCTGTCAGCCTATCCATTACCACTGCAAACAGGAAGGGGCTCAGAGCTGATCCCTGATGCAGTCCCACCTCCACCTTAAATTCCTCTGTCACACCTAAGGCACACCTCACCATTGTTCTGCTGCCATCATACATGTCCTGTACTATTTTAACATACTTCTCTGCCACACCAGACTTACGCATGCAGTACCACAGTTCCTCTCTTGGTACTCTGTCATAGGCTTTCTCTTGAGCCACAAAGACACAATGTAGCTCCTTCTGACCTTCTCTGTACTTTTCCACGAGCATCCTCGAGGCAAATAATGCATCTGTGGTACTCTTTCTAGGCATGAAACCATACTGTTGCTCGCAGATACTTACTTCTGTCCTGAGTCTAGCCTCCACTACTCTTTCCCATAACTTCATTGTGTGTCTCATCAACTTTATTCCTTTATAGTTCCCACAGCTGTGAACATCCACTTTGTTCTTAAAAATGGGAATTAGAACACTTTTCCTCCATTCTTCAGGCATCTTTTCACCCGCTAGTATTCTGTTGAATAAGTTGGTCAAAAACTACACAGCCACCTCTCCAAGTTTCTTCCATACCCCCACCGGTATGTCATCAGGACCAACTGCCTTTCCATTTTTCATCCTTTGTAGTGCCTTTCTGACTTCCCCCTTTGTAATCATTTCCACTTCCTGGTCCTTCACTCTTGCCTCTTCAACTCTTCCTTCTCTCTCATTTTCTTCATTCATCAACTTCTCAAAGTATTCTTTCCATCTATTTAGCACACTACCGGCACCAGTCAACACATTTCCATCTCTATCCTTAATCACCCTGACCTGCTGCACATCCTTCCCATCTCTATCCCTCTGTCTGGCCAACCTGTAGAGATCCTTTTCTCCTTCTTTCATGTCCAACCTGGTGTACATGTCTTCATATGCCTCTTGTTTAGCCTTTGCCACCTCTACCTTTGCCCTACGTCGCATCTCGATGTACTCCTTTCGCCTCTCCTCAGTCCTCTCAGTATCCCACTTCTTCTTCGCTAATCTCTTTCCTTGTATGACTCCCTCTATTTTGGGGTTCCACCACCAAGTCTCCTTCTCCCCTTTCCTACCAGATGACACACCAAGTACTCTCCTGCCTGTCTCTCTGATCACCTTGGCTGTCGTCGTCCAGTCTTCCGGGAGCTTCGGTTGTCCATCGAGAGCCTGTCTCACCTCTTTCCGGAAGGCCGCACAACATTCTTCCTTTCTCAGCTTCCACCACATGGTTCTCTCCTCTACCTTTGTCTTCTTAATCTTCCTACCCACCACCAGAATCATCCTACATACTACCATCCTATGCTGTCGAGCTACACTCTCCCCTACCACGACTTTACAGTCAGTAACCTCCTTCAGATTACATCGTCTGCACAAAATATAATCTACCTGCGTGGTTCTACCTCCGCTCTTGTAGGTCACTATGTGTTCCTCCCTCTTCTGGAAATAAGTATTCACTACAGCCATCTCCATCCTTTTTGCAAAGTCCACCACCATCTGCCCTTCAAAGTTCCTTTCCTGGATGCCGTACTTACCCATCACTTCTTCATCGCCCCTGTTTCCTTTACCAATATGTCCATTACAATCGGCACCAATCACAACTCTCTCGCTGTCTGGGATGCTCAGAACTACTTCATCTAGTTCCTTCCAGAATTTCTCTTTCAACTCTAGGTCACATCCTGCCTGTGGTGCATAGCCGCTAACCACATTATACATAACACCCTCAATTTCAAATTTTAGTCTCATCACTCGATCTGATACTCTTTTCACCTCCAAGACATTCTTAGCCAGCTCTTCCTTTAAAATAACCCCTACTCCATTTCTCTTCCCATCTACTCCGTGGTAGAATAATTTAAACCCTGCTCCCAAACTTCTACCTTACTACCTTTCCACCTGTTCTCTTGGATGCACAGAATATCAACCTTTCTCTTAATCATCATGTCAACCAACTCCTGTGCTTTTCCTGTCATAGTCCCAACATTCAAAGTCCCTACACTCAGTTGTAGGCTCTGTGCATTCCTCTTTTTCTTCTGACGCTGGATCCGGTTTCCTCCTCTTCTTTGTCTTCGACCCACAGTAGCTGAATTTCCACCGACGCCCTGCAGGTTAGCAATGCCGGGGGCGGGCGTTGTTAACCCGGGCCACGACCGATCCGGTATGGGATTCTTTAGATGAACGCTCATATTTGTTTGGCACAGTTTTTACGCCGGATGCCCTTCCTGACGCAACCCTCCGCATTTATCCGGGCTTGGGACCGGCCTACAGATTGCACTGGTTTGTGCCCCCATAGGGCTGCATTGTACATGGGACAAATGATTTCTCTAATTTACTTTTCAACAGGTTTGTTGATTCAAAAACAGATGAAGTGGAAATTAGGACGTATTGAACACGATCATTGAGGAAGTGTCTTAAATCAGGAGATAAGCAAGAAATGGAACACCTTTGGTTATGATAGATGTGGCCTTTAGGCTGAAATGGATCGTGCTTTGAAAGGAGAAAAATGTGTTCATGCTTTTGTGACCATGAGGCTGGATGACTGGAACTCTTCCTCAAGGGTTGGCGAAGCAAGTCTGTCAAGACCCCCCAGCTGTGACACTGCAGCATGAGAACTAACCACGAGAATAGATTATATTTCTCCTGTAGTAGCAATAGGGGTCTGACATTCCTGTGTGAAGCTTGCCTGTTCTCCCCATGCTCACATGGGTTTTATCCAGGTACTCTGGCTGCCTCACTCATTCCAAAACATATGGGTTAGGTTCGCTGAAAACTAAACTGTACAAAGATGTGAACGTGAGTGGTTGTATGTCGAAATGAATCCTGTGAGGGACTTGCAATCCACCCTGAATGTACCCGGCCTCTCTCCCAAAGACAGCTATGAAAGGATCCAGCTCACCATGACCCGGATGGTTTTATCGTGCTCAATGTCATGGCACAGCCATGTGCTAATCCCATCTGATTTAGTCGGGAAAAGTGGACTAGTTCCCGGAGTGGTTGCCAGTCCGTTCCGGGGCATTTGTGAATGGGCCATTGAGTGGCAAGTGATTCCACACCAAGTGAACTGGATGAGCCACTGAACTACAGAAAGATCTGGTCGGCTGGATGCATTGACAACATCGTGGGGGGGTACTGAAGATGAAGGGAGGAGATCGATTGATGAATTGTTGGCTGGACAAATCAGTGGTGGGATGGGTAGCCGGCTAGAAGTCTGACTTGGATGGTGGGTGGGTTTTCTGTCAGCTGCAGGTGCTCTTACAAAAGCTGGGCTTTTACATGACAGTGTTAATAGGTCTCATTTTCATTCCTGGAGCCGGTTATAGACCAGCTAGCCTAAAAATGGCCACCAAAATAATTCATTTCATGGTTAATGGGAGAGTGGAACGGGCAGAATTTGGAGCAGATTGCACGGCTGAAGATGTCAAAGGTGAGAGGGAGGAATGCATTCTATTCTCCAAATTTCATACCGCAATGTCTCCTTTTTTTTTTTTAACAAATGCATTTGTTCAACATGAAAGTGTCGCGAAAGACTAAAATGTCATTTAACGCATGTATCAGGGGTGTGGTGAAATTAATTATGTCGTCTGTAAGGACTTCACCACCATGTGTTGGTGGCAGGTCCTTAGAATAAAGAACTTCACCCCCAGTGACGGAGAAACATAAACCCTGTTTCAAGTAACTAACTTTAGTAAACCTGAGAATTGGCACATTTGTTAATAAAACAACGAGAAAATGTGTTTTATACTGAACTTTGCAAGCAATTAACTAAGGACTCAGCATCGTGACAGATATGAAACTGTTCATACTTACCGCCTCTCTGGGCTATGCCAGACCTGTTTCGAGCAGCAGCAGAGGCGTCTCCTCATCACATCCTAAAGCTGTACAAAGCGAACGGCACCATGGTGAAAATCTCGCCTATGCTGGAGCCCAACACCCAGGACTCCTATTACCGACTGGAGGTGGTGGCATCTGACTTAAGGAGTGAGTGGCCTCATCTGCAATGGGCCAGACATTATTCTATCTTCCGGAACCTTCGCTTGAAACCATCGTTCCATGCGGTTTTAATCATCTCGAGAATATGGCTATACATCCTTCATATACACTACTCACAAAAAGTTACGTTACTCTACGTTATGCTGTTATGAAACAGCGGGTTGTGCAAGAGGAACTGAAAATTTGAACAGTTGTACATGTTTATAGAACATCAAATGACGTTTACCTGAAAAGGTTATTGTGCATTACGGGTTCATCTTAAAATTTCACCCGAAAGCCAAATAGCTCAAATTTTTCTGTGAGTAGTGTATGTTACAGTGTATTTGTATGTGTTTTCTAACTATCCAGAAAACTTTGTATCCAAATGCAGGTGTTACCATGCCAACTGATGTGGACAACATGGAGGACAGGTAAGTGTGTTTCTTGGGTTATAACTGATACACATACGCGTGAAAGACAGGAAGAGAGTGTCGATTTCTTTTGTATATGTGGCCTCAGGCTATGTCACCTGGAGACCAAATTCCTAGAAGAGGCAGGAAACACTCCAGAAATCATCAGAGACCTAAAGAGTCAAGTGGAGTCTTTCAAGCGCAAACTTGAGGTTTGTAATCCTGCTCGACATCAGCAACGGCGCAAAAAGAGTTGAAATGTTCGTTACTTGTCAGAGCGCCAAGCATCTGAGCTGGATGGGCCTGTTCAAGGATGAGAGCACCCACCAGCTTCCCAAGTTCCCAACAAAAGCCAAAGGATCTCACTCGATCTTGGAAGATGAGCACCAGCAGGTCCGCACAAAGTTCCTCAACATGAGGTGACCGAGCGGATCACTTCTCTTGCAGTTTCATGTGGACAAAGTTGTTGTTGCATCATTGTTGCTTCTGCCATGGAAAAAAACAAACAAACACTAAAACAACTTCAAACTCAGAAAAAGAATAATGAGAATCTGTTCATTTTTGTGGCCAACAGAACAAAGTGGCCTAAACATAAAGGATGCTTCCCATGACTTCATGTTTTGAGGCAATCACTGGAAGTCAAACAATTTCAATAACTACTCCAGTTGTCTCGGGTTTGAAAAGTGCCTTCCCCAGACTTTGTGTTTCAGCTCTTTCCATCCATCCACCCATCCATCCATTTTCTTTGCTGTTTATCCTCACGAGGGTCGCAGGGAGTGCTGGAGCCTATCCGAGCTGTCAACGGGCAGGAGGCGCGGAACACCCTGAACTGGTTGCCAGTCAATCGGAGTCAGCTCATTCCAATGATATTGAAATTTCAAAATACAATAGTTCCATATTTTGAGCTCAGCTATTCTATGATGTTTTTAGCTGTATTTTGGACCGTTATCCTCTTGAAGGATTCATGACCCGCATCTAGAACAATCTTTCTGAAACTGGGAGGCACATTTGACTGTGCCGGTTGTAGCAAAGCAACCCCAGAACATAACAGAAAACAAATGAGCAGCACAATTGTCGTTGAATTGACTGAATAGACAGGAATTAGTCAAAATGTATATTAAGGAGCCAGTCACAAAGCTTCTGGGAACTTGGACAGATGAGACAAAATTGGAAGTATTTGGCTAATCACATCAGTTGTGTCAACAGACAAAAAAAAATTGGCCAGGAGGCAGGGTACACCCTAAACTGGTTGGCATCCAATCGCAGGGCACATAGAGACAAACAGCAGTTGCACTCACAATCACACCTCGGGGCAATTTAGAGTCTCCAATTAATAGAGTTTTAAAACAGAGTTCAGGTTTCAATGTAGGGGTTTAAAGCAGGGTTTCAAAGTTGGTTTAGACTTTCAAAATAGGAGTTTAAAACACATTTGGGGTTTCAAAATATGGTTTTAAACCAGGGCTAGGGTTTTAAAACACATGGGTTTTCAAAGTAGAGGTTTAAAACAGGGTTAGTGTTTCAAAGTAAGGTTTTCAAACACAGCTAAAGTTATTAAAAAAAGAGTTTTGAAAACAGGGTTAGGGTTTCAAATTAGGGTTTTAAACACACCATTTTGGCTTTGAAGTAGGGTTTTTAAACAGTTTGGGTTTCAAAGTAGGGTTTATAAACAGGGTTAAGTTTTTAAAATAGGGTTTTCAACCAGGGTTTGGTTTTCAAAGGAGGGTTTTAATAAAGCAGGGTTAGGGTTCTTAACTACACCTACTTTGAAACTCTAACCTTCCTTGAAAACCATTGATATGGGCCAGTATGTGAACCCAGGTCCTCAGAACTGTGAGGCTGACACTCTCACCAGTCTCACCGCCTTTTCTACCATTTGTGTGTGCATGTGCGTGCGTGTAGAATAATGACCCAAAACACGCAGCTAAAACCACAAAATATTTGAGAGCTCCAGAAATCGTTTGATTATGGTGATTGCCTCTTCAGGTGGTGCATCAAAATATTAAGTCAGGGATAACACAATTTTTTTCTGGCAAGTTTTATTTGGAATTTTTCTTTTTAAATAATCCTGTTGGAGCACAAAAGCAAAAAAAAAAAAAAAAATGCCCGATTTTCATGATTTACTTAAAAGTACAGTTTCAAATTATTTCAGCGATAAGTGCTGGCTTTACTTTCTTGGACCAACAATTTTGTCCATGCGCATATGACTTGATGCAACACATTTCTGTAGCTCGCTGCAGGTAACAGAAGAAGTGAGAGAGTATCTGAAAACTCCCATTTTTGACAACTGGTGAGTCCAACACACACCCAGAGCGCACACGACCTTCGCCCATGCTCTTGTGATGCTCTGTTGCCAGGCAGTGGGAGGAGCCGGAGATGCTGGTTCTCCTCCAGGTGATGTTCACCGACCTGGACTTCCTGACAGTGCTCCATGTCGAGGTGGAAGTCCTCCAGAACTTCCTGTTTGAGGTCTACTGCCACTACAACAACATCCCCTTCCATAACTTCCAGCACTGCTTCTGTGTCACCCAAATGGTACGACCACAAAATCAAGTTAATTACACTACTAATTCACAGTCGAAGTTATCTCAAGGCACTGTGCGCATTGACCGGGTAAAGAGACCCTTCTCATTTATGATATATATTTTGTGGCACTTTAAGGGGAGGGGAGAGAGAACAATGGGCACAGTCAGGGCAAGAGAGGAAAAGGCAAGCAGGTTTCTAAAATGCCACAGCAATGCTTACGAGACAACAGCACATCTAACAATATATAGCTGTATCCATTATCAGCAAGTTGAGGCAGGTAAGAGCAGAGGTGGCTGCCTATATCGCCCACATCAGAAACTGCCACGGGGTATGGAGGAGAGAGGAAGATTGATAGAAGAGAGAGAATACAAAAGAACAGAAAGCCCTCCCCAGCAATCAAGCCAATGGCAGCATAAATGAGATTTGCCTAAATTATCCCTGACAATAAATATTGAGGGCGATGAAAAAAAAAATTACACTTTAATATAAAAGAAAGCATTCTGTGTTGTTGTTCAGATGTACGGGCTTATATGGCTGACAGACCTCAGGAGCAAATTGGGTATGATGGATCTTCTGATCATGCTGACCTCCGCTCTATGTCATGACCTCGACCACCCCGGCTACAACAATGTCTACCAGGTTGCCTTGCCGCTATCAGCTTGCTTTCCTCTATCAGTGAGATGATTGTTCACTGACATTTGTGTCTCAATGTGACAGATCAACGCGCAAACTGACTTGGCTCTACGTTACAACGACATCTCTCCATTGGAGAACCACCACTGTGCAGTAGCGTTTGGCATCCTGGCCAAGGTGTTTGCAGCCCCTTCTCAATCAGTACAACTTTTGACAAGTTCCTCAACGCTCGTTTGCCAAATCTGTGCAGGACGAGTCCAACATCCTCAAACATCTGTCCACAGAGCAGTACAAACACATGCGAGCAGGAATGATCAAGTAATACGTTTTAATTCCACCTGTTTCATTCTGTCATTGACGCCGTATTGTGTTTCAAGGTGCATTCTGGCCACTGACATGGCGAGACACAATGAAATCCTCAACAAGTTCAAGACCATCCAGCCTGTCTTTGACTTCAGTAACAAGGATCACAAGGAAGTGGTAAAGCACTGAGCCTTGACACAATCATCATGTGTGTGGAAACATTCTCAAGTTGTGTGTGTGTGTGTATATATATAATTATAAATATAGATATTTTTTCAGAGCCACAAATGTGATTTACAAGTTTTTCAGATTGAGATTCACAGATAAATTCACAATGAACACTGTTATTTAATATTGTGTTTGATACAAATGTAATGCATCTTGTAAAGATATTCAGACACACACAACTTGAGAATGCTTCCACTGTGAAAAGACATGTACCTCCACCCGGAAGGTGGCAGTGTTGGTGTTTCTGTTGATGACGCCTGCAAATCATTTTCACGGGAATTCAACCGGCTATGGTCCAACCCTGCTGAAATCCCCAATAATCCATTGAGGTTAAGACAGCCCAATTGCCCCAAGACGGAAAGATAAAGTTGAGCCAGCTGGCCCAATGATTGTTTATACTTGGTATTATGGTAACAGATGGAACGTTAGAATGGTTAACACGTATGCATCACAGATCTGTGGACTTGGGTTCAAATCCCTGCCACACCTGTATGAAACTTGCAATGCTCTTTCTGTGCCAGTGTGGGTTTTCTATGTGTACTGTTTCCCTACCAGATCCGCAAAACACGTATCGTAGGTTGAGTGAAAACTCTAAATTGTCCAAAGGTGTAAATATGTGAATTGTTGTTTACATGCGCTCTGCTATTGGCTGGCAACCAGTTCATGGTGTACCCACCTCTCGCCTAGTTATGTAGGATAGTCTCCAGCTTGCTCACAACCCTAGTGAGGACAATCAGAACAAAAGATGAATGAATGAATCTCTCCCCATATATTTCTACTGCTATCATACAGTAACGCAGTGAAATAAGTAAGATTAAACCGTGTCTGATAAAAATTTTCAATCACATTCTCACTTACACACTAAACTTGTGATTTTACTTTTACCACTTGTGCAGCTTATGAAAATAATGGTGAAGGTGAGCGACATCTCCAACGAGGCCAGGCCGATGGCGGTGGCCGAGCCCTGGCTTGACTGTCTCCTGCAGGAATTCTTTAACCAGGTTTGACGTGCATACAAGAAGTGGCACTATGACGTGATGATAGTTTTAAAATTAAGGAAATCAGGGGTGTATTGATAGTTTCTCCCTGCTATTGGCGGTAGGGAGGGGCTGAGACCTGCCAGGGATAAAGCAAAGCAAATACAATGTATTTATGTCGCGCATTTCATACACAAGGTGCTTTACACGATTAAAAGCATTTAAAAAGAAAAAAAAACAGCTTATAAATATTTCAAACAAAGGGAAAGAAAATCTAATCAAAATGCATTTAAGACAGCATACAAGAAAGAAGAAATGTTTAACACTCAAAATACTCTAAAAACCAAGAACAATTTTGAACCTGGGCTTAAAAACATTCGTCACTGATGGTGTAGTGGTACATTTGCCTGACTGTGGTTCAGTTCTCACTCAGTGACTGTGTGAATGTGAGAGTGAATGGTTGTCCTGGTCTGTATGTGCCCTGCGACTGACTGGCGATCAGTTCAGGGTGTAGTCCGCTTTTCGCCTGGTTGGCTTGGATAGGCTCCAGTGCCCCCGTTGTGAGGAAGATCTTGCCGTGGTGTGTGTTGGATTCCAACATTGACATGGGCTTTCATCCCGTCACATTTAAGATAGATGGTATTGAATGTTGCAATGGGCTCTGCTTCAGTGAAGTCGGGAAGGGTGTGGGTGATTCCAAGTGTTGCGTCATCATTCGTTCCTCCGAGCATTTGGCTGATGCTCGTTTCTCTATCTCAGCCTATATCCTCTTATCTCTTGTTCCCTCGATTGTTTAAGAACAACTGGAGACTCCTTCTGCGCCTCATGTTCTTCAGCCGCATCAACAAGGCAAATGTTTTCATTTTGTGCCGCTGAATGACTTACACAGTAAAAAATGTCAGCAAATAACTTCACCTCTTGTTTATTGAGACAGAAACCGTCTGCCTCACAAAGATGTCTGCACTCCCCAAAAAATGCTGAAATTGAATGAATGAGTGACTCTTAGAGATAGTGTGCCATTTATTTAAAGGCCTGAACCTTCCGAAACATTCATCTCCAGATCATACAACTGTGAGAGGTCAAATTTTGAAAACCTCAGCTTCCAAACATTGCACTTTTGTTTCCAGATCAATGAAATCTTGTCTCAGTACCTCTAATTGCTGCTAAACAACACCCAGGAAAGGGCTCCTGTGGGTATTATGACTTGACAGTTGTGTGCTCATTAGTGAGTTTTATCTTTTTAGAGATAGCAAACCATTTTTGGTAAAACACTGTAGCTTGGTGTTCTCGCTGCAAAAACGTTTTGCATCCTTGACGGCTCCATCACCCGCTATTAACGTTTGGGGTGACATTCTTTACTTCAGTTTCAGACCTTACGGTGTAGATGGGAAATGAGGAATCTTTGCCAGTGTCCCTGTAAAAGTGTCTCTAACCTGTTTTTTAGTGCGATGCCAATGCTTAGCATTGACTTGCATACTCGTGTTTCTCCCTCTTTACTGTAGCAACTGTCTCTCGTCGCTCTCTTGGGGTTGAAGAAGCACACAACAGAGGTCAGCGGGAATACTCAGTATTCTACTGGTGTTCAGTCCTCCCATTTTCATTGCTTTAGGCTTTGCTTCCAGTAAATTCCTGGGAGAACTTGCTGGATGATTCATTAGAGTTTCCACAATCCACATCAGTCCTTTTAGTGTCACTCACTGTCTGTTGGCATATCCCAGCTCACCATTTTGAGACATCGGTAGATTGGTGTCATTCCCTGACTACCCATTTACATCCACTTCAAGGAGGTGAATTTCGTTTTCCAGGACTGCCATCTTCTAGAGCAGTTTGTGATAGTGTTCAGGGGAAAAGGGATGCGTGTTGTTGATCTTGTTGCTAATAGCAGTATTGTGCAAATTACCAAGCCACGCTCACATAATGGTGAGGGGTATCAAAAAACATTGCAATATGGCAACAACTGACTGTATAAACAAAAATGAAAGTCTGGAAGGTTTAAAAATATCCAGGAGTCCCTGCTTCTAATTTCTTTGGAAGAAAAAAAAGTTCATCAGAGAGACAAATGTAAACAAAGGCAAAGCAAGCAGAGCCAGCAACAAACGTAGCTTCCTTGTACGAGAGCAGAAGCCAATGTAATAACACCCCTTTAAACAGGTTTATCACTGCCGATTGATTGTGGCAAAACACCGAAATGAAGCTCATCAACTCACTTCACAATAGTTCCTTGATGAATACCCCAGCCCCAAAAAAATCCACAAAATCTGAATCTGCGATGCTGCAAGGGAACACATTACCTCAGCATTTGATTATGTGTTGAGAATAAGTTGGTAGTGAAAGTAAATGGTATGAGGACCTCAATGGTCATGTCTGCACTGCAGAGTGACACAGAAAAACTCAAAGGGCTTCCAGTGACACCATTCATGGACCGCGACAAAGTATCCAAGCCGTCCTCCCAGACCAGTTTCATTCGCTTTGTCCTGGTGCCACTCTTCACAGAACTAACAAAGCTCTTTCCTTGTCTGGAGGTAATCTATTTCTTTTGTGACGTCACATGTTCCAATGACAACCTGTGGCTATGTGAAGCGTTTTTCTACATTGCCCTACAGCAACATATTCTGGAGCCAGTGAAGCGAGCCCTAGAGTACTACTCGGACCTGGAGAGAGCCACGCAGCAGGGGGAGACCGCCAGCAAACCCTGATGAGACGTCAAAAACAAAAATGTTTGAGCTGCGTTAGATGGGAAGTACAAAACAATATAAGGAATTGTGAAACACATTTCAGAAAATACGCAAGCAAAAACTGAACCACTTTTACATTTGACAAACTTACAAAATGCCCACAACCCTCAGGAGGATAAGTGATATGGACAATGAATGAGTGAATGGAAAATTAACAACGCAACTTTACATTTCCGGGAACAAATTAACAAAAAGAACAACCCCCCCAAAAAAAAAAGACAAAATCCAAAAACACATTACAAGTGACAAAAACCGTCAGGACATGCTCTTCTCCAATACTACATACCTGCTCCAAGACACACACCACTGCACTGACTGGCTTCTGTATCTCAGTATAAGACGCTCTGATGCTTTCAGGATGAATCCTGATACCACACTTTGAGAACCACTGCTAGAGGCTCTTCTCGACAACTGTTAGAGAGACTGTATGAGACCCTCCAGTTCACTGAATGAATGCACTCAAAATTGTGCGTGTGTGTGTGTGGTTGTGGTGGGGTTAAATACTTGTCCTCCAACCTTTAACATCCAAATTAACCCACCATAACCATAACTCTAACCCATCCTAGACTCCCTTTAACCCCAGAACTAGTCTATAAAAAACATTTTCTTCCAAATGTATTACATACTTGGAATGGATCTCTCATGTCAACTGCATAGCATACTTTTCCCGCAATACAGGAGCCAATCATATTAAAGTGGGGCAGGTCTTGTCAAGAAAGGGGGTGGAATTCCTAATAACACGTCAATCGTACATTCGCTTTCCAGTTTTTGTCACTTGTAATTTGTTTTGGCTTTTGTTAATTTGTTTTCTCAAATGTAAATGTTTCAACTTGTTTTTTTAAAAATGTCTTTCACAAATTGTTATATTGATTTTAACTTCACAGCAAACATATTTAGCAAATGTGTGAGAGTAGGTCGCATTTCACATTTTACAAAAAGGTGTCATAAAACCATATTAAAGGTCAGCTAATCATTTTATTTTCAATGACTGCATTTACATAACAACTAAAGTGCAAATGTCTTAATATAAATAGTTGAAATCAATTCATGTGGTCCCAACTAAATACAAATAAATCATAAATACACTTACATTACATACATTCTCTTGGCATTTCAAAATGGGATGTTTAGATCAACATTTAGAAATGAGGAATCCAGTGTGACAGATGGGAGCAGCGGACTTGAGTTAGATTCTTTTTTACGACAGCAGAAGCATGACATTGGACATGAAAATGCCTTTTGTTTACTTCTGGAACACAATTCAGTCACCTTTGTTTTTATTCACAGCACAAATGAAACCCGGCATCTACAGTCGACAGGTTTGGAAAGTGGTAAGCGTGCAGTTCTTGAGTGTCCAACATCCTCAGTTGCACTGCAGTGATTAAATACACTGAAAATATTGATTAAAATTGTAATAGTGTAACTAACAATTCCTTGAAACCCTTAAAAAAACATGAACCGAAAAAGTGGGACCTTGACTTATGAGTTTAATTTGAATTGTGACCACTATGCAACATACTCATACAGTGGGGCCTTGAGATACTTTGTTACATTACTCAGTTTTTTTTTTTCCATTCCTTAACCATGCTCACAACTCAAAACATACCTCAAATTATCTTCCCCCCAATGACATAAATGGAAATGCCATCAATCCACTCCAGCCTCCCCACAAAATGTAACAAAATAAATGTAATGTGTTTTAATAAAGAAAAAAACCAAAACTGTTATCGTGTTGCATTTTATAAAAAGAGTAATAACATAAATAGAGTGTAAGAATCAAAAAGTTTCTGGGTCGTTAGTGGACTGATGGTGTGACTTGGCCAGTGAGCGGCAATAGTTTAAGAAATATTCGAAGTGACTAGGTAAGCTGCAGGAATATAGTTGTTTTATGTCTGTGAATATTATATTGTCTCATATACATTTGTAGCTGCAGCGTGTGTTTTCAAATATCAATTGCAATGTGACAAAAATGCTATTTGTTAGACTGTCCATGGAGTTTCCCCCATTACGCGCTCGCTTTAAGCTAGCAGACTTGAAGACAAACTAATAGTTTTAAATGCAAAATGTGTAATTCCCTTTGTTTAAATTGACAGCAAATGTCAACAGATTGGCATTAAACAGCATTAAGCATTTTATGAAACCAGCTCTGCTGCTTGTTGCAAAGTGAGCTGAGTTAACTGCTCAGTGGTCGTTTCTAAAAAAATGCTCGTAACTCAAAGCAAAGGGAAAAAAAACCCTAACCAAAAAATTAACTGCTGGACAGCTTGAAAAAAAAATCTTAAATTGGGTCACACGTATCTCAAGGCACCACCATGAATGGGATGCTGGGTGGATGTTGTGGCATTCAGTGACCCCATTAGTACCTCAAGTTTTAGCTTACAACACAAAGCGCCCCAACCCCAAAAACAAACAAACGAACAAAAAAAAAAAAACCAACAACAGAGGGACAGCTCCTAACTTGAACTCCGAAGTTGGCGCACTCGTAAGTCAAGGTACGACACCACCAATAACTCCGAGACTCACGTCATGTGGAGCATCTTGAACGATGCGGGTGGACAGTCACAGCACACACATGGATTAGCACAAGAGTTGAGGTTGGCCTGTCCACATGTGTGAGGGGGTTTTCACAGAAGGTCACAAGGCTAATTGAACATGATGGACTCAGGATCCTGGTTCATCATTTGCGCCATGTGACGCAGAACGTCTTTCTTGGTGATGATCCCGAGCAGACGCCTGGCAAGACGATGACAATCAAATAAACAAGCAACGGATAACAATAACTTTGTGAAAACGAGTCCTCATTTCTTACCCGCTCCGTGTCACCAAACACTGGCGGAGCCCCAACTTGCGGAATATGTCGACGACCGTCTCCATGGGCGTGTGGTCAGTGACGGTGAAGGGGCTCAAGTTGAGGATGCGGCGAAGCTTCAAAGGCTGTGGCGTGCTCATTGGCAGCTGCGGTGCGTCTTCGGTGAAGTACACAACTGAGCTGCTCACCACGCCATCTTGTTTCTGACGAGCATTTTCTGTGTACAGACACAAAGGGTCATTTTTAACAAATTTAGCTGTGTAATTGAGAGTGTAATGAAACTTCCAAATGGTCGTGATTTCTGTCGAATTTTGTCATTTCCAATCTTTTGTTTTTTGGGTTTTTTTTTAATCCCTTGCTATTTACCAGCTTTAATTATACAATTTGTTCAAAATGGATTTCATTCTAGACACAACATCCTGTTTTTTTTTTGCTCTCAAAGTGGTGTTAATGGCTTAATGAACAAAATATTGTCAAGATATTTTATGTAAAGTGGTGGAGTTACTCTCTTGATGATAGAGAACAATTACATTTGAATTTAAGAAGTTGAAGCTGCATGTGCTGATTTTAGAAAGAGCCCACTATTAAAAATATATGGGGGGGGGGTACCAAGGACAGATTATTTACAACCTGCACATTGTAAAATCAAATTGTAATTTGAAGGGTCAAATAAAAAAATATGGATATTATACATTTGTACTTGGACTCAAGACTAAAATGAAATAAATAAATAAATAATGCTCCAATACTACGATACTAAGATCACTTTACCAAGCAGACATGACTTCTGGTAGGATGGACTGGAAGCCAAGTCAGACATATTTTCTAAGGTGAAAATAGATAACACGTTGTAAGATGACTAAAAATTATGCATAGCAAAATGCACGATGAACTCGTCTGAGGCCACCGCGCCCTATACCAAACACCAAGTTTCTCTAACCTCAATGCCCACCCCAGTGTTCAGACTGAGACACCCCATACCTGAAACCCCTTCTGTTACAACAAGCTACATTCAAGTGAAATATCTGTAAAACATGGGGAAAATATGCAGATGGATGTTAAAAGTATAGTTAATGACAAGTTGGTACTCTAAAAAGTGTTATAGTATTGTATTTGAATGAAACTGAGCCATTTTCAAGAAAGAAATCTGAGTAATACTTTACTGACATGACTCCAGGAAACAACGGCATAATTGCAAGATATAATAGCATAATCAAGTATTGGTACGCAGGGTAGTTGGTATCAGCGAGTCCACAAATTGGTCTTACTTTATCCAGTAAGTACAAAATGCAAAAATCACATTTTACGAATGAGATACAAAGGGTTGTCAAATGGACAAGGCCCGAGTGTTATTAACAGTGGAGCAATGTCTAACATTTCTGTATATGGCGTATCAAAGGAGAACCAAATTCACTCACTGATGGCAAGTGTGAGGTCCCTGCGCTGCACAAACCCGATGAGCCTCTCTGAATCTTGGGACACAACCACCGGGAAGCCGTTATAATCCGTGTCTTTGATCAACATCTCCACGTCCTCCACAGTGGTTGCATCCTGCGTGAGGACAGCCAGCGGTGGGTCGTTCCTACGGGGTCTCATAACGTCGGCGGCCAGGGTGCGATGCGTGAACTCATCCCTGACATCTAGGTACGGGTACCCATTGAGCTGGATGTGCGACTCGTAGATCCCCTCTTTCCCGAAGGCGTCGGCCACCCACTTGCTGGTGACGGCAGCTGCCATTAGCGGGACGATGTATTCGAGACCACCGGTCAGCTCGAACATGATGACCACCAATGACACAGTCATCCTGGTCACGCCACCTTAAACAAGATAACACAATGAACAACAAAGCTCCTCACACTACTGAAAAACACACAAACACACTGACTGATTTTTTTCCACTCATGTACACCACTGAAACACACAAACTACTAAAATGCTCTCTCATTCATGACTGTGTCGCAGCTCTCTCACTCACAGATTACAGTGAGAAAAAAAGAGACTTTCAACCATTAAAACCTCCACTTGCACAAACCTGACGGGATGAAATTGATAATTCCACTAGCTGAAAGAAAAAGAGGTTCCATTTATGATCATAGTCTCAAGTCCTGAACACTCTCACTACACTACTAAACAGCTTCTGCACATACAACTGATATTTATTTTGCTTATGTACCCTCAAAAGCATTCACAGACTCACTCACAGTAATGACACTTTTCAGGCATACTAGAACTCTTGACTCTCCATTTTTTTGCTCATATACACTACTGAAACAATCCCAATTACACGAGACAAAGTCTCTCTCTCTCTCTCACACACACACACACACACACACACACACACACACACACACACACACACACACACACACACACACACGCACACACACACAGTTTTGTCGCTCACATTCACTCCTGAGACGCTTTCACACACAACTAAAACACAGTGAAATTCTTTCGCAATGAAGAATACTGAAATACACGTACACGCTACTGAAATGCTTTCACATGTATGTTACATCCCTGATGGCGCTCATAATTTAGATTCTTAGATGAAGACAACAAGTATATGCTTATATCATTTCAGAGGAAGCAGCTGCAGTACCTGACGAAAACCAACTCAAGCAGTCTTCCATTGTAAACATGCAAATTCTACACAGGGAGGCCGCAGCACGAATTCGGTAACAAGATCTTCTCTTACCCAGACAGGCAGCAGCGCCCACCATGGCATAGAGTCCAGGTGTGACGCAGTCAGCGCCGGGCCGGCACCAGTTTTTGAAGATGATCCAGTCATGATGGTGATATGCCATCTGTTCCACCGCAATGCCCACAATCCGCCCTGCTATGGCGCCCACTGCCATGCTGGGAATGAAGAGGCCTGAGGGGATCTAATGACATCACAGTAGTCACACCAGAGTTTTGATTTGTCAAGTCTATTATTTCTGCAGCACCAATTCACCACATAGGTTGTCAGGAGACCATTTAGACATTGAGCAGGTGAAGAAGAACACTTCTCAAACCAACTGAACCACACATTAGCAAGCAAAAACTCCAATTGTTGGTAAGACCAGCTGGGTTGAGAAGTAAGGAGGGACAGAGGGTGCTTGAGAGAGAAAACAGGATACGGACAAGAGAACAACGTGCACAACAACAGCCGTATCAACATCTGTAAACGTCCCCTGACAGCAGCAAAAGATTAACACAAACTGATTTGGACTGACCTTCATGCCGAAGGTGAAGATCGTGATGACAATTTTGAAGATGAGAGCGAGTGCCAGCTGCCACAGAGCGTTGTAAACGCCGGGGCCAGCTGGGCGGTCGGGGATATCGTCCACAGGTCGGCTCATGTTGGGGTTGTTGATGTAGTCGCAGAGCTGCGATGACTCTAATGCTCCACAGTCGTTGAAGAGCTCAGAGATGAGCTCGCTGGTGCTACGCCGGGTGTACGGGTTGGGATACGCCAACACGGCAGTGATTGCTGTCACCGCGATGACTTCCAGGACCGGATACTTCCCCAGCTGGGTCATCTTCCTCCGTCGACACCAGGCGATGTTGGCTCGGATGAAGAGGGTCCCCCAGAGCCCACCAAAGACGCCTAACAGGATGAAGGGCACCAGCTCGGCCATGTACCACGGCGTGTGGTACTCCACGTAAAACAGGACCAGCCGGCTGTTGCCAAATGGGTTGATGGAGCGCAGCGTAAAAGCAGCAACCAAGGCAGCAAAGAAGGAACGCCATAAAGTCTTGAGAGGGAAGTAGTAGCTGACCTGCAGGAGAGGGACGGAGATGATTGGCCTAAAGAAGGGCTTCTCAAACATTTGAAGTTGAGGGATCCCCTCATCCAATTAAACACAACTACGGTTATGGAAGTCTAAAAATCGTGGAACTTGATAACTTTTTTTCCCCCATGTTTCAATCTAAGAATTCACAACTTGATTACTAGAAACACAATCAAATGCACCCATCCATCCATCCATTTTCAACCACAATTTAAATAAATTCAATATGTATCCATTCTCCAAGCTCAGAATTACTGTTTCCGAAAATAACATGGATGTTCTATATTTATGAATTTTATGGTGCCACTATTATTTCTAATTCACACACACACACACACACACACACACACACACACACACACACACACACACACACACACAATGTTGTGTATAAAAAGAAGCGGGTTGGAATGCAATCACAGCATCAATGGCACTGAACATTTCCAAAAATATATTGCCTATTTATCCCTTAGTTGGAACTTTTTAACTTAAATTATATACTTCCAAATTGCCAAACTTTTGCCCAGGTTGCCTGTCTTCACCTCTACAACTGGCACATGCATTTCTGACTTGATTAATTGAAACATGCATAGTGAACAAAGACCCCACCTCTTCCAGGCTGAAGAGAACCCCACCAATGGGTGCACCAAAAGCCACCGACACACCAGCCGCCGCTGCGGCTGATAGCACCTGCAAACGCAACAGTTCATGTGATGATATGTCACATAATAGGGGACAAGGCGCAAACCGATACCTCTCGGCGTTTGCCCTCATTCTTGCTGTACTTGGAAAAGAGGCTGCAAAAGAGGTTCCCACAGCAACATGCAACATGCACCAGAGGACCCTCCTTGCCAAGGCTGAGACCCGATGACACGGCCAGAACCAGGGTGACGGTCTTGATGAGTAGCGTCCATTTTCCCAGGTAACCACGGATAATGAAGCCACTAAGGATGGTCTTAATCTGAAAAGGAGCCAGTGTCAGTTTTTCCCCTCAGTGTTCACGAAAGCCCAAATCCACATCACGAGCTCACCTCCGGGATTCCAGAGCCGCATGCATATGGTGCAAAAACTCGCACCAGTGACACAGCCAGGAATGAGAAGGAAAGAGCCCAAAGGATGTACAGCAAGTAGTTTAGCACATATGCTCCCGCTCCCTAAAAAGGTGATGCACAATGGTTTTATGATTTCATAGTAAAACAAAGCCACATTGTGTTAACCTTATAATTTTAGCTCATTAGTAAATTATGGATGACAAAGGTACTCAAGTGTGGCAGAACACAAGTCATTGTTGAATTGAACTTTAGTTGATATCTTAAAGGGGAACTAAGCAGATATGTGTTTTCTTTCCAAATTAAAAATGCTTCAAGTCCTGAAAACATGTTAAAATAAAATATACTGCTGAATTGTTAAGATACAGTTTAAGCAGGTAAGTCAAGATAAGTGAATGGGACAGTACCAACTGTCTACCTACCTGGACTTCCTCCTACCCCGCCGCTGTTGTCAGGTCCTGTGTTCTGCTGTGACATTATGTCACTAACAACGAGGTTGACTTGTGTGCTTATTTTTATGATTAGTCCACAGTAACCATTCAATTTTGAAGTAGAGCCTTCTAACGTGATTTTCAATCTTACTGTAAAAGATATCCCCCCTGACAACTGATTATGTTAAGATTTCTTTTGGTGCATCCACTTGACATGCCCATAGTATGTGAGACTTGGAACAGTGGCCCTTATTTGTCAAGTTTTCAAAACTGGGACTTTTTTTTTAGTCATTCAAATTTGCTAGGTTTATTAACATCTTGTCTGTGGTGTGTCAAATTTACATGCTATTTTTTTAGACCTACTTCGTGCTAAATTCTACAGACAATCGCAGGACTGCCATTAATCCAAGCAACAGGAAAAGCCATTAAGTAGCCAGACTCAATCATCTTATATCAATAGGGATGTTCAATACCATGAGTATCTGATACCTTGGAATAAAGCTTTTCACATTCAAACTACAGCTGTAATTAAGAAGGCTAAAATCAGCATTCAAGCTATTTCACCTTTTTTCTAAATTGCATGGCCTAGGTCAAATGGCATGTAAAAGTTTGCTCCCTCATGGTGCTTTCGCCATCTGGAAGTACTTATCACGCCATAGTTAGATGTCGTGTTATTTGAACCTCGGAATGGCCTGTCATCAACTCGGCCCACTTCTGCCACTGCGGACACTTGTCACGGTCATCAAAGGTCGTCTCGTTGGACGTCCAGCAGCACTGCTCGTGGCTGTACCAGAAGGCGGACAGACACACACCCTCTTTCAGGTCTGTCATCCAGTCCACCGCTAGGTCAATGACTCCAGCCAATGTACCTTGAGGAGATGCCAAAATGATTGTTCCAAGCATGAAATTATTCATTTCTATTCGACACTAAAGTCCTGATTTACTTTAGGGTTTGACTGTTCATGCAAACAGAGGGGGGCTGGGAAAGGATAAGGATATTTACATGTACAAACCACCTCTACTTACAAAAAAAAATCGCATTACCAAACGACTTCCGGAACGAATTAATTTCATAAGTAGAGGTACTACTGTCATGTAATTGAGGATATGCAGATGCATCCAATTTATACACACTCAGGACAAGTTAAATCAAACAAAGCACAGCTCTTATGAGCTCTCTGGCTTTCCCAATATTTTAGGCCCTTAATGTATACCAGTTACATGCTTAAAGGTCAAGTGTCATCCCTGTAATCATTCTAAAATACATATTGTAATGAAAAATACATATAACATTATTCACGCCGCCGGCCTTGTCAGCAACATTTTACGGCGTTGGCGTCGCACGCGGCTGAGTGCGCCATTGCCAGCAGCGTTGTTCATAGCCGCCATCCGCGAGCCCGACATGGCAGCCTTCGCTGAAGTCGTGACCGGCGGACGCGGCGCCTCGGCCGGGGTGGCTCATTTTCGGAGCCGAGATGGCTTATCACAGCGCCGAGCCGGGCCACTTTATGGCGTTGTCGTTGCACGCGGCTAAGTGCGCCATTGCAGGCAATGTTGTTCATAGCTGCTGCCGTCCGCGAGCTCAACGCGCCAGCCTTCGCTGGGAGCTGACGCAGCAGCCTTCGCCGGCGAGCCCGACTTGGAAGCAGTCTGACGCGCACATCGGCACATTTAACATGCCTGTCAGACGTACATGAATCTTTTGTTACGTTATGAGAGACAAGTTATGTGGTCCGCCCCAAACTATTATTTTTTTTAGTAGCTGTATATACCTGTCATTTGGAACCCACGAAGCTCTCGTCCTTTACACCCATACAATCCATTTTTCACGATGAACCAAGTCTCTTGGAAACTTATCAAGGGTAAGTCCATCCTCCCAAGTGTTCGAGCAATATCCAGCAATGGAACAAGAAGGCATTTTGGCTAACACGAAGGAACAATGAGCTAGCTTCCCGCAGGTAAAACTGATAGAAACAAACAAGTAACCACCCCGTACTTCACTTCATGCTTCTTCTCGAAAAAAATTCCTTGAGAGGATTTTCATGGCAGGAGTTATAAAAAGCTATATGTCAAAATCATGTTTTGTGGTGAAAAAATGGATGGGTCCATACCGGCTGCCGTTTTTTCATTATTAACGTACTATAAATCATCCATTTCATGACACTTGACCTTTAACTAACCCAATTGACTGGGAATGCAAGATTGGAGGCCTTTCACATGCTCCTGGCCAACCTGAGAGGAGTCCAATCAGGAGCATCACTACCCATCCTGACCAGGCGTCCAGCAGGCTCTTGATCAGCTCCCATATGGACTCTTTACTCTTGCTGGTGATCTGAGTGGAAAAACACCGATGTATTCGTGGACCATTTTAGTGGGAGAGATGCAGTGGCACAACAAGAAAATATCTTCAACAACCTTGCGGTGACGGTCAGTATCTCTTGACTTTTCCCTCAGCCAGTCAATGGTGTGGAAATCTTCATAGGTAGCTACATCAGGGAATGGCTCCTCCAGGAAGTCCATCAAGGTGCCAGCGCCATTCATCTCATCTGTGGGCGTGGCACTACTCAGACCTGAAGACAGAAGCACAGGATGTCACTTTTGGTGGGTTAGAAGGACCAGGGTTGCCGTATGAGAGAGAGAGAGAAAACCTCCCCTTCTCCCACAGGCATAATCTGTTAAAACTGGTTTACATGATCTAATCCCCTGTTCATCATTTGATTCTACAGACTTTTCACACTTGCTTTTCACATGATATTTTTATCGTTTATGGATTTATCTTCTGCATTTGGTCTGTTACTTATCTACTTTGTTAGGTGACCCTGAGTGGTCAGAAAGGCACCTATAAATTGAATGTATTATTATTGTTATTAATATAGCTGATGGAGAGAACAAGTGACTTTTTTCCCCTCACAGCCCCACATCCCTGACATCACCCTTGAGTGGAAAATTGTTAGGGTCAATTTAACTATTAAGTCCCTTTTGTTTCCTTATCAGAATCACTCAGTCATCATGAAAATGTTGCAGAATAATGAAACTGGTCTTTTTACAAATGGCCAAAAATGTACACACAGTGTAATGTTAAGTATATTAAAATGTGTGGCTCAGCTGGAAAGCGTTGGCCTCACAGTTCTGAGGACCGACATTAAAATCCCGGCCCCGCCTGTGTGGAGTTTGCATGTTCTCCCCGTGCTTGTGTGGGTTTTCTCCGAGCACTCCGGTTTCCTCCCACATCGCAAAAATATGCGACATTAATTGGACACTCTAAATTGCCCTAAGTGTGATTGTGTGTGTGTGACTGTTTTCTGTCTCTATGTGCCCTGCAATTGGCAGGCAATCAGTTCAGGGTGTACCCTGCCTCCTGCCCGTTGACAGCTGGGATAGGTCCAGCACTCCCCACGTCCCTTGTGAGGATAAGGGGCTACAAAATGCATTTATATATATGTATATATACGCTCAAAGTATGCAAATAGCATTTAAAGTGCATGTTTTGTGTCAATTATTTCTCGAGTCATTCTTTGATTTTGTTTTTTTACTACTTGTTAGTTAAGCTAATCTGTTGGCTGTGGTATGATCATTTTAGTCTCGATGTGACACTGTGAGTGTGTACAACATCATCAATAATGGCCTGCCGACACAGGCTGTGTGTGGGGCAATGAAAGCTTCTTCTGCTTGCTGATATGAAATGCAACTGTTCCTCATTGGCTTGTGAGGGGCATCATATGATAGTGTACATATACGTCAAAACACTTGCTAGCGTGCATGCTAACAATGTAACCAGTCTGTTTAGGTGTACTTTGCTGTACAAGTAACACAACAACATCTGCAAATGTTGGAACTCAGTGTACACATAAGATGCATCACATTGTAAGTTGCCATGTCCAATGTGGCGCCTCGCCTATTTATACCTGCATACATTGGTTAAACAGAAGCAAGCATCTGGAAATTGGACCCAAAGATGAGACAATCTTGTGTAGCTCCACAAGTGCTTCTCTGATTTTCTGGCTGATTTCATTTGATTATCCCATGATGACAAACAGGGAAGGAGAGTGATTGAGATGTGGCCTTAAATACATCCCCAGGTTTGCCGTCAATTAACTCCTATGTTCTCAGTTAACCTATCAGGAGCTTCCAAAACCATGCTTGCCCATGTTCTCTAAAGCCTGAGTACTTTTTGTGTATGTAAACTTTTGACCTCAAAGAAAATAATATAAAATTCTCTCTCTCTAATTCTCGAGGCATTTAACAAAATTTTATATTTTTCTTATCCTGACTTACCTGAAACAGGAAAGTTTTTGTATGATTTGACATCAAACAGCGAGACAAAAAAAATGTATTTGCAGTTATATAAACGTCTGGATTCAACTGTAAATTGCCTTTTAATCCCTTGACTGCTGTTTTATGTTGTTCGTTGAATACAATGAATACGTGTTTGGGTCATATTACTGTGACAATGCAATTTGGATTTAATTAAAACAGTGTGTTTCACATATTTTGCATTTTACGTCAGTATAGTGGGACGGAGGACTGTAAAAGATTAAAGAGTCCCGTGACTCACAGCATATGGATGAACACCGATTGCATTTCACAACAGTTTTTGCTTTTGTGCATATTTCTAAACTAGTTACTTGAACAGCGCTAAACAAGACTTAAAATATGTTCCAACCATGAATGCCTTACATTATGATTGATCAAATTCACCTACAATTACATCTGTACATTTGTAACAAGCTAGCTCTTTAGCATGTTGAATCAAATTACCTTCACCAGCCTCCATTTCACAGTCCGTACGTACGTTGGGTGAGATATAATATTATAATGCAGTTGTATTTTAATGAACAGGAATCACAGCTGCCATTTTCGGTCTGTGTGTACAGATAAACATCGCAAAGCCTCTACGCGTTACAGTAGTCTCCTGCAGCCAGCAAGTACTTGCTGTATTATCGCGAGATCTGTATTCAAAGATCCATTAAGTATAGATGAATCACGTTGACATTTAAAACCAGAACGAAGAAAAGATCCTCTATACAAGATTGAATCACGCTGCCATAAAAAAAAAAGTCAACCACTCAGTGTACAAATCTTTCAATGTTCACACGAAAAACTTTTATTTGACAGAAAACAGTTTTTATACAATCTTTAACAATTTTTTTTAAAAAAAGGGAGCATTCAAGATGATTCACTTAAAAAGACAATTACTTCATAGTGTAATATTGTCATGAGTTTATGCAAATATTAATTTTGTCAATGTAGTTGAGAAATATATTTGAAGCACCTTCACAGCTTCTTCTCCTCGAGGAGCTTCTCCCATGCAGGCATGATGTAGCCATAGATTTTCTCAATCTGCAACACAAGTAACTGTTATTTCATGTTATGTTAAACAGGCGGTATCTGTCACAGCGGAGCTAAAAGGCATTAGATGGGAAAAAATTAAAGTGTTGAGACAGTTTACCTGCTGTGACTTCTTGACTCCGTATCTAAAGAGTGTCGCCTGGTGCTCACTGTTGTGAAACAAAATGTCAAAGGTCACTTCCTGTCCCAACATGCCGTCAATGGACTGTTTCACAACACTGTAGAAATCTCTGGCCGGGAAGCAGTCGTCCAGCATGTTGTTCACCTACACAGCAAGAACATTTTTCTCATTTGTGTGGTTAACCTGCATACATCATAAACATCATTTTTTAATCACCTTGTACTTTTTTCCCAGCAGCTCAAGCGGATCCAACTTGACTTCCGATTTCAGGGCCCGGCCAAAGAGTGGGATCTTGGAGTCTGAATCTGGGAAGGAGAGTTACTTGAAAATAAAAAAAAATAAAAAATAAAAAAACTCCAGCGGATATAAAAGTGCACCCACCAATTTATCAATGTGGGTGTATTCAGAATTAACAAATGACATTCAACTCATGTTAAATTACAGTTAAGATGGTCTAGAAGGCTTTTCCTGGCATTTTGAGGAACTTTATCAGAAGCTTAAAGGTTTTGTGTGAACAATGAGCGCTATTTCCAAACGGTTCCTCGTTCCTTTCATCTTGTGCATTTCTGTTTTAGTCCAACCTACTCAAAATGAAGGCGCAAACCATATTTGATTTGTCTTGTTCAAACAGATTATCTTCGAGACTTCAGATGTTCTTAAAAGGTGGTAACAGGCAGACTTGGAGTTTTAAGTTATTAAAAATTCAGCTGTGTCAATAATCACACAAAGAATTCTTGGAATTGATTTGTGGCTACCGAGCATAAGCTTGCATTTGCCAGGTGTGTGGGGACACGGGTAGGCAGCTTTGTGCCAACACAGACTCTTATTTTTGAACTGTTAATAATTCCCGCCACCTTATCTGGCCTTCCTCAGGTGAAGCAAAACAGCCTCAAAACATGATGCCACTGCAATGCTTCACTGTTTGTGTCTGTAGGGATTTGAAGACAGGTGTGTAGATCTTTCATATCCACTTGAAGACTTTTACTACACTTTCATTATTTGCTTAAATATGACCTTATACATTTAATCAACATATAAAGTGTTGTCCATTTGCTAATCAGACAAGGATGTGTTCTGGAGCCGGTGGTTGTCCTTGATCTTTGTACGCAGAAAAGCGGCTGGCACCATCCTCCTCTCCCAGGCGTTGCCAAAACGACACCAGATAAGGAGCGGAAAGTTACCATCCCGGCCCAGGACCAGACTGCAGGGGGGAACCAGTTTTACCATGGACCCATACATATAAAAACCTCGTGTTACCAGGCAGCTTTTGTCTTCTTTGGCTATCCTGCCAGAAGACACGCGTCTCGTGTGTGCCAGATACCTAGATAAGACCCGGACGTCTGTACTGCACTTTCCTTTGTAATAAAACCATTTGCTGTTAAGTTTTTCTAATCATTGGTCATATCTTCCTCGACTCGTGAACACGCGTAGGGTCCAAACTCGGAAAATCCCGACACACTGTACCTCGGGACGTCAGGTGAGCCACATAGCGAACGCCATCCCTCTCCCCATAGTAGACAGCAAAGTGGGAGAAGTATTTGTTCCTCGGATACTCCACAATGTCTCCAGGGAACAGCTTGGGTGAGTAATGTTTCTGCAAAGACTGCACCCAAAAAAGACCCTCAAAATTGTCCTCTGCAGAAGAAAAACCAACAGGTTTATTGCTTACCTGGCCCATGAGTTCAAGCTGTCAGTACGACTGCTAATTTGTTCTGGTCCAGGGTTAAGTGGCAATGTGTAACTGTAAGTTAGAGCATGGTAACTCCACCCAACAGGATTTGTTTATGGTCACATTCGCTGCGTCTCAGCTGATGTTGTGGGTGTTTGAAGGGGACGTCCAGGGCTGAGTGCTCGTCTCACCATACAGGCAGAGACGCAGATGCTTCCTGCTAATGGCGTGAAAGAGGAAGTCACGTTTTAATTCAAAAGATAGATACCTTGTGTTCATCAAAGCATAACGCAAAGTACAACATAGCATGTTTGTATTATTCTGTTCACAAAAAACTTTTTTAGTTTCGAAAATGACATTAACACGTATCATAGGCGAGCAATGATTCAGACGTAAAGGCAACAAAATTCAAATAAAAAAAACAATCAAGATGACACATAACACACACGACAAAATTGGTAGGCATTGGTAACACTGGTCAACAACAAATTTATTAAGTTTGTAACATTTGATTGCTACAGTGACAACTGCGTAAAAATCTGACTTGAACAAGAGTGTCACGAACGGGGCTCGAGGGCGGACCCAAATGCACGACTCCAGAGACAAGGAGGCAGTACAGAGGAAACCTTTATTCGGTCCAAAGTCAGGGATCAGGCAGACAGGCCAAACAAGCAGAGGTAATAGTAACGGCAGGCTTACGAGGGTGGTCAGGGGACAGGCGTAGGTCGGTACACAGAAGCCAGAAGTCAGGCAAGCGGGAACGAGGCATCAAAGGCCACAATCTGGCGGAGGACTAGTCGTCCCCCGGGTTCTATATATACTGAGTGTAATCAGCTGGGACAAGGTGCAGGTGTGCGCCGACTAATTGACCCCTCTGTACAGGGCACTTAACCACACCTCCTGAAGTGACGTCACGCCACGTGCGCTGACGTAAGACAAACAGTAAAAATGGCAAATACAATACAATACATTCTGAACTGAGAGAGACGCCATGCTTCTGATTTCATTCAATCATTCACACGTAGCAATGTTATGCTAGCGGAGAACGTCTCATTCATTTATATGAGACGTGGATTAAAAATCAAATTTAGGGCATATCTTCGTGCAAACACAGTCTGGTTAAGCTTCTGGGCGCAAGCCAGCAAGAAATCAATACGTTTGTGCAGTCTGATCATCGCTAAATATCGCTCTACAAAGAATAAGTGTGTCAATCGTTCACACGTAGCAATGTTATGCTAGCGGAGAACGTCTCATTCATTTATACGAGACGTGTATTAAAAATCAAATTTATGGCATATCTTCGTGCAAACACAGTCTGGTTAAGCTTCGGTCGCGAGCCAGCAAGAAATACATACGTTTGTGCAGTCCGATCATCGCTAAATATCACTCAACAAAGAATAAGTGTGGCAATCGTTCACACGCAGCAGTGTTATGCTAGCGAAGAACTTCGAATTCATTTATACGAGACATGTATTGAAAATCAAATATAGGGCATACCTTCGTGCAAACATATGTGTCCCGGTTGATATTAGATGGATTTAGTTGATGATGCGGTCTTCCACAAAGTTTGATCCATCGAAGGCATTTTTCGTACTGGGTCTTCGGTTTTGGAAAGGGTACGAATTGAACTCCACCAACTAGCCTTTCAGGATACCTGTCGTCACTATTACAAAGTCCGTGACTACACCTCTTAACCATATTTTTTGTTAAATAACCCAAATACGCGATAAAACGCTAACTAAACCTATACTGGACCATGCAATGTTGTCTGAGAAAATGGCGGGAGCAAAAACGGGCTTTGGTTTATGCAGATCTCTGGCCTCTGATTGGTCAGTGACGCGGATTGCGCAGTATCCACGGAGGGGTCAATTGGCTGGCCACTCCGGCCTGGGCAGAAGGTAGGAGCATGTTAAAGAGAAACTGTCATTTTAAGATTTACTGGTGCAAAATTCTCCTGAATCAGTTGAAAAAACAAGTCACAATTTATTTATTTTTTTTTTCTGCAACCCAGTGTCACTAGATAAGGTTGCTGCATAGTCCTGTCTGTAAGTAGTTAGCGCCTGAATTTAGCTGTGACCCGAAATGGTGAGATGGTACAAGAGATTAGATCAAGTTTCACTTCACAAGTAGTCAATGGCCTGTCACTGTGATAAGTCAAGTAATGCAGTGTTTGGTTTTCATAAATACAGAACACCAGTAGGGCCAGATAATGATAAGGTTACAAAATATTACTGGCCAATGTATCTAACCTGTATGTACAGTTGTTTTAAACAATAACTGTGTTGAACAACATGAACTCTCAATCGATCCATTTCCTGAGACGTGTATCCTCAAAACGGTCGCGTGAGTGGTGGAACCTATTCCAGGTATGTTCGAGTAGGCGGGGGGACACCCTGAAATGGTTGCCAGCCAATCGCTGGGCACACAGAGACAGACAACAGTCGCACTTACAATCACACTTAGGCGCAGGTTAGAGTCTCCAATGAATGTATGTTTTTGGGATGTGGGAGGAAACTGGAGTGCCCGGAGAAAACCCACGCAGGCACGGGGAGAACATGCAAACTCCACACAGGCGGGCAGAACTGTGAGGCCAACGTTCTAAGCAGATGCGCCATAGACTCACAATCCTTATACTTCCTTTCAATGCATTGAGAAGACTGCACATGATATTAAAGATAAAAACAAAGAAAAATGAATCACTATATTACTTCACAGAAAAGAAGAATAATGTAGTGGGCTGTTTAAAAAAAATAGCAGTCTGCATTTCCTATACCTCACACATTTACTGGATAGATATAAACAACTTTTGGATTTAGCATTGCTGTAAATAACTCATTTGTAAAAACACTGTGTTGGAGCTGAATACACAGTATATTAATCATAGTAAAATTTTAAGTACGTTTCCTTTGCCTCGGCGGATGTTACATCGGGATGCAGGAAACAAGTTATTGGAAACCTATTATTTCATGATCGACGACAGATGTACGTAAAGAATGTTCGTGTTCCGGAAGCAAACAATGCATCAATTAACGCAGAAGCAGCATCTCAGCGGCTTAAATCTTTTGTTTTATCCTCTTCATATTGTTTCAGAGAAGTGATTCGAGCCCAGAATGAGTTGGAACGCAGCCCTTTTATATCATTATTCAATTAAAACTGTACTGCTTGGTTAATTAGTCCTCTCGACACAAATTCACGGGCCAATTTTTAATTATACAGTATAACACACATTGGCAAGATCTACCTAACCTCTCTTTGCTCATCGTTAAACTCTTTGTTCCCAAAGTGCTTGATTACTTTTGGAGGATTTTCTTCACTGCAACAAATAATAAAAGTCTTCATTCATCCTTATACCACTTTTTAGGTTAATTGAAGATGCTCTACGATGATGTATGATGGCGGCACCTGTTTTTAGCATGTTCAGAACACTTTATGATGTAATGTGATGTGAACTGTTATGTGATTATGTAACTACATAACATTGTATAGTCTGTTGTATAGGTATTTGTTTTTGTTTTCTTTTCTTTTACTCATGGCAATTGAGAATCTGTTCTCAACTACTTTTCCCCAGATAAATAAAGGTTAAATGACTAAATAAATTGGACTCAGTAACATTCATTTCATTAATGATGGCTCTGTTGGTTTTCTCTGATTCTACGACAGCTACTGTCAAAGTCACATTGTAAAATAATTTCTCCCTAAAACAGATTTATGTAGTGATTTATTTTAGACCGCCATTGTTTTTTAACAACCATGTATAAGATCTCATGTCTCGAGTCAAGTCACATGTCTAACTCTCAATCCAAAGTGAGTCTCGAGTCTTTTAGTATTTTGTCAAGTCACAAAAGGTCCAAACAGGCAAAGTACATAAACAAAGGCCAAGCAGACTAACTGTGTCCCTGGTTCTCTGGAGGTTGTTTGGCCCATCTGAGGTCACGTCGGGGCCCAGCCTGATCCCAGTTACCCGTGCCATGTCCGTGTTTCCTCTGATGGCGTTTGTAGTTGTCCAAGTGTCCCGTGGTATAGTCACACTCACTGCAGGCATACGGCTTTTCGCCACTGTGTCGCAGCATGTGTCTCTTCAAGTTCATGCTCTGGTTGCACGAGTAACCACAAATGTCACAGTGGAACGGCTTGGCGCCCGAGTGGATGCGCTCGTGTCGGCGCAGGTTGGCGAGGTTGCCGCATGCGTAGCTGCACGACGGGCACTGGTATGGCTTCTCGCCCGTGTGGACGCGCAGGTGCCGTTTGAGGTTGTCCAGGTGGGAGGAGGTGTAGGGGCAATGTGGACAGTGGTGAGGTTTCTCCTCAGAGTGGATATGGATGTGGCGTGCCAGAAGCTTGGAGTAATGGGACAGAAAGGGGCACAGAGGGCAGCGGTATAGCTGGCTGCCGCTCTGGCGTGACTCCGGCGGCCTAAATGGACTACTGGGACAATCAACGCCATCTTTGACCAGCGCATCCAATGAGCAGCGATGGCAAACCTAAAAACAAAACGAGCTTAAGAAAAGATTGTCGTTGCTATTCAGCTCCGTGAAGGAACAAACTTCAATACTTGGGATATTTTTCCCCCTGAAGTAACTTTAATAGAGTAATTATTTTTCAGGTAACTTTTGGGCATTTTTATGTTTATTCTCTACCTAAGCAAAGCTATGAGAAAATTGGTGGACAAAGCCCACATTGCATCGAGTTACTTATACATTGCCCCAGGCTGCACCGCTTTGTAGTTTGCCATGCATATGTCCCAAAAAATTCCTGTAGGCCTTTATTATTTATATTTTCAATTTACTTCTACTATTTCCACATCAGTCGCTGCAGAGACGACATGCTTTTTACTCAAGATTTTTTTCAACTGAAGCAAAGACTAATCTTAACGCACCTGCCTACAACTATCCTCGATGTCCTCCACGTTAACCCCCTCCAGGGTGAGGCCACAAAGCCGGCAGCGCAGCGGAAAGAGCAGGACGGGCAGTGGGCCTGAGGAAGAGCTCAGCTTGCCCTGCGCCTGCACGTAAGCAGATTCCTGGGTAACTCGTAGGGTCAGATCCGAGACAGCTAGAACGGCAGGAGAAACAAGAAATGGGGAAATCAATAGCTTTTTAAAAAAAAAAAAAAACTTTTGACCCCTGAAGGGAGATTCAATCAACGCTCTTCAATTACATTTAGACTTTTGCACATCACTTACATGCAGGAACCCAAGGAGCAATGTCTGTGTAATGGGTCGTGCAAAAATGTGCTATGGAAGGACAGATGAGCTAGTCTGAGTGTGTAGTGACTGAATAGTCTGTCAATAATTTGCAAACAGCCACCACACACAAGGAGACTTGAAGGGACACATACAGTGGCACCCAAATATAGACCACTATAGTTTCTTGGGCTGATTATTGAACAAGGACAGGAAGAAAAGCAAAAGGAATTGGCTCTCTACTTCAAATCAACGGTAAAGACACATTAGTGGAATGTCCTACAGACAGATGGAAGAGCTTGGAGCAAAACCATTCCATAAATCATGTCATCATTCTCACTGAGTCGCTATTTCGTGAAGCACTGTTTGTTCGTGGTCGACTCAGAGATGGACTCAGAGGCGGCTGCAGGTGAGCAGGATGCAGCGGTCCCTTCCTCCAGGCCAATTCCAGTGAGCCGTTGACGCGCACACGTAACGTACCGGATACGTTCAAATATTGTCACCTGGTTGAAATCTGCATACTGTCCCAACAATGTCTCCAGGAAAAAAAATATTCCTCTTCCTCTCTGTTCCACTGGCCCAACCCCCAACTCACTCATCGCACTTACTCATCCAGTCTCTATCTACATTACAGTGTATACGTAACAGTCGGATGTTTTAAAACTCTTGCAACAATCCATTTAAGACAACTGCCGGTTTGCTACCATATATTATTGTAATATAAACACAGTCTGTCACGTCATCAATGGAGTCATGAGATATGGCTTACTCAGAGTCAATGTCCCCCACCATGTTCTTTTGAAAGTGTGGCAATGGGAGATGAACTCTTTCTGACCTGGTAAAGTTTTCCAGCAGGCCCTTGAAATATGTGTGTGTGGCATCCTTCCACCATCAGGGCGAACCTATCACTCAGTGGCGATCACTTGACAGTTCTTTGCCTTTTTCTCTACACCAGGTGTCCAAGACCAACAGCTGCAAGTCCTTGATCTGGCTGGGAAACCGACTCCGGTCCAGTGCATGTTTTTTTTTTTTTTTTTTTTAATTAAACCTCTTCGTATTCTAATTGATATAATTAAACCCAGCCTAGATCGAGGTTACAAAAAAGTTCAAGTGTTTCAAGATGGTACATACTTGATTTAAGTTAAAACAAACGAACAAAAACAGACGTTGTATGTTCCAAGAATAATTTTTTTTTACATCTAAGAAATAAAAAAAATATATCAATTTTTGAAATTGAAAAAAACAATATCAGACTAATACGACCAATAACAAGAGAAGAGATTTACTCTTATCTTTGAATATATTTACCTGCCTAGATTATGTTGACAGTCATCTTCATGCTGCTTTCCAAATCTGACCAACAATTTGACAGCAGAAATTTGAAGTACGTGTGTAAATAAGTTTATTTGACAGTTTTATACCTTTTCCGCTTTTGCTCTTCAATTTTCTCATAACGGGTCTTCTACTCTCCTTGTCCTTCCTTGGCCGGTGGTTCAATGTATGCATGCGCTGGTGCCGCCGCAGATTTCCCAGGGAACTGCAGGCATAGCTGCACTGATGGCAGCGGTATGGCTTTTCCCCCGTGTGTGTGCGTGCATGGCGCTGCAAGTTGACCAGCTGGGTCGAGGCATAGGGGCATACGGGACAGCGGTATGGTTTCTGCCCGTCGTGGATGTGCATGTGCCGTTTGAGGTGATTCGAGTAACGTGAAGTGAAGGCACACAGTGAGCAGGAGTATATTTTAAGAGGAAGGTCGCCAGTTGAGCCCATTTTAGTTTCGCTCCTTTTCTTCCTGTCAGATGCACCACAGAGAGAAATGTCGGCCATTTGGTCATCTGCCACGGGTATGGACGGGATTGAGACAGAACCCGGGACACCCCCTTCACAGTTGAGACAGTAAATGCCTTCCCGAGGATCATGACCCACTGCTGACGAACCTGTGGAGAAAGGGGGCAAATGGAATGGATCTTGTAAATAGTTGTACAGAGAAGATCGAGACAGTAGCCAATGCTAATGGACAGAGTGGGAACCAGACCTCTATCATTCGATTTACATGCAACCTTCTATTCCGATTATAATCAGTTTAGAAGCCTAAACCGAATGAAAATGCTCCATATAAATGACTCAATTGGAATAAACGGGCCAAATCTCAATGGAATTTCATTTGGTTTGGTGTCACACGGTTGGAATGTTTCCAAGAGTTCGGAAAAGATGTCTGCGGATGCTCCGTCTTGGCATAAAAGCGCAGCAATGTCATCGTTTAAGCATGGCGTAAATATGGAAGAGCGCAACATAAACATCATTGGATTAGGGGTTGGTAGCAGTGTTACATCTCCCTTCCAGGCAACTGACCTCATGTAACATATTTGTTTCAACTAACATTTCACACATTGAAACTAAGGCTAGAATCTTCATTGAAGCTAATTCTCACGTTTTCTTAATGGATTTGTCACATAACAGAAATGTGTGTCTATTAGTGTCTAGTGGCTTTTAACACCTGGACATATGTGGGACGTCATGGTGAAATGCCCTCGAAGGCGATAAAATACAACCTGAGATGAAGTGATCTTACCAAGATCCAAGCCTGTGTCACAGAGAAGCTGACCACAGCCTTTACACGAGAGGAATGGTGGGACTGCTGTGCCTGTTAGCCCTGAAGGTTCGTCTTGCACACGGAGAGAAAACACTGTCATACCTGACCGCGCCACAAAGAACACTTTCAAGAAAGGCCTTAAGAGTGGGAATGTGTGCGTGTGTGCTTGTAACTGACCAGAATCTCCATCCAGACACATGATTGGAGAGTTGTCAAATTCCAACTCTCCACTCAATAGAATGCCACCATCCAGGACCAGACATCCCTGGTTGTACGATACACTGCCATCCCCTAACTCCACTGGCAACAAAACATGCAAATCCTGTTACAACCTAGCACTGGGCCCATTTCAAGACTCAGGAAGAAGCACATCGACCTTGTGGGCAGCTCTAAAGGCGTCGGCAGTGAGGTTTATACACTGTGTAGACGCACAGCCAAGCAAGCCCGACCTGCTCAATGTGTAAACGCTTTGAGAGCACTTTTGCTGCAAATTGCCGCTGTATAAATAGTTTAATGACGTGACACAGGAAGTCTGAGAGGAGGTAGAGGAAATCAATGAAGGTGTGTTTAATAAAGAAGAGGAAGAGCAGAGTTGGGGAGGAACACACTACATTTTCTCAGTTAAATGAACTCAAGTAGCATTTTGGATGAATTGTACTTAGAGTAGTTTTAATGTAAGATACTTATTATTATAGTATTTATGTCAAGAAGAAAGTACTTTTACTGCTTTACATTGCTCAACATGAAACCTGTTAGCCGTAGGTGTGATTGCGAGTTCAAATGCTTGTTTGCTTCTATGTGCCTGGCTGGCAACCAATTCAGGGTGTACTGTATCTCGCTTCCTGCCTGAAGATCGATGGGTTTGACGACACTTGAGCTTTAAAGTGCGACTGTCATGAAATGGATGATTTTTGGTATATTAATGAAAAACCCACAGCCAATTTGGTCCCATGTGTTTTTTCACCACAAAACATGATTTTGACGTATAGAGCTTTTTGTAACTCCCGCCATGAAAATCCGCTCGAGGGATTTGTTTTCGAGAAGAAGCAGGAAGTGACGTAAAGGACAGCGGCGCCCCCTAGTGGACTCGTTTGTTTTACCTCCGGGAAGGTAGCTTGTTGTTCCTTCATGTTAGCCAAAATGCCGGCTCATTGCATTGCTGGACATTGCTTGAACACTCGGGAGAATGGAATTCCCCTTCATAAGTTTGAAAGAGACCCTGTTCGTTGTGAAAAATGGGATTGCACGGGTGCAGAGGACGAGAGCTTCGTGGTTTCCAAATAACAGGTAGGTGTGTATACAGCTACTAAAAAAAAAATAGTTTGGGGCGGACCACGTAATCGGTCTCTCTCATAACGTAACAAAAGATCCGCGTATGAAATGTGTCGATGTGCGCGTCACCCAGCCAACAATGTCTCACTTAGCCTCGTCTCGATAGTGTTCATCGCGTACTGCGGTGGTTGTGAACAACCCTCTAAAAGCAGCACGCCTCGGCTCCATTATATGCCACCACGGCGGCGAAAATCAGCCACACCGGCTGAGGCTCCGCGTTTGGCGGTCACAGCTTCTGCGAAGGCTGCGAGTCGGGCTTTGCGACGGGGGCGGCTCTGAAGAACCCAGCTGAGAATGCGTTATACTCAGTCGCATGTGCGCACAAAGCGCCCTGGCTCGACTGTGTTGCTCCGTACTGCGGCGTCTGTGAACACCCCCCCTAAAGCAGCACGATTCGGCTCTGTCATAAACCACACCGGCCGGCTGTGATGAGCTGCGATGCCTCATCTCCGCCGCGGAAGTGGATCGGACGGGGATGCGGTTCGGCTGTGATCATTTGAATATGGCTCGAAACAATAGTGTAATATTGCCCTGAGGGCTCGAAAACAATAGTGTTATATTGCCCCGGTAACTTCACTCGGTTGTGTGGTATTATCCTTTTCGAAGAGCTTCGGTGTCAGAAGGGGCGTCGGAAAAATCCGAATATCTCTGTTGTTCGGCTTCCATAGTAGTAGGCACTGCGCGTTTTCAACGGCGGAAGTGACAATGACGTAAAGGACAGAAGACGCAACCAATATGGCAACCACTTGTATGTCGAGCGACACTCATTTGCTGACGCACAATCCGCTCACATTTATTTTTTCCTATAGACATTGAAGTGAATACTGTTACATTATTTTTCATTACAATATCTATTTTAGAAGGTTTATAGGGATGACAGTCCCACTTTAATACACTACTGGGCCACTCTACACACTTCTGAGAGAGAGTTAAAGTTGGAAACAATTTTGTGTAATAATAAACAGCTTCAATTCACTGTTGCTTTTCAGGCAAAGAAAAACATTACGCCAACATTCCAACCTGCTTGTACAAAAAAAAGTCGAAACATTAAAAGGTAACATGCAAGGAGGACGAGATGAAGAAAAACGATGGTGGAGGAGACGTGGGGGTCAGGTACGGAAGTGGAAACAGGAAGTGTCAAGGACGGACGTTGAAGTCAGGATGCGATAAGACACACAAACAGGAGGAAGAGCAAACAAAGTCAAGAATTAAGTTGGGCCAGTCTAACACACATGTTACCGCTCTATTTACCAAAGGTAAAACAAAACGAAAAAAAAAATCCTAGAATAACACAAGTTACCCCAAAATATCATTTCAATTGCCTTACTTAGTTGAAAAACGCACACACAAAGAAGGCAAAAAGCAGGACAAAAACTCACTTTTGACAGGCTGAGGGTTGGACTGCTTCCTCCGCGGCATTTTCGCCTCCTCCTCGCCTGGTTCCTGTGCGGGCTTCGGTTGGACAGCTCCAAAGTTACACGGGTACATACAGCCAAGGGTTCGGTCGGTCACTTCTCCTATCTGGCCGCGAGCTAAGGGTTCAGTCGGTCACTTCTCCTATCTGGCCGCGAGCTAACTGCGTCCCATCGCCAACATCGACATCGTCATCGTCGTCGTCATCTCCTTCCCTTTCCTCCAAGTGAGCGACTAACAAGTCATTGTTGAGCGAAACACAACAGCGCCGGCCTCACAAATGTTATCTTCTTGACTCTTTGCACAAGGTGCCAAGGGCCAAATTTCAAAGAGTACAACCCTTTCAAATAGCTCTTCTCTAGACACTGCTCGAACGGAGCCATATTGCTCACTAAACAAGCACCACAAGTTCCATACAACATGCAAGCATTTAAATAAATGGACTTTTGTGGCAGAGAGCCATGTGTCCCCGCAATGTTGTCACGGAGAAACAGTCCCTGTCACAAAAAGTGTCACCCACCACACAGTTGAATGACTTGCGGTGACGTCACTGAAGACTGGTTTAGCGGATTGTGGCTCTTGTTGTCTCCCCGTCGTCACTGCAAACGAATCGCCACACACATCGGCCGCAAGACTCTTCTAAAGGTGACGAGTGGGACCCTTAAAGGCACCATATTCTTTCATTGTCTAACAAGGAGCTGAGTGGGAAATTTCAGGTCAGGTATTTGATGCTAATGTAGATTATCATTGCTGGCTCAGTGATTTGTGCTAGCACATTTGACATGATACAGCAGGGGTGTCAAAATCATTTTTCTCGCAGGCCGCATTGTAGTTCCGGGTTCCCTCAGAGGGCCGTTGTGACTGTGAAACAATAAAAATATTTAATCATCTCATCATAATCACGTCATCAATTTATGAATTAGTTTTGGAATCAAAAATCAAGGGCAATTTGTTTTTCAATTGGTAACAAAAATGCTTGTAATATCTCAACTTCATCATTTATGATAATGACATTTTGAAATTTTGGTACAGATTTTGCAAGAATTGACACTCTCAATTTGGCTCCGCGGGCCACATAAAATCATGTGTGATAGTTTCTGTCTGGCCGTTGCCTGAAAATGGCAGATCTTCATTCAGCCTAGATTCTGAGTCATAAGAGGACAATCTGAGTGTTGTGGTGGTATTATGCAAATTAGCCAAATTGTGGCATCACAATTTGACAAATCTGAACAAAAACAGCATGCCCATTGACATATATTAAAAATTAGGTAGCTCATACCTGGTTGTTTGATGTTTACATTTTATGGGTGCTCTTGCACTCAAGAGACCCAACATTTTGTCCACAAGCAAGAAGAAAATCGAATTTTATTTATTTTTTTTTTTTTTAATACCACTAGGTAAACCAGCCTGGCTAATCGATATGCATACGTAGCGACATGTTAGGAAATTGATTGTCACCATTAAAGGAAATAGCGCGTGACTCATGTTTCCATTGAAATAAAGAAAAAAAACACAGCTTTTATGCATTGTAGTATTTGTTTGCCAATGTCTGCCCAAATGTGGATACTTAAGCCCACTTCTAAATTGAGAAAATATCCTGCAGTAAATTGTAATTGTTTTGCTGTTGTTTTGGCTGTGCCTATTAGCCCACATTACCCCTATTTGTCACAAGTAACTGTAAAACATGAATCCGTTGGGCTACGTGCTAATCTCACACAGTACACACATACGCTAATGTAAGAGATAGATTTTCTGAGCCGCTTATCCTCACAAAAGTCGCGTGACTGCTGGAGCCTATCCCAGCTACCTCCGGTCAGGAGGCGAAGTCCACGGTGAACTGGTCCAGCCAATCACAGGCCTCATAGAAACAACTTTTCACACCCACGTGCAATTTTAGAGCCTCCAAAGAGTGCATGTTTTTGGGACGTGGGAGGAAACTGGACTGCCCGGAGAAAACCCACGCACGCACGGGGAGAAGATGCAAACTCCACACAGGCGGGGCTGGGATTTGAACACCGGTCCGCAAAACTGTGAGGCAGATGCTCCACCGTGCCACCAATATCAGAGATTGCATTCACATAATTTAACATTTGTCATGCTCCAATTAAAAATAATAACAATCACTGTCACTCAGCATTTGCTCAATAATTGCTCAATGTTTTTTTTCACTGAGTACTTTTTATGGTTATTCAATTTTTTGGGGGAGGACTGCTTTTTACTTTAACGTGAGTGACATTGTTATCAAGTAACAGCACTCTTAATTTGAGTACGATATTTGGCTATTCTACTCACTTTTGTAGAAGATTACATTTGAAAAACAATAAATTCAGGTAATTTTTTAAAACCATTTATTTAATGCACAGCAATATTTTTCTTTTAATACAAATAAATACTCCAAACCTGTTTAATTTCTGGAATTTGCACATTTAGAGACCAAAAAATGTCTATTTGTCTTGACTCAACGATGTCCACTTGTCCATCTATCCATTTTCTATACCACTTGTCCTCATTAGGGTAATTGGCTCTTAACCCCCCGGCAGTCAATGGCACCACACATCTGTTTTCTGCGCAATTTGTCTATGATTGACTATGCCACTTGGCTTCCTGCTGTGCCCTCCAGGCGGCGAGCACCTCGTCGTCGGGCCCCTCGGCAGCCGCTCGAGCTCTGATCCTCTGCCGAGTTTGGGCGATAAAGGTCGCAACGTCCTCTTCCTCATCATCACCATCCGTTTCCTGTCCTCCTCTTACTGTATTGTTGCATTTGTATTGTGAATGGTTTGTGAAGTTTCTCCTGGAGCTGTGGTCATTTCTCTCATCATCCTTGCCGTATGACCTCCTGCCTTGACTGTGGTCGTTGTCGATGCTGGAATATTCCACTTCATCAGCAGATGGATTCATGTGCCTCTGGGTTAGGTATGCGGAGGTACCACCGTATGTTTTGTCATAGTCCTCGCTGGCACATGAGGCCCTGCGGCTACAGAAGTCAAACTGGGAGGCAGAGCCATCAATGTCATCATAGGGATCCTCTTCTGCACTGGAGGCTGATTTTCTTGGAGGAGGCCTGACACTTTTGAGCCACTCGTCAACGCTGGTGTTCTTATCACTCTCAAGAGCCGGGTTTAGGTTCAAACATCCAGAGAGGCCAAATGTCTTCACAGGTTTCTGCTTTTTCTTCTTTGTTTCTTCAAAGAATTCATCCTTCCTTTTCTCCTCTGCTTCATCTTCATCCTCCTTTGGTTTCTTTTTCTTGTACAAAGTGCTGCGCTTGTTGTCCTCCATGATTTTCTTCTTCTCATAGGTCGCCATCTTGCCTCTCATTTCAGACTTGATCTCCTTGTCAATGGCATCCAATTTTCCCAGGTTGACCTGGTCTTGGAAGAGGCTGAACAGAGGGACACTGGTGGTGGTGATTTTGTTTTTCTTGCCTTCCAGGACAGAGCCTTGTGCACTGACACCACTGTAGCCACTGCCCGACAGGACAGACGATGTCCGGTCACGAGCTTGCGACGTGCTACTGGAGTAGGCCTGCCGACTCAACACGGATGTTTTATCGTCATCGCCACCACGGCCTGAAATCACACTTGTTGGTGCACCAAAGCTCAGCTCCGATCCTGCAAGTGACGGAGGAGGCAGGCTCATTTCGCTCTGCTTCTGTTTAATGGTTTCAGTGACTACATTGGCGATCCAATTCTGGATACTGGCCAGGTTTACCATTGGTTCTCCCGAGGCACCCTGGACGGTCGGAACAGATGAGATTGGAGCTGGTTGTAGGTTAGAGTGTGTTGATCTTGTACCACAGGCCTGTGACGCAGATGATCGCACAGATGATTGTCCGCTGATCATAGATGTGTTGTCATCATTAATGACGGTGGGAGGTCCGGTGATTCCAGCTCCAGCCCAGAAGGCGGAGAGGGGTATCGTTGCACCGCTTACACAGCTGTCGTTCTCCCAGCCACACATGGACTGACTCTCTTCTAAAGTTTTTTTGGAACGCTCCAGAATCTCCTCTCGCTTCTGTCTCCGTTTGATGGCTGTAGAGTCCTCTCCCCGACTCAGCTCTAGAATCTCTTCCATATTTTCCTCCCCGAGTCGCCTCTGCTGCCTCCGTTTCCAAGCCTGATATGCTGTCAGGTTGACATCTTCGAAGGAGGGCGTCGTTGCTTCGACGCCATTACTTTTCTCATCATCACCAGCAGAACTTTTCTCTCCATCCTCACGATCTTTCTTGTTCCATCCAAAATGAATTCTCTTGACCCGCCAGCGCTCCAAGGGTGTCATCTTCTCCTTGTTCTTCTGACAGAAATTGTACATGGACGTAGTGTCTGACAGGATGCTCTCCATCTCGTCATCAATCTTATTTTTTCTCTCTTGTTCTTGTGTTTCATCACTCTCATCGCCTTCCCCATTGTCCTTTTTTCGATACCGTGCAGAGGCCTCTTCCTCAATCTCTCGCAGTCGCTGCTTCCATAGGTCAGCGTAACTTGTGCAGCTCGAGGTGGACGCAGCATCCATCGGAGGTCGTGTGTTGCGACGCTTCAAACGTTCCTTTAGGGCACGCACATCTTCACTGGTGACGCTCTCCACATCAGCATCTGCCCATTTGTTGGATGCCCCATCCTCCTCATCACTGTTCAGCTGTGCCTCCCACCACTCATCACTTTGGTATTGCTCATTCCTGCGCTGCCACTCGTGGATCATTTTATCCAGACAGTCTTCATCCTCGCCACCTTCCCCGATTCCCACCTGCTCAGGGAGGAAAGATTTCTCTTCAACACCAAATGAAGGTTGCGTTTCATGCGGTCTGATGGATCCACTCCGGAGCTCCTCAGCAGCTGCAGAAGTGGCCACGCTGCTCATCACACTTGTGCCATCCTCCTCCTCTTCCATCATGATGGAATTTGCTTTTACTTCCATCATGCTTTGCGCTTCCTCCGGATCAGTCTCATTATCTTCACTCCCCGTGCCAAAGATACGAGCACGCGTGCGTGCATCGATAACAGAACACTGGCTGAGTGTGTCGTCCTCATCACGCTCCTCCAGCAGATCCTCGTTGAGCTGTCGCAGTTGTTTAAGGAAACCTTCATTGGGATTGATCGGCCGCTTTTTCCTCATGGCTGTCAGTGCTTCCATGATGGTCATGTGCTGGAAGATCATCAGGTAGGATGCCACCAGGACAGCTGAGCGACTGACGCCCATCATGGAAACCACCACAACTTTGCCTGCAAAAAAAAAAAAAAGGCCAACATAGTCATGTTCTGTCTGAGGTTTTTTTCTTCTTCTGTCATTTCCCCCTGTGCTTCACTTAGTTTCCCTATAGGGGGTGCAGGGAGTAGTTGAGGGAGGGGGTCCACAACATAAAGCAATCGGAATCAACTCCCAAGCCACACCAAGCTGGGTCATTCCTTTCTGGTAGTTGTTAGTGTGTGTGTTTCTGTCTTGCTTCTGTATTTGATTCTTCTTTGCTGGATGTGTTTTTTTTTTTTTTGCGCCACTGTTTTTTTCAGACAATATTCCCTGCTTTGTTCCTTCCACTTTAGTACCCATTTGTTTGTAATTTGTGACTTTTCTTCCTATGAAGTCATAACACGTTATGTGTAAGCCTGTTCTTTTGGTGGTTTAAGTACATTTTTTCCCCCATCTTAGTTTGTTGTTTTAGTTTTTTTTACTTTTCCCTTCTAGTTAGTTGTACTATTTGTTACCAGAATTCTTATGTTTTACAGAGGCACCCTTGGAACCTTTTCTGCAATCAAAATCTTAAGTAATCACTAGGTTCAGTAGTCACTAGGTTTTAAAAATAAGGGGGTGGAAGCACTGAGGCTTTCCTTTCAATTTCTCCCCCCAGCCAAAAAAAGCTTCAAAGCTTCAAGGTTTCAGTGCTGGTGTCATCTGGTGGACAACTGAAGCCATAGCAACCTCTAAATAGCCCAACTGAAGCAGGCCTGGTTATTCATGACCAGTAAAAGTTGAGAAAAGTCTGAATGGTCAGTGAAGTGTTCCTCTAATTGGAGGGACAAAATAAGATGAGGCAGGACTTTCAATCTCCCACAATCCTCCCTACCCCGTTGGACCAAAGCCCAATGTAAAACCACCTGTGAACCTTCGTGGCTTACCCATACTGTGGAGGGTATCAGTGATGGTTTTCTGAACAGTTGTCAAGTCTGGAGTCTTCCATGTATTGGACCCAATGAAACCATTCAACCAAACTGTAGTAATTTAATAACACCTTGGGAAACCTGTGCAGGTGCTTTGAGGTTAGTAGATGATAGCCATGCAACAGTAAAACGTTTCTTCACAGAATTAAATTTTTTTTAATTCTCGATTTTCTGCGTTTTATGACCTGGAAGCCCAAATTATATAAAAATAAACAAATACTTGAAACTGTTTAAATTGTGGGCCCTGAATATACTGTCTAACCTATGAAAGTTTAGCAATTGTGGAAATAAGCTTTTCCATGATATAAAATGTGTTGTGTGTGTGTGTGTGTGTGTGTGTGTGTGTGTGTGGTGTATATATATATATATACATGTATGTAATAAAATTAAAAACTACCAATACATTTAGGGAGGCTTTAGAAATTTTTGAGGGTTATGAAGCCCCCCTAAAATACGCCTAACGACGCCACTGCCTCCAATGCTCTATTGCTGCTATGAGGTCCAACCAGTCACAAACCGTAATGAACAGTGAGATCCACCTTCATTTTTTCTTTTTGTATCGCTTATCCTCACTGGGTTCATGGTTGTGCTGTAGCCTATCCTAGCTGAGTTTGGGTACAGGGCAGTGTACACGCTGAATTTGTCACCAGCCAATCGCAGGGCACATAGAAACCATTACCATTAACACCTCGGGGCAATTCAATTCAGTTAACCAACCATGCATGTTGTGGGGATGTGGCCGGAATGCCGATCTAATCCCCGACCTTTCTATATGTATAGGTATTACATAGTCTCCCTGTGATCTGAGTTTTTGCAAAGTACTCCAGCTTCCTCCCACATTCCCCAAATATACATTAAAACAACTGCAGGGTTCCCTCATTATTCCCTGCACGAATCCTGAAAATCCACAGATAATTGTAACATATTTTTGCAACCATAAGGCGTACTTAAAAGTCTTAAATTTAGTCCAAAATGGCCAGCGTGCCTTATGTGTGCACCGAGTTTCAAAATCTGTAAATACTTTTTGTGTGATTGCTTAAATGAAGTACAACCAAACATGATAGTTCCATAGATAGCATGTAAACTAACATGTATGTTAGCATGCACGTATGTATGTTACCACATGGTAGGGCTCACGGGACAGTGAGAAACAATTGTAATTTTACATACGTCACCAGAAGTCTCAATCATTTCTTCAGTCATTGTTTTATTAGTTTTACTATTTGCTAGTTATGCTATTTTGTTTGCTGTGTTGAGATGATTTTAGTTGGCACCGTGAGTGTGAACAACATGTTGACTAATGACTTGCCTGTACTGTCAGTGTGTAGGGAAATATACGTTTGTATTGTTTTCATATGTAAAATTGTGATTGTTCCTCACTGCCTCATGAGCGAGTGCCATTTCTCGCCCAAAGTCAACCAACCACATCTTTAATAAGAATGTGTAGCATAGATAATTTCAACATTATCTATTATTCATTAGATTATCTATGCTTTGACAACATTGATATTTCAGTGCAATTTTATGCAATGTGAAGCTCTTTGAGCCTTAGAGATCTGTGTGAGTTTTCTGTGTTCCATTGGCTCTGCTGATGAAGTGATTGTAAATGTTTAAGTGAGCAGTGGTCAAAACCAACTCTGTGACTGAAATGGATATTTTTCCAGGAAAACTCATCACGTTCTTTTTTTTTTTTTTGCTTCATCGGTGAGGAGTTTGCGCTCACCTTTGTGGGTCAGTAAAGCCTCGTCCAAGAACTCAGCGGTGGGCCGAAAGTGTGGAGAGATGTCGACGTCAGGGAAGTCATCTACTTCAACGCCCATGTAATGGACACCCATCCCGCTATAGAAAGCCTCCCCGGTGTAGACACCTGTGCCGTGCGCAGTGTTCAGGATGTGTGTGATGCCCATTCGCTTCAGCCGGGCCTTGTTGACGGCAACAGATCTGGTGACAAAAAACACGCACAACATGCAGATTGCTGGAGCATTAAACACACTCGATTTGCAACTCCCACACTGACGGCATATTGTTTAGAATTATGAAATGGTCAAGTAAGAGCCACGTGTCAATTAAATAAATTCCAATTTCTATGGTAAGCTTCTATCATTGAAAATTCTGTGCATTTTCAAAGCCCAGCATCCTTTTCGGATCATTGAGCGTGATTTCCTGTGATGGGAAAGACATGGAGTGAAAAGAGATGTGTGACACTGACTTTTCAGCGATGAATATGTTTGGCCACACTTCATCCACAGGTCTGCTGGGGGCCTCCAGGCGGTCCTGAACCATCGCTCTCTGGATGTCCAGCACGCAGGGTGTGTTGTAGGGGCTGCGGTCATCAATCATGTCCCGCACTCTGTTGTAGAGGTCCTCCACCATCAGCTGCTCTGCGGTTTCAAGCATGGACTCAGGGATCGACTCAGCGCGGACACCTCGAGGCGGCAATTCTGGGAATGACAGAAAAGCGGAGTTTCTTTTGAACGGGTTTGACTGAATAACATTTAAAAGCTCAGTTAGAGATGATTCTTAAGTGTCACAAAGCCATTTTTATATTCATCCCTCCAATGTTCAATTCGATTCAGGACAGACAAGCTTATCCGTATGCAATGGTTGACTGCCAGATCATCTCACTCAAGTCATCCGCTCAACTCATTAGGTGATGGAGGAATCCAGACAGTCGCCTGCATCGAGTTAATTGGCTCATTTGACACAAATCATATTCCTCTTCAGATTTACTGGGATCGCAGCAGTTTAATAGGAAATCCATGTTTTATCTGATGGCCTTTTAATTATCTTCCTGCTGCTTGTGCTGTGCGTTGACGTCCTGCTGGGAGCTGAAATGGTCACCGTGGGAGCTCTAGTCGCGAATAATCAATGTGAACACTGACAGAACTTGTAAAGCTTTCTTGATTCTTTCAACTTCAGAGGATCTGGTTCAAAAAAAAATCTTTAAATAGTTCAGGTGGTATCCTTTGGTGGACAACTTGGAGACCGCTGTGCTGATCAAATAAGAAAAAAAAATCTTACACTTGTTGCCTGATGTGAGTATCAAACCATGTCTCACCCTCATTGATGATCTTCTTGGCGGCGATGGCAGATGACAAATGGATGGGCTCCATGAAAATACTGGTGGCATCTGAGCCCGAGATGGCAGAAAATCTGGACCCTGACATCATAGAGAGGCTGGAAATGGTACAGACCAAGTTATCCAGGATCAAGCATACCTTGGCTTGAAGTGTTAAAAAAAAAAAAAAACATTACCTGGGTGACGAACACCGCATGTAACGAGACTGAATCCCCTGGATGCGACTCTCCACGTCGTCACCATCCGGCACGGTTTGATCCTCGTGATCTCTGGCAGATGCCATATCAACCCTGCCGATCGCCTGCTGTTCAGTCAAGCCTGAGTCCTGCTGAACTACCCCTAGCCCCAAAAAGATGAAAAAGCTTTTTCGTTTGTGAAAATACTAATAAAGTAATAAAAGCAGAAAATAAAAAGTTCAATTGATACTTGCTTCAACAGCAATATAACACAACCCAAAACACAACAAAATCACTCTAATTCAGTTATTCCCAGCAAATATGTATCAAGGAAGTAATCTAATTTCAATTCATCGGTCTCCAAAAGGTTTTATTATAAATGATAGATCTTTGTTCATGTAAATGTTTTCCCAGCCCATGACAATTATCCTGTGTAATCCACTTTATGGGATATTTACAGTATATTTGATAGCGTGACATGAGATTTTTTTTTCTAATGTAAAATATGTGCCATAGCGCTCTAGACCTTAGGCCAATGTGGATGTCAAGACTAACTTCATCTTGTCATACTTCATATTTTAACATGTGCTTTACTTTACAGTAAGAGCTTGTGAGAGTACATTTCCCATTGATGATGATGTCCTATGTACAAGAGTCGGTCTGAGTGGTTTCAGGTCTGACAGCAGATCTATTTTTAAGTGACAGCTGAGTCACAGGCCTGATAGCGGCGTTGTGTGAGGATCATTCTACCAAATACACAACGCAAAAGTAAAACACAAACAAGCATTACAATCCGTTGTGTACTAGTGTGGAACAAAAACCTGAGTGTTAGTCTTACCTTGGCAGCCAGTAACCGTGTCCATCTGAGGTGGTCCACTTTGTGAAGCCGGCAGTGGTCACACTAAAGTTAGAGTGCCCCTCCACCCCCTGTGACACCCCTACCGCCCAGCCAAGCAGGGGGCCCAGACACCTGACACCCACTCCCTGAGACCTTCTCCAGACCGTCTTTTCTCACTTCTTTTGCTGTTGTTTTTCTTTCCTACCACTATTTTTTATTTCTTTGTTCTGTCCTTGGCTCATTTTAGTTATATAACCATTGTTTTCCATTTCCTTTTTTCTGTTTTCCAACCCACTTATCCTCACAAGGGTCACAGTTTGCTCAAATTTTCCCATAAAGTCCATTGATAGTATTTGAATCCCCTTTTTCTTCCACCATTTCTGATTTTCAAATTTGGAATCTCTTTTACCCTTTTCTCTGTTAAACAATCGAGCTTTCAGAGTGCCATTTGGAGAACTGACCCTTTTAAGATACTTGGAACATCAAATTAATTTCCACAAAAAGGTTACACAGAAGCTCACCAAGATTCCTAATTCAGTCTGCTCTTATCTGGCTTCTTGAGGCAAAGTTTCTAATCTGTCAAAAGAACAACATGGTCTTTGTCAGTCAGCTGACAACATTGTCTGCTATTTATAACGCAAACGCTTGAGGTGAACAGTATTGTAGTTAATCACTTCTGCTCAATGACGTTGGCACATCTTTATTTTCCATTTACAATAAGGCCCTTGAAGAGACTTTGTGAAGAAATGTTTAAATACTGAAGAATGGCTGAAAACCTCCTGAGAAGTAAGCCCACAGACAGACAATGGCAACATCAACTGGACAACCATAGAAGGAGAGAGGCGGAACTGTCAGAGGAATGTATAGGCAGTAGAAAGCAGGTGTGTCAGAGAGATTCCAGGACTGGTGTCATGAAAATTAAATTTCAAATCTGTTTACAAATCCAAACTCTGAGGCTACTCTTGGGAAGAAATCTTCCTAGAGTTGAATGGACTTTCACAGCCTTCACCGCCTTGCCTTCATTGACTCCTAGAAGGATTGTCGGAGGATCCCATGTAGGTCTGTCCTCACAGCCATCTTGACATCATCTTTAATAGGTTGAGTTCGTGACACTATTCCTGGAACTGGTCTGACACACCTTGATTCTCTGAAATGCGATGTGGTGAAATCACCAACCATTACAGATAAGATAATATCAACAGCTTCCTACCCCTCTTCACAAACATGTTTTTGAAATAGAATTCATTATATAAGAGTAAAATAAAGCACAACCTTGTCATTCAGCATTTCAGACATTCTAAATAATCCGTGACAGCTTATAAAGAAACCAAAGACTTGTGTAGCTGAACCACTTTTTTACTAGATTTGGAAGCTTCCCAATTAGATATTACTATCCAGGTTGATCCAAAAATAGATGACGAAGAAGGCTCCATGCATCACACAAGTGCTGGACTCCATTTACCCACCATTTTGACATTTTGAGCTTAAAATGAATGCTATATGATTCTTCTTAGAATCAGGCAAACTCCACAAGTTGCATGGTTTACAAAAACATTTAAGATTGTCTTTTTTTTTTTTTTTTAAATCCACTGATGTGGAGTTTTTGATGGCACAAGAGTATAATAAAGACAACATGTTCCTTTACTCCACCAAATCCAGTTGTGTTTGCGTTGTGGTTCATCTTGCAGTCCACTCAGCTTTCTTTGGCTCTAGCAGCATCTTTTTTTCTGGCTTGGTACTCAGCCAGCTTCACATCTTCTTCCTCCTTTACACTAGGTTGTAAATCAAAGTTGGGGAGTTCCGGGAGCTCGCAATACGCAGGCGGCAGGCATGGCACCAATTGCAACCCGTCCCTGTCATTGATGAGCTTAACACAGCTGTAGAGATCCTGCGGGGGGCAGGTCGTGGAGAGGGCGGGTGGGGATGTACCTGGCTGTTCCATAATGCTGTAGCTGTTCTCTGGCACGCTAACAATCTCAGCCCATGGGGATTGTGAGAAGGCTTGAGGAGGAGACAAGCAGTATGGGCTTTGTGTGTATGCTGTCGGTTGCTGGCTCCACAGCTGATCGTGAGGTCTGGTGGCCGTCATGCCGTGTGGGGGGGTGACGGCATCCATCACCTGGTTGAGCGACTCGGTGGGAATGGTGCACTCTTTGGGCGTGCTGAGATAGATCTTGTCAGGACTCACCTGCTCCCAAACCTCGGTGTCCATTAAGCTGGGAGGCAAGTAGCCATGGAAATTAGTCAGGTGGCGGTTGATTTCATCCAAATTCCCCTTCTGAGGACAGAGTGTGGTGGTCAGAAAGTAGTAATGGTGGAGAGTATGTAAGTACAAAAACATTACTAGACCTTAGTAAATTACTTTTACTCCCTTCATTTGAAACACACTGTACTTTATACTCCTTACAATAGGCTGCATGACTTCAGATTTCTTTTAAATATCAACATTGTCTGCTTTTATAATCACATTATTATGAATAGGCACGTTTGAAAATTGCCCTCATGCACGTGAGGGGGACATGCTTCGATTAAACTTCAGGGGTTTAGGGATTAGTTTAGTGAGAATACATTCAAATCTTGGTAGCAGTTTTAACACTCCAGACTCCCTGTTAAGTGACCATAATGAATCATTAGTTCCACTTTAAAATACACAAAATGTACTTTAGTGTGAGCACTTTTGCCACCGTTGGTGAGCAGAACACGGGACACATTTAGAGAGAATGGAACCTGTATTACCTTCAAAAGCAGCGGGTCAATGCCGATGATGCGCGGTTTCGGAATAGGTGGCAAGAAGAAGTCTTTCATTCTGAATGGTAAAACATCAGGATACGAGATTCAAGGGAAAGGTACCTGCAGTTTTTCTCTTGCATGAGTAAAAGGAACATGAATTCCCACCTCACGCACTGTGGAATAACACGTACAGCGATGGCCAGCAGCACCAAGATGCTGATGCTCGTCACCAGAATCAGCACCAGCAGTTTATCTGCTACAGGGAAAAGGATGTAGCGGTCAGGGCCTGTAAGGGCTAAACATTGCCAGAAGCACTGACCTACGTTTGCAACGTAAACTGTAATATTTGCTTCATGAAGTTATGTTACGTTGGTGACTGTGGCACAGTTGCATGCTGTTATATTGCCATTTTACATGGTATTCTAATTGTGAAGTGACAGTGTTGGTGCTAAGAGGCGGGTTAAGTCGGATGTACGAAATGCAAATAGTGTATGTCCATCCTCGACTGCCCCAGCACGCATACACAAGCTCGCTCAGTGTACCTGCTGGAGCCCGGGCGGGAATGCTCATCAGCAATGGCTGACTCCATTCGCTCCACCGGCCGTGATTCTGCGAACGGGAGCGTACACGAAGCACATAGTCGTTGATGGGAAGGCCGAGCAGCTTGACTTGAGGCTCTCGCAGCAACTGCTTGACCTGCAGGTAGCGGGACCAAATGAATCAAAAGAAATAGGAATCCCAGGGAGCACTTTTCTGTGTGCTTATATCCTCTTTTGTATTACATCTCTCTTTTACCTTCCACTTGTCAGGTTCGCTAACTCGTCTGTATTGCAACTCGTAGACCAGTGTGATCCAGCCGTACTGGAGGTCTGAAGGCCTCGGGTACGACCAGGTGAACAGAACGTCATGCCCCATCTCATCCCCTCCGGTATCCATCAATTTGTACGTTAGATTGACCGGCGCATAGGTTTGAACTGTAAGAGTGGCAGTGAAGCAAACATGATGTCTTTTGCATTGGACTCTAATCATATGAGGCACCTGAGGTAAATGAATGCCTCTGTTGTCAAGCGCTAGCCATGATCAATGACAGGCGAGCACACCGAAACAAGGGAGAGTAAGGCGGGGAATCCCGCCTCCAACTTAAACTCCTCTATCATACCTACCGCACACCTCTCTCCTGTTCTGCTGCCGTCAGACATGTACTTCACTACTCTAACATACCTTTTTTCCCCACATCAGACTTCCACGCGTAGTTTCACGGTTCCTTTCGGAATACTCTGTCAAAGGCTTTCTCAAGATCCAAGATGACACAACGTAGCTCCTTCTGACCTTCTTCGTACTTTTCCCACCAGCATCCTCGGGAGAAATAATGCATCTGTGGTACTCTTTCTAGGCACGAAACCGTACTGTTGCTCGCAGATAATTCTGTCCCGAGTCTGCTGAAATTCTGTTGAACAAGCTGGTGAAAAACTCCACAACCACCTCTCCTAGATGCTTCCACACCTCCACAGGAATGACAGGAAAAACTGTCTTTCCATATGTCATCCTCTTTAGTGCCTTTCTAACTTCCCCCTTACTAATCATTGTCACTTCCTGGTCCTTCACACTTGCCCTCTTCTACTCTTCCTTCTCTCTGATTTTCCTCATTCATTAACTCCTCAAATGTGTTCTTTTTATCTATCCAGCAGATTCTTGGCCTCAGTCCGCACATTTCCATCTCCATCCTTAATCACCTTACCTGCCACACCTCCTTCGTATCTCTATCACTCGCTCGGGCCAGCCTGTAAAGATCCTTTTCTCCTTCTTTAGTGTCCAACCTGGCATACATGTCATCACAAGCCTTTTGTTTGGCCTTTGCATCCTCTACCTTCACCATATGTCGCAACTGAAAGTATTCCTGTCTCTTTTGCTCGGTCCTCTCAGCGTCCCACTTCTTCTTAGATAACCTCTTTCCTTACAAGATTTCCTGTATCCAAGTCTCCTTCTCTTTTTCCTTACAATCTGCACCAATCATGACTGTCTGGGATGCTCAGAACTACTTCCCCTACTCCATTTCTCTTCCCAGCAACAGCATTGTACAATAATTCAAACCCTGCCCCTAAAATCTAGCCGTACTGCATTTCCACCTGCTCTCCTGGATGTACAATATATCTACCTTTCTCCTAATCCTCATGATTTGGAATTCTTTGGATGAATGCTCTTATTTGTTTGGCAAATTTTAAACCGAATGCCCTTTATCTGTGCTTAGGACTGGCCTACAGTTTGTGCTGGCTTGTTTACATCATGGGCCTTCATTTAACATGTAAACAGTTTATTGTGCTGTGAAGAGAAATAGAGTGTTACCTTGAGACGCAAGTGGCACAACTTCCACAAATGACTAATGACTAAAGTTTTGCTGCTGCAGCTTTCTGAGTCATTTACAATATTTGTGAAACTTCTCGATTGTGTCTGCACGACCGTTTCACTCGCTACTGTGGTCAAGTCGCACACGCCAAAGAGAGCTGCACTGAATTCATCCTGATGTGCTATTTAGTTCTTCACATCCTGTTTGATTATGTCATTACTATACAAGATTATAGTGATATTTTCTTGTCATTCCAAGTATTTTATTTGGGGGAGGTGGGGGCGGAAATACTGTAATGGATTAACGACATTTCCATTTATTTCAGTGGGGAAAGATGATATAAGATCTGAGTGCTCTGAGTTACAAACAAGGTCACAGAACTAATTATACTTGTATCTCAAGGCACCACTCTACAGGCAACTTTTTCAACTTTTATTTTTTGCCACGTCCTTACCGTTGTCGACCACATCAAGGCAGTGTTCCGGTGAAGTGAAATTTTGGCGAGCCGTTACAGCTGTGACGTTCATGCAGTAGATGTTCCATACGATTGTGTGGATCTTGTCAAAATGGCAGCTGTTGGCGCCAGCACTGAGGTAGTCTGGACACTCAAGCTTGGGTCCCTTTCTGCAATGTAACAAATAATTCATCAGAGCAATCACTTCAATCCACTCATTTCATGACAGCCCTTTAATTCCAGCACACAGCCCTGCGGGCAGTCATCAAATGTGTGTGGCATTTATCCATTTACAAAGATAATAAACAATTTTGTACTCGATGGAATAAGTGAGCACGTATGTGACGTCCTCCCCCTCCGTCAGGTTGGTGAGCGGATGCCACCAGCAGGAGAAGACCTCCATGTTGGGCGAGCGACAGTAGTAGATGAGCGGCCTGGTCGTCACGGCAACCTCACCTGCAAGCGGGGAGTCCTCAGGTTAGATAAGTGCGAGTGTGTACGTATGAATGCACCCGTTAACATTCATTAACATTTGGATTCTTGCAGCCGTTCAAACGTACACTTGACCGAGGTTAACCATCGAATATTTAGATCCGACGTTGCAGTTGTTGAATAACCCACAGACACTCACACGGCTGTCACATGTCATCAAACACGCATGCATTGTTGACAGATGGGCCATGAAGGAAAATTGATCGCCATCTGCAGGACATCGGAACACGGCGACCGATACAAACAAATAACCGTCAGAGGGTCGAGCAGGCGGAATTGAGACTTTCCGTTCGAGGAAAGAGTATCAACTGGCCTCTTTTCCATCTCATAAAAACATCTGCATGTTGCGGAGAAGAGTAAACTGTGCTGAAGAAGTCTATAGAAGTTTGTGTTTAATAGCTTGGTGAGGGAAGCACATCGCGTGTAAGAAGTCATCATTAGAAAGACAAAGGCCGTATTGGAATAAATCATCAGGGATTCCGAGAATTCTACTTATCCAGAGTTCTGCAGTATTTGTTGCATTAATTTAGATTTGTGATTCACAAAGTGTGGTACTGGTAGATGAAAGAATGACTGCCTCACGACAAGAGTGTCATCATTTCATTGGCTTTTTTCACAGTTTTTTCTTGCTTTTTGATTATTAGATCAAAGACAAAGTAAAAAAAAAGATTCTACAACAATCAGATGGTTAAAGAACAAAGACAGGCAGAAATGTGATTCAGCAGTTACAAAATAAAAAAAGTAGTCCATTGATCCAGGTGGAGCCCAGAATAAAGTGTGACACAACACACATGGAATGTTTAAAATAATGCTCTCGTCTTATGTGTTCCGGCTGCGTCCGCACGTTTACCGAAACTATCAAATTGTTCAATGAGTGTTTTGTCGTTTCTGTTTTGTTAAATAAGGTGCCATGGTTCTGTCTTGGTGATTTAAGGAAGAACACAATTCAGCCAATTTCCCAGATGAGCCGGAACATTCTCCTGCAAAAGGCGGGGGTCCTTAGATTAGAACACTCCCATGATGTAAGGATAAGTGTACCATTCTCCACATTTCCCGCACAAATCATCCATTCTTAAAAGTCACAATTGGGTAAAATGATAATGGATTACTTTGTAGAAAATCAATTTGCCTCTGGCTTCTATGCAGTTTTCAGTATAAGAGAGAATCTCCTTCCACGTCTTCGTTTTTTCCATCCAGTCTACAAAATAAATCCTTCTCCCAGATTAATTCAAGATTACAACATCCTTTTTTTTTATTTGTCCAGGGATGCATCTCAAACCACTTTAATGGCCTCAATAGGTATAACAAGTACAATGTACTTCTGTCATGGCTGAATGGGGCAAAGTAGTTATTAAAGTGGCCAATTTGTAAATAATTCAAAAAAGTGGCTCTGACCTTCCAGATGGAATATTTTTCTTTCACTCTGACAAAAAGAAAGAAATCCCTAAATCCCTAACCTAATAAAATCTCTTTGCCATTGAATCCAGGCAACCGTTTGTCCTTCTTCTTATCTTCACTTTTGGATGATGCCTTATGGGTGCATATTTTTTAGTGTACTGAGATGTTTTACATTTTTTTTTTTTTTTTTAACATCACTTCTGCAAAATCACTTTCAAATCTTCTAAAACCCGGTTGGTCGCGCTACTTCTCTCGTCTTTTTGTGTGTGGGTGTGTATGTGTAAGAGCTTCAGTGTGTTCAAAAGGAGACGTGATCACCTCCTCAATGACGACCCATTCTTGTCTGACATCTGTTTTGCCTCAGTGTTCTGTCAATTTCAACATTTCAAAGGAAATACTGTTATAATTTATGTTCGGTAATGATAAGGCCTCCTCTCTTGCTATACTGGTGTAATTTACCCAAACAAATTCCAAGTTTACTCACACTCAACAATTCTTTCTTTTATTTTCTGAGATTACTTTGTCATATTTTAGTAAAAATTGTTTTGGGATACATATAGGTATCATCCAAGTTAAGTTATTTTTATCTAAATTTTGTGTGCAAATAGATGTTATTTAACGTTTTTTTTAAATATATTTTCCTATATTTAGGTGCAGTGATGTGTTAGTGTTCAGACTGCGCATGTTATCACAGTGGCTTATAATATAATTAAATAAAAAATTAATGAATTAAACCAGCGGCACAGTGGATCAGCTGTAAAGTGTTGGCCTCACAGTTCTGAGAACCCGGGTTCAATCCCAGCCTTCTCTGTATGGAGTTTGCATGTTCTCCCCGTGCCTGCGTGGGTTTTCTCCAGGCACTCAGTTTTCCTACCGCATCCCACAAAGATGGAACATTTATTGGACATTCTAAATTGCCCCTAGACGTGATTGTGAATGCAGCTGTTTGTCTCGATGTGCCCTGCGATTGGCTGGCAACCAGTTTAGGGTGTGCCCTGCCTCCTGCCCGTTGACAGCTGGGATAGGCTCCAGCACTCCCTGTAACCCTTGTGAGGATAAGCGGCTAAGAAAATTGATTAATTTAGATTTTTTGTCCCTCATGTTGTTCAATGAAAATTGGTTTATCTTTATTCATTTATCCAAATGATTGATCATAAATTAATATTTGAACAAATAATCAGCATTACATATTGTGTACATTTAGAGAATTGTGTTATTTTTTTATAGGTAAGCCTTTATTGTTGTAGTTTTGTCATAGGGTAAATTCAATGATTATAGTGAGCAGAATTTAATACACTTAAACACATATGCAGAGAATACAAAACTACTTTCAAACTTTAAAGAACCTGAAAAGTGAAACAAACCAAAGATTTGTTTGTAAATACATTATAATTTTTTTAAACTATCATGATAGAACTGAGAATTGTCATACTGAATTATGAAGCCAAAACATTGAACATTTGTAATTTTTTTCCCCTATGGATGGATTTTTTCATGGATGTGTCAGCATAAGAAAGTTCCTACGCAAAAGTATCATACATTTTTCAGTGGAGCGATGTTTGCCACACTCAACGTAAACCAGCCAGAGCGCCAGAAAGCAGAGAAAAATTACTCGATACTTCACAATTTTAAAGATTCATTTCATACAGTGAATAAAACATATATTTGAACACCCTGCTATATTGCAAGTTCTCCCACTTAGAAATCATGGAGGGATCTGAAATTTTCATCATAGGTGTATGTCCACTGTGAGAGACATAATCTAAAAAGAAAAATCCAGAAATCTCAATGTATGATTTTTTTTTAAACGATTTATCTGTGTGATACTGCTGTGAATAAGTATTTGAACACCTGTCTATCAGCTAGAATTCTGACCCTCAAAGACCTGTTAGTCCACCTTTAAAAGTCCACCTCCACTCCATGTATTATCCTGAATCAGCAGGGTGTTCAAATACTCATTTTCTTCACCGTATATTTGAAATGTATTTTTAATCATTCAAACATGGCTGGATAGTTAACACAATTCTCTGTGGGCACATTTGTCACTTTACAGTAATTTTAACTTGCGTGGGACATGGTAGATCCAACGGACGACTAAATGGAAGCATCCACCCTCCAGAACTATCAGGGCACCACCTATCTGTTGTTTTCTTGCTCTGTGAGTAAGGAAGTAGCCTCCTAACTTACTGTACAAAGAGACAGATGCAATCGTCCGGCATCCCCACAACACACACTTTCTCCCGTTCCGCGACTCACCTGCTGCTTGTCTGGCCCCGGATTGTCTGTCCAGTTGCCGGATTGTGTTGCAGCCCACTGAAGCGAAAAGCAGGCAGAGCAGCAGCTCCTGCATCCTGCTATGTTTTTACAATCTGTCAACACAAACAACCACACGGACTGCTCAGAACTCTGGAAAAAGTTGGCCAATGGCAATGGGAGCGTCCTCCAGTCATGAGACACATCACAAGAATGAACATCCCCGTGTTCAACCCATGGCCCCCACTCCTCCCCCTCTCCTTTTCGTTTCACTGTAACAGACCCAAGGAAAGCAACACTCTTCCAGATAATTTAAATAATCCATCCAACCATCCATCTTCTTTGCAGCTTATCCTCACCAGAGTTGCGGGGAGTGCTGGAACCTATCCCAGCTGTCAACGGCCAGGAGGCAGGGTTTACCCTGAACTGATTGCCAATCAATCGCAGGGCACAGAGACAAATCGCCGCACTCACAATACCGCCTAGGAGCAATTTAGAGGGCATGTTTCTGGGATGTGGGAGGAAACCCACGCAGGCACGGGGAGAACATGCAAACTAAACACAGGTGGGGCCGGGATTGAACTTGGATCCTCTGAACTGTGAGGCCAACGCTTTCCAGCTGATCCACTGTGCCGAGCTGTTAAAAAAAAAAGTGCAACTGAAAATGGTAAAGTCATGTTGGTGATTTGTTTCTGAATAGAGTCCATTAAATATATTTGAAAATGTGTAAAGACAATTTTGTGGGCCATGAGTCGACCCTCCACGATATAGAAATATTGATGACCGTCTTTTAATCGGTGGGTCGGGTATCTGTCACAATTGCGAGTTAATGAGTACTAGTAACTTGACCCGTTTCTAGCACTATAGCATGCACTTAGCCTTCAGGCTGTGTTTACAACCAGAAAAAAACCCATCAAGTGTTATGCTACGTGGGGGGCGAACTGGTTGGCTACACTGCCAATTGTTCATCCACTAGCGGCTAGCGTTGCATCTGTCCAATACTGCACGGCCTCGCTCCTTGCAGCCAAGTCCATCCACATACGCGCCATTCTCAAGTCACACATTATTCAGCCTGCAGCTGACTACAGACACTTGAGCTCATACTATACAAACAAAGATATTTGACTGATAAGTGACGGTCGAGCAGCACATCCAGCAAACATGCCCACACTATCCCTCTTCTTGGCGGTGGGCTCTATTTTTCATAATTTTAGGAGCCTTATTTGATATGCCATTTTTAATGCAATCACATTTGCCAGCCTTGCTAAAAATATACTTTTCTATAATGTGCCAAATTTATATTTAATGTTTTTTTTTTTTTGCTTTCAAGGGTCTTTAAAAGATAATACTCTTGTAGGAAGGGGAAGACAGCAAAAGCATCATACACTGTGGTTGTTCAAACAATACTGCTCTTCTTCATTTGTGAGTCACGTTCTGTTATCTTTTGTAAACATGGACTGGGCTTTATGTGATCTACTTTATGCTTTTCCCCAGGAAGATGGCTTTTTCTTTTGTTAAATTAAACAATAAATACTCCCCCAGTAACAAACTTACTCCATCAGTCATTGAATAGTTTTAAAGGACATCGAGTGTGAGACACACCATTTCAATATCAGCGGCTCGGGGTCTGGTTCATCCCTTATGGTGAATTGAAGTCCTTTTTTCCCCTTGCTTAAAAGCTTCGTACTTGAATCAGGTTTGGCAGGGTCCACTTCATGGCTCTGGGACAGTCACCAGGCTTCCGCTGGTCAATTGGCCAGCAGAATCTTCATGCAACAAAAAAGTTGTATACAGCCATGGCAGCCTGTATGTTAGCAGGGTGTCAAATCATGTCATCCTATCGTAAACATGTATAGTCAGTCAGATGTCGCTGGAGGTTCATCTAAAAGACGCAGAATACTTTCTTGATGTCTTCTAGGAGTGGCACTGGAACCTATCCCGGCTGATTTAGGGCGAAAGGCAGACAACACCCTGTGGGCAATTATTTTTTCAGTATAGGATAATTTAAAAAAAAAAAAAAAGAGGCAGGGTGAATCACTTTCAATATTTGATGACTAATACACCAAAGTTTTGCATAACTACAAAATGGAGGCTTGTCCCCTGTGGAGTGATTGTACATCCAGCCAGTCAGAGAAAATTGTCACTGGGAGAGCCAAGCATGGCTAGCACAACAACCACAGCAAAAAGGAGAAACCTGTTAATGAACACGCTGGGTGGGCATTTGCAGAACTTGCAAATAATCATGGTCCACTTCATCCATTGACTGAGCCACTTATCCTCACATATGCAGCACACATAATTGCCGCCTGAAAACCTGTTCAAAATCATGCTCAAGCTTTGTTTTGTTTCCTTTCCCGGGTTCTCCCTCACTGACCAAAGCGTTGTATTTAGACATGGAAAACAATTTCAATCAATCAAGGTGCCTTCTTCCTCATGCCATAAACACATGATGAAAAACTTGTCGATGTCATGCTCCAAACTTCTGGCCAAACCCTACATTGGCATACATTATTGATGCCACCAATAAATTGACATTGGTCAACATTAGGGTGGTGTCTCGAGCAAGGGACATGGGGCTAGGGCCCAAATGTAGACTCCAAGGCGAGGACATGGTTTAAGAGGAGGGTTAATATCAGGCTGAGGTCATTACAAGTGTGGGTCCCATCCAAAAACACTTGGCAAAAGGCAAGGTTCCCATAACATGAATCAATGTCAGAAAACATCAAGGCAAAAAAAAACATTGAACCTGGGGAAAAAAACAAGACAAGACTATGGGGCGCAAGATTGCTGGAACGTGGCAACGAGGCTGAAATGCACGACATAATTAGGATCAACGAGGAACAGGTCAGGAGGTTGCTGACAGGGGACAGCCGTGCTCGAGGCAGTGACATGAGCACGACCCTGACAGGTGGTCCTGATTTTTGAATGTACATGTACACTTTGCATATGAGTCAAGATTTCATCCATATTATGTGATACATTCTGGACCATTAACATATATCATAAAACAACGTGTGCTCATGGCAGAAGCGGACTTGTTGGGTCATGCAGTCAATGTGCCAATGTTGATGTTCGTTTTTATTGATATCCTAACATGTTTAGGGGGGCAGAGTTGAACTTTTTTCTACCCCGTATAAGGACCACCCTCGGTAAAAATTAGAATAACTGATTTGTTCACTTTTTTCTTCTCCCTCCACTCACACTTACTCAGCTGGAGGATGACAAACTGCATTTTTTTTTCTCTCGGGCGTGAGAGTAGTTCGGTGAGGCCATGTAGAACGACTTCAGGACGCCTTCGAGGAAATTCTGGTTCACCGTCCAGCATCTCGGGAGGGGGAAGCAGTGCACCGTCAACACTGTGTATGGTGGGGACGGGGCGCTGCTGACCTCAACTTGGGATGTTTTGTGTCGGTGGGGAGAATACTTCGAAGATCTCCTCAATTCCACCAACATGCCTTTCCACGAGGAAGCTGAGTCTGGGTGCTCTGGGGTTGAGGTCACCGAGGTGGTTAAAAAGCTCCTTGGTGGCAGGGCCCCGGGGGTGGATGAGATTCTCCCGGAGTTCCTTAAAGGCTCTGAATGTTGTGGGGCTTTCCTGGTTGACACGCCTCTGCAGTGGAGTGGCTCATCTAGGACGCGGAGGTGGATTGGACAGGAAGGCGGTTTGGCCGCGGCGTTGCCCTTGCTCGCGGGCGGCGTTGTTTTTTTATCACCGTCGCGCGTAGGTGGATCAGGCGGGGAGGTGGTTTGCCCGCATGCGGTTTGACCGTGATCCGCATTTCATCTAAATATGGCTGGAAACGATAGGGTAACATTGCCCCGGTCACTTCTCAGTTGTGAGATGTTCTCTTCTTCGAAAAGAGCTTCCGTGACAGAAGGGTTGTGTTCGTCTCCCAGAGTAGGTGGCAATGTCCCAGTGTGACATCATGGACAGAAGATGCAGCCATTATGGTGACCACTTGAAAGTCGAATGAGACTTCCGCAACTTTGCGCATGGATGACGCGCTCTCCGCTCATATTTATTTTTTGGTATAGACATTGAAGTGAATAATGTTATCTGCATTTTTCATTACAATCTCTATTTTAGAATATTTGTAGGAATGACACTTGGTCTTTAAGGTGTTTAGAGGGTCAATCTGCACATTCAGTATTGGCTTGTTACTAATTAACAAGTTATGCAAGTGATGGTAGTGGTACTGTAAAGCATCACAGCCCATAAACTGACCTGCTGGGGTCAAAGTATCCACACATTTGTTGTGGATCACCTTTATCTTACCAGTATTCAATCTGCTCCTTAAAGGAGGTAAACACCCATTCCACCCTTTGTGATGATGTGACACTGAGGCTATGAGTAGGCCCTGCAACCCGAGGCTCACATCCCCACTCAAGCGCATGTCATCGTTGTGTCTCTGCGCAGGACCCTAAACCCACTTTCCCTGCGAATGAATGTAGTTGGATGTTTGGTCGTGGTTGTAAGCGCCATATGTGCAGAATGACAGTCGTGGTTCTGTTAGATTTCTCCAGGGCAACCGTAGCTACACAAGAAGCTTACCACCACCAGGGTGTGACTGTGGACTCATGCATGAAATTGTAAAGCGTCTTTGAGTGTCTATAAAAGCGCTAAGGAAGTGTAGCGCGTTATTATTACTCTTCTGTGTCCCCAACCATCCAAATCAGAATTTCCATGCTCAATTTGCTCGAAAACTGATGCTCCCACGGCATTGCATTTGGAAATGCTTTGAGTGTTGGCGACGTGCGGTTCTTTCCGCTAACAATTTGTCACGCACTCTCCCACTCTCTCTAACACTTAAAAGTTCATCGTGCCTGTTTAAAAAAGCCCAGCGGCAGCCCCAAATTAAAGAGTCAAACATCCTGCCTGAGACAGGAAAATGCCGACACCAAACAAGCTAATGGTCATCAAAAGATTCCAAATGAGACGAGCAATAGACTGCCTGGACTTGGTATGGGACAGGAAATTCTAGCACATCAATCCTTGAATGTGGTCTTTAATCTATCGCGAATGGATTCCTGTCAAAGAGCACTAATATGGTATGGAGACAAAAAGTCTTCGGAGCAATGGGCCTGTGGCTCACTAACTAAATTTGAGTTGGACATCACAAGATTTCTTTATTTAAACTGTCAAACAGTATGCATGTGTGTGTGTGTGTGTGTGTCTGTGTGTCTGTGCCCGCCTCAACTTGGAATCATAATCATGTGGGTGTTTTTCCTGTGAATGAAATGCAAAGCAGCCTCTCATAGACTAGTTTAATTAGGAATCAGGAGTTGCAAACTTATATAAGGATCCTGAGAAAGGACGGAATTTTGGGAAGTTTTCGTATTAATCCCCAAAAGTGCTGCTAAATGATGTTTAGCTTTCAGAATCCACCACTTGCTTCCTGCAAACAGCTTAATCTGAATCGGACCACGATGGCGATAACATGACAAAGGCGCGTCATTGTTTCTTCCAGGCCGAAACTGAAGTGAAACATGTTGATTTAATGGGTGCGTCGAATTGACAACGGAGCTTCTGTCTTTAATAAACAGCTTTCATAAGCCAAGTGTCCCAAATATGAGTTAAAATTGTCCTTAGAGACACAATGTCTCACTGTGTGATTGAGATTGAACCTTCGCAGGGGGCATTAAGGTTAAAAAACAAAAACAAAAAAAAACCCTTTGGCACACACATTAAATTTGTGATGAGAGACCTCGCAATAATCGTGTGTGGAAAAGCATCAAGTGGCTCATGCCCTTCAATATTCAAAAAACATTGAACAGCAAAGTTGGATGCAATAATTGCATTGCCTTTGCAACCTCCACAGCAGGGACGCAAGGAATCAAGGAGAAGACTCCAAGAAGACGCCAAAAAGCGTTAACAACATGTGACAAATGGGAGAAAGAAGCCCCTCTGCACCAATCCCAGTAAACTGGGGGCCATTGAGAGGGCACCAAGAACCCGTGAGAGGAAAATTTGCAGAGAAAACACATCATCACTGCTAAAAAAAAAAAATCATTTTGAAGACCAAAAGCACATCATGAGGTATTATTGTTTATTATTTGGTCAAATGAACGGATGTGAGCCCTTGAGATAAAGCGCACTTTAGGCAAAACGAGTCAGTAATTGGACGATGGCAGCGACAGTTACAAATGATCACCAGTCTAATAGAAGCACACACACCCACAAAATATTCCAGTTACATCATTTAGGGGCTGAAACACACTGATTTATTGTTATTGAGTCAATGAGGATATTTGCGGCGGCTGAAACAGAAAAACAAATCCTACGTCTTTTCAACAACCTTTTGTTTTGATAGTCAGGTTGACTTTCTCAACTAGAGATGAAGTTGAATGAAGCAAATCGTGTGGACCCACCTTCTCGTAGAACTATTGGGGACTCGCCTGTTGGCTCTGTGCAGGTACAAATTCCTCCAGTCGCTCCCCCCGTGCACACAGTAGCAAAAGCGGCCGCTCGGCTCAACTCAGCCCCCACAGGGGCGGGGCGCGCGCGCGAGCGGGTGCACGTCCACTGAGCTGCGCACGGCGGCCGCGTCTGGGCGTGCCAGGCTTGACATGGCTCCAGGTTTTGTGTTGAGTTTGCGTTTTTACCACCATGCGGGCTCCATCCCAGAGTTCTTAAAAAAACGTGTAGATTCATGGAATAATCCAAATTGCTTATAGTCTTTGAATTAGAGTGTGAATGCTTGTTTGTCAACGATAGGCGCGTGTGCGTGAGTAGTGTGGGGTGTGTTTGTGTGTGTGCTCTTACGTTCCCTAAAATAATAATGATAATATTGATAATAATATAAAAATATAAATATTGCTTCCGTGGGGGAATGATTGGACTATTACCACCCAGGAGTGTGCATGGGTGACTCCAAGGTGACACAGTCCATACATCCATTGTAAAAACTGAACACATCCTTGCTCACGTGCTGGGTTTTGGAGTTATAAAGACGTTGGCCTTACAGGTCTGAGGTTCCGGGTTCAATCCCGACCCGGTTGTGTGGAGTTTGCATGTTCTCCACGTGCCTGCGTGGGTTTCCAGGCACTCTGGTTTTCTCCCACGTCCCAAGAAAATGCAACCTTAATTAGACACTCTAAATTGCCCCTTGGTGTGATTGTGAATGTGGCTGTTTGTCTCTGTGTGCCCTGCGATTGGCTGACAACCAGTTCAGGGTGTACCCTGCTTCCTGCCTGTTGACAGCTGCAATAGGCTCCAGCTCTCCCATGAGCTTCGTGAGGATAAGGTTGAAGAAAATGGATGGATATTTAAGTTTTTTCATCTCAACTGAGTTCTTGCCACACTACCCGTGGGACTCAGATGTGAAGAAAATTGAAGATTTAAAAAAAAAAAGTTATTTAACTTTTCTTTAATCAGGTAAAGCAAATGAGAACAGATTCTCATTTGCAACGCTGACTTAGCTGCAGACAGCAGGGTAAAACAAAGCAAAGGTACTTCTCAACCTTCTCTCAGTGAGTCACTCATCCTGTCTACTTTGCCTTTTTAACCATCCATGATCCAGTCCCTGTATCGCATAGACGGCCGAGGGCCACGGATGTGCTGAACCCCGTCCCGGCTGACTTTGGGAGAAGCGGGCTGCACCCTGAACTGATCGGCGGCCAATCACAGGGCACATATAAACAAACAACCATTCATACTTACATTCACACACATGGACATTTTAGAGTCAAGGGTTTTTGGAATGTGGGAGGAAACCGGAGTCCCTGGAGAAAAGCCACGCAGACGCAGGGAGAACATGCCAACTCCATAGAAGACAGGCGAATTGGATTCGGACCAATGACCTCTTAACTGTGAGGCAGATATGGTAAGGAGTCGAATAGCACGCCACCCATTTCGATTCAAATTTGTAAACGTCAAAGCAAGCCAACTTAATTAGAATTGGATTCATAAACTTACAAGGAATCCAAATTAACAGTGAATAAGTCATACAGTGTCTAGTCAATTTCTCCAGTCAGGCAGGAACCATGCAAAGTAATCAGGATCACAGTGAGCAAGTGGTTAGCATGTCTATGTCACAGTTTAGAGGTCGGTGGTTCGAATCTGGGCTCTAGCCATCCTGTGTAGTTTTCTGCAGGTACTCCAGCTTTCTCCCACATTCCAAACACGCCCTCGGCTGACAGCCTGTTATCACTTGAGCTAAATGGTGCTCTCATCATGCGGCTTTCACCACCATGAGTTTTCATTGGAACACTTCAACGCAAAGACAATGGCTTGATTTCTAACTACTATACATTGAAGCCTGCTATTTCATTTAATTTGTCGTGCATATTAGAACATCAGCAGCATGTACTTGTTTGGCTTTTCCACCAGGCAAAATTAAATGCATTAGTTTGAACCAACATCAAATATAGCTGATGAAAAGGAGTTGCGAAGGATATTATTATAGTTTGTTGTCTAGATTGTTTAACTACGGAGAGCAACAAAAGTTAAAAAGAAGGAATCGGAATGCTTTAAAAACAAATAATATACATACAGTCAATTATGGTGGGGTCCTCTTGAGTACGTGAACAACTTGGCTTGGAAAACCGCCACTTATGTCACCATTCTCACCAGGTCTTTGGCCATGTAACTTGATCACCTCTCTTATCTTTTAAACTAATTGTACATTCCCAAAAATTACATCATCAAACCAGTAACATTTTGTGTTTGCCAACACTCCATAACGAATCACAATGCAAGTCAAAACGAGCAGGCATTCGAACAGTTTTTTCTCTGTAATTCTTGATCAGCGAACCTACTATTTTCTGCCTTGTACCATTGTTGAGACACACCCTCACATCCTGCTAGTCTAATCAGTATTAGTATTAGTAATATATTTTGTAGACTATCGGATGATTGGTCACTTGAAACTCCTCCCTTAACACAGTTGTCATTGCACTGGTCTATCACGGGAACCGCAAACAGGTAAGGGCACTCTGTACAAACTTTACCCAATGTGGGGCGTTGACACACACTTATCTCTTACCTGTTCTCAATGAAGAGGACTTTACATCTAACGCATCTGTGACTCTTCTCAGGAATAGTCCCTATCAACAGAAATGTCTCCTGTTCTTTGTTCTTGTCACTTTGTTGTTCTTTGTTCTGAATGCCGTACCAGGGCAGCACCGACTGCCAGATAAAATTCCTTGTGTGTTTTTACACACTTGGCCAAAAAAGCTGATTCTGATAGGCCATGCTAGCAATGTAGCTGCTATTCATAGTGACCAGTGGATTTTTTTGATATGGGCAATATGGGCAGGCCCCCAGGGTGGCATTCAGAGGGCGGTGGCCCCCGACACGTTCCCCGCTGACGGTTGGCCAGAGGTGTGCAATTGATGGTGGCATACACTTCGAACTGCTCTTTGGAAAGCAAACCAAAACCAAAACATCAACAGTGTCTGCTGCCCTCTTCTTACGTTGGTCCAAAGGTGTGGACCATAGTGGTTGAATGCAGCCTCTCCGTACATTTTTTGTTCTAGCCAGAGGAATAATTGAAAGGCAGGTGCCAGAGAAGCTCAGGATTGCGAGGATGATCAAAGCATATCAGATAGACACGATGGCCCAAGACTATTGGGACATTTGAAAACTAGTAAAAGAACCATAAAATTGATCCTAATAATGTGCTCCTACCCTTTGGTCTTCGTCAGCACACGAGCAGCTGAGTTCTGTGATAATTGTGCAAGAGAGAGAGTCTTGTTTGGAAGACCAGAGGGCAGGGTATTCATTGCTCTAGTCTCAACGACAGGAGATTAAAAAAAATATGCATTACCACCTCAGGGTTAGCCTGAGAAAGAAAATGGGGAACTCTAGCAGGATTTCTTAAAATGGTAGAAATATATTTCAGTTCCATTCTTCATGTGGGGAATAAAAAAATGACACTGTGATAGTTTAAAATCAGTGGCAGTAATTGAAATGTGAAAAGTGAGCAATCACGCAAGGCAGTATTCTCGGGACTGCATTTACAATTTCTTTAGCTTGCCTTCAGGAGCATTAACTATAAACTGTTGTGTCCTGGTTGAGCTCTCAATATTTCATCGCCCTATCTAAAATACGAGAAGGGTATTCAGGTTCTTTGTCATACTCCTCCTTTCATGCACCCTCATGGCCATAAATGACGAGTTGTCCAGAGTGACTCACATGTATTAAGCTGTAACCACAACAAAGGAGATTAAGAGTTGTGAAATGGTCTCTGCTCATGTCACAGTAACTATGCAGCAGATTTAATATAATCCACTTCTCTCAGATTATAGCAGGTCAAATCATAGAAAGCCTTGTGTGTTAACATCAGCCGGCATACATTTTGCCCTATTCTAAGATTTTCATGAATCATAAGAGCATTCTTGTGGAATTTGTGCTTTACTTTCTTTGGTAATTTGAAAACGAGAAAAGCAACACTGACACTCCAGAAAACTCAATTCTTGTGTTGGTCTGTTTGAAACCAGGCATCAGGATTGTGTCTGAGGTGCAGCCCGTCTGCCCTCATTTTGAGTTCGAACTGGAATACAGTTACAACACATATAGACAAAAAAAACATTAGCACTCACCACTGTGTCTCCAGTGGTAGCCACTGTCGCACGAGATACATTTGGCGTATGACAACAGACACACTGTCAATTGACAGAATATTTTTAAGACATAAAGATATTGGATTAACAGTCACGGAATAATGAGAATGTCTAGTAATCTGGCAATGACTAAACACTTTTTTGGCTTGTGCAAATGATGCACAGTCTCGAGCATTTAGGCCAGTATGAATGGCATATAGAGCAAGTCTAGTGCAATGACCATTGCGTCAGGTTTTCAAGCAATCTAGGCAGTTTAAAGTGACTAGTCGTTGATAGTGCAAGTGTTGCAGATGCTCCTCAGTCTATTATGCGAGTGGTGCAGATGCAACTAAGGTACGAGAGGCGAGTATTGGTCAACAACAGAAGTGCAGATGGTGCAGCATGGTGAAACTACGTACAAAAGTGAGTGCATGAGTATTGTACAGTATAATGGATAATAATAATTAGCAGTTCTGATTGTCACACTCAGATTTTGCTCTTTTTTGTGGTAGGCCCAAACCAGACTCTGATGGAGGTACACAGTACTGATTTGATGACCGCTGGGTAGAACTGTTTTAACAGCTCTCATGGCAGGCCGTGCTTCCTTAGGAGCCGCGGAAAATACCTCCTCTGATGGGCCTTTTTGCGGATGGAGTTTATGTTTGTCTCCCACTTCAAGTCCTTTGAGACTGTAATTCCCAGTAACTTGAATGTCTCGACAATAGACAATTGGACAGTGTGAGGGGCAGCTGTGGTGAAGGACGACTCCTGAAGTCCACAATCATCTCTACAGTCTAATGCGCTCAGCCCCAGGTTATGTTGGCGACACCAAAGCTCCAGCCTCTCTATTTCCTGTTAATACGCAGACTCGTCACTGTCTTTGATGAGCCCAATGACTGTGGTGTCATCTCGAAACTTCTCGAAAGAGTTGGACAGCTGGGTTCATTGAGCCAGAGTCGTTTGCAGTGAGCAAATGAGAAATAATTGATCAATAAAAGTACTGAAGTGTTTTTCTGATCTCATCAACTCCTTTGACTCCAAAGCAGGTCCTTATGCACAGGTGAAACCTCAGGCCAACATCTCTGTGTGGAAATGAGCTTCCAGCATTGTAGGAGTAGAGTACAGTGACAGTGAACCCCCAGAAAAAAAGCCACCGGATCCATACGATTCACAGAAATAGGCAATTTTGAGCGCAAAATGGTGTGCAAAGCCAACTGGCACAGACCAAGAGACGCAGCTCAATGTGACTGAACTGGATGATTGCAAATTGATTACAGTTATCGACTCAAACCTGCACACTTGTCAACTGACCCTCGCACACATAAAAACTGCTACCCCTGGTGCTCTTATCGGTTAGTAACGTTGTCAGGAACGACATACATGTATAGTGAGCTGTAGTATTTATGAAACCACAAACACCATGGCACACTTGTCAAGGAAGAAGCTAATTGCTTTGGTCGCGAAAGCTACAGTATATATTGATACAAAATATTAAAAAGGCGGGAAACTGGTGGGACTTAAAGGAGACAGTGTATCTATTTGAAAAGTCTGTTGCCAATGACAGCCCCAATTGTAACAGAGGAATGGTATTCCACAACCACTGGATCAGGAGCAGGGATGCACTGGACCCAAACTTCAGTTTGGGAATTCAGATGGAGATGCCCTGGTGCGCACTACCGAAGGCCACAATTTTCATTTTGTTCCTCCTGTCTTGCAAGAAAGTCCTGAATAATAACCAAAGAGCAGTGACCATGATTTAAGGTCCCATCTTTTTTGCAGTATCCACTCTATGCCTACCTGACATTGCCATAATTTTGGTACCTCTATCTGTTAGATCATTGCTGCTTCTTGCTCATTTCTCTTCCTTCTTCTCCAATGAGACAACCACATCTTCCTCCTCCACCTCCTCCTCCTCATTCTCTAAGACTAGAACCACCTCCTCCAAACCATTGTGGGGTAACACAGTTCCTCGATATCTTCTCTGCTAGTGAGCTTAACCCCTGAGGCTGCTGCTAATAATAATAAGCATCATCGTGATCATCATAAGAGGTTTTGCTCTTAATGCATAAAGGCAATCTGTGTAAGAAAATTCCATAAATACTATATGCACACCCTGTTGGAGGGTTTAAGCGTTCTTATGAATAGTCCTGAAATTCCCAATTGCCATCCCATGTGTGTGGGCCCCGCTCTCTAGGTCCACACACATTGTACAGAGCACTAAATAGTACAGTAGTGATGCTACTAGAGGGCACCATGACACCAGTATGGTTGCTTGCTCCAGGTTGTGTGGGGTGTGTATGCATCACTGGGCTGTTGATGGATTGTAGATTAGATCAGTGGTTGCTAAACCTTGTTGAGCCAAGGCACTTTTTCTTTTCTTTTTTGCAATATTTCTGGGCATAAGTCCAAACAAAAATATCAAAAGCATATAGACTGCAATTGTGATAATCTCATCTCAATTCAATTCCCCAATGAGAAATGTGGGCCTGTTTAGTTGAATACAAAGTTAATTTGTTGTATTCATGGATAGAAGTTGTCAAACTGGTTAAATTTTACCATCTGCCATCTAGTGGAAGAGCATGCAGTTGCTAATTGCTCTCCTTGTCAATGTACATTGCGGCCACAGATAGTTGAACAAAGACGTCATTGAAGTCAATTATTTTTGAGACCAAACACAGTAAATGAAGTTGCTAAAATTGGAATGAGTTTCCTGTGACGCACAAGAACTGAAATTGAATATGCAAAGGAGAACAGACAAGAAAACATTAGCGAGTGACTTTGGATCTTAATGATCTCCCTATGCGACGATTACATTCAATCTTGGTCCAACTGAATACAGTAACAATCATGCTGAAGTAAAGTGATTGCTACACGCCCATCTTATATTTTTGCATCTATTGGAGTCATTGAGATTTGGGTATATATTTCCTGATTTTAGGTTTGAAAGAGGAAACATAAAGCAATCCATCTTCTGTTTGCTTGAAGTTTTGAAATTTGCCACTTCCTTCAAGCTGTTAACAACCGATGCTAAGTTCATCCTCAGCGGTCATCTGAATGGCACCCAACACCCAAGTGGCCAGGTTGAGGTCAGGAACGTGCGCCTTCAGTATATCTGTCATTCTTACATTAGCTGCTTCCTGAAGTCAAAGTCAACAAAACTGCGTACAAGGAAACCGACGTTCATCGGTTACATGCAGTATGTTGTAGATGGCAATGTGCAACACGGTGCGGTTTCATCTGCTTACTACAAATGACTTTCCAAGTTGGTAGTGAAGAAATTCCTCCGCGAACATGACATCACTTAACTGCCAAAGAACATTTCACGAGTGGCATCTTTCGGTCCACTTCCCCATTTGCTCCAGACAAAAAGGTTAACGCTTTAAGGTTGCATTTAGTGTTCTCTTCTCTTGTAGCACCACACTCACAACATGGGAAATTTGGCAGCCAACGAGGGACTCTCCATCTTTGTCATTGTAAGAATGTTACCCTTTCTACAATCTGAACTCGTTGACTTAAGTCTACTGTATACTGATGTAAAAGATGCTAGTGTTACAAAGGTTTACGATATATATGTACGTAGGTTGTATATATGGTATTGTATTGTACTGTATATTGGCAGGGATTTGTGATGCAACAAAGTACACCGAGATAAATCCTTTCCAAATAATGTTTCGCTTTGATTTGTAGCTTGTAAAGCTCAATGGGTTCGAAGAAAATATATTTTTAAGGGGGAAGTGAAAATAAGCAACACTTCTCGTGTCATTGCACAAGTGCAAACACCCTCTTGGTGGTGTGATCAGAATCAACTGATCACATTCAAATTCAAACTCATGTTAAATGTGTGTCAGCACACAACTGCCACCATTTAAAGTGCCTCTGATTAAATCAAAATAAGGTTCAAATGTTCTAGTAAACTTTTCCTTTTTTTTTTTTTTGCTTTATATTAGATAGACTGAAGGTTTTCTGCTATCGGTTGGTTTCTTTCGGCTTGTCCCTTTCGGGGTCGCCACAGCGTGTCATCTCAGATGAACGCACATATGTTTGGCACAAGGGTTACAGGGAGTGCTGGAGCCTATCCCAGCTGTCAACGGGCAGGAGGCGGGGTACACCCTGAACTGGTTGCCAGCCAATCACGGGACACATCGAGACAAACAGCCACACTCACAATCATACCTAGGGGGAATTTAGAGTGTTCATCTAATGTTGCATGTTTTTGGGATGTGGGAGGAAACCAGAATGCCGGAGGAAAACCTACGCAGGCACGGGGAGAACATGCAAACTCCATACAGGCGGGGCCAGGATCGAATCCGGGTCCTCAGAACTGTGAGGCCAACGCTTTACCAGCTGAGCCACAGTGACGCCTGTACTGTTCCTAATTACACTTAAAAAAAAAATCATATATTTTATTTGTAACTGCCTTTTGTGGGCCTCAGAGGCATTGTACATCAATAAAACAACATTAAAGAGATTTATAAATAAATGAATTAAATACATATAATATATAAAAAATGTATAATGTAACTATAATCATATAATTAAATAATTAAATTAAATAAAATAAAGAAAAAAAATACAGGGCAGTGCAAGTAGTAGGCGAGATTGAACAGGTGGGTTTAAAGTTTGGAATTAAAAGTGGTGAAAGAGACTAAGTTGTACAGATCTGGTGGCAAAAAGAGTTCCAGAGCTGGGGAGCAAAGCGGTTGAGGGCTCTGCTGCCTGTGGTGCTGAGACCACCCGGTGGATGGACAAGGAGGACCTGAGGGGGTGAACGGCGATGTGGGGGAGGTAAAATAAATATGGAAACGGCCTTAAAGGTGAAAACGGACCGTTTGAAATCAATTCTGTATTTTACTGGGAGCCAGTGAAGTTGCTCAAGGGCAGGGGTGATGTCATGGAAAGAGGGGGGTTTTGGTGATGATACGAGCAGTGGCGTTTTGGAGCAGTTCGAGCTTATGGAGGGACTTTTGAAGGCGGTCAAAAAGGAGAGCGGTGCAGTAAACGAGAGGGGAGCTGACAAGGCTGTGAATAAGGACAGCGGCAGTTTTGGGGGCTAGGCAGGGGACAAGTTGGTTGATGTCACTCAGGTGAAAGTAAGTTGACTGAGTAATGATGGGAATATTGGAAAGATAGTGTGCTGGTGAGGATGAAACCCAGACTGAAGGGAAAACTTAAATTAAATCAGATGGCGAAGCTGTCAACTTCGGAAAATGTAGACTTCGTGCAACAAGCAGAACGCCTGTTGTGTTATTGTTTCATTTTATGAAGTTGGAAGCCACCCAGGTGTTAATTTCACATAAACAGGAGGTGAAGGAGGAGGGAGTAAGTGTCATGTTGAGTTGACAGGAGAGGTCCTGAACAGTTGGGTGTCATCCACAAAGCAGTAAAAGAGTATTCTGAATTTATGGAAACCCAGCACCAAAGCACAATCACATGCTTCTCTGTCCGTTTGGTGTCGTCTGTTGGTGTTTTTGTGTGTTGATTTTGTCCCCCAAATACCTTTTGAAATTAAGGGTAAAAAGTTCAACCTTGGTTTCAGGGGACCACAACACTTTTTCCCACACATTTGGGAGTTTTGGTCTGGTGAAATCTAGGAAATTATGAACAGTTCAGTGCCAACCCAAAACCTGCAGCCTCTTTCAAGAAAGGGGAAACATTCTCAGAAGAGCTTACTACAAACCACAAAACTTTATTTGGGGTTAATCAGCGACACTTTGAATGATGAAAGGTGTCTGGTGGCTCTGAACACAACCATATTATCTTAGCTTACACTCCTGGGGGGGGGGGGGGGGGGGTTAAATCAAGTGAGTTGTAAATGTTACTGGTCACATGAATGGTGGAACAAGTTTTGAACTTATTTATCCCTGTCTTTGTAAGACCAACCCGAAAAATAGCATTATAACTGGGATGTGCACAGTTTTAACCACCCCCCCCCCCCCCGAGTAACACAAGTATAGCATAAAACATGGAGCTTTGTGGTTGTCCTCAGGCAAAATAATCAAGTGTTGCCTCAAAAGGAAATTATCTGTAGCGAGACACACAAATGAACGCAGTCCAATTCATTAACAATATTGGAATGGAAAAACAGTGCTATCAGATGGACTGGAAATGCTTGTTCATGTTTGTTTCAGCTGGTTTGGCTCGGGATTAACGCCTTCCTCTTCGTCCATTTTTACATGGCCTTTCTGGTCGAAAAATGGTTCTACACACGTGTGCTGCTCGGGGTAAGTCCAAGTGCTTCAGCGCTTTAATATTTGTTCATTTTAGTATCACATCACATCTCTGATTTACAGTACTTGAACTTTATCAACACCATCCTTTCATTTTAAATGTAGTTCAAATGCAGTTGCTCTCTAAGAGAGATGTATGAAATCCAAGATGCAGAGTCGAATTTAGCACCGAAGGGTGACCACATGACACCATAAAAAAAACTAGATTGTGGATTTATTCCACAAGCAGGCATCAGACCATTTCCTGTTCGCTGCTGGTGTGATTTCACTGGAGGTAAATGGCGTCTGTGACTTGCAGCATGCTCTTTCATGGGCCCGGGCTCCAGCCGCCTGCCTCAACTTTAACTGCATGCTCATCCTGCTTCCCGTCTGCAGGAATCTACTCTCATTCATGCGTGGCTCCATCCAGGTAGCAAATATTCCAACTCTTTTCACCTTTTATGAATTTTTCTCCTAACTGAACAAGTGTTTAGTTCTGCAGCCGCACAGCCGCTCGGCAGCTGGACCGAAACATCACTTTCCACAAGCTGGTGGCATATATGATTGCCTTTCACACAGGTATTGCCTGTTCCAGATGTTAACATGATGTGCCACGTCACACCTATGACCTTGTCCTGACCTCAATTTTTAGCTGTGCATATCATTGCACATTTGTTCAACTTTGAGTATTTCATGGACGCTCAGCTAAACCGCAACAGCAGCCTCCTGCCCTTCGTTCTCTCTGAATTTGGCAATGACGACAATGCGTCCTTCCTCAACCCCATCAGGTCCAATGAAACGGTGGGTAAGACACATTTCACGAAAGGTGGTGACAAAAGCAGAGCGTTGTTTGCAAATGACGGGTTTTTTTTAGAACCCAACCATCGTCATGTTTACAACCATCGCTGGTGTGACAGGCGTGGTTATCACGCTGGCCCTCATCCTCATCATCACCTCATCCATGGAGGTCATCCGCCGATCGTACTTCGAGGTGTTCTGGTACACCCATCACCTTTTTGTCCTCTTCTTCATCGGGCTGGTATTCCACGGCTTTGGGTAGGAGAACGCAGACATCAAATAAATGTATTCTTTCTTCTGTTATGACGCACATCAATATTTGTGCTTTACCCCTTAGGCGGATAGTGCGAGGACAGACAGCCGCCAGTCTGACAACAAATGACCCACAGTTCTGTGCGGAGCAGTTTGAGCACTGGGGAAAAAATGGAACAGACTGTGCGGTTCCAGAGTTTGCTGGGAACCCACCAATGGTAAACCACTAAGGCTGCAGGCTTTAGGTGAAATTGCCTATGTCATGCTTTCATGTTGTATTTTTCCAGACTTGGAAGTGGATCGTAGGACCCATGATTCTTTACATATGTGAGAGGCTTGTTAGAATCTACCGATCTCACCAAAAAGTTGTCATTACTAAGGTGTGCACACATTAATAAGAAATGAAATGAAGAAAGTTGTGACGTTAGCAAAGTCAATCTGACAAAATGGTGCCCACAGGTGGTGATGCATCCCTCCAAAACTCTGGAGCTGCAGATGAAGAGGAAAGGTTTCCACATGGAGGTGGGCCAGTACGTCTTTATCCAGTGCCCATCTGTCTCCAGGATGGAGTGGCACCCTTTTACCCTGACCTCGGCCCCAGAGGAGGACTACTTCAGTGCCCACATTCGAATTGTTGGGGACTGGACTCAGGCGTTGTACGAAGCCTGTGGAGGAGACAAAACGGAACCTCAGGAGGCCTGGAAACTGCCAAAGTATGAAAACACTATCTTTTCTTGAAATTGTGTCTGATTATGTTTGATTGCAACAACCAGCAGTTGTTGGAGAAGGCTCATCTTCACTCAGGGAGGCCCATTGTGCCACTGTAATTGTTCCCAACTAAAGAGCGTTGCAGACGGAAGCGATGCCAACAAAATCATCAATAGGAATAATGTGATCAAAGCGGCATCAAATGGGTGTTGCGCTGCAATCCTAGTAGAAAATATCAAGCATTATTCTTTTTGGACAAGAAAACCCCAGTGATTTAAAAAGGCATAACACAATGACTCGTCTCTGAAAATCTTCCACAAAAAAAAAAAAAAAAAAAAAAACAAAGATTTAAGTATGTTGACAATTCAGCTACTTGGTAATGCTTTTAAGGAGTACATGGGTTCTTACAGGATGGCCATCGACGGGCCATTTGGCACTGCCAGTGAGGACGTGTTTCGATACGAAGTGGTCATGCTGGTGGGGGCCGGAATCGGGGTCACACCTTTTGCATCCATCCTCAAGTCTGTGTGGTACAAACGTATCCAGAACCGGGATGTCTTCACCAAAAAGGTAAGAATGCTCTCCAAGTCTACTAGATAAAATGATTTCACAGCTGCATGAGAACTTGAAGGTTTACAACCAGCATCACTGTTTGTGATGCTTTCTGGTTAAAATTCAGGCACAAGATATGAAATCAATTTATCATTGGGAAGTTAAGGAATTGGGATTGTTGACTACAATCATTTAGTCAACAGCATGAGACCAGACCTGGTGAACAAAATCATTTTTGTAGAGAAAATAAACCCAGATTATTTGCATCATTTGCTTTCCAGATCTACTTCTACTGGCTTTGTCCGGAGACACAGGCCTTTGAGTGGTTTGCGGACTTGCTCCAGTCGCTGGAGAGCCAAATGGCGGCGAAGAGTGTGACTGACTTCCTGAGCTACAACATCTACCTAACCCGATGGAAGGAGGCAGAGGTGTCTGATATAAAGCAGTTTTTCTGAACTTTCAAAGCAGAATAGTTCCTTATTCAATCATGTTGTTTATAGGCGGCCCACTTCTGGGTGCACCACGAGGCAGAGAATGACCCAATCACGGGACTCAAGCAGAAAACTCTTTATGGGAAGCCTAACTGGGACACTGAGTTTACCAGCATTGCGTCCAAGCATCCCGGGTGAGATCACATTTGCCTTGAGCAAAGTTATCTATCCGGACTCCGAGAAGGAGACTTTGCAATGAGCCACTTGAATTTGTGCTTTTACAGAACTAAAGTTGGGGTGTTTCTGTGTGGGCCACCACAGCTGGGCAAGTCTCTGGAGAAACAGTGTTTGTCACACTCAGAAGCAGATGTCAAGTTCATCTTTAACAAAGAAAACTTTTAACATGCAAATCGACACCTGGGTTTAAAGTCTTAAAGATGTGCTTTGACATGCCTGTGAATATTCTTATTCACCCTGGTTATTATAATAACGAGTCATTAAATCGATCTAAACTAGACTGGTTGTCTTAGAAGACGTTTCACCATTCATCCGAGCAACTACAGTTGTCCGACCTAGATAGAGTTGTTCTATCTAGCATTGGTGCTGAAGAAGGCTTCCCAGGAGAGAGGCTAAACCAGTACAGACAAGTTGGGATCAATTCAATGCCTTAAAAATGTACTCTTACATAGAGTAAAAACTATTACCTATCTTAAGAGTGAACTCCTCTAAGAAACTATGAGGAACAAGACTTTTTTTTTTTTTTTTTAATCTTAGTGAGCATGTAGGCAGAGTTGGCCTTGTTGTTAGGTATCACATACTTTTAAACACTGAAGAAAAAAAAAACCCTCACTCACATAATAGCTTTCTTCTACATATAATAAATGTCATTATTGTCTGTCTATTCAGTTTTGTTCATGCCAAATATGTAATTGCGCTTCCAAACAGTGACATCACTGCCAACAAACAGGATTCCTGCATAATCCAATCCAGGGGTCACCAAAATTTTTGAGGCTGAGGGCTACTTTGTGAGCACCGATCGTATGAAGGACTACATAGCCTGTTTACAGCAAACTTCCAAAATAAGAAAACTCCTTACACTTTACAAATATTGATATACTTGATACTAAACGTTATTTAAAAAATTCATTAATGCAAGACTCACGGGCACCTTAAGTGGTCCTCCCTGAGCGAATCTGTAGTGTTTTATAATTACTCATCTACAGTAAACGACAAGTAATTTGTCAACTATTTTAGCCTCTGAAGTGTCCTTTTTATTCTTTGCATTTCCTAAAATGCTTTGGGAACAGCTTTTTTTACCTTTCCAAGGAGAAATCTTGGAATTGCAGGTGTGTTCCCTGAAAATTCTGGACTTGGCTTTTAAGAATGCCATCAAGAGGAGCTAGCCTTTGGTCTCGGAGTCTTTAAGGAAAGGGACACAGAGTGAGCCTGATCTTTCTTGATTTCAATTTGAGGAAGCTCATGTCAAAACTCTGAGATCTGCCTTTACCAGATGTTTTGCAAATGTGCCATTGTTGCGCAAAAGCAGTGAAATCAACTTGGCGGTACTTTCCACGTTGACATTGTTCTGCTTTAGCGCTGCATCCATCGTTGGTTTCACAACCTCGCTTCTGTTTTTCCTCATTCAAATGCCTCTTTTCTACTCTCTTTACTCACTTATATCTCACCAGTCACCATCGATACAAAGTTCATCTGAAAGCAGCAACATTTTCACTTCTTCCTTCTGAGACGGATATACCAGAATTCACCAATTTGATGTGAACAATACATTTTTATACTACGAAACAGGTATGTTGCCTCGAGCAGCATCTTGATTATATGAGAAGCCTGAATGACCCTCCGAGGGACTTCTGGGGATTGTGATTCACAATGCGTCTCCATTTTCGAACTGAACATTTTTTTAAATAAAAAAAAAAATTGGTAAGGCTGTGCACTTTGGGCAAATTTGTTTCCTACCTAGTAAGTCTTGAACTTTTTTTCTTTTCGAGTACATTATCTAATAGAAACATGCACAAATATATTTTCTTTCAAAATACAGAAACTGACAATTTCCTGAAAACTAAACTGCAAAAAACTTTGACAGATGTAGGATTGAATCCCAACTGCTGTTTGAATTGTAGAATTTCTGTGGACATTTTTGTCATGCTGTTTCTCATTTCTGTTTAGATCACTGATATCAATCGCCAAAAAGTTTGAGAGGATCAATTGACAAGGTTACATCTGTTGAACTGTCAACTACACATTTATTCCAGTACTCAGTGCTTTTACCTCCCGATGTGTGTTTTCCAAGGTGAATTAAAAAAGAAATCTTCGTAAATGCAAGTAGTACTTTGCTTATATGTCCCCTGAGATTGCCTGATGACCACATCTTTGTGTCCTGCGCCTCTCGCCCGAAATCAGGTGGGATGGGCACCAGCGTACAGAAAATTGAATGGATGGATGATTAGGTGTTAGTCATCTGTAGTTTTTAGAGAAAGAAAAATCCAGTTTATTATAGAGCCTAATAAAATCATGATTAAATATTGGATTCACTGAATTTCTATTCATTGATAAATAAAAAAATGCATAAACCTGATAATTTGGAACACAATGATGAGACTAAATAAGGTGAACACCATCAGAATAAATACAAACATGAAAATTAAAAAAACCCAGTTAAAAACAAAACCATAAAAACCATAAACAAATAAATCAAGAGTGCTTATTCTTTTAATTGGGAAATCAGATGCATCATGACAGAAATTCCTTCTGATGTGTTTCACATCTAAGACAATAAAGACCAGAATAGAACAGAATAAAATAGAATACAGTGGGGCAAAAAAGTATTTTGTCAGCCAGCAATTGTGCTTAAGTTTTCCCACTCAAAAAGATGACTATTATCTGATTTTTAAAGAAATTACTTATGACGGTGGAAAATAAACATTTGGTCACCTAAAAGCAAGCGGAATTCTGTCTCTCACAGACCTGTAACTTGTTCTTTGCTACCTAATTGAACTCGTTATCAGTACAAAAGACCCCTGTCCACAACCTCAAACAGCCACCGTGGCCAAGACCAAAGAACTGTCAAAGGACATCAGAAACAAAATTGCAGTCCTGCAGAACGCTAGGAAGACTGAATCTGCAATAGGCGTGAAGAAATCAACTGTGGGAGCAAATGGAAAATGGAAGACATACAAGACCACTGATAATAAACCTCAATCTAGGGCTCCACGCAAGAACTCACCCCATAGGGTCAAAATCATCACAAGAATGGCGAGGAAAAATCCCAGAACCACACCGTGGGGACCTAGTGAATGACTTCCAGAGAGCTGGAACCAAGTAACAAAGACTAACATCAGTAACACACAGCCACATACAGGGACTCTAATCCTGCAGTGCCAGACACGCCCCGTCTGGAACTTTCTAGAGAGCATTTGCATAATCCAGACGAGGATTGGGAGAACGTCATATGGTCAGATGAAACCAAACTCAACTTGTGTTTGGAGGAGAAGGAATGGTGAGTTGGATCGAAAGAACACCATACCTACTGTGAAGCATGGGGTGGAAACTGTTTTTCTACCAAAGGGACCAGGGCAATTGATCCAGGTATTACAGTATGAGACTTTGTAGCCAGCCCCCAGAAAGAAGACAGTCTATCGTTGACCTTCACCACAGACATTCAGTCATCTGATGTTAGCCCCATGTCACTTCTGAGTTTGACAGCCCAGTGGGGGAAAGCCAAATTCAAACTACGAAAAGCGGTCCTACACTGCTACAGCGTGAGTGACCAAACACGACAACATACTCCAAGCGTGGCAGATCGCGAGAGAGAGAGTTCATGTCGTACTTTGGGACAACGCCCCAAACATAGCGAAGTGCACGTGAAAAGTGGGGCTCCTGACTTTGCCATGCTGAGAACCTGCCACGGCCTGGTTCCTTGATGTCGATGCCGGGTGAGATCATACAAGAACAACGGCCGGAGAAGGTGATCCAGGCATTGTCCCAGATAAATATCCACCTATCAGAGCCAGTCATCCATCGGGAGGCTGACTCACTGGCTTACTGGAGATCCAATCAGGATGGCTTTTGCAGCTAGAGTGTACCTCTCTTCACCATGTGCAAGTGTGGACAGTGAACGTCTACTTAGCACCGCATCCAACATCCTGGATGAACGTAGAAGCAGGCTTTCGGCCAGCAAAGCTGCTCATCTTTGTTAGAATCTGCCATTGATGCTAAAATTTGCATAGAAATTCGGCTCAATTAATGGTGCAAGTTTAAACCCCTTTCCTAATTTAAATTAATGTTTCTTTTGCCTGGTGGCCGTTGTTTATATTTTGTTTAGTACATGTACTATACTACTGAGTTATTGATTAGAAAAGTATATACTGCCTCCATGCTTTATTTTGACTTGATCTGGTTGTCAGTTCATTTTAGAGCTATTCGTTGTGGTGTAGCATTACTGCTCTTTATTTGCGGCAGTGCGTTAATTTCATTGTTTTGTATGAATGTTCTAAGGCAGTCTTACAAATACTCCTCTAATTTGCACATTTATGATTGATTGAGGGGCAACATTACCTTCTGTTTTCACTGCGACTGTTTGCATTGCAGTATATGATAAGAAATTTAATTACGTGAAACTAATATAATTAAGTTACCATCCATTATTTTTGTCATGTAATGTTGGCCTGACCTGACTTATAAGGATACATGATCTGACTAGAGCAGTGACTTCCAACCATTATAGATCCATGGAGGATAGTTTACAATTGGAAAATCAATACAATCCAATCGGAAAGTGGATACAATAATAATAATTAACCATCATGTTATAGAAGCAGATTTATTTCTTCTATCACTATGCCTCACTGGCATAAATTGATGAACAAAGATACATTATTTATTGCCAACAAAGTGTACATAAATATTGTGATGAACTTTTGTAACTGACCAAATATTTATTTTCAACCATAATTTGCGAATAAATTCTTCAAAAATTTGCTGTAATTTTCTTCATTTTTTTCCCTTATTGTCTCTCATAAGTGAGGCATACCTATGGTGACATATACAGGCCTTTATCATTTATTTAAAGTGGGAGAACTTGCACAATTGGTGGCTGACTAGTTTTTTTTGCCCCACTGTACTCAACAACATGGATGGATAACTTGTTTGGAGTCAGTGATAACTGTTCAACTATTGTTCAACATTTTTTGCTCCACTGTAGAACAGAACAGAATAGCTTTGTTGATTAATCATTTGTGGAAAAATGGGTGATCGGGGCTGCAGTATGTGGTATGTGGTCCAACTTTTGATTATTCTTTTCAATATTATGCATAATACAGTCCAAAAACAATACACACGTACTGTGCGCTCACAGCCTGTATGTATGGAAGTGGCACTTGGAGGTCTTCTATTCTTTCCCACGGGTTGCATTCTACGCAGTGGCAATGGCAAACACGCTGACCACACAGTACATGGTCCGGCTTTCCCATCTCACCGTGGAACTACCTATAAAGACAAGATTATATTAGAAAACATGAAAGAGTCATTTAGGTAAGACTGGCTGATTGTCCTCAAGTACCATCCATTGCCGTGTCCCAGTAGCAGGAGTTAGCTGTGTGGAGCCCGGCACCAGTTTTCTGCATCAGGGCACACGTCACTACAAACAATTTAATACACACATTTCAGTTTAGACAAAGTGAAATTCCAAAATATAAAATGGGACTACAGTATACATCCATTGTTATTATTGTATGCTGAAACAACGGCTTGGGCAGGATTCTCAAACAGTTCAATGGAACCTTGACAGACGAGTTTAATTTCCTCACGGACCATACTTGTTCCTCTTATCCTTCATAACTCAGATCAATGTTCCCCATTCAAAAGACTGGGAATGCAATTAACCCATGAATTATCTTAGCTGCTTATCCTTATGAGGGTCGCGGGAGTGCCAGAGCCTATCTCAGCTGTCAACGGGCAGGAAGCAGGGTACTCCCTGAACTGGTTGCCAGCCAATCGCAGGGCACATGGAGACAGACAACAGTCGCACTCACAATCACACTTACAGGCAATTTAGAGTCTCCAATGAATGCATGTTTTTGGGATGTGGGAGGAAACAATCGTGCCCAGCACAGAGAAAACCCACGCAGGAACGAGGAGAACATGCAAAGTCCACAGAGGTAGGGACGGGATTTGAACCCCAGTCCTCAGAACTGTGAGGCCAACACCTTACAGCTATGCCACCTTGCCGACACAAATAATATTTTCTCAACAAACAAGTAAAATGCAAACAAATGCAAAACCTATAGCTGTTGCTTAAAGCACTATAATACTGCTTCAAAGAAGTCTGTGAACCAAACTGCGGATCTTTGTGAAGTGATTTCAGTTCACCGCCAACCTAGCACTCGTATCTCACATTTTTTGGTTGTAACTCAAAACAAAGAACTGGCTGAGCGATGACTCATATCTTCAGAAACTCCCAAGTCATGTCACTTGGAAGTCAAGGTACCACTGTATAGCCTTAATGACTCCCTATGCTTCACTGAAGTTAGTAAGTTAGTACATGTGATACACGTACGAGACCAGAAACTCACTCCTTAATCAAATTTTGCCATGCAAGACAAAAAAAAAAAAAAAAAAAGAACTGATGAAGTGATTTTATAATCAAACACACCAATGAACTTAGACTGTTTTCCAAGTTTGACCAGCTGTGTGAGACAGCGCTCCACTATAGCAGAGGTCCATTTGTTCACCAGATTCTGGTTGTAATCATTGTTTCCCACCACGCTGTCGATGCACTGAAACACAAAGCGCACATGTCAGATGACTGCACCGGATGGATTGTGCAGCCACAAACACAACTTCTTTTAAAACGTGCCTCAGGCATCCTGCGTGGGGGAAAATGCAGCAACTAATCAGTAATGGAATAGTAAAGTGAAAAGCAATTAGGAAAATGTCATCTTTGCAATCCCCCTACCAAAAGAGCGACATTTTAACATATTCTCACACAGCAATAAAATCATTTTGGCAACATCCATTTCAGTGAAAACATGTTACCTCTTTGACAATGTTATCAGCTTCTTCGGTGTTGAACGAGCCCTGAAAATACGAAGGTATGATAAGCAGTGCAAAACTACTTTATTCCAATATCATTCATTACTCCTTCGGGCCTAATGTAACGCTTGGATTTGAGGGGAAAAGAGCTAATAATACAGAACATTACGCAGTAAGCAAAAGGCGCCAGAGAAAAAACACAGAATATAGATGATAATTTCAAACTACATATATAAACAGTATATTAGTAGTTGTAGTAATGTATCACTTTGGCAATTATATAAAGGACCATTGATAAAAGGGTAATAGTATGTTCAGTTGTGTACATATTCCTAAACAAGTATTACCTACTCCAACGCGTTTACGAACGATACAATTACGAACCCCGTTTTGATGTTCGTCCATCCTTTTAGTTTCCTTACTCTTGAAAACGATCACAAGTTTTTACTGTTGTTAATAATAGCAACAACAACAACAACAAAAGAAAAATCAGGGCGCTGGTTCCGATGAAATTAAGTCAACGATGTGCTCAGAAGTAAAACTTCAAAAGGGCGCTTGTATGACGAGTGCCATCTGCTGGTGGGAGGACTAATTTCCTTTTCAAATTTTCAACAAGACTTCCAAGATGAAAGCTCTTGATGGCCTTGTGGTCTGGAAAAAGAAAAGGACGACTGCAGGACCTCTCGTGGTGTGCTGGTTGAACATCTTGCCCATGATGAAGGGGAAAGAAAATAGGTTGGGTTTGAAATATCTTTTGTGACATACAATCCTGGAACCTTCAGTCGCCGCTAACAGATTACTCTTATCACGACAAGCAGACAATCGACTTGAAAAATGTCATGAAATCTGTCAGGATGAGTGACACTGTTGCTATTTGTTCAGATTTATATCGTAATGCATTACTGATCTCCCCTATTGCCAAGTAAAATTGCAAAATGTCATGACATCAGTCAGGTTGTGTGCCACTGCTATTTATTCAGATTTACTGTACAGTATAAAAAAGGCTTTACTGAATCACCAAAATCAAATGATTTGTCAAATTAATGACACTGTATATGTATAAAAAATGCAATATCTCACCAACATGCAGACAGCTCACATTATAAGTGCAAATTTGCTCAGAAAATATTGTCATGAAAAAATATTCACGGATAAACGCTCAGACGGACAGACAGAGGAAAACTCAGAGGAGGTAGCAGGCTCCGGAGCGAGGTTCTCCGGTACCACTGGTACCAGATGACTGGCTCCTTGTCATCTTTTTGCTGGAGCTGGCAAATTGAGCAGACGTAGCCTGCGGTGACCTTGATCTTAACCGCCGCCTGAAAAGAGGCAGCTGAAACAGAAAGACACAGAGAAATTCACCCCAGATTAAAGTCACATGGAATTACCATGTTTTTTCATATTCTTAAATATCTGTCATTATGTAAATGTAGCGTGTGACAAAAGTCGATACTGTATACACTTCCTTTTTCTGATTGGGTCCAGCTATCACTCAGAGGAACGTGAGGCCGTCAGCATTTGAGAGCTTAGGTTTAGCAGTTTTTGGAAGCATATGCCGATGGCTCAGCAACTGACACAGGAGCGGGGTTGCAAAATTGCCACCTGTTGCCAACTGCACTTCACATCAGTTTGAGAAGATTAATGGCCATCGCATTGCTCCCGAAATAACACTTTCATTACCCATGCCAAGTTTCTCCAAAAAATCTGTTCTTGACAAACCACACAGCGGAAGGCCTGCTACCACCACCGTCACTAATGAAAACACCAGACAGGCAATCATGCAAAGCCACTGGAAGTCTTTCTGGGAGGCTGGACTGGAACTCAGGAGACACTTTTGATCAGTGAAAGAGCTTTACCTTTATGTCATCCATCAATGTTAACTGTTGCTTCGGGAGTATGCGTTACTGAAGCCCCTGATATGGGATGTTCGGTCCAGTCTGACTGGTGTCAGAGTTTGGTCTGAATTATCGGCAGTAAATCGAAGTTCTTTCCGGGCTCAGATTAGAGCGGCTGTCCCCTACCCCCGCATTGAGAGGAGCAATAAGAGGGAGTTGGAGCATCTGATTCGTGTGCTCCCTGGATGCCCCGGCGACGACCCAGGACACGGTGGAGAAACTCCGTGTCTCAGCCGGCCTGGAAATGCCTCGGGATCCCTCTTGAAGAGTTGAATGAAGTGGCTGGGGAATCGGAAGTTTGGGCATCTCTGCTAAAGCGACTGCACCCGCGACCCGACCTCGGACAAGGGGTAGAAGATGGATGGATGCATTGGTTAACTGTGGGCCTGTGAAACCTGTTGAGACTCATTCATTCATTCATTCATGGCCCAGTCCCCTCATCTGGCTCATCTCAATGTGGAGGAGGAGCAGCTCTACGCTGAGCTCCTCCCGGATGACCGAGCTTCTCATCCTATCTCTAAGGGAAAGCCTGGATACCCTACGGAGGAAACTTATTTCGGCCTCTTCTATCCCGGGATCTTCTTCTTTTGGTCATGACCCACAGCTCGTGACCATAGGTAAGGGTACGAACGGAGATGGGCTGGTAAATTGAGAGGTTTGCCTTTCGACTTAGCTCCTTCTTACCAAAATACACTGATATAAAGTCCGCACCTGTGCAGACACTACACCGATCGGCCTGTCAGTCTTCCATTCCATTCTTCCATTACTCATGAACAAGACCCCAAGTTTCTTGAACTCCTCCACTTGGGACCGGAGAGGGTACACCACCCTTTTCCGACTGAGGACCATGGTCTCCGATTTGGAGGTGTTGATTCTCCTCCCAGCAGCTTCAAACTTGACTATGAACTGGATCACGGCTTGATCAAACCAACAGAACCACCTTATTTACAAAAAGCAGAGATGCAATACAGAGGCCAGAATACCGGACCCCCTCTATGCCTTGGCTGTGTCTAGAAATTCTGTCCATAAATGTCCTGAACGGAATCTGTGACAAAGAGCAGCCTTGGTGGAGTCCAACTCTCACCGGAAAGGAGTTTGATTTACTGCTGACAATGTGGACCAAACTCTTTTGACACCTGTTGTACAGGGACCAAACAGCCCGTAATAGAGGTGGTCCTCTAGTCCACGGCCAGGACGAAAACCACTTGGTTCCTCCTGAATCTGAGATTCGACTTCCCGACTTCCCTCCTCTCTAGCACCGCTGAATGGACCTTAGCAGGTAGGCTGAGGAGTGTGATCCCCTGTAGTTGGAAAATACCCTCTGGCCCACCTTCTTAAAAAGGGGGACCACAATCCCAGTCTAGCAATCCAAAGGCACGGTCCTCGAAGTCCATGCAATGTTGCAGAGGCGTGTCAAATAGGACAGCCCCACAACATCCAGCCTTGATGAACTCTGAGCAAATCTCGTCCACCCCCGGGTCCTTGCCACCGAGGAGCTTTTTAACCACTTCGGTGACCTCCACCCCAGAGATAGGAGAGCCCACCTCAGAGACCCCAGACTCTGCTTTCTCATGGGAAGGTGCGTCAGAGGAATTGAGGTCTTCCACGTATTCTCCCCACCGACCCACAAAGTCCCAGGTCAAGGTCAGCAGCACTGCATCCTCACTATCCAGTGTTGATGGTGCACTGCTACTGCCTCCTGAGACGCCGGATGGTGGCCCAGAATTTCCTCGAAGCCGTCTGTTGACTCTTTTGTGATTAATGGCGATACAAATAAACTCAACCAAATCCAAAAAGAGGAAGTGTATAGAGACTTTTGTTACTTTTTGTCTGCACCTTCATTTTAACCGAGCCTGATTGGCTCTTTGGGACAATTTCGGTCATCCCATTGGCAGGGTGACTGGGACCGAGTGTCTTTTCTTCAAATGACGTCTCAGCCTCGTTGACCCCAGAGACTGCGTTTGAAAGCTCCGGTGCTTCGTTGTGCGGATCCCCACAGGGAGCCCATTCTTCCGGAAGCTTGTCAACATTCTGCGGAGCTTCTTCCAAACTCTGCACAGACACACCTCCTGCATCCTCATCATAGTCATCCTGATCAGACTCATCGTCTTCATCTTCCTCACCTTCGTTGCCAGTCTGACCAGATTCTTTGGTGAAATCCTGACAAAAAGTGTGTGAATTAAACAAATGAGTGCAGTTACGGAGCATTTGTTTTCATTTGCACTCGCAGTCAAGGGCGGAGTCAAGAGGTAAAATACGAGGGAGGAAGGACATCTTAAGACAAAGTATTTCTATACCTAAGTGAGCCGAACGCAACAGCGCAGCAAGAAATCTCAGCAGGAAACGGAAATCAACTAAAGGAAGGGATTGGGATGACTAGCAGGATGATCCGATTGAAGGAACAAAACGAGTCAGAAACTGGCCAATCGCAATGTTTGTCCTGCAGCATTAGCTTGTGACTCCAGACTGAATTTTTACAATACTGCAGTAGTGACAAAGTGGACACAGTCACGTAGACAAACCTCCGAAATTAATCAAAGTATTACATACAACAATAAAAGACGGTTTATTTATAAAAAAAAAAAAAAAAAAAAATGCAGATTCAAAATCATATACAGTCCAACCAAAGTAGTACATGTGGTTATTTCAGGTTGAGGTACTGAGGTAGAACATCATCCCAGAACTCTTCAGACTCTCCAGCTCCATGGCCTTTGACTCCTGACCTGGGTTTTCTCTGAGTTTTGGCACTTTTTTTCTTTTGAACCTCTTCTTCTTCTTCTTCCTCCTCTTCACTTTCTTGCTCCTCTTCTTCACTCTCTTCTTCATCCTCCTCTTCACTTTCTAGCTCCTCCTTGTCACTTTCTTCTTCCTCCTCCTCGCCTTCGTTCAGTTCTTCCTCTTCATCCTCTTTTTCTTCCTCTTCCTCACTCTCTTCCTCATCACTCTCATCCTCCGCTTCTCCACTTTCTTCTTCATCTTCCTCCTGTTTTCTTCCTCCTCCTCCTCCTCCTCCTCTTCCTCTTTTTCTGTCTCCTCCTCCTCTTCCTCATCTTCCATGTCGCTTTCTAATTCCTCACTACTTTCCCCCTCTTCACCTTCCTCATGCACATTATCATCACTTCCCTTCGAAGACACAGAATCCTGTTCCTCGCCCTCCTCTTCATCCCCACTTCCACCATCCTCCTTTTCTTCATCACCTTCTGATTCATGACCTGACTCGTCCTCCCCTTCCTCTGTCTCTTCGTCAACTTTGCTCTCTTTCTCTTCATTCTGACTTGCCCTTTGAGCGGTCTGAGTTTTCTCACCTTCTTCCTCCTCCTCCTCTTCCTCCTCCTGAGCACTTTGACCTTCTTCTTCATCATCAGTTCCTGTCTTGTTTTCTGCCTCAACAGTGTCACTGCCCTCTTCTTCGATGACATTTTCAGAGGTCTGAGTTGCCTCCTCCTCTTCCTCACTTGCACTTCTTACCTTCCCTACCTGCTCTTCCTCTTCCTCCCCGGTTTCTGTGCTTGTCTGTCCATCCTGGTCATCCTCCTCCTTGTTCTGTGTAACTGAGTCGTTAATGCTTTGTCTTCCTCTTTTGATTGAAGGGCTGCTGCCGATACTTAGTGCAGATTGCTCGCTGTTCGATGGAGTCGCTCTGTCCCCGGTGTCATGGTGGCTGCTGTCAGATGGCGTGGGCAAGCTGAAGGCCGCCACCTCCTGGAGCAAGGAAGCAGCTCCAGCAAGCAGGTGCAAAGATGGCGCTTCTTCTTCATTTTCTGACTTTTGGTCTTTTTTGTTTCTCTTATTTTTTGATGTTTTAGGATCTTTGGAGCAGATTTTCTCAGCCTTGGATTTCCCCTTATGGTGCTGTTCTGGGCTCATTTCAAAGGCATCACTTAAACTGAAGTCTGACGAGCGCTTTGTGACTAGCGTAGGTTTTCCTGTACCCAGTTTTGAACATGTTTTATGGTCCAATTCCAGTTTCTTGCCAGCATCTATCTTCTGACATCTGGAGGCCGATGGCTGAAGTTGCCGTCTGGCTGTCACTTTCTTTAAGTCTCTTGAACCCTCCCGAGGCTCCTTCGACCCTGTGATGCGATTCTCCTTGTTCTGCTTGGTCATCTTCTGAGAGCGAATACTGGAGCTCATGAGTTTGGTGGGTGCTGCTTTGTGAGCAGCCAGAACCTCACAGTTATGCGATAGGGACGTTGAAGGGAAACCAGGTCGCTTTGAGAGTTTTCTCTCTTTAAATGGTTTCTCTTTCATTCTTGTTAAGGTCTTACCATGTTTACCCTTCTTCTATTCCAGGAACCAGAGTGCAAGAAGATAGAGAAGAGGCATGCATTAGAAAGGGAAGAAATGCAGCTAAGAATAATAATACTACAAGATCAAGTTATAAAACCTGAAGATAAAGACTACAAGCTTGGAGTCAGCAGTTTTCTGGGAGCTGACGCTTGTTAAGCATGCCATTATATATCACTATGAAAGAGAAATATTTAGTCAAATATCCAATGGGAAAATAGATTTTGTATACAACCTAAGGTACAGCGCTGTGAAAAATGTTTTGCCCTCTTCTCAAATTCTTATTTTTTGGCATAGCTTCTTCGCTTGAATGTTTAAGGTGATCGAACGAAATACCAGAGACAGAGACGTGGGTCACACCCTGAACTGGTCACCAGCCAATCGAAGGGCACGTACAAGCAAACAACCATTCGGACTTACAGTCACACTTTGGACATTTTAGAGTCTCCAAATAAAATATAGCATGCATGTTTTTGGGGATGCGGGAGGAAACCCGAGTGCCCGGAGAAAATCCACAGAGGCATGGGGAGAACATGCAAACTACACGCAGGTGGCAAGGATTTAAACATGAGTCTTCAGGACTGTGGGGCAGAAGTGCTAACCAGTTGTCCACTTTTCTACTAGAGTTTCATGATTAATAAAACAATAATTTATATGGAATTATAATTCATAATGAATTTATTTGGAAATATACTACTATCATGTTAAGAAAATACAATGGCCTTGAGTATCAATCAAGCAAAATGTAAGCACATCTTGATGGGTTGTTAACCAATGGCCACAATTTAAATGTATGGTATCTGGAGTGTTTGTTTTGTTGTTGTTGTTTTTGTGGGGTGAATAGCAACAAGTCTAAAACGCAGGTGTTACAGAAAAATCTGTGAGCAGACAAAATTGCAACCGGGAGGCGATGCGGGGGGCAATGTCAGCCAATTGTTTAGTCTGTTACAATATGGCTGCGTGTTAACATTAAAAAATGAATAGCTGTGGAAAATGAAATATGTATCTGCTTTGTTCAATCATTTATCTCAGCTTTCCAAAAAGTGTGATTAGGTACAGCTAATTCATGACTTTATAAGAGGACATTTACTTTTCACACAAGGGACCGATAACATTGAATCGTTTTTTTCCTTAATAAATAAAATCCCCATTGAAAAACTGTATTTTACGTTTATTTTTGTTTTACATGTGTTTGATGAGCTTAAACAAAGTCAGGAAACTGTGCGGGTAAAATAAGAACTCGAGAGCGGGGCAAGAGCATTGTATCAACATATCCAATGGTAATGGAAAAAAAGTCACTCACCTTGTGAACTGGAGAAAGTGTGAACGTTTTATCACCAGGGTCTATCTTCATTATATGTGTCTATTTGTCAGAAAACACGAGGGGAGACATGAGCAGAGACATGACGGTTGCACACTTGGTCACATCGTTTAGCAGGTACTTCTCTCACCATGTTGAGGAAATCTGTGGTTTCTCCCAAACCTTTCACGCTGTCTGTGTCACTCAGACTCTCCACCACGTCATCAACCTGGCCCTTAGACGGTTCTGATCATGTGGAGCACAGTGTGACAAACAGCCATCAGCCAGTAAAATCTTCTGAAAGCTGTGGAACTCTTCAATTAGGACGACATTACGAGCAAAATGCCGCACGTGGACCAGCACAGATGAAAATGTACGCATTCTATCACATCTTTTACCATTTGTGGGTGTTTGCTGGTCAATGAACTATGAACTACAGTCCACACTACAACAAAGTAACTAAGAGGACCAGAAGATAGAGGTGAGGTACCTACCCTTGTTGCCATGCCGACGAATGCTTTGGTGCACCTTTCTGTGAGCCAGCTCTGATGAAGATTGGCTGGGCAGGTTCGTGTTGTTGCTGGAAACAGGAAGTGGTGGCTGGAGATAGCCTGATGTCATGGTGGGTAATGTACAGGATATGTTGCCAAACTGCTCCGGTGACTGTTCCTTTGGGGGTAAAATTGAGAACGCACATGTCCAAAAACATATTTAGTAAAAAGACGTGCATGTGTTTCAAACTCACCCTCTCTCTACGGCGAACACGGGCCGGGTTGGAGGTGTCGCCCATGTCCCCCAGCAGCTCAACATATGGCCTCTCCAGGTACTCTTCAGACACGTCGTTGTCTTCCAGCAACACTGCACCGCTGCTCGCGTCCCTGGGTCGCGCCAGCACGACCATGTGACAACCGCCGCAAACTACCTGCCGGCGGTATTGTCGAAAAAGTTTGGCAATTCCAGCTTGTGCATGATCTAATAGGAAAACATACACATACTTCCTGGACGTTACACTTGATGAAGCGTGGACACAGAGTCGGCTTGAACTGGTTGGTGAAGTTTTCTTCGCCCAGACCAAGTTTGCCGTGTCTGCCGTCACCAAAAGTGTAAAGCAGACCACTGTCTAAAAACAGAAAAAAAAACAATAACTTCCATTTTAAAATCCAAACTTGTCACAGGAACTGAGTAACGTTTACCTAATTTGTAACAGGCTGAACTTAAGATATGGAATTTTGCACTGTCCATGTCAAATAAAGACACTAATAAACACACATTGGTCTAAAACAATGTGAGACACAGTCACAAGTACAAATAAAAAAAAGATACAGGCAACAACTTTCATATAAAACCAATCGAAGAGCCCATCCAATCCAAGAACCCAACAACAGGAAGTTGTGAGCAGGAGATTTGCTTGTGGGATGATAAAGTCCACCCATTCCTCCATCAATTTTCTTTGCCGCTTATCCTCACGAGGGTTGCGAGGAGTGCTGGAGCCTGTCCCAGCTGTCAACGGGCAGGAGGCAGTGTATACCCTGAACTGATTGCTAGCCAATCGCAGGGCACTGAGACAAACAGCCGCACTCCCAATCACGCCTAGCGGCAATTAAGAGGGCATGTTTCTGGGATGTGGGAGGAAACCGGAGTGCCCGGAGAAAACCCACGCAGTGACGGAGAGAACATGCAAACTCCACACAGGCGGGTCCGGGAATGAACCCGGGACCTCAGAACTGTGAGGCCAACATTTGACCGGCTGATCCACCGTGTCGCAGGATGATAAAGTAAAAAATAAAATGATTAAAAAACTGAAGGAAATAGAATACGTGTTTGTGTAATTCCGTAAAAGTGAGTTGTAAAACAGTGATGAAGATTATGGCCCTGATTTTACGCGAACAAACGATATGAGAAGGAAGAAGAGCAAAGCTTTCCGGCACCTGTGACGACGGCTGAGTGGTTCTCGCCGCATGCCACTTGCCGAACTCGACCCTTCTTGAAGTGCTCTATCTGGCGCGGCAGCCGAGACTCAAATATGAACGTCCCGTGTCCCAACTGACCGAACTGACCCAGGCCGAAGGCGTAAACACCATTCTCTAAAAGGCAGGGGAAGAGTGCGTGCTGCCAAATAGTCAACTCGTCGTATTTTTTTTTCCTTACCTGTAATGGCCAGAGTGTGCCCGCCACCACAGGCCACCTGGGTGACCGGCTCAGGCATGCTCTTCACCAGCTGAGGGACTCGATGACGAGCCAGCTGGTCTGTTCCCAAACCCAGCTTACCACAGTCACGCTCTCCGAATGTGTACAGAGCTCCGTCCGCTACCGCTCACAAAAATTACATTTGACAAGAAAATGGAAGGGGAAAAAAAAGTGAGGGTTGATTGACTAAAATCACAAAAAGTAGGCACCAAATTGCGTGCTCGCTCACAAACCGATCGCACATGCATTTTACAGAGGGTGTAAATGTGGTGGAAACTGCTGTGTTTAAAAGAGCCTTTCATTCTTTCGCTAGCTCAATTTGGGACATTTGGAGAGAGCATCACAAACGTGAAGTTTGAAATGAAATTTTAGTGGACATTACTGAGTTACAAAAAAAGACATATATATATATATATATATATATATATATATATATATATATAGTGACATGATCATTTCAGGGAAGCCAGTAGCCACACAATAGCCATGTTTTGTTTGACTTAAATGGGAATAGGGTGCATCTGCACATCCTGTGTAACATTTCATTTCAAACTTGGGAAAGTACACCTGAAAAACTGCTCTTGGATAGGCCAGTACCAGTTGCCACAGTGCATTAAAATGACCGACGCAGACCCAAGGAAATGCAAAGTTGATGCCGTTTGTCATCGGTGACTGGCTTAGATCATAAGAATTACAAAATGGCATTTCAGAATAAAACATGTGTCACAATAATTTTAGTTTCTGGTAATCCCAATATTGTTTACATGAACGAAAAAAAAATCTGATCTCCTCATTAGTCTGTTTTTTTGCCTTTGCCCAACAATCCCAGTCTCGGTTAAGAGCACCTGTGCCAGTTTACTGCAACCATTCAGGCACTATTTCGAAGCATAATCAGCCAGTGTAATTCATCTGGGGTCTAATAAATCACATTGCATCTGCTACATTCATCTATTTGCTGGACTCCTCGCAGAACATGCTAAATTTTGCAAATTTCTCAGTCGCATCCAGTTCGCGGATCTGTCTGCGTAAGCAATCAACTTTGCACTTGTTTTTGTACGCACAAACCTTTAGTAAATCAGGCGCATGGTGTCTACTTTAAATGCTGATGCTTTTCAGCTATTCCAGCTCACCTGTAACATAGGCAGAGTGGTAGTACCCGCAGGACACCCAGGCGATGGGCTGTCCTGCGCTGACCTCCTGTGGCGAGCAGACGTGGCTCTCCTTCCCCAAGCCGACTTGACCCTCGGAGTTGTCCCCCCACATGAACAGCTCACCGTTTTCTGAAACCAGGAGATGGAAATAAAAAAAAAAGAGCAGCGGCTACTGTTCACATTTATCTGTGTGTAGGCTCCAACACTCCCGTGACCCTTGTGAGCATAAGTGGCTGGGAAAGTAGATGTATGTATGTATGTATGAGGCCACAGTTTTGTGGGGAGCGGATCGGTATTATCATGGTACTATAACTGTTGTTGATACAGCTGTTGGCGTAGCCATTGTTCCCTTGTCACGCAACTCCTTTGTCCTGTTTTCTTTCTCTATTTACCCTTTCTCTTTATTTTTCTTTTTTTATGTATGAGGGGTGGGCTTCTTGACCTGCTCAATGTGTGACATTCATTGACGTAGCTTCTCTTGTGAATTGGCGCTACAGAAATAAAATCAACTTGAGTCCCATGAGTCATTTCAGCTGTAGCTGCCGTGAACAGCTGACACGCGTGACCTCAAGTCTCTCACCAGTGAGGGCAGCTGACGTGTTTGAACCAGCAGCAAGCATTCTGATTGGCCCGCAGGAGTCAAAGAACTCCAGTCTCTGGAAGGAAGTCCTCTCATCGCAGTCGCCGAGGCCCAGTTGACCCTCGCTGTTGCCCCCGGTGGCGTACACATTGCCCTGAGCTTGGGTGGAAAGAAGGACATGGGAAGACACAGGCAAGAAGAATTTAACGTGATCATATGATGCTGACCTGTATAAATGAGTGTATGGTTTCTTCCACAGGCCACGAGCTGTACATTCTGCATCTTCAGGGCTTGGGACAAAAAAAACACACATGAAGTGCATAAATCCGTGCACATTCATCAGTATGTTCATCACAGATGCTTGGTGAAAGGCAGACCTCTGACACAAGTGGGCTTGTTCACGGTGACTTTTGACCCGAGGCCGAGCTGGCCCCAGTTGTTGCTGCCAAACATAAAGAGTTTCCCATTTTCTGTGAAAAATAAATAAATAAATAAATAAAACCAGCTGGTGTGCCTCGATGGCTTTTCAACTCGTAAATAACAAGACTTGAGTTAAATATGCTGAAGCTACTGCTCATAATAAGAACATGTGAGCAAGTACCTGTTATTAATGCGCTGTGTTCATCCCCACAGGCTATTGTTCGCGGGGTATCATTTTTAAGCCAAAATTTACTGGGAATGTTGTCAGCAAATTTACTCTTCCCAAATGTGAAAACTGCTCCGGATTCTGCAAGACAATAAAAGAAGATGTTTTTTTTCTTTTGCATGAATTACCCATCACATTATATATAATTTATACGATGTTGTTTTTAATCATATTGATCAGAAAAGGGTTTAAAAGTAAATGAAAAACTGAATTTAGCTACGTGGGGGGGGGGTGGATCAGTTATCCGACAATAAGTTTTTACGGTGCAAAACAGTACATGATAATGTATCATATAGACGAGTTATTTGCCAGTATTTAAATGCAATTCGTTTTTATATTAAAGTTGCTTTGAAAGTATCATACTGGACTGTATACCAATGGCCACTGCAACGAGGACAGGTCATAGCGAACAGTAACTTGATTCAAACACATGTGAAAATGCGCAAGAAGCACTTTATTTACCAGGCATCTCATCCACATCCTCCCCTGCCATCTCCGCGGCACTTTAATCCGCTTTGCTCCGCGTCCTGGGCGTGTTTGCGTCCCTCTTCTTTGTGACCTGCAACCCGGAAGTAAACACAATGTCGCCTTGGCTACAGTCATGTGGTTTTTAAAGGGACAGTGCGCATTTTACCCGCGGTACTATCCTTGCGAGTTTTTTGGGGAGGTTGACGTTCGTGCAACTTAAATCAAGTTTGGTCAGGCAGGGTCGCTCATCAACGTTCGTTAACACAACGTCAGGACGAAATAACGGATAATCTTCAAAAGGTGTGAGACAATGGAACAGGTTTCGAGGGCAATACAATCATGCCGAGTTCAGTTACGCTCCAAATTAATTCACTGTAATTGTTTTTCATGTGTTTAAACATCCATCCATTTTCTTTTGCCGCTTATCCTCACGAGGGTCGCGGGAGTGCTGGAGCCAATCCCACCTGTCATCGGGCAGGAGGTGGGATACACCCTGAACTTGTTTCCAGCCAATCACAGTGCACATGGAGAGTCTCACTCACAATCACACCAAGGGGCCATTTAGAATTTCCAATGAATGCATGTTTTTGGGATGTGGGAGGAAACCGGAGTGCCCGGAGGAAACCCACGCAGACACGGGGGAGGGCATGCAAACTCCGCACAGGTGGGTCCGGGATTCGAACCCCGGTTCTCAGGACTGTGAGACCAAGGATCTAACCAGATGATCCACTGTTCCGCCCTGTTTTGAACAGTAAATTTCAGGTTAAAAATGCATTTTGACTCAAGTATTTGTGGACTTGTGCTTGGATTATTTTAAATTTAATGGAAGGGGTTTAAAAAAAAAAAAAGTGTTTTCTTCCAATTCTGGAATTCTGCAATGGTCATTGCACTGGACTATTGCTCTAATAAGCAGTCGAAGTGGCCTGAGTGCGAGATCTTTAATGGGAAAAAAAAAAGCATCCCGATGTCTCGAAAAAATTCTCCATCACCTGACTATACGTCTGCTGCCGTACTCAACATGCATGTCATACTAGGGTGGCTCCAACTACGGGAGACAAATTTCTGGTGTTATTTGCATACTTGGCAAATAAAAATGTTTCTGATTCTGCTCTTCTTGCATTTGGACGTGGTACAAGAAACCCAAATCCATCCAACCATTTTCTTCACGGTTAACCTCACAAGGGTCACGGGGAGTGCTGGAGCCTATCCCAGCTGTCAACAGGCAGGAGGGGGCGTCCACCCCGAACTGGTTGCCAGCCAATCGTAGGGCACATTGAGACAAACAGCCGCACTGACAATCACACCTAGGGGGAATTTAGAGTGTCCAATTAATGTCGCGTGTTTTGGGGATGTGGGAGGAAACCGGAGTGCCCGGATGAAACCCACGCAGGCACGGGGAGAACATGCAAACTCCACACAGGCAGGTCCCGGATTGAACCCGGGACCTCAGAACTGTGAGGGCAACGCTTTACCAGCTGTTCCACCGTGCCGTCCAACGCAAATTTCTCTTTTAAATCACAATGTCCATCTGAGCCACTTATCCACACAAAGGTTGTGGAAGTGCTAACTTCGCGCAGGATGCGCAGTACAGCCAGATAGTATCATTATTAAAAACCAAGACATGAAACGCAAAAAGAATTTGAGAGGATTTATTCACAAATACAAACTTGTGTTGGGGAGAGACGGAGGACGGCAATTAAACAATTCATGTTTCATCGTTCTTGTGGGCTCTCACAGGTCACCTGGCAACTGAACTTGTTGGTTCACCTGAGCTGTGGTTTGAGCTTGTTGTTAAGAAACCTTACAAGTGGAGGAGAGCAGGACAAACATGAGATTGCCTTTTGCATCAGTTAGAGGTGACGCCCTACAATATGTCGAAAACTGAAACATTTAAATGACCATTTCACATGTGACAGAACAAAAGAGAGAATGTTTCATAGTGATTGCTTCTACATTTAATACTCTTCCCCGTCTTCCTCTTCTTCATCCCCAATAGTGTCTGTGCCCACCTCCTCGTAGTCCTTCTCCAGGGCAGCCATGTCCTCCCTGGCCTCTGAGAACTCTCCCTCCTCCATCCCTTCGCCAACGTACCAATGCACAAAAGCCCTCTTGGCGTACATCAGGTCAAACTTGTGGTCCAGTCGGGCCCAGGCCTCTGCGATGGCGGTGGTGTTGCTCAGCATGCACACGGCCCTCTGGACCTTGGCCAGGTCTCCCCCGGGAACCACAGTGGGGGGCTGGTAGTTGATGCCTACCTTGAAACCGGTGGGACACCAGTCCACAAACTGGATGGTCCGCTTGGTTTTGATGGTGGCAATGGCAGAGTTGACATCTTTCGGCACCACATCACCGCGGTACAGCAGACAACACGCCATGTACTTGCCGTGGCGAGGGTCACATTTCACCATCTGATTGGCTGGCTCAAAACAGGCATTGGTGATCTCTGCGACAGACAGCTGCTCATGGTACGCCTTCTCTGCCGAGATGACGGGGGCATAGGTCGCCAGAGGGAAGTGGATGCGCGGGTAGGGCACCAGGTTGGTCTGGAACTCTGTCAGGTCCACATTCAGAGCGCCATCAAAACGCAGCGAGGCTGTAATGGAAGAGACAATCTGACCAATCAGCCTGTTGAGGTTGGTGTACGTGGGACGTTCAATGTCCAGGTTCCTGCGGCAGATATCGTAGATGGCCTCGTTGTCCACCATGAAAGCGCAGTCCGAGTGCTCCAGGGTGGTGTGTGTGGTCAGAATGGAGTTGTAAGGCTCCACGACTGCAGTGGACACCTGGGGAGCAGGATAGATGGCGAACTCCAGTTTGGACTTCTTGCCATAATCCACTGAGAGACGCTCCATCAGCAGAGATGTGAAGCCAGAACCGGTTCCTCCTCCGAAGGAGTGGAAGATGAGAAAACCTTGGAGTCCAGTGCATTGGTCCGCCTACCAGAGTTTAAAAAAAAAAAAAAACAAGAAAGAAAAAAAACCCTTCATTAGTCGGAAAGCATAAATGTGTCATCAAATTATCCAACAACGCTCACCAGTTTTCGAACCCTATCCAGAACCAGGTCAATGATCTCCTTGCCGATAGTGTAGTGACCACGGGCGTAGTTGTTGGCTGCATCCTCCTTTCCTGTGATGAGCTGCTCAGGATGGAAGAGCTGACGGTAGGTTCCTGTTCGCACTTCATCTAAAAGGCAAATATTGACAGGCACAGATTTTGACGGTTAGTTGTACTGCGAAACTACTCGTGTTAGTGTTGTCTCACCGATGACTGTGGGCTCCAAATCCACAAAGACCGCCCTAGGAACATGTTTGCCAGCTCCGGTCTCGCTGAAGAAGGTGTTGAAGGAGTCATCTCCTCCTCCGATGGTCTTGTCACTGGGCATCTGCCCGTCCGGCTGGATGCCGTGCTCCAGGCAATACAGCTCCCAGCATGCATTGCCAATCTGGGCCCCAGCCTGGCCGACGTGGACGGAGATACACTCACGCTGCAGGAAGATGTTCAGAAGTTAAGAACTGGAAGCAGAGTGCACACTTTTGTTCAGCTAACACAATCTTAAAATGATTTATATATGTGAATTGATCAGAATGCTTGTGTTGATTTCTCACCATGACTCGACTTGCAGAGGTCTCTTGTTCACCTGAGATGAGAGCTCGGGGATGTTGTTGGCGTGCAAAAGCAGGATGCTGCTTTATATTGCAGTGTTGCCTGGCAACAACTTGGCATGTTGTGGCAACCAAGAGGAGCTACTGAGGCAAACACTACTCAAGGGGAAGCACAGAAAAGCTCACATAGGTCGGACCTCTGACAATGGTTGTTGTTAGCAACCGGCCGTGAGTGGACGTGCTGTGAAATGTGACACGCAACTGATGGATCTCCTCATGTTTCACTTCTTGCAAATGGTCAGAGTACAAATAGTTGTGTAAAAAAATATATCTAGATACTTTTTTTAATGACATCCTGTGGAGCATCCCAAAGTTATAGATTTCATTTTAGGGTTGGGAGGCTTTTGGTTGTGGAAAAATCCACATTTTCTACGAGACTTTAGTATAAGCAAGCATGAAAGGTGAAACATTATGTATACAGCGGCACATTGGTTTTCATATGCGATAATTTTTTAGGCCACTCCAGTATCAGCATGCACATCATCGCAAATTATTATTCTCTTTTTAACCCTTGACGGATAACTTGACATGGCAAATAGGAGTAAAATATAGTTACATGAGGCAAATTAAGGCCAATTGGAAATTTTTTTTATCTTGATTTTAAAGTGTTATGACAAACAATGGTTACATTATCTGTACATGTCCATGGTTAACAATTCAAAAGTGACTTAAAAATGCGGCCCGTGACATCCACCCCTTTTTTTTGGCTTTGGTTACCCGATGGCTCGCAACCTCACCTTTGTTAATTTTCCCCTCCAAAACATGAAACCCCATTTGTAATAAACACACAGCATAACTGTTTTCATCAATCTTTAATGATAAGAATGTGAATAACATGACCGCTTCATGGAGATTTTCCACCTGATTGAACATTGCCCAAAATATTTTATGTCCTTTAAAAAAAGGAAAGACAATCCACGGAAGCAAAGATATCAACGTGACAAAACATGATCAAACTAAAGACGAAATATCAAAAGGTTATATGAGATTTCCCCCCCCCCCATCATTGGCCAATCTCAGTTATTCTCACTCTTGTGAGGTGACATCAGCATCACACAAGTGTGAGCTTTACTTTCCATGCCACTGCCACACATATATTTTTTATTACGGTCTTGTTCATTTGTCACCAAAGCTTGTGTGTGAACTCTCCACAAATATAAAACAAGGAATGAGAACTCCCCCCCAAAAAAGTGACTCAAGATTCCTTGTAACAAATCAGATACCTTCAGTTGACTTCAATCTTATAGAAGTTCTCCACTTGATAAATGTCAAAGACTCACAAATAAATAATTTGACATTTCATGTTTTATTCCAAATAACTCAGTGAGCACCTTGCGGACGACCATGTGAACTTTAAAGCTTCTGCGTGAAGTTTTCAGGGAAGACACCTTTGGATGAAATATCTTTATTACGTATCCAGAGAGATTCCTGCACCCCCATGAGCCAACCGTCATCCTATACAACACACACACACACACACACACACACACACACACACACACACACACACACACACACGACAGTAGTCACACACACTGACAAATCAGTGCGCAAATTCTGGTGGGACATTACTGACTTGCTCATCGGGGTTGTCAAAGGCCAAAACGAGGACAATGTCTCCAACATTGAGTTCCAGCTCATCCCCATCAGTGGAAGCATATTCGTGGACGGCTTTGACCTGGAGCAGGACGTTTGTGTCAATAAATAAAGGTAAAGTCACGCGTTTCATCGGAAGTGTCATGGCACACCTTGTAGAGAAATCCAGGAGGGAGCTTGTATTCTGAGCTGTTGGATTCAGAACCCTGCCAAGAGAGGAAAAAGTCATTTGTGAGTTATTTGAGAAGAATATGTGAATCACATTGTTCACCCCCCCACCCCCACCACCACACACACACACAAAAAAACAAAAACAAAAGTCAGATAAAAGCACACCAAGCTTAGCAAAAATCACTAAGTCATTAACGGCCACCTACAAAAGGTTTAAAGTGAATTCACACACTTACAGTTCGGCATTGACAGTTCCACTGAATTTATTTTTTTTTTTTAAACATGTCCTCAGGCGTACTTTTTTTTTTTAAACATGTCCTCAGGCGTACTTTTTTTTTTTAAATCATTCGTTTGCCATTTTGCGCCATGGCAAAGTCGAGAAAATGGCTCATTAAGATATTGCTTTGGCGCCATCGTGTGGCAATTACATATTGAACCCATGCTACTGGTGTGAGATCGCGACTGAGACCTACCACAAATCATGAAAAATTATTGGTAATTGGCACCACTCAATGACGTAGCATAAAAATTAGACTGCGCACAGACCCCTTTCACGTAGTAATTCGGTTTTAACTTCCGGTCAGGGCAAAACATTGCTTTGGGTACTACTTCATGTCAAAGTTGACATCCTTCGCTATCCATACAATTGTACATTGTGAAACATAATACTGGAATACGTTGGGTTCAGCTTTTTTGGTGTCAATATGGTTAATTCTTTTTGCCTGTTAGCTGTCAAAACTGTGCAGGCGGTCGCAAAGCAGTAACTTTTCACCGGTAAGTGTGTTTCAGTTTAACCATGGGAATTATTATAATTATGAATGTGGAAAATATATCATTACAATATTATGAAGGTCTGTACCTCCTATTACATATGTACAGTGAAGAAAATGAGTATTTGAACACCCTGCTATGTTGCAAGTTTTCCCACATAAAAATCATGGAGGGGTCTGAAATTATCATCTTAGGTGCATGTGCACTGTGAGAGAGATAATCTAAAAAGAAAAATCTAGAAATCACAATGTATGATTTTTTTACCATCTTATTTGTGTGATACAGCTGCAAATAAGTATTTGAACATCTGTCTATCAGCAAGAACTCTGACCCTCAAAGACCTGTTAGTCCACCTTTGAAAATCCACTTCCACTCCATGTATTATCCTAAATCAGATGCACATGCCTTCATGGGCCACATAAAATCATGTGGTGAGCCGCATCTGGCCCCCAGGACTTGAGTTTAACACCTGTGGTCTAAATGAATCTCCTCAACTCACTTCAACATAGTTCCTTGACACAGAGACAGCAGTAAAGCACTATATTAAGACCCTCCTCAGTTCACTTCAATTATTTTCCGAAAAACCAAGATGGTGATACAATGATCGCATTACTTTTGTCGATCAGAAGCTGCTCAATGCATTTCAACTAAGTTCCTTGGAACCGAAATGGCAGCAAAAGAACACTTTTGTATAAAAGAAGCTCCTCCATTCACTTCAACTCACTTTCTTCAACTCAAGATGGCGGCATGTAGCAGCAAAGACAAAATGAGTAGCTTAATAAGCCCATCTAAGCTTATTGAGGCTAAAGAGCACCAAATACAGTTAAAGAAAAACAACAAACAGAAGAGATGTGGGTGGTATTAATATCAGATTTCAGTGGTGGGAAGGGAACAAACAGAGTGTGCAGTATTTATTAGTTCTTTCCAGTTGTATCTGTGTGTGAGTGATGGAGCCACCAATGCAGCCATGTCTTTCACCTAAGCCCCACCCACATGGGGACCACATGGGAACATGTGATGGGTTGTAAAACATCCAAATCCAGCAGGCTGATCTGGGCTCACACGACCTCACACACATGTGGACAGACAGGTGTCCAACTCAAGGCTGGGGGGCCAGATACACCCCGCCTGCTCATTTAATATGGCCTCAAAAATTATGGCATATGAAAACCAACGTGCCGCTGTATACATAATATGTTTAGGCAATTATACGTTTATATGATTTCTCAGACAAAACAGCCCTCTGTGGTGAACCATAACTACAATGTGGCTTTCAACTAAAATTACTTTGACATGACTGCATTAAGGTTACGGCAGTTTACTAAACATCTGGCATTTTATGTAGCCTCAGTCCAACCGCCAGCTGACCTGAATTCTGGACTCTTTGTTAATGTCAGAGGTGTCGTCATCGAGCGGCTCATCATGCTGCGGAGGCCGGCTGGGCAGCGGGTTGGGCCTCTTCCAAACACATGCGTGAGCACACACTTCAGCACACAGTGGTAACTTGACTTATGAGCGAAACTTGTACCTTGATGAAGCTTGTAAATCAATTTACTCGTTTGTCAAATCAATTTCGCCCATTTAAACGTATTGAATTGCCGCTAATCTGTTGCAACCCCACCCAAGAAGAAAACACATTTTCCTGTTTTTGATGTCTAAATAATATAGCACTATTATTGTATGTAAAAACAAAATGTAGTAAAAGAGAAGGTATAGAAAATAATTTTATCTATGTATTTATATTTAGCTCTTGATTTAAAAAAAAAGAATAAATAAAGAACATTGGGACATTCCTACAAGTGCTGGTACACCACAATAAATAAGAGTTAAAAGATTAATTTTTTGAGGTAGTTCAATTCAAAAATGGAAACTCATATGTTAGGAATGCACTATACTTGCACAAAATGGAAACTAGAATATTACCGAAATAATGAATATTTTAAATGTAGAAATTAGGCAGGTTCTTGCACTCGGATCAGAAAAATTGTCGTTTTCTCAAGTGTTGAATGAATCTATATAATGTATGAGTAGTGAAATAAATTGACTTTTCAACGATATTCTAAATTACTGAGATGGTCCAGTAAGTCGGGGTACCACTGTACACGCATAACATCGGACTGAGGTGTTAGGAGAAATGAAGCCAAAGTACAAAGAGGGATTTTTTTTTTTCTTGTTACCGCTGGTGGCAAGCTGGCTGCCTGGTTGTGGTTGGCTTCCTCACTGCAAGACACAAAGACAAGTGGGGAGAAGTGACAAAAAGGTACAGCATGATTCTGCAAAATGAAGGGAAAGATGACTTGTCTAATCACAAAATCACTCCCATGTCTGATCCTGTTGTAGCATACAATGGAAATAAAGTAGACGGTCACAAGTCCCGACGAAGCTGCAGGAATATTACTTTTCTTGTTGTTGTTTATAGGCTGTATTTTACAGAGTCTAAAGAATAACTGCCTCCGTTTGTTGTTAAAATATCTGCCCAAATATCTGTTTAAAATGGTTATAAACAGCAAGATTGATGATATTCGCTGGCCTCTCAGTGGAGTTTTACTTTGACTTTTAGCATTAAGTAGGGCATGTTTGTTTAAGGCAAAGTTATGTGATTATTTTAGATAAACATGGAATTCTTTGTTTTATGTTTAATATGGCAGTAAACTTCAACCGATGATGGCATTCAACAGTTTGAAGAAAGCACTATAATCTATTTGAAGAATTATTCACTCGCCGTCAAACTGCTGGCAGGGAGACCATGCAAACTCCACACATGCAGGGCTGGGATTTGAACCCCAATCCTCAGAACTGTGAGGCGGATGTGTTAAGTAGTCGGCCACCATGCTGCCATTGTCTAATTTTTAAAGACTTTATAAGGAAATTATGGAGGAAAAAAGTATTGGGTCAGATTTCTGTTTTTCACAGACTTGGAACTTCTTTAAGAGACATCTCCATCCTCCACTTGTTACCTGTAATAATGGCACCTATTTGAACTTGGTATCAAAACAAGAAACACCTGTCCAAAACCTTAGTCACACTACAAACTCCAATATGGCCAATACCAAAGAACTGTCAATGGACATCACAAAAAAAATTGTCAACCTACACCAGGCTAGAAAGACTGAATCTGCAATAGATAAGCAGCTTGGTGTCAAGATATCAAGTGTGGGAGCGATTATTACAAAATGGAAGACTGATAATCTTCCTTGATCTGGGGCGCCACGCAAGATCTCAAGCTGTTGGGTCAAAATGATTACAAGAATGGTGAGTAAAAATCCCAGAATCCCCCCAAAACGAGTAGAGAGCACCTACTATGGAAGATCCAGAAAGCAGCAGTTCGTTTTCGTGGAAAAACTCCACCAGACTATCCTCAACAGCCCGGTCCTGGATCCTTCAATCCTTTCTCTGCTTCTTTTGTCTCTTTGTCGGACCGTCCTCACTGGGGTTTGCAAGGTGTTTAGGGTTCCCAGGGGGTGTCACATGGTGCGTGACTTCACGGATGTGCTCTTCCTCCTGCTGTTGTTTTTCCTCCAAACACATTGCTCGTGATGAAAGAGGTTTAGCTTTTTAACTTGCAGCGCTAGTTGCTGAAGTCCGCGTCCTAACTTTTTTTTCTCTTCTCGGCGGCATGATGCTCACTGTTCTAACTCACGACAACAACTGAAGTGACTATGAACTTTCCAACGTTTTAGTGCCGGTTCCACTGTAAAAATTACACACCAGCAAAACGCTTTTCTGTCGTTATTCACCCATTGGTCACACGCTCAACACACTCGTCTTACGTTGACAAATCGCTCGTCGCGCCCCAACGACGCGTTTGCACACGCTAATGGTTTTTAGGGGCATCTTATTTGGTCGCTGTTACACGCTTTTCGTGCGTTAGACACGCTTTTCGTGCATTAGACACACGTTAAGTCATGCATTAGACACACGCGAATCACACGCCACATGTGTCATCCGCGTTTGAAAACCCTGAAAAATAGAACAATTGAAATGTTCAGAGGACGTTGACCAGAACGTCATGGTGTGACGGAGCCTTAACATACTACCCCGCTAGGTACTCAAATCCCGCAATGCCAGACATGTACTTTTGCTTAAGCCAGTACACGTCCCGTCTGAAGATTGCTAGAGAGCATTTGGATGATCCAGAAGAGGATTGGAAGATGAATGAAAAGGAGAAAGAATGATGAATTGCATCCTAAGAACACCATACCTACTGTGAATCACCAGTGTGGAAACCTCGTGCGATGGCCTTTGCTTTGCTCTCTGCAAAGGGATAAGGATGACTGAACCGTGAAATGAAAAGAATGAATGCGTTGCAAGAGTTTCAGTGAAAACCTCGTTCATCAGCAAGGGCACTAAAGATGAAACATTGTTGGGTCCTTCAGGATAACAATGATCCAAAAACACAGCTGGGGCAACGAAGAAGTGGCTTTGTAAGAACCATTTCAAGGTCCTGGATTGGCCTAGCTGGTCTCCAGATCTTAAACTCATAGAAAATCTTTGAAGGGAGTTGAAAGTCTGTGTTGTCCAGCGACAGCACCAAAACATCACTGCTGGATAACTCTTCAATTAGTCTTCAACGTACTTTAAAAGGGGTTTCGTAACAAACAAGCTCTCAGTACCTCAAGGTTTGTTATTATTGTTGACCATTTAAAATTTTGGTAACTATTTTAGCAAGAGACATGGAATTCGACGCAACAGATTTGCTTTCATGGGCCACAAAAAAAAAAAAAAACGATGCGGCAGGACCAAAGTGGCACACGTCTCTGGATGACACACCCAAACGTGACTCAGTTGTTGAAGGAAAAAAAACATGCAGCAGCCATGCCAGTTACCTCTTTGCGTTGTCTCCAGCCTTGGCTGCTGCAACATCTTTTCTACAGTAGGGGGTGAGGGACATTACTCTGTGGCTCAAAAATGTTACTGTGATCGCCTCTAAAACCGGACCGACTTACTTGAGCTGCCTCTGCTCTTCAAGTTTGGACATGATGTCATTCAGGTTTTGACTCAGCTGAGGATGAGGAAGGAGGATCATAAAGAATCACGGATTAACCCATGGACAAGGAAGTTCCAACTGTTAGCCGACTGACTCACCTTGCTCATCTCCTTATGAAACTTCTCTTGGTGACTCGCCAGACTCTGGAATGCGTTAACATAGACGCCAACACGACTATCCATGTGTACACAGACATACACCAATACACACAGTCACAGGTTGAATGGTTATAAATACTGGTACCTGGTAAGTTCAGCTTCCACTGTATTTATGGCTTGAATTAAAAAAAAAAAATAATTGGTGTAACATAAACAGTTGTTGTCCCAATGTACAGTATAGTCATTGGATTGATAAAGTCTGTTGATTACTTTGTTTTCCTACAATCTGGTGCTGTTCTTCTTTATTAAAACACAAAGAAAAATGGTAGTGTTTTTTGGGGGTACTGAAATGGATTACAGTGGACCCCTGTAAATACCTGGGGATAAAAATGTGGGGATAATTGCATTACCTTGAAAAAAAATAAACATATGGCTGAACTGCAAGCCTGTAATGGTATTGAATTAATTTCAGTGAGGAAAACTGATTTATGAGTACAACGAACCCCTGCATAATGATGGTTTAGCATTTAAGAATTTGCCTCATCAATTTTTTTTTTAAACTTGTCCTCAATTATTCACATTTTTAACAACAGTGTCATTTGGCGCTGCTGGCGTGCCGCCCCGTAGCAAATGTCGCCCTGGGCAGCTGTCCATATCGCTCCTGTGAATAGTTTTAATGATGAGGCATAAATTACTCGGGGATTATTGTCTATTTGCGGCAGGGCTGTGCCCCGCCAATAGAGGAGGTTTCAATTGAGTTTCCAGACCAGTCCCAGAACAAACCATTCTGTCATGTTTGAATGTCGTGATGTCGTTTCACCTGTCCCAAAGCACAGGAAGCTGGTCTTGCAATTCCACGTTCAGCTCTTCGAAAACCTTCTGAGAGCGACCGAGCTCCTCCTCAGCCTGCAAGCACATGAACATGCAAACAAACGATCATCCATAACTCAGGTTCAACATGATCCTGTCATGTGCATGCACATAAAAATGGAGTCACATCGATTCACAATGACACGCCGTCAGCTGACATTTCCACAGACCCAACAAAGGCTTAAACACGAGACATTTCATAATATTTAGAAACAAAAGACTCCAGGATACTTATTGGTGGCAGAACATACATGACTACGCCTACATTAAATCAATTTACCAGTCAGAATATAAGTTATTGCCGCCATTGGGCATCACGCCAAGCAGCCTACCTCACGTGACATCTTTTTAAATGACATGTTACACATTCGAATGAGGCGAAACTCCTTCTTGAAGCCATTTAGCCCGCTTTCTCAACAGGTCTGCCTTGGTCAAACTTTTGTATATTTCCAAGCTTGGGTTAAGTACGTGTGACGTCACGGTGAAATGTCCTTTACATTCGTACATAGGGTCAGTCATCACCTGGTTGTAGGAGAGGTTAGTCTGAGCCACCTGGTGGGCTGAGAGCAAACCCTGAGCCCAGCTTGGCGCCGCCATCTCCAACAAGGCTGCAGGCTGGCCACGCACACCATGCAAATGAAGAGGAGCAGGAACAGGAGTGGGGACAAAGGTCAAGGGATCAGGAGGGGGAAAGCGGGAGCATAAAGACGAGCAGGAGGAAGCAGAAGTGAAGGAAGAACAGCACCAAAGCCAGAGCCGACAACAGCAATTGTGTTAATTCGTTTTTGGTAAGTGAACAGCAAGCTAGTAACAAGGCAACATTCAAACATAAATCCCAAAGGCCAAAATCTGGCCCCAGGATGGATTTGAAAGAATTGGAGTAAAAGATGATCCATTCATCCATTGTTTTCTGTAGCTCTTAGTGGGCTGGAGCCTACCCTGGTTGACTTTGGGCAAGACTCGAATTTGGGTCAGAGGACCCTGGGCCGGTCCCCAGTTAATTGCGCCACACAAGGAGACTGAGGGGGGTAGTAACTCGCTACAGTTACAGGGGTTTGTTACATTTACTCAAGAGATATTATGAGAAAATTATACTTATATAAGTTGGAGTAGTTTGACTGTACCATAGTTTGTGCTTTTCCTTTCGGATTCAAGTGAAAGAGAATGGATACTTTTACTCCGCTACATTGATAATGACATGGTGCTCTCCAACTTTGTTTATCCATTATTGTGTGCACGATCGGGATTTGAACCCCGGTCCTCAGAATGTTCTATTGGCAGTTGCGCCACTGTTCCCCCCTTTCTTAAGTAAATATTTGGAGGATTACTTTTTATTTTTACTTGCGCTGTATTATTCTACAGTAACATTATTCTTACATGAGTACAATAGTTGGCAATGTTACCCACCGCTGCAAATAGACAAACATGTTTCCTGTAAAAACACCACACGCTCACGGAGTTACCTTCGCGATCTTGGCCTCATCCTTTTTCTTTCCTTTCTGCAAGGAGGCAAAGTGGTGCCTGGCGCTGTCAAAGTCCACCATTTTACGGTCCCGCTTTGCAATTCGGGCCTGTAGGGGGCCGCAGACGAGTCAGCAGGTGCTTGTTAGCCACTGGACTCACCAGGTGCTCAATTACACAATTTCTTTCACGGTATTTACAGTGAACCCATGTCTTAGTACATTATAATGTTGATAAATCCATTAAAAATGATCTTATTGGAGCTAGGCGCAGTCCAAAAAAAACAAAAACAACCAAAAAACGTAGGTTTAAACGTAGCTGGGCCGTGAAAATTGAACCGCAAAATGTGGCTGGAGACTGGGGGTCACTGTACAGCATTATCTATGAACATAACCTCGATACTGTATGGGGGCAATAATGCACATTATTCAGGATTAGCTCTCACACTTTCTATTCATGAGCTCTCTCACACAATCCTGAAAGGCCTCCCAAACACTCGTCACACACGCTTAAGAAAACATGTCAAATGCTCTTACAAACGCTAGTTAAACACTTATCATACGGATGACAGAAAGTCTTTTTCTCATAAACACTAATCAAACGCACTAACACAAGCGCGTCACTGATACTCACAGACAAGTCAAAAACGTTCATGTGTGCGTGACAATCCTGCTCACGTGAATACGGTCAGTCTTATATTAGTTAACTATTGCAATTCCTAAAGTGTGTTGTGTTATGTGTTATTTTAGCTTGTATAGATGGGGGATATGCTGTTTTTGTTAGCTATGAGCTACAATCATCAAAATTATATGTACATATTTTGAATATGAAGTATTTCACTCTGTGTGTGTGCCGCGCATCTCAATGAGTTTCACATTTTGAATGGAAATATGCAACGAGGCGGCACGGTGGATCAGCTAGAAAGCATTGGCCTCACAGTTCTGAGGTCCAGGGTTGAATCCCGGCCCCGCCTGTGTGGAGTTTGCATGTTCTCCCCGTGTCTGCATGGGTTTTCTACGGGCACTTCGGTTTCATCCTACATCCCCAAAACATGCAACATTAATTGGACACTCTAAACTACCCCGAGGTGTGATTGTGAGTGCGGCTGTTTGTCTCTATGTGCCCTGCGATTGGATGGCAACCAGTTCAGGGTGTACCCTGCCTCCTGCCCATTGACAGCTGGGATAGACTCCAGCACTCCCCGCGACCCTCGTGAGGATAAGCGGCGAAGAAAATGGATGGATGGATTATGGAACTGAATTAAGATTTAAAGTCCAAGCTTGAGCATAATCGACAAACACGTGACATCCGCATGCCCGTGTAAACTTGATTGACGAGCGTGCATGAGTGTCAATGACGAACATGTGACCACCTGCGCGCGTGAGCACCAATGAAATGCTTCTGTGACCACGTTTGACTAGTATTGTAAGAACAAGACTTTCAGTAGTAGGCATGAGTGTTTGACATGTGTTCAGGAGAGTGGTTCACTTGCGTTTATCAGAGACTTTGAGTGGTTTGTGTGCATGAGAGCGTTCGAATAGTAAGTGCGAGAGCTAATTCTGAATATTGTCGCATTTAAACATAACAACAAATAAGTACCCTGATTTCAGGGAACTGAGCCAGGTAAGAATCAATGGAGAGCATCGAGTTGTCGGTGATATTCTGATGGAAGTCCAACCACAGTGTGTCTGTGTCCTACAACGCACACACAAACACACAATACAACAAATAAAAGCACAAGATTTGCATTTGGTGTACTGCATTAGAACTCTGTCTTCTCACTAAAACCCCTACAAACAAAAAATCACTGTTGCATGTTGATTCTGCTGGACCGACTTTCTGGTTGTGACATTTTCCAACCAATCTACATTTTACCTCCAAGTTATTGTCCATCTCCTTCTCTATCATCTCCTTCAGCAGGAAGGACACACGCATGCAGTGAAAGCAAAGAAAGTAAAACAAAAATGGGGTGATGCCCAAGTTACAAAGAAGAAAGTGGGGAAATTCATCACAGCCGCAGAAATATCCGGTGAGGATCTCACCTCCACCATGGCATCCATCTCCTCCTTGCCGAACCACTCGGGCTCGTACATGTCAGCCAGGCAGTCCTGCAGCCTCCGTGACGCGTCGTGCAAAGCTGAAACACGTCAGAGAAGAGCAGGTGGCAGACGCAATCTTTAAAAATATTCGTCTGATGTTCTTGGACTCAATTAACTGCATCCCATCCCACTTGAAACCAGGACAAATGCATTTTGTCCTGTAATTGAAATGAGTTCGAACAAAGTGCCGCTACAGAATTTTCATGTTTCTGCACTTTATGGCAACCTTCACCTTTACATCAACGTGTCCTTAAATTAAATTAAATGATGGGTGATGTATGCCTGAACAGTGGCACACAAGTGGAGGAAAGATCCTGCCCGCCAATAATGAAGCACGCAATTTACCCCCCGAGGAGTACTGACAACTTTTGACAAGACGGAAACACCTGCTGCTGACTCTGTCACTCACACAACATCAGCAGCAGACGACGACCAAAACGACCACAATGTTGAACTCGTGAGGATAACTTTACACACTTATGGGCATATATACAGGAAGGCTTTTTGGCATGGAGAATGTCCCCATCTAACCTGAAGAAGTACATGGATGTAGATTAAACTGATATTAACCACTTTCTTTAAGAACACCTTTACTTCAAAGCTTGTGTACGGTACATTGAAGAGAAATCAGTTATATTTTACAAGGGGACTTTTACTTCAACCCAAGTTATTTTCTTCTAAGATACAGGGAGTCCTCGGTCTACGACTGACATCCGTTCCTACAGTAGCGACTTAACTCGAATTTTGACTTAAGTCGGATTCCACCATCAAAGTCAGAATTGACATCAAAATACTTTGTATAAAAAAACAAATACATTGAGATAAACAAGATGATGTACTTAGCATTACTGCTGAGAGGTGGATGGAGAAGAAGAAGGGGAGGCTGCGATTGGCTATTGCTATCTCAACAAGTACCAGAACCTTGTTTTGTGATCATTGTATCCGACACAGCAACGGAACCCCTCACATGCACTAAAATATGGGCTTTGTCTTTAATAACTGTCACCATGACTGAAGCCTTGGTGGTCTTGGTGTCTCTCCTTCTTCCAATCGTTTTATGATCATGAAGTTTGTTTCCATGGATTTTCTTTCGGCTGCAGAAACTTTGCAAAAACACACAGCTTTCTTCTTTGGGGCCATAATATCTAAAAAGGAGGGCAAAAAATGCGAAGATACTCCCGGCGCACAAGCACAGAGAAGAATTAGCTAGACAAAATGGCGGCCGGGGGGTGGGGGGGTGGGGGTGTAAAGTTCAAACGTCTTAGGTCGAGACCGTCTTAACTCGAGGACTCCCTGTACTTGTACTTTTACCCAACAATCACATCCAGGTACTTTATACAAAACTCCGATAAGCATTTATAAGGGGGGTGGGGGGGTGTACTCTGTCTTACTCTTCACTGCTGTCAAATACGCTTTCATATCCTTCTGCAGCTTGGTGCCTTCTCCCTGGTTGTGAGAAAGTTCAGAGAGCAACAGCAAAGTGAAACAAGATTCTATTTGAAGCGCAAAGGTGGCAAACAAGTGTTAACAACAAAAAGTGTATTGTGACAAAGTACTCGTGGTAATGACCATCTGTTTGTTGAAGTTGGCCACCATTTCCTCAAAGACGACATCTCTGGTCTCGTCCGCTTTGCCGAGTTTCTGCAAAACCTGAAAAGCACAGACACGTTTTACGATGGTGGGACAGGGAGTTCTCGGGGCGGGGGAGTGGTCACTGACCTTAAACCGTTACATAGTATCATGAGCGAGTTGCAACAGAGAGACCAGAGGGATCACAGAAAGGCATAGAAGTGGTTCACCATGAAGCTGAATATCCATGAGTTTTAATCAGTAGTTTCATTAATTAAATTAATTTGGCGCTAATATTCACACGAATGGACCGTTAGGACTGAAGTACTTTCATGTGGGAGGAAGCTCGATTAGCAAGAGAAAACACAGGGAGACTCCGCACATGCTAACTGCTATTCCATCATGCTACCTCACACAAAAATAAGAATATTAAGTTTGGTTTTCATGTCGAGTCAATTTTATGTAGGTGGTGTCTTCAGTTTGCTTGAGGATTTATTATTTCATGAAAAATACATTTAAGATAATGAATGAGAACATGGCCACCGGATAAAATAAGGGCGCTTGGTGTGTATATAGTGGAGGAGGGCCACACCCCCAGCCCGGTGATGTTACGGGGCGATCTTTTAGCCTTTCCCGCAAAATAAAATCCACCCCAAAGGGATGAAGAACAAGATTATTGAGCAATAGCTCAACAATGCAGTGCTATATTGTTAGGCCTTTGCTCTTTTTCATCCCTTTAAGGATCTATCCATCCATTTTCGGATCCGCTTATCCTCACAGGGTTCGCGGGAGTCCTGGAGCCAATCCTGGCTATTTTAGGGCAGGAGGCGGGGTGCACCCTGAACTGGTTGCCAGCCAATCGCAGGGCTGATAGAAGCAAACAACCATTCGCAGTTACATTCAGACCTCACACAATCTAGCCCTCAATTAACCTCCAATGCGTGTTTTGTGAATGTGGGAGGAAACCGGAGTGCCCGGAGAAAACCCACCCAGGTAAGGGGAGAACAGGCAAACTTCACACAGACAAGGCCGGGATTTGAACCCTAGACCTCAGAACTGCGAGGCAGACGCTCTTACCGGTATTTAAACATATTTAATGTATTTAGAAACAAAACGAGGATATGAGTCTGGTGGCACTTTAAGTGAAACCCAGATGTGGTTGTTGTGAGTGTGACCATGTGGTCAGATGACCAATGCCACGAGCTTCCCCACAGCCTGCTCCACGAGCTCATATTTCGTCCTCTACCGCCACCGTGGGGGTTGACCTTGACGTTGCAGGTAGGCCTTGAGCCAACATTCGTCCATCCATTTTCTTTGTTGCTTACCCTCATTCAGGTCACTGTTGACCTGGAGCCCATCTCAGCTGTATTGGAGCGAGAGGCGGGTAACAAGCTGGACTGGTCGTCTGCCAACGGGATGGCAAATACATTACCCCCAAAAACTTCATGATATTTGGCTTTCCAGAGGAATCTAAAATGCAATAAAACCTTTACACTTCATTTTACCTTATGCAAAGTTCTGAATGCACAGGTCCAACTCAATATCTATTTTGTTGGATTTTTTTGCAAGACTTCTACAACCAAGCATTGAATGGCAAAATTTACAAACGGTGTTTGATCACTGGACAGATCAATACATTTATTGGTTCAATTAGACGTGGCATTTAAAGTCTTCATCATGGGGCTCATATTTTGACATGATGAGACTAAGTCGGCGTAACAAAAAAGACAACGCTTGAAACAGGAAGTGGCCGATGAGTTTAGAGTCTCACAAAGTGCTGCGATAGAGATACAAAGGGACTGTACACTCCTTTGTAGAAAAACAGCGAGTCCAGCAAAAAGTACTGAAACACTGAAAAGAAGGTCAAATTAAGGACACCTGTAAAGATTACAGAATTCTAGTATTATTCAGAAATTTCACCCAACAGGCCAAAATTCAGACTTTTTTTTTTTTTTAAGTAGTGTGTAGACATAAATTCACACTCACAATCACACCTATACAAAATTTAGGGTCTTCAATGAAACTAACATTCATGTCTTTGAAATGTTGGAGAAAGCCAGAGTACCCAGAGAAAAGCCACACAAGCCCAGAGAGAACACTTTGAGTCTCAACACCAAGCCTGGCAGTGAGAGTCCAAAACCTGATCCTTCGAACTGTGAGGCAGACATGCTACCCACTATTGTGTCGGATGTACAATTAAAAACTATTCAGCAAGATCCGTCTTATGTGGAGCTTCAGTGCCTCAACACATGCTCGCAATGTACTGGTGTCCGATTTCTGAAGCCAAAAATACGCACAGACACTTTGTGGCTATGAGAGAAATGGGGAAGCAGGATTGGGGGGGGGGGGGGTCTATTCATAGATGTATATCTCCTCCCCCAAGCCTCCCTGACACTGAGGCATACTGGGAGTCCTGGGAGAAAAGACGGACAGGTGCGGGTCATAGATTCATGTGAGGCTGGACAGACACAAAATGGCCCATAGATGATTTTTCACTCGCCAATGTACAGTCAGAGCGGTGAGCAATGAGAGAGCCTTCGTGGCTGCGAGGCGATGCCAGCGAACAAACAGCTGCAGCTCACACCCAACAGCCCCTGACGACAGCCGGGCCCCCCCACAACGAGGATGAAACTTTGACCTACCTTGCTAGCAGCATAAAGCTGCTTTTTCTGACATCCTCTAATAGGAAATGTTCATTTCGACATTATTTTGTTTCGTGGCTGACTACACATTTGCTGTATTTTATGAAGCAAATCCAATTTGTGAATCATTGTGTGTTGTCCGTACAGGGATGCGGGATTTGTGGCCCGATGGGAAAAACAAAATACACTTTGGGCCCCACTACGAATTGATCGTGCTATTTTCCGAGAGCTCCCGAGAATGGCCATCCGTTGTCCGCCCTGTGTGTGTGCACACGAAAGTTGATTTGATGCTATAACATCAGCAGGCATTCAGTTAACTTAGCACGAAGTGATTACATAGGACAGAAGAATTTGCTTCACACTGAGGACCTGGGTCACAGTGGTTTTGGGGTGTACATTTCCTTTGTGGATCAATCAATCAATCATCTCTAGATAGATAGATAGATAGATAGATAGATAGATAGATAGCAAGCTATCGACCGTCTATCTGCCTTCATTTTACATTTTAATGCTCCTTCTGTGTAAGAACCAGTTTGTATAAAAACACACACGTAGGGCATGAATATATAATGCACATAAAGTATACTGCACTAAATGTTTTTTTATATTTTTCATAGATTACAATTTCTTTTTTTTTTTTTTTTTACTGTGGAGTCACTTGCTTTTCCTCATGAGCACAAATTTAACTTGTAATTTTGTCCCAATGTAACGTAGCAATTTCCTACACTATTGTAGTTTTTTTTAAATCCCTAACATATTCCATCACACCTCATTTGTGCAAGGTTTGAGCATAAATTTCTTCCTCTTTATGCATCTCCTCGTCTCAGTGTCTTCCTCTGCTGGTTAAACAGCGACCCTGCAGCAATTTGAGGGATTTTTTTTTTTTTTTTTTTTTTGCACATGGACAATCCTCAAACAAGTTTGAAAAGCACAAGTGCACTTTGACTGGATATCAGAAACCCTTTAAAAAAAAAAAAAAAAAACTGGATGAGCAAACTTCTCGACTGACATGATTGATGTTATGTGGTTCAAATAAGTGAGTTTAAATCGAATATCTGACACAAAGTGCCTTGTAAAATAACTTGACTATAATCAATCTTTTCCACGTAAATGTGGCCAAGAAGTGACCATATGGGGTGGGTGGGGGGGGGGGGTGCTCAAAATTTTCTCGTACCTTCTCCTGCGCTCTGCTCAGCCTCTTCTGGACCGTGATGGCCAGTTTCCCGGCGGTGACCCCCTTTCCACTATTCCCAGTATCGGCCATGACTCGTTGCGTTCTGGACTGAGGCGGTACCGACCCAGTACCGTGTGACAAGTGTCTCCCGTGGGAACGAAGTGTGCGTAGAAGCCACCGGACGCCGAATTGGCTCGTTGCGAGTAACTCTAATCCCGTTGGATCTTCTTAAAGGAGCAGTGCGTAATTTAATCCCGTTTTATTTATTTTTTTGTGTGTGTGAGTGCACAAGAGTAAGAGGGGGGGAAAACTGGAGGTGGAAAACAGCCCTTCTGGTCTCCTAATTCATGGAGACTTGCGCTCTAAATGTGGACCTATTAGGTTTCCTCCTCGTCTTGCTCTTAAAGGCGTAGCGCTGCCCGCTGGTATTATTAGGCGACACCTGGTGTGAGGCAGCTTTCGGGCCCATGCTGGATGTTTATTTGTGTCCGCGCACTTTTCCACTTTGATGGGAGTTTATGTAAGCAACGCCACCAGAGGGCAGTAATGAAACAATGCATTCCTTTTCACAGATTTATTCCCCCCAAAATAAATATTTTCTCCAACCACGACTTCATGTTGACTTTTCTGTAAACAAGAAGATATTAAATACATTGGCAAAACATATTTAATTGTTGCATACGAGTTTTACAAAAGGTATCTGCCGCATATCACTGGAAACAGTATATTGACCAAAAATTTAAATGCACTTTTGTTTTTGCTCCTATTTGCTCCATGAGCTGAACTTGAAGATCAAGACTTATTCTATGACACAAAAGCCTTTTTATCGGAAATATTGTGCACACGGTGGATCAGCTGGTGAAGCGTTGGCCTCACAGTTTTGAGGTCCAGGGTTTGATCCCGGCCCCACCTGTGTGGAGTTTGCATGCTCTCTCCGTGCCTGCATGGGTTCTCTCTGGGCACTCGGGTTTCCTCCCACATTCCAAAAACATGCAACATTAATTGGACACTCTAAATTGCCCCGAGGTGTGATTGTGAGTGTGGCTGTTTGTCTCTATGTGCCCTGCGATTGGGTGGCGACCAGTTCATGGTGTTCCCCGCCTTGTGCCTGTTGACACCTGGGATAGTCTCCAGCACTCCCCGCAACCCTCGTGAGGATAAGCGGCTAAAGAAAATGGATGGATGGATATTGTGCACAAATTTGTCTTGGTCAGAGTTTGTGAGCACTTCGGCTTTGGCAAAATCCACTTTGTCACAAAACGGCTCAGTATCTGCTGTGACGTCATGCAGTGTAACACGTTTATGCCTTTTGTTGTCTACAAAGTGTGGCCACTCGAAAATGTGCAGTTTCATGGATTAGGGATGTGGGTGTGTTCAGTGTAAGGCAAAATAAAGGTATTATGAAAATAGTGGTCACACCAGATACTGATGGGTTTTCTAGCAAAGTAGAAGTGCTCACAAACGCTGATTTAAACTGATTTGTGAACAAAATATTTAAGATAAATGGGCCTTTTGTGCACATTGATAGTCAATCAAAAATGCGAGCAGAGACAAAAGCGCTCATATTTTTGTTCAGTGTGTTTAGTGTGCAACCTTTCCTTTCAGTAGGACTCCATAATAGATAGTATTATAAATACTGAAACTACGCTTTTGTGATGACATTTGTTTTCATCTGTCAACAATGCTTTTTTTTTTTTTTCCATTCCTCTACATCAGGAGATTAAGACCAGTTTACATGTTAGAACATAAGCGATAGTCAGTCTGTCTGATGAATTGGGACTTCCGGGCTGTTCTGTCGCAACCCAGGCGATACTCCAACGAGGCTTAGCAGCGATCCAAACACGCGTCACAAAGTTCTATTGTCTGATCTTTTTTGCAATTTTCGTCCTCACCTGTGGGCTGAAGTCACGCCCAGCGGGTGGAGGTGTCCGGAGTCCAGCAGCATCTCCCCGAGCCGGTGTAAAAGCTCAGCGTACCAGTGGACCCCGTCGCCACGGTAACAACTGGTGCCAGTCCAGCTGTGCATCAGCCTGAGTGGCAAGAAGGCCCAGTGAGCCAAGGAATGCTGTCCCACCACCGCATAGCAGGATGCCGCCACCTCATCCACCACCAGAGTGCCCTGTGCCGTCAGAGGGGCGAACACCCCCCTCCTCTCAGTCACAGTGACACTCGAGATCCGAGAAAGGGTTCCCAATCCGCCACGGGCCACCAGCACGCACTGGCCCGGCCGAGCCTCGCAAGCATACGCCGTCCTCAGGGAGCTAGGAGTGGGCTGCCCCCCCTCTGAACAGTTACCCTGAGACACAAACAGCAAGTGGGCGGCGGTCAGCGAAAGGTGCGCCCCACCTTCGGTCGTGAGGGTGTAGAAGAGCTTGTGTATTCCTGGGTCACGGTCCAGAAAGGTCAGGACTTGGCTGTACACCAGTTCAGCGCGACCTTTTTCGCCGGACAGAGTCAAGACTCGTTCACCGGGCCGCAGGTCACGGATGGACTTCCGGATGCCGTTTTCCACGATGACCGAGGCGTCGCCCGGGAAACAACCTCCAGACTTGGCTGCCACTGAGTGGTCTGAAAGGCAGGAAGATTCAATGATTGCGATTAGTCGGGGATTTATAGCTTATTGTTTTGATTCAATTTTTCCAGAACAGGTGACATCGTACCCTTTAGAGGATTTTCTTTTTTTTTTTTTTTTTTTTTTTTAATCTCTGGGCTCTATGCTGGCAATTTGTGTCTGCCTCGCTTCCATTTTTTTCTTTCTTAAATTAAACTTCTTTAGCTGTGTTAATGTAAATGCATTAAAACTTTTCAAGAGTGGGATTTTTTTTTTCCTTTAGATTTTAGAATTTCCAACTCCAGCTCTGTCATTATTTCAATAATACACCTTTACATCAAACTGTAACTGCGTCGGCGGCATCGTGACCACAGTTGACCAATTGAAACCCAATAGGACGCCATTTTTCAATTTCTCATCATTTACTGGACTTAATCATACAATTTGTTTCAATCTAGATCAAACACATTTTTTGTGTGTATTTTAAAAATTCCATCATTTATAAATTTTGGGGTAAGGGGGGAATTTCATGTACCATTCTTGATTTCCAAAAGAAGTGTTTACTGGCTTTTGAATGGCAAAGTTCTAATACACTTTGTTGACCATAGAAAAGAATTATATTATTATATTATATTAACTTGGGAAGTGGAAGTGTACTCTGTTGGATGTAGAAGATGATACAGCACATAATGAATACATTGTATATTAAGAAAAAAAAACTGCAAAGGGTTGAACAATAAATTTGAATGGCTATTTTATACTTATTACAATAACTGATGTGAATTTAATACTATGCAATAAAAGAAGCAAAACTTATTATTATTTTTTTAAATGTCAGAGTTTCTAATTATGACAATAAAAAGAGCAGAGCAACATCAGGAGTGACTCTCAGTAAGGTCCTCTTCAAAACATTATTTGCTGGATCTTGTTCATAACAAAAATGATTTCTTTGCCGGTCTCAGTTTTAGGAAAATAAAAAGAGAACCCAAAAAAGATACCAACTTGATTGGTTGGCCTTGTAATCAGGTCAAGGACTGCACCCTCGCAACCCGATCTGGGAGGGAAGGAGAGAAAAAAGGAGGAAAAGAGGGAGGAAAGAAGAGGAGAATCTTAGTTACTACTCAAAGTATACGGTGGTGTACTTGGGCTTCAAGTGGTGTATCGGCATCTGTTTTTCACAGCACGTTTGGGTCTCACACACACGGCACGGGTCAGTTTGGCAAAGCCGCTGCGTCATGATCATCATCATGAAGAGGTTAGCGAGATGGAGAAAGGGAGGGAGGGAAAAGACGACAGTGCAGATATGTTAGTGAGGAGAGACCGTGAAACTAGGGACAGGACAGAGGAAGCAGCGGTCGGTCCAGGTAGTCTTGCGTCGTCTGCGTGTTGCTCGACTGACTTTCAAGGTCACACCTGTTTTATTTTTTGTTGTTTTTTTACTCAGCGGGCATGAAGCGACATAACATTCAGTGCTGACAATTGTGACAGGGACAGCCTTGAGAAGTACACGAGTGCAGCCCATTTCGCGCTAAAGGGGCTTCCTTTATGTACTGTTGGCATTTACGGCACTTGGGTCACTTGGGTGTTTAGGGTGCTTTCACACAAGCAGGCTTCAGTCTATTCTAATTCAACTCGCCCCGACCTCCTTATTGTGATCCATTTGGGACGATGTAAACGGTTATCAAATGGTTTGGGGGTTATGACCACATAAAACGATCCACTGAGGACGAAACCGAGCTAAATCTGTTTAGTCATTTTTAAGATAAGACATCTTTATGAGGAACATCAAGGATTACTTCCAATTTGGACATGGGGGGGCCAGTCCATTACCGCATTCATCACATTTCCCGATTCATCATTACAAGGGGGCGGCACGGTGGGGGAGCTGGAAAGCATTGCCCTCGCAGTTCTGAGGTCCCGGGTTCAATCCCAGTCCCGCCTGTGTGGAGTCTGCATGTTCTCCCCGTGCCGACGTGGGTTTTCTACGGGCACTCCGCTTTCTCCCACATCCCAGAAACATCCAAAATTAATTGGATACTCTAAATTGGCCTTAGGTGTGATTGTGAGTGTGACTGTTGTCTGTGTCCATGTGCCCTGCGATTGGCTGGCAACCAGTTCAGGGTGTACCCCGCCTCCCGCCCGTTGACGGCTGGGAAAGGCTCCAGCACTCCCCGTGACCCTCGTGAGGATAAGCGGTGAAGAAAACGCATGGATGGATTTCTAAGATTACTGCGGTCCTGAATCCAAACTTCATCCCCTGCAAAAACATCCGAGGAAGTGAGTTTTCCATGTTCTGTCTCGTACTTTCTGCTTATTGCTGTTTCTTCTTGATTTTTGTTGGATCACGTTTGAGATGCCGATTTCTGTCATGGTAGTGTCCAGATCGGTGGTGGAAAAGAATGTTTTTGGATGTTACGCATGGTACTGCCAAGACTGTTGAAGGCCTGAGTTTTTTGGGGTTTTTTTTAACCTTCAAACGTGTTTAAGGATAAACAATCTATTCACATGTAAAAAAATCCTTTTTGTGTGTACCAGCCGCAAGTTGTGTTTTACCTTGGGTGCCAGTGGGAACTGGATATTATTAATCATCTTTCATGATCTATTAATCCATTCGACTGATGTTTGGATTTGAAACAACATCAACAAATGATCTGATAAAACCTGTGAATTCATTTTTCGATTGGCATAAGTATGCTGTCCATGCCCTGAGTAAGAAAAGCACCCCCCTTCCACCATGTTTCACAGATACAATACGGTTTTGATGTTGGTGTGTCCTGTTCAAACATTCATTTCAACTTTGGTTTCATCTGTCCACAGAATATTTGCCGTTAGTGCTGTGCTCCTTAACAAATGTCAGACATGCACCATTTTTTTTTTAAGACAGCAAAGGCATCCTCTTTGGTGTTCTCCCACAAACTTCTTCTTCTTTAATGTTTTATATACAGTAGATTTGTCAACAAAGATGCTGCCATGTACCGGTGATTTCTTTAAGTCTTCAGCTGACAACTATAGGATCATCTATTTATTTATTTGACCTCATTGAGCATTCAATACTGTATTTTTGCAATCATCTTTACAGGACGCTTGGTTACTCCTTAAAAGAAAAGCAAAAGTGCTGAACATTATTCATTTATATTTAAAAAAAAAAAAAAAGTCCAATAAACATCAAGACTTTAAAACTTTTTTACATTTATACAATTCCATCCATCCCCCTGTTTTCCAAGCTGCTTATCCACACAAGGGTCACAGGAGTGCAGGAGCCTAAGCTAACTTTGGGTGAAAGGCAGACGACACCCTGAACTGGTCACCAATCAGTCGCAGGGCACATATCGAGAGCATCACTGAGCGGGAATTGAACCCACACTGACCGCACCACAGTCAGGCATGTGTACCACGAGTGTATACAAATCAACAATTCTTAATCATCTTTTAGGTCTACTGAGAGCGAGGCAAGGAACACATCAGCCAATACTTCTTGACAGAAGACAATTTGAACCTTGTGTGTTTTGTCCTGGCAAAGCAGCTTTAAACCACACCGTGAATTTTAATGAATTGATTGGATTAGAGGCAGCACGCTGAGTGACTGGTTAGCATATTTGCCTCACAGTTCTCAGGACCGCGGTTCAAATCCCGGTCCTACCTGTGTGGAGTTTGCGTGATTTCTTGGCAAAAGATGGTGTGTTTTCTCCTGGCTTGTGAGGAGAAGAGACTCAGAAAATGGATGGATGGAACTACATTCCAACCCTCATCTGCGATCACAACCTGTGGGTCGTGACCGACAGAAAAAGATCCCAGGTTTGAGTGTCCAAAATGAGTTTTAGTTCACAAGGTGTCCGTCCGGTCACTCTCTTAGACAGAAAAGCCTGGTCAGAGTGGAGCCAGATGAGGGGGGAGGGGCTTGGGGATCTGATTAGGATGCCTGCTAGACACCCTCTTGATGAGGTTTCCTGGGCATGCCCCGGCCGGAGGAGACAATGGGGATGACCCAGGGCACATAAGAGATATTATGTCTAATGGCTAGCCTGGGAATGAGCTGCATGAAGTGGTGGGGGAAAAGGAAGTCTGGAGGTCCCTGCTAAGGCTATGTGGAAGAAAATGGACGGATGGATTACGTACAGACTGTTAGTACTTTTGTCACCTCAGAAGATTGGCGTGTGTGTGTGTGTGTGTGTGTGTGTGTGTGTGTGTGTGTGTGTCTGTACACCACGTTAAAAAAGGGTTCTGGTTTCCCCTGTAGTGTACTCAACAATATGCTGATGTATTGTGGCGCGATAGACTGTCTGGATGTTTATGTCCATCCATCCATCCATCCATTTTCTTGGTTTCCAGCCAATCGCAGGGCAAATTGAGACAAACAGCCACACTCACAATCACACCTAAGGGCAATTTAGAGTGTCCAATTAATGCTGCAAGTTTTTGGAATGTGGGAAGAAACCGGAGGCCCCCGAAGGAAACCCACGCAGGTACGGGGAGAACATGCAAACGCCACACAGGTGGGTCCGGGATTGAACCCGGGACCTCAGAACAGTGAGGCCAATGCTTTACCAGCTGGTCCACCATGCCGCCTGCATGTTTATGTAAGTACTGTAATTAAGTTAATAAAAACAAAACACAAGTTTTGCTTTTTTTAAATGTTTTTTTTTTTTTTTTTTGGATAAATTGTAGATCCCCATCCGTTAGAGTATCTCAAATGAACAGACCAGGTTGATAAAACCATGAACTGATTTGAATCAGAGAACGCAAACTACTGTATCGGTGAGAAAGCACGCTTGACTTAACATGTGGATCCACGTTGCTACTTGTGCTGACCCGAAACACACCTGACTTGACACTGCAGTGGATGTGGGCCTTGGACTCATAGTAGACCCAGTCGAAGCCCGCCTCCACCGCCAACCGAGCCAACATGGCGTACTTGTTCCTATCCCGGTCCGAGGTGGTGATGTCCACCGCCCTCCCCTCGTAGTGGAGCGACTCCTCCGAGTGGTGGCCGTCCTCGTCCCAGCCCTCGGTGACCCGCAGACGGACCCCGGGCCAAAGGTTCATCACAGAGATGGCCAGAGAGTTCAGCTTGTCTTTGCAGCGCTGTGGCACAGAAACACACTTTGGATTTGCCCTTATGCAGCCATCTTTTCAAATAAACTCTACATCCGTGCTGACCACACTTCAATCCAAGGGCCATGTGTGGCCCATTGTTTTCTTTTTAAATAGACATGAAGAATATATTAAAAACAGAATTAGATACAGCGTGCATTGTAATTTAAAAAAAAAAAAAAACACTACACCCAGGTTCTCAGGGTGGATGGATTAAACATTAGCCATCAAAAAAAAAGTAAGAAAAAAGTTGCCTGTTGAGCGTGATTGGCTCTCAGTAAAGTTGACGAGTGCCACTTTATGACTGACGCTGTCGGGGTTTTGTGTGGCCCTTAGTTGTCTGGTTAAGCAGCCACAAGGTGAGAGGGGCCATTGACTGCTCCCCACCCCACCCCTCATTTCCTCACTCCGAATGCTGTTAATAAAGGCGTCGTCTGCGCTGTTCATCCAGGTAGTGGGTGCCAGCCTTTACCGTGACCCGATTGTTCATGCCAAGAGCAACAAAGTCCATTTCTCCTCATGTGAGATATGATTGGCTGACAGACATTATGACAATTACCTAAAGCATGTTGCCATTTAAACACGCATAAATATGAACAAAAGGACTAAAACAGGGCTGTCCGTATTAAGGCTCTGGGACAATTTTGACACTAGTCGTCCATTTTTTTTGCATCCCATGCCACATACTAAAATTAGCAATTGACACAGTTTGTCATTTGCCTGCAATGCACTACTTACTTTTTTCACCCTTACTAGCATTTATGATAATGTTAAATTTCCAACAATATTTTGACAACATCAAATGAGCCACTGAGAACTAGAATTGTCATTTCAAGTCATCAGAACCTGCCGCCGCCGAAAAAAGGAAAATCCGCTAAGATGCGACAATATATTATGACATTATAAAGCTTTGTACATAGTGCTGACTGGCGACCAATTCTGGGTGTAGTCCACCTTTCGCTTGATGACAGCTGGGCTAGGCTTCTCACATGACCCACAAGGATAAGCGACTTGGAAAACAGACTTGGATAATGAACAAAATGTACATGTGACATGCAAGAGATTATTTTTATCCACTTGAGGTGACTGAATGTGTGTAGCTCTAAAGGGCGGTGCCTGGTCTGCTGAGGGACAAGAGAGTCAGCAAATGAGAGTGTAGAGTTGGCTTGGCGTCATTTGTTTTGCGTTTATTTTGTTACTGTTTGTCCAATGAAGTGATTGAAAGTGCACTGCTGGGTGTGTCTATCCTTGATTTACCTGTGAAGAGATTATAATTCATTGCAACTAGCCGTGGTAGACTAGACTAGATGTGTCATCTGATTATGCTTTGCAGTAAACCTTTTGCACTTTTGTCAGATCGTCTATCTTTTAAGCTGTCTTTTCCTCGTGGCTCACACTTGCTGTTACATGACCCTACAGTAATAAAATGGTACCATCAAAATCCCATGAAATCTGATATGTAACATCAGAAATGTATGATTTGAAAATCTTGATAAAGACCACAAAAATTAACCTCTACATGGCAATAAAATACAATAATTGTGTTGAATAAATGAAGATCTTCAACTAAATGCAGCACCAAGATGTCAACAAAAAAAAAAGTTTTGCCCTGAGCACCAAAAAAAAAAAAAAATCCCAAATCTGCATGGGTTCAATGGACATATATATAAAATATGCAATTAATCACATGCGGACTGGTTTTAGTGGTAACTACATTAAAAGTGAGCAATGTAAAGTTCCATTTTTCCATGGCGGTGGCTCTTGGACAAAAAAAAGTTTGGAAACCCCTGGTCTAAGATGATCAGATGATAACCATTTGGACAAAAGTTGCTAAATCTTGATGGCAAGTACTTGAATATACAGTAGGTTACAGTGTGGGGGGGTAGTTTTTGCTTTTTATTTAGAACAGATATTGTCTGTCTGTCCGCACGTTGATAATTTCGGATTAAAGCCAATACAACTCGGCGGCTGTGATAAGAATAGCCCGCCCCGGTGACCACAGTTGCCTTTTCACAGGTCCCGTGGATTCATACATCGGTGTTTTCTCTGTGCGGTAAGACTTCATAAATTAGACGCTCCATTTAGCACACACGCACAGCGGTTCGTGCACTAAACCGCTGGCTGCACAAACATTGCACACGCAGGCAGACAATCCGCACCTTTGCGCACCTTCTGCGTCTGATCAATGCGCCAATGATGGCTCGCTCTCTCAAAGTCAAACGTGTTGACAGTTTCTCCTCTGCGGTGATAACATGAATTTGACCGCAGTAAAGTTGCACGTTTGTGTCGCCACTTTGCGCCACAAAAGTGATTAAGTGTGCTTCTGGAACAGAGCTTCTGTATGTGCAGTAGCACGCAGGAAACGCGAATAAAAAAAAAGCCAAGAGGTGAAAAATTCACTTTCATTGCGCTTTGAAAGAGCCCAACTGCGATCGCTATTTCTGTCCGTGCGCGTTGAGAAAACAACCTAAAAGTAACACGGAACAGTCAAAGATAAACAGTCGGACTGTGTGCTCCGTACTGGGGCTCGTAAATTACGCGAACGTGCTTTAAAATAATATGCAGCCTAAAAATAATGTCTGCATCTGATGAATGTACAGCAAAATTGCGGGAATCGGCTTTGCGTACGTGCCAATCAACAGAGAAGGGCTCCAAGACGTGCGGTTGTGCATTAGACGTGCACTCTTAATGCACAAAGTATTTCTTGCTGTGCGCTTTTTTTTTTTTTTGGGGGGGGGGGGCGCTGATAGGAGCTCGTGTGTCCGACAGAAGCCGGCGCGATGTGAACACGGGACTGCAACGATCACCTCTCCACGAATCTCAGTTTGCGTGTCATGAATAAACAATGATTGCAATCAGATTGAAAGAGGCGACCGCGCGCTGCTTTTGGCAGCAGAGACACAACAAGACGCTCTCTCGGCCTTGAGTCAACAGGGAATGTGGAGGTGAAAAAGATAAGCGCATTCACGCGTCTAAAGACTGGTCAAAGTGCAGCATGCAAGTCCCAAGCACCTCGGAAGCTACAACATGTGGCCGGAGATCCGCGTGTCGGTCTCACCTGTGTCATCATGCGGTCTGCACCTGTGTTCTCCTCATCCTTGAAGATGATGTCAGGGTTGTAGTTAGGGGTGAGCTCCTTGAAGCGCTCGGAGTTGCGAGTTATTTTCCCTTCGTACCTCCCGCTGGCCCCTAACGTCTTCTCGGCCACGTTGGGGCTGAACTGCTTGTAGGCGAGCGGTGCCAACTTCCGCGGCGAGCGCCTCTTGCCGTAACCTCGACCCGGCCCGCAGCCCCCGCAGCCCGGCGTCAGGAGCAAGGCGCACGCGGCGACACACGTCAGCAGCCTTGGGAGCAGCATTCCAGCCCGGACCGATGTCCAGCTCCCCCGCCCCTCCCCGCCACCCTCGGGCAGGTGGTCAGAGGGTCAAATGCCGAAGCGAGACACTACAGTATGGACCTTCAGAATGCTGGAAGAAGAGCAGGAGTCCCACCCGAGTCCCCCAAAGTTGCCATTGCAGGCGCGTAAAAAAAAAAAAAAAAAAAAAAGGTGCGCGCCGCAGACGAGATGCAAAGAGGGAACCTGCCAGCCTGCTGCCGACAACCTCGTGTCCCGAGGCCACATGGAGGCAGGGGCATAAATAGGCGAGGTGAGTTTGTCTTGGCAGGCGCGTTCAAAGCGCTCTCTCAGTCAGACGCGGAGGCGCGAGGCGGTCGAAGGGTGTCCCCGCGTACAACTCAATGTTCCCCTGTGGCCCCGTCTCCTCCCTGCGTCAGGTGCTGCAGGTGAGTCACGTCGTCACTTCGATTCCTATAGCTCGGTCTCATCTTGAGTGGCACCAGATGGCTTGGAACCTGTCCTCTCCATGTTTTAATAAGTGTCAATTATTTCCCATCAATCCCCAAGACCCCAAAGCCCCACCCTGTATCTCTTCTCCAGAGGGAGAATCCACAAGCAGGGGGCAAATTCCTCATATAAACGCTAATGACTGACACGACCTTCCCAGTTCAAGCGGCATTTTTTTTTTTGGGGGGGGGGGGGGGGGGGTTTGGGTTTTCCATAATGCACTTACCAGAAACCACCACTATGTACCCCCTTACCCTCTCTTGAGTAAAGGGGCAGGCCAAACTGGCTGGACAGCTCCTTTCCTTGGGCAAGTAAGTGTTAGTTTAAAAAAAAAAAAAAAAAAAAAAAGCACAACAAAACCAGCAAGCATTCTCTTCTTCCGCCTTTCACCTTGTTGAACATTTGACTTTTTTTTTTTTGAAATAGTGAAAGCTTGACATTTTGCTTTTCTCTTTCGGGACATTGTTACTGTAGTTCTTGTTGCAATTCTACATCATTTGCACATTTGTTGATTACTATTCTGCATCATTGGGCACTTCTCTATTGCTGAATGACACTCCATACTTTGTTAAAGTCCCACTGACATCCCTATATAAATTGTAAAATAGATATTGTACTTAAAAATACATATAACATTGTTCAATTCAATGTCTATAGAAAAAAATAAATATGAGCGGAGAGTGTGTCATCCATGCGCAAAGTTGTGGAAGTCTCACTCGACTCCAAGTGGTAGCCATATTGCCTGCTACATCATTTACAGCTGTCACACTGGTACAGTCGCCATTGAGAAGACACTGTTCCACCAGCTATTGGAGATGAACAACAGACATTTTCAGATTTTTCCAACACCCGTCTGAGACTGAAGCTCTTTTCGAAGAATTTAGTGAAGTGACCAGGGCAATATTACCCTATCATTTCGAGCCATATTTAGATGATATGCGGATCACTTCTTACTAACAGACTCCCCAACAGTATGTATGACAGTAAGTAGTGTACTCAGGAGGACCCATGCGCAGCCAAACCACCTCCCCGCCCGATCCGCCTCTGCGGCGGCGATGAACATCGCCGACACCGTTGGCGATAAACAACGCAGATACCGCGATGAACAATGGCGATGGTGGCGGCCATGAACAACACCAATGGATGAACGTCGCCGCCGTTCCCCTTAACAACGCCAACATGGTCAATGTGAAGACTGAATCCATCCTTGTGAGTGTTGGAGTAATATCCAGCAATACAAGCAGGCATTTTTGGTTAACATGAAGGAACAAAGAGCTACTTTCCCGCAGGTAAAACTGGTATGAGCACACGAACCCGCCTGATTGGGCGTCTAAAAATAACGTCACTTCCTGCTTCTTCTTCAAAACAAATCCCTCGAGAGGATTTTCATGGCGCTAGCTACAAAAAGCCACATGTCAAATTATGTGTGGTTAAAAAACAGATGGGTCCATTCCAGCTGCCATTTTTTTAAAAACGTACTAAAAATCATGCTTTTGGTGTCAGTGGGACTTTAAACTTGTGTTGTATGTAGAGAGGGGGGCCAAACTGACAGTGGAAAACATACTGTATATGCATTATCAACTCATTATATTACATATACCCCAGCAATTAATTGTTGTATATTTTTTAGCGATAGATTAGATTACATAGCGCTCTCAGTGCCACAAGGCACACTAGGATGCATTTGCAAATTCTGTAATCCTTTATTTTAGTTATTTATTTATTTTGCACAAGCAGGGGATTGGCCTACCGCCTATGTGGTTTCCCATCCAAGTACTAACCAGGACTGACCCTGATTACCTTCCGAGATTGGGCATTCTCAGGGTATTCGCTGGCAAAAAGCAAAGAAAACGTGCACAGAAGTCAACTGATCTTCTGCCGAAATGAAAAGGATACTGAAGCAGAAACATTAAGTAGACAAACTATTTGCTTTAGTGGGCTACAAAAAAAATGTGGAGGAACATACTTGGCCCCTGGCCTTCAAGCTTGACAGTAGTAAAAGAGTGACTCCAACTCCCAGGGACAAATTTCACGTGTTTTCACATTCCTGGACAAAACAATGATTTTGATTCCTTCATTTGTGACTGACTCCTGTATTAAATCCTGCATAGTTCCAGGGTGATGAGTGATAAATAGCCACTGTTATCAGCTCTTATTGTCACCTGAACCTCAGCAACACACAAGAAAATGTTTTCAAAATAAATAAATAAAAAGGTACCAAAGCCACAGTATCTTTTAAATATTATCCATGTGTTGAGTCTATGCTGGCCATCTGTTAACCCCCCCAAAACATTTTAGCTGTGTTAAATGCACATGAAATGAAACTTCCCAAGAGTAACAATTTTTGCCTGCATTTGCCATGCTAACTTCAGCTCTTTAACCATATCAACAGTTTTACATCAAATTTGTACCTTTGGGCTCTATCGTGGCCATTTTTTGGCCAATTAAAATCCATGAAAAGTAAAAAAAAAAATTGAAAAAAATCCTAATTAAGTTGCCTGTGTTATGGGGGAAATGGGCTGTATTCTAGACTCAACACTATGTTTTTGCTGGGGTTAAGTTGTTTTATGAGTATTTTTGTTTGCACCACATTCAGCAAATATGATTATTCTGACAGCTTGTATAGTTCAATAGAATAATTTATTTTAAAAACGCATTTACAGATAAAAGCCCAAGCTCCCACGATAAAAATCATTAAAATCATGGATTGAGTCTAAAAGTTTTAAAATCTATCTAAAAGCATTTCATTTAAATTGTCCATGCATTTAAAATGGCATTTTCCTCTCCTGCCGCTCATCTGAACAAGCCCACCACTTTCTTCTTCTTTGCTTTGGAAGACGCTCGCTCAGCACGATCACAGGCAACGAGCTGTGGAACATTTACAGATCAGCATTCAACACTATAAGCTTCTTTGTTTGGCGCGTTCAAAGATCGGAACAAACGCTGAACTTCACAGGGTAACATCCAACGTGTCCACACTAACACAGGTATTTTATTTGAAGTCGTTGTTACTATGGCTGGAGTTTTCTCAGAAATAAGTAACATGCAGTTCATGTGCAAAGTGAAAGGTTAAAATATGTCTCCAAATAAAATATACAATGTTTTACCTGTGTTTGCCTGGACGTGGCCGTGAGACAATTCTCACTTTTATGACAAGACTGCCATACCTGCGGTGCCTTGGCGGTGTGGACCATGTGGTCTCCAACTTCCTCCACTGGACTTATGTGGTTCGACTCACTGTCAGCTTTTCCACCCTCGGCACCGGCTTCAGCGCCTGGATGTTGTAGAATTAAATGGTTTTAAACCCTCAGGCCATGTAGGAATTTACCACCCTTTCAAGTCGTACAAAAACAATTAATTTGAAAGATTTAAGATTTAAAGCTACTTTTACTGTTGAACATTTTAACCAACATCAGTTCTTGAGAGTATAAATTAGAGGTATGGACTTGAGTCATGAATGACTCGCAGCTTCTCTTGGACTTGAAACCATTGGCTTGAAAGACTTTCTACTTTGACCAAAGCACTGAGAAATCAGCACTTTGTAACCTTTTGAAAATTATTTAATTTTGTTAAAGGCCGCAATAATGAGAGAGAATTTAATATTTATCAAAGGTCAAAAGTTAAAATACGCAAAAAATATCTCCTGAAAGACCGTGGGGAAGCCCAGATGATAAGGTCATAGCTTTGGAAGCTCCCTATAGGTTAATTGATAACATGCGAGTTAGTTGATGGCACACCTGGAAGTACAGTGAAGAAAATAAGTATTTGAACACCCTGCTATATTGCAAGTCCTCCCACTTGGAAATCATGGAGGTGTCTGAAATTTTCATCGTAGGTGCAAGTCCACTGTGAGAGAGATAATCCAAAAATAAAAATCCAGAAATCACAATGTATGATTTTTTTAACAAATTATTTATGTGATACAGCTGCAAATAAGTATTTGAACACCTGAGAAAACCAATGTTAATATTTGGTACAGTAGCCTTTGTTTGCAATTACAGAGGTCAAACGTTTCCTGTAGTTGTTCACCAGGTCTGCAGATACTCCAGGAGGGATTTTGGCCCACTCCTCCACACAGATCTTCTCTATATCAGACATGTTTCTGGATTGCCGCTGAGAAACACAGAGTTTCAGCTCCCTCCAAGGATTTTCTATTGGGTTTAAGTCTGGAGACTGGCTAGGCCACGCCAGAACCTTGATGTGCTTCTTTCGAAGCCTGGCTGTGTGTTTTGGGTCATTGTCATGTTGGAAAAAAAACAGCCATGACCCATCTTCAATACTGAGGGAAAGACGTTGTTCCCCAAAATCTCACAATACATCGCTGCAGTCATCCTCTCCTTAGTGCAGTGTAGTTGTCCTGTCCCATGTGCAGGAAAACACCCCCAAAGCATGAAGCTACCACCCCCATGCTTCACAGTAGGGATGGTGTTCTTCGAATGGAACTCATCATTCATCTTCCTCCAAACACGGTGAGTGGAATTATCACCAAAAAGTTCCATTTTGGTCTCATCTGACCACAAAACCTTCTCCCATGACTCCTCTGTATCATCCAGGTGGTCATTGGCAAACTTAAGACGGGCCTTGACATGTGCTGCTTTAAGCAGGGGAACCTTCTGTGCCATTCATGATTTCAAACCATGACGGCTTAGTGGATTACCAACAACTTTTTTCAGGTCATTGATCAAGTCCTGTCATGTAGTCCTGGGCCGATTCCTCACCTTTCCAAGGATCATTGAGACCCCGCAAAGTGATATCTTGCATTGGGCCCCAGTCCGATTGAGATTGACCGTCATGTTTAGCTTCTTCCATTTTCTAATGATTGCTCCAACAGTGGACCTTTTTTCACCAAGCTGCTTGGCAATTTCTCCGTAGCGCTTTCCAGCTGTGTGGGGTTGTACAATTTTGTCTCTGGTGTCTTTGGACAGCTCTTTGGTCCTGGCCATGTTACAAGTTTGAGTCTTACTGATTGTATGGGGTGACAGGTGCAATGTTCCCTCTAAGCTGCGCAACTGCGGATTTGCACACACTCTCAGCGCAGATAAAAACAGGTCCAGCGAACTACAGCATGACTTTTTTTTTTTTTTTTTAACACGGCAACACACTGCCTCTCACAACGAGCTGCTGCTCAGCCACACCGGGCCACACACACTACTTCCTACTTTACCTGACCCTGCCCACCTCCGCTCTTCAAGTGGTATACTCATAATTACAAACACGGCCCACCACCAGTCTGGGCAATGTAGAGCAAAGAGTTAGACATTCTGCTTACGTTTACTCTCGATAATAATAGTAAACTTGAATGTCGGAGTATGTGAATAATAGAAGAAAAAGTGGTGAAACTGGATGAGATTTTCTCTTCTCTGAGAAAAAAGGTCTGGTCTAAAGCCAAAGTAGAAAGTGCAGGATGAGATGGTGTCTAATGTTAAAATTCTACCTTGGCACAGCCTGATCAAGGATGAAAGCACAGATGATACAGTGCACAAAAAAACTAATTCTCTATTTTAAAAATAAGAGGCAACATAACAACCTCAAAACTGTTTGGGAGCATCAATCAGCTTTCAACATGCATTGTGAAAGATATTATCCAAGCAATAATTCAGTTTTACGCCAAGAAAAACAGATGGGGATATCATTGTGGGTTGAAAAAAAAAAAATGAAACAAAGTTGGAAGCAACATTTGAAATTTATAGTTCATAGTCGGCTTGGTTTGGTTAGCAATGTATTCTTTAGTTTGTTGACATTTTTCAATTTTTCAAGTTTGCAAAAACACAAAATTGTTCTTAAAAATGTTCTGATGGGAATGTAATCTGAACCTTTTAATGAGCCATGTAGCTTCAATGGCTGACAATGACTGACCAGAGTGCATACGTGTGATGTTGCTCACAGTGGTCAAAGGGAGTGCTCACAGCCTTAGTGCGTTTGCTCAGACACATAAAATATTAGAGGGAACAGTGTCTTTATGCAGCTAACAGCCTCACACAGGTGCATCTGATTCAGGATAATACATACAGTGGAGTTGGACTTTTAAAACCGGACTAACAGGTCTTTGAGGGTCAGAATTCTACCTGATAGACAGGTGTTCAAATACTTATTTGCAGATGTGTCACACAAATCGTTAAAAAAAAATCATACATTGTGATGTCTGGATTTTTCTCTTTATATTTTCTCTCTCACAGTGGACATGCACCTACGAGGAAAATTTCAGACCCCTCCGTGATTTCTAAGTGGGAGAACTTGCGATATAGTAGGGTGTTCAAATCCTTATTTTCTTCAGTGTATATATGGCCACAGCTCAAACACACTGCTTCCTTGCTTGAAATCATGAGAAAAATTAAAGGAAACCATGCAGGAAATCAGAAAAAGACTAATCTGGCTCGACAAATTGGGTTCATCCTTGAGTGAATTTGCCAGAACAGAACAATCGCCAGATTGAGGGTCCCAGGTCCATCCGTTCAAAAAATATTATAAGCAGGTATAAACATCACGGAAATATCTAGCAACCACACCACACAAGAGGGAGACGGGCTCCGTGTCCCAGAGCTGAACGTGTTTTGGTCTGAAACGTGCGAATCAACCCCAGAGCAAAAGCTAAAGACCCTGTGAGGATGCTGGAGGAAGCTTGTAAGAAAGTATCATGATCCACAGTTAAACGAGTTCTGCACCAAAATGGATGAAAGGCCACTCACAAAGAATGAAGCCATTAGTCCTAAAGAAACATTAAAAAGCCAGAATACAGTTTGCAAAAATACGTACACCAAGATCTTAACTTCTGGAGACATGTCCTGTGGTCTGACGAAACTAAAGCGGAGGTGTTTGGCCATAATGACCAATGTTACATCTGGAGGAAAAAGGATGAATCTCCTAGACCTGAGAACGCCATACAAATTGTGAAACATAGAGGTAGCAGCATCATGTCTTGGAGCTCTTCATAAAAAAAGATGGCATCATGAAGAAAGACCATTACATGGAGATATTGAGGCAAAATGTCAAGACATTAGCCAGAATAATAAACGTAACTGCAACTACATGGGTCTTCCAAAGAGGCAATGACCCTAAACATACTGCCAAAATGGTTAAAAAGTGGCTTGAGGACAACAAAGTCAATGTCTTGAAGTAGCAATCACAAAACATTGATCTGAGTACCATCAAAAATTTGTGGGCAAATCCGAAAAGGCATGTGCAAGTAAGGCAACTGACAAACCTGACTCAGTTATACCGCTTCTGTCAGGAGGAATGGGCCAGGATTCCAGCAGAGTACTGTCAGAAGCGGGTGGAAGGTTACCCAAAACATTTGACCCGAGTCATGCAGTGCAAAGGAAATGCTACTCATTACTCAGTAAATGTATGTAAACTTTTGACCTCGTGGAAAATGTATTTTTATCAGAAATTCTCTCATTATTGTGGCATTTAGCCAAATGAAATCATATTGGTAACCCTTACTGACCTGAAACAGGAGCAGTTTCATCTAATTTGACTTCAGACAGTGACACAAAAAATGAAATTTGTGTTTTTGCACAGCGTATGTAAACTACTGGCTTGATGTGTATGTACACATCTTTCAGGTCAGTCAGGATCAACAACATTAAATTTTGTTAAATGCCACAATAATGAGAGAGAATTTCTTAAGAGAATTTTATATTAATTCACTACCTGTAAATTGCAAAGTAAAGAAATGATCCTACCTTTGGTACAGAATATTCATAGTTTAAAAATTTTTTTAACCCTTGAAATTCTAATTTGTTTCCACTATTTCTCTTGTGGCCATATGCATTGTGGTCATATTACTCAATAGTGCAATATATCACGTTTTGTACATTTTTCGTGGACTAAAATGCCCAGTGCAGTAGTTACTCTTAATACATTGTAAAAGTTGAAAATGTTTGAAAACTTTCAAAATGTATCCAAAGTTACCGAGTGTGTGCTGCATGCAGACAATGTTAACATACTTGTGTCCTCTTTCATGAGCCATGAAGAATAAATGCTTCCTAATGCAAACTGTTTTCATAGACAAATGGCTTCACGACAACAACAAAAAAAAAAGTACTGTCCCAAAACCTCAATATTTCAGACTCCAGAGATTTATATCATATTCTTTTGTGTAACAACGTAGCCAGCCATGTGAGGTCTGTCTGCGGCGCAGAGCTCTATGCTAGATATCCTGATATTCTCGAAATAAGACACTTTGTCAACATCAGTTTAAGTGACAAATGGAGAAAAAGTCAGTTTTATCTGATATGAATCTGTTTTATTGAGGTTTCACTATGTTTTTTTTTTTTTTGGGGGGGGTATATATGGTCTTGTTTTTGATGAATACTAATACCTACTATGCTACCGTATTTTATTATTGGTCATGATGGTGGTATTGGGAGAGGTGGGTACTTTTTTTTTTTTTTTTTTTTAGGTGGCACTAAAGTGTACAAAGTTAGAGAGCCACTGCAATAAGCCACTAAACACCCCTTTTGGGACAAAAGATGACATAAAATTGCTCCCTTGTCCAAAAAAATGGGTAAATGATGTCATCTGGTACAAAACAAAGTAACATTTTCTTGTGTTGAGTCAAAAATGAAATCCATTTTACCAAAATTGTTTTATTCAATTAAGTAAACAACAAGGAAATAATATGTCCTAATTATGGGTTTCAATTAATCAAAAGTGGCAAGGATAGAAACAAAAAGACCAATTTGATAGAAACGGTATATCATTGATACACTATATTGCCAAAAGTATTCACTCACCTGTCTTGACACATATGAATTTACTGTAAGTGACATCCCTCACCTAATCCATAGGGTTCAATATGACATTGGTCCATCCTTTGTAGCTATAACAACTTCAACTCTTCTGAAAAGGATTAGGAGTGTGTTTATGGGATTTTTTTTTTAACCTTTCTTCCAGAAGCGCATTTTTGAGGTCAAAGGCTGATGTTCGACGAGAAGGTCTCTGCTTTTATTAATCCCAAAGGTGTTCCATCAGGTTGAGGTCAGGGCTCTGTGGAGGCCAATCAAGTTCATCCACACAAAACTGTCTCATCCATGTCTTTATGGATCTTGCTTTGTGCGCTTGTGCACAGCCACGTTAATAACAGAAAAACTGTTTTCGTATTAGGAGCATGGAATTTTAAAAATATTAGCTCCTTCGTTCCAGTAAAATTAAAAAAAAAAAAAAAAAAGAAAAGAAAAGAAAAAAACTGAAGGAATAAGTATACCAAGGACTTTTGGACAGTTTACCTTTATGGGAACAAAACAGTTTGGGACGGTCCCTTCCATTTCTAACATGGCCACGCACAAGTGCACAAAGCAAGGTCCACAAAGAAATGGTTGAGAGAGTTTGGTATGGATGAACCTGAATGGCACCAACCTGATAGAACACTTTTGGGAAGAATTAGAGAAAAGACAAAGAGCCAAGCTTTCTCATTCAACGTGTGACCGCACAAATACGCTTCTGCGAGAATTGTCAAAAATTCCTCAGACACACCTGAACCTTGCGTAAATACATTTCAGAAATTTAAGCTGTTATAGGTGTAAAAGTTAGACCAATGTTATTGTAACTGGATTGATTAAGAAGGGGATGTCACTCCAGATCATATGTGAGTCATAGCAGATGAGCGTATACTTTTGACAATATTGTGTATATTTATAGCGAAGAAGTAGGAAATGACAAAGTCAGAAAAAAATCCTCACACCCTCAGAATTGTCATTAATTTTCCATTGACCAATTAAATGGTCAAGGACAAGTTTCTGATAACTCTACAAAAAAACTTGAGACACAAACCTGAGGAAGCTGTTGGGTCAGGGTCTGTGGTAACCAACTGGTCCTGCTCAGACAGCTTGTGTTTGCGTGTGATTCTGTGTGAAACAATGGCAGTGTAAAGCTCCTGGAGGTCTCCTCCAAAGTCCCAGATCCCATGATGGTCAGAGCAAACCACAGGAAGAGTCTGATGATGAGATCCAATGAGTGAGATTCCTGTTACACTGAGACCATTACTGTGATTCCCAACCAGTGTGCCAATCCCCCCCCCCCATTATGAGAGACAGCCCTGCGACAATTAATCAACAACTAATCTGTTAAATTAATCTATAACCTTTTTGATAAGTAATTAATGGGTCATTGTTTAACTTAAAATTGTACAGCTCTCTCAACTGTAAATGTTCTGATTTCTATAGTCCTCTATGAAAGTTGCTGTCTTATCTTTGGCTTTACATAAATAATTTATAAACATATTTTTGGAAAAGAATGATTAACTATTTATGACATGTCACAGTAACTAGGAACTGAAGCGTCATTACTTTATTGGGAAAAAAAATAGTTTCATCTATTGTGAAACTAGTTATTTGCAGTTGTAGGATGAATAATCAGTTATTGAGATGAACCTGAATGATCAATTCAAGAATATTCAATACTGACAGCCCTCAACACAACCCCCTCCCACTCTCCCTAAAAAAAAAAAAAAAAGCACTGCAGTGACCAAGTCCTTCTTTCCCCCCAATAGATAGCACAAACACTCCAAATTAGCTTCTCAAATATTGACCATGAGAAATTGGTGGTCCTCTGCTCACTCTCAGGGCCGTGGGGCTCTTCAGCACACTTTGGTCAGGCTTTGAGGTTTTACATTGATTTATTTTTGTGATTTGTTTGTTCAAATAGGTTGGGGTTGGGGGGGTGCTTAGTTCTGCTTTGGGCACAGAGGAACCAATGTACTGGGGGGGAAGGACGACCAACCAGAAAGCTTACCTTATACTGTATTTTTATTAACAGTGCACTTTCCCATTTACGTGCGGACCTGTTCTCCTGCCCCCCTTTAGATGACTGAGATGGTGAGCTCCATTTATTGGGAACACAATATTAACACGTACTGTATGACATTTTCTTGAGGATGATTGAGACAAACAGCGAATCACACCTTGGCTCTACCAGGTCGGCAACACGAGTCAATAAAAGAATGGCAGGACATCATCTTGCTTGCTTTACTTTTTTTTTAATCTTACATGTTTTGCTTCAGTAGCACTCAGGTAACAAACTCATCCAAGAAAGCAAGCTTCTTAACTTCTCCACATTGCAATTCACTAAAAGGATGAATCTGGAATCTCCTTCTCTTTTCTTATTATGGGACAAAGTCCTCAGAGGATGAAAGAAGCGAGACAAAGTGCTCACCTGGTAGCCACACCTCTCAATCCCGCCTCCTGCGGTGGAGGTGAGGAAGGCTAGAGCCTGTTGACATTTTACTATTATTAGCAAGTTACCAGCTCTGATTTTAGAAGTTGTTGTTTTTATTAAAGGGGGCCTGGGGAGGATGGTGGGGTGGGCTGGGGGTTTGCTGGTGCCAGCGAGTCTCACACTCGCTCACTTTGTCTCGTCTCTGTTGCCGACCTCATGTTTACTTTTTCCACACCATGTGACCTCAACTTCCTGCCCCGAATCAAAAAGTCATCTATGGCAAGCTACTTCATCCCTGAATTAACCATCAAATTCAACAAAGACAAAAATCAACAGACATCTTGTCAACATTTTAAAGACTGGCCTCTAAGTTTGTACTATCCAGGGGCACATTAATGACGCGCTTTCACAGGAAGTTGAAAGTGTTACCTTCAGAAAAGAAAAAAAAAATTAAAAAAAAAAATAACTTTTCACCATGATGTCACGGGTACTTTGTACATACAAACATGCATTTTGTGATTTCATGGGCTCAAGATGGGACCAAGGGCAGCTAGAGTGCAAAGGTCCTAATTTCAGATGCTCACTCACAACACGGGAGAACAATTCAGGAGCATCTAAACAAAACAATAAATGCGTCAAAAGATACTGTACATAAAGGTCTACTGTCCTTTGTTTCACTGACCAAGGGAAGAGCAATCCTGCGTAGTGTACCAAGGCAATCTTGTCAACACTTCCAATGGGGTAGTGTCAACCGCCGTTGTGTCACCCTGACCCACTCTGACCGTTAAGGCAGGATACAAGGTAGCCATGTTATTAACATTCTCACTTGAAATTGACCGATAGGGGGTACGGCATGTTAAGATCAGGCCTCTACTTCCTCCTTTTCAAAAAAATGATTTGCATTTTTTTTTGCCATCTTTTTCTTAATTGTTTCTTAAAAACATATTTAAATAATGATTCATTTATTCATTCATTCCAAAACATGTTAGCAGTTATCTTGAATCTCTTACGTTAACACTAATAATCAGGTTAACAAAATCAAGAGGTAACAATGAAACCTTCTACCATCTCAAAAACATTGCTAGAATCAAAGGTTTACTGTGTATAGCGGAGCTGTGAAATATTGGTCCCTTATGAACCATCTGGACTTCAGTCTCTGCTGCCAAGACAGGTCTCTGGTGTGCAGAATCAGAGCAAAATTTGTGAAGTCGTGTTTCAGTTCCATGCAGCTCAACTCAGGAATAGTCTTGATGATGTGAGACGGGACTTTTTTCTTACCTTTCTTCAATATTGTCAGTTCTAGTTGTCATAGTTCTGCTCTGTGTGTAAATAAGTGTTCTATCGGTGCTCTTTTTTGTTTTTTACTTTGTTCTAATGGATTAGAATTTCTTTTGATGACAAGTTAATTTTTGTAGAGCACTGTGAATTGTGGTAAACCTATAAATCGGTCACCTTGTCCTTACCTCCACAGAAATTTTTAGGTTCAATGATGTTTATTGAAACCGTTAACACCAGTCAGATGTAAAACCAAAGAAAACCAGACACTTTCTGGCACCATATTCAAATCATTTTCAGCTATGTGCAGTGGTGGGCAAAGAATGTTGGGAGAAGGGAAGTAACCGAGAATAGCAAAAGTATATTTCATTCAAAAACAGGAAAAAGAAACCCCACAAAGAATTCTGTGGGTTGCATTTGGAGGAGTTGTCGAACTGGGAATGCCTTTGAACAGTATGGTTGTGTCATCATCCTTCAAAAGGATGCATCTGTTGAATTTGAAAACAAAAGTTATTCCCAATAAACCCTTCTGTTCACTGATTTTTGCAAGGTTGAGTGTCTTTTTGGGAAGCTATTAACTTCTGGGGACGATGAACGTAAAGAAGAAGTTTGGTGTTCTGATTTTAACTTTGTGACCTTGCTTGATGAGAGAGGACTTCAGGATTTAGTTCGTCACACGTAGAACGTCAAAAAAGTTGATGTGGACAAGTGGGGGTGCAGGCTAATTCAACATGAACGTGAAGTAGGCTGCAAGATCTCACGAACCAATGCATCATGCAAAGATCCAAAGAAATTCAAGAAGAAATGAGGAAAAAAAATCATTTGAAATCCATCAGTCTGGAAAAGGTTACAGAGCCCTTTCCAAGGCTTTGGGGCTCCAGTGAACCACTGTCAGAGCCATTATCCACAAATGGAGAAAAGTGGGAACAGTGGCAAACCTTCCCAGGAGTGGACAGCCAACTAAAATTACTCCAGGATTGCAACAATGACTCATCCAGGAGGTCACAAAAGAACTACAAACCTGCTGGTCTTGCTGGGCTGAGTTCAGGTCAGTGTTCATGACTCTAGTAAAAGAAAGACACTAGAGAAAAATGGCATCCAAGGGAGAGTTCCCAGGCGAAAACCCCTGCTCTCAACAAAGAATACAAAGGTTGGTCTCACATTTCCCAAAAAACACCTTGATGATGACTTTTGGAGAACCAGTCAAGTCAAAAATTCAACTTTTTGGAAGGTGTGCTGCCGGTTATATGTGGTGTAAAAGTGAAATGAAAATTTAATAAAAGAAAATGATGCCAACAGTGAAGCATGATGGTAGCAGTGTGATGCTTTGCTGCTTCAGGACCAGGACAAATTCCTGTGATTGATGAAACAATGAATTCTGCTGTGTACCCAAAAATCCTGAAGGACGTCGTCTAGGCATCAGTTCATGCCCTCAAACGTGCCCTTGTTTATGCGTTTAAATCAGAAGTAAGAAACATTATTGAAACTACTAAAAGTTTTAGAAGTGTTCAAAATACTAAATTTCCTTTATTTGACTTCACCAAAACCTTCCTGATTGAGTACACGACCCATTTTACAGAAAGTCCTCCTGGACTACCTTTGCCACATTTTTCCCCTCACATGACTCAAAAGTTATCTACTTGAAGATCAGGTTGTAGTACACAGTCCATATTTCACACAGTACAGAGTGCTTACATTGAGAAATTATGATCAAAGGCATACTTGCCCCCATTGTGATAAAACAGCCACAAATTTAGATTTGCATTAATCTCAGACTTACGCGATGTTAATTTCATTTTGTTTCAGGTCCTACGCGTTTCATACCGTGTGTGTTAGGCAGAGAGCAACAATTACACATCACAGTGCTTGCATTGTATTTCAGTATGAAATGCTCCCAAGACTACCACCATTTGCTAAAAGTTTTCTCTCTCTCTCACATTCGTCTCAAATCGTCATCACGATCTTCCTGCTCAGTCAACCAAATAGCTTCGCTTCGGCTTCCTACTTCCCTCACATAAGTGTCATTAGTGCGTTGCGCCACATTAATGCCTGTTCGTCCTGTCCATTGAAACATTTTGGGACTGTCCCAGCAGTTCAATTAACTGAAAAATGTCAAAATCCGTGATTCACAAGGAAGCTTTTCACTGTGTTTTTATGAGCTGCAAAATGTTAATTTTTTACACAAATTGTGACGCAAATCTGCTTATTTGGAGCGTTATTGTCATTAAGTAGATTGACATCTGTATGCTCTCCAGTAAACATTCATGAAACTTTCAATCTCATGCCAACTCAGAAATGATCAGGCAAAGGTGAGTCAAAGTCACTGTTAATCACAGACCTCCTCACACTTGAGTCAGATGCACGTGGTTTGTTAGTATGGTAACAAAGACACGAACTGCGCTTGCAGAGAAGACGAAAAAAGCATACAAGAGCGATGAAGAGTTCGCCTTGATAAATATCGCACACAAACACCAAACGCCTTCCCCCATACTTGCATACGCTCACGCACAGAGCTAAAATTGGAGTGTGGTTATCTCTGTAATGCAACATTTTCATTCATTTCATTTGGGTCTCAAGTCTGAGGGCGGCCTTGTCACTGCCCAGAGGAATTTGCCACCAGAGTCCAGAAACCAAGTCTTTGTCTGTGCCTTCTTCTGTGGTGTTTACCAATCAAATGATGTGACTAGCCAAGAAGGGAAAAATAGACACCCTCTACAGTACCACATGCATTTGTCTACCACTTTGGAAACGGATGGAAATTTCCGTCCAAAAGTGTGTATCACCTGTTAATGTGATTTGCTTGCCTGCAATTTGTCTAAACCAATATTTTATCTCAAGATAACAACATTTGTTGGATCTGAGCCAGATTTTTTTTTCTAGCCGATATGCCAACGCTGAGCCCACAGAAAGATCCATAATACAGTCAAAGGCCTGAAATAAATCTGTGATACAAAAGAGTAAGTGGCACACCTTGGACATTCCTCAAGTAGATATGAAATGTTAAATCACTTACACATATGCATGCATGCACGCATGAGGAGTCAGGGGTCAACAAAGGAAAATACAAGAAATTCCACACCTCAACACAGTAAACAGACAGCTGCTAAAGATTTGAAGTAAAGCGACACCACAAGGTTCTTTTCTGGGCCTTGTGAGGACAGTGATAAAAAGACATGGCAATACCATAACGTGTGAGTTGACCTCCCACCTTTTCCAGGAAGCTGTCTTTGTAAATGTGCCGCTCAAAAATGTCCGTCTGCAGGCGTGCTGCACACAAGAACAAACATTTTAGCTCTAAATTTCACCAAGACGTCAAATGTACTTTTTTGGGTGGCAAATGTCCAAGCATTCTCCAATACCGTAACGAACTAACAAACCCATCCTTCTCATTTGACCAAGGTGAAGCCAATGAGAAAACAGGAAATGGCTTGAATTATTAGTGAAGCTGGCTAAAATTATGATTTTAATTTTGATTCTACAGTCGTAGTTTGAATGTGTGAAGTATCAATGGAAAAAAAAAGGTTAAAAAAAAGGCTACATGTGCTATTGTGGTAGGTAGACAGAACACCAGCCATTATGAATTTTCCTTTTTTGCTGAAATGGATAGCTCACTGTCGAGGTGACATGAGCTAGCAGGCTAGACTTTGTTTTGATAAATTACTCAAAGACAAGCCAAGCACAATTTTATAAACAAAAGTCAGAAAAAGCCTTTCAAAAACTCGATGTAGGTTTGATTCCCAGTGGCTATTAAATCTTTTTCATGTTTCCTAAAAACATCAGTATGATACAAAAATGTTTTTGCACTTTTTTTCGTGGCCTAAGAACACCCAGCAGAGTACAAAATAAATGGATTTAAAAAAAAAAATAAATAAAATGTTTGAAAAGCTTTAAGTGGGAAGGAACCTCAAATTTCTTAATGGAAGAATACGTATTATGTGTAAGCACTAATCAAAACACGGTATTCTGGTTATTGTATTCATGAGATAAGAATCAAACTGAATAATTCAATCACCAGCAAACTCAAGGCACTGCCATTTTAGGGAATATCAAGCAACGCTGAACTTAATGTCAACAACATTTTAGCAAGTTCAAATTTATGGGAGGCTGACGAGTTATGTTGAATTCTTATTCCACTAATTCAATATTAACTAGAATACCATGTTTGCATGAATGGTGGCACAAACATTCTTGCAAAAAAATAATTCAGGGTTTCCTTCTCTTTTTAAGTTTATCCTGACTTACTTCACTGATGAATGAGGTGAATGTGACCAATTTTGAGTTTTAACTGGAAACTAATTTCTAATTTATATGTGAGGTCCTTTAAATTCTGTTTTTATTGTATTTACCACATCGACTCCAAATATCCTCCTCACCCAAAGGTTCCACTGAATTATTATTTATATATTGTTTTTTTGTTTACTGAAAACTGAAACAAACCTTTTGAGGAGTATAGAGGAACCTTGTTTTTCATGATTTATCCAGTCTTTTAAAAAAAAAAAAAAAAAAAATTCAAAGTTGTGCATGGACGCTATGAGAAGGCGCTTAATTTCAGGAAATGAGTAGCCATGCAGATGAGTTTGGTATGGACCATTCTCTAATTGACAAAAACTGTGTGTGTAAAAAAAAATGCGGCTGAAAGTTTTGCGAAAAAATAAGTTGAAAACTGAATCTTCTAAAAATCGACGCAAACGTCAATTTAGGTTTCAGCTTCAGTGCAATTATAAACAATTTTTTGTTATGGGCTCAAATCACATCCTGCCTCCCAGCAATATTATGGTCTATGCATAATTTGAATGAAAGAACAAAGCATAGACCTGAATTAAGCAAATAAATATAAATTTGTGTTCAAAATTAGCAAGCTGTGTGTACCTCTGCTGAGTGTGGCTCCATTCTCCTTGTAGTCCTGGATCTCAGCATCCTTCCTGCTCACCAAGTCTCCCAGCTGCTCCACCTGGCGGTTCAGCACGTGGCTCATGGACAGCAAGGGCTGTACCAGATGAAGACACACCTAGAAGAGAAACCATCAAAGCGGACCACTCATATTCTATCATGTGAAACGTTCAAACCTTTAACATGCTTACTCGGGAGTTCAAAATAAAATGCCAAGTGTACCACAGTGACGGGAGCAGGGGTGCAGCGAAACTCCCAATAGAAGGGAAGCCCTGCTAGCTTGCTCTTCAGCCTCAAAATCAAGTCACCGGCATCCAGTTGCATCACAGAGATCGCAGCTTCACCTTTGGGAGGCACATCACTGGCAGACAAACACGGCTGAACCACCTCGCACAGGTGCGAGAAGAATGCTTTGACTGGGGCTTGCAGACGCTTGTTCAGCTCCTGGCACAACCAATTAGCAAACAACCATGTTTGTAAGATGGGAAAAGCACAGTCATGTAATCCATATGTTGTATAAATTATATGCTTGGAATTTGTTTTAACGTCTTTACAACAGGTGCATAGTCTTTACAGCATATGGTGGGTAAAACTGCTTTAAAATTGTTTTTTTTATCGTCTCTCTGTATTGCTAATTTGCACATATTGTTGGTGGCTCTGGAACATATCTACCCACACACAACAATGTTCACTGTAATCATCCAAAATTGCCCTGTGAATAAATTGTTCTGAATCTGTCCACCTGAGCACGGGTCTGGATGCCTGTCGAGTGCAAAGTCTCCTCCCACACGCAGTGCAGGTCAGTCAACAGGATGTGGTACCTTGTCTCCCCAAAGAAACACTTGGCAAGCAGTTGGCAGCTATCAATGGCAACAGGAAGCCAAGGTTTCTGCAGAAGAACATCTGTGGATGCTCCAGTGGCCTCCATATTGAGCCAGGGGGCCAACAGTTGGTGCTAACAGGCTGCAACTCAGAGATGAGAGGATTAAGTATTACAATTAAAATAAATGTCAAGAAATGACAGCAAAGGCCCACACCATTTCATCATTTCAAGTCAATTGAATTTTTGTGGTACCAAGTCACAACAGAAGCTCTCTCAAGAAACCTCACACAGTCTGGTAAAAAAAAAAAAAAAAATATTCAGAGAAGGGTTGAGACACAGCAGAGAGACGGGGAAGTTGGGCGATGAGTGAATATTGGGAATCCCATTACGATAACCAACAGCCACCTGTACTATAGAGCTCATGCACCTATGTCATCAAATCACGTCACTGGCCGGAAGTGTCGGTCAAACAAACCATTCTTAATGCTAAGTCGATTGGATACAACACGAAAATATGTCTAATAGCACGGAGCCCAGAGTTTTGTCCAATACCATTAAAAATTTAGAAGGTGATAATAAACGAAGGTACGTGGAAAAATGAGAAACACTTGCCATAGAGGACCCATATTTAATGCCGAAGTTGATGTTTTCGCCGATAAGAAATTGGACTATTACGCCGCTTACGCTTGTCTTGGACAACTGGATCTACACATGTCGAGATTTACACGGATGAGTTTGAAAGCGTAGAAAGAAAAAAAAAGACAGCGAGTCGGCTCCTCTGTACACGAAGCGTGTTGGGGCCACATGTTAAACTTCGGTATATATCTCCATTCCAGATGTTTTTTGTTTTTTTTTTAAATATGCATTGTTCTCAAATGAGTCCAATGCGTATTTAAAAAGAGAAAATAAACCGCTGGGATAGGCTTCAGCCCCCATAGATGTAAGCAAGTTGCGGCCACACGAACTTCAGTAAACCTCTGTGTGAACGACGGTTTATTTTCTTTTTTTTAAATACCCATTGGACTCATTAGAGAACAATGCATATTAGAAAAAAGGAAAGAGGTTTACCGAAGATTAACGTGTGGCCGCAACACACTTCGTGTACGTTGGAGACAACTCGCTGTCATTTTTTTTTTTTAAACACATTGTTCTCAAATGAGCCAATTTAGCATTATAAATACTTCTTGGGAATTTGAGATTGAGAATAATTCCCACCTGAAATGAAGTGATCCCTACACAGTCGTGTGTAATGGGCACCAGCCATCACATTTAATTGCCAAAATCCATCATCTTTTCTCATCTTTTCAGCTGGTAGTCTATAGAATGATCTCTTTGAATATCTGTCTCGTCTGTTGTAACAACGAACAGCAGAAGTCTCGGGCACTGTGAATATTGTGCTCCAGTTCAATGTCCCCCACACTGTCGAGCAGCTCTTTTTGACCGGCAATATGGTGCTGGGAAAATTGTGACGTCACATGCAGGGGCTTTACATATATTCAAAATATCTCACGACACACACATAAAATCCAAAATACTGCTGCTCAAAAGACATTTAAAGGTGGACTTCTGTGACGCAACTCAATCACATTTCAGCAAGTGTCTCTTTTAAATGGTTATTTGCCCTTGAGTGCAATTGTGACTCAGCCAAATCAATGGAATAATCTTTTAACCAACATTTATCCTCTACTCACTGAACTTTTAGGAATGCACGTTCAAATTCCATGCAAAGATGTGTACATGTCGTGGCTGCTTTCAGGTGGTGGGTCGACGAGACACTTCCTGCGAACAAGACATCTCATTTCATTTCTAATTTTTCACTACTGTGAACACAAAACAAGTTCACCTCCTTCTGGTTTGAAATGAGCAAAAACAAAGTGCGTAAAAGCAAACGTAGGGCCATACTTACAATTCCGGGTAGAGGCAGTCAAAACAGACGTCACTTCATTGAAGACAAAATTCCAACATTAAAATTAATTTTGCCGGCTGATAAGGCAGGTTTAGCTATTGCTGTTTATTTTTCTAACGTAAAGGCATCCATTACAGTCATAAAAGTAGCTTAAACAGTTGTGAATACAGCAGCTTGTAACAAAGTAGGCAAAACAACAACAACATTAAAAAAAAAAGCCTTTCGGCTAATGAAACATGAGCTCCAGCCGCAGTTGCTCCTCTATTCCTTTTTGTACTGTCGAGTACATACACCGACGTGAAACAAGACAATCCTTTAGAGTTCCGCTGTCATCAAAAAGATCGCGAAATTTGGAGTTTCAACTTGTATGCGGGGGCATAGGAGTCACTTTACACGTATTGAGGGAATTTTTTTTTTCGGTTTAATGTAAACACTTCCAATGCATAATGTTATCAAACAGAATGCACTTTCAGTGTTGGTTAGATTTATTTGTTGATTTAATATTTTTTTTTAAGAAAGGAAATGGCAGTGAGGGGTGCACGGTGGGGTAGCTGGAAAGTGTTGGCCTCAGAGTTCTGAAGTCCCGGATTCAATCCCGGACCCGCCTGCGTGGAGTTTACATGTTCTGCCTGTGCATGCATGTTTTTTCTCCGGGCACTCTGGTTTCCTCCCACATCCCAAAAACATGCAACATTAATTGGACACTTTAAATTGCCCCGAGGTGTGATTGTGAATGCAAGTGTTCGTCTCGATTTGCCCTGCGATTGGCTGGCAACCAGTTTAAAGTGTACGTGCATGCATCGTGGACTTTTACATTATTTAACCACAAAGACAAATTGATTGCAGCACTTAAACACGAAAATATTTATTTATAATTTCACAGTTATAAAATATTTTCTCATTAATATTTCTCTTTTTTTCATTTTCTTAATTGCATGAGGTATACGACAATATAACCAGTTTAATGGCACACAGAATAATGACAGCTCTCCAGATGTCATGGGTGGTGTCAATAATCCTCAGAGCACTATCCCTCTAATCATATACTTTACCAAGTAGTAAATTATTTGAAGTAGATCCATTTTTTTAAAGTTTAGCTTCGTCCAGCATCCACTTCCCAAAACATAAACATGATGTATTCAACACCACAATTTACAACAGGTCACCACATGAGCATAAGCTGAAAGGAATCGACTTGAGGCTCCCACAAGAAAACCGTCACATGATCTTCAGGGTAGATTTGTGCAGGTACAAGTCATACTGGAATTGTAACTTAAATAGTGGCACATCCAAAAGTTACGAGGAAGTAGTAGGGCGGGACACGGCATCTTAAAGGTCCCATATTTTGCCAAGCCACCATTTTCTGGAATTTGCCATATAATATTGTATCTATGGTGCCTGAGTAAACATGAATTAAAAAGGTCTATGCATTCCTGCGTTTCTGACACTTTTCCGATAAAGAGGTTTGTAATCAGCTCATTTGAATTTCTTGAGTTTATCTGTATCACTAGCAAAAAGCCAGCAACCCAGCGCTGTCAACAAACATGTGCGCTCTCACAGGAGGGGCTTCTGCACAGAGGCAACCAATCAGAAAAAATGGGGCGAGGGGGCGGTCTCAGCCAAATATGGACACCGCAGCTACAAAACTGGGTCAAGCAGAAGTAGCTGGCAGAAGGGCCTTTTTTGGACAAAACCAAGTTGTTGTTTTGTTTTTTATTAAATTGACACATTTATCCATGTCAGTCAGTCTATGGAGGTCTAAATAGCTAAAATATGTGACCTTTAAAGAGTATATGTAGTATAGTTTTTCCAAGATTACTCATGCAGCTGTGTTATAATATGAGGCAAATATTATGCCGTAAATAATTCAACATGACATACGGCTTTGTGCCTGTACAAATCCTCCCCAAAGGTTACAATTACAGGCTTTTTTTTATTTTTTCATGGCGTGACATCACTGTTAACTTTCAAGGCAAAAGGCAATCAAGAGAGAAACGAGTTCAGAGGTCGTCAGACAGTGGTCGAAGACCACTTTACTGAGGCAGAGCTTTAAGGATGGCGTTCACCTCCTCAGCCACAGCAGTCAGGGCAAATTCAAACTGGTCCTAAAAAAAGGTGAACATTTTTTATGACACCTATCTTGAAAATGTTCCTTGTACACAAATGTTTACCTTGGTGCGAACCATTCCAGGCCTCTGGTCACGAACGTGCTCCAGTGTCGCAGCAATGTCGATTTCCTTCACACCTACAGAACAGAAAACAAAAAACAAAAAAAAACAATCTTGCTCATCAATTTGGATCAGGACATTTTTTTTTAATGTTAACACTCACCTTTAGCCATACGATTTAGAACCATATCGATCAGGATGTAAGTACCAGTGCGGCCTGTTCCGTTACTATGGAGACAGTGACAAAATGGGGAAACCAGCACTCACAGCCTTTAGTGTCTTTCGGTGTATACACAGGGATTGAAATGTAACTCCCCATTTGAAAATACAGTACTTACAGTATGTGAATGGTTTGATGTTTTTCTCTTTGCTTGTATTTGTTCTTTAATGCAAGAGACGTGGCAGCACGGTGGCGCAGACCTAGCTTAAGGCTAACAAACAATGAAAAACGCCATAGATGGACTAACCAATACCCTGCCTCCTGCCCGATGACAGCTGGGTTAGGCTCCTGCACTCCCGTAACCCTTGTGAGGATAAGCGGCTAAGAAGATGGATGAATGGATGTGGGAGAAGTCAATGTTTTTTTTTTTTTGTCTGTTTAGGATTTTGGAGTCATTCACTAGATCACAACACCACGAATGCAGAAAGATAACTTCCCATGATGCAAGATGAAATCTGGTGCATCGTCAATGCTTGGAGGAATGTTGAAGATTCGATGTTCACGCAAGAAAGAGTCCAATGACATTGACAGTCGCATTCACAATCATTTTAGAGTTTCCAATGAATGCATGTTTTTGGGACGTAGGAGGAAACCGGAGTGCCTGGAGAAAACCAACGCAGGCACGGGGAGAACGTGCAAACTCCACACAGGCGGTGCCGAGATTGAACCCATGTCCTCAGAACTGTGAGGCCAACGCTTTACAGCTCTTCCACCGTGCCGCCCCTGTTCAATACATTTAAAGCTGAATTATTAAGTGCAGTTTTTATCTCATATGTGACCAGCGTAAACATTTAAGCCTTTAGTAATGTTTCACGGCTTACCATCAGGTACTCTACATTTTAGAAATAAAAACATCTCTTGTTTTTGGCCCATCACGTTAGTGTATTTCAGTGTTGGTAATGACAATGATACTTGCAGAGTTAACAACTTTTTCACTTGACTTTAAGAGACTTCAGGACCACTGATTTGCGGCCTCTTCGTCAGCATTGTATAGTGACCCGTTGAAACATTCAAAGGCTTTTCTTCATAACAGAAGCCAATTAACCTGTGTACAGTAGTGCACACCGAGTAAGTCAATTTCTGAGTAAACTGAGACATGATCATCATTACTTCATTATAGATAGTTCTTGTGACAATTTAGTTTGGTGTTGTGCTGTGATTTTTCTCGTACTTTATATGTCTTGCTTAATAAAAGTTGGGAAACACTGCATTAAAGAAAATGTGACAATGTCAAGAAATAGATTATTTATACGTATTTTAAAAAGGGGAGTTTTAAGATGAACATCATATCAAACCTGCAGTGGACGATGATGGGGCATGAGCGTCCTCGGTAGCATTTATTCACCTTCCTGACGAAAGACAAATAGGAAAATGTCATTCAGTGAGAAAACATGCAAGGTCAAAGTTCAATATTTGAGTGATGGGCTTCTTGCTGCAGCCACATCAGTCTGTGATCATTTTTGTGACTATGCAACTGGACTCAGATTACTAGCTGCAAACCACAAGAATGACACAGACAGATATGTTAAACAATAAACCACTGGCATGAAGGGTGGAGCGGAGGACAAAATATGTGTACTTCAACACAGTATTGTTTCTTTTCTGGGTATTTTTGCAATCACCTCTTTGTTTCTAGACTCAACAGGCCAAATTCACCAACTGTGGGGACACACAGATTAGTGCTTTAAGTGTGCACAAATCTGTGATTCACCAACACTGTTGCTGCAGTTACCTTGAAAACGTAACCTAGTTACTTCATTGATTACTTACTTGACTTTAAAAGTAATGTTGTTTATTGATGACATGATTTCAAAAGTAATCAAGTTAGATGACAAGCAACGTTATTAACAGCACCTGCAGAGTGGCAGTGTCATTTGTCCACAGTACCAAAAGAGCATTAGCCTAACTGTACACATTACTTGGTAATACACAGCACAAGAGTCACGGAATTACATCAACATGAACCCTAACCCTGAAATTAAATACATAAGTGTCCCAAAAACCAGCCCACCTCCTCCCACCGTCCTAGAGTCAATACTTTGTTACACATCACTGTGATCATTGTTCGTCATTATGATTGTACTTGTTTTTGTTCATAGTCTCTGAACGGATTTAGAAAGTCCTCAGACGCTGCGTCGAAAAACTTCCAACCTCTGCGCATTGACTGAGGTGCATCACACAGATGTCCTTTGATTGATAAATACGGGTACGGTTTACACAGATAGCAGCTCACAGGGACAATATCGCCATTTAGAGGTCATTTGAGTTAGCCAGTACACACATCATGAATTTGACCATTTTGCATACACACTCAATGTGTCTGCGAAGCGAGAACATTTCTACGTATTTATTAGGAACGCCATGGTAATTTTTGGGGACCTCACTGGGGTTGTACCTGCGGAAGTCCAGTAGAGGACGTGTGGAGGTGGGGATCCCGTGAGCCGGCCAGCTGAGGAAGTGGAACTGAGTGAGGGTTCGGGTCTCTTGCGTGTGAACATTTTTCAGGTAGAAGCTTCGCACCAGAAAGTCATTGCACCAGATGTGCTCGGACACCAGGTTCACCTGCAGATGTGAGTTGTGGGAATTAGTCAGGTACAAGGACTTAAATACATTCTTCAGGTATCTACCTGCACTTTTTACTTTTTCTCAAGTGAAGGACCTTAATCAGTACTTCTACTATTGACAGCGAAGCCCTTGCTTGTTTTCCATTCAAACAACTCAAAGGTTTAAAAAAAATGTGATGAAAAGTAAGTTTGCTCAAGATGTTGCGGGCAAACAGGAAGGCTTGATCACAAGACAGTTTTTCAACGAGTGGGTACACAACATTGTGTCCTTGAGAAAAACAATGGCAATTGAGGTGGACAACAAAGACATTGAGGAGCTGGTGTAGGCCCATTCAGCTGAGTGAATGACTCGAGAGCTGTTGCGCCTGCAACACGAGTAGCTGGAGACAATGGTAAAGGAAATGTCATCCAAAGAGGATGAGGGAAGGGAGGAAGTTCAGAGTTCTGCCATAAAATAAGTGTTCACTAAGTGTGTGTGTGTGTGTGGGGGGGGTGATTGGAAAGAAATTCCACCCAGGTACAGCAGTGGTGAAGAGAACAGTGAACATTGTTAATGATGTCACTTTAGGAAAATTCTGCAATGAATGCTGAAACAGTTAACATTTGGATGTGTTTTTTCCTTAGAGAGAGAAGTAAAACGACTTCAGAGAGAGATCTGGTTGAAGTAAAGAAACAGAAGGGGGAAAAAAATCCCAGAAGGAGAATTACCCAGTCAAATCGAGGGGCTGACTCCGCTTCTAAGGAGTAACCCTTTCGCCTTCCCTCCCTCCACATCCATCCACTGATGCCATCGCACCGTGACCAAAAGCTAAATTATACACATTAAATTGATTTAATTTTTTCAAGTATGTTTACAATTAATATGCACTTTATTTTTTAAATACAGGTTGTACATGTTTTTACATAAATGGCAATTAAGTAGGAAATTTACTCTCTAGCAGTTGGGAACGGATTAAACTCATTTGCATTATTTCCTATGGAAAAATATGTTTTGGACGGTGAACAAAATTGGACTTTGAACACTTATTAAGAATAAATTGTATTCACTTGAGAACGTCCCACTTTCCCGACACACTGTAACGATGCGGATTGAGGGTCTGGCTGGAAACTTGGAGCTTCAACTGAAGAACAGAGCGGCCAACTTTGACTATTTTTCTCTGGCATTGGATTAGAGCTGCGATGCATGTGACACTGCCCGGATGCTCATCTTCTTACATGGGATAACTGCAGACTTTCAGGCTGAAATGGGACGAGTTGGGGTGTGTGACAATAGAGGGTTGTCCAAATCTGACTGGGAAAAATGTTGGACTTTTGAAGAGAATGAGGGATAAGGTAACAGAAATGAACCCTGTGCAGAAATTGAGATGCTTACATTGTATTACATCAGGAGGTTTTGTGTAAATCAATGCTAAAGATGAACCTCGTTGTCACTAGAAAAGTTCATTTCATCAGAGTGACAGCATTAAATCACAGACAGTTTGTTGCACTTTTGGAGGAAAATTAGAGACAACATTGTGACATAAGCTACCGTCAGGTGGCTCAGTCTAGGCAAATGACTGAAAAGTATTTGGGATCTGAGAGACCAGATTCAGGATTTCTGTGTGAAGAAAGGACATGACTTCCCACAGTTTACAGATGAAGATTGCGTGGCAGATTTTGGATTTCGTGTGGATGTGAATGCACCATTGAATGGTAGTAATGGTAGTCATGGGTCACGTTAATGAATGAGGAAGTGGCAATTGTGCTGAACGGCTACCGCACGGGACAAAAAGATATGAGTTTGATTGTACTTTAAGTACTGAGCGTTAGGATTTGCCACATCTGGCAGATACAGACAGGCAGGCAGACAGACAGAACAATAAAGCCATTGACGTGACATTCAGGATGTACGAGCTGCTGAACTCGCCTCATAGATATGGTAGAGCGAGGAGCCTTCATCTGGCCAGTAGCGGTCACATTGTTTCTCTCCCTCTTCCACCAGAGCGGTCATCATGACGATCACCGTGCAGCCAGTCTCCCACACCATCTGCACACCAACACATAGTGAGGCACTATAACCATGTAAAAATTATTTAATGCATTTAAATAGTTTTTGTAGGTATCTGCAGTCAATTCTCATATTTTTTTAATACTTTTTTTGGCTTACATTTGTCAAAATCTCATTACTTCTTATCTTGGCACAACATTCAGCCATATTTCAGCCATTGTTAATGAACACGCCATAAAAGTATTTGAACTCCAAGCAAAGTGTTGATCGAAGTGTGTCACTGACCTGCCAGAAGTCAGAGATGGTATGGGACAAGGGGCCCTGGGTGGCGATATAGGCCGGCATCCGAGGGTCATGGTCAATCTAAAGTGAGGGAAAACCACGATGAGCTGATAGCCAAGTGTCCATGCAAACCTTGTGCAAAGATGATTTTGATCAAAGTTTCTCAAAGTAGGGTCTCACTATAGTACTGGCGTTGATGTAGTCAGTCCGAGAAGGGTTGATCTCTGGTTTAAGCTTCACCCTGGCGTGATCATCTATAGAAGAACCAAGATACTGTATGAATCAAATATGATGTGTTCCATTGTGACGACAAAGCTCTTGTGAGGACTGACAAGGCAGGGAGTGATGAAAGCGGTTCTTCTTGGTGTTGGGCTCACTCTGAGCCACAGAAACACTGCTGGGCTCCGCCTGGTAGGAACAGAGTGCATCCCACTCTTTCAACAGTCGGTCTTTGTTTCTCAGGTGGTCCTCCATGTATGCCTTTTTTTTAAAAAAACAAGTCATGACAGTTAGTGTCTTTCACAGACACTAATCTGAAAAAAGTTCCTGAAATCAGGCTTTGTTTGGGGGCAAATTTTAGGATGAAACTAAAATAACCTTGACAAGTGATCTTTATTTGAGATGCTTTAAAACTGTTTGAATCAACCTGTTCAACATTTCAGTTTTTCTTCCAAAACTTGATGTCCTCTAACAAGGAGCTGAATGTCAACATTGAAATCCAGTTTGATTTGCCATGTCCTCTTCATCATGTTGGTCACATTTTGACATCATGAAACCAAGATGGCTGTACTTAACCTACCAAGACTGATCAACAGTACGAGGATTCTAATAGGAAGTGGTCACTAAGCTTATGACCTCAAGGAGTTTCTTTTAGCAGCTTGGAACAGCAATTCAGAGAAACTAAAATAGTTACAGAAAGGCGCAGAAGGGGACAGCCTTAGAAATTGAATATTATTTTAGGTTCATCCTGATAATAACCCAAAACTCATATCCGTTCCTTTTTGTGAGTAGTGTAGTTAGGCATTCATTACTAATGAGCTGATTATTGGACACAACTTTGATGACTTCAAGCACAAAAGAAGACTTGTAGAAGTTACCAGAATCATGTGCCCAGTGGAGATGTCCATGTTGGCCTGTGCAGGCTCCTCGCACCACGACGGCGTGCTGCTGTGAGAGCCGGGACTCGGCTGCGCTCCGTCACTGAACTGGGACGACACGCTGCTCACTCTTGAGTCAGTCCCCCCGACTGCGCCGGCTCCTTTCCCGCCACCAGGTGCTGTTCCTCCGTTCGGCCCCGCCACAGCACCCAGGGCGGCGGCTTCCAGGCGTCCGAAGGCACCTTTGGACGCCATATGCTGGCGACACAGGTCCTGGTGAGCCAGTTATGCGTGTGTTTTGTTGTTAACCAGTTTTAAATTTCAAAGCCCTGGCAACATCCTGCCTATCATTACCGGTGTTTCCCAATCTTTATTAAGGCAAGGTCACACCAATTTATTTATTTTTAATCAAATCTATTAAAATTCCCAGGTTTTGCATGATATCAAACAGCAGAACTGATCTACGTTGTCAAATGACACAAAATACCAGAAAACATTCAACGTCACATTTTATGGTCTCTATATTCTGTGGGGTTCCTCACCTGGTACTCCTGATGGCTAAAGCTTCCACCCTCGACCCCTAGGCCCAACTTCTTGGCTGCCAATCGGTGGGCATGGTGACGCAAGCAGGTGACGCTCAGGGCCGCCACCAAGATGCCCCCTATGCAAGCGAAAGCCACCAGGGTAGAGGAAACCCAGCGAGAGCCAGGTCGGACTCTGGTAGCCAGGGGCAACGCTTTGCTGTCATTCTTCACTTGCTGAAGATGAGTCAATAGAATAAAAAAATTAAAAAAGACCTAATAACCTTGTTAGCGACCTATGCACTCATTTTCTCTATTCCTCGTTCTCGATTGCCCGTGATTTCATCATCTAAATTGCTGCATTTTCATATTTCCCATTTAAAAACTTGGGTCAAGTATGGCACCAAGCACACTAACGGCACTTCAGATTGCACAATGGCTCCTTAAACTGGGTTGAGGAGGCTTGCAATTGACAAGTGCGTTTTGTCTCTTGACATTTCCACTATGTTTTCAGACACTTTTGACTTTCACAATAATTGTCCATAGTTAGGATAGGATTAGAAATGAGCTCATTAGAGGTACAGCCAAATTTGGATGTTTTGGAGACAAGATTCGAGAGAGCAGACTTCGATGGTTTGGACATGTTCAGAGGCGAGAGAGTGAGTATATTAGTGGAAGGGTGCTGAGGATGGAGCTTGCCGGCAAAAGAGCGAGAGGAAGACCAAAGAGAAGGTTTATGGATGTGGTGAGGGAAGACATGAGGGCAGTTGGGGTTAGAGAGGAAGATGCAGGAGATAGGCTAAGATGGAAAAAGATGACACGCTGTGCCGACCCCTAACGGGACAAGCCGAAAGGAAAAGAAGAAGAAGTTAGGCTAATGCATTTGGAAAGTGTGTGTTACATATTTAGTTTCTCTGATTGTACGTACAGATTTAAAAAAAAAAAAAAACGCAAGCTGAGGCACAGTACAGTGACTCAAAAAAAGGGGTGTGTGTACGAGACATCACACAAGTTCATGTTGCTGCTGTTGTTGTATGCAGATATATTGTCGGTGGCTGCATTTCCAAAATCAAGTACCAAGTTGGTTCATTCCGTCTAAAATGGGAGACATGGTGAACGACTGGCGAGCACATCTGCCTCACAGTTCTGAGGACACAGGTTCAAATCCAGCCTCGCCTGTGTGGAACTTGCATGTTCTCTCGGTGTCTGTGTGGGTTTTTGCCGGGTACCCCGGTTTCCTCCCACAGCCCAAAAGCCTGCATGGCAGGTTAGTTGAAGACTCTAAATAGCCTGTGAGTGTGCTTGTTTTGATTGGCTGGCAACCAGTTCAGAGTGTACACCCCCTTGGTCAGAATCAGCTGGAAAAGTTTCCAGCACTCCCGCAACCCTACTGAGGATAAGCGGTAAAGAAAATGGATGGACTACCAATCGAAACAAGATCACTGGAGCTTTAACATCAGCTTCAAACATGAAGTAAAAAAAAAAAAAGTAAGACTCTCTTCTCAGAGTTGTACCCACATGTGCCACTTGTTTAGCTCAGAAATTTGTCAATCTGACTGTAATGTCAATGCTTCACCAGCCATAAATCAATGAATAAATGTAAAGTATCTGTCTTTCTATGTATCCGTCTATCTATGTATCCGTCCATAGTATGTTTGTGTCATGTCACCTGGCCTTCCAGCTTCTCTTGAATCTTTAGGCTTGTCTCAGCTTCCAGGATGGTCTTATCTGCAAGTGAGCAGGTGAAGACTTTAGGACCAGTTTGTTATGGATAGATCAATATGGCAAACATGCAGTAGCGGTGCAATAGTTACCTTCTTTCTCTGATGGGTTTGGGTTGGTCCCGTGGGAGATCACTGGGGCCAATACACTGGCAGAAGGACAGAATAAAGTATTTGCTAGGAAAAGCATTGTAAACATTTTGTTCAGAGAAAACATTTGGTTGTTGACAATCTAGATATACTAACTCTTCAGGTTTCTTCTTTCCCAGCTTGGCGACCAAACCAGAGCTTGTAGCCTTTTGGACATCTGCTGGTTTGGAGGACTTCATTATTGGGAGACCGTCTGTGGCATCCATCTTGTGGTCCATGAAACCCTGTGTGATCTGATAATTTAAAAAAAAAAAAAAAAAAAACAGAGTTACTCTCACAATTAAATGTATGAACTGAGCCTGTTAAATTAATTATATATAGAGGCTTTGGAAATCTATATTTCATTTAGATGAGTGGTCATGGCAGCCTACTTTCTTTTGGAGTTATGAACTTAAACCTCCTGGAGATTTGTACCCAATTTGCTTCCTTTTTCCCCCCAATCAATCAATGCAGTGTCAATGCAAATGTAATTCAAATTCCCAAAGGTGGGGATTTTTGCCTGATTTTGTAATTCCCAAAACATGGTTGTAGCCCACCACTTGGCCAGCAAAAATTTCAAAAAATATACAGCCTCAGAAACGTGCCTCTGTATGGTGCTGCTCGTCGGTACATGGAGAAAGACTTTCCTAGATGGTGGGCGCACGTTTTTAATATGGAGGCCTTTTTTGGAAGAGGACGGCTACGCGTACTTCTACAAGGGCCGTGTTTACGGTCATCGTGGTGCAATGCTGCAGGTGAGTGAACTTAAAGCCTCTACGAGGCTCTCCTTCACCACGTGCGTGTGTGTGTGCGTCTCCCCTGCGTTTCCGAACACAGTCAGGTGACTGTTGCATGAAAGATTTGCAAAGGTTTTATAATTAAAGATTTAATTAATGTTGTAATCTTAGTCTTAAATATTAACACTGTCTACATATTTTAATCATTCTGCAACCCAGTTACACATCCATGAAAATTCCTGGTGTGTGTGTGGGGGGTTGGCAGTGGTTGGTGGGGTAGGATTTGTTCCTACTTTGCAGTTTTTCACATTTCGCAGGGGGTTCTGGTCTCCATTGACTGCGAAAAACAAGGGATTACTGTATATTAGTGTAATGTTGTAATAATGACATGTGTCACACTCACCTTCTTCCCTGAGCCAACATTGTTTCCATAGTTTTCTGAAACAGACACATCACAACAAGATAATTATTTGCTTCAGATTATTTTAGGAAACAAATATGCATCAAAATGATCATGAATCATGTTTCTTTGCTGAAGTACGAGATAATGCATCGAAAGAGTCTGCGAGGAGCACGATGCTGAGACCTTTCGAGGCTTTGGGGCTGAAGGAGCTCTCCAGGTGAAGCTGCTTGAGCAAAGCTGGAAGTTTGTCTCTCTGATCAGGGGACAAATCCTGGATATTCAGGCCGTAGCGGTCCAGCAGCTGATCCAGACGCTGCACAGACCGTGCTGGAAAACAGTTCAGTTCTACAGTGGTTATGACTGCATTTCTTGGGAAAAGTCATTTTTGTCCTTAAATCTATATTTTTATCGTTGAATACAATGGACCTTTCCGATGGCAATCTTAAGCTCCGCCCCCTTAGCCATGTCCCACAAGCTTCCAAAATGGAGATTGAACAGAACATGTTTGAAGTTGATTCTCTGTTGCGTATTCCTGATAATATTGCGGTATGTGTTTTGCCAAATGCGTCAGACTTGTCCTAGAGAGTGTTTCAGAGAGGTCTCAACTATTTCACGCAAGGATATGTAAACGGAATTAAGATTTTGGACGGAATAAGACGCAATGTCAGAGTTACAGCGAAATGTTGACAATCAATGCAAAAAAAGTTTGACGCCTCACAAACTTCATATTGAAATCCAACAGGATAAAATAGTGGAATCGGACTGCGCATGTAAAGCAGGGTGAGTACTTTTTACTTGGAAAGATAGTAATATCATTGAGTGGGTATATTCATTTTACTTGGCTCATAATGGAACCCAGTGCTCTGTCTTAAAAGTCTCATGCGATACAAATGGGCAAATAGACATTTCTCTTGCATGACATCGCGCATTTACGTATCACTAACTCGACTCTTCGGCATAAAACATTACACACTTCATTCAGCAGGTCAGTGATATGATAAAGTGAAAGTTGTTCTCCTGCAATGTATAAAGCACTGATAATGGTTGAATCAAAGTCAGAGAAGATACTTCTCCCTCACTTACGCATCTAAGAAAATGGATTCGTAATTTTAGGAATGGATTAATGGCATTTCCATTTGTTTTATGTGAGAGAGCTGATTTGCTCAATAAGCATAGTCCCAAAATGTATTGAACTTGTAGAGTATTTCAAGGCACCGCTGTATTTGGGCAAAACGATTGGTCCATTTGACTTTTCTCACCATCCAGTCCTGCCAGAGCATCATACTTTGGAACCACCTTGATCTCCGGCTGATTGCTAAGATGTTGAACATGGGAAACGTAGTCTTGGTCATAGTCCAGCGGGAATTCGAGTTCTGTGAAGGAGGAGGCTAATGGGAATGATACTGCAGGTGCCCCCCTGTGGCGGGGAGCAGCCTGGACAGAGGAGGACAAGGAGGAGGATGGCGAGGCGAGGTAATTGGACACCAGGTTCTGGAGAAGTTGCTTGTCTCGATCTAGAGCCTTTCCTCTGGACCTGGAGCGAGGGGCGGAGAAGCGGAGGAACGTGGAGCTTGGATTATCTTCCAGGGAGTTGAGGGATCGCTCAGCCTCATCCTGATGATGATGATGATATGAATAATAAGATTAACAACAAGAAGTATAAGTAAGTAAGTAAGTGTGATATATATATATATATATATATATATACACACACACACACACACACACACAAGTGGAGTTCATCCTTAATTTTGCTGTCAAATAACAATTTGTTTAAATTAGAGCAATTCAACATGGCTCGTACTCCATCTGCCTGGAAATTACTGTATATGTAAGGCTGGTGAAATGGTATCGGTGTATTGGTTGCCTTTTTTTTTCGAGCCCCAATACGCTACAGACATTGAGTGTCAGCATTGATCTAGATACAGGTATCAGTGCATCAGGACAAGTTGACAGACAGTCAACAGTCCATACATACTGTATAAACATACTGTACATTAGTTTTATAGCATGAAAACTGCTAATGCTTTAAGAGTAAGCAGCAAAATCTTAAGATCAATTCTAAAACAAGCTGTAAGCCAATACAGCGATGAAAAAACATCCATCCATTTTCTTCGTCTTTTATCCTCGCGGGGAGTGCTGGAGCCCATCCCAGCTGTCAACGGGCAGGAGGCAGGGTGAACCCTGAACTGGTTGGCAGCCAATCGCCAGGCACATACAGACAAACAGCTGTACTCACAATCACACCTACGGGCAATTTAGAGTGTCCAATTAATATTGCACGTTTTTGGGATGTGGGAGGAAACCCGAGTGCCCGGAGGAAACGCACGCAGGCACGGGGAGAACATGCAAACTCCACACAGGCGGGTCCGGGATTGAACCCAGGAACTCAGAACTGTGAGGCCTACGCTTTCCAGCAGCACCACCATGCCGCCTACAAGCGTAACTGGTCACCAGCCAGTCGCAGGGATGATATCGACACCATTGAATCAAACCCAGGCAGCCTGCACTAAAGGCGGGAACGTGTACTACGACACCATCAGGGACTTATGGAAAAACATCTCAACAAAATAGCAAAGAGGGAGGAGCAGTAATAATCTAACGTGGTGAAAATAAGAGTGTGGCTCCTTTGTGATGTAGTTTGACACTTGGGCCTTTTATTTTGGCTATGGTGTATATGATAACCAAACTCCAGCTTCTGCGACAACATAGATGCACTTCAATGACTTACTTAAACGTCACTGATATTTCTCTACCTGTTGATAGTTGTACGGATCCAGCGAGGCCACCTGCCCACGTACGGAAGGTGGAGAAGGGTCGAGTGTCAGGTAGTTTATGTACTGTTGGATCATTTGTGGGTCAACTGTTTCCTCAGGTCTCAGAATCTTCAGTTGACTGAGCAGCCTGGAAGCGCGGGTGAGAAAACATGGATTTCAAAACGCTCTTCCGGGATCTTGGTGATCAGGTCGTGCTGCTGCGACATTTCTTTTCTTACCGTTTGCGCTGGTGAAGCTGTGAGGAGCTAATAGAGGGAATGTGACTCAGCTCCCGCCCAATTGCTGCCTGAGTGACGTCATCCCTCCAGGTCATACCTGCTCAGCCCACACCGCCATTAAAAGGGGTTTCAGCATTTTATGCAGGTTGATATTGATACCTTGTTTCATCAGGTCTTTAAGGACCTCCTGCAGCTTATACAGAGCAGGAACAGACACCAGGTATTGGACCGGATCGTGGTGAGGAGCCCAACACTGTCCAAACAAACCATCTGCAGAGGGACAGATAATGAGAAGAAGCTATGTCGCATTCGCATTAAGCCTCTGTGACAACAGATCTGCAGAGGATCCTGCAGGAATCCTCTCAGGAGTGCACGAAGTCTGTCACAGATGTCTGAGAAACTACAAAAGCCTAAAGAGGATTACCTACGAAGGGAAAGCTTGCAGTGTGAATTTGAATACTGTATGTTTTGTGACAACAGTCCTAGACTTTTTCTGACATCCCATATAATCCAATGACTAATAATCGGGCACGGCTGCAGACGTCCCGCTGCACTTTCACACTTCTTGACGTATCAAGAGTCACTGCAGACGTGATGTTACTCCGCATGTGCGTGTGCAATGTGCGTCTGTGTGCACTGATGAGTCATCGCATCTCCCCTCTCGCTATCGCTGATCAAAACAACCTCACGCACACACAGTTGTCAGGCAGGTGATGTCAGTGTCGCCATGGTAACGGCTTCCACAGCCCGCAATTGGTGGGGACCGTGTTTACGTTGCACTTCCTCCCACTTTCTCTTTCACTCGTAGCTTTGTATGTGTGATGCATTGAAATCTCATAGAGAGAAAAAGACACATACTTTGTTTGGTACTCCATACTGTATAGTATATATATGTAACATACACAGAATGTTACATAGTGCTTACAGATGAGTATTTATATAGAACTCCTGGAATAACATTTACTTTGTCTAGCTTTATACCCAATTGCATCCTCCACTCTAATGGAAGCATAAATCATCAGCAATGTAGCCATGAAAGCCATAAATTTGTGCTGAGTTGTAATGACATCTCATTATGTGTGAGAAAAGCAATGGGCTCATTACGGTGCCAGGGATATTATATTTGATTATGACAAGAAATAAGCGGCAGGTTGTAAAAGCACCACATACAGTATGATGGCGGCTGTACAAACTCACCATTACTGCACGGCTGTTCTCTGGGACATAGCTTTTTCTCGAATAAACAACCTGTAAAAAAAAAAAGAAACAAACTCATCCAGTCTTCTCTTGAATTTAAAAGTGTGTGAGTATGTGTGTGTGTGTGTGTGTGTGTGTGTGTGTGGTGTGTGTGTGTGTGTGTGTGTGTGTGTGTGTGTGTGTGTTCCTCTTGACATTTCCAAATCTTGCAAAGTGGTAAACCATCAGATGCTGATGCCACTCACTCTTTTCTATTTAGGTACACTTCGCTGACTTCATTAAGGTTCTATTACAATCCTGTGTGTAAAATGCAGTGACTCTATGTCCAGATTGTAAAGAAGATATTCTGCCAAGACATCATCACATTGACATGAAGACAATAGCTGCAGGAATCTCAGTGAAATGGGAAAACTGTGGCTAAACAAACGGGAAGAGTCCCTGCATGCATATCCCCAAAATGATTGATTGCATGAATCTACAGATTTCACGTAACTCTTATAAATGATGACCAAGAGGCTCATCAGTGCTTACTTTTCCCCACAATAAACTATGTCTTGTTTTGTGAAGAACAGTTGTGGTGAAAAAATGCAGGAAATTCCTTTTCGTGGGATAATTAGAGTTGTTGCTGGAGCTGTTGTTGTGCCCATTGTTCTCCAATCACTCAACCCTTTGCCACCCACCTGGCCAAGACAGATGGTCGCCCCACGAAACCTGGGTTCTTCCTTGCAGGGAGTTTTTCCTTTGCCTCTGTCACCAAGTGCTGGCTAACTTGGGGTTCTGTCAGTTGTCTTGAATGTATGAATTAGAGTGCATCTTGACCTCCTCAATATGAAAAGTGCCTTGAGATAACATTTTTGTCAATTGACATGGTTGGAATTAAGTTTTACTGTTGTTGGACTTGACAGAGACTGGATAGGAGGCCGGATGCTTGATGAGGATTCTAAGGATGCTCAAGATGCTGAGAAAAGCACCGGCGGGGACGGTGCTGCTGCTGCAACTTGGGCGGCTCAGCTAAACATCAGACTGTGACGCCCTCATCACTTTGACTGCACAAATGTAAAAGCAGCCTAATGAGGCTAAAGACATGGGCAAAGATTATTGGCTCTCCCGTGAACACAGACAATAATACCTCCTCCTCTAATGGACCGCTAAGCGGCTCACTTCCTCCATAAAGATCATGCGCTGCAGTCGCTCAGGCCTGCACTGGCTTTTTATGTCATTTAAAGCCACAAGAAGAATAGATGAGAAGATGCCTGGTGCCATTGACTGGCAGTAATCTTCGTCGCTGAGTCAATGGTGAGTTCATGAAAGCTGTGGAAAGTCACTGTTATGGAAGATCCGTTTCTTGTACCTGCGCATGATGGGCATGCTTGCACATGAAGCAACATGACTGTCCGTGATAGGCACATTGCCAATTCGTGCAAATGCTTGATTTCAGCGGTGCTGAGGATGGTCTAACCGGTTGAGGTTAATTCGATTCAGGGGGCCATTACTTTTAGGGTCAGGTCACTTTGCATCTTTTTTGCACTTTGCATATAATTTTTCTTTTCTTTAGTGAAATCCCCTTTTAAAAAGAGCATTTTAAGACCACTTGGATAATATTTGTCTGGTATATTTGAAGGTCTTAAACAACAAAGTGGGGAAACTAAGCACAAATCTAAGCATTTGAGAAGGGAGCCAATATTGTTTTCACAGCACAGTTCAAATTTAATTTGATCAAATCACATATAGCTACATAATTGATTTCATTTACTCGTTGTTGATTTTCACGGGGAGAGTCCACAATTAACCAAAATTGGACCAGAGTTAGTTTCGAGCTCACTATATTTTACTAGAGTCTTAAGTGCCAATTTACTTATTTTAGGCTATTCTGCCCACCTGTGGCCACCTACAATGTGGAAAACTCCCAAAACCAATTGAGCCATGAAGGGAGGCAGGGGGGGGGGGGTGTAGTACTATATATTGACTTGTTGTAATTAATGAGGAAACTGCACGTTCCTGTCGTCGTGCAAAATTGTCACAATTTTAAAAACTGCAATTTCTTCTCTTGGTTCGCCTCCCTGCTTGTGTTCTCTATGTGCATTTCAAAATCATCCAACCGCACACGCCAGAAGCCACCATTTGCACATCTTGACATAGACTTGGCCATTTGAAATCGACCGTTTACATCAGCTCACAGCGCGAAGACAAACTGTTCGGCAAGTGAGTAATATGTTGTAGGAAGTAAGCATGGCTGTTGGATGAGCGAGTCACTTGGTGGTGTTTGGAAGTGTGTGCGCCGGAGCTCCTCTTACCGTGTCGGGCGGCCGCACCGAAGCGACCGGGTGCGGTGAGGAGGAGGACGAGGAGGAGGAGGGGGCACACGGCCACCCGCGGCCGACGAGGCTTCATCATACACCCGAGATCCGCTGCCCACTGCGACCGGGAAACGAGTGAGCCGCTGCCGGCGGTAACGTCTAGCAGCTGGACATTGTCCACGAGATGCTGCAGTTTGTTCTGGTGCCGGGATGGACTCGGAGGGGGAGACGGATGGGGAACATCACCAAAGGGCGGCGCCACAGCAACACGCCACTCTCCCACGATTGCGCTGGCTCCAGTCAAAGTAGACGCAACAAGTCAACACTCATCATCATTCGGCTTTGATTCCTTCTGTAATATTTCAAACATCAAAACACACAACAGCGACAAGGTTTCCCCACATTTCGATTTCGGACAGAATACGTGGTTAAAATTAATATGGGAGTTTTTGTTGTTGTTGTTGTCTCGTTTGATTTGGAGCAGATGACAATTCCTTCAAACTCGTTTGTTTGTCCGTGAAATAATATGCCACATAAATCATAATAGAGGCTGTCGTGGCTTTCACTTTCACTTTCGTTTTTCAAAAAATATACAACTATGGGAGGGGGGGGGGCGTTTTTTCAATTTTTATTTTCAGCGAGATTCAGTTAAAACGCATAGTTTGCTCTCTCATTGGCAACTGAAAATTCAAAGCAAAATTGATACACAGATTCAGTCATTCCAACTACGGTACAACTTTTGCATTCAGTCCTCATCTTCAAGAAATATGTATGAAGGTGTTTTAGGACGTTAGAAAATCTCCCGTTTACAGCGGGAGGATAAAAGTATGTGAACCCTTCAGAATTAAATATATGCATAAAATGGTTGTAAAGTGTAGTGAGATCATCAAACTCAAGAATCAACAGTTTGTGTCAATTAATATCACACAATTGTTTTCATATTGAACATATTCACAAAACAAGGAGGGAAAACGTAAGGCTACGGCTTCTCCCGGACCTAATCAGAATCAGGTCTAATCAATAGCAAAGATTGGAGGTATGGTTTAACGCTCCTCTGGTCTCTGGAGAACACACACAACTTGACAATTGTCTCTTGTAAAGAAGCATTGTCTGTGTATCCTGTCTTGCTCAAGAGTTCTCAGAAGACCCATGTTGAACAATTGCTGACTTGACCACAGCAAGTCTTGTTCGTGAGTCCACAGTTAGGCAAAGTGTCTATAAATTGAGGGACAGTTGCTTCTCTTCCAAAGAGAATCGGATAAATTAATGATGGAAAAAAAAACTTCACGCTTCACCTATCGCCTGTGTTCTCTGACCTCTACGACACACAAAATGGCGTAATAGGAAATCTATCCATACCAGCTGAAAAGACCAGAAAACATTGATGGATTTTAGCAATTCAACTTGACGGATAGTGCACAACTAAAATACACACACCCCTGTGTAGGAATCATTTCACTTCAGGTAGGAATTATTCTTCTCAATCTCAAAACCACAAAGTATTTCTGATGCCAAGTTGACTCATTTGAGAACAATGCGTATTAAAAAAAAAAAAAAAAAAAGAAAAAGGAAACGTCAGTCACAGAGAGGTTTACGGAAGTGTGTGTGTGTGTGTGTGTGTGTGCGTGCGTGCGAGAGTGGCCGCAATATGCTTCCGTGTACAGAGGAGACGACTCCCTCTCCTAAAATGTTTTCCCAATCATAATGAATGCGAGTTTGTGTAAAACCAGGGGTCATTTATTTAAATAGTATTTGTATTTAAAAAAAAAAAAATTGAGTGGGTATATCACGAAGTGGGATTGAGAACAGATCCAGCAACAACTCCAGACTTTTATATGCCTTCAAACTTTTCCTTGTAAATCTCAACGACTTACTCACCAGATACTTGTGTAGCTCCAGTTGTCCAAGACAAGCGGAAGTGGGTTAACATTCCAGTTTCTTATCGCCGAAAACATCGACTTTGGCATTAAATATGGGTCCTCTATACCAAGTGTCTCAAATTTTTCCACGTACCTTCGTTTATTATCACCTTCTAATTGTTTAACGGTATTAGGCAAAACTCTGGGCATCGTGCTTCAAGACATATTTTTGTTTCGTCTCAACAGATTTAGCATTGAACAATGCCTTGTTTGACCGGCAATATGGCCAGTCACGTGACTTCGGTGACGTAGGTGCACAAGCTCTATTGACACCAGATATCATAGGAATTTTACTGAGCTGCAAGAGCTTTTTAAAAAGCCATTGTCCAAATTTCATCTACAACTACAGGAAACGTTTGGTTGGGGTTATTGCTCCCAGACAGCCAAACAGTTATTCAATCCAAGGGTTCATTTAATTCTTCATCTGTCCTGTTAATTTTACCTCTATAAAAGTGTCACAATATAAGGTGTGTTGGACTCAAGCAGACTGAGGAAAAGAGTAGATTTAGAATGGTTTATTGCAGGTTATCACACGGGTGGGATATCCAAGGCAGTATGATGAGCGAGCAGGTGACCAGCTGGAAACAGTAAAGAACACATTTGAGTGAGTACAATCATAGGTTGTAGGACAGTTATTGTCACACACCACAAAAAGAAAAAGAAAAAAATTCATTCAGTCAAGTGTCAATACTCAGGCGGAGGCTGCAGGACTTGACAGGCTTGAAGTGCAGGCAGTAATCAGTACTGATTGAAAATAGGTGCGCCGCACAGGTGATGCTGATTGCAGTGAAGACAACTTGGAGAGGGAGACACGAGGCACCAGACCATGGCGTACCCCACACACAAAAAAAAAAAGCACAAACCAGGATTCCAAAACACATTCGAACTCCAACCTTGAGCGTGCGATAAAGCAATGCAAACCGCATGTGCTACTGTGGTGCAGAGTTTCATTTCAATCAAGCCACTGTGTACAGAACTTAAGCCCAGCCCCTTCCTTAAAGAGAATAAAAGAAACAACCTGTACAGTACTTCCATCTTTGAATGGCCTTTATTGCAGGTATAATTACAGGTGTGTCCAAAGGATATGGATTTCACATCAACAAGCCTGTTCTGCAGTGTCTCCACCACATGCTGGTCATTCCCATCTAATCGACCACCAAGGTGTTCCTCACGTGAGGAAACAACTCAAAGAAAGCCTGCAGAAAGACACATACAGGATCAGCAGGCATCATGACACATTTGAGGCAACTGCAAAGTTGTGTTTAGAAGAAAAAAAAAATTCCCCTCAATTATCATTTGTTCTTTTTAATCATTCTATATTAACATTTACTGCAGTAACCAGCTAATTCCTTCAATGTGGGATCAAAAAGGTCTTTAAATGTGAATTTTTAAGCGTATGGTTAACTAACTTTTACATAATTATTCAAATACTCAGTTTCTGCTGTGTGTGTGTGGGTGGGGGTACCTTAAAGAGGGTGATGCTTTGCAATACACTGGAGGTACAGCACATCTCCCGGATTGAGTGCATGGAGAGCTGGGGAGCACCGATGTCCGCTACAGGCACCCCAAGCCGAGCTGCAAGGATGGGTCCGATAGTGGATCCACACGCGCTGTCGTTACGGACCATCACATCCTGCAGGAGGAGGAGGCGAGAGATCAAATTGGTCAGTGGAACGTAGGTAGGTAGCATACACTGTCGGATGTTTCACCATAATGTCACGTGTACTTCCAGGCTTCAAAAACCGAAGCGGTCTCCAATGGCACTACTAGTAAACAAAACCTTCTATCATTTGGCCAAGGCAGAAACATTGACAAAAGAGCGGAAATGCATTGAATGATGGCCAACATGCCACAAGGCAGTCCTGCCATCTTTTCTACAACCATTTATGCCGACTCCATTTATCCTCCCCACACACAATTCTGAAGAAATGAAAAAAATCCAGAGCTTTGGGAGTATATCTGGCAGCGCAAAAAATATTTTTTGTCATGTTTCAGTTCAGCTCAGCAGTCATCAATAACACTCCCCCTCTTACTATTTCCTAATATTATGTGTCGAGAACATTTGACGGTGGACGGGCTGACAGCCCTCTAGAGTAATTCAAAAGACGAAGGACTTTCAATGGAATAACGTCTTTTTTACTTTTCATTCCAAAGTATTCTTCCTCTCTCAAATCAGAATCAGAAGTCACTCACTCTCCACGTAACTACAAAAACCTAAGGCTGCAGAGGTGCCACAGCTCAGACACGACAACACAGATGATCGTACCTGGAGAGGAACGCTTGCCTGGCTGGCGATCTCGCGGACAACTGCGGCAGTCACAGCGGTGGTGGCATAGCGCTGGTTGCTGTTGAACTTTATCACAGGACCCTGAAATCACACCAAATGTAAACGTCGGGACAGCAGTACCTTGACTCCTATTTTGTAGTCACAAGCGGTCGTTTGCTCCAAGTATTTGCTTTGAATTGCAAGCCTCTAAAAGACGCTTTGACACACAAATACTGAAGTGTGTGTGTGCGTAACTTCCTGCTTAATTAGTTTTTAAAACCCACTCCATTTCTTTGTCTCGTTTCTCTCAAACTGATTCACGGCATTTCAATTAATTTCGATATATATATATATATATATATATATATACAAACCGTAAATGTAAGTCAAGGTGCCATTGTAATTCTAACTGATACATTGCCGTCATGAATCCAGTGTACAATTTGTTCGGAGACTCTACCTTGTGAAACGCTGGCCGATGGTTTTCCTCATGCTTCTCCCTGGGAAGATTTGACGTTTGATTAACTGGGCCAACTCTAATCCAGCTGCCACCAGTAGTTTCCATATTGCTGCATCACTTGTTCATCATTTGTTTTCTTGTGTTCTTTGTGATACTGACTGGTAGTTTGGGTGCACAGCATGGGCCATGTCAGCGCTAATCATGAAAGAGAGCGGCGCCGCCTGCTGGAAGGCGGTGGTGTTGGAGGGGGAGCTGGCTAGCCGGCTGAGGATGAGCTCTGTGAGGTTGGACTGCGCCCCCTGAGCGCTCCCTGAGCCCACCTACACAACACACATTCGTGAAGAGCTTATTCGCCATTGTTATTACCCACTAAAGATACAAAAATTCAGGAATTTTCCAAGTTGGAAACATATCATGGAAATTCACAGGAATTCACAAAATTGATGATTGGTTCTTAACAGGGAACTTAAGCATAGTTGAGGAAAATATATTTCCTTAAATGGAGAGGCTAGGCCTTGAGAAACTTGCTTTGCATGATAAGCATGACTTTTCTGGAGGAAGGGGGGCTCTTTTCACTGAACATTTGAATGCGACGGTCTTGAATTAGTGGTGCATTTTTGTTAAGTGAGCATTCCTTCTTGTGCCAGATGATGACGTATGCCTACGCTGGCCAGGAAACTACTCTGCTGCTGCACTTGCAACCTTAAAACCTCATTGGTTAGCGGCGTTGTGTCATGGACACTCTGTACTGCAAGTATAACATGAATTTCCCCTAAGGTGATTAAAATGGGGAGACAGTACAATGAACCCTTGCAAAATCTTTTTCTATATTTTGAACCATATGTTTTATGGGACGTGCAGCATAAAATATGAAGAGCAACAAGGAGAAGCAGAGAGGTTCCCCAACTAAACTCCAGTAATGGTTGAGAGAATATCACGCATCTGTGAATCATCTTGTCAAAACATTGCTATGCCATATATGTTCTGGAGTAGCAGCTTCTTTCAGGGTTTTTATGTACCATAATATGCTAATGCATGCTAGCCCATCTATAATGTTTTGCATTATATGTCAGCTTTTGCTGACTTTCGTTATATAGTCTGGTTGAAAATTTGGCCTTTAAATACAAAATGTTCAGTTGTACTTTGTTTCACGTGTCAATTTTACTGTAAATTTAATCTAGTAGTGACAACAGTTCAAAGCAAGCGGCTTTGCTTTTTAATTGTGCTTACACTGTGCAAGCAAGTCTTCCTTTTCTCTCTTGTAAAGCAATAGTATATGATAATCTTACAATTCTTGAAGGTGTTAAGGTATTTGGTTAATTCATATGAACAAGTTCAAATGTGTTTAAAACAATGTGGAGGAGGAGTTACACTATTTGGGGGAAAAAATTGTAATTGCTGTTGCGGGTGGGTTTGAAAGGTTTCCCGGTGATAAGTGGGGATTCATTGTAATTAAACTAACTAAAAATACATGAAAAAAATTATGATTCATAAGAAATTATGATTCATCCATCCATTTTCTTAGTCGCTTATTCTTACAAGGGCCAGAAGAGTGCTGGATCCCAGCTGTCAACGGGCAGGAGGCAAGGTACACCCTGAACTGGTTGCCAGCCAATCGCAGGGGACATCGAGACAAACAGCCGCACTCACAATCACACCTCGGGGCAATTTAGAGAGTCCAATTAATGTTGCATGTTTTTGGGATGTGGGAGGAAACCGGAGAGCCTGGAGAAAACCCACACAGACACAGGGAGAACATGCAAACTCCATGCAGGTGGGGCCGGATTGAACCCTGGACCTTAGAACTGTGAGGCCAACGCTTTACAGCTGCTCCACCATGCCGCCAGATGACTAAATTAATGTGGGAAAATCTGAGTATAGTAATATGACAGAAGAGGCAGTTCAGATAACCGCACTGAGTTCACTTTGCTCACTAACCTCTTCATTGTCGAATAGCGTCACCATGCGGATGTTGGGATCTTGGGCCAGCGTGTCTCCCAAGCAGGATTCAATCAGTCCCTGCACAAATCACAAACAATTGGATAACATTAGAACATGATCAATGATGATTCATTACAACAAAGGGCGGTGCAAAACGGCTGTATAAAATAGATATTAATTTTTTACTTCTCATTACAAGCGATTTTCACGTCCCTTGACAATGACATTATTCAACATTTAGCTTTTTGGATTTTCTTCATTTATGCTGGAAACACAATCTTTTAAAACTGTTATTTTTTTGTCCAAGAATTAACTGTATGATTCTCCACAGAAATATTTTTTTCCACCTTGACAAATAATGCGTTAAAAAAAAGTGCTTGCTATTGTTGACTATGGCCCCTTAAACACAATCCTAATGAATTTTAATCAAACATTAAATATTTGACAATTTAACATTATTAAAATCATCCCAAGAATACTCCTCTTGAGATAAACGCAACAACAGTCGCTGACGATAATGTAAATAAAAGGTGATACTTCCATATAAAATGAACTTTTTCCCGTCAAAATGCAAACAAAATCATGCAAACAGTTTATAGCACTCAGGGTACATGCCAGTTAAATGCCTTGTTTCATTACATATTCTGAGCAAAAAAATAAATAAACCCGCCTCCAATACAACATTACGCAACCCCTAAATTGACAACACTCTATGATGAGGTGCTTGTATCCTGGAAAGAAAGCAATTTCTATGCTACAGGTTTATTATCACTCAGCGGTCCCAAATTTATTTCATGCTGCTCAACACATTTGAAGTGGATCAGCATGTGGCTACATCACGACCATTACCAATGACCCAAAAAACCTTTAATCAATCGACAATAGCTACTAATTGCCCGGCTGTTTTACAATGTCATCTAAACAGTCCAGAGACTGCACAGGACTGAGTTAGACCTGCAGGGCGCAGTAGCAGCTGTGCAGGTTGTCTAGGCGAGGAGAGTAAACGAACTCTTCATACACGCCTCCCAGCACCTGCACAGATGGTACAGAGAAAATGGTACATCACATCTCTCAAGTCGACAGCCAATTATTGCGGAGGTGGCAGAAATATAGGCTCACCGCCGGCTGAGTGTCAGCCAGACAGAGCTCAAAGTCAAGCAGGGCTTCAGGCTCGATTTGCAGTACCGAACACAAAACGTTCACCAGGGCTGGGTGGTGTTTGTCTGCCTGAAGGGGGAAAGAAACATATTTATGTTAGACAATCTAATCATCTTGTGCTGTGCACATAAACAAGTGTGCTCAATATGTTTCAGTACACTCTTTAGTGTGTTGGCACCACTGATGACGTCCCCTGACGACACGCTGCCTGTCTCCAGCTCTTCCTGAACAGCTGTGGCCAGAATGGGCACACTGAGAAAGAAACCATTCAGCGTGTGAAAAAGTGTTACCAAACATAATTCCATAGAAATGTCAAAAAGTCTCAAGACACCCATTAGACGTGTTGTGTTGTAATACTACAGTATATCATTCTCACCGGGGGAATCCTCACATCTACAAAGAGAACACTTTTCGGCCGTTAAAAAAAGGTCTGGCCCTTCTCTGCTAAAACTGCTACCACCACGACTTAACCCAGGGTCATCGAAACATTGAGGACTCTCTCTAACTGATTAACCTGTTATTGTTAAGACATGTTGGAAGGGCCAAAAGTCCACATCAAAGCCCGCGCTCACGCCATACCCGAGTCTAAACAAAAGTAGTTGTCTGTAGTTGCGTCATCTTACCAAAGTCTTTTTCAAAAGGTCTTCATGAGCCATGAGTGAGTCAATAAATCAAATGATGGGCTACTAAAGCGACTTCATTGGCAGAAACTCATCTACAAGCTTACTTTTGTAGCTGACCATTTCAGCACAAAGCACAATCCCTATCCATTTTAACAAAAAAGTCAAAGTCAAATATATTCAACCTATTTTTTCCCCTCATAGTCACAAAAACACTCAAGGCTTTCAATCTTGAGGTGACATGATACATGCCTCCCACAGAGTAAGGGAAGAGGCAGTTTACATATAATCACAACTATTATATGTATTACAGTACAAAGACATCAGCATCACAGCCAAAGGTTCTGGGTCCACATGTTCTTTCTGAGCTTGGGTGGGTTTTCTCTGGATTTTGCCCTCCTTCCAAAAATAGCTACGTTAACTGAAGCCTTGACTGTCTATCTCTATGTGCTACGTGATTGACTCCAGAGTGTGTATCCTGCCTCCAGCTCGCGTGACTACGGATAAGCAGCAGAAAATAAAAGGATGGATAGACCGACTATGTCATAATGACTGCCGTGAGGGTCATTAAAATAAAAGGAGAGGTGCTCTAAGACTTTTACCAAGGACTGTACAGAACAATTATCGTAATCACTCAGAATAACTGACAGGTGATTCTCCTTGTTAGGCCCAAAGGAGTCGTTGATGTCCCTCTGGAGGTGGATGGCAAGGTGAGGGATCCTGAGGAGAGGTCGTGGCACGTGCACCAGCCGATGGAGCAGCCTGCCATCACCCTGGATGAAGGTATATGTGCATGAAAAAGTCTCGCATGCCCATTTTCTAATGTAGGATTCTAATCGCGTTGCAAAATACTGGGAATTTCCCAGGTGGAAACTTTCCATACAAATTTACAGAAAATATATGGGAATTAACTATTTGTTGTAGGCAATTCACTCATTTACCCCCAGTCTTGTGAACATTTGTGTTCATCAACTGGAGCCGAACAGCGTAGAGTCAACAACGCAGACATTCGTCAAGAAAGTTTTTCAACGGACAGGCGTGGAAGACGATCTCGGCCAGCTTGTCTGTGAAATTCTGGTTCGTAGACCTAATTTGAGATCAGCACGGCTTCTGAGTTGAAGATAAGAAAGAGCGACACATTGTAAGGCGGACATGTGTAAGCACCTGACACTCAAACAGACTGTGCATATCAATGGTATAGCGCAGGGGTCGGGAACCTCAGGCTCGTGAGCCATACTTGGCTCTTTTGGTGGTTGCATATGGCTCGTGAAGCCCTCATAAAGACTTACTCTACATATGATTTCTGTCGTGCGGGTAACGCAAATGACGCAGAGAAGGTTAAAGGTCAAAACATTATCCCAACTCTGGAGCATAATGGAGAAAGCATCATAATATTGGTATGTTTTATCAACTCGGGGGTTGGGCCAATAGCTATCAAAAATGGAAACTATATATTTTGCAGAATAACTGAAGGCAACCTGTCCAACAGTTGAAGCTCAAAAGAGGACGGGCGTCGCAACATGATAAAGATACACAACAAGAGGAAGAAGATGAAGAAAATAGGTGTTCCTCAATGGCTGTTCAAAGTCCAGACCTCAACAGAATTGAGATCCTGTGGCATGTGATCAAGGAAACTATTCATAACCACAGATATCCCAGAGACTCTGGCCTTGTTTCATTGTTTTATGATCTATGTTTTACTTATTCACAATACTTTGTTTCAGCTGTGGTTGTTTTATTTACAGCGCTCTATAAAATTGAATTGCTTCTTTGAATGTTGGCAAGGAGAGCAACAGTATCTATTTTGCGTGGGGGGAAAAAAAGAAAAAAAATCTGTTTAAATTCCCAGTTAATTTCTGTAATTCCCACAGAAAGTTTCCAATGTTGAATATTTCCAAAACTGTTCACCTTAACTTCCCACTGAAAATTAGTGGAAACTTTCCCGAAAGTTACTGTGAAATTCCCAGCCCGTTGCAAGGCTACATTGTACCAATATTACCTTAACCATGACACGGCCCGCAATGGTCAGGTCCCGGTCAAACCAGGTGTTCCAGATTCCTCCACCGTAGCACTCCACGCCAACCTGAAGGCAGCCTTGCTTTGTTTTCTTGGACCTCGGCTTCACCTAGAATACAACACGCTCTGCCATTTTAGTTGGCCTCAAACATCAGATGCACTTAATTCTCACCCGGAGACAGGGGCTGTCAGTGTGGGCTCCGATCATGGAGAAGCCATTTCCAGGTGAGTAGCATCCCCCCACAGCAAAGGCGATGACGCTGGAGAAGTTCCGGGTCACAAAGTACTGCAAAATATACCAAATTTTGAAAATGAGAGACTACTGTGAATACAAAATTACAGGACTAGTACAACCTACCTTGCTGGACGGTTGGATGTCCCACTTGTCCATCTCCTTCAACTCCTTGAACCCCGCCTCAAGCAGTCGCTTCCGGCATTCTTCCACCACTAAAGCAACACATTTATTTGAGCATACTTTCGTAATTAAGTGTAACCCCCTTACGGGTGTGAGTAGCCTATGTGCAAAGGTGAGAGACGATGAAAGATCACTAATCTTATCTCAGTCTCAAGGATGTAGTTTGACCTAAAAACAAGTTAGCAGATAGCGGTCTTTCACATCACATTGAAGTTAACACGATGATGGTGATACGGAATTACTATGTCATTTAAGACATTTAATTGTTTTGGAAAATTACTATTCAATACAAATGTATCTTTGTTCATCTTTGCCAGAGAGGTATAATGACAGGCAGAAGAGAACAGGCAGATACTAAATACTTTTCCACCATATGGTCAAGGGTATATGTTTAACCTCACCACTTTTGTGACATGTTCTTTTGTACGTGCACTATTACATTCTAATTACAAATAAAGCCTCAGCTAAACAAAGGAGCCACAAGAAACATAAGCAAAAATATTAAGTTATTGTGCAATACACGACAGAAAATACACAAGGAGGAAATATAACTCTACTCTACCGTGATATGGAGACACGCCTCTGTTGACAAACTGCAAAAACTCTTTAGCTGCTGACTGCACGGCTTCCTTGGAGCTCTTCATTACTAAGGACTTTGGAGAGGGGGGGGGGGAATAAAGTTATACATACATAATATTCAGGAATATTATCATTGTCCTTGCGTAGGACTGAATGATTGAGTCCAAGAATTTCTAAACGATTAACAATAGTGGCTAACCTTTGCTAGCAAGCCTGCATGCAACGACGACAAACCCTGTTCCCTTGTCTAGTTGTGGAAGCGAAAGCCAAGCTGCAGTCTCAAAGCAACAACTGCCGCATGCCACAGTAAACTGAGACGTTGAAAGAGATCTTACCTGCATAAATTGAACTTTGAGACCAAAATGAAAACCAATCAGGTAGGCGCCGGCGGAAACGAGGACCACGTCACTGTCGTAACCGGAAAATCGTTTCTCGTATTTTTAGTTTTCAAAATAAATGTTTCCAACACCTAAATGTATAAATATAAACGTTATGGTTTGGAATGTACATGAATGTTAAATTAGCTGTTTGCTGAACCGTAAAGATGGCTGCCTCGTCAAGATAAATTTTTTAAACAATGATGGTTGCACGAAGAAATATGATCGTTTCAGACGAATGTGAATCTGACAAAAGTATTGGTCCTTTTTTTCCATTGCCAACTGTATTCCATCCATTATCTTCGCCGCTTATCCTCACGAGGGTCGCGGGGAGCGCTGCAGCCAATCCCAGCTGTCAACGGGCAGGAGGCGGGGTACACCGTGAACTGATTGGTGGCCATTCGCAGGGCACACGGAGACAGACAACAGCCGCACTCACAATCACACCTAAGGGGAATTTAGAGTGTCCAATTAATGTCGCATGTTTTTGGGATGTGGGAGGAAACCGGTGTGCTCGGAGAAAACCCAAGCAGGCACGGGGAGAACATCCAAACTCCACACAGGCGGGGCCGGGATTGAACCCTGGTCCTCAGAACTGTGAGTCCAACGCTTTACCAACTGCTTCACCTTGCCACCATAGTATTTTAGTAAAATAATCAGAAATGTGAACATGTGTTTTTTTTTTTTTTTCATGTCTTACGTGTTCACTTACGAATATTACCAGCACCAACTGCAGATTTTTATGCACAGTACATGATTTAGTCATTTACATCCAACACTTGCCTTGGCATGGGAACATACAGCCAGCCTTAAACTTTATGCCGTATTCATGAATGAATCCCATTTATTGTCATAATAGGAAAATGTACCATGAAATTGGAGAGCCTCTCATGCAAATAAATAAAAAAAAATACAAATACATTAAAATATATGTGTAATTTGGAATGCATAAAATGTATTGCTCAAGATATTGAAAACAGCATGTTCATTCATGTTCTGAACTCCGCTCAACGTGACGAGAACATTCCCCATCAGTTATCTCGACTTTTCTCATTCATATTGGGGAATTTTTTTTTTCTTCAGTTGGTGACCACTGCGTGAATTAAAAACGTTTTCCGAAAAAGATTCCGTAAGAAATAACCTTTTTCAAAGAGCGAATGTCGGGGAGCATTCGGTTGGGAAGGTGCACCCTGGATCCGCTAGACGGCAGTGTTGCATCCTTAGTTGAGAGAGTGTGTGTTAATTTGATTCCGGACTATTTGTTCTGCTTGATGTACAGTTTAAAGAAAAAAATACATTTAAATGGATTTTTTAATTAACAGCAGTGGGCATGTATAATTACAAGTGAGGTAAGTGTTTCATGTTAATAGTAGATTTTAAAATATTGTTGAGCATTTTATATGGTGGTATTTTACAGTTTGGACTCTGTCCCTTATACAGGGTTTGGATATAAGAAGCTCTATCCATCCATCCATCCATCCATTTTCTTCACTGCTTATCCTCACGAGGGTTGTGGGGAGTGCTGGAGGCTATTCCAGCTGTCAAGGGGCAGGAGGCCGGGGTACACCCTGAAATGGCTTAAAATATAATAGAATTCATGATTTCTCCTCAGATATACAAAACATTTAAAATTCTGTATTTTATCTTGACTAAAATATGTCTTTCCCCTAAATTTGCTGTCATTACCACCACATTGACCATTTTCAGATCAATATAGTTTATTCAAAATCTTTGTTATTGTTGATTTTTTTTTCATTACTCAAGCACATAGTCATAATCAGAGATTCTCAAGACAAATGACATGTAGTGTTAACATGTTTTTTCCCGTGAAAACTTGATAATCATGTAAAAATGCTGCACAGGACTAGCTAGCTAAAAGAAAAATCTCAACTAATTCTACCAGCGTTATACAGTTAGCTATAAACTTTGAAATGTCATTACCATCACATAATGCAGTGTGGTGATGATCACAGGATACGAGGTTGGAATGACAAAGCGCCACTTTTTTCTTTTAGTGGCACAGTTTATCGATGCATATTTCAATGCCTTTTGTAGATTTTTTTCTATCTTTCATGGAAATGTGTGGGCAGCACGGTGGAGCAGCTGTAAAGCGTTGGCCTCACAGTTCTGAGGACCCGGGTTCAATCCGAGCCCTCCCTGTGTGGAGTTTGCACTTTTCTCCTTGCCTGCATGGGATTTTTCCGTGCACTCTGGTTTCCTCTCACATTCCCAACACATGCAACATTAATTGGACACTCTAACTTGTACAAAAGTGTGGTTGTGAGTGCGGCTGTTGTCTGTCTATCTGCCCTGCGATTGGCTGGCAACCAGTTCAGGGTGTAACCTGCCCGTTGACATGTAGGATAGGCTCCAGCACTCTCGTGACCCTTGTGAGGATAAGCGGCTAAAAAAATGGATGAATGGGAATGTGTGTTTTCATTGTGTCTCACCCCAAAATGGCTCCCAAATCAATGGCACAGAGGTAAAAATTCTACAGAGAATTAAACAAGATCCAGAAAACCATGCATTAAATTTGAGTAAATAAGTTCTACTGGCCCCTAAAAGAAGACATTCTTTGGTACAAATCTGATTTTGTGGTGGGTGGGCATGTGTTGGGGGAAAAAACAAACAAACAGCATGGATGCTTGGGAAAAGAAATTGTTTTGTAGCAATGAGACTTAAAACTATATTTTGTGGAGGGCTGTAAAAAGTGCCATGCAATATATATACAGTGTCTTGTGAAAGTATTCGACCCCTTGAACGTTTCAAACTTTCGCCACATTTCAGGCTTCAAGCATAAAGATATGAAATACATTTTTTTTTATCAAAAATCAACAACAAGCAGGACACACTCGTGAAGTGGAATGAAATTTATTGGATATTCTAACCTTTTTTTAACTAACTAAAACCTGAAAAATTGGGCGTGGAATATTATCCTCCCCCCCCCCCCCCTTGCATTACTACTTTATAGTGCCATATTGGGGCTATCTTGCTTTTTCCAATATGTCTTCTGTACCCACCATCGTTAATGCTCTCTGGGTCATGTTCCTCCATGTACCTATTATTAAAGTCCTGATGTCTGTTTCCAAACATAAGGAATAGAATAAAAAAAGTTGCCAGAAAAATAAGTCCTCTAGTATAGTACAGTAATCCAAGAAATGTACTCCAGTACAATAATGAAAGATTTTACTTGGTTATTTCCCATCATTGCTTTTCAGCAACGTAGGTGATGAAACTACACACACACGCTGAAAATCATCAGATCATTTTGGTACACGTCTTTGACAACATTCCCAAATTCTGACGTGTCATTGCAGTCTCTAAGGTGAGTTGCACTTGTCTCGTTGATGCGGCTCAACACCAGCCGTCTCATAGGTGGCTACTAGCCACCAATCAGGAACCGCCCGTAAGGGGCCCCAAGCGGGCGATTCCAGACAAGTTGTCCTTGCGGCAATGCCTTTGTTTTTGCGTTGACACGGGCCAACGTCAACAGTCTCAAAGGGCCCGCTTTAGCGCACAGCCCGAAGCAATTGCCTTGGGTTGGCAGTCCTGTTGTGACATCTTTGAATGTAACACCGAGACGGATTCAAAGAGAAGTTCCACATCGAGACATGTTCTGAGACAGGTTGAAGCACGTCGAGACAGGTCCCAGTCGCTGTGATCTTTTCACGTGCGACTTCACAAGTAGCATGTTCAAACATCATGTTTTTATGTTCTCTCACGATATCACCTCGACTGCATGTCGAAAGCGGTAAGCCAAAACAGAATCCCTCATAAGCTCTCTTTGGCATCCCAAACGTGCTCGACAAACACAGGCTTTCAAAAAGGAGGGGGGGGGCAGAAAATGAAGGCTGTGTAGCAGTTGGGCACCTTCTGCCACGGTGTTTGTGTTTTACGGCTGATCGGCAAGTCAATGCAGCCACAGCAAGACAGCTTAAACCCAACTACACGAAATTACACAGAACTAGACCGACAGTGATGTGATTAACATCGCCGGTTCATTATCAGTGTTTGGGCATGTAGCAATGAATTTTATCTACATATTTGTATATAGACGGACTGGTTGGAGAACATGTTATCAAGAGGAGAAAGATGGAGGAGATAAGTCTTCTGATGTGTGGGCAAGGAGAAGGATTGGCAGCGTGAGCGACTCAAATGTTTGGGCACCAATGAACTCTTGAGACGTTCACTCTGCAATAATAAAAAATAAATACATTGAGCTTTATTTGTACAAAAAAAAAACCTCACACACTGACAGCACACTGGCCCGCAGGGAGGCATGCTTTAATGTTGGAATAAAAGTACATCCCGATGAGAAAAAAAAAAACACAATTGTTTCCTTATAGAGTCCAACCAAAGGAAGGGTAACAGAGAAAGATGACAAATCGTTGAATTGGGTGCACATTGAAGGTTTTGTGGGTTTTTGGAGAGCAAAGGGAGCCACTATCAAACATGAGGGGGTGGGTTAGCTCATGCAAACATACTGTATTTTACATTCTTTCCTCACTTTTACAAAGTTCAAGACCCTTTTTTTTTTTTTTTTTTTTTTTACAGAAACAATACAATTATGAAAATCTCCTCAGCCTTATCTGCCTCGCTGCCACGTAATGATGTTAATAGGCCTCTTTGTGACACAACAGAAGGTGCGACGTATCTGGCCGTAGAAGCAATGCATCAAACCTCAACTCTCCAACAGAACAGAACAGAACGCTTCAAGCGCTTGCAGCTGGAGGAGTGACCCCCAACCACGTCAGTGTGAGAGAGACCATTCGGTGTGCCATGGGAAATAATCCCATTTCAATTCATTGGTCCCAAAATCTCTATTTATATACTGCAAATTATGTAAGTTTCTTTGTCAAGCTATGGCAGCGACATGAAGTGACAAGACAAAACAAGCATTTTACTATTCCACTAGTTGGTCGAAGTAGCAATCTGACAAGATGTCCATCCTAAAAACGAGTCTGTTAAAATGCTGAGACTGGTTGGAATGACCACTTCAACCTGAGTACAGTCCACCAAGGACTGAAAATCAGATGATGGGTTCACGAGAAAGAAGTTTTTTGGATGATCGTGCCTAAAGAAAATCTGATCAAACATGCCCTCAAATTAGAGTGAAAGTGTACAATTTAATTCTTTTCCAACATATCTCCTCGACCCTGTGATCCCATCTGCTACTCGGGAAACCCCCTCTGCGATTGGCTGACATATTTCAGTTAAAAATATCGGACAACAAGTTGGGCGTAAATTCTGAGGGGGTTCTGTAAGCAGATGCATCAAAATTATATTTCAAATGGAGTCACATGCCCAAAAAACTGCGCATATGGAACATATTTTTTATGACAAGAGCAGTGAAGGCAGCAGTCATGAACTTTTATAATTTTTTTTCCTAATGGACGAGTTTAGATGCATTTAAAGTGCTCATTCAGTGTTTTTTTTTTTTTTTAGAAAATTCCACAAAGACGGAAGCCATGTCACTTTGCTAGTAGGAGCTCCGTTTCATCTGTGCATTCACCTGTTGCCATTCATAAAACAAAGAACAATCTGCTTAACTAAACAGATCCACGTTTCACACTGAGTAAAATGAGATGAGACCGTCATTATTTTAGTACATATATACAGTACTTTGGGTGACATTTGTGTTTGGTGCTGTGCCGTGAGATTGTTGTAAAATATGTGCTTCGGCTCAGTAAAATTTGAGAAACACTGAGCTAGAGCACCATAGAGCTCGAAATGATCTTTGGGGTCCTGATGAGATTGAATGCAAACTGTGAGGAAATTGCGTATATGGTTTCCAGCACATGTGTTTGGGAGAGTTGTGGCGAAGTGCCACTATCCATATGGCTTTCTAGTGCTGTAGTTGGCACAACGTGCAGGCTCCTCACAGGTCCTGGCATGCTAAGGACAACAAACCAAGCCCTGAATCAAATGTGACCCTGTGTGAGCACCCAAACGTTGGCAGAACAGTCCTTCATAGCGACAGGAAGAGCAAGGCACCCATTACAGCAAGATCCACTTGAAGACATTACGGTCCAGCACCAAGAAGGGAAAAAGGCCCATTAGAATGGTGACTAATGGAATCCAGATGGCACAAGGGGCCTGCGCAATGAGGATCATCTGGTTTTTTGTTGTTGTTGTGAGAATCTCAGTCCCTGAGTTGGGTCTGCATTCTGATCCCTGATGTGATCCGAGGCGCCGAAACAGATGTCGACCCGTCACATACTAGCTGCTGTATATGTGTGTTTGTGGTTTTCAGCGTGTGAGTGAACTCATGCAGTGACAGGTCAGAAGTGGAAGTGTTTGCACATCCACCGGATACAACTAGCACAGGTGCGTGTACAGCAAGTGTTACTTGACTGAGTCAAATTGACGTATTAGATTCGTAGGGAAGGTCCCGTCGAGCCAGATTCATAGCCCACATCCACCGCCGCGTGTGGCCCACCGAGCAGCTGTCCTGGGAAAGGCTGAGCCTGCACCTGCCGTTCCCGGAAATTCTGGATGTAGCTCTGCATTACAAGATAATAACAAGTGAATTAAACCTCTGATAGCAAAAAGAGCTCACAATTTGGCTGTGGCTCTACCCAATGGAACTGACATCTAAAAAAAAAAAATTGTGGGGATAGCCACTTAAAGCAGCGACTGGCCCACTGTCCGATTTTTAGCGGCATTCACTAAAATTAACAACTGACCCGCATCGTAAAGTATAGCGATACCTTAAACTACGATTGACCCGACTTAGCATTTCTTTATGATAGAAACGGTCAGAATTTGGTTTGACTTGTGAGCACAAACTTCAGATAACGGTGTGAGCACTGTATTGTGACAGATGATTCAACGTACTTCACAACTGGCTGTTTGGCAAAAATAATTGGTGGCAATTGGTTACTTTTAAGCTCTTTGTTGCCGCGCTCATCTGAAGGTTACTTGCCAAAGTAAACATAAAACAAAGACAATTAATCACACATTGTTTACACATTTAAACCACATACCTCTGCAGCTAGAGAGCCAACATACAATACATAGAAACTCCATAGCCACATGAGCTAACAAAAGGAATCTATGAGGCGAATTTGTTGCCTTTGATGCAACACATCTGAACACAAACGGTGCTGCAACACATGTAGAGCGACCATGTAAAAATACTGACAGATAAACAGTCTTTATTCTCTGTGAAGGACGACTAACATTTCTGCCGTACTGAGAAATCAAGAGAGGAGCTAAGCCTCCATTAGAGTATATCTGTATGTCTGCCTGGAACCAGAATCTAGAATGGATTGCATTGCATCGTAGAGTTTCTTACTGTACTTAGTGGCATTTGTTTCTACTCACGGGTGAGAGGACATCAGTGTCATAGCGGCGAATTGGGTTTGGCTTGCGGCGATAGGCAGGTTCCTGGTGGAGTTGCTTGGCTTGGCTCTGGCTGGAGGATCCCAGATGCTTCTTCTTCTTCTTCTTGTGGCGGTAGCGGTCATCCCGTTGGCGAATTCGCATGACCTGCATCCTCCTTTGCTGACGACTAATGATGACTGGGGAGGAGGAAGGAGGCCCAATTAGGTAGGTAAAATGACCCAGAAAAGATAGAATTTGAATCACTAAATGAACAATAGTTTGAAAGACTACCTGTGACCCAATTGGGGTTCTGTTCCCTTCACAGAATGCTGTCTTGTCAGTGTTTTTCAACATGAGAAAAATCTCAGTGCAAACATCCCAAAAGGTGCGGTTGATACAGTGAATCTAAAATGTCTACACGCTCCTGTTTAAATTTGTTGTCATGGAAAAATGAACGACAGAGAGAAGTGTAGTTGCACAAGCGTACACACCCTACAATAGAGCTCGAGCACCTACGTCACCAAAGTCACGTGATTGCCCATATTGACAGCCTAGCAAAGCATTGTTCAATGCTAAGTCGGTTGGAGACGGCACAAAAATATGTCTTATAGCACGAAGCCCAGAGTTTTGTCCTATACCGTTAAATATTTAGGTGATAATAAACGAAGGTACATGGAAAAATTTGAGACACTTGGCATAGAGGACCCATATTTAATGCCAAAGTCAATGTTTTCACCAATAACAAATTTGACTGTTAATTTGCTTCCGCTTGTCTTGTACAACTGGATCTACACATGGATCTGGTGAATAAGTCATCGAGATTTACACAGAAGAGTTTGAAAGCGTAGAAAAGTCTGGAGGTATACAAATACTTTGTTGCTGTTGTCAATCAAGAATAAATCCCACATAGTAATGGACCCACTCAGATTTTTTCAATACAAATACCAATATTTAAATAAATAATAAAAAGAGGACAGTGAGTCGGCTCCTCTGTACACTGAAGCGTATCGCTGCCACACGTAAACCTCTCTGCAACAGACATTTTATTTTCTTATTTTAAATGCGCATTGTTATCAATGAGCCAACTTGGTATTATGAATACTTATTGGTAATTTGACATTGAGAAGAATAATTCCTACCTGAAATGAAGTGATGGCTACACAGTCGTGTATACTTGGTTGGGCACCATCCATCATGCTTAATTGCCGAAATCCATCGATCTTTTCTGGTATTTTCATCTGGTATGCTATAGAATGATCTCTTTTGAATATGTGTCTCGTTTGTTGTAACAACCAACAGCACAACAGGTCTCAGGTATTGTAAATACTCCCCTCCGGTTCAATGTCTCCCACAATGTCGAGCAGCTCTGTTTGACCGGCAATATGGCGGCGTGAAAAGAGTGACGTCGCGTGCACGAGCTCTATAACTGCAGATGTGGCTGTTTTTTTGTTTTTTTTTTTTTTGGCCAAATATACTGTATCTTTTGGAATAATGAACCAAAAGTTCAACCTTGGTTGATCAGAACAAAACACATTTCCCAAGATGATTTCATGTTGCATTTTGCTCAATTTTGAAACCAAGGATGAACCTTTGGGCCGTAATTCCAATAAGTATGTTACGTTCCATTGTCAGAAAGATTTTAAGATTCTAGAGTCCCACAAAAGTCATTATATCAGGTTGAGATTAATTAACATGCGTGAAAAAAAAACCCTTCAAATTCTCTCCCCATTTTTTATTTTTCTTTAGGTACGACAGCTACGCTTCTGAAAGGATTAACCCCAGAATTAGGGCACAGCTAACGTCATGTCTCCTCACCCTTGGTATGCGAGTAGCCTTCAGCAGTCACCTTCCACTGGACCACGACTCCCAACAGTGTCAGCGCAGGCCACACCCCCAGCACCACCCACGTAAGCCAGCAAACCGGCTTACCTGGGACGGCTTTCATCCGCTCGTACATGTAGAGAACGAGCGCAAAGAGCTCCACAAAGTAGTCCAGCGCTACGGTGATGACAGCCGCGCCGAAAACGGCAGTGGACAGCGTGGTAAAGATGCGCTGCCACTGCAGGGTGAGCACGGCAAAGAGCATGCCCAGGCCAAGCAGCACGCCCAGAGGCACCCAGACAGAGCGTGGCGGGCTGTGGGAAAGCTCCTCCATTCCCACTAAGGTGGCCACGGCCACCAGCAGGCCGAGCAGCAGGCCCACCATGAAGAGGCCCACGCTGCGAACCAGCATGGTGACCAGGCCGCACAGCGTGCCGATGCCCAGGCCGATGCCCACCGAGGCCTCCACACTCAGCTGGGTGTCCAGCACGCGCTCCTTGTAGCAGAGCATGAAGATGACCACCGAGCCAAACATCAGGCCTGTCAGGAACATCACAGCCTTGAAGCAGCGGTAGCCTGGAGGCGGATCGATGACAAATGATTTATGTGAAACTTCCTTCAAGGTCCAGCATGTTCATAGATCAAAACTGATGCTGGGTGAATTGTGCCTGGGCTACTTTAATTAGATTTATATTCAATGTGAATTCCATCAGGTCAGCCGAGGCCATCTTAACACCATCTAACATTGAACATTTGTGTTATTTTTTTACTATTGTCTTTTTCTGTGTTTATCATAAAATTCATGCGCATTTCTAAACACTGGGATACACTTTGCATAGAAAACATCTAACAGTATTATTATTGAGCTCGTAGAAGAAAGTGTAGGAGCCGGTTTCCATGTCGCGGTCAGATTACAGAGAGAAGATTACGAGTTGTTTTCACTTCCCCGCACTGACGTTTGCTAGCTTGCTTTGTGTTCTGTGAATACTAAGTTGCAAACACGTTGATGTCAAATATGTGCCACTTGACATGTGCATGAAAATAGATGAAAGGTGGGCACTTGGGCCTGAAGTTCAACCAACCCTTAGTGTGGTGACAATGAGGACAGCCAAAAGTTCAACTCACCAAAGAAGCAGTAAATGACGCCAAAGAGGCAGCACATGGAGCAGACCACGGAGGGAACCACTTTGTAGCGGCCAACCGAGTCTTGGCATCCGCTCAGCAGCCTGGGGCTGGGCTCCAGTTCGGAGGCGGTCTGCAGTGTTTCCAAGGCGCTCGTCATGATGACAAAAAGAAGAATGGAGAACCCGGGAAATGAAGGATGAGAGGCGATCAGATGAGAGGCCAACGTATGGGGAGACTACGGAGCGCCGGTCGGCTGCAGGCCTTCACCTGTGGACGCAACAGATGCCTGTGACTGAAATCATTCTGGAAATACTGTAGTTCTGAGAATCTTCCAAAGCAATTCAAAATTTCAAGCGATTGAAATGAATAGGAAATTAAGGGAAATAATGGGACTGAACCAGGAAATTACAAAAATGAAGTTTACCTCTTGAAAGGAAACTTGATTGATTTAGTGGGGGAAAATATATTTGAGCATAATAATGTCATGAAAGTCCAGCTGAATGTGAAATCAGAAAGGCTTTGGTAGAAATGCAGGCTAAGTTTAAGAAGTTTGGGGGAAGATATTTTTTATCTGCATGTTGGAAGGTACTTTTTTGGGTGAGGGGCCCCTTATCATTCGACGTTTTGAATTGGAATATTGAAGTATTTTCCTCGAGCTCGGACTGGCAGGACTCTAGATTTTCCATCGAGACCAGCACTGATCTGCTATTCTTCAACTTCAGTGATGTGATGTTAAGGCGAACAAACCACTTGGTAAAAGAACAAATACCGATAAATTCGATTCGAGTGTGACTAATCCCTCCGCCATCCTTGTAATAACAGCAATCTTCACAGTGTTGTGACTGAGCCACACACACGAGTGCACACTCTCTATTCAACTCCACTCAGAGGTCAAAGGTTAACATCGACCTTGTCAACATGGATACTATAAATCACCATTTTGTCTCCATTCAAGACATTTCAACAACGTTCCTCTTCTTGTATAGTCACTAAAACATCCTGCAGGCACCCAAACATGTCATTAATAAGCATATTTTGATGAGGGATGATTAGAGACCACCGCCAAGCACCCCTGGACCGTGTGTGTTTGTGCATATGTGTGTGTGCGCATGTGTTTGTGTGTGTGTAGTCGGATTAAGCCATTTCGTACTGCAGATGTCAATGTGCATCATCCTCTTAGATAAATAAATCAAACAAAATCTCACAGACGACTTTTCGTCCAGGGCTAAAACATAAACACTGACCCCCTCTGCCCTGCTTCCTGTCTGTTGCCATGACAACGATGGAACACTGACAGACAGTTGTGAGCGCTGATCTGTCGCCTCAAAATGACGGACCGGCAACAACCATAGCAACAGCATGCGAGCCAATCAGAGGCTCAGGAATGTAGTCATGCACAGACACACACTCTGTGTGTGTGTGAGAGACGGTGCTGGTTCAGGCTCTGTTAGTCACATGCTGATCAATAATTGGATAAAAGTAGAGGTCCATCTATCCATGAGTGTGCCGATGACCCAACAACTCCACGCACACACACAAACAGCACACATACCAGAGAATTAATGCAATCGGACCAGACTCACAAAGTGCTTGTCTGTGACGCAAACAGAATGCAAATCGAGCAGACAAAAGCAAAGCAGTTGGAGGTGAACCATACATATAAAAAAAAAAAAAAAAAAAAAATTGGTTCAGTCAAAGCCAGCAGTGTGCAAACGTAGCGTCTGAATCTACTCACGCCGACCTGACGGCATCTCCTTCGCGTCTCGTCCTTAAATGACTCACTGCACCCAGCGACCTTTTTGTTCTATTCACATGCCAAGTGAACAACATCACAGGCAACATAAAGCAGGCACGGCAAGCTCGGAGTGGCCGCCAGATAATTGTGGCTCACCGTTACTGTCCGGAGAGAGGGTCATGTGGATCGATATGAGGCCGCTGTGGAAAGTGTGACTGCGCGGCGTCACGTGTAAGACACGTCCAAGCCCGACACAGACGGTATGGTGATACAACTCAGGACACAAAAATTAAAGGTTGAAACCTTCCATAGGAATTAAACTCAATAAATGGGAACAAACCTGGAATTTAGCTTTGGATATGCCATCAGTGAATTGGGGGGGGAAGATGGTGGCAGTCTTAGGTACTGCAGATGTGAGAGGATTATTGTTTTTATAAAAAAAAAGGCATGGTTACAAAAAAACTTTCCATTAGAAGCAACTTCTGTTTTTTGAGTACAGTAGTCTGTGCGTTCATGTTCCTGGAATGTGCAAGGATATGCAATACTTCCAATACAAGAACACGTCTAGAAGATCATCATCAATTACTCTTCAACAAAGTATCATTATTCATACAAATCTGTTTTGCAATAAACATTTGGAACCAGATACAAGAGTAGGCCCGTGAAATAAATCCGCTCTCAGATTACTTCGCGAAGCAGGGAAGAGCAGAAAAGCAGCTGCTCATTTTCTGAGGAATAAGTACTTTTAATTTTGTATGACATTTGGATTTTCTTTTTTTTTTATGAATAAGTATTTCTTTTTATATATTTACTAATGTGGCAGATATTTAACTGGTTGTCTTAAAATAAAACAGATGGCCTTCAATGTAAAAAAAAGAAAAAAAAGTTACTTCCGCAAACGTTTTGGCGCTTTAATTAAAACACTGTGAAGCCTTGAAAGTGTGATATTATTGTACACAGTCTGACGTAAGCAAGGAGATTGGCTTATGACAAAGCTAAATGTTTATATTTACATATGAATATGATACCTTTCTGTTGAATAACCTTAATCGTGAAGAATTCCTAAAATTCCTCAAGAAAGTTTCCCAATCATCGATTCATTTTCTACACCACTTGTCTTCACGTGCAGGGCCAGGAAACATTTATCAGAAATGTTTCCTTCATTTGAAACGTGTAAGACTGGAAAAGGGACTTTGCACTGCTCCAGGTGGTAATCGGGCCGCCCGCTCTCGTATGCGGCTACTCATCACCACGGAAGTGGCGAAAGTCCTCTGACAAAGCCTCCTCTTTCCCCGCCGCCTCGCGGCCTAAGCGAAGAGGAACCAAGTCGCCTCCCTGCAACGTGAGCCGAGGAATTTCAATGATGCTTGTTGCCGTGGACAACAGCAACCGTTCTTTGGTGAAACTAAACAAACAAGAGGGGCATGGAGGTTTTGCAAGGAGCACACGCTGAGAAGGGGATGATGATGATAACACATGACCGCATCTAAAGTGACATGTTGTGGCTTTTTTATCCCCCCTTCGACGCTCACTGAGCCGCCGGGCTTGAACGAAAGCCTCTGACTGCGCTGATATTGTCGCCGCTTGCACACAAGCCTCACCCTGTCACACTCGACAGTCACCATGCTTCCATAGTCCAGTTCGCCATCACCACTATTTTCTTCAGCTCTCTTCCCATATGTAGTTTGTATTTGAAACAGAATACTGTTTTATAAGGCTGCTGTTGCATTCATTACCTTTGTTCCATCTCTCCTTTCTGTGTTGTGTGCGGCGGGACAGTCCCAAGTTACTGTGGAAACCATGTTGTGAGCATGAGTGGCAGAATCTAAGCATTTATTTTGATTTGCGTGAGGACATTTCGCCAAACTGGAGCGTTTTCCACTGCCTTCATCCCAACATATCTGTTGGATTACAGCAATGCACTTTCCTTTGGAGCCAGCCAGCCTTCCTCAATTGTCTTCAGTTGGTCAAAAATGCTGCTGTTCACCTCACAACTGGAACGCACACCTCCGATGCCTGTGAACTTTGTGGTTCATGTTATGATTCTGCTATTAGTTTTCAATTCTCTAAATGCCCCCGCATACCTCTCTACGCTCCCGCCTGGTACCTCAACAGCTCCTTTTGGAGCTTTTCGTCCAAATAATGGAATGACTTAACACCCTCACTGCCATTTTAAAACCTGCCTTAAAACTGCCTTGTGTGTCCTCCTCATCTTGAGACTCTGCTGTTGTTTCAGTCTTGATTTTCTTGATTGTTTTAAGCTATATTATCTTTAACTGTTTTATATATTGGCGGCACGGTGGGGCAAATGTAGAGTATTGGCCTCACAGTTCTGAGGACCTGGGTCCAAAATCCTGGTCCCCCACCCTGTGTGGCGTTTGCATGTTCTCCCAGTGCCTGCGTAGGTTTTACTGGCCACTCCGGTTTCCTCCCACATCCCAAAAACATGCAACATTAATTGCAAACTCTAAATTGCCCCTAGGTGTGATTGTGAGTGCGGCTGTTTGTCTCAATGTGCCCTGCGATTGGCTGGCAACCAGTTCAGAGTGTATTTCACCTCCTGCCTGATGACAGCTGGGATTGGCTCCAGCACTCCCACGACCCTTGTAAGGATAAGTGGCTCAGAAAATGAATGGATACTTTATGTTTTATCTTTGATGTATTCTAATTATAAATTTGACAATTTCTATATAGCATGATTGCTGAGGGATTGTTGAATTTTCTGTTTTTCTTATTAATGCCACAGACGTCCTCTTTTGACTTTTGACGCTGCAGCTGACCCATAGAGTTGACATCCCATCCACACGCCTATTTAGTACTTTGTTTTTGCAGCTGAATCAATTCCAGGAGAACTGATGCCAGAGGACCACAGACGTCGTGAGGGTGTCTGCAGCTCCACCAGTTCAACCCCAAACAAATATAGAACAACTCACTTCCTCATTACTTAGATGACGGTCGCAGGTGGGCTGGAGCCTATCCCAGCTGACCTTTGGGGTACACCCTGACTCGTCACCAGCCAGTCACAGGGGACCTCGAGACAAACAATCATGCACGCTCATATTCAGACTTGAGGACAATTAAGTCTTCCAACCAACATACAATTTGGAATATGGGAAGAAGATGGAACATTTTACTACTGAGGCAAAACTGTGCACTAGTTGACAACTACATGCTACTAGTTCTACGAGGGACATTGGGAGCATATGAGATTTGAAGAAATACAGTTTTGTCCCACAAATAACATGTAGTTCTCTTAGTAGTTTGCCCTGGCCTTTCCTTTCACTCCACTAGTGTACCCAAGTCATTCTATTAGTGCCCTGAAATGACCGTATCCTAGTATACCCTTTGTCCTCACTATTAAGACGAACCAGTGCATTAGTAAAACAACTACATTCTATTAGGGAGGGATCTTTCTGTTCATTCATGCACTACACAGCTCTATGACATTTCTGCACACTAGTCGAAAGACTACACGTTATAGTACTTGCCAATTGTCTTACAAGTGAGGATAATGTCTATTAGTACATGGGCAATTTACAGGACATGTACGATATTGAGTAAATACTCAAAAAGCTTGCCACAAAGACAATTCAGTGGACTAGTAGAATGACTTGTGAGGCAAAACTTTGCATTTCTTGACAACTCTATGCTATCTGTAGTACTAGTGATTTTCTGAGTTAACAAGCAGTGCTTCATTAGGTCTCCTAGTTGCACACAAACTAATGCACAGTTCCGCCACACATGTAATTGTTCTGTCAGTGCATCCTAGTCCTTCTATTAGTTCAATGAATTCTCTTACTAGTGAAAACATACAGTGTACTGGTACACACACCATAATGTATAGCACAAGAATATTGAATAAATGCTCAAAAATGGGATTTTTTTGGAGGGGGGGGGCGACAATGAGTAAGTCAGTTGTTCACACCTCAGACGTCTACTCGTGCGGTACTAGTAGATGACCAATTCAGCGCACTCGGAGGGCAGAGTGCTGTAGTAGGATCAATGAAATCACCCGGGATCGTAAAACACAAGTGCAAGGAACCAGTGCAAGAGCCATAGGCACACACGCAGGCCACTTGTATGACGCTTTTGGGGAAATATGATTACATTTTGCGTATCCGTAGATTTGTATCTTGTTCGTTTATGCCTGGACCTTGAGTTTATATCCTCTTAACAAAATGGATTGACCGCGTCTAATTGCACAAACGGCTTTGAAATGTTTGCGCTGCCTTCGCGGACCGCTGGGAGACCTCAGGGATGAAAACAACAGCTCCGCAGGTTTGCGCCTCACGTTGCAGCGCTGCCCGTCCAACCGTTAAGATGCGCGCTCCCTCACAACGAAACCATCGACCGGGACGCGGCCGTCCAGTGAACTAGGCCGAGAGACCTCCATTAGAAATCTTTCTGGCCAATGGCCTGAGAGCATCCGTCATTCGGCAGCAGGTGGTGCGAAGAACAGGACTCACCATCGCCAGCTCCGACTGGGGGACGCGCCATCCCCGCGGCGTCCCCGTGACTGCGCAGGCAGCCAGCACAGCCCCGAGCCCCGAACATGCCATGGAAGCCCACCGGCACCGTCCGTCGGCCTGGGGCGAGCCGATGCGCCTCTCCCGTGTCGGTGGATCCGGATGCGACTAGTCGTGCATGGCTGGAGAGAGTCGTTGCAAATAGGGAGAGGGACGCCGCGCGTGACAGGAGATGGTAGGGGGGTCGCCAAGCGGATCTGGAGCGGGCCCCAAGCCCGGATGAACGGACACGAGACGTCGTGATTGCCGTGAAGGTACCGCGGAATTGCAGGCGGACGTCGTGCCCGCGCATCTGCTGTTGCACTTTACTGCGTGGAGCTCACCTGCGCCCACTACAGGCTGACAGACGAAAAACACACCACTCCTAAAAAACAAAAAGGATGCACCAAAAACACTCTCTCTTAGAGAGAGAGAGGAAAAACAATACGCACAAAAATCCTCATCTCTTGAAACTAAATATATTCTTCCTTTAAAAAAATGATGCAAAGTAGGAACCACAAAATATAACATGACCCATAAAAAGGACGCAAGTCCTATAGATTTAATATCAGATTGTGTGAGAAACAAACCTTCATCCATCCATCAAAAGTAGCTTCTCAAGACTGGCTGTGCAAAGGGCGGCGTATTCACCCTGGACTGCTCGCCACAGGAATACATACACTCGCTTTATTATCATTATCACGTCACAACTACATTTCAAGTGCCCAACCGTTTGCGCAAAATAAAGCATTTAAAAAAAAAAAAAACGCAGAAAAATTAACAACAAATAGTCTTGGACACAAACCACACTAAACTTTATTCAGTGTTGTAGGGAAATTATTTCACAAATCCTGAAACTTCTACAGTGCAGATGTAGTAGCATTAGAGATATATTCATTGGAGTTGGTGAACATCCTTGGAACCTTTTGTCCTTTTTATTTGTCAAACAACCACGCAAAGTGCACAAATGCTTGATGCAATAACTACCCACACAACTTTTTTTTCCATGACCCATTTCATCCATCCATCCATCCATCCATTTTCCCTGCAGCTTAATCTCACTAGGGGTCGCGGTTGTATTGAAGTCCATCACAGCTGACTCCGGGCAAGAGGCGGGGTACACCCTGCACTGGTCGACAACCAGTCACACCTATGGGCAATTCAGCCTCTGATTAACCTTCCGTGGAGGTTTTTGGGATGTGGGATAAAACCGGAATTCCCAGAAAAATCAAATCCTCACAGGCACGGGAAGCGCTCGCAAACTCCACACAGGCGAGGCTGGTTTTGAGTCCTGGTCCTCAGAACTGGCCCAAATATAGCACCTTTATGGAGGGGTGGTGGGTGTGATTGGTTTGTCAGCTGGGGGGGTTCAGAAATGAGGGGGCTACCGGACCCAATGAAAACTGTACCTAAACATTTCACTAGTAGTTATAAATGTACAATTGGGTATGTGACAAGTATACTTAAACTAAATTGAATCTGTAATGAAAACACTATTAAGAAAATACTATTTGGGGGAAACATTTTTCGTTGTCTTCGTCCTAAGAGTCATGTGCTTCTCTATGCCCTGGGTGTAGCCTTTTTGGTTTTGTTTTCTTAGGCTCGGTGCAGGAAAAGAAGATTGATGGGCTTTGCTGGGATGAGCAATGTCCGTGTTTTGGCCTGGGTAGGGGCACGGTCGTCTCCTGGCCGGACCTCGTAGTGCTGCATCAGCTGGCGACCACAAATCAAGCATTCCAGACCAAGTTCTGAGCACTCAAGATTCAGGCCACGTGATGTGAGTCAAACATGGCGCCACTCACCCTGCACAGAGCGAAATACATCTCCATCTCGGCAACTCTCTTGCCCACGCAGCCTCGAACACCCACGCCAAAGGGGATGAAGCTGTACGGGTGGTGATGGAAGAAGCCTGGGGTCAGCCTTTCAGTGCGAAGCCATCGCTCCGGCATGAATGCGTCGGCACAGGCGAACTGTGTCTGGTCGCGGCTGACAACGTAGTGGCACAGATGGAACTGAGTCTGCAACCACATGGCACGAATGTTTCTTTCACATCGCTCAACAGCACTTGGAGGCAGCGCAATGTAAATTCAATTCATCCATCCATCAGTTTTCTTTGACACTCGTGAGAGGGTTACAGCTCCTCAGTAAGATGCAATAATGTCATTTTTCTCAAATTCTCTTGTGTTCACATATCCATTCATCCACAATCCATCCTTCCATTTTCTGAGCCGCTTATCCTCACAAAGGTCACGGAAGTGCTGGAGCTATCCCAGCTGTCAACGGGGAGGAGGCGGGGTACACCCTGAACTGGTTGCCAGCCAATCACAGGGCACATGGAGTCAAACAGCTGCACTCACAATCACACCTAAGGGCAATTTAGAGTGTCAAATTAATTTTGGATCTTTGTGGGATGCGGTAGGAAACCGGAGTGCCTGGAGAAAACCCACGGAGGCACGGGGACAACTTGCAAACTCCACACAGGCGGGGCCGTGATTGAACCCAGTTCCTCAGAACTGTGAGGCCAACGGTGTACCAGCTGATCGACCATGCCGCCTGTTCAAATATCAAATACTTAAAATGTTAAAACACAACAACACTGGTATTAGTGGTTAGTACATCTATGGCGTTTTGCATTGTTTGTTAGGTTTAAGCTAGCAAACTTTCGTATAACATAAATAATTAAATAAATACATTTTAGTTATTTTAAAATAGCTTAACTTTCAACAGGAGGTTGCGTTAAACAGTCTGAAGGCTCTTTTTGAAGACTTTTTCAGCTCAAACTGCCATATGTTGTGCAGTGTCACCCAATGAGAGACAAAATGAATGCGCTGGAGCAGAGAGGCGAGGAAACACTCCCAAGGAAGAAAACTCGAGCAGAGCCCAGATTCATTGTGTCCGTACCTTCTTTGGGAACCAGTAGTTGTCCAAAATCACTTCATTTTCTGCAACGAAGCGTCCGTTGCCAGGAACAACAGGATACAAGCTGGAGGAAGAAGACAAGAGAGCTGAGTCAGCTCACGTGAGATTCTTGGAAAATAAACATACAACGTTTGCAGAGAACCCCTGCCCGAATGGGTCCAAATATTTGTCCAAGCAAAACAAATGAGTCAGCTCACCGTAACGTCTCCTTGATGACAGCCTTCAAGTAGGGCATCCCTTTAAGGTCGTCCATATTGGGATTACGTCTGTTGGCACACACGGCATTCACCTCGTTATATAGTCGATCTTGAACCCGCAGGTCCCTCGCCAAGTGGTACAAAGCCCAGGACAGCGTGTTGGAGGTCTGAAATCATCACGTCAACAGTTTAACTTTGCATCACAGTAGGAGATAAAGACTGACATCGCACACGGCCCGAGATATGTGATCTTTGAGCGAGTGTTCCGCTAAGACAAACTAGTGCCGGCTGGATGTGCTACTTCATCAATTTTCACACAGCTGCAGGCAGGCGCAGCAACACAAGTTTGTGTTGGCTGCAGATTGATTCCTTCAGCGTCATACGATCCATGTCCTTTGACATCTTTCCTCACTATTCTTGGACAAACAGGAACTTTCTCACTAGAGCACACAGCACAAGTGAATCATTTTGAGGGGCTTGCTGTGGCTAAGAATTACAGTATTAACCAAATAACGAGAATAAAATTCGCAGAATATAATTTACAAAAAGCCACAAAGCCAATGAAAGCGTGTTATATTTGGCAAGCTTATAAGGAGCATCGCTATAGGCCGAGAGAAGTGGCCTTCAAATCCAGTATTTCCACATTCCGCATTTTCCATGTTCACTTTTGTATTGGAGACAGCCCACACATCACACTGAAGAGGAAAGAACTACACTGTCATGCCAAAGGCCAAACAGCCTTGGGAGGTTTTGGTCAGATGACTGACAAGAAAAGTTTTCTTGGACGAGAACAGCAGATTGGTCCAGGTCTAAATCAGGTGACGATGTTGTCCACCGAACTAGAAATGATGGTAAATGGACTGCACCTGTATTGCACTTTATCTACACCATCAGCATTCTTTGCAAAGCCTTACTTGCACCCATTCATACACCAAAGGGTGTATGGATGGAAGGTGCCACATGGCCCACTGGGAGGAAAACTAGGCTTGAGAGTCATGCCCAAGGACAGTTTGACACGCAGAGCCAGGAATCAAACCAGCCACCCTTCAGTCACTGGACAGTCGTCTACGTACTGATCTACAGCCGCCCAGTGATGAAATTGTGAGTATTTGATGACATTGCAGCTTTGCGAGAAAAGCCCCACCGAGTTTAGTTTGTTCCGTTTGCCAAACTACTCGTGGTGTATCTCAAATACCCACCCCCCCACCCCAAAATCCACTCCCAACCTACAGCCCGCGTGTTGTTCTCACCGTGTCGACTCCACCCAGCAGCAGCTCTGTGACACTGATGTAGATCTCAGATTGAGTAATCTTCTTGCAAGACAGCAGGTAGGTCAGGTACAAGCCTTCCTCCCGCTCACCTCGCGCCGTCTGAGTTTGGATGTCAGCCAATCTGCTGTCGATGAGCTTCTGTGCTGTAGTGTCAAAAAAATGTACGGTGAGCTTCTTCAACTCACACCCCAGTGATTCTCCAAGTAGGCTATGCATAACTTACGTGACGTTAAGGTGGATTGAACTTTTTAAATCCTGCACAATACATTAGTAAAGTACAGTTCAATTGTATTTAACTTTAAAGTTCTTTTTAAGTGCAATGTTTTTGAAACTTTGAATGATGTTGCAGTGGCTTACAATCATAATTTTTTTAGCAATAAAACCTCTGCCCCGTTTTTGAGGCACACTTTGGTCTATGCTACTGCATGTAGATAGAATTTTAATTCGCTGTGTTCTCTGACCTCGTCATGTGTTCAAATATTATATCCAACCATCCATTTTCTTTGCTGCTTATCCTCGCGAGGGTCGCGGGGAGTGCTGCAGCCTATCCCAGGTGTCAACGGGCAGGAGGCGGGGTACACCCTGACCTGGTTGCCAGCCAATCACAGGGCACAGGGAGACAAACAGGCGCACTCACAATCACACGTAGGGGCAATTTAGAGTGTCCAATTAATGTTGCATGTTTTTGGGATGTGGGAGGAAACCGGCGTGCCCGGAGGAAACCCACGCAGGCACGGGGAGAACACGCAAACTCCACACAGGCGGGTACGGGATCGAACCCGGGATCTCAGAACTGTGAGGCCAGCGCTTTACCAGGTGATCCACCGTGCCGCCTGTTCAAATATCATGTCATGTCATTATCCAAGCCGCTTATCCTCACAAGAGTTGCGGGAAAGCTGGAGACTATCCCTGCTAGCTTCGGGCGAAAGGCGGACTACACCCTGAACTGGTCGCCAGTCAGTCACAGGACAGACATCGACACCATCACTGAGCGGGAAATGATCCCACGCTGCCCGCACCAAAGGCAGGTGTGTGTACCACTACACCATCAGTGACCATCAGTCCAAATATTATATATAAAGATAAAAAGATAAAGACATATCAAAAACGTAAAGATTAAAAACATTGCACCAATCGATGCTAAGTGTTAACCTGTCAATAGTAACATGTTTATTGCGCTAGTATTAAATTAGCAGGGGGGATTTTTAATCGAGAATTTTTGTTGGGGTGATACTGGGTGTAAATATTTGGGAACCACTCTTTTAGCCCACCTGTGCCATAGAGGTCATCCCAGGCCTGCACAAAGCGCTTCCAGAACGGCAGGATGCGGTAGGTCCAGCGTGGAAAGATAACGAGAATCTCCGAAAGGGTCAACATGTCGTTGACAGCCGCGATGAAGCGCGCCGTGTCTTTGGGAATATTCTCCTGGAGGCAGCCCAGCCTGGTCTCAAACAGAATGGAAGAGATACCTGCACATGATGGCGTTCGGGAGAGCTTCAAAAGCATCTCACGCCCCACCGCTGCCTCCACTATCACTGCAGTGCCGTTTCACCTTCGAAGCCAAACTTGTAGAGCTCTGCAGTCACATCTAAAACCGAAGCCCGGTCTGGACTGCAACTGCGGAGGAACTCGATGCGTTGCAGGAGATCTTCAACCACCTGGTTGATGATGGGAGCATATGCTGACACTTCCTGCAGCTTCAGCATCTTTGGGTTCAGTGCGCTGCGGATCCTGTACCACTCCTGCCCTTTGCTACAAGGTAAAAGTAATCCAAGTCCACCCATGAGTGCATTTTCATCTTCCTATATGGAGGCAAAGGGCATGATGTTTAAACACACTTTCATTTGAAATAAATTTGCACATTTACTTAAGTACATAAGTATTTGATACTACCCACACTGAAGTGATTCCCTCCCTGTCTGTCTCAAGGCACATATAGACACAGACAACCATTTGTAGACACTGAACTCATGCGGGCTGCACTAAATTCAGTGATAATCTTACCATGCCTTTAAATTTGAGTTTCATTTATTATTATTTTTTTTTTACTTTTAATGGAGAGTGCAAAAAGGACATTTGGATTTAATCTTTAAATATTTGCTTTTAAATATTTAGGTAACATTTTTATCTAGGCGACACGGTGAGTCAGCTGGTAAAGGGTTGGCCTCACAGTTCTGAGGACCCGGGTTCAATCCCGGTCCCGCCTGTGTGGAGTTTGCATGTTCTCCCTGTGCCTGCCTGGGTTTTCTCCGGGCACGCCGGTTTCCTCCCACATCCCAAAAACATGCGACATTAATTGGAGACTCTAAATTGCCCCTAGGTGTGATTGTGAGTGCGGCTGTTTGTCTGGATGTGCCCTGCGATTGGCTGGCAACCAGTTCAGGGTGTACCCTGCCTCCTGCTCGTTGAAAGCTGGGATGGACTCCCAGCGACCCCCATGAGGATAAGCGGCAAAGAAAATGGATGGATGGAATTTTTATATATGTTCAAGTAGTGAACAAGTGAAGTACAGCACTTTTGAATTTTCCAATACTTGAGTGCTGTGACTCAAACTGTGCAGTGGATTTCACGTTTTCTTTTTTTTTTTTTTTTTTTTTTTTGTGGTTGTTGCATCTTTTTTTTTTCTTTTTTAATCTTTGTTGTATATTGCATGTCCAGTCCAGTCCAGTATACTCACTCTACATGCAGGCCGTAGGCTTGTCCCCTGAGGTCTCTGTATTCCTTCCAGTGGGGCAACTCCGCCCGCACCGGGTAGCGTCCTTCCTGCTGGATCACCTGTGCAATGAGGTCGGGACTGGCCACGTTGACCAGGTCCAATGGGCCGAATTTGGAGCGCCAGATGGGCCCGTACAGACTCTTTTGTAAACACTGGAGAAGAATCTCGAGTTCAAAAAGTGCGAATACAATACGGAGCGTCCTAGGTTAAAACGATCGAAACGGTTGACAATCTGATATTTTCATTGAAAAAAAAACGACTTACGCCGTGAGGGTCGCAAAACGAGGACGCCCTGCAAAAATGTTTCCTTGTTTGCTGCCACTTGATATGCATTATGACAGAAATAACGAATTACGTGATCATCACGAAGAGGCTCTGAGCATGTTTCGTTCATACTTGATTCTACTTTCGAACCATGCACAATTACCTTCGTGAATAATTACAATTAGAGAGTCGAACCGAACAACACCCCTGCTCGGTGAATTAGGCTCGGTGAACAGTTCTGCTTACCTGCAGCAAGTGGCTCTTGTCCGCGTATCCTTTGACAAATAACCAGAAAAGTGTTCTTGACAAAGTGGGTCCGGGAAGGTCATCGATGGTCTTCAGTTTGGCCGCCTCGGTCCTTGCCTGAACGAGTGTTCTGGTCCAGATATCGAGCGAACCTCCGCGTCGGCAGAGTGCAAAGAGGAGAGTTGTCGGAGACGGAGAGCCGAACATTTCCTTCTTATGTATGTTTAGCACTTAGAACGACTGCTATGGTGGAGATGTTTGGTTGGGTCTGCTTTTGTCCGCCTGCCTATCCAAATACAGTACTGTACACTTGTACTGTACTGTAGGATCCACTGTGGCTTTCCAATGTCGCCCAGTGGAAATTATGTGCAACTGCATCGTTGCGATTGGCCGGCGACCAGTTCAGGATGTACACAGCCCGGGTAGGCTCCAGCATCCCCGCCACCCGAGTGAGGATAAGCGCTTCGGAAAATGGATGGATTTTCATGAATGACGTTTTTTTTTTTAGTACGCTTATAGCAGGGCTAGTTTTTCGCATTAAGAAGGATTCACGTATACTGTCTCATTACTGTTATTGGAGTGGCATCGTGCACTTTTCATTGGTGCATATTTACCTTGACTAGTAAATTCAGTCAAGATTAGGACTGCAATGTTGACAGACAGGATTGTTTTCTCGTTAACGCTGTCGAAGATGCTTGATTGTTGGACCCAAATGCTTGGCCATGTCGCTGACAGTACCTGGTACCATGAATTACATTGTAAAGTATATTTCTTTGGGCACCTGCAACTCCAAAGGTCTTGACACGGTCCTGCGGTTTGTAGTAATCCCGTCAATGACGTATTTAAATCCAACACCCCCCTCAAAAGAAATATTAATTGAGCTGGCTACAAACACACAAAAAACACATTTGAATTCAAAGCAGCACTGATAATGTAGAAATACATCTTACTTTAAGAAACAGGCCCATTTGCATAAATCTATGACATGAACAAACATAAAACAGAAATGTGACTCCGTTAGATGAGTTGACGTGTAGAAAGACGATGATTATAAACATAAAACAGAAAAGTTCCCTCAATCTAACAGAGATGTCAAACTCGTTTTTGTTGTGGTCCACATAGAATTTATGGTTTCCCTCAGAGGGCTGTTATGAATCTTTCACCTTATCATATTTACATATGAAATGTATGAACTGGTTTTGCAATCAGAAATCATCTGTAATGCGTTTTTCAAACTCTTACGATGTTTGGTAACACAAAAATCCTTGCAGTATCCCAACATTATTATTTATGATGTGAAAATTTGAAATTTTTGTCCAGATTTAACAAAAATCATGGAAGTTTATACACATGATTTGCGTTCATTCGTACATTTTTTGTATGTAGCATTTTAGTTCGAGTGACCATTGTTTGATACAGTTAGTTGATTCAATGTTATAGCAGTGTAAAAAAAACCATCTAATAATAATAAATGTACAAGAGTCAAATTGGAGGCGGCACAGTGGATCAACTGATAAAGCATTGGCCTCACAGTTCTGAGGTTCCGGGTTCAATTCCAGACCCGCCTGTGTGGAGTTTGCATGTTCTCCCCGTGTCTGCGTGGTTTTTTTTCCAGGCACTCCGGTTTCCACCCACATCCCAAAAACATGCACCATTAATTGGACACTCTAAATTGCCCATAGGTGTGATTGTGAGTGCCGCTGTTGTCTGTCTCCATGTGCCCTGCGATTGGCCAGCAACCAGTTCAGGGTACCCTGCCTCCTGCCTGTTGACAGCTGGGATAGGCTCCAGCACTCCCCGTGGACTCATGAGGACAAGCGGCAAAGAAATTGGATGGAAAAGTTTATTTATTGTGTGTGGCTTTGACAAAGCCAGCCTCAGAGACTGGAATGTTAATACAATTTAGTTCATACAACGGGTTACATCATCGTCAGTGAGGTAGAAATAAGGTTGCAATCAATTTGGGTAAAACAACTACTCAAATTCACTGTTTGAAGAAAGCTGTACATATACATGAGCTAAATAATAATAAAAAGACATACTGTATGTCATACAAAATATGAATCTGAGGATACTCATCACAGACATTTTTTTTAAAAAGGGTCTTTTAGTTACATTTTAAAGCCACAACATTTAAATAGTCTTTTCATATGGCATTTAATAAAATGCAATGAGCCACTTCTTCATGCACGACGATGCACTATAAAATGATTAATAGGGCAGACGCCATAGACCTTATAAAATTGCTTAAAAACAACATGCACTCATTTTAATGAAATTACATGTACAAAGTTCCAACGAACACTGATACAAACAGTCTCAATGAGTTTTAAACCCAAATATTACCATTGACTTTTATCCTAATATCTCAGTTTCCATTCTCATTCATGGAGAGATTTTACTATCTCATCATACAAGCAGGAAGCAGCTGCATAAAGTCTTCAAGACAATGCACTTGAGACTTGCTTCCAAGGATCCCCCCCCCTCCATTACATTAAGCAAAACCTGCCTAAAAATGACTTAAGTACACTTAGTATGCAATGAGAAAAATTGTTCAGAACAGTTTGCAGTTTTCAGAAAACATACAAAACACAAAAAGTTGAGTCAGGATGGATGCGGCTGAACACCACAAAAGCTGACTGATGTGCACTGAGCAGAGTACGTACAAATCCAAACAAGCACGCAAAACAGTAGAGTAGGTACACACAAGCAACACATTTGAAAAGAAAAACGCGTGTAAAAATAAATGATTTTGATAAATACACATACAAAATTGAGACCAACGGTCAAGACACAATAAAAGGCAAGGGAAAAAAAATAAAAATCAATGATTGTCCTAAGGGGAAAATTGATGAGGCGATTGCACGGGATATATTAGCCATGTACACAAGGCCAGAAAATAAGTGTGCATCAACATAAACACACTCACAACTTCAGAGATGCCGTTCAGCAATAAAAAAAAACAAAAAAAACCCCAACATATAATTCAACCTAATCTGCTCATTTGGCCAATTACGTGAAATAAAAGATCCAACTAAAAACTGGAATAAATACATAAAGGATAATATGAAATAACTGTACAAGCCATTTCCCTACAGATTGAAGATTGAGGTCTGCTGCTGTTTCATGAGCAAATGTGAGAAGCTGATAAGATGCTCTCCTTCCAGTTCTTGGTTCCACGTATTTGTTGTAAAAAAATAAATAAATAAGGAGCGCTATTATGAGAGATATTAGTAAAGCCATTGCAATGCATATATTACTTGTTAAATAATGTTTTGAACTGCTCACACGAACAGCCCATGACCTCGTATGAGATACTAGTTTGTACCGCAAGGCAACTCACACATATTTGAACATACATTGAAATGCAGGCAACTTAGAAGTTTAGATGCCTGTTTTTCTTATATGAACTATTTAGTTGGATTCTTTATTATTCTATTCCAAAATTAAAGGGGAAATTTGTGAAGAATGAGGAAAAAGAGGCGACTGCAGGATGCTCTTTACAGCTTCAACTATAAAGCCTTAGCAAACCTCTGGTGAACAAACGACACCCCAAGTGGAGATTTGGATACTTTCATCTAAATCACCCGGGTGAGGTGGCGTCAGTCCGCGGGGTCAATGTCCTGGCTGTGATACTCGGCAGTTTCCATCTTTAGGATGTAGGGAATGATGCTGTCAATGGAGACGTTACCGATCAAGCCAGTGAAGAAGAGCTCCTCCGTAATGTTGGAGTTCATCAGGCGCAGCGCGGGGAGACGAGTCAGGATGCGGGTCAACCTGGAGAAGCAGACACATGCCCAGAAACACGCAGAATTTTTCAATGTTTGCAAGATCCCACCATTTTCAAGTGTGACGCAAGTACTACTGGTGGTATGGCAGGCTCGTCCTAGAAGCATGTGAAACAAGAAATTCCATCACACGTGTTTGAAATAAAGCTTAAACTTTTTTTTTTAGTTCACTAAGATATTCACCAGGGGCACCGATCTTCAAGAGTGCAGTGAGAGATGAAATATTCAAAAGAAGTTGATGGCTTCAAAAGGTTTGGTTGGCTGTTTGATGTAAAAATACTTTGTTTGTATGTGGAAAGTCAAATAACATGACTGGTACTCATCTCCTAGTCTTGTAATTTACCTGCATCTCCACAATTGCTAACCCTGACATATCAATAATGTCAGAATGCTACTCTGACAACAAATAATCCAAACTGGCTTTACAAAGTGAGGTGATCGGGGCAGCTAAAGCCAGCATCTACGCTGCAACAGTCACGTTGCCTGACTTTTCATGGTTCCAGCACATCAAGGCCCAGTTCCAGCTGAGAGGAATGACCCAAGATGTAACCAAATAGTTCCATGTGATAGCGGCATTGGACGCCTTGACAATAGCCAGAGCGATGGTGCTCCTTGAGGCTCCACCAGCCAGCAACAAGCACAATCCGCTCAAAGTAGGCCGATAGTCTGCTATCCCTCAAAGCTGTCAGCAACAGCAAACCCTCCGAGATGATGGAAAGACGCTTCTTGCGCTGGGCTCGGCTGATCCTGCATTCCCATTTGCCCACATTTTATGTGACAGCTTCCAGCGGCCGTCTGCATCGCGCTCAATCATTGAGCTTTGAGAGCTCAGTATTTTTTGAGGTGGTACTTGTTGTAAAACGTTGAAGGAGCATGGCTGAAGAAAATGGAACCACATTCCAAAACTGATTAAAACAGTGCAACAAGCACTTGTAACTCTAGAAGGGAAGTTGACGCTTACGGGGGAAGAAGACCGTAGGATATGCCTTCTGTACCTGTAAGTGTCACCTGGATATGTTTTCTGCACGTAGTCCTGGAGCTCCATCAAGGCTTTCTCTTGAAACTTTTCCACCTGTCCCCCACAGTCCACACCAGGGTGATCTGATGACATGAAATAAATGTGTTTTCAATTCCTCAGATCTACATCATTTGACTAGACGCAGCAGCGGTGAGAGGAATTGACTCACCGGGACTGAACAGGACGATGGCCTTCAGGTAAGCGTACTCATAGCTGTCTGTCTCCAACCTTGTCATGCTATTGCAGAACTCCTGGAACTTCCAGATGTGCTCCATCACCTGCTTCACCCTCTCCCCTGATAGCTTGTCTACAAGACAACGTTTCTGTCAACCATGTGGGATTACTATCAAGTGGCAGCAATCTCATGTAGTCCTAGGTGATGTGGTGCTGCCTTGAGATACAATTGACCTGACTTAGTTTCTCAATATATGAGCCATCCTTCAGCTTTGGTATGGAGGGAACTTGATTGGCCCGCATAGAGTCGTGCCCTCAACGCGATAGAACACATTTGGGTTGATTTTGAGTGGACAGTGACCACGTAAGGCCTTCTCTTCCAACAACAAGAGTGTGACCACACAAATATGTTCCTGGAAGAATGGGCAAAAATGTCCATAAACTCACTCTGAAGCCTTCTTGCAAACCTTCTCACAAGAGTTGAAACTCTTACAACTGAAAAGGGAAGATCGACCATCATATCAAACAAAATGGATTTGAAATGGCATATCATTTAAAAGCATATGTGAGCCAAGGCAGGGGAGCAAACACTTTGGCAATATAGTGTAATAGTTTTTGTTATTTTTTTTTTTTTAAACTGAAATTGTAGCACATTGTATCAGACGGAGGTGGAGGTTATGCGGGAAGACTTGGAAATAGCGAACTTTAAAGCAGAAGATGTGAAGGACAGGAAGAGATGGAAGAGGATGAGTAGCTGTGGCCGGAGTTAAGGTCAAAGGGAAAGAAAAAAAGTGTATATTGTATATTAAAACATTCTGTGATCCTTGCCTGTGAGTTGGGCATATTCACGATACTCCAAATGTTTTGTCCTACGACTCCTAATTTTTCTCCTACAGTGAGATGAAGAGGTCGGTGAACCATACCATCCTGGATGCTACTCTGAAGGTGGTTGACAATGGCAGCCAGGATGGTGGACAGGTTCATCACATGAGCACATTGAGCAAGACCCAGAGTGAACAGCTCGTTCCAGCAGGCTCGCACCAAACCGGTATTTTCTTCCTGCCTGACAAAAGAATAGACGACTAATTTCATGTCACATGTATACTTGAAGTACCATACTGTATGTATGTTCCCCCCAACAGCTTGCCACATAAAATTACTGCCTGTGTACAGTCCCCTTCTAAAAATCCGCATTGCGATTCAATAAATATTAGGGTCATATTTGATCAAGCCATTTGATGAAAAAATGTGTGACCATTCCAATTTTGGGGGATTTTAAAAGGATTTCCAAACGTAGCTCCACGTTATTTCAATTGAGATTCAGAATAATTATTCACGCTTTTATCTCCTCACCTGTTAACTATTACGTTACTCTCCTCGCCTACACTTCCAGCACAAGAATATTTCATTAGACCACCTCCAATTAGTTCAGAACAACATTGTTGGGCTTTTGGTCTAGATTTCAAATGATCACACCCATTGTATCTTCTTAACACTTCTATCACTTGTAAAGCCCTCAATGGTGGCTTGGTTGATCTACTGGGTTTTTTTTTGTAACTTTGTTTTCTAATTTACTTCCTAGCACACAGGATTCTCTCTCTCTCTCTCTCTCACACACACACACACACACACACACACACACGGGGATTAAAAACTAAAGGTGTCAGAGACTTGCAGACATCTTGCTCTACTGGACCTAAGAACACCCTCTTCTATATGGTTATTTAAATCAGTTAAAAAATAGTCTTTTTCTCGTAGGTATGGAAAGTATTGAGACGCCCTCAAATTTTTCTGTTATATTGCAGCTGTTTGCTAAAATCATTAAAGTTAATTTTTTCCCCTCATTAATGCACACACGGCACCCCATATAGATAGCAAAGAAGGGAATTGTTGCAGAATTATTACAAAAAGAATAACTTAAATATCACATAGCCATATGTATTCAGACTCTAAAGTTCTAGAAAGTCAACCATTACTCCAGCTTGCCATGAGTCGGGGCTTTTTGGCAGGGTGATCATACGGAAGCCTCTCCTCAATGCTAGACATGACAGCCTGCATGGATTTTGGTGAAAAACACCTGAAGGACTCCAACATTGCGAGAAATAAGATTCTCTGGTCTGATGAAGTGAAGAGAGAACTTTTTGACCTCATTACCAAGCAGTATGTATGAAGAAAACCAAGCACTCCTCATCACCTGCCTAATACAGTCCTAACAGTGAAGCATGGTGGAGGCAGCATCATATTGTGCGGTTGTGTTTCAGCTGCAGGGACAGGACGACCTGTTGCAATCAAAGGAAAGATGAAATACACCCAAGTTCAGTACATGGATATCCTGAAGGAAAACCTTCTCCTGAGCAATGGGCCGAAGGTTCAACTTCCAACAAGACAATGAGCCTAAACCCACAGTTAACATAAGGAAGGAGTGGCTTCAGTGCAACTCCGTGCCTTTTCTTGAAATGCCCAGCCGGAGCCCTGACTTAAACCCAATTGAGCAACTCTGGAGGGACATGAATATCGTTGTCCAAGAATGTTTACAATCCAACTTGACAGAAATGGAGAGGATCTGCAAGGTGGAATGGGAGAGGATCCCCAAATCCAGTTGTGTAAAACTTGTTGCATCGTTCCAAAAAAGACTCATTGCTGTATTAGCTCATAAGAGTTCTTCTACCAAACACTAAGCAAAGAACCTGAATACTTGTGGCTGTGTGATATTTCAGTTTCTATTTTTTTAAATAAATCTTCAAAATGTTCAGGAATTCCATTTGTTTTCTGTCAATATGGGCCAATGTGTGTACATTAATGAGGCAAAAAAAAAACCTTAAATGATTTTTTCAAATGGCTGATGTATGAGAGTAAAATAAAGGGGGTTTGAATACTTTCTGTACCCACTGCATACTGTAAAATGCTTGTGAATCTTTGTTAACCATTTAAAGTTATGTGTGAGTCCTCTTGTGTGAAACGGGACGTTAAAAAATGCTTAATTACAAACCATTACGGCTAACATGCCTTTTTGAGTTTGTCTTTAAAAGTGGACTGCTCGCGTCCTTACCCAAGCGCTAAGAAGGCAGGAATGGAACGTGCCCAGTGCATCGAAAGAAAGAGAAGCCTGGAAGCAGACTCGCAGATGTAGTGTACATTCAGATACTCGGGCATGGGGATGGGCATGGTCAGCTAGAAGCACGAGATAAAGACAACAGTGTTTCAGGTTATTTCAAGAAGACGTATCATTCCCAGTCCTTTTTCGTGGCAATACTGAATATTTTAATTGTAAATGATGATTGTTGGTACTGTTACTGTTACTGGGCTTGTGAGCTGCCTGATCTCACCCACCTTAAAATTAACATGCCTGTCTGTGAGCAGCGGCCCTTCCACCTCAATGATCGGAGTTTCCCGGTCTCGGCCTATTAGCTGAAAGGTCGTTTCACTAACACACTTGTCAGCTACGCTTTTCGCTTCGACTGGATTGAGGACTTTGGCCAGAGTGTCAAAGGCACTGTAGAAAACAAAAACAGAGGGGCTCAAGCAGGTAAATTTGTTGACTCACAGAAAACTCCCCAAAAAATATGTTTTCATGATAACAAAGAATGAAGCACAAATTTTTTCACTGTGTCTTGACTCAGAAAAATATCAGAAAAAACCTACTGGACCCCATTTGGTGTGGTGGGAAGTAACAAAGTACAAGTACTTCATTTACTGTACTTGAGTACACTTGTGTACACTTTACTCGACTTTTTTTTACCCCCCACATATACCTGTATTTTGTATTCCTTACTTTATCAAAATAGGCTTTTTACTTTTGCCAACGTCCACAGATGAAGACAAATTGATAAATATAGACTGTGTGCCTTGTGCCAGCCTAAAAATCACCTGCTTATAACATTTAAAAAAATTACATAACATGAGACAAAACACAAATATTGTGCATTTTTTCTAGTTCTAGTGAGTTATAACTAAGTTCTTCTTCTTTTTCTTTTGGCTTGTCTCGTTAGGGGTTGCCACAGCTTGTCATCTTTTTCCATCTAAGCCTATTTTGTGCATCCTCCTCTCTAACACCCACTGTCCTCATGTCCTCCCTCATAACATCCATCAACCTTTTCTTTGGTCTTCCTCTCTCTCTTTTGCCTGGCAGCTTCATCCATATGAATTCTAGTTATGATAAGCTACCATTTTTTTTGTTAGTTAATGCACAACATTAGCAAAGCTATGGGAACATACTATTTGGATGACATAAAAACCTGAGCCAACACTACCGATTTTTTCCCCTCAGCCTGAGCACCATAATAGCTTGTGAAAGAGAAATTATTTTTCTGTGGAGATCTTTGTTTTTGTGGTGCTAGGTTATCAAAAAATGTATTGTATTTAACTGGTGGTTTGAAAATAAATTGTTATTTTTGTACATGAGTATTTTTTAGTTTGTATTTTTAAAATTTTACTTAAGTTAAGCAGCCGAGTACAGTACTTCGACTTTCATCAGTTTTTATTTGCACAAGTTTCTGTATGTATACCCAAGTAGAGAGTGGGAGAATTTTAGCCACCGCTGTCAATTCGAGGAGTAACATTTATGATAAGAAGTTAAATATCATGAATCCTGCAGCACTTTAACTGACCGTGTTATCGCTGTAGTGTTCCTTTCCACATATTGGTAGTCTGATGAATCTCCATTTTTCAAGTTCTGTTTCAATGAGTCACTCAGGCTGGCCAGTGATGTCACCACATTCGCCAGTGTCCCAAGGTCATTCTGCCCAGACTCCATCAAAACACAGACACAACAGAAATGCTTCAAACTGTTTCAGTACCATGCGTATGACCTGCATGAAGTCCATGGAAATCTTTTCGTTTTTGCACAGAGAAAAAAACTGATGTGTTCAAAACATGCGGGAAAAAAATGGAAATATGTTCTGATGTCATTCATCAAGCAATAATCTTGATAGCCTTGAAAGGACAAATAATTGATCGCCAACAAGGCTGTACCTTTGAGTCAGTTGTCAACATCAGCGTTCCATCACTCTGCACAACAGACTGCTGGATATTAACTAGCATTCCCTGGTCCACCAGGCTGGATCTGCACACGACATGCAGCATTCATACAACCTGAACTGCAAATGAGGCTTAACACCTTGCCAAACCAGGCTGTGATCTACGAACCTGGAGCCGTCTGTTTCTGTGTCTGAGATGAAGGTTGGAGTGGCAATGAGGGGACTGTTCATGTCCTTGCGGATGTAGATCTTTTGAGTGGAGGGAGCACAGTTGACATGTTTCTCTCGGGGCACAACATCGGCAGGCTTCCGCTCACTCTGAACAGCTGAGCACCAAGAGCAAAATGTGCTCTTTATCCCAACATTAATCATACATCATATTTCCATGATATATAGAATACATAGTGAAGAAAACAAGTATTTGAACACCCTGCTATAATTGCAAGTTCTCCCACTTAGAAATCATGGAGGGGTCTGAAATTTTCATCGTAGGTGCATGTCCACTATGAGAGAGACAATCTCAAAAGAAAAATCCAGAAATCACAATGTATGATTTTGTTAACGATTTATTTGTGTGACATAGCTGCAAATAAGTATTTGAACACGTGTCTATCAGCTAGAAATCTGACCCTCAAAGACCTGTTAGTCCGCCTGTAAAAGTCCACCTCCACTCCATGTATTATCCTGAACCAGATGCACCTGTGTGAGGTCGGTAGCTGCATAAAGACACCTGTCCACCCCATACAATCAGTAAGACTCAAACTTGTAACATGGCCAGGACCAAAGAGCTGTCCAAAGACAGCAGAGACAAAATTGTACAACCCCACACAGCTGGAAAGCGCTACGGAGAAATTGCCAAGCAGCTTGGTGAAAAAAGGTCCACTGTTGGAGCAATCATTAGAAAATGGAAGAAGGTAAACATGACGGTCAATCGCAATCGGAGTGGAGCCCCTTGCAAGATATCACCTCTTGGGGTCTCATTGATCTTTAGAAAGGTGAGGAATCAGCCCAGGACTACACGACAGTACTTGGTTAAATACCTGAAACGAGCTGGGACCACCGTTTCCAAGGTGACTGTTTGTAATACACTAAGACGTCATGGTTTGAAATCATGCATGGCACGGAAGGTTCCCTTGTTCAAACCAGCACGTCAAGGCCCGTCTTAATTTTGCCAATGACCATTTGGATGATACAGAGGAGTCATGGGAGAAAGGCTTGTGGTCAGATGAGACCAAAATGGAAATTTTTGGTCATAATTCCACTAACCGTGTTTGGAGGAAGACAAATGATGAGTTCCATCCCAAGAACACCATCCCTACAGTGAAGCATGGGGGTGGTAGCATCATTATTTGAATGTGTTTTCTGCACGTGGGACAGGACGACTGCACTGTATTAAGGAGAGGATGACCGTGGCTATGTATTGTGAGATTTTGGGGAACAACTTCTTTCCCTCAGTCAAAGCAATGAAGATGGGTCGTGGCTGGGTCTTTCAACATGACAATGACCCCAAGCACACAGCCAGGAAAACCAAGGAGTGGCTCCTTAAGAACCATATCAAGGTTCTGGCGTGGTCTAGCCAGTCTCCAGACCTAAACCCAATAGAAAATCTTTGAAGGGAGCTGAAACTCTGTGTTACTCAGCAACAGCCCAAAAACCTGTCTAATCTAGAGATGATCTGTGTGTAGGAGTGGGCCAAAATCCCTCCTGCAGTGAGTGTAAACCTGGTGAACAACTACAGGAAAGGTTAGACCTCTGTAATTGCAGACAAAGGCTACTGTACCAAATATTAACATTGGTTTTCTCAGGTGTTCAAATACTTATTTGCAGCAGTATCACACAAATAAATAGTTACAATAGTTAATAGCTACATTATGATTTCTGGATTTTTCATTTTAGATTATCTCTCTCACAGTGTACATGCGCCTATGATGTCAGACCCCTCCATGATTTCTAAGTGGGAGAACATGCAATATAGCAGGGTGTTCAAATACTTATTTTCTTAACTGTATTTATAGTGTACAAATGCAATATTATAATATGACAGAGAGGTGCGTCCCAAGATACTTTATTAACTGTATCACTCAGGGACTGTCACAGAACCCTCCATGATTTCGAAGTGGCAGAACTTGCAATATAGCAGGGTGTTCAAATACGTTTTTTCTTCACTGTAGTACCAACCCAATTCCTCCAGAGTTTTTTTTTTCATTTTATATTCAACTTTAAAAATACTCAATAAGCATTTGGAAGTGAGAACATTAAATGTTGAAGCTTTGTTGTTCAGCCCACTGACTCACAACGTCCCAAGTCTACAAATCTTGTTCGGTTATTACTATCGCCACAACACTGCCCCCATGTAACTGAATTCAAAGGACATTTTTAGTTCAGGTCAGCCGTTCTCCACCCTCGTAAGTACCCTAGTGCCCATTGCTGTTATCATAAAAAGATCTATAAAAATTCTGCTTCTGTTCCCTCTTTTACCCCTTGCTGACATGGAAAAAAAAAAAAGAACTCATATTTGGAACAATTTTTTTAGTCACCATTCTATTGTTGACTCACAGTCAGTCTTCATCCCCATATTAAGGCATTTCTTCAACCGACAGAACTGGCATCGGTTGCGGTGGTGCTTGTTGATGACGCAGTCCTGCTTACTGCGGCAGCTGTAGGTCAGGTTTTTTCTCACACTCCGCTTGAAGAAGCCTTTACAACCCTCACAACTCATGGCTCCGTAGTGACGGCCTGAATACATAATGACATGACTATGAGAGTCACTTTGTGTGTGGTCGAGCAGATTAGCATGTACTTGGACTGAATGGATCTAAATGACTCAAAAAAAAGATACAATTTATAATACTGAAATCTGCAGCCAAGTGAAACACCTGAAGCCTTGTCTCCACACACCACGCAGTACTCCACCGTCTGCGACCGACTAAGATCACCTGATTGGCCGATTAACTGCTCCATGGACAGTGGATCTGTGACAATCTGAGAGCAAAGTGACATACTTATTAATACAAGATCAAAATTGGGATATTTGACCCAATTTTCTTGGGATCACTAGAAAAACAAACATCAGTTGTTGAAACATATCAGGATTAAAGTGAAGGTGCATTGCCGTTTAAAATGCATGCAGGAGAGCGAGAGCGAGCTCTCCTTTAAACGCCATCATCCCTAAACCCCTATCCTCCAAGCTTCTCCAACTGATAGTCTCGCCTGCAATCGGCCATTAGATTCACAACTTCCTAACCGACAGGACACAGGAGGCAAGGCTGGTGGACACCATCAGCATTGGGGCGCCCTAAGAATGTGTCATCCTTCGCTCCTCTTCTCTTGTTACACAAAACAATGCACCTAAATGCACCTGGCTGTCAAACTCTTGAAGATTGCAGAAGACACGACAGTCGTCAGCCTCAATAAAGACAGTGACAAGTCTACATCATAAACTCCATCTTAAAAAATGCCCAACAGAGTTTGTACTTCCTGCAACTTCTAAGGGAGCACAGTTTCCCACAAGAACCTCTGAGACAGTTCTACACAATAGTCACTGAATTAATCCCCTGTTGATCCATGATAGTCTTGTTTGGTGCTGCCACAAAAAAGGACAAAATTGGACTGCAACAGATGATCAGGACGACCAGAAGAATCTTCGGTACCCGCCTAGGCACGCTTGAGAACTTGCAAGCTCTCAGAAGTAAAAATGCAAAATTACTTGGACCCTCCACATCCTGGCCACTACCTGTTCCGGATACTTCCCTCAGGTAGGCAACATCAAACAATGCAAACTAAAAAAAGAATACATGCCAACAGCTTCTTCAAACTTGCCATTAAATTGCCTGACAGCGCTGTATCATTGGATATTTGTAATTGTATCAGCATTACAAAATTTCCAGTAACCTTTTATTGCTTAGTTACGCTTCGTTGTGTGTTTTTATGTAAAAATGGTCAAAAATGTCAAAATGCCAGTCAATTGTCATACTAGACCGCTTCCACTACCACAGAAAATGTCCTCGTTTTTGTCATGATATATATTATTTTTTTCTCCCCATTTCCTTTCATATGACTCCATCAGCATTTGACAGCTTAAGCTTTACAATTTTTGCCTGCATATAACCATGGGTATGGCATACTAACTATGGGCTATCCCATTTGTGGGCAGCGTCACATTTTTGGGACATCATGATTTTCACGCATTATTTCCTTCAGTATATCAAAATATTTAAAGCCCGGGTGTCATCCCTATGAACATTCTCAAATAGATATTGTAATGAAAAATACATATAACATTATTCACTTCAATGTCTATACGAAAAAATAAATGTGAGCGGAGAGCGTGTCATCCATGCGCAAAAGTGCAGAAGTGTCATTCTACGATATCCAAGTGGTCGCCACATTGGCTGCGGCCTCCGTCCGTGACGTCACCCGGACATTCGCAAATGAAAACTAGCGGTGCACCCTAACTATGGGAGGCAAACGCGCCTCGTCTGACACGGAAGCTCTTTTCGAAAATGAAAACACACAACCGAGTGAAGTTACTGGGGCAATATTACACTATTGTTTCGAGCCCTCGGGGCAATATTAGACTATTGTTTCGAACCATATTCAGATGATATGCGATCACGGCCAAACCTCATCCCCGTCCAATCCACCTCCGCGGCGGAGATGAGCCATCACAGATGAGCCAGCCGGTGTGGTTTATGACGGAGCCGAGCCGCCCTGCTTTAGAGGGGTGTTCACAGAGACCGCAGTACTGAGCAACACAGTCGAGCCGGAGCGCTTTATGCGCACACGCGGCGGAGTTCTTCAGAGCAGCCTTCGCAGAAGCAGTGACCGCCGAACACAGCGCCTCAGCCAGTGTAGATGATTTTCTACGTCTTGGTGGCATATAAAGAGGAGGTGGAGCCGAGCCATGCTGCTTTTAGGGCTATGTTCAAAGCCGCCGCAGTACTTGTTGAACACTGTCGAGCCGGGGCGCATTACTGCCTACCTGTTATTTGGAACCCACGAAGCTCTTGTCCTCTGCACCCGTGCAATCCATTTTTCACAATGAACCGGGTCTCTTGCAAACTTATGAAGGCTAAATCCATTCTCCCGAGTGTTCAAGCAATGTCCAGCAATGCAATGAGCTGGCATTTTGGCTAACATGACGGAACAACAAGCTACTTTCCCGGAGGTAAAACTAATGGAAACAAACGAGTCCACTAGGGGGCGCCACTGTCCTTTGCATCACTTCCTGCTTCTTCTTGAAAACAAATCCCTCGAGAGGATTTTCATGGCGGGAGTTACAAAAATCTGTATACGTCAAAATCATGTTTTGTGGCGAAAAAACAGATGGGACCACATTGGCTGTGGGTTTTTCATTAAGAATATACAAAAAATCATCCATTTCATGACACTTGACCTTTAAGAGTTTTAATCTGAAGCCATAATTTGCTATCAGGAGAGGATAACTCATCGATCAAAGTTAGCATGGAGTTATTTCCTTTTCCTGCTTGACCCAACATGGCTGCCTCAAGTACACATGCAGCGTTTTCCAAGAGAAGAAAGGGAGAAAGGTCAGTATGAAACCAAGTTTGTCTTCAAAATGCTAATCCATCAGTATTATTAAAGCGTAAGTGTCGTTTTAGAATAAGAATTAATTAATAAACATATCTCTAGTACGTACCACTTCACAGAACTGGTAACATACCTGTCCGAGTTTTGGGACGCTGCCCGCGAGAGGGTACATCTTTTTTGCCCTTTGTTTTATGCGTTAAACAAAAAAGAAGTGTTATTTCATTGATTGTGGTCTGTTAGGAGACTTTCATCTCAATAAGGCAAAAAATTGCCACCCTGCCCATGAATGGGTTAAGAGCGGTGTTGCTGAATTGCTGCCTGGCAATAAGGTTTACTGTCCCCAACTGGGGTTCTAGTCAGTTTTGCATGAACGCCTGTTCTTGGAGTTTGGTATTTATTATTTTTTTCTTAGTGGCAGTAGTAGAATTCTGTCTACTGCATAATTTGTCAAGAACAGATCCTCTGTTGATAAACCTGGCATGGATAAGGAGAATTGTACTGCGACACAAAATTGACGCTGAACTGAAGTTGGCAACCAGGTAGCAATTTTGCTTTCAAATACTGATGGGCTCATGTCTTTTGGAATGATACCTGAAACAAAACTGAAAAAAGGATGTGTATGGTGACCTTTGGGACACCCTGTAGTCTCAACTTTAAATCTATATAGAAGTGTTTTGCTATTCACGTGAAAAGAGAGGGAGGTGAGGTTTTGTATTTGTTGTATTGCTGTCACCTGTATCCTTCCTGGCAACAGGCTGTCTGCAGAAGTAAAGATGAGCTGCTTTGTGTTGTGCTTGTCTGGAGAGGTCAAAATAACCTTGCCTGCCCCAGTGCTGTCGGAAGTAGTCAGAATGAACTGCTGCTTTGGAGCACTCGGAGAGTTCATGGCAGTCACAATCTGAATCTTCTGAGCCCTCTGCTGGTCAGTTACAATCTGAGAATGAGAATAACAGGTGACAGTGTAGCAGACACACATCGGCACAAAATAATTGGGAAAAGAGTAGATACCACTGGAGGTGAAATACAGCCAAATTTACCTTTATCTGCTGTGTTGTTGCTGGAGCCTCACTAGAAACGACTTGAAAGCGCTGAGGTGACTGACTCATCGTCGAGTCTGTTGGGGACAATGACGCCTACAATTTGAAAGACATTTTAACACACTGAAACTCTATCAAGAAGCTAAAACAAACAAAACTAATGCATTGCCATGCATACGCTTCTTCACAGAGGAGCTTCTAAGCCAGTCTTATTAGAATAGTTCCAAAATTTTGAGCAAAAAAAAAAAAAAAAAAATGCATGGAATAGACCAGAGGAGAAGCCAGACTCACCTCTGCCTCATACTCAAAGCCACCTTTCTGCTGAGTGAGCAAATTCAGGTTGGCCGTCATGATGACGATGTAAGGTCATTAGTGAGGACTGTTTGGAACAATGCAAGGTGCATAATTAATCAACTACTGTGGCCCATTATAATAAAAAGGATTTGAGGTGGTATATATCGTGAAAGCTATTCATGATTTTTGGTTTCTCAAACCTTTATTGAGCCAAGGTGCATGTACTACATTTGAAATCTCTCACAGCACATCACAAAACAAAAATGTGGGATTTGACTTTACACCCTGTCTGGTTTTGAGTCAGGCTCCCTGTTGAAAATTAAAATATGTCCGACGCACCATCTTGCTTGGAAGCAATCTACCTCATGTAACATTCTCTTTCTAACTCACATTTCACACATTCAAGCTCCTGAAGTAGAGGAAAAAGTCCAAAATCACCTTTCAGGGGAATTAAGCTGTTTTTTCCACTCAATTGTTCTCCATTAATCAAATGACATATAATCACATCTCTTTGTGATCCACAGTCCACGGGCCTTTTCAGTTTTGTCCATCGTGGTTCACGGACAACCCGCAGCAACCACTGCGCAGACATCAGTGACACACTACTGTCACAGACAAAATCCTTCCTCCACCATGACATTATTGTCATGCAGCTTTTTAATTCCACTCTTGTAGGGAAACTCTAATATCACATTCCTTCAACTCTGTACACCTTATTTTTCCACTTCTAGATTGCACTGGAATCCCCTCTATTTTATTTCTATTATTTCTCCACATATATTTCTGAGGGAGATTTCATATTTCTTTTTCTTTATTAACAACTTGTAAAGCCCGTTTGCCTCGTGTTGTTTTAATTGTGTACACCGCTGGGAACTGGAAGTATACTGTCTGACTGTTAGGGTTTGTTTACAACGAGAATTTTATAGTTTTGCCACCCGGAAGTAGTGTGACGTCGTTGGAATCGAGTTTTTAAAAAAGGGAGGGCCGCGGAGCGAAACACCGCTTAGTGATTGGCCCAACACCAATCAATCAAAACATGCTTTCCCTACCACATTGCGAATCACAACACAGCAAAATGGAGAATTTGGCAAACAGCCAATTGCACTAGGGGGACAATTTTGACGACGAATTTATGTCGGGAGCATTATTTGTCACGCTCTGCACCTTACTGAGAATGTGCTGGTAGGAAATAAACATCTGGAGGGTTATAAACTCCCACGAAATTTCCGCCCCCTTTGTACCTCCGGGAAGGCAAAGATAAAAAAAAAAAAAAAAAAAAAAGGTCGCGTTGTCTACGGTTAGCGGTCCAAGCTAGCATAACACGACCAGAGCCGCAGAGTGTTCGTTACGCCTCTAAAGTGACACATTAACAGCTCACGTCAGTTACGCTAGATGCCATACATAAGTATGTCTACATCCAATTCGGAGGAGCCACAGTGCGCCGGTGGTCCTCCTCGGCCGTGTCGCGAGCCTCACAGCAACTGCAGCTAGCATGCAAACCCGCAGATTAGCGCCGCTCTTTTATCATGAGCAATCTCTCAAGGCTTTTCTGCGCTTTTCAAGCCGAGGCCGAGTCTTACCTCCAAAAGTGGACGAACGACTAATTTGGGGCCCTGTGCTATTTATAAAAATAATTGTTTTGTTTTTCTGCAGTTAAAGGTCATAGTTCGTGACCCGTTGATCGTTGGAGGTTGTTTTTTGTTTTTTTTTTCCCCTGTCGCGTCCCGGCGCTCCTCCTCTGACTGGCGCGTGCGAGCCAGACGTCGGTGACGTCATTGTGTCTCCCCATGGCGAGGCACGTGTACAATAGACGCATAAAAAAATACTCTTTGTACACATTAAGAAATCGTGTATCCTTTGTTTCCGCCATATTCGACTTAAGAGTCGAAAAATAAAATATTTTTTTGAAAAGGACTGATTATTAAGGTTTTAGACCTTCACTCGGCCTCGTCACTTAAAATCAAACTCGAGGCCCGGGGTCCAGATCCCCGCAAAAGCAAATTGTGTGTTAACTTCCATGACTGTTACAGAAATGTGAATTAAAAAAATCAGATTGTCATGTGAAATGAATGTGTAGATGCTGCAAGGATTTTTACTTAAACGCCTTTTACAATTTCATGAACAATAGCTCGTGAATTTCAAACCTAATTAGCCATGACGTTGTTTTTTTAATGTACTATGATATTTGTAAACATTTTATGGTTTTACAATCATAATGGCACACTGCAGGAAATCGTAACAGGTTGTATGTCAATAGGATATTTTGTACTTTATTAGTGTTCATGTTTTTTACATTTATTAAGGCCATGACTTGCATCAGTAGTACTACCTTGTATTTTTGCCAAGAATCTGAACTTCTATTTAAGTACGAATATTAGTGCTTTTGTCCCCTCTCAATACAAATACTGTACAAGTTTAACATCCATAAACTTGACAGTAAATAGAAGTACAGATCCTAGTGTTCAAAGGCCCTTGGTGAGATCACGACCATATCACGGTCCACTTCCCCCCAAACGTCCACTACAAACGGACATTCGGACTCAAGATTATAATGAGCCCGATCCAGATTCATCCTTGTGTGGGAGCAGCAGAGCGTCCTCCTCTCAACCCTCCAAAAAGTCACAGAAGAGAAAAACTTGCTAACTTCGACGCTAATATCTACTCTGTGAGCTAGCTAGATTATTATTATTTTTTTTTTTTAGTCAGTAGTATGCAAAAATATAATGTTGGGACCATGTGATGTGTGTAATCTAGATTTAAAAAAAAGTTTCCTCATCGCACTGTAGCCGCAACACATTTTGAGGCAATTGCATACATTTCTATAAATTACAATTGGTGTATCTCATAGCAGATGCACCGTCACGCCTGTTAGGGAGAAATGTCCCAAAAGTATTTTTCTCCACTTCAATCTGCGTGTCAATCGCAACCCCCTCTAACTGGCCACCACGCCCACATGAACCCACGACGAAAGGCGCTTTGCCAGCAAGTCGTCCCAACCAAGTGACGCCTCGCTGACAAGCTTCGAAACCTCTTGGAGGAATGTAACGTCAACGAAAGGTGACGTCACAATTGATTCCACGTGACGTTGGAAGATCACCGGTCACGTGACGTTGGTGTTTTGCTACAAGCTCCGCTGTTGGGAAAAGTGAGAATCTTTTGATAGTTGTTGTCCGTCTTTGAAAACCAATTAAGTCTGGCACGACAGCTGCTTTCGGCACAAAGTTTCAAGGCGTACCCTGCTTGCAGTACCGCCAAATGGCCTCTAAGCGTATCCCTCAGCCCACTTTTCAAAGGATTGCGCTCACAGTTTGATGTGATGTTCTCGACGAGCCACTACGCAGAACGTTCCTCGAGCAGATCCTACAATCAGGTTGGCAGTTGTCGCACTTATAGCGCGTCTGATTCTGCTTTGGACTCAATAATCTAGGTCATTTTCATCTGCTACTAGTGTTGTTTCGCTCACTAGATTGGGGGCCGAGCGGAATGCGTACTTTGACACAACCACGTCTACACTGTCGACAATTCCATCGCGTCATGTGCGCTGCTGCGTAGCCCCACTTTCGTGCCCAGGGTGGGCGACCGCAGCATCCGGACCGCAGGACCGGTGCAGCGCCAGAGGAGGCGTGGACACAGGACAAAGAGTTGGAGCAACGATGGTCGTCCGGGGCCTATGGATGTGCACGCCCCGGGTTGGAAAACGAGGGAGCCGCTCCGGTCTCCTGTCTTGCCTTTGCGCGACAACCGTTAGCGCCGCTGTTTGCGCGTTGCTCTTCATGGACCTCGTCGAGTACTGGATCACGACCTTGGGCATGAGCGCTGTGTCGGAGCCCCACACAGTTATCTTCCCCCCGCAGAGCGTGCCTCCCACTCGACCCGAGGAGTTCCTACTCATGCCCAGTCCACTAGTATGCCAGCGAGCCAAGCCCTATCTCATTAGCATGGTTACCTCAGCCCCTGCTCACCACAGGGCACGTCAGGCCATCAGGGACACTTGGGGTGGAGAAACCGAAGTAAGGGGCTTGAGGGTCATGACCCTTTTCATGCTGGGTGTGGCATCTGACCCAGGACTGACTAAACTGCTCATAGAGGAGGCCAGGGAGCAAGGGGACCTGGTTCAGGCACGGTTCCTGGACACCTATTCCAATCTGACCCTGAAGACTGTAGCTATGCAGAGCTGGGTGCGCCGCTTCTGCCCCCAGGCTCACTTTGTGGCCAAGGTGGATGACGATGTCCTGTTCAATCCCAGCGCACTCCTTCACCTGCTCAACAAGAGTCGCAGCCCATACGAACAGGCAGACTTGTATCTGGGCAGGGTGCATCTCCACGTGGCCCCGAACCGGAACCAGGAAAGCAAGCATTACCTGCCAAAGGAGGCCTACTCACCCTCTGTTTTTCCAGACTATTGCAGTGGTTCAGCCTATGTTATGTCCCGCTCTGCACTGCTCAAAATATCCTTGGCTGCCTCTCCGTTAACTCTATCCACAGTTCATCCCCCCGAGGATGTGTTTGTGGGTCTGTGCGCCCGTGCAGCCGGCATAGCACCCACGCACTCGCCCCTGTTCTCTGGTGGTCCTCCTGTGCCTTATTGGCGCTGCTGTTATCAAGCCATGGTGTCGGTGCACCGCATCTCACCCAAAGATATGTTGCGATACTGGACTGACATCCACTCATCTGGGCAGTGCCCTTGGCTGAGAATGCGAACGTCACTGTCGATGTGCAAAGTCGGCGCCCTGCTGGGCTCGGCTCTCGGCCTCCAGGAGGAGCCGTGAGTGGGACTTAACTTGTATTCTGACAGCATATAATTGAGGTGGTGAAAATAAACGTTTTTTTAGATCTTGGTGTCAATAATAATGGGGCTCAGCAGTTTTGCAAAGAAGGGAAATAAGTTAAGTTTCCTCGAATGATCAGATTGTGTGACCTGAGCATCCTGGCATTGGCAAAAAATAATCCAATTTCCTAACATTTACTGAGCCAAGGTACATATTTCAGATTAAATCTACAGCATAGCAAACAAAGGTCACAAAATTATACATTGTGAAATGTAATCTCATCAGACTTAAACCACAAATTCACCTTGTGTGAAGCCTATGCCTTTTTTTTTTTTAAATATAGTTGAATAGTTTGCTGTATGACTAGAAACTGAAGGTAACTATACCTTGTTCCATATAGGCGTGTATATAGAGTGAACTGGAATAACGTCACAGCATACTATAGTTGGGAATCACTACTCTACTGAGCAAAATAACAAGTAGGTTATGACTTTGTGAATACTAATGAATAAACTCAGCATTCAAGGCAATTCTGCAGGAGAACTACTGAAGTACTTCATGTCATAAACCAAATACTGTATCAAACTGGCAGCTATTTGATCTCAATGTGCAGAGCTCCTATTAAAAAATAAAAATAAAGCTGCATAGCTTCACTTTTATGTCACATGCTGTGCTTGAGCTCATTTTACTGTAAATTGTTAAAGCACTGGGAGTCAAATAGGTAGGAAAGAATTTTTCTTGGAGTGAAATGCAACATAAATATGGTCGACATATTATGGGTGGATTGTACTTTAACTTCAGAAATTGTAATAGTAGGGAAAAAAATGCAACACACTGTATGAATAACACATTATACATGATGCACTGAGTCCCCATTGTCCAAATCCAAACAATATTTGTGTTCTATGGCATGAGTAAATATTGACTGAGGGTTGTGCCAATGATGTCTTATGAACAAATCTAGAGATCAATGTTCTGCTACTTAAAACTAAAATTAAATTATGCTTAACAGAGAACAAATTATTTGTGTTTATCCTCAGGAAATATGACTGGAATGTGGTTGCTCAATAAAGTCTCAATCTTTCCATGGTTCCCACCTTTGTCTTGTCACGCCACATTTCAAAGCAGCTTCTCAGGAGGCAAAGTATACTGCTTACATTAACACCGTGAGCGTGTAATATTTAACCAGCACCAGGAAATACATTGTCAGGAATAGGCTTGATCATGAGATAAAGTTGTGACTGTTATTTGACTTCTTGTCAAGAATAATCAGTCACACGATCAGTGAAACTACTAACAGTATTTTTCTATTGATTGCGTTTATTTCCATGGCATTGTGTGCTTACGTCCGCTGCCGACGGAAGAATAAACATTTTGACCACTTAAAATGTATTAATAGAATAAACTATGCATAATTACAAAGTACGTACAAAGGCAAGACCAGAATCAGATGATAAATCATAAGTTATTGGCAAATATCCACTGTTCATGGTGGAGCCTCTTAATCCAAGTAACAAGCTATCAACTGGACTGCCATTCCTTTTTGAGACAAAACATTTAAAAGCTCCACTGACACGAAAATAATGATTTTTAGTATGTTTAAAAAAAAAAAAAATAAAAAAAGGCCAGCCAGAATGGACCTACCAATTTTTTCACCACACATGATTTTGACGTATATGGATTTTGAAAACCCTCTCAAGGGATTTTGGAGAAGAAGCAGGAAGTGACGTCAGCAGGAGCGTACTCAGGCGGTCTCGCGTGTTTCTAAAAGTTTTACCTGTGGGAAGGTAGCTCGTTGTTCCTTCGTGTTAGCCAAAATGCCGGCTCGTTGCATTGCTGGATATTGTTTGAAGACTCGGGAGGATGGATTTATTTGTCATACTTTTCAAAAAGACCTGGTTCGTTGTGAAAAATTGATTGCACAGGTGCAAAGGATGAGAGCTTTGTGGGTTCCAAATGACGGGTAGGTGTGTATAGAGCTACTAAAAAAAACAAAACAGAGCGAGGGGGGAACGTAATCCTCTCAGAACGTAACTTAAGATCCACGTACGTAAGTCAGGGATGCGAAATGTCTCAAAGTGCCCGTTGGAGCCGCGCCAACGGCTTCGGTGGCGCCGTGTCCATCGGACGGCTGTGGTGGTTTTGGCCGGGGTGCCTCATTGTGGCTCCGCCCAGGTGGCTCATACATACTGTCAGGGAGTCTTCTTAGTTAGAAGTGATCCACATATCATCTAAATATTGCCCCCGTCACTTCACTCGATTGTGAGATGTTTTCTTCGAAAAGAGCTTCCATGTTCCATAGTAGGTGCCACTACGTCTTTTCAATGGCGAATGTCACGGTTTAACATCTGCTGATAACATTGCAGGCTATATGGCTACCACTTGGATGTCGAATAAGACTTCAGCAACTTTGCGCATGGATGAAACACGCTCTGCTCATATTAAATTTTTTCGTATAGACATTGAAGTGAATACTGTTGTGTATTTTTCATTACAATATCTATTTTGCAATGTACAATATTTAGGGATGTCAGAGGGGCTTTAACATTTGATCTTGTTAACATCGTACTCAAGCGGTTTGATGGTTGGTTTCTTTTTTTTTATTAGAGTCAACTACAAAATCACAAGTCAGATCCACACACACACACGCACACACACACTTCCAACCAGATCCCAACATGTTTTTGTAGCACCTCTTCTATTTTTGGAATCTGTCTAAAACTGATTTTCGGCTCGCGAATTCTGCCTTCTTCTTTTCCTTTGCTTTTCTTTCTTGCTCCATCTTCATTTTGTCCTCCATACTTTTCACAATGACATCCTGGTTGATGACAGCAATGAATTGTTGCGCACCAGTAGATAGAATAAGAGATATGTCAGCATTTGATTGATGACCAGTTTGAAGGTCATCACGCTTACCCTCTTGTCAGCATCAGCCACTTTCTTCTTTCGCCTTTCTACATTGCCAGCTGAGCTGCGACCTTTTTTCTTATTCCTGGGGACAAATCTTTCTTTGGCAAGAGGATCAAAGCCCTGGGAAGACAATTGTCATTTACATATAGCATATATATATATCTTAAAGCCTTGAGCCTCAATGACATGTCCTAAAACTGACCAAAGCTTGCACTCTGTCTTGGTGCCTCTGTTGGAAGGTGCCAAGATCAACCTTAGCCAGTTCAGAGGGGTCCAAACTGATAAGTTCCGGCTGAATCTTTTCCAGCAGGGCCTTCACTTCCCATTCCTGCCTCTGTTTGGCACTGCGATATGGATTTGAATCAAGGCCATCAAAGTTAGGCTCACCCGCTCCTGAAAATGAGGTCAAAGCATAGCATTTTATTAGGTTTTCTTTAATCTTTTAAAAATAAAAGTACCAAGAAAAATCACGTCATACCTGGTACGAGCATACTAGTAAAGCCTTGTCCATGGCCGACCCCAAGCACATCCTCAAAGGGGCAAAAGTGTAGCTCACATGCGGCAGCCTTGATTCTGTGAGCAATGTAGGGTTTGGTCACTGAAGAGCTCCACAAATTCTTGTATACCTGCAGTGAATCCATAAAGTGTCAGACGAAAGAATAAATATATTTACGGTATGGATTTTTCTTCATATACTGGATTTGGGGCCAAATTGATAAAGATCCCAAAGAGCAGGCTCCACATTGTGTTTCTGCTCCATCAGATTGCATGTGCTGTTGGTGGCAATGTTGCGTGTGATTTACTAAGACAGTAGTCTTTTAATAAAAACCCAAATAGTAGGTATTAAATTGCATGTTCACTCAAACCGAATCCACATGCCGTTGGCAACGAGTAAAAGTGGTGGGAACGAGTTCTTTTGTACTATAGATAGGTCTTGTTTGTACCACGGACAATTTGGGATAGGGCCGCAAATACAAACTGAAGTTTGAAGTGATAGAATCAGAAATCTGAGTAGAGGTAAACAAACGTAACTCAAGACCAGAAAATAAATCCACTGCTCTGATAGTTTTGATTAAGTCAGCGACTTAAAAATAAAAGCCATGTTTTTTGTTTAACTCACACTTGAGTGTGTAGCAATGAGATCTGATCCATGTGTCCCGTTCTGCGTAACATTAAAACTCTTTAAAGCACACTGAAAATTCTGCTTTGAAAGAGGCCGGTACCAATTGTCGCAGACCAGTGAAACCAAGAGAGTTTTGTCCAAGGTGATATGGCATGACTCCTTGTGACTGGCTCCAAGTCAGCTCTTTGATCATTCAGAAGCTCCAATTTCTATTGTTATAGATATGTCACAGTAGTTTTGATGGCATATCAAAAATGTTTACATGAGCGGAAAGTTCTCCATGCTACCTCCCCTGTTGCATGTGCTGTGGTGACATCGCTTTTCATGCTATTTTAGTCCTAACCTCTCAGACGTAAAATTCAGCAAGTGGAATTCCGTCACAAGTTTGATAAATAGCATTACACATGGTAAATCAATGAGTAGCCAAAAACTGTCCCGGCTGCAGGTCACATCAGAAAACTCGTATGTAAAGTTATCACGAGGTGACCAGTGGATTCGGGAAAGTCAATTGACAGGAAAAGAAACGTGGTCAACTCTGGGCACCAAGCGAGCATTCCAAATTCCGTGCCGATCACTTCGAATTGCCGTGTTTTGAGAAACGGAGCAGAAAGCATTGGTTACGCAGTTGTAATTAGGCAGAGGCTGGCACCAGCTGTGGGGCCAACTATTTTTCCTACAGCCATTGAGATCTCAACCGGCAGCAGTAGAACTAAATCTCACAGCAGGGGCAGACTGGAGGTGAGGATTTCCTTGTCTACACCCATCACTGTATTATGGTTAATATGCATTGGGCAGTAGGGAAATAAGACCCATGCAGTATTTTTAAGTACCGTCATCTGTACTTTTGCCAGTATGACAAGCCAAAACTTTCTTTGTGGAGTGTTCTAAAGCTACTCGAGCAAGGTGGCACACATTATAGGAACACTGCATACTACGTAAAATTTTTTTTACCATGTCCCAAACATATGTAAATACTTAATACGTATACTAATCCATCCATTTTCTGAGCAATGTATCCTCAGTCATGCTCAAAAAATATCAGCAACCCTGGGGTGCCATTATTTGTAGTTATGACTGGATCAAAAGATATACTTTTGAATGGCCACTCTCTTTTTCTGGTGTGCAACTGCTACTTGCCTGCTTGTTGCTGTCGTCACTGTTCAGTTCCAACCTCCTGACCGGTGTGATGGTCTGAGTGCTCCCGGTGCTGAAAAGCCTTCTTGTGAGTAATGTGCGCGCGCATATATTAATGCGCATCCGCGTATATTTCGTAAACTTCCGGCCAGTCTGAAACATCTGCATGTATGCTTTGAAGTGTGCCATTCGACAACTTGTCGCCGAGTGTTCATGTTCATTACGGACATCTCAGAAAGACGAACACAGCGAACGTACAGATGTGTATACTTTTGTTTTAAGGTTAGGTTAGGGTTACAGTTAGGATATACAGTAAACGTATGTTAGCTTGCGCTGTGTTGTAGAAGGGGGAACTATGAGAGCGGGGTATTTCCCAGTAACCGTCTACTATGTACCCAGAGTTCCCCTGTTAGTAATGCATGCGCATTAATCACAAGGGGACTTTTCAGCACGAGGGAGCGCTCAGACCATCACACCAGCTCTGACATGTACGGTTGTTGTACATGTGCGTACTGTTTTTGTCAATTGCAATGTCCCTTCTGGTTGCTCTTGCAGTGGATAGAGTAACCAAACCCCAATGTATTGAGCTTCAGGTATGTTTGGACAGTACTCAATACGCAATTTAAAAAAACAAAACAAAAAAAAACTATAGTTGACAACTTACTGGAAAAGACGTGGATGTATTGGATAATATATAAACAATGCAAATATTGATTCTCACTGACCCCACAACATCTTTGACTTCCGACTTATAATGTTCACTTCTGCTTATTCTATTGTACTAAATCCCTGTTGATCTGAGATGAAGTGACTGACCTGGACGACATCCCCTGTGGCTGCAGACAGCAACCCCCGATGGCTGAGCGACAAACAGGAAGCTCCAGCTGGGAGGAAGTAAGAATTGAGGGGCTGGAATGTTCTGACGTCAAACACCTTCAGCTTTTTGTCCATGCCTGACGTCACCATGTAGCTGCCAAAACAGGTAACTTTACAATAGTGACCTCTGGTGGACATATCCGAAATAGTAGACCACAGCTAAAAAAAAAAAGTTGTTTACATATCACCAGTTGTCCCCTCATAGAACCCGTAATTTGCAGCTTTTTAAATTTTTGGTACTTTTTGTGAAATTTTTAATGCTTTCACATGATAGTACTAAAGGCCAGTCTATTAAAAAAAAAAAAAAGGCCTGTGCTGTGGCACTATCTTGTGAAAGCACATTTAGATAAGAAACGCCAAGGGCATTTTAGTGCCGAGGAATTACATCGAAGTGACACATCTTAACTAAAAGACAGGCTTTGTATGTCGTTGTGTAATGAGTTAGTCAAATGTAATCATATGTAACCTACATTTTGTTTTCCAGGTAAATACAAGAGTTTAGATTAAGAATTTTTTTTGTGGATCATAATTTATGGTATATTTACTTCTAAAACTACTAAAGCATTTTCAGAGCTGCATCAGTTTTTTGTATTTGTGGTAGGGTGCCAGCCTTACACGCACAAATACATTCACTAGACATAAAATGCACATCTAAATGATTTTTTTTTTTTTTAAAAAAGACCATACTTTGTATAATCACTTACTGTCCATAACCAGAAATCTTAAGGAAAGACATGTCCACATTGTCTTGTCAGTTGTAACTCACGTTCCAGTTTTGTCCACGGCAATGGAACGCACTCCTCCCCGGTGACAGAGCATCCTGACGAGGGCCTCTTTTTGATTGGGCGACCACAGGGTGACTGTCCCGTTGGGGTGGCCGAGATGGATGACAGCATTGTAGGAGTTCTGACACATGACGGCAAGCCGGCCCATTTTGGTGCAGGTGGCGGTAACCTCTTTTCCCACGGATACATCAAGATATTGCAGGAAGCCTGTGGCACTCTAAAAACAGGAGTAATTCACAACCATACTATTAACAGGATTAAAAAAATAAAAAACAAAAACATACAGTGAACCTCCATTTACATGTGACTGACAGAAGCACTTGTGTGTGTTTGATAAGTATGTGTTCACTCTTGTCTGGGTGCTCAATAAATGACTGAAAAACTGTTTCAGCGACTGTGCGTTTCCCTTCCTTCATGCAATATACTGTTAAAAAAATAATATATATAAAGTACAGATTTCTGCAATGTAGTGGAAATGTCTTGGATAGACGAGTACACCCCTCTAAAAATAAAAATCTGCAAAATAGCTTGGCCATGGTCAGTCACTACTGTAAATACAGTTCTACCTTGACTAACGGGTGGCCCAATTTATGAGTTTTATGATACGAGATGTTGCTGTGTGACTTCTTTGGCTTATGTTGAAGAGCGCTGCGTCCTCTCTACTAGCGACGGGACTATTGGACAGGGAAAAAATTCAGTGTCTGATCTTGTTACCATACTGTGCATTAGTACGGATCAAATTGCAACGACTGAGTTCATTATTTGCTTAACTTTTATTGGAAAAGCAACAAACATGCAGTAGGAAGTTGTGGCCCTAGTTGTTCAATAAGGGTAAAACTATACAACAATATGTAATCAAAATCCTAAATTTGTCCGATGAAAGTTTGTTAGCTTTATACTACAGCAACGATGTGGTTGTTAATCTTCAATGAATATTTGAACAAAAAGTCCAGTAACATGCATCCAACATTTAATTTTCACAGGCATATTTTGTTATATTTGTACTTCTCATATTTTCTTATTAGTTGCGGCAGGAAGGGCATTCGACGTAAAATTGTGCCAAACAAATATGCGTTCATCTGAGATGACACGCTGTGGTGACCCCTAACGGGACAAGCCGAAAGGAAATGATATTTTCTTATTAGTACAGAGTCTTGAGAATACACGGATTATCAATACCGCTAGTACTTTTAATAAATAAAATTTCAGTTAGTTCTGAACAAAGCCCTATCTTTCTGCCACGCATGATAATTGGGCAATGTATCAAAGAGCTGCAGTGTAACAACTATTGGTGAAGAGGACTTATGTACATACCAGTGACTGGTATTGGTCCGATACCTTGTATCCAATACCCATCTTACAGTCATAATAACCCTCTAAAGGGAGACCACAACTGCAATGTGGCCCATGACAAAAATTTGATATGATCTATATCAAAGCTATCGTGATAATACTTCTGACACAAACTGGTCATGAACTTACAGCAGTAGCCAACAAAAAGTGGTACGGCAGAAACTGCATGCGAAGGACATCGTTGAACTTGCGGATGCAGTGAAGCTCTATTCCATTTGAGTCGTAGATGTGCAGCCACTTTTTCTGAGCCACTGCAAACATGGCCTCAGTGTGAAGCCATCTGAAATGTGTATTTATTTTTGTTATCGTTGCACAAAGGATAATTGAATCATGAGGGATGCACCGATACAGATGCCAGTATCAGTGGAGATACCGAATAAAATGCATTCGTAGTCCTCACATTACCTCGAGTTAGTTCTTCAAAAAGAGTAAAACTCTTGTTTCAAGCCATTTGTTGACATTGGAGTTTACAATAAAACTAACAAAAGACATAATTATACATACAAACATGGCTTTGTCTTGCAAACCTCCACTAGCTTAATGCGGAACACTAAAGACGGCCTAACGAATAGCATCAATGAAGACAGGCTCCAGCACTCCTGTGACCCTTGTGAGGATTAGTGGCTAAGAAAATGGATGGATGGATTAAGAATGGGAAATCACAAAATCATATGTGAGTCAAGGCAAGTCAGTGAATACTTTTGGCAATATAGTGAACCTCCCGGGAATGTGTAATAAGATTAAAAAGTGAAACATTTCAATAAAATGTATCCCATGTTAAAAAAAAAAAAAGTTGGCTTGAATAAAGGTCGTACTGGAGTAAAACTTGTCGTTTTCAATAAGTATTTGTGCTTTTGTCTGACTGAAATTTAAACTGCGTACCCTAATGGAATTATCAAGTATTGGTACTCAATAGACTGCATATTCAAATGTAAGTCCAAGGAGTCTTCTGGTTAAGACTGTCTCAACCTAAGACTTTTCGACTTTACAACGCCCGTCCCCGTCTGCCATTTTGCCTGGCTAAAGCTTGTCCGTGTTTGTGCACCGGGAGTATCTTCGCATTTTTTGCCCTTCTTTTTAGACATTATGGCCCCAAAGAAGAAAGCTGTGTGTTTTAGCAATGCTTCTGCAGCCAAAAGAAAATCCATTACCATGGAAATGAAGCTCAAGATCATAAAAAGATTGGAGAAAGGAGAGACACCAATACCACCAAGGCTTGAGTCGGTCGACCGTGGTGACAATTATTAAAGACAAAGGCTGTAGTTCAGCGCAGGTGAAGTCTTCCGTTCCTATGTCGGATACAATGATCACGAAACAAGGTTCTTTGATTCTTGTCGACATGGAGAGGATTGAGGACCAGCATCCTTCGTAATAGCGAAGCGCAGCCTCCCCTTCTTCTCCATCCACCGCTCAGCAGTAATGCTCAGTACATCATCTTGTTTATTTCAATGTGTTTGTTTTTTTATACAAAGTATTTTGATGTAAATTCTGACTTTAATGGTGGAATCCGACTTAAAGTCAAAATTCGAGTTAAGTCGCTATTGTCGGACTCAGTCGTAGACCCAGGACTCCCTGTACTTGTACTCATACTCTGTCTGAAAAAAATGGTATCGGTGCATCCCTGGTAATTGGTTCTTGTGTGTGTATACATGTGGAAGGCTTACCGGACATCGTTGATTGACTCCATCACGTTTATCTCACACATTAACTGTTTAGATTGCCAGTCGAGACAAGCAATATGGCCTCTCCTCCCACCGAGTAGCAGGTGGCTAACGGAAAACAGTGATGCAAACACATAAGCACTGTATACTGACTTACGTATAATGTCAAACCAAATATATAGTCACAATTTTTTTGTTTAAATGATTAAAGTTGTATACTTTCATTGCTCAGTGACTCTCCAATTGTGTTATGTCCTGCATGTATATTTTGCCATTCTGGCTATATGTCATGTAGTGGCGCCAACTACAAGAAACAAATTCCTTCTGTCTTATAACATACTTGTCCAATAAAACCAATTCTGATTCATGTGCAAATATAAGTTTGCAACAAAAGAAAATGGGTGATGTGTATTCTTTCATCAATAATACAAAAATACAATCAAAACTGAGATGAGAAAGTTTGGTACTGACCGCCCCGTCCTGCTGTAATCCAGTCGGTATGGTCCAAATTGAGATAGATTCAGGTTAAAATACTGATGACAAAGAAGGGGAAAGTTCAAATATTTAAACAATAATAATAATAATAATAATAAATCAGACAGAACAATGGACGACGGGTTAGTGTCTGCCTTTTAGTTCTGAGAACCGGGGTTCAAATCCTGGCCCCGCCTGTGTGGAGTTTACATGTTCTTCCCGTGCCTGCATGGTTTTTTTTTCCTGGCCACTCCGTTTTCCTCTCCATCCCAAAAACATGCATGGCAAGTTAATTGAAGACTAAATTCCCACAAGGTTTGACTGTGAGTGGCTGTTTGTTTATATGTGCCCTGTGATTGGCTGGCAACCAGCCCAGGGTGCCCAAATGTGGTTGGGATTTGCTCTCGCACTACTGCAAACCTTGTGAGGATAAGCAGCTCAGAAAATGGATGGATAGTAAAAGCAGTTTCCATACCTATTTGAACCTATATAGTAATGGTGACTATATTATAAAATGAATGATACTCGCAAGACAGTACTGCCCACCTTGGCCCCAGACGATATATCCACAGCCTCTGCGATGTCTTGCTGTGAGATGGTGCATGTGTCCTCATCTTCATCTCCTTCTAACAACCTAAGGAAGTCAATCAGGTTATAACAATATGACATTTTCAGACAACAATCTTTCCAAGATGTGAATATTTTACCCTGCTTCCTCTGGGAGTAGTAGGTCAAAGCGGGCAGCTTGTTTTTGAGCCATTTCAGAGGCTTCATTTGAACGAGAAATGACTTCTTTTAGTTTTTTGTGATGCTTGCAGATCTAGAACAAAAAGTATGCACTACAGCCAACAGATACATTGAAATAGTTAAGCGACCGCTTAAATTGCTGACCTGATCTTTTGTTTTCCCTTCCCTTGTGAACTTCTGCAGCTTGGCTTTTGGAATAGAAGCAGGTCCTGGGAAAGCATCTTGTTTCTGAGGGACGCCCCACAATTGGATTAGTCAAAAGTGAGGCAAAACTTATCTGAGGAATCCTAGGTCAGAGTATTTGTTTTTGACGAGAGAAGCATCTTTTAAAAAAAACTGAGTGAATGTGAGCGCGAATGGCTGTTGCATGTGCCCTGGATTGGCTGGTGACTGATGTGACCCGCTTCTTGCCTGAAGATAGCTGGGATAAGCTCAGGAATGCCCACAGCCAAAGTGAGGATAAGCAGTATGGAAAATGGATGAATTTGCAGATGAAATAAGACTCCTTACTTGTAACATTGTCTTTTTTTTCCCTAATAAAAACTACAAAATTGACAGAAGCACCATTAACAGCCAACTGTATGGAGCATTTTTTAAAATGTTTTCACGATAACCTGAACTCTATTTCTGTTAAATCAAGCAACAGTTTCATTAACCAAATCTTGTTCTTCATATTTAACATAAAATTATCTTGAGAAAATATTCCTGAAGCAGTTAAACGAACAAGAACGGTCTGGTATGTTATTCGTGTATTTGTGAATTTCAGAGTTAGATCTACAATAGCATGAATGTTATTGTACACTGAAACTATTTGTATTATTTTTAATCCACCTTTCTACTCTGGCATTTATATACATATTCAAACTTCAAAAGATTCAAAAAATAAAGGTCACCCAAAGACTTTCAAATTAGACACACACGCGCGCACACACACACAATCCCAGTTATACTAGAACTCAACATTTTCAACCCCCTGTTGTGCAACTCTACATGCTGCACATGCAGCAAGGGTGTGGAGTGTTAAATATTGGATGGAGCCAAGACCAAGAAGAGGTTCGTGCTCCGGCAGTGGTCCATGTGCCTACCAGGGGCTAATGACACAGTTGTCCAAATCTGTTGCCTGACTGTCTAATCCACACGCATGTTTACAATTTATCCTGACGATTTATGAGACAGGAGAAAGTATTGTCTGTTTTATTTATATATTAATATACACAGAAATTTCATTTTCTAGCTCAGTTATTATCGAAGCGTAGTACGCCCAAGAATCATAACCCATGGTCAGTTGCCCATAGGTGTGATTGTGAGTGCGATTGTTGTCTGTCTCCAAGTGCCCTGCGATTGGCTGGCAACCAGTTCAGGGAGTACTCTGCCTCCTGCTCAATAACAGCTGGGATTGGCTCCAGCTCTCCCACAACCCTCTTGAGGATAGGCGGCTCAGAAAATGGATGGGTGATTATTATTATTTTTTTTTTTTTTAACTGACAGATGCAATACATTTTATTTGAATCATTACGCACAGTTGTTCATCTATCCATGTTTTACCACTTTTTTGGGTCAGGTCGCGGGGACAATAGCTTTAGCAGGAATACACAGACTTCCCTTTCCCCAGCCACTTCATCCATCTCTTCATCAGGGATCAGAGGTTGTTCATATGCATATATTTTAGTAGTTTATAATGTAGCAGTGGCTTGCGATAATGTGAAATATACTTTTAAGGAATAAAACATCACTCTCGATATGTGATGAACTCCCGGGCGTACTACTCAACTGCATTTGATGCCGGTCACGATTGGTGAAAAAGTTTGAAAAACATTGCGGCTTGCGGCAACTGGAATTGCTTAAGATTGTCTTACTCGAGATCTTGAGCGTTTCCTTCTCGCTTTTGTTGGCGTGGTGTCAAGCTCCTGCTCGTGTGCATCAGCAGCCTGTTTTCCTTCTTCATTTTCATCTTTGTTCTTGTGCCAGTAACGAGCTGGAGGCTGTCAGAAAGAAGCCATCAATGTTGTAAGCTTATCGAGCAGACATGTTGTACATCGAACTGCTAAGTGTATTCGGTCAACGACTCTGATAGCACGCCTTACTAAAGTAGCTCAATGTCACGTTATGCCACTGCTTTATAAGTCGCAATTAACCAACAAACGCGCTATTTCATTTCTATAATCGGTTACCTTTTTCCCCACGTGTGACTCTTTCGCTGACTCCATGGTTGCCGCCGCCATTTTGTCTATGTCATACCCCCGCGACCCGCCCCCTGCCTAGTGTGAAAGCCGCCTGCTATTTACGTGGTGGAATCCAAACGTACAGTAGTTTTTAGGGTGGACACGCCCTACTCAAATATTATTGGCTCAGGAAACGCCTGGCACCACTCTGATTGGAGGTATTATATCAGTAGTACACGCCCTACTGCTTCCAGACGGGAAAAAATGTGACTTCAGTGTCCCGGTGTAAATGTTTCCCACTAACTCTAACCTACTCTGATACTCACCTTAATTCATCATAAACTGTCTTAAACCCCAGTTCAGCCTTTCAAAGTTGAGAAAACACCTTGCGTTAAGTTACAAATGTTTCTCTCTATGTGCTTATGTGGGTTTTCCCAGATTCAAGACTTTTGGGAGTCAAGATGAGGCAGTGACAAGACCCAATACTGTACCAAAAAAATTCATTTAAAAAAAAACATGACAAGGTTGGTGTTGAAGCACATTGTCTCTTTAATGCGAAATCTCTTTTTTAATACATTTGGTTATCAAAAACACATTTTCTGCAACTTCTTCTTCTTTCGGCTTGTCCCGTTAGGGGTCGCCACAGCGTGTCATCTGAGATGAACGCAAATTTGTTTGGCACAGTTATACGCCGGATGCCCTTCCTGACGCAACCCCTCTGCAATCAGCCGGGGGAGGGAAGCTTACAGCACCTGGCGGTCTACCATCCAAGTACTAACAAGGGCCAAAGCCGCTTAGCTTCCGAGATCTGACGAGATCGAGCATTCTCTGGGTAGCATGGCCGTAAGCACATTTTCTACAACTTAGTAATTTCAATACGTGGTCTCGAGACAAGATTGCTTTTGAGTCTTACAGCTAGGTCTTGGAGAGATGCTTGTCTGCCTTCTGTCTGCTGTTGAGGTGTCTTTGAGCAGGAATCGTGTGTCGACCACTCCAGCTCAAATGGTGCAGCACTCTTTGCTCACCTCTTCCACTCTGAATCTCTCCTTGCAAGTCCAGCATATACTGGAGTAAGAGTTGAATTTCCCCTTGAGGGAATGTTTCAGTGTTTTAAAACTAATTGAAAAAGGAGCAGCAAACTTCAGTCCATCTGTTGGAACTCTTGAGTATGGACCAAGATCACTGTACCACTAGCAGGTAGGATGGGCTAACATCTTTTAAGAACCCATCCATCCATCCATTTTCTGAAGTGCTTAGCTTCACAAGGCAGGAGCCAGCGTACACCCTGAAATGGTTGCCAGCCAATCACAAGCCACATAGAGACAAACCGCTACACTCACTATCACACCTAGGGGCAATTTCTTCTTCTTCTTTTCCTTTTGGCTTGTCCCGTTAGGGGTCGCCACAGCGTGTCATCTTTTGCCATCTTAGCCTATCTCCTGCATCTTCCTCTCTAACCCCAACTGCCCTCATGTCTTCCCTCACCACATCCATAAACCTTCTCTTTGGTCTTCCTCTCGCTCTTTTGCCTGGGAGCTCCATCCTCAGCATCCTTCTACCAATATACTCACTCTCTCGCCTCTGAACATGTCCAAACCATCGAAGTCTGCTCTCTCGAATCTTGTCTCCAAAACATCCAGCTTTGGCTGTCCCTCAAATGAGCTCATTTCTAATCCTATCCAACCTGGTCACTCCGAGCGAGAACCTCAACATCTTCATTTCTCCCACCTCCATTTCTGCTTCCTGTTGTTTCTTCAGTGCCACCGTCTCTAATCCGTACATCATGGCCAGCCTCATCACTGTTTTGTAAACTTTGCCCTTCATCCTAGCAGAGACTCTTCTGTCACATAACACACCAGACACCTTTCACCAGCTGTTCCAACCTGCTTGGACCCGTTTCTTCACTTCCTTACCACACTGACAATTGCTCTGGATTGTTGACCCTAAATATTTTAAGTCGTCCACCCTCGCTATCTCTTCTCCCTGTAGCCTCACTCTTCCCCCTCCACTTTTCTCATTCACCCACATATATTCTGTTTTACTTCGGCTAATCTTCATTCCTCTCCTTTCCAGTGCATGTCTCCATCTTTCTAATTGTTCCTATGCATGCGCCCTGCTTTCACTGCATATCACAATATCATCTGCGAACATCATGGTCCAAGGGGATTCCAGTCCAACCTCATCTGTCAGCCAATCCATTACCATTGCAAACAGGAAGGGGCTAAGAGCTGATCCCTGATGCAGTCCCATCTCCACCTTAAATTCCTCTGTCACACCTAAGGCACACCTCACCATTGTTCTGCTGCCATCATACATGTCCTGTACTATTTTAACATACTTCTCTGCCACACCAGACTTACGCATGCAGTACCACAGTTCCTATCTTGGTACTCTGTTGTAGGCTTTCTCTAGATCCACAAAGACACAATGTAGCTCCTTCTGACCTTCTCTGTACTTTTCCACTAGCATCCTCAAGGCAAATAATGCATCTGTGGTACTCTTTCTAGGCATGAAACCATATTGTCGCTCGCAGATACTTACTTTTGTCCTGAGTCTAGCCTCCACTACTCTTTCCCATAACTTCATTGTGTGGCTCATCAACTTTATTCCTCTATAGTTCCCACAGCTCTGAACATCCCTTCTGTTCTTGAAAATGGGAACTAGAACACTTTTCCTCCATTCTTCAGGCATCTTTTCGCCCGCTAGTATTCTGTTGAATAAGTTGGTCAAAAACTCCACAGCCATCTCTCCAAATTGCTTCCATACCTCTACCGGTATGTCTTCAGGACCAACTGCCTTTCCATTTTTCATCCTTTGTAGTGCCTTTCTGACTTCCCCCTTACTAATCATTGCCACTTCCTGGTCCTTCACACTTGCCTCTTCAACTCTTCCTTCTCTCTCATTTTCTTCATTCATCAACTTCTCCAAGTATTCTTTCCATCTATTTAGCACACTACCGGCACCAGTCAACACATTTCCATCTCTATCCTTAATCACCCTTACCTGCTGCACATCCTTCCCATCTCTATCCCTCTGTCTGGCCAACCTGTAGAGATTCTTTTCTCCTTCTTTCGTGTCCAACCTGGTGTACATGTCTTGCCAATATGTCCATTACAATCTGCACCAATCACAACTCTCTCCCTGTCTGGGATGCTCAGAACTACTTCATCTAGTTCCTTCCAGAATTTCTCTTTCAACTCTTGGTCACATCCTACCTGTGGGGCATAGCCGCTAACCACATTATACATAACACCCTCAATTTCAAATTTTAGTCTCATCACTCGATCTGATACTCTTTTCACCTCCAAGACATTCTTAGCCAGCTCTTCCTTTAAAATAACCCCTACTCCATTTCTCTTCCCATCTACTCCGTGGTAGAATAATTTAAACCCTGCTCCCAAACTTCTAGCCTTACTACCTTTCCACCTGCTCTCTTGGATGCACAGAATATCAACCTTTCTCCTAATCATCATGTCAACCAACTCCTGAGCTTTTCCTGTCATAGTCCCAACATTCAAAGTCCCTACACTCACTTGTAGGCTCTGTGCATTCCTCTTTTTCTTCTGCCGATGGATCCGGTTTCCTCCTCTTCTTTGTCTTCGACCCACAGTAGCTGAATTTCCACCGACGCCGTGCAGGTTAGCAGTGCCGGGGGCGGGCGTTGTTAACCCGGGCCACGACCGATCCGGTATGGGATTCTTTAGATGAACGCTCATATTTGTTTGGCACAGTTTTTACGCCGGATGCCCTTCCTGACGCAACCCTCTGCATTTATCCGGGCTTGGGACCGGCCTACAGATTGCACTGGTTTGTGCGCCCATAGGGCTGCATTTGCCCCCATAGGGCTGCATTCTAGGGGCAATTTAGAGTGTACAATTAATCCATGTTTTTGGGATGTGGGAGGAAACTGGAATGCCTGGAGTCCGGCATGACTGTGAAGGCTTGACTGGTAGATGAAGATGTTAAGCAACACTCCATTGTTTTGTGTGTGTGTAAGTGTGTTTTTTTTTTTTTTGAGGTACTGCACTTCAGATGTTTTTACACCTGTTCTTTGCTCGTTTGAAAACGGTCTTCTTTATCCACAGAAAAACTTGGTGACGAGAAGAATCACTTTGATGTGGCCCGTAATGAATTGTTTGTCAAAGTCTTACATGAGACAAATAACAGAACTCATACCTGAGTTGTGCACTGCAATTTGAACATTGTAAATGTTGCTGTGCAGTGCAGCTACTGTAATACAGTACTGTATGGCCAAATCCCACTGCATGAGAATAATCTCATGTCCTAATTACTGTAGTAGTATACATGAGCTAATCACCTCTAAGTGTGAAGTGGATCAATGCGGCTAAAGCATAACTATGACTGACATAATTTGTGTTGTATCTGTAAAATCAACTGTGCTTTAAGTTTGACGGAAACATTCTACAAAGGGATTTGTTAAAATTGATTATGGATAGTGATTATGATCATCCACTAGGTGATGGTATAAAGGGTAGGAAAGTGTCTATGGAGCTCATCCAGGGGTTTACAAACTGTTTAGGACGAGTAAGCCAAACAATTTTCAGCAAATGATCATCCTCCCATTCCTTTGAGTTGTGGCCAAAGAACTAAATTAGCGCACAGTCAATGACAGTGACACAAAGTATTGACAGGAAAGCATAAACATCCAGATGAAATGGCCAACAGCAAAACTGAAAACAGAAACTTCGTAAATAGAGTACATACTCAATACTCTGTATTGTGTTAATCCAATCGCTTTACTTTGACCGTCATTTCACTTTCATATTGCTTTAACCATTTTCCATGCATTGGTTTATATGAGGGGGAACGCTGACGCTGCCTCAAAGTTCTGAGAACCGAGGTTCAAATCTGGCCTTGCCTGTGTGGAGTTTGCATGTTCTCCCTGGCCCTGTGTTGGTTTTCTCCCGGCACTCTGGCTTCCTTCTAAATCCCCAAATTCTGCATAGTAGGCTCATTGAAGACTGAATTAATCAAAGGTTTGAATGTGAATGTGGATGGTTGGTTGCTTCAATTTCAATACACCCTGCGATTGGCTGGTGACCAGTTCTAGGTGTCCACTGCGTCTTGTCAGAGGATGGGTGGGATAGGTTCTCGTGCGCCCGCGACCCTAGTGAGGGTAATCGATACAGAAATTGGACGAATGGTTTATACGGTATTCTACAACAACGACGACGACAACGACATCTGAAAAATGTGTGACGTGACAACTGTAATTTGTCTGGCAAGCTCTTGCTTGCTGAAAAGCACTCACACTTCATATCTACACCTTCAAGGATCGAGAGGTTGGTGTGAGTTGGCCTTTTAACTTGTTGAATAGAAATTGTCAAATGTTTTACTTGTACTGGTCATTTTGTTGTATATTAGGTGCATGGGCATTTAAATTTCTGATCATTTTCAGTTCAACCATAATAGTCTCTAATGTGACTTCAAGGAGATTCTGTGATGTTAAAAAGATCATTTTTGACCATGGGTGATTCTAGCCTCAGAGGTTTCAGGGTATCAAGACAAATGTCATTTTTTTGTCAATTTTAAAACAATTTCAGTCCCATATTTCTCATAGAAAACAACATTACGTAATTGGGAAAGCCTCTGACGAAAACTTCAAATCTGATTAAGATTATTTAAATGCTGAGCCACGCCAAAGGAGGCACAGAACGGAATCTTAAAGATTGTAATGCTATTGATTCATGGGATTTATTTATTTGGAAGTTTTATTTGAAAAGCAATACACAACTCAAAGTGAGTTTGTGAATGCTTTGGATAATGATAGGTGAACGCTTCCCTCTGCTCCTTGGCAGCCTCCCAGACCGTTTCTTCACTCTTTAATGAGCTAAGGACTGTATTTAATATTAAAACAATGTCACAGAATTCCCACAAACAAGTATATATCCTAAAATAAAATTGAGCTCATCTAAATGTTTTACAAATGTTCATACTTAGTCGGAAATCTGGTCCTGTTTGACTCGACACAGCTATTCTATTGTATGAAAAGCAACAGGTCGTTTGACAGGTTAATTCAACTTTCTGGCATTTAATGATAGAGAATTTAATTATTCTGCTTTCACCATCTGCCTACATGCAGCACTTTCATGATCGATGAGCAAAAATGCATTATTTTTTTGTATATAAAAATTCATATTAAAAATTGAAATAAAATAAAGGGAAATGGGATCGTCTCTCAGTGTAAAGTGGTTGACAGTTACTGTTAAAAATTGTCCTCGCATCATTCAAGAAGTAAAAAGTATTGCTTTTTGCATTGAAAAAGAAAAAAAGATGGCGGCGCCACCTCGACCGGAACTGTTTGATTTCCATGGCGTCTCCATGACAAAATACTTCACTGACAACTGGGAAGACGTAAAGAACTTCAAGGCCAAACCGGATGATATTGTCATAGCTAGTTATCCTAAATCAGGTAAGAATATACAGTAAGTATGAATATTAATATCCTATGCATTGACTGTTCAATGAAGAGGTTTTTTTTTTTTTTGCCCTTTCGCAATTGCTCTCAATGTCTTTTCATATTCTCACCTCAGGAACCACATGGGCCTGCTACCTCTTGGATCGGCTGTACTTTGGAAAGACGTATCCTGAGAAAGACACATCCCTCCCTCTGTATATGAGAGTACCATTTCTGGAGCTCTGCATTCCTGGTCATCCAAAAGGTTATTACAAATTGGTCATATAAATCACAGACAGATTACAAAAATGAGATTAGATTCAAGATGTTTTCACCATGGCGTCACAAATACTTCATAGTTTCATTTCACCAAGGCAGCGCCATTGAGAAAAAGGGGAAATGCAACAGAATGGTGAATTTCTTCTCTATTGCTCTAGCTTGAATATTTGAAGTGTCAGTTGGAAAGTTGTTAAGTCAGGCAAACTGGTTTAAAGCAATATTGAAGGCTGAGCGTCATTTAGAATTGAACGGGTAAAGTGGTTCAAAAAATAGAATAGGGATAGCACCACGGATGGGCAGCTGGGAAGCGTTAGCCTCACAATTCTGAGGTCCCGGTTCAATCCCGGACCCACCTGTATGGAGTTTGCATGTTCTCCCTGTGCCTGGTTTCCTCCCACATCCCAAAAACATGCAACATTAATTGAATTAATTATTTAAATTGCCCGTAGGCGTGATTGTGAGTACGAAAGGTTGTTGCCATGTGCCCTGCGATTGGCTGGCAACCAGTTCAGGATGTACCTTGCCTCCTGCCAGTTAACAGCTGGGATAGGCTCCAGCACTCCGGTGACCCTTGTGAGGATAAGCAGCTAAGAAAATATATGGATGGATGAAATCAGAGATATTACAGTGAAAATCATCATTGAGGAATTGACTATCGGGAATTTACATTTCTGTTGCTTTGATTAATGGCACAGACCTGCATTAATGATGGTGAGATGGAAAAGTTGTATTTTTTTTTTTTTTGGGGTACCCCGTGTGAGGCACTGAAATCGATAAGCTTGAAAGCTCTCATTAAGCAGCAGTATAGCCATTATGTATTGCTCAATGACTCAAAGACAACACAACCGAACACTTTATCCATACTGCCTCTGTGAGATAATACTTTAAACAAATCTGATGATTGAATTTTGGTGTGAACTACCGAGTCTGTCTGCCCCCCCAGGTGTGGGCCCCTAAATCTTGTGATCTTATAACTGTACAACTATTCACAATACCCATTTGATTTATTGTTCTCACACACAGGTTTCACTGGATTAATTTTTATCTTTTTAAGGAAATGAAATGAAACCTTAACCTTTGGGGCTATTTTTTTTTTTTACAGTGGCCTGGAGGTGAGAAAGAATATAACAAATTGTGAAACACTTTTACAACAATCCATCCATTTTCTTAGCCGCTTATCCTCACAAGGGTCGCTGGAGTGCTGGAGCCTTTCCCAGCTGTCAACGGGCAGGAGGCGGGGTACACCCTGAATAGGTTGCCAGCCAATCGCAGGGCACATGGAGACAGACAACAGTTGCATTCACAATAACACCTTGGATCAATTTAGAGTTTTTAATGAATGGATGTTTTTGGGATGTGGAAGGAAACCAGTAGGCATTTCGAGAACATGTGAACTCCACACAGATGGGGCCAGGATTTGAACCCCGGTCCCTAGAACGATGAGGCAGAAACTCTAACCAATCGTTCACTGTTCCACCACAGTGACCATTTGTTCTCTTATTCATTAAGGAAAAGACCTGGCAGACCAGCTAACGATCACTCCTCGTCTCATTAAAACTCATTTGCCAGTCCAGCTTGTACCGGAGACATTTTGGGAGCACAATTGTAAGGTAAAAAGAGCACCATGCCTGGATACAACTGCGACAGCTGAAGAATTGAATGCAGCGATGCGTTGACACAGATGGAGCTCTTTTTGTGTGTGTGTGTGTGTGTGTGTGTGTGTGCAGACAATCTACATTGCTCGAAACCCTAAGGATGTAGTCGTGTCTCACTTCCACTTCAGCCACATGAACAGCATCCATCCTGCACCAGGAGACTGGGATGGATATCTGCAAAGATTCATGGAGGGCAAAAGTGAAGTCAAAGTATAAACATTGGATGATTTTTGTCAGAAAAGCGCTTTCTCCTTCATGAATGTCCTTTTGTGGTTTCAGTGGCGTATGGAGCTTGGCATGAGCATGTGACTGGCTGGTGGGAGAAGAAGCAAACGTATCCAAATCTGCATTATATTTTCTATGAAGATTTGACTGAGGTAAAATCTTTGCAGGTCACTTTCTTGCATTGCAAAACACACACCATTTCAGAGAAGAATTGAAGATTTAAAGTCCATCTCAAATCAATATCTAATTCATGAATTCATGTCTTGATACAAAAGAAAAGTGTTGCCGCCAAACTTGCCAATCATCGAAAATGAGGTTTCCAAATTGCGAAAAATCCGGCCACTATCTCCGCTTTCACATGTTGTGGGCTCATCTGCTGAATGTGCTGAGACCTCGCCCACTCAACCGTCAATCAAATTCCATTTCTATGACCTAGAAACATGGACGCCACTCAAGCTAGCATCTTTCTATCAATACATAACTACGTTTGAACCATAAAATAAGTCTACTCATGGACAAACGCTGTCAAGTTGGACTCAAATAAAAATCCCCCCAACCTACTCTCCCAGCTTTCCCTTGATGTGTGTTCACTCACAGCCGACAACGAGGCACTCTAAAGCAGCCACACACACCAGCAGACTATTCAAAGGGAAAATGTATTTTCAGTCTGGCATAACTAGCTAGTAAGCTACTGTAACTGCACATCACAATTTTGCATAACTGCTGGTAAGAATGAAGGCGCTCAAGATCTTTACAGTACATAATTGGGGAGTGGCAAATAATGCCAGGACCTAATTGCATCACTTGGCCCTTGTTTTCCACTTTGAACAAATCTTTATCATTTGTGTTTTCCAGAATTGGTAAAAAATAAATGATAAAATATATTTCTATAGCGCTGCAATTGAGTATTTACTATAATAGTTTTGTCTTTGCACGTTTTCTGCAGTTATCTTTCAACACGTATACTGCAATGCATTCATAAATAAATCCCTGACTTCATTTTACAGAGTCTTTAAGGGAATACAATTTCATTTGGTGAAATTTTATGAATGACTTTTGTGGTGTTTGCTGCTACGAATATTTGAATTTATTCTAAATGATCATTTTCACTCTAAATACAGGTTTAAAAAAACACAAAGAACTGTTTTTACTGAACAGAGACCATGACTTTAAAACAAATGTCAACTGCAAGAAGCTACACCCTCACGTTCCTGACAGCACTTGTCACTTGACAGTGTTAATGTCAATATTTCATGTATGTGTAAGTTAGGACATTCATCCAATATTTGAATTCTTTCAGTGCAAACAAAGAATGAAAGATTACTGCGAGGACATACACATGTCAAAATGGAAATTTCTGTCCTCATGGATACCATCCACACTAATGCACTGCATGAGTATTATTATGAAGTCCAAGGTGTTCTCATCAATTTCTAGCATTGAAAATGTATACACCATGGGTCCAACCTTTAAGTGTAACCACTGGAGTGACACACCAAGTCTGTAGTGCATGTTGTAAATTTAACAAAAAAGTAGTCTTGATAACCTGGGAAAGGCTGCAGCCCTCCCACGACCCTTGTGAAGATAAGCGGCTCAGAAAAGGGATGGATGCATTGATAATGCCTGACCAAGCCTTTCGTTTGTGCAGAACTTGGGATGTGAGATTGACAAGCTGTGTAGTTTCCTTTGCGTGTCTCCCTCAACTGAGGAGAAGGAAAGCATCATAGAGGCTGTGAAATTTGAAAATATGAAAGACAACAAACTGACCAACTTTACCAATGCCCCCTTGATGAATCTGAAGGTGTCTCCTTTTATGAGAAAAGGTACCATATAAGATGGCTGAGTGTTTTGTTTATTTGAAATATCAATTGCAATGTCATCTGAATTGATCTCTCTGCCTTATGAAGGGAAAGTTGGTGACTGGAAGAATCATTTCACCGTGGCCCAGAGTGAACAGTGCGATGAGCACTACAAACGGCAAATTAGGTCCCCTGGATTGAAGTTTCGCACTGAAGTTTAAAGCTTGGACTGGGAAAACATTTTTTTTTTTTCCTTCTAGGCTGATGATTTCCAATCAGCTCTTTCGGGCTTTCCTTCTTGACATCATTGACTTCCTTTGGGCATAAACTCATTTGGGCTATGAAAATCGATTTACTGTTTTGAACAAAACCAACAATATGATGTAATATAGAGAGTGATCAATCAAACACATGGAAAATTTGGATGGGGATCATTTCATGTTGTCTTTTTTATTTGAATCTAGACATGAAATTTCACAAAATGTAAAAACAAATGTCAGATGATCCAAATAAACACATCGAATACTGAATTGCTGCAATGCTACTCCACACTGGGGCGGGCACATGGATTAATTTTCAATGGCACGTATGCTTTATAGAGTGGGCAACATTTAATACATTTTATGCTTCCACTCTAGTCTGGGGAAAAAAATGAACAGCAACCAGCAAGACAGAAACATCTTAAAGAGTTATTGGAAGGAAAACAACAACGCAAGGCCATTGGGCTAAAAACACTGAACAATTTAAGCATCACTGGAAGAACTGGACATCAGCTTGTCATGATCTGTTTGGCGAATGAAGGCATAGGAAATCTTCCCTGGAATGATACTACTCCAATAAACTAAAAGATATATTAATTTTATGTACGTTGTTTGTTGAAACATATCAATTGTACATGGTCAGTCAAACTCCTTTCTGTACACTTTGAATATTTTTAACTAAAAATACTTGGTTTTCACCCGGCAAAATAAAAATGAAAAGTATTTTTATAATACCTGCATGATATTTCAACCCTTAACACAGCTGAAAATGCCCTATCAAAACAAAACAAAACACTTGATTGTCTTTCACAGTGACAAATATGACAAGGTTTCAAATATATCTTTATTTCACAAAAATAATAGTATTTACATTGTTGCATCTATATAATATATTCAAAAGATACTTTTATCTTGAGTAGTAAAATACTTCAGTCTGGTGCTTTGATGAAAAATTAAGTGCTGCGTTCATGAGTTCATGGCAAGACATTTTTTTTTATTTTTTAACTGGTTCTGTCCTGGAAACCTGTGTCAGGTTGAAATTCAACATTCCTAACCTAAAACGCAATCACCGGCATTGAGATCACCCAGTCATGATAATTGTCTACAATTAGCATGTAAGCACGAACTGCCTGTACTACATATTATAGCAGGTGCAACTGTGGTTGTTGTTTACTACTTCAATATGGTGTCAGTACCCAAGCAGGCAGGACAGCGGCAGCATATTAAGAGCTTAAAAATTGTTGAGTCAGCATGTTCAAGATGATAGGCTGTGGGTTTACAGAACGATTACCAATACAAAACAAAGCAAAAATAATACGTGGCACATTTTACATGACAAAGGAACATTGAAATGAAAATTCACAGGACCAAATGAAATGAAGTCACTATTGTTGATATACACAGAGAAGCAAAAGCTTGCCTCCCATCCATAACAATTATGATGTTGAGCAATGTCTCCAGGCAATGATTTGATGATCCATTTTAATAGGAACACTAATGAGCCCCCAATACAAATCAGCAGTGACCCACAGAGGAACCATTCATAGAACTGGAAATTAGGTGTGTTCTCCACAGTCTCTCATAAACACACACACACACACACACACACACCACACACACACACACACACACACACCATCAACACTGTATAGTGAGGATGGGGCCCTCCTGACCTCAACTTAAGATGTTGTGAGGCGCTGGTGAGAATACTTCAAGAACCTCCTCCATTCCACTGACACACCTTCCCAAAAGGAAGCAGAATCTGGGGTCTCTGAGACGGGATCTCCTATCTCTGGGGTGGAGGTCACCGAAGTGGTTAAACAGCTCCTTGGTGGAAAGACCATGGGGGAGGATGATATTTGCCCAAAGTTCCTAAAGGCTCTGGATATTGTGGGGCTGTCCTGTTTGACACGCCTCTGCAACACTGCATGGACGTCGGGGACAGTGCCTCTGGATTGGTGGAGTGGGATAGTAGTCCCCCTTTTTATGAAGGTGGGCTGGAGGGTATTTTCCACCTACAGGGGATCACACTCCCAAGCCTGCCTGGTAAAGTCTATTCAGTTGCGCTAGAGAGAAGGGTCCATCGGAACGTTGAATCTCAGCTTCAGGAGTAGGAGTGTGATTTTTGTCATGGGCATTGAAGAGTGGACTAGGTCTTCACCCTCAGCAGGGGCCTCAAGCGTCCAATGTTCGCCCAACGAGCATTCTAGTATTTTGTGGACTTGGAGAAGGCATTTGACCATGTCCTTCTGGGAGTCCTGTGTGGGGTGCGTCAGGAGTATGGGGCGCTGATACCCCTGATATGGACTGTTCGGTCCCCGTTTGACCAGGGTCAGAGTTTGGTCGGCATTGCCAGTGCAGTAAGTTGGACTAATTTCCAGTGAGGGTTGGACTCTGCCAATATTATTCTTTGTCACCTTTGTCTAGAACTTTCATGGATATAATTTCTGCAGCCAAGGTGGCCTTTGGTGGCCTCCCAATTGCATCCCGACTTTTTTCAGATGATATGGTTCTGTTGACTTTATCAAGTTGCAATCTTCAACTCTCACTGGAGTGTGAAGTAGCTAGGATGAGAATCAGCATGTCCAAATCTGAGACTATAGTCAGAAAAGGGAGGAGTGCCCTCTCTAAGATAGGGATGAGATCCTGCCCCAAATGGAAGAGTTCAAATATCTTGGGGTCTTGTTCACAAGTGAGGGAAGAATGGAATGCGAGATTGACAGGCAGATTGTTGCAGGCTCCGCAGTAATGTAGACTTTGTATTGGTCCATTATGGTTAATAAGGAGTTAAAATGAAAGACAAAACTCTCGATTTACCGGTCTATCAACGTTCTTACCCTCACCTGGGGTCACAAACTATGGGGCGCAACTGAGATCCTGAATACAAGTGTCTGAAATGTGTTTCCTCTGCAGGGTGTACAGGCTCTCCCTTGGAGATAGGGTGAGAAGCTCAGTAACTCGGAGGGCCTCAGAGTAGACCCGCTGCTCCTTCACATTGAGAGGACCCAGATGAGGTGGCCTGGGCATCTGCTTGGGATGCCTCCCGGACGCCCCACTGGTGAGGTGTTCTTGGGACACCGCAGGACACGGTGGAGAAATTACTATGGAAGTAAATAAGTGCCACCAGGATTTGAATTTGAAATGCCACAGAAAACAGTACTTAAATTTGAAATGTAAAGTGATCACGTTTTGAATAGTTGCTACAATTCGCTGTCTAAAATTCACCGTCTGTGCCACCAGGCAGGGTTACTTCACGTCAGAACCAAACAGCCAGCCAATCCATTTCAGCTTTTTTAGTATATGACGAAGAAAGTGTAACTGCGATTGGCTGAGTGTTCGGTTCTGACCTGAAGTAACCCTGCCTTGTGGCACAGACGGTGAATTTCAGACAGCGAATTGTAGCCAGTTGAATTGTTAACATAGAAAAGTTACACTGAAATACTATTGAAAATGTGATGACTTTACATTTCAAATTAAAATCTTGTTTTCTGTGGCATTTCAAATTAAAATCCTGGTGGCACCTATTTACTTCCATAGATTACATCTCTCCGGTTACTGGGGATCTCCTCGGAAGAGCTCCTGCTAAAGCTACTGCCTTTGCGACCCAACCTCAGATGAGCAGAAGGAAATGGATGGATGGATACTGTATATATTCACATCTATTGCAGAAACAACAAGAAAGAGACAGTGGTGTCTTGAAAGACAAGTGCCTTGATGTATGTATTGGTCAATCAGTCACTTGACCATTTTTGTTTTGTTTTGACAAATTAGCAAAATTTGCGATTGAGATTCAAGCGCACTCTAAACCTAGACCGTTAGATGGTGGCAGTTCACTTCACAACATCTGGCCACCATCAAACCACATTGGTTTCCTTGCAGTGGAAGTAGAATATCAGTTAGTAGCAGCAATGTGGTTTGGTAAGTGCCAATAGACCCCACAAAAGAACATTATACATTAGAGAAAAGTTGTTTTCCGATTGCATTTTCTGTGTTCGCAGGTTAGGTGAACAGTAACTGTTATGGGGCTGACTCTGTGTTTTGATATTGTACAATATTGTTGAATGTATTCTTTTTCTTTTGAAAAGACATTAATAGAACATATTTTTGATTTTTTTTTTTTTTTTAAATAAGGACTGGAACAGATTGCATTACTATTCATTTAAATGGGGAAAGAAGATTCAATAGCTGAATGTATTGTGATAGCATAGTCATGGAAAAAATTACATTTGTATTTCAAGGCACTACTGTTGGTGACTCTTTTTTGTAGTTTGACAGCATAGTGAGTTAGTGGTTAGCAACTCCTCTCTCTCTTCAGATTTGAATCTCTGCTCCGCCGTTCCTATGTGAAATTTGTTTGGTTTCTCACCCACATCCTACCAACATACGTTCGGTTTATTGAAAACTCTAAATTAGGGGCCACCAACATTTTTGAGGCTGAGGGCTGATTCGTCAGTAGGAATCGTACGACTGACGACATGACCTGTTGTGGCAAACGTCTGTGTCTGTGGTCATAATACATAAAATATTTATTTCTTTTATACTATGCGACACAATTTAAAATTTTTCATTAATGTAAGCATGTCAGGTTTAAAATTTAAAGCACAAATAATAATGATTTGTGACATGTGCTATTTTTTAGAACATGCCTCATGGGGCGCCTTTAGTGGTCCTAACAGGCAACCATGCTCCCGTGGGCACCGCCTTGGCGACCCCGCTCTAAATTGTCTACTGGTGTGAATGTGAATGCTTTCAAATGGCTGGCGACCAGTCAGCTGGGAGAAGCTCCAGCTCAACAGTTACCCAAGCGACAACAACCACTATAGAAATTGGATGCATGGAAAGATGTTTTATAGCTACATTTCAATTATTGTTTTCTTTGCAAAAGATAAATGTTGGTGTCGCCAGGGCCTTGGTTCTCATGGCTAAGTCTTAGTTCATAAGTCAATAATTTCACTGCTCACACTGGCAGAGTCGTCACGTCGGCTGACCTCCAGGTAACTACGTGAACCGACGGGCCTCACAGCTCTCCCTCGACCCTGGTCAGAGTCCGGTGTGATGAAAGGTCGTGTGTCATCAACTCCATCCTCCCCCAGATGTCCCGTTGATAATCTAGAGGGGTGAAGTGACACAGGGCAGGACACTGACGAGGGAACGTTTCCTGCCTCATTACCGGCCCACCTGTGACCCTGGTGGGATGGTGTGGGTGGAGCAGTCACCTGCCTGCTTGGTACACTGCTGAGAATGCTGCCCCCCAGAGGCATGGAGGACTCGGTAGGCGCCTCACTGCTCTCAGAAAACTGAGGGTCACTGTTCCTGCGCAGCCAAGGCCCTGGACTGACTCCTGACCCAGGGGAGGGGGATTGCGAATTTTGGTTAAATGAATGGAACAAGCTACCACCTTCGACCAGGTGCTCTCGGTGCAGTGCTTCATCGATGCTGCGGGTGAGGTTAATGGGAGATGGGGGTCGGAGATCAAACTCACACATGGAGAGAGATGTTTCCCTATCCGGATCCAGACTTCCAGTGACTGAGTGCTGTGGTGTCAGTCCTAGTGCCTGTAGTCTGAGCAGTGAACCTGCAGAGCCATCACATATGCCACGCTCTGCTGAAGTGCCCCTGTGGTTGCATACTCGGTTGCTATCTTTGATCCACTCTGGTGGAGCAGCTGTTTGATCATGATTATTGTTCCTGATAAGAGTCTTTGTGATGTCAACTCCAGAACGTTCCTGGCCAGCCCAATTGTTTGGCATATCTGCTTGCCCTCCTCCTCCAACTCCGCTACAATCAGATTTTCTGCAAGGTTTCCCTGTCAGACTCTGAACTATCTTTGACCAGCACGTGTGTCTATAAGTTGAGCCCCCAGAATGGCCAGGGGATGGCATGTCTCCTGCTGTTATTCCATCTCCTGCTCCCCCATCATCTCTTCCTCTGCAACACTGGGGCCTCCAGAAAACCCATGACGCTAAAAAAAGGAGGCACAATCCCCAGGTCAGCTCCAGGAGTCTGGCCCAGAAATGAACCAGCCACCAGCCCCAGTTGAAGCTCATCCAGTCCCCTAGAAGTCCATAGAGCCAAAGGGTAGCATGAACATGTAGCCCACAGCACAGGACTCCAACAACGGCACAAACTGCCAGCACCTTTCCAAAAATCATCCTCTCTCTTCTGCTCCCCGTCCAACCCTTTCTCCTGGCCTCTTCAGCAACTCCAGGGTGAGGAATGGGAGGGCAACGTATACGTGGAAAGAGATAGAAGACAAATCCTATACAGAGACCCAGACCCCAGCACAAGGAGAGAACCTGCAGGGTGACAGGCACCACAGGCGACAGGGCTGGTGAAAGCAGATCTGCTGCCAGCAGCAGAGTGCACTGCAGCACAGCCAACACAGCCACTAGGGGAGGACGCTCCAAGGTTGAAGGTAACACTGTCACTCCAGCCACCCTCAAGGCCAGCAGGGCCAAGGCGGCTTGCGTCCACACTAGCAAGTGTAGTGGCAAATTGTAAATGGCTGCAACTGCTGAACGAGGGAGGATCTTTTGTGTCCCATAGGGATCAATCAGAAAAAGAGAGGCCCTAAGTCCGCCAACTAGAAACAACAGGGCATTGGCCAGTGCAAGAGCCCCCCTATGAGGACACTTTGAACTTGGGGACAAGATGAGTCCGAGAGCAGATGTGGCAAACAAGAGCAGGAAAAGGCTTACTGAACCGTAGACATGGAGGGCCCATGCAAAAGTCAGACTCCTGTTCAGGTGACTCCAGTAGATAAGGCTTCCATTTGCAGCGGGTTCATAGTTGGGAGAAGGGGACGGCTTGGAAGCTTGGTGAGAATCGGCTGACAAAATGGAATGATTCTTCTGATCAATGAAGCTTGGAGAGGCGACTGGTCTAAGACTGGTGTTCAGAAATGATGAGGTCACTGAAAATAAGAAAAAAATATATTGGTTTTAATTGTGACATATTGTTTATTATTGTTGAACTATCATGAATATGAACCCAGGTTCTCAGAACTGTGAGGCAGATGTGCCAAACTTTGGTTTGCGGCGCCACCATCTCAAAATTAAATTCTAAAAAAAAGTGCTGTCCTAACTCTTGTCCATGATACGGGTTAACATTTTCCCGTGACAAAGTATTACGCTAATTTAATCCATGAAGAAAAGCTCAACTAAAAATAGCCAACTGTCAAAAAAAAAGTAAATATTTACAATATAATGCTGAAGCTACTAGTGTGGTGTAGATGACCATCATTTATCAAATAAGTACCACCTGGTTCAATCAAGTCCGTCATTATGTTGCAAATTTGATATGCAGCTCGTCACCCTGGTGATTTGATTTCTACAAAGGAAGACAACAAGGTAATGTAATTAAAAGACCTCAATTGTGATTGTGAGCCTCATGATGTTAGCCGCAGCACTGTAAAGCCTCCTAAATGAAGCCCAATCATACCAGTTTACAGGATCACAGGAACAAATTTGAGGCATTGCAGGGACTGATGAGATATTCTAGTAAAATTGTTTATCGCAGACGGACAGTGTACAGTATATGTATATTGTAAAATATATATAATTCAATTAAAATTGTAAAAAAAACCAATCTCAGATTTATAATGATATCATCATAATGATGTCATTAAACCACAAATGCAGAGCTACATTGGAAAACTGGTAATTACATTGTTTAATTGGTTTAGATTATGTAATTAATGAGCTCTACATGTTACATAATGCCATACAACATTTTAGTACATAGAAAAATTTTATAGGATATTATGTTGGATTTTAAACTGTCATCATCATGTTTTAATGCATACCATTTCATTTCTTTGTGTCATGGGTGTGTCCTTCCTTGACCCGGTCCACTCCTGCTCCAGTGAGCTGACACATCAACCCGCTTCTTGTTCACACTAATTACCCTCGATATATATTGCCACGCTCGTAGTCTGGTCCTTCACCATATCGTTCGTACCTTAATATCATGTTCCCACTGTTCCAAGTACATGCCTTTGATCCTTTGTGTACCTTACCCTCCCTTGTTCACGACCTTGCCTCTTCACCTTTTAATTCTGATACTGTTGCCTGTTTGGACTGCCTGCCTGTGTATCAACCTTGGATAGAATAAATACACTCCCCAAACTGTACTTGACCTCGTGCGTTGCACATTCTGGGTCCAACCCCATGTTTTGTTCCTGACACTTTGTTCCTGCACTGGGAATGCACCGTGACGGATGACAATTTGAGAGACTACAAATGTGTGATGCCACAGGGTAATTTATGGAAAAATAAGCCCCTTCATATTTGGAGCTTGATGGATGGAAGCATGAAGCAATCAAATTTTTCCATCTCAGGGTCTTGGAGGACCTGACCTACCCATCAATGAGACAAAAGCCCAATGAGTCATTGTTCACTCCCAACTTCCTTAAAGGTCAAGTGTCATCTCTATAAACATTCTAAAATAGATATTGTCATGAAAAATAGATTAATTATTAACATTATTCACTTCAATGTCTATACGAAAAAAATAAATAAAGTGTTCAAGCAATGTCCAACAATGCAACGAGCCGTCATTTTGGCTAACATGAAGGAACAACGAGCTACCTTCCCGGAAGTAAAACTAATAGAAACAAACGAGTCCACTTGAGGGCGGTCCTGCCATGTATGCCACTTCCTGCTTCTTCTCGAAAACAAATTCCTCGAGAGGATTTTCATGGCGGGAGTTACAAAAAGCTGTATACATCAAAATCATGCTTTGTGGTGAAAAAACGCATGAGTCCATGTGAGCTGCCGTTTTTTTCATTAATAACATACTATAGGCTACTTGCAGGTGACGTCACATCCGTTTTTTTCATATTGGGAGGTCTCATTTCGCTGGTTACATTAGATTACATAAGACTCTTTTTGACTTCTGAGACGATGGTGCACAAGTGTTGTGTTATTGGCTGCTATAACAAGTTCAGCAAAGAAGGGAACAGACGTTTTTTCCGATTTCCGAAAATAATTACGCACCAAGGACCCCAAACAGAAGAAATGTCGAGCAAACGGCAAGCGAAGTGGCTCAGTAATATCTCGCGTGCAGATCACACTCGTCCCACAGTTTCAAGTCGTGTGTGCAGCGATCACTTCATAAGTGGTAAGTTTAAGCCTAGTATTGCACTTTGACCATATCCTCCTAACGCTATTTTTACATGTATGTGTTGTTTGCGGTGTTTTATATTACAAGACTAACGGTGTTTGATAGATCTACATGTACATGTACATCACACTCGGCCGCCGATCGAGATCGGCCGCCAGTGACAGGCTTTTCATCTACAGTTTAGGACACAAACGTATGAATGTGTGTTGTGCGTTTGCTGTCTGTTTACTGTCTGTAAACGTCAAATTATTTTTAAGAAGGAAATATACCGTATATATATTAAAAACAACACGAGTATGCATGTAGCACCTACCACCTACCAGGGCATCATTCACGCTAGCCCTAATACAACAGTAGCTAGCGGCTTTCTATATGCTGACATTTGAGTAAGGCAAATGTGAACAAATAGAAAGCCGCTACTGTTGTATTAGGGCTCGTATTATTATTAGGGCTACATACAGACATTCACGCTATAATTTGTTAGTACTTAGTAATTTAGACCTTGTACATTTTAATTATTGTCACATTACTTAATGCTCCTTCAAATAAATTTAAAAGATGGTATAATATTTATTTGTCATAGATCTTTTTCCCTCATCGGTGCGATTTGTCGGACCTGAAAGGGCCATAATGGCTAAGCAGAAACAACAACAACATCAGTGAGTTACGCACTCTGTCCCGGGTGATTACAAGTTACTTACTCGGGCAACAATTAAAACCTTTTCTTCAGACAACGTTTTGCAGAGGACACTCTGAATCCACCCGCTTACAAAGTAATTGTAAGCCTCCAAGGACTTGTAGGCCTTCATCTGTTGGTTAGTAAGGCTGTTGGTTGTAAGCACCAAGTAGTTCACAATGTCGCGGTATTCCACTCTCGGCCAACATTTTTCAGTCGCAAAATCACCCTTCGATAGACTAAACGGGTCCAGATCCTCACATAAACTGATTTTCTGCCTGTAGTAGGGTTTCAGATCAGCCGACAGATCCTCGAAATACTTAGAAAACGCCATAGAAAGGGCAGATACAATGAACGCGATGCTGGTATGTAGACAAACTTTAAGAACTGTCTACAACCTCCCAAAATGACCGACACACAAAAAAATTCTTATCCACAATGCACTTGCTCTGAAGTTGTGCAAGTGACCTATATGTCTTGCATTTCGTGACAGTGGCCCTTTAACTTTTGTTCTCCTTAGACTTGAACCACACACAAACCTATTCACCTCTTTGTGTTGGAATTCCTTCCTACACCTCACCTTATTGCTTAAAGGGATGTGAACAGGACACATTCCACAATGCACAGCTGTGTATGTTTAACTCACCTCTACCCTGGAGTCTTCCCCTTGCCACATGCACAGTTGAAGTGTATTTTGTGTGCATATGTTGCAATGACCTGATGTAAAACGCTGAGAGATGTCTATGTGAGAGTCAATGCCATTAACACAATGTTTATCGGCCCATGTGTCACATTTTCCCTTTTCCATGTGCTTTACCTCTTAGGCTACTTCAGTTTTCTACACATCCGCTTTTCATTTAATTCTCTCGAGTTTCTATACCTTATTTCTTTACTACACATTCACCTGACCTATTGCTTCAGTATTGCCAACAGTCTTTTTTTCAACCTGAACCAGTTTTCCTCTTATGTGCTTATATGTCAGGGATTCCAGTTCCTCCACCACCCCCCTTTTGTCCCACTCTGCCGCCTCCTGCGCTTACACTCTCCTGTCTCTGTCTACCTCAAAATGTTTTTTTCCTTTCCTTGGAAACATTTACTAGGTTTACATTTACTAGGTTTTGTTTATCACTGTGTATGAAAATAGTCAAACTCGTTCGACAAGCTTGTGTGGTTCGCTTTGTCCACATTCTTCCCGTACCTGGTGGTGTTGACTGCACAGTTGTGCTTGTTGTGTTTCTCTCCAGATATGCACTTTTGTTTTGTTTTGTTTTTGCTTTCGTTGGTGTTTCCTCTTCCAATTCGGTAGCGGTAAGCAGACTAGCTGCAGTTGTTGCAGCTTCTTTCTCTGTCACAATCTTTGAAAGAGAAGTCTGCTTGCTTCCCGGCGCTTGTGTTTTTTTTCCAATAGAGCCGACTGTGGTTGTGGTGAAAGGTCTGCTTAAAGTCCCTGCAACCCTTGACTCATGTTTTCTGTCAGTGGGAGGTGTCAATTCACCTGAGAATTGGAAAAAAAATACATGACTGTGAAATGCAAGTTCAGAATCAATCTTAAGTGTTAAATAGAAGGGAGTTTCTCACCTGTCAATACAACAGCACGGGGTGTGGCCTGTGTTTCTACGGGAGACGGCGTGGCTCGTGATACACTTTCTGTCGTTAGTGCCAGCACTTGAGGCACAAGAGTCTGAGTGTCCACAGATGAATTGTGTACAACGGCTATTTTAGTCCGCACGTGTGGTTGATACTGTGCCATTTTATCTGTAGTCGTTGGCATAGGAGTGAGAAGTTGTTCCTTTTCGCGCATCAGCATTGTACTACCTGATCCGAGTCCCTGCAAATCACTGCTAGCTGTCACCAGTTTGTTGCCAGAGGGTAAAGAGAGCACAGATGTCATCAAGGCTTCTTCCTTCTGCACAGTACCATTAAGTGACGGACTTGTCGATCCCATCCTGGCCACAGTAATGGTGGGTCGACTCATTTTTTTCCCACCGCTAAGCGTCCGAGAAGAAAGAGTTGACATAGTAGAGGCAGCCGAGTGTGTTCTTGACCCTTGGTCTTCTGCATATGTTATTGTCAGCCGATTCCGCACTGAAACCTTAGCTGGCACAGGACTTTGCACGGTGGGAGGGAAAGACGACCAGAAACTGTCGGTCTGCTTTGTGGGTTGAGATTCTTTGGGAAGATCCAGAGGAGAGAAGGAAGGCGATGTGCCAAAGATGACCTGGGCATCACATGGATGGAGGGAGGAGATGAGGAAGCTGACAAAAAGAAGTGGCATGGAAGCCATGGCCTGAGTTGTGAGCAGTGTCTCTTGTGGTTACACCATCCTCATACTGGCCTTCTGTTGGTACAGGAGAAAAAAAAAAAAAACTCACTACATTTTCTACTGCAAAACAATGTTCTGATCCACTAGAAATAGTTCTAGTATTTTCTATTGTTCTACATGTGGGTCTTGGGGTATACTTTCATTTTTATGTCCACACTCATAAATCAAAGCTCATATCGCAAATGTGCTTTGATATGTGTAAAAAGTGACATCTTTCTCCAGTGAGAAGATTGGAAATGTTATTAATCCGTTCCAGTCCCCCCACCACAAGAAAAGGAAATAATTTTGTAGTGCTTCTTAATGACAAAAATATAATGTATAATATTATACTTTGAAAAAATCCACAATATAACTAAATTGGATCAAAAAGACCTTCAATGGACACTGTGCTGCTCATTCTGGTGTGCGCGCTTTGGTCACCTGGGACAGTATGAGACATAAGGACATTTACAAGTGTAATTTTTTGTTTTGTGTTTGACAGGTACCTTCATCTTAGAGCAATTAACAGCTTGAAGTCTCTTTTCCCAAGAATATTTACAAATTATATTCGCCAAAAGACTGGTTAGCACATCTGCCTCACAGTTAGGAGGTTCGAATCTAGTCTCGCCTGTGTGGAGTTTGCATATTCTCCCTGCGCCTGCTTGGGTTTTCTCCCCTTGTTCCGGTTTCCTTCCACATCCTCAAACATACATAGTATATTTACTGAGGACTCCAGATTGCCTGTAGGTGTGACTTTGACCGAGAATGTTTTTTTTTTTTTTTTTTACACGTGCCCTGCGATTGGCTAGCAACCAGCTTGGGCGTGAGCCTGCCTCTCACCCGAAGATAGCTGGAATAGTCTCCAGCAGGCCCACGACCCTAGTGAGGATAACCAGTACAGAAAATGGATGAATTTGGCAAATTGCTGCACGTTGTGAAGCAAATTGAAATCACCCTCCACCGTAGTGCACTCATATACCAAATTTCTTAGCCGATTGACAGCGTGCGTTTAAAAAAAGTAGATTGCTTCACTCATATCTTAAGGCACCACTGTACTCCAAATAGTTTCTGACAGCGCACCACATAAGAGTTGCTTGGCTTCAACTTTTTTCAAGTTGACACTAATGTGATCAAAGTGAATACGACCTTGATTAGTCACTGTCAACAATATTTCTTTAAGAGATGGGACTTCATAGCGAGGCAAAATAAATAAATACATGCAAAAATTAAGCATTTCCCTGAAGCCCTCTCCATGTACCCCAATTCGAATATCATTGTTGATGAAATTCACCAGCAAGCTGGTAAATGGCTGCCACTTTCCTCTGTTAGGCGAGGGCTTTTGGTGAAGTTGCCACTTGACCTCTGATGGGAGGGTTAAGATTGTTCATCAAATAGCTTTAGATTTCAGATTGGTGTGCATCGCACTTCTGCTTCAGTTACATTTGAGGATAGATATAGTTTGCAAAACGCTATGCTACCGGTCTCATTTTTGGTGAAATATTTCACAATGCTTGATGAACTGCTGCTATTTTGTAGCACTACCCCACAAACCTCTAGCGACTAGTTGAGCTCAAGATCTAAACCAATGGTTCTCAACTATTATATCCGTAGGACCAAAAAAAAAAATGTCCACAAAATTACACTTATTACACTTATTACACTTATTCTTTCGATAAGAAGAGAGTTTTACTTATCAAGATGTAGGTAGCCAGAGGCTGACCTGCACTGTGTTTGCACACCTGTACACGTCCTTTTAATAGGCTCCATGTGGAAACTTGATATGGTAGAGGTGTGTATTGATTGTGAACACATGAAATCTTAAACCCCTCCAGCACACTCCCAGCAAATGAGTTACAGTGAAGAAAATACATTTTTGAACACCCTGCTATATTGGAAGTTCTCCCACTAAGGGGTCTGAAATTTTCATCGTAGGTGCATGTCCACTGTGAGTGAACAACTACAGGAAACGTTTGACCTCTGTAATTGCAAACAAAGGCTACTGTACCAAATATTAACACTGGTTTTTCTCAGGTGTTCAAATAATTATTTGCAGCTATATCGCACAAATAAGTAAGTTTCTTTTGGCTTGTCCCGTTAGGGGTCGCCACAGCGTGTCCTCTCAGATGAACACACATTTGTTTGGCACAGTTTTTACGGCAGATGCCCTCCCTTATGCAACCTCTCTTGGGGAGTAAGATGTATCAAAAGAATAAATGGTTTAAAAAAAAAAAAAATCATACATTGTTTTTTCTGGATTTTTCTTTTTAGATTATCTCTCTCACAGTGGACATGCACCTACAATGAAAATTTCAGACCCCTCCATGATTTATAAATGGGAGAACTTGGAATATAGCAGGGTGTTTGTTCAAATACTTATTTTCTTCAATGTAATTGCATGACGTTCATAACTTCCAAATCTCATATGTCAGACCTTCATAAACTAACAAAATCAGTCTATAACCCACAACTTGAGAATCACTGCTCTAAATGCCATTGTAGAGGAATAAAATAGATAAATTGCCCCGTCTTTTTCGAGCCCTAGTATTCAATATTCTTGGACTGTTTTTTTTTTTTATGATGACTCATGAGCTTAGTGAAACTCCTGTTGGGTATTTTACAGTATGGATTGTCACCACAAAGGGATGTGTCAGGTGATTTCCAATACAGGGCATGTTGAAACAAACAGAAACCTACACACACGCACACGCGCACACACACTCACAAAAAGAGTTTCATGAAACAGCCTTTCCCAAAATTGCCAAAGTAAAATGCTGCAGGATTTGTCACTGATCATCAAATAGGCAGCAATAGTCACATATTTCATTTCTATTGAGAGAGAAACACCTCAAATCTCAATTCTCAAAATTACATAATTCTCAAATAACCAACTGATACCAGTGTCCCTTTCCTTTTCCCAAAAACTCATTTGAGCCTATTTTCGCACATGGCCTCCATAAACAGCCCTTGTTCACACTGGGCTCCATTTATGACTCACAATGGGAGAATTCCCCCAAGCAGCAAATTCAAGACCATGCTGAAACTTCCCCGCAAAACATTAGGAACAGAAACGATTGCATTCTGTATGTATGTGTCTGTAGTCACTTAGAGGACTAGCCAGTGACTCAACTAGGGTTCATTCACAGCTGCGACAACCAACTCAGCTTGTACGGTGGGCTAGCATGCAACTTCTATGCTCAAGAGCTCACAATATGTGATTTTTTTTTTTGGGGGGGGTGGGGGGGTATTCTACATGTGGAAAAATGTCACCGTGTGAGAAGTCACCAATAGTTGTCAGAAAGTCACAACCGTGCAATGAACCACGTAGAAAAATACAGCATGTGAAAAATACCACGAGTGTAGAAATGAATGCTGTACAAGAGTAGCTACAGTGTTTATTTTGTTTCCTGTCTCAGTCACTTCTACTTCCAGCCTCATTGGCTGGTGCAGTTCAACACCCTTCCTTTCCTTTTTTTTGTCTTCAATTCAACCCGAATAATTCCAGCAAAGAGATACAGCAAGTGCTTTGTTGAATTGGACCGGTAAATATAGAGAGGTAGAAAAAGGCAATTTTAAAAATGTGGAGTCATTTCCAGGGCAGAGTGGATAGGTGGGTGAAGCAGCAATGAAACCGCAAAGAAGGTTGGGATGGGATGGGATAGTGATGAGGTCATACTGACAGTGGAGGGAGTACTTCAGGCAGATGGAGGAACGAAAGCCTAATGAGGACAATGTGTAAGAGTTTAAATTTAGAGCAAGAAGAATAGACTGATTAAAAGAAACAGACAGTAACGCAAACTCTAAGCGAATGAACCATCAGGAAACTACAAAAGTTGGACCAAAGTAGGGCTACAAATATATCTATTTTTAGAATGGATTGTTCTGATGATAATCCCATCAATTAATCCCATGAAAATTTTGTTTGCATTATTACACAAAATGTTCATGCAAGGTGCATGAATTACTGTTGTGCACATGTGGTCACTCTGATCAAGTTCCCCACTGAGTGTGTGTGACTTTGGAAGGTTGGCAGCTGGCTACTGAAAAAGTAAAAGTGCAGTTAGTGAATGCTTTTGTAGTTTGGCTGTTGGGAGCTCAGGTTAGACGATAACTGTGAACTGGCTAACCGTTAGTCTGCTTTTAACGTGGCGGTTGTGGCAATAGAGCTCGTAGACCTACGTCATAAAATCACGGTTTTTGTTTACGTCGCCATATTGCCGGTCAAACAGAGCATTGTTGCAAGTTAATTCCTTTGAGACGAAACAATGTCTTATAGCATGACACCCAGTTTTATCCGATACCATTAAACATAATTATAAAATTTTTTTGTAACTATCTGAGTTCACGATGATCCCTAAACACCACACGAATGAAAGTGCACATTTGGGCTGTGTCACTCACGTCAGTGGATTCGTCTAACTGCAGTGAGAAACACTCACAAGCTCCGATGTCCTTCCACACATCTGCCATGGCTTCACAGTGCCGTGCAACTGTACTCCTTGATAGCGGTAGAGCTTTTTTCGTAGATATTTCCGCCTTATTTTTGAAAGGTCGGAACAATGAGTCTGCCTCTTTTACCATCTCTCCGTCTTGGGAGGACTTCTTGTTATTAACAATGATGTGACGAACCCGGAACCAATGGCGGCTTTCGCTGTTGAACTCTGATGTGTGAAAAGTGACTGCTGTGCAGCCAATTGGGATTTTAGTTCGTTCACTTTTCTCATTCTCAGCTTGGTATTTAGTGGAATGTCGGTGTCGTATTTTCCATAAACAGTTAAAAAATGCCGCCACACATTTCACTACACTGGCACTCCGAAAATGACATCGTGGAAAAAAAAGTCTGCATGCCATTCCATATGAAAGCGATACGTTTTTGTCTTCTTCTTTGCTCCAGCATCCATGCTCATGTTTGATAAGATTTCTTTACTTTAAGAAAAAAAGCATACAAATACTTTGTTGCTGGATCTGTTCTCAATCAGCAATAAATCCCACATAGTGTTGGAGCCACTGAGTTTTTTTCAATACAAATGCCAATATTTAAAAAAATGACCCCTGGTTTTACACAAATTCGCATTCATTAACTATGACTGGACAAAAAACATTTTAGGACAGGGAGTCGTCTCCTCTGTACACAGAAGCGTATTACTGCCACATGCTTACCTCCGTAAACATTGTTTATTATTATTATTTTTTTGATACGGATTGCTCTCAAATGAGTCAATTTGGCATTATAGATACTAATTGGTAATTTGAGATTAAGAATAATTCCTACCTTAAATGATCGCTACACAGGCGTGTGTATTTCGCTGGGAACCACCCATCCCATTTAATTGCTGAAATCCAGCGATCTTTTCTCGTCTTTTCAGCTGGTATTCCATAGAATGATCTATGTCTGTCTCGTCTATTGTGACAACAAAGAGCACAATAGGTCTTGGGCATTGCGAAAAATCTGCTCCGGTTCAACGACTCCCGCACAGCCAAGCAGCTACGTTTGACCGGCAATATGGCGCTGTGCAAACTGTGACGTCACGTGCATGAAGCTTCGATAGAAGCTTGTTTATTTAATAGCTATTTTGTTATAGTTTGTTCAGCAAAGCCATTGAAAGCGCAATCTTTCCTCCTGGCTCACCACCATTGCAGTAACAGCATTAATGCAGTAACACCAGGTTTATGTGGAAAAAAAAAAAAAAAAAGAAAAAAAAAAAAATCACTGCAAAGTTTCGAGGCAGAGATTTTGCTTCAACTATTTTTGGTAATCTTCTCGTTTCAGTTAATCGCTGTGCATTTCTGAATTTGCCTCTATAAGGCAACAGCAAAAGGCACATTAATGGAGGAAAATATTCACTTACATTCGTTCATTTTCCAAGATGCTTAGCCTCGTTTTTCTTTTTTTTGTATGAAATTCACGTTTTGTTTTTATCCATTTTAACCGTGAACAGTCAAATTTGAAAAATATAAAAATAAAAAAAAACGATGCAATGACAAAGGGTTCAGTCAATGCAGCAATGAAACTGTCGGGTTCGTTACTTCCAAGAAGTCAAAGAACCGCTGGTTTATACAGTGTGTGCTGTTACAAGACGAAGACATTCCATTCCCACTTTGGTGAGGTTTCCATTCAGGTACACGCAGGCAGGCAGCCAAACAAACACCACCACCATTGAGAAATGGCTTTTAATAAGCACGTCAGTGTCTTGTTCCAAAGCACTCCAACATGTATCAGGGCGTTTGTATACGTGAGTGAGATAAGAGAGTCTTGAAAGAATTACGAAATCTCCAGGATGTTTTTGTCTGTGCCAGGATAACGCGTGTGGATCGAAAGTTCCGATATGAATATATTTCATGCATAAAGAGAGGGAAATCTCACATTGGCTCTCTTTGTGCCAGTCCGTCGGGAGTAGGCAGATGGGTGCAGGCAGTCTGAGGATTTTTTTTTTTTTAAATCATGTTGGTCCCCTGGAGCCCAAAGAACAAATTATTATGCTCATTCACTTACAGAGGGGGGCGTCCATGTTGTGGAGATGTCGTCACTCTCTCTTGCACAATATGCTCTTCATCCAGAACAGGAAATGCTTAATATTAATATTGAATCAACCAAACACGGAGGATTACACGATCCCTTACTTGATCACATGACGTGGTACCACAACAGGTGCTAATCTCTTAATCATCGCAGTATTGATGTCATGTCTACACTAATATATTTAAAGAAGTAGTCATTTTTAGTTCATGTGGAACTGTGCAGAAGGAGAGGTGGGGTGTGCGTGGAAGATTTGGGGGAAATGTTCTTTTTCTTGTGTGCAGCAGAAATGTTCTTCATTGCAGGGGAAGTTTCTAGGGCTACACTAATTTGTTGTCCTCGGGAGTTCATTTGTCCAGAAAAACAAGAGAAAACAGTGTCCGTTGTGCCTCAGTTTTATTTTTGCATTTAGTGAAAATAGTGTAGTAGTAGTAGTAGTAGTCCAGACAAATAGAACTGAGATTTATAACTTTCAACAGAAAATGTTTTCCATAAAACAAGGCTGTTCTATTTTAACTACAAAAACAGAATGAGAGATTGTTTATAGCAAAATTTACATTTCTATTGAAATTTGAACGATAGCAGCATATACCTCAGAACATGTATGTAATTAATTTGGTCTCAGAGTGATAAAATTGCAGGCATGATTAACGGAAATGCTAGAACATTACTCTATGAGCCCAACAAAAGCGGATGATTGGTGATGCTTTATCCCATGGGGATCTTTGTTTCATGCACTACTAAACAAATTTCAGAGCAACGCTCCTCCTCCAACACTGCATCCAACACTCACTATAGCGATGCTCCTCTCTATATAAGGTACAGTATTAAATAACAACACTTCATTTGAAAAGCATTGGGATTTTGCATGTATGTGTGTCGCCAAGTGCCCATCACCCAAGATGACTCCACGTGCTCTTTTATCGCAATTGCAGTGGGATTAAGAGTCAAAAGTCAGGGAAGAAGTCGATTAAAAGGAAGAGCTGTTTCATGGAGAATGGGAAAGGAGACGAGCGGACCCTTGCAAACGCGATCTAAAATGTTTCAGGTAAAAAGAAAGGAATAAGAGAGGAGAAATCGAACAAAACTGGAGTAAAGTAGCTGTGTTAAATGGTTCCTCAGCAGAAAGACTGCACTTTAGTATTCCTGCTGGCCGGAACACTCGCCACCCAGATGTACGATTTGTTTGCACTGCCTTACAGTATGTAGGTGGACACATGAGGCTGCGAAGCAACGTATGCACAGCGGGAAACACATAGAGTGGGGAAATGGGAGGGTGAGTATGTGCGGTTATCTTGGTATGTGGACGTAGTGGGGGAGGTCCCGGGTATGACCGTTAAAAAATTCCTCACCTTGGAATAACATGTGGATTGACTCCATAATATTCTCCTGCTTCCTCCTATTTATTTTACAAATTTAGTCTTCAAAACACATCGAATAATTCAGTTTATGTGACGTCATTTTAAATCCAGAAGAATAAATAATAATTGATTTTTACAGCTTGTTAGCAGAGTTGATGCCCAATTATCCCCCCAGGGACCTTTCGAGCTTTTATAACAGTCCGAAGTCGGTTAGAGATGCATTTCTCATGGTGCTCCACTTCTTGGAGGAGGTGTAGAATCTGGTACCTCCCACCCAGCAAGGCCGTGCGTGCCCTTGGTCAAGCGGAGACTCCATGCAGAACCGATAGTGCTTGCCTTTGATCCCCAGCCAAAACGGATGTCCATCTTAAAAGTGCTAAGCCCAATGACATCTTTGACTGATGCTGGACCCTCAGATCAAAGGCCGAGGTTCAGCGTGGAGGGTGGCGCGGTTCGATTCCCCCACATTTGCACATTCACACCCACGCAGAGCACAGCCTGCAAATATTGATTTGTCATGTTGGCCACAGAACGGTTTTCTAGAATACTTCATTGTCTACCGGGGGTCGTAGCCATCATAGGCGGCGGGGATGGGGTTGGAGTTACAACACAAAACTTTCAGGGGTTAACCCACTTTTACGAGCAAATGGTCATCTGCTTACATTCACCTTCTCCTCTATGTAGGGGCCAAAAAGCTAAATACGCCAACCCTCAATCTCTGGTTGAGTTAATATTGTAATATCATCTTTCCCCATCGAGATGCACAGAAATGCGCTCCAGTCTCCCCAAAAACATCTGTAATGTGTTTATTAATACAGAAAACAGCACTACATTACAAATACATACATCGATGACAGTTTGTGGATTACAACAAATTGACTGGAGCTTGTTTTGTCTTGTTCAACTTGGACAGACTCAGAGTTTCACAAATGTTTGAAATGACTCCGTAAACTGCAGCAACGTTAATTATTTTTGTAGAGGAAAGAGTATATACACTTGTGAGTATTGTTTAACAGTCTACATGGGTTACTGTAGACAAACACAGTGTTAACTGTTCACTAACTTCCAAACTGTGACCAGTTCAGGGTGTGTAGTCTGCTTTTTGCCCAAAGTTGAGTGGGATAGGCTTCGGCACTCCCGCAAACCTTTTGAGGATAAGCGGCTTGGAAAATGGATGGACGGAAATTGACACCGTTACACTAAATCCATGTTAGAGTCACTCTACAGCGGTCTTAACAGCCAAAATATGGACCCTTTAAGGAAAAGACAATCATGGACACCAACTGAATAAGGAAAATTGATGAATGTTTTTGCATTCTTTCTTTCATGTTTCAAATCAAACACTAAACCACACATTCCCATATACACAGTAAGAAAGGGTATGTTCAGGTGGGCCCACATTCCTAGTGATGCACCACAAGTGACCGCGCTAAACAGCCGCTAAATCATATGCAACCACCAATTCCTGTCACTACCCACATCACAAGTCTTCAAGTGATGGCCTGTAACAGCATGAAGCAAAAGAATTGAAGGGTTGTGTGGCAAAGATTAGCTATTAAATCTTTGTGATACATTTACTTAACTTCTTGATACGCAAGCTACAGACCAGCTACAAGTCCTGGACTTTGTTTAATGCTGTGCGGGATTGTGGTTTCTTGATCTACTAATCATGAATAATGTTTCTCAGTGTTGTGACATTTTAAGATTGTGAGTTCTGGCAAGAAACTTTGATGGAGTCCGCGGCAAGCCCTTATTTTTGTAAAAGTGCATGCAACTCAATACAAAGGCTTGGCTAGCTTCTGTAACAGTCTTTGCTCAAAAGCCAACTTGTCCTTGAGCCGACCGGAGAAGCAAGCTGTAAATCTTTATTGAGCTCCGTTGGAGGAGCGATGAAGGCTTTTTGTCCTGCCAGTGGATCAGGGTGTGTTGTTTTTCTTCCGAATTGAGTTCATCTGGCGGGTTCTGTCTGCCTGACGTCCAGTAGCACATTGGCCCAGTTTCCTCTCACAGCAGAATGTGGTCAAATATTCCTGACTAGGGTACACATGAATCCTCCACCATGTTGTTCCCAGACAAACCAGTGTGTGGCCGTGTTGTAACTGCACGCAAATACAATATGCTGCCCATCTGTTGGTGTGACCCAAACACAAAGGTACTGGTCCACTTTTTGCTAGCTTAACTATTTCCACCCCTGCTGCTCTCATGCAGTTCTAACTTCGTGGGTTATTACTTGGACAAATTTGGTTCCTCTTTCAGTTTAACGAAAGCCAAGAGGCTGCTGGCTAAAATTGAGACTCAAGGAAGATGTGACAAAGAAAGCAATCCCATAGTCCTCATTACACTCAACTAATATGTTCTTTCTAATCCTTTACCGCTGCTACTTTGACAGAATCCATCCACGATCTAGTTTCCATTTCAATGGGCTCTCAAAAGAAACATACACAATGTCTCTTAAATGCATGTGGGCTGTGCTGGGTTTCATTTCCCAACATCCTGCTCATTTGACCTGGAATTGGTAGCCAAGGAGATTTCAACACCCACCAGCATGACTAAGTCGTAAACCAACACCCTTCTCAAACTGATATAGTGGAATAGAAGACGGATGAGGAAAATCTTACTGCAGGGCCTATTGTAATCATAGCACACTACAAACAGAAAATGGCATTTGCAATAAGTCCATATTCTTCAGCAATACATACCGTTTCAGAGAAATAAAATAGAGCAAGTGTTACAATATTCCGCAGACACACCCTCATTATCACATAATTTCCAAATGCCCACCTTAAATGATACGAGAACTTTTTTTTTTTTTTTTTTTTTTTTTAAAATCAAGCCTTTGTAATCTTCATAATCTTTTTCAGAGAAATGTGTTTGATAGTTGCCTTGGTAATCATATGTACAAGGCTGTGAAAAAGTATTTATCAGCCTCTCAAATTACTTTTTTTTGCATTTTCCCCTCGCAAAACTCAGAAGTGAGGCACTCTCAAGTCAGAGTATCACTAATTAACCATCTATCTATGGTATTAATTTATTCTCAGATGTCAAATTTATTGACCAATCACACACTGAGGCAAAGAAGTGCACTAATGGGCGCAAACAAGCGGAGGTTGTATTGATTAACTCTTAACTTGTTTTTATTCTTTAAAACATGACTGGAAGATTTGTGAGAATGCTTTCTTCCCTTGTTAATAATGTTAAATATATTAGTCGCAGTTTTTAGAGTTACAAGCTGTCGCTTGGTTGATTTTTTTCCCCCCTGCTTTGTGTAGCAGCTTCAAGTATGCAGTCACTGAGTGATGTGGGAAAAAAAAGGGGTTGATGGGCTTGCAGTTTATGTTTGGATGGAACAAACAGTCAAACACACAAAAACAAAATTGAAAACACCCACAAGGACGATATGGCAGGTTAACGCAAACTAAGCACCTGACGTCACTCGCTAACTACGCCCCTTAAAGACATGACAGTTTTAAAATTTTGGTGGGGATTTTATCAAGAATCACGCATGTTCGGCTTTCAGGGAGCACATAAAATGATGGGAGGGGGCAGATTTGGCCCCGGGGCACTGAGTTGAACACCTGGGGGTTATTGCATTTCAATTAAATTCAATAAGGAAACTGATTTGGCATAGAAGTGCACTGAGTTAGGAGCTTGATCATGGAAGGAATGACACTCGTAACTCAAGGTGTCACTCCATTTACGAAACAGGATCAATCAAAACTATTTTTTTTCTTTAAATGGTCAACTGCACGTCTACCACTGGTTTGTACTTCATTCATTCCTAGCACCTAAAATATTAATATTTAATTTGTTTCTACGAAGATATCATTTTTACATTATTACCATTCATCGAGGAACAATTAATTAAGCCACCACACAGTGCAACGTGTTGTCCCACCGGTCCAAAAAGACGGGTAAAATGTTCCCAGTGTGGGAATTGGACATGTACTACTACGGCCACGACGCTTAGTCACGGTGTAGCACTGCGCAAAGTGACGCTGCACCGCAGAGCCCCCACAATAAACATTTGACGTACCTCCTGCTTATGCGGCTCCTCGATCAGCTGCACGACCCCGGTTAGGACGTGAGAGCTGCGGCGAAAGTGTCCATAATCCGCCGGTGCTGACTGGAGCAGTCGGAAGAGGAAAGAAGTGCACGCCGCTCTGTGCTGCGCCCAACCGGCTCCACAGTGAGCTAATGAGGAGGACCGGAGTAAGCCACAAAGAGACGCCCCCCTCCTCCCGAACGCTGCAACGCTCCATAAGTCCGACTGACTGTCCAGTGTCCACTCCCCCCCCTCTCGTAGAAGCAGAGAAAACGCGATTGCTCACCATGGAGCCCGCAGCCTACACATTACGCAACCTAATCAACTACAGACTCACGCAGTTGCCTGGCACGCTCGTCGTGACGTCACAGTTTACAAGAGTACCTTGACTTGCACATTTAACGCGTTCCGTAAGCAAGATCGTAACTCAAATTACTGCTTTGTCAAGTGAATTGAAAGGTTATCAATCCAATCCAAACTCTCGCAACCACCACTTTCCTGTCACGTTCTGAATAAATAAAAACAGCACAGCAATTGATAGTCGTTCTAAATTTTTTGACACCAAGTACCACCCAGTAAAAAATCCCGAAAAAAACAAAAAACTTAACTCTCCAAGTATCACTCTATGACCAACATAAAGGACCTCCTGCAATATATATATATATATATATATATATATATATATATATATATTATTTTTTTAAATAATCAGTGATGTCCTTTTATTGGGTTTCCAAGATAATTTGGTGAGAAATGCACAAAATATCATTTTTCAAGCTATTTTCATTCGTCTTTCTGCCTGCTAATCGAGGTGGTCAGATTTCTCATGAATATGCGACATGTAAATATAAGCTTTAGTCTGATTTGATCGCCCATCATCCCCAAGTTAAATATGGAAAACTGTTTGGCACCTGGCAGCACAGTGAAGCAGCGAGAAAGCATTGGCCTCACAGTTCAGAGGACGCGGGTTCAATCCCAGCCCTCCCTGTGCCAGGTGTTTTTTCTCCGGGCACTCCGGTTTCCTCCCACACCCGAAAACATGCAACATTAATTGGACACTCCAAATTGTCCCCAGGTGTGATTGTGGGTGTGGATGTTTGTCTCTATGTACCCTGCGATTGGATGGCATCCAGTTCAAGGTGTACATGCCTCCTGCCCGTTGACAGCTGGGATAGGCTCCAACACTCCCTGCGACCCTTGTGAGGATAAGCAGCTAAGAAAATGGATGGATGGATGTCACACTTCCAACTCCCAGTTCAAGGCATACTGTATTCAGTTTCCACTGGCCCAAAGTTCGGAATAGTGGGACACCGCAATTATTTTGCTTCCTCCATTTCTCCTTTGCTGTTTAAAGTACCGGTACAAGTCCTTAAAAATAGTAGTCAGAAATCAATCAGCCATCCCCACCCCCACTGGAGGATCTTTTTGACGTCACTGTGTCAATGCTCTGGAATAGAATATTTTTCAATCCAATGACGGCAGGCTGAGCAGCAGCAGACACTCGGCGTCATGTCAAAATGCGCTGATGTCCCCCGAGTACAAACACAATGAATGGAAAAGTCGAGGGCGTCAGATGCTTTGCCAAGTGCAGGGTGAAAGGGCTTTTATGCCGCTTATTGCCATTCGCATTCCGTCAATGTAGTGCATAGCAATGTCAAACTTCAACCATGTCCCAGGCTCATTTGCTCCAATGTTGTGAAAAAAAAAGAGATAAAAATGATTATGATACAAGGAAACCTTTGAAATGTAGCAGTCTAGTATACCCAAGTGTTCATGAACTATAAGGAGCCGATTAAGATCCTAAAAAGTAGGTATATTTATTGTTTTGGTAAGCTGCTGTAACAGTATGCAGTTTGAACACTGCTTTTCTATCTTGCAAAATAAACAATACCTAATTATCTTTGTAAACAAAATATACTTTTATGTATTTTTGAAAACAAACAGTTGAAAAAAAATAAGTGCAAGTGTATTGTACTTAAAATTTGAATGTAACTGAACTGTAGTTAAAATACTTGCTTGTCCTTAAGTGCCGTGTATTTGGTTGCAAAATGGCATTTGTATTGCTCGGAAGACCACACACTGATTACGACTACAGAGAGCCCACGACGCACAAGTTGTAACTGGCCACACTTTGAAGGGTCACTTGAAAAAAAAAAAAAAAGCAAATTTAAAGAAATAAACCGCTCTTCTGAAGTATAATTACTGTATGTTGTTACAAGTCGATAGTCACAACTGTTTGCTTGTTACGCTAAACATATTCATTTAAACTGAAATTGAAGTTACAATTTTGTTGTAAAACAGTTTCCAGTTGACTACTGTTCAGGCATATTAGGAGAAAATTCACTGTCCTTTTTGGATGACTACTGCTCACCGTTCCTCTCCAGGCTAACAGCAAACACCTGCGTAAACAACCATCCAACGTCATTTTACACCCAAAACCCTAACTCAAGGCGAACACACGCTAATGCATCTTTTTCAACGAGCCCTCAAGTGTAAGTATTGGTGCTGGATTGCTGGATACGTGCTGGTTCATCACTACTGTAAAACGCACTTGGTCACTAAATCCAACACTGTGTATTCTGATAGTAGATAATAGACACCCATTATCTCTACCGCTAACAGCACTCAAGCACTGAACTCCAGCCACAACTACCCCAAACCAATTTTTTCACTTCACCTGGACAACAATGAATCTGAACCTTGCTCATAACTCAAATTTTGGAAGGGAAAACTCATGACATGAAAAAACTGTAAATTGGGGTACTCGAAAGTCATGCTACTACACTGTACTATAATGGCATCATACTCCAGCACTAGAATACACTAGTATATTCTGTACAGTTTCAAAGGCGAGTAGCCATGAAGGCATACCTAAATTTTGTATGTGTTGGCAGGTGAAGCACGAGATGATACTGAGTATGTGCATCACCAGAGGGCAATACGGAGGAATATGAGCTGGCCTCCATCTTACTGCATCACGCTGCATCTTGGCCCTGTGCCTGTTCCTCACCCCCCCACCTGCTTGTCTTCTGGAGTGCGAGAACACTCGCGCTGGGACATGCTTCTGCTGCTGTCGAGGGAATGGCTGCACATACAATGACAACGATCCACAATATAATTCTACTGCATAGTACATAGCTACCTGTCATGTAATTACGTACAGTATATTGTACAAGTGCTCCCCACTGTTCTTGCAAGTGGGTCAACACTTGCACGGTACTATGATATCCAATACAAGAGCTGTATCAAATATTCCACCTTTATTTGCTTTCCATTATTAATTTACAGAGGTGGATAAAACACTAAGAAGTACATATACTTCTCCAAACAAAGAAATTCCTTCAGTCAAATTATTTTTACATATACATATATATATATATATATTTGACTATAAATTACATGCATACAATGCCCCTTGTTATCTTGAATTTCACCTAACGATAAAATATGTGTGCTAAGGTTGTGAACTGCCGGACAAAAAAAAAAAAAAGCTAAATTGATGAGAACTGAAAAAAATATTACTTACCTTTACCTGTATGTTTATTTGGTGGGGGTGGTGGGTTAGCAGGAGACTTTTTCAATGCCACTATGCCCTCAAACTGGAAGTTAGTGGCTTCTCTCTCTCTCTCTTTCTCATTTACGAACAGTGTCATGTTAAGTTTAATGGTGAATGTCAATGTAAAGGGGGATCTTGTACATTTCAATTGGAAAAGATTTACAAAAACATGTGTGCATGCATGTATGTTACAGAACTAATATATTTAATTACTGCATTATTATAATAATTATTGTATTTTCCCCACACAGCACTTTGTCACAGCTGCAGCTATTGTTAAAATAATTTAGAAACAAACCACAACCAGGTGAGTTTTAGCCCAGGACATGGCAAGACACGTTCGCCACAAATCATTCTTGGAGCCCACAGCATCAAACAAGTCCTCAAAAATAGCTCTAAGATATCACTCAGTCAATCAATCAAGATCCAAACTGCACAGACTAAAGCTTCCTCTATTTAGAGTTTTTCTTTTGGCGGGGTGGGGTGGGATGGTTGATAATCGTGTTTTCCGACTGGTTAACATGTCTGCCTCACCGTTCTGAGGTCAGGGGTTCTCTCCGTACATGCATTGGTTTTCTCTGTGGGTATTCAGGGTTCCTCCCACATCCCAAACCCTTGCATAGTTGATGTATTCTAGTCTCTAAATTGTTCGTCGGTGTGACAGTGAGTGCAAATGGTTGATTGTTTATATGGGCCCTGGGAATGTCTGGTGACCAGTTCAGGGTGTATCTCACCTCATCTCACCCAGAGTGTACACCACCTCTTTACCAAAGTTATCTGGGACATGCTCCAGCACATCTGTGACCCTAGTGAGGTTAAATGGTACAGAAAACGGATGAATAGATTGTAATGGTGCACAACTGGGAGATGGTCCTCATGAGATAACCAAAATAGACATAGCTAAAATATTAGACAGCTAAAATTATGATGCCCTACTTACACTTTCTGCGAACTACAATCACAACAATAAACACAGTTAAATGGTTGTGACTGGTGTAGAAGTGGCCTCTTTCCCGGTGACGCACGCGTGATTCAGGCAGCCACTATTTGTGTCCGTGCACTACGGGGTATAATCCTAAAATAACCCATGCTCGACACAGGATTGCCATAATACCATTACATCGTAACTGAGCCATCAGGAAAAGGCAAGAGCGATTTAAACATGGGAGGCAAGAATTCATCTTTTTTAATGCATGAAACAAATGTATCCTGTGTGGTTCAGATCGGTGGCAGGCTGTAGGTCAACAATGTCCTGTGGCCTTCCTATGCCCACCAGTGTCACGTGCACTCCAATTTTAGTGGCACTCACTACACTGAGAGTCTTTAATTCACCTAACGTGCACACTTTTAGAATGTGTGCGCAAGCCCAAGTATAAGGAGAAAACCAACTTTGGCAAAGGCCTGCTTGCGTTGGTTTTCACTGGGTACCATGGCAAACACACAAACTCCACACAGGCACATTCGAACCCCCAACCACAGAATGTGTGTGTATATATATATATATTTATTTATTTAATGCTTTCAAATAAGCAAGAAGTACTACAACATAGTATTTATAACTTATCTCGTGCCACCACTCGCTGTGGATCATGTTTCAGCGATCTTTGTCCAAGAATGTGGTGAACAAATCCCCCTTCGTCATTTGAATTGATCTGAGGTACAAGAGAGATTTGAAATTCAACACTGGAACAGATGGAACTTCCTCAGATCTAACAAAGCATTGGTCCTTCATCACTTGCCAACCAAAGCATTAGCCCTGCCCCTACCAATTACAAGAAAATATTCATCTCTGGGAAAAAGGCCTCATTTCACCATTAACATCCAAAATATCCAGACGCCAGCGTTAACTTATCGACTCAAGTCTATCTTTGTGCATGTGGGTTTCCAGACACCAAGATTAATCGGCTCAACTCTGGGCCCCCTGAAAACAGACTTCCATGTGAGAACTTGTTCCATCCAGAAGCATTGGGCTCCACCACTTAGACCACATCTAAAGTGAATCAACATCTCTCAATATTTTATTTCATCTTATTACAAACACAATGTAATACAGCTGTTACTATTCAGCAGTAATTATATTTATGGCTTCATACGGTGGATGTGCTTAGATTCTAAGGGGTGTCAAACTCCTTCTTGTCTCAGGCCAGATTGTAGTTAGTTTCCCTCAGAGGGCCGTTAGGACTGTGAAACCATTAAATTGTTGAAATCACCTCATCCTATTTACACACGAGATTGATTAACTCGTTTTGGAATTAGAAATGAAACGGTAATGGGTTTTTCAACTATTCACAATTGGTAACACAAAAATGCTAGCAATATCTCAATGTTATCATTTATGATCTCAAAATTTGAAATTTTAGTACAGATTTTCACACGAACCATGGAAGTTAACCACATGATTAGCCTTCGCGAGCCAGATCTGGCACCCGGGCCCTGAGTTTGACAGCCGTGGCTTGGACTATTTTGGGGGATCTCGGTGGAGCAAAAGCCCAGTGTACCCTTAAAATTTCATGGTAAACCCATCTTAATTTCTTAGTTTATACTTCTTTTTATATGGGTCTATAGGCAGTTTTCCAGTGATGTCACCCAACTCTGAACACTCATCACATTGTTTTGTTCCAGTGCTGATTGAGTGTTTGAGTAAATACAGTAAAGTTGATAGCCAATGTAAAAAAAAAGGTGCATTACTGTATAGATACAGGTGGGGCCACAATATAAGGACCGAAATATCTTGCTAGCAGTTTGAAATTGCATACTGTCCCCTTAAGATATCCCAAATTCAGAGAGGTTCAAGCTACGGGAAGTCACTTGATCGACAATTCTGCTTTGTGTTGTGAGCCAAAATCAGAGTTACGGGCGGCTTACGAACACTGACACTCCAGCAGAGTGAACAGATAACCCAAAAAATAAAGAAATAAAATTTGCAGTAGTTTACCTGCCATTCAGTGCCCAATTGCTTTTAGAGATAATAATGCCAGGGTCTATCTCTGATCTTCTGGTGTGCCGCGAGAAATGATATAATTTCACTAAATTGGTGAAAATATTATTTATTTACAACAAATAATGTTTCTTTGTTCATCTACCTATGGTAGTGACATATAAAAAAATACAGAACAATAAAAATGCTCTTCTATTTGATGGCAGAGAGTGTATGATTGACTTGTGTTATCCACTTTTTGTGACATTTTTGTTTGTTGTTGTGCCGTGAGACTTCTCAAATATGTACCTCCTCAAATATGTGCCTTGGGTCAATAAAGGTATGGAATTACTGGTGTATACCAATGCATTTTGACTGAGTAGTCAAATGGAAACCGAATCACAGTGGAAAGTAACTGGCAAGTTATAACAGGAATTTCGAAAAAGAGTAAACAGCTTCGATTAGCACAAGCAATGCAACTCGTACACAGGTCTTGTGTGACTTCTGTCTTACAGTACAGAGAATACGCTTCATAAAATTAGTTGATTTATTTACATCTTTGTTTCTCACTAGAAACCGAACAAAACATGGTGGGTTTTTTTTTGGGAGGGGGGGTTGGAACACAGTGATTTAATACATTTCAAATGGGAGAATCTATTTGATATCAGAATAATCTGAGTTACCAGTGTCATGATCCTGGATTCCAGCCAGGGCTGGGCGTGGCCGTCTAATCGGAAGGGTCACACCTGCGCCTCATGACCTCCGATTAGACCCAGTACATATAGGACCCGGGGGACGACAGAGACTCTGCTAGATCGTTGCCTCTCATGCCTAGTTCCCGCACTACCGTACTCCTGACGTCTACCTCCCGTGTACCGACCAACGCCTGTCTCCCGACCTACCCCGTAAGCCTGCCGTTACTGATCTTGCTGCTCGTTTGGACTGACTCCCTGGTAACCGACATTGGAACGAATAAAGGCTTATTCCGCACTGCTTACCTCTCACCTGAGTCGTGCATTTGGGTCCACCCCCGAGTCTCGTCCGTGACAGAACGATCTAGCCAAGAACATGGACCCAGCCGACTCTGAAGCCATTTGCCGTGCGCTGCAAGTGCAGGGCAAACGCCTGGGTGAGCAAGAGGCTGCTCTCCAGGGTATGACTCACCAGATCCAGGAGCTCTGCACCCAGCTGCAACCGTGGCTAGCCTCCCAAGCTAGCGCGGCCGCTCCTGTGCCTCCCCGTGCCACCATAACTCCGCTCTCTCGACCGGAGCGGTTCTCAGGCAACTCCGGTAACGTCAAGCCCTTCCTGGCGCAGTGCGATCTCCACTTTGAGCTGCAAGCTTCCGCTTTTCCCACGGACCGCTCCCGGGTCGCCTTCGTCATTTCCCACATGACAGGGAGGGCGGAGGCATGAGCCACCGCCGAGTGGAGCCGTAACTCGGAGACCTGCCGCTCATGGGCGAGCTTCGTCTGCGCGCTCACCCAGGTGTTCCAGTATGCGGCTCCGGAACGCCAGGCGGCGTCGTCACTCATGACAATTCGCCAGGGGCGTCGCCGCATGTCCGACTACGCCATTGAGTTCCGGATTCGGGCTGCCGAGAGCCGCTGGAATGAGGAAGCCCTCCATGACGCGTTTTACGAGGGACTGTCCCCACAGATCCGTGGTCACCTCGTGGCCATGGATCTTCCGCCTTCGCTTAACTCCCTCATCGCATTGGCCCTCAAGGTGGACCAGCGCCTCACCGTGCAGAGACAGATGGAGGGCCTGAGGGAGGAGGAGAGGGAGAGTCGCAGTTTGGTTGTTTCCGCTTCCCGGCCACCCATGTTGTCAGCTTCACCGGAAGCCATGCAAGTGGAGGGGCTTGGCAGCTCAGCGGAGGAGCGCTTACGTCGGTGACGAGAGGGACGCTGTTTTTACTGCGGGCGTTTGGGACACTTGATCGCCCGTTGCCCGACTCGACCAGGGCATTCTGACCTCAGGATCGCTACTCCGGTGAGTGTGCGGTACACCGCGACGGGGTCAGGGAGGTCCCTTCTTCACCTCACCTTGGGAACGGACTCCCGTTCATGCTCTGTGACGGCTTTCAAAGATTCTGGGTCGGAAGCAAACCTGATAAATCCCCGCGTGGTCGAGGAGCTGGGGGCAGCAACCTTTCACACGCAACGTTTTCGTCACGCCTATGCCGCCAACGGCAAGTTCCTTTGTCGGGTTACACATCGTACTCAGACGCTACGTATGAGCTTTCCGGACGCTCACTCGGAGCGAATTAGCTTTCATGTCTTCGACGCACGAAGTAGCGACATCATCTTGGGCAGTCCCTGGCTCAAAGAACATAATCCGCACATAGATTGGACCACGGGTCAGATCAAGACTTGGGGTGAGGACTGCCTCAGTCGTTGTTTCGCTGTCCGGAGAGACAGGGGTATTCAAGTCGCGCCGGTTCGGCTAACAGAACCTGGTACCGCCCTGGACCTGACCGCAGTGCCCTCCTGCTATCATGACCTACGGGAGGTCTTCTCTGAATCTAAGGCAAAGTCTCTACCGCCACATCGGTCATACGACTGCGCGATTGAACTCCTGCCAGGCACCTTTCCTACCAGAGGGAAGCTGTTCTCTTTAACAGGACCAGAGCATCAAGCCATGAGGGACTACATCGAGGACTCGCTGGCAGCCGGACTCATTCGCCCCTCATCTTCACCAGCCGGTGCGGGGTTTTTTTTTTGTCAAGAAGAAGGACTCCACGCTGCGACCCTGCATCGACTACCGAGGACTGAACGACATCACAGTCAAGAACAGGTACCCTTTGCCGCTTATCTCTACAGCATTCGAACTCCTCCAGGGAGCCCGGATCTTCACCAAGCTCGACTTGCGCAGCGCTTACCATCTGGTGCGGATTCGGGAAGGGGATGAGTGGAAGACGGCGTTCAACACCCCCACACGGCACTATGAGTATCTTGTGATGCCCTTTGGACTGACAAACGCTCCGGCCGTCTTTCAGAACTTCATTAACGACGTGCTCCACGAGTTCCTGAACAGATCGGTCTTTGTTTACCTGGATGACATTCTCATCTTTTCAGCAGACCTGGCCTCTCACATTCAACAAGTCCGAGAGGTGCTCCGGCGTCTGCAGCAGCACCAATTATACGTGAATATGGATAAGTGTGAGTTCCATCAGGCATCCGTGTCCTTCCTGGGCTTCGTCCTGGCTGAGGGAGAGATACGGATGGATCCCGGGAAGGTCGACGCGGTGCTGCGGTGGCCTACCCCCACCAACAGGAGCGACGTGCAGAGGTTCTTGGGATTTGCCAATTTCTATAGGAAATTCATAAGGAACTTCAGTTCCGTGGCCGCTCCTCTGCATTCGCTCACTTCGCCAAATACCACCTTCGACTGGTCCGGGACCTGCCAGGAGGCCTTCGGCAGGCTCAAGGCAAGTTTCACTACTGCGCCCGTTCTCATTATTCCGGATCCCGATAACCAGTTTGTGGTGGAGGTGGATGCGTCGAATTCAGGAATCGGAGCAGTCTTGTCGCAGAGGAGTCCCAGGGATGGAAGGATTCACCCGTGCGCGTTCCTGTCTAGAAAGTTGACCCCGGCAGAGAGGAACTACGACGTGGGAGATAAGGAACTGCTGGCAGTCAAGAGCGCGTTGGAGGAGTGGCGGCACTGGCTGGAGGGCTCGCAAGTACCGTTCGTTGTCCTCACGGACCATAAGAACCTTGAATACCTGAAGTCCGCGAAGAGGTTGAACGCCCGTCAGGCCAGGTGGGCTCTATTTTTCACCCGCTTCCACTTTAAGGTGTTTTACCGCCCAGGCTCCAAAAACGGCAAGCCGGATGCACTCTCGCGGATCCACGAGGGAGGGCGCACTGATTCAGACGCCGCTACTATCCTGCCAGCGGGGTGCTTCGTGTCCGGGTTCACCTGGTCGATCGAGTCGCGGTGAAGGAGCCTTGGAAGAGACACCGCCACCCGCGGATTGTCCGTCGGGCCGTCTGTTCGTCATCCCATCTGCGGGGAGACGTCATCAACTGGGCCCATAAAACAAGACGGTCTGCCACCCGGGTATGGCGAAGACACGGTCAGTGGTCGAACAAAGGTTCTGGTGGCCTAACCCCAGCAAGGATGTAAGGGAGTTCGTCAACGCCTGCCCGGTGTGTGCTGCCAATAAAACTTCCCGCCTACGGCCCGTTGGTGAGTTGCAACCCCTGTCCATCCCCTTTCGTCCGTGGTCACACATCGCGATGGACTTCGTTACCGGCCTGCCGTCTTCACAAGGGAACACAGTGGTGCTGTGCATAGTGGACCGCTTCTCCAAGATGGTCCACTTCGTGCCGCTCCCGAAGATCCCGTCGGCCAAGCAGACAGCCCAGTTGGTATTAGACGAGGTCGTCCGTACCACGGTCTTACCCCAGGACATCGTTTCGGACAGGGGTCCGCAATTCAGCGCCCGTTTCTGGAAGGAGTTCTGCAACCTCATCGGCGCTTCAGCAAGTCGGACATCGGGTCATCACCCAGAGTCTAATGGCCAGACTGGAGGATTAACCAGGAATTAGAGACCGGTCTTCGATGTCTGGTATCCAGGGACCAGAGCACGTGGAGCCAGCACATCAAGTGGGTGGAGTATGCCCACAATTCCCTACCCTCCGCTTCAACACAGTATGGCTCCACTCCATGTCGTGCATGGGTATCCTCCGTCCCTGTTTCCTCCACTGGTCACAGAATCCACAGTTCCGTCGGCCCTGGCCATGGTGCGACGCTGCAAACGGACCTGGGAAGCAGCTCGGAGGACACTGCTGCGCATGAGCAGCACCTACAAGGCCGCAGCAGACCGCAAGAGGAGCGCCGCCACCAGAGCTCAGAGTGGGACAGCGAGTGTGGCTCTCCACCAAAGATCTCCCGCTGCAGACGGAATCCCGCAAACTTGCTCCCAGGTTCGTTGGCCCGTTCCCTGTTTCCAAGGTGATTAACCCGGTCGCAGTCTCGTTGAAACTGCCCAGGTCGATGGAGTGCACCCTACGTTCCACATCAGCAGACTTCGCCCAAATCGCACGTCGTCGCTGGCTCCTCCGCTCAAGTCCCCCCCGCCCCCCCGCATGGTCGACGGTGGGTTGGTGTACACCGTGCGCCGGTTGCTGTCTTCCCGCCGCAGAGGGAGGGGGGTCCAGTACCTGGTGGACTGGGAGGATATGGCCCGGAGGAGCGCTCTTGGATCCCCTCCCGCTTCGTCGTGGACCGCTCCTCATCAGGGACTTTCACGCGGCCACCCTGATGCGCCTGGGCTGCCCAGAGCCGGCCGTTGAGGGGGGGGTACTGTCATGATCCTGGATTCCAGCCAGGGCTGGGCGTGGCCGTCTAATCGGAAGGGTCACACCTGCGCCTCATGACCTCCGATTAGACCCAGTAGATATAGGACCCGGGGGAGACAGAGACTCTGCTAGATCGTTGCCTCTCATGCCTCGTTCCCGCACTACCGTACTCCTGACGTCTACCTCCCGTGTACCGACCAACGCCTGTCTCCCGACCTACCCCGTAAGCCTGCCGTTACTGATCTTGCTGCTTGTTTGGACTGACTCCCTGGTAACCGACATTGGAACGAATAAAGGCTTATTCCGCACTGCTTACCTCTCACCTGAGTCGTGCATTTGGGTCCACCCCCGAGTCTCGTCCGTGACAGAACGATCTAGCCAAGAACATGGACCCAGCCGACTCTGAAGCCATTCGCCGTGCGCTGCAAGTGCAGGGCAAACGCCTGGGTGAGCAAGAGGCTGCTCTCCAGGGTATGACTCACCAGATCCAGGAGCTCTGCACCCAGCTGCAACCGTGGCTAGCCTCCCAAGCTAGCGCGGCCGCTCCTGTGCCTCCCCGTGCCACCATAACTCCGCTCTCTCGACCGGAGCGGTTCTCAGGCAACTCCGGTAACGTCAAGCCCTTCCTGGCGCAGTGCGATCTCCACTTTGAGCTGCAAGCTTCCGCTTTTCCCCACGGACCGCTCCCGGGTCGCCTTCGTCATTTCCCACATGACAGGGAGGGCGGAGGCATGAGCCACCGCCGAGTGGAGCCGTAACTCGGAGACCTGCCGCTCATGGGCGAGTTTCGTCTGCGCGCTCACCCAGGTGTTCCAGTATGCGGCGTCGTCACTCATGACAATTCGCCAGGGGCGTCGCCGCATGTCCGACTACGCCATTGAGTTCCGGATTCGGGCTGCCGAGAGCCGCTGGAATGAGGAAGCCCTCCATGACGCGTTTTACGAGGGACTGTCCCCACAGATCCGTGGTCACCTCGTGGCCATGGATCTTCCGCCTTCGCTTAACTCCCTCATCGCATTGGCCCTCAAGGTGGACCAGCGCCTCACCGTGCAGAGACAGATGGAGGGCCTGAGGGAGGAGGAGAGGGAGAGTCGCAGTTTGGTTTTTCCGCTTTCCCTTCGGCCACCCGTGTTGTCAGCTTCACCGGAAGCCATGCAAGTGGAGGGGCTTGGCAGCTCAGCGGAGGAGCGCTTACGTCGGTGACGAGAGGGACGCTGTTTTTACTGCGGGCGTTTGGGACACTTGATCGCCCGTTGCCCGACTCGACCAGGGCATTCTGACCTCAGGATCGCTACTCCGGTGAGTGTGCGGTACACCGCGACGGGGTCAGGGAGGTCCCTTCTTCACCTCACCTTGGGAACGGACTCCCGTTCATGCTCTGTGACGGCTTTCATAGATTCTGGGTCGGAAGCAAACCTGATAAATCCCCGCGTGGTCGAGGAGCTGGGGGCAGCAACCTTTCACACGCAACGTTTTCGTCACGCCTATGCCGCCAACGGCAAGTTCCTTTGTCGGGTTACACATCGTACTCAGACGCTACGTATGAGCTTTCCGGACGCTCACTCGGAGCGAATTAGCTTTCATGTCTTCGACGCACGAGTAGCGACATCATCTTGGGCAGTCCCTGGCTCAAAGAACATAATCCGCACATAGATTGGACCACGGGTCAGATCAAGACTTGGGGTGAGGACTGCCTCAGTCGTTGTTTCGCTGTCCGGAGAGACAGGGGTATTCAAGTCGCGCCGGTTCGGCTAACAGAACCTGGTACCGCCCTGGACCTGACCGCAGTGCCCTCCTGCTATCATGACCTACGGGAGGTCTTCTCTGAATCTAAGGCAAAGTCTCTACCGCCACATCGGTCATACGACTGCGCGACTGAACTCCTGCCAGGCACCTTTCCTACCAGAGGGAAGCTGTTCTCTTTAACAGGACCAGAGCATCAAGCCATGAGGGACTACATCGAGGACTCGCTGGCAGCCGGACTCATTCGCCCCTCATCTTCACCAGCCGGTGCGGGGGTTTTTTTTTGTCAAGAAGAAGGACTCCACGCTGCGACCCTGCATCGACTACCGAGGACTGAACGACATCACAGTCAAGAACAGGTACCCTTTGCCGCTTATCTCTACAGCATTCGAACTCCTCCAGGGAGCCCGGATCTTCACCAAGCTCGACTTGCGCAGCGCTTACCATCTGGTGCGGATTCGGGAAGGGGATGAGTGGAAGACGGCGTTCAACACCCCCACACGGCACTATGAGTATCTTGTGATGCCCTTTGGACTGACAACGCTCCGGCCGTCTTTCAGAACTTCATTAACGACGTGCTCCACGAGTTCCTGAACAGATCGGTCTTTGTTTACCTGGATGACATTCTCATCTTTTCAGCAGACCTGGCCTCTCACATTCAACAAGTCCGAGAGGTGCTCCGGCGTCTGCAGCAGCACCAATTATACGTGAATATGGATAAGTGTGAGTTCCATCAGGCATCCGTGTCCTTCCTGGGCTTCGTCCTGGCTGAGGGAGAGATACGGATGGATCCCGGGAAGGTCGACGCGGTGCTGCGGTGGCCTACCCCCACCAACAGGAGCGACGTGCAGTGGTTCTTGGGATTTGCCAATTTCTATAGGAAATTCATAAGGAACTTCAGTTCCGTGGCCGCTCCTCTGCATTCGCTCACTTCGCCAAATACCACCTTCGACTGGTCCGGGACCTGCCAGGAGGCCTTCGGCAGGCTCAAGGCAAGTTTCACTACTGCGCCCGTTCTCATTATTCCGGATCCCGATAACCAGTTTGTGGTGGAGGTGGATGCGTCGAATTCAGGAATCGGAGCAGTCTTGTCGCAGAGGAGTCCCAGGGATGGAAGGATTCACCCGTGCGCGTTCCTGTCTAGAAAGTTGACCCCGGCAGAGAGGAACTACGACGTGGGAGATAAGGAACTGCTGGCAGTCAAGAGCGCGTTGGAGGAGTGGCGGCACTGGCTGGAGGGCTCGCAAGTACCGTTCGTTGTCCTCACGGACCATAAGAACCTTGAATACCTGAAGTCCGCGAAGAGGTTGAACGCCCGTCAGGCCAGGTGGGCTCTATTTTTCACCCGCTTCCACTTTAAGGTGTTTTACCGCCCAGGCTCCAAAAACGGCAAGCCGGATGCACTCTCGCGGATCCACGAGGGAGGGCGCACTGATTCAGACGCCGCTACTATCCTGCCAGCGGGGTGCTTCGTGTCCGGGTTCACCTGGTCGATCGAGTCGCGGGTGAAGGAGGCCTTGGAAGAGACACCGCCACCCGCGGATTGTCCGTCGGGCCGTCTGTTCGTCATCCCATCTCTGCGGGGAGACGTCATCAACTGGGCCCATACAAACAAGACGGTCTGCCACCCGGGTATGGCGAAGACACGGTCAGTGGTCGAACAAAGGTTCTGGTGGCCTAACCCCAGCAAGGATGTAAGGGAGTTCGTCAACGCCTGCCCGGTGTGTGCTGCCAATAAAACTTCCCGCCTACGGCCCGTTGGTGAGTTGCAACCCCTGTCCATCCCCTTTCGTCGTGGTCACACATCGCGATGGACTTCGTTACCCCGGCCTGCCGTCTTCACAAGGGAACACAGTGGTGCTGTGCATAGTGGACCGCTTCTCCAAGATGGTCCACTTCGTGCCGCTCCCGAAGATCCCGTCGGCCAAGCAGACAGCCCAGTTGGTATTAGACGAGGTCGTCCGTTACCACGGTCTACCCCAGGACATCGTTTCGGACAGGGGTCCGCAATTCAGCGCCCGTTTCTGGAAGGAGTTCTGCAACCTCATCGGCGCTTCAGCAAGTCGGACATCGGGTCATCACCCAGAGTCTAATGGCCAGACTGAGAGGATTAACCAGGAATTAGAGACCGGTCTTCGATGTCTGGTATCCAGGGACCAGAGCACGTGGAGCCAGCACATCAAGTGGGTGGCGTATGCCCACAATTCCCTACCCTCCGCTTCAACAGGTATGGCTCCACTCCATGTCGTGCATGGGTATCCTCCGTCCCTGTTTCCTCCACTGGTCACAGAATCCACAGTTCCGTCGGCCCTGGCCATGGTGCGACGCTGCAAACGGACCTGGGAAGCAGCTCGGAGGACACTGCTGCGCATGAGCAGCACCTACAAGGCCGCAGCAGACCGCAAGAGGAGCGCCGCACCAGAGCTCAGAGTGGGACAGCGAGTGTGGCTCTCCACCAAAGATCTCCCGCTGCAGACGGAATCCCGCAAACTTGCTCCCAGGTTCGTTGGCCCGTTCCCTGTTTCCAAGGTGATTAACCCGGTCGCAGTCTCGTTGAAACTGCCCAGGTCGATGAGGGTGCACCCTACGTTCCACATCAGCAGACTTCGCCCAAATCGCACGTCGTCGCTGGCTCCTCCGCTCAAGTCCCCCCCGCCCCCCCGCATGGTCGACGGTGGGTTGGTGTACACCGTGCGCCGGTTGCTGTCTTCCCGCCGCAGAGGGAGGGGGGTCCAGTACCTGGTGGACTGGGAGGGATATGGCCCGGAGGAGCGCTCTTGGATCCCCTCCCTCATCAGGGACTTTCACGCGGCTCACCCTGATGCGCCTGGGCTGCCCAGAGCCGGCCGTTGAGGGGGGGGTACTGTCATGATCCTGGATTCCAGCCAGGGCTGGGCGTGGCCGTCTAATCGGAAGGGTCACACCTGCGCCTCATGACCTCCGATTAGACCCAGTAGATATAGGACCCGGGGGAGGACAGAGACTCTGCTAGATCGTTGCCTCTCATGCCTCGTTCCCGCACTACCGTACTCCTGACGTCTACCTCCCGTGTACCGACCAACGCCTGTCTCCCGACCTACCCCGTAAGCCTGCCGTTACTGATCTTGCTGCTTGTTTGGACTGACTCCCTGGTAACCGACATTGGAACGAATAAAGGCTTATTCCGCACTGCTTACCTCTCTCCTGAGTCGTGCATTTGGGTCCACCCCCGAGTCTCGTCCGTGACAACCAGTTTGTCACCGTATCAATTAATCTCAAATGAATGTACTACTGTATATATATATTTTTTTATTGTTACTTCCTCTATTTTCTGCTATGGCAAATTGTTGCATCCCCCTGTGTTGCTGAAATTCAGCAGAGTAAGATAGCGTAGATGAGACATGCAACAACCAAGGACAAAACACAAGATGAGATGCATCTCTTACATAACAGTGTTGTGTGTAGCACATGGCCTTTCCTTTCAAATTCATGTGCCAACCCTCAACGTACATTCACCCAACCCTCCCTTTATGTTTCATTTTTGCTGGTCTCTTGACTCCATTCTATCTCTGCTGCTGCTCCTCACTTGCCTGACTCTGCCCTGAAGCAGGGCCCCAGCGGTTTAGGGTCAGCTTAAATGGAGTGGGCATGAACGCTGACTCACAGATTCATTAATACACACGGCTGCACTCTTCAACATAGAAACTACACCTATGCTTGTATGACGGACAATTTAACACAACATAAATCTGCCCCCAGGATGCACCTAATCCCCTGCCGAGAGTGGAATAGAATTTTGCATGCCAGGAATATGCATTCTGCATATTGTCAAATTGGCAAACAGAGCAGCGTTTTTGTCACAGAGACGCAAGCATTGACAAGAGACAGCAACAATCCCTGCTGGAAAAAGGCTCGCTGACACAGTCAAACCAATGCGGATAAACACGAGCATATTGTCAAAAGGCAGTGAATGCGATACAAACACAGAAATGACATGCTGGACACCCAGCATTGACATGTTTTGGAAACCAAAACATAAGCCATGGTGTATTGATACTAACGATACTGAGAGAATGCATTTAACTCAGGGGAAAAACTGCTACTTGCGCTTCAGTTTTAAAATAGACTGGCTAAAGCAAATGACCCACATGCGACACTAACTTGCAAGGTAGTAGTTCCCAGTGCATACTGCCATCTAGAGGCTACGTCTCAGTGTAGTGGAGTTTTTTATCTTTATACTAAAGAATGAAACAATCTGTGCTGTTTTGCATTAAAAAAACAAGATTCAGTACAGTGGAAAATTTGTATAGTCATCGGGAAAGTAGACTGAAGAGATTACATGAATCATACCTTAAAAATACTCATTTTACAATTGTACAATATAAAAAGTACTTTACACTACACGCTGCTCCTTATCAGAAAGCTTTCCCCATCTTTTGAGAAGCAGATTTGGGTTTGCTGGGTTTCACTGTACCATTTTTTCCTGTCTTAATATTTGGCTTCTTGCATGTTACCAAGCTTAGGTTGTCAGATTCTTTCTTTGCCCTTTTTAGACATGGAGTTTCTTTCATCTTTTGGAATTTCTTGAGATCGGCACAGAACAACACCTGAATAAAGAATGAATACGGTGCGGTTACAGTACAGAAAATGCATGGTGATGCTCAACAGTATTTGCACTTACAGACTGGGCCCAACCAGCATAGGGACCCCACAAATTCCTGAAGAAATCCCCTGTGTACAAGTGTGATCAAAAATAAGCATAGAGAACGCAATGAGGATACAGTACTTCCAAAATATGACCAATGAGAGACATGAACACGAACCAATGTCTTTGTGAAGCTTTTCTGTGAGGCTTTTGGGTTCATTGGCAAAGGCGTATTTATAGTCACGCTTCGCAATTTGCCACACGTGTGTATCAACTGGCACAGCGTCGACCTTATCCAGGGACATCAAACATACACAATCTGCCACCTGAAGGAATGTGCACACAGTCCAAGTTACATTTTGGAAGTTCACTACAAACAAAATCATCATTTATTCTACTGTACCTTAGTGCCCACGCCGGGTAGGGCCCGCAGAGCATCACGCGCCTCTGCATACGGGACACTGCGTAGACCTTGAAGCCATTCGGGAGAGTGGTTGTCTAAAATCTGATTTGCACTCTGTTGCAGGAATCGAGCTCTGTATCCAAAACCGAGTTCCCTGAGGCATGCTTCTGTATTGTTGTCTGGAAAATGGAAACTCTTTGTTTATGAAAACTGAAAAGAACAAATCCATTTAGCAATAAACATGAAGTAGACACACTTGGTTTGGTTTAGTAGGCAACAACTCCAACAACAACAACAACAAAATGTTGGGGTGGGACAGGTTTGGCCCCAGCGCCCCGAGTCTGACAGCAGTAAACTAGCACAAGACAAAGGGTCAAATGTCATAGTGGGTTAGAGACGCTTATACTGCACCTGCTAAGGCTAACAAGGAAGGAAAGTCATAGTACGTGGTGTCATCGAGCTGGCAGAGCAGGTTCCCCTTAGCCTGACACAACCTCTCCACCATGCCTTGAATGCGAGAAATATGGTTGTTGGAGGTGCAAATGAAAGAAAAGAGGCATTCAGTGGGGTCCTGGCGGAGCAGCCGTACACCTGTGCAAAGAATAGACAAAGCAGATTGAATGTGAGTCAGTAGTTGTTGAGTGAAACCATGCAAGCATACACTGACCAGTGAAGATGTCTGCAATTTGCTTGAAGTGGGGGTCTGCTGCTCCCCATTTCTTGTACATAGCCCTCAGATTCTCGTTCAGATGGAAGTAATCTCTCAGCACGGCTTCATCCGCGGTTTCATCCTGCAAGTTTACGGCCGCTGCCTCCTTCTCCTCTTCCTTCTTCACGGTTCTTTCACATTTCATTTGTCCCTTGTTTTTCTCATTGAGGGAGCCACCACCCTCACCTGGCTCAACTTCTTTATGCACAGGTCTGCCTTTGTGTTTGTAAACGTGGTACCACAAGGTGTTATCTGTCTGAGTAAGAGTCCACACTTGTCCTCTCATCACTCCAGTCCAGTGTCCATCTGCGGTCTCTCTCCAGCTGTGAGAAAATATACTGTATGAACATTATTAAAAATGATAAGCGCTTCCAACAAATCAGGAAAACTTCGGTGTCAGAAAAATAACGTTTCTATCTTCCAGCTAACTTGTGGATGTGAATATGACTTATTCCTATGAACAAGCGACAGGAACATAGAATGACCTACAAGAGCGGATTTAGAAACACGCAGGTGGATATATTTTATGCAGATGATGTAATATTAAAAAGGAGATTACTGATTGTAAAGTAGTGGTGGGGCAAGAGTGTAGCTCAACAGCATAGCACGGTGATGTGTAAGATGACTCTGGTAGTGGGTAGGAAGATTAAGAAGACAAAGGTAGAGCAGAGAATCAGGTGGTGGAAGTCGAGAAAGGAAGAATGTTGTGTGGCCTTTCGGAAAGAGGTGAGACAGGCTCTAGATGGACAGGAAGAGCTCCCGGAAGACTGGAATACTACTGCCAAGGGACTCAGAGAGGCAGGCAGGAGAGTACTTGGGGTGCCTTCTGGTAGGAAAGGGGAGAAGGAGACTTGGTGGTGGAACCCCAAAATACAAGGAGTCATCCAAGGAAAGAGATTAGCAAAGAAGACGTGGGACACGGAGAGGACTAAGGAGAGGCGAAAGGAGTACATTGAGATGTGACGTATGGCAAAGGTAGAGGTGGCGAAGACTAAACAAGAGGCATATGACGACATGCACACAAGATTGGATATGAAAGAGGGAGAAAAGGATCTTTACAGATTGGCCAGACGAAGGGATAGAAATGCACCAAGTAAAGGTGACTAAGGATAGCGATGGAAATATGTTGACTGGTGCCAGTAGTGTGCTAAATAGATGGAAAGAATACTTTGAGAAGTTAATGAATGAAGAGAATGGGAGAGAAGGGAGAGTAGAAGAGCCAAGCGTCAATGACCAGGAAGTGGCATTGATTAGTAAGGGGGAAGTTAGAAAGGCACTGAACAGAATGAAAGATGGAAAGACAGTTGGTCCCGATGACATACCAGTGGAGGTATGGAAGGAATTTGGAGAGGTAGCTCTGGAGTTTTTGACTAACCTATTCAATAGAATACTAGTGGGAGAGAAGATGCCAGAAGAATGGAAGAATAGTGTGCTAGTTCCCATTTTTAAGAACAAAGGCGATGTTCAGAACTGTGGAAACTACAGGGGAATAAAGATGTTATATTAATGAAGTTATGGGAAAAGAGTAGTGGAGGCTACACTTTGACTGCAAGCAACAGTATGGTTTCATACCTAGAAAGACCACCACAGAAGCATTATTTGCCTTGAGGATGCTCGTGGACAAGTACAGAGATGGTCAGAAGGAGCTACATTGTGTCTTTGTAGACCTCGAGAAAGCCTATGACAGAGTACAAGAGAGGAACTTTGGTCCTGCGTGAGCAGGTCTGGTGTGGCGGAGAAATATGTTTGAATAATACAGGACATGTATGAAGGCAGCTGAACAGCAGTGAGATGTGCCGTAGGTGTGTCAGAAGAAATTCATGTGGAGGTGGGACTGCATCAAGGATCTCCGCTGAGCCCCTTCCTGTTTGCGGTAGTAATGGATAGGCTGACAGATGAGGTGAGACTGGAATCCCCTTGGACTATGATGTAAAGCAGGGAGCAGGCGGAGGAACAATTAGAAAGATGGAGGCACGCACTGGAAAGGAGAGGAATGAAGATTAGCCGAAGTAAAACAGAATATATGTGCATGAATGTGAGGGGCGGAGGAGGAGGAGTGAAGCTCCAGGGAGAAGAGATAGCAAGGGTGGATGACTTCAAATACTTGGGGTCAACAATCCAGAGCAATGGAGAGTCTGGTAAGAAAGTGAAGAAACGGGTCCAAGTGGGGTGGAACAGTTGGCGGAAGGTGTCTGGTGTTCTATGTGACAGAAGAGTCTCTGCTAGGATGAAGGGCAAAGTTTATAAAACAGTGGTGAGGCCAGCCATGATGTACAGATTAGAGACGGTGGCACTGAAGAAACAACAGGAAGCAGAACTGGAGGTAGCAGAAACGAAGATGCTGATTTTCTCGCTTGGAGTGAACACGTTGGATAGGAATTAGAGGGACAGCCAAAGTTGGATGTTTTGGAGACAAGGTTAGAGAGAGCAGATTTAGATGGTTTGGACATGTTCAGAGGTGAGAGAGTGAGTATATTGGTGGTAGGGTGCTGAGGATGTAGCTGCCAGGCAAAAGAGCGAGAGATGACACGCTGTGGCGACCTCTAACGGGACAAGCTGAAAGGAAAAGAATCTATGCCAGCGAAATGTAATAGGCAGAATAGTTCGATGCTCTTCCACAAAATGGCATAAAGTATAATTAAAGTATGTAGACACTTTGTTGGTGCTGTGTGCTTTTTTTTTTTTTTTTTACATTTTCAACCCCCCCCCCAAAAAAAAAAAAAAAACAAGGTGTTTGCCTCGGCTAACACTACTTTTCTGACATACCGGAACGACTGTCCACAAGCCAGCGTGAGATCCAGCCGCAGTTCTGACTTCGCACAAGCCAGCGATTTCCACGCATTTACTCCCGATGACAGGACTGCATGGGTTCCCATGACTGTACGCATTTGTTGCCATGCGTGGATGCATACAACGCCGTGTCCAATGAAACGAAACAACGTTTGCTTTTCGTCACCCTTGTTTAACAGTCGGGCTGCCGGCGGAACTTTAATAACACCGGACCGGAAGTGTTCAGCATAACCCACCGACCACTGCTGCCACCCCCCAAAAAAGAAAGAAAAAAAAAGTCGGAAATGAAAAATGACCTCGTCGACCAAGATAGTTAAATGTGTGGTTACGATGAAGTTTTTTTTTTTTTTTTTTTTTAAGGGGATGAGTTTGAGGTGAAGCCCATTCAAAATGTCCAAAATGAAATGAAATTATTGAATGAAATTTATTCCGGTGTTATATCACTGGTGAGTGGTTAGAAAATCACTACAGTGTCAATCAACCTGACGCTATATGTCTCATCGTCACCGACATGTTTCATAGATAACACAAAAGTTACACATCGTTACACAGCCGCATGCGTTACAGGGAATTTTCTGTAGAGTTAAAATGTGTTTAATATTAAACTTGTATCTAAAATTAGATAACGAGTTTGTGGTCCTAAATTCATAATTGTGAAGGAAACCATGTCATGCTTTCTGACGCAATATTTCTTGCTCGAGGCTCGTTTTCGTTTTAAGATACAACGTTGTGATTGGGTATATTCTTTTCAGTAGGCGGTGCTACTTTTAAACCATTAAATGATTGGCTGACATCGTCCAAAACGCTGCGGCAATTGGCTCATATTTCCCGTTTTTTTTCCACGCTTTGCAGCAGATAGGAAGTACTTCTCTCTCTCTCGCTCTCTCTGTGCGGGCAGTCAACTTGTACAACTGTGGGGTGTCTGTGTTCACGCGAACCTGTTGGAGAAAAGTGGAAAAATGGACGACACATCGACACTTTTCATTTCCATCGGGCTTAGTGAGCAGAAAGTGAAAGAAACGCTGAAAAATGCAGCGTTGACTGCCACCCTGAAGAGCGCAGTCGTTCAGGTTTGACCCCCTCATCTATTCGTGGAGCTCACACGAGGGACAGCTGTACTGTCAGCCACGCATTCTGTGCACTTCTTGTGTCACAACAAACTTTTCTACTCTCTATATATGTTTAATCACTCTTTTTCACATGGAGCGATTTCTATTTGTGCAGCTGCGCAGCTAGTATCGAGGGTCACAGGACTTTCATTTTCACTTCAACATCACTATAAGGGTCAACACATTTACTGTAGAGAACGCTGCTGGTTTATTGTTTGTGAATCACATTTGTCAGTGATGATCACAAGTTGTAATGTTTATACATTTCTGGTTGGCTTTCAATTGTTTCCGTAGGCTCGCAGTGTCAGTGGAGCAACAGAAGTGGACAAAGCAACGGGTACCCTGTTGTACAGTCTGGCCTCTCGCCTCAAAGATTCAAAACGTCTGGCATTCCTCGCAGATAACATAGCTCAGCGCAAAATAAGCACCGAGCAACAGCTTGCAGGTAATTCCTTACGTGCGTGACGTGCTGCAAAAACCAACCCATAGGTAAGGGCGTATTCCGTCATTTGTGGGCCCAGTCAACACACAGACGACACGACTGACAAAAGTTTCTTTTTGCTTCAAAACAAATTCTTTATTGATATAGTTCTTACAAACCTTTACAAATCTGATTTAACAAGTGATTCCTCTCAACGATTTTTCTATAATTGATAAGAACAGTAATATGGTTTACCGTTTTGATCACTTTAATACTCTAATAGTATTCATGAAGCTGTATGACTAAAAAAAACATCACTCCTAGCAATCTATTTTGTAGACTATCGCACGATTCGTCGCTTTAACCTGCTCACTTTGCCCAACTGTCATTGCACTGGCCTATTACGGGAACCACGAAAAGGTAAAGGGATGGTGACACACTTATCACGTACCTGTTCAAAACAAAGAAAATTTTACATCTTGGACGACTTTTTTAAGGAATAGTTCCTATAAATAGAAATGTCTCTTGTTCTTTGTTTTATATGTCGTACCAGGGTAGCACCGTCTGCCGGAGTAAAATTCCTCAGTTTTTTTTTTTTTCCCCACACTTTGCTAAATAAAGCTGATTATGATTTTGGATTTGATTTAGATTCTTTTGGTAGCGGTTAAATGTGATATCTATTCTTTAGGGTTGCAATTTGATCGGCTTTTGCATCTGAACTCTTCATATGTTCTTCAAATGGTGAAAGGCAGTTTTTGTGATTGATTTGATATGACTGTTGAAAGTCCGGTTGGAATCTCTCAGAACACCGAGGTTTTTAAAGATTGTGAGTCCAGGTATTACTCGCAGCAATTCTCTTTTTTGCCAAAAACAATTGTCTCAGTTTTGTTGTGGTTTAGTTGAAGAAAGTTTTTACTCATCCAGTTATTTATCTGCCTTAGACAGTGGCAGAGCACATCAAATGAACTATATTCATCTGGAGACACTGCTAAATATAACTGTGCCATCTGAATACCTATGGTAGTCAAAATTTAAGTTGTGAAAAATTTGACCCAGAGGTAGCATTTACAGGCTGAATAGGAAGGGTCCAAGAACTGGCCTTTGAGGGACCCCAAAGGTCATTCCCATTTAAGTAATACCTAATTAAGTAGCGGGGTCACTGATTGTGTAGTTGTACACATGCTGACTTTGGTGCTGGCAGCGTGGGATCAATACCCGCTCAGTGATTGTGTTGATATCTGCCCTGTGACCAAGTGGCGACTGGTTCAGGGTGTAGTCTGTTTTTCGCCCGGCCCTAGCTTCGATAGGCTCCGGCTCTCCCGTGACACTTGTGAGGATAAGCGGCTTGGATAATTAAATAGCACGTTTTCAACATTGTGAGACAAGCCAGTACTGGTACTCATTAGTAATGAAATAAGAAGTGGTAGTTACGTACATAGGGGTCAGCCGCTCCTTCTGTTGACTTCAATAACTACAAAACTGTTGTCATAACTCTTTTTGGCCCTTTCAGTGTTCCAAGCCAGTTGACATGGCCCAAGTGTTAGTCTCTGGATGCTTCATTATTTTTTTAAAAAACTGCATCTGTTTTTTGTTCTTCTTTTTCAAACTTACTAACTTGTGACTGCAAAGTTCACTTCCTTATGGAAATTCCAGGTCGATGTTACTGTGGAGTGAGTTGAAGTGAAGATTTAAAGCTGTAAAATGCGATAAAGACGGCTGAAACAAAAGGCAGAGTGTGCTCAACAAAAAAATACGTGGTCTCCCGCTCTGGTAAAGACATCCTGTATTCATCCATATGTTTTTGTTTAACTGTGGATTCCTCCCTACCATTTTGAAAGCAAAATTGGCAAATATTTTTTCCAAAGAACAAGCTCTGACTTGGAAACTTTGAGCTCTTTTCATTCAATGCGCATGCCAGTTTTGTGAAAATACCGTGTTAACCCTCCCTGCTACACTCACGTGGCTGTGGTTGGAAGACGCAGGGGAGATGCCTTCTCCGTGCCGAGGTCGTCCTCCACGGGGTTAACTCCCTTGTCTTGTTGCACAGCTGAGCTCTGTGGCGGGAAAAATAAAGCTACTCTTCCCTGGTAGTTTTCGCAATTTCTTTCCATCTCACTCTCCCGCAGCACGCGCCTGCAGTCCCGTTTCATTCACCCATCGACGGACATGCCCGCATACACTGAGCTTGTTGTCACAATAGCCCTAACAACTTTAGTAAACTCAAGCAAATAGCAAATACCATAATAAAAACAACCAAAGTGCGCTCACAACTACCGTAATGAACTCAAGCAACACGCGCACCCACATTAAGACAAATAGAAGTTCGATATGCTTTGGTGCCTTCATGAGAGCTGCATGAAAGGAGGCAAAGCCCCATGCAGTTCGAGAGGGAAGGGTTGGCAACCCCTGCAAGTAACTTGAGTGTATTTTGTTCATTTCTGTGTTCTGGATTTGAGGGGGAAGCCAAAGTGACACAAAATATCAAATCTAAAAGTGGAAGTCGCTTGTTTCATGCTGTTGTAGCTGCTGTTTGCTTGCTAGCCATTATGCTCATCTTCCGTCCTTACACTGCAAGTTGTAGCTGCTGTTTGCTTGCTAGCCATTATGTTCATCTTCCGTCCTTACACCGCAACCCACACACACACTCACACACACAGCCACCTCACAATCAATGCCCAAGTGGTGAACCGATTCAGCAGATTTGGTCAATTGATATCCAATGGTGTGAAGAAAAATTGCATTGCATTGCTGAATCAATATTTTTAAACACCTTAATGAGTAATTCTCCGTTTGATCTCTAGCTCCTCAGCTAACACTATCAGCTTTGTCTGGCTCTTGTTGTCGTCGTTTACACACATTTGGTATCACTGTGAATTAGATTCAAACTGTTGGTATTTTGATAAAACTTCTCCATTTCCTCCAGCCTTCTCCTCTAGCAATATGAAATAGTCCATTGTATGACAGTGGAGGGGTACGGAGAATGATCATAATAGTGTAAATCAATGTACTAAAACGAGAATAATTGCTTTAATTAAAAAATCTTTTTCACGAGACATTTAAGGTGTCACGTAAACCTTGGGGGCTTACGGCCATGCTACCCTGAGAACGTCCAATCTCGTCAGATCTCGGAAGCTAAGTGGGTTTGGCCCTGGTTAGTACTTGGATGGGAGACCGCCAGGTGCTGCAAGATTCTCTCCCCGGCTAGATTCATAGGGGTTGCGTCAGGAAGGGTATCCAGCGTAAAACTGTGCCAAACAAATATGAGTTCATCTAAGATGAGACGCTGTGACGACCCCTAACGGGAGAAGCCGAAAGGAAAAGAAGATGATGTAAATCTTGGGGCACCAGATAATTGCTTGTGTTTGGTTAGTGGTAAGTCTGGCACTCCTTATCGGAATGAGTCACACACCCTTGTTAATCATGCATGGTTATTTAGATTAATAGTTACCTCGCTGATAATTTTCTTTCATTGTCAGGTCAGATTGATATTTGACAAACTAAGCAATCCACATGATTTATTGGCACTTACTTGAATCGTGCTTCCAGATTACAGATGGCTTCTTTTTTTGTCTGTCCTGTTGGGCTTTTAGTTCAAACAAAATGAAGGACATGTACCCCTTTTATGTCTTTGATTAGATTAAGCTTCTGATGTGGTTTCTTGGTATTGGACTGACAGATGGACATTTCACATTTTACTCTAAAACATTTCTGAATCTGCAGCTGCTTTGGACTTTGTAAAGAATCACCCACAGGATCCCCTTAACGAAAGTGAGTTTAATGAAGCCTGCGGAGTAGGTGTGGTCATATCACCAGAGCAGATTGAAGATGCTGTAAGTACATTTTCACATGAACAACTTTAAAGCTTTAATGCGCATTGTTCAGGGACTGGGCATTGATGTGCAGGTGGAGTCTGTGATCAAGAAGCACAAAGAACAGCTTGAAAAGGAGAGGTACCACTTCAACATGGGCTTGCTAATGGGTAGGACCGCTCGGTTACTTCTGTAGATATTTTTGAAACTATTAACGCTGCGCAGACCAGAAGCTCTAATTTGTGGTTTTGGTGTTTGTTACAGGAGATGTCCGCTCTGCTCTAAAATGGGCTGATGGAAAAGCTCTCAAAAATGAAGTGGACATGCAGGTAGGTCTGGAAAAGGGTATATTGGGATTAGGATGTGACGGGCCTTCCATTTTGAAATGTTATCTAAAGTACGTGCTCTGCCTTTGGTTCTAAAGGTCCTGCACCTCTTAGGACCCAAGACAGAGGCTGACCTGGAGAAGAAATCTAAGGTAAATTGGAAAAGGGTAACTTTTTGATATTTGTGTCAAAAAGTGAGGAATTTGCTAGTGTGGATTAAAAAGTCATGACAAATGTTAATTTCAAGTGTTAACTGTAAACTGAGCTTTTGACATTCTTTGGGGGAAGTGAGGCATTTTCTCCCTACATTCTACTGTATTGAAGTTAAATAAACCGACTCCTTTCTAGAGTTTAAAATAGTGATATCTTAATAGTTTTAGAATCAAACAAATATTGACACATTGATATTTCAATAAACGTAATTCTCTGTCTTTCTCTGAATACCATGAAGCTACAGAAGAATAAGGCTGAGAATGAAGTGAAGCTTAAAAAAGAGGAGGTGGTACTGATTGGTGAGCTGAAAGATGTTGGCAGGAGTGGTTGTCTGACTGCAGTTAATTGTGTTTTTATTTATTTATTTTTAACCGTGTGTGTGTGTGTGTGTGTGTGTGTGTGTGTGTGTGTTGTCGTCGTCATCGTCATCGTCTAGGTGAGGCCACAGCTGTGGAAGGAAAGTCGCTAATGGAGCAGCTCAGAGGAGAAGCCTTGAAGTTCCACAAACCAGGTGAAAAAGGAAACAACCACAAAATGTGAACTTCTTCCAAACTAAAGCATCAACACTTGTATCTATTTTAACTGATATGCAGGAGAGAACTATAGAACTGAGGGCTATGTGGTTACACCAAACACTATGAACTTGCTCAAAAAGCACATGGAGCTCTTTGGTGGACAGGTGAGATCACATGTAAACAAGAAACAAAAACACAAAAAAAAATGTTACAAATTTGCCTGGTGTTTCAACTCTTGCAGATCCGTACCCGTTTCCCTCCTGAACCAAACGGTATCCTTCACATTGGACACGCCAAAGCAATTAACTTTAATTTCGGATATGCAAAGGTATGACTCTTAGGATCGACTCTAAGGCAGGTATACAGGATTGTGGCTTGCCTTTTCACTTCAACTCTTTTTCAGGCAAACAATGGAATTTGTTTCTTGAGATATGATGACACAAATCCAGAGAAGGAGGAAGAAAAATACTTCACTGCCATAAAGGACATGGTGGAGTGGCTTGGTGAGTTTAGTTTTCTACATGTAGAAGTTTGGTGTATCAACAGTAGCAGTGTATATTGTGGTCTTGGACAGGCTACACGCCACATGCCGTAACGCATGCATCAGACAACTTTCAGCAACTCTATGATCTTGCACTGGATCTCATTCGCAGGTGAGCACAACAGTTGTTTTCCTCAACACTTTTCAGATGAAAGATATCTCATTGCTGCCATTGTCTTCCAGGGGTCATGCATATGTGTGCCACCAGAAGGGGGAGGAATTGAAGGGCCACAATACTCCTCCATCACCGTGGAGGGACCGTCCAATTGAAGAATCACTGGTTTTGTTCAAGAGGATGAAAATGGGGATGTTTGCTGAGGGAGAGGTTACACTCAGGATGAAGACTGTCATGGAGGATGGGAAAATGGACCCCGTGGCATACCGAATCAAATACACGCCCCATCATCGAACAGGAGATCAATGGTAGGCCAGATGTCTCAATAGCTGTTCTTTTCACCAAAGTCAATGAAATTGCAATACTATGACACCCAATTTCTGGACGTTTTGTCTTCAGGTGCATATATCCCACTTATGACTACACCCACTGTCTGTGTGACTCCATTGAAAACATTACACATTCACTCTGCACCAAAGAGTTCCAGGCCAGGTAGAAGTAGATCACTTTTTAAAAAAATTATTCATTTACCTTCTTGGGAAGACACTAAATTAATTTGATACCCGCTACTTGTATTTTTGTTGGCAGGCGGTCATCATACTACTGGCTATGTAATGCACTGGATTTATACTGCCCTGTTCAGTGGGAATATGGACGCCTGAACCTCACCTATACTGTCGTGTCTAAAAGGAAGATCATTAAACTCGTGGAGAGTGGAGTGGTCAGGTAAAATGGTGAATGGCAAAATGTGTTATATTTTTCTTAGATATTTTGTTAACATGAGAAATGTCACATAAGATCAGATTTTTGTATCTACAGATACCCTCAGTTAAATGATACTTTTGATGTAGAAATCGAACAAATGTAGGCTTATTGATGTGTGTATTCATGAGGGGTTGTTTATTTATTTTGACAAATTGAAATATTTTTTTCCTCCAAGATAGTTTCCTTGTAAATTGTTTTGCCAAATCTTTTTTCTGACGGAATAAGTAAGGAAGCAATCGTGTCTTTGTGGGTTTTTAACCACTTAAAAAGAAAGAAAAGTCTTTGCAAAAAGAGGAACAGGTGCAAGTCTTACGAGTTGTCACTCCTTACTGAAGGTCAGACTTGTAATATTGAAGTGAGAGAGCTAAAGAAAAACAAAAGTGACTCACACTTTGCTAAATAGCAACCTATCAATAGAACATGTGAAAGTTCTCCACCGTAATCTAGGAGCAAGTATTATGCACACAGAGCTAATGGTCAGAACATGACAACATATGTAAAGCATGTGAAGGTTGTCTAAAACTCAAGAAGTATCTATTTAACATAACGTTTCCAACACAAAATGTATACACTTGAGTATTTTTTGGGTTTACAGATCCTCTCTTCATAGAAGTTTGAGCATTAACCCCCCCAAATACTCCACTAAGTTATCAGTTAAATTATCATTCCCAGTTCAAATTTCTCAGAAAACTAAACATAAAACAAAAGAATTACAAGTTGTGCACTTCACAAAACTTAAATCATTTGGATCACCCAAGTATGAATTATTATGTCATAGTTTTTTTCATTTCATTTCGCAAAGAACAAAAAGGCTACCCTGGTATGTCTCTAATCTTCACGAGCACATCGGCAAAAAAAGAAAATGACTTACTAATTCCATCAGGAATGGGGAAAAAAATTCCTCTTCACATTATAAAATGCGAAGATCCCTCATATGCAAATACAGTGTTTATAACAAACAACGCAACCTCAAGCAGCTGCACCTCAATCATGACAACCACATCGATACAGCGACAAAATGTGTATTTTTGAGCATAGGAAACCACAAGGATGCGGGTGACTTGAGACCCAACGAGTGAGATGGCACACGTTTATTTTGTTTGCTGACTTTAAACGTAAAGATTATTATTACTAATCTATGTACCTCTTTGACATTGTTTAATTACATTTATTCCACCATTTGTATGTTAATTACAAAGCAACGGTGTTATACTTTTTAATTTTTAGTTAGTATACACTGGTCTTGTCAAAATTGGGGGAAAAAATGAGATAACAGCTTTACCTGTGCTTGTGTGTTTTTCTGAACATGTAGTGGTTGTTCTGAACTTACATTCTTTGAAGAAAAGCAATCTTGGTCTTAAAGGCTTGAACACGATCGGTGCAGCAACTTGACATAGGACTATAGTAATACTCCAGATATATTCTTTTGCATGTGAAAAACAACCAAATTTCCTGCCGGTTAGTAATCAGTTGTGATCATCTGTAATCCTCATTTAAGCAACCATATCCTGTCTAATTTCAGAGACTGGGATGACCCTCGCCTCTTTACTTTGACCGCACTTCGGAGAAGAGGCTTCCCGCCAGAGGCAATCAACAACTTCTGTGCTCGGGTAAGCAGGATGAATGGAGGACTTGCTGAATAGGCCCCTGTAATCTATTGGTAATACATTTAGTTTCTGATGTGCGTTTGTAGGTGGGAGTTACAGTTTCCCAGACGACAACTGAGCCCCATCTTCTGGAAGCGTGCGTCAGGGATGTCCTCAACGAGACAGCCCCACGAGCAATGGCTGTACTGGAACCTCTCAAAATCACCATAGTGAACCTTCCCGAGAGATCAAATGTATGTGTCATATTCTTCAAATCACATCTAATCAAATCAAATCAAATCAATCAAAAGCTTTTATTGTCATTACATGACCGAAGATAACGAGCGCTACTCCACAAGGTGCTTGAAGCAATATAAATAAAATGGGATAAAAAATATTAAATGTGAGGTAAAGTGACTCAGATAAAATATTTCCAATCAAGGCACAGCTATTACTAAAACAAGTTGTGTTTTTAAAAAAAAAATGCATGTGTTATTCTTACTAAAGGCAAAAGGCACAACTTTTTTTTCTGTTTTCATTCATGTAAATGTTCAGATGACCCAATACTTGGGTTCTTATAGTGTGCCTGAGGATTTGCTTTTCAGTTCTGTTTTGGTGATGTGATCGAGTCCCATCTTCTCCTTTTAGTCTGAAGTACGAGTGCCAGACTTCCCTGCTAATGAGGTCAAGGGCAGCCACACGGTGCCATTTACAAGCACAATATTCATTGAACAAAGTGACTTCAGAGAGGTTTTACACACAACACACACCCATTTCAGAGTAACTCTAACTGTAGATAGATAGATAATTGTGGGACAATTTTATTTTTAGGTGATGGAGAAAGGCTACAAGCGTCTGACCCCAGAACAGCCTGTTGGCTTAAGGCATGCCGGGTATGTCATCTCTGTAAAGAAGGTCATCAAGGTACAACTCGGGAGGTTTGACTTTTCACATGAGCATTTTTGGTAGTGTCTGCTCTTAATCTAGACGCATGCTCTGGTCCAGGATGCTCAGGGTAAAGTGGTGGAACTGGAGGTGAGCTGTAGCAGCTCAGATACAGCAGAGAAACCAAAGGCCTTCATCCACTGGGTCAGTCAGCCACTTGTCTGTGAAGTGCGCATCTACGAGAGGCTGTAAGTTGTCCATCATAGCATAACTTACTGTGGCTATTAATTCTACACACCCCTCTTCAAATGCTAGGTTGAAAAATGAGACCAAGAACAACCTCTGGCCACCTTTAACAATCAAAGGGCCATTTCGACCCGGTTTCCACGGAAAAGAAAACACTGGGAGATGCAAACATTTCTTGACATCTGAAATGAAAATCTTAACTTAGATATTTTTTTGTGTCCATACACCCTCTCGAGAAGGTATATATATTTTTACACTTCAATCAAAATCAAATCAAATGCCTTTGTCATTATATGACATTCAATGAAATAATGAGCGCATCTCCACAAGGTGCTTTCACGAATAAAATAGAACATCTTAAATATGCGGTAATATAACAGATTAAAAAAAATACTTACAATCATGGCACAGTTATTGCTAAAAGAACATATAAATAAATGTCTTATTCCCCTTGTCCAGGCCTTGGTAAGATTATTAAAACCAAGAAAAGCAAACAAGAAGTGTAGCTGCATAATTTTTGATGACAGTACTGTTACTGTATGTTTAGTGGTTTTAAGTTCAAGGAGTTGATGGCTCTAGGAAAAAAGCTGTCTTTGAGTCTGCTTATCTGTATTTTGTAGGACCTGTAACGCCTGCCAGAGGGCAGCAGGTTAAACGGGTGGTGACCAGGATGGGAAGAGCCCTTAACGATGTTAGTAGCTCTCATCCTATAGTGGGAGTTGGCAATGTCCTCTAGGGAGGGCAGAGAGCAGCCAATGGGCACTTTGGTTACTCTTAGCAGAGCTTTACTGTCCGCGTTTGTGCATCCAGCATACCACACTGTGATGTAGTGTGTGAGGATGCTCTCCACAGTGGTTCTGTAGAAAGCCAGCAGCAACTTAACTTCCAGATTATTCTTCCTGAGCACTCTCAGGAAGTGGAGTCGTTGCTGGGCCTTTTTCACCACCTTTGTGGTGTTTACAGTCCAGGTGAGTTTTTCTGTGAGTGAACCCTCTCCACACACTCCCCATTGATGAACAGTGGGACTGGGTCCATGCCGCACGTCCGGATGTCCGGAATTATTTCCTTCATTTTTTTTTTTTTTTTTTTTTGGCGTTTAGCATGAGGTTGTTTGCTCAACACCACTTTGACAGATTTACAGTCTCATCTCCGTAGGCAGACTCGTTTCCTTTTGAGATGAGCCCGATCACGGTGGTATCGTCAGCAAACTTGATGACGGAGTTGCTGGGATGGGCTGATATGCAGTCATATGTGTACAAAGAGTATTGGAAAGGACTCAGTACACAACCTTGAGCGGAGCCGGTGCTGCGGGTGATTGAGGAAGAGAGGTGTGGATCTGACAGACTGTGGACGGTTTGTGAGGACCGAGAGTTTGTCAACCAAAATACCTGGGATGATGGTATTAAAAGCTGAGACAAAGTCTATGAAAAGCATCCTGACATAGTTCCCTTGGTGTTACAGGCGTCTCAGTGCAGTGTGGAGACATTTGCGATAGCATCTTCGGTGGACCGGTTTCCTCTGTAGCCAAACTGGTAGGGGTCGAGTGAGGGAGGGAGTTGAAGCCCTTATGTGACATAAAAGTAGCCTCTCAAAGCGCTTCATGATCACAGGTGTGAATGCAACAGGCCTGTAATCATTCAGACTATCAATGGCTTAATTTTTTTTTTTTTTTTTTCCTGGACACGGATCATTGTTGCAGATTGCAGGCAGGAGGGAATGGTTGGTTGCAAGGAACTGTTGAAGATTTTTGTAAAAACACTGGTCATCTTATCAGCACAGGCTTTCAGTCACTTTCCCGGCACTCCATCTGGGCCAGCAGCCTTCCTGGTGTTTCCACTCCTGAGCACACATCTCACTTCATGTTCCTGAAACGTCAGTGGGCTGTTGATTGGAGTTGGTGGTGATGAGACTGAATTTGATTTGTCAGTCTCAATGTGGGTAAAGACACGGTTTAGCTCCTCTGCCAGCGAGGCATCTATGTTTCCGGCACACATCTGGTTATTTTCTGTAAAGCACTCCTCAATGTATCTTTTGTAGGCCTCGATGGCCACTTTGATGCCTCTCTTTACGTAAGCTCTGGGTTTTTGTACTTTTTGTATTGTACTTTGTCCCTTGACCTGAAGTTGGTGTTGCGGTGCCTTTAGTCTCTTGAGTCATCCAGGGTTTTTGACAGAGGAAAACCCAGATCTGTCTATTGACAGTCACAGTGTCTATGCAGTTTTTGATATTAGACAGAACAGTATCAGTATGTACCTGGAGGTTCTGGTGTTCAAATAATTCCCACACAGTACGTGAAAAATAGTCCTGCAGCTGAGAGAGTGAATTGTCTTTGTTTGCGCCCTTGTTTTTTTTTTTTGTTTTTTTTTTTTATATAGGGGGATGTTTGTGGGGGTAAGGGAAACTCAAACGTTACCATGGGGAGGTGGCCCTGTGTACGTCACCATGTTTTAAAGATGACGTCACTGTGGGGGCTTCTTGTCAGAGAATATCCTGACGTGCGTAATGCCGTTTTAGTTATTAAAATGCTTTTCCAAGTCAGTTAGTCCTGTAATCCCATTAGTAGTTGAATTATTGCTGCACTATCTTTATTTATTTATTTTATTTTATTGTCCTACACCAGGCGTTATGGTCTTATCTGGGCACATGAGCTCCTTATCTTGCAGTACATTGTGCAAGATGACTAATGTGCCAATGATCACATGGGAAGTTGGAAAATGCTTATGGAAAGCTCCAGTGTTTAAGACTAGGCTGCGCTACAGTGATACATACAATACAAAGGCACCACTAGTGCTTAGTATGAATAATTTATTAAAAAGAATTTGGGAGCAGATCACTGCTCACAATTATAGCATGTAAATATATCTACGGATCAGATCAAAGTCACGGGTGTGCATTATATGTTATAAAATGGGTTTTCCCTGTTTTTTTTTTTTTTTTTTTTTTTTAAATCAGTTTTGAGGGTCACATTACTTGAGTGTATTATACAGAGGTGAATGAGTCAAAACTTGAATGAATAGGAAAAATGATCCAACTGTCAGAACAATATGTCAGACGTTCTGGGGAAAATGGTATCGCTGTCCATTAAAATATCCAAAATATCACAACAGTGTCATAGTTTACCATTTTCACAGAAATTACCCCTTTTTTCGGGGGGGGGGGGGGGACAATTTGTGGATTACAAGGAATATATATTAATGTTCTAATCTCACTATTTTTTTAGATTCTTACACAAACATCCTGAGGATCCAGCTGAGGTGCCCAACGGCTTCCTGAGTGACATCAACCCGGTAAGTGGCTCTAATGGCTAGAAAGTGCTTTCTTGAATTCATACCTTTGAATAGCATTCATTGTTTAATGGGAAAAAAATGTTGTCCCTCAAATTTAGAATTCTTTGCAAGTGATCACCAGTGCCTTTGTTGATACGTCTGTCAAGGGAGCAAAAGTTCTTGACAAATTCCAGTTTGAAAGAGTTGGCTACTTCTCCCTGGACCCTGACAGCACTGTAGACAAGGTACATTTAAACAGCCGCCTGATGCTGAATACTAGAAAACAGTATAGTAGTACAGTAATAGTCATAATTTAAATTGGATGGTATTTTATCTTTCCTGAAAGTATACGTTGCCTCTTATTTGTGTTTTTGTGTATTCACTGCCTTTGTGATTGCAGCTGGTCTTCAACAGGACAGTTACACTCAAAGAGGACCCAGGGAAGATTTAAGAGTGTGATTTCGATCAAGCTACGTGTCCTGCTTCCCAAGAGCCCACAGATACATGCCAAAATCATTTGCATCACATCATAGAGAAAGCCAGCAACCGCTTTGGCTGACTTAAGATATGATATATGACAATATTTGGGGACTGTGTTCTTCCACACGCATCTTAATTGCATCTAATTATTTCTACTCTATTCTCAAAATTTGTGACTTTAAGTACATTAATATCTCATCTTTAGTAAGACACTTTGGATTGTCAGTGTGAAATTACGAGTACCGGTATTTGTAATTCCTCATTGTTAAATCTCTATCTGCTGCAACTCTTATCATGATACATGACCTGAATTTTATACTGTCTCTTGAAAGACGTAGAGATCCTGTCCACATACATGTTACCATAAAGTATGATTTTTTTTTTTTTATGTCACAGAGGGTGCTCTCGTGTTTCAGGGAAAATTAAAATTTATTAGAAAATGTCTTTTTTTAAAATAAATATTCTCACAAGTCACAACATCCTTAGATGCCCCTTTTAATATATTGTCATTTATAAAAGTGTACTCATAATAACCATTCAAGGCGGAATTCAACTTCTGTTTCAAAGAACCAGATAACACATGCGGATGTGTAAAGAGAGGTGCCACTGAAATGAGCAAACACCCGTGAATCTCTGGTTCCAAAGCCTGATTTCTTGTAGAGCTACTCAATATAAAACATTGCGCGTGAAATTGTTTAATTTAAAATGACCAATCTATCCATTTACCCTTAAATCTAATGTGTTGTAATTTGGAAGAGTATATAACTTAAACACCCATATAAACTGATTTTGTTAGGCATGGGGTGAGCAAATTTTTGTGCTCAAGGGCCATATTTGATATTTAAAAGTGAAATCTGGGCCAGGTCATTTGTAGATGAGGTAATAAAAAAAAATTAAGTTCAAATATGTGTGTAAAATAGTTTTTTTTTTAAATAATGCATTCAATTTGAAATGTGTAATTATAATAAATAACTGGTTGTGTAGCTAAGAAAAATATTTAAATTCTCAGGATACTATTATTGGGAGGAATAGTACAAAGAGGTGAATACAATATTGGATAAAAATAATGTTAATCGTTGCAAAAAATGAAAATTAAAAAATAAGGAATGAGGATATGCATTCCATCAAAGGACCAGTGGATAGGCACAAAATCATTCAAAAGGCTAAATACACAAGTGCAACTGCAACAACAATAACGGAACACTAAAGTCGGGAAAATAATGTTTGCATAAAATCAGTAGACTAAAGTGCTGTGACGCTGGCACTTTGTTCCGATGTGAACTCTTTAATTTTTATTGCGTTTCCCCCTTTTTGATTTGTTACTATATTGTTCCTGAAACAACGCAAAGAAAACAAAAATAAAAAAATAAATCCCACCACTGGTAGGAATTAACTCTCCATTGCCCTGAACTAGTTTAATACCACTTGAACTGTCCACAGATCTCTAAGGGACGACCTTAAAACCTTAAGAAACCAGTGAGCCATTGGGAAGGAGTGTGTTGAATATCGGTCTTTTAAGGTAGACCGTTATCTAGCTGCTCGTTTGTGCCGCCCAGCCACTCAGCGTGTGGCGTCTTTAACGAACACTCTCGCCGTGCGTGTCCTCGCGAGAACATACATTCGAAATCCTACGTGAGCATGGCAGGGTAACAAATCGCCTGCTCATTGGTCTGGAGGTATCGTTGTAAAATGGCGCCCAGCGAAATATGAGCAGTCAAGAAAAAGGAAAAAACAAAGCATTCTAACTTTAACTCTAAATTGTAAAAAAAGAGAGAACCTAACCTACACGGACAGACAACATTAAACATTTGCTTGCTTGACGAAAAGAGAGTTGGAGGCCCAAGATTCAGCACCGTTGAGGAGGAAGAGAGGTAGCTAATGCCATTGAGCCTGGAAACCTTTGCCTGCTAGCAGCGCAGCTAACACAAAACACAGTAGGTGTAGCGTTAGTAACATAGACTTGTCGCAACCACCAGACGGACTTATTTTTGCACTGGGGGCCAATTGTAAATGGGGTGCTTAGTTTTTACGGCTTAGCTCCCACCGTACCTCGCAATATGCAACTCTTGTATACCAAGCAACATGCGGCTAGTTAGCCGTACTGTTGGCAAAGCTGCCGTGTTGTGTAATCAGCTGCAAGAATATCACGAGGAGTTTTGGTGTGCCCTTTTAACCGGTGAGAAATACTGTAACGGCGGCCTGACATTTACATTTCAATGGCTGATGTGGCCCATTCGGAAAGTGAGCGCGCTTTTGTCCCCAGCGCGTCTACACTCACTCAGAATTAACCCTTTCGTATTATCATAACATCCATTTGACACGCCACAGGGCAGTGAGCTGCGACTCTGTACTGGTGGGGGATTCCACATTTATTTTGATGGATCCCGATATTTAGCCCTTTCAAAATAACTTTCACGATGCATCATTATGTTTACAGGCGTCAAATTGACAGCTAATCTGTCATCAAATTGATTGACAACTTTTTTGATAATCGACAATTCAGCGTAAAGAGCTATTGTTTAATTTATACTTGTTCAAATCCTCAGATATCAATAAAATTGTCCAAATTCTCTGCTTTCAACCTCTTAATAGAAAATATTCTCATTGGTTTTCCTCCATGAAAGTGGACAGATGAGCTCGTCTGAAATTTTCAAACATCTGCTTTCACTTTGGAAAACAATGATAAATATTTTCCCTTTTTTCCCCTAAAATGTTTCGGACCTAGCCTGTATCTTGAGTTATAATTTATGGGAAAAATAAGTCAGTTTAATCTACTATATTTTATCTGCAGCCATAGTTTGAATAACCTGTAATTTACATGTAGTTGAACCTGAAGCAGCCTGAGAAGTGTATCGAACCGGTAGCCCTATTTTACATTAATTGTCGCCCAAGAAGTAGCTTCAAAAAGGTTGTTGAATACGTCACGCTCTCTGGTGTGATTACGCTTAATTGTTTAGTTACTGAACAATACCAAACAAACATTATTAATCTCTTCATAATCAGCAATCGGCAAAAGAGATTTTTCAATAAGACATAATCCAAAATAAATTTCTGATTGAGTGAATAATCAGTAGAATAATTGATTATAAAAAAATTGCGAGTGACTGCCCTAATTATGTTGTTGCTCAGTTGCTCCATAATTGTACACTTTATATCGCTTAATGCAGACGTGTCAAATTCGTGGTCGGGGGGGCGAGACACGGCTTGCCACATCCTTTTCATGTCTTGCGAAAATATTGAAATTACAAATTGTCTTCACTTCTCATAATGTTAAGGTATTGAAAGCATTGTTACTTACCAATCCCCCTTTTAAAATTTTATAATAGTTCAAAAGTGTCTTTATAGTATTCTGATTTCAAAACTAGTTATCCAACAATTTGTTATGGACCCTTGCTATTTGTGGGGATTGGGCCCGACCACTGTGAAATAATAATAATAATATTATTATAATAATAATTGGTGCTCATTATAATTTGCTTTGAAAAAATATTCCAAATTTTACATTTTCCTTGAAGCCTCAACAACTTGTGTAAGCAAGGCTAAAACACCACTTAGCATTTTCGGGCTTGGTTTCCCCCCAAAAAAAATCAAAAGGAAAGATGATATTTAAAAAAATATTCTCATGAGAAAAACAAAAATAACCTGCGGGTCTCTGAGGGAAGTCCTAACCACAGTGTAGCCCTTGATATAACTGAGTTTGACACCTCTGGCTAACTGAGTCAGTTGTATCCACATTTGTGGTCGAGGTGTGTCAGAAAAGGTCTGGGATTGGGCTCACAATATATTTCAAATTCATCCGACATGTTTTTCCCTTTGAAGTAATCCTTCTGGATTCCAAAAACACTTTCCCAGCCTTGTCTTTGACACTTTCATGCATTCCTGGAGGCATTCGTCAACAATCTGCTGCAGCTCCATCGTCATGGCTATCTTGATGCCGTTGTCTTTAAAACAGGTACCCCTGATGACCCTCCCTAGTTTGGGAATGAGGAGAAAAAAATGATCATACAGAGCAAGGTAAGCTGAGAAGGGAGGTTGCGCTAGCATGATGATGTACTGCATTATGAGCTGGCACATTGCCATGGTGAAGCAACTTCGAGTTGTTCTGCCGCAATTCTCATCTCTTGTCTCATGCTAAATGAAGCAAATCCTGCAGGATCTTTGTCTAACCTGGTGTTTGATAGACCGATCCATATTGAAGGGGAAAACCAATCATTTGTTTCAATGATATCTTTTTTAAACCTTTCTGACACACCTCTTAAAGTTCCTACATGTATATTTTATTCTAGTGCCTTTTAGCCAGTATTAGTACTGGACCAACGCCAACAACCAGAGTCGAATTCCATGTGTATTTTGATACACTTGGCCAATAAACATCATGATTCTAATTCTTTCCACAGCTTCTACTTTAAAGAAGTGTTGGCAGCAATGAATAATTCCCTGGATGGCTCCAGCTCCTATGAGGAGCTTGTACGGCAGAAAGCTCGGAGTATCCCCCAGCATCGCATGAAGGAGTTCCTCGAGTCCTTGGCCAGTAAAGGTCCAGATGCGCTGCAGGAGTTTAGCCAACAAAGTGGGGATGTTACAACTACCACCACAACGATGGTGTATCAGCAAGAGCCGAATTGCATCTACACAGACAGCACAGAAGTGGCAGGGTCGCTTCTGGAACTAGCTTGTCCAGTAAGCCTGATGGTTGCGAGACATTTTTTAACCTCATGGGTGTGGGGTGCTTATCCTTTCAGAACTGAGCTCTGTTCTGTTGCAGGTTCAGGTCCAAGTTCAGCCGCAGCAGATCCAAGAGTCAACAGCTCAGGAGAATGCAGAGCATCAGATTGTACAGGTTTGTTTTGTCTTTTTTTCTGTCATTTTCTGATTTATCATATTGCCACTGTGATTGCACAATCCAAAATTAGGTGCAGATTCAGGGCCAGCAGCCAGGTCAGATGTTGGGTCAGGTCCTCCAAGTGCCCTCTGGCTCCCATCAGCAGCTTCAAGGTGTGACAACAGCACAGCTGATTCAGCCAGGAGATCTCACTGAGGAGCAGCACCAACAGGTGCTAACACCACACACACACACACACACACACACACACACACACACACCACACACACACACACACACACACACACTACAATTGTTTGCAAGAATACATTGTATCATACATGCAAATTAGTCACCTTTTGGTGAAATCTGCCGTTTTGAAGTTAAAATAGGCCATTTCCTTCAATGCCACTTTAAGGACTTTCAATAGAATTTTCAGAAATTCAAACTTTATAGTTGAAGAGAAACTATATTCTAAATCTTTGGTGATAAATATAATGGGTGAAATTTATCTTTCAGATAATTGTAACATATTAATGCACAGTTGTCTAAATTACAGGAGTTGGGGTTCCTTGACTGTGTTTTCTTTCGCCTTCCAAATGTTTATCAGGTTATGCCCTGGTTTGAGCCAGTCGCGCCTCTGCTTGGCATGACACTAAATTGGGATTAGTGGCTCTAGCATTGATGAAAAAGGCAGCGATGTAGCAGCCAGATCTAATGTGAATTGTATGACACATTGACCATTAACACCTCACGCATACTTCAATTTGGCACCAAGCAGCATTGGGTCTTGTCTTGCCTGAGGCTCTGCACCCCGCTGCTGGGAAATCCCGTGATCCTGACTGCTTAGCCTCCAGCGGCCTGATGGTGAATTCAAGCATTTTCAGAAGCGGAGGAAAAAAACAAAACTATTAACACCGTTCACATGCTTTTTTGGGGGAGGAGGGGGTTTCCTTTTAAGTTCTGACAGGTAATTTTGATGTACCAGCATGGTGAGCATGGGCAATCTTTATTCTTGTTGCTATGTTGTTCCTTGTTCTGTGTGTTGTACCAGGGCAGCACCGACTGCCGGAGAAAAATTCCTTGTGTGTTATTACACACTTGGCCGTTAAATCTGATTCTCACTCTGATTCTGATCTTGTTTCAATTGGTCATTGGATGGGTGAAAAATAGACAGAACAAACCCTGGGCGTCATATGGTTTTGATAAAATACAATATGAGAGCAGTCCTTTTGCAATTTTACCTTGATGATTATGTCCAGCCTTCGTTATGCATGTTTTTGGAGCATACACGGGGAGTCCTTTACCTGTTTCCCGGGTTTGGGCACCTAGTTAGCAACTCACACAGGGGGAGCAATTGTGGTCATAGTTTCAGTAGACAACAGAGGGCGATATTGACAAACCTGACAGCCCTCTTGGATGGATGAAAATTGCTCACTTAATTAATTTAATTTATATTCCACGTATGCAATATCAATCAGAATATCATGTTTAGACTAGTGATGTATTCTTATAAAATTGAAAAAAATTGGGGTTTCATTCCTCTTTCACCTGGTAATAAATGTTCCCTTCTCATAGCTCCAGGCCCAGTTGGTGGCAGCTGTTGCAGGAGGACAACAGATCCAAATTCAAACAGTGGGGGCCCTTTCACCCACTCAGCAACAGGACAGTGTTGAGAGGAGGTCTCTGGGGACCACATCCCAAGGCGCAGGTGTCCTCCAGCCCGCCAAGAAAAGAAAGGTGGACATGCCCATTACTGTATCTTATGCCCTACCTGGTCAGCAGGTGGCAACAGTCCTGGCTATCCCACAAGGACAGGGTCAACAGCAGAGTTATGTCTCCCTGCGGCCAGATCTCCTAACAGTGGACAGTTCGCACCTTTATAGTGCTACGGGCACTATCACTAGTCCCACAGGGGAGACCTGGACCATTCCTGTATATTCTGCTCCTGCGGCGGCTGGTGGTCGGGAACAGGTCACACACATTGCCATCCCCCAGGAAGCCTACGGAACTGTGCAGGTAGCCGGGGCCAATACTGCAACCATGAACACTATGCCAACACAAGTCACTGTTGAAAACGACAAGTTGAAAAACGCTTCAAGTCAAAGTCAGACAGCACAGGCGGTTTCCAGCATAACAAGCACCGGAGGATTGGGGGGTCAAGAAGAAGTGGTGCATACATTGGCTGCAAACACACTCTTCCCTGCTCAACTAATGAATGGAAATATACACATCCCAGTCGCGGTACAGGGCTACTCCAACACTACGCAGTCCCTGATCTGGGACCCACAGCAACAAGTTCTTCATGCACAGGGACTAACTGGGCAAGATGGACAGCAGATACAGGTACAACTCCTCTACATGCTTTTACAATTGCTAATCTACCAAATCTACCACCCTCTATTCAAATATCAGGTTTTTATGATGTCTCAAAAATTAGACCATGAAAATGTCAAAACATTTTCCATCATTCTAATGTGGAAATTATAAACAGTCATTAGAATGTAATGAACTTGCACAAGTGCACTCACCGTCTTGTAGGTAGATGTGCCTATGTTAAATTTAAATTACATTCCAAATCACATTATCTGTGAATCCGAACACACCTGCAACCATTTAAAGAGCCGCTGAGTAACTCCAAATAAATTTCCAATGTCATACTAGGCTTTTCCAGATATTAAAAAAAATAATAATAATTCTAGCAGAAGCCTGATGGATTTCTAATTTTATTTCTAATCCTATCCAACCTGTTCACACCAAGTGAGAACCTCAGGATCTTTATTCCTGCTACCTCAAGTTCTGCTTCCTGTTGTGTCTTCAGTGCCACCGTCTCTAATCCGTACATCATGGCTGGCCTCACCACTGTTTTATAAACTTTGCCCTTCATCCTAGCAGAGACTCTTCTGTCACATAGAACACCAGACACCTTCTGCCAACTGTTCCACCCCGCTTGGACCTGTTTCTTCACTTCCTTACCACACTCTCCATTGCTCTTTATTGTTGACCCTAAATATCTGAAGTCGTCCACCCTCGCTTCACTCTTCCTCCTCCGCCCCTCTGATTCACGCACATATATTCTGTTTTACTTCAGCTAATCTTCATTCCTTTCCAGTGCATACCTCCATCTTTCTAACTGTTCCTCCACCTGTTCCCTGCTTTCACTGCAGATTACAATATAATCTGCGAACATCATGGTCCAGGGGGGAGTCCAGGCTAACCTCGTCTGTCAGCCTATCCATTACTCAGTGATGAAAATTTACCCGGAATTCCGGATTTTTAAATTTTCATGAAAATAGCTCTGGAAAATGGAAAAAAAAATGCCTAAAATTAATCCGGATATTAGTTGACAACATTGGATGAACATGCGTTTCAGTTTGTTGTATTGCTTTCACGAGCGTAGTCATGTTGAGGCACTAACACTAGTCAGAATAACGCCCCTCCCCTCGCATTCTCTCAAGACTTTGCTTATTTTGTGTGGTCTTGACATTAATTTACGTGTTTATTTCATAAACATTGTTAACCAAACAAGCCTGCTCCAACCGGTATTCACCCGGAAACAGGAAATGCACGTTAACCGTATTGAGCATGTACGAAAGCGCATGTTCAGAACTGCTTCACGTAATGCAAGCGGATTTACGTCGAAAGTCATCAACATCATGAGCCATGTCAAAGGAAATTCAGTTACACCAGGGGTGCTCGTTGAGTCGATCGCGAGGCAGTGTGACGGCGTAAAAAAAAAAAAACAAACCCCAAACATCGTCGCTTGAGTTTGGTGTGGCCAATACCTCGAGCACATGCACATAAAAGCGTGTTCTAGCAAGCCGGGCTCCTATTTACGGCAGTCCCGAGGTGCGTGCCCCACCCCCCACAACAATACGTCACGATTGCCGACAGGAATGTTTGTTTACAATGTATCGCTAGCTTGTTGCCACAAACATCCGATTATGTTGAACTAAACTTTCTGCATTTTCAAAACACTGCGGCTATAGACCGTTCATGTTTATTCCTTGACAGGTCAGTGCATTTAACTTTACTTCAGATAAAGTTTGTCACATCAAGAATTTTTATTGATGAAAATTTTTAAATACCATTTTATATCATGTTCTACTAATATCAGTTGAAATTGGAAATTATAATTTCTGAGTTTGAAATTTTAGTTTTCTATTTTAGTTATATGTTTGCTTATTTTTTTAAATTTAGTTATGTTATATCAAATCCAGAAAGTTATTTTAAGGCCATCCCTAATCACACCCGCAACTTTATCTGCGAGCAAGACTGACCACACCATTTTTCAAGTGTGTGTGTGTGTGTGTGTGTGTGTGTGTGTGTGTGTGTGTGTGTGTGTATTAAAGGGAACTGATTAAACTATTATTATTACTAGATCTACTGTATAGCTAAGATAGTGAGCAATGTGGTCGAGTGTATCGGTACAACGCGACGTAAGAAGTTAGAGACTTAAATGTTAATAGTAATTACTACAGATCAACTTCTTTAACATGTTTTGCTGTACGGTGTAGAAATTGTAGGATATATTTTCGTGTATATTCTATATCTATACTATAATATGTATAATGTGGAGAAAAGAACAATTTTATATATCTTTTTACTGAATAGTTCACTTAATTCATTTGTCTTGAGATAAGACTGCTTATTTTAAGCATATTTTAATGACAAATGTGATTTTGTGCTATCCAGTGATAGAGGGATGGGGGGCAAAAAAATCTGGGCTTGGCCCTTGGGGAACTTCTGCCCATTTTTTTTTTTTTTTTTTTTAGGTCAGGATTTTGAAATCTTACTTTCAATTTTTGAAATGAATGCACCACAGCCATCCATTTGTTCAAAATTTTCCCGGGGGTAATGCCCCCGGACCCCGGGCCCCCACTAGTACTCACATTTGTATTTTTCAGGAATTTTGACGATAGTCCACTTTCATCTCTAATTACTACTGCAAACAGGAAGGAGCTCAGCGCGGAACCCTGATGCAGTCCCACCTCCACCTTAAATTCTTCTGACACACGAATGGCACATATCAACGCTGTTCTGCTGCCGTCATACGTGTCCTGTTTTATTCTAACATATTTCTCCGCCACACCAGACTTCCGCATGTAGTACCACAGTTCCTCTTGGTACTCTGTCATAGTCATTTCTCTAGATCCACAAAGACACTATGTAGTTCCTTCTGACCTTCTCTGTACTTGTCCACGAGCATCCTCAAGGCAAATAGTGCATCTGTGGTACTCTTTTTAGGCATGAAACCATCGTGTTGCTCACAGATACTTCTGTCCTGAGTCTAGCCTCCACCACTCTTTCCCATAACTTCATCTTTATTCCTCTGTAGTTTCTACAGTTCTGAACATTGCCTTTGTTCTTAAAAATGGGGACTAGCACACTTTTCCCCCATTCTTCTGGCATCTTCTCTCCCACTAGTATTCTATTTAATAAGTTGGTCAAAAACTCCACAGCCACCTCATCAAATTGCTTCCTTACCTCCACTGTTATGTCATCGGGACCAACTGTCTTTCCATTTTTCATTCTGTTTAGTGCCTTTCTAACTTCTCCCTTACTAATCAATCCCACTTCCCGGTCATTACTCTTTCCATCTACTTAGCACACGACTGGCACAAGTCAACATATTTCCATCGCTATCCTTAGTCACCTTTACTTGCACATCCTTCCCATTTCTATCCCTTTGTCTGGCCAACCTGTAGAGCTCCTTTTCTCCTTCTTTCATATCCAACCTGGAGTACATGTCGTCATATGCCTCTTGTTTATCCTTCACCACCTCTACTTTTGCCCTACAACGCATTTCTTCTTCGCTTGAATGACTTCTTGTATTTTGGCGTTCCACCACCAAGTCTCCTCCCCTTTCCTAGCAGAAAACAACCCAAGTCCTCTCCTGCCTGCCTCTCTATACCTTGGCAGTAGTATTCCAGTCTTCTGGGAGCTCTTCTTGTCCATCTAGAGCCTGTCTCACCTCTTTCTGGAAGGCCACACAACATTCTTCCTTTTTCAATTTCCTCCACCTGATTCTCTGCTCAACCTCTGTTTTCTTAATCTTCCTACCCACTACCAGAGTCATCCTAAACACCACCATCCTATGCTGTCAAGATACACTCTCCCCCACCACAACTTTACAGTCGGTAACCTCCTTCAGATTACACCGTCTGCACAAAATATAGTCCACTTGTGTGCTTTTACATCTGCTCGTGTTAGTCACTCTATGTTCCACTCTCTTCTGGAAATAACTGTTCTCCACTGCCAATTCCAATCTTTTGGCGAAGTCCACCACCATATGCCCCTCAAAGTTCCTTTGCTGAATGCCGTACTTATCCATCACTTCTTCATCGCCCCTGATTCCTTCGCCACCATGTCTATTAAAATCTGCACCAATCAATCACAACTCTCTCTGGGATACTCAGGACTACTTCGTCTAGTTCCTTCCAGAATTTCTCTTTCAACTCGAGGTCACATCCTACCTGTGGGGCATAGCCGCTAATCACATTATACACAAATCCACAATTTCAAATTTCAGCCTCATCACTCGATCTGATACTCTTTTTACCTCCAAGACATTCTTAGCCAGCTCTTATTTTAAAATAATCTCTACTCCATTTCTCTTCCCATCTACTCCATGATAAAATAATTTAAACCCTGCACCTAAACTTCTAGCCTTACTCCCTTTCCACTTGCTCTCTTGGATGCATAATATATCAACCTTTCTCCTAATCATCATGTCAACTTCTCTCTCTCTTTTTTTTTTTTTTTTGTTTAAATATCATAAAAAGCTGAATTTTAAATAAGTCTGTATAGTCCTTTAACATCCACTATAAATGCAAAAATGGTATTTTATCATGTGAACTGGAAAAGTGTTCACATCTGTGCAGGCTCAAGCAGTGGTTGCAGAGGTAGATGGACAAGGCCAGCAGCAAGTACAAGTTCAGGAACTTTTGCTCCCCTCTACATTGAAACCAGAAGAGGGGCTAGAAATGTGGTGTGCCTGGGCTCAGCGCAAAAATGGAGAATTGGAGAAATCTGATAAAACCACACTGGCTCCAATTGGCAGTAAGTACACAATTTTTACATGAATAGTGTATTTTAAGTTTTTTCATCTCATTGCTTCAGCTAAGTAATATACATTTGGTAAATCTTAGGGCGCCAGGCACTGCGTTTCCAGGAAGATCTAGTGTCATGTGCTGTAGCTGAGCTCTGCATGGGTCTTTCTCTAATGACGACAGAGGCCCGGGGCCTGGAAGGAGAGCCCTATGAAGCCGACGTACTTTACTATGTATTTCTGTGCATACAAAAGGTGAGTTCACCTAAAATACATTTGCGTTTTGTATTGGTATGGTCGCGGCTATATCTATGCTCTTATCTTGCAGTATCTGTTTGATAATGGTCGCGTGGATGACATCTTTTCAGACCAGTACTACACTCGCTTTGCTCAAAGTTTGCACCGGATTCTCCAACCCTGGACACCGTCTGTTCATCCACTCGGTGAGAACAAATATGTGATTCACATTCAGATTTGTACTGGGTCTTTCTGTTATTGACCTATTGCTGAATCCACCCTTTTTTTCCCATTTGGATGCAACATCAAATAGCAAATGTACAAACGCATGGGATTATCACATGCATTGTACCATCCCATTTGGATATATTAGACAATCTGTACGAAATCAAAATACTCTTACATGACTCTCCTTGTTTCCCCCCCCCCCCCTTTTTTTTTTAAGTGTACTACAGACATATATCCATTTAAGCTTTATACTCTTTGTCTCTGTCTCTCTGTCCAGGCTATATAATCGCTAGTCATGTGACAGAGGAGATGCTGTGGGAATGTAAACAACTTGGGGCTCATTCCCCATCAACATTGCTTACAACTCTCATGTTCTTCAACACTAAGTGAGTTGTCATAAACCCATTTATTGCCTCAAATACACACATGTACATGCGCACACACGTGCATGCGCCTGCGTGCATACCCACGCACACACACACACACACACACACACACACACATGTAATTAACTCATTTGTAATTTAATATTGTATGACCGTACCAGCCGAAATAGCGTTTGTTTGTTTTTTGCAGGTATTTTCACCTGAAAACAATTGATCAGCATTTAAAGGTTGCCTTTTCCAAAGTCCTAAGACACACCAGAAAGAGTCCTAATAATCCCAAAGACAAGAGCACCAGCATCCGGTACCTGAAAACGACTGAAAGGTTCATAGGACAGAAAGGTAAGTGAGGGTGACACGGTTTACTTAAATGTGCTCACCAAACCTAATTTTGAAGACTACTTACAATGTTGCTCTTTGTTTAGTCACAGATGATATGTACTCAGAGCAGCTCGAGGATCCGGAAAATCCTCTGCGATGCCCCATCAAGCTGTATGATTTCTACCTCTTCAAATGGTAAATGCCACTTTCATAACAATACATTAATTTAGAAATGCACAAGAGATGTATCGGGATAGGTAATTATCGGACTGATATTGGGAGGGAAAAAAAATGAGAACTCGAATGATATAACAAGCCATCTCATTTAGTAGTGCACTGGCCAGCAGTGGCCAGCCAAGCGACTGCTGTTGCATTGACTTGTCAGTCATGGATATTTTTACCAAAAATTGCTGCCTATATCTGAACTAAATTTGAGTCTGATCACCATCATAGGCTGAAATTACGATTATCCAGTTACCTTGAGTTTGTAAAGACAACACGCAAGACCTTTTCTGTCCTTTGGAGCACTGTGCTCTGGAAGACATGCTGTCTGACAAAGTAGTGGACTCTCATAACTGTTGAAGCTGACAGAAGAGCAGGCTGGAGTGGTTTGGCCAGATGCATAAGCATGGTTGTCACGCTGATCTAATAGCTAACGTAAAAGCTAATCCCTGCACAGCACCGCTCCTATACACCTTCCTTTCCAATGTTCGCTTACGGGACAATAATTTACAGTGAAGAAAATAAGTATTTGAACACCCTGCTATATTGCAAGTTCTCCTGCTTAGAAATCATGGAGGGGTCTGAAATTTTCATCGTAAGTGCTTGTCCACTGTGAGAGAGACAATCTAAAAAGAAAAATCCAGAAATCACAATGTATGATTTTTTTTTTTAACGATTTGAGTGGTACAGCTGCAATTTAAGTATTTGAACACCTGTCTATGAGCAAGAATTCTGACCCTCAAAGACCTGATAGGCTGCTTTAAAAAGTCCACCTCCTCTCCATGTATTATCCTGAATCAGATGCACCTGTGTGAGGTCGTTAGCTTCATAACGATACCTGTCCACCTCATACAATCAGTAAGACTCGAACTTGTAACATGGCCTTACCCCACATGGCTGGAAAGGGCTACGGAGAAATTGCCAAGCAGCTTGGTGAAGAAAGGTATGGTATGGATGAAAAATGGATGAAAAATAAAAAAATAGTCACATCGTATCATTGTATACAGTACATACAGTAATAAAAAAAGGTACACATATACATTTCGATATGATATTCGATGTCTTATGTTTCACATTTATATTTATTACGGTAATGTGCGCCCCCAACTTGAACTCTATGACCCCCTCGGGGAGCTTGCATTTTACGATCGTTAGCGTAGCATTCTTGTTGCTACTGCACCAATGATCAGAAATGACTGCCCGTTAGTTTGTTTTAACTTAAACCAAATGTCGACTACAACAGCTAGTTGTGCAGCTGCTTTTAAAATAAATGTCATCACCCGTGCCGATGATGACGCCAACCTGGAAGTAGCGCTGCAGTCCAAAACAACGATAGCTCGTCTCAATGGCTTCAGGTGGGTATCAAAACAACGTGAGCTCAAACTACGTAATACGAGCATCATGGGCACATTTAAAAAAAAAAAAAAAAAAAAAAAAACAGGAGAGTGCAAGCAATTGAAATGGTCGCTTTTTTTCCCCAAATGTGCCCATTCCCCTCGTTTCTACATAGTTGGATCTCACGTTGTTTTGAGAGCCACCTGACGCGATCGGAAAGCTATGGTGTCAGGTGGGCGAGAGGTTGCGCTGCAGAACCAAAAACTCTTGGGATTCAAAAAATGTTTCCCCACAAACGCCATGGATGGCACAGAGGATGACATGCTGTGGGAGCAAAATAGGATCACTATTCATGAATTTAGGATGCAAGAATTGACCAAGTCACCAAAGGTAGCTTAGATATATATTTTTCAGATTGGAGATGAGCCAGATGTTGCTTTTGAAGTCTTGGCCAAGAATGTTTAATGTAGAGGAAAAACTGCACTATGCACAAACGTTTTATGCACAAAAATTTAATGCAAAAAATGTTTTAAATCAAACAGTGTTAAATGTTTATTTAAGACTGTAATATATGTTGTCAACAGTATTAATAAAATGTTGTGCCATCATTGAGAATTTATTTTAGTTGGTTGAGGGATTCTGTTCTGACAATTACAGGGACCAGGACAAGCGTGTCCCGTGACCTGTCCCAAGATATACATCACCGCTGCATCAGCACATGCACAGTGATTTTTTATTAATAATTGCTGTACAAACAAAGTCAAACCTAAAAAAATATAAATACAGATAATTCCCAATATTTTGAGCATATGGGTAGCAGCAAATAGGTGGTGAGCATTGTACATTGGTTAGAAGGGTTTTCCTGTTTTTTGGGGGGTTTTTTTGGTCAACTTTGGGGGTGCACATTATACTTCAGGATGCATTATACTCGAGAAATTATGATGTTTTAGTCAAAGACAAGACAAGCAAAGTTTTTAAGTGAGTTTTTATAAAGGGAGAAAATCGCTAGTCTTATGTGATCATCACACTGTATTTGTCTTCAGTCCACAAAGCGCCAAAGGACGTAACGACACCTTCTACCTGACTCCGGAGTCCGTTGTGGCTCCAAACAGCCCCATTTGGTACTCAACTCAGCCTATCCCAAAAGAGGAGTTGGAGCAGATGCTGACCCGCATCCTCGTTATCCGTGAAATCCAGGAAACCATCAACATGTCGGAGACAGCACACTAATTGGAAAAGGCCAATATGAACTTGATGGCTCCTTTTTCTTCACCCAGCCTTTGATTGCTCATTTCGTTGTCCTTTTCTATTCCCTCACATTCTTTCACTGACATGTACTGTAAATGTGCATATTCATTATGTCTACATGCACATTATATTGTACATGAGAAAAGAACGTACAAAAAGTATAAGCAATTACTTCTCTCACTCAAAGCAATTATTAAACTTCTCTACTGCTTTCTTCCTTTTTGTTTGGCCAAAAGATTATCGGACATGATCTCTCAGCTATAATTTTGTGTATTTTAACTGTGGATATTTTTTTCATTACTCTCTATCAGTTGTTTATATGCTCTCCAGAAACAAAACTGTAATATATTTCTTTGCTGCTTTTTGTGGACTTCTTTGCATCTATCATTGCTCCTGCGTCTCGTAATGAATACATTGGCGGTATTGATGCTGGGCTTGGTGTGCCGTCTTTGTTTTTCCACTTTTCTGTCATTCCACTTGGAACCCTGTGGAGGGTTGGACTCTTTCTCTTTGGAATACAAGTTTCTCGACAAGCACTTGCCACACAGTGGATGTGATGCTGCGGAAAGGGTCCTGGATTGCACCTTGTTCTCTTCACAAAGCCCAAAATGATTCAGGAAAGTAATTAATTGGTTCATGTTTCTTATGAGACATCCAAGTAACAAGCCCCTTAATGTTTTATAGTGTAAAATACTTGGCTCCTTCATGTATTGGGACTGACTGTGCCTCAGTGTTCTGAAACATGTTTTTTTTTGTACAGCTGCTACACCAAGTGTTTGCCTTTTTAGTAAGTCCAGTGTATGTTTTGCACATGCATCCTTAAGTACTGGTAGCCTGCATTGTGTACTAATAAAACACTGCACAATGACTTTTAAAAAGATTTTGATTTAATAAGAAAATCACCAGTTGCAAACTTGTGCTTTGTTGACATGAGGAATGACCATTAGCTGTGAAGATAAATGTGTAGTTGCAGTCACATTTTTCGCTTGGGACCAGTGACATATTTAGCAACAGGTTTAACCTGCCTGGCAGGTTTATCGTATCTCTTTCCTGGTAACGTTACTTTGGTTTTCATGTGATACAGATCTTGCGGGCCGTTGGTGCCTTTCACTTCCATCTGTGAAGTTATTCCTTGGATGCCGTCAGTGATTTTGGGCCACCTCAACTTATCGGTGCCAATTAAAAAAAAAATTAGGGCCCCTATCTGTCATGCTCTCTTGAATTGTCATTAGCTTGCACCCACCTGTGAGGTTGAGCCATGTGGACCTGGATTTAGCTGTGATTAAGAGGGTAACAGCCTACGCAATATTTTCCCGGGTTGTAACATCTGCTGCAATGCGCTCGGGGGTTGGTCTGAAGGATGTTTCCGCCTGTGATGTCGATTTCTCTTCCTCACCTCTCGGTTTGTGTACTCTGTGTGGGTAAAGCTGTTCAAAAATCAGAATAAGGGAAAGTGTCGTGAAATGACAACTCCCAGTTCCAGGGCATGTGAATGCACTGCTTTTGTTTGCTCACCATGATGACTTTCCACCGCTCAGCCAGTATAGCAGACACTGGTGAACAAATATGTACTGCTCCTAATACAGAAAGGGAGTAAAGGTTACGAGATGCTTCAAAGCAAAGGTGTGAAGAGATGGTAAGGAAATGCCAGGAATCTGTCAATGGTTTGTTACTATGTTTCAACAGCCCCCACACCCTTCATTTAAACAAAAGTACATTAGAAATTGGTGAAGACTGTCGTGTGGGGGGCTGGGGCTTCATATGCCCAGATGCCAACCTATGGAAATCAACTTCCAGAACAAGTTGTCCAAATTAGTCTAAAATTCAAGATTTTGCCAAGAACATTACTGCCAAGCGGTTATCGCAGTGTATTATGTAATTGGATAAAAATAACTTTGTGTGCTATTCGACTGCACAACATAATCACGAGTCTATAGAGCTTGTTCGTGTATGTGACGTCACCATTTTCACAGCGCCATATTGCCGGTCAAACAGAGCTGCTCGACATTGAACCGGAGCAGAATATTCACAATGCCCGAGACTTGTTGTGCTGTTGTTTGTTACAACAGACAAGACAAATATTCAAAGAGGTCATTCTATAGCATACCAGCTGAAAAGACGAGAATAGATTGATGGATTTCGGCAATTAAACGTGATGGATGGTGCTCAACCAAATACACACGACTGTGTAGCGATAACTTCATTTCAGGTAGGAATTATTCTTCTCAATCTCAAATTCTCAAGAAATATTTATAATCCCAAGTTGGCTCATTTGGGAACAATGCGTTAAAAAAAAGACAGTCGTCTCCAACATGAACGGAAGTGTGTTGCAGCCACACGTTAAACTTCGGAAAACCTCTCCCCGACCGTTTTTTTTTTTTAATATTCATTCTTCTCAAACGAGTCCAATGCGTATTTAGAAAAAAAAAAAAAAAAAAAACGCCAGTCACATAGCGGTTTACATAGGTTAACGTGTGGCCACAACACGCTTCCGTGTATGGGGGCTGAAGCCTATCCCAGCGCTTTGTTTTCGTTGTTTTAAATACACATTGGACTCGTTTGAGAACAATGCATTTTTTTTTTTTAAAAAGGTCTGTCATGGAGAGGTCTAACGTGGCCGCAACACGCTTTGTGTACGGAGAAGCCAACTGGGTCTTTTTTTTAACACATTGTTCTCAAATGAGGCAACTTGGCATCATAAATACTTTTTGGGAAACACTTCAGAGGAACGACTCGCTTGTCCTCTTTTTTTTTTTTTTCAATCATAGTTAATGAACGCGAGTTTGTGTAAAACCAGGGTTAATTTATTTAAATATTTGTATTTGTATTGAATACCAGCTGAAAAGATCACTGGGTTTCGGCAAAGGTTAACGTTTAGTCGAACACGCTTCTGCATTCACGAGCTGTCTGCCCGTTGAGAACAGATCCAGCAACGAAGTATTTGTATGCGTCCAGACTTTTCTATGATTTTGAACTCTTCCATGTAAATCTGAACGACTTACTCACCAGATACTTGTGTAGCTCCAGTTGTCCAAGACAAGCGGAACCGGGTTAACAGTCCAACTTCTAATCAGCGAAAACATTGACTTCGGCATTAAATATGGGTCCTCTCTGCCAAGTGTCTCTCATTTTTCCACAAAGCTTCGTTTATTATCACCTTCTAAATGTTTAACGGTATCGGACAAAACTCTGGGTGTCGTGCTATAAACTGGATTTTCATGTAGTCTCCAACCGACTTCGCGTTGAGCAATGCTTTGGTTCCCTGGCGTGACTTTGGTGACGTAGGTGAACGAGCATCAACTTTGTAATTGTGGCTCCAGTTGCAATTAAAGTATATTTGATTTTGACGTGCCTTTAGTAATTTAGTTCTCAACCTTGCTTGGGAGGAAAAAAGTATTAAATCTGATTAATCAAATCTTAAATGTTACAGTTAAAACTCAGGTTAAACAAATGAATAACATTGCTAACGGGTTGAACTGGATAGTTAATGTATTGATAGTTTTTCCCACCAAAAAATTCCATTTCATGAATGCACTTGTATCGATATGTCTTGCATGCTATTTATATTATATACAGTTTATATATTTCCCATATCTGCTATTTCTACTGAAATAATTGAAATTTACCCATTGCAGCACTAATAAAGGTTATCTTGTTTTAAATTACAAGTCTATTATTATTATTATTATTATTAATACACTTGTAACCCGCCCCCATTCTCACATGACGTCTCGAGTGACATTTTACTTCCTTTCCCTTGCAAGGGGCCTCTTGTGAGTCAGTGAATTGCTTTACGTTTCTTTCTCTGGGCATGTGTTAATTGGCTTTTGTGCTATAACACGATTCCAGACAGGACCTGCAGTATGAGACAAGTGACCTGTACAACTCAATCCCTTATTTCGGTGATTTCATGACACGATAGCTTGGAAATCAGCATGATGCATTTATGCCTTTGCGTCCCCATTCTTCACCTCCTTGATAACGTAACAGCGTAGCTCCAACCATTTTTGCCTCCCCCTTTCTCCTCTTTTTTTTTTTTGCCACGGCGGCCGCACAAAAAAAGTGTTGTACATGCCAGTAATGTCGGGCGCTTGATTTTTTTTTTTTTTTTTTTTTTACCCTCCCGGAATATGTGGAAAAAATTGGTCTTACGGACGTAACGAGTCAGCCTCAGTTTATTTCTGTAACAAGATACGGACGTTCTGTAACATTTGGCAGCTCTGTACGTGCCACTTACATTTATTTATTTATATTTATTTTTTGTTGTTTTATATTTTGTCAAGTGCTCGACAGAGTATCCTCCTCCAAGTAGAGCAACTCCTCACTAAATGTGCTTTCTTCTTTTGTTTTGGAAATGTAGAGAAACTTCTCAAGATATACACTGCAGTCATCTATGTCTGTTCAATTCATCATTTACAAATACTTTATAGAACTGCGCTGTATATCATTAGGACTGAGAATTGTTTCATATTTCATTGTTGAACTGATTGGTGCCGCTTGAAGAAGAAAATGTGAAAATCACAAGTACTGTAGTAAGCAATGATCTACATTTACATGCATGTTCTATTCATGAAAATAGTATTAATTTACTCTACAGCTGGTTAAAAAGTATCAAATAAGTCAGCTAACGCGATTTAAAAAATATTGGTCGATGCAGAATTGGAAGCTGCACCAGGACAAGAAAAAAAAAAAAAAGTTCCTCCCGGAACCATGTTTACGCTGCCAGTAACAATGTTTCAGATGGATATTCATTACGTACGATGCGGTGTTGTGGCACTTATAAACTTAGCCGTAAATGACAATTGACTACCTATAAGAGACCTTTAAAACAGTGCTAGATTTGTAAAGTACATAGAACATGTATGAGTGAGTTGACTGTTTTTTTTTTTTTTTAAATCTTAAACCTAAATCGCTAATGTGCTGGCGATTGGGAATGCTAACCGATTATCAAATGCTTAAATTTTGTCGTTTCTACCATACACTCAATAGCAACATATGCGGTTTTTGCATGGCCTTCCGCTGGTAAATATAGACAAATAATTTTTCGTCACTTTGTTCCTTCCTTAGGCAGTTCTGTGTGATTACATGATGTATTGTTTTGTCTCTGATATTTGAACGGTGGTTATACCAGATTCTGAACCATCCACATTCGATGTAGTCGTAGGTCAGCCACAGCAGCTCGCACATCAGGCCGGATGCCTCTCACGCACAGCTGCATCAGCCACAGCAGCGTGACGAAGGTCCCCGACCGGCCTACGCCTGCACTGATATTCAATGGTGAATGAGTACAGGCCTCTGGATGGCACAGCAGTTCATCATTCCAGTATGACTTGATAGGCAGAGGTCAAACCTGCAGTGCACAACTGCCGGCCCCAAATGTGGAATGGCTTCCAAATGCTGCCGTACGTGATCTGTGAAGGTACAGAGTGAGGACGGGTCTTTAGGGACGCCCCGGTCTGGCCAGGATGGATAGTGATAGTGTGTTATGATCCGATCTGTTGGAGAGTCTCTCTGAAACACATTGCACCAGCCTTTAGTTTAACATAAACCTTTGGAGTCAACATCCGTGTGGGAGGCACACAGCTTTGTCAACATTGGTTATTTACAAGTAGTTAAAAGGGAAAACAAATTCTTTCATACCTGTCTGAGGTTAATAGTGGAGATAAAATAGTTCGGGCCTTGTTTCCGAGCCATTGTTGTTACTTGGAAAGGTCCGTGATAAACTGTTCCTGGTTGCAGAGACCAATACTCATCACATAGTACCTGCACCCAGGAAACGTTTGACTTGATCATACATAACATGAATACTTTCCCCGACTGCTGGAGTATGTAAACTGCGTGGCTAAAAATTCAACATTAGGTTGAACGATAGCTGCAGGGTCAGTGATTTCTCATTGGATCAACATTAACACATGACACAAAGATGTAACCGTGGAAAAAATAGGGTAGCCTTTTACTGTACCTGTATAGGGCAGGGAGAGATATTTTACCAAATGCGGTGCTGAGATAATTTTTTGGGGCAATAAAGAAAAGAGAATTGCTGTTAGTAAATACCTGTACTCACAATTCTTAAAAGGAAAGACCAAGTCCAAAACTTGGGTGTTCTGACCTGACTTTCAATAGTCATATAAAATCAATCTCAAAAACTGCCTTTTACCAACTGAAGAACATATCGAGAGTGAAGTCTTGCATGTGTTAAGCAGACCAGGAAAAGCTCTTCTATGCTTTTATCTCAAATAGATTTTACTATTATAATGGTCTTCTGACTGGACTCCCCGAAAAGAGCATTTAACAGCTGCAGCTCATTCAGAATGCTGCAGCTTGGGTTCTGACCAGAACAAAACGGTCACTCTACTAAAGTCTTTACACTGGCTTCCAGTCAGCTTTAGAATAGATTTTAAAATTCTGGTACTGGTCTATAAATCACTAAATGGTTTAGGTCCTGAATACATGAAAGAAATGCTAATGGAATATAAACCCAGTAGGGCTCTGAGATCGAGTGATTCAAGTCTAAAAATGGAGTGCAGAATCCAAAGGAAACATGAAGAAGCAGCACTTAGCTGCGCAAAAATGGAATAAGTTGCCAGTAGAAGTGACGTCAGCCCTAAGTGTGAATGTTTTCAAATCCAGCTTCTTTTTTTTCCCCTGCGATTTAGAGTACATACGCTTTCTGTATTTCTTGCACTGTACGCTGTTTTAATTGTACTTTTATTTTCAAATGTCTGTTCTCATTGAGCCTCTTGCAGCAGTGCATTGATTCTGTTTTAAGGACTGTATTTCTTGTCATGAGGGCTCACAGTTGAACAGAAATCTCGACGGAGGCACCGTGTGTGTCTCACCAAGTCCCTGTGTCTCAGGGCTGTCACCATGACAATTATCTTGACGTTCTGCTCCCACACCATCCTCCAGAAATCGCCTATGGTGTCACGCATGGGACCCTGTGTGCAGATGAAGTCTCGCTCAGAGCCTCCACCCTGCACACATATGTGGACAAACACGTACTTCTTTGTGAACCGTTCCTGGAGTATTCATTTAGGGGGCGTGAATCAACTCTTACAGGTACAAAATTGGCGTTGATGTAGTCCGAGTTGAGATAGGAGTTTTGAATGGATAGCCTCACCCGGCAGTGGTCATCTGTAGTCACACGCGGTTGAGAAAAATGTACGGCCGTAAACTCTTGAACATACTTCTACTATATGTTATGGACTTACATGGTAATATGTACGGGTATCGGTTCTTTTCTTTGTTAGCTTCCAGGTCGGCCGCCTTGGTTGAAAGATCTTTGCCCACATTCTTCAGCTCCTTCACAAAAGTGTTAATGAGATGTGCCCATTCAATGAATGAAAGTGTTCAATATTCAGTATTCTTATTTTGACTTTATGATTTAACAATGGTGATAGTTGAAGTGGGTCAATTATGAAACAGACTAAGACAAATTTTAATTTAGCCTTTGTCATTCAAAACAAACAAAATGGTTCTTGTTGAGAGGGGGGGTTGAACTTGAATGTGGCAGACTGGTTACCTCAAATTCCTGTTTAAACCCCCTGTTGTCAGAAGCCGAGAGTCTCTGGCATGTCGACTCGAATGCGCGCACGATTTCCGCTCTCGATGACGTCTGTACTCTGCAAAGTACACTGGCCTTAAATGTGGTTTTTGCAGTGGATATCAAAAATACCTTTTTTTTTTTTAAACATAAAAAAAGAGGAAGTTCCAGTTATATACTCTATAATCTGGAAGCAATTGATTTAAAAAATGTAAAAAAAAAAAAAAAAAACTTTGAGAGGTTAAATCAAAGTAAACTATATGTCTTTTACATCATTCAACATCGATCTGTCTGTCTGTCTGTTTGTGTACTAGTCTGTCCGTCCACTGGTTTTGCTGACAATAGTGAAAACGGATCCGTGAGCATATTCAGAAAATGTCCAAGTGAATTTTTTTTACCTCATTTCTGTTCTTGTGGTGAAGTACTAACTCAAGCAGGATGTTATTACCAGGTTTAGTCCCGATGCTGTAAAAAAAGAAAAGACATCTTGAAAAATGAAAAAAATCTCTGTGTGAAAAAGAAACGGAAGCACTCACATTGGTGTCTATCCCCCTTTTGTACTTTTCTCCTCTATTTAATTGTCGTCATTGGACATCCAAATACAGATTCAGTTGTGCTGGTTTTGGTGAGAAGTCTAGCGCCTCAATGCTCCCTTAGCCATGTTGCCAGAGAGGCAACAAGTTGAGCCTAACTACATTCTTACAGCGGAAGTATGACACAGCCGCCACAAGAGGAAAAACCTGCTGCAACAAGTTTTCCAAACACCACACGCTCACAGTCACAGTTTCAAGGACATCAGGTTTCAGGTACTGTCTGTAGAGTAAAAAAATTACCTTTGTGAACAACGTGCCGCAGAGGATATTTTTGTGTCCCACACATCGAAGACAAACCGCCATACTGTTTCATCTGTTTTTAATAATTTTCCAAGGCCAGTCCAAGTGTGCTCTGAAGGGTGGAGCCGGAGGGTGGAGACTCAAACTGTCAGGAAATGAAGAGGAACACTCACTGTATTGGATGTCATGTGGCCTTCAGCTATTCTTCGTAATTCTTAGTTTTCCAGAAAAATAGCAACCCTCCTGGGGAATGTCTTTGATGTGCTCAATGCTTATTTGTCATTGATTATGCCCGCCATGGACATTTGCCCAACAAACAGCTGTTCATTGGAATGTTTAGTCACGTATAATAATTATGATTTCATGAAAGTTTTCTTGATGAATTTCTATTTGTCATACTGTAGGGAAAGGAGTGTTTTAGTGCAACGGTGATGTGGCCTCAATCACTCTCTATTCATCTGTAAAACAAACATGACACTTTTTTGTTGTTGTTGTTGTTGGTAATAATAATAATAATAATTAAAAAAAAACAAAACTCCGAGTTCCGTCCTCACTTGCAGTCAGAACACCTTGGTAAAATCACCAGTGTAATTTTTTTAACTGTAAAAGTCATCACTGCAGTGATTAGTGGAGTTATGCCTGTTGTTTATGTTTCCTAATTCCCAAGAATTGTCATGAGCAGAACACGGGGTTGGACCCAAATGCACAACTCGGGAGGCGCAGAGGCGGTTTGGAAAACGTCTTTATTGAGTCCAGTGTCTAGAACCCAACAGGCAGTCCACGGAAGCAGTAGTAATGAAATCGGCAGGCATGAAAGACAGGTCAGTTGGCAGGCAGGAGTCGGTACACGTGAGAACAGGAACAGGATCAGGAGAGTGCAGGAACGAGGCATGAGGCAATGATCTGGCAAAGGCCAGACCGAATGTGTGGTCCTAATTGTATAGGTTGTGATTACTTGGAATGAGGTGCACTGTGTGCGCCTCCACTGATTGCTGCGTCAGGGAGAATCGGGGCGTGCCCAGGCTTGGTTTGTTCCCCCTTGTGTATCCGCGATAGCTCATTAGGCTTCCCATTCTTGGTCCCTTGTCAAACGACATCATGAAACGGAATCGAGTATAAAAAGAGTGCCCACCTCGCTTGCCAGGCGGTTTAGTCTCTTGGTGGCCTTGAGATACTCGAGGTTCTTATGGTCTGTCAGCACCAGAAACTGGACCTGAGTCCCCTCCAGCCAATGTTTCCACTCATTACATAGCAGTCTTGACTGCGAGCAACACACGGTCTCCGACGTCGTCATTGCGTTCCGCCGGAGTCAGCCTCTTGGAGAAAAGGCGCAGGGTTGTAAGTCCCTCATCCCTGGGGCTCCTTTGGTAGAGGACCACCCCTACCCCAGAGACTGATGCGTCCACCTCAATGATAAACTTGTCTCTCCGGGTCATGCAGTTTGAGGACCTGGGCTGAAGTGAGCTTGCTGAGGGCTGCCTGGCAGGTCGGATTCCAATCAAAGGAATTGTGTGGAGAGGTGTGCGCGTGCAAGGGCGCAGCAATGGTGCTAAAGTTCCTAATAAACTTGCGGTACAAGTTAGCAAATTCAATGAATTTCTGCACCTCTTTGCGATTCGTAGGAGTGGGCCACTGCGGGACGGCCTCGATTTTGCCTGGATGCATGCAAATTTCCCCTTGCACTAGGGCAAAACCCAGGAACGAGACGGAGGGCCGGTGAAATTCGCATTTCTCTGCTTTGACGTACAGGCCATGTCGCAACTGTTGCTGCAGCATAGACCGGACGTGCCCCACATGGGAATCCTCGTCTGGTGAAAAAATCAGAATGTCGTAGAGATAGACGTAAACATGCCTATTAAGCATCTCGCTCATAGTGTCCTGTGGGTGTGTTAAAGGCACTTTTCCACTCATCCCCCTCCCTAATGCGCACCAGGTGGTACGTGTTCTGCAAGTCCAATTTGGTGAATATTCGAGCTTCTTTCAGCAACTTGAAGGCCGTGGCGATTAGGGGAAGGGGTTACCTGTTCTTTACCGTGATGTCGTTTGGGCCCCGGTACTCGATGCAGGGGTGCAAGGTTGTCCCCTTTTTCTCAACAAAGAAGCAGCCAGCTCCGGTGGGTGGAGATGAGGGTCGGATGAGGCCTGCTGACAGCGACTCCTCCACATAGTCCCTCATGGCTTGGAGTTCTGGGCCTGTAAGAGCGAAGACTCTCCCCCATGGGGGTGAAGTGCCGGGCAGTAATTTAATAGCACAGTCATACGGCCGGTGAGGCGGAAGAGACTTAGCCTTTGCTTTAGAGAACACCTCCTTCAAATCAGAATAGCAGGGAGGCACCAGAGACAAGTCCGGCTCTGGGTGCGAATCCCGTGGTACTCCCGGAGCGACCGATGGGTCCCCTTTCTCAGGGGATGTGAGGCACGTGACGCCGCATTTCGTGCCCCATGACTTGATTTGGCCGGAGGGCCAGTTAATGAGGGGGTTATGCTGCTTGAGCCATGGGCTCCCCAGAATGTCGTCACTGTTCTGGAAGTCGAAAATGTGGAAACTCAAGCCCTTGGTGTGTGCATCAGGGAGTGTCATGTCCATAGTATGAGTGTGGTGGGTTATTTGAAACAAAAACTTGCCGTTAGCTGCATGAGCGTGTCAGAGACGCTGCGTCATAAATGTTTCTAAACCCAATAATTCAACTACTCGCAGTTTCAGGAGGTTCACGTCTGACCTGGAGTCGATGAACGCCGTAGCTGTACATGAACCTCTGCTTAGTGTCACATGAAGCAGGGACCGCGTCGAACCGCCCGCGGTTTAGTTTAAACTCACCGTTGTGGATACCCTGAGTGCGGGTCGTGCGGGCTTGACCGATCAACGAGCCACAAGGTCCGCAATAGTTAGAGCGACCCTCTCGTCGGCGTCATTGTCGCTCCTCGGGGGAGCTGTTGACCCCCTCGACTTGCACGGGCTCCATCCCATCAACCTGGCCCGGTTGGAGAGCGGTGTGCGTTCCAGGGTTCTGTCGGGCATCCCCATATAGTGAGTTGACCCGTCCCTGTATTGCGACCCTCTGGTCGATCCTCAAGGCAAGGGCGATAAGCAAGTCCGCGTTCGTAGGAAGTTCCAGTGCGACGAGGCGGTTTTGGATCCTAAGCAACAGCCCCTGTACGAACGCATCGAGGAGTGCTCCTTCGTTCCACCCGCTCTCTGCCGCTCGGATGCGGAACTCGATCGCATAGTCTCCGACTTTGCATTCCCCTGCTGGAGCGAGATCAACGAAGCCGCCGTGTCCAGTTCTGGGGACGTGTAATGAAATACCTGCGTCATTGCTCCCACAAAGGAGGCCCAGTTGTGACGTGTCGGAACCACGGCTGCATTCAGCTGTGGCCCAGGTTTCTGCCTTCCCCGTCAGGTGAGAGATCACAAAGGCTGTCAAGGAGCGGAGGGGTCAGTGGGAAAGGCGGAGGACTGCATTTCAAAGTGGAGATCACATTGAGCGAGAAAGGGCTTAATATTACCTGAGTCTCCAAAGAACCAGTCGGGCCGGGAGAGTGGCGAACACACAGTCTGGTGGGCGTCAGCGACCTGCAGAGGAGTGTGCTCGGACAGACTTGGACTTGTTGCGGCGGTAGCTACGTCTGCCTTGGATTTGCAGGGACTGACGGATCGCAGCTGAGTCGGCTGGGTCCATGTTATGGCCAGATCGTTCTGTCACGAGCAGAACACGGGGTTGGACCCGAATGCACAACTCGGGAGGTGCAGAGGGAGTTTGGGAAACGTCTTTATTCAGTCCAGCATCAAGAACCCAACAGGCAGTCCACGGAAGCAGCAATAATGAAAATCGTCAGACATGAAAGGCAGGTCAGTAGGCAGGCAGGAGTCTGTACACGTGAGAGCAGGAACAGGATCAGGAGAGTGCGGGAACGAGGCATGAGGCAACGATCTGGCAAAGGCCAGACCGTACGTGTGATCCCATTTGTATAGGCCGAGGTTACTTGGATCGAGGACAGGGACCGGCAGAAGAATTAATGTTTACAAGCTCATCATTTGCATATTTATTGAAAAACTGTGTGAAAATAATGTCATCTTCGCAAAGGGGACACTGTAAAAAATTTGGGAACCACTGCCTTAACGGAAATTACAAGCAATACAAATGCTACTGTACCGGCGTGCAAATGTGCATTTATGACACAACTGTCAAGCCCCTCCCTAGTAGTGTCGATGCGTTCAGGAAAAACGACACAGAGGTTTTGGTCCTAAAAAGTAGAATAATATGATTAAAATACAGTGTAACATTATGCACAAATTGAAGACGAACTGAATCTTCATCTATCCGTGCATCCTTTTTCCAAACCTCTTCTCCTCATTAGAGTCGCTCGTGTGCTCTCAACTCTCAGTTGAAAAAATATTTTGAAAATTCTCAACACAACAGAAATGAAATAAATTAGTGTCAAAGTCAGTCTTAAGATTTTGTTCAAAACGTCACTTAGATTTGGCAAGTTCCGTAACTCCCTGGAATGTGATGTCACATCAAGACAATATTTAGGGTGAGGAAGTGTGTTGGATATGGCTGTTCTGCATCAAATGGTGACAGAGTCATCTTAGATGAATGGCCGAAAGATGAACAGATAGGCAGGTTATGGATTAAGCTTATGAAGACAAAATGGGCGCATTGGAGTTACAAATCAAAGTGGACAGTAATATGTTCCAAGCATTTCACACAGGACTTCTTTGAAAACCCGGTACAGCGTTCACTTGGCTTCGGTAGCAAGTACGTACATACGTGTTCAATTGTTTAGTATTGACAAGTATCTACCTAGTTTTAAAAGTAAGTACAATACTGGTACAGATATATGTGTCAATTAATATCCGTATCCATGTGATGTTTAGGAAACAGACATCGGAGGCATTCGGATTACAAATAAAATGCGCACTTTGACGCTAATTTTTCTTAGCTGTTGTGTTGAGAATTTTTAAAATATATTTTTTTAATGACATTTTAGCTAAGTTTTTCTGATTATGTAAATAAAATATAGGTCCTCTGGATTAGACCTTTAACCCCTAGACCTCAGAACTGTGAGGCAGATGTCTTAAACAGTCACTGTGCCACCAACACTCCACATAAGAAAGAGAAATAAAAAAAAAGGACATCCAAATATCCCTCATCTAAGCATAATATTTAAATTACAATTTAGCACGCAGCCAAATAATACAAAATGTATGCAAATAAAACAGTTTTGATGATTAAAGGTAAATATAATTATATTAATATATTATAATTGACTCAAAACGCAGTCTCAATTATTCTGTACTTCAAAAGTTGTACCTTATAAATATTATGAGACTATGTAGTTTGTTGCTCAAGGATTGTACCCAGGATTAGACAGCCCATGAGAGCTGTCTAGGCTGGAAAAAAAAATACAACCTAAATTGGTGGTCCTGATTTACACCGCTGAGTAAAATCAGAAGCACTCCCATGCTGTCATATGCAGTTACAATTATGTAAGTCCAATTCCGAATTTGATTTACACACCTTTGATTATCAGCATAACTGCTGAGTATGGTGTATTTCATGTAAATGTGTGGTTTTTTTTTTTTTTTGGTAATATTATTAGATAAAAAGTACATTCACCCTAGAAAGACTTGCGTTAAAGTGATGTACCATTATGAAGCACTAAAATAGTTTCTTGACCCACATACTCTTATTACTGTATCAACAAACAGATTTTGTCTACTGCACAATGCATAACCAAAGAAGACGCTACATGGAGCAATGGATTCTTATTTTGAATGCCTCGACCCACTTGATCAAAGGAAATATTTAATAACATATATTCCACACCAGAAATAATTTGACGCTTCTGTAATGGCATTTCTCGCTTGGTTATGGGATGGCACTGTGAGTTCACCCGAGTGCAATGCTTTTACAAATATTTGGAGGCCCCCAGCTGCTGGAGGTTCTGGTGGTTGGCAGGTAGCCACATACCAGGAAAAACAAAATAAAACCGAATTATATATCAGAATTTTACAATTGCCAAGATTCTGGTAAAAATGCAGTGTCCATGTTATTAGTAAATCAGGAATAGGTCGATGGATTTGGCTTTCAATGTAAAAAGACCACTCTCACTACTTGTGAAATCTAGAAGTGTCGTACCAACCATCCCTGAAATGTTGCACTGAAACCGCTTGTTTTCCTACATTCTCTCTTCCACTGTGGCTCTTAATGTGCACACACTGCAGCACTGTGGAGGTGTGTTTGTGCATGTGTGAGTCTGGAACAGTTTTTTTTGTGTGTGTGTGTGTGTGTGTGTGTGTGTGTGTGTGCGCACCAGTGACGGAGCGATGATGGTGACTCATCCCTGATTTTTGTGTGCCGTATATAAGAGAGAGGATGAGGGATGAGCGGGCTGCATATAATGAGCCATAACGCTCCTGTTGTCTGCACAAGAATACTGCAGTCTCAAATAGCAACACATTCTACTTCGCTTCTCATTACAGAACCATCCTTAGTTTTCCAATTAGGTGGATACCATGGAAACAACTGAAACACACACACTGGTATGCTAGAGAAAGAGCCATCTAATAATAATTAACAAAAAAAAAGTACATCCTTTATTAACTACTGTGTAATAGCGACCTTGGGGTTTGTCTTATTTCCAGTTCAGAGGATAATTCTTTCCAAGCGCACCTCCAGCAGAGACAAGGACAATCAGTTCATCGGAAGTTCAAAAGCTTCACCATCTGTTTCGTTGCCCAAAACAATGGCCTAGTCTCGCTCTGATTGCTTTCTATTTATTTCATTTGTGGTAAAAATGAATGCCGAGAAACATTCCCCTGTTCACACTAATTAGTCCCTTGTAATATATGTTGAGTCAATAAGGAAAACAACAACAACAATAAAAATGGTTGGCCCAACTGTGTGCAATTTCGTAGAGGTCCCAAAACAATTAAGATACACAAACGCTTCTCCAAAATGATTGTTCACGTTCTTGACATGCAGAAAAAAAATGAATCATCAAAGAAATATGATTTGTGATTATTCAAGGCGGCATGGTGGATCAGCTGGTAAGGCATTGGCCTCACAGTTCTGAGGTCCTTGGTTCGATCTCGGACCCGCCTGTGCGGAGTTTGCATGTTCACCCCCTGCGTGGGTTTCCTCCGGGCACTCCAGTTTCCTTCCACATTGCAAAAACAGGCAACATTAATTGGACACACTAAATTGCCCTTAGGTGTGGTTATGAGTGCGACTGTCGTCTGTCTCTATGTGTCTTGCGATTGACTGGCAACCAGTACAGAGTTGTACCCTGCCTCCTGCCCGTTGAGAGCTGGGATAGACTCCAGCACTCCTCGTGAGGATAAGCGATGAAGAAAATGGATGGATGGAGGATTATTCTACACAAAACTAAACATTGATAAAATTTGGGTGACATACTGTTTGGGGCAAGCGATGGTAAACATCTGCTATGTCCAATAAATGTTTGTTCAGAATTTAGGGGAGACAAATCTTACTTAATGCTCCTGTGAATAATTTTTCCCCCCTCAACATGCTTTGTACAACATGTGCCATCAAACAAGCTCAGAATTCACTGGAGCATTGTTGCAAGTCGACATGTGGTGCCTGACTTTCATCATCTTTGAGTCATTACAGCTCATCGTTCTCCCTCTGTGGCCAACTGTCTGATTGAAAGGGTCCAACTGTTTTAGAGCAATTTCTTTTGCAGGTTCCTCAAAGCGGCCGCGAAACCAAAGCCAGGCAGGAAGGAGAGATCAGAGCGAGAGCAGCAAAAAGAAAGCCTGCAAATAGGGAACAGGAAAGCAAAGATCCCTTCAAGTGGGAGCACGAAAGGCAGAGAGAGATGGATAATGTAGTGCGTCGCATCCAAGCCCAATTTGCGAGAAGTTGTAGTTATTGAACAGACGGAAACAGGAAGATTGACTGGAAAGGTGTGATAAAAGTGCTCGGGGACGCAGAACATTTTGTTTTCTGTTGCTTTCACATTGACGTGGCTGCTCTTCTTATCCTGAGGCGGGTCACTTTTATTTGGACGTGGTACTTCTTGCACTTGCTTTGCCACCTCACAGAATTGCAAGAGTATCTGTGATGCAGTACATCACGATATACTGGTAACGGAAGAAGTGAAAGCGAAGTTTTTCGGCTGTTGGTGAAAACACAGAATCACATTACTGTATACAATCAGATATATGTATGGAAAGCGCCACTTGATTTTAGTGGGGAAAAGGAACAAAACAAAGAAACAAAACCGAAACATTTACATTATTTTTCCAGGTTGAATAATGTACAGTGGCGGCACGGTGGATCAGCTGGCAAAGCGTCGGCCTTACAGTTCTGAGGACCCGGGTTCGATCCCACCCCCACCTGTGTGGAGTTTGCATGTTCTCCCCGTGCCTGTGTGGGTTTCCTCCGGGCACTGCGGTTTCCTCCCACATTCCAAAAACATACAAGATTAATTGTACACTCGAAATCACCCGTCGGTGTGACTGTGAGTGCGACTGTTGTCTGTCTCTATGTGCCCTGCGATTGGCTGGCAACCAATTCAGGGTGTACCCCGCCTCCTGCCCGTTGACAGCTGGGATAGGCTCTAGCAATGACCCATCCAGCAACCCTTGTGAGGATAAGTGGTTAAGAAAATGGATGAACATATATACTTGCAAGCAATAATGTACCATTGTTCATCAATTCATGCAAGTGAGGCATAGTCACAGGCACAGCAAATAAATATTCTTTTATTAGATAGTTGGAAATACATACAGTAATTAGTGAATCCACTTTTTGTCACATTTTTGTTTGTTAGTGTGAAGCGAGATTTTTTAATTTTCAAATATCTGCCTTTGCTCCATAAAGGTTGGAAACCACAGCATTAAGGTAACTTACATTTTAAAATAATTCTCATCAAAACTTTCACTATAGCGTGTATCAAAACACCCCTCTGCAGTACAATGTGCTGTATGGATTATTGTACTGCGAGAGAAAATCGATATGTTGTCACACCACAGCGCTCACATACTTTGTCTCCAGTGCAAGGGATAAATGTGCCTTTGCTTGCTATGGTGGCGCCCGATCGGTCGCCAAGCTGGCCTCCTTTCACTTGGTGACAGTTGCAGAGCAACAGAGGCCGCCTGGTCACACAAAGAGTAGATTGATCAAAACCTGTCGGCAAACAACAACAGTGCAGGCTTCCTATTAAGTCGGTACTGCAAGCAAATCTGCGCTCGGTTCACGGATACCATGGAAACGTTTATAGAGGACAAAGACTCACTAACCGGGCTCATGATGCTGCCTGCCTTCCGCTCAAGAATCCTTTTGGTCTGAGCGTTCAGGATTTTTTATTTTTTTCAAGGTGATTCTTGGAGATTTTCACACATCTGCTAAAGTGACAACAATCTTTGTGTGTAATGGATGCGCAGTCAAAATAATTAAGAAGAAATACTAATATGAAAAAGTCCTCATTTAGAAAGCAAATAAAACAAAATTTTGAGTTATATGTTCAGAGGTTTTCAGATATTGTGTTTTATTGTAGTTTACACTTGTGCATAACTGCACGGCATACTGTAAGCAGTTTTTCTTTCCTTTGTGTAACGTTTTACCCCTTTCATGTAGCTGTAGCTCTGAAGAAGAAACAAAAACATTGTCCATTGTGATGATGAAGAGTGGAAAACAAAATAGATTTCAAGCTTGAACATAAATGGAAAGCCCAAACACTCCAGTATAGCTTTCAACAAGCAAGCGCGGAACAAAGGTAACACGAAATGGATCGTACTAAATTCTACTGCCACTAAACCAACAGCAGCCAGTTTTTTTTTTTTTTAAATGTGTTGGTTGATGGTTGATGTAGCAGAGAGTCCTGAATACGGGACACAATTAGATTAGTAAATATCTCACTGTATCTGATGCTAAGAGCAATGTCTGACTAGTCAGTGACTTCAAACAACGTCAGAAAAGTAATTTTTGAATTTGTCCCTGAGGACCCAATAAAGGTTGCACAAAAATCTCTCTACAAAAATATGGCTCCATGGGTGTTCATAGAAGTACACTTTATTTTAAATATGCGACAACAACATAATTACATGCAACTATCCTATCTCTAAATGATATACAAATAATGGTTCTTTAGTTACAAAATATAGAGATATTTAAGACCATATATACATGACATTTACATTACTATATCCATTGCGTTAATGTGTGTATTACTATATAAACATTTAATAGGTATTCTTTTTAATGTCCATAAGATTATTATTTGCATTATTTGTTATTATTTCACTATTGTTAGGATTATTATCTTTATGTATACTTGCCTAAAAGGTACTCTCAATAAACAAAGCATGTTGCAGAAGAGAAAACGGGACCATACCTGACGTTACTGTGCCTGAATGGTCAAGGAGCAGAGAACTGTGGGATGCCGATTGGAAAGTGGCTCACGCGAGAATACAGAAAAACATTTTTGTCACATTTGGCTTCACACAGTGTTGGAAAAAAAATGGTGTAAATTTTCAAGTGTAGTTTTTTTCTGGTTGCACATTTAGAACAATTCTTGTCATCCTTATAGTTGAATCCAAATATTTGATGTGACATCTAAGTTCCGATTCTAAATGCTAAATATCTAAATAGAACTCCTGAATATAAGTCATAGTTATATATATATCTTCTATCTGAATTTAAATGTACATGTGAAAACTGAATCGTAAATGTATGTATAAATGGTAAATCTATACACAGTATCTTATAGTACAGTATCTTATATTTAAATGTAAATATTAAAAGCGAATGTCAAATCTATATTTTAATTCAACGTTAAATAGAAAAGATTCAAGTTGAAATAAATATTCAGCAAATATGCAGCTCCACACAGCCAAGAAATGGACGTAACAAAACAAAAGCTGTGTGTTTGTAGCGTAGTAACATATAAAACACATCTAATGATCACTACTTGAAATAACAAAGCAGTTAAAGAAACTTTATTTGAGGAGTATTTTGAGTGTTTAGTGTCACTTTTATGAAGTCCTTTCGCCGAAGCTCTGCAATGAGTTATGGATGGTGGAACTGAAAGATTGAGTTATGGATGGTGGAACTGAAAGATGGCGATTCTTCCTTCGGAGGTCCTTGCTGGCTGCTGGGACTTTAGCCTCTTTTCTTAAGCAACAAAGCAAGCTAACAGCCACGCTTTCCTCCCACATCCCAAAAACATGTGTGGTGTGTTCATTGAAGACTCCAAATTGAACGTGAGTGTGAATGGTTGTTTGTTTCTATGTGCCCTGCGATGAGCTGGCGACCAGTTCTGGGTGTACCCTGCCTCCTGGGCCATTGACAGCTGGGATTGGCTCCAGCACTCCCGCAACCCTTGTGTGGATAAGTGGCTCAGAAAATGGATGGATGGATGGATTACTAAAATGACAAATATTTTTCTAAATGTGCAGGCTCTTTAAAAAAAATAAGTTTTGAAGCTAACTGTGACAAAATGGGGCTGTTATTTTTGCTGTGAACAGCTTCACAAACGGGGTGCCCATTTGTAGAGGCCCCCTGGCGCTCTGTCCTTGGTAAAGCATGGAGAGTTGGCTATGCAGAGCACAAAGTTCAACAGACTATTTGTACATGGTGCTAACTGGGCTAGCAAGCTAAAACAAAATTCCAGCCGCATTTAGATTCCAGTGAGGTAAAACAATGACACAGGTTGGAATCTATCGTGTAGCTTTCACCTGCCCGACACAACTCCCGCAATTTCCAAATTGACACATTTAATGCCAAAGGCTTTTTGAGACGATGAGCTGTGACACCACCGCAGTTCCTTTTTGACCTGTAAAGGAATTAATTGTTCAATCTCTCTAGAACATGGACACAAGCACAGACACACACAACCATCTTATTTACCTTGACCACGTTGATATTTCGCAGTCAAATTAAGCAGTGCTTCTTGCTCGCATCAGATGTTTGGCATCTAACATTGTAAACATTCCTTTTGTTTTCTGTTGTGTAAAACAACTGAGCTTCCTCTTGTAGTTAACTCACTCTGTGTAGGTGTACACAAACACTCCCGAGTTGTGTAACCTCACAGCATGAAAAATAGGCCTAAAGTCTCTTTACGTCCACCCCTACAAACACACACACTGCTATCTGTCACTATCTCACACTCAGCTACCCACTCTCTGTTGCTTTTATTGTCTCCTCATCTGTCTCTTTTATATCTTTTACATCTCTACTTGTGCCCTCACCATCATTTATTTATTTTTTTCTATTTATGAAATGATGCAGTTTTTGCTCTTCCTTCTCTGGCGGGCATGCAGCTGGCCGTGAATGGGTCCGTGCAGGGGTCCGTGGTGGCCGCCCATTCCGGAGGGGCTGTAGCGATGGCGTAGCTCCTCGTTGTTGATGTAGCACAGCTGCACGGGCCGAGGGATGGGTTCGCCCATGAAGTAGCCCTCGTTTTCTTCTGATTCAGAGGAAGAGGAGCAACTGGAGCACCATGGGTCAGCGGCTTGCCTGTGCCCATCGTGCCAGCGTGGCCCACCCAACTCAACAGGCTGCCATCCAGCATTCTGCAGGGTGAGATCAGAAGTGGTGCGGGGACACGGCCGGTGGGGTTGCTGTCGGCAACCGCCTGGCTCCGGGCCAAACAACTCTCTAGCAGCATGACCAGAAGGGAAGCGATCGTAATCCTCCTGGACACGATGGTACGGCAGCTCCACCATTTGAGTAGGTCGGTCAGCTACCAGGTGCAGTGCGTTGTCAGAGCGAGAACGACGGGAGCGTTTGTGGTGGCGCCCGCTGCGGTGCTGCCCGCTTCCCCGATGGTGTTTGCGATGTCTCGGTTGAGGCTGTTGATTCTGAGATGAGAGTTCCTGCCCATTTATGAGTCGGCGGGGTATTCTGTCACTCATGGGAGCCATCCGCAAGTTCCCACTGCTCCCCATAATCCCACCATGACCTTTGCTATGAAAACCCAGAGGTGCCGGGCCATCCCAGTACTGCAGTGGGTAGCCCACTCTGTGTGGGGTGTACATGTTGTTGTTAAAGGGACGAGAAGAGGATAGAGACTCTGTACTATGGAACTGAACTGAAGAGCTAAGCGTTCCCATATTGCTTTTTTCCGACACGTTTACACCGGAATCCTTGCTCAGGTCAGGCATGGAGAACCTGGACAAATTCTCCTGACGCTTGCTGACCCCATCCAGAGAATTGCCTGTTTAAAGTGTAAAGCACATTTCACATTTAGATACTATTTGGACTGATGAAAGAATGCACTCACTGTAGACGCAAACTCTTTACCTGTAGCATTCGACACAGTGAGGGAGTCCACGGAGCCGCGAGGTGTCTGTTCCACTGGAGTCAGTGGCTCATTGAAGCTCATGGCACTGATGGGGTTTCTTCTGGTCAGTGGGGGCCTCCCGTCTCTCTGGAATCCATGGAGGCTAATGCTCCTTTTGTCAGAAAATCCTTGGTTCTGGCTTGACATCTCGTTGAAACTCATTTGGGTGCGTAACTTGTTGGGCCGGAACTCATCCTGGCTATGCTGCATCCAGTTATCATTAAAGGAGTGACCCCTTAGGGCAGCCATTGGTGTCCTGTTTGCTTTGCCTTGGTCTTTCCCCCAGGAATCAGGCCGCTTTCCTGGGTTGATGGGGTTCTGGGCTGGAGGATGCACATTTGAGGTGGGATTGTAGCCCTGTCGAGCGTTACACTGACCCAGAAGATGAATTGATGTCGGGGTGGGAGAGGATTCCCGCTGGGGACCCTCATAGGCAGCAGGAACGTAAGGGTCATCTCGGCTCATCCAGACCTGGTTAAGGCTTGGAGCACGACTTGGAGTGCGGCTTGGAGTGCGACTTGGAGTGCGGTTAGGTGTCCTGCTCGGGGTCTGGCTGGCTGATACACTTAAACGGTCCATCTGAACAGTTAGTGGATCAATTTCAGCGGACAGACGGTCAGGCATGGGGGGAGGAGCTGATTGGCGGGCCTCAACACTCCTTCGCTCTTGCTCTGCATTCCTGCGCTCCTTTTTGCCAATTTTGGTGCTGTGGCGAGACTCACGGGATCGGGCGCTCTGGAAGGCAGAGTCTGACGAATCAGACTCATCGGGATCCTGATTCAAACAACAAAACAATTAGCAACTGCAAATAAATGTGACTCTCAAAAGCAATGATTCCCAACCACATTAGTGTGCTTTGTGAATCATCAGGTGTGCTGCAGAAAATTATCCAATATTTTTTCTTCAATTATCATCCGGCGAGTTAGCACATCTGCCTCACGATTCTGAGCACCCAAGTTCAAATAGGGCTTTCCTGTCGTGGGGTCTGAGTGTTCTCCCCGTGCCTGCATGGGTTTTCTCTGGGTACTCCCCTGTTTCATCCCACATCCGAAAAACACGCATGGTAAATTAATTGAAAATTTCCCGTAAGTGAGTGTGAATGGTCGGTTACATATGCCCTGCAACTGGCTCGCTACCCGTCCAGGGTGCATCCTTTCTTACCCTCCCGAAGTTAGCTGGGATAAACTACAGCACGCCCTCGACCTTAGTGAGGATAAGCTGTATGCAAAATGGATGAGCAAATCTAATCCATTTACAATGAAAAGGTTATGTTTGCTCAACTACTGGATATCAGTGATAGACAGTATATTATCAGGCAGAACAACCTGTGCCTCCACTTACTGCTATTCATGCAATCGATGTTTAAATTTGGTGGTGTGCAATGAAATGTTCTAATGTAAAAGAGACGTCTTGCTCAATAGAGGTTGAAAAACACTGCAGTGGAGTCAATGTAGTATCAATGTGTAAATGGCTTTATTTACCTGTCCAGCGCTACAGGATCGTGAGCAGAAGATCTGTCCCTGCTTTGGCAGGAAGGGACGGCCGAGTAGAGAACGTTTGCAATGAGCGCAACAAAAACATTCTTCAGTCGCGTGCCAGTGCTGTCCATCATATGTCATCTGGCCTTGGTCAATGCCTTTAGTGACCACACACAACAGATCACAATAGAAGTTCGAGCGTCAAAGTCTTACAGTAGTAACTAGGACGGCGGCGATTACAGTTCATTAAAGTTAAGTCTTTAGTCAAATGGATGGGACTTTTTTTATGTCTCTTCAAGAGAGACGTTTGTGATATCTCTGCTTCTAGCGAATGGCAAATACAGTGCATGTCTCTATCTTTACTGTTTATCTCAAACAAGTAATAATCTTTCACAGAACCCTTCTGGATACACGGTGGGGTCGATGTACTGACTCCACCTCCACACAGCAGTGGTATAGCCATCTGTTAAGAGGATTTCTCTGGTGTGAGTGTCAAAATAATCACATCTTGGTAACAGGTAAGGTTATTTTTCTTACCTATATGTTCTCCACATGCATCGCAGTACTCTGCATAAAGTGACTCGAAGCAGTTGCAGCAGTGTGGCCGTCCATCCTTCATGATGTAACGTTGGCCCCCAAGCGTGGTCTCGCACTCGTAGCAGCAGAAGTGCTTCATGTGCCAGTGTCTGCCCTCCGCCTCAGTGCACTCATCAGCAAAGATGATCTGCGTGGACAATGCGTTCAATTTTATTCAAAGATCACTTGGATCCCCAGGGAAACGTTGCCGCCACACACTCCTTCTTTACATTCATTTTCATTTTTTCAGCTAATCGCAGGGCATATGTGACAAGTGAACGCGTAAAACCAGACAAGCACCGTTAACATGAAAAGACTCTGACTGCTCATGAAAGTACTATTTAATGTTTCATTTACTCATCCTGCCTAGTAAAAAAAAAAGCAATTTGTTGAGATTATAGGCTTTATTTCAGAAATTGACAAGTGTTGGACACATTTCTGCTGCAGAATGGCTCATCTCCATAGAGCCCTTATGTATTCCGAACATTTTAAACTTGTCACTCTTCACATACATCTTCAAACACGTCTGTGACTTTTATTTATCATTCACGAATGTAAGGTTCACTTGTGCTTGAAAGTGAGTGTATTTATCATTAGTGTGGAAAAAGTTCAAGAAATATGATGTCATGAAACTGAATGGTGGGATTGGTATTTGTGATCAGGTCCTGTGTGATTTTATAGTCTTGTGAAACTTAGCGACTTTTCTTATAGTTGTCTGGTTTTACGATAGAATTGTATCGTATACATCTATAAAATTCCTTTTTTTCTAAACTAGCCAATTAAATAATTGCCTAATTTATATCTTAGAGCACCTCTAATCTTTTGTTGTTGTTTTTTTAGCCTCAACCTGCATCAAGGAATAAAGAAATTTTACTTAATTTTTCAAAAAATTGGAGAAAATTGCCTTTCGCGTTTGAATTTCTCAAATAGCCAAACAAGCATTGGAACTCACATTCACACCTATAGACTATTTAGAACCTTGACATCATGAATGCTTTTGGAATACGAGAGAAGGCTAAATAAAGCACCTGGAGAAAACCTTCGCACGTATAGGCAGAATATGCAATCCCCAATGAGAAGGACCAGAGCCCAGATCCAAAACCCCACCCTCAGAACTGGTAGGCAGATCTACTCCCCACTCGTCGCCGTCGGTATAAAACGAGTCTTCTTCTTATTACAAGACTTTAATGAGTGAAAAGGGACGTGGACAATTTGTTGTCGTGACTCGCCTGCTTGCCTCACATACGGTACATAAAAACACAAGCAGATTTTCTGAACAGAACACCAACACTGTGCCATCTATGGACAGCAGACCCGTTCCAAGCAGTTCCAAGTATCTGAGCTCGCGAGCATTCAGCCGTTTCCAACGGCGAAGGGCACCAGGCCCAAAGAGACGCACCTCATCACAGGCACAGCAGCGGGGCTTCAGCCTCTCGGCATGGTGCCGGCCGCAGTAGAGCTTGCCGTCCTGGTGGAAGTAGATGAGATCCACCAACATTTCCTCGCACATGCAGCAGACGAAGCAATTTGGGTGCCACCATTTTCCATGAACTGCCCTGGCGGCAAACACCACAATGTCGCCTCCTTGGATCTGACCCCCGCACTGCGGGGGACGAAAGCAGGGAAGCAAAAGGTTATACAATTTCATGACAAATAGTGGGGGATAAGAATATGCAATACGTGTCGAGAATTTAGGCTCTTAGGACGTTCACCATGACCAAACAGATATATTAATAATCAGCTAACAAATAAGAACTGGTCACGTTCAACTGTTTTGGATAGCTTACTTCAATTACTGCACGTGGCATGACAAAGCACTGCCAGAACTGCGGTGTGGGGTTATTTAACACCACTTGAGAGCGTGAGGGCAAATTGCCAAGTGCGTGACTCAACACTTTTCCACGGCAGCAACACAAGTTGTTTGTTCAAACACCTGAAGGCCGCACGTCTCGGGAGCCGGAGAAAGAAACAAAGACAAAATCCACTTAAGGGCCAGTCTTGTGCACTACGCTAGTTTGCTAAAACTTTGCACAAAGGCAAAGTGTATTAAATTACGGAGACTGTCGTACTCATCTTGTGATAAAAGACAATGCTTGTGTTGCGTCTGTTTTTTTCATCCCTAAAAGATTATGATCACAATCTACTTCAAACGTGACACTTTTCAGGTGAAGTGATAAGTCTATTCAATTTTGATTACTTTAAAACAGACAGAAGGAACATTCTGCTTACACTGACACTTTTAGGCGTACTTATTAAGTCTACAGTTATTTACCACAGTATTTCAAAGTGACTTTACTGTAATTCGCTACTGCCGCCACCGCTTCACGGGATTTTGGGTGACGCCACACCAAGTTTTCATGTTTAGCAACTCAGGTCCTCACCGGAACAAAAAAATCATAGCTCTGTTTTTAAATGCTTTTAATTATGTAAAGCACATTGTGTATGAAACGTGCCATGCGTATACCTTTTCCCAAGAAACTTTGACTGTAGCTTGTGTGTAACAGAGTGACGTCATGGCCAGATGAGCACCAAGCTGAGATAAGAGATTCTCTGGACCGTTTAGGGCATGAATAGTAAAGTTCATTTGATGGTGTTGTTTTTTAGTCACCGTTATCAAAACCTTATAGCATTTGTAACAGTGCAGTAATGCAAAATTTGGGGGAAAAGGCTTATACTTTCGGGAATCTGAACACTTGATTGAGCCAGGTTATAAAATCTTGATTTAATTAGGTCTCTGTGGATAAAGAAGTAAGAAGCAAAAGCATATTAAAAGCTGAACAATTTAGTTGACCTTTTGTTGTAATAGTTATTATAATAATACATTGTTAAAAAAATGCCCAGTAAATGTCATATGATAAGTGTGATAATATTTTAACTGAAAAAAAAAGATTGGTATCAATATTGAAATCTATGGTGGTAATAGTATCAAATTAAATGAAAAAAAAAACATTTTTTTTCCATTTAAAAACTCCTCCATGCATCAATTCACATTCACTTATCTAGTGAAAGATATAAAGAATATATTTTGGAATGGGAAAATAAATACATTGTTCCTTAATTACATTGTTGTAAATGACATGGGGTTGATAACAAGCCATTCGGATTCTTCATACCTTATCACAGATGCCGCCATTAACGGTTAAGGGGAAAGGACGGACGTTGCCTCTGCCCAGGTTGTCCTTCTTGCGCTGGTTGCTGAACAGCTTCAGTTCTCTTTTCTCTTCCTCATCCAAGGAGTGACAATAACGAACCTGAACCGAATCATTGAAAAATAAGTGGCAGTACAGTACAGTACTCCCTTGTTTATAGCCGGGGTTATGTTCCGGACAAGTCCTCTCCCCCAACATCAGTTATAAATATGAACCACGATATACGACAGAACACTATAATGTTGGCAACAGTCAATGGTTTACAAAGAGTAGAAAGGATTTTGCGGTTACGTTTTACCTCATTATCGTGTGGGGGCAACTGATGAAGCAATTGTTTGATGCGATATTTCTCCCCAGGGCTGTTAATGTATGGAACCTTCTCTTCAGGAAAGGAGTTGTAATACTGATGCACCTGATGCAGACAAGAGGTTGTCTATTATTTACAGGAAATGTAAATCAGTTCTAAATGACACAAGCTCAAAAAGACGTACGCATACTTTCTGGGTGATCATTTCATGCCCAAGCTGTTTTAACGGTGATGATGAAGAAAAAGGAGCCAAAGTACGTTTTTACAACCCCCACTCCCCCCACCCCCGCTGCTGCTATTGACAGAAAATTAGTGATCCAATCAATGAAACGGAAATTGGGAACAAATGTGAATTAGCAGGAATAAAGTGCTGCTTTTAAGGGAAACTAAATGCTCTTTAAAATGTTCTCACAGTACAACCAACACCGCTTGCCTAAATATAGTATCCGTGTTTAATCCATCATCTGTCGGTTTCTATACCACTTACAATAGTAACCCAAAATTTCACAATAAAATCCATCAATTATAATTTATTCCCATAGAAAGTGTAGAAGTGAGCATTTCCCAAATCCCTTTAGAAAAACCTCTCTCAGGAGGACGAATTCAGAGTAATTTTTCCACTCTTTTGTGGCACTTGAAATGAATTGCATTTAATTGGAGTTAGAAATGCTTGTGAGACTAATGGCTCACCAATGAGGTGATAATCCTGTAGGCCAGTCTAGAAATAATTTTATCGCTGCACCACGACTTTCTCCTGTTGGATGAGAGACGCTGCAGCTTTTTTTTTTTCCACGCCTGACCGGGAATGTGAAACAAAACAAAACCTTATCATATTTTCATAATGCCTCCCCATGGTTGAAGAAAACCTGTTTATCAAATGTCACAACTGATGAAAGCAACATCTTGTCTATCTTCTTCCCCTGCGATCAATGAAATGAGCTTGGTCATGCATACAATTAAAAGGAATTGAAACTGCAAATGAGCTAATTGTGGAACCTGAACGCATAAACCCATTAACACACATTTTCAATTAAATGTATCCAAACATTCGGTGACTTTCATTCCTTTGGGTTTCATTTCGAAAAGCGACTTAAACAGACAGAATCACACTGAAAGAAGGGATCATCAATTCATTTCTGAAGTGATGGCTTTCATTTTTAGCTTGTTCAAATTATACTGTTGTTTCTTGCTCCCCCCCCCCTTTTTTTTTTCAGGAGAATGATCCAGACAGCGTTTGTTCAAACACTGTAATCAGTCAGTCAGTACAGGGTTGCTTTTTAACATCTGGCCACGCTTGTCGCTTTGCCTGAATGTCCCCGCACATTGTCAGCTAAAAAAAAAAAAGCATTTCCAGTTATTCTTCCACCGATAAGCCGACAGGTTTAATGCAGTGATTTGTTTGACCCTTCCCCATCCTAGTCACTCCCTGAAGACTCTTAACACACTATGAACGAAATCAGTGAATGAACCATCTTAGTGTTATTGGGAAAATGCCACTGGTCGCCCCAAATAATTACATTTCTCTTCCTGATTTAGTTAAATTTTTTACAGTCTGGCTCCAGCACAGAACCAGATTAGCTAATGGAGCGTGCAGGATTGTCAGATGTGACCTGAGCTGTGAGCGCCTGAGTTGAAGATATGTAAGGGGAAAACCGGACCGTGTACCTGTTCTGGACTGAGGCCCGGGGGGACCCAGGCATATTCCTCCAGAGCGCAACCGGAGTCATCATCAGAGGTCGAGTTCCTCTGGAAGTCGTACATCAGCTTGGTGATGGTCTTCTCCATCTCCAGAGACATGGCTGTCACAACATGCTCTGTTGCACACGCGTTGCTCAGACACCTGTTACCGGGGGGGGGAAAAAAAACAAGCGAGAAGGAAATCAAAAGTACCAAAACCAAAAAGGAGAGAATATGGCAGTGCTTGAGTGTTTATCTTCTCTTCTCAGTTAACACAGTAAAATGTCGACCACACTGGGTTGTATGACAAAAATGATATACACCATTTTGTGCAGCCAGTTCTACAGATGTCCACTAAGATGTCCACAAAGGAGCGGTTTGCGGTCTTACATTAAATGCGCAGATTAAGATTGCTGGTGCAGATGCAGTGGTTGGCCATCAAAGAAGAGAGAAGATGGACTTTAAAATGTGACGAAAAGCTGATGATCGGTCCAAACAATTATAACTACAACAAGGGAGGACGAGGCAGGATCACGAAGTGATTGCAATCTGCAGCTTCATCATGAGATGATGCAAGATCTGCGATGCCATTAGGGGCGCCACAGAAAATGATCCAATTTCACTCCATTTGTAGAAAAAAAAAATCTCTAGCTTTTTCTATCTATCTCTGCTAGCGACATATAGTGACAGGAAAATAATGGAATGCGTTCCCATTAATTGGCAGAAGGTGCATTAACCCTAATAAATGACGGCTTGCTCTGAGGATCACAGTTTTGTGTCCTTTTGTGAGTAAATTGAGATGTAATTATTCATTTAGTATACAAACTTTGGAGTGCTTTTTCTTTGGTGTAAGCAGTGAGATTATTTTGTGCCTTGGCTCAAAAAGGTTGGGAAACAGGACTCTTGGCCTGGAATTCACATTTTACTGAACAATTCTCCTCTTCAACATCACAGGCCGAGTAGTGCACTCCATTTTGCCTCAGATGTTTGGTTCTAATCTCGATTCCAGCCTTCCCGTGTAGAGTTTGCATTTTCTTTGTGTAGTACGGCTGCCTGCCACATTCTAAAAACATGTAGAGCGTGTTAACGGAAATTTCAGCGAGTTTGGCCTTATGTGCAGTTGAGGATGACATTTTGGGAATGTGACTATTTCCCTAGATGAACATTAATGAGCATAACATTTTAAAGTTGGAACGAAAAATCCAAAAATCACTTAATTTGAGAATGTTATTTTGGAAAATTGTAGTAAGTTTGGGGAACGGAGTGGTTCCCAAGGCACTGTAACTGGAATGAGCTGACAATTTTGAAGTTGGTATGATTTGAGTAAGTCAACAAATGCTATTGAAAGGGGAAAGAATAGTATGACGTTTGTCAATTTGAAATATTATTTGGAAAACTGGGGGAAATAGGCAAGTGGGAATGGTTCAGAAGATGTTGTGAATCCGTTGAATGGTTTGAATCAGTTAAGAAATGTGGATGGAGGATAGAATCATGCTTTTTCCTGGATAAAACGGATGTAGAATAAGATAAGTACAGTCTAATTACAAAAAAGTGAACAGATTCTGTATGTTTGCCTCTGCCAACGAGTTAATGTTCTTTGTTGTGTTTGTATGCTCACAAGATTTTACATGCAACCCCCCCCCAAAAAAAATCCCTACAGTACAGCAATTTCTATGGCTATTGGAGGGATCATTAATACAAAAGTGAAGAGGTAGAATTTGTCCTCGCTATTGTTAACAATTTGTTCTTGGTGGAGGTGTGCCTCAGTATGACTCCCCCAAAATATGAAAATGAAAATCATTTTCACAGTACGCGGCGTATTGAAAGCCAATCAAGGAGCTCACAAACAAAAACAAGCCTCCGTGACTCTGCCTCTACTTGTGGTTCACAAATCCTTCAACTCTGAAGTAGGCCTTGTGTGGTCGTTTTGGAGAGCAGCTAAATGCAGGTTATGCAGTGTAGCACACAATGTTGGAAATTAAACAGCAATCAAAGCATTCTCTGCAAATGTGCCTGCAAAAAATTCCCTGTTAACAGCAAATCTTTCTGCCTGTGTCCAAGTAAAGCTGAGAAGTGTTTATCCCTCTCGCATGGATGGTGCTTTTTTTTTTTTTTTTTTTGTCAGGGAAGATTGCAGGTTTGCAACCTTGAGCCCGAGGCTGTTCTTCTTCGGTGCAATGCGAGTGGACCCTCTGGCAACTCGACTGCCTGTTTGGCAGCTTCACGTCAGCTCAAACGTGACTACAATTGCCAAAATGCAACTCAGATCCCCCAGCGGCGAGGGAACAAAAACAAATGAATGTCTTCACACGTTTACTTTCAACAGACTTTCACCTCCACTTTTGTCTGAGCTTGTGTCAGTAAATTGAATTATTGGCATTCACGTGCAGTACACCTGTTTTTGAAAGTAATTGTTCTAAAAATGACACCTGATAACCTTTGATCAGCAAATAATGTTGTTGCGTCATCAGCAAAGAAGCTGCACGTTCTGCAGCTGCTGTTGGATTTCAACAACTGTCAGACAAGCATGCAATATTTTGTTGTTGTTGTAATATTGTCAAGAATTACATTTAGTGTTGGAAAGCTACTTTTGTTGGAGAATTACTGTCTTCACAAGCTTCAATGATGTGTGCCTGGCCTGGCTTAGCATAAAACTTATCTTTTTGTGAACAGGTGTTATTAGACTGCATTCTCGGGACGTACAAAATTTCAAACCTCTAACATGGCTAAGTGTAATGACATCGGCGACTTCAAATTACTGTTGCTTTTAGCGGGACTAATTAAGATCGAATGAAAGCTGGCCATAAAAAAATAGATTTGTTGACTAATTAGACAGATCGACTATCAGGGTTTTACCGTTATGACACTTCTATTTAGGCACACGCACACATAGCCACGAGGAGCTGCTCAAGTTCCTGCCTATTTGCCAGAGAGTTGAAAAAGTGCTCCTTTTTTCTACACATTTGTTTGAACCTGTTTTATCTGGGATTTTAAAAATAAATTAAGAGAATTATGTTGGGATTTAATAACCCTAATATTTATTTTCATTTCTATGCCTGTACTGAGCAATGAAATGCGATGAGCAGCTCTAATGTATCCAATAATCTAATAAAAACAAGTATGGCAATAAATGGACAAAACAAAAAGAAACGAAGGCCACAAAAAAAAAACAAGAACAACAAAACATGAAGAGACCATAAAAACATTGGTCCTTTTTTTGCATTTTGACCATTATTTGTTTGTTTTCTGTAAATTACAACAGGTGCTCATTTGGAATGGCAGGGCCTTGCTCAGAATACATGAATATGGTTTCTTGGGAATTTGCACCCTTTGGCTTTTGAAAAATGTATAGATAGACTGTATATGTGTGTATATAAAGTTGACATGAGATAAATGATACAAGAATCTGCACAGATTTGCGTTTAATTCATGCCAAGTATAACTTCTGCCTCTTAGGATGCGTACATCAACTCAACTACATTAATCATCATTGCAATTAAAAGCAGTTTTGTGCCCCGAGATGACTTTTGTTGGCATTTATGCACTAGATTCACTCATACAACAATAACACTTAAAATAACTGGAGCATTACTGTCTTGAATCACTCAAGAGCTTTCCAATTTGTTGTTATGATTCACTACTGCATTTAGAAAGTTCAGAACCAATAAACCAATAGTCTATGGTTGCATAACTCAAACCCCCCCCCAAAAGTCACATGGTATCTATCTATCTATCTATCTATCTATCTATCTATCTATCTATCTATCTATCTATCTATCTATCTATCTATCTATATCTATCTATCTATCTATCTATCTATCTATCTATCTATCTATCTATGCACATTGTCCACCAACACAAACGAGGAAGCTTGCCATAACTCTTTTGAGTTACCTTGTAAGCAGCAGTATCATAACGCACAAAGTATAACGCACGTATGTCTGTGACCCTTTCTATATTGTCTGTCTACATGTATTCCGGCACTCTTTGTGTTCATGAAAGCGATATTGCACCGCCCCATAGCTGCTATTCGTTAGCCCATCTATGGCGTTTCCCCCTATATGTTAGCTCTAAACTAGCTGAGTTACAAGCAAAGTGATGTGATTGTTTAAATAGTACACTTTTTCGTTGCAAAATGGTTTGCTATCTGCCAAACAGCTGCTTGTGGTGAAGTGAGTTAATTGACTTTACTGCTGGACGCTCGGATCTCAAATTTCTGCTCACAGGCCAGAACAATAATTTGCTGAAGGACGGCTCGGCTCGTAGCTCCAAAAGCGCATATGCTGGGTCACTCGTATCTCACCATTACATGTGTTGTATTGTTGGATGTGTTGTTGTTGTGATGGTATTTTTAGATTTGGAAATTAGTTAGTGTGATGACCTTTGAGACTTGTGGTTTCGGGTTATAAAATAAACTGGAGTTGAAAATTGAATTTAGTGGATTACCATTTTGTGATGCTACTGCATAATTACAATCATTCATTGACTCGCGTTCCAGGGATTGTAAAAATAATTTAGGCGAAATAGATAATGATGAGTTTGGGGAAAATCATTTGAATATGAAATAGTAGTTGATTAAAAAGGGATCAATTCCTTTGAAGGCTGTGCTTTGACCACTGACTGTAGATCACTGCTCATCTAAACTGGACGTTAGTGAGATAGTAGAGATGGTGGATCAGTTGGGGAGGGACGGAAAAAGCTGAGTTGCCGTAGCAACCACTTGGTGTGCATCATTTTGGTATGTGAAGACATGTATGCGTTGACAGAGAGAACTGCAAAAATGCCTCTCTATAATGAATGATGTAGACGTCAGAAGCGTGTCATGTTTTACACGTAATAAATCTTCAGATTCATCACGATTTGCTTCACCTTCCATTCGGCCCAATCAGCACCGCCTTCATTTACACATAAATTAACGGCAATTAATCATTATCTTTGAGCCAGAGGGGAGAAGCGATGCATGGGATAATAAGGTTTTTAAAACAACAACCACAACAAAAATCTACAATAGCGGGAATTTCTGCGAGAGAAAAGGCGGCGGAACACATTTTGCATGTGCATGGAAAAGGGGGGGGGGGCGGCGCAAAGAAGAAAAACAATGGAGAGAGGCCTGTAGATGCAGCGTTATGAGCAACGCTGCTCCCTTTTCACGTGTCATGCTTCACCCACCCACCTCCCTCCCTCCCTCCCTCCCTCCTTCCTCCTCCCATCCTCAAGTGCCTCTGACAGCCTCTGTGTGGGTGTGCATGAGAGAAAGAGATGGAGAAAAAAAGCTCTTATTTATGTAAAAGCTGACATTAGAGGAGGTGCTTAGCTGAAGCACACAACCTGACCAAAAGTTGCATTTTACCTCCTCATGCTGAGAGCGCTGCATGTCCTTAAAATTTGATTTGTAATCGTATCATAATTATAATTAGTCGAGTGAGGCTATATTGGAATCTTGCTAGCAGTTTTACGCTGCAAACTTTCCCTTTTAACATGTGAATCACGTTATTGACTTGAGTGTTATATGGATCATATCGCACTTTGTGCTTGAACACCAAGTCGCTTAACTTTGGTAACTTTCAAGTGACTGCACGGGTTCCAGACTGCCACACACAAAAAAGAGGACGCAAATCACACTGCCGACTTATGGGTTGTCAGATAATTTCCTAGCCGCATGTCGGCAATTACTCCATTGTCAACAACTGCTGTGTGTAATTATCAATCCAACACAAAAATGTATCGGGCCACTTCTGATGAAGATTCAGCAACATTCGGGATTATTAACGTGCACTTGTGAATTTAATGTTATTATTGGCGCGTTCCATTATTATTACTCTTACACTGACAGAACACTATGAATCCAAATCCCAATGCAATATGAAATACTGTTGCTGTTGTGCAATATTATACATGACTTAGATTTATAATATGTTTAGTTGTATTGTGTACTAAACAGCCATCCATTACATTTTCAGAAGCAGAAAAATATGAAAAAACTGTCTCTCCATATTTATCAGGAAACTTTGTTTGGTAGTTTTATTCGGTTCCGCATTATCTTAAGCATCAGCTGTTAAGCTATTTTTTCCCGGGGTCTGCAATTTACATTGCGACAATAAAATATGGAATCCAAAACATTACACTCTTATAAAACAATGGACACATTCCTCTAACATAAACATTTCAACAATTACATCCAACTTAAACAAAATAGGAACAAGACAAAGACATTACAACTCAGCAAGGCCATTTCATCGCCATGGGATTCTAAATTCACATCAGCTACTGAAGTTTCTGAGGATATAACATTCTTGAAGTGATTTTCCGAACTAGCCATTATCCATCCATCCATCCATCCATCCATCCATCCATCCATCCATCCATCCATCCATTTTCTTAGCCGCTTATCCTCACGAGGGTCGCGGGAGTCCTGGAGCCTATCCCAGCTGTCAAAGGGCAGGAGGCGGGGTACACCCTGAACTGGTTTTCCAGCCAACCGTAGGATCCAGAATATTATGTTATTGAATATAATTTGGGTGCAAGTTCCATTGGTGCGTTGCTCTATTTACGACGGAGCGCTGAGTTTATCTTTACTTTGGGATGAAAGAAGTGTTCCGTCATAGCGTGGCTGCTTGAGTTGTGATGTACATCCGTACTGAAGGAGAGCTTTTCATAGAAAGTATATACAGTATTTGAAGCTGTTTCTGTTAAGAAATTTCATAGGAAAATCATACACGCGTATAAAAATCAGTTTTTGACATCAAACCATGTGAGATTTTCGTCCATTTTTCCCAATATTTAACCTGTACCTATATGAGAACGCAACATGTGCAGCTTTATCCTGCACCAACTGCAGTTGTTTTTTTTTATATTGTAGAAGGAAATACAAATAAAATAATGACTGAATTATTTGTACCACGATTTTTGGTGAGAGGTACTTTGGACAAATTTTGATAAGAGACCAATTACTGGCCAGTTTACTGTATACCATGACAACTAAAAATTGGACATCATCGGTCAGTTTTCAATCAAGTCTTGAGCGGCCTAAACCAGCTTCCCCTGAGGTACCATTGTGATCCAGCTACAGAGAAAAAAAAGATTAAAATGTAAATTTTTGTAACAGTAACTTATCATGTATGATGTCCTATGCGGCAGCAATATTGCTCGTATTTTTTCTGTCATCTTTAGCTTCATCGAGGATCTGCCACAAGGCTGTGGCTGGTGTTCTTTTTTTTCTCTACATGCATGCTGAAAATTTTATATGAATTTATTATTTAGGAAATAAGATTGAACTTGCTAATACACTATTCTCTCTATTACTTCCGCCATTAGAGATAATAAATTGGTGGAGTATTTTAACCAGAGAAAGAGTTTTTGTTTTTAATCTTTAGGTATTGTGACCACTTTACAGATTTTCCACCCTTGCCTGGAAACGTTTTTATTAAAACATTCCTTAATTATATGCGGTAGCACAGGAGCTGTAATAGAAGCAATAGGGTTTAACTTAGTTTTTTATCTAGAAAGTCTACCTTTGGTGGCTTATTTTTACAGTTCATAATAAGCAATTACACTCAGTTGAATTTGAATATACATGTCTCAGCTTCCATATTATTTTTTCATTATTTTATTAGACAAACACTCACAGTATGTATACTGTATATTTGAAGATTTGAAGAGGCTTTTTTGAGGGGGGGACAAAACCATCTAAATTATATCTTTTTTAGGTAAAGACCACTGGTTGGTAAACTTTTAACTCCAACTACCACCTAAAATACTCACCTTTACAAACACTACTGTCATGACCACCTTTTATTAAAATAGAGTTGGACCAAGTGCAAATGATTTTCATTGTTGACATGTTAAATTATTGGCGGCACGGTGGAGCAGCTGGAAAGCGTTGGCCTCACAGTTTTGAGGTCCCTGGTTCAATCCCGGACCTGCCTGTGTGGCCTTTGCATGTTCTCCCAGTGCCTGCGTGGGTTTTTTCACTCTGGTTTCCTCCCACATCCCAAAAACATGCAACATAAATGGGACACTCTAAATTGCCCCTAGGTGTGATTGTGAGTGTGGCTGGCAACCAGTTCAGGGTGTACCCCGCCTCCTGACCGATGACAGCGGTGATTGGGTCCAGCACTCCCCGTGACCCTTCTGAGCATAAGCGGCTAAGAAAATGGATGGATGGATGTTAAATTATTGTAAGTCGCCATAACATGATGCACACCATTTGAACATCAATAATGAGCTTGGATACTAGACAAAAAAGAAACAGCAACAACCCTTAAATAAGGATCTAATCATAGAGTATTCCACATAAACAGGTGGCATGGTGGACTAGTGGTTAACACATCTGCCTCATAGTTCTGGCGTGTTCCGGTTTCCTCCCACATCCCAAAAACCCACAGTAGGTGGATTGAAGCCCATAAATTGCCCATGTGAAAGTGTGTGTGAATGGTTATTTCTTTCCACCACCACCAGGATGCCCACAACCCAGGTGGGGATAAGGGCTAGGGAAAATGGATGGATGGATAGATGGATGCACATATGCATTTTAGGGTGCTGTGGTAATGGTCAAGATACAGTATTATATACAGTATTATTCGGAGGTTTTGCTCTAAATTTAATTATTTGGGCTGTCCCATTTGATCTCTGAGATCAGAAATCGGTCTGATGTCAGCAAGAAAGATGAGTATCCGAGCGGATGGGATCTAATATCTCAGATTTGACACCTTAATACAAGCAGTCTGGTCCATGCTCCATTCCAGAACTTCAATCCAACAGCACCCAGATGGCATGAAGATCCCACGTGGTCATGACAGCAAGTTGCTAAGGTGCTAATATAATAGCAAGGAGGACTCACGAATGATTTGTGATTTGTTTCGTTTATGAACACTCCAGTTGAAATTAACTGTAAAACCGGAGTCGGGGAACAAAATATTTACACCAACTGTTCATATACATCACAGCCTTCCTTTCTTTGTTTTTGTTCGCAAAAATTGCAAGCTCAACGCTAACACAGAACAAATGAAAAAGTTAGCATTGAAATGGTGGGACTTGGATCTCTTAAAACCATTAATTTTGGTACGTGAACATTGTATAAGCACGTTAAAACATCCAATATAACAATAGTTCCAGGCACATATTCTTCAAACTGTATATTGCTGTACATGTGGAGAAAAGGGAATGACGTTCCCGCCGTATGCGGACAGCGATAAAGATAATGAATAAAGAATTGAACTTTCATTGTTGTTTTGGACTTTCAAAGTATAATTGTATTGATCATTTACTGAGACTGCTTTCATGGGGCGGCACGGTGCACGACTGGTTAGTGTCCAACTCTGGTTACACAGGTTGAAATCTGGTCTCACCTGTGTGGTGTTTGTATGTCCTGCAGTGCATGGGTTTTCTTTGGGTCATCTGGTTTCCTGCCACATCCAAAACTATGCAGGTTAGGTTCACCGAGGACTTCAAATTGCCTGTAGTTGTACATGTGAGTGCGAATGGTTGTCTGCTTATATGTGCCCAGCGAGTGCCTGGCGACCAGTTCAAAGTGTACATTGCCTGTTGCCCAACGATAGCGAAGGTAGAGTCCAGCACACCGGTGTAGCTAATTAGCACTACAAATTATGGAGGGAGGATGTTTGTCATGGTTTTGTTGTTTAGTAGCTATTTAATCTTGTCAAACGGAGCCCAACCCTATTCCCATATTTCAAATAAATTGCGGTGATGAGCAAATTCAACTATGGCCACTGCAGTTACAGTATTTTTTCAGGATTTCCCTATATAATTTGTGCTCGTTTTATTCATTTTTAGAACGTTCTTATTTTGAAGGTGACCAATGTCCAATAACTCCTGGGTTAACAATAGATGAGCATGTTTTTTTTAACACCTGGCCATGAATGAAGCACTAACCGCGCGAGTGTCTATGTGTGATCCTCCCGACTGACCTAACGGCATTCTAAGATGTCAATCTGTGGCCCTCCCGCCCACCTCCCTGATCTCAGTTATGTTTGATTAATGCTAATAACTGTTTGGAGACACACAATCCCTTTCCTCGCGATTCCAACCTTTGCAGGCTGCACGCTCGGTCATCTGCCCAAAAATGATCACATCAGCCGCATTGAGAAAATATGTGAATACCTGCAGACACGATTGCTTATCAGAGTGGTTGTTAAAATGTCTATTTCGACGCAAGCGCTTGTGTGTACATGTGTGAGCGACTGAGATCTGTGTGAAAAATCATTATCAAGGTCACTGTGAGCAGCCATGAGTCACATCTGGTCCCCTCACGGAAGCGACAGACCTTTCTCCGAACGGGCATTTTCAGAACCGAACTCACTGATCAGCCTGGGCTGAACCAGAAAAATGTCACCCATTATTTCAACAGCAAACTGCTCTCATGTAGCACCAATCAATTCATAATCCCGTTATGAGGATTAAATTCTTACACTGGCTTATTTGGATCAGGACTAACAAGAAATTAATTGAAGGGGGTTGACCCAGTAGGAATTAAACTCTGCAGTTCAGCTGGCAGAACAGACTGAGAAAAGCTCAGAGTGGGTGACAATACTTGTGATATAATTGGGAACATAACGCACTCGACTTGGCCGCCTGCACTACTCACATGTTGTCATCATCGGTAGCCGGAAGGACAGAATTTTCGGGTCCTGTATCTCGGAGCTCGGACGGGTGAGCCGGGTAAAACAAGAGCACACGCTCGCACGCACCCTGATGTGCTAATTGCTGGAGGTGTGTTCCTGAAATCCCAAGTAGGGCTCTCTTACCCAGAGATGTACAAAATTTCACGCAGCGCTGAAATGCTGCAATTAAAGGCTGACACATTCAGCCCCTCTCCCACCGTGTGTGGGATGGCCCGAAATAGAATTGCAGCCTTTCAACAGCGCACTCTCTAACACCCGCTCGCGCACCCCGCAAGATTGTGAGCAAGAAATGAATAGCTCCCGGCCTCATAAGCCTTTTGCGTTTTGGGGGATTTCGTCAGATGACGGGAGGGATCAGATGTAATGGTGGGCGAGGTCGAGCAGGCCACGAGGAAGTGGCAATCGTCCTGTGACCTGTGAGGGGCGGGGTGAGCGGTGCACGCGCTCCCTTGACTGCTGCTTCACGAGCGGAAAGAAATCCTCTTGTGTGAAGCCATTTACATGTTTTGCTCAAGGCCCTACGAGGCTGTTATCGTGGTGTGTGCGTGCGTCAGGTTTTCGTGGGAGTGTGTGTTTGTAAGAAAGAGGACAGAAGAGAAAGAGTCTGTTGCTATGCATTTTTACACGTCCTCCCACCGGTCACACCAAACACATTATGGCTGAGAAGAGGAACGGAGCACATACTACTTGGTGTTATTTTGCCGAAAACGAGCACTGCTTGATTTTTTTCCCCAATGTTTTATTTGCAAGGCTTTTTTTTTTCAAGTTCAATGGTACGACATTAATTTGCGATCATGACGGGAAAAGTACATGGCACTACTAGGAAGGACAAATATATATAAGCACATAATTGCAGTTCATTTGAAGAAGCAGTTCAATAACTATAATGTGTTTGTGTGTGCCAGAGTCACCTGACTTGGACTCAAGTGATGATTTTGATGACTTTAGACTTGACAATATGTTAATGTTAAAAGGCTTCCAAGACGACTTGGACTTCAACAGCCATGATTCAGAATCAGAATCATGACTTGACTCGGACTTGAACCCATTGACTTCAAAAGACTTGTGACTTTGACAACTAGAGCGCTGAGAAACCAACATGTTGTAGCTATATATATATATATATATATATATATATATATATATATATATATTATGGCTGAAAGCTTCAATATTTATTAGATCAAAGTGTACTACACAAGCATTGTAAATGTGAAATCAGTTTTTATTATAGTTTAACAATTAATACCCTGTGGTCATGCTGTGGTAGAGGAATTGACCAATCTTTTAGACTGCCCAAATTAATTGTTTCATTGAAAAAAAGTATAACATAAATCCACAATAAATGCGACAGCTTTCATTTTTTCTTTCCAGTGAATTCATTTGTTCTTCTGTCCCTCGCCAATTTGGCCAAGCGATGAAAAACATGTAAGTCACCTGACTCGTCTGTCAAGGCACCACTGTAGGTCTTATAAGTTTGACACACTGCAGAAAAAAGTGTTGTTGACAAGCCTGACAAATTTGAATGATTGAAAACATTCATATTAATGTCACAAAGAAAATGTAGGCCATCTTGTTAATCTTTGCTGAATCGGGAGCTATTGAGTCACCTTCGTTCATTTCTCCTACTTGTTGACAGGTCAAGATGGAGTTTGTTTCTCCGTAGTGGGGAAAAGCTCGACAGGAAATGAATGATAGTTGTTCATCTACAAACTGCAATTCTCAAGAGATAAAAACAGAATACAATTTGCAAATCATTTTCAACCTACAGTTTGTTCGATTGAAAACACTAGAAAGATAAGATGTTTAGTCACTGATAGAGTAGTGATACATTCGCCGGGTTTTGGTGCAGGCAGCGTGGGTTCACTTCCCACTCAGTGACGGCGCGAACGTGAGTGCGCCCTGTGACTAGCGACCACTTCAGGATGTAGTCTGCCTTTCGCACAAACTCAGATGGGATAGGCTCCAGCGCCCTGCAGGCCTGAATGGGCATGGGGACAACGTAGTTTACTGAATGTTCAAAGTGATGAACGTGATTATTCGGGGGGAAATATTGATTCATTATGAATTTGGTGCCTGTTGCGACACATTTAAAAAAATCTGAGACAGGGGACCACAAGACTGGGAAGGTTGTGCAAAGGACACTTCGGAAAACCATTGTCAGTTAACGCAATTGGTCTCTACATCTACCAACGCGAGTTTTAAGCCATGTACAGGACCAACAACAGCCAAAAACTGTTAGTACGTCTGGGCCCGAGCTCATCTGAGATGGATGAACGCAATCTGGTACGTATATGCTGTGGTGTGACGAGTCCACATTTCAAATCAATTTTGGAAATCAAGGTCGTCGTGTGCTCTGAGCCAAAGAAGAAAAGGACCATCCCGATTGTTATTAGCGCAAAGTTCTAAAGTATAGGGGTGTGTCTGTAAAGGCAAAATCTCTTTCTCGGGATCGTTCCTGCTTATTTCGGCGAGACAATGGCGAACGTGTGACAACTGCGGAGCTTTGTATTCAAAGAGTGTGAGCACGAGAAGTCCAGACCTGTGCCCCGTTGAGAATGTGCAGCACATTATGAAGTGCGAAATACGACAACGGTGGACCGCAAACTGACGAGAAAATCAAATTGTACATCAAGCAAGAATCGGACAGAATTTAAGAACGCTTTAACAATTAGGTGTTGTCAGTTCCCAAACACTTTTTGAATGTTGTGAAAAGGGAAAGTGATGTAACACATCCATCTTTTTGTGGAATATGTTTGAAATTCAAAATAAGTGAATTTGTACTCGCTTCGCTTTAAAGCAAAGTTACGTGTGTCCCAATGATCTACTGAAAGACGAGACTCAAAAAGCTTGAAATACTAATAATGACCTGAAAATGAAAATGAGTGGAGGGCCACTCTGGATATGATTCATTCTACTCTTTGTGTCATTGTTGAATCCTGGTTTTCTTTCTTTCTCCCCTCTCTCTTTTTCCCCCCAAAACAAGCTCTTTGTTGCTGTAGAATAATCAACAATCGATTAAAGACTCACTAGTTGAACAAAACCAAATGTTTGACTGTGAAGGGATGTAAAAAGACAACAAGATGAAGGGTGCACATGTAAACAGCCAAAGATCTGTTCTTTAAAGATGTTGAAGGGATGAAAACCTGAATGGCAGGGGCGTCAACCTCATTTAGTACTAGCTGTTTCCCTCAGAGGGACTTTATGACTGTGAACCCATAGAAATGTATAATTGCCTCATATTCTTACAAATACAGATCTAATTAACACATAACTACTTCTGAAATGAGAAGCTCATGAAAACTGTTGCAACATTATTCATTTTATTTTAAGAGGGGCACTGATTGCTAAAAAAATAATAAAATAAAATAAAATAAAAAAATAAAGCAAAGGCCGGCATGAATCAAGGTTAAGGCAATTTACAAATTTGCCATTGTGGCAAGAAACATGAAATTGACACAGGACTTGATTTCACGGGCACAGCATTTGCTCTGGCGGGCTGGATCCGGACCCTGGGCTTTGAGTTTGACACGCCCTTTATGGAAAAAATCAACACGCTCATTGAAATTCTTCAACATTCTTTCACAATGACTGCTAACAAGAACATTTGAACTTGGGAGGCTAACATCTGTGCAGACGCGCACGATAGCTAAAGGAGCCTTTTCATCATCGTATCGCATTAAAATGCGGCGGATGTGGCAAAGTTCAACCAGACAATCATGAAAATGAGTGAGTGAGTGAAGAATTAGTGAAAAAGACGATTCTGATACAATATACGTGTTACAGAGGTGGCGGGCTGCCTCTGGCTTAGAAACCACTTGAGCAAAAAAAAAGTCAACATGATCACGTAACATTTTTTGACTAATGAGAAAAACCAAATCTGTACAGCTGAAGGGCAAACACAAGATGTCACACCGGGATGGGCTTTAACTCCTTATATGGTGCGTGTATGAGAACTTATTATACCCACTCATTTGTATATCAGCTCTGCTTTTAGCTAGTGAAATAAGTAAATATACAAAGTAAGTTTCTAGATGAGGGTTTTTGCCGAAAGGAGGGCCAGAACATAACATTCAGATTACGTACGTGCAGCAACGTGAAGCAGATAAAGGGGAAACAATGGAGGTGAAGAGACAAAATGGGTGCAAGGGGAAAGTTTCTATTCATGACCCAACTGTAGATTTGAAGGCAGCCACACTTGGAGCTTTCGAATGTGAGAAAGCAGCTTTCCAAAGAAAAAAGCTTCAATATTTTATAATAGCCGGTATTTTGCTTCACCTACTTTGCTTCATCTACCGGTAGTATCAAAATCAATTAAAATGTGTCTCTATATTCTGAGCGTGTTTGATTTCTAAATTTGGACATCTTAACATGACTCACTGATGTACTCTGCTCATTTTGTTCTTTCAAAAATGACCAAAATCACTTTTTATGTCCAAAAATCAGCTAATGTTGCTCAAAGGACTTCTTTAATAAACCAACATTTTGTTTTTTTTACGATACTTTCATGCACTGGCCATGTTGATTAATCTATTCATTTGGAATGAACAATGTGGACCTGTGAGGAAATAAATGAAGACGCAAAAGCAGATATCTCCATTTTTGTTGTTTGTGTTGTTTCTTTAATTTAAATCAAAGAATCATCAACACGATTAAAATCAAAGAAACAATAAAATTGGATACTGTATATCTGCTTTTGCGTTTGAACTCTTCAAACATAAATTCTATCTTCTCAGTGAAGCTTACACAAATGTGAACTTAAATCATTGCTGTACAGACGATGAGCAGAACATAGCTGCTCCAAAGCCATTAGTAAGTGATTGAAGCTTTGTCTTGGTCATTTTGTAGCCCCCCCGCAAAGCCACGAGGAAAAGGGTGCACTCATCAAGATGGTGGAACACAATCAGAGTGAGTCTGAGTCATAAAAGAGCATGAGGACAAATCAAGCCCAAGTATAAAAAAAAAGACAAAATGCGCAAAAAAAAGCCCTCCTTCATTTCTGACTATGTTCCAATTTTATCATGACTCTACTTTAGCTTTATGTCTCAGAAAGACTCCAAAACAACACTAAAATATTTAAAAAAAAAAAAATCCCCCAGCAAAATAGAAGCCAGCCAAGTGTTTTGTGGAACATAATGAACTGACCTTTTGGGCATAAAATATCATCAATTTCACACTTTGTCCTATTAGATGCAAAGTTATGGCCAGAGGCATCCTTTGTGAGGTCACAGTGACTTTGTAAAATTCCACTTTTACAAGGAGGAGGGAGAGGGATGGCTCAAAAAGCTCAAGTCTTTGCCTTCTGATGTGCTGCAGAAGAATCGCACCGGAGGTTGACATTGACCAGTGCAAACAGGGGTCTTATTCTGCAGCTGAGTGCATGTTTCTTCACATTACTAATCAAAGACATCTAGAGATATTAAAATCTCAAGTCGGGAAGCCCCTCAGAAAAAGCATTTAGCCAGTTTCTCAAAAGCCTCTCAAATAGCTATATCTAATGGTTTGCGCTGTAATTGCGAAGTATCTAGATGTTGTCTCAATAGTTCATACATATTTACAAGGTTGTCCACATTAACATGATTTATTTTATTTATTTTGGGGGCGGGGTGGCAAAGTAATCCCAGACACTGAATGGAAAAAAGATGTCCACGTGAAAAAAAATCGCAGGTGATCAAGCACATGCCAAAGCAGCGGGTGCTACAGCGCCAAGCCATTAAAAATCAAACGAGCAGTGAGTAACCTATTATTTCCAGAAAGGGGAAAACGAGGTGCTATTCCTGAAAAATTACAGAAAGTTAACGTGGTTAAAAGCCAAGCCGAGTCATCAAGCCAATCACATGGCACATACAGAACAAGGATCCACATCCAAATCTAGAGATATTTAGAATCTTCAATGTAAGACATAAATCAAGGCTGGAGTCCAGATTCAAACCCCCGGACTAAAAACAATGAGGTAGATCTGCTACCCACTCCATGACCATGCAGCCATTATTACAAGGGTATTACTAACATAAATCTCCGAACTGGGAGGGATCAATATGAAGAGTGAATGAAGTTGGATGAAAAATGATAGAAACGAGATATTTCGTAGTGGCAGTAGGATGCAGCTGTCAGCGGGGAATTATCAAGGGGATGGAATTCATAAAGGCAGCCACCAGAGGGACGGTTAACATCATCTGGCTTTTATGTCAGTTTTCATAAACGCTCTAAAAATCTGTGCCTAATCTCAGATGGAATGGAGCGACCCATTCGAGAAAGTGCTGTCTGACAGGGTGCAAGGAAAACGGCTACTACTGCTGTATTTTGAAGTTTGTCAAATGCGGATCACGTGGGAGGTTCAGTGGTTTCTTTGGGTGACGACTTGTTCGCTGGCCGTGGGCTATTTGAACGGCCTTTTGAATGAGTGTGCCTACACGTCTAAATGAATGCCATTAATGATGTCACCAGTTTGACGGTGGAGTGAGTCCGCAACCTTTGGGCGGTGTCGCGCCGCAGAATATTACCTCACCTCCATTAATCAGCGGGACCAGAAGCAGCAGCCGAAATATTTACATCCCACCGTCAGGCCGGCCGAGTGTGGATCGATCCGCGTCTGTGCTACGACTGCAGACACTTGTGTTGGCTGCTTTGCTTTCGCTCAACTCCTCCCTGGATGCACATTGGAATTTTTAATTTTTTATTTTTTTTGTGGGGGGCGGGGGTAGTCTCCCTCTAACCATGCATAAACTGCACATTGATCCCGTCAGCATTTTCTGGGCTCCAGAGATAGTGTGGAAAATGCTGATACACACACTGCCACACACTGTGGTCAATCAAATTGAAAGCTGGGGCTTAAGCTCTTCTTCTGCCACTACGCCATCCTTTTCCTGTGCTTTCGCTTCACCTCCTTTTATCTGTTCATTCCAAAATGGAGTAAAGGGGCCACTGTCAATTGTCATTGAGGTCAGACAATAGGAGAGGTGAGGGGGAGATGCCTCCAAGGAATATTCCAGATGGGAATAGTGGACAGGAGTACCGAGGGGCAAAGGATTTTTTTCAAAGTAGGCAAAACAGGTTCAAGTTCTCATTCCCGAGGGAAATTGAAACCGTTTGGAGGCACAATTTCTCTCCTCAGCATGAAATTCATACAGTAAAAAAAGACTGTTGTTGTGGTCATTTTTCTTTTCTTGAGGTGCATAAAAATCTAAAATGCTGATGTACAGCCAAAAATCATACAGTACATACAGACACTGGTGTAAAATAAATTAGGATAAAGATGCTTAACTTGCTCATGCATGGCGTTTGTACAAATACACAACAGAAATTCTATGGGGAAGATTGGCCAAAAGATTTATGTGTGCAATAACAGGCGCGTGTGAACAGCAACACCCAGGATTGCGACTGCCAAATGTGCTTACGGAAATAGAAGAAATTAGTATGTGACGTAATTTATCAAATGATTGGATGGCGACCAGTTCAGGGTGTACCTCGCCTAACATCCAAGAATAGCTGGGATAGGCTTCAGCACGGCCGCGTCCCGAGTGACAATAAGCGCTACGGAATATGAATGAATGAATGAATGAAATAGGTAAGTAATATATAGAGAGAGATGTTTGAGAGCTAGCAATTGTTATTGTTTAAAAAAACTGTAATAATGAACTACCCAATTCTGCATCTTTATTTGTGAAAGTAGATGCACAAACAACACAGTGACCCTGAGGTGGTGGGGGTGGAGGGGACAGAGAGGACCCTCTCATACCTGGGCAGGTGCACCCAGGTATCATGTCACACGTTCCCAATCTGCACCTCTTTGATACACTGTGAAAAAAAACTGCATCTTTGTGATCATCTGTAGGGAGGTTTGTGTCCAAGATGACAGTGTGGGCTCTTTGTTCTGGCACTCTTGTGGTAGGTCTGCAGTCTCGGACTGCGTCACCGCTGCTGAACACTGCAGTGTGGCGAAATCGCTTCTCACAGCTTGATTATTTTTCTACCTACATATTAATACGGATGAGAACACATAGCCAATCAAAAAATTTTCTGACTTTTGAAATTAGAGACTGAAGAGATTGTCCCCCACTGTACATGCAATGATGCAATGTGATGATAATTGTGACCAAGTTATACAACAGTGGGAGCATATATGTGAAGACTGACTTGCTCTGCATCATAACTTTCTTTGGTGAGAACAAATTCCCAATTTAATTTAATCTGGCATTGGAGGAGGAGCTCCTGGGGTCCTGCCTGGACAGCCTGCAGTGGAAACAACTTTCATTTTTTGAGACTTTCAAGAACATGTTGTTTCAACTGACTGTACCATCACCATGGCAACAGAGGCCATCTGAAACATGCCACAAGACAGATTAAACAACGATCCAGCCATCCATTTTATGAACTGCTTATCCTCACCGGTGTTGCAGATGTGCCGGCTATGTTTGGGTGAGAAGCGGATTACACCCTGAACCGGTCGTCTGACCGTCCACTTGCAGGGCACATTAAAACAGGCAACCATTTGCGCTGACATTCACACCGACGGGCAATTTAGAGTCTTCAATTAGCCTACCGTACATGTTTTGGGGATGTTGGAGGAGTACCAGAGTACCTGGAAAAAATCCACACAGGCACAGGGAGAACATGGAAACTCCGCACAGTTAAAGCCGGATTTTAACCCGGGTGCTCAGAACTGCGAGGCAGGTGTGCTAACCAGTCATCTACTGGAGCACCCCGATTAATCAGCAATGATAAAAAAAAAAAAAAATGCAATTTCAGTTGCTGTTTACCCTTCATGGACCAACTGCAAAATGTCATGATTTCTCTTGCTTATATAAGTAAAAGGTCATGGCATATCTATTATTAAATGTCCAGGTCATAGGAGTATACATTATTAATAACCACAGTGTCATCTCAAACAGATCCCCCAAAACACCTCCCCCATTACACACACACTGGGTGACCCCAATCCTTATGACATAATTGTTAAACGAATTAGAAAATCAACCGGAGCACTCTGTATTCAGAAAAAAAAAGTCAAACGAGATACTGTCATAATCTCCGATAACCACATTAGGAAAAGGGAAAAAAAAACCATACTGAGCTCATCTGGGATATGTCAGAATACACCAAGTGTTGATAAGGTAATTCAGCCAAATACCAAGCATGTCAATTGAGAGAGGTGAACAAATAGCTTTTGTTGTATTGACATCATTGTGTAACATATGAGTGAGCCATCTGAACTTTCAGCAGATCAGCCACATAAAAGCAGCACACAAGCACAAGCGCGCTGTGAAAGCGCCGTATGGGGCACAGCAGCGAGAGCTCTGAGACACCCGCCCACCCTTCCTGAATCAGCCGTTTCTGTGGTGACCAGAGTGGTGATGCGGTGGGGGTGGTGTGCTCGCTGAAAGTGAAGAGACAAACATTCCAAATCTGGTGGAAGCAACATGAAGGTGGGGATGGATGACTGGATGGATGGATGGATGGATGGATCTTTGATAAAAAGACACGTCTGGGTCAACAGTCAGCTTCTACTGATTCCACAACATCACAGTCATTGAAAGATTGACAGTGGCACCCGCAGAGTCACAAACACTGTTCACCCATTCAGGGTCAGGTTTTCCCACAAAATCTTATCCTGCCATGTGGATTTTTTTTTTTTTTTTTTTTTACAAATACTGTACCTCCCAGTGCCTGTACACAAAGCAAGGCCTCATTCGAGTTCGAAAAGAGCCCAGTCCTACAAGTTGCGAGCTGAAAGCCGTTCTTTCCGCAACCGCTTGATTCCGTGCCGTCAACACTGACAGACTGTCGTTGCGCACCGATTACATCCCATGATGCAACAGCACATGAGACAAGAATTCTAACGTGGAGGAGAAGAGGCTGAATAAGATAAAAAGTGAGTGTTAGTATGAGCTCAATTATGTATTGCACAAATGTCACTTTGACATGTTAGTGGCACGGTGTTCAAGTGGTTAGCACATCTGCCTCACATTATCAGAGGAAATGTTCAAATCCGGCCTCGCCTGCGTGTACTTTGAACGTTCACCCCGTGCTCGTGTGGATTTTCTCCAGGCACTCCACTTTCCACCCACAAAAAAAAAACATCCATGGTAGCTTAACTGAAGACTCTAAATTGCCTGTAGGTGTTGTTCTTTGTTTATATCTTCCTCGCGATTGGCTAGCCAGCAGTTCAGGGTGTTGCCCACCTCTCACCCGAGGTCTGCTGGGATAGACTCCAACAAGACCCTAGTGAGGATAAGCGGTGTAGAAAAGGGGTGGAAAATGGATGGACTTTGACATGCTGTATTATGCATTAGGCCCACAAAAACAAGGTGTTCCATGTCATATGGGTCATTTAGTCCCTCTAATGGAATAAAGCCAATATTTTGGGCAGACTGTCAATTTGATAATCTTGTACTACACAGATTGTGTCCTGTCGATGCAACAACAAACAAGGATGAACGCAACCATTCTCTTGTGTAGCTCTGACTGAAGGCAGTAAGCTGAGGAAAAACAGACAAATTCTGAAATGTAAACACTTCCAGATTTCCGAGACAGTTGTCGATTTTACTGCTGTGTCCACACGCTGTGAGCTGCAGTGTGTGTGCATAATGCTTCAAACAATGTTGTCCGCCTAAAGCGCAGCATTAAAAACGGCGCAGTCTTTATGTTTTCCCTTTTGGATTCCAAACGAGGCTGAGATAACGGCGGAAGAGCCGCTGCTGAAATGGTTCCCACTCCACCCACTCCCCCTTTCAGGGACACTTGGATTTACACAGGGGGAAACGGGATATCAGACAGATTCACTCCTATCAGAGGCCGTGCTTTTCCCAAAGTCCCTGTGGTCTTTTTCACATGTCACTCATGAGATAAACAAGCCTTCGCACCCACATGAAAAACACTACAACTCCTTTTCTCACCTTGTAATGGATGCACCTGTTTCAGTGGGAAAACTTTCAGCAATTTCATCTCCAAACTGAAGGCGTGCTTGTAAATAAGCACAATTGTGCGAATGTCGGAACGTACACTTCATTACTGAATAGGCAAGTGAGGCTGAGGTTCCTGAGCATGTCAAGATTCTGCAGAGACTCACCTGCTCGTATGGCAGCTCCCGGCGACTGAGAGGCGCAGTGGGTTGGAGCGGGTCGCTTACACTGGACTTATACCCACAGACAGACTGGCTTTTGGCCGCAAGGCGCGCACAGCTCGCAGCTCTCTCTCCCTCTTCCCGACGAGAAGCTCTGCCCGTGCTGCCTCGCACCTGAGTGTCGCAACAGCAGAGGGGAAGCTGGGGCTGCAGGCTGTCATCACTCTCTCTCCATCCCTCGCACTCCCTCTCCCCCCCCCCTCTCTCTCTTTCTCTCTCTTATTTACATGAAGTTCTCTCCATCTGCAGATCTCTCCTTTTGTGATTGTTCAAACAACATGGGTGTGGAACTGGAGAGCCTGTGGGTGAAGTCTATGCACCCACCTCCTATTCATCCTTCACACCCCCCGACCACCGACCCGTCCGCCTTCATCTTGCCAGCCCCTCACAAACCTGTTCAAATGAGTCATCAGCTTTCAGCCAATGGTGGCGGTGATGCGCAGCCTTGGATTAGCAAAACACAAGTATTGATGTTCTCATGTGCTGAGGGAAAAATAAATCAAATGGATCTTTCACATATATATGAGATAACCATAAAGGAAAAAAAAAAAGATTCAATTGCATTTTTATCCCCACAAACAAATAATGAACTCAGGTTTCACAGATTACCCTTTTTTAGTGTCTAGTAGAGATTTAATCAGATAGCCGACTAGTCCATGAGTCGACTGCAGTAATTAGTGTTGACGTGCTAAACGTCAAGAAAACTAATCACAGGTTTTATTGAATTCCAACGGGGCAATTACAGAAGATGTTGGAATTGCTCTTCTGTAAAAAATAAAAATAAAAAAATAGCCATCATACATACGTGCAGGTCGGAAAGCATGAAAATAAACTGGGGGTGGATGTGAAAAGCTGTTAGCCTTGCTAATTGTTGTTATTTTGATTGTTGCTAGTTTTACATGACTCACACCAGTGGTACCTCAGGACACCAGTCGAGGAACTGCTGGAGGGAAACTCCACTGTCGTATAATAATAATGCACATGAAATTTTGTGTGGGTAAAAACCAGGTCATTGAATGTCCTCTTTATGGAACACAAGAGGAGACCACCAGGTTTGTTGGATATGAACATGCGCAGGGTGCCCGATAATTACAACTACAATTAGCTTAATGGTAAATTGTATTTTCAAACAATCCCAACATGAAACTGGTGCAGTTGGGGATCACAATATTGTGCTTAAAAAAAGATAATCGATTAATCGACTTCAGCTTTGAATTTCACCACATTGTAGTTAATCTTAGCCGTTTGACCCCTTTCATCTAAGTGGGACATAAAGTTTATTTTAAGGCTACAAAAACGCTGTTGTTATTAAAACAACAGCACTTCTTCTTCTTCTTTTCCTTTCGGCTTGTCCCGTTAGGGGTCGCCACAGCGTGTCATCTTTTGCCATCTTAGCCTATCTCCTGCATCTTCCTCTCTAACCCAACTGCCCTCATGTCTTCCCTCACCACATCCATAAACCTTCTCTCTGGTCTTCCTCTCGCTCTTTTGCCTGGGAGCTCCATCCTCAGCATCCTTCTACCGATATACTCACTCTCGCCTCTGAACATGTCCAAACCATCGAAGTCTGCTCTCTCGAATCTTGTCTCCAAAACATCCAGCTTTGGCTGTCCCTCTAATGAGCTCATTTCTAATCCTATCCAACCTGGTCACTCCGAGCGAGAACCTCAACATCTTCATTTCTGCCACCTCCAGTTCAGATTCCTGTTGTTCTTCAGTGCCACTGTCTCTAATCCGTACATCATGGCCGGCCTCACCACTGTTTTGTAAACTTTGCCCTTCATCCTAGCAGACACTCTTCTGTCACATAACACACCAGACACCTTTCGCCAGCTGTTCCAACCTGCTTGGACCCGTTTCTTCACTTCCTGACCACACTCTCCATTGCTCTGTATTGTTGACCCCAAGTATTTGAAGTCGTCCACCCTCGCTATCTCTTCTCCCTGTAGCCTCACTCTTCCCCCTCCACTTTTCTCATTCACGCACATATATTCTGTTTTACTTCGGCTAATCTTCATTCCTCTCCTTTCCAGTGCATGTCTCCATCTTTCCAATTGTTCCTTTGCATGCTCCCTGCTTTCACTGCATATGACAATATCATCTGCGAACATCATGGTCCAAGGGGATTCCAGTCTAACCTCATCTGTCAGCCAATCCATTACCACTGCAAACAGGAAGGGGCTCAGAGCTGATCCCTGATGCAGTCCCACCTCCACCTTAAATTCCTCTGTCACACCTAAGGCACACCTCACCATTGTTCTGCTGCCATCATACATGTCCTGTACTATTTTAACATACTTCTCTGCCACACCAGACTTACGCATGCAGTACCACAGTTCCTCTCTTGGTACTCTGTCATAGGCTTTCACTAGATCCACAAAGACGCAATGTAGCTCCTTCTGACCTTCTCTGTACTTTTCCACGAGCATCCTCAAGGCAAATAATGCATCTGTGGTACTCTTTCTAGGCATGAAACCATACTGTTGCTCGCAGATACTTACTTTTGTCCTGAGTCTAGCCTCCACTACTCTTTCCCATAACTTCATTGTGTGGCTCATCAACTTTATTCCTCTATAGTTCCCACAGCTCTGAACATCCCCTCTGTTCTTGAAAATGGGAACTAGAACACTTTTCCTCCATTCTTCAGGCATCTTTTCGCCCGCTAGTATTCTGTTGAATAAGTTGGTCAAAAACTCCACAGCCATCTCTCCAAATTGCTTCCATACCTCTACCGGTATGTCTTCAGGACCAACTGCCTTTCCATTTTTCATCCTTTGAAAGTGCCTTTCTGACTTCCCCCTTACTAATCATTTCCACTTCCTGGTCCTTCACTCTTGCCTCCTCAACTCTTCCTTCTCTCTCATTTTCTTCATTCATCAACTTCTCAAAGTATTCTTTCCATCTATTTAGCACACTACCGGCACCAGTCAACACATTTCCATCTCTATCCTTAATCACCCTGACCTTCTGCACATCCTTCCCATCTCTATCCCTCTGTCTGGCCAACCTGTAGAGATCCTTTTCTCCTTCTTTCGTGTCCAACCTGGTGTACATGTCTTCATATGCCTCTTGTTTAGCCTTTGCCACCTCTACCTTTGCCCTACGTCGCATCTCGATGTACTCCTTTCGCCTCTCCTCAGTCCTCTCTGTATCCCACTTCTTCTTCGCTAATCTCTTTCCTTGTATGACTCCCTGTATTTTGGGGTTCCACCACGAAGTCTCCTTCTCCCCTTTCCTACCAGATGACACACCAAGTACTCTCCTGCCTGTCTCTCTGATCACCTTGGCTGTCGTCGTCCAGTCTTCCGGGAGCTTCGGTTGTCCATCGAGAGCCTGTCTCACCTCTTTCCGGAAGGCCGCACAACATTCTTCCTTTCTCAGCTTCCACCACATGGTTCTCTGCTCTACCTTTGTCTTCTTAATCTTCCTACCCACCACCAGAATCATCCTACATACTACCATCCTATGCTGTCGAGCTACACTCTCCCCTACCACTACTTACAGTCAGTAACCTCCTTCAGATTACATCGTCTGCACAAAATATAATCTACCTGCATGGTTCTACCTCCGCTCTTGTAGGTCACTATATGTTCCTCCCTCTTCTGGAAATAAGTGTTCACTACAGCCATCTCCATCCTTTTTGCAAAGTCCACCACCATCTGACCTTCAAAGTTCCTTTCCTGGATGCCGTACTTACCCATCACTTCTTCATCGCCCCTGTTTCCTTTACCAATATGTCCATTACAATCTGCACCAATCACAACTCTCTCGCTGTCTGGGATGCTCAGAACTACTTCATCTAGTTCCTTCCAGAATTTCTCTTTCAACTCTAGGTCACATCCTACCTGTGGTGCATAGCCGCTAACCACATTATACATAACACCCTCAATTTCAAATTTTAGTCTCATCACTCGATCTGATACTCTTTTCACCTCCATGACATTCTTAGCCAGCTCTTCCTTTAAAATAACCCCTACTCCATTTCTCTTCCCATCTACTCCGTGGTAGAATAATTTAAACCCTGCTCCCAAACTTCTAGCCTTACTACCTTTCCACCTGCTCTCTTGGATGCACAGAATATCAACCTTTCTCCTAATCATCATGTCAACCAACTCCTGTGCTTTTCCTGTCATAGTCCCAACATTCAAAGTCCCTACACTCAGTTGTAGGCTCTGTGCATTCCTCTTTTTCTTCTGACGCTGGATCCGGTTTCCTCCTCTTCTTTGTCTTCGACCCACAGTAGCTGAATTTCCACCGACGCCCTGCAGGTTAGCAGTGCCGGGGGCGGGCGTTGTTAACCCGGGCCACGACCGATCCGGTATGGGATTCTTTAGATGAACGCTCATATTTGTTTGGCACAGTTTTTACGCCGGATGCCCTTCCTGACGCAACCCTCTGCATTTATCCAGGCTTGGGACCGGCCTACAGATTGCACTGGTTTGTGCCCCCATAGGGCTGCATTTATATTTATTTATATTTATATTAAAACAACAGCACAAAACAATATAATTTTAAAATCTATTCTAAAAGACTCCACATACAGTATTCATCTACACTGAACAAAAGTAAGCTTCTTTCGGCATGTCCTGTTTAGGGGTCGCCACAGTGTGACATCTCAGTTGAATGCTCATATTTGTATGGCAGAGTTTTAACGCCGGAGGCCCTTCCTGACGCAACCGCTCTCGGGGACAAAACCTAAAAAATACTGAAGTCATCAAGGTGGGTACAGTTACCAAATAAATATTCATTCACTGCATCTTTGGGAGTTCAGCATTTATCCGGAAAAATCCAAGTACAGTACACAAATGGTCATTATGTCCACGTTACATGCCTATCTGCATCCACGGGAAGCATTCATCAGTTTGTTTCATTATTGGATCCTAGGCTTCCACGAAATCAAAATTTGTTCTGCAATGTGTCTGACTGCTACTACTCCCTGATGTAGCGACATGGAATATGAATATGTAAGGTGATTTTTCTCCTAGCTGCCCAAAGTACCTTACCGTGTTTCCATATTGCCACACGTTAATACCCTACTGGTAGAAATAAAATACATGGGGACTACCAGCGCCGCTAAATAATAAGCTCAGTAAAGGACACATTCATGCAGGTCTCTGCAAGTTCAACTAAAACGGTTCTACTCACTATGCAGGGAGCTAAGCTGGCACAAGTGGCTTAGCTCAGCTTGGCCTCATAAAACTGCAGACGGTAAAACAGAGCAGAAATGCTCCCAAGAGGTTGGTTTTATTTTAGGGATCCAAATCCAAATCCAGCTCTCCATCCATCCATGTTCTCATACTTGTCCTGTTCAAGGTTCTAGTCATCACAGAACTGACACAGAGACGGGAACACACGTGATCTCTTAACACTACTGCATTTCACAAAGAACAATACATGTTGGAAGACCCGATAAGCACATGCATAATTGTCATGCAAAGCAATTAGAAAGAGCTGATCATTTCTGACAGATACAAAAATGTTATTAAGCTCAAATGACAGCCCTCTTCTTCGGCACAGCTGCAATTATGAGGAAGAAGGGGTTGTAATTTGAATACCAAGGCAATGAGACTTGAGAGTCTTTTGGCAACAGGTAACCAAAAAAAAAAAAAAAAAAAAGAAATGTTACCAAAGAATGTCACTGTATGATAAAACCGATCCATGCTGTTTGGCATACGCACACACACAGAGACAGTAAAAGAAGAAGCAGTGAAGTAAAAGAGCTAAATAGTTGAGGGAGACAGGAAGCAGTGACGCTGATTCCTTTTAAGTGTGTAGTGCTGCAGAGTAGCTATTAAAGACGTTTCCTCACCACCTAATTCACCATCAAATACAGCACAAACAATAGAATAGGCCGTGGGCACCACAGCCAGATGATCATGACAACTCCTCTTGTTAATGCTCAGTAGAGGAGAAGATTTTCAATCGATCCTTCGTCGGCTTAAAAACCCCGCAGAGGCCTGAAAAAGAACCCTCAGAGGACATTACAACAAAACTGGACCGTTCAAGCATATCGAGGTGCCCGGATTTATTGTGTAACTTCAGCATACAATAGTAATGACATCATCCAGGATGGACAGGGCTTGTCTCTCGGTGCTATCCCGGCAGATTCCAACGTCTCATATTGGGCCCTGGATTTCAATCGATATGGACTTTTGAAAAGAACAATAACAACAACAAGAACAACAACTGATGAGTACACATTATGTTGACAATTAGTGCAACACTATTCTATTAAAATGTGTTCCAAGGTGTGTAATCTGAAACCCAGAATGCAGTTCACCTTCCCGCTGTGCCCATTCATGCAGGATTCCATTTTCTCCAACGGGCTTTTAAAGCTGCAATGGATCAATCACAGTGGCCTGGAAGCTTGTCTCTCTCGTCCCCATCAATGGACCATTTTCCCGGGTTGCTGGTATTATAGTACTTCATCAGTTCCCGGTTTAAGAAGAGCTGAGATTAATGTCCCTGGCGGTGAGCAGGAAGGCGAGACCGAAAAAAAAGTGGTAGAAACAACTGAGACCACTGATGTAATACAGATTACTCAAGGGGGATCCGGGTCCTCCCGGATTACATTTTTGTGAAATGAGGCCTGGACTGGCCCTGGCTAAATGTGACGTAGCTCTGATTATTTTCCATTGCTGTATTTTTTTTTTTAGAACCACAAATCTCTCAGCTGTGAGCATGCAGGCATCAGTTTAAAAAAATACAGCAGTTTGACAGATAAATGAGTTGGTTGCCAGGTCCAAAGGAATCAAATCCTTATATGCAAGCAGTAGGGAGAGGATAAGTGCAGAGTAGGAAAGCAACGGCTGGTGATCCGAAGTGGAACACATAGTGTGTCAAGCATGGTGGAGATAGAGTTAGGGGATGGGCTTTAGGGCATCGTTTCAATTTGAGTGATGACAGTTTCAGAATTTGCTTGATTGGTTTGTAAACATCACACAAGTAATTGGTCTCCGGTAGTTGAAGCTCCCTTGATACGACCGGAACTCAGTATTTTGACACGAAAAGTAACTTCACAAGGCACCATTGATTTTTATTTTTAAATGGATGAAATGGTGGTGGCATGGTGGAAACTGGTTGGAACGTTTGCCTCACAGTTCTGAGGACCAGGGTTCAAACCCCAAGCCCACCTGTGTGGAGTCTGCATGTTCGGGTTAATTGAAGTACCTAATTGCCCATAGGTGTGAACATGTGAGTGTGAATAGTTATTTATTGGTGCCCTGCTTGGCTAGCAACCATTTAAAGATGTACCCCGCCACCAGCCCAAAATATAGTTGGACAGGCTCCAGCACTCCAGTGACCCTTGCGAGGATAAGTGGTTCAGAAAATGGATGGATGGAACCACTGATGAGCGACTAGTGGTTGGTTGAGCTAAAACCTGGTACAGTTCACACTACTTTCCAAGATTGTGAAGGAGCTGCTGGCTGGATCCCAGAAAAATCATTGAACACTAGGCCAAAATTGGACAGTACTCATTTCCTCTGGGCGAAAACACATTTTGCTGTTGAACTGTGAGCTTTTCTGTTACACTTTTTAGAAATGACCCTCTACATGAATGGCAAAACATATCCATTTATAGGTAGTGTTATTTTGCGTCACACAAATGTGAATGCATACAACCCAATCCAACATGGTGATGAGTTGAGTATGTCCCAGTGTGCCTTTTCCAAATAACTGTCCTTTTCCAGGTATCTTTTACCTGGATGTCACCCTCTGTGAACTCCAGAGTTAAAAACAGAACTGTGCGCTTACAGCTTACACGAGAAGATTAATTGAGTGTTAGTTTGAGGACTTCTATGCTTTTTGTTCCAATAAATACCATGATTTGGCTGTACATTTGGACTCGCTGAATGTAAACGAACAAATGAAAAATTCGGCTTGGTTACGGATCATGGGATTCAAAATAAAGCCGTCACACTAAAGTCACATATAGTACTTTCTATTCCCGTCGGGAAACCAGATACCCGGATACAGCTATCCTGCAGCCAATCATACTGCAGCAGGTTATGTCATGGCTACAACATGCGTGGGATTCCTGAAAATGCCTTAAGGGTGTTAACACAGCCGACTTTCTTCACTGCCAATCAGAACAGCTTCTTTTATTCAGTGAAGTGCAATGTCGGTGTCACATGGTGCGCCAGACTGTGGCATTCACTTGGCTGGTGTGACGAAACACAGTGTAATTAAATACACTATGAGCTCGTGATAGGTGACTTAAATATGTCCGTTAACCTCGTAGCGACCCCCACACGTGCACAATCGTTTGTGCATGTGTCCCCCTTTTCTCCATCTGATCCAACCCTCCCATTCACTCAGCTTGCATAGATGTCTGCTTGCAGCTCAATCAAAGGCACTAACGCTGGACTGAGACAACTGGTTGGAGGGTGTGGCTTTCAGTTCTGGGGACTGGGGTTCAAATCCTTGCCCCCGCCTGTGTGGAGTATCCATGTTCTGTGTGAGTTTTCTCCAGGCACTCCGGTTTGCTCCCACATCCCCAAAACATCCATTTATTGTGTGTGTGTGTTTCTTTCGGCTTGTCCCTTTCGGGGTCGCCACAGTGTGTCATCTCAGATGAACGCATATACATGTTTGGCACAATTTTTATGCCGGATGCCCTTCCTGACGCAACCCTTCTCAGGGAGTGGAGGCCCCAGTGGGATACAAACCCACAACCCCTGGTTTACCAAACCAGTGCTCTAACCACTGAGCTACAGGGCCTCCAAAACATCCATTCATTGGGGACTCAAAATTGCCCTTGAGTGTCATCGTGCCCTGCAATTGGCTGGCAACCAGTTCAGGGTGTACCCCGCCTCCTGCCCGATGATAGCTGGGGTAGGCTCTGGCACTCCCTTGAACTTTGCACACACGTCTTCTTTGTTGTCCCCCAACTTGGCCTCGTAAAATGCTCCTCAGTGCCAATTTGCCCCCCTGCCCATCCATTCATCACTTCGACAACACCACATCACTGTCACTTGTGTTGCACCTGCTGCTTGTGGTCCGTGTCATCTTCTGTGCTGCTTTGCAGCATTTCTTTTCTCTTCTGCATCGGTCATTCTAAACACATTTTCTGCTTTTAGACTCGTCGTAGGCTCACCTTCACTACCACTCTTTCAATTCTTCCTTCCTGAGCACGAGGCAAGCTTAACTTTGATTTCCCCATGGCTGTCTGTCGACACCTGTGCCGGGCTCTGAATTCTGAGGGGGGCTTTGTGGTGACCCACAAGGGAGAGACGTTCATGAGGGACTTGCACCTTTAACAGCTGGGCGATAGTTACACGTGTTTCCACCTTTAAAAAGGTGTCCTGTTTATTGTTGTTTTGCCATCACTTAGTAAGACGTGGAACGTAAAAGAGACACGACCCACTTTTGTCTCCTCGTCTTTTTATTTACTGCAGCTCTAAAATGCCTTGAATGTGTTCCCCACATCTCTATTGGTACAAATGAGATGAGCCGATATCCTACAATAAAGTCAGATTACTTTTAGGAACACAAACAACAATCAGACCTTTTGCTATCATAAAAAAATCTACTGAAAAACAAGCTAATGTCTAGGGAATATTTACTGGAGATTGGAAAGATCGATATTCAGAGCTCTGGGTTGGGGTCGGGCAAGATAAATTTAAATCTCTGAGTAGCAGAATTATTCGAGTGAAACGAGAAAGCAAAGGCGAAGTCCCTCAACCATTCTACCAACGTACAACAACATTTGTGCAAGTACTGGATGATATTGATCTTAGCATCTGGGTATCTCAGAAGTGTCGCCTGTGTTGCAGAGCTTGCTAAGAGGCCTGTCATATTTTTGCTGACATTATTCAAGTGGAATGGCTTCGTCTTCTCAGCTCATTATGTAGGTGAGGAGGATAAGAACCCAAATAGGACTAATATGTGGAGAGATTTAGACACAGCTCAGCAACAATGTATGTTGGTGTACCTTGCACAACACAACATAAATAATACACTTTTTTTTTTTTTGTCACTACATGAGTTTACTCTGATGACTTGTACTGAAGTGATGCATAGTCCGGACATAGCTGTTGACAGCCAGCCTCAAACATATTTCCAAATGTTCATCAGCTCGGGTGGAACGGTAAAATACTACTCTTTGCATTTCGTATGAAAGTTTTTCCCTTATTACTTGGCTCCCCCATTCATTTTATGCCCTTTGTTAAGTTGAAGAGAAAACACTGAGAGATAAAAACTGCCTAGCTTGTTAGTTCTGACATATTCCGTGCCATTTGTGCAGCTGCTCTTACCTTTTAGTGCTGTTGTTTGTGCATGCGCGGGACCTACTGTATAAGTCAGAAAAATTCTGATGTCATCGATGATATTTGTATATCAATCAAGCAACGGGATGGAATATAAGATGATGTCCTTTTAAAAAAAAATATAACTCAGTCATGCACTCCACCAATGATCGCGATTCGATTGCGCGGCTTCTTCTGCTTTACGAGCCTTGGCCACCTGGGAGCAGTATAATACAGACATATTGATATACATGAAGACCGTCACAACTCCTCAGTAAGATGCAGGAATATTACTCATTTTTTTAATAGGATAAAGAATATACAGCCTTGAGTAATGTTATATGTATTTATTTGCTGCTTCACTGTTTGTTTGCAGGTATCCATTGTTTAAAGAGGAAGTCCAGGGATTCAATTAACAATGTATCTGATAGGTCATGTCCTATGTACTGTCCCTAGAATACGTGAGCTTGATCCGATATCATTTAAGGGTTTTTTTGAGAATTTTTTTATCGGCAATTTTGAATGTTCCCGTTCGCCTCCATTTTGGCGAGTCACATGACCTACGCGCGTGGATGTGACATGTGTGCAAACAAAGAAATCATCACCGGTTTGTCGTGTGTTCACATGCGGTACCACCACGATCGGACACGGTAAAATACCTTACTGTATTGTGAAATTTTGCCATAATTCGGATAGAAATAATCCGCGGAATGTTCGGTGGCATGTTCTGCCCAGTAAGAAAAAGAATCATTTAAGGACCGGAAACCGGAGTGCCCGGAGAAAACCTATGCAGGCACGGGGAGAACATGCACACTCCACAATTCTCCACACAGACACACACACAAAACTCCACAAAAATCAAACCCAGGTCCTCAGAACGGTAAGGCCAACGCTTACCAGCTGAGCTAGAGTGCTGCTGTTGTGGAGCCATTATTAACTTCCACCAAGCCAAAGATCATTTCATTATGCATTATGACTTGGACCCCAGCCACCCTGTTGGCTAAAACAACCTTTCCCACAATATAAGGCCTACCTTTCACTGATGGGTTTTACCATTCTTCATGGCTACGAGTTTTGTCTTCAGTGCAGTCCTCCGCTGGTCGGCCTAAACGCACTCCAAAATCGATTGGATGGATAAATGGTGTGTCCCGCGCGTCGGCCTCCGGTTCAAATCTGTGTGGACGTATTCCTCCGTCTTCCCAATCAACCGATACTGCTATTTCTTTATCAGATGAGGATAAATCCGAGAAATCAGCGCTTACTATAATTGTGTCACAACGTAACTGATTTTTTGTTTGCCCACATGACACGTCACATCAGCGCATGTAGGTCATGTGACTTACCAAAATGGTGGCGACCGGGAGCGTTCAAAATTGCCAATAAAAATATTCTCAAAACAACCTTAAATGATATCGGAATAAGCTCTAATTTTCTAGGTACAGTACATATGAAATGACCTATTGGATACATTGTTAATTCAATCCCCAGACTTCCCCTTTAATGAGTTTTAAATTTGCAACTTTTAATATTTCTTTTGTTTGCCCTTCGATTGAATTTTGTATTGTTTGTTAGCATTAGGCTAAGAAGAATTACCTCAGACAAAACTACGAGCTTGTTTTAAATACACATTATGTGATTGTCTTTATTTTACTATTTGATTACTCTAAGAGTAAACTGGAAGTGACATTAAACAGCTTCAATCATCTTTGTTTAAGGATGGCTCGTATGTCGAACTACTCAAATGCCAGTTCAATGGTCTCAAAGCACAATTGTCGTCTATCGATCTACATGTCGTCTCGTTTAGGGACACAAATTACAGCAAAAACTCTCTGATATTCACAATATATTTATTTTGCACAATGAGTGGTCATTATGTCAATCAATCAGGTAAATACAAAAACATTTTGGACCAAATAAATACAGCTTCTGTTTGACAAAATACAGTATTTTTGGGTCTGATACTTGTAGGATGCTTTTAAGACACATCTATTAGTGCATACCAGCAGGATGAATTAATAATTCAAAAACTCTTTCAGTCAAAGGACAGATGACTATTTCCAGGCACAAATAGCTCCACATGTTTGTGTTTGGGGTAAAACAAAGATTCTGCCATCTGTATTCATGCAATAGGATGTGGACACAACAGGGCTCAGCAGGAACTGCGAGATTGCGGAGCCATAATACACAAGGAATGAAATCCCTGTGAATGTGCAATTATCCACGTTAAAAAAATAAATAAAATAGAGCAGAATAGGTTGTGACCTCTTTAATTTACTAGTCTCCACCTGTGTACCTTTTGGAGGCAAATACAGTGAAGAAAATAAGTATTTGAACTCCCTGCTATATTGCAAATTCTTCCACTTAAAAATCCTGGAGGGGTCTAAAATTTTGTCCACAGTGAGAGAAATAATCTAAAAAGAAAAATCCAGAAATCACAACGTATGATAATTTTTAATGATTTATTTGTGTGATACAGCTGCAAAAAAAGTATTGGAACACCTGTCTATCAGCTAGAATTCAGACCCTCAAAGACCTGTTAGTCCGCCTGTAAAAGTCCACCTCCACTCCATGTATTATCCTGAACCAGATGCACCTGTGTGAGATCGGTAGGTGCATAAAGACACATGTGCACCTCATACAATCAGTAAGACTCAAACTTGTAACATGGCCAAGACCAAAGAGCTGTCCAAAGACACCAGAGACAAAATTGTACAACTCCACACGGCTGGAAAGGGCTACGGAGAAATTGCCAAACAGTTTGGTGATAAAAGGTCCACTGTTGGAGCAATCATTAGAAAATGGAAGATGCTAAACATGACGGTCAATCTCAATCGGAGTGGAGCCCAATGCAAGATATCACCTCGTGGGGTCTCAATGATGAATGGAAGGAATCAGCCCAGGACTACACGATAGGACTTGGTCAATGACCTGGAAAGAGCTGGGACCATCGTTTCCAAGGTGACTGTTGGTAATACACTAAGACGTCATGGTTTGAATTCATGCATGGCACGGAAGGTTCCCCTGCTTCAACCAGCACATGTCAAGGCCCGTCTTAAGTTTGCCAATGACAATTTGGATGATACAGAGGACTCATGGGAGAACGTTTTGTGGTCAGATGAGACCAAAATGGAACTTGTTGGTCATAATTCCACGAACTGTGTTTGGAGGAAGACAAATGATGAGTTCCATCCCAAGAACACCATCCCTACTGTGAAGCATGGGGGTTTTAGCATCATGCTTTGGGGTGTTTTTCGACAAATGCGACAGGACAACTGCACTCTATTAAGGAGAGTATGACCGCAGCCATGTATTGTGAGATTTTGGGGAACAACCTCTTTTCCTCAGTCACAGTCTTGAAGATGGGTCGTGGCTGGGTCTTTCAACATGACAATGACCCGAAGCACACAGCCAGGAAAACCAAGGATTGGCTCCGTAAGAAGCATATCAAGGTTCTGGCGTGGCCTAGCCAGTCTCCAGACCTAAACCCAAGAGAAAATCTTTGGAGGGAGCTGAAACTCTGTGTTTCTCAGCGGCAGCCCAGAAACATGTCTGATCTTGAGAAGATCTGTGCGGAGGAGTGGGCCAAAATCCCTCCTGCAGTGTGTGCAAACCTGGTGAACAACTACAGGAAACATTTGACCTCTGTAATTGCAAACAAAGGCTACTGTACCAAATATTAACATTGGTTTTCTCAGGTGTTCAAATACATATTTGCAGCTGTATCACACAAAAAAAAATCATTAAAAAAATCATACATTGTGATTTCTGGATTTGTGTTTTTAGATTATCTCTCTCACAGTGGACATGCACCTACGATGAAAATTTCAGACCCCTCCATGGTTTCTAAATGGAAGAACTTGCACTATAGCAGGCTGTTCAAATACCCATTTTCTTCACTGTAAAAGCAATGCAATTGAAAACTCTGTCACCTGGTATCAACCTGTTTCTGTTACTGAGGAGAAAATGGAAAGCCTGGCAAAGCGTCTCCAGAAAGGCAAGTTAGAACTTGAACTCCACACTTTGAACAGTTATTGACTTCAGAAGTTTTTTTTTTGCTAGTATTTCAAATTATGGTTATATTCACAGATTTGCCACTTGTTCAAATACAGTCAAGCCTTTGATAATGGATGTCACGAGGTATGCGTCCAATGACTGTAATTCATGTCCTTGAGTGGGGAAAAAAACCCCACACTGCCTGCGTACCGAACACATGTACATCAGTGAGGGCCTGTAATTCATGTATGGTAAATGACATATTTTTTGTCAGAACTGAAAGTATGTTGTATTTGCAAGTGTGGTGGTATGTACATTATTAACAAATACAGCACTTAAAAACGACTGGCATTGCTATCCGGTAATTCATAGTTGAGAACTGTAGTTCCCACTAGTTGACCTCTTTGTAAGTTCGCAAGGTGCCTAGAGCTGAGTAAGTTGATTATGAAATCAGGACAAGAAAAATAAAGGCCTGTCCAGAGTACAAGGAGTGGAATCAGGTTGCTGAACAGATGGAACATTGAGCCATCCTATCTTGTTCTAACCCCTCAGGAGCCTAATCCATCATCTGATATCTCGCTCTCATAAAGGAAATGAAAGCCTTAATTGAAAATTGTGATAATTGTGTGTCATGTTAGAAATTCGATCACCCCTTCGTGTCCACTGAATTGCAAAAATGCTTGACAAATTAGGGGCGGCACCTTCCCGGAACCACATCCTGGTCTTCATCTTCGCCCATTTCCCAACACTGATGCAACATCTCAAAACCACAAAACCCGTGATTGACTTCATCCATACCCACTCCTCCAAATCAAAGCAAATGTGCAACAAATCAACTGGAATGTTGAGATTATCTGCATCCATCACTACGTCAATAAATAGTGTTGTGCATTGTAGATTGCAGTTGTGATGCTGGACTCACACAATGAATGCATTCATCTGTGTCACGGGGTGCTGGAGCCCATCCCAACTGACTGCGGGTGAGAAGCACACTACACCCTGATCTGGTCGCCAATCACTCGTAAGGCACATGTACAGTAAACACGGACAACCATTTGTGTGCATATTCACACAGTGACTGAGTGGGAATGTAGTATGGAAAAGAGCATGAGAGCACTGAAATAAAGTGCTGCAGCCAGACGTCTGTGGCGAAGTAGTTCTTCTCAGGACCTGGCCCGTTCTATCATTGCCAAATTATCATGGAAACGAGTTAAACTCGTATCTCAAGGCACCACTCTAAATATAGAGACAGACGGCAGTTGCATTCACAATCACACGGAGGGGAAATTTAGAATCTCCAATGAATGCATGTTTTTGGGATGTGGGAGGAAACTGGAGTACCCGGAGAAAACCCACACAGGCACGGGGAGAACATGCCAACTCCACACATGTGGTGCCGAATTATGTACATGCAGAACCACAGTTCCTCTCTTGGTACTCATAGGCTTTCTCTAGATCCACAAAGTACTTCTCTGTACTTTTCCACCAGCATCCTCGATGTAAATAATGCACCTGTGGTACTCTTTCCAGCCATGAAACCATACCGTTGCTCACAATACTTACTCTCGTACTGAGCCTTGCCTCCACATCTCTTTCTCATAGCTACATTTATTCCTGTATAGTTCCAACAGCTCTGCACATAGCCTTTGTTCTTAAAAGTGGGAACTCACACCCTTTTCCTCCATTCCTCAGGCATCTTTTCACCTTCTAGAATTCTGCTGAACAAGCTGGTGAAAAACTCCACAACCACCTTCCCTAGCTGCTTCCATACCTCCACAGGTATGTCATCAGGACCAACTGTATTGCCTTATTTGACTCTCTTTAGCGCATTTCTAACTTCAGCCTTGCTAATCCTTGCCACTTCCTGATCCGTCACACTTGCCTCTTCTACTCTTCCATCGCTCTCATTTTCTTCATTCATCAACTTCTCAAAGTATTCTTTCCATCTATTTAGCACACTACTGGCACCAGTCAACCATTTTCATCTCTATCCTTAATCACTCTTACCTGCTGCACATCCTTCCCATCTCTATCCCTCTGTCTGGCCAACCTGTAGAGATCCTTTTCTCCTTCTTTCGTGTCCAACCTGGCGTACTTGTCACTACATGCCTCTTGTTTGGCTTTTGCTACCTCTACCTTTACCCTAGGTTGCTTCTCAGTATATTTCTTTGGCCTCTTCTCGGACCTTTCCGTGTCCCACTTCTCCTTAGCTAACCTCTTTCTTTGCATGATTTTCTGTGCTTTGAGGTTCCATCACCCAGTCTCCTCTCCTTTCCTACCAAGAGATAGACCAATTACTCTCCTGCCTGTTTCTGTAATCACCTTGGCTCTTGTGGTCTTTCTTGTGTTTCGTGTCTCTGCTTGTTCTCAGCGTTCCCTCCGTGTTCCTCGCCAAGTGAATTCCTGCACCCACACCACCAAGCCAGCTGCTTGTCTTCATCACTGCCTGCCACGCTTTCTCTACAACAACACCCTGCCAGCCCACCTCGAGGACCATCTACATCTCCCTTTGTTTCACTAAACTGTTAATCATAACCTCTCAGCCTCCACCTGCTTTTGGGTCAAGTCTTCATCTATTCTGGACCGTGCTGCTTGTATTGAGGGTGTTCATGGTTGAGATTTGCTTTGCTACTGTCCCATCTTTGGGTGGGTGGGGTGGGGTGATATTCGTTTTAACTTGGGGTGGATGTAATATAATGTGACAAATATAGGTAGTTTCATTTAGAAACATATAAACTCAATTACAGTTGCATTTACATAATCAAATTCTTTTTTGCACTCGTATTTCAACAGAACAGGGACAATGTCACTGTTACGGTTAACACAGCAGTCATTCCAAATAATGACACTAATCACACTCGAGTAATCACATTTGGTGGCGTGTCGTTTGTTCAGAATAAGAAGCCTTTTGAACCTGACCTTCACAGGAGTTGGCCTGCTACTTTTTTGGAAAGCGCATCTTGAAAAGCATAGATGGCTCACTCAACACTTAAAAAAAAATCTCAAATAAATGATTTTTTAAAATGTTTTTACCAAGAAAGAAAAGTGAAATCTAAGAAAATCTCAACATAGTAAACAGAAAAATATATATCCCAGACAATCAATAACTATACTATGGTTTGTAATAATTGTAAATATTTAATCATATCACATGCGTTTCTTAATTTCATATATTTAAATGGCTACAGAAGAAAATGACACTGCAAAAATTGGAAGAAAATTGCCATGAATGTTAGATACTGTAGACTACTACAAAAAATATTTGCTCACATGCCTTGACTTCGATAAGAATTTAAATGACATCTTATATATAATAGGTTATATAAGTTTATAATGAATGACATTGGTGGCGAAACGATGGCACAGCTATAAAGCGTTCGCCTCACACTTCTGAGGACTGAGGTTCAAATCCTAGCCCCGCCTGTGTGGAGTTTGCATGTTCTCCCCGTACCTGTGTGGGTTTTCTCTGGAAACTTCGGTTTCCTCTCACATCCCAAAAAACATGCATTCATTGGGGACTCTAAATTGCCCTGAGGTGTGATTGATTGAGTGTGGCTGTTGTCTGTCTCCATGTGTCCTGTGATTGGCTGGCAACCAGTTCAGGGTGTACCCTGCTTCCTGCGCGTTGACAGCCGGGGTTGGCTCCAGATCTGGATGGATGGACGACATTGGTCTATCCTCTTCAGTAATAATAACTTAACATCTTCTGGAAAGGTTTCCGGCAAGGTTTGGGAGGGTGTTTATGTGAATTAGTGGTAAGTACACTCACGAAGGATGAGAAAGCATGGCTCTCAGTCTTTGCTCTATTTCTTCCAAAAATGTTCTATAGGGTTGAGGTCAGGTTTATCTACACCAAACTCTCTAATCTATGTCTTTATGAACCTTGATTTCTGGAATGATGCACATTCATGTTGGAAAAGGAAGGGGCCATCTTCAAACTGTTCCCACACAGTTGAAAATGACTAAAATATTTGCCTCTGAGCTGAAGTGAAAGGAACGCCATATACATACATACATTTTTTTGATTGTCAAACATGGGCTGAAATATGTGCCATGAGGAATTGAATTTGAAAAACATCATTTGAATTTGGATTAACTGAAGTTTAATAAACTTGAAAGTGAGAGTAAGAATTTTTTTTTTTTACTTGCAATGGAAATTCTAATTATATATGGGTGCTTTATTGTACAATGGAATATCACTTTAAAATCCTTTGTGAGTCACAGCAGGTGAGCAAATACTTTTGGCAATATAGTATACGTTTGTTAGCCTTGGTTGTTGTGTACACATATTTTGGAGATCATTACGGATCAGAATCAGCGCCAGTTGGAGACATTGGACCAGTTTCAGACCCACCCAGCTGATTCTGGCTCATCCTTCAAGGTCAGTCTGCTGACAGCTCTGCAAACAGACACTGAATTCTACCTGCTTACATGTGCAAAGCGTCTAATTCTATAAGGCATCCTTTAAAAAAAAAAAAAACAAACAAAAACAAACAAAAAAAAAAAAAAAACGCTGCTCTGAAGGGGAAAAGCATGCTCAGGAAATAAGAAATCACAATAAGGTCAGATTTCTCATCTCTCCTCTCGCTGCCATGAGTTTGTTTAAACCCTCACGAGTTGTGTGGCTGCTTAACATATGAATGATCAGATTTAATAAAAGCAGCTCTGAAAAGTGGCTGGTGAATATGTGTGAATCTTAAGCGGTTGTTGTGTGATCATGTGCAGATGAGCGCGTGGGAGGAGTGTATGTGTGTGTGCGTGTGTGTGAGAGTGTGTTTGTTGATGCGGCTCACAATTGTAGGTCTGTTTCTTCTGTCCCTTGAAACTGAAAGAAGCCACAGAGTTTGAATTAAAAACAAGCCCAACCCTGGATTTTATTTTATTTATTACATGTGTCACACTGAGGACAAGGCTCTCCAAACATTTGACAGGAGCACAGCCATCTACAAATGCACAGTGGATTTTTATCACCGTAGCAACCAGTCGACTGAATGATGTTGAATCATGTTAAAGACTGCCGATTTGTTTGCAGTTGCCGTGAACAATGATCTTGAGAAGTCAGGAAACTAAGCGAAGTGTACGTGTGTGCAGCGGTGGGAGTCTGAACTTGAAAGACAACAATGGCGTAGAAGAAGAAAAGATTAAAGACTAATCAGTGGATTGAATGAAGAAGAAGGACGAAAGCAATGAGTGCACAACAAACAAACAAACAAAAAAACAAGACGGGAGAAACTGCAATTGAGGATTTCTTGTGAGCCATTATTAAAATGTATTTCAAGGTCCTTATGTAGCATTAAGGATTTAAAAAAAATGTGTTTCAGTTGATAAACATTATTCATCCATCCATTCATTCATTCATCTTCAGTACCGTTTATCCTCACTAGGGTCACGGACATGCTGGGGCATATACCAGCTGACGGAGGTGGGGTACACCCTGGATTGGTCGCCATCCATTGAAAGGGCTCATATAAACAAGCAAGCTTTCCCACTCACATTCACACCTAAGGGCAATTTAGAGTCTTCAATGAATGCGTGTTTTAGGATGTGGGGAGAAACAGGAACACCCAGAGAAAACCCACGCAGCACGAGGCACGAGGAGAACATGCAAACTCCACACAGACGAGGTCAGATTTGAAAGTACAGCATAGTGCTGTATAGCTAAAATTAAATCATTTATCGCTTAAATGAGATGAATGAATGGGATGAGCACTGACCTTCCCATTTTGTGCACGGTGGCCTGAAGCAGGGTTAGTGTGGCTGCCAGGAGGGAGTAGAACAATAATAACATAAATAAATTAGATTTAAAATAAAAAAAAAAACACACACCCACAATCACGTTGTTCATCTGATTATGACAGAATGGGTTTAATTTTGGGAAAAAAAACCCCACAGATTATTAAAGCAATTGTGGGCTTGCTTATTAGTTCTAAGTTTTAATTCAGATGCATCGCATTAAGTCCATGTATACAGCGACGCAAAATTCCCTTATGACCTCGTCTACTCCGCACTCAGGTGAGAGTATAAAGCGTGATTTGCTTGTTCCGTGGGAAATTATGGCCTAAAAATAATTCCAGACACACATTACTAGGTGGAGAATACAGACGTAAACACAATGGTGCTATTTGAAAAATAAAAATAAAAAGACGCCACGACCATGCAAACCACATGACTCAACAGGAAGTGACACTGAACGACAAAGTGTTAGTTTTCCTGCAACATACAATCATAGCTGCTGCCTGGGAGGAAAAAGACGCTTCTGTTTAATCAACAGATGAACAGTGGAATTGATAGAAATGCAGCGTGTGCACGGTTTAATGTCAGTAAACAGCTCCCACTGCTGGCACAGTTGCCGCAGGCGCGTGATTCAGCAACGACATCCACAATCTATCGTTTTATATTAAACTATGCGTCTTTTCATTGGATTTAGATTGCTTTCATTCACTGGAACGCCGATGCAGAGTGAGGAACGGAAGCTCAATAATGCCTATCCAAATGAAATACATTCACAAGCTCGACACCAGATGCTGTTATTTTTGTGCTGATGATGAGTGTATGTGGGTGCTGGTGGTGTGGAATGTGCCATGTCCTGGTCGCAGTGTTCCCTCCTCTCTACCTCACTGAGTGAGTGAGCGAGCATCACACTCTTCCCACTCATTTGTCCTCTACAAACTTCACTCAGCTTCACAGTATAAAAAAAAAAAAAAAAAAAAAAAGACTCTTGAAGGTCATGTAGTTTTGTTGCATGATGTACCCAAAATAATAGGGTTAGTTAAAAACTCTCCTGTAAAACACACTGATCAGCCATGGTGGTATGAGCTGTATAAAAATGAGTGTAAAACACAATACAACCAGTTTTATCGGTTAGAAATGACACAATGTTTATTATTGTACTTGAATATAGTGGTATTGAGCTGGTGGCATTTTCTGGAACCAGAATTTATTTCAGGTGGGAGTAAAGATCACTTTTAGGGGGGCTAAGCCAATAAAACTTTGGGATTCAACTATAACGCAATTCATTCATTCATCAATCCCTTTTCCGAGCCACTTATCCTCACAAGGCTCACGTGTCTGGAGTCTATCCCAGCTATCAACGGGCATTAGGTGGGCTACACCATGATCAGGTTTCCAGCCAATTGCAGGGACCATGGAGACAGACAACAGCCGCACTCTGAATCACACCTAAGGGCTATTTAGAGTTTACGATGAATGCATGTTTTTGGGATGTGGGAGGAAACCGGAGTGTCCGGAGAAAACCCACGCAGACAGGGGGAGAACATTCAAACTCCACACAGGCGGGGCCAGGATTGAACCCGGATCCTCAGAAGTGTGAGGCCAATGCTCAAACCAGTTTCATCACCGTGGCGCCCAATAATACCAAATACTGTGTGTATATGTGTGTGTGTATATGTATATATATATATTTTTTTTGGGGGGGGGAGCAGTAATAAGTTATTCTCAAATATAATTTTAAATCCTAATTATTTTCTCCCCACTCTCCAATTTTTTTTTCACTTGCTCTTCTCTCTTCATGACTGACTGACAATAACGGATAAAATTAGCTTTAATTTGTCTTTTGTGGTATGACTGTTTTCTTTCTTGAACTTAGTTTGTCACAGACGTATTTCAAATAGAAGTAGTTGGTTGTCTCTTACCATACATGCAACCCTTTTACCGGACCCTTTTTAGCTATCTAGAAAGAAAATTAGCTAGCTACATGACTTTATAGACAAACTAATTGCTCTGGACTGACCTAAGGTAAGTCCTCTTCTATTTTTTTTAACATCCTTAGCCGTAATGGAGTGTCACTCAAAGTAAAGCAACCTTGTAACTCATACATCAGAAAGATATAGAATATTAAAGTTTCTGTCTTTTTCATTTTACAGTCAAGTGTGTCGTTTTCAGTTAGCATTGCAGCTAAAAAAACTTGGATGTATTCTTGAGCAAAAAGTAACATTAGCATTGATTTGAAACTCTGTTACTGTAATTATGGTAGCACTAAAATTGACTTAGCTACAAAAAGAAAAAGCCATATACACACACACAAATAAAATGGTCTGTTATTACAAAAAGCCTAAATTGTCTTCCATTTTTTGAGTGACCCATGTACTGCATCAGGATTGGGGGAAGTACCACTAGAGGTCAGCACAGGCAGGATTTTAATGGCGGTGCAATAAAAGCCAACCATCTGTGTCAGCCTCTAACTGGACAGCATCCTGATGCTTTTCATTAAAAATGAACACAGTCGACCAGTATGCATGGGCTTAAATGGTTTCTTTGAATGGACCCCGGTTTCCTCTCACAAATTATGTGTGAAATTTGCTCAAGACTAAATTGTCAAGAAGAGCAGCACGGTGGAGCAACTGGTTTGAGCATCGGTCTCACAGTTATGACGACTGGGTTACAAATTTTGCCCCCGCCTGTGTGGCGTTTTCACGTTCTCCCCGTGCCTGCGTGGGTTTTCTCTGGGCACTCCGGTTTCCTCCCACATCCCCAAAACATGCATTAATCGGAGACTCTAAATTGCCCCTAGGCGTGATTGTGAGTGCGTCTGGTTGTTTGCCTCTTTGTGCCCCGCGATTGGCTGGCAACCAGTTCAGGGTGTACCCTGCCTCCTGCCCATTGACAGGTGGGATATGCTCCAGCACTCCCACGACCCTTGTGAGGATAAGCGGCTCAGAAAATGGATGGATGGACTTTCTGATAGGTTATGGTAGCACCATCACAGGCCCCCTACTCTTTGATGCGGGCCCTAACCCTGACAGAAATCATCACGCAAGTCATACAGGTAGAAAAAAAAAAAGTGGGAGAAAGAAAGAAAACCGTAACGAGGCTCAATAGAGCAACATGCTACTAAGCGACAATGACCCCGTCCAACATGAAATCCTTGACAGGCCTGTGAGAGTAACACATCCATAAGCCCCAAATCTCTTTAATACAACACCCATTAGGAAAGTGCTGAGCTCTTCAACTGCTAAGACGCTTCAGCACTCAGCATTCACAGTCTGTGCTCTACATACCAACGACACTTGAGCCTGTATGAACATCAAATGATATATTTACGGACTCATTTGAATTGCTGCAACATCCTACGCAAAACAATTGCTATATAATCAGAAGCACACATAATACATGTACGAGAAGTTATTAGTCACACTGGGGCCCGGATTGCGAACACAATACAGATGTTCAACTTTGCAAATACGTGTTTGTTTGTTTGTTTTTTTTTTACTACACGTGCTATTCAATTTTTTTTTTTTTAAGGTATTGGGGTTATACAGTAAGCAGCAGCCCTGTGGACTTGAGGTTCGCAGTAGTTAACTTAACAACGCTGCGGTTCCAGGCGGCGCTGTGATGGCACACGAGCCGAAGAACATGTTCATTCGGCATTGTGTGCTATTGTTATCTGCTGTTCTTCCCGTACATGTATATTTATCGTATGATGATTTCACGATTATTTATTGTGGCATTTGGTTGTACAAATGGTTCAGGCAGTGGCAAGATTTTCTTTGGCTTTCCAAGTGAGAAAGAAATACGTGCCCAGTGGATAAGGAAAGTATTTTGACGGGAAAAAAAAAATGTGCTTAGCTATGGGCGCCTGGCAAGCCTTCCAAAGTCTGTGGGGATCATTTCGATGCGGCGTGTTTTGAGAAAGACTTAGCAGAATTATTGGTTACACAGGTGTTGGTAGGCAGAGGCTGAAACCAGCCGCGGGGCCAACTGTTGTTCCTACGGCCATCGGGATCGCAACCGCCTGCAAGAGAACTAAATCTCACAGCCGCCGTGGTGGTGCAGCGGCAACACGGTGAGGTTTTCCTTGTCCAGTACAGTATATACTTCCCGCTCACATTCACACCTATGCGCAATTTAGGCTCTAAAATTAACCTACCATGCACGTTTTTGGGATGTGACGTACTCGGGGGAAACCCAGGGCGAGAACTTGGAAACTCCCATCGAGTGAGCAGGTATTTGAACCCGGGTTCTCAGAAATGTGAGACAGATGTGCAAACCAGTTTCCTACCATGCCGCCATCAAGAAAGGGAAAAAACATTTGTTCAATATTTTATTTGAACTTCATTCATTTATATTTATTACAAAATGTTCTCTCTATGTAAAACTATTTATTATCTGTAAAATGTTTTGTGTGACTATTTTTTGAGTGTTTCTTTTCCAGACTGGAACAAATTAATTGCATTTGCACTATTTCCAGAGGAAATACTGCGTTGAGTTGGTTCAGTTTTACTCAAACCTTCCGGAAAAGATGAATCATGAAATCCAAGGTTTCACTGTATTTCTATCCTCACGATTCAGTGGGTTGAAGTTAATCAATACATTTCGGTGTAAAATGTCCGTTACGTTTGTTTGAAACAATTGTTAAACAGCTCTATGTAATACTTTAATCGACTGATGAGTGGTCAGTTCTGTTTGCAGTGACGGCTGGATTAGATATTAAACATGGCCTAAATCACTTTCTGCTGACGGATTTGGAAAGTGATAATCCAAGTGGTGTCTTTTAAAAGGCTGCGCATCGCCACCGGGGTCCAATTGTAGCCAGGTCCGTCTCCGTCACTTTCCTTAACAGCCAGAAGAAACACCACAGAAGGGCTGATCGCAACTGCCAACTGCAAGCATGAACGGCACAGAGGGACCTTATTTTTATATTCCTATGGTTAACACCACCGGTGTTGTCCGGAGTCCTTATGAATACCCTCAGTACTACCTTGTCAACCCAGCAGCCTACGCCGCTCTGGGGGCCTACATGTTCTTCCTCATCCTGCTTGGCTTCCCCATCAACTTCCTCACTCTCTACGTCACCATCGAACACAAGAAGCTGCGGACCCCTCTAAACTACATCCTGCTGAACCTGGCGGTGGCTAACCTCTTCATGGTGTTCGGAGGATTCACCACAACCATGTACACCTCCATGCACGGCTACTTTGTGCTCGGGCGTCTGGGCTGCAATCTGGAAGGATTCTTTGCTACCCTCGGTGGTGAAATCGCGCTCTGGTCCCTGGTGGTCCTGGCGATAGAGAGGTGGGTGGTGGTCTGCAAGCCCATCAGCAACTTCCGTTTCGGAGAGAACCACGCAATCATGGGTTTGGCCTTCACCTGGATAATGGCCGCTGCTTGCGCTGTGCCTCCCCTTGTCGGCTGGTCCCGTTACATCCCCGAGGGCATGCAGTGCTCGTGCGGAGTCGACTACTACACTCGAGCTGAGGGTTTCAACAACGAGTCCTTTGTGGTCTACATGTTCGTCTGCCACTTTCTCGCTCCGCTGACCATCGTGTTCTTCTGCTACGGCCGTCTGCTTTGCGCTGTCAAGGAGGCCGCCGCCGCTCAGCAGGAGTCCGAGACCACCCAGAGGGCTGAGAGGGAAGTCACCCGCATGGTTGTGCTCATGGTCATCGCTTTCCTGGTGTGTTGGTTGCCCTATGCCGGCGTAGCCTGGTGGATCTTCACTCACCAGGGTGCCGAGTTTGGACCAGTCTTCATGACCATCCCGGCTTTCTTCGCCAAGAGCTCCTCCATCTACAACCCGATGATCTACATCTGCATGAACAAGCAGTTTCGCCACTGCATGATCACCACCCTGTGCTGCGGGAAGAATCCCTTCGAAGAAGAGGAGGGCGCTTCCACCACGGCCTCCAAAACCGAGGCCTCCTCAGTTTCCTCCAGCTCCGTCTCCCCTGCGTAAAGGGCCGTCAAACCCGTGCAACACCATCTCCTATCCACGAAGACGACACGACTGAAGGCAACTTCCTTTTTGTATTTGTACAAACAAGTTGGCTCAACCTAAAGACAGTTGCAGGAAAGATCAGCCCATTGCAGAGTTGTTCCTGTATGTACAGAATATCCAACACAACTATCTATGATATCGTTTCCCTTAGAGTGAGGGAAAAGTGTAATTCTTTATCAGTTGGATCCTATATGGTACTGGCTTATCTTTGAATGTAGACGCATGTAATCAAGGCAACGTAAAATAAAACGCACTTTGCAAATGACACACCATGTTTATGGTTTACTTATGATTGGAATTGATGAACACAAATGATGGTGTAGCAAATTGTTCAAATAAATAAATAAAGGTGAGTGCTATATTCCGAATCCATTTGTCTTGAGTCAATTTTGAGGGCGCTCACTGCTTATGAATTCAAGACCTGTAATTTTCCTTTGGAGTTGCATCTCAACACGCTCGTAGGTCACCCTGGATTTAGAACTTGTTCTGGGTGGAGGATTATGGTATTATTAATTGTTACTCAAAATACAGTACATGACTCAACACTGCTTATCACATGACAAGTATGAATGTCATACACTGAAGTTACACAAGGACTTTCATCATACAATTACACAAGGGCCTATCAATAATAGAAAGTCATCCTTGGACAAAATATAAACAATACACAAATATAACCAACAACATTCACAATGATAATGCTTATTAGTATTATTTAATACGTACTAGGAGGTAGCGATACGATTCAAATTCAAGTTCTAGGTAGCGCTTTATGCGATGCTGGAGCATTATGACCTTCTGGTGTTGCCATAGCAACCATCGATGAAACGAATCTGTCATGGAATACAGATGTGCTCCTTGAGCTTTTTTTCCCCCCACCTGTTTTCTTTAATTGGACATACAGAACATACAGTACCTACCGGCCTGGAAAGACAGTAGAAATATATTATTGTGGACAGCATAAGTGCTCCTGAAAATTTTGCGTAAAATATGTGCTCAACAACAAACGAAACCGAAGCAAGAGCCAAGCCATCTTGGTGGCGTACCAATAATTATTTCACAAATGGGTGAACTGTGCGGCACGAATTACAAATGTTTGGCACTGTCTGAAGCAAATGTGGCGGCTGACAGCCCGCGTCTCAAATTTCCAGTGCTTTGAAGGAAAGATTTTATTTGCTGGAAACTGTGAGCCGCTTTCACCAAGTGTCAATCATCTGGGAAAAAGTAGGACCGTGCGTATTCGAACATACTGCCGTGTGACCACCGCGACTCAACTGACAAAACGAACATCTGCATGGAGACATTAGGGAAACTGGCAAAAGTAATGAAAAGATGTCGCTTTGAATTTTTATGGAAAACTTTATTTTGATAATAAAAATAGCATTCACAGACTTCTTTTAATAGCTACATATACAGTGTAATCCATCTCAAGGAAAGAAGCTGGATAAGTCCACATGTACTTGTACTTAGACTAATGTTATATATAGCTTTATGGATCAAATAAAGCTATGAACAATGTAATATTTATATATGCATAGTTTTATAAAAGAAAAAAAAATGGCCCATATACATGTACTGCTCTTCTCAACAAATACACAGTCTGGAGCACATTGCAAGAAATAATGCTTGAAGAACACAGACTGCATACAAGTGCTTTATAATACAAAGGCAGGCTAACCATCGAGAGATTCAAACGAACAAACATCTTCTGATCAAACGACGTCTTTCATTCCAAAAGGTCTTTACATACTGTACCTGATCCAGAGTAAATCAACATAGTTCCCATAAATCACCAGGTCCATTCAGAGATAAAAACACAACACCACATTCCTCACTGCTGAGGTTGATGATAAATTTCTCTTTTGTACATGAAAAAGGCAACATTTTCATTCATCCACAGGTTCCTAATAATCATATAGGAAAAATCTTTACAGGAGACGGCCAAGAGGTGAACATCAAAAACGTATTTGTTTTTTTCCATTTCCATTTTAGCTGAAAAATATAATCGCGTATAATCGAGCTTTGCTAACATGTAACCAAGGTCAACTCAAGATGACAACATGGGAGGCTGCCTTGTCTTGTCCAGAGTTCGGAATCAACCGCCCACGCTGCATTCTAATCTTCCGCAAGGTTGCTGTTGGAACGCATTGTGAGATCGGCAGAAATGACAGCAGCTGACAACGAGCCCCCCCCCCTCCCCCACCCCAGAAGGTCACACATGGCCAAGAGTCGATATGTCTAAATGGTGGCCACGCGTTTTCAGTCTTCTTGGGGTTTTTCTCCAAGTTGCCTCGCTAGAGGGTTGGACAAACCAAAATCTCTCCATTCTCCAGATTCAATTTGGATTCAGTTTTTGCCGACTTGCCTTTTGAGACAGCGAGTTTGAACTCAATCTCATCCTCGTCTCAGATAAACCCACACGAGACACAAACACGCCGATTAGTAGCCTTCGTATTTGTTGTGAAACAAACAATCACATACAAAACATGTTAAAAGTCAGCAGTTAGATTCCAGTGGCGCGACAAACGTGGCTCAGCGGGGCAGATTTGTGGTCTCCTGTACTAGAAGTCGTATCACAAGAAATGTGTAGACTCCCACACACAGAGTGTAAATGCACTGGAATTAGTAGAAAGCAACTTATGTATTCTCATTTAAAAGGGGGTTGTGATTATAGTCAGGATTTTTATTTAATTAAGACGCTGCGGTCACTTTGAAGTATTGGCAAATTATATGGAGTATTTGTGGGTGTTTCGCAACTACCGACTCATGTTGCCAGAACACTTGAGTCTGGAATTATAAACAGGTTGTGTTTACTTTACAAAAGAATACGTTGTAGACTTGCTGAACGTCACTAATGAAGGACGTCAACTTGTTTGAGGAGCGAGGTCGGAGGTGGTGGTGGCTAAGGGCAGCACTAACATGTACTGTGCAGTCACAGGGCCTAATTTGTATTGGTTAATACGAACAATACGATCTTATTAGAAAAACTGGCAAAGTTCAACTTTAATTCTTGCATGCATCTTGCACATGGATAATACACTTTGTTCCTCTTTCATTCATTTTTGCTCGTGAATGAGACAATCTGTGGAAGCTTCAAACTTTAGCGTTCATCATTTCTGCTATATGGGCATCACGCCCCCACCTCCCCCATATCACTAGTTTGATTACTTCAAATGGGAACTAAGGTTTTTTTTTAGAAGGGCACGTGTTTTTTTTTTTTTTAATTTTTAAGTAACAATTCAATAAGCATGCTTCTCCAACATACACTACAGTACTTCTTTAGGAATGAACCAAACTCACTCAATATATGTGCCAAATTAAATGAAAAAAAAAAACGTCCATCAGACACATGAAAGAAATAAATGATCTATAAAATCAGCATTCTACTTTACCTCCAGTTGTACGATTTTGAACGTTGCCCACTTTGATTTTCACAGTTCTTGTAAGCCATTGGTGAATTGTGCTATCATTTGTTCAATAAATCAAGAGGTTGGGAAAAATGCACAACTTGGATGCATGTCTCGTACTGTGTGTGGAAAGAAACAAAACATTTAGATTGCGCAATGCAGATAAAAAGCAAAATCATCGATTTCATACGCAGGCTCAAAATACTTCTACTACAGTACAACAATCGGTTATGAGCAACGTGACAATGACAAAACAACCAGTGTGAGCTGCTGGGATTGTACTCCTGCTGTTTTAGGAATCTCTGGATGGGACAGCAAGAAGTTAAGTCAATCAAAAAAAACCCCAAAACATTCAGATCTTCATGAGTCCAATTCCAGTGCACAGTAACCATACCGATTAGGGGAGCGTCTACTCCGCTCTAGATGCTGAGGTCTTTGGGGCTTTCTTTATACACCTTTCTCTTGGGCTCAGGGAGCTGGTTTGGGCTTTGGCAAACGGTGTTATTGTGGTGGCCCGTGTTCTTGTATGCATCACTGTTCTTCATCATGCTATAGTATTCTTTTAGTTTGGGTGCTGCTGCATAGTTCTGCTCGTCCCGGCTGTAGTTGCTCTCAGGGGAAGAGTCCCGCTTCGCTCGGTACCGTCTCTCTGGTGTTCCGTTCATCCGGTATTGCTCTGAGGAAGAGGCTCGTAACAAGTTGCCATTCTTGCTGGCTCCATCGTATGTGCCGCTCCTGGAAAGAGACGAGGACTCTCCGCTGTTGTTGCTGGAGTGCTCAGGGGCGGTGGCCTCCCTGACTCGCCCGCTCATCTGAGAGTGTTTGAGGATCCTTCGTTCATGGAACTTGCGCTCAGGGGCGATGGTAACGAATCCTCCGTCGTCATACTCCTTCTCGGGCGTACGATCCCTTTGCATTCGCTCCACCCTGCGATCCATCGACTTGGCCCTTCTACGGTCGGGGGAGGAGGCGCGCTTTCGTGTTGGCGAGCGATCGAGGGAGCCGCGGCGCTGGATGTGAAACCTCCCGTCCAGAGTCGAGCTGCTGTTTGAGAGTCCTTGGCCCCTGAGTTTCTGGGCTGCTGCTGCAGCCTTCTTCCCCGAGTTGTCCTTCCTCAGAGTCTTTAGGAGCTTGGCGATGCCACTTTCAGACTCAGACTTTTTGACTTTTCGCCCTCGGATTTTCTTGTTGCCACTGCTACCGTTGCTGTTGTTTGGAGACGGTTGTCTGGGGTTACTATGACTGTGATTTTTATTCCAGGTGTGGTGAAGGTGAGGGTTAAAATTTCGGTCTTGGTAGTCCATCTGATCTGACCCAATCCGGTCCCTGTTCCTGTCTCGGCCGCGCCCAGCTTCCTCCTGGCGTGATGGTGTGTGAAGGTCTGGTGGATATCTGGACTGCAACAAGGTGTGATATCGGCTGTTGGGTGGCAGCGTTCTCACTTCCGAAGTGTTTTGTGCCCCGAGTGTGGGAGTGTACCTGTCATTGCTGCCGTCTGAAGGAGAGGACAAACAAAGATGGTTAAAAAAAGCGACAGACATCCGATGTGAATGTTACTGTAAATTTTGGTGACGTGAGTTTGGTGACAAAGCCACTGGGCGGGGATTTAAAGCAACTCATGCACACGTGCTCCATTGTATGCAGCATTCATTTGCAGCTTTGGTTCTCACTGAAGCACAAACATATTTTTCACATATATACTGTACATGGAGGGTCAACTGAAGTGACTCATCGCTTCAATAGATTTTGCATCCGGGACTGCAGGTGAGAAACAAGGTGATTTCAGCAACAAAAGCGAGTGAACATAGGCAAGTGTGGGGCAAGGGGGGGTTATCAATGAAACCGCAGCCACCTGAGGGAGCATTCAAAACAATAGGGTGATGCATCATTGGGACCAACAAACAGGAAAAAAAAAATAATTAATGCGGTTCAGAAAGATGAGTCAAGTTTCTATGCGAGCAGAATGTGATGAGTGCTGGCATTAAGTTAGTCCTGGTCCTTTTCACAGCTGCATTGATATGGTACAGTGAAAAAGCATCCCCCCCCTCCCCCCTATTTCTGTTTTGTTTTCTATCACACAGAACGGTTTCCAATCATCAAACCATTTTTAATATCACTCAGAGACGACCCAAGGAAACACAATGCAGTTTTTTAATAACAAAAAAAAAAAAAAAAAACCTTTGTGACCCTCAGTGAAAAAGTAATTGCCCCTTGAACCTAATAATGGGTTGTGCCACCCTTGGCATCAATAACTGAAATCAAGCATTTGTGATAGTTGATGATGAGTCGTTCAGATTGCTCTAGAGGAATTTTGTCCCACTGTTCTTTGCAGAATTGTTTCAACTTTGCCATATTGGAGGGTTTTCTAGCACAAATGGCCCATTTAAGGTCACACCACAGCATCTCAAATGGATTTAAATCTGGACTCTGACTTGAGGGCACAAACTGATGGCTGGACGTTCTTTAGGATTTCCCCGTACAAAGCAGAATTCATTGTTCCATCAATCACAGCAAGTTGTGCTGGTCCTGAGGCAGCAAAGCAGCCCTAGACATCACACCGCCAACATCATGCTTCACTGTTGGCTAAATGTTCTTTTTATCAAATGCTGTGCCATTTTTACACCAGATGTAAAGGGCTACAGAACTTCAAAAAAGTTTATTTTATCGACTTGTCAGTCCACAAAATGTTTTTGCAAAAATCTTGAAGATCATGAAATTGTTTGGCAAATGTGGGATGAGTCTTTGTATTCTTTGCTGACAGATGCAATTTTCACCTGGGAACAATGGATGACATTTTTGGCCAGTGTCTTTCTTGTGTTAGCCTTAACTGAGGTGCAGGTCTTTCGATGTTGTTTGAGGTTCTATTGTGACCTCCTGGTCGAGTCATTGTCGCACTCTTGGAGTAGTTTTAGTTAGTCGTCCACTCCTGGTAAGGTTTGCTACTGTTCCTAGTTTCCTCTGTTTGCGGATAAATGGTCTGACAGTGGTTCGCTGGAGCCCCAAAGCCATGGAAATGACTTTGTAACATTTTCCAGACTCACATTTCCCAAATGTGTGGTTAGTCACAGTGAATTTGTAATTTAATTCAACGATTACTTTTTCACAGTGGTTCAGAACGGTTTGGATTTTTTTAGGGCCTTAATACATTTGTCAATTGTAATCTGCATATTCTAACTCTTTGGGTTGTCTCTGAGTGATATTAAAATTCGTTTGATGATGTGAAACCTTTTTGTGTGCCGGTTATGCAAAAAAAAAAAAGAAAGAAAGAAATTAGGAGGCGGGCAAATACTATTTCACGCACGGCATGTATGTTTGTGTGTGTATATATATATATATATATAATATATATATATATATATATATATAGACACTTCACTTTGTCAACACTTCACTGCACATACACACAAGGAAGGATGCAGGTTGGGATGAGATGAAGGAGGGGTGGGAAGAAGCAAAAAAAGAAAGATGACAGGGTAGGGTTAAGTACAGCATATCATGACAGACTGCTGGCTACAAACCGTGGTCTGATTTTGGCCCATTAGGTAGAAACAGGGCTCTCCCATCTTGTCATTCCTCATTGTACCAACAGCGAGATGAGGAGCCATCATCGCTGGAGAAGGGAGGAAGAGCCCAGGAACAAGCAATAGGGCAGAGACCAAGAGAGAGAAAGCAAGAGGAGAGGAGAAAACAAATAAACGACGGGACAGTTTATCCGAAGAAGCAGTATTCCGCAAAAGACAATATTGTTATAAATTTATACTGTTATACTATCACCGCAGATGATAAATACATTCTAAAAATAAATCAGAGAAATACAACAGAAACCATGACAGGAACAATCCATCAGATTAAGCTTTTGAACAGATACCCGATAGTTGTAAAACAATGATGGGACAGACAGTAAAGGCTATAAATTATTCATAACATTTGTGTCCAATGTTTCTTCATTTAGGCAAATTTCTCAACAGACCCTTCTTCTGGTTAAACGATCATTGGATCAAAATGTGTTTCCTCTAACCGTTTACAGCCATACAAAAATAATTAGAAACCAGACAAGAAACACGTGGCCACAACTTCCAATTTTGGACGGTTCATTCCAGAAGTTTTATGTTGTGCACATGATACACAGAATCGAGAGATCAGGTGAAAATTGAGACCTGGGACTCAAGTTCTCTCTCTGCCATTTCATTTCAGGTATTATTCACAGTCAATAGCTAACATTTTAAGGTGGCAAAAATGAGCTTGATATTGGAGCCCCAAAAAATTGAGAAAGGATTCAGAGTTGAGAAAAATGGAAACCTACCATACTCGGGTACAGATCCATCCCCACGTTTCAAGACAAGCCGTGCCCACCGCCCTCCGTTTTTGATCAGTTCAATGGCACGTGAATGCTTCATGTTCTTTGTGCTCTCGCCATTAATCTCCAAGATCTCGTCTCCCACCTAGACCACAGGAATATTCTCACTGTGAGCAATTACACGTGAATAGAAAAGTAATGATAAGATTACTTTTAGGATGTTTCATACCCTCATCTTGCCATTCCTGACTGCAGCTCCGTCTTCTGCCAGTCTCAACACGTAAAGGTCCATGTTGTACTCCCGCCCTCCCCTCAGGCTAAAACCAAAACCTTTGCTGTCACGTTCAAGGTCCACTGAGTAGAACTCATTGTCCTGCAAGCAACAAAGTAAGGAAAAAAAAAAGAGTGGAGTGTAAAAGCCACAGCACACTGCAATATCCAGGAATAATAGACCCGACTGAACGTGCCAAATGTGAGTGGCAGTGCCAATCGCATATGAATGTTATGTAATCAAAATAATCATATGAGCAGTGTGAAGCTCAATCAGCTACGTTTTCAAGATGCCCCCAGCAGTCAAGGCATGCTCGCTTCAGGGCATTGTGGATGAAACGGGACTGATGTGAGATGGGATGGGACAAACATGGCAGGCTGTGATTGGGGAGATTTTTTTAAACTGTCCAAAAAAATTGCCCTGGCAGTTTCAGTGCAGATAAGAAACCTAGTCGGCCATTAAAAAAAAAAAAAAAAAACATCAGAAAATCTGACAGTATGTAGTAGGGCGTACAAAAACTTGCAGGCGAGTGTGAAGCATATTTTTCCACGACTCTCACACTTACTGCCTACAACTCTTCTAAAGCTTAAACATGTCTTTTTTTTTTTTTTTTTTTAAATCTATGTGCCTGCCATCCCATACCAGTTCAGACTTAATGTTGAATGTGTTACAGAGCAAGACAGTGACAGAAAGAAAGCGAGGGCAAGAGGGGGAGGGACAAAGAGACTCAGCTGAACGGACCCCTCCCTTATTGACCAGCTGCCACTGACTAAAACCACGAGTTGCTTCTCTGAATAATCAAATATTTATGTATTGGTTAGCATTAATTCCTACTGTTAACTACTTTCCCTTGTGCATTATCATTTCTATCACAATTACTTGAACGTTATATAGGATTTTGGTGACATGCAGAGAATATGCAATAGCCTTCCTTTAATTGTTTTTTTTTTTTTTTTAGTGCGATAAACTCATATTTAAAATGAAATTTAAATATGTATTCTCACCTGTGATGTTTGTGATGGTGGAGGAGGAGGAACGCCTTTCGACTTGGAATTATTCCTTCAAATACATATCAGAACAGTATATAGATGAAAAAAAAAAATCTAGAAATAAAATAGTTTTTGGGATAAATATTACATGTGCACCTACCGAGACTCTTTGGACTGTTGAGGAGTGTGCGTGGTGGTGATAGTTGCGATCTTCTCAGCATTGGTCAACAGAGAAGCATTGGAAGACTCTAGGGAGGAAAACAAATTCAACACAATGAATAAATATCTAAAATTTCCATTATCCAAGCCGCTCATACTCACAAGGGTCACAGGAAAGCTAAAGCCTATCCCAGCTAGCGTCGGGCGAAAGGTGGACTACACCCTGAACTGGTCGCCCGTCAGCCGCAGGGCAAATATCGACACTATCATTGAGTGAGAATCGATCCCACGCTGCCCACACCAAAGTCAGGCATGTGTAACACTACACCATCAGTGACTTCACATCCAGAATGTACTGTGTATGACTATATCGGTAGATGGATTTAGAGAAGTGCCCCGCTAAATGTGACCCTAAATGTACCTTTCGTAAAATTGCTGATATTCTTTCCTCGTTTAAGATACAAAGAAGAGATCAACAATTTGTCTTTGAAATCCTTGCAAATTGGCATAAAAATACCAAAATATACTGCAAGCACTCATCTGAGGTACAAGAAAAGGAATAACATAGATACAGCTGGGGGAACTTGACCTTATTCACAGTCAAAGATTCATAAGGCCGGATTTACTGAGAACCCAAAAAGTGGGTCCTAAATTGTGTGTCTGCGATTGTGACCAGTTCAGGCTGCAGCCCACCTCCAGAATCAGATGGGATACGCTCCGGCATGCCCGGGACCGCAGTGAGGACAACCAGTACTGAAAATGATTGAATGAATGAATTGCGTGTTCCTTCAACAGACTTAAACCACTGTTGGTAGGCAATACTTACTAAGATTAATATCTTTTACTAAGATCCCAAATAGCGGGCGCTAAATTGTGTGCTCATTTACTCTAACAGATTGCGTGCGCTTTAGGCAATAGATGCAAAAGTGCCCTAGACAGGCGGATTTAAGAGAGGATTTTGCACTTAGATTGTGCTGATGGTTTCCACCGTGGAAAATCTGGGAGAACACTGCCAGCGCAAAATGAAGAAGTGATAGCAAATGGGAATGTTAGTGGAAGAGGCAAACAAATATTACATAGTTACAGAAAGTAAATCGTTTGCTCCAATAATCTTGGTGAAGCCAGTAAGCACATAAAAGCCAAGAAGAGTTAAGAAGAGCAAGAAAAAAAAAAAGAGCATTTTTTTTACTTCTATTGCTTTAGTCTATTTGTGCCACCTCTCCCATACTGTGCACTTTCCTGCAATACTGTGAGTCTTCTTACACTACCATGACCTTTCCTACGGTATCGCAATAATTATTGTGCATTAAGATTAATACCGTGATAAAACCGAACCGTGAGGTAGCGATATCGTCACATCCCTGGGATGACTCCTCTTTGTGGCTGGCTCCCAAGTCAGCCCTCGGATCTTTCAGAAGCTCCAAAATTACATTGCTTATAAATATTTCGAGCTACCTTTCATTTTACCCGCACTACGGTTGCACCACTTTGCAGGCTTGTTTGCAGATGCTTTACAGATGGGCTATTTAAGGGCGCAAAATTACCCGACACAATTTGTCTCCCGTCTAAAAAATCTAACCGCATCCACTGAATTAATCAATTTGCTAATATAGAACTCCGGCCTCACTAGGCAGAATGAATAGCATGGCAATCTAGTAGATTTGGCGGACGCAATCATGATTCCACCTGATTAGTAGATCAACTGCAACATCTGTCTGCGCTAATTTTTACATGTGAAAACCTTTAGTATTCCAGGCCCACAGCAAGATATCAAAGTTCACACCAAGGTGAAAAGTGCTCATGCCAGTTTAGAGGAGCAGGAGTGCCCTTTCCAACCCGCGATCCATGAATAAGTGATGTGCTGCTGGATTAGGACACATCTACGTAAGGCTCCAAGCCAAAGTCTTACCATCACCGGGGATGATCCTGAGCGAGACCGTGTTTCCAGCTTCCTTGATCAGGTTGACGATGTCCGAGTGTGATTTGTTGGTGATGGAGCAGCTGTTGACTGCCAATATTCGATCGCCGACTTTCAGCTTGCTGCAGCGATCTGCCGGGCTGCCCTCGATGATGCGCCCTATTTTGTGGGGCATGGCCACACAGGCATTTCCAGCTTTTGTGTCGACAACATGTTCGTTTGTGTGTAAATTGGTTGATTGGTTGTATGGATTGAGGGAAAAGGAAGGAAAAAGCAGATGGGGGGGGGGAAAATGTATTAATCATCCCCAATCATCTGACCCCAATTTAGCCACAGAAAGAAATCAGATCAACATATTGAAATGATTTTACATGCGAATGAATACAAAAGCAACATTTGTGAGTGATGGGGAAGCCTTTCGTCCGATGCACAAATCAATGCACTGTTAAGCGAACAACCCATTAGAGCCTTTACATTGACAATCTCGTCAAAGCAACATGAAGCCCACAGAGCCTCCCTCTCCATCCAGAGATCAATGAGGACACTAGCTTTATTGCAGTGCACCCCGCCTTAAATACTTTGGGTCTTTGGGCTAATGAGTGGCTCTGGAAAATGTTAGCATTCCCTAGCAGGTCTAGCAGGCGACATATGGAGCCAAATCTTAGAAATGACATTTTAAGGGCAGAGGTAGCAGAAGAAAAATTCTCTTGACCGGAGTGCAACGATCAATATGGTAAACAAACTGTAAACGGACCCTGGGGATATTCGGTCACCACGACTCTCTTACTTGACTCTCCCTCCTCCATTCCTTCCCCTCTTCTCACAATCCTCCATTCTCGCATTCTTTTTGATAACATCTACTGTATATTAAGTCCCTCGACTTAAACTCCCCTTCTGTCTTGTTTGAAAAATAGACTTGTATCCTGTCACACTTTCTAGATAAGATAGGAGCCCTTATGGGAGGTGACATGTATGTATGGATTTAAGACCCTTTTCGCTAAGCACAACACTGAACCCAGGTCACAAGGTGTGTGGGGGGAAAAGATGTCCAAGTGAAGGATGAGCCCTGGTGGGCCTGAAAAGGTTGCATGATATATGGGTGATAGAATCACCTAAAACTTCACTGTTACTCCCAGATCTGAAGAACTCGTCATAAAATCTGTATTTTCTTATTCCTCAGCTTGGGTCACACATGGTTACAATCTATTGGGAATGTGTAAAGCAGGACCCAAAGCAGGTGAAAGTCCATTCATCTTGTGCTCCCGACAGGAGTCAAGGGAAGAGAGAAAAGGGGAAAACCAGAGGGCTCAAAGGCTTTGGTGGTATTTAAACTTGCTTGTTGACGAGCATACACACCGCTGTTATCATAAGTAATGCGTGTATTATCTTTTGCTAAGTAACATGATCATCTCCTGGGATCAGTCAATGCGGCTAACACTCATTGAAGTGTTTTGCAGATGACATATCACACTACATCATCTTAATGGCTAACTATACTAGAGACCTTGGCATGACATTGGGGACAGAGATCCATTATTCACAGATTAAATCAAATCAAATTGGTTCGAGGGCAGATCTACACCAGTTCATCACTGGGTGAGCAACTTTGCGAGTTGCATATTGTTGTTTACTGCCTTGAGTGAACGCAGCTGTGAAGTCAGAATCAGTGATGACGATGTTTGCTGTAAAGCCGCAGCTGGCCTGACCCTGTTGGAATGAGCGCTTCTCATGAAGTGATTTCTAAATCCTTAAGCTCATGATGGAAGGTTTGTGACCTTGGTATTAAGCGCACCCCAGTGAAAAGCCACCTCGTGTTATTCACAAGGGAACGCAACCTGGTAGAGATTGCTGGTGCAAACGTGCTCAGTGCCTCTTTGCTGATTCAAGCAGGGAAGCCTCTGGGGGTGGGTGCAAAAAAAGGATTTTGAAACCCAAATGTTGCAGTAAGCGTATAATAATGCATAATGACGATGAATCACAGAGAAAAGTAATGATTTTCAGAAAGATGACCAAATCGTTAAGGCTGATTAAATTCAAATTAAATCAGGACACCTTTTTGATGTTATATGCATGATAACGAGCTACAAAAACTCACCAAAGGTGGTGCCGGCATCAGGCCTAGAGACGGAGGACACAATGACAAAACCAAAGCCCTCATTTTCTCCACGTTGGATCTCTACGTCATACGGCTGCAGAGAGGCGGGAACCACGGCACTCCCGCTGCCGCCTCCGCCCCCACTGCCGATGCCGCTGGTAGACCCGCTTCCCGAGCTGACTGTGTTGAGAGAGTTCTGGCTCCCTTGTGGGGTCCGCTTGCCTTCCGTCAGGCTGGGTGCCTGAGTGCTGCTGTGGTGGGATGAGGCTGGCGACGGCGGAACGTCCCCGTCCCCTTTCGACACTGGTGATGAGGACAAGAGTACGCATGTTTAGAAAGTCAGAAAAATTACATTGCAAAACATACGTGTCACCAGTTACATCTCTAAAAGTTATTATTGTGCGGACAGAGATTCAAATTCCCTCCTCTCCTGTGTAGAGTGTGGATATTCTTCAAGTACCTACGTAGGTTTTCTTTGGGTACTCCGGTTTTCCTCTCACATCCCAAATTCATGCATTAATTGAAGACTCTAAATTGCCTATAGGTTTCAATGTGAGTGCAAGTGATTGTTTTTATGTGCCCTGCAATTGGTTGGCGACCAGTTCAGGGTGTACCCCGCCTCTCATTCCGAGTTAGCTCGAATAGGCTCCAGCGCTCCCGCAATGCTTGCGTAGCGGAAGATGATTGAATATATGAATGATATAAAATGGGTTCATGTGTGTGTGTGTGTGTGTGTACATGCTTGATGATGCATGTTGTTAATGCTCTGGTGATTAGTCTCTGTGTTGTTCCAGACTACAGTAAATATAGTGCTGTCTCAACTTTAAATGAACTGGTTTATGAAGGATAAGTTCACACCCAAACATTTTTGTAGTACATTAATGTGCTGTGCCTTTAAATGGGGTGGGCTGAAGCTCACCCAGTAAACTCAAGTCGTTGCTTGTAAAACAAGTTAAAACAATTGGCCAAGTGATGGCTCATGCAGTATCTTGTGAAACATGCAGTTTGGGGTACTTGCAAGTCTTGTAAGGAAAGGTTGGGGTTCATTCCTTGCAGGCTTTAAAATATGAGGCAGGCCTCAGTCTCAATCCCCGGGAAATGGCAGGGGCTCACAATGAATGCCCACCTGGGTATCCAGGCATCTTGCGTCTGACCGTGAGGTTAACATGGCCCTGCTTGGCGGCCTGTTGCATCAGCTGCACCACTAACTGGTGTGACTTGCCCACTACCGCTGTGCCGTCCACACAGATTAGCTCGTCACCCGACCGCAGACGTCCGTCCTCGTCTGCTGCGCCATACTTCACTATGTGACCTATGTAGATCTGCAACAATCGAGAAATCAATTGATGAATTGGACTGTTTAGTATTCAATACTTCAAATACACCGTGGAGCCCTTAGTTAATTCCACCAACATTCATAATAGACTGCTTCCTTTTTGTGTGACTTATATTGAAGTCACACTGCAATTAGATAGCTCTCTGTTTTGGAAAGGCATCTCTACAAGAAGTTGGTGTATATCGAATTTTTGTCTGTCAAATATTTTGTCCAGTATAGGACTTGCACTGTGCACATGGGCAAAGTAACGCCAGAATTGAAAACGGCCTTCTCTAAAACATTTCTGGGCTGTCTTAAAGTGAAGAACTTCAGAGAATTAAAAATGAAAATCCGATAAGGAGAAATGGAATTAAAAAAGTGTGGCATAATACTTGAGTTCATATAATGTATCTTGTCACTGATTTTAAATTAGGTTAAATTATTACATTTTCAATGGAATGTACCTCGTATCTTCTCGTAGCATTTTTCCACCTGAGGCACTCTGATGGAAACAAGTCACAAGCTAACACGCACCATTTTTAACAACCCAAAAACTGTACTGTGAGCTACCCTGGCTAAAAAGTGGTCTGAACATAAATCGTTTAAAAAAAAAAAAAAAAAAAAGTGTGAAAAGTGATAAGGGGAAGGAAGTGACTTGAATTTTGTGGAAGAGTGGGAACGACTCGAGTAAATAGAGGGAATGTACTGTATTATTTTAACCAGACTCAAAGTAGATGGATACTTACGGGCTCCCCGGGCTCATTTCCCCCAAGGATACGGAAACCAAAGCCTGTATCCTTCCGCCAAAGGAAAATGTCCTGCTCCTGGCAATCTGGCACTGAAACACAAAGTAAGAGCTATTGTGAAAATTTGCCCAAAAGTTTCAACTGAGTAGTAGATTGGCCATTACAGTAATTATTGAATGCATTTAGCTGCAATTGATAGCGTCTGACTCCTATTTTGTGTAATTAACACATATTCACAGCCCTCTGTGCAATTATTCATCAACATAGTGTGTCTGCTTTGGATTGAAGGCGGGCAGGATCAACAGCTGCTCCTCGCCTAGTTGAGCAAGAGTGGCTCCTTGCATGAAAGCCACAAATGAGGCTACAATCTCACTGTCTGGGACCTCGTCGCATTCACAGATGTGTGCTCGTTACAGATCTCGAATAATTTGCTTACAACGTGTTTCAAGCCTCCACGAATTGCAATGACATGTCACCACAAAACACAGGGAGACAATGTGGAGGTTGGGATTTGTTGTCTGTTCAGTCTGTAAGTGACAGTTGGATGGGAGCTGGTTGGTGGGTGGTGGTGGAGGGAATCAGGCATGGTGGGATATTGGTCCGGTGCCAGTGTCCCTCCCCCTGGGATTGGTTGGGGAGCTTCGGTTAGGCTGGGGACCTCCCTGGGTACTGGCGATTGGGTGGTGTCCCCCTGGCTAGGTCTGCTGCTGAACAGGGTTTCTGGCTTGCCCCCGTTTGCTGGTGGACCACCCTTCCTCGATATGCCGGCTCCCCATCTCTGTACACATGGTGACTCTTGCATGTTATATAGTGTTCATTCACTAATACTAAGTTGGAGCTACATGCTATGGAATTGAATTGATTGTTCTGGGTCGCTAGTAAACAACACAGGTTATACTAACATATTAACTTTTTTTTTGTTTTTTTGTTTTTTACAGGAGTTTAGTTTAGACACTAAAAACAATCCCACGGCAACACTTGTCAGTAGCACTGCCTTGCTTATTTCCCACATGCTACTGAACAATGCAAACTAAAACTAGCAGACAATCCAACAGCTTCTGCCCTCTTGCCATGAACTTATTGACTTGTTCATTTACAATTCTATTGCAACATGCTGCCATTTTTTTGTCTTGAATTTGTTGTCACATTTTTGTCAGGGCAATTATACATGACTCTTGCCCTCGCTATTGTATTCTCACCATGCTGCGCTCTGTTGTTGATCAGTACTGGCCACTCATGTACCTGAATAGCATCTGCAACATTTACACAATCAAGATTGTCCCAGATAATCGCACTACTTACCAGTCACTTTAAACTGAATACATTTCTTGAAGTCTATGAGTCTTTTGCACATTGGTGATTCCACCAGACTATTATTCTAATAGTCATTTTAAACGGGTTGAATTGCTAAAGGACTCTGCATCTTTCTGCACGATCGTCAAAAAAAAAAGATATACTAGCATTATCAGATTCTGAGAAACCTATTATTGCTCAGTGACTGTTTTTTTTTTTCTCTAAATGTCTTCATGTCTGAGAAGTGTTCTCTGTCAATTTAATGAATGTCTGTTGTCATAGGAGAGCGGCTCCAACTACCGGAGACAAATTCCTTTTATTTTTGACATACTCGGGGAACAAAGATGATTCTGATATCTGGCATGTGTGAAGGCATGCCTTTGTATATTTCTTTTACCTTTAAATACAGTTATCCCCATCTTATTCAGTCAGAACACAGTAACCAACTTTTTTTTTCTTATACCATCTACACAATTTTTTTTTTATACTTCAGAACCTATAGAATTGTGTCTCTTTGACAATCTTAGTTGTTCCATTGTGTTCCTCATCCTTCACATTTGACTGTAGATCTCCTCCAGAGGTTACCAAACACATATACCAATCAGACGCATCTTAAAGCAGGTCTTTCTGTGCCCAGTTAATATTTAATCAGCAGCAGTCCTAGATTCCACAGGCAGTGATGATTATTAACCACTCTTGCACTATATACAAAAGTGAGCTTGCATCTATTGGTAACAATCACAAGGAACGAGATAACCCAGCAGACCTTTTGATGGATTAGCTGCAGATTGAATAATGCAATCACATCGAATGGATGTTCTGTTTTAATAATCACACATCGAAAAAAGGCTAAAAAAAAAACAGTAAAGGCTACGACCTATGTCTGCGGCTGTGCACTGCCAAGATCAACTTCAATCTCTTATCTACGCCATGCACAAAATCAGTTGGATCAGTCATTTTTCTGACATTTTCACACAAATACATTTTCTACGGAATTTGCCACATACATACTTTTTTAATGCAGACTTCTCAGCGTATTGACTGAAGTATTTGTTTTCATGGCAAGAACATAAGTACAGTCGTGCCTACAGGTGCAAGTCAAATTTGCGACGCAACCACACTCCTTTGGCTCAAAATCCTTTTTACTTATCGTAATGAATAGAAATCCCAATAATCTTTTCCAGACTTCCCCAAAACCCAACAAGTAAAATCACAATCACAGTTTGTACATCATGATTAATTTAATTGCAGCTCCCTGTGGTGTGCATAACTTGTTAGGGTATGCAAAGGCAAGAAGAGTTTCCCAATTATACTAAGCGACTCAGTGATTACAGTCAAATTAGTCATTTTTCACAGAGGATAAAGAATGCATGCCTGTGAGTATTATCTGTCTACATGTGTTGCCCCATCTTTTGTGTTCAAATGTCAATTGCTTAAAGTGTTATAACATGTTCATGTACGTGTTATTTTTAGTCCCCTTATGAAACCAAAGTTGTAGTTGTTTTAAGTACTGTACATGTATAATTAAAGGTAAAACAAATTTGCCACATGAAGGCTTGTCTCTTGAAAACCTCAGAAAATAGTTTGCTTCTACCTCAAGTCACCAATGTACTGTGCATTCTGCAATCAATCAATCTTTTTCTTTCTTTTCTTTTTTTACAATATCAGTTGGAATTAAAGCTTTCAAGAGGCTTAATTTTCATGATCTGGCTGGTCTTAGTGTTGAAAGAAATAGTGCATGATTATTATGAGCTACCCATATTATATTTATTATACCCATGTTATATTTCAATTTCAAGCGTTGTGTTTTCCATATGTCTTCTATTCTAATAAGATGATCTTCCTGATTTCGAACGCTGCTTCAGTCGTTTCACTTTCCAAAACTACGCTCGCTACCAAACAAAAAGGACCTGCTTCACCGCCTCACAAAGACCAGTAAAGACTGCACGTTCTGGCGCCCTCTACTTCACAGAAACTTGGCTTTGTAAACTCTGACGGAGCTATACTGCTGCACAGCGTCCAACTACACCCAAGTGGAGCGTGAGATGGAGCTATTGGGGAAAACAAAACATAGCGGGATATGCTTTTACGTCATTGAAAAAGGGTGTACTCATGTCACTGAGCTCAACACACACTTAAGCAGCCTGGATTTGGAGTCACAGTTTTTGAACTATGAAACATTGTACTCGCCGTACGGGTTTGCTTCATTCATATTCGCCAGTGGCTACATCCCCTCCAGGCTAATGCAAACACTGCACTGAAAATACAAACCTGAAACCTGAAAATAAATAAATAAACACACACACACACCACACACACACACACACACATTCACCCCTTATTATTGTTGGAGGAGTTTGACAAAGTCAAACTCAACCATAAACTCCCAAAATACAAGCAGGACAATGACTAGTGGACCAATGAAACTAAGAGTTACTCCAGATTGTTCAGACTGCACAGATAGGAGCCTCTTTGAAACTTTAATTGGCAGCCTGTGGATGAATATACAGACACTTTTACAGCCTACATCTACTTCTGTCAAGACGTGTGCACCAACAAGGACATTTCGCCCATTCCATAACAACTAGCTGCGGTTCACTAGCAAACTTCGCCAGGCTAAAGAGGAGGCCCATCAGGGTGGAGACAGATGGAGAAAGAGGCTGATAAAAGAAATTAACATTGCTGAGAGAAATTATGCAGAAAAGCCTGAAAACCAGTTTGCTGCTAATGTCTCTCCATCAGATTGACAAGGAATACAATCACTAAGCAACTACATGCAATCATCTTCCCAATTGACCCCTCCGTAGAAATTGGGTCATCCGCGTCGCTGACCAATCAGAGGCCAGAGATCTGCATAAACCACGCCCCTTGTTGGCGTCCGCTATTACCTCAGACAACATTGCATGGTCCAGTATAGCTTTTGTTAGCGTTTTATCACGTATTTGGGTTCTTTAACAATAGATATGGTTAAGAGGTGTAGTCACGGACTTTGTAATCGTGATGACAGGTATCCTGAAAGGCTAGTTGGTGGAGTTCGATTCGTACCCTTTCCAAAACCGAAGACCCAGTACGAAAAATGTCTTTGATGGATCAAACTTTGTGGAAGACCGCATCATCAACTGAATCCATCTAAAATCAACCGGAACAGAAGACTGAGTACGAAAAATGTCTTTGATGGATCAATCTTTTTGGAAGACCGCATGATCAAGTGAATCCATCAACCGGAACAGATATGTTTGCACGAAGGTAAGCCCCATATTTGATTTTCAATACATGTCTCATATAAATGAATTAGCAGTTCTTCGCTTGCATAACATAGCTACGTGGGAATGATTGACACACTTGATCTGTGTTGAACGATATTTTGCGATGATCTGACTGCACAAACATGTCCCTTTGTTCGCGGCTAATGAGCTAAGCTAAACCGGACTAGCAGTCCTAAAAGCCTTCGACGTGCACCGAGACACCAAGACTGAAGGAAGGATGTTTGAGGACACCAAAGTAGTGATTGTCGTACTCGGTCGGGACTTACGTAGGTTCGGCACTAATTCAAGAATAATTATTGAGGGGAGCGTGTGACGTTAGACAAAGAAAACGAAACAACTCGTAAATCAAGCCTCGCCTTCTTTTCCTTCATACGGCGGTTCACAAACGGCTATACAGATACAAGTACAGATTCTGCACACAAGTGTGATATGTAACACGAAAATAGGGAACTGTCAATGGCTAATTCGTCTTTGGGTTATAATATATTATATTATGTGGCTTCTCGGTCTTCCTCTGACTCTGGAAAGATCTCGCGCTAATATCAATGGTTTCTCCGTCGATATGCATGTAAATACCATTGAAATACCCCTCGCTGAAATACTTGAAGCCCTGCTGTCTGCTTTTCAACGATATTTCACTGTTAGCTAAGAATGCGAGTGAGAAATCAGGTGGTAAATCGGACAGTTTCGCTCTATTCTTTTCTTGCTGCTCCGCCCTTTTTGCTAATTGTTTGTCTGACGTAGGCGCACGTGGTGTGACGTCACTTCAGGAGGCGTGGTTAAGTGCCCTGTACGGTGGGGTCAATTGGGGAACAATAAAGGATTGGCTAATGACTTGAATACGTTCTACTACACATTTGTAAAGGACACAGTCCACACCCAACCAGCCGCACACCTGGCGAATGCCATCACAGCTCTGATCCCCCTTTCTGAACTGACTGTCTTTGAAAAACAAAATATTAACAAAGCCGCAGGGCCAGACAGTGTGTCCCCCTTCTGCTTGAAAGTCTGCGGGGAACAGTTCGCTCAAATTTTCCCACAGATTTTCTATAGCTCCTTGGAACACTGTTAAGTCCAATCCTGCCTCAAATGGTCCACCATCATCCCAGTCCCCAAGAAACTTGCAACTTCAGGACTGAATGACTACAGACCTGTTGTCTTGATATCTGTGGTCATGATGTCTTTTGAAGGACCCCTGCTGGACCACCTGCAGTTTGCCTATTGAGCCAACAGGTCGGTAGATGATGCAGTCAACATGGGACTCCACTTCATCCTGCAACACCTCAACGGTGCAGCGACCTACGCGAGGATCCTATTTGTGGACTTCAGCTATGCTTTCAGCATAATCATCCCTGAACTCACCTCCTCTAAGATTCTCTAGCTCACCATGTCGCCTGCCATCTGGCAGTGGATTTACAGCTTCCTGATGGGCAGGAGACAGCAGGTGAGGCTGAGGGACACCACCTCATCTACATGCACCCCAAGGATGTGTCTACTTTCCGCTACTCTTTTCTCTACACTAACGACCATTTCAATGGACTCGATTCCCAAACTCATGATGTTTGCAGATGACACCACAGTCATCGGTCTCATCAAAGAATGTGAGTCTTCGTGTGGACAGGAAGTGGAGCGGCTTCATCTTTTGTGCAGCCAACACAACCTAGAGGTGAAGACGCAGAAGACAGTAGAGATTATGGACTTTAGTCAACATCCTTTGCGACAACTGCCACTCACGCTGTCCACCTGCCCAGTGTCAACTGTTGAGGCCTTCAAGTTCCTAGGAATTACAGTCTATCAAGACCTGAAGTAGAAGACCAACATCAACTCCATCTTAAAACAGACCCAGCAGAGGTCTTTGAGGCATGCGGCTTCTGATGAACCACAACCTGCCACAAGAGCTGTTGAGACAGTTCTACAGGACAAAATATACTATGGAAAGTCAACGTTGCCGAAAATAATTATCAGTACCCACCCAACCGACTCTGCACGCTGTCAGAACGAAGACTAAATCCTCTCAGACCCTTCACATGGTGATCACCGCCTATTCTAGTTTCTTCCCTCATGTAGGTGCTTTCAACCAATGTAGACTAAAACCAGCAGGCAGTCGACAAACTTCTTACCTCTTGCCATTAAGGTCTTAAACAGTTGACTTACATTGTCATTGCAACAAGCTGCCGATTTTAGATATCTCTGTCAGGAGGATTCTAAATTATTCGTACACTCACTGTGTGATCATGCGGCACTGTTTGCATCATGCGGTTGATAACTACTGAAAGTGTTATGAAACTGCACCATTTGCACAATCATCACTGTACAATATCAGTACACTTTTAGTCACTTTAAACGGCTCTAAATGGTTTGAGGACCGCACCATTTGCACAGTTGCCATTATATCAACATCACCACACTGGTGATACACTTTGATTGCTCAATGACTCTCTATAGTCGTGTTTTTTATGTTTTTTTTTTTTTTTTTTCAAGGATCCTAAATGTATATTTCATTGGGCGGCATGGTGGATCAGCTGGTAAAGCATTGGCTTCACAGTTCTGAGGACCCAGGTTCAATCCCGGCCTCGCCTGTGTGGAGTTTGCATGTTCTTCCCGTCCCTGCGTGGGTTTTCTCCGGGCACTCCGGTTTCCTCCCGCATCCCAAAAACATGCAACATTAATTGGACACTCTAAATTGCCCCTAGGTGTGATTGCAGCTGTTTGTCTGTATGTGCCCTACGATTGGTTGGCAACCAGTTCAGGGTGTACCCAGCCCGTTGACAACTGGAATAAGCTCCAGCACTCCCGCGACCCCCGTGAGGATAAGCGGCTAAGAAAATGGATGGATGGCTATTTCATTGTAGTGGTCATTTGTTGTCATATCAGAGTCGCTCCAACCACAGGAGACAAATTCCTTGTGACTTGTAGCATACTTGGCCAATAAAGCTGATTGTGATTTTGAAATATTTGTTGAAATCACGGATTGCATGCTGCTGATGGAGCCATCAGTTGAAGTCAATTGTGTATCGAACACAAAAGCACACAAATCCCACGACTATGTTCACACAAGTGCGTGCGTGTTTTAAGAGCTCTCTATTCCACACAGATGAGACTACGTTGTGAATCATCCTGCAATAATTTATCAAGCCCACTTGAAACACAAAAGTCACATAGGTCTTTAATATGGCACATTAGTAGCATAAATATTTACACTCAGGGCTACTCACGTCTGCTCTCGTACATACTCCTTGACTGCGCCCAGATTTTAAAAGGATCTGGCTTCTTTTGGAGGGTTAGGGTGCCATCTCCAGTGTCTTGAGGGGGCAAGCCTGGCAGCGGCTGGGTGGGAGCAGGGGTGGGCACCACAGCCTCACTGGGCATAGCAGAGGACGGGTGGCTAGGAGAGTCTGTGTGGGCACTGCGATGGCTGCACACGCTGTGCTGGGAGCTGCTCTGGCTGTCCTTCCTCTCTAACTGGTGCTAAATGCATGAGAAAGAGAGAGAGAGAGAGGGCTAGTAAAAGAGAGGTGAGTGGAGCAAAAAAAAAAAAAAAAAAAAAAAAAACAACACAGAAGATAGGGGCAGAGAGCAAAGTGATAAATGTGCCAGTTCCAGAGTGGACATACAGAAGTGGGAAATGTGGAAAAATCCAAGGTCGTCTCTTTTGTGCAAGAAGCAAGCTCTCACTCAGAATGTTTGCAGTAAATTATTAAAAAAAAATAAAAAAAAAAAACTCGGTCACCATGGTTGCAAGACGAAAACTTGAAAATGTGTGGGGGAAGAGCTATTTTATATGAACCCTAACAATTCTCTTTTTATTGCATAATCAAGATTAGTATCAATGTAAACCTTCATTGTAAGAAATGAAAGAAAAAATACATCTCAGTAGCATGGTGACTGCAATCATGAAAAAGATACTTTACTGTAAAGGGTTTTCATATCAATAAATAAGCTTTTCCACAGAAAATAATTCAAGCATATCATGACTTTCTTATTTGGGCAGCTTTTTCACAAAGTAAGAAAAATATTAAGTATAACATTATTATTCTCATCACCTTCTGTTTGGCTGAAAATTCACGTTCTGAGAAAGTGTGAGATGCGGCAACCATTTTGATATGTCTAATAGGTCAAAATAGTAATAATGAATTCTTTTAACTTAACCTCTGACTGTGCACCTCCTGCATCACAAATCGTTGAAAGCTTTATTAGAATGAACTGAGTAATTTATTGAATATTGATTGCAAAAACCATCGTATGAAATGGATAAAAGATATGAGTCAAAGGCTCAACTGTGTTGCTTGTTGGTGAAGTCAAGAAACTGAACAGTTTTTTTTGCATGAGGCCTGACTACATCCTTGATGGGTTGAGACAGCACAGCTGCTCTTGCATATGGGAGTTTACTTGGAGCTTTTATTTAGATTCCGTCCGTAATGGTGGGTGTGTGGCGACCCCGTGGCGCACACATTGTGAGAGTTCCATGGCATAACACGGGGGCGAGAAATGGGTTTATAGCGTTTCCTCTATGGAAAAAAATACAAAGTGGGAAGGCGACTGATGCGCTTTCTTTCATCCAGCCACAGTGCCATGTGACCACAGTAGGTAACACCAATTGAAAAATAATCCTGAATGGTCCAAAAGTCTGAGAGGGAGCACTTCTAATTCCAATCTTTTCCTTCCACTAAACTGAGAACTGAACCCACCGCCGACCGTACACATCCAGAGGAAAACACCATTGTAGTTGTGTTACCAGGGTGTATTTTATGGTGACAGTTATTTAAAGCAGCAATTACGTCCTTTTGGCTGTCGAGAAATTGTTTTTATTAGATTGAGGTGAGTTGTGAAAATGGGGCATTGTTAGTTCCTCTAAAGCAGTGATTCCCAAACAGTGTGCCGAGGTACATTAGTGTGCCGTGAGCGCTCTTCAGGTGTGCCGTGGGAAGTTATCCAATTTTATGTAATTGCTAAAAAAAATATATATATATATTTATTCAAAGAAATAATGGATCTTTATTCATCTATTTATGTCAGTGAGGCACAATGACAGACAAAAAAAATCCTCACCTATTAGATGGCAGGAAGTACATACAGTAATTAATGGATCCATTTTTGGTGATATTTACTTTTGTTGGTGTGCCGTGGGATTTTTCATTTGTAAAATATGTGCTTTGGCTCTATAAAGGTTGGACATACCTGCTATAAAGGTTCTCTTTCTCTTTATTCTTCACTTTATCTGTCAATACGCTTCTTCTTTGTTCTCTCATTCCATTGTTTTTACCACTCTCTCCATGTGTGCTTTTTAGGGACAGAATATTTGGGAAGTGTCAGTGTGTGTGCTATGTGTAAAACTACTTAAATACAAAAAAATATATATATTAAAAAAAACTGTGTTGATCATTTGCATGTCGTCGCTGTTGGGTAATCCGAGTGTTTCCTATTTTTGTCACAAATCAATACTGATAGGCAGTCACAAGTGTTGAAAACAGCTTGAGATCAACTCTGTTAACTCTCTTCGACACTAACTTTCTGGGAAGTGTCATAATGCCACCTCTTCTTGACTGTGTGGGAGCCGCATGGCATCATATGGTTTTATGATAAACGTCTACATGTTTTAAAAACAAAACAAAAAAAAAACACAATAATTTGGCTACAAACACTTGAGCTGGCCTGTTTTGTTGAAAAGTTGAAATATTTTGTTGCTGAAAGAAACCAGTCAAGCATGATGGTAAGTTAGCATGCAGTTTAATAACTCATTTACTGCCACTGAGCTTTTGGGAGGGCTGAGAGTGAATTAATTTTCACCTATCACACGGTCTAGTCAGCCCGTCGTTTTATTTTTATGGCACCTTATACATTGGAAATACTTTGGAAAGATGACGAAACCACAGCTGTTAGCTTGGAATTTGTCAGGGGCTGGCATTGATTGACATGGCTGGTGGTTTCGCATTATTTCTTAGCTAATTAAATTAGTGGTGACAGGTGATTGTAGGGATTTGCGACGATGTGTGACAGGATATGACAGCAATAAAAGTCATGTGTAATACTAACTTTACTGATTCAAGTGCCTTTTTATCTATTTCTTGAAAAATTGTGGTTTTGGAGATGCGAGGATTGCCCCTGACAGCAATGATATTGTCACGTCACATCTTGTCGAAATAGCACAGACACTCCCATCTGATGGCGATGCCATACTCTCAAATTTGACCCAACAATTGGCGCATCTAAAGCGACATGCGAGAATTTGTTCTCCACTCTGAGGAACGTGTTTCCATAACAAGGGCGCACAATCCTGCATTGGATAAAAGGCTCAGTCAGTTCAGCTGACATTTGAGAGAGACTGAACGTGGACCCTTTGCTTATAGAAAAGTGCCCGCACTCGCCGCCTACAACACTTCTAGAGCTAAGCCACATGTTTAAGTCGCATTACAGTGGCGGCCATGGCATACATGTTTGTAACACTTAATGTTGAAAGCCGGTGTATATTTTTGTGCAATGGGAGTCCATATTTTGGGATGGTTAAGCTGTTGAAAGAAAACTACTAACATGAAACATTTTTTTGAGTGGCAGATTGTGCTCCCCGCACTGACCTAATGTTTGTGGGTTAGATGTGCTCTAACCCCGACACTGACTTTGCGTTTACAGCAAGCCTTTCTCTTTGCATCACGCCTCTCTCAAATCCTCCCTGAGTGGGGGCTGACAGCTGGCTACTGTTGAACTATTCCTACAAGGCTTCGCTTATGTAGTCACTGGACAGCAGCATGGCCCCAGTGGAGGGTTAGCGATAGAAAAGGCACGCAATACAGCAGAAGATAAATAAAAAAGAAGCACAATGGCTGACTTGGAAAGAACAAGTAAAGATGAGCGGTGGTCACAGGACAAAGAAAAATGGTAAGCTGTTGATGCAGAACAGGCGGGAAATAGTTTGATGTCATATCACATCTTTCTGTCTTCTGTTCTTTAAATAGAACACCTCATTCAGGCATGTGTACACACACACACACACACACACACCACACACACACACACACACACACACAACACACACACACACACACACACACACACACACACACACAGGATGGAAATTGTCATACTCACCACCAGCTTTGGGCTCCTCTTGGCTGGCACCACTCCTGCAAAGCAGCGGCATAGAGATAGAGAAATCATTAATGAGCTCTCAACCTGCCACTCTTGATGAGAAACTCCGAGGGCCAAACAGACGGACCCCACTTCCTAAGCTCGACAAAAGGCAAGCCCTTCTCTCACTCCTCTCTGGACGACTCTGCCTGAGCAACAGCGAGCTCCTCGCTGATCTAAGTGATCTCCTCCCCCTGTGCTGATTCCCGCTCCGCTCAGCGCTCTCAGGCACACTACTCGCAAAAGGGCTTCCTGCATTTAACGGGCTGACTGACGGAGAAGCAGCAGCTCAGGATGGCCATGCTCAACCACAGGTCTCCACGTGAACTCAGTAGACCACCCGCCCACCCAGACACCCCAAACACCACAGACTGCTTGTTCACTGACACTGTGAGCTCTCTGAAATGCCTGAGCTTCATATCAAAAGCAAGGCTGAGCCGCAGCCTCACTGTATACTCAACCACATTGCTGATTCCTCTTCATGCCTCAGTTTTGCTCGGCTCCTTTCATTTTATCCCCCTCCTCATCTGCTGTCCCAGTGCTCCCCCTCTCTCATGAAGCAGTTAACATAGAAGATCAATCTCATTTGCGCTGATGAAATATTAATACTATAGGCAGTTGTCAAGGAAGAACATTCGCGTTAGTGTTGAGAACAAGCCACGTTCCCACTTCAATGCATTCAATTTGCACCTAACCCATCTCAGCGAATCACACCTTTTGATTCATATATGCCCTATGAACTGATTGTTTATCCTCCCCATACTAAGAATATTTGTCATTTTTTTTAAAGAACAGTTCACCCTGCTTGTGCTGCTACCGTACTACAATGGACATACGTGTGTGTGTGTGCGACAAAAATAGAAAAATGAATGCATGAATGATATCAAGCAGAATCGAGACAAAGAGTAGCAGTTGTCAAGGGAACAAAACACTTTTTTTCCCCCACTCTCAACACATGATTCCGAGATACTACACCATTGCAGCACTAGTTTAAGTTCTGTGATTTATATGAGCAATTTATACAAATTACCTACGTGTACAAACATCTACCAGATCGTCACAGCAACAACATGCAATCTATTTTAAAGCACTTTCCACTGCACTAGTAAAAAAAAAAAAAAAAAATCATTAAATGTTAAAACTCTCTGTTGCTGCAAAGCCCATCTCTCTACATGATTCATAATTCATCCTTGCTATTTTGCCTCTCTGACTCTCACTACCTCTCTTTCTCCCTCTCCCTCTCTCATCGGATTATGGGATGTTAGCGACTGGAGCAGCTGGAAGCACATAGCTGCTGACAAGCGTACATGCTTGCACATGCGCAAGTGTGTCATTTCCCTCACTGGTTACATATTACAATGTTAGATTTCAATAATAATTAAGCGTTTCCTTATTGTAGGGCAGAAGGGGACCAAGGGGCACGGAATTATATCAGGGAAGGGCGACAGAAACATTCACTTTGAAGCAAGCTCTGGATATGTTCACAGTAATGACAAGATTAAGCAAGACAAAATTAGCAACAGGAACTGGATAGAACTAGCTTACTTAAACAGAACAATGACCATAACATGAATAAAGACTTCTAATGGCTTCACATTACCCTTTGCCACCACGCAGCAACAACAGAATCTCAATGTGATGCAAATCTTTGAATCTGCTTAACGTAAAAGTGTAATTCAGAGTCAATAAAACATTTTTGAGACTAGCTTGCTCGAGCACACAGGCAGATCTGAGGAAGCATTCATAAATACATGCGTGCAACACGCAGTGTGTAACGTCAGCATGGAGGTTGAGAAGTTGCACGGGGCTAAGGGTGATACGCGGCTCCAGTTAGCTCTGGCTCTGGTCCCTTATTCCGATTTAAAACGATTCTCAATTTTCATTCTTTTAAGAGGACTGGGTCAAAAAAGTTGACATGGTTTAAATAGAAGGTGTCTAATTATGAACATCCTTTTTCTTAGCAGCACTCAGCACAGACTAAAACAAGTATCACGATCAGACCTGTGAAGTCAAAGGCATTGTGTGAAGTTTTCGCTGAACATTAAGCTATTTTTTCTGTCATCGGTTCTTACATTGGAGTAAAATTAATGCTTAAAGTGTCATGATTCACCTGCAGTACCATATTTGGAGCCTGGGTGGCGTCTTGCACCAGCTTGCTCTATATCTATGTCTTCTCCTTCTCTCGCTCTCTTTCTAGCACCTTCCTAGACTGTGCACCTGTCACCACGTGCATAAACGCCTGCTAGATCCCAGAAACTCTTGCCATAGTACCACTTCTTCTCCATCTGTACAACGGCACCCCAGTCTTCACGTAAATTTACTCTTTTGCTCGTCTCCTGTCTGCCCTCTGTGTCTCTCCTTGTCCTCAGTATTTCCTCCGAATTCCTCGCCATGTGAATTCTTACCACCCACCGTCAAGCCACGGATTCCATGCCTCCACTACCTGACAGCACACCTCAAGGACCATCTATGTTTCCCCTTTTCCCCCTTGTATATATTTTAGGGCTGCAGTCATTCATAGAATAAATCTAATAATTCAACTACTAAAAAAAGGTCAAAGCAAGGGATCATTTTTATACACACAAATAGAACAAGGTTACTGGAGTTATGGGTTAGCTAGTTAACAGCCAGCTAACACTACACTCTCATTTCCTGACGCCCACATCAGTCACTAGGCCAGGCCAATCCTTTTAGAGCCATACACACAAAAACCGATACAATGGAACATGGGGATGTCAACCCCAAGAGAAAAATAGTAATAATGCAAAATACATTTTCATCCAATTACTTGCTTGATGGATGGGATAATTGGTAGAATACTCAATCCCAAAAATATTTGATAGCTACTTTATTTAATAATTTTATGAGTTTGTATGTGTGTAGCCACTGTGTAGCAAGAGTGGTGTGCACATTCCGACCGGCTACCACACATCCGCTGCTGAAGCGTACTTCCAACAAATTGACACTTTAAATGTATCTTTTTCAAGGATTTAAATGGAATTCACAAGTCTGGGGAAAAGTAAAATTTCTATCATATCAGCGCAGCCCTGCAAGGCCAGGCACAAAGACAATATAAACATCGAGAATTCCATCACTTTCTTCATGCTTGGCAATAGTCACAGCCCTGATGGCTTTCAACAGAGGTTGCAAGTGTGCTCACTGCTATTTAAATGAGAGGGGGGATGCAGTGAATAAACTGAAGGTCAGAGTGAGCAGCGTTAGCGGCTGGGAAGGACTCTTACACACTTCAGGAGTAAATAGCAAAGAAGCTATTTTACAAATTAATTTGACTCCATCTGCATTTTTGCAGCTGTAACCGCACATATATTCCTCGTAGAGATAGTGTTTCATCTCAATGCACAGATATATAGATCAAGCTAAAGAAAAATGCATGTTAAATAAAATATACAATGTGCTATTTGTGTTTGGGTTGGGTGGAGGCGACAAACGCTGGAGTAGTTCAGTTCTTTCAAGCTGAAACGAGGAAGAGGCTTATAGGAGTTGGCCTTGGTACGTTATGTACAGCCTCCATTGGTTGTGCTTCTGGGTTGAGAACAACCTGCTTGCAGTATTAAAGTTGCCCAAAAATCCCATTGCACTCTCACTTCTTTTTTTACATTTTATCAACGAGTCCATCTTTGCTGGCCACAGTCAGATCTCATTCCTTCCCCCATCGTTTCTCTGCTTTGCAGTGTCTTCTAATTTTCGCTTGTCTTTTTCTGTGGGTCTCTCAGGGGACAGGTGCGCTGTGCACCATTGTCATGGCAACTGCAGTAGAAAGACAAGATGGAGAACACATTGCTTGGCCTGGCCTCCTTTTTAAAAGGCAGAACTGGCGTGTGTAAACACCAGATGTTGTTGTTTACAATAGTCAATTAAATGAGTTGAACATTAAAGCAAAGTTTGGGAGTTTATTATTGTAGAGTATTATTGCAATGTTATTACCTATGTTATTAAAAATGAATGCAGTCGAGGTTGAGTTCATGTGTGGGGGGTTCATTTTCGTGACAGGTGGTATAAACCAGTGGAGAGTCACGCTAAACTGAGTGTGGAAATTTGGTAGACAGGCGCAAACCGGCTTTGTTAAAAGAGGGAGGTTTGTGCCCCTGTGGATAAAAACACAGCTGACTTCAGTCATGTCCAATCAAAGCGACTCCTGTAATTCCCTTTAAATGTACTGAACTCACAGTCTGACATGGAGAGGTTTCTGTATGCAATAAGACAATGTATAATTGCGGCCATCTGTGCATTGTCACTGTTCTTGCCTGACAATGTAAGCCGGTACCCTTATTAAGACAGATGGTGAGAACTGCCGCCATCTTAAATATGTCCATTGACATCATAAATCTTTCCATGATCGAATTTGTGGACACCCTTCATAGCTATGCCAGCCTTGTGGGATTTGATTAAGAAGATCTAATAAATATAAAATAAAAAATAAAAGCAATAATAATAACGGCTTCAATGAATTGATTTTTTATGATGAGTGTTTGATGCCAGCTATTCACATATTTATGTATGGAATACGAGTCAGTGGCTCTCGTTACCAAAGTCTGTCTGCAGCTGCAATCAAGTGCACCAAAATCGCATTACACCAGCAGTCCACCTTGCAGCAAAAGTTAGACTGCAGCACGTTTAGGCATGTTTTTGTGCTTCCCCACAGATGTGCCATCTACTAGAATAGAGTCCACAGTCTTGATGACATCAGTAAGTAATGCATTTCAATCTCCAAACATGCCTTGTTTTATATCTACAACCTTTCATCACGTAAAAGAATATGGACCAGAAAATCACTTCTAGAACCCATGTTTGTGCCTCATTTACAAACCTTTATTTTGATATAGGCTTCCCAGCTCTGACTTTTGATTCGTGCACCGTTTTCATTCTAATTTGACATTTTAGAATGTATTGGTGAGTACTTTGGAACATTATTTCGTAGAAGCTCTTATAACAAGTTGCAAAATAGTCATACAGTGTAACTGTGACACATACTGTTACCCATTATTGGAACACATTACTGTCACACATTATGCAACCGTTTGCCACATGTTAACCAGTTATTTTTGCTCACTTCCACTGTCAAGGTTTCTGGGTGTTTCAAAGCCACAATTTGGAAGAAAAAAAATATTGCACTCCCTCATTACTGGGAATCTCGATACAGTGGCCATTTATGCAATAATATCACTATTAGATGAGCTACCGTGACATGGTGAGAGTCACTGATCCACTGATCTGGGACACTTAAATACCCAACAGGTTCGAGCACATTGATAAAAATATGATAACCTCTTTAGCTGAAATCTACTTTGTTCCTCCTCCTTTTGTTCCTCAACAAAGCATCTTGAGCTCATCCCAAGCCCCCTTGCAGTGTTTTCAGATCTGTTCAAGCCTGTTCCACTCGCTTCTCACTGCCGTTATCCTATAGTTGTTCCACTTCCACAGTGGAAACATGATCCCCAGCCTTTTATCCAAGACTCTTGGGTCCTCAGATAATTGCTCAGGAATGATCATTCGTTACCTAATCATGACATTTCTCTCAACTGGAATCAAGAACAGCTGCAATGTTTTGTGTTTGTTTGGTTAAACGTCAGGACAAAAACATCCATCACAATTCAATTAAAAAAAACAAATGAAAAAAAAAAACATATTTAGTCTGCACTGCTTTTTCTTTTATCCGAAATTGAAATGTTGCAGATTGGCAAGGTCCATGCAGGTGTGCTTGTTGTCAGAAAATAAACACATACACACACAAAATCTGTTTATGTTTCATGATTAATAATTGAAGGTCCTCATGGTGGGATTGGTGGTATCATCTAGTCATGCTGACACAAAGAATTGTTTGATCACTGTAAACTCACTCAGTATGATGCAGTAAAAAAAAATTCCTGCTGATATCTGTTGCAGTCACTCACATATGACGGGCACGATCACGCCCGCGAGCCATCCACCTCGCAAATCTGCACAGTCGAGCACGAAAAAACACGCGTAAAATTTGTTACGAGTAGAAAAAAATAGATATTCAAAGACGTCCCTTATTTTGTGTAGTCTTGACATTAATTTACGAGTTTATTTCATAAACATTGTTAACTAAACAAGCCTGCTCCTAAACAATCAGTCTTCACCCGGAAAGAGGAAATGCAAGTTAACCGTAGTGAGCATGTCCGGAAGTGATGGCAAAAGCGCATGTTCCGAGCTGCTTTACGTACTGCAAGCGCATTTACGTCAAAAGTCATCAATATAATGATCCATGTCAAAAAAATTCAGTTACACCATGGGTGCTCAATGCGTCGATCGCGAAGCAGTTTTGGTTGATCGTGTGCACCAAAAAAAAAAAAAAAAAACGTTATACTACCATCCACCTCATCGCTTGATTGAGGCGTGGCCAATACGTCAAGCGCACACACATAAAGGCGGGTTCTAGCAAGCCGGTCTCCAATTTAAGGCAGTCGCGGCAATGGGCGCGTCCAAACATCCCCCCAACCCGCCCTGCCGGTCGATTAAGAGAGGCTGGCTGCTTGAAAAGTAGATCGTGGGGGGAAAAAAATTCTAGGATATAACACAGGTAATGTTTCAGTATCTAAATATAATAAATATGAGATTGTGATTTACTTTGACTTGATCTAAGTTCTAACACGGAGACTTGTCTGTCCATTATATCTAAATGTGAACGATCCCCCCCGTACCGCGTTATCTTGAAGTTGAAAAAATTTACCCTCTACATGATTTAGGAAGATAAAATCTACTGCTATCTTTCATCAATGGCTTGACAATAGACGCCGGAAATTACGCAAGATTATAACAATACATCATGATCAAATAAAATGATTTGATTCTATGAATATTTAGTTTTGAAATTGAATGTCTGTTGACCTCTTCAACAATGTCTGTTTCAGTCTGTGCAGTGTCAATAAATTAGGATTATGGTATTAGGTAACAACGACATAATCGGGTATAACAACTCAGTAAGTTATTTTAAGGTCTTGAGATTCCATCCCTAATCACACCCACAACTTTATATCTGCAGGCATAACTGGTGGACCACACCCGTAACTTTAAATCTGCGGTCATAACTGAGCACACCCATACATTTTTCAAATGTCAGTGTCTGCTGTTGGTCAAAGTGTTTTAAAACCAAAACCAATGCTATTCATTAACATGTCTGTAGTGTTTATCACTGTGTTAGCATTAAGATAGTGGACATGTGTGTTTTAAATACACGATGTGAGATTTTCTTTGCTTTATATAGTTATACAGTAAACCTCAACTTGTAGGGAATTTAACAGGTTGCAACCTCTTTTCTAAAGAGTCTTCCTTAGGTTGCTCTAGGTCGGGTGTCGTACGTCAAGGCACCACTGTACACGGTGTCCCAAAAAATGTCTACACAGTTTAAATAATGGTGTTCTTTTTCACGTTAAAAATTATTCAAATTATAATAAACATCATGTTTACAGTTATTTAAAGTGTGTACATTTTTTGGGGGGACACCCTGTATACAAATCTGAGCTCAGGTTTCCATTTCACTGGCATGGTGCAGCCCATTATAGAACAATTAAAGACATTGCAATGTCAAACTGAAGAAAGATGATATGCAGCCTGGACCAGTGACAGCTTAAGATTCAGCTCACTTGTGCAGTAATTTCTTTGCTTTCTATGCACATCCATTGTTGTTTTGGTCAGATCTCTCTCTCTCCTCTCTCTCTCTCTCTCTCTCTCTCTCTCTCTCTCTCTCTCTCTCTCTCTCTCTCTCTCTCTCTCTCTCTCTCTCTCTCTCTCTCTCTCTCTCTCTCTCTCTCTCTCATCAAATGAGGCTGACATTTAATACAGTATAGCTTTGTTACTTGAGCAGATGAGCACAAGGATAACTCAAAACGTGTGGTGCTTACACCAAACCTGCTAGAAATTGGGATGATTGATGACAAATGATGGATTGTGTGTGTCCAGTAGGTTACATTACCACTAGGAAAACTATTCTGGATGTTACATTTAATTGAAAAAAACTTTTTTTATGGACATGGAAAATTGACATTATCTGAATTTCCACCAGCACCCTGCACCTGGTTAATTTAGGGCATGACTGTTCTGTTATGAAATTATTTGGATTAATGTTTTTCATATTCATATTTGCAAATTTTAAACAGGATGCCCCTCCTGACACAAACCTCTGCATTTATTTGGGCTCGAAATTTACATGAACGTTGGCTCACAATATTGCAAACACTAACCTTGTGCCCCATCGGTCGGTATGTTAAGGAACCGTTTTAGCACAGTAAGGTTCCATTCATTACTCCTTTTTTTTTTTTTTTTTTTACACATTCTAATTTTTCTTTCATTTTCAAGATTCACCAGGTGACGTTTTCCTTTCGTGGCAAATTGTTGAATTCCGTGTAGCCTTTAGAATAAAATGCTACAAGTTCAAAACAGGAAGTCAAGTTAAAACTTGCACATTTAAACCATGAAATGTGATAAAAGAGTTTAAATTAATTAATTTAACAATGCTGTATTAGGCTTTTTAGTGAAACAATGAATTTTAAGTCAACTAGGTTAGTTCCACATACATTGCCTTTTAGTTCATTGGTTTGATATTCGTACTAAAAAATAAAAGTAATTAAAAAAAAAGTCAAATGTTCATTTTAGTCTTTGCTGTGGGCTGCTAACAAGATCGATGCTCAGAATTTGGACAGGCTATATAAACCAAATTTTTTTAGACCCACCCCCTGAAAATAACTTGAATTGATAATCACTTGGAATCGGAATTGAAATAATTGCTCAAAAGATGTCCTACCCTCACCTTCCTCATGCCCTAAGTCATCCAAGGAAGGCTCCAGCTCACTCGGAAACAAACATTTCTGTGCAATGCTCACTATGTGTGGGGTGTGTGCTGTGATAGGCCCTCTCATTTGTTTCACGCTCACTAGATGGTTAATGTGCACGAACCTCACGCAAGCTGTGTGTTTTTTTTTTTTTTAACCAAACTACACAGTAAAATGCTGATATTTTTTTTCCAGTGATAATCACATTCCATATCTGAGCAGGCATAGTTCCATTAAAAAATAAAACTAAAAATGTCCTGAATTAAAGCTGATTAGTGCATCACCGTGTGAACAAACAACAAGCATTCTTGATTCAGGCTTCAGCAGTGTATAATGGCGCTGACAAAGTCTCTGAACTGAAGTTCAAAAGCATCTGCGTCCATAATGCAAAAAGCCCCGCCCTAATATGCTACCCCCATTCATTTATTCTGTCTTGATATCCCACTTCTTCCCAGTTTCATCTGTTCATTCCAGCCCATCACCTCTTTAAGGCCTCTTTACACACATGCGTAGCCAAGACTAGCCGTAGCAACACTGCTGACTTGGAGCAGAACTATGGTACATTTTTGGCTGTGGTGTCCTTCAGCAAGACAATGATACCCCCCAAACACCCCAGGCGCTTCAGCTGTCCCCTGCTGCAGTCTCTTCTACTAAAAAGTATGTGTGTTAAATGTGATGGGTAAAATGCAGAGAACAAATTTTGTGTGCATGCATGCATGTTCATGTTCAGACGTGCTAACCAGTCGCCCACCATGCCGCCAGGGATAAACCTATTCTTGCAAATGTTTTTTTTTTTTTTTTAAATATGATTTCTCCACATCATGTGTAGGTCCAGACCATATCCCGCAAAATAAAAAGGGCATTCACTGTATAGCAAAAATGCAGTGTCAGGAAGCCACGCGTACCTCTTTGCACCAGCATTGTGACTTCACTTCCTCGGGGGCATTTGCTCAGCAGGTCCACTACCTGGTTGTGGCTCATGTTCTGGACATTTCTTTTGTTCACCTCCATCAGAATGTCCCCCTCCTTGAGGCCACGACAGCGTGGGTAGTCCACGATCTGCTTGACCCGTTGCCCGCCTCCTGTTAGGCTGTCTGCGATTGTGAACCCAAACCCTTTGTCTCCCTTCTCCATATGGATAGTGATGAGCTCGGGCTGGGTGGCTATAGACGAGGCCAGGGTGACCACGTCGCTGGTGTAGCCGTGCAGGCTGTTGGACAAAGCTTCAGTGGACGGGCTCTGCGCCCGCGGCTCTCTCTGGCCGTTGAGCGGTCCGCTTGGGTTGGAAGGTGAGTCAAAGGTTTCCTGTCCATTGACAATAATAGGCTCCTTGTCCAAGATGGCCACCGAGGTGACCAGACTGGTGTTGGGGTCATCGGGGTCAAAGGGCAGTGGGTAGCCACGGCATAACGCTAAGTCCACCATTGAGCCAATGGGGATGGATTGGAAGATCTTCACCACCTGAGCGTGGGTGTAACCCAGCACGATGGTGTCATTCACACTGACGATGACATCACCTGCATCACAAAAAAATAAATGTTAAAAGGATCACATTATGTACCATTTTCCACAATTTAAAATACAGTGTACCCCTCAATTTGTAGGAGAGAGGAGCTAAGCTGCAAATAGTGAATAAGTATTTTGTAAAGTGGTTTGTAATTTCTTATGGATGCCACAAGATGTCGGCAAAGCATTTCACCAGAGAAGGGTTGTATGATGTTGATAGGAATTGAAATAATCAGTGATAAGCTACAATGGGGTGTAGAAAGCACAACCATGATGCCAAATTACATAAAAGACTATTCAGTACTTAAATTACAAGGGTCATTAAAAGCATTAGCTACCTTACTAGCCTAAATTGCAGAAAATGACCTGACCACACACGGGCAACAAAAAACATGCTCACTATTACTTTATACAATTCGTATGCTGGTAAGTCATTAAATTTGCCTTTGATCATGAAACAAAATTTGAGAATGCAGGCAAATTGTAACAACCAGGGAGACTACATAGTTGCATCAGAAGAGAAGCAAAAGCAAACGTTCAATTTGACTGTTCCATATGAGGTGCATTCAGGGACAAAACAGGACATCTCAAACGCAGATAAAAATACCAACAAATTAAAATTAACAACCACCACAACGCTAAGATGCCTGTAATTTGCAAAAGCAGAACCACTAATATGTGGGGAACTAATCATAATAGATGTTACTTCCTTTGTCAAAATACCATAAATACCCCAAGAATTCCCACAGACACTCTAAACAGCAGTGTTAGTAGAAATTGCTTTTATATCCTTTTGAGTCCAACCCACACATCAAAACATCACTGTTTTTTTCCATAAACTAATCAAATTAATGAATATATCTATTCAGGAATTGGCAAGCTACAAGTTCTTCTATCAAGCAAAAAGGTGTGTGATATTTAATAGCTCATGAGACAGCGACATTTTTCCAGCAAAAAACGCATCACGCTCAACATTCCCTCGTTGCTTGTTTGCTGAATGAGAGGCATTAAGTACCGGACACCAGAAAGCAACAGCACCTGGGAAAGAAAACAGTACCTCCTACTGATAGTGAACATGTATTGCACCTGTCTCCATCTTGCCATCCACAGCCGCGGGTCCGTCTAACACCAGACTCTTGATCTGGAGAAACTCATCTGGCTCATCTCCTCCGACCACAGTGAAGCCAAAGCCACGACGGCTCTTCTTCAACTTGGTGTTGATGAATGTTCCTTTCAGCTCAGCAGGATTTCTAGTGAAGAACGGCTTCCCTCCTGCAAAGTGTTACAAAAACATCACATTCAAGTCTGCATTTCACATTTTTTGCGAGAGTGGTACTAATAATCAATCGAAGACTGATATTACTGTACAGCAAAGAGCAGGTCAAAAATTTCAATTCAGATGTAGTTACCATGACGAACAAACACCATGACCCGTGAGAGGACACTTACGTTTTGCTCCTGTTGGGACCGCAGGTAGAGTGGGTGGGACTTGAGGGTCCCTGTAGGTCTCAAGGTGGTTTGGAACATAATTTACCAGTGGCGCTGCAGCTGAGGAGTGCTCCTCTATCCACTCTGTCGAAATAAGCCCTTCAGGTCAGTCCCCACTTATGCGGCACATGGTTGTATTTCCATGGCATTTACGTATGTATACGCATGACAAAGACACACAAAAAGGTTAGTCCACGCACACTCATGGGACCATTCATTTGATAAACAATTTACCATCTATTGAAATTCCACACAAATGAGCTGAACTATCACTTTTGATTGACATTTCCAAAACGGTGAACGAAATGCAAACATTGTGTTTATCATACTTTGATTACATACAATTTCCAGCCTGCGGCCCAACATGTGGCTCAAAAATATCTTATGATGCAGCGCAGCTCTACACTGCAAACTCCAATGACAAAACATCTTGTTAAATTAATATAGTGCACATCTTTCATAGTGGTAATATATAGTGAGCATTATTTTCTTTAAAAAAAAAAAAAAGAATAGCAGTAGTTTTTTGTACAGCCTGTGGGATCTCATCAGATTTACAGGTATAGCCAGGGTCAGCGTTGATGAGAGTACATAATGAACATTTACCCTATCTGTGCGTTTGCTTTATACATGATCCAGCACAAAACAAAGCGCAGGCAAAAAAAAAAAGTTACATTTATGTATGTATGGTGGCAAAAGTCTAGAATAATTGTAAAACTGTCAATACTGAGAATCAGCATGTGGTACAACAAATGCATTTTAGCAACTAAAATTAAAACCTCAAAAGGCAAAACCTGGGCTTGGGCTGGGTCCATTTTGTTAAATATCTTCAATAAATGTGATTCATCTGGCACGTGAATGCCTTTTTCCTTTAAGAAACAGCAAAGTGAGATTCTAGCACCCAAACCCTGGTGAGCGGTGGAAAATCAGAAGGACGAGACAGTCACAGACACAAAGAAAGAAAGAACTTGGCAGGAAACCAACCTTGAATGTACCGCTCACCTTCTGGAGGTTGCGGCTGCTGCTGCTGCTCCTGCAGGATTTTTCGTCGTCGCCCCTCAACCACTGGATTCTCGTACTGGGTCTTTCTGTTGATATGACTGATACAGAGGAGAAGAAAGGTTCGTTAGTGTTGACAGCTATGTAGTTTAAAATGTATAGAAAAAACGTATTTTTGTGGATGGGCAGCTTGAGGGGATATGCCAACAAGGTGATTCACTTACTCGACATAATAAATTCCGTACACTGGGTCATCAATCCTCTCCCATCCTGGCGGCAGCTCTAAAATTAGATACAGAGCATAAAACATTGAACAACAATCAGCCATCACTGAACTACTGTCACAACAAACCAGCATTGACTGCCACCGGACAAACTGATTATTTGCATAAAGAAGAATATCGTGTGAGTGATGAGATGATACTTAGACACAACCATTGTCCATAGCTGTCAGAAAGCATACTAATTGAAATCATGACCGACTACTGGTCATCGTCATAAAAAACAAAGGATTACGCTGTAGCATTTGTGCCAGGATCTGCGTGATAGGTGAGGATGTTTTAGAAGAGGTGAAACACTTAACGGAAGTGATTGATATCCATTGTGAGCCGACAAAGCCATTCCAAATGTCACATCTGTGACAGTATGCTGGCATCTCACTTTTTCTTCTCACTGAATTTGATTTCATACAGTGAATTTCAGAGCGCTCCAGTAAATAGTTTTTTGTAGGGCTGAAGTTCATAATCGAGAGCGCTCCGCTTCTCAGTTGCCAGCAACAGTAAAGACTTTTAGGACAAGCATGAACATCTAATTTAAAGACCTAGATCTGCTTCAATTACCTACATCCATTCATCTATTTTCTGAGCTGCTTATCCTCACAAGGTTTATAGCAGTGCTGGAGTGCTTTTTAACCACCTTGCTAACCTGAACCACATAGATAGGAGGGTCCGCCTCCAAGATCTCGCTCTGCTTTCTCATAGGAAGGACGATGGGTGGAATCGAGGTCTTCGACGGATTCTCCACACAGTCTCAAAAGGTCCTGAGTTGAGGTCAGCAGCTCCCCATCCTCACTACACACAGTATTGATGGTACACTGCTACATTTTTCAATGTACTTTATACTGGATATTTTGGAATGCTTTTCATATGAATGATGAATGAATCCGAGCATTGGGGGGTGCTTGGTGTGTATTTTACACCCCTAAACCACGAAATAGAAGCAGAGACCATACCATTGTTTTTTTGGGACATCTAAGATGCTTATTTCTTATAAATTGTAAATGATGCCATTTTTAAGAGTAACGTACTGCTCTCCATCGCTTTGCTGGCTGCTGGGTCTTGCTGAGCATCGTGAGTGTTGTAGGTACCAACTGAGTCACTGGATGATCGCAATTCAGCTAGTGCTGGTGATCATATGCTAAATTACTTATGGTGCTGTAAGCAAAGAATTTTGGTCTGAATATTGATGACTACAACACCTTGTCCTGACCAGAGCGCCACTGAATTATGTTTCTTCTTATCGGTCCAGTTTTTTTTCTATATTGGACATATGAATGGTTTTCTCCATTATCGAGACAATAGTTATTAGTGTAATACTTATTGTGCATCCCTATAGTTAAGGAAACATCATTCCACTCAGCTGGGACCACACATTTCAGCTATAGAAAACCTAACCTAAGAAATGTGAGAGACCCCATCAGAACATCACATGCTGGAAGGGAACGTATTGCCATCCATGACGGAGTATGGGCCAATCCGTGCTTCTTTGAACCTCAATAGCATAAAATCTTGGCAATAAATCTGGTGGTGATGACCATAACGGTAAAAAACAGAGACATCCTACCTAGATCACCCTCCAGGTCCTCTGTATGTATCCCCTCTTCTCCAAGGTGAAAGCAAGAGGAAACGGGGGGGAAAAATGAAGAGCAGAAAAGAGATAGGGGGTAGAATCGAATCAGGTGGGGAATGAAGAATCCAGATAAAAAAATAAAATGACAGTGAAGACAGGAGAAAAATAGAGAACGAGAAACCCTTTAGAAAGTCACAGCAATGTATGGTGCGGCATAAAATTAGAGCGGTGGTTTGCTACTTTCTTGTTTGCCACATGACGGTGCAATTTCCCCACATCAGTTTCTTTAGAAACTTAATTCATCAACTGCCTAATAGGCAACTACTTATTTTTCTCAGCAAATAACCTTTCATGATTTCAAACTGCTAAAATAGTAAACTGAGCTCTCTGGAAGCTTACCATCATCATCATCGCCACACTCTTCCAGACTCCTGGAGGCTTTATCTCGACACCGGGGATCCAACCATGATGTGGTCTTTGTGTTATGGCTGAAAGAATACAACAAAAAAAAAAAAGAGTTGAAAACTGCTTTTTAGCTAAAACAAGTCACGTCAATAACAATTTGGATTTGAAGCATTTTTGCAAAAATATCAACGAATGGAACCCTCTGCTGCACAGACAAATAAGAATAACAGTAACACATCAAACAATAAACCTCAGATTTGACCTTCAATTGTAAGAAAAAAAAAACAGTTATTTGAAAAATGACCACACAAGCTATTTAAATGTAAAGCCATGTCCTGGTGATGTGCCTTCGTTGTGTTGCAAAAAGGACCAAGAGCTGGAGGTAGTCACCTACTTTAACCATTTCAGTTCGAGCAAAAATAAATAAATAAATTGATCAATCAACAAGTGAATTCAGACTGTTAAATTCTGAGCTGTAACACGTACTCTATGAAGTAAAGTTCTCCGCTCTCAGTGTATGCCATCTCCCAGTTGTCTGGGAGCGGCCCCAGTGCATCTTCCGGAGAGACCTGCGGCTCCGCCAGGGTCTGCTGCCCGCTGTCTGCTGTGGAGATGGCCGCATTGTTCAGACCGCAGGAAGGAGCGTTGTCACGTGCGGGGTAGGGCCGGAGGATGCCGCCGCGGCTCTCATCCTGGTCGCTAGAGTTACCTGTGCACAATAAAGGAGAGGGGAAGAGACTACGCACTAAGGATCCTGGGTCACAAAACAGGTACAACAAGGAAAAACAACAAAGAAGAACAAAAGACATTTTATGTTTTACATGAACCAGAAAAGAACAGATTACATTTCAAGCAGGCCATCCTAATCTAGCCCCTTTCTGCTTATAATGTAGTGAAAGGACTTCGGGAATATGCAAAGTTTTTCCACCAACAGTCTTTCCCAAACTATTTCTGACGCCCACCCTCTTATTTTTGCCACAATTCAACCTTAGTTTACAGAAACTAACTTTCCAGCACCTGCCTCGAGTTATTTCCCATCTTTGGCCCAGTAGTGTTGCATCTCTTCCAAGGTCCTTTCAGGCCTGATCAAATGCTAATTCAACATTATGGCAGCCTGGCAGGTGGACAAAAGGGGGGCGCACATCCACAGTACCAAGAGAGTTGGGAAAACCTCAAACTAACAAAACAGCAAAGAGGAAACTGGAATTGATGGAAACATCCATCCAATTTCCATAATCCTCACTAGGGTCACAGCTGTGGTGGAGCCTATCCCAGCTGGCACTGGGCGAGAGGAGGCCTACACCCTGAACCGGTCACCAGTCCATTCCAGGGCATATACACCATAAAACATTCACACTCACATTCACACCTTCAGGCAATTTAGAGTCCTCAACAAGCCTAGCATGCATGTTTTTGGGATGTGGGAGGAAACTGGAGTGTAAAGCGCTCTGTCCTCACTCTAATTGTACGGGTTTTCTAATTCTAATTTCCAAAACAGCCTCAAACATCTCCGAAGTATTTAGAAACTATTCTTAGACTATCCAAAATTATTAAATGGGAGGATGGATGAAATAAATCTACTCAAAATAACGGTAATTGCGGGTACATTTTTTCATTTAAAACTAGTGCCTTACTTCCATTTGCATGGCATGTTTAATTCTCATTTTTGCTACTTATCTTTTAGAACTTTTATTCTTGGTAACACAAACCTGGACCTACACCCCAATTTCTTTTTATCTGTACAAACACAATAACAATTCTGGCTTTATATTGTGTTTTATTCGATATGAATAGTGACATAAGTCACAACATTTAGGAACCCCAAAAGGAAAAGAAGAATACGATTTGGCTTTCAAAACATGCCTGAATAATCTCCCCACCTGTCCCCTCCTCGCAGGCAGATGGCAGTGTTTGGAGGGTTGTGCGCAAAGAAATCAGCCTGACAAAAGACATGATGTAACCAGCAGACATGGAAGATCACAAACGTACACATTCTCATCCTCCAACTGTGTTCCTGATCTCAGACATACGCAACTCATACACACATACGCACGAGCACATTGTGAGGACTAAAACAAAAGAAGATGACCCCACAGAGATAGTAAGAGAAAAGTGACAATGAGGCAGGAAATGCACTGTGACGCTTTCTGACCTGTGAAAGTGTTGTTCATTTCCAAGGCCCGGTCGTCATCGTCATCGTCAGCAGGCACTACTCGGACGCTTTGCATTTCATTGTAGGATTTAGTGCGCTTCGGGGTAGACTGCTGGGAGCCTGCATCTCCGACAATCACTGTCCCAATGACGGGCTGCTTAGGCGGCTTGGGGGTCCCATAATAGTTACCTAGGCAACGAGGAGGACATTAGCATGCTTGAGAGGGAGAAAGAGAAAGTGATAGAAAGCTGGGACTCAAGAATAGACGGTAAGTGCAGGGAAAAAAAAGCTTGCAGAACATTATGAATCTCTACCAGGGGAAACCGACAGTTAAGTGATTTATTGTGAAGACATTATTGATAATCATCTTATCAAGCATGAAACTTGAGTAATTGGAATTGGGTAAATGACAACATGGGGATAACACTGGATCAAACACGGCTCAACTGGCTCATCACACCGTACAAAGTGGGAACTTTTTTTTTTATCCTTCTGCTTTCTAAATGTATACAGACAGATTGAGAATATAACTAAAACATGAAGACAAAATAAATGTATTTGGTATGTCTATTAAGTATATACATACCCACAGTAAGTGCAAAATTGAAACTTGAATTAGCTGCTAATTTAATGGGCACCCGGTAGCTTTCCATAAAAAGATGAAAACACAATGAATCTATAGTGTAGGACGTTAGCATTAGTCTACACAAACAATTAAAGCCCTGAGCATGGCTCAAATTATGTTCCCACTTACCTGTGATACTCATTTTAGGACACACCTTAGTTTAATATGTCCAATTCTCCCCCCTGTTCTATTATTTATATTTCTCTCAAGGCACCAGCATTTTTGTCCAGCCCTGTTTCCCTAAACTGGTTAGTCAGTCGGGTACATAAAGACACGGACAACCATTCACACTCACATTCACGCCATTACTGAGTGGGGACTGAACACACGCTGCCAGCACCAAAATCATGCAAATGTACAACTATACCATCAGTAACTCACGGTCTAACGTTCATTGGTTCATTCTCAGTAGTTTAAAAACATTTATTCTCAGTTATATGTTATTTCAGTGCTCCATTGGGAGGTTTTTTTTTTTTTTTAATATATTTGAATACCAAATCTAAAAACAATATCATTTGCATGGAATCAGCAGAATCAACAGACCTGCTTTAAGAATGCATGCATTAGAGTGTGAATAGGAATAGTTAACAGAGTTAACATTATTAGTTGGATAAATTCATCCATCCATCTTCTCACTTATCCTCACAAGGTTCATGGGGAGTGCTGGAGCCTATCCAACCTGTCAACGGGCAGGAGGCGGTGTACACCCTGAACTGGTTGCCAGCCAATCACGGGGCACACTGAGACAAACAGCCGCACTCACAATCACATCTAGGGGCAATTTAGAGTGTCCAATTAATGTTGCATGTTTTTGGGATGTGGGAGGACACACGAGTGCCCGGAGAAAACCCCACGCAGGCACGGGGAGAACATGCAAACTCCACACAGGCGGGTCCACGATTGAACCCGGGACCTCACAACTGTGCCACCGCTTTACTAGCTGATCCACCGTGCCGCCTGGATAAATTCAGTCAGTGGAAAAAAAAAAGGTTTTTGGGCATATTGTATCACACACATTTCTACTGGATCTAGTGAAGTAAAACTGTTAATTTTATGCAAATTATAATATGTGAAAGGCAAAGGGATTCATTTCCCAATGATATTTGTCAGTAGCTACTTACTATTGCAAATACAATATATAAAAGACAAAACAATTCCCCATATACTATCATTTAAGAAGCCTTAACAAAGACAATATTATTCAGATTTGACTGACAATGTCAGACCAATTTATTTAACACTATTTATTATTGTTATTGTCTTTTGCAGTGGTGTACAATTACATTCTACTCAAAGATCTCAACTTTGCATTTCAACTAGGGAATCAAAATACTAGTATACACCATTGTGTATACATGATTTGGTGTAGGGGCGGCACAGTGGATGACTGGTTAGAACATCTGTTCAAATCCCAGCCCCGCCTATGTGGTTTTTGCCTGTTCTCCCCGTGCCTGTGTGGGTTTCCTCCGGGCAATGCGGGTTCCTCACAATCCCCAAAACATGCAAACTAGGTTAATCGAAGAATCAAAATCGGTCGCAGGTGTGAACGTGAGTGCAAGTGGTCGTTTTTTTGAACGTGCCCTGCGGTTGGCAGTTCAGGGTGTACTGCCCGAAGACAGGTGGCATGGGTTCCAGCACTCTTCCGACCCTGCTGAGGATAAGTGGCTGAGATAATGGATGAATGGAAATGGTCTAGGTCCTCTACAATGAAAAAAAAAATTCATCAAGTTTAGATAATGATATTGCTAATTTAGCTAGTTCTACAAAATTACAACATAAAATCACATTAATATTGTCATTGTAAAGTGTTTAAATTAATCAAAATTTAAATTAGTCTCAACAGTATTTCTTTTTTGAACATTAAAATCTTTAGTTTATGTACAAAATGGATGAAAAGGAGTTAAATGAAAATGTAAAATATTGATTTGGCTACTTGAAGTAAACATCACACACGACAGCAAACATGCATTTTCATATTAGCTAGTTCTGAATGAAGTTAGTCTTCCTCAGTTTTCTGGCCCAAGACTCCTGTGGACAGGTGTGTGACAGTGTGTGAAAGGCTGAAACGTGCCAACACAGAGTTGTGGAACGCTGCCAAGCAGATTAGTGTTGTAACATCCTCTCTCTGTCCTACGATAACAGAATCACAGGGCCTTCCACATAGACATACATACTCCATACACACATACACATTTCCTCACATGTGGTACGTTTATCCATGCACACAGGTTTGTGTTCAAGTATGAGATTTAGAGCATGGGAAAACACAGCCCTAATCAGATTGCGAGGGACAGATGTAGCGTGACGCCGGCACTTGCAATCAAGTCTAATCTGAAATGTCCGATTTTACAGTCCACCTGTATGGAGGGAACATTCATTTGGATTATTGCAATGCTTTTTCTCACTGGGATGAATCAGAACACCTGGCCGAGTCACAGAGAATGTCAGTCATCATTATTGTAGTCATCCTCACCCTCATACGTTCCAATTTCAAGCAGTGTGCCCCTCTCTTCAAGTTCTAGAAATTCTTCCACCGACAGAAAGTTGTAATCCACCCCTGGCACCTCTCCGTCTCGCGGGGTGCGTGTGGTACCTGTAGGTGAATAAAACAAAAGTTACGTTGCCAATAAATGACTGCAATTAAAGTCGAGTGAAAAGGGAACAAGGGTTGAAAAAAAGAAAAAGCTACTCAATCCATCTATACATCCTTTTTCTTCCGCTAATCTGAGGTTGGGTCGCGGGGGCAGTAGCTTTAGCAGTGAAGACCAGACTTCCCTTTCCCCAGCCACTTCATCCAACTCTTCTAGAGGGATCCAGAGGCATTCCCACTCCAACCAGGAGACACAATCTCTTCACCGTGCCCTAGATTGTCTCCAGGATCTCCTCCCGGTGGGACATAATTGAAAGACCTCACCAGGGTGGCATCCGGGAGGCATTAAGCTCAGATGCACAAGCTGGGGGAGCAGCGGCTTCACTCTGAGCCCTCATTTTAGCAGCTTGCATCCAGAATTTTTATTTTTTTTTGTCATGACTCAGAGCTCGTGACAATAGCTGAGGGTAGGAACGTAGATCAACCAATAAACTGAGATCTTACCATTTCATTTTACCTCATTTTTCACCACAACGGACCATTACAAAGTCTGTAGATACTGGACTGACCCCCCTGCCAATCTCCCTTTACATTCTTCCCTCAATCGTGCACAAGACCCCAAGGTACTTGAGCTCCTCTACTTGGGCCAGGATTTCAGCCCAGACCTAGAAAGGGCAGTCCACCTTTTTACAACTGAGTATCAGGGTCTCAGATTTGGAGGTGGTGATGTTCTTCTGGACTGTTTCTCACACTGCAAACCGCTCCAGTGAGAGTTGGAGATCACAACTTGATGCTGCTCACAGAATCACATTATCAGCAAAAAGCAGACATGCAATACTGAGGCCACCGACGCATTGGCTACTCGCCCTCCTCTCCAGCACCTCTGAATAGACCTCATCAGGGAGGCCGAGGAGTAGTTGGAAAACACCCACCGGCCCCCTTTTTTTAAATCGGGATTAACACCACCCCAGTTTTCCAATTCAGGGGCATTGTTCCCGATGTCCATGCGATGTTGCAGGTAGTGTCAACCAGGACAGCCCCACAAAATACAGAGCCTTTAGGAACTCCAACATAACATCGTCCACTTGGAATAAATGTCCCCGCCTCTCCCGGGATGTGGGTGAAGTTATGCTGCACGGATTCAACCAGACCCTCACAATATGTTAGGGCCTGCCAGGTCATATGGGCATCTTCCCCCACCATACTACCGGGTGGTGATCATTTGACAGCTCGCCCCTTTTCTTCACCAAGATGTGGCCCCAAGTGCAAAGGCACAACCACAAAGTCAATCATCGAACTGTGACTCTCTCTCTCTCTCTCTCTCTCTCTCTCTCTCTCTCTCTCTCTCTCTCATTAATCAGACTCATTACCGCCATTGTATATAAGCATATAAGCCTGTTTGTTCCCAGAGATCCTCGAAAAAGTATTGGAGCCTCTCCTAGCTTGCTCCAATGTTCCTAACCCACGTCATTCGTCCCACCAAGACAGCTGTCTGTTCTGTTCACTGCCTCACAGCTGTCCATCCAGGACCACCTCCATAACCTTTCATAAATAAACTGTTCATCATATTAAATCTGCCTCCGCCTGCTCTTGGGTCCACCTCCTCTCAATCCATGATGGGGGGAACGTTCCTCCCAATCACCCTCCTTCACTGCCCACGTGAGTAAGAAAGTCTCCCAGCAGAATTATGAAGCCCCCAGAGGGGCACTTTTTGCCAAGGGTACTACCCCTGCCAGGGGAATAAAGCCCTAGACAAATTAGTTCCTAGGATCATGGGACACACAAACTCCTCCACCACATTAAGGCGACGGCTCAAGGAGACATGTTCATTCAGCTACTATTACGAATAAATGATATCACATTAGAGGCACCATGGAGAAAATAAGTGTTTGGGGAGAAGCAACCGGGTCACACAATTGCACAATAAAATAAAGATCATTTCGAGCAATGAACATGTCCTAATCTTGTTTTACAGTCCAGTGGTACCGTGAGTTTTATTAATTCTGTGACCACGATCATAACTCAAAATGTGTTTCTCTATTAAAATAGAGTAAAATGCCATTAATCTGTCCCAACATTCTAAAAAAAAATCTAACAAAAATGTAATGTTTTTGAATCAGGAAAGCATTATTATGTAGCACTTTATATATATAAAAAAAACTTTAATTATATAATTAAATAGAATGAAAAGAATTGAACAGTTATGACTACATTCTTTTCTTCAATTTAATGGTCATCGTCTTGCTCAGTCTGGTGTGTGATCCTTGACCACTTTGGGGCAATAGTACACATACAAACACATACTGCTTCACTTGGGATGCTGTTCCATTGGGTCAATGAAACTAAATCGTTTTCACTTTGCTCAAAGAAACTGACACCATACGAAACAATGAAGACTAGCATGGACGATTGTGAGATAGGATGGCACATCAGGTGGCAGAATGAATTGATTGTTTAATTGTGTTTGTGTTGAACTGAGGCCATTTAGTAGACAAGACAGACACACAAAACAAATCCCTCACATCAAAAAAAAAAACATGAAGGATCATCTAACCGTTTTGTATTCACTTCAGCGGTAGGAGATGAAAGTGAAGTTTGGGAGCTTGACTGGTAGGACTGGGTGGTCCCATAGTGGGAGATGGTTCAGAGGCTTGGCAAGCTCTAATGAAGCTGTCTGCTGAGGCGAGAGTGAAGCTGTCATTTCAGGCTATTCCCCATAGTTGAGGGCTCAAAAGAGATGACTAATTCTAGTGTGCTTATGTTGTAGAATATTGACAACTACAAACTGCTAAGCTTCCTCACGGTGTTACATAAGCACATAACTAACAAACAACTATTGTCTGTCTTGTCAGTTTCCTGTTTAAATTGGCCATATGTACAGTGGATATCAAAAGGCTGTTAAATGCCAAGTGTAAAGGGTAAAATGATTTCCAAATATAGTCAGATGTTAGAATGCATTTCCTTATTTTTCCATTTCTTTCAAGCCGAAGGCTGACGGTTTTGTGGTCACACTGACTCACATTGTTCAGAATTCTCTTCACCTTGTCCAAGGCCCACATTCAAATTTGGAAAGATAGCAGTCCCAAAAGCTCTCAACTCAGCCCAAGCAACATTGGTCACCGAAATGTCCTCATTTAAAACACACTGGAGCAACTTGGCCACATAATTGTAGAAGAGAATTAAATTCAGATTTAAATTTAAACACGTTGGGCTGAAACGGAACTTCTAAAACATTTTATGCATTCATTATTAACAAATACAAGAAACTAATTTAGTAGCGAGTAGTGTTGTGTGATGTACCATAGTAGCAGCCATAGACGTGACACGTGTAAGATTTTATTCAGTTAGAAAACATGGTGCAAATGAATCACGGGTGATGACAGTCATGTTGATGCATTTGACTGATATAGTATTTCTGCCTTTGTTTTAAGTCAATTACTTTGCTTTCAATTGGCAGGTTTACATGGAGCCTTGTGTTCCAACTACGACGTAGAATCACGTTAGAAGCCCAAACCCAATGAAAATGCGCAATATAAACACCTCAGTTGGAAGAAACAGGCTGAAACCGAAGTAATTTTATTTGGTTTCATCTGGGGTAGATTATTCTTTGCCCAAAGCGGTCAAGATATGTAAACAGTTCAAATTGGAACAGTCAGTGTGTTTTCTGTCTATGTATGCTCTGTATTGACAGAAATGTGCAGTGTGTTTTACACACTTGAAAAAAATAAAAAGTGGCTTTCAGATACAGCTGGTCTCCGACAGAGTGTGAAGCTCTGTCTCAACGTTCGCAGGATCTTTTTCTTTCATTTCTGCTGTACAAACATCGACAACTAAAAGACGGTATTTTTTCAGTTCAGGATGTTTAATACCACAAGAGTTGATATCACAGCGCTGAAGTTTTTCTATAGCCGCTAGTTTATTCCCTCCTTTTATCCTGTCTTGGTCTACATCCTTATAGGGGTGTGACAGAGTCTAACAATGTCTTAGCACGTTTCGTATGTGTGACTCAATGCTTTTAACTCTTTTTTTCTTTTTTTGGGGGGAGTGGGGGTTCTAGTTCAGCAAGCTTAGGGTGCATGGAAAGAAATTCAAGGCCGTAGGACTGGAAAGTTCACAGTAGTAAACAAGACATAGACCTGAACCGATCTAAAATATGTGCTAGGAGGCCTATCTTCACAATATCTTTTTTAAGTCCTCGTAACTTGTTTTTCTTAAACTGTTGCTTTAATAAAAGTAGTCTCGCAGCATGTGATGTTTACATACACAAATCTGAGCATATGGCTTGGGAAACGGCTGTTCTGAATACATGGAGTGGCTCATCTAAACACCAGATCAGAATAGATGACGTCAAATATAAACAGCTGACCTCAGCTCTTCAATCAGAATGATTTCAATCAGAATTTTTTTTTTTTTTAAAAGTCCACGAAAACACGGATAATGTGCAACAAAACATTGCGGCTTGTTGTCCTTAAAACCCTTTTTGATCATCTTTCTCTTCTCTTTCCAGGGGAAACAATGACCGGGGCATACTCCTAACGCCAGTTCTGAACAACAAACAACAATCATCAGTGGGAACATGCCTTCATAAACCAGGCACTGTTGTTATGAAGGTAAGACTTTTGAAATTCTACCTAACCCAGCTGAGAGTAGATTTTTTTTTTCTTTTTAATGTTTAGCTCGTCACTGGTGGTGCAGCGGTACACTTGCCTGACTTTGGTGCAGGTAGCATAGGTTCAGACTTAATTTTGCACTTATACTTTCCCAAATGTTCTGTGGTGAAAACCATCGCTGCTACCTAGAGTGGCAAAACCTCTTCTAAATATGACATCACCACCACTTTTACAACTGTTCTCAAAAGCATTTTCAGTCTGTGAAAGCAAACGGGCAACTTAATCCACATTATTTTGAATCTCAATAAATCAAGAGCTAAGTGAGGATGCTTTACCAACTGTTGGTAAGTGTTCTGTTGTTGAACCAACAGACAACTATTCTAACAATTCTCAAATCGTAGATAATGATATAACAAATCTCAGGCCCAAGGAAATTTAGACAACGGTATCAGCTGATAGAATTATGTTAGGGAGCATATATATTAAAGCACATGAGAATAAACAATTACTATATTCGGTACACTGTTACCATATTACAACTGCAACCTAATTATTGTGGTACATTTACGCCACTACCCAATATTAAAATTTGACATTAATAATTAACACCTAAATTTTAAACTACTGACTGGCAAATTTTCATTCACACTCTTTCGTATGTTTCAAAATAGTGGTTTATGGACATTTTTTTGCTGAAGCTTATATTATTATAATATGTTATAAATGCCTAATTCAGTATCAATCAAGAACAATATCTCACACAGAAGCACTGCATAAATGTGCTTTCTAAAGAGACCCACAGCAAGTCCTTTAGTTTAATGTAGGACTGGTGTTTTGGCAAACCAGTGGTATTATTAGCTAACTAGCCAATCACCACTATTTTCTGTTTTTGAGGGGTGGAACCACCAAGACCAAGCCACCAGTTATTTGTCATCATTTTCTCCCTGAACCACAGCATCAATTAGCAGCTCCAGTCTGTTACCACAGGGACAGGAACTGCTGTGAAAAGAGGGTATCTGCCAATAGTTGGAACAACAGAGAGAGGAAAAAGATACTGTTGCCAATGGAGGAGACACGTGACACATGCAACAACAACAACAACAAAAAACAAGAATATAACCACCTAATGGATATGTAAAATCCCTAAACAAAGAAGCCTGCTCTTCCACTCTCTCACTTTCCAGCAAACACAAGATGTACCTCATGTATGCTGTGCGCCACATTGCCTCCTCTAAACATCTCCTCTTTTATCTCGTCTGCACACATTACTGAGCGAGTGCTGGACACAGGCACGCAGGTCTACATGTACGGAGAGGGAGATGGACATCGATCTGAAAGCTGCTAAAAGGGAGCCCAGGCAAGCCTGCCCTCCCTCCAGTCACGTCATCAACGTTGTCAATACACTACATGGCCTTCAGGTACTGTGAAAGCTACAGTTCGAAACACTTTGCTAATACATGATACAAGTGATGTTGTGAAATAAAAACTCAAAGAATATTGACTCATTTTACATAGTTACACTGAACCTATTAACCCCCTACTTATCTTATATTCATTTGGAAAATATACACACTTTAAATACATTTAAATAGATAATGTAGTATAATGCTAGTTCACATTGTTCGTTATAAAAATTTGGAAGGGAGGCTCAATCAGTTTGAGTGTACCAATGGGCTCCTGCATGGTCCATAAAACTTATTCAAATCATTTAAGTAAGCAAAGCAAATTTCTTCTTGACAAACAACTGCAGATTTGCTAAAATATAGTGAAGAAAAATGAGTATTTGAACACCCTGCTATACTGCAAGTTCTCCCACTAAGAAATCATGGAGGGGTCTGAAACTTTCATCGTATGTGCATGTCCACAGTAAGAGAGATAATTTAAAAAGAAAAATCCAGAAATCACAATGGATGATTTTTTAAGGATTTATTTGTGTGATACACCTGCAAAAAAGTATTTGAACACCTATCTATCAGCTAGAATTCTGACCCTCAAAGACTAGTTAGACTAGTCCGCCTTTAAAAGTCCACCTCCATTCCATGTATTATCCTGAATCAGATGCACCTGTGTGAGGTCGTTAGCTGCATCAAGACACCTGTCCATCCCATACAATCAGTAAGACTCAAACTTGTAACATGGCCAAGACCAAAGGGCTGTCCAAAGACACCAGAGACAAAAATTGTACAACTCCACACGGCTGGAAAGGGCTACGGAGAAATTGACATACAGCTTGGTGAAAAAAGGTCCACTGTTGGAGCAATCATTATCAAATGGAAGAAGCTAAACATGACGGTCAATCTCAATCGGAGTGGAGCCCCATGCAAGATATCACCTCGTGGGGTCTCAATGATTCTTAGAAAGGTGAGGTAAAAGCCCCGGACTACACGATGACCTGAAAAGAGCTGGAACCACTGTTTCCAAGGTGACTATTGGTAATACATAAAGAAGCCGTGGTTTGAAATCATGCATGGCACGGAAGGTTCCCCTGCTTAAACCAGCACATGTCAAGGGCCGTCTTAAGTTTGCCAATGACCAGTTGGATGATACAGAGGAGTCATGGGAGAAAGTTTTGTGGTCAGATGAGACCAAAATGGAACTTTTTGGTCATAATTCCACGAACTGTGTTTGGAGGAAGACAAATGATGAGTTCCATCCCAAGAACACCATCCCTACTGTGAAGCATGGGGGTTTTAGCATCATGCTTTGGGGTGTTTTTCGACAAATGCGACAGGACAACTGCACTCTATTAAGGAGAGGATGACCGCGGCCATGTATTGTGAGATTTTGGGGAACAACATCTTTCCCTCACTCAGAGCATTGAAGATGGGTCCTGGCTGGGTCTTTCAACATGACAATGACCCGAAGCACAGAGCCAGGAAAACCAAGGAGTGGCTCCATAAGAAGCATATCAAGGTTCTGGCGTGGCCTAGCCAGTCTCCAGACCTAAACCCAATAGAAAACTTTTTGGAGGAAGCTTAAACTCCATGTTTCTCAGCGACAGCCCAGAAACCTGTCTGATCCAGAGAAGATCTGTGTGGAGGAGTGGGCGAAAATCCCTCCTGCAGTTTGTGCAAACCTGCTGAACAACTACAGGAAATGTCTGCCCTTTGTAATTGTAAACAAAGGCTACTGTACCAAATATTAACATTGGTTTTCTCAGGTGTTCAAATACTTATTTGCAGCTGTATCACACAAATAAGTCATTAAAAAAAAAAAAAAAAAAATCATACATTGTGATTTCTGGATTTTTCTTTTTAGATTATCTCTCTCACAGTGGACATGCACCTACGATGAAAATTTCAGACCCCTCCATGATTTCTAAGTGGGAGAACTTGCAATATAGCAGGGTGTTCAAATACTTATTTTCTTCACTGTATATGTCACCCCTCCCAAAAGGATGTATCTTTAAAAAGCTGGTAGAACAATATCTAAAGCACTTGCATTGACAACTGTAGGAGGTCTACATAAAAGTGATGATGCTGTCTTATCAGTGGTCCACACAGCCCTCGCCTACCCATCTCCTTTGTCACCATCATCCCATAGACTCCAATGCAAAATCTGCACATTCCAGGGCTGGGTCCATAACTGGGGAACTGGGTCCTGGACTTCCTGATCATCAGACCACACACCGTCCAGCTCAAAAACACTGTCTCCTCCTGCTTGCATGTTTTTGGAATGTTGGAGAAAATCAGAGTACCCAGATAAAATCCACACTGGCACAAACTCTACACAGGAGATGCTGGATTTGAACCCGTGACCTCAGAACTATGTGGCAGATGTGCTAACAGCTGGCCACCATGGAATAAATCAGGAGCATCCAAAGTGACACATATAGTGGCTTCCAGGAATGGAGTGCACTAATGTATACTATAGTTTATTCAGTATGTAGACTATAAATACATGTCAGGCGCTATCTTAACTGGCAGTTCATAAAAAGTTGTGGCATCACTACACCATGCTATTTATTTTTTAGCCCATACATGGGGTTTTGCATTGTTTGCTAGAATTAAAATAAACTGGTTTGTTGGCAAAAGCTGAAGCTATGTGGTTGTTTATTTTTAGTTTGTTAACAATAGACTTCAACTGGGAGGGGAAAAGCGGAGAAAGAGTTTCAAAACTGTTTTGTCGAAGGACTGCTCATGATCTGGAAAACTGCCGCTTGTTTGGAAGAGAGTTCATTGAGTTTCACCGCCAATATGATTGTATCTAAAATTTGTGCACACACACCAAAACAAATTATCAGCCAAACAATGTTCGCATGTCGAAAAACTCATAAATATGTTCACAAAGACCTCAAAGCACCACTGTATGTTTTTTGCAGCACAATCAGGAAATGGGTGGGAAAAGTGGATGGCGGACCCATCCTGGATTAATCAGACAAAGTTGAGCTGTGCATTGTAAAATATTAAATAGCCAGATGGTCTTTATTCTCAATCCAAATACACTTGCCTCTACAATAAATGTGTCACTTGTTCTGTTAACAGGGGGAAAAAAATACTCCTTAGTCTCCATCAGACAACATCAACAACAAGTCCAAAACAACATTTTTAAAAATAATTTTTTGAAAGCCATGTTTTTATCGCTGTTCAGCGGAAAGATTGTGATGCATAAACATCTGATGTTTTAAAAATGCTTTTGTGCATTTATGATAAAAAGGGACTGGTACCCCAGTATAACACATGTAGTGAAATATGTGTTTATGCACACATTTTACAAGTATATTGTGGGTGTTCCTCGTAAATTCATCTTGTGTTTGTAAACACTTCAGTTATCTAATTTTATTGGTGTATTTTGTCTTTACATATATATTCAGTATATTACCATTCGCAAAATACGTTTCTAGCAATCGGTACACAATAGATTTAATAATATGCATCTACTGAGAATGATGTCATAATGCGATTTTTTTTCTCTCATATTTTAATCATTTTATTGGATAAATATTGATTCAGAACTGCTCCAGAGGATGTATGGACCACAGTTGTGTACCATTATGTTGCATCTTAGCAATACAGTATTCATGGTTTCGATAATTGTGATGCGATAATGGGGGGTGGGGGGTGAAAAAGTGAATTAATGATTGATAGATCCTCACTGAAGGCCCTGGAACCAAATCCACCACCCGCCACTGATTATATTGCACTTACCATCATCCTCTTTACACTAAAAAAAAGCTCGTCAATCTTTAAATTCTTCTCAATGCAATGTCATTTAGGCTGATGGGGACTAAGGATCATTTTTCCCCTGTACTTTTCCGCTGTTAACAGCACAAGTGACATTTATTGTAGAAGCAAATGTATTTGGCTTGAGAGTAAAGACCATCTGGCTATTTAATCGTTTACAATGCACAGATCAACTTTGAGTGGTATGAAAAGCCATGAACATTCTTCGTGAGGACTCTCCATATATTTATGAGATCAATAAAAAAAAAAATGCTCACACACAAGTCAAAATTTGTGTCAGAGGCAACAAGAGTAAAATTGGGAGTTTATGTTAAACTGTAGACATGATGCCTTTTGCATCTTTGAATTGACCTGGGGCTTAGTATGCTGTGTGGGTTTATAACATACTAGTTGCACCGAAATGAAAATTCTTGGATGAAACCAAAAACTGCAACATAAGGCTGAAAACCAAGACACCAAAAGGAATTGCTATACCTATTATTAGTGAAATTGCATTTATGGATGACGGCCACATTGCTAACTTATAGATATTTCTGAATATACATATTTTTAACCAAATTAAATGATCAGAATTAGTTTTATTGGCCAAGTATCTAAACAACACATAAGGAATTTGTTGACAGGAATCCTTTTTTATTTTTAACTCACAGTTGTGCAAAGGATGAAGTCTTCTAGCAGTTAGAGTGGCCAATAGAGTACAAGTCCAGTGGAAGGATCATTGTGCAAAGGGTGTCAAGACTTCAAGGAGTGTATGCAGTTTAAAGTGACTCATCATTCGATAGTCTACATTATAACAAATTGGAAGCATGTTGCAGTTGACTCGAACGTTAGTTGTTCAAGAATTTAATTGCAAAAGGGAAGAAGCTGTTGGAATGCCTGCCTCTGCTTTGCATTGTTCGATAGGGTCTACCCGAGGGAAGGAGCTGGAAGAGCTAGTTGGCGGGTCCAATGGGATCCCGGCTGCTCTTGTCCTATTTCAGGTGGCGTGCAAGATTGGGTTGGGTGTAAAAATCCAGCAGTTTTGATTGTCTGTTGCAGTCAGGGTTTGTACTTTTTCGTGGAAGGCCCAAACCAGACTGTGATGGAGGTAAGACAGTACTGATTCGATGACCACTGTGTTGAACTTTCTCAGCAGCTCTCGAGGAATGCCAGCTTCCTCAAAAGCTGCAGGAAGTACATCGTTTGCTCGGCTTTTTTGAAGATGGAGTTGATTTTTCTTCTCCCACTTCAGGTCCTATGAGAATGTAATTCCCAGAAACTTGAAGGTCTCAACGGTTGACACAAGACAGTTGGACAGCATGAGGGGCATCTGTGGTGAAGGATGCCACCCAAAGTCATTACGTAGAATTGCCACGCTACCCAGTGCCTGTGGTGTCATCTGTGAACTTCAAAAGTTTGACAGCCAGGTGCATTGAGGTGCAGTTGTTTGTGTAGAGAGAAAATAGCGGTGGGGAGAGAACACAACCTTGGGGTGCCTCGGTGCTGATGATGCGCGTGTGAGGTGGTGTCCCCCAGCCTCACCTGCTTTGTCCTGCCCGTCAGGAAGTTGTAAATCCACTGACAGCTAGCAGGCAAGACGCCTAGCTGGAGTAGCTTGGCGGAGAGGAGTTTGGGGAGGAGCGTGTTGAACACTGACCAATTAACAGGATCCTAACATAGTTTCCCATGTTGTTGAAGTGTTCAAGAATGACATGCAGACCCATGTTGACTTCGTCATCAGCAGACCTGCTTGCAAATTGCAGTGGGTCCAGCCGAGGACTTATCATGCTCTTGAGGCGGTCCAAGCACAAGGCATTCATAGGGCTTCATAACCACGGATGTCAAGGCGACAGGCCTGTAATCCTTCAGCCCCAAGATTGCAGGCTTCTTACTTACAGGAATTCTCAAGTAATGTAATTATTCATTCTCCGCTCTGGACTTTGAGGGGAGCACAAGTGCAGGAAACAAGCACTGAAGTGAGTGATAAGGCCACTCTTTCCCTAGTAAGCTATCGCTAGATGCTGACTCATTTGTACCTGCATCGTCACCACAGGACAAGGCTGACCGGCTGGTAAGACTATGCTATTTTCAATCGTACTATTATTAAATCATATGTTGTAGGCATAATTGAGGATTGATTTAAGTCAATTGCCATCTTTGCTAGTATCAGAACTCAAGTAGAAATGCATGGTGAGGTAACTACGTGAACATCTACACATGCACACAGAGCAGAACATTACTTTGAAAAACCTAATGAAATATGAATAATGCTTCATGTTTTGAGCATGGACGGAAACAAATCCATGGTGCATATTAGACATTGGTAAAGGGGAGTTCCTGATTTAGGATATTGATATGGTGTTTGTATAATACCCGAGTGTTCTGTACTAAGGAAATTACGTTAAATTGAAATCAATACCATGTCTGATAGCGTCTCATTCTAAATTGACCATTAAATTCTTTCTCAAGACATAGCTCTTGCATTGCATCTTCCAAGATTGGCAGGTTCTATACCTAAAATTGTAACCAGTGAGCATACTGTATATCCTTGTAACAGGGATACTTCAATATGTCGACACTCTTGTGACCTTCTGCGCATATTCTACACTCCTTGGATGAGTGTCAGACTATTTCTTCACAAAAAATGCAGTAAAAAGCACAGAGCCTCAAACCACACGCCCACGTGTACACAAATTGAGGTGGAAAATGACCTCCTGCGTAAGGACAATGGGTGGTGGTGCTAACAGCACTCTGCTGACATGTGATACCTTCAATCGTCTTCCCGCTGTTTATGGTGTGGGGAGCTTCCACTCATTGTCTAACAGGCATACACACATCCGTGCAGCCAAACATCTGCTGTCTTTAACCCCTGCTGTCTGCAATGTTGAGAGTGGCAGGAGGGACAACGCACAAGAACCGCCGAGCCGACCTGAGAGTGAGATAAGCCTTATGGAGGGAGTGTAAACTACCAGGACAGGGTTGGTTTGACAAATTAATATACAGAGAATGCATAATAAAGCAAAGCAAGGCAAACATATTTATATTGTGCATTTCATACAGAAGGTAACTACTGCAGTGTGCTTTACATGATTACAGGTATTAGAAAATAAAGGAAAAAAACAAAAGACCCCTTGAAAAATAAAAACGTACATTTCAGGAAAGATAATGTAATAGTGGCAATGTTCTAAAATGCTCAATCATAAGCAAGGGTGGGAAAAATAGTTTTTAACCTGGATTTAAAAACAGTGACACTTGGGGCTAACTTTACTTTTAGTGGCAACTTATTCCATTTGTTTGCACTATAGCAGCTAAAACAACACATGTAAGCATTATGAAGTAAAGTATCAAACAATGTGTTAACTGAACGAAGTCAACTGAAGAGTTCATTTTCAATTTAAACTGTTTGCATTCATCCCTTGTTTCCAGGATAAACACTTGGCGTCCTGGCAAAATGTTGTTTTGAAAACAGCAGCTCAGAGCTGACGTGAGGAGGAATATCTTCCACAGCTCAGAGGGGCCTCAGCTGAGGAGGAGCAGAATACGCAGTCACAAAGGGAGTTTGCAGGGAACTCTCATGGGCCTCTAACCCTATTACTGGAACAGTGTTGATTGAGGCAGCATTTGAAAGCCTCGTTTTCACATCCTCCCTACCCCGCCCCCAATACAGTGAAGAAAATAAGTATTTCAACACGCTGCTATACTGCAAGTTCTGCCACTTAGAAATCATTGAGGGGTCTGAAACTGAGAGACATAATCTAAAGAGAAAAATCCAGAAATCACAATGTATAACGATTTATTTGTGTGATACAGCTGCAAAAAGTATTTGTACAGCTGTCCATCAGCTACAATTCTGACCCTCAAAGGCCTTTAAAAGTCCACCTCCACTCCATGTCTTATCCAGAATCAGATGCACCTGTGTGAGGTTGTTAACTGCACAAAGACACCTGTCCACCCCATACAATTAGTAAGACTCAAACTTGTAACATGGCCAAGACAAAAGACACCAGAGACAAAATTGTACGACTCTACACGGCTAGAAAGGGCTACGGAGAAATTGCCAAGTAGCTTGGTGAAAAAAGGTCCACTGTTGGAGCAATCATTAGAAAATGGAAGAAGCTAAACATGACAGTCAATCTTAATTGGAGTGGCGGCCCATGCAAGATATCACCTCGTGGGGTCTCAATGATTTTTAGAAAGGTGAGGAAAAAAAGCCCAGGACGACACGACATGATTTGGTCAATGACCTGAAAAGAGCTGGGACCACTGTTTCCAAGGTGACTGTTTGTAATACACTAAGACGTCATGGTTTGAAATCATGCATGGCACGGAAGGTTCCCTTGTTCAAACCAGCACGTCAAGGCCCGTCTTAATTTTGCCAATGACCATTTGGATGATACAGAGGAGTCATGGGAGAAAGGCTTGTGGTCAGATGAGACCAAAATGGAAATTTTTGGTCATAATTCCATTAACCGTGTTTGGAGGAAGACGAATGATGAGTTCCATCCCAAGAACACCATCCCTATTGTGAAGCAATGGGGTGGTAGCATCATGCTTTGGGGGTGTTTTTCTGCACAATGGAGAGGACGACTGCACTGTATTAAGGAGAGGATGACCGCGGCCATGTATTGTGAAATTTTGGGGAACAACCTCTTTCCCTCAGTCAGAGTATTGAAGATGGGTCGTGGCTGAGTCTTTCAACATGACAATGACCTGAAGCACACAGCCAGGAAAACCAAGGATTGGCTCCGTAAGAAGCATACCAAGGTTCTGGCATCGCCTAGCCAGTCTCCAGACCTAAACCCAATAGAAAATCTTTGGAGGGAGCTGAAACTCTGTGTTTCTCAGCGACAGCCCAGAAACCTGTCTGCTCTAGAGAAGATCTGTGTGGAAGAGTGGGTCAAAATCCCTGCTGCAGTATGTGGAAACCTGGTGAACAACTACAGGAAATGTTTAACCTCTGTAATTACAAACAAAGGCTACTGTGCCAAATATCAACATTGGTTTTCTCATGTGTTCAAATACTTATTTGCAGCTGTATCGCACAAATAAATCGTTAAAAAAATAATACATTGTGATTTCTGGATTTTTCTTTTTAGATTATCTCTCTCACAGTGGACATGCACCAACGATGAAAATTTCCAAGTGGGATAACTTGCAATATAGCAGGGCATTCAAATACAAATTTTCTTCACTGTGCAAATTTCAGGCATTGGAAGGATGTCAACCACTAACCAGGGATTGTGCCAATTTACTGGTACATCCAGTAAACTGGAGCTCTGAAGGATACTTTTCAGATTACTATGTATATTTTGTGTATTTCATTCATTCATTCATCTACCGTACCACTTATCCTCGCTAGGTTTTGCGGACGTGCTGGAGCCTATCCCAGCTGACTCTCGGCGAGAGACAGGGTTTACCCTCAACTGCTGTGACATCTCTGCCAGCAAGAAAGTTACTCAATCACTGACAGGCGTTTTCAGAACAGCAAACCCCATATTGACAGACATTTCAGAGCATTTTGAGTCTCTCATGATTATATAGACACCACATCAAACAAATGCACAAAGGCTCTTCTTTCACCATGAAAAAACTTTTATTCTACCTTTTTTTGTTTTTTAGTAATCAACTGACATGTTTAACCAAAGGAAACTGTCAGAATTCAGTATTTTTGTGAAAATAAACAAAGCAGACGGAATGTGAATTTGATGCTCAATTTTTTTACCTTTTGTGACCTATAATATCAGAGCAGTGGTTTCATTCTACGATCTAGAAACCAGCTTAAACAACATTTAGAAATGTATTTACCCTAACAAATGTGCTGTGAGCGGCACTGACCCATTGGATGTCACAATAATGTCCTGGTATTATTCAGTAGCTCTATATATGGCGTCCATGATCCTTACCATACTTCAAAGACATCATTTTTACTTTGTCACATTTTGTGCCACACTTCTGCAGAGTACCACAACACATAACCTGCAAAATCTATACATGTAATTGATCTGGTGGCGTGTGAAATGTTTCAACTAGTCTGACCGTGACAGCAGCCATTTCCTCCTTCTCAGACATTGAAATGTGTAAGAGGGACTGAGCAAACTGGGAGTGATCTTAACTTGAAAATGGTGCATCGCTTCTATCTATTGGTGGTTGTGCCTCATTACCATTGTCTGCAACCTTGAAAATGACAGTTGAGCAGCGTCACTCTCACGCACCCCTCCCTGTCAAAAAAGAAAATGTCATTGACGAGTATAATCGTCCAAGTGGAGTGACCGAGTTAAGAGACATCCACAACACTAAATAAGTTCCATAAAGGTCCTGTCCTCTTCTATGTCCAACGAAATTCCCTTTGGGACTGTGTTGGATGTATGAATTGTGTCATAAAGGTTCCAAGACTGATGTGACAAAAGATTTATTTCATATCCAAAATCCAAACTACACATTTTCCCCTGCAAAGCAATCCCCCTGGAGCATAACATATTTTCACAGTCTTTTCTGACACATCTTCATGGACTCCAGGAAGGTGTGAGGACCCTCTTAAGCCTTTGTCAGCAAAGAAAGGCCAAAAATCACTTGTTTCTCGGTCGTGTAATTATGGAGGTCACCGAAGCAAGTGAATGTTCTTCTCAACCAGGAACTGTCAGATGCTCAGGGCACTGTGAGCAGGTGCATGGTGAAGAAGCCATGATTTGTCCTACCAGAACTCTCACCTTTTCTGGTGCACTGAATAAACCAAATGCAACAGGATCTCTTAGTATGTGTACTGGTTAATCGTTACATATTGAAGGGAAAAGTCATAGTTCTTTTGCGACACCAGTCCTAGAATCTGACGCACCTTGAACACCCAACTCACTCTCCACTTACGAACTTTGTATTTAGCTACAATAAAATCTGTCTAAAACGATGCTAACTAATTACTGGAGTGGCAGTCCTGCCATGGAGCACCAAATATTGAAATATTTAAGATATGTAAATTGTAATTACCCTAACACACATGCTGGTGAGTTCAACAGCAATGCAAATTCAACTAAAACTTCAGTGTGAAACGTCAATTAAAATACAGATGAATATAAATACATTTTATTTTCTGAAGGTGCTTGTGATGGATTGACAATGAACACTTGGTATTTATCAATTTAGGTACAGCATCACTGAGGTACAGCAAAGTAGTGCTTCATGGTTTGCGTTTCAATTTGGTTTTTGAATTATGCCCTTCTTCTAAATTCTCACTTTTGATATGGCAAAAATGAATGCAATCACTGAGAAAAAAAATGTTCAAATGGAACAGCTCCATTGCTTTTACAAGACCAAGGGATTATTTGAATAAAAGAATGATGGAGTCGCCCATTATAGATGAACAGGAGGATGAAGAGAGAGAGAAACGCCAGACACAATACTGCTGCTACCCAACACAACAGGCCATTCTTTCAGCTCACGCCACAACACTCCTTACAGCTGAGTCCTGGCTGCTATACTCCCGCTGTGTCCCCCAATCCCTCCCAGACTCACTCGCCTTTCAGTATCGTGGAGAGGAATGAGTGAGGGGGCCCGAAGTTGAATAGTGGGCAAGCACAAGTAGTCTGAAGCGTCATTAACTGGAAATCTCATGAAATTGTACAAAAGATCCTCAGTTTTTGTGTCCTTTCACTGAAATGAATGAAAAGTTCAATTTCATTGGTGGGGCAATAACAAAAAGAGAGTGATTTAAAAGGAGCATCCAGGGAGGAGTGATGAAAGGAGCAATAACGAAGAAGGGATGAAGCATAAGGCAGTGGTTAGTAAAGATTTTTCCAAGCAATAACTGAGTGAGTCAACAACATCAGTGTTTTAGTTTAAACATACAACAAAACATCATGTTAGTCATACAGATCCATCTCATTATATGTATATTATATATATATACACTGTATATCCATCCATCCATTTTATTTCCGCTTATCCTCACGAGGGTTGCGGGAATGTGCTGGAACCTATCCCAGCGGTCAACGGGCAGGAGGCGAGGTTATATATATATATATATATATATATATATATATATAATGAGCCGCTTTTCGTCACTAGGGTGACAGGTGTGCTTCTGTCCATATGCGCAGTATATATACACACATATATAGTGCATATACAGTACAGATTAGATAGATAGATAGATAGATAGATAGATAGATAGATAGATAGATAGATAGATAGATAGATAGATAGATAGATAGATAGATAGATAGATAGATAGATAGATAGATAGATCTCAATCATCTAGCACCTGCATGGAAACAGCTCTGTCAAAAAAATAAAAAATGCACCTGACTTACTTTCTGTGAGTCTATTGCACTAGTGCCCACCTCCAGCTTTTCCAAGCACCCTCCCTGAAGCCAGAAATCACCCACAAGCAAAGTAAATGTCACAGAATTACCTCAACACTGGCGCTTGTGCTGATTTTGCCTCTGCATGATATTCCACAGATATAATCAAGAGGATACATCCAAGCTGATTTGTGCTCTCCATGGACCATCCAAACCCTCCATCGGCCATGCGGTTGACTGGGAGCAAGTGCTACAGCTCCAAGCTCATTCAACCCGCCGCCTAGCAGGCAGCTGCCGTTTTTCTTCAAAGCTCCACAAGCAGAGCAAATTAAGAGGTCCCGTCCAGCTTAGAGGCTAAGCCAATGTGAGCCATTCACACTCCACTTCCTGTCTGTGACCAATGGCTGCAGCCTCATTCCCCCTCCCCTGCATGCTCCCGCCCACAGCCTCCCTCTTCCGTCCCTTGTTGCTCCTCTCCTCTGCCTCACTCGTCTTCCCTGCCCCTTCTCCTGGTTAGTCATAAATATAGACGCTTGACATTACCTAACACATGAGCTGTTCTGACAAACAGCCTGATTCGTGTGAGAAAACCTCTCCTGGGGTGAGAGGCGGGCTCAAGAAGAGTGTGGAGGGCAGCAGGACAAGGATTAGGTTGAGGATATTCTGTATGGGAGGTGAGGGTAGAGCGACATATTGCAGATTGAAATTGGCCATTTAGCAGAATGGTACCAAGAGAAATGACAAAGGTCTGAATCACCGTGACAGCCGGTCTTTTCCTGCTTGGAGTCACTTCTATGTGGGATTTGGGTATTGTGCTTCGACAAGCCTCGAACACAAGCTTGATGAGGATTGAGGCAGATTAAAAACTTTGTGGTAGACCAAAAGAAATCTAGTACCACTGCACTTGTCCAAATGCATGGAGGTGGGCTGATGCCCAGGCGACATGACCACATAACCCAAGTGTGGTCCTGAGGGAAGAGGATGGCAGATTTCTGATTTGCACGGTCCCACCTCAGACGATCTAATGCAAAGAAAACTCATTAAATATTAAAAGAAATGGATGCTGTTTTTTTGTAATGCCTTTCATAGGGAATTACAATATTGGAATTACCCACAGTCACAAGACTCAGACCTGGGTCTGACTTTGAGTCACTTGATTCTGAGTATCTGATGATAAAGAATCCCAGTCTGATGGCTGTGCAATCCATTAGGAAGTGGCTTGCTCAAAGGCAAATGAATAGTAATCTAAAAGCATACTACTATCTTAGACTAGCATCTCTCCTATAATTCGTAGCCATTTATATATTTTTGTGCACTGTGAGACAAGAAATATGACTGTCTGGTTTCAAAGGCCTAATACTTGTATTTAAGACACTCCGGCCCAAATATCCACTAAAATGGTGAAATGACGATCTTCTGAAAAACATTTTGTTATATCTTCACACTGTGCCTAACCCAAGCAACAGTTACTGCAGTTTCGAAGGCTGCTGACACTGCATGATTCAAAGGACACAAAACATTTTCCTTGTAAGTTACTCAATTTGTATAGACCTAAGAGCAGCATAAGGACAAAACAAAGGAAAACAAATTGAATATACTCAAATCGGAATCAATCAATACAAAAATCCGACGTGAACCAGACAGCATTGAAAAAGTTCATGTTCATATGACCTAGTTCAAAGTCCAGTTTGCTGTTCCAAAGAAGAACTAGTCCATAGTTATTTTTCTTTCAATAACTAATAAGTGCCGTACTTGAGCACAAAACCTGAACTAGTTCATGAACTTTTGTTCATTGAACTCATTTAAGTACAACACGGCTATCAGGCATGTTCCAATTGCACAGCATCATAAATGCACGGATTAAAAAAAAAATATGAACCTGAAATGAATGGGAAAGACAATTCAATATGATGTACTCAAAATTAGGAAATTACTTGCCTTTGGGGGCCACTGAAGTAATGCCAATGCAAAAATACCTTTAGATAAGGTTACCCTGATTTAAATCAGTGAAGGAAGAGTCGACCCAGGCAACCTCAATGATATGTTTATTTAAAGGCCTACTATCATGAAATGGATGATTTTTAGTATGTTATTAATGAAAAAACGTCAGCCAATATGGGCCCATGCGTTTTTTCACCACAAAACATGATTTTGACTTTTTGTTACTCCCGCCATGAAAATCCTCTCGAGGGATTTGTTTTCGAGAACAAGCAGGAAGTGATGTAAAGGACAACGGCGCCCCCAAGTGGAGTCGTTTGTTTCCATTAGTTTTACCTCCGGGAAGGTATCTCGTTGTTCCTTCGTGTTAGCCAAAATGCCGGCTCATTGCATTACTGGACATTGCTTGAACACTCGGGAGAATGGATTTAGCCTTCATAAGTTTGCAAGAGACCCGCTTCATTGTGAAAAATGGATTGCACGGGTGCAGAGGATGAGAGCTTTGTGGTTTCCAAATGACAGATAGGTGTGTATACAGCTACTAAAAAAAAATAGTTTGTGACGAACCACGTAATCGGTCTCTCATAACGTAACAAAAGATCCGCGTAGGAAAAATGTCGTTATGCGCGTCGGACGTCGTGGGGCTGTTCCGAGAGACGGCGGCGAATCTGAAAAACCCAGCTGAGAATGCCTCACTCAGCCGCGTGCACGCAGTAATCCGCCCTGGCTTGACAGTGTTCATCAACTACTGCGGCCGCTTTGAACATCCCCGTAAAAGCAGCACGGCTCGGCTCTATTATATGCCACCATGGCGCCGAAAATCAGCCACACCGGCTGAGGCACCGCGTTCGACGGTCACGGCTTCTGCGAAGGCTGCGCGTCGGGCTTTCCGGACGGGGACGGCTCTGAAGAACCCAGTCGAGAATGCTTCACTCAGCCGTGTGCGCACAGTAAAGCTCCCCGGCTCGACTGTGTTGTTCATCGCGTACTGCTGCGTCTCTGAAAACCCCCCTAAAGCAGGACGGCTCTGCTCTGTCATAAGCCTCACCGGCCGACTGCGATGAGCCGCGATGGCTCATCTCCGCCACGGAAGTGGATCGGACGGGGATGCGGTTTGGCCGTGATCGCATATCATCTGAATATGGCTCGAAACAATAGTGTAATATTGTAACTTCACTTAGTTGTGTGGTGTTCTCCTTTTCGAAAAGAGCTTCCGCGTCAGAAGGGGCGCGTTTGTCTCCCATAGTTAGGGTGCACTGCGTGTCTTCGTTGGGGAATGTCCGGGTGACGTCACGGACGGAGGACGCAGCCAATATGGCGACCACTTGGATATCGTAGAATGACACTTCTGCAACTTTGCGCATGGATGACGCGCTCTCCGCTCACATTTATTTTTTCGTGTAGACATTGAAGTGAAATTTGTTATATGTATTTTTCATTACAATATATATTTTAGAATGTTTATAGGGATGACACTTGGGCTTTAAGTATCATTTTCTGCTTCCATATTGATGCTCGTAAAGTTTGTTACATTTGGGAGTCTGTGCATGCGAGTTGTTTCACGTGTTCTGTGAATGCCATAACAGTCATATCATGCATGTATTGCTTGATCAGTACAAAAATCACTCATTTGGGGTTTGGGCTGATGTATGCTTGTGCAAAGATATTGGCTTATTCGGCTACATGTGATTTCGAAATAGCAACAGACAAGCTATCACAATACAGCCACAATCATCACAATATTAATCATTGTGCAAAATGCATACTCTGCTCAGTTATCTCTCTGAGGACAAATTTAGGATGCAGCACATGTAATGGATGACATTACAATGTGCAATTGGTCATAATGTTGTGGCCGGTTGTTATATTTTTGGGGGGGAAAGTCATACTTTCTGTTGTATTAATGTTTCCTGTCTCGGCTAAGTCAAGTGCTCTTCAAATGGAGACAAGAGGTACAGTGCCACTCTTTAGGACCTTCTGATTTAATTAGAGACCATTCATTAGGAACTGTTCCATTTCAGCCCATCATCTTGTTTGATGTCAATAAGTGTCGCTGGCAGCTTTGGGCATTATCAGTAGCTTGCCTCAAATGTTATGTTATACTTGCATATGCATTTATTTACAAGCCGAATAATTGTTGTTTTGCAAAGGCTGGTTGAAGATCAGTAAAAGTGCACATGAAGAAATTTGTTTTCTGCTTTCAGAAATGTGACAAGGCACTAGAACTAGAAGTTATAACGCCACACAACACAAAAAATAGGATCTCACTCTACACAGAAACTATGACAACAATAAACAAAGCTCCAAATCTTTTATCATTACTGTAATAACAACAACAACAACAAAATCGAGACATTTCATGAAAACAATAGGTTATTCATTCATAGTATATCACAAGATCATGAAAAGAAAGCCTCACAGTGTCAGGCCCAAATCCCCAAACTAGCACAAACATGAAGGCCAACTACCCTGTATAGTGAAGGGGAAAAACCACGAGACTCTTACACACAGATTCTTTTTACAAAGACAAAAAGGGCATTAAAAAAACACAATCTTTGTTCACTGTGTAATCCATTGACAGAAAAAAATAGCCAGCATCGTGACATCGTTCCAACACAAGTTAACAACAGGGCAGCTCACACTTTTTGTAAATACTAAGATAGTGTTGAGAAATACTCACAACAACAAATCCTTTTACAGCGTACATATAACTCTGTCAATCCATCAAAATGTTCAGTTTCCTTCCTTGCACAAGAAACCCTAACCCCTTTATCAATATGTATTAGCGAGCTCAATTTGAAGAAGAAGAATGATTACTTTGGTTTTCATTGTACATTCATTTAACATAGTGATTGTCCCATCATTACGCCTCCACAATCATGTGAAATTAAACACAATTACACTTTTACAAGAATAACAATGCTAACTATTGAATGCATATCAGATATTGTTTTAATTTATATTACTATGATTGGCAAATGCAGTACATCAGCAGAGACGCCTCTCAAATTATAGTTACATTTGAAATATAGCGGATTATATCTCTAGTCTTAGTGTTACATTTCTATGATCCTCTTGGCTTGATGAAGCCTGCTTGGATAAGAGGTGAAATGTCTTCTAAGACAGACAGAACAGTCCAGTTGCGATCGATTCAATGCCCTGAGAATAAATGATCTGGCTAAATATTCAAAGGGACTGTTTGATGATGTGGTGCAGTTCTACACTGCTGAGTACAAGCACAATAATAAACATCGTGCTAAAGGAATACGTCTCAAAGGAGTTTAGCTAGTCCTCTTGGATTAGCTCTCACTACATTTTAATGGTGCCAAATGAATGTATCAGTGAATGTAAAGAGCAGCTCAGAGAACACAGTGATCATTTTTCCATCCTTTTATTTTACGTGTCATGTGTACTTCTGGCACGGTGAGGAAAGCCTGAGTGTGTGAAAAGCAGAAGCTGGGGCCACTCATCCGTGGCAAGAATGAATGGCCATCATTAGCATGAGGCTCCCCAACAGCACCCTGCAATGCAGCGACACACACAAAGGCGAGTGCCATGCTTCCCCCTGCCGTTCCCTCAGAGAAGCCCTTTTGTTTGGGCAGCATCTGGACGTGACCTCCATGCATTTGAATCTGCTAACCCCCCTCCCCATCCACTCAATTCCCTCTCAGCTAGCTCCACTTCTCTTTCGTCTCGAATTCCTACCCCTCTCTCAAAAACTCGACAGCTTCCCCTGCCTCCGCTCTCTTACCCCACGGCCGTTCTTCACACATATATCCCCTGTTCTTTGAGTGGAGGAGCCATGTCTTGCTCCCTGAAAAGACATTCTGTGTAATTGTGGGTCTTGTACAAAGCCTGCAGGGTGAATTTGAAAACCAAGGAGGTAAATGCATCAGGGCTACTGGCCATCTGTTCCCCTGGGTTGGACCTGCCTGCCCCGAGTGTGCCTGCCCCCCTTTCTCCCTCATGTGAATCCCACCCCTGCCCCCACCTTCCCTAATTCTCTTAGCCTATATGCACAGCATCCACCACAAACACACACAGTCTCCGCCATGCATACATCTCAGACTTCGGCACACAGAAGGCAGATGGTGAGTGTAGGAAAGGCGAGAATGAGGTACTGCCACTTGCCTGCGTACAGACAGGATGGTAGTCAAGATGTAATCCGTTTCTTTGGAGGGATGGTAAACAGAAAAAAAAAAACAGACTCCGGCGTTCGTTTCCTTGATATCGGCAGTGGAGTGGAAAACGAGGAAGCGAGGGATTGAAGGACAGCGAGAAGGGGAGGGAGATACAGATGGAGCGAGAGGGAGAAAGAGATAGAGGATGGACAGAGACAGTGGTAACAGCTAGTGTGGAAGAAGAAGGCAGCAGCCACCACCAAGCCACAGGGACGCTGCCACTCAGCAGGGGGGCTTAAAAGTCGAAGAGAGGACTGATGAGAGAGAGAGAGCGAGAGAGCAACAGAAAGAAAGAGAGCAAGAGAGAGAGGGAGAGAGAGAGAGAGAGAGAGAGAGAGAGAGAGAGAGAGAGTGAGTGTGTGTGTGTCAAGCACTGGGAAGTAGAGAGAGATCAGATGGGGGAGGGCGGAGTATTGGCTGGCTCCGTAGAGACGCAAACGGTGGAATAACGTGGCGATAACCCTCATCCTCGAGCAGCAGCTGTAGATGTGAGCAAGAAATAAATCTCGCGAGACACTAACTTCTCTATCAATTGTGACATTTGCAGCACAAGACACGGCCATCAGCTGTAGTAGCAGGGATAGGAGGGAGGAGGGAGGTGTCTGTGTGAGGGGGGCACTCCGTGTGCCCTTGCATATGAATATGCATGCCACAAAATAAGGTAGAAAAAGAAAGGGAGGGAAAGGTACCTGTTCAAGTCAAACATGGGGGGGGGGCAGTCAGTCAGGGGAGGAGGGGCAGCACGTGTGCTCACGGGAGGGGGAACAGACAAGGGAGTGGAGATAAAGGAAGGCGAGGGCTTGAGAAGTGCGGCCTTTATTTGACTGAATATGTCATTCTACCTCATCGTGCCCTGGAAATATTTGCATGTGTGGGAGAGTCAGTCAGTCAGAGAGAAAACCTACATGATCTCCCAGGAAAAAATAAAGGACAGGAATGGAGGAGGAGGGGGGGGGACATTATAAGCAGCACAAACAATACAGTGCAACCTCCAAATTCAAACATGCAAGCATTCCTACAAATTGCTCCAATTTGGGGGAAAATATTGAAATTAATGTCAACAAAAAATGTGAGTTCCACAATCATGTGCGACTCCAATTTGATTTGAAACACTTACTGCGTAACTAACCCTGTCTGGAACATTGAATTGAAACAGAGTCTGCCTTGAAGCCTGAATTTGGAACCTATCCCAGGATAAAAAAGTGTAAGTGCATTTCTCAAAACAATTCATACAATTACCAAAACAACACGGATTACATGCATAAGCCAGTTCCTTCATCAAAATCCTTTGTTCGTCTCTCAAAAGCTAAGCTATACACACTTTCCTTTCCTTTCTGTTGTTAATTTTTTTCCTGCCATATATGAGTTGTTGTAAGGAATTATGGGGCAAAGCTTATAAAACCAACTTTCTGCCGGCCCTGACGCTACAAAAAAAAGGTAATCACAATTATTACTCAAGATGGCGACATAGAACCAACCAATCAAGTATATATCAATTAACATAAACTCATCCTTTGCGACATAGCGAATTCAAAACAACCAGCTCGTACACAACAAAACACAACAATTTACTTTGCAACACAGTACTCAGAAGCTGTTTGAAACTAGAGGCTATTGTTATAATATTGGGACCAGCTGTATTTAAAAATTCCAAGACAAGAACAAATGTATGTGTCTTCATGAGAGGATCTAAACTGTGGGATGACTTTGACAGGGGTCGGGAACATTTTTGGATAAGAGCCATGAAAGCCATATAATATTATTAACACTGAATACAACCAAACGTCAGCTTTTATTTTTTTTAAACAACAACCATTTTAGAATATAATAAGTCTCTTAATTCATTCTTTTCAGAGACAATGTTACACTGAAGCTAATCAAAAATCAATGCAAAATGTCTAATGCGACTTCTGGTGCTGGTTGGTTTTGCAGATGGCTTTGTCGTCTTATATTTCATCCAGGTGTTGAGGCTTCCGTCCATTAAATATAATCAGAACTTGGTTTTGATTTATTTTAGATGTCAGAACGACTGCTTCCATACATACATAGAACCAAACGGTGTCAGTACACACATAAGCTCGTCCATCCGTAATTTTTTTAACAAACTCAATGAAAGGCTTGAATAAATCATCCCGTCTTGTTCTCTTTCATTAGAAAAACAGCAAGACTTTCCTCACACAGTGTGTCACCTTGCAATCATGCCGAACTGCGATAAATGGATTACATCTGTCAACTCATCCAAAACGGAGTATGGCGCTGCATTTCTGTCCTTTATTTGTGTTTCCTTTGATTTTCCATCACAACGGTACAATCATGAACAGTTCTTCCTGACAGAGGCATTTCTTCTATTTTTTTGATTCTATCCAAAAAGTTGTCAAAAGTTCCAATGGCAACACCGTCTGCGAATGGTTTTCCTTTTTTGCCTATTGCTAAAGAACCCGCAAATTTAGTTGAATTCCCGTAACCTTCTCGGGTTGACACTTGGAGTTGCTGCTGACTAACTCGCACTCAGTAGCACTTGTCGTGCGTCTTCGTGCTGTCCCACGCTGGATATCGCGATGCAAATGTGGCAGCTTTATCTTTGACCATTGAAATGTTATCATGGCAGAAGCTGCTCTCTCCACAAAGGCAAATTCCTGTGTCCATTTGTGCCGAAATCTACAGCACTCATCACCTTCATCTCTTCTTCATCAAAAGCTACTTATTTGATTAAAAGGAGGGAACTCACAACAACCCGGGTAGGCTACCGCATTATCCTATAAAAATAGTCTGACCTTGTACCCAGAAGGACAGTTGATATTGGCTCCAGCCACCCGCATTGCAGTAGTAAATGGATGGATGGTTTAAAATGCATGAGGATGTTTTATATTTTAAAAGCTATTTTTAACACTGTGGCTTCTGTAATGTTTAAAATGTCAGTGGAATTACAGTATTCATTATTTATAGTGTTAAGAATTGTCAAGAAAGATTTAGCCGAGAGCCTGATGGACTGTTTAAAAGCGCCACATGTGGCTCACGAGTTAGAGGTTCCTGAGCCCTACTCTATTATTAGTATTATATATAAAATCAGTATGTACTCAGAAGTAGTGCAAGGACCAGGTCATTTTGAAGTATTGACTCCTAGAATAGCCACTCTTCGTAAGCATATATTTATTTAGTTTTTTGATCGAGATTGGTGATTTTTTTGTTTTCTTTTTGTTTTGTTTTGTAATAGCATTTGTAAGACCAGTCTGTGAACATTTCTGACAGAATCCTAGTTGAGACAGATTGTATTTTAGTCTAGTTTTCAAATCAACCGTTTATTTCTTTGTGTGCAACGAGAAAACAATCTAATCTGCCATTATTTATTTCAAATGTGGGGATGCATTGTTAATTTCCAGTAGTAAATGACACCATTACAATGAAGAATAGTATAGACACCAACACAACTAACAAATTATGAAAATGAGTATGTGCTTTTTGAGTTCAATTTGAGTGTCAAAGTGTGCCACAGAGGCCTCTTCATCATCCTCAAGCATTGTGGTAGCCCAGCATGTTCACCACATAATCATGCAGGAATCTATTTTCAATAAATCAGAAAAACATAATCCACAGCACAGCAAAAGAGGAGGATTTAACGGTCACATGGCAGAGCGAGAGAAAGAGAGAGAGAGAGAGAGAGAGAGAGAGAGAGAGAAAGTGAATGTGTAGGGCAAAATGTGAACTCCAGGCAGAAATTACTTTGATAAAATATACATTAACATACTGTAAATATTCAAACACACACACATGCACATCCAAACTTGAACCAAAAACTTGAAAACAAAAGGAGCAATACTGTACTTGGATGATAAAATCATGGCCATGAACTACATACACAATGACCCCTAGACAGTCACACCATCTTACTGATTGTGCTTCAGCATTGACACACTTAAGACACTTTGAGCCTGGAGCCTGGTGGTCATCTCAAATTAAAAAAATGGTTTTGTAACACAAACACTTTGAGTGTGATCGGAAATTATGGCAAAACAGTTTGACATTTGGTGCTGGAGGTAGCAGAGATGGTTCAAAAAGTTATATCATCCATGAAAGGAAAACAAGCTAAAATTGATTCTTGGGGAAACAAAACCACATGAGCAGGAATAATAGATGAGACAAACAAGATAGCAGCCTAAGAAAGAGGGTCAATGGGGTAAAGATAATGGAAATGATGCTAAAGACCGCTTTGGGGACAAAAATCAATTGGCATATTTCCGGTTTCCGGTTTTCAGAATACATCATGTTACCTCAATCAGATGAAATGAAATTTTTCTATAGAGAACTTGGAGTTGATACAAAAGAGCAAACGATAACATTTTATGGAGAGATGCAACAAAAATGGAATTTTTTGGCAAGCATTGTGTAGGATCCCTAATGCTATAGGGCTGCTCATCCGCATCTGGTACTGAAGGCTTTGACTGTATCACAGGTATCATGAAATCAAATCATTTGCAAGAGATTTTAGAGCCAAATATTTTACCCAGTGTAAGAAAAACGTTGTTTGAAGTGGGTCATGGGTCTTCCAACTTAAAAGATCCCGATGACATAATTTTGGTATATTGCCATTTGTTTCACTTATACAAAGAGTGAAGGAGCGGTCATAATGGAGAGCAGGACTGTGTATTATGTTACTCACAAGGCACAGCATGGCGATACAGATTGGCCCGGATGATCTTCTGCAGCTCGTGGTCGGGGGAAGCCTTTTGAAACCTCAGACTCAGGTAGTGCTTCAGATCTTTGTTGAGCTTGTTACCTGAAAAAAAACAGACATGCACCATGTTAGTATAGCTTACACAGACATACTGCAATTTAATCAAAGATTTTGTTTTACAGAATTGTATTCAGTTTATTTTTTCCCAAAAACAATCTGACAAAGACATGGGGTAATTGGCATACTTTTTTTCCATTACAAAACAGTAATGACACTAGAGCTGCCAAGAACACACACTAGATAAACTGTGTAATTAAGTACACAAAGATAAATGCTTGTAGTAATTTATTAAAAGGTTCTCTGTGTGGGTAGTACTATGCAGGAACCTCTCAGTAGCTGTATTTACTAGGCCTTCTTTGTATCTATTCTATGACAGGTGACCATGATGCTGGCCAAGTCAGAAACGACGCAGCCACTCACAATGGAGCCAGATGGTCAGGGCTTGCTCTCACGCCAGGGTCTCATTTAGGACCATTTAATGATCTCTAAATTCATCATCCAAGTCTTGGGGTGCTGGCAAGCCCATTTTGGGGGAGGTGCCATATCCTCGTGTTGGCCTTCCATTGAAGGGAGAGATTTTCTTCTGTGCTTCTGGACTGCAGCTAAAATGAACGTCAAGTCATATACAGTAGCTAGGTACACTGAGCCATGAGCCAAAGCGTTATATAGGCGGTAATAACACAACCTTACAAAAATGTCCTCATGGCAAATAAACATGAATGGGAGTGTCCTGTAAGCCATATTAGACACAAATGGCCAACATGGAATAAGATTTTGGAACTGTGATGTGTGATGCGATTAGTCCAAGTATATTGACAAATCTCTTGATAATAATAACAGTAGGAAATTGTTGCAGTTGGATTTGTCAAGATTTAATCCCGTGAGGCTATAAGCAGACATTTATCCTTCATTATTTAAAGACCAGCAAAAATAAAAGTAAAAACTAAATCAAATGGAAACCGGTGAGTGACAAAAAAAAAAAAAAATGCACAGACTCAAAGCTTATTCTAATGAAAAACCAAAAACATCAGTTGGTCCTCGACTATGCTGTATTTTTCTGTTCTCGTCACGCAACCAGACACACACACATGCACAAGTGTGTAGCTCAGCACAGCACAGTCAGGTAATTGTTACCTAGCAACCAGCCAGGGCTGACGGGCATCATTACGGTCTCTACTAGGCAAGAAACACACATACACTTGATATATGAAATACGTTTTTTTCCAGCGTGTGGCGTTTTCCTTGGTCATAGAAATAAGATGTCATTATGTTGTGACTATTTCCCATTTGCATCGTGCATTATGCCAATTTTGCTGGTTGACACATTTTGCCTGAGACAAGGAGCTCAGTCAGGAACAACCATTTCCTGTAGGGATACACAGCGAGCGTCACGCTCCATCAGTGAGAGAGTCATTAAATATTTAATATTTATGAGGATTAACGCCACGTGGATCACATATTACACATGTACACATACAAATACGGAGATGGGTGGGCATGTGCGCAGTTTGTAGCCATCTTTGGGTCTCAGTGGACGTGGAACAAGCAGGCATCACAGTGGATGTAGCATGACAGATGAGAAACAACTGAGTAACGAATGTAAAAAAGGAGCAACAGCAACATGCAGTGGAGATACTGTACGTAAATAGTCGATACCGCCATTCAAACGTCAGGTTTCTGTGATTTAAACATAATGAGAAAAATCATCCACAATCAATGGGACTTATAACCTGAAGCAATTCATTGCGTAAAGATACTTTGCTTTCTAGCAGAAGCCCTATTTTCACTTTGTTTGATTTGCATTGGCTGTATAGATTTGGATTGCAGGTTTTTCCATTTGTCTCGTGTCTTTCAATTTGTTTGTTTGTTTGTTTTTCAACCACTTACTATGGCAGAGAAGCCAAATATTTCTCGGACTTAGTGAATAACAAATGGACCGATTGCAGGTTCAATAGATGTACGCAGTTTAGATTTCAGAAACACGACAACAACCTTAAATGCAAGATCGAATGAATTAAATGGCTTCAGTATTACTCTAGTGAGAGTGTTTATAAAAGGAAGAAGGCCCAAGGCCAAAGCCAAATTCGTGCATAAATAAACTCCCAAGTTGTGTCTGATTTTACTGATTTAGGCAGTGAATGAATTCATTTGTTTCGGGGCTTTTGTTTGGAATTATAACACAGAACTGCATTGAGACATACATTTAATTTGTTTCCGTGATTACATTGGTAACTTCGCTCATGCGTATCTCAAATAATCTTTTCCCACTGAAATGAATGGAAATGCCATTTATGTGTCACTTTGCCAAAAAACGTATGTATTATTTTAATGGGAAAAATTTGTGCTCCATGATATTGTACTGATAGGAACATACAGTAATGGCATAAATAAATAGAAATAAGTAATTTTTGTCATACTGGATCAGCTCAATAGCTATTGTGCTGCTTTTTCTAGTGTGTTTGCACAACTTGGGGCAGCAAACAACAGATAGATGTCGCGGACGAGACTCGGGGGTGGACCCAAATGCACGACTCAGGTGAGAGGTAAGCAGTGCGGAATAAGCCTTTATTCGTTCCAATGTCGGTTACCAGGGAGTCAGTCCAAACAAGCAGCAAGATCAGTAACGGCAGGCTTACGGGGTAGGTCGGGAGACAGGCGTTGGTCGGTACACGGGAGGTAGACGTCAGGAGTACGGTAGTGCGGGAACGAGGCATGAAAGGCAACGATCTAGCAGAGTCTCTGTCGTCCCCCAGGTCCTATATGTACTGGGTCTAATCGGAGGTCATGAGGCGCAGGTGTGACCCTTCCGATTAGACGGTCACGCCCAGCCCTGGCTGGAATCCAGGATCATGACAGTACCCGCCCCCTCAACGGCCGGCTCTGGACGGCCCAGGCGCATCAGGGTGAGCCGCGTGAAAGTCCTTGATGAGGGAGCGGTCCACGACGAAGCGGGAGGGGATCCAAGGGCGCTCCTCCGGGCCATATCCCTCCCAGTCCACCAGGTACTGGACCCCCCTCCCTCTACGGCGGGAAGACAGCAACCGGCGCACGGTGTACACCAACCCACCGTCGACCATGCGGGGGGGCGGTGGGGACTTGAGCGGAGGAGCCAGCGACGACGTGCGATTCGGGCGAAGTCTGCTGACGTGGAACGTAGGGTGCACCCTCATCGACCTGGGCAGTTTCAACGAGACGGCGACCGGGTTAATGACCTTGGAAACAGGGAACGGGCCAACGAACCTGGGAGCAAGTTTGCGGGATTCCGTCCGCAGCGGGAGATCTTTGGTGGAGAGCCACACTCGCTGTCCCACTCTGAGCTCTGGTGCGGCCCTCCTCTTGCGGTCTGCTGCGGCCTTGTAGGTGCTGCTCATGCGCAGCAGTGTCCTCCGAGCTGCTTCCCAGGTCCGTTTGCAGCGTCGTACCACGGCCAGGGCCGACGGAACTGTGGATTCTGTGACCAGTGGAGGAAACAGGGACGGAGGATACCCATGCACGACATGGAGTGGAGCCATACCTGTTGAAGCGGAGGGTAGGGAATTGTGGGCATACTCCACCCACTTGATGTGCTGGCTCCACGTGCTCTGGTCCCTGGATACCAGACATCGAAGACCGGTCTCTAATTCCTGGTTAATCCTCTCAGTCTGGCCATTAGACTCTGGGTGATAACGCGATGTCCGACTTGCAGAAGCGCCGATGAGGTTGCAGAACTCCTTCCAGAAACGGGCGCTGAATTGCGGACCCCTGTCCGAAACGATGTCCTGAGGTAGACCGTGGTAACGGACGACCTCGTCTAATACCAACAGGGCTGTCTGCTTAGCCAACGGGATCTTCGGGAGCGGCACGAAGTGGACCATCTTGGAGAAACGATCCACTATGGACAGCATCACTGTGTTCCCTTGTGAAGGCGGCAGGCCGGTAACGAAGTCCATCGCGATGTGTGACCACGGACGAAAGGGGATGGACAGGGGTTGCAACTCACCAACGGGCCGTAGGCGGGAAGTTTTATTGGCAGCACACACCGGGCAGGCGTTGACGAACTCCCTTACATCCTTGCTGAGGTTAGGCCACCAGAACCTCTGTTCGACCACTGACCGTGTCTTCGCCGGGTGGCAGACCGTCTTGTTGGTATGGGCCCATTTGATGACGTCTCCCCGCAGAGATGGAATGACGAAAAGACGGCCCGACGGACAATCCGCGGGTGGCGGTGTCTCTTCCAGGCCTCCTTCACCCGCGACTCGATCAACCAGGTGAACCCGGACACGTAACACCCCGCTGGCAGGATAGTAGCGGCGTCTGAATCAGTGCGCCCTCCCTCGTGGATCTGCGAGAGTGCATCCGGCTTGCCGTTTTTGGAGCCTGGGCGGTAAAACACCTTAAAGTGGAAGCGGGTGAAAAATAGAGCCCACCTGGCCTGACGGGCGTTCAACCTCTTCGCGGACTTCAGGTATTCAAGGTTCTTATGGTCCGTGAAGACAACGAACGGCACTTGCGAGCCCTCCAGCCAGTGCCGCCACTCCTCCAACGCGCTCTTGACCGCCAGTAGTTCCTTATCTCCCACGTCGTAGTTCCTCTCTGCCGGGGTCAACTTTCTAGACAGGAACGCGCACGGGTGGATCCTTCCATCCCTGGGACTCCTCTGCGACAAGACTGCTCCGATTCCTGAATTCGATGCATCCACCTCCACCACAAACTGGTTATCGGGATCCGGAATAATGAGAACGGGCGCAGTGGTGAAACTTGCCTTGAGCCTGCCGAAGGCCTCCTGGCAGGTCCCGGACCAGTCGAAGGTGGTATTTGGCGAACTGAGCGAATGCAGAGGAGCGGCCACGGAACTGAAGTTCCTTATGAATTTCCAATAGAAATTGGCAAATCCCAAGAACCTCTGCATGTCCCTCCTGTTGGTGGGGGTAGGCCACCGCAGCACCGCGTCGACCTTCCCGGGATCCATCCGTATCTCTCCCTCAGCCAGGACGAAGCCCAGGAAGGACACGGATGCCTGATGGAACTCACACTTATCCATATTCCCGTATAATTGGTGCTGCTGCAGACGCCGGAGCACCTCTCGGACTTGTTGAATGTGAGAGGCTAGGTCTGCTGAAAAGATGAGAATGTCATCCAGGTAAACAAAGACAGATCTGTTCAGGAACTCCCGGAGCACGTCGTTAATGAAGTTCTGAAAGACGGCCGCAGCGTTTGTCAGTCCAAAGGGCATCACAAGATACTCATAGTGCCCTGTGGGGGTGTTGAACGCCGTCTTCCACTCATCCCCTTCCCCAATCCGCACCAGATGGTAAGCGCTGCGCAAGTCGAGCTTGGTGAAGATCCGGGCTCCCTGGAGGTGTTCGAATGCTGTGTGCAGAGCTGTCCGAAGGTTGACGCCATCTGGGGAGGCCCGATGATGCCTGAACGAGGGGGGGTCTCCAGCGCATATTTTTCAGTGGCGGCGGAGCGAAAGCGCCGGTCATTCCCAACGGCCTCTTTTTCAGTACCAGTCGTATGCTTCCTGACTCCGCCCTCAACTTGGCCACCAGGTGCTTCAGCTGCCAACCCACCACCGTTTGCTCGTTGACTCGGATCACCTCGTCGCCAGCGTGGATCCTCTTGGTCTTATCTGCGGGGGAGTTTTCTGTGGTTCCTGTGACGACATGAAGGCCGTCATAGGTGGACTTGATGTAGATGCCCAGGCCTTCTCCGGGCTTGATGTCAGGGATGTGAACCTCCTCCACGCACGACACTTCGCTCCTGGGCGGGTCGGCGGTCGCCCGGGCTGTCTTCTCACATAGGCTGTTCAGAGCTTGAGACACTTCTAGACTCTTCTCCTCCATCTGATAAACGGTGAAGTCCTTCTGGACCGTGGAGGTGAGCTCCAGACACAATTGAATGATGGTGCTTTTGGTGGACATGAAATCGCTCGCGTTCGTCATGGGAGTCCTGTCCATCCAGGACAGCAGACTCTTGGCTGCGGCGATGAGCTCCACCACTGCGGTGAGGAAGTCGTTGGAGGGCCGGTGGGCGCTGTCGCTCTGGTAGGTCGGGTTCTTGCGGCGCTGCGACACGGCGCCGCTCAGGTTGTGGTAGGCCAGCCTCATCTTGGCCACCGGCGTCTTCAGGTTTTCCGACTCCATGCCGTAGTTCAGTGCGCAGAGCAGGTCGACCGCCTCCGGCATGAGCTCCTGATGCCCGACCTTGACCACGCCCATTGCCGTCAGCTCCTGGTGAGTCATCTTCAGAAGCTTGTCGCCGTCCACCTGCTGCCACCTAAAGGCCGGGAGGTACTGCTGCAGGCTGTCATCCAGACCAGTCATCCAGTCCAGGACTTGCTGGGGACTCCAAGTGCTCACAGCCTCCATGTATGTCTCTAATAATCAAATGATCCTCGGAAAGCGCTCAAAAGTCGGGAGTTATTGATAATTCAGGTGATTTGTAGTGGTCATGGTGGAGAGCGAGCGCTCTGCTCTATCCTCGTGCACGACTCAGGTGAGAGGTAAGCAGTGCGGAATAAGCCTTTATTCGTTCCAATGTCGGTTACCAGGGAGTCAGTCCAAACAAGCAGCAAGATCAGTAACGGCAGGTTTACGGGGTAGGTCGGGAGACAGGCGTTGGTCGGTACACGGGAGGTAGACGTCAGGAGTACGGTAGTGTGGGAACGAGGCATGAGAGGCAACGATCTAGCAGAGTCTCTGTCGTCCCCCGGGTCCTATATGTACTGGGTCTAATCGGAGGTCATGAGGCGCAGGTGTGACCCTCCCTATTAGACGGCCACGCCCAGCCCTGGCTGGAATCCAGGATCATGACAATAGACAGATATATCGTTCACTAAGAACCCTAACTCCTCTTAGCCAATCAGTACAGCACTAGTAGTAGTTATTCTCTGCAGAAGAAAAATACTATCGGATTGTGACAACTGTAAAATTGTCTATCTGACTGTGTTGCGACACCATTTGTGTTTAATCTGTTGCTTAAAGGGTTATAAAGCACTGCAGCATTTATTGTTTTATTTAGATGATATTTAATGCTACCATTAGAATATCTGACTGAAAGACTCAGCTTTGTGGTTGTATTAAATACAAAGTCTTTGCTTTGTGTTTTGTTTGACAGTAAACTTCAATTGGGAGAGGTAAAGAGCTTGAAGACTGTTTTTTGAAAAATTCTTCACTAATTGCCAAGGTTCTGCTGATTGTAAAGTGAGTTGAGTTCACTACAAACACACGATGCTCTTATTGCAAGCAAAAAAAAGTGTCCCTAAGATGGCTCGCATCTAAAAAAAAAAACTTACAAACTAACCCTCATCTAAAAGCACTTACTGTAAATATTTTTCACTTAATCACAAAGCTAAAACATCTTTAGCTGCAAAAGCAACCCCTCAAAATCACCATGCTATGTAGTAGGGTATTCATGATGACAAGCATTGTTCATGAGCTTGGGTAAACAGTGATAACAATGGAACGACACACATCAGCACAGATCGAAAACCCCCAAGACTCCAAAGAGACGCGAAGCTCCTTTCCTGGGAGCTGAGACGTTCATGAAGCTGGCGGCTAAAAGACTGTGTGACAGAGATTGTTGCTCCTCAGCTCGAAAAATGGGAGGCTGCTGTCCCCTCACACATAGTGAACGAGAGAGAGATGGGTTTAACCCAAATAAGAGTGGATTATACCATCCTCCATGCCTCCAGTCAGCATTACATAACCTTAAATCTAGTTATGCATCCCTGTCTCATTTGAGGACAAGGGGATGGAGTGTGCCCATTCAAATATCTCATGAGATGGTGCTATACACTTTTGACAGTCCATTCCACTGAATGTGCAGACGGCAAACTAGCCCCTGGCTGAGAGACGATTTGTCTTGTAAAATAGCACCACAACTGCAGCATACACGAGAGTGGCTGTTCAACACACGTAGCTTATAGTACTACGTCACATCTGCCAACTCTATACAGTAACACATTTATGAGTCATAGCATTGGCTCATATCGGGCTGGTAATCATTGACTTGGCATGCAACTGCCCATGTGATGAAGCGAAGTTCAGCTGCTTTTTAGCATTCACCTGCCGCCGTCCAACTCAACACTGCCCTCTGTGTATCGCAGCCTCACCATCAAACTCAGCTTTCTGCAGGGCTGTTACCACGACAACCCAAGACCCAACCGGTAGAGAGGAGCTATGCGCAATTATTATAGGCTGCTGCCACCCTGTGGCCCATCTTTATTGATAAAACTCATTTCAAATGCGACTTCAATGATAGCATAAACGTCACCCACATTTCCTTTTTCTTTCATTTTTCCCCCGGAGAAAAAGAATGCAATGATCTATTCTAGGAGAGAATATTATGGATAGATATACAAAATACAGACTTGTGGCTATATAGTAGTATAGAAAGTCTAAACTCCCCTATTAAAATGTTGTAAAACAATGATAATAACACAATAAATTAATAATAGTGGGAACTCGAAAGCGTTGTGGTAAACAACCTGCAAAATTCTATTCTCATCTCACGTCTGATCTCTCGGGAGAGGCAAATACAAGAACAACAACAAACATTTCATCAAGCTGGATGGATACAGATAAATGTTTGGACACACTTTCTCATGCTGGTAGGTTGATGTGCACAAGCTGAAATTAATACTTTGTTGGATTACATTTTGCTTTTGCTACAACATCCGATCTTGTTTGGTAAAACTATCAGCATGGTATATGTTGACTTGACTATCTTGATATGGAGTGGTTGTTTATCTGGAAACATGCATGGTATTCAATGGCTACACACTCAACAAAAATCTAAATCCTACTACAAACACAAAAGGCATTTTTTTCTGAAATATTGCTTTCTAAAAGATGATTATATCTGTTAGGGAGCATTTTCCCTTTGCCCAAAATAATCATGTATCTCACAGGAGTTTCATATCAAAATGCTGTATGAAGAGACCGTAGCATTAGGAGAGTGTTGGATGATTATAGGTGTGCCTTGGACTCCCCACAACAAAAGGCCATGCTAAAATCTACACTTGGATGTCATGGAACAGATGTCGCACAATTTGAGGGAGGGTGCATTTGGCATGTTGAAAACAGAAATTTCCACCAGAAGAGTTGCTTGTAAATTCGATTCAGGGCGTCCACAATTGGATGTCAACATTGCTGCATGAGGGGCACATGAATGCATTGGGATGATCGTAAGGGCATGCATGCGTATGTTATGGTTAACAACCACAGGTGCATTTTTTAATTTTTTTGTGTAGCTTTTTGAATGCAAATAGATCCAGTGATGTGTGGAGTTTGCATGTTCTCCCCGTGCCTGGGTGGCACTCCGGATTCCCCCCACATCCCAAAAACAGGCAACATTAATTGGACACCCTAAATTGCCCCTAGGTGTAATTGTGAGTGCGGCTGTTTGTCTTCATATGCCCTGCGATTGGGTGGCAACCAGTTCAGGGTGTACCCCGCCTACTGCCTGTTGACAGCTGGGATAGGCTCCACCACTCCCCGCAACCCTCGTGAGGATAAGCGGCTAAGAAGATGGATGGATGGATGGATGATGGATGGATGGATGGATGGATGGATGGATGGATGGATGGATGGATGGATGGATGGATGGATGGATGGATGGATTTATCCTGTGACGAGATCCTGAGGTGCAATTCATCCACGAGTATCTCCTCCCGTTGCAGCTCAATAATGATTGGCCCCATCCTGTAAAGTACGCAATTCCTTGAAGCTGGAATCAGGGATCCTTTTCACGTAGTCCGGATACTGAACAAACATGCCTCCCCTTGAGCATGTTGAGGAATCTCTGGATCACATAATCAACAAGTAAAGAAGAGGTGTTGCACTGCGCGAGGCAAATGGTGGCCACGCCAGATACTGAATGGCTATGTGACCACCATGAAATGCTCCATTACAGGAACTGCGCGTTATTGAGAAGGTTTTTATTGTGGGCAGCCTAAAGCAAACCTGTACATTAATTATGGCGTTTAGTCAGGATCTTGATATGCCACAACTGTGAGGTGGAGGGGCTTACCTCAAGGAAAAGTGTTCACAAACACGGATTAAGATAGCTTTGTGAAATGAAAGTGTAACCATTAACCAAAAATAATTGATTATCATATGAATAAACAACTAGTTTGAAAATTGGTTAATCATTTAGTGTCATTGTTTATTGTCCAAAACTGATTTCAGCCTTATGAACTGTAAAAATTCTATGATTTCTTTAGGCCAAGCAGACTGATTATCTTTTATGTTTTGATCAAAATAAGACATTTGCAAATATATGCTTTTACTTTGGAAAACAATGATCAACATTTTCTCCCATTTTCTGGCACGTTCTAGACCAAACCAATAACTGAATAATTTATCGAAAAAAAAATAGTCAGTTTTATTACAAAAATAATTATTTGGAGTCTCTTCTTCTTCTTTTCCTTTCAACTTGTCCCGTCAGGGGTCGCCCCAGCGTGTCATCTTTTTTCTTTTACGCCTATCTCGTACATCTTCCACAGTCTTCATGACTTCCCTCACAACATCCATCAACCTTTTCTTTGGTGTTCTTCTCGCTTGTTTGCCTGGCAGCTCCATCCTCAGCACCTTTCTACCAACATACTCATTCTCTCGACTCTGGCCACGTCCAAACCATCGAAGTCTGCTCTCTCGAACCTTGTGTCCAACACATACAAATTTGGCTGTTCCTCTAATGAGCTCATACAACCTGCTCATTCCGAGCGAGAACCTCAGCATCTTAATTTCTGCCACCTCCAGTTCTGCTTCCTGTTGTTTCTTCAGTGCCACCGTCTCTAATCCGTACATCATGGTCGGCCTCAACACTGTTTTATAAACTTTGCCCTTCATCCGAGCAGAGACTCTTCGGCTCTGGATTGTTGACTCCACCTATTTGAAGTTGTCCACCCTCGCTATCTCTTCTCCCTGGAGCTTCACTTTTCCTCCTCCACCCCTCTCATTCACACACATATATTGTATTTTACTTCGGCTAATCTTCATCCCTCTCCTTTCCAGTGCATACCTCCATCTTTCCAATTGTTCCTCCACCTGCTCCCTGCTTTCACTGCATATCACAATATGATCTGCAAACATCATGGTCCAAGGGGATTCCAGTCTAACCCCATCTGTCAGCCTATCCACGACAACAGCAAACGAGAAGGGGCTCAGAGCTGATCACTGATGCAGTCCCACCTCCACCTTAAATTCTTCTGTCACACCTACGGCACACCTCACCACAGCTCTGCTGCCCTCATACATCTCCTGTACTATTCTAACATATTTCTCCGCCACACCAGACTTCCGCATGCAGTACCACAGTTCCTCTTGGTACTCTGTCATAGGGTTTCTCTAGATCCACAAAGACAATGTAGCTCCTTCTGACCTTCTCCGCATTTTTCAATTAGCATCCTGAGTCTACCCTCAACTACTCTTTCCCATAACCTCATTGTGTGGCTCATTAACTTTATTCCTCTATAATTGCCACAGCTCTGCAAGTCCCCTTTGTTCTTAAAAATGGGAACTAGCACACTTTTCCTCCATTCTTCAGGCATCTTCTTCCCTGCTAGTATTCTGTTGAATAAGTTGTTCAAAAACTCCACAGCCACCTCTCCAAATTACTTCCACCGCCGTTAGGACCAACTGCCTTTCCATTTTTTTTTTATCCTTTGTAGTGCCTTTCGAACTTCCCCCTTCTTAATCATTGCCACTTCCTGGTCCTTCACACTTTCTTCTTCTACTCTTCCTTCTCTCTAATTTTCTTCATTCATCAACTCCTCGAAGTATGTATTTAGCACACGACCGGCACCAGTCGACACATCTATCCTTAATCACCCTTACCTGCTGCACATCCTTCCCATCTCTATTCCTCTGTCTGGCCAACCTGTAGAGATCTTTTTCTCCTTCTTTCGTGTCCAACCTGGTGTACTTGTCGTCATATGCCTCTTGCTTAGCCTTCACAACCTACCTTTGCCCTACGTTGCATCTCAATGTATTCCTTTCGCCGCTCCTCAGTCCTCTCACTGTCCTACTTCTTCTTCGGTAATCTCTTTCCTTGTATGATTTCCTGTATTTTGGAGTTCCACCACCAGGTCTCCTTCTCCCCTTTCCTACCAGACAACACACCAAGTACTCTCCTGCCTGTCTCATCACCTTGGCTGTAGTAGTCCAGTCTTCCGGGAGCTCCTCCTGTCCATCAAGAGCCTGTCTCACCTCTTTCCGGAAGGCCGCACAGCATTCTTCCTTTCTCAACTTCCACCACCTGGTTCTCTACTCTACCTTTTCCATCTTAATTTTCCTACTCATCACCAGAGTCGTCCTACACACCACCATCCTGTGTTGTCAAGATACCCGTGCCTGTTCTTTATACGGAATAGTTCCTATACTGTAAATAGAAATTTCATTTGCTCTTTGTTCTTGCTGCTTTGTTTTTCTTTGTTCTGTATGTTGTACCAAGGCAGCACTGTCTGTCGGAGAAAAATTATTTTTTTACACACTTTGGCAAATAAAGCTGATTCTGATCCTGATTTTGATTCATTTTTTTAATCTAAACCAAATAACGTGTAAGCTTTAGCACAATAACAATGGGACAAAAATTCCAAATAAATCTTTTCTTTTCTTTTTTTTTTTTAGGTCATTTATACTAGTATTTCCCTTTGGCTGATTGAGACAAGGAAGTGGAAAGCCTGGCTGCTTAAACAGTAAATTCAATTGTTTCAGTAGCTTCCTGTTGGTCTCAGGACATCCTGCCAGGTTCCAGTTAGTGAGGAGAGTTTTTAACTTCAACATTATCCAACAGGACGTGGAGGGGCCATCTGAAAGAGATGAACATGCCCACAGATGCAATTGACACAACCCATCCAATCGTTACACTCTATGATGGACGTCATTGTGTGTTACAGGAGTTGCTATCATCAACAACTAATATGGAATTCACATTGTCATAAAACATGGACCGTTTGCTCCTATGCTTTCAAATGCACTACTTATCCTTGAATATGCAAAATATTGGGTGTCTTACCATTTCATGCTAAATCTATTGTCTTTTTTTCTGCTTTCCCTGGGATGACAGAGTGACATGGGAGCGAAGAAGAAGAAAAAAAATAACAATCACAGAGACCTTAAAGCCAGCTCCTCTTAGTTCTCTAATTATAACCAACCACACCAAGGACTGCTTTCATCTGGTTCAGATCCAAAGCCTAAATCAGTGAGCTTGCAGCATCATGTAGAAAAAGTCCCAAACGAGACCAGGAGACTACGTTCTGTTCTCCCTGCTCAGTTTGTATGCTTATTTTCGCGAGATTCACAGCAATCCAAGGATATCAATTTAAAAAATAATTCTGTGGGAGGGGGAACACTTTTAAATACAATCCATTTGTATCTAATCTTATATACCTGTTTTAAAACTTTTATTTAGGTTAATTATTATGCAACGTGCAATACATTTTTAAATATTTAGGTACACCCCCCCTTCCTATGTTTCAGGACTATGTTAAAGCTCAAGATGTGAATAGTGTTACAGGGCTTGCCAAAATACTGATTCTACTTTTTAGGAATGAAACGTCTAATTTTTGAGGAGGTGTCGTGATGGTGCTGTTTGGTGAGTTGCCTTTTTAAGGCGGTACTTGGTCGAAAGATTTCAAGAACTAGAGATCTTCAGTATAAAAGAGCGAAGGCGTGAATGTTTGTATTGTAAACTGGACGGCTACACTTTTGACCCATTTTCTCACCGCTGGGCTGCTGAGTCACAATCAGCAATGCATAATGGGAAAACTGGTATGACGAAAGAGTCACAAAGACACACGCGCGCACGCACGCAAGGAGAGCAGAGGCGGCATGTTCCGCTCCAGTGCGCCGCATCTGTTCATTTTCTAAATATAACCAGAGGAACTCGTGCTGAACGCTCCCGCCGCTCTGTGTTATTATTTGAGCGAGCGGAAAGATGGAGGACAGGAAAAAAGCCGCCACATCAGAGACAAAGATGTCGACATGTTTAGTCACTTAAAAAGGAAAAAAAAATGGAGAAGGCTGAATGGAGGGTATGTGAAAGATGAAGACTGACCTGAGATTGTCACAACATAAAAAAACCCAGTAACACTAACGTTTATCTATACATGAATGTAGTAGCGAGTGGAAAAGGTCAAACTACCCTAGTACTACATTACTGAGAAAATTGACCGTTGTAATTGAGAAGCAATCTATTGCAGCGACTTCAGAATCATTGTTGGCCAACTTTAACTACTGGCTGGCCAAGCGGAATGCAGCTTTGGTGGACCCTGAACCAAAAACTCGAGCATGGGAGGAGTTCGGTGAGGCCATGGAGAATGACTACTGGACAGCTTCGAGGAAACTCTGCTCCACCATCTTGTGTCTCGGGAGCAAGAAGCAGTGCACCATGAATACACTGCTGACCCTGTCCTGGAGGGGGTGCGTCGGAATTATGGGGTACCGAACCCCTTGAGATGGGTTGTTTGGTCCCTATACGACCACTCGCAGGGTTTGGTCTGCATTCCTGGATTTGTTTCATGTGAGCGTTGAAATCCGCCAAGGCTGCCCTTTCTCACTGATTCTGGATAACCAGAACCTTTTATGGAAAGAATTTCGAGGCGCAGCTGAGGTGTAGAGGGGGTCCGGTTTGGTGGCCTCAGTATTGCATCTTCACTTTTTGAAGATGATGTGCTTTTGTTGGCTTCATCAAGCAGTGATCTCCAACTCTCAATGGAGCGGTTCGCAGCCGAGTGTGAAGCTCCTAGGATAAGAATAACAAACTCCAAATCTGAGACCATGGTCCTCAGTTGGACAAGGGTGGAGTGGACTTGCTCCAAATAGAGGAGTTCAACTATCTCAAGGTCTTGTTCACGAGTGAGGGATGAATTAAAAGGAGAGATCAACAGGCAGATTGGTGGAGCGTATGCAGTAATGTAAACTTTGTGTCAGTCCATTATAGTGAAGAAAGAGCTAAGCTGAAAGGCGAAGCTTTCAATTTGTCGATCAATCCCCGTTCCTACCCTGAATGATGGTCACGAGTTGTGGATCATGACCAAAAGAACAAGATCCCAAATACAAGTGGCTGAAATTAGTTTCCCGTGGGGTGTGTCCGGGCTCTTCGTTAGAGATAGAGTACGAAGCTCGGTCATCCGGGAGGAGCTCATAGTAGAGCAGTGACTCCTCCGCATTGAGAGGAGACAGATGAGGTGGCTCGGAGATCTGCCTCCTGGATGGCTCCCTGGTGAGGTGTTCTGGGCACGTCTCACCTGGAGGACACCCCATTGGATGACCCAGGAAATGCTTGAGAGACTACTCTCAGCTGGCCTGGGAAGGCCTTGGGATCCCTTCGGAAGAATTAGAGGAAGTGACATCTGGGCTTCCCTGCTCAAGTTACTGCCCACGTGACACGTCCTTGGATAAGTCGAAGAAAAGGGATGGATGGATGGATGGATGGATGGATGGATGGATGGATGATGGATGGATGGATGGATGGATGGATGGATGGATGGATGGATGGATTTCTTCCACGTTGTCATGAGCAAGGCTGGACCACGGACAAGAGGGGCATGGCCTGGCCACCGCCCCGGGCGGTGTCACCTCTGACACCTGTCACTGGCCACAGCTGTTATCCCTGTGGACTCTAATTACACCATGCATTTAAATTTGGAGTTTTGTCACTGCACTGTGTTGCGTTCACTTCCAGTCGGATTCTCCACCACTGAGAGTAAGTGTAGTCAAAGTCGTCAAAGCAATTCTGTGCCCTTTGGTTAATCACGTCCTATTAAGATTGTTAGGTTTCCCTATAGTCAGCGGACTTTGCTGAATGTCTTTTTGGATCCTGCCTAGCCTCGCGGTTTTGTGCTTCTGCCTTGTTTTGGACTGCTTTTTGGTATCGACCCACTTCTGATATAAAACCATGTCTAACATCATGTCCTCGTCTTGGAGTCCTGCATTTAGGTCTGCCCTGGCACCGATAGTTCGTGAGACATGTGTACTCCCCAATGGCATCGAGGTCAAAGATTTTTCTGCTAGAAATCTGCAGTATTTGAAGAAAAAAAAAAAAGTAATTCTTCCAATTAAAAAAAACATTTTTGGAGAAAAAAAATAACTTGAGAGAATCAAGTAAAAAAAAAATACAATATTATTCTTTGGACTATGATTATTATGCCTTTAATCTTTACATCTTTATAATATGGGAATCATAATCATCATCACCATCATCACAAATTGTATCTATCATGCAATAGAAAGGTTAGGTTAAGAAGGGCTAAGAACCAAAAGTGATCAAAAATATACATTCAATAAAACTATATTTGTGCAATACTGTCTTTCACATTCATTATTACTCATGCAGCAATGTTGGTTTGTCAGATATGTCATATCATCCTCATATGTAGGCATGCAATTTTATGAATGATGCAGCACAATAGTTAATTAAGACCTGGTGGTGGAACTCCAAATTACATCTGAGACCCCAATTTGAGAAAAAAACATTTATTTAATCATCCACCATCTACACACATCACATCCTTCTCAACTATTACTGCTGATGTAGTACTTTTCTTTTAGGATCCGATGGGAAATTCATGTTTTTGTTCACTGCACTGAAATGCCATCCCCCGCCATCAAAAGATTGATTAAGCAGTCAAACAGTGGGTGTTCAAGGGTGTACAATCCAGTAAGAAAGTGGCAAATGAATCTAAACGGATTTTGAACATTCACCAGATTCTTCCCTGCAAACCAATAAAGGAAATAATAAGATCTTGTGCATTGAAAAAAACGAACTTTTCTGCTGAAATAATGCTGAACTACCAGCCGCAAAATCACAAAACTCAGATTTCCTAATGGAGGTCAATGATATTTTGACGCAAACTACACTTGCCTGTAGGGAATGTTGGCTTTCTGGGTGACAAGAAACAATAGCTTGTGAATTAGTAGTGATGTGGATGTTGCCTTCGAGATGATATTGTGCAAATATGACATGATGGAATCCATCCTGCTGCTTTAGCTTTGAGGAAAAGGACACTCAGATAGGACACTTTTATCATTTGACAGTTTTAAAAATACACTCCTCTTCCTTCCTCATTTTCTGCTGTATGATTGTACTCTGATTATTCCATTTACAGAGATATTTTACGACTGGGTAAGAAATACTTCAACAACCATAAAGTATAACCTCATTTAGGTTTCATAATGAGACTTGACAGTCATACGTTAATTTGAGTTAGAGATTCAGTAAGATTTGAATCCAATGGAGATCTCTGACAAGGGAAGTATTACGTTAATGAGAATGAAAAAAAGAGTGATTACAGGCCAAAGCAAGTTTTGGTGACCATAACTGTATTTTGTCATGTAGTCCACATTGACTCCAGTGGTGAATCACTGATTATTTATATGTACAGTAATTCAGAGCTGAAGTACCGCTGGAAAACACTCAGCCACTGACCTTATAGGAAGAGGCATCTGTCAGAGTGTGGTAGATTGTGTGCGAGAGTGTGTGTGCTGGCCAAAGGCAAAATATTGGCTTGGAGGACCCACATGGTCATGACAATAGAGCAGGGGTGGCGAACCCCCGGCTCTCGAGCCGCATCTGGCTCTTTGCCTGTTTTCATGCGGCTCTTTTGAAGGCATGCATGAAACAATATCGAAGTTGTTTCTCTTATGCGCAAGAGTGCGCTCTTTGCTTGAGTTTATTACGGACTTTGTGTGCGGCTTGTGTTTATTACTGAATTTTCGCAAAACTTACATGCACATTGAATGAAAATAGCTCAAAGTTTCCCAGTCGGATCGTGATCTTTGGAAAAAATAATTTTAATTTAATAATTTTGCTCTCAGAATGGCAGGGAAAAAGGCACAGTTAAGCAAAAGTATATGGATGCACACAGTATGTTTTTACCAAAGCGTGAGTGCTCAATTTTATTTTGTCGTGCGCAACGGCAAGCCACTCTGCCTTTTGTGTCAGATGTCTATCGCTGACGTCTATTTCTTCCTGGTCCTTCACACTTGCCTCTTCAATTATTCCTTCTCTCTTAATTTTCTCATTACATCAACTACTCAAAGTATTTTGTCCAGCGCACTACTGGCATCAGTCAACACATTTCCATCTCTATCCTTAATCACCCTTACCTGCTGCACAGCCTTCCCATCTCTATCCCTCTTTCAGGGTAATCTGTAGATATCCTTTTCTCGTTCTTTAGTGTCCAACCTGACATATGTCATTTTATACCTCTTGACAGGCCTTTGCCACCTTTACCTTTGCCATACGTTACATCTCAATTTACTCCTTTTACCTCTCCTCGGTCCTCTCAGTGTCTCACTTTTTCTCATCTTACCTCTTTCCTTGTATGATTTCCAGTACTTTGAGGGTCTGTTTTACCGTATTCGATGCTTTGCATGCATACAAGAAGCAGTCTTCCAGATTAGAGAAGTGAGAACATTAGTGTCAGGATGTCAGTTGATGGTACATAAAGTGTTTATACACTAGAAAAATGGGACTGGATCAGGTCAGTCTCTCAGGGGCTTATGAGCAACCTGAATCTCTAGAGATTGCCACAGTATATGAGAGATGAGCCGAGAAATCCTCTAAGGATCATCTGCAAACCTTTCTACTCAACTAGTTTTATAGAGAAATATTTGAATGTGGAGCTGTGCTTTATTTTAGAATCACATCAAAATAAATACTGTACTTTCTCTTAAACCAGTCAATCATTTGTGCATCAAACCCTATAATCAAGCTTGATGACAGAGAAGTGCATTGAAAAGTTAAGAGCATTAAACAATATATTCTATTTTCATCTCAAGGAAGGTTTAATTAGTGCCAAAATATAGCACACTGCCAAAGAAATAGACCCTAAATAGAACTGATTCATGTGAAATAAAATGTGTGTAGTGGTGCATAATCCTTTCCAGATGTGTGAAACTAGGAGAAGCACAGCTTAAACGTCACTTTATCTCCACTATACAGAACACTTTCGGTGTGTGTGCTTGATTGGCAGTGTAGAAGCGTGTATGTGTGCGAGGGTACGTGTTGTAGGTCACTGCACATTTAGAAAGAGATGAAGAGACGGTGATTGCCTGGATCGTTTGTCCCATTTGTTTGTTTTTGAGACGTTTCCCTTTGAGTTCAATCAAGTCATCTCATTAAACATAAAACTGTCAAGTTATTAACAAAAAATCAACAAGGTTTCTACTTTTGCTCACAGTTTGGCAAGGGATCCTGGTCAAAGTAATGCATTTTAAACGAAATTTAGTTCTTTACTCTTAATCTCGAGTTGAAAAATTCAAGTTTGAGCCAGAAATTCACGACGTCACACAAAATCTTGGAAATGTTGAGCAGAACAATGCAGGATCACATACTCATCACTCTCTGTGGTTCCCCAGAACTTTTTGATAACTATCGCTACCAATACCTGGACCGTACAAAAAACAGCATGTCTGGAAAATGGTGAACAAGGAAGTTGGCATATCTATCGCTACTGTATCTTCAGTAATAAGTTAATTTTTTAACACGAACAATTTCAAAATTCAATTCATTGTTGAAAAAATGAACTAGTTCATAGTTCTTTTTTTCCCAATATCTTGCTGACTGGCTATTTCCCTCAAAATACTGAACTGGGATTTCATTTGCCCATTGTTACTACCCATTCACTAAACACTAGTTGCCAGCTGTAGCGTTCACCTTACAATCTCAAACACATAAGGACAAATGTGTTGCTTGAATGGTCTTTTTTTAAAATGAGGAATTAAAACAAAAATAGGGCATTTGTCGTTAATGTGCCAAAATATTCAATCTAATCATTTATTGCAAAACAATAAATTCCATATTACAACTGTGATCATACAGTTATAAATAAAGCATTCTGATACAAACAATTTTCTGAGTAGGCCTAATCATTTATTCCAATTCTGTACAATATAACAATGGAACCACTGAAGAACACATTCACCCGTGTTTATGAAGAGTCCCTGAACACACCTCATCTTCCCATATAGTGACAGGTTTAGCATGGAATACCTAACTAAGCATGGCACTTTTGAAATTAACTTTTGTTCGAAAACCCTTCTTTTACGCCAAAATGAGGGCATTCTCAAGTATGTTCATCAGGAAGAAATCAACTAAGTTCAGTTTCTGTTGGCCCAAAATATGAAGAAGTTCATGAACTGTCATTTATTGAACTTGTTCAAGTACAACGCTGCTAATAATTTGTTTTGTGTTTACAAGTGTCTGTTGTACTTTACTGTGAACTATGGAGCGAATGAAGAGTATGGCGTGTAGACAACTCCCACGATCATACTTCAGCGAGTAACACAAGGTGAAGATTTACTTCGCATCTGATGTGAACGCAGCATGATGCTTATATCACATTTTGTAAGTGAACACAGCAAACACATGACTTGGGTGTGGGGTGGATGGTCCATGGCTGCATCCTCTTCAGCCCCCGATCCGACTACGTCAACAAAACAAAGTTTTATGACCCACAGCTAGGCGGCAAGCAGCAATCATATTATTTTACTAGTTAAAAACAAATACCTACCCTTGACTGTCAGAACAGTTAAATCAATTAAAAGTAATTGAATATTTATCCAACGCATTTGATCTAAACTCCTGAGTACATGTCAGGTTACATTTATTGAGCCGAAGGGTATTTGAACATCCATTGTGAGACATCAAACCACATCACAATCAGTCAGCTCAAAAGCTTTCTGCTAAAAGCATTTGGTCACATTTGATGAAGAGCGTAATCAGCTTAAGTCTTAAGACTCTGAAGTAAGGTTGTGTCCACTGCTCTGATGAAGCTTCTCGCACTGAAATGACCACGTAACTTATTTTGCAAATGTACACAGTAGCAACAAAAGTAGGACGACTGCTCTGGAAACAAACAACTCATCAATCATAGTTATGTTTCAAACCCTTGTTGGGCTTTCTTACAGTTGTTGGAGTCCTAAACAATACATCAGTCATAGGTTAGGTTCAAACCATAATCATCTTCCCACCTTTCCCCATTCAGGGTCTATGTTTGTTTCAAGTTTTGGTGTTGGAATTTTAAGGACCGATGCCCTTCATGATTCCAACGATCTTAAGAGATCAGATGAGATTGTGTGTTCTCAGAGTAGTATGGTTGCAAAGCAAGTTATCAGTCAAAAGTAAGGGTCAAAACCTTTGCCTCACTGTGATTCTTAATTTTTCCATCTTATAGCAGAAATTGCCAGCAGTGTCCCAATGTATGAAGGTTTGTAAAGGCAGCCATGGATGAGTTTGGTGTTGACTTAAATTTGTTGGTCTACCTAAGTACTGTATATTGTTGTTGTACTTACTATAAATATTGTATTGTCTTCCTGCTTAACTTCCTTTCAGGATTGTTAACAGTATTCTTTATCATTTTGCCGAACACAGTTTTCAGCCTAATGACAACAATTCCAATTTTGGAACAACCATTTTAAAGTACACCCTTCAGCACACAAATGTGTCATCTGATACAAACTGAAAGTATGAGATGAACCTTTGAACCACTGGAATCAGCTAACGATAAAGAGCGATGCTAGTGAGTCAAAGTCCAAAAGTTTCCGAAGGTACACAAAAACCATACTTCAATTCAACACTAACATGAGTATCTGTAAACAGCACACTTCAATAGACTATAAGATTAAAACACAAACTCCCGCGACAGTAAGTCAAACAAAAGAAATGTTCTCATTCCACTGTGATAATAAAGGTTTGGCATTCTATTGAGTCCTTTACAGACAGATAGGTGAAGTCCAGAATAGATACTGTAGAAGGTGTAATATTCCAGCCTATCCCGTGGAATGCTCCTACACTCCGTTTCAGGTGCTTTTCTTCCTGCATTCCTCTGTGGGAGCACACCTGCAGGGCTTCCTCCCTCCCTTCAAACAAGCGAACATTTTGTCTCAGGTTGGGAAGGATGAGGAAGCCTATGTAATGTGACCCTCAGCCATGTGGAGTGGAAAGGGGGGGACCAATACCCCTGACAACCTCTCATCAGGTCTGGGATATCACGGATCATGGAATACAATAGCTTCCGATCCACAATTAGGCACAATGGAGGAGTTGTGAGGCTGCCAATGAGAGAAGCGTTAAATAACACTTCACTTCTCTAATTAGAGACCAGAACAATCTGCTGATTCATGCAGGACACTAATGATGAAGCCACAATGGGCTATCAGGTGATCACTCAGTTCTGCACTGTCAGGAAGTGTTTAACAGGAGAGCAAAATTATTGAAATCTATCTCTGTTCATCAAAAATATGACCAGTCTGCTTCCTGATCAACACTAAAAGGGTGAAGAGAAGCTATTTAGTAAAGAAATAGCATAATTGATGCTGTGCCCTTTTCCCTTGGGCAGTGACTTTAGGTTCATAGTTCCAGCGTTCACTAATGGCCATTCGGAACAGTCGAAACTAACGTGAACCTCTTGTGTAGGCTTGTTAATGATTTCCCTGAAGAGACTGCAAGCTTTATCAGATGTTTTTTCTGGCATGTTGAATGAGGATCTTGGGTGCGAACCAGGACAACACGCTGGCCATGAACGCACAAATTTTTCAATCATTTTCAAATTTCTGGAACCACTGAGGCATCCTGACGAATCCCCGTTTGGTTGAGTTGTAACAAAAGGGCACAACTCACAAGAGACAGAGGAAACAAACAACTGAAGTTAGCATCTGCATTGCTGTCTCTTCGACAGATGCGGATGCAGCAGACCCTGGGCGATGGGTCATCGGCACGCAAGGAACAACGCAAATAATAACAGCTGCCCAGAAGGGGGGCATGGCTCTCACAAACAATACAGCATAATTCACTTCCCATAAACAGTAATTGACAGAACAAAGAACAGCAACATCCCACAAAGTTGATCAGAGACAAAAATAACACTCTATTGTTACAAGTCTGGCTATTTGGTTGATTCACGCGTCATGTGTTTTGGGAGTACACTACAGCCAAGGCTCTCAAGATGCTGTGATTGTGCCCTTTGGCCTTATGTGTGACCCTGCGAGTGTTTGACAAACAAGCACAGGGGGCTTTCGGTGTCATGTCATGTCAAGTTTGTTTTGCTGTGAAAAGAAGATGAGAACCCCGAAATCCCTTTCAGACAGACAGACGGACCAACACATTAGATACATAAAAAAAGTTTACACACACCCCTGTTCAAACACAATTTTTGTGGTATCAAAAAATTAGATCTGGATAAATAATTTCATAATAATAATGGATGAAAGATACCTGGGGCAATGTCGTTACACAAATGTGCACACCCTGTTATTAGCAAGTATGTATCTGTTCAGAATTAACCACATACAAATTCATGTTAAACGGTAGTCACCAAACACCATTATAAGTGTCCATGATAAAGCCCAAATTAAGTTCACAGGTTCCTGGTAGGTTTTTCCCAACATTTTTCAGGGTCTGAATGGATCTGAATGATGTTTGAAAACACTGACTTCAATTGTGAAACTTTCTTAATTTTATCCTCCTGTTCTAATGTCCCAGCTCACGTTGGAGGGGGAAAACCCAACCCATGATGCAGTAACCACCATGCTTGAGAACAGTTGTGTTTGTGTCAAACATAAAGTATCTTTTACAATTATGAAACAAAATTCAATCTTTGTTTAATCAAACCATAGCACATTTTAGCACATGCATTTGAGAGATTTTGGGACGTATAGATAGATAGATAGATAGATAGATAGATAGATAGATAGATAGATAGATAGATAGATAGATAGATAGATAGATAGATAGATAGATAGATAGATAGATAGATAGATAGATAGATAGATAGATAGATAGATAGATAGATAGATAGATAGATAGATAGATAGATAGATATAGATAGATAGATAGATAGATAGATAGATAGATAGATAGATAGATAGATAGATGGATTTTTCTCTTACCTTGACGCACGGTCCTCAAAGTGATGGAACCTTTCGTGCACGCGATCACGGTTAAAATGTCATAGAGAGGTAATCCGGACACAGGCACCCCCTCGACCTCAAGTATGAGCTCCCCCTCGTTGAGTTTACCGCCTTGGTAAAGGACGGCATCTTCTCGGACATGTCCTATGTAAGCAAACTGTCCATATTCAGCTCCACCTCGCAGCTCCACGTTCAGCTCGCCGAACGCGTCCCGTACCATTACGCACTCGTTCAATTTGGTGATCCAGTGGTTCTTCTTTTGGATGACTTTTGACATGATGACTCGGATCCGAGTTAAATCCCTTAGAGCCGCCGAAAGCGCTACAAGCAAGTTGATGCATAGCCCAGAGGTAGTTCCAGTACTTAAAAAAGTTCACAGTGTTTGTGTATCATTCCACGTCGGACCATTTTTACGCGCGTCCGAACCAAGACACGCTCTCCCATGGTATGATGACATTCCGATGCTTGAAGCCCATTTGCTAGGTCATCTGTTATTGTTGTCGTTGTTCTTGTTGGTTCCGCTTCTTGAACATCAAACACTCTCTGGGTACCCGCAGTTGCATCGAATCCGAGCTCCGATTGTGTCTGTTTTTCTTAAATCTTCTACCTTCTTCATGAACTACTACCTCTTGATCATGGGCACTTTTTTAACTTAGGGGGGGAAAAGTGTTACTTAAGTAGGTAGCACAAGCTCACCTCATCCGTTCGTGCGCTTGGCGTGCAGGACCAGCAGAGAGGGGAGCACGCGCCGGCCCTGTCGTCCGTTTCACTAACGACGCTCCTCCCACCCACTTCCAAACCGATTACTGTACTGGCAAATGAACCCGACTCAGAGCTTTTACTCTTTACATACAAAACGGAGACGTGGGCTCTGTAGGCTGATGGAGAGTGGCCGCTTCGTGAAAGTCAATGTACTATATAGCCAGCATAATAAGTGACAAGTTGTGTTATTTACAGAGAGTGGTGGACAGTAAGGACGTACAGTGAAGAAAATGAGTATTTGAACACCCTGATATATTGCAAGTTCTCCCACTTAGAAATCATGGAGGGGTCTGAAATTTTCATCATAAGTGCATGTCCGCTGTGAGAGAGATAATCTAAAAAGAAAAATCAATTTCTGTGACACAACTGCAAATAAGTATTTGAACACCTGTCTATTAGCTTGAATTCTGCCCCTCAAAGACCTGTTAATCCGCCTTTAAAAGTCCAACTCCATTCCATGTATTATCCTGAATCAGATGCACCTGTGTGAGGTCGTTAGCTGCATTAAGACACCTGTCCACCCCATACAATCTGTAAAACTCAAACTTGTAACATGACCAAGACCAAAGAGCTGTCCAAAGACACCTGAGACAAAATTGTACAAATCCACACGGCTGGAAAGGGATAAGGAGAAATTGCCTAGCAGCTTGGTGAAAAAAGATCCACTGTTGGAACAATCATTAGAAAATGGAAGAAGCTAAACATGACGGTCAATTTCAATCGGAGTGGAGCCCCATGCAAGATATCACCTCATGGGGTTTCAATTATCCTGAGAAAGGTGAGGAATCAGCCCAGGACTACAGACAAGACTTGGTCAATGACCTGAAAAGAGCTGGGACCATCGTTTCCAAGGTGACTGTTTGTAATACACTAAGACGTCATGGTTTGAAATCATGCATGGCACGGAAGGTTCCCTTGTTCAAACCAGCACGTCAAGGCCCGTCTTAATTTTGCCAATGACCATTTGGATGATACAGAGGAGTCATGGGAGAAAGGCTTGTGGTCAGATGAGACCAAAATGGAAATTTTTGGTCATAATTCCATTAACCGTGTTTGGAGGAAGACGAATGATGAGTTCCATCCCAAGAACACCATGCCTACTGTGAACCATGGAATGGTAGCATCCTGCTTTGGTGTGTTTTTCTGTACATGGGGCAGGACGACTGCACTGTATTAAGGAGAGGATGACCGCGGCTATGTATTGTGAAATTCTGGGGAACAACCTCTTTCCCTCAATCAGAGCTTTGAAGATGGGTCGTGGCTGGGTCTATCAACATGACAATGGCCCAAAGCACAGCCAGGAAAAAAAGGAGTGGCACCGTAAGAAGCACATCAAGGTTCTGGCGTGGCCTAGATAGTTTTCAGACCTAAACTCAATAGAAAATCTTTGGAGGGAGCTGAAACTCCATGTTTCTCAGCAACAGCCCAGAAAGCTGTCTGATCTAGAGAAGATCTGTGTGGAAGAGTGGGCCAAAATCCCTCCTGCAGTGTGTGCAAACCTGGTGAACAATTACAGGAAATGTTTGACCTCTGTAATTGTAAACATAGGGTACTGTACCAAGTATTAAGATTGGTTTTCTCAGGTGTTCGAATACTTATTTGCAGCTGTATCACACAGATAAATCATTTTAAAAAATCATACATTGTGATTTCTGGATTTTTCTTTTTAGATTATCTCTTTCACAGTGGACATGCACCTACGATGAAAATTTCTGACCTCTCCATGATTTCGAAGTGGGAGAACTTGCAATATAATAGGGTGTTCAAATACTTATTGTCTTCACTGTACCATTACTGAACTTCCTTGATACACTTCAGTTAAGTGTACATAAGTTTTTTTTTGGTTTTTTTTGGTGACTTTTTACTTTTAATGCTCGATGTGAACTTTCTACTCCTTACCATGTCAAAATAACCTCCTCAACACTGTTAGTATCACCGATCCATCACTACTGTAACCAAAACACTATGAATGTGAGTACATGCAAAATCATTGCAGATGTAAATAAAATGGTTATGTGTTGGGGAAAAAAATACTTTAATAATAAATGTAAAAATAGTGAGCTGCAGATGAAGGTACGTTTGGAGATGAGCGATGGCTGTGGGGGTCAGGTGAGAAACACATGCTACTGCAGGGAAAACAAAGAGCCTCTCAGTGTTTCAGCTGAAGTAGAGAAACGAGGGCCCTGCCACTGTTGTGAGGGCAGTGGCCTGAATAGGCATGTTTGAAAGGCAGCTTTCCATCCCATTTCATCTCAATGCTAAGTGCTGTAAGAATTCAAGGCTCACGGTTCATGAGCTGTGCCACTTTTACCTTTCCTGTATGACGTGTGACTGATCACTATCACAGTGACCACAACGTGCACGATGACATGCTTTCTTTTACTTCACGTTGGTTCCTATTGACCAGTACACCATTTACATTCTCAATGGGGAAACAACCTCAGGTTTAGATTGTCATTTTAAAACTGCCAGGCAAGCTTCAAAGCAGAATTTCTATACAGTACGCAAGTGATAGATAACGTGGTCTTGTGTTGAGTTGGACATATGCACAATATCTGACAAGCTTAAACAACAAAATCACTCATCAATACAAACAGATTAAATGTAAACAAAATGTTCAACTTTTTCAATCATACCAAATAATAACTCATTAGTGGATGCGTTGAGCATGACATTTAATTGAATTCACTCCAAATAAGTGAATAATAAGTAAAATCAGTTTTAGTATTACTGTAGGTGTGCTTCCACACTGTCCCGGGTAGAAAAGATAACAATGATTTAATTATGGCTGGGTAATGGCCCTTTGGAACAAGCCTACAACAGTGTTTGCGTTGCTCATTAGCCACTTCATCAATGGCTAACTGAAGCAAGATGGAACAAAACAAATATTGCACACGTTAGCCACGCCAATGGCTCAAAATTGCCAGCGCAAAAAAGCCCTTCCTGATAAAAGTTAAGTTGAGCGCTGTAATTCTGCTGTGTGTCACTGGTGTTCGTGGCTTAGTTTTTCTTCGTAAATTGCATCAATGCTTCAGTGAGTGTGGACTCGGGTGAGCCGCAGCTCACTGAGCAGACAGGTCAAGTGGTTTCCCAGCTGCAGGGAGGAACGCTTAGCGGAAGATAAAGACCCCACGTCGCTTGTTGCCTAATTGAAGCATATTACAGCAACGGACGTTTGAAATATTGATGGTCAATATGTCCTGCTATTCACATTAGTTCTCCGAGGTAGCGAACTGCTTTCTTAATCAATGCATGAACCGGTAATCATGGTGTAGTGGTGATAGGGCCATGTACGTTTGCATTACAAATAAACTGGCGAAAGAAGTTAATATTAAAAAGAGGAATTTTGCAACAAAGCAAAGCTAAAGACTCCAAATCAGTCTGGGAATCGATTACAATTGCTAACCATTTACAAGCGGAAGCAGAGAACAGTAGTAAGCTAGGAGACGATGTGAACAGCTTTTACTGTAGATTTGAAAAGGACATCTTCACACCCCACACCCACCGTGCCGCACTACCGAGTTCAGTTTTGACATTGGTTATGTAATTTTCGACCATGTCCTGCTTTCGAAATCTGTTGGAATTATCTTACAAATTAAGTTACCCGACTGATATTAACCACCCAAGATATATATCTTCAAAACGTTTAAATTTGAGAAATTCTCCCTTCTCCAATTTCTTGACCAAGATAAAGTTCTCAAGAGGTTTTTTTTTTTTTTGGGGGGGGGGGGGAATTATTAAATAAATGAATCATTTCAACACCTTTACTGTCATGGACAAGGAGATTATTGAACATTAAACATAGTTTACAGGTTCGAACACAATCAGATCTTGGTGATGGACATTTTTGGTTTACATGATGATTAGGAGAACTGCTGATAATGTATATTATGTATTTAGGACAGCAGGTAGAAAGGCTAGAAGTTTGGCGTAGGGGTCCCCCTCTTTTTATTATGGTGTAGATGCGAACAAATGGAGTATGGTGTTATTTTAAAAGAAGAGTGAAATAAGAATATCTTGGAAGTGAAAAGAGTATCAGATCGAGTGATGTGGCTGGAATCTGAAATTGAGGGTGTTATGTATAACGCAATTACTGGCCATGCCCCACAAGAAGGATGTCACCTGGAGGTGAAAAAGAAATTATGTAAGGAGCTAGATGAAGTAGTTGTGAGCATCCTGGACAGAGAGAGAGTTGTGATTGGTGCAGATTGTAAAGGACATGTTGGCGAAAAAAACAGGGACAATGAAGAAGTGATGGGTAAGTACGGCATCCAGGAAAGGAACTTTGAGGGACAGATGGTGGTGGACTTTGCAAAAAGGATGGAGATGGCTGAAGTGAACACTTATTTCCAGAAGAGGCAGGAACATATAGTGACCTACAAGAGCGGAGGTAGAAGCACGCAGATGGATTATATTTTGTGCAGATGATGTAATCTGAAGGAGGTTACTGACTGTAAAGTAGTGGTGGGGGAGAGTGTAGCTCGACAGCATAGGATGGTGGTGTATAGGATGACTCTGGTGGTGGGGAGGAAGATTAAGAGGACAAAGGTAAAGCAGAGAACCATGCAGTGGAAGCTGACAAGTGAGAGTGTTTTGTAGCATTTCTAGAAGAGATGAGAAAGGCTCTTGATGGACAAGAGGAGCTCCCAAAAGACAGGACAACGACAGCCAAGGTGATCAGAGAGACAGGCAGGAGAGTGGTCTTTTGTAAGAAAAGGGAAAATTTGACTTGGTGGTGGAACCTCAAAGAACAGGAAATCATACAAAGAAAGTTTGCTAAGAAGAATGGGACACTAAGAGGGCCGAGGAGATGTGAAAGGAATACATGGAGATTTTACATAGGGTAAAGGTAGAGGTGGCAATTGCCAAACAAAGGCATATCCTAACATGTAGATCAGGATTGGCACTACAGAAGGAGAAAATTATATATGCTGTACATGTTGGTCAAACAGAGGGATAGAGACGGGAAAGATGTGCAGCAGATTAGAGTATTAAGGATAGACATGGAAATGGATTGACTGGTGCCAGTAATGTGCTGGATCAATTGAATTCAATTCAGTTCAAAACTCTTTATTTATCCCCGTAGGGCAATTAAAAGGGCATAGAGAGCAGCATTCGGACAGTCAGATATCAGACAGCATAGGACTTGTGGGACTGCATAAGAGGTCTGGTGTGGCAGAGAAGTATGTCAGAATACAGGACCACCAGAACAGCTGGTGTACTGTCGGTGTGACAGAGGAGTTTATGGTGTAGGTGGGACTGCATTGTGGGTCAGTCCCCTTCCTGTTTGCAGTTTGATGGCTCGTCTGACAGATGAGGTTAGACTTGAATCGCCATTGACCATGTTTGCAGACGACATTGTGATCTGCTGTAAAAGCAGAGAGGAGGTGTAAGAACAATTAGGAAGATGGAGGAATGGACTGGAAAGGAGAGGAATGAAGATTAGCCAAAGTCAGACCAGTTATACATATGTGCAAGGTGGAGAGGTAACAGTGAGGCTACGGGGAGATCGCGAGGGTGGACGGCTTTAAATACTTGGGTTCAACAGTCTAGAGTGTTTTTGAGTGTGGTAAGGAAGTGAAGAAATGACTCCGAGCAGGAGTGGGTTGGGGTGTCTGGTGTGCTATGCGACAGAAGAGTCTCTGTTCGGATGGTGGGCAAAGATTATGGCACAGCATTGACGCCAGCCATGATTGATGTACAGTACAGATTAAAGACAGTGGCACTGAAGAGAGAACAGGAAGTTCAAAAGAAGATAAACCTACCTCAAAAACTACATACTAAATCAAGATCGTTATATCTGTTTTACAAACATGAAAAAAACAACAACTCATGATTAGAGTATGCTCCTAAATCATTCAGCCAAAGTCCTGACTGATGACGAGGTAGTTTTGATGGAGCCCACGTCATCACAAGCTGTTCGGCTTCCCAGTGATGTGGAGTGGCTCAGTGTGGCTAAAGGTTTAGCCACATAAACATGTGATACAGTGGTAAAGTACACACAAGTGTGGCTAGGAGATTTTTATAGCCACATTGGCCAAGAGGTCTCATGACGCTGTGCCAACCCAGCTATAACAACTAACAGATTCTGTTTCATAACTCGACATGGGAGAAATGGCGTTGGATAACACATGGGGTATAAAGATGAATCGCCCACACATACTGTATTTTGTATACTGTCAACACAAATTACCACATACCTGGGAAAAGGGTAATTGTTCAAATGTAAAGTAACTGTGTCTGATGTTAAGATTACACTATCATATGTGAAAATATACCCTGAGCACTTTGTAACTTTGTTATGCTTGCTGAGGAATGTTTGCTCTAAAAGAAGCAATTTTCTGGTGACTGAATCTACAGTAAAAAAAAAAAAAAAAAAAAAAAATCAATGCAAAAGAGTCAAATATTAACCAGCGAGTTATACAACATTTTGATTTGTTATAGTGAGAAAAGAACAGAAAGAAAAGATGCAGCATTAAAAATTCTGATTGTGACCTACTGCCATGACGGTTGTTTAATAATCATCATCCATTTTCTTTGATTGCCCATTTGAGTTTTTAGATTCTTCATACTGTACTTTGTACAAATTCCTTCGCTACAAATCCATGCATAATGTAAGGCATTGGCCTCACAGTTCTGAGGACCAGGGTTCAATCCTGGCCCTGCCTGTGTGGAGTTTACATGTTCTTCCCGTGCCTGCGTGGGTTTTCTCCGGGCACTCTGGTTTCCTCCCACATCCCAAAAACATGCAACATTAATTGGACACTCTAAATTGCCCCTTGGTGTGATTGCGAGTGCGACTGTTGTCTGTCTCCGTGTGTCCTGCGATTGGTTGACAACCAGTTCAGGATGTCGCCTGCCTCTTGCCCGTTGACAGCTCGGATAGGCTCCAGCACTCCCACGGCCCTTGTGAGGATAAGCGGCTCAGAAAATAGGTGGATGGATGGACAAACACAATGAATAATTGTCTTAGACCACTTGAGTGATAGTGTCACACCCCCAAAACTAGACCACAATAATGTTCGGACTAGATGTTTTTTTTACACTGTCCAAGAGGTACAAACCCCAAATCCAAAAAAGTTGGGACATTTTCCATCTATGCATCCATCCATTTCCGGAGCTACTTATCCTAACCAGAGTCACCTGAGTGCTGGAACCTATCCCAACTGTCAACGGGCAGGAGGCGGGGTACACCCTGAACTGGTTGCCAGCCAATCACAGGGCACGTAGAGACAGACAACATTTGCACTCACAATTACACCTAAGGGCAATTTAGAGTGTCCAATTAATAATGCATGTTTTTGGGATGTGAGAGGAAACCAAAGTAACTGGAGAAACCCCATGGAGCCATGGGGGGTACATGCAAACTGCACAGAGGCAGGATCGGGATTTGAATCCCGGACATCAAAACTGTGAGGCCAACGGTCTAACCAGTTGCCTCACTGTGCCGCTGTTGGGATGTTGTGTAAAATGTACATAAAAACAGAATACATTTATTTGTAATCTACATCGAAGGAATTCAAAATCATCGTATTCTGTTTTTCTTGACACAATGTCCCAACATCATTAGGCATTGGGTTTTGTATTAATTCAATAACATTGTACTCATGATTGTGGTTACACTCCAGCAGAGGCGCTTAAAACCTTATCAGATAAAGCACGGTTTCTAATATTTTTACTTTCTCATAATGACACAGCAATGCAAACTACGAACCCAATCACTTACATATTGTAACAATTAGTACCTAAACCAAAAAAGAAATGTTATTCCCTTTGCATTGGCAGCATTTTTCATGCAGCCCTTGAATTTCATCTCTGTGATTGTGCCAGTGGGGGAAAAAATGTTGCAGCTGGTCGGTGTATATGCCCTTTATGTATTGTAGCAACTAATATATCAATCCACCCATCCATGTTCCAAACCACTTATCCTCACAAGGATCACACGAGTACAAGAGCCCAACCCAGCTAACTTCAGGTGAAAGGCAGACCACACCCTGAACTCGCCAGTCAGTCGCAAGGCACACAGCGACACCATGACTGAGAGGGAATCGATTCCCTGCTGCCCGGAATAAAGTCGGGCGTGTGTACCACTACACCATCAGTAGGTTTACCCTCGTTAACACAGAACCTGTCTTCTCCTATCCTGTGACTCCATCACGTGGTCGCATTGTAGAATGCAGCAAACTGACATTTATTTTTCTGCTCCCATGTCTGCGGTGGTTCTGAAGTGTGAAACACTACAGCAAATCCCTGAACAAAAATAAATAACAAACTAGATCAATTGCCCTAAAGGTAATTCTTTCATACACTGCCTAAAGTGATGGATAAAATAAAATAATACAATAATTGTGAAGACTAAATAAGGTTTGAATTCCAAGAACCACTGTTAACTCAACGTACTCAGAAACATTTATTCAACATGAAACTACAATCTTTTTTGTTTGCCTCTGATAGTTACACAGCGCTCCCTTGTCTTCCGACTGAATTACCACAGTTGGGTAAAGTTGTGTCTTCAGAACTGACAGACAAGAAAACTCTGTTTCCTGCAATGTGCACTATGTGAATTTGATCAAGATACTGTTATATAAAAGAGGAAACCAATTGGACGTTCATTATTAGGTTACATATCTAAGTCTCTCTTGTCTATTCATCATTTCTCTTTAACCAACAAAAATATATCTTTTCATTCTACTTGATTATTCTGATGAAACTGTCAGTGGAATACTCAGTTACTAATTGCATCAGTAATGGATGCAAATTCTAATTTGTGACATGTCTGTTTAATGTCACTTCAGAAATAAAATACGTAAAAGTAAATTACACAATAGCATTTTCATGTAATATCTGAAAACCTACCATCAAAATTCACCCTTCCCCTACCCTGCCCCACTGACAATTACCTTCTAAGGTGAAAACATTTGAATCAGTCCCCTAGTTTTCTGATAAATGTTCACTGCATTTATTAAGTTTTGATAAATAAATGTGGATTTTAAAATATATTGAATAAATAAATGCAGTGTAGAATATACTAGTTGCCAGTCCATCACAAGGCACATATACACAAACAACAATTTGCACTTACATTCACACCTACGGACAATTTAGAGCTTTCAATTAATCTACCATGTATGTTTTGGGGATCTGGGAGTAATCCGGAGAGCCCAGAGAAAAGCCACGCAGAAACGAGGAGACCATGCAAATTCCACACAGGCGGGGCTGGATTTGAACCTACGTCCACAGAACTGTGAGGCAGATACTTTAATCAGTCATCCACCATAATATATCATGTCATATGATATATCATGATGTATCATAATATAAACACATCAGTTTAATAGAGAGTAGCATTTTCCAAATTGCAAAATAGGTATAACAGCAAAATTTGCATTCATTCACAATCAATTTTCATTTATATACATCTGAAATAAATCAAACATTTACCTATTTTAAATTTGAACTGGACCAGTTAGTATTTTATTTTTCAAATCACGAAGGGTTCTGTATCAGTGATTGAGGTTTAATATTTTCTTGGTCTTGCCAGATGGGATAGAACATTTAGTGAGTCCAGGGTTCAAGTTTCTTTGTTTTAGAAAGACGATTTCCTTTAAGTCACATTTTCCTGAAGCAGCTCGGATTCACTTCACTCACATTTTGATGAGTAACTTAAAAAAACCTGCAGATGTAGTTATAGGTATATTGTCTTTAACATGAATCTCTTAGCAGCTACCTGTTTCAGCTTTGGAGTGTGGCATCTACGTATTTCTACACCTTTGCCCTCCTCTCTAAATCTCAATTTCTCTCTTTTCTTCGAGTTCAAACAAAGATCAACCTCCACAGTTAAAGACATAAGAACATCTTGGCTCCTGATGCTTGAGTTTTACTTTACACAACCGACTCCAAGGGAAACATGTTTCCCTTCAAAAAAAAATATGACACAATTTATCTTCCTTGAGTTGTACTTTTTCCCATGGCCACCGATAGAAAGGCCTCACAAGGGGTGTGAGGCCAGGCAGGAGTGACGTTAAGGGCTCTCTCCGCAATGTGGGAAAATGGCGCATTGGTATCTATTTAGCTTGTGGGCCAAAAGTCAGATGTCAAATGTTAGACTGTCCCCAATTGTGGGATAGGTACGGAGAGCTGAAATTCAAGCCACATTGGCCAATGTTTTCTATCATACTTGATGAAACGACTCCAAACAAACCACTTGACAGCTTTAGCCTTCACTCACGGCATTATTTAGTTCTAGGAACTCCACAGAGTTGTTTGTTCAGCTGTTTGTCCCTTTTGGAACATTATATATAGCACAGTGAACACTAAGTAGCTTTTAGCAGGTCATGTAGGCATGTGCTCCCCATAGACTGATGGAGTGAGAACTTGTTCCCAACAAAAATAATAGTTCACTTGCACTCAGTTGATGATTAGGCTTGTCGATTCTGCCATAACGAGTTTACTGACCTACATACATCACACACGCGCACACACACACACACACACACACACCCATACACACACACTCACACACACACACACACACTCGCACGCACACATGGCATGCACACATGGCACGCACGCACGAAAATTTACTTAACTAAATGTTAATAGTACACTACCTTCCAATTCACAAGTATTTGCTTTGAAATAAGAAGTAGTGGTGAGACTTCCATCTATCTTCGACTGCTTTTCTGAGGTTGCTTTAGCAGAGAAGCCCAGACTTCCCTTTCCCCAGCGGCTGCATCCAGCGCTGCATCCCCAGGCGTTCCCAGGCCAGCACGATACGGAATCTCACCAATGTGTCCCCGAGGTCTCTTTCTGATAGGATGTCCGCTAAACTTCTCACCAACCTGAGAGGCATCCAAATAAGATACCCAAGCCACCTCATCTGTCTCCTGTCAATGCGAAGGAGCATTGGCTTAATTCTGAACCCCTCCCGATAACCGAGCCTCTCTCCCTATTTCCAAGGGAGAGCCCGGACACCCTGCGTAGGAAACTCATTTCAGTCGCTTGTATCTGGGATCTTGTTCTATCGGTCATGATCCATACATTATGATCATAGGTAAGGGTAGCGACGTGGAGCTTTACTTTAATTAAGAGCTTTACTTTCGACTTAGCTCCTTCTTTACCACAATGGACTGATAACAGCAGTAACACCAGTCTGGATCACTGCAGACGCTGCACAGATCTCAGATCATCTCGTGTTCCATTCTTCCCTGACTTGTGAACAAGATACTTGAACTCCTTCCACTTGGTCCAGGATCTAGTCCCTGACCTGGAAAAGGCATCCCACCTTTTTCCAACTGAGGACCAATGTCTGAGATTTGGAGCTGCTGATTCTCTTCCCAGCCACTTCACACCGTTCTAGTGAAGATCACGGCTTGACGATGCTAACAGAGCCACATAATCTCCAAAAAGCAGTGATGCAAAACTGAGGCTTGCAAACCGGACCTCTAACCAAGAGATTGGAGAGCCCACCTCAGAGAACTCAGACTTTGCTTCCTCCTTGTTCACCTTGACGGCATCCCTCACCGTAAGCGACAACCAACGGGTTCGTGATTTGCCGCCACGATAAGCACCAAACACCTTACAGCCAGAGCTCTGGTCAGCCGCCTCAGCAATGGAGGTGCAGAACATGGTCAACTTGAATTCAATGTCCCCCGCATACTCTGGAACATGAACAAGGTTCTTTCAGAGTTGAAACTCATTCTGACAGGGGATTCTGCCAGACGTACCCAGGAGACCCTCCCAATACTTTTGGGCCTGCCATCTCAAACCAGCGTCTTCTCCCACCATTGGAGCCAACTCACCACCAGGTGGTGATCAGTTGATAGTTCGGGTCCTTTCTTCATCTGAGAGTCCAAGACATGCAGTTGCAGGTACGATGACACAACCATAAAGTCAATCATCGAACTGCGACCGAGGTTGTCCTGGTGTCAAATGCACACGTGCACAGCTTTATGCCTGAACATGGTGTTCGTTATGGGCAATCAATGGTGAGCCCTGAAGTCCAGTAACAGATCACTGCTCGGATGTTGATCATATGTGTGGGGGGGACGGGGTGGTGGTGGTGGTGTGTGTATGTGTGGGGGAAAGCGTTCTTCTCAGTCACACCCTTACAGGTGTCACTGTCATTGCCCATGTGAGCATTGAAGTCCCCCAGTTCCCAGTGGGAGCGCTCCCCAACTCTTCCTCTAAAAACTACAAAACGGTTGGGTACTCTGAACTGTTGTTTGGTGCGTAGGCACAAACAACAGTCAGGACCCATTCCCTCACCCAAAAGCGGAGGGAGACAATCCTCTCGTCCACCAGGGTGAATCCCAACATTCAGGTCCCGAGGCAGGGGGCAATAAGTACACTCACACCTACTAACTGCTCCTAACTGGTCTCAAGAAGACTCGTACCAGAGCCCAAGCTGTGTGTGGAGACAAGCCTGAGTATATTTAATCAGGATTTCTTGACCTCACACACCAGGTTGGGCTCCTTCCCTGCCAGAGAAGTGACATTCTACGTCCCTACAAACAGCTTTTGTACCCGAGGATTGGATCGCCAAGGTCCCTAACTTCAGCTACCAACCGGTTCATACTGCACTTGATCACTATGGCCCCTCCCACAGTTGGTGAGCCAACGGGAAGGCCAACCAAACATGACCTTTTTGAGCTCCTAGATGCAGGGCCGGCAACCAGGCACTTGCCTTCGAAACCCCCCTCCAGGCCTGTATCCAGAGGCCGGGGGTGGCGGTGAACCGCATCGGGGTAAGGGAAGTTTAAATCCAATTTTTGTATTTGTCATAGGGGTTTATGGGACCCTGCTTTGTCTGGGTTTCTCACCAAGCACTGTTTTGCTGTGGGTGACCCTACCAGGAGCATGATGCCCCAGACAATTAAGCTCTATAAATATATTAGAAGATTTGAAATTAAATGCAAGTATATGTCTCAATAAGCTATTTTTTTAATTCAAAATAAAGTTAGAAAAAAAATTCAATTTCCATCACCCCACTGGGTACACTACCAGATGAGGAATGCAATTTTTAATGAGCTGCCCTAATAACCCTATTAAAGCGCTTTCAATCTTGGAAGCATATTGATTTTTGTTTTACTTTCTAGTACATTCCAGAAAAGTGGAAACCTTAAAATATACTGTAATTGGCCAAATGTAAATAACCCAACAGTTTACTCACCATTTCTACCATCAAAGATCCATCCATCCATTTTCTTCGCTGCTTATCCTGACGAGGGTCGCGGGGAGTGTTGGAGCTTATCCCGGCTGTCAACGGGCTGAAGGCAGGGTACATCCCAAACTGGTTGCCAGCCAATTGCAGGGCACATAGAGACATACAGCCGAACTCACAATCACACCTAAGGGCAATTTAGAGCGTCCAATTAATATTGCCTATTTTTGGAATGTGGGAGGAAACTGGAGTGCCCGGAAAAAACTCACGGAGGCATGGGAAGAACTTGAAAACTCCACACAGGTGGGTCCGGGATTGAACCCGGGACCTCAGAACTGTGAGGCCAACGCTTTACCAGCTGACCCACCATGCCGCCCCATCAAAGATAATAATAATAAAAAAAAAGGTTTGAAAAATTGTGAAATAAATAATTACCAGTAGCTGAATACATAAATTAATCGGTCTATATATATATATATATATATATATATATATATACATCCTTTTTTTTTGCTATGCACAGAAGAGGAAAATGTATCTGTGCTTGCATTCTGCAAAAACAATAAAGTTATGCATCAGCATTCTTGATATGACATGAATTAGGGAACAGAGAAAAGTTTAATGTGGGGTGGAGTGTTTATATTAAAAAATGTGAATAAATGTACCTATTTTTTTATATCTCTGATTAATGGCCTGATTAAAAAATGTGAACAAAGGTTGAAATAGAGGTTAGAATCACATCTTCAAAGTAGTTGCAAAACAGGAAATAAAACAAGATCTCACATTATGTGAGTAAAAACTATTTGTCATTCTTCCACCCTGGTGCTGTGCGTCATGTAGCCATGCTATCTTCTCCTGGAAGGTCTGCCCACAGTGACCTTATTTTCTTTGAGGTTAACCTCTGACCTCTACCATTGCTTTTGAGAACTCTCCCTTATCTCTTTACTCGACTGGGTGGTCAGTACAGTACCAACACATAACCACAGCCTGACAGCCCAGATACTGTGGGAAATCGTCCCAGGGGTAAAACCCACTGAGAGCAAGCCTGGAATGAATAGGCGTCGGCCGTGTCGGGTCTGTGCATCCCAGCAAGACATGCAATCCCAACAGGTCCGACTTTGCCAAAACCATCATTTTGTGCTCACCATGGGGCAAGCTCATTTGCCAACAATCTCAATAAAGATCTTGCAGTGAACTCACAGAAGCACACTGTTCCTCCTTGTACGGAAAACTTCTGATGAGAGGAAAACTGCAATTAATTTGATGTAACCTAAAGTGAATTAAATCCATTGAAAGCTTGATCTCCATTCAAATGTTGGCTATAACCACAGTCTGCACAGTTTCACAACAACAACAACAACAACAAAACTGCTCCCTGCTTTCTGACATAAGTGGGATCCATGAGGTCAAAGTGCAGACATCTCACTGGGCAGTCAGGGTTGTGTGACCAATGGGGAACCAATGGGGAAGTGCCTGGGGTGGAGGGCATCAGGGGGGCCAGGGGAGCAGAGTCCTTTTTTTTGAAGTGGTCATCTGTGGGAAGGCTCCCGTCCAGAATCACTGTCGCCTGAGGGTGAAGAGGACAGTGGCGATGGTATAAATCAGTTGGGAGGACCTGACGACTCAGCCAGTGCCTCAGCTTCCACCGTCATAGACTTACTATTTATAAAAGAAGCATTTTCAATCGTCTAGATCTAGCTTCCATCATTGGTCTTCAGTTTTTTTTTTTCTCCTTCCAGCTTGCTAGAATCTACCATGGCAGTGTCGATGGCTGCTTATTGGTTAAGTTTGGTTGCTGTGTTATGGACAGTGAGCACAGGCCATGCTTTGAGGAGGTAAGAGACTTTTTCTTTGACAGCAACTATTATATATATCTTGATACTGTTGATTCAGATGAACTGATTACAATGGTGCCATGATTAGTTGATGATCCAAGAAGCACCTGGCAAAATCCCACAAAATTACAGCAGCAAATATGAGATTTTGCCACACCAGTGTGTGGCTTCGTAAAGAGAGCTGTAATACACTCACTCTAAAAAAATAAAGGTGCTTCTGAGGTTGTACTGTATACTTAAATCCTAGTTTTATATTGCATATTGGCTTTGTTTAGCTGTAGGGTGTCAAACTCAATTTGGTTGGCAGATCACATTCACTCCAGTTTAATTACAAGTGGGCCAGAGGCAGTATATTTCTAGTTCAATAAGCTATAAATAACAATTAATTATTATTATTGAATGTTACCTGACAGGACGGTGAATGACTGTTTAGCACATCCGCCTCGCAGCTTTGAGGTCATGGGTTCAAACCTGAGTTGTTGCCTTCCTGTGTGGAGTTTGCATGTTCCCCCTGTGCTTGCCGTATTTTTTTTCCAGGTTCTCAGGTTTCTTCCCAGATTCCCAAAACATTCGTGGTAGGTTAATTGAGGACTCTAAATTGTGTTGATTATATGTGCCCTGCGATTGGCTGGCGAGATTATCCTGGGTGTGCCCTTTCACTCGTCAACGTCAGCAGGATAAGGCCGCAGCACACTAGTGAGGATTAGAGGTGAAGAACATGGATGGATGGGCAAATATTGTTACAAATGTTGCAAATCATGAGCAATTTGAAATTCCCTAACAAAAACAATAGCAATGTCAACAACATGAACACTTGGAACTTTCAGATCGAAGTGGCTCTGTACGCGGTTTAGAAAACAACTCTCAAACTCTAAAAAAAATCCTTTAAATTTACATACATTTCCAGAATCATCTTGCAGACTTGACAACCACAAGTGACTCATCGCATCATACAAATTAAAGTGGTAACCGCAGTACGCAGAAAGCGTGGGTAGTTATCCACCTACTTTGTAAATGTTTGCATAAAAATACATGCATGTTGTGGCAGTGCAATAAAAAAAAAATCACAAAAGGTTTCCACCATGCCAACGTTTTTTTGTTCTGAAGCTGTTGGCTCACATTTTGCGATGCTCAATTCTTAAATATTTCTACAGGAGGTATTTCCACAGCTAAATTGGCACGTCATTTTACATGAAATTGACTTATTTTGTTCCTGAAACTTGGGATATTTTAGACATTCTGAGTGCGTTTGTAGCAGATGTTGTGAGTAGCAGCCAATTTCAGAATGTCATTGAAAAGGTAAGTGGTTGTCAATGTGTCCAAATTTAGAAAAATAAAATCACTTTTATGGAAAATTGCAGCATGTGTTCTCTATCCCCACAGCCTGGCTTCCAACGGTCAGTCCTGGTTGGTCGGTTCTGGCCCGTGGGCTGCATGTTTGACTTCCCAGCTTTTGATAACACATTACTTTAATCTATGTCTCATTTTGGTCAATCTTGTATTTTTTTCCACATACGTGCCATGAGTCAGTCTCCACTTGGGTCTGTTATTTTTAAAAAAATGAACCATCAATCTTTCTTAATCCAATGTAAGTGTTGAAAATAGTTTGTGTTTTTTGACAAGTCATATTTTAGGGGAAATAAGGACTTCGCCCAACGTCAGCAATATTAGGATTAATATCCAAAAATCATTTGGCTCTAATTTATTGCTATATCGAACAATTGTATAATGGTTGGTCTTGAACCACAAAAATTGGGTTCCTTCAAGCAATCACATAAAAAACAAAAGAAACACATTTTGCTTCTACGTAGGCGCTTTATTTCTTTAATGTATGTGCAGGTGTGACATAAAATATTTGTTGACAGCAAAATGGCACTCAGCTGGCCTGCAGAAGAAAAAAAAAACGTCAGGTGTGGAACTTTAAACTACTTTTCAGCCCTTCAGCATTCATCATTGAGTTTTACGTGTTTTGATACTACAGCCAAAGGAGCAATGTTCGAGGCATCTCGGTGTCCTTTTTAGTACAGAACAGAAATGTGTTTTTTTTTAAATTCTAGCTTTTATAAAGGGGTGCAAAATACAATCTTAGCCACCCCCTCAAAGAAACCAACATAGGATAATCATTTCTCCTCTGAAGAAAATGAAACCCATTAGGCAGAGCAGTGAGGACAGACCACAAATTAAACACTAAAAGACACAAAAAAGTGTAATGTTGTTTACAACTATTACTTGGTGGTTTTGCTAGGTATTTTTTTCTTTTGTTTTTCTTTTTGTTTTCTCAGTTGGGAAGAGTGCATTTTATTAGTTTCTGGAAGCTGGAATGATGACCAGTAATATCACAGGGCGCTGGATATGCCATCAACATGATCATTATCATCCTTTTGCATTGTGTCAGCAATCATGTGCTGTTTGTCTTGCTTCAGCCTTGATTTTCCTGCTTGTCATCACTGCTTCCAGAATAAGCCTGAAGAAAATGCCGTCTATCAGGGAGACACTGCAGGATATGGGTGTTTCAGTGGAGCAGGTGTTGACTGAGTTAGCGCAGATGAGCTCGCAAGACTTCAGCAACGGAACTGCTCCCACTCCCCTGACCAACTATTTGGACGTGAGTCAGTTTGGTCCTCACAGTGTTAAGGAATTTGTATCACATGCTCTCTTGTTCAGACATTGAAATGTCAAGCTTAACAAGACGACTGGGTTACTTCACAATTTTCTTGTTGTCTACATTGTACTGTCAGTGTTGAATGTCATGGTCCAGATGGGAATTTGTAGCACAAACACCATTTTTTGTTTTTCTCCAACAGACACAGTACTATGGAGAGATCAGTATTGGGTCTCCAGCGCAGATGTTTAATGTTGTATTCGACACAGGCTCAGCCAACCTGTGGGTTCCCTCGCAAAGCTGCTCCCCTTTTTCCACAGCCTGCTGTAAGCGTTACACACATGCGGCAGAACTGTTTACTTTGCGTGTGTATGTACATGCTTCCCATAACTTCAGCCGAGTCAAATGAACTGTGGCCTTTTAGTTACTCACAACAGGTATGACGCCTCCATGTCTCGCACTTACATGGAAAATGGAACCGGATTTTCTATCCAGTACGCCTCAGGGAACGTCAGGGGATTCCTGAGTGAGGATGTGGTTGTGGTGAGTTCAAAATTCACAACCTGTGCTGCCCATTTAGATGCTGTGATAAAATGATTTGCTTGGTTCATAAGTGTTCTTAAAGACGGCGCACGTGTCCAGAAGTGCCTGTGAGTTGACCCCAACCGGCAGCCACCATCAAAGCCAGTTTCTTATCAGGCGTATGCTCTTAGATTACAGGCAAATTGAAGGCCCTGCCTAATCATTTTATGTGGCCCGCAAAAGCAAATGGGCTGTGTCTAGTTCATGTTTCTTTCTAAAAGCTGTAACAAAATTGCAAATAGCTTGGACTTTTACTAAGGCTGAGATTATGCAAGTCTTTTTTTTTAATAGACTGGTGTCTGCTAACATTTTGCCTGGTAATTTGTTTACTGACTAAGGCACAAAAAAAAGAAATTATTCTTCACAAATCTTTTTAAGGAATATGAAGTAAAATATATGCTTTTAAATATGATAAAGTTTCATATTTCACAATGATATCCTAGTAGTGACACAAGGCAGGTGTGGCTTTGAGTCCATTTTAAGGGATGCTAAATGAATGAATGAATGAGTGAATTCCAGCACCCCATAGATTTTTGAGGTCACCCAAAAATGTAACATATTCAAATAACCTAAAAAAAAAAGTGTAAAACCAAACAATACTTGGTTGAGACATAATACTTTGACAACAAAAATACAACACCCATGATTGCTTAACAAATGTTTTGATCCACCAAACCCCTCCCAACGGTCCCTAACTGGGCTCTGAGTGCTGTACTTGGAACAGTTAATGGGCTGCCATCCAGTGATATTGTGTAAGTAATAATTGCTTTATTGACACTTACAGTTGAAAATTATACAATGGCTACTTAAAACAACCGCATCACCTTTAACTACAAGCCTAATAATACCACATAATTGGAAACAGTACAGATAGGCTGACGAATAGTATGTATGTGGCGGTGTTATAGTGGGTTAAGAAAATGATATCTGAACACAAATGGTGCAGCAAGAGATATATACCAACAATATAAAAATACTCATCAGGATGCATTGTTTTATTCTCTGCAAAAAACAACTAATATTACTCTGGATTACTGAGGCACAAGGTCAAACTGCTCTTCGTTTGTCTGCATGGATTGATCATATATCCGTCCCCGGTGGCGTAGTTACATACACCTGAAGAAGCCGCAATGAATTAGTCATGATATACAAGCTGTTCAATTCTCTACATTCTATTCAATTATGTTATTGTTGTTACATATATGTTATAAAGTGTGATTTTGAAATGTGTCCGTCAGAATGACTTGTCATTCTTTTCATCTTGTCATTCTCTGCCTTCAAGGTGGGTGGGATCCCCGTGGTGCAGGTGTTTGCTGAAGCGACCTCCTTGTCTGCCATGCCCTTCATCTTTGCAAAGTTTGATGGCGTCCTGGGGATGGGCTACCCGAATGTTGCCATCGATGGTATCATTCCAGTTTTTGACCGCATCATGTCTCAGCATGTCCTCAAGGAGGAAGTGTTCTCTGTTTACTACAGCAGGTATGTCGACGTCAGCAGACCCACTTACAGTGGTACATTTGGTGGATTTTTTTTTTGAGAGGGGACAGAAATGCAATCATCCTAAATTAAGGCTTAATTGTGTGTGTAATCGATTCTAAAGAATGTAAATATCACCAGTCAGAGTCATATTACTTTGTATTACAATCATATTTGACTTTTTTAAAATACAAAGTCAAAGAAAAAGTATGCGTAACGAACAAGTAACAAATAATGTTTGATTTTTTTTCCCAAACCTGGATAAAAATAACTTTTCCTTTCGACAATCAAGAAGTCAGGCATGATCATAAAAACCAAACAAAAATCGAATTCTATACCTGTGGTTGCTATCACACTTGAAGTACAGTATCAACCATTTGATGTGGTTCTGGTAAGAGGAGAGAAAAGTTTTCCTCAAAGAAATGACAGATCAAAAGTGTGCATCTCAAACAATTTTGTCATGGAAAGGAAGCAAAATCCTTACGATGTTGACATTGATATATAGAATAGCTCACGTCATTATTTGAAAGAATCCTGGAAACGAGTGTACTGCTTTCAGGGACTCACAACATTCACCCGGTGGAGAGCTGGTGCTTGGTGGCACAGACCCAAACTACTACACTGGGAACTTTAATTATATGGACACCAAAGAGATGGGCAAGTGGGAGCTAGTGATGAAAGGGTATGTTTTCATCACCGGATACCTCCAATAGTTCACGCAACATCTGTTTTACTGTCCATTTGTTCATTTGTTCATAGTGTTTCTGTGGGAACAGAAATGATATTTTGTTCAGAAGGCTGCACAGCTGTTATCGACACAGGCTCCTCTTACGTCACAGGCCCAGCCTCCTCCGTTTATGCCCTGATGAAAAGCATCGGAGCACAGCTGGATGAAAGTGGTGTAAGGGTTTTTTTTTACATCTACAAAATGTTTTCATAATGAAAATATTTGGCCTTTCCTATGCCCTGCCAATCATTTCCCCATAACTGATGTGTTCAATCAGTACAAGGTTAACTGTGACAGCGTGAAGACTTTGCCAAGTATTGCTTTTCATCTCGGTGGCCACGAGTACTCCCTCACTCACGAGGACTATATTTTGCAGGTAAGTTGGACAGCACATGCTGAGTCATTCGAATTTATAGTACTATACTGTATATTGTCAGTCATGGATGATTTGCTATGGCTCCAGCAATCCCAGATCGAGGGAGATATCTGCATTGTGACCTTCAGGGGCTTGGATGTGCCACCCCCTACAGGTCCCATTTGGATTCTGGGAGCCAACTTCATCGCCCGCTACTACACAGAATTCGATCGTCGCGGGAATCGAATAGGCTTTGCTATAGCAGTTTAACAAGGCTAAAAAGTCAACGCTATTTTCGACTTCCTGCTGCTGGCCTTTCACTTCGGTGGTTCAAAAAACTGACACGGCCTATTTAGGATTCATCCACCATCATGCTTTGCTTCTTTGCATTTCTGCCGTCTTGTTCTGGAAAGTTTAGCTACACTGACCACCTTCAGTTCCCTATTTATAAAGGTGTGAAAGCCATTGTAAACTGTATCCGTGTGTCTCACCCGTTTATGTCAAAATGAAATAAAGCGGTTGGCGTTCCGATGGATGAAGTTCTCTGTTAATTTGTTTCAGGAGGTTCTATAAGTTGAACAAATAGCTGGTCGACTGTGACTGACACAATACTGGCTTTATTTCAGCCAGCATCTAATCAGTCTCACATCTGTGTTTCCATTGCATATCCCTCCATGCCTGTCCAGAGCTTTGCGCAGCTCATGAGTACAGTAGATTTGGCGGACCTGAAATGAGGATCATTTGGGAAAAAAAGCAGAAGTGACTCCAAGATAAACAATAAAAGTGCATCTTTTCACTCATGTCGCATATTTTGTTTGAATGGTGCAAATCTAATCAAATGACATGGAAATCTAATGTCCAGAAATTGTTTGCCATGGAGTCAATCTATCGTCAGTACAAAGCAACAATTTTCTCACTTGACTGCTCAAAAGCACACACTCATTGTTAAATCAAGTTTACTTATCAAGCCTTAATCACAATAGACCCAGAAAGGGCTTCGGGAGCCCAGAGTGAAGAAAAATTAATGACGTCCCCGGTCTAGAAAAGACGTTGACATTATTTTGGAATTTCCGTTGGATGGAAGTGAATTTTGTTCATTTTCATGGGCTTGAGCAGGAGTGGGAATGATCATCACCTGGAATGAAAACCATAGTATCCACTCATGGTGACTTTCAAGATATTAATAAACGTGTACATAAAAACAAACTCAATTGGCTTTCAGGATTCCCACGGCTCCTGTGGGTCCTGTGGGATTCCTTCAAGAAAATAGTGAATTTCACTGTTAATTGGGTAATTTGACAGGACCAAGGGCAAAAGTGACCAGAATCATAGCTCACTATGACAACAAAGTCAACGGGAGTGGAGTCCATGGTTTATAAAGTCACCTGTGTCTAAGGTGCGACAGCCAGAAGACCAAAATGGAGTGGGATTACATAACGAGTTGAATGCCTTATGAATCAAAACGGGCTCTCTGAGGCTAGCAGGCTGTTTGAAGGTAATTATATCTAGGCTACGCCATCAGGTATGCCCGGCACATTTATTTGGCTTCAACTGAAAGATGTGTCCCTCTGGGAAAGGCAACCTCGGAGGGAGCAAAATTGCATAAATCATTATTCATCTCTATGCTGATGACCTGAGCTTCTGTCCATGCGGTGGTGTGGGCAAAGCTAGCAAGCTTAGCATCAAAATGTTTCTAACCCTCTCACAACAGATTAATACAAAGGTGAAGGGAAAAAGGATAAATGTAGCTAAAAAAAAAAAAAAAAAAAAAAAAGAACTTTGAACATACTGGGCCCTTCAGAGTGTGAAGATATTGTAAAGTGAAAAGATATTCAAAAGCATAAAAGCTTAGCCCAAAAAAGAAAGAACTAGATTGTGATGGTTCCCAAGATATTTGCAATGTTGTTACTCGACAATAGCGCCTACAAATATTGGCTTGAGTTTTCTGAAATATTCGCCTTTCCTCAAGAACAACTACCCACAACAGATGGCCTTATAAATAACTGAAGACATTGTGGTGTAGGCTTTCACTCATTTTTTTGGTTTATTTTCCTGCTAAAATGCGTGTTTGTCCTCGCTGCTGTCACCAAGTACTCACTCATGGCAAAAATCTACGTTATTTGTGTTCCAGACACATGCTTCCTCAAAAAGTTTAACTTGTTAACTCAACCAAATTCACTGATATGGCCCGGACTTAACAAATACAAATATACAGTATGCATATTTGAAAGCTGTAGGTAGGCCAGCTGCTATTACCTTCAGGCTGCAGTACCTTTCATTACTTGTTTTTCACATGGACAGTATGTCTGAAAATAGTTGACCTTCTGTGACAATCTTAAACCTCAAGTATAAGGATTCATCTCAGGACTCTCCTTCTTGACGCGAGAAGGCGCAGATGGTGTCTAAAACAAACGGAAAGGAAACGATTAGCCACCAGTGAGTGTTCAGCTGTAAAAACAAAAACCCTAACGGCACCTCGTAAAACACAAGAAATGTCAGCTAAAAGCATCTTGCCTCATCATCCCCTGTATTGAACACTAATACAGTAAGATACCCAAACACTCCACGTGTAGTTGCTATCAGATGGATAGCAAAAGAAGAAATGACCTGACCCTCAACAAGACATTATCTGTATAGAGTAACAGGTTCACCTTTCCACACTGTGCTATGGGCCAAGAATCTTTTACTTGACTCAAATTCAAGTGCAGCAAGTCAATATTGTTGTACTTGCTTTAGTTTATACATTTAAAACATTTGTAAATTTTATGCAGGTTGGTATTGAAAGACTTAACATTTTGTAAATGGCTACCAGAACCACTGATACACATTTCCATATTTTCTAAGAATATAAACTGCCATTACGTAAGTCAGCAAAGTGCATTAGGCATGTCAAACTTATTTTAGTTTGCAGGCCACATCCAACCCAATTTGATCTCAAGTGTGCCGGACCAGTATATCCATGGCCTTATAAGGTATTGATAACGACAATTCAACTTTTATTTGTACCATGTTTTGGGGTGCACGTAACAGCTACATATGGGGATATATTTACATTTATTGATTATTATCTTGTTATCTGGATTACATGCATCAGGTGGGCCGTGGTACCGCTAGGAGAGGCTGCACTACTCTGGCAAGGATTTCTGGAAACAGGCAGGCTTGTATACACCAGTGGTGATGGGGTGAACTGGAAACAGGTGTCTCAAACAGAGAGGGGAGGGGGGAAAGGGAGAGGACGCAGAAGTGTCCTACAGGCTCCAAAGCGGAACTGCGGGGCAGTACATGACTCGTACCGTACGAAATAAAGAGGGAACTTTATAGAATGAATGTGTTATCCTCCTGCCTTGTAAAAGTATGCAGGCATCTTGACTGAGGGAAACAAAATAATGAAAACGAAACAAATGTATTTTCTGTCTATTAAGGACCTACAACCACAGTAAGTGCCAAATGGAAACACAATTTTGCTACTTATCTAATTGTCACTCAGTCGCTTGCCATAAAAAGCAATGGGTTTATAAGAGGTTAGCATTAGTCTGAAGAAACAATTAGCAAACCCCTCTCCAATAATTAGCATGGGTCAAATTATTTTATAGCTTACATCTCACTAAAGAAATGACTTCCAGCTTTTCCTTGCCATCACAGCGAGTCACTCACATGATTTGTTTGTCTGACATTTACCTATCCATGTTTACCGAAACTATAATAAACCCATGTCCAAAACTAACTACACAAACTCATTTTTAACTACACATATGCACGTGTTACGTGAAATTACTGAACAAACAATAAATGATATGATACATACATTGGCGTTGATCAACCCAAAGGCTCACTCTCTTCCTGAATATTGGTTGGAAACGTGCCCCGCTGTGCTAATCATTTTTCTCGATCAGTTCTGTGCATGTTGTGTCACGCGACTCGCACCACTTCTAGTTCTATTGCAGTTGTGTCAAAATCAAAGCATGGGTTTAAAAAAAAAAGTCTTCTGTATACATATAACTGAACTAAAACCGGAGTGACGGGCAGACTAGTGCGCGCGGGCCAGAACGAGCTCGTCCAGCAGTCTCATCCAGCCCGCGGCCCATACGTTTGACACCCACGCACAACATCATTAGTCAGCTAAATAAATTGATAGAACTCAAAACTAGGCCAAAATGTAAGGCAAAAGCATACATTTTTTCCTGAGAAGCACATTCTCTATGTTTGTATATTGTGACTATTCTAAAGTTCCTTCCGAAATAGCTCATCTACACGTGTATGTGTGCACAAACACAACCACTATCTCACTAAATTCAACTTTCTCGAACAATGGCATGTGAATAGTAAAGAAAAACTTCAGCAATCCTTGAGCAGCATCAAACACCGCTTGGCTCCAGCAGCGTTTGCAGACGCCCACTGAGCGTTCGGTCCATTCTATTATTCTTTCTGACTTCCATTTCATTGGGCCCAAACATGTGATCACAAAACTCTTTGTGGAACAGAAGGGTGCCTGGACATCAATCAAAACTCTTCCTCGGCAAGCTCAAATGTGGAGAAGTGTTTCAAAGGAACTTTTCTTTCAAGGGCCCCGTTCCCACCAAATTGCTTTCGGCCGGGACTAAACCGGTTCAGGTGCTACGCTGGTGCAAGAGTGAGCTTCCTAAAACATGCCATTGTCTTAGTCAGTGAATAGAAAAGTACATCATGCACTGATATCAGACTTTGAATCTTTATGGAAATTATTTATTGTACTATACATTCAGCCCTCAAGTTACTGTATGAGTGCTGACAAAGTTCCAGAAATGTACGGCAATATCCTCAAGATTTCCTCAAGTTCCTCCTCAATCCTCAAGTTTATAGAACAATGGTTATGGGCAACTGAGACCTTTTTCTTTCTCAAAGGGTCAAGAAAGTCAACATAACTTATGGTTTCACGTTGTTATTGCCATGTCATATGTAAGGGGGAAAGCCTGGAGCTAAATTATGTAGACTGGCATACTTTAAGAAAAAAAACGTACTCCACAACTATAAAATGCAAAAGTGAACTGTCATATGGAATTAACCACTAATTATCTTACAAAATCCTTCTAAATGTTGTAAGGCATTTCGTGTAAATAGAAACATGTCTTGCCGATCTCCCACCCTTTTTGGAGTCTTTGGGTGGGGTGCTGGAGAATACAGTACACCCGCTTGGGAATTCCTAGTTCTGCTGGGGGACTTCAATGCTCATATGGCCAATAAAAGTAAGACCAAGCGATGTTCTCGTTTTGAACTTCTCTGTGCATCATACATACATTTGGCACCAGGACGGCTTACCTCGCTGTTCAGTGATCGAATATGCGGTCATGTTATCAGACTTGCATGGATTATATTAGTGTTTCTGGGACATTGAGGTGAAGAGAGGAGTGGAGCTGTCAAACAATCACCACCTTGCGGCGTGTTGGCTCCGATGGTAAGGTAAGATGTCAATCTGATCAGGTAGAAATAAATGTATTTTGAGTGTGTGCTGGGAACGTCTAGCAGAGTCCCCTCTCACAAGAAGTTTGACGATGTCCCTTAGCGGACATTAACTACAACTACTGGTATACATGGGTACTTTGCCTTGTGATTGAGAATTTTTTGAAGTAACATCAGATATGCATTCCCAATGATTGGCAGGAGAATATTGTCAATGAGAATTTGAACGTACTCTGGGTTCAATTTGTTGACCAGTGTCAGGTCACTCTTCTTCTCTCTGTCTCCCCCAACAAAGTACCGATCCCGACTCCCATCTTACTGCTGTCTATGATTGTAACTGCTTTCAAATGGCTTGCTGAATGAGACATTTGTCCAGCTTCCATTCTGTCCACACGTTTCCTTCCAAAAACTCGCTTTCTACTTTGACTTTGTAACATTTTTCAGACCAGACCTTTCTCATTTGAAATAGAAAAATTTTTGACCAGTTTTATCACTTTTTCTTCAGTTTGTACATACTCCAACAGTTATTTCATCTTCAAATAACAGCATTTTTTTTTTACTTTCGTGATTATTATCAAGAATTATCAAAAGCAGTGTATCACGTTGCCAAAACTGCTTTGCTCACGAAACTCCGGTGGTGGGCGGCATATAAGGACGCTCTTATAGTTAAGTATGTATATAAATTGTGCCATTGGATGTAGCAATCAGTCACTCGTTGAATAACATTGCAAAATAGCACAAACTGAATACTGTAGTTATATTTTCAATTCGGGTTGGATTTTTTTTTTTTTTTTTTGGATGGGGGTGCGCAACGCAGAACGTCTGTGCACAGAGACCACATCAGCAATGTGCAATTGACCCCTCCGTACAGGGCACTTAACCACGCCTCCTGAAGTTATGTCACCCCACGTGTGCTAACCTCAGACAAACAATTAGCAAAAATGGCGACGTAGGAAGAAAAGACTAGAGCGAAATTGTCCGATTTACCAGATGATTTCTCACTCGCATTCTTAGAGAATAGTGAAATACCGTTGAAAAGCAGACAGCAGGGCTTGAAGTATTTCAGCGAGGGGCATTTCAATGGTATTTACATGCATATCGACGGAGAAACCATTGATATTAGCGTGAGATCTTTCCGGAGTCAGAGGAAGACCGAGAAGCCACATAATATAAAATATTATAACCCAAAGACGAATTTGTCATTGACAGTTTCCAATTTTCGTGTGACCTATCACACTTGTGTGCAGAATCTGTACGTGTATCTTTATAGCCGTTTGTGAACCGCCGTATGAAGGAAAAGAAGGCGGGGCTTGATTTACGAGTTGTTTCTCTCATTTTCTTTGTGTAACGTCACGCGCTCCCCTCAATAATTATTCTTGAAGTAGTGCCGAACCTACTTAATGTCATGATCCTGCCGCTTCAGCACGAGCTGTGCGGCTGCGCTGATTGGGAGGCACACACCTGTGCCTCATGCGGCCTGATCATCCCCCGTATATATAGGACCCGGTGACGACTGGTCGGGTGCCAGTTCGTTGAGCTTCATGCCCCGTTCCAGCATTCTCGTATCCCCATTCGAACCTGTGTGTACCAACCTTCGTCCGTTCTCCGACCAACCCTGTAAGCCTGACTCCTTGATACTTCTGCCCGCGTTGATTGTTCTCTCGTGTACCGACTCCTGCCTGTCCGCTCATCTGCTCTCTCGCCCGACGTCACAACTACCGCTGCTGCACCGGACTGCCTGCTCGATCCCCGACCTCTGCGTACAATAAACGTGTCTCTTCTTGAACTACCTTGCGTCTTCCGAGTTTCTGCATTTGGGTCCTACCTCTCGTTCCGATGGGACGTGACAGAACGAACTGGCCATCACAGGACCCAGCAGGAAAGACCCGGCGTCGCTGGGACCAACGCAAGGTAGACCGTCTGCCGGAGTACTAAGCCTGTCCAATCCGGGTAGGCTCCCTGACGTCCTCCACTTCCGTGTCTTACGCTCCGCCAGCGAGGTATGAATACGTCCCGAACACGACCCGTCCAGCTCCTCATATTCTTCTGGACTCCGACTTTTCGGAATATGAGGAGGACCCCGATTTGTTTGACCGGCTGCCTGAGTACGACTCCGACGACTTTGATTTTGAGTCTCTTTGCCCGGCTTTTGATCCCAGTCAGTTTGCCCCGCCTTCCCGCGTTTCCAGCACCCGAGCGTCTTCACCCGGTAGATCCAAGTACACCAATCGGTACGAGGGAACCCGATTGGCCATCTACCCGGGACCTCCGCGGGGCGGCCAGAGGAGACACCCCGGCCGGGCGCTCCCTGGTGTCTCTCGCTGCGCGGCAACGAAGACACTGTCCTCCCACTCCTCCCCGGCAATGGCGAGGCTTCCAGCCCAGAGGGAGGAGGTGCCGCCAAATAACGAGGCGTTCCGCCGCGAACTGCGGGCGGAGATTGAGCGGCAGAGCGCGGAATTGGCGGCTCTCACGGCCCAGGTCCGGCAAGGATTGGCGATCCAGCCGAGCTACGCTGACGTCGCAACGGCGACGGACTCGTTGCTGACTCAGGTTCACGTTGCCGTGGAAACCGTCAATTGCGCATGTCCATAGCCTGGAGGGAACAGTGGATGCATGTATGTAATAGGGCGAGGAAGTATATGACAGTAGTTTGTTAAACAATCCTCAGCGGGTAGGATAGCCAAAGAGCGATGGTGGTCCGATGGAACACAGAAGGTGTTGGAATCAGACGCATGGGCAGGTGGAACATCTGGGTGGCATGGCTGGAATGGGCAGTGAGGCGGGCGATACGGAAGGAGCATTGGACATAAAGAAGAACACAATTGGCTAAGTATGTGTGCGAGCGGTCGAGGTGACTTACAAGGAGTTATAAACGTTAGCCCGTGTAATAACGATTACGTCAATACTCTGGCACTTATTTCCTGACTCTGACAGACTTATATGCACACAGTGATGAGTGCTAATTGGGAACAGGTGCACAGCTACGGTGGTACTGATTGCTAGGGAGAGGTGAGAGAGGGAAGGGTGAGGCACAAAGCAGCTCCCAAAACTCCAAAAAGGGAAACTGCAGGGCACAGACTATGACAGTGTATAATATACTCTTGAGTATAACAATTATCTATATTTTTGGGGGTTAGGTTTTTCAAGTAAATTCTCTGATCTGTGCATATGCATTGATGTCCGTGTTTCTACCTCACCATGCATTTTTACCCAAGTTCTCATATTAGCGAGGAACTAAGATAATTGACAAATCTATATAGTAAATGTATATATATATATATATATATATATATATAGTTAAGTTATACCTATGTATAATACACTCCAATTACATTTAATGATTTTTTTTCTGTAAAAATAAAGCATATTATACACAAGATATTACATCCTGTTGGACAGATTTGGTGGTCGCTGGGGCAAAAACTAAGTAAAAAAAATGATTTTAGTGAGGGCATTGAGAATAACTTAAATTGTTCAGTTATCGTTAACATAAACAAGTGAAATACCTACAAGTCTTATTGAAAATGGTGGAGTGCTACACTTTGGTGCAGGCAGCGTGGGCTCAGTCCTCCTCCCCGTGTGAGAATGGTTGCCTGTGACTGGCGACCAGTACAGGGTGTAGTCCGCATTTTGGCCGAAATCAGCTGGAATAGGCTCGAGCACTTCATGACTGGGATAAGAAGTATCGAAAATGAATGAAAGACTAAAATTGAAAATACATTTTTGTAAACAAAATAAAATAAAAATTATTAACAAATATTTTAAAAACTAACTAAAAATATCCCAAAAATGTCCTTAGTACTGTTGGAGGATGCTTTTTTCCTCCGCGTGTTTGTTTAATTTCGGGTAGTGAGAATGTGGGTTATCCAAATAAAGGCTGGAGATGATGAACAGTTTCTTCAAAGAATTTACTTTCAGAATATTCTGTTGATTTATGAGTTACAGACAATGGCTGTAGAGAGCAGATCAGAAGTGCAAAGATATAAGAGAAAGCACACATCTTTTATCTTGTCAGAAGGGCAGACTATGGGTGGTATCAAACCTGTGGCGTGAGATCGGGGCTTTCCACTCAGACAAAGGGTTTCTGTCTCAACCGGTTCTAGCTGGCAATGGATTATTACAAAGTGTCCAGTATGCAGTTCATCAAGGTTAGCCTACGTGCAGAGATGCGCTCAAGGACACAGCTTCAGCTGACGACATGAGGAAATTATGGAGTCATGACTAAATATGGGCACAAGACATACTTCAGTACATGACTCTTTTGCATTGATGTTAGATTTCCTTATATTTGGTAAATACATAGAGACAGATCAGATATGGAAGGAAGGTCAAGCAGTCCTTTGGGAATTGTACTTAACTGTGTGTCGTCTGGAAGAAATGTCATGGGACATCATAGTCATACTGACGGCTCACCAGACCAAGTTTTCTGCAAAGCTAAATTTTCGTGTTTTTTATGCTGTATTTTGCCAGCTGGAATGGCCAAAATCGGCTCCCGACGAATTTGTACACCAGTATTTCGTCTTTTAGGGAAAACCCAAAGAAACGGACAACTGCTGAGAGTCTCAAAATGCCAGTTTCCCATCACAAAAGGCAGCTGTGACAGAAGAATAAGGAGTTTGTCTTGGCGGCGCAGAGGGTGGTTGAACTAACGCGATTGCAACAACAGGACATTTTTACAGTCCTACTCGAGTAACAGCTGGAAAGTTTGGAAAGCGGGTTCTATATTTGCATTTGCATTGCATTTTAATCTACATTGGGGAGGTTTTGGTTCCACACTGGCGCCAGTTTCCTCCATTCTGAACTTGTTCTGAAACTGAGATGCAAATTTGGACACTAGTACCTACTTTGGTGGGTAAAGCAAAGTAAAGCAAAGAAAATGTATGTATACAACGCATTACATACAAAAAGCATCCATCCATCCATCCATTTTTTGCCGCTTATCCTCACGAGGGTCGCGGGGAGTGCTGGAGCCTATCCCAGCTGTCAACGGGCAGGAGGCAGGGTACACCCTGAACTGGTTGCCAGCCAATCGCAGGGCACATGGAGACAGACAACAGTCGCACTCACAATCACACCTAGGGACAATTTAGTGTCCAATTAATGTTGCATGTTTTTGTGATGTCGGAGGAAACCGGAGTTCCTGGGGAAAACCCATGCAGACACGGGGAGAACATGCAAACTTCACATTTAGAAGTGTAAATGCTCCAAAATGTACAAGAAATCAAACAAAATAAACCTTTTTAGCATGCACTTAAAAACATTGGCATTTGGGGCTGTTACTTCTGTTGTCTACTTATTTCATTTGTGTGCACCATAACAGCTAAATCCTGCTTCGCAATCTTTGTGTTGGACTCTGTACTCCACTATTTGTGTGTAGGTCTCAATGCCTTGTTGGGTTTACTTTACATTTTGTTTCTTTCATTTCTTCAAGACCTAAACCATATAGTGATTTGTCGACCAGTCGCAGAATTTTAAAATCGACTCTAAAACTGCCTGGGAGTTAGTGTAGAAACTTTTGTATTCAAGTAATATGTTCTGATCTCTTTGTTTTGGTCAGAATCCAAGCTGCAGCATACAAAATGAGCTGATGAGAAATAGCCATATAGTCTACAGTCTTTCCACAACCCTCTAGTTTATATGTATATTTTGTCCGTCAACAAAAATGCCTGTTCAAGTCCATTTACAGCACAGAGAAGAAAACAACAACAACAGAAATGATCATAAAATGCGTAAAGGGCTGGATGGATTTTGTCTGTGACATGAGAGGTGGGAGGTCTGTATAAGGGCTGTCTGTCTGCCGAGGCGGGTAGTCTTGGTTTAGACTCTGCAAGAGGAGCACGTCAGCCAGTGCGTTAGAAGTACAACGCATGACCAAGCGCAACGCTGACCTGGCTGGAGAGTCCTTTCTGTGGAGTGAAAGTGAATATTTGAGAGAAATTGCTTTGCTTCAATGTGTGTGACAGAGGATTTATTTTTTATTGTCAAACACATACCAGATGACCATCCTTGTGCCAACCCTGATTCAGAGCAAGGTTAAGGTAGGTGAGAACTTCTCGCTTCTCGGTGTCAGTGCATTTGTTTCATCTTGCATGTGATGTGATTGTGCCTTTGCTACAAACATTATACATTAGATACATAGCACATCATGTGATGGATGAAATTAATGTCATGTGCGCCCGCACTTGCTATACAGAAGTTAAATTACTGTATTAGATTACGTTAATTTTATCAAGTGTCATGAAGGACTTGTTTTAATTTAGAATCATTCGCTTTGCTCTTCTGTTCCTTTTGTCCACTTAATAACTCACCATAATTTTATTTTTATCATCGTCCTTATTGCTGTTTTATAATGTTCACTTTTTTGTTTTGTTTTGTTTTCAATTATGGCTGTACTGATTTGTGGATTCTACCAACCGGTTGTAGGCTCATGCAATTTGGATTCATGATTGATTCGCTCTGACGTGACTTAAAGTGAAATTAATTTGAATAAAATAACATTTAGGATTAGAAAGAGACAATAGACACAAGATGAAATCCCACAAAGAATTATTTGTGCTCAACAATAACAACAAACAACAAAAAAGAAAATATGAAAACGATTGTCCTTGGCCCATGCTGGGTTTTAATCTCCTGTCTGTTATGTCCAAATCTATTTCAGATGTCGGCCAGGCTTCAAATAAATCACGTTTTGTTGTTTCAGTTCTGTGCTTGTCTGCCACATGTTTGTATCTTTCTATTGGAAAAGCAGATTCAAATGTCCTGATCATGTGAGCTGCATGGATAATTATTGCAGAAAACATTTGAGGGTAGTATGTGTGTGAGGCAGATGAGGTGCTTATCACCATGTTTTAATCATAAACATGAGTACAATTGAGTCCATCTGGCACCGATTTCACAGTTAAACTTGCCAAAACGCTCTTAGTAGCAGGCCCCAGTGTGTACAGGGAGATGGGATATTTTGCTTTTCAAAGAGAGAGCATTGTTTTAGCAGAACAAATTTTGACACAAAGCTTTCTTAGTGTACTTTGACATTGTTCACCATCAAACCTCACTAAGTGCCAGACCTCGAGTGAGGGCCACTAAATGCATTTCCTATGAAGTCACTCGTAACGCTATTTTCAGGATCCCCCTTCCATGTAAAACCAAACATTCCAAGTGAAGAGCATGAGGAATGTGAGACAAATTTGAAAGGCGCTAATGACCAAGCGCTGAGGAGAACTCTTACCGCAACACTGAAGTTAGAACAATTAAAGAACAGGACAGTTTCTCTTTTACTCCAATTTTGTAACTAGCATGATTGGACATGGATGCTTTCATTCTAAAAAAATGGTCAGAATTTCCATATTAAAAAAGATGTATATACAGTACTTGAATTTTAAATATGAAAGAAACACAATTACAGAAATTTAAAGTGGAAAAAAAAAACATGATATAAACCGACAGGATTAGATCTTTGTGATTTAGGACAATCCCCTTAGTCAATGTGCCATCCGAGGTGAGATTTTATATGGCGCCTCTTTCCATTGGTGAGTTTTGTAATCAGTCTTTAATTCATGAAACAACATGTCACCTGATATGCACGCTTCACAAATTAGAAATAGGTTAAAAAAATGTATGGTTTTATTTAAAAAACCACAACAAAATAAAAATCAAGTAAAATAAGTGAATGAAAAACAAAATGAAAAAGTGTGTGACATGTTCTCATGGCTGCAATCAGGTACTCCTCCTAACGCATCCGTAGGCATTATAAATCGCAGCTTTTATTATCATGCCAGAGGTATAGTTGCCTCTCTCAGACTCTTGCCTTGTAAATAAAGACTTGTCTTGTTTAAGAAGCACATAGAAGTGGGCGTAATGACAGAAAGTCACCACCCACAACATTAAGTATACAGTACACACCAGCATAATGTCGTACAATTCTGTCCCATTTTACAAATCTACTTTCGCATCAAATTTGTGAAAACTGATAATCAGGCCTTTAATAATAATATTATCCATTTTCAAAAAGTGTTGTCATTTTGAATTACATCTAATGGCAAAGTGGCACAACCCATGTGGAACTAGTTTGATCATGCAGCCAAACTACTGCACTGGACTTCACCCATCCAGCAATTTTCCCTCCATCCGCTTATCCTCACTAAGATCGGGGGCGTGCTGGAGCCGATCTCACCAATATTTGGGCGAGAGGCTGTGTCCACCCCAAACTGGTCGACAGTCAGTCACAAGGCACATCCTGTGCAAACAAACAACCATTCACACTCACATTCGCACTTACGGGCACTTGAGTCCTCAATTAACCTACCATGCATGTTTTTGGAATGTGGGAGGAAACCGGAGTACCAGGAGAAAATCCACGCAGGCACAATATTAACATGCAAACTCCACACAAGTGAAGGCAGATTTTAACTCCGGTCCACAGAACTGTGAGGCAGATGTTCTAAGCAGTTGTCTACCGTGCCATCTGTTCTGCATGGTCCCTTCATCCATTTTCTGCAACCTGTTATCCTGGTGATGAGCCCTTTGAGGTTACTATGATATAATATTGTTAACACATCAGAATTCATTTCCATAGCAAAATAATTTGCTGTACAACATGTTTCCTACTGTGGCTGTAGTTTAAACCTTGCGTACTGTGAGCGATTTGCCATATAATGGCTTTTACAAATACTCATTAAGTATGCTGCTCTACAATTCTACACTTCACTTGCATAAATTAAATTAATGGTCATTATGCTAACCTATCTTATCTTTATGAAGGTTTTTATATAGCTCTTATATTAAATTGATTACACCTCAGTGTTGTTTGTATTTTGCCGTAACATGAGCATTAACTGTATATATGAACTGATGAAAAAAAAAAAGAAGTCTACATTAGTTGGTCAAAAAAATGCATCAAAAGCTCACTGATGCACTAGAAAGCCTACAAAGTTATCTGCCTCTGCCACAGTCCTAATGTGACCCATGAAACATTTAGGAGCCCAAGTTTGTTGAAGGTTGCCTCAAATGATCGGAATTTGTATTAAGTGACTCATAAAGTGACCATGAAGTTTACTTAAAAATGTTGGTCTGTCCTCAAGGCAAGGCTCGAAAACAACTTTGCTTTCTTTCCATAAATGTTAAATAATTAATTTAACCATATTCTCTTCAAAGACACACTGTCTCGGTTTACGTCATTCAGACAGTCATTCTGTCCTCTCAGTACTCAAAATAGTTGTCACTCTTAACATGAATCCATCTTGAATTTGCAAGGCAGTTTAATGTGGAATATTTTGTAGTCCAGGTGGAGTGCTGGTTGACTGGTTAGCACACGTCCCTCACAGTTTTGAGGACTGTGGTTTAAATCCTCTGTGGAGTTTGTTTGTTTGTTCTCCCCGTGCCTGTGTGGCTTTTCTCCAGCGGCTCCAGTTTGCGCTCACATTCCAAGAACATGGTCGGTTGATTGAAGACTCTAAATTGCTCATAGGTGGCAGTGGTTGTTTGTTTACTTGAGCCTTGGGATTGGCTGGCAACCGGTTCAGGGTGTACCCAGCCAACCAAGGTTTGATGACGCAGTTTTTGTTGTGACTTTTGGCTTTTCCCACTAGGGGCCGCCACAGTGAGTCACGAGATCGATTTGTTGTTTACCACAGATGGTCTCATAGACATCCGTTGCAGGAGCTAAATATGTTGTCTTTTATAGTTAACACCTGAAGAGGAAATTCAATTTGTATCTGTTGTATATTTGTCTTACAAACCACAGAGAATTAGACCACACACATTCAATTCAGTAATTTCTTAAAAGCAATAAAACACTCTTTAAACAACAGTAATAATTGATGATGAGTAACTTACACCATTTTATTGTACTATTACTAACTGTCAAACAAGTATAAAATGCAATTAACCACTAATAGAATGTAAAACATTAAAGCATAATAACAAAGGTGTCCTGAAATATGTGATACAAGCCCTCGTTTAGCTTGACTTGTGAGAAGAAATTTGAGAGTGGAGCAACATGTGGTCCAATTCAAATACAATCTATTTTTAAAGTGTATTTAAAAATAACAGGTGACTAAAGTCCTAGCCATTAAAGGGTATAAAATGGTAACTCGCTTCACAACAAGCATCAGTTTCACATGGTGAAATATTCTTTAAAAAATAAGCTTCAAGCTGTGTTTTGCCACTCCCAGTTCAAGTTTACTGCCAAAATAAACATTAAACAAAGAGAATTAAACGGTGCTTATTTAAAACAAACACAAAACCTTACCTTCTGCTAGCTTTTAATACAAAGCAAAATGCCATAGAAGGAGTAACAAATAGTGGTGATAGTGTTGGTGTTATAACTATAAGACAATGGCTATTTGAACACAAACGATGCTTCAACACGTATCACAAACAGAAACATCTTTATAGGCCAAGTAGACTGAAAACACACGAGGAATTTGTCCCCAGTAGGTGGCGCCACTCTTGTACAACACCAAACAACCCACGATTGCAAAATATTTACTTAAACAAAGAAAATACAGATATGGAAAGTCATTGAGTAATGTAAGTGTATTAGTAATGTGGACATGCGGATACAATTGCAATCTGTTATAGTCGGTATGTCATGTGACCAAAGCTGGAAAACAGTTTAATAGCGGCGTTCTTGTGCATGCTCTGCTAAAAAGATTACATGATTTTTGGAAGTAAATTTAGTTTTGTTTATGTCTGGTTTCTTTGGACAAAAGAAAAATACATGTATATCATTTATTTATACAAATATGTTGAGATATGTAAACACAAACAAAACCTAAGCGTTGACTATTATAATATTTGCTGCCTCTGTTTTGACATCTTGTGTTAAAAATAGAGTTAGGGTTAGATGTTTAACGTGCATACGGTTGCTTTGTAGCAGCCTCCTTTGGCATTCATCTGAAGCAAAAAGAAGTGCTCTGACATGTTTTGCCAAATGTGAAGTTGGGAGATCGCAGATTGAGTGAATTGTTCAAGTGATGCAGAGAGTTGCCAAGAAAATAAATTGCCAGTGGTAATCAACAGCACTTTTGCAAATTAATGACAGAGCTACAATGACTGGGGTATTTATGTCACAACAGAAATGTGCAAACGTGGCAAATATTGGCAACGTGTCACTTCTTCTTCTTCTTCTTCTTCTTCTTCTTCTTCTTTTCCTTTTGGCTTGTCCCGTTTGGGGTCGCCACAGCGTGTCATCTTTTTCCATCTTAGCCTACCTCCTGCATCTTCCTCTCTAACCCCAACTGCCCCCATGTCTTCCCTCACCACATCCATGAACCTTTTCTTTGGTCTTCCTCTCCCTCTTTTGCCTTCCACTAATATACTCACTCTCTCGCCTCTGAACATGTCCAAACCATCAAAGTCTGCTCTCTTGAATCTTGTCTCCACAACATCCAACTTTGGCTGTCCCTCTAATGAGGTCATTTCTAATCCTATCCAACCTGGTCACTCCGAGCGAGAATCTCAACATCTTCATTTCTGCCACCTGCATTTCTGCTTCCTGTTGTTTCTTCAGTGCCACCGTCTCTAATCCGTACATCATGGCCGGCCTCAACACTGTTTTGTAAACTTTGCCCTTCATCCTACCAGAGACTCTTCTGTCACATAACACACCAGACACCTTTCGCCAGCTGTTCCAACCTGCTTGGACCCGTTTCTTCACTTCCTTACCACACTGACCATTGCTCTAGATTGTTGACCCTAAATATTTTAAGTCGTCCACCCTCGCTATCTCTTCTCCCTGTAGCCTCACTCTTCCCCCTCCACTTTTCTCATTCACCCACATATATTCTGTTTTACTTCGGCTAATCTTCATTCCTCTCCTTTCCAGTGCATGTCTCCATCTTTCTAATTGTTCCTATGCATGCGCCCTGCTTTCACTGCATATCACAATATCATCTGCGAACATCATGGTCCAAGGGGATTCCAGTCGAACCTCATCTGTCAGCCTATCCATTACCACTGCAAACAGGAAGGGGCTCAGAGCTGATCCCTGATGCAGTCCCACCTCCACCTTAAATTCCTCTGTCACACCTAAGGCACACCTCACCATTGTTCTGCTGCCATCATACATGTCCTGTACTATTTTAACATACTTCTCTGCCACACCAGACTTACGCATGCAGTACCACAGTTCCTCTCTTGGTACTCTGTCGTAGGCTTTCTCTAGATCCACAAAGACACAATGTAGCTCCTTCTGACCTTCTCTGTACTTTTCCACTAGCATCCTCAAGGCAAATAATGCATCTGTGGTACTCTTTCTAGGCATGAAACCATACTGTCGCTCGCAGATACTTACTTTTGTCCTGAGTCTAGCCTCCACTACTCTTTCCCATAACTTCATTGTGTGGCTCATCAACTTTATTCCTCTATAGTTCCCACAGCTCTGAACATCCCCTCTGTTCTTGAAAATGGGAACTAGAACACTTTTCCTCCATTCTTCAGGCATCTTTTCGCCCGCTAGTATTCTGTTGAATAAGTTGGTCAAAAACTCCACAGTCACCTCTCCAAGTTTCTTCCATACCCCCACCGGTATGTCATCAGGACCAACTGCCTTTCCATTTTTCATCCTTTGTAGTGCCTTTCTGACTTCCCCCTTACTAATCATTGCCACTTCCTGGTCCTTCACACTTGCCTCTTCAACTCTTCCTTCTCTCTCATTTTCTTCATTCATCAACTTCTCCAAGTATTCTTTCCATCTATTTAGCACACTACTGGCACCAGTCAACACATTTCCATCTCTATCCTTAATCACCCTTACCTGCTGCACATCCTTCCCATCTCTATCCCTCTGTCTGGCCAACCTGTAGAGATCCTTTTCTCCTTTTTTCGTGTCCAACTGGTGTACATTTCTTCATATGCCTCTTGTTTAGCCTTTGCCACCTCTACCTTTGCCCTACGTCGCATCTCGATGTACTCCTTTCGCCTCTCCTCAGTCCTCTCAGTATCCCACTTCTTCTTCGCTAATCTCTTTCCTTGTATGACTCCCTCTATTTTGGGGTTCCACCACCAAGTCTCCTTCTCCCCTTTCCTACCAGAAGACACACCAAGTACTCTCCTGCCTGTCTCTCTGATTACCTTGGCTATCGTTGTCCAGTCTTCCGGGAGCTTCTGCTTTCCATCGAGAGCCTGTCTTACCTCTTTCCGAAAGGCCACACAACATTCTTCCTTTCTCAGCTTCCACCACATGGTTTTCTGCTCTTTCTTTGTCTTCTTAATCTTCTTACCCACCACCAGAGTCATCCTACACACCACCATCCTATGCTCTCGTGTCGTTGGCAACATGTCACTATGGAATTCTAAATCAACAGTTTAAGAAGTTAATGGAAAGGGAGAAGAACCTGTTAAAATATTTGCTGATTTTAATGTGCATTGTGCGATTAAGCATACCCTGAGGGAAGGAGTTGGAAACGGTGTTGTCCGGTGTGTAGTGTGTCCAAAAACATTTTGCCTGTTTTTGTCTTTAGTTCCTGCAGCATAGAAGTCCTGAAGAGCAGTGTTGCCACAGTTGAACCCTGAAAAAGTAACTTAGATACTTGACAATATGTAATGTGCAAGCGTCGTTATTTTGGTTTTCGTGCCAACCATAAACATGGAATGTGCTGACACTAGGTTTGCGTAGTCATAGGCACACATTTCAAAGGGCCATGTTTTACGTACCTGTTGATCATATCAATAGATGCGACTTTCTTTGTAAGTGTCAATATGAATCCATCCATCTATTATCCAAGACGCTAATTCTCACTAGGTTCACAGGAGAGTTGGCGCCTATCCCAGGTAGCTTCAGGTGAAGAGCGGACTACACCCTGAACTTGTCGCCAATCACTCGCGGGGCAGATATCGACACCATCACTGAGCGGGAATCAATCCCACTCTGCCTGCACCAAAGTCTGGCGTGACTACCACTACACCATCAGTGACTCCTTGTCACTATCTATCTATCTATCTATCTATCTATCTATCTATCTATCTATCTATCTATCTATCTATCTATCTATCTATCTATCTATCTATCTATCTATCTATCTATCTATCTATCTATCTATCTATCTATCTATCTATCTATCTATCTATCTATCTATCTATCTATCTATCTATGACAAACGGCCATTCACATTCAAATTCACGTCAACGTACAATTTAGAGTTCTCAATTTAACGACTATGTACGTTTTTGGGATGCGGGAGGAAATCAGTGTTAGTAGTAGTATCTAGTACTAACTAGTATAGTATCTAGATAGATAGTACTCCAGAAATGGGAAGGAGACTCCTGCACGGGATCCTTGAGGGAGGTTTTGTGGGAGTCAGTGGGAGTTGTGGGCAGAGCCACAGGGTAAAATATATTCAGGAGTAGATGATTATGACCTCGCGTCCTCGTCCGTGGACGAGGAGAACCCGATTTAGACCCTCAGTGAGCACCTCGAGGAATTCCATGTCTGGAGGGCAGTTTCAGTGAAGGACAAGGAAAGACTAGCATGCTAATACAAATGCAAATGTTGGAACAGCTCAACATTGTTCCTTTTTCACAAAAGGTTATTGTTAAAGGGCACCTCGGGACTCAAACTGACAAGTTTATTGCGTGATATGAGTAAAGCATGTGGAAAAACTCTATACCATGTTTATCTCATGACAAATGTGCATAATTTAGACAATAGCGGTTCATGACTACCCAGGTTTTCCATAAAAAAAGTCCCCCATTTTTTTTTCATGTGTTCCAAAGTGTAGCAACAATTCTAACCTTTCCAAAATCTGAGACAAACTAACAGATTGTACACATGGTAACATTTCATCTTACTGAACTGATAGAGAAGACATACTTTTTTGCCAATTTTTGCCCATTAACGAGGACCTGGAGTGGAACGGTATCCACTGCAACAAGGCATTTGCAAGGATACAGTTTTCTTCGCCCGTACGATTTTTGGGGGGGCCGGGCATGTTGAGAAGGATGAGCTTTGCCTCCTTGGACTTTTTTGTGATAACTTCATTGAGGCGCAAAGCTGTGTGCATGCGCCTCACATCTGTCTGGTTCCTTGTGGAGACATTTCATAAATTTAACCATTATTTGGATCAGACAGTGGAGGCCCCGTAGCTCAGTGGTTAGAGCACTGGTTTGGTAAACCAGAGGTTGTGGGTTCGTATCCCACTGGGGCCTCCACTCCCTGAGAAGGGTTGCGTCAGGAAGGGCATCCGGCGTAAAAATTGTGCCAAACATATATATGCGTTCATCTGAGATGACACGCTGTGGTGACCCCGAAAGGGACAAGCCGAAAGAAACACACACATTTGGATCAGACAGTTGGTCTCAGTGTGCCATGGTCATACTTACAAGTTTTCCCATTCCTTACAGAAGCATGTCAAAAGGGACAAATAACTTTAAAATACAAATATGATGCCCAAGAATCTATAGACCCATTCACACTGTCCACTCTGGCTTTTGCCATAGTATCAGAGGCCAAACATAGGCTAAAGCGATCAGAAGACGTTGAGGCGAGAGTGTGAAGTTTCGAAGACTCGGTGCCACTGTACGCTGAATAGAATTAGCACTGTCCCAGATGATCATTAGCTGCAGTGTAAAAAAACAACTTATACAATTTACCCAATAAATGTAGGGCAACAATTTACAGCCACTTTAATTGGATATAACTAACCACATATTTTGGGTGATGAATGCCTTAATTCAATAGTGATGAAATCCTTACAAAACAAGGATAAAGTTTACAACACGTTTCTGGTTACATTTCAACCAAGGTGCCTGAGATGGGCGTAGTAAACTTTGTGTTCCTCAACATTCATGTTCCCTGTTCGTATATTTATTTCCCACTGCCTATTTTGACCGTAATAAATCTTACAAACCAAGTGTAGCGCTAACCGACTTATAAGCTAAGCTTATTTTACCATGTAGCACATTTTTCTTTATCATTTTTCTGCTTTTGTGCTGATTTGCTAGCTCAGAACCAATCGGAGTGATCACTGGTCACCGATGACTTGTCAGCCAATTAGTGCGCCATGAATGCGTCACATACTGTAGATTTCAAGTGGATTTTAGTCAACCTTTCTTGGAAACACGTTTTACTGTTGTCAAATTGGTAGTGTAGGTAAAATGTATACTGTGAAATTTTTCTAAAATAGCAATATATATTTCAGATGAACTTGATGGATATATTCCACTCTCCATAATCATTGTTTACAGTGTGATGGCACTGCGCTACAACGGCTGTGTGAGCAAACACGACGGACTCTGCAGTTCTGTCTGAAGTGCAGAACCAAATAATGCCTGTAATGTGTCAATTTGATGAAAATGTAGGGTGATGTTCTTAATTTGAGTTCTTACGTTTGCCAAAGTCAACACAACCTATCCTTTGGTGAATGTAAAACGTCATGCCAGTTTTCTTACAGAGGCACACAAAAACTATTCCTAAATATTCAGGTAATTTTGCGGAAATCACGTCAGATTTTTATCAATTCAAATGGTTTCCTGTGAGTAACAAGCTAATCGTCTCACTCACGGCTTCATGCTGAAAGGGTCTTTGCCCGCCTCCGGGTTCTTCCCCTTGTCAGCTGGCTTATTGTCTGTCCAGGTGTTTCCACCCCCGGCAGGTGCAGTGAGGCTGGTCGGGCTGGTAGGTGTCGAGGCATTCTTACTGTGGATGAGCTGGACCTGTTTTGTGTTGGAAACAGCCACAGACTGAGACAGGACATAACGACAGTGTGGCAAGGTGAAAGAAAGAAAGAAAGAAAGAAAGAAAGAAGACACCCATCGAGAAAGGTGTCAGTGTCCACCATGACAGGACTGAGAAAGCCCCTCCAACAAACAAGATGAAAGCAGCCGAATGGAGTGCGGACGCTGCTATCGCACTGGTCACCTGAACTAGCCATATACACTTTTTCTATAATCCTTGTCCACATTGGGATCGGTGGTGAGCTGGAGCCCCTCCCATCTGACTTTGGGTAAGAGGTGGTGTATACCCTACACTGACGGGCAAAATACATGAAGACAGACTCTAAATTGAATTTCAGAAATTTGAAGTTATTATTTTGAAATACTAAACATGGAATTTTTAAATGAAGTGTGACCTTCCTGGTGTTTGTAAACATGCCTCCTTGTATTTAGGACTGAAAATTCTGTAAACATAGCTAATAGTATCAGTTTCTTTTTTCCCCATGAATATTTCTATAGTAATATATTCACATACTTCATCAAAAGCAGTCATCTATAGTTGTCCATGTGTGTTTAACTTTGTTTGTCAATATGTGGCCTGTGTTTGATTGTTGACCAATCAGACCCTTCCCTCTTTCCCAGTGTCACCTGGGATAAGGTCCAGCTCACCTGACACATTAATGGAAAATGAATGAATGGATTGTTAATTTGAGTAGTTGTGTTATTTTGGGTTGAATCAAAGAGATGAACAGAAGAAAAGAGTTCAAAATGTCTGTACCTCTTCATCCGGTTGTTCGGCAACTCTGGGTCCTTCCTCAATGCTGTGGTGTGAGCGCGAGGCAGAGGACTTTTTACGTCGGATGGACCCGCGGGATGAATCTGTTATGCTCTGAATCTGTAGTTATAAAGGAATGCGACAGATGAGTCCCAGTTGCTAATTTACACCAGGAATGTGTTTTTTGGGGAGCTTGCTGGCAACCAGTTGAATTTCCTGTCAGAAGGCATACAGTTGAAAAATTAAGCTTTCTTCTTTGATGTACATGGTATGCATGCTTACTTCTCGTTCCATCTCATTTTTAGTCAGATGCATCTGCTTGAGGATCTGTGAGCGCTGTTCCATTACCAGTGTCTTTTCGTACGTGTAGGCTGAGATGTCACTGTCGTGCTAGGGTCGGAAGGCAAAGTGCAGGAGTAAAACAAGCAACGTATACTATCAAAGTATTTCTTTGTGACCTTATACTCAGGGCACACATTCGCCATACCTGCTCAACTGAATGAATTTCTATACAATTCTTTCTGAATAGGGCAATTGTGGGTTTCATTTACTGTCAAAGAACTATGACTCTAACGATACACTTTTTTGGGTACATATTTGTTGTTTGCAGCCATACAGAACAACACTAAATTATAATATGTGGCATTTCTGAAATTTTAAGCACGCTCCTGTGTTGCATTGCATTATTAGAGACAATCATCAAGTTCTTATTTGAATAATTTGTTTATCTAAGATAAACAAAACAAATGAACGACTGGAATCAATTGCACAGGTGTAGCTAATACTGTGGCCAGTGAGTATAAGTCAATCTTACCATCTCCACAACTTCTACCTGCGCATCAATACGCAGGTGATAGAGAAAAGTTATGACGTCCTTTTTCATCTGAATGCTGTTGTCATCCAACTGGGCCACAGTGAAAATGCGCATCTTGCACTTCCTCCACACCTACAGGAAAAAGGAGCACCAGATGAGGAAGACATTCATCTTCAAACTACTTCAGAATCTTGCATTTCTTTTACTTTATGCTGACGCAGCAGGAACGGCAGAAGCATCAGCATGCCTCCATCATGGACAATCCACCACACATCAATGTGTCCTTCTGTGAAGCGTTCTCCGTTGGACGGGTAGCTAGAGATGTTTTTGGGAACCAACAAGGCCAAACTGGCCACTGTGGTCTCTCTGACCACCTCTGCACAGACACAGGAGCAAATTATGTGCAAAAAAGAGTGACTGGATAAATGAGACCGCCTGTAAGCTAATTGTACCCTTTCAAAAGCGACGTCTACTGCTTTGTTCCAAGAAAAAACTTCTAATGGAGCAGTATGTGGAGTAGAGTAGACCGTATAGATAGATAGATAGATAGATAGATAGATAGATAGATAGATAGATAGATAGATAGATAGATAGATAGATAGATAGATAGATAGATAGATAGATAGATAGATAGATAGATAGATAGATAGATAGATAGATAGATAGATAGATAGATAGATAGATAGATAGATAGATAGATAGATAGATAGATAGATAGATGGGAAATGTTTCTTCAAAACGGACGTAGTGTTTTGAAGCTAACACTGTTTACAGCTCAGTGTGTACAACGAACCTCAATATTTTCATCTTCAAACTCTAAAGTGAAATCTTGAAAACTCAAGCCTCTCCCCTTCCCCAATTGTTGACTGACTGCTTTCACATAAGTTGTCCATGTGCTGAAAAGGTGACTTAGCACGTGCATTCCATCACTTCCCTCCCAGAATGCATCCATTTGTAACATTTTAATCCTGTTTTCCTCATGTGCCTTTTAGTTTGCAATCGTGTTTTATTAGTCGTTTGTAAAAGAAAGGCTGAAAGTCAGTCCAAACTTATGGCGTGCAGTCAGAGAATGTGTCCTATTTTCTGACCTCTGACCATGTTGCTCTCCATTGCAAGCTACTCACGATTGTCAGCAATTGCCCAAGTTGAAGTAAAGTCTTATTTCAGAGAGATCAAAGTAAGTTTTATATTTGTTCTAATAACATATATAATCATAGGATGATATGATAAAAGTATTTTGTAAACATTAACACATTCCAATGCATGTTAAAATGACAATCGTTAAGTTATCGGCAACATTGCTGAAGAATGAGTAGGAGGATACTAACGATTTAGTAGTCTTGACTGTCCGTTCCAGTCGGATTTTGTCCTTCTTTGTTTCAGCACCAAACCAGATTGTGATTGGTGAAGACACGACTGGTTCAGTAACCAGGATAGTCTGAGAACTCATTTTCTAATCCGGCTTCAGCTATGTTGAGTTTGTACATTTTCCCTGCTCTTGTGTGGGATACACTGATTTCCTCCCGCATCCCAAAAACGTACATAGTCGGTAAATTGAGAACTCTAAATTGTATGTTGACGTGAATTTGAATGTGAATGGTCGTTCGTCTGACCTGTGACCTGTGGTTGGCTGGTGACCACTTCAGAGCGTACGTCTCTCTCCTCAAGTCAGCGGGGAGAGGTCAGACCATAAAGGGGCCTCACTGCTGATGGTGCGTGTGGATGAGATGGTTTGCCCTTGCCTCACCTGCTGTCCCCTGCCTATAAGGGAACCTTTAAATCCACTGGCAGATGGAAGGCAAGAAAGACACTGAGCTAGAGGAGCTGGTGTTTTGTGTAATGGAGCATAAATCCATGAAGAGAATCCTCAGCAGGTCACTGCACTGTCGAGGTGTTCCAGGATGCAGGGGAGTCTTGTGTTGATTGCATCATAAGCCAACCTATTTACTTGGTAGGCATACTGCACAGTGTTTAGCAGGGGTCCTGGGACCATGCTTAGGTGATCCAGCATGAGGCTTTTAAGTAACTTCATCACCACAGATGTCAGGGAGACAGGCCTCTAGTCACTCATTCAGGAAATTGCAGGTTTTTCTCTGATCTGGGATAATGGTGCAGTGTTTGAGAAAGGATGAGACATCATACAGCTCCAAAGATCTATTAAAAATCAGAGTGAGAACTGAAGCGAGCTGGTCAATGCAGACGTTCTAGCAGGAGATGGACATCCCCTCTGGGCCTGATATCTTCTTGAGCTTTTGTTGCCTGAAGAGAAAGCTCACATCCTATTCATGAATGGTCATGGCAGAAAGTGCAGTCAGAGGTGTGATGGAGGTCGTTGGTCATTCGCCAAATGTGCAGTCGAAAAAACTGTTTTTCTTGTAATGTTAAAGACAAAAGTATAAATTTAAGCCAAGATAAGCTAATTTATTTTGTATAGCGAATTTCATATGCATGGTAACTCAACGTGCTTCACGTTTAAATGCATTTAAAACAAATAAATAAAACATTTAAAGCAAAGAACAAAAGTGCAATTAAAACAGCACGCAGTGAAAGAAATATCATTTAAAGATGGAAATACTCTAAAATGAGAAGAATTTTTTTTTTTTTCATCCTGCATTTGAAAGCACACACTTGGGGCTGACGTCACCTATTTTGACAACTTATTCATTTTAGCTGAAACTATTAATTATTAATAACTAAATGCTACCATGTTTGCTTTGGACTCTGCACTCCACTATTAAACATGAGTCAGTCGATCTCAGAGCCCTACTGGGTTTGTATTAAATTATCATTTCTTTCATGTATTCAGGACCCAAACCATTTAGTGATTTATAGACCAGTACCAGAATTTTATCATCAACTCTAAAGCTCACTGGAAGCCAGTGCTGTATGATTAGAAATGTGCTTCGTAAAAGTAAATCGCAATCATGCAGGATTGCCACTCAGGCAATCAAATGCATCCCAGTGGGAGAGTAAATAATACATTACAATACATGTCTTCCCAAGAAATGATACACTGTTTATTACGTGTTTGCTCCAGTTTATGAGTTTGAGCCGGTATTCCTTTCCCATTTGGTAGTCTCTTTCCTGATAGCTCTCTGCAATGCTAGCATCACTGCTATGACCTCACAAGTGCCGTTTCGCTTCTTCCTTTCTGACTTTGTGTGAAACCAGCCCCATTTTCCCACAACTATCTATCAATTTACTCTCTTTAGTTTGGCTTGGGGGGCATGATTACAACTGTAAGCTGTGTTTTGCTGGAAAGGGTTAGTGCATTACAATCTGCACAATTTTATTTTGAAGAAAATTTAAGCCACTAACAATGGTAAGTGGTTTTATCAGGAGTCGTGAAAATTTTTGAATTGCATCATACTTTAATCTTCTCTAAATGTATAAATGCACATTGAATTCCCTTAACTATTGGAACTAGTCCTAAGAATCATCCATGTAATGTCACGTTGCCTCTTTCATGTGGCTGAATTTGCAGGCTAGCTTAGTTTTTGTCACAGTTCCTTTTGAAGTGCTTGCATGTATTCTTAGGGTTGGGGTTAAGTGCAAACTCCCACAGTGGACATTTCCAACTTTTGCAAACATGCTTGCGGATGGCGAATTCAAAATGTGATTGTTTCAGTTGCAGGTAAAGTGTCTGTGTGTGCTTATGTTCCTGAGCTTCCCGCTGTCCATGGCGGAGGTCCCTGGACCATGCAGACACTCCATTACTAGGGACCACCTGCTGAAACTCAAACATCTGGTAGGTGTTCTCAAGGGGATCTAAGTGGGGAGGAAATTGTATTGGTATATCAGAGAGGGCCCTGGGCTTTTATAAATGTGAATCAGATAAATATTATGTAATTTAATGATTGTTTCACAGTGGTTACATTCAACGCCACAAGTGAACTTCCCCACACACCTCAGTCTACACTCAACACTGGAACTCCACCAAAAGCCTTGTAATCTGAAACACTCATTTGCTGTTGAAAATACAGCAGAATCTTCACACTCTCTTATAAGGGTCACATCGAGACACGAATTCAGCTGACAGCTACACTTGGTATATGACTGTAAGGTGAAATAAACTCTATCACAGTAAAAATAAAATAGCGAGAGAGAAATCAAATTTACACCATCCATCCATCCATTCTCTGTGCCGCTTATCCTCATGAGGGTCGTAGGAGAGCTGGAGCTTATCCCAGCTGTCAACGGGCAGGAGGCTGGGTACACCCTGAGCCGGTTGCCAGCCAATCGCAGGGCACATGGAGACAAACAGCCGCACTCACAATCACACCTAGGCGCAGGTTAGAGTCTCCGATTAATGTTGCATGTTTTTGGGATGTGGGAGGAAACCGGAGTGCTCGGAGAAAATGGCATGGGGAGAATATGCAAACTCCACACAGGTGGGGCCGGGAATTGAACCCCAGTCCTCAGAATTGTGAGGCCAACGCTCTAACCAGTTTGAAAAAAAAAAAAAATCAGTGTATGTAAAAAAAAAAAAAAATGTCAAACAAAAGTGAAAAGGATAATAAAAGGTAAAATCACTACTTTCACAAATATATAAAAAAGAACATGTAGAATAAAAATACTTTCTCTGATTGAGAGATTGGCTTTTGTTGCTTAAAAAGTAAATTAATATACACCAACCCCCCCACCCCCGCAAACTGCAACCCCACCCTTAACCTCCGGGAATGTCTCTGAGCCATGAACACATTCAAGCTTGCCACAATCACTAAACTTCTTGGGTCAACACAAAATTGACTGTGTATGTCACTATAAACATACTCCTTTTGAATATTGCTTTGTAGTTGTTATTGATTATAATAATTTACAAATGTAATTGTGGCATAAGTGGGCGGGCACTTTTATCATTAACATTTTTAAAGGAGCTTGAACATTAACTGTACATTTAATTTTCAACTAACCTGCACGAAAACCTGGGGCCATCACCTTCTCATGGTGGAGGGGTTTCTGATCATAGGAGCTATGTTGTCTAGGGTTTTATGCCCCTCGTAGCATCACCCATGACAAACAGGTCCAAGGTGAGGGAGCAGACACAGCATGGCTTTAAGAAACCCATATGATGAGAAAAACATTTTGGACCTCGTTTTCTCCGATGTAGGTCGCCCCCGCTCCTCCACTCTGCAGGAGGTGGGCCTCAATGGCAAGCATTCATAATATCATGGCTGGGCCTTCACCCATGTGGCACAACCTGAAAAGTTAATGTGGGTCCACCTTTCCATGGGCTCACTCCCTGTGTCAGGGACAAAGGGGTCCAGTTGCAATGTAAACTGAGTGGCGGTTGAAGTTGTGGACCTTGGCAGTCCAATTCATGACCACAGAAGATATCTACGTATGTGGAATGGCATCTCTCTGGGTGGGAAAGAGCTTGGTGGGCCCCCCTTCCTCTGGCCTCACTCCCTGTGGGAGGGGCCAAAGGGGTCGGTTGCCATGTAAACTGGACCGTGGCTGAAGGCGGAGGCCATGGCAGTCCGATCCTTAGCCACAGAAATTGCCCTGGGGATGTGGAATGTCATCTCTCCGGCAGGAAAGGAGAATGAGCTGGTGTGGGAGGTTAAGAAATTTTTCTTGGATATATCCGGGCTCATCCCCACATACAGCTTGGACTCTGGTACCAGTCTTCTTAAGAAGGGTTTGATTCTGTTCCATTCTGGAGTTGCCCATGGTGAGAGGTACCAGGCAGGTGAGGGCATACCGATTGCAGCACATCTTGTTGACTGTACATTGGGGTTCAACCCTGTGGATGAGACGCGAGTCTCCCTTCACCTTCAGGTGGGAGGATGGGTCCTCACTTTTCTTTATGTTTATGCACCAAACAGCAATTCAAAATACCAACCATGTTGGGAATCGTTGGAGGGTTGATGGAGAGAATCCCTGCTGGGAACTCCCTCGTTCTTCTGGGGGAAGTCATGAGAGAAAGAACACGATCCCAGCTCCAAGCCACCATAATGGGTTTCCTCTGCAGGGTGTCTGAGCTCTCCCTTAGAGATAGGGTGATAAGTTTAGTCATCCGGGAGGGGCTCTGTGTAGAGTCACTGCTCCTCCACATCAAGAGGAGCCAGATGAGGTGGATCAGATATCTGGTTAGGTTGCCATCTGGATGTCTCACTAAGGAGGTTGTCTGGTTAGCCTCAGGGATGACCCAGAACACATTGAAGAGGTTCCGTCCCTCAGCTGATCTGGGAACATCCTGAAAGAGGTGGACGGAGTGGCTTCCTCGCTCAAGCTGTTGCCCTGACTTGACCTCGCATAAGCAGATGACAGTCGGTGGATGGATTTAGGAATGAAGTTCAAATCAATAGTTTACATTGGGAATGTATTATATGTCTGGCTTTTGAAATCCAATTTTGTGGCTCAAACTTCAAACCACTCAATTTCCAGACCATACCATCAGATATTCCAACAGCTTCATCCCTCCTGCCATTAACTTCTTAAACTGCTTACTAACAATGCTTAGGTAATGTGCTACCATTTTTATGTTGATTCTTGTCACATTTCTGTCAGGCCAATTATACGAGACATTACTTATGCTCTTACTGCAGTAGTCTTGCCACTCTGCACTATGTACTTGCATATCTGTTGTTGACCAATTCTGGCCACTCGTGTGGTTGAAAAGTATCTGGACCATTTGCACAATTACACTGTTCCAAATAATCACACTACTAGTCACTTTCAACTGCATAAATTTATTGCAGACTCAGCAAAATTGTTTTCACACAATTCTAATACTTACTTCAAACTGCTGTAATTGCTAGAGGACTGCATCATTTGCACAACTGTCAAAAAAATATCGCCATTACCACAGTACTGGTCACCTTTTATTGCTTAGTGACTATGTTTTATGTTCCAAAGGTATTCTCCGTCAATTACTGTCTGTTGTCATACTAGAGTTGCTCCAACTTCCAGAGACAAATTCCAATTGTGTTTTTGATATACTTGGCAAATAAAAATGATTCAAATTCTAAAGGAGACCTGGTCTTAAAACCTGCAATGTTTAAATGAAAAAAATATGTATGTAGTTAACAGCTTTTGGGTTTTTTCACTGTTTTTAAATTAGATGCATTGCATTTTCTGGGCAGCACGTGGATGACAGGTTAGCAAATCTGCATCACAGTTCTGAGGACTGGGGTTCAAATCCTGACCCCCCCCCCCATGTGGAGTTTGCATGTTCTCCCCATGCCTGCGTGAGTTTTCTCCAGGTACTCCGGTTTACTCGCACATCCCTAAAACATGCGTGGTAAGGTCATTGAAGACTCTAAATTGCCCATAGGTGTGAATGGGAGGGTTAATCATTGTTTTGTTTTATATGTGGCCTGTGATTTGTTAGTGACCAGTTCAGGTTGTCCCCGCCTCTCAACTGATGATAGCTGGGACAAGCGCCAGCGCACTCGCCACCATTAGTGAGGATAAGCAGTACCCAAAATGGATGAATGGATGCCACACATTTCACTATTCTTTATTTATTTTATGAATGTTGTGGTGTTATGTCCTGTATAATTTCTGGTGCCTCTTGGCTTTTGAAAAATATACATGTATTTCATCTCTCATCAAGCTTTTATGTGATTAAATAAAGGATATATAAAATATAATATAGGGCCTGCCTTTGAGCTACTGTAATGTGTCATCTTTATCTGTCTATCAAATTATGCTGAGAATGAGTTCATTGAAAGTAACTACTGCCTGAATAATGATAACGTGTTGTGCTGTTTATAAACAGTTCCACATACACATGTATGGGAAGGTTTTGTGTGCGTGAATAGAGGTGATTCTGATTCTGAAAACATGGTTCTCTCCCCACAATGTCTCAACAGATGGATAACCAATTGAGAAGCGGGTGTTCGATAACCTACACATTCATAGAACAGAAATCTTTGGTAAGGTACCTTTTGATTATAAAGGGTGGCTTCCTAAGGGTTTGAGTTAGCCGAGGTGAACTCCATCTATTCAATCGGGCGATTCTAGAACTTCTCTCTAAATGGTCTGCACTCCAATTTTAATATCAGTGCTGTAACAAGCAGAAACAAATCGTGCCATAATGCAGGCCTGTGTGCATGTAACTCGGATGGCATAGCAATCTTATTGAGACCACGAACTAGTTGAATTTCATTTAACAGGGCCTCTACTAATTGCACCTGACTAAGGGGATTAATTTGGCCTTTCACACAAATTTTCTCACAATCAGCAGAAATGTCAAAGATCAAGGTTTCTGCCATTATTTCCATTCCTTGTTTTAAAGGGGACATATTGAATTTTACTAAACCACTAAAATAATGGTGGCCCAGTAAAATGTGAAATATGAATTAAAATTGTCACTGCATTCCTGAGTTCAAGAGTTTTTTCTGCCGGGCTGCCTTAAACGGTGTCATTAGAATTTTTAAGCTTATCTATGTCACGATCGAACTTCACCACCTTCTCTTTCTGCTCCTGAGACTGTCACTGTAACAAACACGTGTGTTCTCACAAGTGGGTCTTTTGTACAAAGTCAACCAGTCAGAGAAAATGGTGTAGTCCTAGCATAATATGGAGACACCAGATACAAAATTGGCTCGAACAGTAGAGGCGATCAGAGAGGCTTTTTCTGGACACTCGTATGACAAAACCAAGGTGTTTTTTTTAAATGAAATTGACAATTTCATATTAAGTCAATGTTAGAGAGTCATTCTATGGAGGTCCTTATAGCCAATGTATACAAGCTTTAATCTGTATGACTGTGCACTGATTCCCCACAGAGCAAGTGTTGCTTCGTGAAAGCCGCCTTACCTTGGATATTGGAGCTCCTCACCACTCACTTCAAATATAACAGGGGTTCTGTCAACTATACCTATGTCCAGTCTTTGAGAACACTCATCCTCAACATCTACTCCCAGAAATGTGTTCCTCAGATCAATGAGGAGGTGGAGGTTAGTGTGTCTTGTGATATAAGAAGCCTTTACTCTATACTGGAAAACAGAAGTACCATGTTTGCTACGCTGCATAATAAAACATCAATCAGAAAAAGCTTATTTGGAAGATCATACAACCTGTTTCCTAATACCCATTACAGGACAAGCCAGAGAGTTTCGAAGTGCTTTACAGAGGGTCTCCTGCAGAAGCGCTGCAGAAAGCTTTGAGGGTGCTGTCTGTTTATCTCGAGCTGGTAACGACAAGTGATGCACCAGTGGACTGGAATTGCCAGTATGAATACTCAAAGTTCTTTGGCTCAAGCACGGAGCAACCGCAAGCGTCCCCCACACAAGGTTGCGCAGGTGGGATCATTAATCTTTGACTTCTGTGACGTTAGCTGGAGCTTCAGAGGTCACAGACTGTGTGTAATCCTCTACAGACAGTTATGTAACGGGGTCAGTGAAGGCCTCTCAGAGAAGACCACTGAGAGACCTGTACAAGCTTGGCTTCATCATCGCCTCCATCTTCGGAGCATTACTGCTCCTCTTTACTCTCTTCTGTCTAATCACACAAAAGGTACCCGTGCTTCTGTTTTGCTAATACCCAACTCATCTCTTCCCTAAAATCCCCATCATGATTGCGTATGCCTTGACGTCTTTGATGTGCTCTCTGACGTAGGCTTACTGGGGAATGCAGCAGTACAATTACACAGTGCATTCCTTACAAAAGACTTAATTGTGAATATTAGTAGTGGCTCATTTAAGATGCCATTGAACGTACTGCAACAGAGTTGTGGTCTTCTAATGACTGAGGCTGAAATGTACTTTCATCCTTTCCAAATCTCGTTAATCTTAATATAGTCATGGTCTGAATGCACTTGCATGCCACAAACTACAGTAGATAAGATATGAAATAGAACGTAAGGAATCTTATAATATCAAAGATGAAGTGCAGCTCCAGAGGGCCGCTAACAGCTCATAATGACACGCTACGTGGTTTACGTCATATTGTGCATAGGACTCAATTCAGTTGAAATTAAGTAACTTGCCTGTAAGAAGATTATATTATGTTCCAAAACACTTCGTGATCACTGTAGTAGATTGCTCTGTTGCTCCATTTGTCAAGCTCAATAAGCTTTTGCGGTCGCTGTTATTGTTCCCAGTGGAAATATCAGTCTTAAACATCCATCTTCTCAATCTTGCGTGATACATATTTTAGAATATCTGGGAATAACAGGAAACAGCCCATGGATTTGCTGTGATTCTGAAGTCAGTGCAAGGGTCAAGTAATTTCAGAAAGTACTGGTAATGCCTGTGGAATGTAATTGTAGAATCACACAACATGCAGACTGTAGACAGGAAGCCCCCAACTGCCAGGTGGTCCCTCACGTTTTGATACTGTCTGTGCTTTTAATATCAAAGTCCCTGTAAAATAAACTGATAGATTTATTTCTATGAATATACATTTGAAGGTAATGGCTGAAAATGTCAAAAGACTGACAACTCCTGCATATATTACACAAGTGTGGAGGTGTAGCGTCAAACTGTTTTTCACTAATTCAGTGTCTTTGAGTTTTGGAACTAAGTTAGGAACTAATGAACTAACTTGAATCGGTTTTTGAATGGGGTTTGTTAATGGACGTTTGTGGCGCACACGGACATAGCATTTTATGCGTCTCCCTATCAGTGCTTCTTTTCATATTTTGTCTTGTGGGCACTTTACCTACGTACGCGTTGGCGCTGCACTGCTATATCCACCAGAAACTTTTTGACTATGAATACCGACACACAACAGTAGTCTTGAGCAACTTTCAGTGCAAAGACAGTATATCAGACGAGCTAGTGAGACCGCTGGCCTTGCCATGGATTGTTGTCGAGAGGGTGAAGTGGTGCAAGGGGAGGAAGTTGGGGAAGTAGAAAGGTTGCTGGTCTGGCCATCTGCTAAGGCTAAAGAACAACCCATTCAGACCACCACTTCCAAGCCAGTACCACAATGCCAGATCCATTGTCAACAAAATTGACAAGATGGAATTACTACTTATGGATAATCATTGTATCCATGACCGCCGCATCCTCACTATATTGAAGACTTGGCTTCACTCGAACATTCCCAATGCTATTGTGCAGCGAGCAGACCGCACCCTCTACAGCTGGGACCTGACTGAGAATTCAGGCAAAAGCAGAGGTGGGGGGCTCTGTGTGTATGTGCATGACGACTGGTGCAACAACAGCATGGTTATTGAGAGACAGTGTTCACCTGACATTGAGTACATGTCCGTTAAATGCCGGCCCTTTTATTTCTCAAGGGAGATAACTCTAACTGTAACATCTTGGCTGTTTACATTGCATTGGATACTAATGCTAGCACTACCGTCTCTCTCCTACTGAACTTCATCAATAAACACCACCATCTGGATGGCCTTCACATTATAGCAAGGGACTTTAACAAGACCAATCTAAAGACTGTACTCTCAAAGTTCCACCAGCACATCAAATGTCCAAAAAGGTGTGGAAACAATTTAGACCATGTGTTCGCAAACATCAAGCACGGCTACAGAACAACACCACTCCCCACATTGGTGAGTCGGATGACATCTCCCTGTTGCTCATTCCTTTGTATACCCCCCTCAGACACAGATCCAGGTTCACCACAAAGACAACCTGGCCAGAGACTGCACACAGTGAACTACAGGACTGCTTGCAACAAACAGATTGGGACCTTTTTGTACACTAGGACCTGGATAGATAAATAGTTCTGTATGGGTGCTGTGTGTGTAAGGAAAAGCATCAGGGTTTTTCCAAACCAGAAACCCCGGATGACCAGCCAGGTATGTTCACTCCTCAGTGCCCGCGACCCTGCCTTCTGGTCAGGTGACCAAGCTCTTTACAGCATGGCTCGAGCTGAACTGAAAAAAGGTGTCCAAATTGCCAACAAGGATTACAAGAAGAGGATAGAGTCCCATCTTTCCAGCAACTGACCTTGAGAGGTGTGGTAGGGTCTAGGGTAGGGCCTCACAAACTTCAGCGGCTGTAATGTGGCACCAGGAGACACAAGCAAGGCATTGGCAGAAAACCTCATCGCCTTCTTTGGTCGGTTTGAATCATCTTGGTGAAACACAACTGATACAGTGCTCTTCCAACCCCCAAAGGTAACGCTCCACTTACTGTACAGGAGCACGATGCGTGAGCACGTGTTTGCTCCTGGCCATGGACTGCAGGAAGGCTGCTGGCCTGAATGAAGTACCAGGCAAGTTGCTCAGAGCATGTGTTTTCTGCAAGATCTTCAACCTCTCACTAGCCCAAGCAGTCATCCTCACTTGTTTTTCCATTCCAAAAAAGAAATGCTTAACAAGCTTTAATGACTATCACCCTGTTGCCCTCACCTTTGTCATTATGAAACCGTTTGAGAGGCTAGTTCTAAAGTACATAAAAGACTGCCTCCCCGCCAAGTTGGACTCCCACCACTTCGCATACTGGGCGAATAGATCAACATAGGACAACTTTGGCATAGCACTGCACACTGTGTTGAGTCACCTGGAACAACCGCAGAGCTAATGTAGGATATTCTTTGTGGATTAGACCAACAGGCCCTAGACTGTGAGAATCAGCTCCTACTTGGCCTCCACCCATACACTGAGCACTGGCTGACTACAGGGCTACGTGCTGAACCCCGTCCTCAACTGTCTCTACAACTTTTCCTGCTGCCCGGTCCACGAAAAAAACATAATCGTCAAATTCGCTCACGACACAACAGTGGTCAGCCTGATCTCAAAGGGAGATGAGGCAACCAACAAAGTGGACGACCAGAAGCTCACAATCTGGTGCTCGGACACCAAACTGGCACTGAACACTACAAAAACAAAGGAGATCATTGTGGATTTCAAGATGAACAGAACTGAAACACCTCCGACACACCAACGGAGTGTGTGTAGAGACTCCGCGCATTCAGGTTCATGGTAGTCCTGGTTTCTGAGGACCTCTCCTGGACAGACAACATCTTAGTGGTCATCAAATAGGTTAAGCAGTGTCTCCACTTCCTGAGTCTTCAGGAAAAACAACCTCGACACCAAGTTGTGGCTGGCTTTCTACTGCTCATCCATCGAGAGCCTGCTGACGTACTGTTTCCCCATACGGTGTGGGAGCTGCACTGAGGCAGACAGCGCAAGGCTTCAGAGGACAATCAAAGCAGCACAGAAAATCATTGGCTTCCCTCTCCCCTCCATGGCAGACATTTACAACTTCCAGTGCCTCAAGTGAGCTCTGAACATCATTAACATTATTATTACTACACACCCTGATTCTCAACTGTTTAAGCTCCTGCCATCTGGAAGGCGGTACAGGTGCACAAAACAAGGACCAACAGTCTGAGGAACATTTTTTCCCAGACCTATTACTACCCTGAACTTTCAACTTTCCTCTAGCCATGCTATTAAAGCAAAGGCACGCTGATTTCAACATCTTGAGCAATACTTTTTATGCATTCCATTTTACACCAATTTTTCATTTATTTGTATTCTTATTTTATTTTTACCTTTCTTTTGTGCACATACTGTCAGTAGAGAATCTGTCCAATTTCATTGTACAGTTTCGTATAATGGCACTAAATGTCATTTTTTACCATAAGAAATAATGTAAAAATGAATCACTGGTTCCAGCGTCGACAAAAGTCCCTATATTATAGTAAATCTTTGTACAATTTGAACACAGTATAAAGCAATACAATATGACAAGGGTCGTTTGAACAAAAATCTCTTTATCAACTCACTTAACAAGTGGAACTGTTCTGCTTATTCATATGCAGCTTCCTTGACGATGCACACCCAAACAGTGTGACAAGTCCCTCTGGTACGTTCATAGCCGGTCACAAAACCTCTTAGCTTGTCTGTTGCTTTTCTTGGACCCACATTGAGCTAGAAAACTGCAACAAAAAGGCACACAGTGACACCATAAGCAAAGTAGTGACTGCCCGCGACATTGGAGCGGCTGAGAGAAATCCACCTACCCACAATCTATCTAATCTGTTAAGGAGTTTTAGAGAAGTGTACTCGAGATTGGTGTTCTTGTTTATATGTTTAGTTAGTACATTTGGCATGTCAAGTCTGCACTAAATTGGTCATTTAATGTGGCTTCAACTAGGCTAATATTCAAAGCCCAAGTGGCATGCCTATAAAGATACTAAAATAGATATTGTAATGGAAAAAATACATTTAACATTATTCACTTCAATGTCCATATGAAAAAATAAATATGAGCGGAGAGCGTTTCTTCCATGTGCAAAGTTGCGGAAGTCTCACTCGATATCAACGTGGTAGCCATATTGCCTGCAACGTCATCAGCAGATATCACACTGGAACATTTGCCATTGAAAACACGTAGTGGCACCTGCTATGGGGGAGGAACAACAGAGATTTTCGGATTTTCCGTCGGCCCTTCTGACACGGAAACTCTTTTCGAAGAAGTGACCATCTCACAATCGAGTGAAGTGACCGGGGCAATAACTTGTGGGGCATATATAATCAAGTAATGGGTACGGTTAAGATAATGCTCTTCTTGTATTGTGTATTAGTGATATTGCTCCCACATGGCAGCTACTGAAAGTAACTAAAAAGTTTCTTGTACTCTAACTCAGTTACCTGTGTAATCAAGTCATCAATACAGTCACTGTCACTTTAAAGATGTGGTAATCAGTAAAATAAATAGGTCACTTTTTAAAGGTACATAATTGGCAACAATGTACCATATTTAGACCATCATGTCAGTAATGCATGTTAAAATACATTTTCATCACATTTTTCCATTTTACAAAGACTTTTTGGAGATAGGATTTTATCATTTTATGGTTAGTGTTGATGGTTAGGGTTTAGGCCATTTACAGGTTTCTGTTCAAGCCTTCCTGCATGCTGTGACTTTAATGTTGTATGAGGTAGTCATGGATGAAAGTATGTTACAGTACATATTTTAAGTAATCGTTGCTTGTCATATACATATACATTATACCATAATAATTTCTCCCCTATTTCTGAGAGCATGTCTTTTTCTAATGTAGTTAATGACTACAGTTGTTTAAAAGCCTGTTTTACAAAAGCATTATTATGTATCAATATGTACAGCAAAAATAGATCATTGTATTAGTATATAGTATTAGTATATAGATTTAAGAGCTATATAATACATACTGTGAAGTATACAGTAGTCTAAAAATAACCTTCTCAAGCTTCAGCTTCATATGATTATGGCCAAGACTTCAGCATGGAGCCTCATACACAGTGCTCACTCGGAATGTTGTAAAAATGGGTTTATTTCATCTTATAACCTCGGCTGTTTGAATGGCATTTATAGCGAGTGCTCAAGTAGTGAGTACTTCTTACCCCGTTTGCAAGCACATGGTCAGAATCTACAGGGCTGAGCTGTAATGTGCATTCCATAGCATGTCGCAGCTGTATGAAGTTAAGTTCTCTCACCCTATGGCCAGTAACTGTAACTGTAACTTTAACGTGTGAGCTCTGATGAGCACTACCTACAAAACATTATCATGGCTTTTATATCAAAGATTTCCTCAACCCAAGCCCAGAAAAACACGAATACCCAGACACATAGATCATTTTACAATATCGTAATAGACCCAAACATATTGTGTCCTTGTCTCTGTTTTCTTATCAGTAAGGCTTCTGCGCAATTTGTCATGCATAAAAATTGAAAATTTCAAAAGAGTATAAACTTTGACCATTCAAACAACAGATTCACTTTGACTGGGATGATCTTAACAGTCAGGTGATACTTTGCTTCCTCAACTGGCTATGAGACAAAATGGCACCACAAGCCCCTGGCCTGCCTGTGCCCAAACTTTGGTCTGTTTGATGATCATCCACCGTAAGATTGATATTGTTATTGTTACTTGAAGGCAAACTGTGCTTCACCTCCGAGTGGGAAAATGATGTACAAATGACTCGAGTAAATATTGCGCCGCCTGCTCCAAAGTCCATGTACCTTTGCTCATGATATAACGCTGCAAAACTGTAATGCAAAGAGAAATAATTTATATTCAATCCGATTTAAAAATCGTTCCGCGAAATATTTGTTCAAGTGGATAAGATAAAAGGAGAATAAAATTACAACACAATAAAAAATGAAAATGACAGTTGTTTTCGAGAGGAAAATTCATCACCTTTCTGGACAAGTCGTTCCAGAGCTAAGCTGAGCTCTTCTTGTGTTGTTAATACTCCCACGGATTGCTAACAGACCTCAGCCAGATGACCTTGGGTTTTTCCATTTAATCAGAAACAGCAAATCTTTTCAAATATAACACAGACAAGATCGTATGATCATATGCTAAAAGACAAATGGTGCAGTGTAGAATCAGTTTGTGTATTTTTTTACATTGTCTCCTTGCTGCAACATTTACAATTTCTATCAGGATATCTTAGCAGGGCAATGAATGACGGTGTGGATTTAAAGTGTATGGAAACCTGAGAACGCTGAGAATAGGCATGAACTCAAGTCGCGTTAGGACAAAAAAAGTTGGTTAGTGCGATCAGGGGATAATTGGTGAACTGTGCTGTGAGCTGCACTAAACAATCTTGCTATGTACTGTAAGACTGAAGGATGTAAATGTGGTCTGGCAGCCATGAGTGGAATGCAGGCTGTGATTGAAGTTTTCACAGCGTGATTCCCATCATCTTCCATGTTTAATGTGCCCTTGAGCAAGGTTCAAAAATCCCTTGGGCACGACAAAGCAGTCCACTCATCCAGAGAGTGACTCATCTTCTGTACTTGGGTGGGACAGGCAGAGGTCAGATTTTTTGCAAATCCCACAAAAATACATGTGTGACATAAATTTTTAGCTCGGTTTTCTGTCTGGGAAATTGCTGTATCCGATGAAACAATGTGTAGACTATGTTCTTGGCAGCCCTTTCAGCCCACCTCCGTGGGCAAAGCGAGACGGTCATGAGACAGCATGGGATGAGCAAATGTGATAGACTGTGATTGCTGTGGAAGACAGGTGAAAATTTTTCAAGCGTCAAAACATATGCCTTCGCAGTCACGGTGCAAATAATAAGCCTCGTATGCTTCGGTTAAACGAAGTGCATATAACAAAACCTGCCACTACGCGACGGGGTCTCCAGCTCACCAGTATCTCACAGTCGTCACCTCCAACTTTTCTCAAGACAGAGTGCTTGGTTATAACACTTAATGGTGAATGTGAGTGTGAGAAAATGTGTGAGCAAGAGCGCCTCTATGAAAGCAAGCATTTGAGCATACTGTGTAGTGTCCATATGAATGAAGGGTTCTTTTGCATGTTTTCTCTACAAGATATGGATAAATGAATTAGTTGTTAATGGAAAACTAGTGTGTTCCAACATCTATTGTGTTGTATCACTATACATTTATGCCCACCACTCCCACCCCTGTCCCCCCACTAATGGCCACTCTGGAGCTGGGCCAGACAGGGGAGCTTCATCCGACACTGCCAGAGCAACAAACATGCTCCAAAACTCCCTGGCATCTGCATTTCACCCGTAGAAGACATTGACAACGTGACAAATATGAGTGACCCCCCCCCCCCCCCTTCAGAACATGACTGGCTGGGATGCAACGTACTAAAATGCGTGGTAATCCGCAGGCCAAATTAAGTCCTGTCCTACCCACGATTCGTCATGAATATCATGACAAGCCAGGAGAAAACTTAGCATGACTCTAATACAGAGGGGAAAATGGCTGCTGGGAACTCTCTCTCTCTCTCTCTCTCTCTTTCTCTCTGTTTGTCTGTCTCTTTTTCTTTGTCTTGCTACTTGTCTCCTATTTCCACTTTTTGATCTTATTATTTGCACTGTGTGTGGTTTTAATTGTCTTTTTTTAAGATATTTTGCTTGTCATCTTTATTGTTTTTATCCCATTTTAAATGTTTTATCCCTTTGTTTTCAAATGCCTTTAATCATGTAAAGCACATTGTGTTACCTTGTGTATGAAATGCGCTATACAAATAAATTTGCTTTGCTTTGTCGCTGTCCTTCTCTCTCTCTCTCTCACTCTCTCTCTCTCGCTCTCTCTCTCAACACACACACATACCACCCTATACACAATGTTTGGTAATTGAAAATGGCATCTTTATCATTACTTTCTTAGATGTTAATGGAATGGAATTGTGTCCACGAGCCATGGCGTCTGAGTCACAGTAGTCTCCACACCCCTGTTAGAATGCAGATGGATTATTTCAAATATTTTTTCCACCCTTACTGTGACTTATGTGTACAGCATTATTGAGGAAAAACCCACATCTTTTCTTATAATTTAGGACATGTTTGTGTTCAGAATGAACAAATCATAACTCATATTCAATATCATGTTAAATTGACATCAGCACACCCCTGCCATCATTTTATGTCTGAAGAATCACACACAAGGTTCAAATGTTCTAGTAGGCTATTCCTGACATAAGTGGAATCAGAGCTTACAGAACAACACGTGGTCCACACAAAGCCTCCACAGTTTCAGATGGATTTAAATGTAAAATTGATAAATGTACAAAAGAATTTCCAAAGCTATCACCAAATGAAAAATATGGCACAAGAGCGAACTTATCAAGAACTTCTTCCAGGCTTCTCTCCAAAGCTCATTAAAAGACAAGAAGAAAACTGGTCAGAAGGCTGCAAAGATACTCAACGCAACACTAAAGTAGCTGCAGAAATGTCTGAGAAATGCCAGTTGTTTATGCCATGATGAGATTCTCCCATCTTCTGCATCTGTGGCAAAAAAATAAGCTTGATTTTGCAGAAAAAAAAATAAAAATCTCCCAGACACATGGGAAAATGTGTTATGATCTGTCCAAAGTTGAACTTTTTGGCCACAATTCAAAAATGCAGGTTTGGCGCAAACACAAAGCTACTGTTTGCTGACTTTGATTCAATGAGGTGCAATGTGATTTGTGAATTGTGAAAACAAGTAGCTTGTGTACACTTGGACAACCACATTTCAGTTGCTTCCATTTACTTCACCTCTCCAAAATATTTTTTTTCCAAATGAATTGTACGTTTTGTAATGGTGGAAAAGGTTTTGACATGATTTATCTTGGCCTTGATTTTATATCACCAAAAAAGGCATTTTAATAAGGGGGATTTCGTACGTCTACTGTATCTGACTGATCGGACACCAGGCTGTGGATTGTTTTTTTTTTGTTTGTTTTTCTTTTTTTTTTCAAAATCGTTGCATAAAAACTAATCATGTCCATTTAATTGAAAACAGAGGACCCTCTTCCGTCACAGATTGGGATCTTATATGAGTTCTAGGTAAGAGCACATTGCACAATACGTGTATGCACATGTTTTTGGGTCATCCTGATGCACGTTATGTCATTTCATTTTATGTGAAACAGAGAGCAGCAAGGGACAGCGATGGAACTACAATAATGTACGTATTTTTTAAATATTTTTGTGCAAATGCTTTAGTTACTCATTATTCCAGTCCATCGGGAATGCAGTCGGCGGGGCAGGGATCATCCTGGCTAGTTTTACAATTGAGTGTCTAATTAATGGGGTCATTGAGGTTTCTTGGGTATTTGGAGAACCTGGCAAACTTGAATGTATTCTTCTGATTCATGTAATACATGTTGTTGAAAACATGTGGTAATCTCCTATGTGTCTTTAATTACTTTTTAAGATTGGATGACATGTTCCTTACGATTGGCTGACAACCAGTTGAAGGTGTACCCGGCCTCCTGCCCGAAGATAGCTGGGATGGGCTCCAGCACCCCCGCGACTCTCGTAAGGATAATTGGCTCTGATAATGGAGGGATGGATTTATGTTCCTTTTTCTTCTTCTTTCTCTTTGGGCTTGACTCCATTCAGAGGACACCACAGTGAATCATCCTCTCCCATCTCCCTCTCCTTTTGCATCTCCTGCCCTAACTCTAGATATCTGTGGGTCTTCCCTCTCCACCTCCATAAATTTCCACTTTTGTCTTCTTTGCCTCTGACTTGGCAGCTCCAACATTTCCGTATGCCAAAGACCTGTTGCTAATTTTGTGTGCCTCTAATGTGATGCCATATTCCAAGCCTTGGTTTTCATGACCGATTTCTACTTTTGTGTTACTTCTGGTTTTGCAGCTGTGAATTGTATACCATATACATTTAAATGTGGTTAAGGAAGATAATTTTTTTCCCTCAATGACTGGAATAATGAGTAGTACTGTAAATATTTCCAATTATCTTTGGTGTAAGTTTGACGCCATTCAGTGTCTAAATTATTGATTGCCATTTTTTTTATTTTGGCTTGCTTGTGTATGTTAATTGACTTGACAGTTAATTTAACAACCGGGTAAACGACATTAATAAAACTGATCTAGTACTTTTTTGGTACTGATTCATTTGAAGGGCTACAGTTTGATGCCTACTTCTGAAATAACAAATGTAATCAAATTGAATCGAATTATTCAAAACATTCCCAGCAGGTGAGCTGGAGACTCTCAGTCGACTGTAGGTATAAACGTGAGTGTGAACGGCTGTTTGTTTTTTATATGTGCCCTGTGACTGGTGACTGGCTGGCGACCAGCACACGTGTGATGCTAGGGGGAATAAACGGCTCAGAGATTGGATGGATACCCTGAATTATACATTAATAAATAAAGATATTCATGTGTGCGAGCATGCTGACCATGTTAATCATTTCTTACATTAATTATCGTCTTTGATTAGATAAGGTAAGAAACAGAAAACAAAGAAAATAAATATCAATTTGCAATACTTTATTTTTTTTCCATAAATCTCAAATTGTTTTCAAATAATCACTTCAACAACATTTCTTGGAAATGTTCCATTTCGGCAGGGATATTTTTGGAACAGCCTTGTGGACTAATCATGTGGTCCTTGGGAGAGCCGTGATACAAGGACTTAGGGCTATTTGGGTACGGGTAGTCAACACACAGACAGCAACTAAATGATTTTGTTATTCTCTTTGTCCATATTAAATATAAGAAAAAAAAACAAAACAATAATAATAGCAATCCAAACTGCTTGGAAGCTTAAAGGTAACAGGAGGGTTAAAGGAATATTTTGGATATGCACTTCATATTCCTAAATTCTAAGAGAAAATTATTTTTTGCAGATGATGTTTGCCAGCACCTGAAATGCTTAAATTATCACACAGCACAGGGCGAGAGAATATTATTTAACGTGATATATGACTGCTGTACATGTTGAATTCTTGAAATTCTTTGTATTCCCAGTGTTCTGTCACTGCAGTAGAGGAGGAAGCAATCATGAAGATCTGCATTTGATCCACAAACAACAAGATTTCAATGAGATAAATGGCCATGCCGACTAATTTAACTGGAAGCTTTGCTTCAACTAGAAGCAAAGACGGACTTTGTTGAATAAATATGCTGTGTATATTATGTTTATGCACCCTATTACAAATATATTTCAAGTCCACGAAGAGTATTTCTCAACTACACGTGTATGTTGACTAACGTATCTTTGTTTATCGCCTAATCAACTGTTGGTATTATGTTGTCAAAAAGTTATTTATTAGTTACAATTTCTTTATAATAAAAATCCTAAATGATATATGTGAACTGTTCATAATGGTCTCCAGCATTATAGCCGTTAAATCATTCATACATCAACAAGAAAATGAAAACATTTATTGAGCAAGTAATAACTTTGTTATATGCTTTAATCATTTTATCGCCTAATTGTTGTTTGACTCCCCAGTTCCATGAGGTGTCCAAACTACTTTTATGACTCATCCCACAGCACCATAATTGTCACTGCTTGTTAGCATCTCACATTGCTACTCAATGTTTAAGCCGACAAATAAATTCCAGTTTTCTTAGAGAAACAGTGTGATGTGCCTTTGCATGAACCCTAGAAAATATGCTGCAATTGAGTTAGAAAGACTCATGAGCGGGAAGAAAGGATTCTTATAGATGTACACAACAAAACCTCAGTGTCAAGGACTTGATAAAATTTGTTGGGGAAAATGTGTTAGTACAAGCCTCATATTTTATTTAGCGCTCCAGTATGTAAGTAAGCAGCCGGTAGAAGGACGAAATACTGCAATTACATCCCTAATGTTGTCTTGACTTGGTCCTCTTGTGGTTTAGATAGAACATGTTGCAATGAGTGAAAGGAATTGGATGATTCGCACAAACAAGTGAAGGGTTCAGAGGCAAAACCAGCTAAACACCATTACCAGAAAAATCGTGAAGTCTTCATAACATTTACAAGCCGTTCAAATATAACTGCCCGGAAAACACTATTTCTGTATTACGCGTCTAAAGCGATCATGTGACATCAAAGCCAGCTAATCGGCATCCTAGTATTGCTGCAAAAGACACGACAACCGCACCAATAAGAAATGTGCATTGAGTCAAGTGGTATTAAAAGGTGTGCCGCCCATGAAAACAACCTTTTATTACAACAGTAACCTTTTGCGGCTTTGTTGCTCAAATCCATCCAAAGTCATGGAAAATATCGTCAAAATGGACGAATCAAGCCGGAGAATTCTCCCCATTTAATGAAGAAAGAAGCTCGAAATAGCAGGGATGATAAAACTCCAACAATCGCTAGTCGACACAAGCAAAGCATCGTGTGCGAAGGACACGTAAATTATGAAAAATCCAGGTGTGTGCCACGAGTACGGAAAAGATTGGAAAAGCTATGACTATAAATCTGAGGCAGGTGATTTCACCAATAGCCAGCACTGCTTCAAAACCAGCGAGGCTCTATTGATCTATAGAGAGAAGCTAGGATTCAAGACTGGTTTCGGCGGTGAGTTCTGTGAACATCCAATTCTAAAGCGCGGAAGAAAGTAGTCACACTTTAATCTTCTTCCTCTTCCTTATGTGAACTTTAAAGGTATATAAGGTAAGTTTCGCCTTCTTTGAAGGTCGTGAATGACATAATTCATGTGTTCCTTACCCTAATTTGATGTAACCACCATTTTTATTTGCTTTTTGACAAGTTGTTGTTGTTTGGAATAGAATTGGGATTTAGAGGTTTTTGCTACAAGAGGAAGACACCTTTTTAGCTGGTTTGTGCATCAAAGAAGACATATTTGTTGGAAAATTTATTGCACTAATAAATTGTCATGACCAGAACACAAAGCTGAACCCAAAATGCATGACTCACAAGACCAGGTACAGTTCGGTAGGCATATTTATTCAGTCCAGGGTCTGTAGACGGGCAGGCAGTCAAACAAACAGCAGTGTCAGAATCAGTAGGCGTAGAGGCAGAGTCATTAACAAGGCAGGGTTCGGTAAACAGAGCACCAAAGTCAAGGACGTGGAGTTGCGGGAACGTGACATTGAAGTACAACGATCTGGCAAGGACCAGATCACATACGTGGACATTTATCAGTGCTCTAATTACCAAGATGAGAAGCAGGTGGCTGCATCTGCTCATCGGAGCAGGTGTGCACTGGGTCGAGGATAGACACACCCATGAAAATAAAGTATGATTTCTGAAAATCTCACATTTGATTCCATGACTCATCAGCTTTCATGAGTACTAAAATAAGATACATGAAGCCCTTTGAAGACCTCTCAATAAAAAAAAAAACTTGAATTACCACAAAAGAACTTGATGGCTTTAGCTGATTTTGCATGTGAACTCTGAAAGTGTAACAAGATTGTGGGTTGAGAGAGAGCAAAGGATAGAGATTTCAAAACATGCTCCTAACCTGCAGAAAACCGAGATGTGCAATATCATATGATTTACATCATTCATTTCAGATCTTACATCTTATCACTTTTTGCTGTACCCCAGTGGTTTTCTGAGACATAATACCCAAAATGATTTCATCACAAGGCGCCACAGTGGGTGACTTGTTAGTACATTGCCTCACAGTTCTTAGTACTCCGGTTCAAATCTGGCCTCGAGCGTATGGAGTTCCCATTTTCTGCCTGTGTGGATTTTCTTCAAGTACTAGAGTTTCCTCACAAATTCTAAAAACACACATGGTAGCTTGATTGTTTGTAGCTTTAAATATTAGTGTGAGTGGTTGTTTGTCTATGTGTTCCCTGTGATCGCCTGTCAAGGCGTGGATGGACGGATTGGATCATTGGATCATTGATTAATTTGGCGTATTGGCAGTATTATTTTACACGTGAATCTCACATGCACTCATCACTGACAACATTCAGCACAACTGCAGTTAAATCAGATCAAACAGGGGCTGAATCAGAAATTCTGCCTTCCATCCATCCATTTTCTTAGCCGCTTATCCTCACAAGGGTCGCAGGAGTGCTGGAGCCTATGCCAGCTGTCAACGGGCAGGACGCAGGGTACACCATGAATTGGTTGCCAGCCAACTGCAGGGTACATGGAGACAGACAACAGCCACACTCACAATCACACCAAAGGGCAATATAGAGTCCCCAATTATCACATGTTTTTGGGATGTGAAAAGAAACCGGAGAGCCTGGAAAAAATCCATCCAGTCACAGGGAGAACATGCAAAATCCACACAGGGACAGCTGGGATTTGAACCCCGGTCCTCAGAACTGTGAGGCCAACGCTCTAACCAGTTCAACACCATGCTCCCATTTGTTAACATACAGTTAACAATTACAGGCTTTATAATAAACATATTCAGAATAAGAATGAATGGCCAGCGTGTAAAAACATAAGGAATTTTTCTCCGGCAGTCGCTGCTGCCCTGGTACGACATTCAGAACAAAGAACATGGAACAACATAGCAACAAGAACAAAGAACAAGAGACATTTCTGTTTATAGGAACTATTCCTTATAAGATGTGAAAGATGTAAAATCTGTATAGATACTGTAAGTGTGTTAACAATGTCAATTGTGCAAAGGGAGCAGTTTAAAGTGACGAATCATGCAGTCTACGATAGACAGACAGACAGACAGATAGATAGATAGATAGATAGATAGATAGATAGATAGATAGATAGATAGATAGATAGATAGATAGATAGATAGATAGATAGATAGATAGATAGATAGATAGATAGATAGATAGATAGATAGATAGATAGATAGATAGATTTCTAATACTGATTGGACCAGCAGAAAGTGAGTGGGTGTCCTAACATGGCACAAGGCAGAAAAATAGTAGGTTCGCGGATCAAGAATTTAATTACTTAATTGTTAGAGTGAAAAAACTGTTCCAATGTGTGCTACTTTTGACTTTCATTGGACTCTAGCTCTTTCCTGACAGAAGGAGCTGGAAGAGCTGGAAGAGCTGGTGGGCAGGATGTGAAGGATCCGACAGGATCCTGCCTGCTCTGGACCTAGTTCACGTTGCGTGCAAATCCTCAATACTGGGTAGTGTGGTGCCGACAATCCGTTTAGCGGTTTTGATTGTTCGTTGCGATTTGAGTTTTGTCCATTTTTGTGGAAGCCCCAAATCAGACTGTGACGGAGTTACACAGAATTGATTGGACAACCACTGTGTAGAACTGTCTCAGCAGCTCTTTTGACAGATGGTGCTTCCTCAGAAGCCACAAGAAGTACATCCTTTGTTGGGCTTTTTTGAGGATGGAGTTGATGTTCGTCTCCCACTTCAGGTCCTCTGAGACTGTAACTCCCAAGAATTTGAAGGTCTTGACGGTTGATAACAAGATAGTTCGACAGCGTCAGGGGAACCTGTGGTGAAGGATGCCTCCTGAAGGCCACAATCATCTTTATTGTTAAATAATTACTTCTCAATACTAATCCATCTTTGTAATGGAATTTAATCTCATTAGATTGTGGAAGTGCACCTAAATTCCTCAACTATAAATATACAGTCTGTCAGCAAGGTAATTCATCAAATTTTAACAATAAATTCCAAATATATTTTCCAATAAACAACAAATATCCAGTGGCCCTGAGCATTCAGCTAGGGGTTGACACAAACCACAGGGGGGGAAAAAAATATGTTCATGCTGAATTTTTTCTGAAAATTTCATGGTTCGGTGACTTGTCATAAAAGAGTGCGTAGCCTTCACGGGACATTGTGATTATACAGCTGTGGCATTTCCTGTTGTCAAACACTGGAACTTTCCAGTCTTTGGAAGAGTAATAGTAGACCTCATAAAGAATGCGCCTGGTAGAATCAGTGACAACTCAAACATTAACTGAGGCCACATTGAATAAGACAAAGGGCAATGAAGCACTTATGCTTCAATAAATTAATTTACTGTTGCCATTCACGGGCCAATCATTTGATAAATTATGAAAGTGGTTGTTTAAGTTGTACTCTTTGGAATGATGCATTCTGAATGGAATGTTGCTACAAGTATTACATGTTTTCCCCTTCCTTTCTTTTCCCACGCACCTCATCAATTACATTGAACAGTATAAAGCGCATGTTTGCACTGGTGCCTGCAGAAAAATTAACCTTATCTTATTTGGGCCCTGTAGTTTCTGTGCAACTACAAGAGAGATAAACAAGCAGGCGTTTCACTTTAAAGATTAAATTGGCTTCTGTTTTTGGAAGGCACTTTAAATGCTGAGAGTCATGAATCAACAGCGGTGATGTTGTGCATTAAAAATAAGTTATGAGTAATAACCTTGTTCTTACTGATCTAAATAACAGTGGTATTGAGGGCAGATTCAGACATCTAAGTAAAAGGAATGGTGAGTAACGCTGTTGTGGTATCAAAATACTATACATGCTAGATCCTTATCCTGTCACAATACCATTTAGGACATGAATGCACAACAGATCACCAGAATAGAAGGTGAACATTTTTAAACTGACAAGCAGTGATAACAAGGAGAGTCATTTGATGGCAGCAGACCCCCAATGGTGGATGGAAGTCATAAGACGACAGCAAAGGTGAGTACAATGTAAATCACAGGATGATGATGTCATTATTTGGAGGAAGCTTCCTTGAAATCAATCTGGTGTGGCAGAGGATGATGAGGCTAGGGAAGTCAGGTAGGCTGGAGGAGAACCTAAAGGCAGACAGGTGAATACTGTATACCTTGGTGCTCAGCGATTGGCCAGAAAGAAGTAGGGGAGTGCCACAATCCAAGTCCAATTCCCTAGGCAGTGTCATGATCCTGCCGCTTCAGCACGAGCTGTGCGGCTGCGCTGATTGGGAGGCACACACCTGTGCCTCATGCGGCCTGATCATCCCCCGTATATATAGGACCCGGTGACGACTGGTCCTGCGCCAGTTCGTTGAGCTTTATGTCCCGTTCCAGCACCCTCGTATTCCTGACTGAACCTGTGTGTACCGACCTTCGTCTGTTCTCCGACCAACCCTGTAAGCCTGACTCCTTGACACTCCTGCCTGCGTTGATTGTTTCCCCGTGTACCGACTCCTGCCTGTCCACTCATCTGTTGTCTTCGCCCGACGTCACAACTACCGCTGCTGCACCGGACTGCCTGCTCGATCCCCAACCTCGGCATACAATAAACGTGTCTCTTCTTGAACTACCTTGCGTCTTCCGAGTTCCTGCATTTGGGTCCTACCTCTCGTTCCGATCGGACGTGACAGGCAGGTCCAAACCCAGTCATCAGGTATCAATTGCCCAACAAAAGAGTCCAAGTTTCAAAAATTCAAATCCAATTTCCGATTCCAATTCCAAAGGTCAATAAAAAAAAAAAAAAAGGTAAGTGGGATGTATGTATCCATTGAGGTGGCGGGTAGAGGTTGGAATAACAAATAAAATCAGGAAATAGTGCGGCACGGTGCCGCAGGTGTAGAGCATTGGCCTCATAGTTCCGAGGACTGGGGTTCAGATCCCGGCCCTGCCCATGTGTTAGTTTACATGTTCTCCGGATGCCTGTGTGGTTTTTCTTCGGGCACTCCGGTTTCCTCCCACATCCCAAATGCTGAAAGGTACATATGGGCTTTGGAGAAACATGTGCTGCCATCCAAGCAACGTCATTCTCATGGATGTCCCTGCTTATTTCAGCAAGACAATGGCAAACCACATTCTGCACGTGTTACAACAGCATGGCTTTGAAGTAAGAGAGCGCAGGTACCTGTTTCCCATTGAAAATGTGTAGCGCATTATGAAGCGTAAAATACGACAATGGAGGGCCTGTGGTGTTGAACAGACAAGAATGGGAAAGAATTCCACCTACAAAGCTTCGACAATTAGTGTCATCAACTCCCTAGCAATTATTGAATGTTGTTAAAGGAAAAGGTGATGTAACACAGTAGTAAACATGACCCTCTCGCAGGTTTTTTGGAACGAGTTTCAGTCATAAACTTCCAAGTTAATATTTATTATGTTAATATTTTAATAGTATTTGCCAAAAATAATAAAGTTAATCAGTTTGAACATTAACTATCTTGTCTTTGTAATGTATTCAATTAAATATAGGTTGAACATTATTTGTAAATCATTGTATTCTGTTTATGTTTGATAGTCAGATGGTACTCTACACAGTCAGAGGGATCAAAAATCTAAATTAAGCATGTTGAAGAAGGGTGACCAGTTATTTGTGGAATTATGTAATTGATTTTATTTGTTCCAGAGATATTTTTTATCATCCAATATATTCCATGATGAAATTTAACCAGTGATTAATATTAATAGACTGCACATTTTCCCAGTAGAATACATCTGTTTTTTTAGAGGCAGCTAATGCAACAAGTATTGTTTATGACTATTTGGGAGGTCGATTAGGCTTAAATCCGCAATCTTGGTGAAAGTGGAATCCTGCAATTGAAAATGTACAAGAGTTTCTGCGTGAAGAAAGTCCAAAAGCATTGAATTGGTGTGCATTCCCATATGGCATGAAAATAGGTGATGAAGAGAAGTTCATTTTATCCATCTTGGTATGTCAGACCTGTGAGCTGAGATGGATTATCTCAACAAAGAAGAACAAATTTAGACAGATTTGTGAACAACATTTGAGGGAAATGCCCTTTTGTGTATGTACAAATAAAGAAGTTTACGTAGATCTTAGCATTCAGCTCTTGAAAAATTGGAGCAAAAACAAAAGTGTTGAGTTTACATGTTTGTTCAGTGTTAGAGGGTTTAAAGTCAGGACCGTTACAAAGACCTCTCTCATGTTCTTGTAACTTTCCATATTAACTGTACTCCAAGATGCAAAGCTGGTCTAATGGATGCCAGCCGGGTCCATGTTGGCTTTGGTTAGCACCACACAAAAATAATAAAGGGTGGAATGTGTAAATAAAGATGAAAGTTGTGATGATCCTGTGTCTCTGTGGTTGAACTGTTTCTCTGTTTTTGCAGTCCCTTTGCTGGGTAGATGGATGGAGCCTCCAGCACACACTTGCTCTGCATGATTATTAGTTTGCTTCAAAAGCGCTGGAGAGGTGGAAGTGAGCCGGCAGAATATTGCTTCCTCTTGTTGTTTGCCTTTGTCCATTCATGTGCTTTTTCTCCATCGCGCTTCACCTTGAACACTTTTTCCTTGCAGAAAATAATTTGGGTTCTACTATTTCCGGGATTCATATCTATTCTTTCGTCGTTCATATTTGTGTTGTCCAGCTGTTTGTGGTCTGTTTCTTGTTCTACATGTGAGGTTTGGATCTGCATCTTTGTTAGCTTTCCTGTACTTGTCTTCATACTTCTTATTGGTCATCTGCTTTGCTGTACTTGTACAATTGAGTGAGCAACATCTGCAACAACTTGCACAATCGACATTGTCCCAGATTATCGGACGACTCGTCACTTTAAACTGCATGCATTCCTTGAAGTCTGAACGCCCTTTGCACAATGGTCATTGCACTGGAGTATTCCTCTATGAGGCACTCTGATTGCTCTAATTGCTATAAAATACTCTGCATCCTTTCCACAGTTGTCAAAAAAAAAAAAGTTCCATCATTTCCAGATGACTAGCAGCTCTTATAGTTCCATGACCGTTATCACGATGTCTTTATGTCTCAATTGTTGTCTGTTGTCGTCATGTATGTCGTACATGAGTGGTTCCAACTACCGGAGGCAAAATCCTTGTATGTTTCTGACATAGTTGGCGAATAAAGATGACTGTGACTTTTTTGCATTTTTTTCTTTAATATCAGCTATGTCTTTAGTGTATTTTCCAATATGGGTGATTTCCTTTTTTATCTGGTATTGCTGCACTTCTGTCCTCTTCTGTCCTTTTCAGCAAACGAGCTCCTGTTGTGTTTTGGCTATCCGCCACTTCAGTTTATACATTGTTGGTGGGTTTTGCAATAACATTTTGTTGACATATAGCAATTATTTCATTTGTGTTCATTGTCCTTTGCTCACGTTGACATGCTCCCTCGTCGAAACAAAATATATATTTTTTATTTATTCAAGTTTGCGCGGCTCTGCCTTGAGATTCAAAATGTTATGTTCTTCAATCTTAACAAAAGTTAATGGAGCTGTTGTAAACAGGCTGCTGATTTAAAGGCGCACACACAACAACGATAACAACAAGCAACAATATTCTCCACTAAAGAATGTTAACAGTAAAAAGCTATAAATAATTAAAAACTTGTTGGCATGATGTAAAATAAACAATGATTGATGAAAAACGGTGGGAAAATACGAATAAAGGAGAATGTTACTGTAGTGGGCTCCCAGCTGAAAGCCTCCCCCCAGGGCATTTCATCCAAAAATTATTATCTAGGAATTACAAATATGTATTTTTTACCCTGTAATTGACAGGCAACCAATTCAGTGTGTAGTTTGTCTGACGTTGGCTGGGATAGGCTCCAGCACTCCTGTGACCCTTGTGAGTATAAGTGGCTTGGAAAATGGATGGCTGGATGAAATATATATTTTTTATGTAGGCCAGACATATAAGGACAGGCAGAATAAATAAATGCACTTCCATTAGACGGCAATAACCTCTTGCCATTCATCTAACAGAAATCTTCTGTCAAGTACACTATATCAGTTTTGTGATCAATTAAACAGACACAGATTTTACCCCAAGTAAGCTTTCAAAACAGGTGCGATTTGTAAAAATACAGGAACGTTATGCTATTTTGCCAAGTGTCAATCAGAGTCAATTTTGTGTAGTGCGATCAGTCCTGTTTTTGAAGAGAAAGAGGCAGCAATGGTAGACCTTTCATTGATTTTGACTTTTCCCAAGGAGACTGAAATGGATGGTCCCATAGCCACAGTTTAAATCAAAATAAAACATTTGAATTAAAGAAAAAAAAAAGTAATAGCAACACCAATACTGTTTTCCAGATTCTGGCAAAGGCTAGCTCTAGTAACATTAGCCTTTTGCTCATTTTTCTCTTTTTCCATAATAGATTTAACATTTACCAATTCATTAAAATGTGTAGGATGGAAGTTCATTCCAATAAAGCTCACTTGCATGTCTCAAATTTGTTTATTCCACATCATATTATTTCCTGAGTACACACACTAGAACATATTGTATAGTGCATCTATCTTTTTCCTTCTCAAAATTTTTATCCAGTAGAGAATACATTTGTATTTCCCTCAGTAAAATCTAAATGCAGAGCAATAAAATCTGGACCTGGAACAGGTGTGGGAATGTATAGATTATAGGACACTTGACGTGGAAATCTGGTATTGCTCTGAATTTGTCCATAAAGGATCTACTAAAGCGTGAGGCACTGGATGACGCCCAATTGACCCCTCCGTACAGGGCACTTAACCACGCCTCCTGAAGTGACGTCACGCGATTTCGCCGGATCATTATTGCTACTCTTGACCAAAATTTCAAATCTTTTCTCATAACATTTTTTTCTGCATCTTTATCTTGGTAATAGTGTAATATTTTTGGTTAATAGCTCCTAACTTTACCATTTTATTCAAATTTTAAATTAAATTTTAAAATAATTTCCAACTATTTAACTATTTAGTTGTAACGACAATTTTTTTCCTTCAATTGACCCCTCCGTACAGGGCACTTAACCACGCCTCCTGAAGTGACGTCATGCCACGTGCTAACGTCAGACAAACAAATAGCAAAAATGACGGCGCAGCAAGAAAAGACTAGAGCGAAACTGTCCGATTTACCGGCTGATTTCTCACTCGCGTTCTTAGCTAACGGTGAAATATCGTTGAAAAGCAGACAGCAGGGCTTCAAGTATTTCAGCGAGGGGTATTTCAATGGTATTTACATGCATATCGACGGAGAAACCATTGATATTAGCGTGAGATCTTTCCGGAGTCAGAGGAAGACCGAGAAGCCACATAATATAAAATATTATAACCCAAAGACGAATTTGTCATTGACAGTTTCCTATTTTCGTGTTACCTATCACACTTGTGTGCAGAATCTGTACGTGTATCTGTATAGCCGTTTGTGAACCGCCGTATGAAGGAAAAGAAGAAGGCGAGGCTTGATTTACGAGTTGTTTCTCTCGTTTTCTTTGTATAACGTCACGCGCTCCCCTCAATAATTATTCTTGAATTAGTGCCAAACCTACGTAAGTCCCGACCGAGTACGACAATCACTACTTTAGTGTCCTCAAACATCCTTCCTTCAGTCTTGGTGTCTCGGCGCACGTCGAAGGCTTTTAGGACTGCTAGTCCGGTTTAGTTTAGCTCGGTAGCCGCCATCAGAGACACGTTTGTGCAATCAGATCATCGCAAAGTATCGCTCAACACAGATCAAGTGTGTCAATCATTCACATGTAGCTATGTTATGCAAGCTGTATTGAAAATCAAATATAGGGCTTACCTTCGTGCAAACATATCTGTTCCAGTTGATGGATTCAGTTGATCATGCAGTCTTCCACAAAGTTTGATCCATCGAAGACATTTTTCGTACTCGGTCTTCTGTTCCGGTTGATTTTAGATGGATACAGTTGATGATGCGGTCTTCCACAAAATTTGATCCATCGAAGACATTTTTCGTACTGGCTCTTCGGTTTTGGAAAGGGTACGAATTGAACTCCACCAACTAGCCTTTCAGGATACCTGTCGTCACTATTACAAAGTCCGTGACTACACCTCTTAACCATATCTATTGTTAAAGAACCCAAATAAGTGATAAAACGCTAACAAAAGCTATACTGGACCGTGCAATGTTGTCTGAGGGAACGGCGAGTGCAAAAAAAGGGGCATGGTTTATGCAGATCTCTGGCCTCTGATTGGTCAGCGACGCGGATGACGCAATTTCTACGGAGGGGTCAATTGGATTACATGGGTATAGTGTATGTGCAAAGAAAATCAACCTCTAAAACTTCTGTCCATCCAACCATTTTCTTAGCCGCTTATCCTCACAAGGGTCGCGGGGAGAGCTGAAGCCTATCCCAGCTGTCAACAGGCAGGAGGCGGGTTACACCCTGAACTGGTTGCCAGCCAATGTTGCATGTTTTTGCAATGTGGAAAGTAACTGGAGTGCCCGGAAAAAAACTATGTAGGCACGGGAAGAATTATTGTTATTTTTATTCTTGGTATCTAAGAAAAGAAACAATGTCAAATGCAATCCGGAGATAACGCTTACTGCAGTCCAGCTTCATATCATTAATTTGAATAATATTAGAATTATTATGAGCCTATACACCATGTTGCCACAATCAATGAAATGTTTGGAGATTTTTGTTGGTTTGATTATTTCTCTTCTTGCCAATGCATTTTATACATGCTGTTCATTTCCCCTTTAAGTGATGTTCCGTTTGTAAAATACATAGCAATACATAACATAACTGAGTATGCATGTTGGAAACATCAAATGTGCCAAATTTCCACTTCCCGTGCCAAACAGTTTATTTTGATGTTGCTACTGGCTCTTGTTTGTTGTTTTTGGTGGATTGGGTGAAATAAGAGTTAAACTAAGGTCTCTCTCCTGCAATCACAGGTTGCTTGGCAAAAAGAAAATTTGGCCCAATTTACATGGGTGCAACCCATCAACTGTATTCTGAGTTATCTTGCTCACCTCGGAAAAATGCAAGGAAAATAAGCAAGCTTGAATAAAATGAAGTAAAAAGCACTGACATAAAGAAAGATCATTACAACTGAAAAACAACAATCATCTAGCAAACGCATACTTCCACAAATCTAATTTTTATTTGGGAGATAAGGGAAGCCTTTGGTTGGCTGAAGCTGCATGCAGAATTTCTGGCTTGTGAACAAAAGAAAAAATATCAAAGGTTTGGCAAAAGAGCAGATATTATGACAATAGCATGATTCTGATTATGTTGCCTTACTAAACAAATCACAAGGTTTTATGTAAAATTCCTGAAGCAAAGGGGCTAGGAAATCAACAACAAATCTAATTCTTATTGTGATTATAATGCTTTCAGAGTATTTTGAAACAACAGGAAGCCTTTTTTTATGCCCCTGTCTTGTCCCACACTTTCATTCCCGCTCCTCCCAGTATGACCAAGCCTCCATTACTTACATTCAAGAGTACAGTTATCAAAAATGGTCATTTCTAATGGCGTGCAATTGCGAAAATGCATAGTTCTGATGACTAGATACAGAGAATGCTGTCCTAGTTCTGCAAAATAGCAGCGCTAGCAATATTACGCTAGCAATAGCTGACATTAGTCAGTCTCTCTCTTATTGTTCAACACTGATAATGATCCAAATCACACCACCACCACGATGGCTTGAAAAACAAATGAAGGTTTTGGAGCGGTATAATCAAAGTTCAAACATGAATCCGACTGAAATGCTGTCACATGACCTTAAACAGGCAACCCATACTTAAACCCTCCGTTTCTATTAAATTCAAACAATTCTGGAAGAAAGAGCTGGCCAAAATATGTCCACAGAGACGTGAAACATTCACTTCCATTTAACACTTGATTTCAGTTGTTGCTTCTGAGGATGGCCCGACCACTTTTTAGCTTTCGGGTGGCCTTTCTTTTTCACAGAAGCCCAGGTAATTTTGACTAGATACTAATGACTAAGCACTATTTCAAAATAGCATATTAAACTCACATGGGTTAAATATGTTTGATGGTCTTCAAGTCTTAACATCTTAAACTGTATGTATGTATTTCTTTCAGCTTGTCTCTATGCAAAAAAAAAAAAGAAAAGATTTTGAGATGGGGATAATACTTTTTCTACAGTGCTGTATTTGTTGGGTTATCCATTCATTTTCTGAGCCGCTTATCTTCTCAAAGGTCGGAGGTGTGCTGAAGCCCATCCCAGCTGTCAACAGGCAGGAGGCGGGGTACACCCTGAACTGGTTGCCAACCAATTGCAGGGCACATGGAGACAGAGAGCCGCAGTGCCAGGAGAAAACCCACACAGCCACAAGGAGAACATGCAAATTCCCCGTTTAGTTATTACAAAAGTAAATTTGTTGATTTGAAGTTGTAATGTTAAAATTGAAATCAAAAAGAAGTGACAAGAAGACCTGCCATGCAGAAGTATTGACAGCTGCCAGAGGTCCCTTTCTCTGCTTTTGTTTGATAGTCTAGCCCAATTATCAGCAAATGAGGAATGTTTTTTTTGTTTTTTATTATTATGCAGAGTGGATATCCCAAAATAGTCAGCAAAGCTCCTTAAGCCCAAGCTAACAGGTCAGAGTGAGGCTGCGAGCGTCTGCTGGTGACCGGAGTGTGCCTGAGAGTGCACCGCAAATGATGAACAGCTTCTCAGTCGTGCCTTCTGTCTCTGATAGAGTGTACTTCCTCTAGCGCAGTGGTTTCTTTAAAGAAAAAAAAAACACACACACACACACAAAACTGAAAATGTTCCCTTTAATTAACCAAGGTTAAGGGAAAAAATACTGCAGCAAGCAAGCCTCTTGAACATGTATCTAAATGCCCACCAAGCCAGCTGAAACAACCAATCAAAAGAATTTGGGCCCATCTATTTTGCCTACCAGCGTTTTGCAGGGTTTTTGCAATGTTGAAATGGAAATTGGTGGAGGGACTTACAAATGACAGTTTATTGATGTTCTTTGTAAATATTTTCCTTTCATCCATCCTCACAAGGGTCGAGGGAGTGGTGGAGCCTATCCCAGGATGGAAACATTATGTATAGTTTTCTCATATATTAAAAATGTCATTTCAATATCTTGACTGTAGGTTGAAATGAGTAGAGTCTTGTTAAATGGATTCATTGCATTGTTTTATATTTTATAAATGGAGTGCCTGAATTTAGAAGAAAATTATAAAGTAAAAGAGTTTCCCTCTTGCAACGTGAGCCACCACAAATATGTGTGTTGAAAATAACCACTGGGAATGAGGTCAAGATGATTGACTAGTGATGAAAACCATCTGTTGTTTGAACAAGGCCAAATTCAAGTGACATAATCATAGGGAGCCTAATGTAATGTACAAGTCCACTTTTACAAACACACATGCAGACACGCACGCATGCATGCACACACTACCATCTCCTAAACCTTACCTAGTACAGATAATCTTCGATTTCTCGCAAAAACCTGCACCAAGAAGTCAAATTTCATAGGTTGTGTTCTTAAGATCAACGAATAATTTTCTCAGAATATCGGTCTGAACATTCATTTTGTTGTCCCATTACAAGAAAATGGGTAATTCTCATCTGTTACTGTTACATGGAGTACATCTATTTGCAAAAAATGTCTGGGAATCCACACCGTTTCAATGTCTTCGGTTATGCAGAAACTCATGCTCCTGTACCCTTTGAATTGCATGATTCCACTTTCCCTAATAATGTGCATATTGGGTGACTTGAGCATAATCAACCTCCCAAATAAATATGCACAATAATTGCATTAGCTGCGATTTAGAAAACAACTGTATTAATCTGGGAAATTGAAAAAAATCTATTAATATTAATTCGCTGGTTGATTCTCATTGTAGAGTATATTGTGTGATAAAAATATCTGCAAAGTAAAAAAAAAAATCAATTACATAACTGCACAGATGATCAGGCAACCTTAATTCAACATGCTGATCTTGGATCGCACAATCTATGCATTCACCAAGAAGAGTACTGTACACTTTGCTTGGTGACTCACAGCCTGAGTAAAGTACCGAATTTCAGTATCTAAGAAACAGGACTCAAGACCTACTTTATCACGCAAGGAGGGGGAGATGGATCGGATTTGACACACATTCAACTCTCCCAAATTCCCTCAATGATTTCTGCAGGCAGCTGTTGACACGGTGGCTTTCCAGGAAATAATGTGCTTTTTATATGAAGCACAAAAATCACTTGTTACACATGAGCAGATGAGGATCCCAGTATGACAATAAGTAAACCGCAACTGGGCCCGAATTAGCAGCTCAAAACCATTGAATTATGGCAATTTGGATTCCATGAAGATGAAGCACCCTGGAGCAAATATGTAAACATTAAGTGACCTCAAAGGAGAGAACACATGTTCAAATGCCGTTTAAGTGATTCACACACAGGTCGTGCCACCCTGCACGCGTTGTTGTCTAAAAAGAACTGGAATGCGAAAAGATCCTCGTGGTCCATTGGTACAATTTTGGGGATGCGTCTATGTGCATTCCGAAGTGGGAACCAATACGCCCTTCTGTTGTTTCACGTCGTAACTAAATACGTAACGGACTACCAAACGAAACACACGGTAGAAGCAAAAAGGCTTTCCCCCTCTCCCCCCCCCCTCTTTTCCTTAAGAGCATGTAACATAATTTCTTTCCCCTTTTGATTTTGTTTCATTTTCTGTAAAGATGTTTGCAAAACCGTTTCGTGTTAAATCCAACATCGTAATGAAGGGATCCGACAGGTGAGTGACGGGCTGTGCTTGTTCCTAAATGTCAATCCCAAACCTGTCATTTAGTCATAGAAAAGATCAAAAAGACCGTTTATTAATCTCCGTCAATATCAAATTTGTGTTCAATAGTTTCCAATTACTTTCACAGTGTAGTTGGACCTTTTAACGGTGACTCCCAAGTAAATACATCCACTGCTCTTGTTGCCTCTTAATTTCTTCATCTGTTGAGAAGAAATAATCAATTTTGGGTTTACTCGAAACAAAATACTTAGCTTTGAATATTGTTCCCATATCTGCTGTGAAATGAATGAAGAATACTGTATTGGGTTGTATTGTCTTCAGGAGAAAGCTCAAGGCTGACGTTTCAACAGCCTTCCCTTCCTTGTCTTCGGATGAACTAATAGAGCTGGTTCCGAGCAAAGAGGATTTCAATGTCGTGAAGATATATGCCCACAAGGGAGACGCTGTGACATTATATGTAGGACATAAAAACCCGCTCTTCTTTGAAGTGGATAAACAGCTTTATCCTACAGGTGATTAAAAGTCCATTATGAAATCTGAAAATCACGGAACACTCAAAAGTGAAGTAGTGCAATGAAAATGTGCATTTTCATATTGTAACAGTCTATATGCTCTGGCGCTACCCTGCTGTGCTACCTGCATTCAGGACATGGCCTCCTGTGCTTCACAAGATGATCGGAGGAGCTGGTAATCTTTTTCAACAACTGCACAGATATGTTGTATTCTGATTCATATGATCAAGGAGGCACAACAAATGAGTGACTACCTGTCTGCAGATCTCATGCTTCCAGGTGTGGTTGTGCCTTCCAGTGGACTCCCAGATATAAAACAGGGTGACCCCTGTGCTATTACACTTGTTAATAATAGGTACGGTTTGGTTTTGATTTTCTTACTTAAAAGATTTTTCATACACTTATGGATCTTTGACAGAACTCTCTATATTGGTTCCAGAGCTCCAGTTGCAATTGGCACAGCTGCAGTTTGCAGTGAGGAAATGCTCAATTTGGGCATGAAAGGGAGAGGGGTGTGTGTTTTACACACATATATGGATCATCTCTGGTGAGTGGTTTCCTTCCCCAAATCACATTTTCATTCATTGCTGTTTTGGTCAGAATAATTTACCCACAGCAGGTGGCGATAATTGGTTTTAAATGTCTTTGTCACTATGTTATCAATTTCACTTTTAACCCGGGGGACTGGTTGGGCTTGGGTGTAATTAGTGATAGCTTGACTGACACTGTTGTCTATTTAGTTAACATGCTATAACAGCAATTCCATCCTAACCACAGTTTCCTCATAATACAATCATATTAGAAATATTTAGACAGTGTTATCATTGAGAATAATCAAGCCTGACAAGATTTTATACCAATTCCAAATTCTAGTTGATGCAATCTTTTAATTCAATTTCAGAGGAGATTGACTAGCTCATTCATAGTGTAATGTTGACTATTGTTACCATGACAACAGCAGTTGGGAGCTATGGGGTTGCAACGTAACAAAGGTTTTTGGGCTAGAGGAGCCCAAAGGACAAAATCATTTTAACTTGTGGATGCATTACCTCATGCTCTATACTTCACACACTTGTCAATAAGATCTGGAGATCTGTGTATGTGACTTATCAGACACATCTTTAAAGATGAATACCCCTACCATGTTAACAATTTCATTGAGGGAAAAAAATACATAATTAACTTTTATTTTCACAATAAAACATGAACATTGTGCTTTGAAAAAAAATGGTTCCCTTCTCAAATACTACTACATACTTTTCCCACTTTACTGTTTTAAGATTATCATTTAAATTTAAATATCATATGTGTATATAACCCAAGTGAACTTAAAATGCTGGTTTTAAATTGAGAGTTCATTGATTAAGGAGAGAAAAAAATTCAAAGTTACCTAGCCCTGTGTGAAAAAGTAATGGCCCCTAAACCTGAAAACTGGTTGGGCCATCCTCAGCAGCAACTGAAATCAACCCTTTTTTCTAATGGGCAGTGAGTCTCTCACACCTCTGTGGGGAGATTTTGCCTCACTCTTCCTTGCAGAATTCTTTGAATTCAGCCAAAAATTAGGGTTTTCAACCCTGAATAGCCTTTTTAAGGTCATGCCAATGCATTTCAACGTTGAGGTCCTAAACTGAAAGCTGGACATTCTCCTTCTTTTTCTGTTAAAGCAGAGAAATCATGGTTCCATTTATCACAGCAAGTGATCCTGAAGGAGCTAGGCAGCCCAAGACTCACATTACCACTGACTTTTGCTGTGATGTTCTTTTCTGAAATGCTTTGCTACATTTATGGCTTATGTAATAGGACCAACACCTTCCAAGAAGCTCAACTTTCATCTCGTCTGTCCATATAATATTTTTCCGAAATTCATCCATTTTCCAAGCCACTTATCCTCACAAGGGTCACGGCAGTGTTGGATATGTATGTATGTATGTGTGTGTGATTTTTTTTTTTTTTTTTTTTTTTTTTTTTTTAACAATCATTGGGCTTTAGTTTGTCAACTCAAATGCGACCGGATACACTTGTTACCGCCCGAGTAACAACAAGAATGGATTGTGCTGACTGTATTATAAGAAGAAATTATGGGAAAGTGTGGGTTGGTGCTCATCGGTGCTGAGGACAGGAGAGGATATTCATTTAAAGCTTGCTTGAGTTATGTATACATTCAGTACTGCTCCTGATCAGGCAACAAAAAGTTATGTAGCTTAGCAAGCTAGTGCTAGCCCAAAGACTTCCGTGCAAACATGATGTCGTTCCGTCGAATCATGCTCTACAGTTTGGTCTGGGTGAAATACTGTAATTACAAGAAGGGTTATACTTTTTCAAGGCACAATAAGCAGGAAGTTAAGTGAAAAAAAAAGAAATCGGAAAATTTACAAATTTGCAGATCTAAAACCATGAATATGGTGGGGTGGTAGTATGTGTTTACAAACAATAAAAAAGGCTCTTTTTTTATATTACCTCTTTATTTTTTTTAATTTAGGGCTTTTGGAGAAAAGTCCAGTCCTCCCACTTTGCCAGATGCAGAGAGTGAAAGGCCAGATGTGAATGGTAAAGAATGTGCGACTGATGAGCAAGAAGAAGGTGAAGAGGAGAATCCGGAGGAGAAAGGTGAGCACACTTCAGTGCAGGAGCAGCAAACAAGCGAGCTGGTCAGAGACCAAGCACATCCAGCTCTGACACACCAGGAAGAAGGGGAATTTGAAGACGCCAAGGAGGAAGGGGAGCAGGTCCAGGATGATGAGGAGTCACCACAAGGTACAAAATTGAGGCCGTCTTCACACAAACAGGAGTGTAGGATCAGTGAACATTCTGGACACACTTGAATTCAGTATATTAATATATTTATTAATATATTAAAATATTAGAGCAGCAAAGATTAATTGACAACTAATGATTTAGCAAATTAATCCGTAATCATTCTTGTTAGTCGATTATTTGTTTAGAGACCTTTCTCTTAAAATGGCTCAAATCCATGTAATTCTTTCAACACATACTTAATATCAGTATTGTACCTGAACACGTTCATAGAACAGTAGTTCATGAACTAGCTCATATTTTGTGAGAACATGAACTGAACTTTGTTCATTTCTGCCTGATGAATGTGATTGAAAATGTGCTGGCTGTTTTCGAAGGGAGAACATGCAAATTCCACACAGGCGGGGCCGGGATTAAACCCTGGACCGCAGAACTGTGAGATCAATGGTTTACATCTGCGCCACCATGCTCCTCTTTAAAATTGTCTGTCTCAGTCTGTGCAGTGTCAATAAATTATGATTGTGGTATTAGGTAACAACTACATACTCGGGTATAACAACTCAGCAAGTTATTTTAAGGTCTTGAGATTCCATCCCTAATCACACCCGCATCTTCATATCTGCGGACATTTTTCAAATGTGAGTGACTGCTCTAGCCTGGTCGAGTTAATCACGGGACCGTATCCCGTTAAAGCATGCATTTTACTTCCCGAAGAGGAGACTGAAGGGAGAAACCCCAAGAAACAAACAAGAACTGAAAGAGGCTGCAGTAAAGGCCTGGAAAAGCATTTATAATGAAGAATAAAAAATCAGAGGGCTGCAGGCTTGATGCAGTTATTGTAAGTAAGAGTTATGCCTTCATATATGAAATGTTCTTTACTTGAAGTTAATTTAATAGTCTGTTCCAATAGTTTTGCTCACTTGAAAAGTGGGTTGCTTCAAACAAAAGGTGCTCTGTCCTGACTTATTTAATACATCTAGATGAATATACCATGAAATAAAAGCTGGAATTCTGAACATCTGTCTATTCATTTTTTAATCCAAATGTCTTTAGCATACAATAAAAATAAAGGAATTTACCTTGCTGTTCCAATACTTTTGGAGGGGTCTGTAACTTGTATCTGTATCACCAACCATTGCCATTGTAGTTACTGCTGCCAAGCAATGTGTTTGTAAAACTACCCCATTAGATGTGCAATACTGGATAACCTTAGTCTTGGATCTTCTGTACTATGTACAGTACATATTGAATAAGATTTTAAAATATGCACTAGATTAAACACTGTGGTCTTTGCCACAGCCACTCTTCTTTTACCATGTGTGAGCTTCACATGAGACAGTAAGCATGATTCAATTCAAATTCAGAAATTCACTAATAGGTTGCAGGGCATGCTGTGACGCATGCAGAGCTATTTAATAACCACATGATTGTGTTTTCTCGATGAAACTAGATAATGGTAGTGATGTGGTGAAGGAGGAAATAATGTGACCTTGTTCTTATTTTTTTTTCTTCTCTCCACAGAGGTCATGGACGCTCTACTTTGGCAATGTTTCCTCTTGGCTCTCAAAAGCAAGGTGAAGAAATCAGAGCTCCCCCTGCTGACAAGCACTTTTCTCCGGAACCACATGTTTTCCTGCTGGTACAGAGTCAGTCATTAGTCACAAAGCGTTCAGGAAGAATTCTGTTACTCACCCAACACATTCCGCCTTTTTCCAGCCCAAGCGGAAAGCAACTCGATATTAAAAAGTCTAGCTATAAAAAGGTATGGCCAAATGTTTCAGCTTTCACATTTATTTTATAACTCAATTTGAATTCCACAAACATTTATTTGAACTTTCTATATTCAAACAGCTCTCCAAGTTCCTGCAGGTCATGCAGAAGCAGCATAGCATTATTCGTGTGAAAGAACTGACGAAGGGTGTGGAGAGTATTGTGGAGGTGGACTGGGAAAGCCCAGAGTGAGCTTCCCATTTACCTACACCGACTCTACATTGAGGCTGAAAAACAACACTTTCACGTGTTCTCTCTATTTGTGTTAACTTACAGACTACACTTCTCTGTTCCAAAAGCGACAGATGTGGCAATACCACTCGGAGAAACACTGTATCATCCTCCTGAAATCACCACTTTATACTCGGTGTCAGTCCGACTGGAGCCTCTTTTTCAGGATGCAAACAAAAGGTGCGTGTCATTTTCCTCCCTAAAGGAAAGCAGTGGCCCCTATTCTCAAATGCTTATATTTTTGCAGTTGCCCCACTTTAAGATCATCATAAAAATGTACCTATCAGACAAATATAAGGCAAGTGAACATAAAATGCTATCTTTAAATCGTGTTTCATTTTTTCAAAGTTACTGTGTCCTGTGTGAAAAGGTAATGGTCCCCTGAACCTAACTGGTTTAACCATCCTCAGCAGCGATTGACATCAAGCGTTTTCTATTGCTGGCATCTCTGTGGAGATATTTTGGCCTGTTCTTCTTCGGATAGTTTTCAAGTATGAACAGCCTTTTTAACATTATGGCACTCCATTTCAAAGTGAGGAAACTATGGATAAATATAAGAATTTGAGAAAGGGGCCAATACTTTTTACAGCACTGTAATTCTTATTGTTAACTCATCTTTATGAGCTCAGAAAGTTTATGAGGAATCAAGCATCCACGTGTTTCGTATTTCCTTGAATCAGGCTCTGTGACCTGGGCTGTGCTGCGGCAGACCTTCACCTCCAACCAACTTTTTAAGGGGGGGTGGGATAAATTTACCATGGTAAACTCGACTTTATTCAGAATGTGTAAGAATGTCTCTTGAAATGGATCCTGTTTTATTGATTTACTTTTCCCTGCTGAAAAAATCAATATGTGATGAGGTGCAGGAACAGGAAACATGAAATGTGTGTGTTGCTGGGCATCCAATTTGCACAGTAATTTGTAAATCATTAGGTTACTTGGAAGATTAAGTCATTTGCCGTAAAATAAATCCTCTTAATTATCTCCAGGGTCTCATGACTGTTATTTTGCCAGTCTGCAAAATATGTCAACTGGAGAATTAGATGTATTTACAGTGCCTTGTGAAAGTATCCGGCCCCCTTGAACTTTTCAACCTCTCGCCATATTTCAGGCTTCAAACGTAAAGATTTTTTTTTGTCAAGAATCAACAACAAATGGGACACATTTGTGAAGTGGAATGAAATTTATTGGATGTTTTGTATTTTGTTAACAAATCAAAAAACTGATAAGTGGGGTGTGCAATATTATTCCGCCCCTTTACTTTCAGCGCAGCAAACTCACTCCAGAAGTTGCGTGAGGATATCTGAATGATCCAATGTTGACTGATGATGATAAATAGAATCCACCTGTGTGGAAACAAGTCTCCGTATAAATGGACCTGCTCTGTGATGGTCTCAGGGTTCTGTTTAAAGTGCAGAGAGCAACATAAAGACCAAGGAACACACCAGGCAGGTCCCAAATACTGTTGTAGTGAAGTTTAAAGATGGATTTGGATACAAAAAGATTTCCCAAGCTTTTAACATCTCAAGGAGCACTGTGCAAGCAATCATATTGAAACAGAAGGAGTATCAGACCACTGCAAATCTACTAAGACCCGGCCGTCCCTCAAACTTTCACCTCTAACAAGGAGAAGACTGATCAGAGATGCAGCCACGAGGCACATGATCACTCTGAATGAACTGCAGAGATCTACAGCTGAGGTGGGAGAGTCTGTCCACAGGACAACAATCTGTCGTACACTGCACAAATCTGGCCTTTATGGAAGAGTGGCACGAAGAAAGCCATGTCTCAAAGATATCCACAAAAAGTCTCGTTTAAAGTTTACCACAAGCCACCAGGGAGATACACCAAAACGTGAATGAAGGTACTCTGGTCAGATGAAACCTAAATCAAACTTTTTGGCCACAATGCAAAATGATATGTTTGGTGTAAAACCAACACAGCTCATCACCTGAGACTGGGACAGAGATTTATCTTCCAACATGACAATGATCCAAAACATAAAGCCAACTATACAATGGAATGGTTCACAAATAAACGTATCCAGGTGTAACAATGGCCGAGTCAAAGTCCAGACCAGAATCCCATCGAGACTCTGTGGGCAAAGCTGAAGACTGGCGTTCACAAACGCTCTCCAGCCAACCTCACTGAGCTCGAGCTGTTTTGCAAGGAAGAATGGGCAAGAATTTCAGTCTCTCAATGTGCAAAACTGATAGAGGCATACCCCAAGCGACTTGTAGCTGTAATTGCAGCAAAAAGTGACGGTACAAGGGAGCCAAATAATATTGCACGCCCCACCTTTCAGGTTTTTATTTGTTAATAAAGTTTAAAATATCCAATAAATTTCGTTCCACTTAACGATTGTGTCCCACTTGTTGATTCTTCACAAAAATTTCTAATTTTATATCTTTATGTTTGAAGCCTAACGTGGCGAAAGGTGGCAAAGTTCAAGGGGGCCGAATACTTTCACAAGGCACTGTATATACATGCCCCGTTTGTCCTACAATGGTCACTGGTCTTGCTATAATTTCAACTTTGCAAGTAATTGGTTGGAGCTGCTTTTAACTTTCACATTTTGGTTCTTCATGGTACATATTGGTGAAAAAAGGTCTGAGGTTTTGGACCATGTTTACATTGTACAAAGCTGAATTCCAATTCAGTTGAGACATTTTGTAAAAGGTACAGTAAAAACAGAATAAAACCCTGTTTTCAATTGAATATAGATAAGATATTTAATATTTAAACTTACCATTGTTTGTTTTTGTAAATATTCACTGTTTGAATTTGATGCACTTTCCAAAAATGCTGGGACAGATGCATATTGACCACTGTGTTACATCACCATACCTTTTAACAACAACAGCCATTTGGCAAGTGAGGACACTAATTTTTGAAGATTTCACTTGGATGGTTTCTCAAAAACTGATATGCACCTTTCAACATTAATGGTGCATTAACACACCCACATACGATCACAGATTCTGGCTTTTGAACCTTCAGCTGATCACAGTCCAAATGTTCATTTCACTCTTTGGCCCAAATTTCCCCAAAAATTTGAAATGTGGACTCTTCAGACCACAACAAACTCATCATCAGTTGGAACATTAAATATCTAAATATGCAAATTTTTATTTGCATTTTACACAACAGTGGGACACATTCCACTGCAATATCATTGGCCCCTGGGTTGTGGGGAGGGCGGTTTATGGAAATCTAACGAGATGACAATCCCGAATGTATCATATTTGTATGAAATAAAAAAGAAAAGAAGTTTGTTATGGTTGGGTTTAGGGCGAGGGATGGTCTTGAAGGTAGTTTAGGATGGGTTAAGGGTAGGATTAGGATGCGTTAGGGTGAGTGGGAAACATTGTTAAATGTTAACGTCGCAACACTTACAGTGTAAATCACATATTATAATTCTTTTCCCCTCTGCAAGCAATAGTGCATGTTCTGCAGCCAATCCATCCGATACAGCAGCCAATCTTATGCTAAGTTCCCACGGGACATGTTTTGGGCATTTCATGTTGTGTGGTTACATCAAACGTAAATGCCGTTTGCGCAAAACCCAAGATCCAAGATGGAGACCGAGGATGATGTAGTGCAACTAAATTCATTCGCTATCACATCATTAGCATATTAGGATTTGGCCTTTAGTGTCTTCATCTGTCATGTCGACACAATACTTAATTACTTATTATACTAGTTATGTGGACTACATGATTAATCATTCAGGTGTGAACATGGGTGTCAAAAAGAGGATTTTTGCATGGTCTATTCATTCAACTGAAGTAGTTTATAATTTGGGACTGATTTTCATTCGTGCCCCCTTAGGAAAGGTGTGACATTGCAGCCTGCTGAGGTGAGAAGCATCGTGACTGAGTATGTAAAAAAGAATGATCTGGTAGATGGAAACAACAAGAAGTAAGTACATTTAAGAATTCTGAAAATAAACACTGTATTCTTGGAAATAAATTTTTTAAAAACATTTAATTTTTGCACATCACACACAAATGTTACAAATCATCAATTCAATTTTAATATCATTAAGACCACTCAAGGAAATACAAAAAGCAGTTTTCAAATGAAATTCTATCTATTGAGGCACCCAAAAAAAAAAAAAAATTCAAACCTCTCTGACCCTCTGTGAAAAGGTAATTGCCCCCTGAACTGAAATCAAGTGTTTGCAATAATACGTGATGAGTCCTTCACATCAGTCTTGAGGAATTGTGTCCCACTCTTCTTTGCATAATTGTTTCAACTCCATCATTTTGGAGGGTTTCTAGCATGAGCTGCCGGTTCAAGGTCACACCACAGCATCTCAATTTGATTTAAATCTGGACTTTGACTAGGCCACTTCAAAACAGTATTTATTGAGCCATTCAGAGTTGGAATTTCTAGTTTTTTTCTGATCATTGTCTTGCTGCATGATCCAAGAGCAGTTGCGTTTGAGGGCACAAACTGATGCCCAGACTGTCTCCTTAAGGATTTTCTTGTATACATTAGAATTCATTGTTCCATTCATCTCAGCAAGTTGTTCTGGTCCTGAGGCACCAAAGCAGTCACAGACTATCACACACTGCCACCCCCATGCTTCACTGTTGGAATAATGTTCTTTTTATCAAATGCTGTGCCATTTTTATGCCAGATAAAATGGGTCGCACACCTTCCAAAAAGTTACATTTTTGACTCGTGTTTTTCCAAAGGTCTTGAGGATCATCCAGATGTTTTTTGGCAAATGTGACTTGAGCCTTTGTATTATTTGCTGGCAGCAAGGGTTTTCGTGTGGGAACTCTCCCATGGATGACATTTTTGTCTTACTTATGGTAAAGTCATGAATACCCAGTTTTCTCCATTTGTGGATAATGGTTCTGACAGTGGTTCCCTGGAGCCCCAAAGCCAAGGAAATTGCTTTTGACCTTTTCCAGACTGATGGATTTCAATCACTTTTTTCTCATTTCTTCTTGAATTGCTTTATAATTGTTGTATGATGGATTGGTTCTTGAGATCTTGCAGCCTACTTCATGTTCTCTGACAGATTCCATTTAAGTGATTTCTTGATTCAAAAAGTATGGTGGTAATGAGATTTGGGTGTGGCTTGTGAAATTGAACTCACTTTTCCCAAATTTGTGGTTAGTCACAATTACTTTGGTATATGCAATTACATTTTTACAAAGGCTCAGATTTCAAACTTGTGTGTGTGATAGATATAAAAAAAAAACTGGAGGTGGTCAATACATTTTCATGGCACTGTACAGTACTGATCAGCAGACAAGAGACAAAACTCTGTTACAACCAGACAATAATAAACATCTGAAGAATAGAACAATAATAAGGGCACTGCTTGCTTCAGGATTTGATATGGTGCCATGGTGAAAGGCCAACAGCATTCACTCTCAGGGGGGCATGTGATGTTGATCAGATAAAAATCTGAAATGTGACTTGGAATCTGAGGAGGCCTCTCTGTTCTTTTTTAGGTCTAAAAATCTCTTCTGTATCTTTTCATGTGCCACATAAATTGATGATAAGTGGTAGAAGAGATTAAACAGATTTGACCATGAGAGCCTAAAGAGGCAGCATGTGTCCTGCCATCCAGTTGAATGAATGATCAAGTGCAAAGAAGAAAGTCATTTTGTGTTTGTTTTTCCCAACTAGTTATGTGAGAATCAACCCAACATTGTGTGACTGTTTGCTTGAGAAAGCAGAGTACCAGGACATACAGACACTCAATTGGGATGACCTTTTCACCAGGTAACATCCTGTATTTTCTGTTGCCACGATATGAACCAACACTTAATAAACAATCTTACCTTCATTTGTAGTACACGATACATTTTTGTGGGTTTGGTCCTAAAGCATTTGGACATTGATAGTTTTTATAACTTTTTCATACACCACTACAATGGCTTTAGAACAAAACAACCGCGTTGACATTTAACTACAGATTTATAGCTTTAACATAAAATATTTCAAACGTAAAAAGCAAAAGTATGTTTTTTTTTTGGGGGGGGGCAGTATCTCCATTTTTAAAGCCTCAGACAGTTGCCACACAAGAGGTTGATAGGCCAGGTATAACCCTTTACCTTCCATCCAACCATTCTCTGAGCCGCTTTTGCTTACAAGGATCGCGGGAGTACTGGAGCAACAGCTACCTTCGGCCAGGAGGTGGGGTACACCTTGAACTTATCTCCAGGCAACCGCATGGCACATATAAACAAACGACCATTTGCACTCACAAACAGACATGCCAACTTCGATTATGTTTGAGAATTGAAGCCATGACGGGTTGCACAGGTGCACCGTAGCGCCACGGGACCCGCCGGCCGCTTCTACACAAAGCACGAATGAGGATACAGAACACAGTGCGCATTCACATGCTGTAAAAAAAAAAATGGTACACACAAAAAAATTGTGTAATAGCGAGGCTGCGTAAAATGAACCGCGTTGTAGCGAGGGTATGAACCTTGACATGGAGTTTATTGATTCACCTCCAGCTTATCGCACTGAGCTTGGATGCACTTGTTCAGCAGCAGGGTTTGGGGCCTCCGCCGGTCACCCCCGCGACATTTTAGCGCACCCGCACGATGCGTCAGGGCTTCACTTCTCAAACATAATGAAGTTGGCATATCTGTTTATCAGAATATTCTCACACAGAAGAAAAAAAGAGCACCTACCATGACCCACAGCTGTGTTTTTTACTCACAAAACACCTGCACCCACGACACTGCAGCAAAGCTGGGCCAAACAGCCAGATGAACTGTAACATACGCCTGAGTCGCTATTTATTTCTTGTCCAACCTCGTAGATCATTAAAATTAGTTTTTTTTAATGATCTGGAAGCCCAAATTATGTAAAAATAAGTACTTGAATTTGTTTAAATTGTGGGCTCTGTATCAGTGACAGTTTATTATTATTTATAAAATTATGGAACTAAATAAACTTTTCCACTATATTTACATTTTTAAGTAAAGTTGCAATAAACTGATGTCTTGAGTTTTCCACACATAATAAAAGAACTTGGGAAAAATCATAATGCAATTGCTTTTTCATAAGCAAAACAAAAATCATCACAATTTGACTGATTATAAAACTTTCAGGCATTGTTATGCAGTAAATAACAAGCTGACCCAGATAGACTTTCTGTTGCCACATGCCAACACTACTGTGGGAATCACGATGATACAGTCAGGAATATAACCCAATGCTCAGATACGAAGAGGACCACAGAACTGACCCATATTCATTCTCTGCTTTCTTTTGGGAGGAATTTGTGTCACAGTCCCCATCACATTAACAGTCACCACATTTTAGCTCACTTCTTGATTCTCTCGCGTGTGGCAACCGTACTGATATCACTACGGCTCTCCCGCACATAGCTTGCCATTATACTTGAGCGCAACGCACGCGCGCAACTTTGAAAAGGTGCTACAGTTTTTCTCCAAGTCAGAGATGAAGCTCAGGCTGGTGATTGCTGGGACACCACAAAGTGGAGTGTCCACAGAACTTTTTGGTCATTTCTGTTTATACTTTTACAGTCTTCATGGTGGACCTGGATCTCCATCTAAGGGTGGTGCATGAAGGGAGGTATAGTCTGACTCACCAATGTGGGGGAGGGGTTTGGTTCTGTAGCCATGCTTAATGTTGGAGTACATGTGGTCCAAGGTGTTTCTAACTCTTGTTGGACATTTGATGTGCTGGTAGAACATGGGGAGTGAGTCTTTAGATTGGTCTTCTTAAAGTCCCCGATTATAATGTGAATGCCTTCTGGGTGTTCTTGCTGCTGTTCATTGATGATGTTCAGCAATAGAGAGAGCAGAGTGTTAGCATTAGCATGTGGTGGAATGTAAACAGCGTTGATGATGCTGATGATGATTATACAGTTAGCTCCCTGCTCGCCATTTAACGGACATATACTGATTGGCAGTAGAACAGTCTGTCTCAATAATCCCTCTGTTTTTGCAACAGTCATCATGCACGTACACACAGAGCCCACCACCTCTGCTTTATTTAAGTTCTCAATCCGATCCCAGCAGTGCAGAGTGCGAGGTGGTAACTGCACATTAATATTGTGAATGTTCACGTGAAGCCAGGTCTGTTATGATCTCGATGCAGGAGTCATGAACACAGCAATTATCCACAAGTTGTAATACCACATCATCCATTTCTTTTATGATGGATCTGGCATTGGTGAGAATATGGCTTGGAAAAGGTTGCCTGTGTGGATTCTTCTTTAGCGCTGGCAGGAATCCAGACCAATGGCCTGGCTTTTGCTTTCTTTCCCTGCTCCTCTTTCACCACTTTGTCAGCCGGACAACAATCCACGTCAAGCCCGGCTGTCTCACTGTCTTGTCTGGAATGTTATGTTTCTGATGAATGTCGCTCGAAACTTATTTTGTCTGTATCCAGAGTCTAAATGTTCGTGGGAGATGTACCAACATAGAGCCAAGGGGTAAAGTGGCCAGAAAAATAAAGACAAAATACAAGTAAAAGCACTGATAAGGAAAGCCATAAGCCGCTTCCTCCGCGCGGGCCGCCATCGTTTGCCACAGAGGCGTCCCCACTGCTTGCCTGGACTATCTGCTTCAACAAATGGACCTAAATGATGAGATTATATGTTTAATTATGCTGCAAAATTGATCGAGAAGGTGGCGACCTTGGTACGATATAAAGCCATGCAGCAACATTTTGGGACGTGAGTGCTACAGGCGTGATGCAATGCGTGCGTTTTCAGACGCACAACTGTGGGGATATAAAGTGACTTGAGGGGAGAAGTCATAACTAAGTTAAATTTCTCTAGCCCCACCCAGGCCTGATATGGCCACACATTTTGAATCAAGAAATCACTTAAATAGGACCTGCCTGACCAAGTGTAGATGCTCCAACCAGTTGGTCACCATCCCACCATAATAATACTATGTTCAAAATGGTGTTTTAATTTGAAATTTGGATAAGTGTTTCATAGTCCGATCTCATTTTAGGTCAAATTAAAAATATTTCATTATCTTACCATGTTCTGGAAAGAAAAGTAAAACCTGCTACTGAAAATAACCAAGCAGTGCTGGGGGAACTCCACCCTATGGCGTTCCAGCCCAATATAAGCTGTAGCGACACGCCTGACTTGGAGAAGAACGGGAGAATACTTTCAAACTGTATGCGTGAGTTGCGGTTCAGTAGAGAGGCAAACTGTGAGGGATAGCCACAGTGACGTCAGCGCACGTGTGAGTATAAAGAGGCCTTATAAGTCCTGGTTGAGTTGTTTTTTTTTTTTTTTTTTTTTTTTTTTTTTAATCTGATACAGACCCTACACGTAAAGAAATCTGTCATTTAACTGTTTTGGTCATATTGTGTGTTCTGTGCTTTTATAATATCAACACAGAACCCCACACTTACAAAGATTGTGCTCCACCGCCTATCTGGAGCTCTTGCGTGATCACACATGCGCTCACAAATTCAAAAAACTCCACTTCCAGCTTTGCTCTGATATTTGCCAAAGGTTACAGGACCCGGGAGGCTTATAAAATTGCATTGTCCTCAAAAAACTAATTGCTTTGGAAAATTGTCTGGGAAAGTCACTTTTATTAAAAAAAAAAAAAAAAAAAAAAAAACACACATTGGGTAGGACTTGCTCGTTTTTCTTTATGGTCAATTTTTGGGGGGGTTTTCAGTGTCCTTCCTGATTGGTTATATTTGTCATGTCACAATTCACATCATCATGGTTGGAGAAGGTGGTTCTTCCCTTTTTGTCAGAAATATTGAAAAAATTAATAATTTAAAATTGTCGGCCTAACCTCTTTCGCACCCTAAAATCGGGACAAATCCACTCTTAACACACATCAAACGGAAGGACAATGTTATAGGATAATCTTGTAAGACTTAACATTTTCTGCCGTTTGATGTGGTTTATTGATAAAGGGCAGAATTTTTGTTTTTGTGTGTACTAGCCCTACAACAAACTTCAAATTCAGTTTCCTATTGGGTGAGCCAAGAAAATAAAAGACCATTTAACACTAACAGGTCCTTGCAAAAGCTAAAGAGATTAAATACAATAAATCAAAAATTGTGTCTTTACAAATGAAGTTTTTCTCAGTTTTGATAGCGCAGATGAAACATTGACCTCTCATTCTTACAGGACATTGAGAAGAATGCAGGAGTGCTATCAAATAGTGTTTCCTGGACAATCACCCCAAATAAAGAAGGGACATATTGAGCCCATAGATGTCTCAGTGGCTTACCGAGGCTCCAATAAGAAGGTAACCATCATCCATGAGATTTTAACTCATCAACTGTACATCATTTGGACAGACGTAAAACTATCAGAATTTGATAGCTTAGGGTTCGCAATTTTTCCTCAACATAATCTTCATTCCCTTGCCTACGGCTCAATAAGTGACACTAGAGCAGCATTGAAAAATGGTCACCTGGCAAGAGGTTTTCTTGTCCCCGACTGTATTTTAGCGCTAGTTTGAGAAGCTTTATGATCTTCACAGTGCTTCAATGTGAAGTAGAAATTTCTCAAGACAGGATCTGCTCCTGACAAATCACAAAGAGAAGAGCCTGCTACTACCATCATGAAAACACTGAACTTCTGGAGCATGCAGTCGTTCAAAACCAAACACTTCAATTTGGAGTCTATTATGCTCACCAAGCTGAGGTCGATAATGGTAAAGCTTTATCACTCTCAAAAGCATTCACTGAATCAAACTTTTTTTCATCCTGAGCTCCAATGCATTCCTAAAGATAGACTTTCCCTGGCTTTCTTCAACGCCTGCTCGAAAGGTTCTGTTTTTTTGTTTTTGTTTCCAGAAGTAGTCGTTGCAGGCCTTCAGCTGTGTGGTCTTTCAAAAACAGATCCTGTTTTGAAAAACTTGCCTTTTGTACTGTAAATACTACTACATGTTGGAGAAGTGTAATGGGCATAAACTTCTAAAAATTTTGCTGAACTCCGGTCGAGGACAAAAAAAAATGTCTTGCGAGTCAGCAAACCTCTTTTTTTTTGTCTTGAAGCTCGTTTTCTGTTGTATTGGCCGCTGCATCTTGAAACTGTTGTCAGTAACTTGAAGTGAATTAAAGTAGATCCAGTTTTTGTCTGAAAATAGTCTTTTCCAGTGTGTACCCCTAGAAATTAAGTTTGACAACCGTGGAGACACTGTTCTCAGCTGTCATGTTAAGTTTTAAAACTGAACAAGTTTCCAAGTTGATTTTGCTATTCTACCTCTGATGGTTTCCATCTGCTACATTAAGGTAACTGTAATAAAGAACCTGGAAGTATATGCTTTGGATCCTTCTGCTGTTGCCACTGCATTGCAGCACAGAGTTCAAGCCAGTTCAGTCCTGCAACCAATTCCCGGGGCCAAAGACAGGGTCCTGGTCCAAATTCAAGGCAATCAGATTCAACAAATTGGACATTTGCTGCTAGGTTTGGACCAATCTTTGTTACATTTATAGCTTAGGAAATGGATTTGTTCATGTATGTAAACGTCTTCTCTAATCTTTCATTTCAGATCATTATCGAGTTCCTCGCAAGTACATCCAAGGGTTAGACAAAGTTGCTAAAGGTAGAAAGAAGAAGTAGGATTTTAATGTTACACTGGGTATTCTGCCTGCATAGTTTACACAGCTGCTCTACTGTTTAACAGCATTCCTGTGGGCCTTTTGTCTAAAATATGATCATCTTGTGACACCAGATAAATGAAACATCTCTGCATTGAATTCTGTTTTTAGAATACTGTACATTTGCTGATGGTATCTTGTGATAGCTGGCACACGTTGCTGCTGCAGGGGAATTAGATTTGTTGTGACATCAGCTGTACGCAAATATTTAGACCAGGCGCGCTCCATGCGTCGATCGTGTGACTACTTAAAAAAAAAACATCAGCCTATCACCTGCTTTTGATGTTCAGCGCTTTGACTTTAAAGCAGCTGAGAAGTTAACAAGTGATCCCGCATGGCTTTCAGGAATTCATTAATACCCAATTTGATAACATAGAGCTTTTCAGAGAAACCTTAATGATATCAGTGTTTCCTTAATGTGAAGTCATCGCCGTATAAAACGAAAATTTTGGCATTGCAGAATGTGCTCTGCATTTATCTTATCAGCCAGTTAGATGGTGGCGCGTAGAGGAAATGAAGGGAAAGTAAGGTTGAGAAATGATGATCACCATACCGCTACTCCTGGACACCAAATAGACCGATTGGACATCTTGGCCCTGTGGTAATTGTTAAACCATTTATTACATTGTGCAGGGTTTATACAACCCTCTTTTTTTTATAAAAGATGTACTTGAATTTAGTGAGATATCACTGAATTTCATCATTTCAAAATGATTATTTCTTTGAGGTCTTGTTGTCACAAATTATCCAAATTTACTAAAAACACACAGAATTGAAATATAGAAAGGTGCAATGCCTTGGGAACTTATTTCAGCATCGACTCGTTTTGACTTCTGTTTTCTACAATTGTTTGTGAGTGTATGTTTTTAAGAAAAAAAATAAATGCTGAAACAGCAAATGTGAAAATACAGATTTCTTGAGAATCATTAATATAAGCATGAAAATGGCTCTTCCATTTCTTCAAAAAGGACGAACGGAGGCGAATGGTCAGTCACATCTGCCAATCTGATCAACAAGTCGAAGAGGATGTCTGTTTGAAGTCTACCAGGTGGAGAGTGAAAGCTTCCTCTCCATGGAGAAAATTCCTGGTTTCTGTTTCTACGTTGAGAAATACTCTTTTGTCCTGAAATAAATGAAGTTTGTAGTAATAGCTAACTAAAGAGATATCAATTTTAAATACATTTATGTTCGGATACAGTTTTTAAAGGATATTGCAATACTGTATTTTCAGTCAGAAAGAAATAAGCTAGTAAATAAAACAAAGAGAAACATGAAACTACAAGTGCAGGATGCACTGTGGATTTTAAAATACTGTGTAAAATATAAAATACATTCTAGTGTTTGTCCAAATGTCACAAAAACTAAACAAGCCCAGTCTATTCAGATGAGCTCTCATGACCGACCATTTGTCTTTTACTTTTCAGTTTATTTTCTTTTTTTTTTAAGAGATGATATCATTGTGAAGAGGTGTGGCACAAGTGACTAATTATGGTGCAGATTGAATATATTGATGTATTATTAGTTTGCAATGCAGGGCATTTTTCTTCATACATTGCTTAATTTTAAGCACATGTTTGTTTCAAATTAGAAATGTTCAACCATGGCCATATTTGTGTTTGGGAGGAATGTTCCCCCCCCCCCCCCCGAGCTCCCACCCCCCCTTGATGTGTAATACCTTTCTGGTTCCAGGCTTGTATACCACAAACGGCTCATTGTATTGTTCTTAAAACAACGGGTTTTAATAGAATCAAAGTTGTTCAGACTTGCTGCATTTCGATGTGTCCCGCTGCTCAAAGGAATGTAGAACCATGGTTTGTCATCACCCTTTAAGGTCCCTCAAATCTGCAAGCCTATTTTCATTTTTTCTTATTCTGTTTTCGTTTAGCAAATTTGATTACTAAAACATGGGAAACCCCACACTCGACTAGAGGTGGCAAAAGTACAATCTGTTCTGGTGCAGAAGCTGATTCTATTCCTTCTTTGGATTCTGGCAAATTGGATTTGACAGAACAGGTCTGGAGGTAATCAGCATTGGGGTAACACCAGGTTATTGCGCTCCCCCCTCATTGTGCAATGCGGTACACATTATATGAACGAGACCGTCAACCTGAATGCTCCCGTTAGTCACAGTGTGGGCGCACAAAGAAAGAAGCAAACAACCATTCACACCGATTGACAATAATACACACCAATCCACAAAGATGTGACAATAATTAGAGTCAAAGATAAAACTGAAATAAGGGAGAAACGGTCTGTTTTAAACTTGCATGTATTTTCATGAACGAACTAGAGAGATGTCCTGAACCATCTTTTTACCTTCCAATCTGATACTGGCATTGCAGCTCTGAATTTGGGCCGTCTGATCCAATATCATACATATTTTGTAGAATGGGGCACTAGAAAAGTCTTGCTGAAGTTATCTTACTCAGAGGAGAAAAACAGAACCATTTATTATTAGACAAAGGGTTACGTAAAATAGCTTTAAAAATAACTTACTACCATTGAATAAAATGAAATAGATAAAAGTAAAAAATATAGATTTAAATTGTAACACTGGTTCATTTAACCATATTCTAATTTGACTAGATTACAAAATGAATTATAAAACCATAAAAGATAAACCCAGTAAATAAATACAAATTCTACTTTTAACATGCAAGTATCGCATTCACTTGGGTTGAAAAAGAAAATCCTGTATTTCAGAATAATTTTTTTGTAGGGTTTTTTAAAAATATATTTTCTTCAGTTTTTCTAGCTAACTATTTTTCACAATTTTTCTGTCTTTTTTGTCATGGATTTTTTTCCCCCTATTTTTCCCCTTTTTTCTGTTTTTTTTTACTAATATTTTCCCGTTATCGCGACGCATCAAACTCACCCCACAACCTGTGAACAGCAAGTGACTCTTTGCCAACGCAATAATGGCGAATTACTGCTCACACACCTTCAACTTGCCCATCCAGAATTTCATCAATATATTGGTCAATCTCCTGATCGTTTCTTGAGTCATTTCAAAATCATCTTGTATCCATGGAGCATGCCATAGCTGTCCAACTGATTCTGGACAAACTTTGTTGTATTGAGCAGAACTGAATGGGCTTTCCTGCTGAACACACGCAAAGTAATAACAATATCATATATCATGTGACTCAAAGGAGTATCTCCCAGTGTCTTAAACTCATATAAAAATAGAACTTGATCAATTTAAATAAGCCAGTCATGTTGCTGAGTACGGAGTCCGCAAAATGTCACTTAGAGTTCGAAAATTCTCATGTGTGTTTGATGTGTCCCGCAAAAAATTATCCCGAAAAAAACAAGTGGGAAATAATTTGGCAAAAATATTCATTAAAACGTGATAAAATACACGGAAAAAAGGGAAAAGAATACTCAGAAAAACAAGAGGAAAATGGTCATTAAAACAGGACAAAAAATAGAAAAGCAGAAAAATAATTTTCCAGAAAAACAGGAAAAAAATACTTTAAAAAAATAAATATTTGAAAAACTATGAAAGAATGCTGTGCGGCCTTCCGGAAAGAGGTGAGATGGGCTCTTGATGGACAGCAGAAGGCTCCCAGAAGACTGGACTACTACAGCCAAGGTGATCAGAGAGACAGGCGGGATAGTACTTCGTGTGTCTTCTGGTAGGAAAGGGGAGAAGGAGACCTGGTGGTGAATCCCCAAAATACAGGAAGTCATTCAAGGAAAGAGATTAGTGAAAAAGAAGTGAGACAGTGAGAGGACTGAGGAGAAGCGACAGGAATACATTGAGATGAGATGTAGGGCAAAGGTAGAGGTGGCAAAGGCTAAACAAGAGCCATATGAAGACATGTACACCAGGTTGGATATGAAAGAGGGAGAAAAGGATCTTTACAGATTGGCCAGACAAAGGGATAGAGATGGGAAGGATGTGCAGCAGGTTAGGGTGATTAAGGATAGAGATGGAAATGTGTTGACTGGTGCCAGTAGTGTGCTAGAGATGATGGAAAGAATACTTTGAGCCTATGACTATGATAGAGTACCAAGAGAGGAACTGTGGTACTACATGTGGAAGTCAGGTGTGGTGGGGATACTTGTTATTATAGTACAGGACATGTGTGAGGGCAGAAGAACAGTGGTGAGGTGTGTCGTAGGCATAACAGAAGAATTTAAGGTGAATGTGGTATTGCATCAAGGATCAACTCTGAGACCCTTCCTGTTCGCTGTGGTAATGGATAGACTGACAGATTATGTTGGACTGGAATTCCCTTGGACCATGATGTTCGCAGATGATATTGTGATATGTGGTGAAAGGAGGGAGCATGCAGAGGAACAATTAGAAAGATGGAGACATGCACTGGAAAGGAGAGGAATGAAGATTAGCCGAAGTAAAACAGAATATATGTGTGTGAATGAGAAAGATGGAGGGGGAAGAGTGAGGCTACAGGGAAAAGAGATCGCGAGGGTGGAGGACTTCAAATATGTGGGCTCAACAATCCAGAGCAATGGTCAGTGTGATAAGGAGGTGAAGAAACAGGTCCAAGCAGTTTAGAACAGCTGGCGGAAGGTGTCTGGTGTATGTGATGGAAGAGTCTCTGCTAGGATGAAGGGCAAAGTTTATAAAACAGTGGTGAGGCCAGCCACGATGTACGGATTACAGACGGTAGCACTGAAGAAACAACAGGAAGCACAACTGGACGTGACAGACATGAAGATGTTGAACTTTCTCGCATGACTCCTCTGTATCATCCAAATGGTCATTGGCAAACTTAAGACGGGTCTTGACATGTGCTGGTTAAAGCAGGGGAACCTTCCGTGCCATTCATGATTTCAAACCATGACGTCTTAGTGTATTACCAACAGTCACTTTGGAAACGGTGGTCCCAGCTCTTTTTAGGTCACTGACCAAGTCCAGTTGTGTAGTCCTGGGCTGATTCCTCAACTTTCTAAGGGTTAGGGTCATTGAGACCCCACGAGGTTATATGTTGCATAGGGTTCCACTCCGATTGCGATTGACCGTCATGTTTAGCTTCTTCCATTTTCTAATGATTGTTCCAACAGTGGATCTTTTTTCACCAAGCTGCTTGTGAATTTCTCCTTATCCCTTTCCAGCCGTGCGGAGTTGTAGAATTTTGTCTCAGGTGTCTTTGGACAGCTCTTTGGTCTTGGTCATGTTACAAGTTTGAGTTTTACAGATTGTATGAGGTGCACATGTGTCTTAATGCAGCTAACGACCTCACACAGGTGCATCTGATTCAGGATAATACATGGAGTGGAGGTGGACTTTTAAAGGCGGACTAAGAGGTCTTTGTCAGAATTGTAGCTGATAGGCAGGTGTTCCAATACTTATTTGCAGCTGTATCACAAAAATAAATCCTTAAAAATTATCATACATAGTGATTTCTGGATTTTTCTTTTTAGATTATCTCTCTCACTGTGGACACGCACCTATGATGAAAAATTTTAGACCTCTCCATGATTTCTAAGTGGAAGAACTTGCAATATTGAAGGGTGTTCAAATACTTATTTCCTTCACTGTATGTGCCTTAAGTTCAATGCTAGTTTCCACTAGCTCATCCGTTTGTTTGTATTTTAATTTGCTCTGTTAACTTCGAGCTTGCTAATTTTTGTGAGCAAAAACAAAGAAACGAAGACTGTGATGTATTTGAACATGCAATTCGTGCAATGACTTCATGTGAACTACAACTAGCGGTCGATAAACAACTTGAAGCAAGTAACCTTCACTCTTTGCTACTTTGTTATCACCTCAGCAACCCATTGTTGTGATTATGTGCGATCCCCATGCTGTCCCGCCACTGCTGGATAGAAGTTTTGGCGCGCCGTATGGAATGGACTGCTTGCGTAACACGGGTAAAATTGCTTTTGTATCCAGTATGATCCCAACCTGTTTCGTATTTATTATTTGCTGACGTTGGACCGATTTTCAATCTCCAAGATCAATCAAAAGTCCCCTGGTGCCCTCTTAAAGGGTTAATCTGTTAAGTGTGGGTATATGTCATGATCATTTGTGTATTATTTCAGCGGTGTAATGTATGTGAGTTGTGCAACGTCTCAACATTTATGGAGTGAAGGTTGTGATGCAATTGGTGGAAGACAACCTGCATGCAGAATTCTGAGTTTGTTCAACTGGGTTTTTATGACAAGTGAGTAGTGACACACAAGTAAATTTCGACAGTGTATGGATAAGCAACCTGCTTACAATAGCCAGACTGGATTAAGTAATACTTAAAGATGATATTTAGTCATCGGTAAGCCTTTTAAATAATGTTTGCTTGTTTTTTATGCTGTATATGATGCTCACTTAACATTTCTGTCTGCCCCCTCAAGTTTGCATTTCTAGAACAGCTGTGATTACAAACTCCTCTTTTATGTAAAGGAAGGACTGGAGTCCAAGAATGTTTTTTTTTTTTTTTTGCTGAAACAGATAGAAACTTTGATTGCTATACTCAGGACTTAAAGAATCAGTAGTATTCACCGAAAATGAATGCATATATTTTTTTTTTTCTTTTCAAAATAGCTTGTTTCTCAGGCTACTTATCCTTTACTCTTATTTTATAACCCCAGGAGACTTTGATAAATTGGTTATTTAGTTCTTTGGACACAATGGAGAGAAGCAGCTGAATGTAAGAGGATGATCATTTGTTCATTAAAGTTGCCGTGCTCCTGATTAACCTACCCACCCTCCCTCAACAGACACATACTTCAGAAATGTGAAATATGTCCCGTGAGAATCTAATGAGTGTGAAAATGAGAATGTAAGAAGCATTTATTTATTTATTTATTTATTTATTTTTACAGAAATGGGAGAAAGTCAAACATTAAGAGGTTCACACAATTCATACAATGAGAACCTGAAGGCTTCCTTGAAGCGCATCACTATCAATCACTGGATCTGATAGGATGCAGCACAAGATCATTCTTGGCATCCTCTGAGGCGGCTGTCCCGCTGTAACGCAAGGCATGTGGAAGAGGAACAGCATTGACGACAGCAGAGGAAAAAAGCAAACATTGTCTCTGGTTGCCTATTCCTGCATTCATCCAAGTCTCCTCGTTGTGAACGAATTGCCAGGATTGTACTGGAAAGCCAATTTCACACCCAGAAACAAATGTACAGTTGAGGTCAGTATCTGTCATCCAAGGTGAATCCAACAGGACAAAAATGTTACAGCCATCCAGTTTTGTTTAGTTATTTTCTGTTGTATTTTGCATTTGAGAGAGACTCGAGTTTTGAGTTACGAGCGTGGTCACGTAACTATCCATTTATCCATTTTTTTGCCGCTTATCCTCACGAGGGTCGCGGGGAGGGATGGGCCTATCCCAAGATGTCAATGGGCAGAAGCCAGGGTACACCCTGAACTGGTTGCCAGCCAATCGCAGGGCACATCGAGACAAACAGCCGCACTCACAATCACACCTGGGGGGAACTTAGAGTGTCCAATTAATTAATGTTACATGTTTTTGGGATGTGAGTGGAAACCGGAGTGCCCGGAGAAAACCCACGCAGGCATTTGGAAAGCATGCAAACTCCACACAGGCGGGCCTGGGATTAAACCAGGGACCTCAGAACTGTAAGGCCAACACTTTACCAGCTGAGCCACTAAAAACTGTACATTTTAAAGAAATTGATAAGCCATAAGAGAGAAGTAAAAAGCGTTTGGTTTCAAAGCTAAAAGTCCAGGAGTGTAGTCCTTCCTGCTTCAGACAAGGTGACGAGCCATCTTTATCTCCATCTACTGGCTGTCTTATGTCACAACAACAGTCGCGCCAGTTGAAAAACGTTTGACATCGAACCTGATCTAAACTTGCCTATCGTCAAGTAATTTAACTCCAAATCAAAAACAGGTTTAAAATCATTCATCTGTCTACCTATCTTTTCTTCAATCTCAACCCCTCCCCTTCCCGCACCCCCAAGTGTCAATGTCATCTTCGTGCAGATGTCATCAGCAAAGGTGACGTCATCATGCTGAGAGGATTTGGCTGCTAAAACAGGATTACACTATTTGACATTTTCCCTGATCGGAAATGCTAAACCACTTTGATTAAAGACCAGGAAAAATATATAAACTATTAAGACTATTTTTACAGACTATCGCTCCCCAGCTAAATGCAGAGAGGTTGCGTCAGGAAGGGCATCCGCAGTAAAACTGTGGCAAACAAGCATGCGTTCATCTAAGAAAACTTGTAAGTCGAGTCACTCTTACCTCAAGGTACCATTTTATTTAAAAAAAAATGTTGCCTTTTAGAAGCGATACATTAATTGCTCTGTTTTGATACAACATGAATTGTCAACATTGTACATGTTGAGGTTTTTGAGGGGACAGAACTGGCAATGTTGTTGTTGTAACCAGGCAATCGCATTGATAAGTGGACTTCTAGTTCCAGGAAGGCAGCCACTTCCTTCGGGCGTTTCCACAGGTCCATTACGGTCAGCGTAGTGGGAGCCGCTAAGCAGTTGAAGATGGTGCTGCGTGTCGTGAGAGCCCTGTCCGCATTTCGGGCAGAGGTTGATAGTATTGTCAACACGAGCCATACAGTCATTGAGCATGCGGCTTCGTCCGGAGCGGAGTTGCGGTAGTTTGGATTTTGTGGCCCGCGGAAGATCGATTTCGGTTTTGTCCACGTCGGGAGTAGGGTAGCCACCAAGGATGACTACGAGTTTGTACCCGGCCACCGCGTCTTCAACCGCCGTTCGATGGAGCCTATGTAGCCAGTCTTGGTAGGCTTACAGAGCTGGCAATAGAAGATACTAGTGCATTTTGCCTGAATGACCATTACCAAGGTCAAAGTGTAATAATGTGAGTGATATGAAAATCTGCCGCTGTGTCCAAAACATTCACCTCAGCTGCGCCCTTTCTGGTTGTAAAGATCAAGTCCAGATGTTGAAATTGACTCTCACCAGGTAAGGCAGTGCATTTTTCCTCTTTCCGACCATGAATTACTTCAATATTTTTTTGTATGGCTGACCATCATAAGAACATAGATTAATATTGTCATCTCTTGCAGATACATTTGTCCTGAACCCCACCCTCTGTTACTGGCTCCTAGATTTCTTCACTTGCAGACCGCTGCCTGCCAAGATTTGTAACGGAATTTTAGGTAGCATTACCACAACCATGGGGATACCACAAGGATGCGTCCTCAGACCCATCTTTCACGCACGTGCGTTGTTCACGCACGACTGTCACCTCCCGCAAAGGCAAAATCATCCTAAAGGAGCCTACAGGATGGAGGTTGCCAGTCTGCTGTCATTGTGTGGGAACAATAACCTCACCCCCAACACAGACAGCACAATGGAGATGACTGTAGGCTGCACCCAACTGGATTCCATGGGTACTGGCATAAATACCTGGAACACGCCATCAAGCACCACCTCGGCCAGGATCCCGAGGGTTGCCCCATTGAACCTCAGGGTAACACTTGTTGATGCAGGAATGTTTCAAGACTGTTATGTAATTATAGTCATTTAATTTGGGAGTGTTGCTGTTGTGTTGCTAAGCTTGAATGAAACATTGTCAGATCAGAGCAGACTTTCACTGCATGGTCTGTGTATTAAACCACTCCTGATTTAGTGCTTGCAGACTCAACATGAACCTCTGAAACTTAGACTTTGATTCCTTTGAGATGACCCCCACCATGTTGAAACTGAATATACCGGAATTTATTATTTTTTGTATTATTATTATGAAGCTGCATAACACTTGGCTGGATGGCCAGCATGTGTCAAATGCATGGTCAAACTTGAATAAGTCTTGACACTTCCATATTTATTATTTGTGAGACTGATGGCTCTTTGAGTATTTTCTTTTCCGGTGGGACTGATTACTGTGTATTGAGTTTTTCCAGTTGATTTGTATTTTTCTGAGAATTATAGTTTTATAAAACCTGCACATTTCACCCAAAGAGAGCCAATCCTCTCCGTTTCTTCAAAGAGCAATTCAAATGAATAAGTATTTATACTAATGGTCACATGATCAATTCGCCCAGCGTGGTAAACATTTTTTTCAAGTGTATTCCAATAAACAGCATGCAGAACTTGAGCGGATTATTTTCTTTGGGTGTCCTTCTTGGTGCTGAAATCATCACGGTTCTCATTTTGTAAACATAACCCCTCATCACCCATAAATCTTCCCTCCTGAGTGCTGCCAGTAATGAGGAACATAGCCCTGTTGATAGCAAAGCAGTTTTGTATGTGGCCGCCTCAAGACTCAGCCAGTCAGTTCTGGTTCATGGACGTCTTATTCGTACAAATTGCCAATGACTACGCAAGTCATTTTCATTTTTTTGGTTTAAATACATGTGGCTAACACATGTCCCTCACGCTCACGAGCTCTTTTTTCTTTTAAATCAAGTATATCCCGTCTGTATGTAATTTGCATGTTCTCCCTTTTCCTAAAAATATCAATATTTTTTAAAATTATTGTTGCATCTTTTTTTTTGTGGCCACAAACCCCCAACATACAACAAAATTATTATAATTTTTTTAAATCTTTAAAATATTTACAATTTTGTCCTACCTGACCTCACTGGTGCATGGGAGGGAGAGTATTAAGTTCCAACTGGACACAAATTTCAGTCCTTTAAATCTAAAGTTTGAACTCAAAGTTCCATCCATCCATTTTCTATACCATTTCTCCTCATGATGGTCACGGCGTGGCTGGTGCCCATCTCAACTAACTCTGGCCGAGAACCCCGAACTGGCCACCAGCCAGTCGCCAAGCACACATACACAAACAACCACTTACATTCAAACCTACAGGCATTTCATTTTTGGGGAGAAATGAAGGAATCCCATTTTTTCTTATCATTATCATTGTACTGGAATGTGTGTACATGTTTTCATCGTGACTGAATGATTCTGATGAAGACAGCAAAGACACTTTATAGTGGCAGTGACCCAAAAAGTGTTGATTGGTCATTAAAGCCATCTTTTACAGGTATGACAAAGATCAAACATCTGCTACCTGCCAAAGGAGCAGCCATGTCATCTGGGAGCACTCTCTCTTTGATCAGGAAAAAGAAGTGGATTTTAGTCCAATGCTAGATGGCCTTAATCTGCAGGATTAGTGCATCAGAAGCATTGGTCCTGTGTTGTTATTGTCTTCTTGCCATTTTGTTTCTGCGAGTCAAAGGGCTTACACAGCTTCCTTAATATAATTGTATGTGTGCATAATGGACGTGTTCTAAATGCCTTATAATCATCACAGGCGCGACTGAACGTATGAAGCCGCGTCTTTGTCCACACGTGCGCCAGCCTGGACGGAGCGAGGTGCACATGTTAAGAGCTAAAGCGGCTTGGCCCAGATGAACAGAAATCTCAGGCTCTCTACCAATCAAAGCCCAGCCAATCGCCCACTCTCGCTGACATAGTAAGTAGACGATGAGCTTGGCCACATGCATGAGTTGATTTACAGTCTCAGTCAAAAGTTTTACATATCTTCTTATTCATAGCATGAGCGAGCATGTCCAAAGCTATGCAGTTGTGTCATGAGGTGTGGCTGTACTTTACAGGGATCTTAACAGTGGGATGTTGCAGTGTTTACTAAAAAATAATGTTTGACATGGGTGGCAACCTTAACAGTAGTAAAATAAAAAGAAAAAATAGTGTGGGTGTGCGTGTGTGTGAGCGTGAGTAAGAGTGTGTGTGTGTGTGTGTGTGTGTGTGTGTGTGTGTGTGTGTGTGTGTGTGTGTGTGTGTGTGTGTGTGTGTGTGTGGTGTGTGTGTGTGTGTGTGTGTGTGTGTGGTGAGTGGTCAGCGTGATCAATTAAAAAAAAAGTGGGGACGTTATGACACCACTATGTCACCTGTAACTACTTATAATAATAATAATAATGATTGTTTTAGTTTAAACTTTTTCAAAAATGCAAATATGAAAATAAACTATTCATACAGATAACATTTTTCACACAATTTCCTTTCAGAATGATGAATAATGATATATTTAAACTCACAATAATTTTTTCCCACAGTTCAAAGGAAGAAATTGGCTTTAACAAACACTTGAATCTAAAAAAAAAAAAAAAAAAACTCATTAGTCGGATTATTGGTATCTCAAGACTTGACTTTAAGTAGGAAAATGTGTGGCTTTTGCATCCTTTGATTTTTCTGTATGTCGCCCTCGGAGAAAAACTTTGGACACCCCTGCTCTACATAATAATATGAGATATGATGAATGAATAAAAATATTGTGGCATACCTCTTGATCAATCATGTTTTTGACATAACCACTCCAAAGTTCAAACTTCAGCCCTATCAAACATCATTTGATCAAAATCATTTGAGATGAAAGGTTCTTTGAGCTCACAAATGTTCTGGATGGAAGCAAAAAAAATGTAAATAAAATTCACAGACAAACCCTAATGTCTTCCCATGAATGAATAGATGAATAAAAGTGTTTTCCATAATATTTTAGTTTATTGGCAAGCCAGCGTTTCATTCGTCCATGATGTATTTTCTCGCAAAATAATCTCTCTCTGGTGAGTTCTCAAACCAGGCAGGAGTGAAATGAGAATAAATCTTGAGCTGAATTTGTCCTGCTATTTCAGTGCAATGCTGCAACATCCGACATGCTCAAACATCCTCCAGGGATGACAACTGTATGCACCCACCCTCCTACGTGGAATGCCACTGTGCGTGAGACAAAACAAAAAAAAAAGTGTGTGGAAGAGACTCTGTTATGAAAACTTAAAGACTTATTGCACATTTCACAAGAGACATTTTGCCTTTTCTTGTTCTATTCCAGTCCTGTAGGCAGCGGTTATGCTAATCCTCATTAATGGGTGAAATCTGCCAAACATGAAAGCAAAAATGTTGGGTCTGCAATGAGCTTTACCAATAATGAATATATTTCCAAATATACTCCACTGTCCATATCTATGTCCTGTGGGGCCTTGTTATATGCGTTTACAGTAATTAGTTACATGACGGTGGCTCGGCTGGTAAAGCGTTGGCCTCACAGTTCTGAGGTCCCGGGTTCAATCCTGGACCCTCCTGTGTGGAGTTTGCATGTTCTCCCCGTGCCTGTGTGGTTTCCTCTGGGCACTCTGGTTTCCTCCCACATTTCAGAAACATGCAACATTAATTGGACACTCTAAATTGCTCCTAGGTGTGATTGGGAGTGCGGCTGTTTGTCTCCATGTGCCCTGCGATTGGCTGGCAACCAGTTCAGGGTGCACACCGCCTCCTGCTCGTTGAATCCTGGGATAGGCTTCAGCACTCATGACCCTCGTGAGGATAAGCGGCAAAGAAAATGGATGGCTGTATAGTTACGTGACCATGCTCGTAACTCAAAATTCTACAGTCTCGCTCAAATGCAAAATACAACAGAAAATAATTATAATTAACACAACAGCAAATAAAATAAACACAGGAAATAACTAAACACAATTGGAAAATAAAAACCCAGCCACTAATAATTAATCAAAATGCCAAATAACTAAAAACCTCAATAAATAAGGAAAAATAACAAATAATTACAACAACAAAAAAACACAATAGCAAATGGAAAATTACAATAAATAACTCTGAAAAAACAAACAACAATAAATAACTAAACACAACAATAAACAACTAAACAGCAAATTTAAAAAAAAACAAATCACTACTCACAACACCAAATAAAAAAAAACAAATAACTAATCACAACAGCAAATTAAAAAAATTAAGACAATGTAAAAGGTAGGTACTGGTTGGGGATAAGACTTATCACTGATTGGACAAAATGACAGGAAGAGGAAGATGCAGGTAAAGGGAGATAAGACTCATCACTTATTCGATGAGATGCACGACTTGACTGCACGGCGTCGTCTGCTCACATCGAATGGCACACTGGCGCCACAACATATAGTTGATGCAGTTTAGTGTCACAACTAAGCAAGCAGACTGAAATGCTAAGAATTGTACAGTATTTGATTCCATTTGATTGAGAAGTGAATTCAGCTCACTGCCACCATCCAGCGCTTGTATCTCAAGTCTGCGCTCACAAGTCAAAGCACAAAGATTGGCTAATCGACGACACCTGTCGTGTCACTCATATCTCAAGACACCACGTTATGGTTTCTACCGTCTGTGGCTTTGTTTCCGGTTTTATGTTTGAAGACCTGTTTTAACACAGTTCCCATAAATCATCTTTGTGTTGTCACAGAGGAGCAGCGGGTGGGGGGGCTCTATAGTGCAGAGAACGTCAGGAAGGACCAAGGTCATTGAGGATAAAGTCTATGTGGACATCTGCCAAAACTAAGAGATCATCTCACCGCTGCACAGTTCATTATGATGTAACATACAAATACGAGTACTAATGGGGAAAAGGCTTTTAGGTTTTTATCTTTTATCCATTTAATGCCCATTGTGTTTTGGCAACGCTATCTTGATCACGAGGCCGGTGGCTAAAAAGCCTGAAATTGGTGATAGACTCACCACTATTTGAAAAAAAAAAAAAAAAAAGAGTAATTAAACTTGAAAAACAGCGTTCAGCACAGTGAGAGACTGGTTAGTATATCTACCTCATGGTCCTGATGGTCTGGTTTCAAATCCAGCTTCGTCTGTGCGGAGTACTTAGTGGGTTTTCTCCAGGTACTCTGGTTTACTTCCCCCATTCCAAAAACACGCACGCATAATTGAAGTCTCTAAATTGTCTGTAGGTGTGAGTGTAAATGTTTTTTTTTTTTACATGACCCCTACAATTGGCTGGCGACTAGTTCAGGATATAACCTGCCTCTCGCCCCAAAATAGCTGCGATAGGCTTCAGCACAGCTTTTGAAAGTGGGGGGGTACAGTACTTTAGGGTCTCTTTTTCCCACTCTGAAGGCATTTTTTGCCCCTCCAAAATCAAGCTTCAATGTGGATTGGGGGTGGGGGGTCATACTGCTCCAGAATTTCAGTCAGAAAGAAAACTGTTGACAGGCTTCGGGAAATGCTCAAAGTTGAAAGTTTTCAGGGACACCAATGTCAGCACTTTTGCTGCTACAAGGGATCTTTTTGCACCACACAAAGGGATACAAAGGTGAAAAAAAGGGAGATGGGTGCCTCCAAGCCCTCTTGGGTGAGTCGCCTCTGCACCCCTCACCGTTTTATAAATATTTTTTTCAATATTTTGGTGGGACCGTTTTAAAACAATGACATGTTACATTGTAAGATAGTCAGTACACCGCTTGTTTTATAAAGTAAATTTCCTGTCTGCTCAAAATATGTAAACTGCTGGCAAAAAAAAGTAAATACACCTCTACAGGAACAAATTGGCCCCAAAGTATCAAGTTTTGTTCGAAGGTGCCCCATAGATCCTCAATAGGGTTTAAGTCCCACCTTTACACTCAGCTCTCTCTCTCACACACACACACACACGCACAGACACACACACACACACACACACCAACAGGCCACCTCCAAAGGAGACAGGCTTTTTAAATTATACAAGTACATCTTCCAGCCCTTTCAACAGATAATGGCCGTGCATGGGTATATGAAAAGAGAACAGTTGGTGGGGTAAAAATAACAAAAGAAAATGATCCATAAACCGTCTGAAAAAGCATCAAAGGAGATTTTGAACCTTGAGAGGCTGTGAGTTGCCGTCTAACGCCACTCTCCATGCATCCTGTCCTCATGATGACATGGATGATGGTGGGTGAGGGAGCGAAAGAGAGGATGGGAAGGAGAGGGATTATACCTTGTGAATACATGAATGTAGTGGTTGGGCTTAAACTGACTGGAGGGCAAGTGGTACACAGGAAGGGAGAGCGCATGTGCCATCAAGCTGGCCAACTCGCCTTTGCTGCCGCCCACTGTCCCTCAACCATCCTGCCGAAGAATACCAACCAAGTTCAAGGGGATACATACCTGTTCTTTACTCCTGAGAGATTCCAGCCCACGTTTAGCTTCTTATTGACGCACAGGATAAGTTACGTGCACGCAGCGGAGTGCGCAGCTTTCGGAGCGGAGAGGATGCTCAACAACGTGACAACGGATGGCGAGGAAGGAGAGGGAAGCCTTAACAACCAGGGTGAGTGAGGCCGGTGAGAGGGGACCTTGTGAGGCTGATGAGAGTGCGCACATGTTGGGAGGGGAAAGGATGCTGCGGTTTGGTTTGTGGCTGGAGATGGATTTTTGCTTCTGTGACGAACAGACAGACTTTCAGAGAGATGTGTCTGCTTTGTGATGGGATTTTGCAACCATTCATTTTCCTTTTTTGATCATGATTTGATGGGTCAACGCAAACCAGCAGAGGGTTTAGCTTTTTAATTCATTCAAGTTAAAGCAGGAGGAGAAAAAGAATGTGGTGTAGTCTCATTCGTCTTAAGCGGAAAGAATGTCTTGCCAGGGGGAAATACATGCCTTAATTATTTGTGGACCATGCACCCAAAGCAATTTCATTAAATCCCATACATGGGCTCAGCAGACAATGCTCAAATTCAAATTACTTTTTATTGAACATTATTTTGAAACAGGTGGGCACATTCACCTCATAGTTTGGAGCTTGGGTGTTCAAAACCACCTTGTGTGAAATTGGAATCTTCTGTGATTTTGTGGGTTTTCTTCAGCTTCCTCAGACATTTCCGATTTTTTAACTCCTACTATAATTGGTGGTGTTATGATTGGTATTTACTGAAACTTTCAGGTTTCAAAATGAGGTTTTAAAGGGGGGAGACAGGAAAGAAAAGGAAGGAATGGGGACTAAAATAAACAAGAAAATACAGGACATTAGCTGTAAGGCACACAATGAAAATTAATAATTAGATGTGAAGTACAATGTCACACAGGATTCAAGTTTTATAAGCAACAACGTTCTGCACTCTTGGAACAAAAAAAGAGAACAATGTAGGATAAGACAGGGAAAAGAGGACATAAGAGCAGGACAAGGATCGCGGACCTGCTGTGCAATGAGTGTGAAGTAGAAGCTGCCATGCATCTGTGCATTCTAAACATTTGTAGAGGCAGGCCGCAAGTGAGGGACATCCCAAAAAGTTTGTAAGATCATAAGAGTTGTTGATGGGAATGAGTTATTTGTGGCCCCACACCAAGCAACTAAGTACTGGGGGTGTGTGTCTGTGGATGCATTCAAGTTAATTGAGACCATCTCACATTGAGACCATCTCACACACACAGTAAATGACGGAGGTGTCCTGGAATTGCTGTGCCAGCATGACGGGAATGGATAACGCCCTCCTCTACCTCACCCCCTACAATGTACATATTTTTCAGAATCAGTTTATTGGCCAAGTGTGTAAAAACACACGAGGAATTTTTCTCCGCCAGTCGGTGCTGCCCTGGTACAACATTCAAAACAAAGTAACAAGAACAGAACTACTGCAATAGCTTTCTCATAGGTTCAATGTACACTTAGTACCTGTAACTTTGTGAAGGCAGAATGAAAGATGCATGTTGCATGCTTTATGCTGCATGCATCATCAATACATGCACTATGAAACAAAAGCTTTAATTAAAATACCAATAATGCACTTGTTTAAAAGCATGCAGCAGAGTAGCAACCAATCAACGCTGAAACACGCATACTAAAACGTAAGTGTTTTCACTACTACTTTGACGAAGCATTGCTGAAAGTCGTTTTGCCGTTTGATTTTATTTTTCACATCCCCCCAAGTCTAACTGCTGCTGCACTGCACAGTTCAGTTTAACACAACACCGGATAGTCATACAAACGATGTGGCAGAATTGGAATAACATTCGCAATCGGGTTAACATCTCAACATCTTTGGTACAAGTTGTTCAGTCTTGTCTGCACTTCCAAAACAAGTGATGCGCATGACCCGATAATTAACTGAGAAACATTCAGATCCTTTCATGGTCGCATACAGAAGCAATAAAAGTAATACAACTGTTGTGTCATCACAGTTCACAGAAGAAAATGTCTTCCCAGTAAACAATATGTGGCAATTTTCCTTATACGATGACTGGAGGTGTAATGTAGTAAAGTAATTATATCTCATTTTTGCAATGGCTACATGCTGGTGTTTGTGTATTTTATGCTTCAAATGAATACAAAGTACAGAAAACAGTCTACATTAGCCTATATCATGTGAAACAACAGGTGCAGCCAGATTGACACATTGAGAAAATTACATGCAATACATTGCACGGGATCGAACAAATGCACACAATTGTGGCAAAAGATCTTTGAACCACACCAGATCCGGTGACCATTCACAAAGATATATGATTATGATCATTCCAATGATGAAGTGAGATCTCCTTTAGTTATTACATTCATTCCTGAGTAAAATAAGCAGTGAAGATAACATCTCTCGAGAGGCTTACTGTCCGCTGGTCATTAATTGCAATCAATAAGCTCGACCGAAATGTCTGTGAAGCAAAGTGAACAATTTTTCTCATAACAGAATCAATGATGATTAAGCAATGCACTGCCAAAGGTTTGATTTCTTGTTATTTTGATTTTCCCCTCAATTAGTTAGGGTTCAATACCGTATTGACGAAATTACACATCCACCTGCCGTCCCTAAAAACAACTCAGCCAAGCCATGTAAAGACATATAAAGACACTTGCCGCGCAATGGATATTAAAAGACTACACACCTCTGTTCCAATTCCATTTTGTTTTGGGGATATTGGGAAAAATAAGTTCAAGATGAATCATTTCAAAACCTTTTCCAACATTAGTGTAACTTATCACCTATAAAGGTGTACTGAATTTAACAAAAGATAAAATCTTGGACAAGTGTGGACACCCTCTTAAAACTGAAGATATGACTGATTAGTATTAAACAAATTAAAATTATGAGAGAAACATTATGGCCACATTTCATATTTGTCTTGGTCTAGTGAAACCAAAGATGAACTTTTGGAAACTTAAGCCATAAGCACTACGCTGCTCATCACCAAATGAACAGCCATCCACTTTCTTTGCCGCTTATCCTCACCAGGGTCCCGGGGAGAGCTGCAGCCTCTCCCAGCTGTCAACGAGCAGGAGGTGGTGTACACCCTGAACTGGTTGACAGCCAATCGCAGGGCACAAGGAGACAAACAGCCACACTCACAATCACACCTAGGGGGAATTCAGAGTGTCCAATTAATGTTGCATGTTTTTGGGATGTGGGAGGAAACTGGAGTGCCCGAAGACAACCTGCGTAGGCACGAAGAAAACATGCAAACTCCACACAGGCAGGTCTGGGATTCAACCCGGGACCTCAGAACTGTGGGCCAATGCTTTACCAGCTGATCCAAATGAACAACATACCTAAAATAAAGCAAGGTGGTGGCAACATCAGGCTTTGGGGATGTCTTCCTTCAACTGGACCTGGGGCCTTAGACAAGGTGTGGGGAATTCTTAATTGTCCCAAATAGCAGATAGTGTTTCAGTAAAATCTTCAAAACCCCGTTAGTAGGCAAAAGAAGGTTTCAAGAGAAGCCTTGCAAGATGATGTGAAGCTCATTTGGGGTTCAAGGGAGCCACTTTCAATGCGGTCGAGTATGAGTTGACTCCCATTTAACTTGGGTTTGAATTTGATCAATTTATTCTCGGTAAAAATGCACATCCCAGTTTTAAAAGGGTGTGCACAGTTGTGCAGCCATAAAATCACATTTGTTTATTTTTACATCCACTCCCAAAAAAGTTAAAGGGGAGGGGGGGGATTGAGCTGTACTGGTTATAGGCCATATTAATGGTGGGGTTCTGAAATTATTTATCTTATCATACCTGGCTTTCAAATAGGGCTGACTCGTCTTCTCATATGCAGAGAAAGTAGGGGTCATCTTTTCCAGATGTTCAAAATTCTTTTTAGGGAATAGTTCATGATCATGTATTTGCCATGGGAAATGATTCAAAACATACCGCAATACATAAAGTTACATTGGAGCAGATATTATCATGAATGAGTCATTTGTTTGAATGGATTTAAATTAATTCTTTTGAGGTTGTGGTTGCTTATCTAGTTGCTGATCTAACTTGCATTTGTTCAGTTCACTTTTATTATTTTTTTTTTCAATGCAGCTACTTTATCACAATTACCTCAAAGATAAAATAGTGTCAGGATATAAATGATACAAATATATAAATAAATCTGTAGGCCGGTCCCAGGAAGGGCATCCGGCGTAAAAACTGTGCCAAACAAATATGAGCGTTCATCTAAAGAATCCCATACCGGATCGGCCGTGGCCCGGGTTAACAACGCCCGCCCCCGGCACTGCTAACCTGCAGGGCGTCGGTGGAAATTCAGCTACTGTGGGTCGAAGACAAAGAAGAGGAGGAAACCGGATCCAGCGTCAGAAGAAAAAGAGGAATGCACAGAGCCTACAACTGAGTGTAGGGACTTTGAATGTTGGGACTATGACAGGAAAAGCACAGGAGTTGGTTGACATGATGATTAGGAGAAAGGTTGATATTCTGTGCATCCAAGAGAGCAGGTGGAAAGGTAGTAAGGCTAGAAGTTTGGGAGCAGGGTTTAAATTATTCTACCACGGAGTAGATGGGAAGAGAAATGGAGTAGGGGTTATTTTAAAGGAAGAGCTGGCTAAGAATGTCTTGGAGGTGAAAAGAGTATCAGATCGAGTGATGAGACTAAAATTTGAAATTGAGGGTGTTATGTATAATGTGGTTAGCGGCTATGCACCACAGGTAGGATGTGACCTAGAGTTGAAAGAGAAATTCTGGAAGGAACTAGATGAAGTAGTTCTGAGCATCCCAGACAGCGAGAGAGTTGTGATTGGTGCAGATTGTAATGGACATATTGGTAAAGGAAACAGGGGCGATGAAGAAGTGATGGGTAAGTACGGCATCCATGAAAGGAACTTTGAAGGGCAGATGGTGGTGGACTTTGCAAAAAGGATGGAGATGGCTGTAGTGAACACTTATTTCCAGAAGAGGGAGGAACATATAGTGACCTACAAGAGCGGAGGTAGAACCACGCAGGTAGATTATATTTTGTGCAGACGATGTAATCTGAAGGAGGTTACTGACTGTAATGTAGTGGTAGGGGAGAGTGTAGCTCGACAGCATAGGATGGTAGTATGTAGGATGATTCTGGTGGTGGGTAGGAAGATTAAGAAGACAAAGGTAGAGCAGAGAACCATGTGGTGGAAGCTGAGAAAGGAAGAATGTTGTGCGGCCTTCCGGAAAGAGGTGAGACAGGCTCTCGATGGACAACCGAAGCTCCCGGAAGACTGGACGACGACAGCCAAGGTGATCAGAGAGACAGGCAGGAGAGTACTTGGTGTGTCATCTGGTAGGAAAGGGGAGAAGGAGACTTGGTGGTGGAACCCCAAAATACAGGGAGTCATACAAGGAAAGAGATTAGCGAAGAAGAAGTGGGATACTGAGAGGACTGAGGAGAGGCGAAAGGAGTACATCGAGATGCGACGTAGGGCAAAGGTAGAGGTGGCAAAGGCTAAACAAGAGGCATATGAAGACATGTACACCAGGTTGGACACGAAAGAAGGAGAAAAGGATCTCTACAGGTTGGCCAGACAGAGGGATAGAGATGGGAAGGATGTGCAGCAGGTAAGGGTGATTAAGGATAGAGATGGAAATGTGTTGACTGGTGCCGGTAGTGTACTAAATAGATGGAAAGAATACTTTGAGAAGTTGATGAATGAAGAAAATGAGAGAGAAGGAAGAGTTGAAGAGGCAAGAGTGAAGGACCAGGAAGTGGAAATGATTACTAAGGGGGAAGTCAGAAAGGCACTACAAAGGATGAAAAATGGAAAGGCAGTTGGTCCTGATGACATACCGGTAGAGGTATGGAAGCAATTTGGAGAGATGGCTGTGGAGTTTTTGACCAACTTATTCAACAGAATACTAGCGGGCGAAAAGATGCCTGAAGAATGGAGGAAAAGTGTTGTAGTTCCCATTTTTAAGAACAAAGGGGATGTTCAGAGCTGTGGGAACTATAGAGGAATAAAGTTGATGAGCCACACAATGAAGTTATGGGAAAGAGTAGTGGAGGCTAGACTCAGGACAGAAGTAAGTATCTGCGAGCAACAGTATGGTTTCATGCCTAGAAAGAGTACCACAGATGCATTATTTGCCTTGAGGATGCTCGTAGAAAAGTACAGAGAAGGTCAGAAGGAGCTACATTGTGTCTTTGTGGATCTAGAGAAAGCCTATGACAGAGTACCAAGAGAGGAACTGTGGTACTGCATGCGTAAGTCTGGTGTGGCAGAGAAGTATGTTAAAATAGTACAGGACATGTATGATGGCAGCAGAACAATGGTGAGGTGTGCCTTAGGTGTGACAGAGGAATTTAAGGTGGAGGTGGGACTGCATAAGGGATCAGCTCTGAGCCCCTCCCTGATTGCGGTAGAAATAGATGGGCTGACAGACGAGGTTGGATTGGAATCCCCTTGGACCATGATGTTCGCAGATGATATTGTGGTCTGCAGTTAAAGCAGGGAGCAGGCGGAGGAACAATTGGAAAGATGTAGGTACGCACTGGAAAGGAGAGGAATGAAGATGAGCCGAAGTAAAACAGAATATATGTGCGTGAATGAGAAAAGTGGAGGGGGAAGAGTGAGGCTACAGGGAGAAGAGATAGCGAGGGTGGATGACTTCAAATACTTGGGGTCAACAATACAGTGCAATGGAGAGTGTGGTCAGGAAGTGAAGAAACGGGTCCTAGCACGTTGGAACAGCTGGCGAAAGGTGTCTGGTGTGTTATGTGACAGAAGAGTGTCTGCTAGGATGAAGGGCAAAGTTTACAAAACAGTGGTGAGGCCAGCCATGATGTACGGATTAGAGACGGTGGCACTGAACAAACAACAGGAAGCTGAACTGGAGGTGGCAGAAATGAAGATGTTGAGGTTCTCGCTCGGAGTGACCAGGTTGGATAGGATTAGAAATGAGCTCATTGGAGGGACAGCCAAAGCTGGATGTTTTGGAGACAAGATTCGAGAGAGCAGACTTCGATGGTTTGGACATGTTCAGAGGCAAGAGAGTGAGTATATTGGTAGAAGGATCCTGAGGATGGAGCTCCCAGGCAAAAGAGCGAGAGGAAGACCAAAGAGAAGGTTTATGGATGTGGTGAGGGAAGACATGAGGGCAGTTGGGGTTAGAGAGGAAGATGCAGGAGATAGGCTAAGATGGCAAAAGATGACACGCTGTGGCGACCCCTAACGGGACAAGCCGAAAGGAAAAGAAGAAGAAGGATATAAATATATATATATATATATATATAAATATGGTGGAGAGGCAAAACTCCAGATGTTAACACACACAAACCTGGATTATAATATAATCCACAAGAAAGGACGGAAAAATAATGTGTTGGCGTCAAATGTCTTCACTGTAAAACCTCAACTTTTACACAAGCACACATCTGCACAAAAAAAGCATTTCTGCCATGCGTGGTTCTTCCTCACTGAGGTGTGTATCGCACCATACAGTACTAATGTGTGCTAAAGTTGCAGTTCATTAGCTGCTGTGCACGTTAGTGGATCACTGATTTTTCAACAGGGTCAAAGCCCTCCAAATCATCTGGAGCGGCTCGTAGAGGACAGCATAGGTCACTTCAATGACAAATATTTGTCAGTGTTTATGTAACGGCATAAAATGACACCATGTGTGCTTAATGGAGGGTTAGGGGGGAAGCTTTGCCACTGGGTTATGCAAGTCAAGCACATGGAGGGACACTTATACAAATGAAAATGGACAGAAAATTAAGCCACTACAAAGAAATGCATCACCTTCAAAGTCAAAACAATTGAACACATAACAGCTGTAATATCACAAGTGTAGTAGAGGAACAAATATTGATTTACACATTTTTCTCAGACACAACCTGCTGTTTGGATCGTGTCTGAGAGCTGCATACCACTCAATGCTTTAGTGCCATTGATGTATTATTCACCTGTGATTGGAGGAAGACCACACGTCCAGTGCAATGTAGGTAGATAATTTGTTTGTTTGTTTTGCTTAAAAAAAACAACAAAATCACCATTCTAAACCCATAAAACATCAAACTTCACTGATGCTCATCCAACTGTGTCTGAAGTGAAAAGTTGGTCCTTCCCAAATTTTCAGATATCATCTGTCTGCATCGGACAACATTCATCTTTTTTCTTTGAAGATTGTTTGAATACAGAACAAGCTGCTCCTTCCTCGGTTTTGAAACAAACGCTGGGAACTGAGATGAGCAAATCCACTCACCAGATGCCACAAGCCTGTCCATGAGCATGAGAATATGAATCCATTTCTCTGATTGCCCATCCGTTCATCCAGCCTGTAATCATTTCCATGAATGAGAAACACACGAAATGGTCAATGAATGTAGCTGAAATGATTGACAGCTGAACCATTCTTCACATACATTATCAAGCACACCCAATAGAAGACAGCCTTGTGGTTTCCCTTTTCTACTGTAGAGGAATTCAAATGTATTTACATTGGTGTGTGCTCACGGGGTTTCTGTCATACAAGCTGTCGTTTGGACAATTTGTTTGCTTTTACTTCCTTAACAATCACGTAAAACCTTTGGGACGGTCAGTTTAGCTTAATGCTGTCAAACAATGCAAAATGCCGTAGACGAGCTAACAAATGGCATCAGAAACCCTGTGTTATAACCTTTAAAGCAACAGATATTTGAATACAAATGGTGGAGTAACACGTGTAGACAGAAAATATAACCATACAATCACGTGCAGGAGCTATAGAAAATGAATCTATGAATGATGTTAATGCCTATTTAAAAAATCACAAGTTACTCACCATTTACACAGTACTTGAGTAGTTTTGTCACTGTGTACTTTGTACTCTTACTCAGATAATTTTGGGGAGGATTACTTTTTACTTTTACTTGAGTCATATTATTGTCCGGTAACAGCCCTCTTACTTACGTACTACATTTTGCTTCTCTCCCCACATCTGTGGATGTCATCGTGGCTAATGGTAAGCAGTGAAGTGAGGCAATAAATAAAGCTACCCTCATACTGTCATAGAAAAATGTTATTATTATTTCTTCCTGATGATTCACTGTGTCAATAAACTGTTTTTTTTTTTTTTTTGGGGGGGGGTGCTCCAACTTGGCATTTCCCTCTCAGCATTGTAGTACCTCGGGAATGCGAAGGACAGCCAAGGTGGTGTTTCATCAAGGCAAGCGGTCAGGAAAAATCCTGTCGGTAATCATCCTTACGTAATCTTTACAATGTGTTTTAGTGGCTTTTGAATTCCTCCACACTAAACGGTGAGTGTGCCACAGCATGACTTTCATTTATATAGCTCAAGTAGGTTGGAATGTCAAAGTTGGATTACAGAGGTCTTGATACGTTCATTTTCACAATTATGGATTAGAATATGCACCACACAAATTGAGTGGTCACTATATTTGTCGCACAGTTCTGAGGTTCTGGGTTCCAATCTCAGCAGTTCTCATGTCTTGACCAGTAGTCAGATTGGGGGGGTACGGATTTTTCAGCCCACCCCATTTCACCCTGCCCCCATTTTATAGTTTTCAGTGCGACCCCCATTTGAAATTCTCTGTGCCACCCATGCCACCCGCTTCCAAATAATCAGCACCAAACCCCTGAGCTGAAAAGATTCCAACTGGGTGGGGCGTGGGTGGTCGGGGGGTGGGGTTGTTGTTGCGCAGAAAATTTCAGCGCCTTTCACCCAAAGTCACAGTCAGCTAGGAAGGTGGGACAGACTCCAGTTGACCCTTAAGAGGACAAGCGGTATAGAAAAATTTTTGATGGATTTTTTTTCTTAGATAGGCAGACTTTGCATGTGTTAACAGCCACGTCTTAAGTTGGAGAAGTCACAATCCATTCGAGTCGCACTCAAAATGATGTAAAATTACAATAGTAATGCAACTCTTGCTTCTCACTTCCAGACATTTCCATCCATTTGCGCTGTGGTTGTATTGATATTATATATAAATATGATACATATGTATGATCTATTTTACTTTCAATGAATAAAATTGATTTTAAAGCAAATTCAGTCTAAATTTGACTCAAATTTCGGCTCAATTCACCATGGCAGCGGAATAAGAAAAATCTAAGGCCATCGATCATTTTAACGTTCAGGACATACTCTATTTTTGGGAGTCAGATAATATGTTGTCACTTCCATTTCTGTACTGATCTGTTATTTGATCAAGAAAAGAAAACATGTAGTCAATACGTCCTTGTGCTCATATTACAAAGTTGTTCACAAATCTCTGGGATCACCCCGCTGAGAATGTTTGTCTATGATCCAGAAGAACAGCACTGAGATGTGTAGTGAGAGACTTTCTTTAATCTCACTACTGAGCTACAACACCATCCAGTACACCGCCGCCTCACCTAAGCTTTGCCTTCATTTAGAGAAGTGGATGGCATATCCGTGGTTCCAATCACACAAAAGGAAATCACCATTGGTTCCTCTGTTTGTTGATCTAGTCAATGTTTTTGTCTCTATGGGTACCATTTTCATGACAATGTTTTGAAAATGGGTTTTATTAGCTTTTTGGATGTCACTGGTGTTGACTGATTTGGGCACAGCTTTTGTGGGTTTAGTTCTCACTCCGTGACCGTGCGCACATGAAAATGAATGGCAGTTTGTCTCTTCATCTGCCATGGGACTGACTAGTGACCAGTTCAGGGTGTAGGCCTCCTTTCACCCAAAGTCAACTGAGATCGGCTCCAGGTTCCTGCAACCAGGAACAAGATAAGATGTGGAGAAAATGGAACACTGGATGGATGTTAAATGGCGATACTTTGGTTACATTTCAGGCAGATTTCGTGTGTGTCATTTACAATAAATGACCAGATCAAATTACTCATCATGTTACTGGCTAAGATTATGCACAGGACAACTTTTATTAAACAGCAATAGAATATTTGGCGTGAGTTTAATATGTATATTTTCAAGAGTTTCAACATGTAGCACGTATGTTGTGTCTTTATGGCTTCATCATTTAACTGCTGCGGATTAGGAAGATTGATCACAATTCAGCAACTGATTTTATGACAGACAAGAGGCAGGATATCATTCAATCGTGGATGTATATGTTGAATTACTCTTGAACTTATATTCAAGTCTGAGCCAATGAAGTAATATAGGATGAATTCCTGGACTAATCGTTTTCCACTACTCAATATTTTGATACGGCTTCAGGTCACATTTACATTTAATTCCCAGAACCCTGTTAATATGGTACAGCGTGAGCGTTTCGTGTTGATAAGCTTTCTCAGGCTTCTTAATGGTGTCCGTGATGGGCCACGGGGGGGTCGAGGCTTTCTAGAGATGAAATGTAGAAAATTGGCTTCTTAATGGTGTCCGTGATGGTCCCCGTGGGGGTGGAGGGGGGTGGGGTTCAAGGCTTTCTACAGATGAAATGTAGAAAATTGGCTTCTTTGGAGCACATTTGTTGTGTGAACAGAGTTCAATGAAGCGCTTTGCATAGCCTTCATACAACTTAATTTACTAGAGCTGAACATGGTTAATTTATTTAGGGTAGAACAATTTGATTGAAGCTAACCCAGATCAAATTCATACATAGGCACAATTTACAGTCTTCAATTAACCAATCTTGCATGTTTTTGGAACCTTGGAGGAAAACATAACATCTGAAGAAAACCCATGCACACAAGGAGAGAATACACGAATTCAACACAAGAAGGCACAAGCCCAGATTTGAACCCACAACCTTAAAACTGTAATGTAGATGTGCTAAGCAATTGTCCACAATGACAGAACATTTTTGAAAATATGTTATACTAATTTTCACAACCATGTTGAACCAATATAAAATGAGATAATGGAATGTAATTATATAATATTCAAACTGGGAGTTCAAATTATCAGAAAAACATATATTTACAAATGATCAAACTGATTTCCCTTCCTACTTTAACATTTGCACAACATGTGAAGCCGGAAAAACATGGTGAGACAATTGTCACTTAATTTGCTACCATTAAAGCAATGCACGGCAAACGTGCACTTTTGTGGGTTAACACACAACTTTCCGTACTCACTTCGATCCTACGAACAATTTAGAGTCTTCAAGTAACCTGTGCATGTTTTGGAGATGGGGGGGGCAAACGGGCAGGGGAGAACATACAAAGCCCACACAGGCGAGGCCGGATTTGAACCCGGTCCACAGAACTGTGAGGCCAACACTCTCCAGTTGCGAGTTCTTATCGGCCCTTTCACATACTGTCAAGTTTAGTTGTTGTTATCCTGTTTTGCTATGTCTGATTTGGCTTCTCTTCCACATCAGGACTGCCGTGGAAATGTTTTGACAGTCTGAAAATCTTGCTGCCCCTCCACTATAAACAAGGCCTGTCTGGTTTGCCCCTTGTTTCCCCCTGTGTGGTCTCATGGGCATCCTATTTTGGCCACATTGGCCTGAAAAGGGGGGCATGGTGCAGCAGCTCTATAGCATTCGCCTCACAATTCTAAGGACCGGGGTTCAAATCCCGGCTCTGCCTCTGTGGAGTTTGCATGTTCTCCCCGTGCCTGTGTGGGTTTTCTCCGGGCACTCCGGTTTCCTCCCATATCCCCAAAACATGCAATAATTGGAGACTCTAAATTGCCCCTAGGTGTGATTGTGAGTCCAACTGCTGTCTGTCTCCATGTGCCCTGCGATTGGCTGGCAACCAGCTCAGGGTGTACCCTGCCTCCTGCCCAATGACTGCTGGGGTAGGCTCCAGCACTGACGCGACACTTGTGAAGATAAGCGGGTGAGAAAATGGATGTATGGCCTAAAACAGGGTTGCCGAGTCCACCAGGGACCGTGTGTTAATGTAGCTCTGTCTTGTTCAGGGCTGCAGAATGTTGAAGCCAATTCCGGATGCGGGCAAAAGGCAGACGACTCCTTGCAATGGTTACCAGTCCCTTAAATCTGTTAGTCATGTTCCATATCCCCCATCATTGACTTGGATTAAATGCATTTTTTTAACATAATGATGTGCGTCCACGTGTGTGTGTGTGTGTGTGTGTGTGTGTGTGTGTGTGTGTGTGTGTGTGTGTGTGTGTGGTGTGTGTGGTGTGTGTGTGTGTGTGTGTGTGTGTGTGTTAAACTTGTTTTGACAAGAACACTTTCACGTAGACTATAGTCAACATGTAATATTAAAACATTTATACCTTCATACAAGGTTATACACTGAAATGGAATTAACATAACTCTTCAGTTAGAGCAGGCAAGGTGAAAATAAATGAGTTATTTGTGATGCGCATCTGATGTCATTTGAGATTATTTATGCATCTGATTGGTGCATTTTGCTCACATGCAGATGTTACATTTAGCCTTCCTCTGTGGCTTCCAGCAGCTGCTGTATAATCCCCTTGAGCCTTCGTCCTATTAAGCTTTTAAAAGCTGGAATAAACTGCCCATTTTGTAATAACCGTGTGACATGAAGGGTTGAAATCTCCCTTTCATTGCGAGGTGCTGCCTGCAGTAACATCTACATTTTTTTTTTACAAAACACAGCAAATATTATATGTATCTGGAACATATAGTTTTTGCTATTTCATTTCAATTTTCTTTTACTGTATTGGTTTAGCTAGCCAAGTAAATTTTACTGAGATTTCTTTCTTTTTATTTTATTTTTTGGTATTTTTCCCCCTCACATTAATTTAACTGTTTCTTTCAGTATATTAGTTTCCCTGTATATGATGGGCACCTCAAAAAAGTGACTAAGAGTTGAAGCTAAGACACAACTTTTTCAGGTAGTCCCCCTGCACTGACTGATAATCATAACGGCAGCATAAAGAACGGATTACAGCCGAGACACTAAAAAAATTCAGATACGTAAATTTAGGAAAGAAATTTTAAATTGTAGTCCAACAAGAGCCGCAAATAAGCACATACACGATCCACTGAGCTAACAAAATGGTGGTTTCGCCTCAGGATCCAGAATGTCCCGTAGCAACGACTCCAGGGGAGGTGATCTTGTCCGAATTGGCCAGTGCAGAACCTAAACAGCAATAGCCTCAGTTTCAGTCAAGCAAGCCACCAAAATTGATATCCTCATATGCAATGTTAATTAAAACTGCGCTGTTACTGCATATGTATGCAAAAGCCACAAGGCCAGCAACAAAAGATAAGGACATTCTTCAACAAATTCTTGTGAGCTATGGAAGCACCAAGTGGATCGGCAAAGACAGAAATGAAGTACTTTGAGAGAAGACAGGACAACCAATCATGAAGACTCAACATCGTAAATGGGAATTGGACACTTCACAGACCGGCAAATTAAGTCGTTAGGCAATCACGGAATTAGAACCTACAGTTAAGAATAGCAGGCGAAGATAGAATCCCCTGGTGAGTAGCTCCAGAAGAACTAAAGGGAACAATAAATTCATCGAAGGTACTTGTATGTTTGCACATGGACATGTGACCTCCACTCCAAATGGCGGGTTGACCACCCCCACTGCCAAAGCTGTTATTACTTCAATGTAATGATTCTAAATATATTCCTTTTATTGTTGTATCAGGTGATGGAAACCCCAAAGAGAGCAGTCCTTTCATCAACAGCAGCGCCGCTAGTGATGCGGAGAAGAGCCAACAGTATGACGGCAAGAACATGGCCCTCTTTGAAGTGAGAATTTTTTTTATCTTCCTCAAACTTGTTCTGTGATAAAAACATAAATTAATTTCATGGCGCGTGTGCGTACGTGTCCTCGCTTGCAGGAGGAGATGGACACCAGTCCCATGGTGTCCTCTTTGCTCAGCAGCCTCGCCAACTACTCCAACCTGCCAACAGGGAGCAAAGAGCACGAGGAGGCTGAGAACAACGAGGAAGGAGCTCGTCCGTCTAAAAAACCAGTCAAGGTAGACAACTGAATGGTGAACTGCACAGCCTTGAAAACAAACTACAATGTCAAATTTAATGGACATGTTTTTTGTTTTGTCATGATTAAAGGTTCCGCAAAATGAATCGATACCGGCAAGTATTCACATTACTCGTTTGTGTTTGTCAGGCACCACAGCTGGGAACTCTGATGGGTGTGTACTTGCCATGCATTCAGAATATTTTCGGTGTGATCCTCTTCTTGCGAATGACCTGGATGGTCGGGATCGGAGGCGTCTTTGGTTCCTTCATAATTGTCTTCATGTGTTGCTCCACTGTGAGTAGAAATACAAGTTTACGATGCTTTTATACAAAAGGAAATAGAGGGCATTGTTAGAATGTCCATTGTGGGGGATGCTGAAGGTGAGCTGGGAAATCCATCCATTTTCTTAGCCGCTTATCCTCATAAGGGTCGCGGGAGTGCTGAAGCCTATGCCAGCGGCCAGGTGGCAGGGTACACACTGAACTGGTTGCCAGCCAATTGCAGGGCACATCGAGACACACAGCCGCACTCACAATGTATTGTATGTTGTATTCCAACAAAGGCTCACTCTAATGCTGAAGGCTGCAGTTTAAGATTTTTGCTCAGTGGCACGTCAACATCCCTTCTGCCCACAAGCAATCAGACTGGGGATACTCATACTGAGCCATGTCGCCTCTTTGGCTTTATTGTGTAAGAGCAATATAGCTGAGCATTTCCTGAAATTCCACTTAAATCTAGGCTATTCAGTGGCATCTTTAGAAAGAATGTCTCCCACAGTCTCTGTCGTGGTTTAAAATTGATTTGCTGGAAAATGAAAGACAAGTCACATATTTGATCTTTGTGTTACCAGTCACCATACAGTATGCTTGAATAAATTAAAAGAGTTGGCTTGACAATGGCTGGTGGTGTTAACCAGAGCCACGGAGCTGAGAACTAAGCTCGCGTACACCCGTATATTATTTATAAGTGCGGTCTCAGCTTCCAGATTTTAAATGCTGCCAGCCTGACAAGTTCCTAATTGTGAACATCCCAAGCAAAGAAAATCTTTCAGAAGATTTTAAGGAACATGTGTTGAATAGGGATTACTAAATTGGATATAAATAACATGGATATGTATTTAAGAGATTATGATTGTTCAATGTCATACTGCAAAATCAAGAATTTCAAAGTCTATACTGCATGCTGTTACTGTTTGTGGTTCATCTGATCATCCATCAAAAGCAAATATTCATTTTATATGAACTGTGGCAACAAAACACAACTTCTTGTCCATTTATAACACGAAAAAGTGACACCATGAGCCTTTTGGTGGACAGCTGGTCAAGAGCCAACCGCAGTTCCTTTCCAGTCCTGAGGAAACTCGAGCTGGTGGGTCACTGCCCCCTCCTGACCTGGTACAAGGAGACCTCTTCACAACCATCTCAACTTTATTATAAAGTTACAATCAGACTCTTTTGGTATTCTTTGTCACCAGTCTGATGACAATAATCCAATATGGAGGATCCATCAAGCAGATTTATCAACTTGCTCTTCTGAAAGTTGCTTTATCTGCTTCTTTTTTTTTTTTGGTTGTTTGTTTGTTCCCCAGTCCGACATATTTCTTTCATGTTTTTCCTTCATCAGACTATGCTCACGGCCATCTCCATGAGTGCCATTGCCACAAACGGAGTTGTTCCGGGTGAGTGGATGTCTGAGATTGTTCAATAATACTTCACAGATGCCGACTTCCCTCCGACTGACTGTTTCCTCTCCTAGCTGGAGGTTCCTATTACATGATCTCTCGCTCACTTGGGCCTGAGTTTGGTGGCGCTGTTGGGATTTGTTTCTACTTGGGCACCACTTTTGCTGGCGCCATGTACATTCTTGGTTGCATTGAAATTCTGCTGGTAAGTCAGTAATTATTACGACAACAATTGTGTGTCGCAACGCCGCTTATGTAACGGGTTCTTTGTTTGTCGTGTGTGTTTGAAGTGACCCACTACGGGGTTGCTTCAGAGTTTCATTTTTGTTTATTTTCTATGACAAACTCAGCACTCAAACAGAAATCTTCTTGTCAAATTTGCTTATACCTTTATAACACAGGAAAAAAGGGAAAGAGAAAAAAATTAGACCTAATTTATTGATGCCAGTGTCATGTTTTTTGTGAAGTAGGGGTACAAATTAATGTACTGCATACTGACATCGGAGGCAGCATTGGGAGAGAACATGACTATGGAAAAGCACTTTCAGATGCAAATCCTTTTATGAAAAGTGCTCTATAAATAAAAATTTGATCTGATAATGTTAGGTCGAAGGCTTCAGATACTGTGAAATTATAATTGAAACTGAGATATTTGCAAGAGCTTAACTGACGGTTACATTTGAGCATGTCACGACTTAAGCGTAGAATAAAAAATATGTGCATTCCATTTACATGTGCCGATTCCATAGTTGGGTAGACTGTCGTGATTCTTTCTCCCACTACATGTTGAGTCCTGGTTGAGCATCGTCAACATTATTGAACTGTCAGTGTGATTATGTACAACCGGTGAAAGGGTTAAAGATTTTGTTGAGACATGGAATACGATTTTAGAGCACTGGGGCATTTTGTATCTATCATAACGTGGACCAATTATTGGTACATACTGCCATAATTTATGAAATATGCTCTTCCACCCAAATAAGTAACAGGAAAAGGTCTTCTGTAATGGAGAGAAAATTGGTAATTACTTCATTTAGCTGTGGTTGTTATTAGTTCCAAGTGTATATTTAATTGTATCATACTGTATTGCAGTTCAAAAGAGGAGATGATCATGTTTTTTTCTTTGGCAACATTCTCCTCCATTATCCTCTGCACCTTGCCCATTCTTTCCTCACCTTGCTCTATTTTCCCACCTATCAGATTTACATTGTTCCTCAGGCAGCCATCTTCAAGATCGAGGGCTTGGAAGGGTTGGAAGCAGAGGCTGCGCTTCTAAATAATATGCGGGTGTACGGCACCATAGTTCTAAGCTTCATGGCTCTGGTGGTGTTTGTGGGGGTGAAATATGTCAACAAGCTGGCTCTGGTCTTCCTGGCCTGTGTCATCCTCTCCATCCTGGCTGTGTACGCAGGAGTCATCAAGACCGCCATTGACCCGCCGGTCTTCCCGTCAGTCTATAGGACACTTCTGATGAGGATTTTCTGTTGGCATAATTTGCGTGACATTGATTTCTCTTCATTGTCTTTCCGTGCAGCGTGTGCCTCCTGGGAAATCGAACTCTTGTCTCCAAAGGCTATGACGTTTGTGCAAAGGTAATTGAAATCGACAACGGGACCATCACTACCAAACTGTGGCGCTCTTTCTGTGATTCTGAGTACCTCAATGCCACTTGCGATGACTACTTCAGTGACAACAACGTCACAGAGATACAGGGCATTCCAGGCGTCACTAGCGGAATTCTTGCAGGTAGGGTGCCGTGAGTGTCATTCACTCCATGACTGAAGTAACAAAAACAAATAAATAATATCCAGAGGATCCGGCTCATTGGTTTATTTTCCAGAAAATCTGTTTGGCAATTATTTGGAAAAAGGGATGATTGTCGAGAAGAGAGGACTTGCATCACAAGTGGACCCAGACAGTTCTCCCTCAACCACTAACCGCTTTGTGCTCGCAGACATCACCAGCTTCTTCACGCTGCTGGTGGGAATATATTTTCCATCTGTCACAGGTTAGAGGCATGCTGGAGGTTGACGTTGTCATTTTTGACATTGGGGAAAATTATGTTAATGATGATATTGCAATCTGTGAAAAACAGGACTAATCTATTACATCACAAATGTGGGTACATAAAATATACTACAGCACATACACCCATTCTACTGAGTGTACCATATAAGGTCACATGAGTGCTTACGTCCATGGATTAACATTGCCACACAAAAACATACTCAAATGACAACTTTGGCATTTTCTGGGTACAAAATTTACACCAGGCTTTTGATCCGTGAATGGATCAATTAATGTTGGTATTTAAACAGTCATCATCATGCTGTTCACATTTGCACATCACGAAACCAAGACTTAGCAAATGATCAACAGTTCCTTGCCATTGCCTGGCTTCAAAAACAAAGTCGCCGCTGAGCTTAGAGGGTCGCAGAGTTCATCAGCAACTTGCAACAGAGGTACAGAGAGACTGGAAGACTCACAGAAGAACTCGTCCTTGGAAATGTATTGGCCCCATTCGTGGATCAAACACCTGCTGTGAAGCGTTTTGTGAGAAGCATACAATATATATCCGGACTGTTATACATTTGCAGGTATAATGGCAGGGTCCAACCGCTCAGGAGACCTACGCGATGCTCAGAAGTCCATCCCCATCGGCACTATAGCAGCCATCACCACTACATCTACTGTGTGTATCCTTCACAGGGCTGCAACACACTATAAAACAAAATCTGAATGTGTTAAATGAGAAGCAAGCTGTTCTTTTCTCATCATTTCAAATGATTTATTCCTGAGAACATTTTTTAACCAGATATTTCATGTGTGGTGCTCTTTGGTGCTTGTATCGAGGGTGTTGTCCTAAGGGACAAGTAAGTCCCACTCATTGGAACCAGAACTGAACCTTGCAGTACTCCAAAGTGTAATACCCAGATTCAGACTGACTGTTAAATAATCTATTCAAGATTTCCGATTTTCCTTTACCTCTCAGGTTTGGTGAAGGGGTCAATGGTAACCTGGTGATTGGGACTCTGGCATGGCCATCTCCATGGGTCATTGTGTTTGGGTCATTTTTCTCCACCTGTGGCGCGGGACTTCAGAGTCTGACTGGAGCTCCCCGTCTCCTGCAAGCTATCTCAAGAGACGGTATCATCCCATTCCTTCGAGTGAGTTCACTCATACCGGCTTTTAAGATCTTTCTTCACTTCTATTCGGTTATTTATTGATTGTAGCTGTATGGCAACCCCTAACGGGACAAGACGAAAGATACTTACTTTTTGCAGCTGTGTTCTTTCTGCAAGAGGGTAAATGTGATTTCATGTAAACTTTTGTTATCCTTGCAGGTGTTTGGACATGGTAAAGCAAATGGGGAGCCCACCTGGGCCCTCCTGCTCACAGCTAGCATTTGTGAGATTGGAATCATCATTGCCTCCTTGGATGCTGTTGCACCCATCCTCTCCATGTAATTTTTGCTGTCAAATCACATAAACATACAGCAGGTTCGAGTCAATCAGGTCCTTTTTCTTTTTTTCCAGGTTCTTCCTGATGTGCTACATGTTTGTTAACCTTGCCTGTGCACTGCAAACTTTACTGAGGACACCAAACTGGAGGCCACGCTTTAAATTCTACCACTGGTGAGCTGCAAGACCTTGGGTTTAATGTCAAACATTACAATTTTAAATACAATCCAATTTTAACATCAAATGACAAGACAATGTTATAGTTACTCTCAGAATCTGAGCAGTCTTTGGTATTTAACCAACCCCTTTTTTTAACTGATCGTCTTAAATCACAACAGTTATAACCCTATTGGTTTTAAGCAATTTCCAACACATAACAAGAGAACATGCAGAAAATCTGTGCAAGCATATGGAGGTGTTCTGCTGTTATGGGTTGGCTAGCAGTAGTTCAAGATGACCGCTCACACACAAATACTATCACATACAGTTTTGAGTTTTTATTCATCTGCATGAGAGCATGTACTGTAAGAGTAGTGTGTATAAGAGTGGTTTAGCAGTAAGTCCGTTTCATCCGTGTGTGAGAGTATATTTCAGTCGCCTGTATGAAAGCATTTCAATTGTGTGTGTGTGTGTGTGTGTGTGTGTGTGAGATAGTTCTAAAGTACAGTACGTCCTTGAGGACCCCTTATACACATCAGTTTTCAATTACTCATAATTACAGAAACTACTTTTGCTGCATTAGTTACAGGAAAGTAATCATACAAGTGCTGTAACTTAAGAAGAGTGTTTGGAAGTTCTGTGAGCCTGTAATGCTTGGAAAACTGCATCGGACAAGCCACAAGCAAAATGCCAACAATATAAATATTGGGAGGCTGGGAGCAATTGCAGGATTGATCAAAAATTGCAATATACTGTCACCCACAGGGCTTTATCATTCCTGGGTATGAGTTTGTGCCTATCACTTATGTTCATCTGTTCCTGGTATTACGCCATCGTTGCCATGGGAATTGCCACCTGCATCTACAAATACATTGAATTCTGTGGGTGAGTATGTTATTTTATGATGGAGCCTTCAGAAAAAGTCTAAATATGATGGGATTGTATTCACACAAACATATGACTTGATTTATATTGCGAAATATCTGAGCCATTTAATCCAGTTGGATGCAGAGCCGTCACAACAGTAAATGCCCCTTCATCGTTCTTCTTTCCTGTTTTCCCCTATTTGGGGTCGATGTTTTGTATGAATCTTCAACAAATGTTCCTCTTATGGACATCCCTTTCATCTACTTTTTCGTCTTTCAGATCTGATGAAATATGCTCTTTCCATCGAGGACTTGTTCTTCCACGTCCCCTGTATTACCATCATTCAGTTCTCGTCATCACATCTTCAAACCAGCGCCGTCTTGCTTCCTGCACTTTCTTTGAAACTTAGTTTCCATCACCCCCGCCCTGATGTACTTACTGTCTTTGCTAACGCCTCCTGACATGCATCACAAGATCTTGCTTTCTTTCTTTGACTTTCTCAAGTGGGGCTACTTCACATCCATACAACATGGGTGGTCTTACTACTTCTCTGTGGACATTACCTTTTAGTTTTAATGGGACTCTTCTGTCACATATCATACCTTCCTCTAGCTGTTCCAACCACAACTAAATGCCGCTTCACCTTGAGTGAAAATGAAGCCCGTACAAGATTTGCCACAATAATGCACAAGCTGCAATGAGTTGAAGTCTTGGTTGGAAATATGCTTTAAGATAACTGAATAAACGTTTGTGTAATAGAGCTGAGAAAGAATGGGGTGATGGGATACGCGGCATCTCTCTGAGCGCTGCTCGATTTGCTCTCATGAGGTTGGAGGAGGGACCACCGCACACCAAGAACTGGAGGTCAGTCTACAATCATGTTCAACTGGTTCCATTTTGGGATAATGGGGTTCAATTTCTGGTCAAGTTGTCTGTGCTGTAATGTAGATATGTACTTTCTCTACTCAGGCCTCAGATCCTGGTTCTGGTCAGTATAGACGCCGAGCAGAACGTCGAGCAGCCTCGTCTGATCTCTTTAACCAATCAGCTGAAAGCAGGCAAGGGCCTCACTATCGTTGGCACTTCTGTTCAAGGAAAGTTTCTCGACAACTATACAGAGGCCCAAAGGGCAGACCAGGTCTCTGTCACACACCACCAAGTCACCACAGAGTTTATGATGTCTAACGACTGCGACTGATCCTTCGTCACCTTGCAGTCTTTGCGGAAACTGATGGAGACCGAGAAGGTGAAGGGCTTCTCTCAAGTGGTTGTATCCTCTAATCTGAGGGATGGGACGTCCCACTTGATCCAGGTTGGAGGACTGGGAGGTTTGAAGCACAACACTGTCATGGTCAGCTGGCCACGTAACTGGAAACAGCCCGAGTTCCACCAACAATTCCGAGACTTTATTGGTATGTTCCAGCTGATGTTATCGCTATCTATCTATCTATCTATCTATCTATCTATCTATCTATCTATCTATCTATCTATCTATCTATCTATCTATCTATCTATCTATCTATCTATCTATCTATCTATCTATCTATCTATCTATCTATCTATCTATCTATCTATCTATCTATCTATCTATCTATCTATCTATCTATCTATCTATCTATACGGTCTACTCTACTCCACATACTGCTCCATTAGAAGTTTTTTCTTGGAACAAAGCAGTAGACGTCGCTTTTGAAAGGGTACAATTAGCTTACAGGCGGTCTCATTTATCCAGTCACTCTTTTTTGCACATAATTTGCTCCTGTGTCTGTGCAGAGGTGGTCAGAGAGACCACAGTGGCCAGTTTGGCCTTGTTGGTTCCCAAAAACATCTCTAGCTACCCGTCCAACGGAGAACGCTTCACAGAAGGACACATTGATGTGTGGTGGATTGTCCATGATGGAGGCATGCTGATGCTTCTGCCGTTCCTGCTGCGTCAGCATAAAGTAAAAGAAATGCAAGATTCTGAAGTAGTTTGAAGATGAATGTCTTCCTCATCTGGTGCTCCTTTTTCCTGTAGGTGTGGAGGAAGTGCAAGATGCGCATTTTCACTGTGGCCCAGTTGGATGACAACAGCATTCAGATGAAAAAGGACGTCATAACTTTTCTCTATCACCTGCGTATTGATGCGCAGGTAGAAGTTGTGGAGATGGTAAGATTGACTTATACTCACTGGCCACAGTATTAGCTACACCTGTGCAATTGATTCCAGTCGTTCATTTGTTTTGTTTATCTTAGATAAATTATTCTAACAAGAACTTGATGATTGTCTCTAATAATGCAATGCAACACAGGAGCGTGCTTAAAATTTCAGAAATGCCACATATTATAATTTAGTGTTGTTCTGTATGGCTGCAAACAACAAATATGTACCCAAAAAAGTGTATCGTTAGAGTCATAGTTCTTTGACAGTAAATGAAACCCACAATTGCCCTATTCAGAAAGAATTGTATAGAAATTCATTCAGTTGAGCAGGTATGGCGAATGTGTGCCCTGAGTATAAGGTCACAAAGAAATACTTTGATAGTATACGTTGCTTGTTTTACTCCTGCACTTTGCCTTCCGACCCTAGCACGACAGTGACATCTCAGCCTACACGTACGAAAAGACACTGGTAATGGAACAGCGCTCACAGATCCTCAAGCAGATGCATCTGACTAAAAATGAGATGGAACGAGAAGTAAGCATGCATACCATGTACATCAAAGAAGAAAGCTTAATTTTTCAACTGTATGCCTTCTGACAGGAAATTCAACTGGTTGCCAGCAAGCTCCCCAAAAAACACATTCCTGGTGTAAATTAGCAACTGGGACTCATCTGTCGCATTCCTTTATAACTACAGATTCAGAGCATAACAGATTCATCCCGCGGGTCCATCCGACGTAAAAAGTCCTCTGCCTCGCGCTCACACCACAGCATTGAGGAAGGACCCAGAGTTGCCGAACAACCGGATGAAGAGGTACAGACATTTTGAACTCTTTTCTTCTGTTCATCTCTTTGATTCAACCCAAAATAACACAACTACTCAAATTAACAATCCATTCATTCATTTTCCATTAATGTGTCAGGTGAGCTGGACCTTATCCCAGGTGACACTGGGAAAGAGGGAAGGGTCTGATTGGTCAACAATCAAACACAGGCCACATATTGACAAACAAAGTTAAACACACATGGACAACTATAGATGACTGCTTTTGATGAAGTATGTGAATATATTACTATAGAAATATTCATGGGGAAAAAAGAAACTGATACTATTAGCTATGTTTACAGAATTTTCAGTCCTAAATACAAGGAGGCATGTTTACAAACACCAGGAAGGTCACACTTCATTTAAAAATTCCATGTTTAGTATTTCAAAATAATAACTTCAAATTTCTGAAATTCAATTTAGAGTCTGTCTTCATGTATTTTGCCCGTCAGTGTAGGGTATACACCACCTCTTACCCAAAGTCAGATGGGAGGGGCTCCAGCTCACCACCGATCCCAATGTGGACAAGGATTATAGAAAAAGTGTATATGGCTAGTTCAGGTGACCAGTGCGATAGCAGCGTCCGCACTCCATTCGGCTGCTTTCATCTTGTTTGTTGGAGGGGCTTTCTCAGTCCTGTCATGGTGGACACTGACACCTTTCTCGATGGGTGTCTTCTTTCTTTCTTTCTTTCTTTCTTTCACCTTGCCACACTGTCGTTATGTCCTGTCTCAGTCTGTGGCTGTTTCCAACACAAAACAGGTCCAGCTCATCCACAGTAAGAATGCCTCGACACCTACCAGCCCGACCAGCCTCACTGCACCTGCCGGGGGTGGAAACACCTGGACAGACAATAAGCCAGCTGACAAGGGGAAGAACCCGGAGGCGGGCAAAGACCCTTTCAGCATGAAGCCGTGAGTGAGACGATTAGCTTGTTACTCACAGGAAACCATTTGAATTGATAAAAATCTGACGTGATTTCCGCAAAATTACCTGAATATTTAGGAATAGTTTTTGTGTGCCTCTGTAAGAAAACTGGCATGACGTTTTACATTCACCAAAGGATAGGTTGTGTTGACTTTGGCAAACGTAAGAACTCAAATTAAGAACATCACCCTACATTTTCATCAAATTGACACATTACAGGCATTATTTGGTTCTGCACTTCAGACAGAACTGCAGAGTCCGTCGTGTTTGCTCACACAGCCGTTGTAGCGCAGTGCCATCACACTGTAAACAATGATTATGGAGAGTGGAATATATCCATCAAGTTCATCTGAAATATATATTGCTATTTTAGAAAAATTTCACAGTATACATTTTACCTACACTACCAATTTGACAACAGTAAAACGTGTTTCCAAGAAAGGTTGACTAAAATCCACTTGAAATCTACAGTATGTGACGCATTCATGGCGCACTAATTGGCTGACAAGTCATCGGTGACCAGTGATCACTCCGATTGGTTCTGAGCTAGCAAATCAGCACAAAAGCAGAAAAATGATAAAGAAAAATGTGCTACATGGTAAAATAAGCTTAGCTTATAAGTCGGTTAGCGCTACACTTGGTTTGTAAGATTTATTACGGTCAAAATAGGCAGTGGGAAATAAATATACGAACAGGGAACATGAATGTTGAGGAACACAAAGTTTACTACGCCCATCTCAGGCACCTTGGTTGAAATGTAACCAGAAACGTGTTGTAAACTTTATCCTTGTTTTGTAAGGATTTCATCACTATTGAATTAAGGCATTCATCACCCAAAATATGTGGTTAGTTATATCCAATTAAAGTGGCTGTAAATTGTTGCCCTACATTTATTGGGTAAATTGTATAAGTTGTTTTTTTACACTGCAGCTAATGATCATCTGGGACAGTGCTAATTCTATTCAGCGTACAGTGGCACCGAGTCTTCGAAACTTCACACTCTCGCCTCAACGTCTTCTGATCGCTTTAGCCTATGTTTGGCCTCTGATACTATGGCAAAAGCCAGAGTGGACAGTGTGAATGGGTCTATAGATTCTTGGGCATCATATTTGTATTTTTAAAGTTATTTGTCCCTTTTGACATGCTGCTGTAGGGAATGGGAAAACTTGTAAGTATGACCATGGCACACTGAGACCAACTGTCTGATCCAAATAATGGTTAAATTTATGAAATGTCTCCACAAGGAACCAGACAGATGTGAGGCGCATGCACACAGCTTTGCGCCTCAATGAAGTTATCACAAAAAAGTCCAAGGAGGCAAAGCTCATCCTTCTCAACATGCCCGGCCCCCCAAAAAATCGTATGGGCGAAGAAAACTGTATCCTTGCAAATGCCTTGTTGCAGTGGATACCGTTCCACTCCAGGTCCTCGTTAATGGGCAAAAATTGGCAAAAAAGTATGTCTTCTCTATCGTTCAGTAAGATGAAATGTTACCATGTGTACAATCTGTTAGTTTGTCTCAGATTTTGGAAAGGTTAGAATTGTTGCTACACTTTGGAACACATGAAAAAAAAATGGGGGACTTTTTTTTATGGAAAACCTGGGTAGTCATGAACCGCTATTGTCTAAATTATGCACATTTGTCATGAGATAAACATGGTATAGAGTTTTTCCACATGCTTTACTCATATCATGCAATAAACTTGTCAGTTTGAGTCCCGAGGTGCCATTTAACAATAACCTTTTGTGAAAAAGGAACAATGTTGAGCTGTTCCAACATTTGCATTTGTATTAGCATGCTAGTCTTTCCTTGTCCTTCACTGAAACTGCCCTCCAGACATGGAATTCCTCGAGGTGCTCACTGAGGGTCTAAATCGGGTTCTCCTCGTCCGCGGAGGAGGACGCGAGGTCATAACCATCTACTCCTGAATATATTTTACCCTGTGGCTCTGCCCACAACTCCCACTGACTCCCACAAAACCTCCCTCAAGGATCCCGTGCAGGAGTCTCCTTCCCATTTCCCCAGTACTTCGCTACTGCTTCTTTTCCCACTTCTTAATTAAGAATATTTTTGTCTTTTCTTATTGTCGAGTACAATCTTGCTGTTTGAATGTTTTCAATATTTACTCATCCTAAAATTCTCATTTCTTTTTCTTGATTGGTGGGTTTGGAAACACACAGGTCCAAGTGACAAAAGACTGAACTTGAAGTTCACATTAAATTTTAGTGGAAGGTTCATCAACAAGCAGTCTGACTACATTGTAATCCTGAAGACTGGTTAAAAATAAGCGGCTATGAGGATATTACCTGAAGGGTAATGTTTGATGAATAGATGAAAAACTTTGAACTTATGATCACACACCTAATTGACAGTTGCACAGTGTTCATATCCATTATGCCATTACTGTATCGTAAAGAATTTGTTTCCTCAATCGCTATGAAAATATGCAACTAAAAGTTGATGGATGAGGCTTGTTTGTGAAGCACAGTAAGATTAATTAAGTGTATAGATTAATAATCATTTTCAATAATTAGAATTGGTGGTGCATGTGAAGCTGTATATAATCAAAGAATCATCCTTGCGTGTGTGCGTGCGCGTGTGGATGTGTGTGTGTGTGTGTGTTTGAGAGAAATAGAGAGACAGAGTAGTGTGTGTGTGGGCGTGTAACAGGTTTTTACATGTGAGCGACAACATGGAGAACATAATGGAGTAAGTAAGTTTCTTTCGGCTTGTCCCTTTCGGGGTCGCCACAGCGTGTCATCTCAGATGAACGCACATATGTTTGGCACAATTTTTACGCCGGATACCCTTCTTGACGCAACCCTTCTCAGGGAGTGGAGGCCCCAGTGGGATACGAACCCACAACCCCTGGTTTATCAAACCAGTGCTCTAACCACTGAGCTACAGGGCCTCTCGGAGAACATAATGGAGTAATCCTTGTAAATAAAAAGGGAATTTTAGACTTAGTATTACAAACTAAAATGTGAGTCCGCGTGCATGTGTGTGTGTGCCAATAAAGGTTTGTGTGTTGTTCTATTTAATTGTCAGGTATTCATTGAAAGATGGACTCATTAATACTGTACTGCATACTGGGATGAAATACATACTGCACAAAAGTCTCTTTAGGGTACATATTAAATCCCCTGTCAGTCAGATAGGTTGGACTCAGTTTTCGCTTGCTGAACTGTGGTTACAGGTTGTAACAGACCACATTGGTCTTACAACATCCATCCATTTCCCGTACCGCTTATCCTCACGAGGGTTGCAGGTGTGCTATTCCAGATATCTTTTGGCCAAGAGGCAGAGTACTTATGGAATTGGTCGCCAGACAATCTCAGGGCACACATAAACAAACAAGAATTTACATTCACAACTAGCAGCAATTTAGAGTCTTCAATTCAACCTCCCCTACATGTTTTTGGGATGTGGGAGGAAAGCAGGATACCCGGAGAAAACCTACCCAGGCACGGGGAGAATCCACAAATTCCACACAGGCGAGGCCGAATTTGAACCTGGGTCCTCAAGATTGTGAGGCACGCGTACTAATCAGTTGCACCAACGTGCCACAAATATTGCAAAATGTGTTTTAGTTAATCACAATGAATTGGAGACCAGTAACCTTTGGCAAAACCACAAATATTTTCTATGGCTCTATGGTGTTTTTGATATGTGAAGTATATACAAGCATTGCGAAAAAAATGGCAGTGACTGATCCAAGGAAAAGCCTGATAGTGAAAGTCCAATTGAAATTTGAATCACTGACTAACTTTATTGCCACATAGTCGGTCGTTTGTGTCAAAAAAAAAAGAGAAGAAGAAGAAGATAACATTCTAATTTAGTTGAAATGGATCACATCCTTTTAGTGGTGGTAATCTAGTTCTAATGTAAGAATAGTGGTAAATTCAGCATTTGTCATTGAAGAATATGCGAATCGAAATTTTCAATAAACAACTGGTCGAACAGCAAGCCATTTTTATGAGGCGAGCCAAAGTTCAGACTACTGAATATCTGGACGTGTTTGAGCGGGAGCAGATTTGAACGTTGTCCTCTCTTATCTGCACAATGATAATCCTGCCTTCAAATGAAACGAGTCTCATTTCATTGGAGAGCACCAACAATGAAGCCAGGTGCTAGCAGTCTGCGGGTGAGGCTGCCTGTGTTTGTGTTTGCAGCGGAGCTGACGATTGTGGCTCTGTTTGCAACTTTTGTCACGTATGACGAACACGCCGATGCCAGATTTCAGAACAACGTGACCAGACCCGTGGACAATGCAGTATATAAGGATTATCCTTTTTTTGCCGACATCCAGGTGATGATATTCATCGGCTTCGGATGCCTGCTGGCATTTTTCCGACTTTATGGCTTTGGAGGGATGGTTTTTAATTTTCTCGTGGCTTGCTTTTCCATCCAATGGGCCATTCTAGTGCAGGGGTATTTCCAGTTCAGCCACGATGGGAAGATCCAACTTGGGGTGATCAACCTCATCAATGCGGAGTTCGCCTGTGCCGTGGTGCTCATCTCCTTCGGGGCCGTGTTGGGGAAGACCAGCCCGCTGCAGCTGCTGGTCATGGCTCTCCTCGAAGTGCCGGTATTCGCAGTCACCGAATGGGCAGTGCTGAAGTACCTGAAGATCAACGACGCAGGAGGTTCCATCCTCATTCACCTCTTTGCCTGTTACTTTGGCTTGGGAGTGACTTTTGTGCTGTACAGGCCTCGGCTCAACGAAGGTCACGCGAAGGAGAACACCAGCTATCAGTCGGACATCCTGGCGATGATGGGCACCTTGTTCCTCTGGGTGTTCTGGCCCTCCTTCAACTCGGCATTAACGCTGAAAGGCGATGACCAGCACAGGGCCATCCTCCACACATTCATCGGCCTCTGTGCCTCCACCATCACAGCCTTTGCTCTGTCTGCATTACTCAACAAAAATGGAAAACTCGGCATGGCCGACATCCAGAACGTGACCCTGGCTGGAGGCGTGACAGTCGGGGCGTCCGTAGACATGATGATTTCGCCTGCGGCAGCGTATGTCCTGGGTATGGTGGGCTGCACAGCATGCATGCTCGGGTACAAGTACTTGAGTCCCCTCTTAGCGAAACGCTTCCGAATCCAGGATCAATGTGGTATACATAACTTGCATGGTCTAACAGGACTCATATCTTGTACTGCGGGGATTTGTGCAATAATTATGGCTAACGAGGAGGTCTATGGGCCTAGTTTGTATGAGACTTTTAGGCACAGAGCTCCAAAAGAAGAGGACCCCAAGTTGGCTGAGCTCCAGGCATTAATTCCTGGTCTCCTGCCAGGTTTGGGGCGCAGTGCTCGAGAGCAGGCTCTCTTTCAGGTGGCAGCCATGTTCTTCACCATAGCGGTGGCGGCCATCGGAGGCACGCTCACGGGCGTGGTCTTGAAAATGCCTTACCTTGCCTCACCTTCGGATGATTTATGTTTTGATGACCAGTTGTATTTTGATGTGCCTCTGGACAGTTACTTACCACTGAAACTCAAAGAAGCCACAGATAAAGACGAAACTATTGCCTAGACACGCCAAGCTCGCTGTATGGTAATACAGTTTGTCTTTTGAAAGTGTATATGTACTGTACATTTTGTAGTTTTCAGGCAGTAATTATGCAATATTTATTGTCTAATTACATCTAATGTTTTGTAATCAATTTTGAGATCAATATAAGTATGAATATTGTATTTGTGAAAAAAAAAGAAAAAAAACCAAGTCATTCAAATAAGTTTCCAAGTATGTGACTGAGTGAAACAGTTATTTGTGACCTGATCATGAATGAGCAAACCAAGAAGAGTATTTGAAGATTGATCTGATATGCTATTTTCAAATTTTATTAGTAACCCAATCATACCATACTGCCACGTGTGTGGTCAAAGATGACAGTGTCCCGTATGCATTTCATACAAGAGCTGCTGTCTTTTCTTTTTTCTTTTCTTTTTTCTTCATCTTTGCTGACGTCACAGGAGGCAGTCGTCAGGCCCCACCTTTAATAGCCCACACTCAGAATTACAGCTATTAATTACAAGGACATACACAGTTTCGCCATTCCTCCATGAGAGGACCAAGGGTTGCATGTTTCTTAGGGAACCTGTGCAAGTGTGGCGATAATACAGACGACTCCGCTGTGTCATGTGCTTCTGCATGCTTTAAATATTAAAGTCAAGGTGATATTGACAAGTTCACGGACTGGATGCCACTGAAGACACAAAGAGGAGCAAAGAGATTATTCTATATAACAGTATTCCAAATATTCACAACAAATCATTTTCTGTCATTGTTTTTTACATGTTGTGCGTTACATTTCATATAAAAATCCCCCCAAAAATGAGTCCAAGTTCCATTTTGCGGATTTTTGCTAGACTACTCACCATAGGGGGGCTGGTTTACATTAAAAACAAAAGGATGGGACTATTACTTTTATCAAAATTAGTTGTCTTTGCTCAGAAATTATTAGGTTTACAGTTTGCTCATTTTATGAATCCAAACCATTCCCCCTTTGCCCTGGTTCAACATTTAAATAACACTTAGTGTATTTGATTGTCCCAGGTTACTTTCCTAAAAATGTTTTATTTTTCTCCGACATAGAGATTGCGTTGAAAGATACAGAACTGTGAAATTCATCTAATCTGGTCAGAAGATCAGCACTCCTAAATTTATGGTTGACAATTGCCCCTATATTTTATTGCTGTCAAAAGTCCAAACAGGGCCGGCACGGTGGATTCAGACGATAAAGCGTTGGCCCTCACAGTTCAGAGGACCCGGGTTCGATCCCAGCCCCACCTCTGTGGAGTTTGCATGTTCTCCCCATGCCTGCGTGGGTTTCCTCCCACATCCCAAAAACATGCAACATTAATTGGACACTCTCAATTACCCTTAGGTGTGATTGGGAGTGCAGCTGTTTGTCTCTACGAGCCCTGCAATTGGCTGGCAACCTGTTCAGAGTGTACCGCGTCTCCTGCCCCCTTCACTCTCCGTGACCCTTGTGAGGATAAGCGGCTTAGAAAATGGATGGATGGAAGTCCAAACAGGTATATTTGACCCGAACAGTGAATAAGGTTGACATTCATGATGGGAAGTACAAGCGCGTGAGTATTCGCTAGATGGCGTTGATGTACAATCTGTGATGAAAAATACTTCAAGGATAAGCGAAGAAGAAAAGCAGGACTCGAATGGTGGAAAACGAGGCCGCGACACGACTCTTGAATTCGTCTTTTTTTTCCTCACGTCCCAAACAAAAACATCCTACAGAAAGCCCTTTTTGAAATTACTTTATTGCACTTTAGTAGGATCTGCTGAACGGAAGGCACCTAGAGGATCCTCTTCAGCGGGGCGCTATCGCTTTTATTTGGACTTTTCCTCTCATTTTCGCCCATTCCAAACGGTAACGTCATTTGTTTGCTAAGTAAGCTAACCTTTTTATTCTTATTATTTTCACGGTAGCGTCACGCTATTGCGTTTGTAAACAAATGAGCTAACGGTGGTTATAATATGGTCTTGTCATATTTGACCTTCGTGTTTGTTTATTCACATTGACGTCTTATAGACATGTTGTTGAAAGCGTGGCCGTTGACGGCTACAACGGGCCCAAGGAGCTAATCGGAGCATGCCGCCGCGACCGCCATTTAGCCTCCCGCTGACTGGCGAGCATGCCTTGTTCATTGAAGCGTGTTTTCTATGTAGGGCGTGGGTTATAGAGTTAAAAGCTTTAAACTCAAGAAGAAGCCTTCAGTGATATTGTTAACCTTAATTTTATTACGTTACCTGATTTGTTTTCGTGTGATGCTGTTTAGTGTATGCTACGCCTAGTAAAGAGTGCCAACAGGAGTTTACAAGTTTATGTTGCGTGTGTGCAAATTAATGAGCTCACGCGTTTATTTCAGGATCGTCATGGCTGATGATTTTGACGTTGAGGCCATGTTGGAGGCGCCATACAGAATGGTGGGTTGAGAGTCAAAGAAATTAAACTTGTTCTACACTTGACCCGTTCATAATAATTACAACTATGACAAAGTTTACATAAATGTGTGGTGTGTTTGAGTAAAACGCTATAAGTTTATAAATAAATCCGCATCTATCTCTCTTTATAGACTTCCCTAATGATATCTCACCTCTACTCCCATGAATTCATCTTTGATTCCACTGTGAACTGTGAAAAAAAGGAAGGTAGTTATTGTGCATATACTGATGTACTGTGGTTCACCATAGCACTAAAAGAGATTCAACCTAAAAGAAGCCCTATTCGGTTGCAACAAGGTGAATACCAATGATCGATAGGTCCATCTTATCTGGCCAGCAAAGTCGGCAGTATTCAGATTTATGACCTGCATATGTAATTCAACAGATGGTCATAGGAAGGCTCAAATATTGTAGCTCTGCTTTGGAACCTTTGGAAAGGAGACTGTCTTTTCACACACGCCACCCCATGTTAATTAGCAAGGGACAGTCTTACAAGTAAGGTTTCGATTGTGCTAGTTCCGTCCCTCATTATTGTTTAGTGTTTCTTTTTCTAATAAATATGAATACTGCCTCTTTGCCTCATTCAACTTGAATGTGTATCAGCAACTTTATTTTGCATGCTACACACAACAACAGTTATTAATCTAGCAGTACTTATTTTTACTTGTAAAATGACTTATTCACTAGTCAAGACAAAATAAATTTCACTCAAGATAATTAATAGTATCTCGTGGAAGATATTTTATTTTTAAAATATCAATTCATTTCTTTTTCTTGGGCGTCAATATTACTAAGAAGTGTGAATCCCTGTTTGCTTCAGGGCAAGATGTGTGACAGAGGTGGCATCGAGCTCTTACAGTCCAAGAACGAAAATGGGTGAAGATCACTGGACTGACACCAACCACAAAGGATCTCTTTTAGCGGCCCCGCATCATGCGTGGTCACATTAGGCACAAATAGTGACATTGGTACGACTTGTCATAGAGGGAAGGGTTGAGTTGAGCTGCCAAATGTCAGAGCCTCCTGAACTTAGCTAAAAGTTCTTGGGACACCCTCCATCACACTATTTTACAGCCATGTTAACAGAGGGGCAGCAATTGGGGGAAGCACATCTGTCCGGGCACACCAGCAGGACATTTTGGAGTCTTATTATTAATTAAAATATTTCTGCATTTTTCTCTTGTCCCACCCCACCCCCTTTTTTACCATGACGACTTGAAATGTTGCATCTGCGTCCTCATGATGTTCTTCTATCAACCTTGCTTAGGATGAGGTCAAGTCTTCTCATGCAAATGGACACGAGGGCCAAAACAGGAAGTATGTTTTCATCTCATTGCATTTGACTTGCATGTCAGTGGTCGTATGAAAATAACTTTGTATTGAATGGCGTACGTGTAGAAAGAGGCGGAGCAAGAGCCGAAGCCCAAGCTCCAAAAAAAAGAGGAGCCGAAGTAGAGACAGAAAGAAGGCCAAGAAGAGAAGCAAGAGCCGAGAAAGGAAGCCAAGCCATAGCAAGGAACGCCATCGTAGCCGCTCTCGAAGTAGGGAGCGTGCTGGCCGCTACAAAGCCCGCAAGAGCCCAATGTATGTGACCTGAAATGGACTTTGACTGTTGTGTGGCTGAGTCCAGAGTTTCCCAACGTTGAGCCAAGGCACCTATATTGTATTAGAAACTGTCCGGCACAACACCAAACAAAAATACCGCCGAAAATAAATGAATAGTGACTTGATCATCTCATTGTACTCATAAATTGACTGCGTAAAATCTACTCTCACAGGAATCCATGACATAGTGATTACTATCGGGCAAATTAAGGGTTAGTTATCTCCCACGGCACCCTGACGATGTCTCTCAGATCACCACTGTGCCATGGCTCCCTGGTTGGAAATCACTGGCTTAGTAGAAACTGTTTATGAAAAGTCTTACTCAAGGAAAACCTTTGGTCTTTGTTTCAGACGGAGGCGTTCCAAAAGTCCAGTCAAAAAAGAGAAGAGTCCAATCAGGTACAGAATAGTTTCCTTATACCTGCTTTGTTTATGCCAGTGTTTGAAGTGTCAGTCCCTCAAGCCTTTTGTTGTTGACTAGTATGCGTGCTATGCTGTGATTCTTCATATTTTAAAGACAGATTTGGTTGAACAAAGAGATGTAAATAAGAATTAATAGCAAAATGCTGGTACCGTATTTTCTGCACCATAAAGCGCACCAGATTATAAAGTGCAGTCTCAATTCTTTCAGCTTGTCGTGTTCGGGGTTGCCACAGCAATTGCGGGGTCTTATTTCAATACATAAGGCACATGCTACAACATACAGTATAGGAAAATAAAGGTAACACTAACAACTGAGTTTTGATTCATCTTTGTTCTACTATCTAACAATATACATTTTTAATTAATCTCTTTGTAATTCACTGGGAGTTGCTGCATCACAGTAGTCCTTGCGCAGATGGAGAGATGACACCTTCTCATAAAACAAAAGCACCAAGGCAGACCACTTCCAAATCATAGATCCACTATTGAATTCTTTTTCCTCTGCTCTATTACTATTTACAACCGCCTTACTTGATAGCCTGTAGTGTGAATTGTGCCTTGTATGCATGTATCTGCTGATGCCGTTCTCGCGGCACTTTAGAGAAACAAATCGTTTGCAGCATATCGGTAGGATACCAATCAGAGGCATGGCTGCATTAAACGTACGTATTGTTATATTCTCAGATTGGTTTATCCCTGCCACATATGTATTGTGCGTATTAGGTCCCTGTGTCAGCGGAAAATGGTCTCAACAGTCAATCAAGCATAGCGATTACCAAAGTTGGATAACAGGTTTTTGGAACGCAATGGACACACAAGGCTAACCATCAATTTTTGAGTAAATTAAAGGCCTTTAAGTGTGCCTTATATTGCAAAAACTAGTGATTTGTTAATTTAAAATCATCCTTTGTTGTTAGAATATGCATCTTTAATCTGTCTCAAGTTCATCTTTTTGCACTTGCCACTGATTTTGATGCAATAGCTTTTGACACATTGGTTGGTCTGCTCTTTGGTCTTGTTCCACCCATTCTCTGCTGTTCTCTCTACCGAAGTGTCAAAATATGATTTTCTGTTTCTGCTCCACCACACCATTGCAAAACAGTTTACCTTCACAGGTCATGTTAACGTCGGCACTGCTATTATTTTTGGAACTTGTGAAAAACTCCAATAATGTGTCCCAATTGCTCAAAAGAAGTTCTTGCAGAGACTAATATTGAGCCACTTTTTTGTGTCTGTAGACAACCAATTGACAACCTAACACCAGAGGAGCGAGATGCCCGTACGGTTTTCTGCATGCAGCTGGCTGCTAGAATCAGAGCTCGAGACTTAGAGGATTTTTTCTCGGCTGTGGGAAAAGTGAGTTAATGTGGTCCTTAATTTGAATGTAGGCGTCCTACATTGAGTATAGCAAAAGACGCCTGAAATCATTTTCTCATTTAGGTAAGAGATGTGAGAATGATATCTGACCGGAATTCTCGGCGATCGAAGGGGATCGCCTACATTGAGTTTGTGGAGTCGTCTTCTGTGCCCCTGGCCATTGGACTGACTGGCCAGCGCCTTTTGGGGGTGCCCATCATTGTCCAGGCATCTCAGGTAACTGACCACATTTCTTTCTGCTTTCAAATGTTCAATAGCCGTGGCTATGTGTGTGTGTGTGTGTATATATATATATATGTATATATATATATATATGTGTATATATATGTATATATATATATGCGTATATATATATATATATATATATATGCGTATATATATATATATATATGCGTATATATATATATATATATGCGTATATATATATATATATATATATATATATGTGTGTGTGTGTGTGTGTGTGTATATATATATATATATATATATAGTTTTTTTTTTTTTTTTTTTTTTTTTTTTTTTTTTTTTTTTTTTTTGTAGCCTAAAATGTGCTTTATAATTTTTTTCATTTATCGGGGGGACTATTCAGTGTTTGCTTGCCCTGTGTAGGGAAAAAATGTGGCCAGTGGTTGGGGAATCCTCAGTGGGAATAACTGAAATCAAGCAATTTGCTGAAACTGCCATTGAGTCATTTACATCACTTGAGAGATATTTTGGCCCACTCATCCTTGTAGAATCTAAAAACTATCTCATTACCTGTATTCATAGATAACTGGTCACCTTTCGTTCACACGCTAAATCTGGACTCGATTTCTTTGCCTTGGTAGGGTGCTTCTGACAATACCAAGAATACTTGGGGTGAAAATAACACCATTTTATTCCTCACTTTTTTGGGAATTTTTTTTAATCATGTTTTTTTTTTTTCAGCTTTTTAGGTCTTTTGTGCAAATTGATTTTTTTCAGGACAGATTCTGTGATTTCTCGATTGAATAGGTCTCGTGGTAATCAGGCTTTTGGGTGTGATCGGTAAAAATTGATTTAACAATGCTGGTGGTTATTTTTTTCCACACAGACCCAGGTATATTTTTTCCTTAAAAAGTAATGTTTCCCTTTAACAGCAGTTTTAAATTCACTTTGGTTATAGTTGTATATTTGCAGTTCTGAATCTGGAAAAACTATGAAAACATTTGATAAAGGTGTCAATACCTTTTACAGCACTGTTTTGCATTCACAGGCAGAAAAAAATCGAGCTGCTGCGGCTGCTAATAATCTTCAGAAGGGCAGTGCGGGTCCTATGCGGCTCTATGTGGGATCGCTGCACTTTAACATTACTGAGGAAATGCTCCGAGGGATCTTTGAACCCTTCGGAAAGGTCAGAAAGGACTTTCACATCTTGGGGACACCTAAGTGCTTGTGTCTGTCGATGTATCTCATCATCCTCTTGTGTTGCTGTAGATTGAAGGAATTCAGCTCATGATGGACACTGAAACTGGTCGCTCCAAAGGATATGGCTTTATATCAGTAAGTGAATGAGCTTTTCTTTTTGTGTGTGTGTGTTGGTATGGTCAAGTATGAATTGTCTTTGTTCACTACTGGGTCTACTGTAGTAGATCAATTCCAGCAGAGATTTTCACACTAGTGAAGACTCTCAAACCTTTTCACTTGGCAAAGCATCTGATGCCCTCGACTTTCCCGTTTTGTGTGCTAATAACGTTTTGACATCCACAGAGCATTGCATCAATGCAGAGCATGTCTGACTCCAAGCTCTGCGTCATCACATAGAAAAATGTTCTCTTCTGAAACATTGACACAATGATGTCAAAAAGGTCCTCCATTAAAAGCAGGGCTGGCAGATTGATATCTTTTTTGTTTTTGTTTTTTTCGTTTGTTTTTTTGGCTGTTTTGTACTGTAAACGTCAAGGGGATGGAAGGCATAAAAGTTCCAACGTTACACTATCCCAAACTTCAGCCCAATAGAAAAATAATACAGTATGCTTTCCCATTCATGGTTCACCGTTGGTGTTTTTTTTCCCTCAAGGGGTGTGGGGGATTGGATTGTATTTTTACAACCATAAAGGGCCCTTAAAAGTCTTGAATTTTATCCTAAATGGGCAGGTCGCTATATAACGCGATGACCTCATGTGCAGACAGAGTTCCAAAATCTGTAAATATTGTGTGAGTAGTCCAATGAAGTACAACTGAATACACTGGTTACAGTTAGCATGTATGTAAACTGACATTATGATGGCCCTCACGAGACAGTGAGGAACAATTACAATTTTACATATGTAAACAGAAGCTTACATTCCCCCTCACACTGACAGTGTAGCCAAGTCACTAGTCAACATGTTGTTCATACTCAGTGTCATATTGAAACTAAAATGGTCACGACACAGCAAACAGAATACCATTACTAGCAAATAATGAGACAAAACAATGACTGAAGAAATAATGTAGATAAAACATGCACTTAAGATGCTATTTACATTTTTTGTGCCGGGTGGGAGGAACATAAACCCTGCAAATGATGAAGTAACCCTGTATACTTGGACCTATCTATCAAAGGCTTTCAAAGCTCCCTGCTCAGCTTGAAATACACTTAAGTGCTCTTCCGAGAACTACAAAAATCGTGTATGAATCTAAATTCTGTGAAATTAGTATGGGATACCTCTTACTGTCATTATAGAATTATATTTTATTTATTTATTTATTTTAACTGTAAAAAATCCAGCGTGAAAAGTGTCATTTTTCAAGTTTGCAGATGCTGAGTGCGCAAAAAAGGCCTTGGAACAATTGAATGGCTTCGAGCTGGCCGGCCGGCCAATGAAGGTGGGCCACGTCACGGAACGCTCAGACGCATCCACAGCAAGCTCATTCCTGGACAATGATGAGCTGGAACGGACTGGCATCGACCTCGGCACCACTGGTCGTCTGCAACTCATGGCGCGACTCGCTGAAGGTTCGATAAAGGGTCAACGCCACTCACGAAAAATGTGTAATGTTACATTGAGATTTAGTTTTGTCTTTGGTTGACCCAGTCTATTTGCTCATGCAGGAACTGGTCTAAAGATTCCCCCTGCTGCTCAGCAGGCTCTGCAGATGACTAGTTCCGTATCCTATGGAAACGTGGGCACACCCGCATGTAAGTCTGCACGCACCTTTTAGTTTAGTCCAACATTTATTCAACTAAGTCAGATCATTAAAAAGTCCATTTCATCAGGTTCTGTTATACTTTAACTTTAAAAATAAAAACAAATAATTGAACTTGTGGTTGAGGAAGATAAACTGAGTGGTTGTCGTAAATAGTTCTACAGAGAAGACAAGATGTTTAATCGCAGGGCACATTGAGACTAACAGCCACGCTCACAATCACACCGAGGGGCAATTTAGAGTGTCAAATTAATGTTGCATGTTTTTGGAATGTGGGAGGAAATCCACGCAGGCTCGGGGAGAACATGCAAACTCCACACAAGCTGGTCCAAGGTCCTCAGAACTGTGAGGCCGACGCTTTTCTAGCTGATCCATCGTGCCCTAAATTCATTATTCAAGGCATTTCCCAAAGGGTCTACCTTGGTCAAATGGCACACGGGTTTGTTCACTATTGGTGCTTTTAGGGAAATGTGTCCACCTTTTGCCACTCAAAAGCACATGCAATATCATGGTGAAAAGATTTTTCTTCTGCCATATGGTCTCAATTCAATCAGTGTACCATGAATCCTCCTGTGCAGTTGGACACAAACGTTAGTATTGTACCTTGTGTCCCCTAGTGGAGGAGCATTTAACTGTTGTCCTTTTCGCTATCCAGTATGTCGCTGGGATGGACAGATTAACAAAGAGGCATTATCGTCAGTGAATAATTTGAGTGAAATTGGATAATTTCTCAATACACACCTGATGATCTCTTACGACACTCTGCTGGGCATTCCTGCTTCTTCACATGTTGTTTTCTCAATATTTAGCTGTTCCGGCTCCTGCGGCAAGCCAAGCTTCAAACCTTCCTTCTCAGCCACTGGCCACTCACTGCCTTCAGTTATCCAACCTTTTCAACCCACAAGCGTAAGTCTTTGCCAAGTTTCTCAAGGATTTCAAAAATGTTTTTAAATATTTACAATACTACCGCTTGGTGGCCTTGTTTTTTCTCAGGGAAAACGATCCCAGCTGGGCTACTGAGATCCAGGATGATGTAATTGAGGAGTGTAACAAGCACGGAGGAGTCGTTCACATTTATGTTGACAAAAACTCTGCTCAGGTAAAAACATTTCTCATTGATAGATGAACATCTAGAAGTTAGAAAAGGTCTTTTCTCTTGGTGCACAAACATGGCCAAATCCTCATTTATAGAGCACTTTAACACAAACGTAACACCACACTGTGTATATACCGGTAAAGACGTGTTAAAAGCCTTAAAATAAATTCGGTCTTTATCGCAGAAGAATACTGTCACGCTGAAAATTTTAGGAAAATGTAACCTTCAACTTAAATGAATTGTAAGAAAATGAAAAAAAATCCCTGACTAAAAAATAATTATTTTTCATTTAATTACCTGTTACACAATTATTGGCACCCTTAACAATTCCCAGGAAATAAATGTAATTGAAGCATTTCTGTCATTTCGACAGTAGTTTACAGCGTTTACCAGAGTATGTAGGAACATTTAATTAGTAATTCATCACTTCCTGTTTCCCTGGGGTATAAATATGACATTACACAGAGGCCATTTCTCTTATCCACTCTTAAACATGGGAAAGGCAAAGGAACACAGCATACAGGTGAGGCAGATGTGCGTCGACCTTCACAGGTCAGGCAGAGGCTACAAGAAGATTGCCACTCAACTGCAGCTGGCCATATCCACTGTGAGAGGAATACTTAAGAAGTTCAAAACAACCGGAACAGTGGTAAACAAGCCTGGAAGGACTTATGTTTATTTTGCCAGCACGCACAATGAGGAGGATGGTAAGGGAAATCAAAAGATCTCCAAAGCTCACTGTTACGGAATTACAACAAATGGTAGCATCCTAGGTTCACAAAATCTCCAAATCAACCATCAGGCGCGGTCTACTGACAAAGAAGCTGTTTGGGAGGCATGCACGGGGAAAACCTTTCCTCACTCACGATCATAAATGCAAACGTCTGGAGTTCGCCTAGCGGTATGGGGGCTTCAACTGGGACCGCGTGCTTTGTCAGATGAGACCAAGATTGAGCTTTTTGGCAGCAAACATTCTAAGTGGGTCTGGCGTGCCATGAGAGATGCACATGCTGAAAAGCACCTCATACCCACTGTGAAGTATGGGGGTGGGTCAGTGATGCTATGGGGCTGTTTGCTTCCAAAGGCCTTGGGATCCTTGTTAGGGTGCATGGCATCATGAATGCTTTGAAATACCAGGACATTTTAAATCAAAATCTGTTGCTCTCTGCCCGAAAGCTGAAGGTGGGTCATCACTGGGTCTTTCACCAAGACAATGACCCTAAACATATGGCCAAATCTACACAGAAATGGTTCACCAGACACAAAATCAAGCTCCTCCCATGGCCATCTCAGTCCCCAGACCTCAACCCCATTGAAAACCTGTGGAGTGAGCTGAAGAGGAGAGGACCCAGGTCTCTGGATGGGTTAGAGAGATTCTGCAAAGAGGAATGGCTGAAGATCCCTCTTTCTGTCTTTTCCCATCTTGTGAAACATAGGAGAAGATTAGGTGCTGTTTTGTTGGCAAAAGGGGGTATTAAGTATTAACATCAGGGGTGCTAATAATTGTGACACTCCTTATTTGATGTCAAATTATTTCTTTATGTGGGATTTTTTTCCCCACTGAATAAATGCACTTGTATTGAAGGTTGGAGTTTTTTTTTTTCCATTAAAGTCCCATATTATTTAGAGAAAAATTATTAGAAGCTAAAAAACATCGTAACCAGGGGTGCCAATAATTATGGAGGGCAGTGTGTGTGTGTGTGTGTGTGTGTGTGGTGTGTGTGTGTGTGTGTCCATTTACCCAGTGTGCTTGAACACAGCGTGTGCACTCAGTGCAGCAGCGGGTCTACACTCTTCATCTTCGATTATGTTCAAAGGTCACTTTTATTATTGGTTTATTCATTGTGTAGTACAGTATAGCAATATCGCAGCAAATCCTGCAATGTGAGCATTGCACACAAGTACATTGCAGTGACGATGATCAAAGAAAATATCGTGCCACCCGAGTTTAATTGAACCATGAGTTCTCTTTCTCGCCCCCCCCTCCCAGGGTAATGTGTATGTGAAGTGCCCCTCCATACCAGCAGCAATGGCCTCTGTAAATGCGCTCCATGGACGCTGGTTTGCAGGTATGTACCATAGAAGGAGGGATTGGTACCGAGCCCCGGAATTGAATTAGCACTGTGTCTGGCTGCCATGATAAACGCACATATTTTATTAATCATGCGTATTTGTAAGCTAACCTTTGAGTTCCACAGTGGGGACATTTCCATCATTTCAGTCGCTCTATAGGAAATACAATGGGTACGGAAATTATTTAGACACCTTCAATTCTTCATGCATTGAATTTTTTTCATCTTCATTAATGCACACACAGCACCCACATTATGATATATAAAAAAACGAAATTGTTGCGGTTTCTACAGATTTTATTAAATATAGATCTCACACAGCCATAGGTATTCAGACCCTTTGCTCAGTATTTAGTGGAAGCACCCTTTTGAGCTAATATGGCCATGACTTTTTTTGGGGGTTGTTGCAATAACTTTTTCCACACCTAGATTTGGGTCTGGAGCTGCCATTCCTCCTTAAAGATCCTCTCCAGTTCTATCAGGTTGGCTGGTGAGCGTTGGTGGGCAGCCATTTTCAGGTCATCTCTCAAGATGCTCAATTGGGTTTAAGTCGGGGCTCTGGCTGGAGTTGTTCTGAAGCTACTCCTCCATTATTTCAGCCTTGTGCTAATGGTCATTGTCTTAGAAGGTGAATTTTCGTCCCAGTCTGATGTGCTGAGCACTGTGGAGAAGATTTTAGTCCATGATATCACTGTACTTTCCTTCAGTTGTCCCTGTCCTTGCAGGCGAAAAACACCCCCACAGCATGATGCGGCCACCCCCATGCTTCACTGTTGGGATTGTATCGTGCAGTGCCTTTTTTTTTTTTTTTTTTTTTTCTTCCCCTCCTCCACATTTAGAATAAAAAGTTTTATAGAATCTTACTTCTCACCATCTTGGGGTCTTTCAGGTGTTTATTAGCAAATGCTATGCGGGCTTTCATGTCTTACACTGAGTCTCGAAAGGTTTCGGTTAGGCCGCTCTGCCATAAAACCCCGACTGGTGCTGGGCAGTAGTGACGGCTGACTTTCTAGAACTTTCTCCCATCTCCCGACTGAATCGCTGGAGTTAAGCTGCAGTGATCTTGGGTTCTTCTTTACATCTCGCATCAAGGTTCTTCTCCCCTGACAGCAAGCTCTCGGAAGGGTTCCGGTCGTCCCGAAGGTCTTCCATTTAAGGATTACTGAAGCCACTGTGCTCTAAGGAACCTTCTCTCTTGTCTCTAGCCCCAATTCTGTGTTCGAGCTCTTCAGGCAGTTCCTTTGACCTCATTATTCTCATTTGGTCTGAGATTCACTGGGGGCTGTAAGATCTTATATAGTCAGATGTGTACCTTTCCTAATCAGTGATGAAAGTCCTCCGTATTTTCCCGGAATTCCGGATTTTTAAATTTTCGTGAAAATTGGTCCGGAAAATTGCCTAAAATTAATCCGGATATTAATTGACAACATTGCACGAACGTGTTTGAATTCGTTGTTTTGCTTTCACGAGCGTAGCCATGTTGAGGCACAAACACGAGTAACAGTAACACCCCTCCCCTCGTGTTCTCTCAAGACGTCTCTTATTTTGTGTGGTCTTGACATTAATCTACGTGTTTATTTCAGAAACGTTAACAAAACAACCGGTATTCACCCGGAAACAGGAAATGGAAGTTAACCGTACTGAGCATGTACGAAAGCGGATTTTCAGAACTGTTTCACGTATTGCGAGCGGATTTACGTCGAAAGTCATCAACATCATGAGCCATGTCAAAGGAAATTCAGTTAGACCAGGCAGGGGTGCTCATTGCGTCGATCGCGAGGCAGTGTCACGGCGTAAAACAAAAACCAAACATTAGGCTATCATCCATCTCGTCGCTTGATTCAGGTGTGGCCAATATGTCGAGCGCATGCACATAAAGGCGCGTTCTAGCAAGCCGGCCTCCTATTTACGGCAGTCCTGTGGTGCGTGTCCCCCCCCCACAACAATACGTCACGATTGCCGACAGGAATGTTTGTTTACAATGTATCGCTAGCTTGTTGCCACAAACACCCGATTATGTTGTTGAACTAAACTTTCAGTATTTTCAAAACATTGCGAGTATAGACCATTCGTGTTTATTCCTTGACAGGTCAGTGCATTTAACTTTACTTCAGATAAAGTTTGTCAGATCAAGAATTTTTATTGATGAAAATTTTTAATTACCATTTAATATCATGTTCTACCATCATCAGTTGAAATTGGAAATTATTTTTTCTGAGTTTTAAATTTTAGTTTTCTATTTTAGTTATATGTTTGCTTATTTTTTTAAATTTACAGTTATGTTATATCAAATCCAGTAAGTTATTTTAAGGCCATCCCTAATCACACCCGCACCTTTATCTGCGAGCATGACAGACCACACCCGTACATTTTTCAAATGTGACTGAATGAGAAAATATATATATATATATATATATTAAAGGCAAGTGATTATATTATTAGTATTACTAAATTACTAGATCTATAGTGTATCGGTCTAGTCTATCTAGAGTGTATCAGTACAACGCGACGTAAGAAGTTAGATGGAGACTTAAACGTTAATAGTAATCACTACAGATCAAAATCTTTAACATGTCTTGCTGTACGGTGTAGAAATTGTAGGATATAATTTCGTGTATATTCTATATCTATACTATAATATTATATATATATATATATATATATATATATATATAAATGACAATTTTAAGTCTCTTTTTCCTGAATAGTTCACTTAATTCGTCTTGAGATAAGATGGTATATTTTAATGACAAATGTGATTTTGTGCTATCCAGTGATAGGAGGATGGGGGGGGATCTGGGCTTGGCCCTTGGGGAACTTCTGCCCAATTTTTTGGGGGGTCGGGACATAGAAATGTTATTTTCAATTTTTGTCTGAATTTTGTTCACAGATATCGCCAGAATTGCACCACAGCCATCAATTTTTTTTCAAAAACACCCACAGTGCTCGCATTTCTATTTTCAGGAATTTTCACGAAACTTTCATCTCTACCTAATCAAGTCTAGTCACTATAATCTAAGTGTAGAATCATTCCAAGGATGATCAGAAATGGATAGCACCCGTTTGTCACAGCAAAGGGGCTGAATACTTGAGGCTGATATTTTTGCCAAAATTTCAACAATTCATTTTTTTCCCCCTGGAGTGCTGTGCGTACAATGGGGGGGGGGGGGGTGAAATGATTATAGCAAATGGCTGCAATACAAATCTTTCCTTACCCACTGTATATCACAAGAAAGAGACTCAGAGCTTCCAGACCGTCACTTCAAGAAATTTTATTAGACCTGGTTTTAATTTTAATTGAATGCACCTTGGTATGAATACTGTAATGTTTTCGTGTATATTACGCTTTTCCCTCCCAAAAACGGCAGTACATATTATACATAGGTAGAGTTAAAAAAAAAAAAAAAATTCCTTTGGATTTATGAGATCTTTTAGTAAATGGCGTGAAAGTGTTTGCCCTCATCTAGATTTTTTTTCTTTCTATTTTTGTCACACTTAAATGTTTGCCATCATCAAAGAATTTAAAAGTATAAAACAACACAAACACGAACTACAATATTTAATGGGTTTTGTTATTAAGAGAGAAAAGAAAATAACTTAACTCTGGGCCCCTATGTGGAAAAAAGGCAGTCACGATTTCCACACACACCTTCATAAAAACAGCATTTTGTTTTGTCTTCTTTGACTAATATTTAAATTTGTGTCAAACTCAAGACTCGGGTGCCTGATGCAACCCGCCACATTTTTAGTTCACAAAAGCAAATCATGTCCACTTGCCAAAATTGCAAATTGTCCTCTTTGAAGAACCCTCAATGGATTCGGGTGTAATATGAGGAGATCAGATTTGACTTCAGCCAAAACGTTTCTCTGACGGGAACCAAAAATACGATGTGGCTGACAACAAAAGGCCGTTTGACTGATATGTTGAGAATTCTGTTATTTATTTTTTTTTTTAAGCCAATAAATTTGGTGTCAATCATTGTTGTAGTTGCAAGGCATTTTAGTTAAAAAAAAAAAAAGGCGATAATTCTGATTTGTTTTTCTTTAAACCCCAAAAAAGACCAATGCCATATAAGTAATAGATCAATTACCAATAATGAGTAGTAGAAGCATTAAATATTTAATATCCTTCCTTGAGTTGCATGAATGATTTTCCGGGTTCACGTGTCTTTTTTTCTGTTTTCAAGGGAAAATGATCAAGGCGGCTTATGTTCCTTTACCGACATACCACAACCTTTTCCCCGATTCCGTAACGGCGAAGCAGCTTCTGATGCCAACACGTCGATAGTGGGAGACGCGCTTCTGAACGTCAGTGTACATACATTTTCTTTGCACTGATTGAAATGTAATTGAAAAGGCTGCATTCAAACTTGGTTGGCTGAAGTTCGCGTACGCCTTTGGGAAAACAGGCAGTTTTGAGTTTGCTTTCAGTTTTGTGGCTTTGTGATGTCAATCGTCACTGAAGAAATCTGCAGGTCTGTTTTTTTTTAAGATTTTTTTTTTTTCATCTGCTTCTTTCTGTCAGTACTTTTAGATTGAATACAAAGGCTAACACAAATCTGAAATATTGAATCTTAAATCCCAGTGGTATATCAATGTCTACAATAATCCTTTGTAACTTTTTACAGCCATAATTCCATTTTTAGTATTAAGCCTCCCAATAAACTATTTGAAAAGTCATATTCTCATTGCGCTTTCTTCATTCATTAAGATTCTGGTTGTTTTACATTTTTAACATTCAAATGCAAATCACTGGAAGGAGCAGAGACAGTTTACTGCTGGAGTAATTTTACCCTTGACATTCAAATGTCAAGTAAAACAATAGTTGGATTTCAAATTGTGATTAAAGTGCACCAGCTCTGTCCAAATTTTTTTTTGTGAACCACAAATTATAGATAAAATATGATTAGAAAGTGTTTGATTTTTTTTTGTCTTTAAAAAAAAAGACACTTAAATGCCAAAACAAACATTTTTGAAATACATTTAAAAACTTCCTGCATCAAACACCATCACACAACACTTCCATGCTGATAATCTATTGATGAAAGATGCTTTGAATTAAGGATTAAGATGTGCGATTACCTAAATGATGCATCGTGGTGAAACAATGGTTAGAGCATCTCCCCCACTGTTCTGAGGATCGGGGTTCAAATCCCTGCCCTGCCTGTGTGGTAGGTTATGACGTTCCTTCCTGGGAAAGAGGCAAATATGCCTGTTACCCATGTTATTCGAACTGTCCTGCATGCATTGGCATTGACTATGTAATCAAACTGTTTGAAACCTACAAAACAGGTCTGGTGGGAACTTAACACGTGCGGTATGAAAAATGGATGGGTGGGTTGCCTCCGATGACATTTAAGATCCAGCAGGTGTCTGTATTGAGCAACACAGGGAGAGTACAGTACTGCAACAGTATCAAGTTTGCTAAATGCAGCAACTCTTCATGAGGCCTCATCTACCCACACCAGTTAGTAGCCACCACCTACACAATTGGGCTGAACAGCAACAAGGCATTTTGTGTCCAATTTGTCAGTTACGTTCGATCTCAGTATATTGTGCTGAATGTGGTTACACCCAACGCTGGATAATTACAAGGAAATTCAATAAATAGTTATTTGTTTCCCCCAAACTGTTGTGTTGATAGCAAATATGAAAAGCAAACTTTTTTTTTTTTTTTTTTTTTTAAATCAAGAAATCAAGTCACTTTCCAATGACGGCGTTGCCTCTGATGCGAATGTCTGTCCTCCCAACACAGCCTCCACGTAGGTTCGTCAATTGCCGAATTAAAATAATTCCACTGTCCACATTGACAGTTTTTTTGTAATTATTTTTGACACTCTTGTAAGTAAAACAATTATAATAATGGGATGAGCTTTGTTATAAATCAAATCAAAATGGACCTGCAGTGAGAACATATACAAATTCTTGGGGGAAATCAGATTAGACATCGATTCAACGTACATGACAACTTCCCAGCGGAGATGACACAGCCTAAAACTGACATTAAACGCAAGGCAATACCGAGTGAAGGAAAACAAATGGAATCATCTTCCATGGCCAAGCACAGACAATGCTTTTCAAATACTCAAGACAAACATGAAAGCAACTGCAAGTGTCGGTCAGTGCAGTGAAGGCCCGGTAAAGCTTAACCGGGAAGGAAAATCTGGATTTAAAGGTCAAAGGATTCCAGATTTTCAGCACCATCATCCAACTATAATTGAACTGACCAATACTTGGTAAATGAACATTTTCCATCCATTCATCCATTTGATATACCTCAGTTGGCTCTCGAGCAAAAGGTTGGGTACACCCGGGACTGGTCGCCATCTGCTTGCAGGCCACACAGGCAACCATTTTAGTCCTGTGCTAATTTGGGGTCTTCAAATTATGTATGTACGTTCCTTGAAGGCGGAGGAAGTCCGAGTAGCAAGCGACAACCCACACAGGCATGTCGGAACATCCAAACACAGGAAGGGCCAAAAGTCGAACCCAGAACCGACTGTGAGGCAGACGTCTTAACTGCTTACCTCCCACTGTACTGACGATGAAAATGGAAAAAAGTCTACACATTCAAAATCCTAAAACCTCCAAATACTTATAGGCCAGACTAGGTTTCTGTTCAGTGCATAAATGGATGATGCCACATTTCAAAGTATTGGAGAAATTGCAAGAGGCATATCCTGCACATTTAAGGCCACGGTCCTACTTTAATGTGATTTAAAAAAACAAAACACAAAAAAAGACTCAAGACAGGTTTAATGCCTATATTGTGAACTTTATATTAACAAAAGATATTACAAAAAAGGAACAAAACTCCTTTGTCCGTTACCGCCACATATAACACTGCCCCCCCCAAATATATTTTTTAAAGCAATTTCAAACTCTAGCAGAAAGTGGTCAGCATCTGTAAAGAAAGCTAGCTAGATTTTAAATAAATGTCCAAATGAGCAAACATACATCACACGGAATCATGTTTTGCATTACAGGATATCGAATAAGAGTCAATGTAAGGCCAACACTTTTCACCCTCATAAACATGAAACAAGAACTTGACAATTTGACAAAAACAGTCCCATCCATCCACTGTAGGACAAACCTTAACACAATGAACAAAGCTGACCAAGGAGTCCTCACTTTTTGGGGGCGCAGACTTTGGCTTGGTGGGCTTGTAAGACAGCAATCGCCTCGTCCACCTGATGATCGAAAATACAAAAAAGATTACAGTGGAACCTCAAGTTATGACACCCCCCCCCCCCCCACTCTTAAGCAGGGGTCATTTTTCCCACTGGAATGAATGGAAACGCAATGAATCCATCCCAATCCCCAAATTCAATTGTACAAACCTTTGTTACCGTCAGTGTGGGTAAAATAGCGCAGTACAAAAATAAATCGAAACACTTCCACAAAGAAAATAAAAATTAAGGTTTATTGCTCATTAACGACAAGAAGGGGAAAGACAATAACTGTGCCGTGAAGCAAAATTCACCCCCTTCTTTCTGATTTTTTTTTTTTTTTTTTTGCATATCACACACAAAGGTTTCAAATAAAACCAATTTTAATATCCTAAAAGGCAATCCAAAGAAATACAAAAGCGCATTTTTCAAATGGCAAATCAATTTACTAAAGTACCAAAAAATTCCAAACTTTTCCGACACTGTGAAAAAGTAATTGCCCCCTGAACTGAATATCGGGTTGTGCCACCCTTGGCAGCAATAACTGAAATCAAGCGTTTGCATAATACTTGATGACTTTTGAGGAATTTTGTCCCGCTCATTTTTGCAGAATTGTTTCAACGCCGCCATAATGGATGGTTTTCTAACATGAACTGCCAGTTTAAAGTCAAACCACAGCATCTCAATTGGATTTATATCCAGACTTTGACAATGCCACTCCAAAACCTTGATTTTTTTTTGAGGCATTCAGAGGTGGTGTCTTTTGGATCGTTGACAAGCTGCATGATCCAAGAGCACCAACGTTCTTCAGGATTTTCTGGTACACAGCAGAATTCAATTTTTCATCAATTACAGGAAATTGTCCTGGTCCTGAGACAGCTAAGCAGCCCTAAGACCATCACACTGCCACCACTATGTTTAACTGTTGGAATAATGTTCTTTTTCATCAAATGCTGTGGCATTTTTACGCCAGATGTAAAGGGCCACACAACTTCCAAAAAGGTCATTTTTTTCCACTCGTCAGTCCAGAGAATGTTGTTCGAGGTTCTTTTGTGATCTCCTGGATGAGTCGTTGACGCACTCTTGGGACTAATTTTAGTTGGCCGTCCACTCCTGGGAAGGTTTGCGACTGTTCCCAGTTTTCTCCATTTGTGGATAATGGCTCTGACAGTGGTTCACTGGAGCCCCAAAGCCTTGGCAATGGCTTTGTAATCTTTTCTAGACTGACGGATTTCAATCACTTTCCCCCCCCCAATTTCTTCGGATCGTGGCATGATGCATTGGTTCTTGAGCTCTTGTGACCTACTTCACATTCTCCCAGATTACATGTGTATTGAATTGATTTCTTGATTCAACAAGTATGGTGGTAATCAAATGTGGGTGTAGCTTGTGAAATTGAACTCATGTTTCCCAAATTTTTGGTTAGTCACAGTGACTTTGCGGGCAACTAATTTTTCCACAGAGGGTTTGAAAGGTTTGGACTTTTTTGTCCCTTAATTGAATTGGCGTTCTGAAACTATTTTGTATTTTCTTGGGTTGGGTAACATTGCACATTAACGATTCATTGGTTTAATTAAAAATATGATAGAGTTGAATAAATAAATACTATAGTTTTTTTTTGTTGCAAAAATAAGAATGATTTCCGGTCTTTAATGCAGTCAATGATTGTCACGCAGCGCAAGTAAGTACAGATTTTTTTTTTCCCCCCTTCGTCCATACCAAGACTGTTCGCAAACAAAAAATACCCATCTAGAGGTACAGTGAAGAAAATGAGTATTTGAACATATTGCAAGTTCTGCCACTTAGAAATCATGGATGCGTGTGAAATTTTCATCCTAGGTTCATCTCCACTGTGAGAGATCATCTAAAAAGAAAAATCCAGAAATTACAATGTAGGATTTTTTAACAATTTATTTGTTACACAGCTACAAATGAGTATTTGAACACCTGAGAAAACCAATGTTTATATTTGGTATAGTAGTCTTTGTTTGCAATTCCAGAGGTCAAACATTTCCTGTACTTGTTCACCAGCTTTGCACACACTGCAGGAGGGATTTTGGCCCACTCCTCCAAACAGGTCTTTAGATCAGACAGGTTTCTGAACTGTTCCTGAGAAACACGGAGTTCAAGGTCCCTCCAAAGATTTTCTATTAGGTTTAGGTCTGGAGACTGGCTAGGCCACGCCAGAACCTTGATATGCTTCTTACGGTGCCATTCCTTGGTTTTCCTGGCTGTGTGCTTCGGGTCATTGTCATGTTGAAAGACTCAGCCACGACCAATCTTCAGTGCTCTGATTGAGGGAAAGAGGTTGTTCCCTAGAATTTCACAATACATAGCCACGGTCACCCTCTCCTTCATACAGTGCAGTCATCCTGTACCATGTGCAGAAAAACACCACCAAAGCCTGATGCTACCACCCCCATGCTTCACAGTAGGGATGGTATTCTTGGGATGGAACTCATCATTCGTCTTCCTCCAGACACAGTTCGTGGAATTATAACCAAAAAGTTCCATTTTGGTCTCATCTGACCACAAAACTTTCTCCCATGACTCGTCCATATCATCCAAATGGTCATTGTCAAACTTGAGATGGGCCTTGACATGTGCTGGTTTAAGCAGGGGAACCTTCCGTGCCATGCATGATTTCAAACCATGACGTCTTAGTGTATTACCAACAGTCACCTTGGAAACGATGGTCCCAGCTCTTTTCAGGTCATTGACCAAGTCCTGTTGTGTCATCCTGGGCTGATTCCTCACGTTTCTAAGGATCGTTGAGACCCCACGAGGTGATATCTCGCATGGGGCTCTACTTCGATTGAGATTGACAGTCATGTTTACCTTCTTCCATTTTCTCATGATTGTTCCAACAGTGGACCTTTTATCACCAGACTGCTTGGCAATTTCTCCGTAGCCCTTTCCAGCCGTGCGGAGTTGTACAATTTTGTCTCTGGTGTGTTTGGACAGCTCTTTGGTCTTGGCCATGTTACAAGTTTGAGTCTTACCGATTGTATGGGGTGGACAGGTGTCTTTATGCAGCTAACGACCTCACACAAGTGTATCTGATTCAGGATAATACATGGAGTGGAGGTGGACTTTTAAAGGAAGACTTACAGGTTTTTGAGGGTCAGAATTCTCTTCAGACCCCTCCATGATTTCGAAATGGGAGTATTGTTCAAATACTTATTTGCAGCTGTGGAACAAATTGTTTAAAAAAAATAATTTCTCGATTTTTCTTTAGATTATCTCTCTCACAGTGGACATGCACCTACGATGAAAATTTCAGACCCATCCGTGATTTCTATGTGTGAGAACTTGCAATATAGCAGGGTGTTCAAATACGTATTTTCTTCACTGTACATTCTCTATGAAAGTTTGATACGTAACCCAAATTGTCTGTCAATAAATGAATTCATAACCCGAGGTTCAACTGTTTTTGAATGATGAATATTTCTATTTTACAAATCACGATGGAGCCCATAAAAGTACTGATTTTTGCCTTGGCATGGAGGGACTCTGGTGACTCCAGCATGTGTCGCAGCTCCGCGTTGTCTATCTCCAGCAGCATTCCAGTAATTTTTCCAGCCAGGTTTGGGTGAAGAGCATGGATTAGAGGGTACAGACGCTCACCTAAAATATAAAATACACTGAATTCATTTAATCAATTTAAATTAATTCAGTCAGATGAGACCATTTAAAGGGCCACAATAGCATGATACTGTAACCACAATCCAACCACTGTCAATATTGTCTTGTAGTCCGTAAATCCATACCAAAGAGCTGCTTCTGGTCCACAAGTGGTGCTGCAGCCAACATTGAAGTGGTGAGTGGTTCAATGCTTTGAGCATGCGCTGGTTGCTCAATCACAGGGGCAGGAACAACCTAAGAAAATTTTAAAATCTTTTCAACAGGCAATCAGCTGAAACAGTGAAAAAATTAGATATTACAAAAAAGGAACAAAACGTACTGTGATCCGCTGACTTACTCTCTTAATTCATTCCTAGATCTCACTCGAACTTCAAATCACAGACAAATAAGAAACATTCCCTGTCAATTGACTGTCTTTTGTTCTTCGTACTCAACATGTACAGTGCCTTGTGAACATATTCGCCCCCCTTGAACTTTTCAACCTTTCCCCACATTTCAGGCTTCAAACAAAGATATAAAATTTGATTTTTTTTTTTTGTCAAGAATCAACAAGTGGGACACAATCGTGAAGTGGAATGAAATTTATTGGACATTTTATATATATATATATATATATATATATATATATATATATATATATTTTTTTTTTTTTTTTTTTTTTAACAAATAAACTGAAAAGTGGGGCGTGCAATATTATTCGGCCTTTTTACTTTCAGTGCAGCAAACTCACTCCAGAAGTTCAGTGAGGATCTCTGAATGAGCCAATGTTGACTGATGATGAAGAGAATCCACCTGTGTGTAATCAAGTCTCCATATCGAGCTCGTGCACGTGACGTCACCATTTTTACGGCGCAATATTGCCGGTCAAACAGAGCTGCTCGACATTGAACCGTAGGAGAATATTAACAATGCCCGAGACCTGTTATGCCGTTGGTTGTCACAACCGACGAGACAGATATTCAAAAGACATCATTCTATGGAATAGCAGCTAAAAGGACCAGACAAGATTGATGGATCTCACCAATTAAACATGATGGATGGTGCCCAACAAAATACACACGCCTGTGAAGGGATCACTTCATTACAGATAGGAATTGTTCTTCTCAATCTCAAATTAGCAAGAAGTATTTATAATGCCAAGTTGACTCATTTGAGAACAATGCGTATTTTATTAAAAAAAAAAAGTGTTAAAGAGAGGTTTACATGTGGCAGCGATAAGCTTCAGTGTACAGAGGAGCCAACTCGCTGTCCTCTTCCCCCCCCCCCCCAACCATAGCTAATGAATGCGAGTTTGTATTTAAATATTGGTATTTGTATTGAAAAAAATCTGAATGGGTCCATCACTATGTGGGATTTATTCTTGATTAAGAAGAGATCCACGAACAAAGTATTTATATGCGTCCAGAGTTTCATCCACTTTCAAACTTTTTCATGTAAATCTCGAAAACTTACTCACGTGTATATCCAGTTGTCCAAGACAAACGGAAGCAAATTAACAGTCCACTTTATCGGCAAAAACATTGACTTCGGCATTAAATATGGGTCCCCTATGCCAAGTATCTAATTTTTCCACATACCTTCATTTATTATCACCTAAATGTTTAACGGTATCAGACAAGCCCTGGATGAGGTGCTATCAGATGTATTTTTGTTTCGTCGCAACAGAATTAACTTGCAACAATGCTTTGTTTGACCGGCAATATGGCGAGTCACGTGATTTTATGACGCAGGTGCAAGAGCTCTATAAATGCACCTGCTTTGTGAAAGTATCTGGGTTCCGTTTAAAGTGCAGAGAGCATCATGAAGACCAAGGAACACACCAGGCAGGTCCGAGCTACTGTTGTGGAGAAGTTTAAAGCCAGATTTGGATACAAAAACATTTGCCAAGCTTTAAACATCTCAAGGAGCACTGTGCAAGCAATCATATTGAAAAAGAAGGAGTATCAGACAACTGCAAATCTACTAAGACCCGGCCGTCCCTCTAAACTTTCATCTCTAACAAGGAGAAGACTGATCAGAGATGCAGCCACGAGGAACATGATCACTCTGAATGAACTGCAGAGATCTACAGCTGAGGTGGGAGACTCTGTCCACAGGACAACAATCTGTCGTACACTGCACAAATCTGGCCTTTATGGAAGAGTGGCACGAAGAAAGCCATGTCTCAAAGATATCCACAAAAAGTCTCGTTTAAAGTTTGCCACAAGCCACCAGGGAGATACACCAAAACGTGAATGAAGGTACTCTGGTCAGATGAAACCTAAATCAAACTTTTTGGCCACAATGCAAAATGATATGTTTGGTGTAAAACCAACACAGCTCATCACCTGAGACTGGGACAGAGATTTATCTTCCAACATGACAATGATCCAAAACATAAAGCCAACTATACAATGGTTCAAAAATAAACGTATCCTGGTGTAACAATGGCCGTGTCAAAGTCCAGACGTGAATCCAATCGAGAGTCTGTGGGCAGAGCTGAAGACTGCTGTTCACAAACACTGTCCATCCAACCTCACTGAGCTTGAGCTGTTTTGCAAGAAAGAATGGGCAAGAATTTCAGTCTCTCAATGTGCAAAACTGATAGAGGCATACCCCAAGCGACTTGTAACTGTAATTGCAGCATAAGGTGACGGTACAAGGGAGCCGAATAATATTGCACGCCCCACTTTTCAGGTTTTTATTTGTTAATAAAGCTTAAAATAGTCAATACATTTCGTTCCACTTCACAATTGTGTCCCACTTGTTGATTCTTGCCAAAAAAAATTAAAATCTAATTTTAGATCTTTGTTTGAAGCCTGAAATGAGGCAAAAGGTTGAAAACTTCAAGGGGGCAGAATACTTTCACAAGGGACTGTATGTCGGACTAGGGCAGCACCAACTCCCGGAGTCAAATTCCTTGTGTGTTGTTACATAATTGGCCAATAAAGCTGATTCTGATCCTGAATTCATCTTTCCTCATTGAAATGAACAGATAACATTCAGGTCGTGTGAGGCCTGACGCACACCAAGCGATATGGCCGAACACGGGGGAAAGTGGACCATCGCTCTTCCACCTTGCGCGGTTCAATCATTTTTTCAGGTAGTCTTTTTGAAGACTGAGGTCTACCTCCTTTTCAAACAGTTACTGTTTGAGACAAACCAGTGAAGCACCGACCACGCAGGAATCCACAACTTACACTTCATCACGAAAACCTGGTCAAACGTTTGATCACAAAATTTGAAATGTTATTTACTTTGTGAACCACAGCATCGACCCTGGCCATTTGTTTCAGCTGAGTTGCACAGGGTAAGAAACAAGATTACTGATGCACTGTTAAATATGTCCACCAGAGGGCCTCGGTGCTACCATCTATCGATCTATTCATTCATTTCCCATAGCGCTTATCCTCACTAGGGTCACGGGGATGCTGTTGTCTACCTCAGCTAAATCTGATCGCAGGGCATAGAAGACACAGGTGCTTCCCTAAGGCAAAATCTGCAGGAGGGTCCCACAATCAGTGCGTTCCTCCTCAGGACAAATATTTAAATCTAAAATTTGGGCGTAGGTCACATGATGCAATGAGAATGTTGTCAGCTGCAGGAGTATAAAGTAACCTTTAGCCCTTCACATAACTCTGTACCAAAAAAGTAGCTCTCACTTTCAAAATGGTTCGTGACCCTGCTCTATATACAGTATCGTACGGATGGGTGACAGCACAACAGCTGGTTCTCGCATACACTTAGTACCCAGAAATGGAAATTTTCTTTTGTGAAAGCTCCTACATTTAGGATTGCCAATTACATCTGACACCATTCACCGACAATTCCACTTTCAAGTTATAGGAACACCAGTGGGTGATGAGCATCAACTCGTAAAAACTAGTGGATGAATCCTGTGCATGGCGAAACAGTTCAGTCAGGTTTGGCCGTATCACTCTGGAAGGTTCCATCTTCACTTTAGCAGTAGAGTTTCTCAACTTCACTAATACGTCAAACTTTTGGTTGCAACAGCAAAAAAAATAAAAAATTCAAGTCTTCGTAACCTGAAAAAACTAGGAAGTAAAGGTATCACGCTGGACTGATTTTTCATGTAGAAGAGTCTCAGAACTAATTAGAACTTGGTTAAGTACCTGGGGTCTAGTCATTGGTACAGGCATGACCTGCTGAGGGTTTCGCACCGCAGACGAGTACTTGAACTGATTACTCCTGGAAATACTGGACAGGTCAGCTCGCCCACACGCAGTCTGAGTTCCGATGTTATCTAAATAAAGAAAGGAGATGCATTGTTCAAAACTGCTCCATCCATGTCCATGCGTGTATGAGATGCCAGGACTGACTTGTCTTTTGTGTGGAACTGACAATACGTGGAGCCTGCGTGGAAGCCTGTCTCAATGTGGCGATGGCAGTGGAGCCACGGCGAGGGGTAGACCCGCCAACATTTTGGGTTGAGTATGGACCTGAAAACATGGGTAGCATCGTTTGTGTCTAGATGCATCATTTGAGCCTTAACACATCCACATTGTCCCGAGTTATCCCTTCACCCTGCACTCTGGGGGACTGTCCTGCCCAACGAGGAACCGATCTCAGGTTGCTGATGGCGTTGTGCTCATAGAAGGTATGTGTGGAAGCCTGCAAGATAAATGCTCGTTTCAAATGAAACGACAAGATCAGCAATATTAAATAAAAATCACAGACACATTGCAGTTACGATTACAGTGCAACACTATTTGACAGTTCCGAGTACAAGCATGGTTACGTAATGGAGTGGTCCCCAATCACTGGTCCACCGACCAATACCAGGGCGTGAGGAATTTGTTACCAGGCCACAGAGGAAGAATGACCAGCTTATATATATTTTTTTGTTTTATTGCAATTTGTAGCCAGCACGGTAGCTCAGCTGGTAAAGCATTGGCCTCACAGTTCTGAGGACCCGGATTCGATCCCGGCCCCGCCTCTGTGGAGCTTGCATGTCCTTCCCATACCTGCGTGGGTTTTCTCCCAGTAGTCCGGTTTCCACCTCCATTGCAAAAACATCCAACATTAATTGGACACTAAATTGCCCTTAGGTGTGATTGAGAGTGCGACTGTTTGTCTCTCTGTGACTTGCAATTTGCTGGCAACCAGTTCAGGGAGTACCCCACCTCCTGCCCGTTGAGAGCTGGGATAGGCTCCAGCACTCCCCGTGACCCTCGTGAGGATAAGCGGCAAAGAAAATTGATGGATTGCCATTTGTGAGTCAGTGTGTTTTATTTTGAAAATTGACAGGATCTTCTCCACCAAAACCGCAATGTACCTCAATTGACACATCGAGACGGCACAATAACACTTGTTTTCTGTCCCAGCTGACTCAAACCAGGACAGAGCTCAAAGAACGAATAATTGAAAAAAAATAAGTTCATTAGGGTTTATTGCAACAGTTAACGCTCATGCACCAAGTCCACTCTGAGACAGATACAGTTGTAAGTTTCTGCTTGACACTTATGCAGAGTTAAGTCTACTCACATTGAGGAGCTACGGAACAGCATTCTGATGCGCACTTCTGCATCAAGCCCACAATGCATGCACCATAAACAGCGAAGGACGAAGCAGAAGCGCACAAGCACGGCAAGTCTGCATATACATGTGCACCTACGCTAAACCAGTCCACGCTGTAATGAAGGTTAGGGGAACACTGATGTAACAAACCATACCATTGGGTACAAACGTATTTAGACCCCCTTACATTTTTCACTCTAATATTGCAGCCATTTGCTAAAATAATTTAAATAATTAAAATAAGGAAATGGCAAGTCTAATGGCCGCTTGTTGTTTATATGTTGGGGGAGAGCCTCATGCCAGAGTATAAGCCATAGCCCACCGCCATCAGGGAGATACTTTAGTGCCGCACGAAAAAAAAAAAAAAATTGCAGCAAGTGGAGATCGTGAAAAAGAGTCACGCTATCGCAACAATTCAGTAATATAATGTCCTCAGTCTTTACACATATTCTAACATTGAATTGTTTTTTTTTTTTTTTTTTTTTTTTTAAACAAAAGAGTACAATGAGTTTAGGAGAACTTTAAATCACTGGGTTAACATTTTCCTCCCTGTACTGGGAATGTTAAATAAAAATATCAAAATAGTTTGGGTGGTATTAGTTTATGTAGACTGTTGGCTTATTCTTATAACTTAGATGGTTAGACTAAATTTTATGAGCAAATTATGGTTCAAGAAATTCCAAAGGTTTCACATACTTTTTCCTCCCACTCTTACTAACCTGTGGCACAGTCATGTAGTAGCCAGTCTGATGGTACGAGTCAATGATGGGACTGGTCATGCTCCTCAGGGTGGCCAGTCTCTGCATGTACTTGTTAGTGAGGATCGCTTTGCGCTCCTCCCTTCGCTGGGCAAGTGCCACATACAGGGGCTTAGTAGCAATAATTCTTCCGTTCATCTCAGTTACTGCTTTTGTTGCTTCCTCAGGTGAAGAAAAGCAGACAAAGCCAAAGCCTTTGCTTTGGGACCCATCAGTCATGACCTGATGGTGGCGAGAGGTCAGCACAAGCATCATGATGGCTCTTCCATTTGAATTGGAAACAGTGTAGACATACTAACAAAACTAGAATCAATTGCATGGGAGCTATAAACATTTCAACAACTAATTTCAATGGAAGCAGTAGACACCTGCAGACATTTTTTATCCTCTGCAAAAAAAAAAAAAAAAAAAAAAAAAAAAAAAAACATTGGGTCTCAGTTGTGGTCTGTGTTTTGTCATCTAATCTACATCTGTACTATCAGAAGGCGCACATGATAACACCACGTACATTTTTTTAAGTATCATTGCGTCATTTTTCTTTACACATTACAACCATTTGGGCGTTTGTGGGTGCTTGAACAGATCAATCGAATTACCATGAATTTAAAATGGAGAAAAATGACTTGAGATACAAGTGTTTTTTTTTTTAGTCATGAGCATGGTCACGGAAAAATTTCAACTATTGTGCTTCTCAATGTGTCATTCCAGCACATACCTTGGCACTTGTTATGGTGCCATAGGGGGAGAACTCCTTCCGAAGTCTCTCATCATCTATGCTGTCGTCCAAGTTCTTCACATACAGATTGACACCCTGAAAAGAGAGTTTAACAGTTATATCAAACTCAATTGACAAACAAATATATGTGAGGTTAACTGCCACGCAAAAACAAGACAAATAGCATTACTCTTAAGTCAACTACTGTGCAGATACAGAAACTTTTAACGTTCTGTATTTTAGCAAAATTCATGAAACCATTAACTTGACATTCTCATCAGTAGTACCTGATAACGCTGGATTCGGTCCTGTTTGATTTGGTCAAATCTGCGCTTAAGCTCTCCTTGACGCTCAAGCCGCTTCTGAGCCCGTCCAACGTAGAGGAACTTCCCATTGAATTCCTTACCATTCATCTCATCGACTGCCTGGTGAAAACAAAGGCGTCGGCACCATAACTTTACTAAACCAATCACACCAAATCCACCTCACTTCTGCAATCTTGCTCCATCCACTTTGTAGTATTTGTTTAAGATTACTTACAGACCCTCAACAACCAAAGAGTAACATTTTTCAGTGTAGAGCCAAAGCTTGGGCATTCACCTCAAATTAGTTCTTGTACTGTGGTACACTGACTTACAAGTTTATGTCTTTCAATAACCCAGTCAAAAATCACTGAGATCAACTACTCCCCACCCCCCAAACACACACACACAAAAAACATTAAGAAAACTAGCACTGCATTAAAAACATACAATATATAGAAAGTTTCCCAATTGATATACAATTGAACGTTTTTTGGGGCCGTTTTTTGCCACAGTGAGCAGATTTTCCACCTTTTCGTGGACAGAGGTTTAGAACTTGGATTACACCCCATTTGCCCCCCCTACGACCCTTGGCTCGCATTGTAATCAACTCCTTCAGTTTTTAACGATAGCAAATATTGTAAAAGTACTCCACTTGTACTGCTTTGCCAAGTTGACTACAAAAAGAGAACTCACTTGTGTTGTACGATTTTCAACTTCAATTCAAATGGTCTTCTCAGAGCTCCCTTTTTACAACCTATGGTTAAAATTAATCTGACAAACTACCAGCACAAAAAACGGAAATGAGCGCACAGAACAAGTTACCTGTAGTTTCACAACTGAGGGCAGACAGACGTAAATTCCACTACCACTATCTAGTGGCAGAGTTGAAGCTGATTTGCAAGTCATTTATGATGGGCAATGCCCAACAAGAAAAAAAAAAAAAAGCCAGCTTGCATCTTTAAAACAATTCACCTGAGGTACTCGTACATAGCAGTACCACTGTATTTTCTAATTATTGCAGTCTCAAAATGTCTGCCTAGTTGTATGGTTTCTGTTGATTGAACACGCACATCGTAGCACAAATGAAATTATGGACTTGAACTCACTACAGAAAACTTGATACTACCTTTTGCGCATCCTCATGGTTGGCATAGTTTACAAAGCCGAATCCACGTGAATGACCTCGCTCGTCCTTCATCACACGCACACTAAGCGTCTTTCCTTTGAGGAGAACAATACAATCATTTAACAAGATTTTGACTGTTTAGGAAAAAAGGCCGATACAAACTTTCATTCATGCTTACCATATGCAGAAAAAACATCTTTGAGATTGTCATCAGTGTAGTCTTCACCAAAATTTTTAATGTAGATATTGGTGAATTTCATAGCTTTGGTGCCGAACTCCTGCTCTCGATCCTTGCGGGACTTGAATTGGCCAACAAAACTGCAGACATGATCACACCAGGGGATAGAAATAAATTTAATTGTCGTGAGGGTCATAATAAGGTAAGGTAAAGGTTACTTAATGACAAATACAAACGCATACTCTTATAAGAGGATGCCAATAACTATTGGTTTGTACTTCCCTGTAAGCAGAGACTGGTAGTAGTTATGAGCTACATTTACTATATTATGGGATAAATTCCACTTGTCAGTGGTTCCAATGCAATATGATTGTGACTTTTATGTCAGCATTTTTATTTTAAAAAAACATTTTCTTCTTAGCAAATCAATCTCAAGACAGTCTTGATTTTCACAAAACAGCTTGATGCAATTGAACATCTTTTACAGGACAGTTTTGTATAAAACAATTTGGGGAAATTTTGTAAATTTTTCCTCATGAATATTTTCTCTTGGGTGTTTCACTTTAGCTTTAAGTGTGACAGTGTTGTAGTATTACATGTATATATTTTATACATTGAGGGCTGAGTGGCGTAGCATTCAGGAATTAGCTTTTGTATTTACTGTAATTTCCTTATCTTCAGTATTTGTCTTTTGCATCTAAAACATCTGACAGATCAAATGGATGTACTCTATCCCTGGGTTTCACTAAATATTTTTTAAAAAAATATTAATTTGAACAATAATCAACTCGCTGTTTGTATCTTCTTCTACAGGATGGATTGTCAAGGATTTGCGTCTTATGACTGTCACCATTAACTAGTTCTGAAGTTTGAGCATTTGAAAAATCAAATGAAGTCAGGCAGTCATAGACCTGCACAGTCTACATATGTCCCCACTATGAAACAACCTTTTCAAAAGAGAGTCAATAGCATGGCTAAGATCCATATTTACTTTACATACTGTATTACTACATTTCCTTTCAGCTTGTCCTGTTAGGGGTTGCCACAGCGCGTCATCTTTTTCCATCTAAGCCTATTTACTGTATCCTCCTCTCCAACACCAACAGCCCTCATGTCTTCACTCAGAACATTGATCCACCTTATGTTTTGGTCTTTCTCTCACTCTTTTGTCTGGCAGCTCCAGCACCCTTCGACCAATATACTCACTCTCTTGCCTATGGACATGTCCAAACCATCGAAGTCTGCTTTCTCCGAAACATGTGAACTTGGCTGTCCGTCTGATGAGCTCATTTCTAATCCTATCCAACATGCTCACTCCTAGCAACAACCTCAGCATCTTCATTTCTGCTACCTCCAGTTCTCCTTCCTGTTATTTCGTCAGAGCCACCGTCTCTAATCCGTACATCATGGCCGGCCTCACCACTGTTTTATAAACTTTGCCCTTCGTCCTAGCGGAGACTCTTCTGTCGCACAGGACACCAGACACCTTCCGCCAACTGTTCCACCCCGCTTGGACCCACTCTTCACTTCTTTACCACACTCACCGTTGCTCTGGATTGTTGACTCCAAGTATTTGAAGTCATCCATCCTTGCCATCTCTTCTCCCTGGAGCTTCACTCTTCCTCCTCCATCCCTCTCATTCACGCACATATACTGTTTTACTTCGGCTAGTATTCATTCCTCTTCTTTCCAGTGCATGCCTCCATTTTTTTAAGTGTTCCAACACCTGCTCCTTGCTTTCACTGCCGATCACAATGTCATCTGCGAATATCATGGTCCACGGCGATTCCAGTCTAACCTCATCTGTCAGCCTATCCATTACCACCGCAAACTGGAAGGGACTCAGAGCTGATCCCTAATGCAGTGCCACCTCCACCTTAAATTCTTCTGTTCCTCCTACGGCACACCTCACCACTGTTCTGCTCCCGTCTTACATGTCCTATACTATTCTAACATACTTCTCTGCCACTCCAGACTTATGCAAAATAGGTTGATTTGTAAAAAGTACTGCTCTGCGAACAAGCAGCAAGTCAACCACCACATATTAACGCAAATTACTCTTTCATTCCTCAACGACTCCCAGTTATGTCCTAAATGTATGCTTTGTCATCATGTTTGGTTAGCGTCATACTAGAGTGGCTGGAACATTTCTCCAAGGAAATTAGCTAGTTTGGTGCCAAATTTTCTTGTCCACTGACTTAGCAAAACAGACAATCTGCTATGTCATACACCTTCAGCAGTCATTAGTATCTTACGTGTTTATTGTGTACTCCTCTTTGCGCGAGCATTTTTAAGAATGGCTCAATGGAAGATATTAATCTACTCACACTTTTCTGTCATTCAGCAGCATTCCGTTCATAGTATTAATGGCACGGTTCGCAGCTTCCTGAGTCTCAAAGTGAACAAAGCCGTACCCTTTTGAGCCTCTCTCATCACAAACGACCTAGAGCAAACAGCATTTACCATAATACTTAAAGCACAAGTTTTGGGTTAAATAGTGTACAACAGAGTTGTCGATATATCCACACTCACCTTGCAGGACAAAATATTACCAAAAGCTGAGAAAGTATCATATAATGCCTTGTTGTCAATGGAGTCATCCATGTTCTTGATAAAGATGTTGCCTACGCCTGACTTCCTGAGGCCTGGGTCACGTTGCGACCACATTATTCGGATTGGCCGTCCCTTGAGAACGTCGTAGTTCATTGTATCCAAGGCACACTCAGCTAAAAGACGGGAAATTTTTGACCAAACTGACAATGACACTCACTGCTAAGAGTTAGGCTCTGAATACCTACGATTAAGTCAACTAAGAGAGTCATTTAATTTGCAGCCATTTTTCTCAAGATTCAGTTCAGGGACAGATATTCCTGTCAATGTGTGATCACCTCAAGATTATGCTCTTCCTCATATGCAGCATTCATTCTGGGATGTCTTGCTGACATTGACATGAGACCTTTTTTAGCATTACCCAAGATTTGATATAAAAAGCTATTGGATAATATTAGTAGGGCGGAACTGATGAGGATTCCTGACATTACTTTTTTTGTTAACATGACATCACAGAACTGTCGCCCTGTTAAATGGTATTTAGAAAAGAGGAGAAAAAACCACCATCACAACATTTAAATGGATAAATTTGGGGGTTTCCGCATCAGAGAAGTTAAAAAAAGAAGAAAGGGTACTTCACCATCCGCTGGTTGCTGGAAGTTTATATAAGCATATCCCAAAGATCTCCGGGTTATAATATCACGACACACACGAATTGACATGATGGGACCGGCAGGAGAAAACTTCTGGTACAGCATGGCTTCTGTAACATCTGGATGCAGGTCCCCGACATACAAAGAGGCGAGGGGATAGGTCGGTCCGCTGTTGCTCATCATTCGCGACTTCTAGTTCAACAATAAGGATGCATCCATTTAACAGCCACGTGTGCAAAGCATTCAAGTTGAATCTTTGATGACAAACATATTATACAGGTTTTAATCAAAATGACTAATAAAACCAGACACAGACAGGTGATGGTCAAATTAAGTTAAAATTTTCTTCATCTATTTTGATTCTACTTTTCCATGTAAGAAATTTTCACCAATTGTTTTTTGAACTAAAAATAAAGGGGCGACTTTTGATCAACTGTACCGCGAAGGAAACAAAAGTCAACTTCAACATCTTTCATTTCGTCTTGATGCAGTTCAAAAAAAAAAAAAAAAAAAGAACCTGGCAACAGTAACGACACTTTCAGGTGAACTTTGAAACAACTGAAGTATTTTATGTAACAACATAAAACTAAGTTGATGTGTAAGGCTCGATTGAACGCTACAGTGAAAATATATACGATTCAAATTGTACATAGAAATAAAATGTTCGGCGTTTAAGACATCGTGACCTGCTTTAATGAGACTACGCGCACATATCATAACCCTGGCCAAATTATATATTGCAGATTAAAAAAAAAACTGGAAGTATTTTGAGCGTTTGAGTCAAAAACATATAAAATCATCAAACGTTCTACTTACAGCTAGCCAAAACGTTGGACTGTGTTGGATATTTAGTGTAAGAACAGTCTTGAGCAGACCCGGTCGCGTCACTTAGGCGGTCGCCTCGTCGCGCTTAATTAGTGCCGCGGAACACCTGCATCCGTCCTCATTGCTACTTCATCCAGGAATTCATACGGCCGTCTACTGCGCGACAGAAAGTAGTTCTTGCCAGGCCAACCACTCGAAGTCGCCCCCTCGCGGAATTTGCACGTCAAACATTAGGAAGCTTTGACCACATTAGAAAAGGACAACAATTATCTTAAACGAAACTTTATTTCACTGGATGGTCTTTGACACGTTCCTATGTATTACATGTATAGTGAAACTAGAAGGGTTTTAAGATACATAAACACAAAGCTAGAATTACACCAACCATTGTTTTTCTCCAAGTCATTGCTTTTTAGAACTATTCTAAATTTTCACAACCACGTGTGTGCACTGGGTAATAGACTGTTACAGAAGCAATTTTTAGCCATAAGACTTGTCAGTAAAAACAAAGCAAGTAAATACCAGATATACAGACAGGCTTCGTTCCACATTCACTAACGGCATTTTCATCAAGCAGAATTAAATGGACTTTTTTTTTCTTTTTTTTTAATGAACAAAACATTTCAATTCCTTGGAGCATCGTCAGAAGAAACAGCATAATAACGTGGAATGGTGTCTTCAACTACAATATATGGAATGTAGTGGTGATACACGGTATTGTGACACTGAGCTCCTCAAATGAGATGAAATGGCACCTTGATATGATTCAGGAAGCAATTTAGGAGTCATTCAATCAGAATTCAACCCTTTATTAGTTCGAATTAACTCATACGAATTTGTCGATGCCAATTGTAAAATGGAAAAAAAATGGACATAAGCCAGAGAAAACTAGCACTTTGCGTGAGATATTTAGCAAGCTAGCTTCATACAAGAAATCATTCAATCATTCAAAAAAAAAAAGAAAAAAAAGTTAAGTTTACTTCAGATATTACATACAGATGATAGTCAATCTTGCAAAATAGTCCGCAGTAACGTTACACTTCTTAAACACGGAGTCAAAATACCAGATAAACCTACATTTCAGTTTGTAAAAGCCGGAAAAAGGCAAAATGACTTTCTGGGAGCCTTGAAATATGAAACTCGAGGGGTCCCTTGTAAGTTAATGAACATGATCGAGGCGCATTACACTCAGATGTCAGTGTCACAATACAGCCTGCCTCCTTTCTGTATGAGCCCACAGCAGAATTGCAGTAAATCGAATAGAGGATTGTACGTTTCCGGGAAAAAAAGTCGAAACACAAACTGCTTTTGGGTTGTGAAACAAATGGAACACGTACCATCACAGTGTTTGCCAGTTTAATTACCATACAATAAATCCCATAGAATAAAACCTGTAAATACCATGTTGAATCACAATAATAAAAGTAACACAAAAAAAGGAAAGGGGGGGGGGGTGCGCCACAAACTAGCTGGGACAAAGGAATTTGGAGGGCGTATTAAAATTCACAACACCTCCCCCCCCCCAAGATCTCTCTCACACAAGTGCGCGCACACACAAAATATCTTTTACACTCTCACTCGCTCACGCCACACAAACGTGCAGACGCACACACAAAGCTAACGAAAACAATACGAGTTTCTACAAAGTGACTGAAGGTACTAACAACTGAAAATGACCCTGTCACCTCACAGTGAACTGAGAGGGGTAAACTAGTTGGTCAGGAGCAATTCAGGCTGCTTGTCATACAGAAGAGGGAGGGGCTGATGGAGTGGAGGGAGGAAAGGGGGGATGTATATAAGCTGTCTGTGTTTTAAGATAAGAGTGTAGGTGGATTAACAGTGCAGTTCCATTAGTTTTCCCCTTCTCCGGTCTCCCCCTCATCTCCCTGGTTTTCTGATGTCCACAGCTGCAAACACACAAGAAGCGCAGTTGGAAGTTGTCTCACCAAACCTTCAAACTAACGTGAGGGAAACAACACGGACGATTGGACTCACAGTCAAGTTGTCCCTTAGTAACTGCATGATCAGGGTGCTGTCTTTGTAAGAGTCCTCGTTCAAAGTGTCAAGCTCAGCGATGGCTTCATCAAATGCCTGGAAAATGCAACAAAATCGTTAAAAACACGCTAAATTAATTGGTTTCTAAATACATTGGAAATATAGTGTTAAAGGTCCCATTGTATAATTTTTTTTCCAATAATTGTTGACGTCTTTTTATGGGTTTGCGATATAATTTGCCGTGGAAAATCCCAAATGCCCTTTCCTAACTAATTCTAATTGGACTTTTACACCTGGCAATTCAGATGGCCTGATTTTTGTCATTAACACTCTATCAGATGTGTAAATATGATTAGCTCTGATTGAATCACTTCTATTCTTAATTTAAATATGGAAAACAGCTTTGCTCTGATTGGTCCGTGGAGATATCCCGCCGTCTAGCGGAAGTCAAGCGATCGTAACGGCCTTGCGTTCGATTCCTTTGATATCCTGCTATCATTGTGAACCACAATTCACTAAGCCTCAAATTGTTGGCCCACTAACGGGGAACGCGAGCTGAAAGAGGTCCAGGTGGCCAATTGACCCCTCTGTAGAAATTGCGTCATCCGCGTCGCTGACCAATCAGAGGCCAGAGATCTGTATAAACCACGCCCCTTGTTGGCATCCGCTATTACCTCAGACAACGTTTCACGGTCCAGTATAGCTTTTGTTAGCGTTTTATCGCGTATTTGGGTTCTTTAACAATAGATATGGTTAAGAGGTGTAGTCACCGACTTTATAATAGTGACGACAGGTATCCTGAAAGGCTAGTTGGTGGAGTTCAATTCGTACCCTTTCCAAAACCGAAGACCCAGTACGAAAAATGTCTTCGATGGATCAAACTTTGTGGAAGACGGCATGATCAACTGAATCCATCTAAAATCAACCGGAACAGACGACCGAGTACGAAAAATGTCTTCGATGGATCAAACTTTGTGGAAGATCGTATGATCAACTGAATCCATCTAAAATCAACCGGAACAGATATGTTTGCACGAAGGTAAGCCCTATATTTGATTTTCAATACATGTCTCATATAAATGAGTTAGCAGTTCTTCGCTTGCATAACATAGCTAAGTGTGAATGATTGACACACTTGATCTGTGTTAAGCGATATTTTGCGATGATCTGACTGCACAAACGTGTCTCTGTTGGCGGCTACCGAGCTAAGATAAACCGGACTAGCGAGTCCTAAAAGCCTTCGACGTGCACTGAGACACCAAGACTGAAGGAAGGATTTTTGAGGACACTATAAAGTAGTGATTGTCGTAGGTTCGGCACTAATTCAAGAATAATTATTGAGGGGAGCGCGTGACATTACACAAAGAAAACGAGAGAAACAACTCGTAAATCAACCCTCGCCTTCTTTTGCTTCATAAACAAACGGCTATACAGATACACGTACAGATTCTGCACTCAAGTGTGATATGTAACACGAAAATAGGGAACTGTCAATGGCTAATTCGTCTTTGGATTATAATATATTATATTATGTGGCTTCTATGTCTTCCTCTGACTCCGGGAAAGATCTCGCGCTAATATCAATGGTTTCTCCGTCGATATGCATGTAAATACCATTGAAATACCCCTCGCTGAAATACTTGAACCCTGCTGTCTGCTTTTCAACGATATTTCACTGTTAGCTAAGAATGCGAGTGAGAAATCAGCTGGTAAATCGGACAATTTCGCTCTAGTCTTTTCTTGCTGCGCCGCCATTTTTGCCAATTGTTTTTCTGAGGTTAGCACACGTGGGGTGACGTAACTTCAGGAGGCGTGGTTAAGTGCCCTGTACGGAGGGGTCAATTTGGGAGAGGGTGAGTGGGGCCATTGGACTGCCCCACTCAGTGCTCGTTGTGGCTGATGTTCCTTCCACTGGGTGAATCTCAGGTGGGGTCCAGTGCAATAACTAACTCATAGCTATGCGAACTTCATGGGGATCACCTCGCTGGCGCTCTATTTTCAAAAATGTTTAGAATTCATATAGTCACTGCAACCACAACTCAGTTGTGCTGCTGCTGCCTTGATCCTCAATAACTATCTCTATCCTGCATGCTTCCCCTTCTCTCCTTCTACCCCATACAACACTCAAATCTGTGTCAATGTACTCGGCATTTTCTTTCCTCTATCCTGTCTGTTGTTGTATTCTCTTCTTGTATTTATCTTTCCACTGTCTCTGTGCTTTTTCCATCACTCTTTAACCTTTGTTCTGTTTGACTGAATTTTTTGGGAAAAATCCATTAGAATTCAAAGAACCTCAGAGCAATCTTAAAAACTTACTACTCCCCACAACCTCACTTAGGCACAGTAAAACTGTTCCGGCATTAAACGGGACACATCTGTACTGTCTGTTCGACCTACACAGGCAAACGGGATCCCAAAAAAATGTTTTAGAACTCTTACATATAAGAAAATGTTGCCTCCAGTTTGACAAAACCCTTGAAATTACCACAAATGCATAATGAGCACACCTATGCAAGAGACATATTTACTTCCATCAACACGGCACATCATGTTTATGCACATGCGAAATGTGAAGTACTGTTTAGTGTGTGACACTGATGGATTCTGTCTCCAGCAAGACACATTTGTAATTTGAAAAACTACATGAAGAGATGAAGTTTAAATAAAAAAAAAATAATAATAATACACCAGTGGGCAGCACGGGTGGAGCAGCTGTAAAGCATTGGCCTCGCAGTTCCGAGGACCTGGGTTCAATCCCGGACCCGCCTGTGTGGAGTTTGCATGTTCTCCCCATGCCTGCGTGGGTTTTCTCCAGGCACTCCAGTTTCCTCCCATATTCCAAAAACATGCATTCATTGGAGACTCTAAATGGCCCCTAGGTGTGATTGTGAGTGCAACTGTTGTGTGTCTCCATGTGCGCTGCGATTGGCTGGCAACCAGTTCAGGGAGTGCCCTGCCTCCTGCTCAATAACAGCTGGGATTTTCTCCAGCACTCCTGTGACCCTCGTGAGGATAAGTGGCTCAGAAAATGGATGGATGAATAAGTGGACTACACAAGTGTCAATAATGAGAACAATAATATCATTGAACTGACAGCTTTCATTTTTTTAAACACTTCTTTAGTATGTGACATTAAGTTACATACTGGCTGTCGCTACCTGGACCCCCAGTCTGAGCCTATATAGTCGACCGACTGATTGATAATTCTAATTAGTACCCCTCATTATTGTTGTAAAGGCATGTTTGCATTTCAGCTCTTGTAACGGATCTCAGCGATGTGTGTGTGTGTGCGTGTGTGTGTGTATGCACGTGTGTCCGTCTGTTGGACAACAAAGGTATTCTTAAAAACTTGAGTTCACACCGTCTTTGCCAGACTGCAGGCCTTTTCTGGGTTGTTCTGGATCTCATAGTAGAAAACAGAGAAGTTGAGTGCCAGGCCAAGCCGAATTGGGTGTGTTGGCTGCATATCCCCCTTGCTAATGTCAAAAGCTTGCTGGTACGCTTGCTGAGAATTATCCACTGTATCTGAAAATATAAAATCATATCATGAATATTAATTATTTGTGGTAACGTTGAGAGGCATCAACCACATTGCCATAAATTTGTTTAAAAATTGACAACACCTCAGCTTTTAGCTCTTCAAGGTATCAAGCAATGTCGCATCCAACATTCACGTACACAAAGTCTTTCATGTCAATCATGTCCTCACTTACCCTTCTTAGCGTCCCCAGATGCGACCTCAGACAGGTATCTATAATAGTCGCCCTTCATTTTCAGATAAAACACTTTGCCTTCAGAGCTACCTGCATTGACAATGAGGTACTTGTCCAGTAGGCCCTGAAAAAAAATAAGATGTTGAGATTGTCAGTTGTGCAATTGGTTGGCCATCAAACAAAGTAAAAGTCATAGAACCTTACAAGCACATCGTGGCAGATTTCCTGCAGCTCAGATTCGATCTTCTCCCGATATTCACGCGCCATCTGCTTCTTCTTGTCATTGCCTTCAATCTTCTGCTCAATGCTGGAGATGACGCGCCAGGAGGAGCGGCGCGCCCCAACCACATTCTTGTAGGCAACAGAGAGAAGGTTGCGCTCCTCATTTGACAGCTCCGTACTTTGCTCTGTCACACTCTTCATGGCTGCAGCCATATCGTCATAGCGCTCAGCCTGCTCAGCAAGCTTGGCATTTTGTACCAGGTCGTTCTTATCCATTTTCTAGACCAGATACAGATTGCACAGAGACAGAGTTAGTAATGTCGAGATCATGAAAAGATACCGTGCTGAGCACTGATTTCCAACCACTGTACCATGAGGGATAATCAAGTCCACCACAGGAAATTATGTATTTCCACTCAATCGGACAGAATAATATCTACAGTGATGCCTTGAGAGATGAGTGACCCAACATACATTTTTAAGATCCGTGAGGTCATTGGGCAAATTTTTTTATTAGATTTGTAAGATACATGAGCTGTATGGTGGCAGTGAACCCGATTAAACTCGCTTCTCAATAATCAGTAGTTTGGCAGATAGTGAACAATTCATCACAAAAGGCTTCAATATGTTTGATACAACTCCCAGTTTAAAGTGAAAATTACAGTGTATTTCAAACAGACCAAGAATGTTTGAAAAGCTACCACGACCTTCGTGAGGATAAGCGGCTAATAAAATGGATGGATGGATGTTTTTATACAATAAAGTAATATTGAGAGTGGCATGCTGGACAACTGGTTACCACATCCGCCTAACAATTCTGAGGATTGGGATTCAAATCCCGGCCCCGCTTGTGAGGCGCTTATATGTTCTCCTCATGTCTGCCTGGGTTCTCTCCCACATCTCAAAAATATACACGGTAGGTTAATTGAAGAATCTAAATTCCCCAGGGTGGCAAATGAGTGTGAATGGTTGTTTCTTTCTATGTGCCCTGCGATTGGATGGCAACCAGTTCATGGTGTCACCTGCCTTCTGCCGAAGACAATTGGGATATGCTCCAGCACGCCTTCGACCCTAATGAGGATAAGTGATAAAGAAAATGAATGGATGGAATATGACTGAGTACTATTTTCCTTATTTAACAAAAAAAAAACATTTTTTATGAGGGTGTGCTGGAACAGATTCATTCCATAGGGTAAAGACAATTTGAGGTAGTCTTTTGAGTGACAAGCATTGTCAGGAAACAAATTAAACTTCTGTCTAAAGACACCACTGCATTTACAAATCCAGAAATATATAGTTTCGACTGGACAGGTTGTATTTGAGTTTATGTTGTAAATGTAGATTTTGTTACAGTAGCTTGTGGGGCTGGAGTACTTGAGTTGCTTCAGATACTGGTGAAATGGTCCTTGTGTTTTTGTTTTTTTGTTGTTTACATATTTGGCCTATAATGATCCTGCTATTTGTTTATATATCAATACCATGACAAGCAAAAGGTACCCATCTCTTTATACACTATGCCTTCTATTTGGTGGTGGGCCAACACATTTTTCCATATAAGATGTGTCTTTGCTCAATACATGTTGGGAAATAACGCATTTGTACAACAAATAAACTAAATTACATATTCCCAACTGAATGTTACATAATCTGTCAAGGCTGCAATATCATTTGAGAAAGACGGCATTTGGACGTAAGAGTGCGGATGGATGAGCGCCGCAAACTGGGCCCATTGGCAAGTGGGTCAACCTTGCATTTGCTGAGGTTAGCCCCAAGCTAATTACAACCGCTCTCCAATCATATCTTACCGTGAGCTCAATTTGGGTTAAAAAATACTCATCCAGGATTAATCGTTCATATTGTAAATACACATAGAACGTTCTCAATAGGATTTTGCTATTAGAAAAATAAATTTCCACAACCATCCGAATCTCGCCCCCCCCCCTGCTGTCTACCAATACGGTTGCTAACGGCGCTAGCGTAATGACACATTTTATTAGCAGGTACTAACGATCGAATTCGGATTCATAATTTTCCACTGGCATAGTGTATTTAATAATGAACACCCAATCTCAAAGGTGCCTTAAATTCATCTCGTATGTTTTTCAGCGAGCGAAGCGGCTGGTCTGCCCAATGCACATTTAGCTAGGCCAAAGAAATAGGGTGGATTTTTTTCTTTTTTTTTTTTTAAATAACGCATTTACGAGTTTACTAATTCGTGTTCGAAATGGAGCAGTAATGGTGGACTACGATTCTCAAATGAGAGAAAAGCTCAGCGGCGGCCTTATTGTAATACGTGGGGGGGGGGTATTCGTCCGCTTTAACAAAACGGCCCGCAATAGCTGGCGAATCCCCGTCAGAACAAAGTGTCATGGCATCGTAACGGAGGCTCTGTCGTTCGCCTGCGAGCTAGCCGCTAGCATTAGCGAACTAGCTAGCGACGGTGGCATCGTAACAAGCGAGCTAGGGTTAGCATTCCTAGCTTGCTAATGCCAACGCTAGTTAGCCTTTACGAAGCCTGAGCTAGGCTGTACCGTTATATGATGGCTCCTCAAAAAGCATTCAATTGGCCGCGACGGAGGGGGGGGGGAGACACGCGTCGTAAATCGGTTTCGGCACAATAGACAACGAACACTGCTACAGTATTTTTTTAAAGATCAGTCGCGAGCTGGACACACTTACAATATAGGCGACTTTTAATCCTGATTATTCTCAACTCTCTGTTAGTCGTTTTAATGCCTCCGTCCTCCCGTCGCGCTCGGCGTATATCTCAGGGCAGTACCACTTCCGTTAGACGGCTTCTTGCATTTCCTCTTTTCTCGCCAACTTCTGCCTTACGTAAGGCATTACGATGCTCATGAAGGAATATTAATAAATGGAAATCAATGGGGCAAATATGCACCTTTTCATGAAGTGAGTTTTTTCTTCTTTTGATTGGGAATATCACGAGACAAGATCGCTTGTCATATGAACGTCATTTTACTTTCTTTGTAGCACAAGTGAGAACGTTAGTTCAACGATAGTTCAAAGGTCAAGGTCAGCAGGGAGTTGTTTAATGTTGGGGCTTTTATGGGGTGGGGAATGAAGAACAAATTTGTGTTTTTTTTATTTGTTTATTTTTATTGGATGACATTTTAACCCCACCCCATCCATGCATTCCCAGAAAAAATACGTTTGTGTTTTCAGTTATCCTGAGAATATACTCCAAAAACTTTGTTCAACAGACTAAAATAATTTGCTTCTTGACACAAAAAGAATGAACACCGTTTGTTGGGAAATATAGAAAGAGCATTTCTTTAAATAGGAAAAAAATAAAGGATCCTTACATGTCTTGGACTGGAGAACCTGTCATATATTGTCAGTTTGTGTGTGTTTGTTCTCTTTGGAAAATGAAACACAGCACACTAAGTAGCAAATGTAAACGTGGTAAATAATTACATATCCTGATTTGAATTGTTCTTTTGTTTTAAGCGAGTGTGTGAGGGGAGAACATTTGAATATCTCTTGATGTGCAAAATGCATTCAATCACAGGGCACAGATAATCGTATATCGGGTGCACCCCCTTAAGTTTGTCACTCTTTGTTACATTACAGCCATTTGCAAAAATGATGTATTTTTTTTCTCATTAATCTACACAGCACAATTTTTTGTGCAGATTTATTCAAAAAGAAAAACTAAAATATCACAGTATAACATAAGTATTCAAACCCTAAATACTGTTTATGAGTCACAGCAACGGATCTGAATACTTACCAGGGCTGTGTGATATTTCAGTTGTTATTGTTTAATAAATACAAGGAAATTTAAACAAGACGTTTTCTCTTCAATATGGGGTGCTATCTTGGGTGGAACAGTGGGTCAGCTGTAAAGCGTTGGCCTTGCAGTTCTGAGGCCTAGGGTTCAAATCCCGGCGCCTGTGTGGTTTGCATGTTCTCCCTGTGCCTGTGTGGGATTTCTCTAGGCACTCCGGTCTCCTCCCACATTCCAAAAACATGCAACATGAATTGGACACTCTAAATTGCCCCCTAGGTGTGAATGTGAGTGCAGCTGTTTATCTCCATGTGCTCTGCGATTGGCCGGCAACTGGTTCAGGGTGTACCCAGCCTCCTGCCCATTGACAGCTGGGATGGGCTCCAGCACTCCTGCAACCCTTATGATGATTTTCAAAAAAATGGATGGATGGATATATCAGAAAATCAGAGCACAAATGTTTGCCCACCCACCCTTGATTTCGTCTCCAATTAATATAAGATGCATGTTTGTGGAATGTGGGAATAAAATGGACAAATCAAAATTTCCATGTGTAGCTTTTGAAGCATTTTCAACATGAACATTATGTTGTTTGTACAAAATGGCATAAAAAAAGAGAGTAAACAGCATCTATTGAGTTAAAGTTAATGTTGTCTTGCTCAACACGCAGACAGCCTAATAGAACTTGGGTGGAACATTTTCCACCTCTCATGCAGTTCAGTTTCTAGCACAGAAATCACTTTTTTTTCTTTTCACGAGGCACAATGATGCTTTTAAGGACTTTAATTTTCATAACTGTAGTGCTCTCATGTACACTGTCCTTTACAGTGGGAGTTGAATCAAACAAAGGAGAAAAAGTCCAGGTAATTTTATTTTTTTTTTTTTTGGAGCGACTATGACAAAACTCCAAACCTGGGAAGCTTGAGATCATATGAGGTTTCACTTCTTTTCACAGAGTGACGTGTATGATCATGACATCCTCCAGGATACCGACCAAGCTGTAGTTCCTAAGGCCATTGGTGAAGTTGGTCTGAACTATTTTACAACTATTTCGAAGCTGATTATGCAATACTTGAAAAGGAATGTATCCACATTCGTGAAAGCAACTTAAGCCCATATTATGTAATGTGGGGCCTGATCAAGTGTCCTTGTCCCAAATGTCGGTGTAGTGTACTTTTAGCTGTATAAAACGTCACTGGATATTCATCCACCGATCTGTTGTTTCCAACAAACAGACATACCAACATGGTTACTGTTATGTTTGCTTGAGTGGATCTGTTTACTGTGAGGACGTGTCTCCCGAAATGTCAGCTGTACCCTCATTGCCAAAGGAAACGGCTTATCTCTATGCACGCTTCAACAAAATCACCACAATAACAAATCAAGACTTTTCAGACACAAGTAAGTAAACTGTTTTTTTTTTTTTTCAATCAATCCTTGTCTGAAGTGATTTTTGTCTCTTTCCAAAGCCTCTACTTTTTTCCAGTCTCACTGAAAACAATTGACCTAAGTTGGAATCTCATCGCGGAGCTAGAGGACGGGGCTTTTTCCAGACTTGCAAATTTCGAGGAGCTCAATCTTTCACACAACAGGCTGACTAAACTGCCCACACGTCCTGTCAGGCTTACTTCTTCCAATGCCAACTTCAATAAGCTTACAACACAAGGTGTAAAGTCCACTGCTTTCAAGGTAGTAACCATCTAAACCCACTTCTTGCATTCATAAGTATAAATAAGTAAAACAGCTGCAGGTTTGTCGGACTCTATTGACCAAAATACATTAAATAGGGCGTCTTTGTTGCAGAAACTCATAAGACTGGCTTGTCTTTACCTTGGAAACAATGAGCTGACAGAGTCTCTTCACACTGTACACCTAAATGTGAGTTCTTGTAAAGTGGAGCTTCTTATAGTTGCCAAAATCATTCCATGGGTGTATTTAGTCAATTCGGTTGCCAAGGTAAACTCTGTCATGGGGCCAGACTCTGAACAGAATAAGTGGTGCAGAAATTGGGACAGGTACCTGTTTAGGTAAAGTACCACAGATGCATTATTTCCCTTGAGGATGCTTGTGGAAAAGTACAGAGAAGGTCAGAAGCCGCTACATTGTGTCTTTGTAGACCTAGAGAAAGCCTATGACAGAGTACCAAGAGAGGAACTGTGGTACTGCATGCGCAAGTCCGGTGTGGAGGAGAAATATGTTAGAATAGTACAGGACATGTATGAGGGCAGCAGAACAGTGGTGAGACGTGCCGGACGTGTGTCAGAAGAATTTAAGGTGGAGGTGGGACTGCATCAGGGATCCGCTCTGAGCCCCTTTCTGTTTGCGGCAGTAATGGATAGGCTGATAGATTAGGTTAGACTGGAATCCTCTTGGACCATGATGTTCGCAGATGAATTAGAAAGATGGAGGCACGCACTGGAAAGGAAAGGAATGAAGATCTGTTTGGGTGAAGGAAGCATACTGGAATAGATTGTGACAGACTTTACACATTTAAAGTCAAGTCAGCTGTGGATTTGTGATTAGTTTCTGTGTCTCCTCCAGGACAACAAGATCAAAACAGTGACAGATAAGACATTCTGCCAAGGAAACACCAGTTACTATATTCGCGCTAACATGCATTAAGTGAGACTGGATGGGAACCCTCTCCAGCTGTGGAAGCACCCTTACAGTTTCATCTGTCTGCCAGTCTTCCAATCGGATGGTACAACTGAAATAACCAAAGTGCGCTTTTTATAGAAGAACTAACAATTAGTCAAAAGGTTACACTTTTATATAGCTAATGCTTGTGTTATACTATTAAAAGGAATTCAGACAATGCCATAAACATAACTGTTTAATCATTAAAAGTGACAGAAAATGTTCTCTGTCCTGCGTAATATACAGCACTATATAAATACACTAAAGACACTTTATTTGTTGTTGTTGTTGGCATGTGCTATTTTGTATTTAAAGCCAGATTGGGTAGTTAAAGCATGATGACCATAGAGTATGTCATTTTGTTAGCTATAACAATAAAACATGCATGTCATAACCATAACTTAATGGATTTGAGGTTTTCAATACTGTGATAAGATTCCAAGGATTTGCCCATGATGAAATGTGACAAGGCCACACAAGCTTCTTTCACTTGGCTGTAGGCTCATTTAAAACTACAACACCATCCGCCACTTTCTGCTGGTACTCCCGCTCTGATCGTTTTCTTCGGTAGACATCATCTGAGTAGAAAATAACAAAGATGACATTGAAATCAAATCAAGAAATGTATGCACAATTACAAAAAAAAAAAAAACCAAAACAAAACTACTGTGATATTGAGATATGAAAAAAAATACTGAAAAACAATTGTGGAAATCATCACACATTTCTCTCATTTCAGCTCTAGCTTATTTTTTGGACAGTTTATAATGGCTTCAGTCGAAAGAACTTAACTATGTTCAGTAGAGATAAGAATACTGAGTAATTTGTGATAAGAATACTGAGTAATTTGTGTGAAGTCTGCCAAGCAGGTTTATAGTCTTGGTAGACTTCATGTTCAAATCATCTATTTTCATACCCAATTATATAAGTACAGCACAGTCATTAGCACATTCCTAAATTATTTTATTTTTGAACATATGTTGAAATATACAGTAATATTGCTGAGTAATTATACCTGTAATTGCAATACAAGCTGTCTAAAACTTAAGTTTGTGTCCTCAAAATAGTTTTCCTTCTTGTGCTTCCTTCTTGATAACCAACATACACGTCAACCAAATTGGTTCAAACGAGGTTTTCGTCATCTTTTGCTTTTATATGACTGTTAGAAGTCTTCTTGTAGTTCTTAATTGGATTTAGTCACATCACAGACATTTTAAAGAGTAGCATTTCTGCTCTTGTCTCTTAACACACACGTAACTGTTTTAAATTAGCTGTGTGGACTGAGGAAGAGAAAGAAAAGTGTAGGATAGAAAATGCAGAAAGGACATAAAGCTGATTGCTAACCATGCATGGTTAGACGTAAAGTAAGCCCTGTTTCCTATTTTTCAGCCCACTACTGTATCACAAAAGTAATCTAACACAGACTTATGTCTGCGGTGATGGCGAAAGCTTACATTTTGTATGCGGTCAAAAAGTTGCGCATACATGACAAATTATGAACACGCAAAAAAAGTAGACGGAGAACTTTACCAAACACAACACCCGAGTGTGTCACTTTGCCAAGTTACACTTACAAAACGTTTCTCTTCCTATCCTCACGTTGATCATAATCCACTCCATGACACCTCCAATGCAAAAAAAGACTGGAAGAAATCTGTAAGGACCAAAGCGACGTTTCCCAGGTACGAGGCCCAGAAAATATCGTAGTGTTGAACTCCTCTGAAGCATCCTTGGCTGAGGTGCGTAACCTAACACACGAGTTCTGATAAGTCAGATAGATGTGGCTGTTGCGTTTGGACGTTTTACTTAAAAACATATAATTTTTAAAAGTCCTTCTCAAAAACAATGGGAACTGCGCTTCGTTCAATGCGCTGATAAAAAGAGGAGCGACTTACAGTAAATTTTAATGTGGCAACGAGTCAATGGTACACTGTGACGGAAGAGAGCGCACTCACAATAGACGTAATATCCTGCAGTGGGTTGCGTATTTCCTGTTTCTCTAATGAATGCCATCGGATTCGAGTTTAGCGGGTGCGAATCCGTCTCCTCGAAACTTTCAATGAGGCGGACGTGTTAACCAGTCGGTGACCGTGCAAACACGGCTGAAAACATTATCCAGCCATCCCTTTTCTACATTGCTTATCGTCACTGGTCTTGAATCCGAAACATCCAGCCACTTTTTTTTAGCCGCTTATTTTCCCCTCGTAGCTCAGTGGTTAGAGCACTGGTTTGCTAAACCAGGGTTTGGTAGTTCGTATCCCACTGGGGCCTCCACTCCCTGAGAAGGGCATCCGGCGTAAAAATGTGCCAAATATATATGCGTTCATCTGAGATGGCACGCTGTGGCGACCCCCGAAAGGGACAAGCCGAAAGAAACTTACTACTACTACTACTACTACCCTCACGAGGGTCGCGGGAGTGCTGGAGCCTATCCCAGCTGTCAACGGGTAGGAGGCGGGGTACACCCTAAACTGGTTTCCAGTCAATCGCAGGGCACATCGAGACAAACAGCCGCACTCACAATCACAACTCGGGCAATTTAGAGTGTCCAATTAATGTTACATGTTTTTGGGATGCGGGAGGAAACTGGAGTGCCCGGAGAAAACCCACGCAGGCACGGGGAGAACATGCAAACTCCACACAGGCGGGGCCGAGATTGAACCCGGGACCTCAGCACTGAGGCCAGCACTTTCCAGCTGACCCACCGTGCCGACAACTCGAAATATGATCTACCTATTAATTCATTGGCAACGTAATTGGTTTTAAAATGTATTTGTCAGATTTGTTTGTAAAATAGGGCTTCATCTACACTAGTAGGTGAACATTCGTAGCTATAAAGTATTAGCATTTTAGCTATACTATCATTATACAGTTACTTTTAAGCCTTACAAAATTTTGTCGACAGCAGATGTAGATGGATGGTTGGAAAGGGGCACACAGCACCTGATATAAATATTTACCAGGTCATCGTTTTTCTCATTTAATATATTCGAAAAGGTGCTATTGATGTGAAAATTTCACAAACCGAGTAAACACAAAGAAAAATAAACTCAGATATGAAGTTGTGTGTAATAATGTGAAATGTTAGGGAAGAATTATAAGTAGTAGTAAAATCACATGAGACATTCTTCACAAAAATCTGCTGCCATCTATGACATTATTGCACACAAATGAATTTCTGATTTTATTTGTTCTACTTTCTTTGTATGTGTAGATTATTTAGGTGGTTACCAACATCTTTTTTCATGTCAGTAGCATCCTTGGAAATACATTTTGTGAGAAAAATGGTGACATTTTAAATATTTATTTCAGCTGCTGTAATAATGCCAGTTTTTTTGTCATCGACCAAAAACTCGGAATTTATTTTTGTTGTTGTTAAGATTTTCAATAGGTGATGAAAAATTAAACTGAAATAATGTGATACTGCAACTGTGCTCTCCCATCTATAACTGAGAAAAAGTAAGTTTTTAAGGTGGACTGAAAATTAGCTAAAAGATTAGCTAAAAGTTGTTTGCCTTGGACTCTGTGCTCCAGGATTTGACTTGAGTGAAAAAAAAAATATCACTAGTTTTTTTTTTATTTTTATGAGTGTTGTTTTATGGCCTAATCGTTCAACCTTAAACAATTTCCCACGTAAATCCAAGGTCGTACAGGGGTGTATAGACTTTTTCCACCCACTGAAGCTAGATGGACGACAGATGTATAGAACCAATAATAGAGGCGAATAATGGGATACTTTATTTATCCACAAAGGAAATCCTCTTTGTACGTACTTAGTCAGCATTGTCATACATTTAAAAACAGACAAATACAAACGCGGATTTATTGATGACAAGTGTAACAGCATGACCAAACTGCAAACAGACATCTAATACACATCCATTATGCACATGCAACAACTACACAGGACAGAAGAAAGTACCGTTAAGATTGTAAAGCACCAAGAGACGCTCTTTCACGGTCCACAATGGGCCAAAAATGGCTGTTATAAAATGTTGCTGAATAGAACTTGTGACACAAAATGAATAATTTTAACCAAGTACCACAAGTACGAGGATTCCAAGAGCCCTCGGATACACGAAGGTTGTTGAACCGCGAAGCAATCATCCCACGGTCCACTTTTTACAGGCCTTTCATCAACAGGGTCGTACACCAAGACAAAAGCAAGATTAATATATCATCCCGTACACACACACACACACACACACAGGCGTCTGTCCCCACTCATCGCTTCCCATTCATGACGTTGTTGCAGAGTAACAGCAGCAGGATGTATTGCTAATTTTAAAATGTACAACATACAAATATTTACATCACTTACAGAGTGTCACTACAGAGACATATCATGGCTTTTGTTTTCGTCAAAATGTGTTTTACAATTCCACAGTCATGTCTTTCAGTCCATTTATTTATCTAATTACTAGTTTTTCCACATGGAATGATCTTTATGAGGTGGGGCAGGAGGACAAACAGTGCTTTTATTGCAATGGAAAATGATTACATTTACTTCATTGGCCCCACAATTAAAATCTGTTTACTGCAAATCTATACTTTATTCCATCTAGGTACCCAAAGTACAGTGACAGGCAAATGCTCTTCCACCAGATGGCAGAGCGGTTCAAGCTCTATATGCAGCTTTCTTTCTTCAATTTCTGCAATCCGTCACCTCAGACAACTTTACTGATTAAGTTTTCCTTCAACATTATTACAGTATATACACTTTGCGACATTTGGTTTATTGATGTGCTCTGTGATTTTTCTACAGTGAAAGCCTGGGGGCAATAAAGGCTCGTAAGTATGAATGGTGCACTACAACCAAAGTATAGATTGATTGACAAAGGTCACATTCTCACTTCAAAGTTCTGATGCTGGTCTACAAAAAGCTCTGAATTGTCCAGGATCAAAATACATCAGTGACCTCCTGGCCCAGTTTATGAACCCTCCAGACCTCTGAGGTCATCTGGATGTTGTTGGTTTTTTCTTTTTTTTATCAGTTCCCAGAGTCAGAACCAGACATGGAGAAGCTGCATTCAGCTTTTAGGCTCCACAAGTCTGGAACAAACTCCCAGAAAGCCTTAGATGAGCTGAAAGAAACACTCTATTTAAATCTAGGTTGAAGACTCAACTGCTTTTTAATAAAGACCCTTTTTTAACGGTACAAATTACTGTTACTTTTTTCAATTATATTTTATCTAGTGATTTTACGTGCTTGTATCTATTCTTCTCTGTTTTGTTTGAATCGTACATCATGCTTGTATTTGTTATGTATTTATGTAAAACACTTTGAATCACCTTGTTGTTGAATAATGCTACACAAATAAACTAATCTTGCCTTACTGAACAAGTAAAAAAAAAAAAAAAAAACTCCCTTTATGATGTGCGCATTTGACCTTGAAATCACAGCACAAGTACTCAGCCAAAACAAATCAGTCTTCAACTATTTGTGCCGGTCTACAGAATGTCCAGTGATGCTCTACCGTGTTCTCATTTGCCCGCTCGCTCATGTGGTGCACACGCGTGTTACGGATGGTGAAGCCTTGTTTCATGATGTAGTCCATGAGATGAACTCGCAGGGACACCTCCTGATGATAGTCACATGGCCCGAAGGTGAAGGACACCTGGCAGTCTCTTGTATCCATCATATGTTTGTTCCACTTAGTGAAGTTGTTGGAAATACCCTCTAGCAGGGCATGGACCTTTGTCGTTATCGTTAGCTGTGTGATGATAACGGCAACCGGGTTGGAATATTTGGATAGTTTGCGGGTGCTGGAAAGCTCCACAACCTGCTCAAAAATGTCCGGAGGGTACAGCGGCTTGGGATCACTTAAGCAGTGGATCAAGGGTTCAATTTGGTAGAAGTCTGCCTCTTTCCTCAGTAAGTCTGTTTCTGTGAAGTCAGCCGGTAGAGTTAATTCTGACGTCCGCAGGAAGTTTAGGATATATCTGAAAAGTGTGCCGTCGCGGTCAATAAAGTAATTTCCATGCGAATCACGGGCTGTTGGGAAATCTCCCCGGAACATGGCTCCCAACATGGAGTCTGGATAACGCTGCAGTGTGGACAAACTAGTGGTGTACAGGTGACCTCCCACGTTTAAGGTAACAGGAGTAGTCATCTGAAGAAAAGATAAGAGAGTGCGATACTTAAAAGTACATCATACTTGGATTTGAAAAAAATGTTCAAACACTGTGACACAACTACCACTTCATCAGCCTGACATACAGTATATCTTCTGGGCAGGAGAAAAGTTTGCCACGCTGATAAACATAGATGACAACACTTTGTTAGCTCACTGCAAATTATACTCTGCAAAAGGCAACGTAACAAGGGGCCATTATCTTGGAAGTATTCTTGAAAAACATGGCATGAAAACTTCAAGCATCTCTAAAATCCTCCATTCACAAAAAAAAAAAAAAAAAAAAAAATGATGAGTCAAGTATGGGACCTATTTTACTGCTCTCACTGCTGTTCTCATAATACAATAATGTTCAATTTCCATCAACCATTCCATCCATTTTGTGAGTCGCTTATCTTCACGCGGAGCCTATACCAGATGTCATCAGCAGCAGCCGGGGTACATTCTGAACTGGTTACCAGCCAATTGCAGGGCACATAGAGATAGACAACAGCCACACTCATGATCACACCTCGGGGCAATTTAGTGTCCAATTAATGTTGCATGTTTTTGGGATGGGGAATGAAAATTAATTGGATACTCTAAATTGCCCCTAGGTGTGATTGTGAGTGTGGCTGTTTGGCTCCATGTGCCCTGCGATTGGCTGGCAACCAGTTCAGGGTGTACCCTCCCTCCTGCCCGTTGAATCCTGGGATAGGCTCCAACACTCCCACGACCCTCGTGAAGATAAGTGGCTAAGAAAATGGATGTATGGATGTTCTCACAATTGCGTTGTGTGTGTGTGTGTACATTTCATAGTTTGTCATAAAGTGGTGTTTGTAAATCTCGAAACCAAATTTTGCTGCCATGTAGAATCTTAGATTTTTTATTCATAAAGATAATAGCTGTTTTTTTTTTTATTAACATGCATTTCAGAGCACACATAAGGTACACACAAATACTTGATTTGATGTTATGTTTGCAACCATCTCTTACCCTATGGCCCCAGCCTCCATTCTCCATTTGTAGAGAAATGCCCACTTGGTCTGGACCAAAACACAGAGTAACAATAGTGGTTTGGCTCAATTCACTTTTACATGTAAAAAAACAAGCAAACAAACAAATCTCCCAAGTGCAAGCTCAATCTAATCATCTCCATCAACAACACATCATATTAATGAGATTCTGGCTGTGCAATTATTTGTCAAGCAAAATTAGTTTCTAGCTCAGTTGTACTTATTACATTACCAGCGGATGAATGGCTAAGGCAGGGGTGCTCAATGTATTTTTTCTGACCTTAATCTCATCGCGCAAGTGCAAACAACGACAGTACAGGAAAAAACGCTAATTGGCGAGTTCCCCCTATTTTAAGCCCCCGCTTGAGAAATCCTATCAAACCCGAGTATGGATGCTGCAGTAAAGAAGACAAAAATATATCACTTTCATGTGGAACTTTTTAATGATGTCATTTTCGGAGTGCGTTTGCCTCATCTGCCAGTGTAGTGAAATGTGTCGCGGGATTTTCGAACTGTTTATGGAAAATACGACACCAACATTCTGCCAAAAAACAAGCTGAGAATGAGAAAAGTGAATGAATTAAAATCCCAAATGGCTTCACAGCAAAATCTTTGCTGTGTAACGAAGTAGTTACACAGCGCTGTGAAGCCATGGCTGGTGTGGAAGGACATCGGAAATTGTGAGTGATTCTCACTGCAGTTGGATGAATCCACTGACGTGAGTGACACAGCCCAGGTGTGCATTTTCATTCGTATGGTGTTTAGTGATGATCAATGTGAACTCAGATAGTTACAAAAATGTTTATAATTATGTTGTGCAATATTGGCTCATACGGTTATGCAAGGCACACAAACATACATTTACACATATGCAAATATGTTTTGCATTTTTGTAGTGGGTAGATCTTTGTGACTTGGTCATTCTATTTCATTATTGGTCGTCGATCGCTCGAGGCTGGCTGCTTGAAAAGTAGATCTTGTGGTAAAAAAAGCCTGGGCACCCCTGGGTTAAGGCATTTGTCTCACAGTTTTGAGGATTTTGGTTCAAATCCGACCTCGCTCTATGGCATTTGCATGTTATCCCCGTGTCTGCGTTCGCTGTGTGGCATTTGCATCTTATCCCCGTGCCTGAGTGGTTTTTTTCTGGGTACTCTTGGTTTCTTCCCACAGGCCATAAACATGCAAGGTGGATTGATTGATGACTCTAAATGTGGATGTGAGTGCAAGGAGTTGTTTGCTTATATGTGCCCTGTGATCTGCTGGAAACCCGTTCAGGGTGCACCCTGCCTCCTGCCCGAACATGACTGGGATGGGTTCCAGCACTGAAGCGACCCTGATGAGGAAAAGCAGCTCAGAAAATGGATGGATGGATATATTACCAAATGACTAATACACACTAAATAGCAGGGATAGATTACAATAATAAACAATGAGAGTAAAATGCACAACATAATTTAATATTTTTTATGGAATTCATGTTGAACAGGAGGCCGAATCTTCGACATCCGTCGATTTTTTTTTTTTTTTTGAAGTGTGGAAGGTTCGCTTGAGTCAATCTCAACTGAGTTTGGGCGAGAGGCACCGTACAGCAATAAATGGGTGTCAATTATAGGACACAACTAGAAAAACCACCACTTACATTCACACTTTTGGACGATTCAGTCTGAAATAAAAACTTTTTTAAAATATTATATTTGAGAAAACTGTAGGGTGTTTTTTTTTTTTTTTTTTTTTAAAAGAAAACATACGGGACGGTCCTGATTCGAACACGATACCTTGACTTGGATGTGCTCACCGTGACGCCCACCCTTTCCAATTCCTCAATCGCTAGCATACAGACCAGTGTCCCCGTATGGAGAGAGAGAAAAAATAAGTGCAAAGTTGGAAGTATTACTGACGTGAACTTTTCTTGATAAACACTAAAAGGTTCGACAAACTTTTAATGCAACAAGAGCAGATCATGCTATCTAGCTAACCGTTAGCCTGCTAGCTAGCACGGCTAGCGAGTTAAGAATGCAGCTGTTATGAAAAAAAAAAAAAAAAAAAAGGGATTTGCGCCTCCCATGTTGTTCATTTTCGACGCCACGGAAACGATTAAATATTTGCTCACCGATTCGCCCGCTCGGATTCTGTATCTTTTTCTCCCAAAAGAGCAGCCTGACTGTGTGGAGCGATGGTGCAGATGCAAAGTAGTCAATGATGTTCACCGCAGCCAAGCAATCCTTCTCACACACACACACGCACACACAAATTTGGCTTTCCCGTTTACAAACGTCATTATGGTAAGACGCCACCGGCGGCCATTTCAAATTAAGATCGACATTATTTGAGAAGACACTAAACAACACAAACTGTCAAGTCACCCCACCGTGGCACTTGGACGTTGAATATGTGTCACATTTATTCATAGTCTTCTTCAGGTCTAAAGTTTAGGTGTGGTGTTCTGTTTGCATATTTATGTCATTGGAGGTTTTGTGGCTTGGGGCTTATCAAACCACCCCAGCTGCAAACCGGTCCTCAGTCAGATGCTGGCAAGAGCGTGGTAGGCCGACTCTTTCCCCTTGAATGAGGCAATCTTGCAAAAAAGTCCCCCCAAAATGGCCCGTTTGATTTCAATATCAATGGAATAGATACAGTACCAAATTCTTAGCAATGGTGGGAAATAAAGCATTTCCTGTGCTGAAGTAGAGTTTCCAGGCATCTATATTTATTTGTACATGTTTTAAAAATGTGGAAGACAGAATAGCTACAGCAAATGTATTCAAACTCCAAACTTGAGAATTGAGGCACACATGCAAACCACTCTGATGCTCTCTTACCCTGTTAGGTTTAGTCATTTACCATTTACCTTTACCTCATTTACCTTTACCAAGACTTAGTTTGTTGGACCACATAGAATTGGAACATTATTGAAGCTGACTTTACCTTCGTGCTTTTGCATTTGTAGTACAATATGGAACCAGTGAAGCGAACAGCACAAAAGCACACACGCACGCACGCAGAAAGAAGAATTTGATTTCAGGATGACTTCTTTGTGCCGCCTCTTGCTTCTTGCTGCAGGATAATAAATTCTAGAATGAGTTTGGCTGTGCGACACGGCTTCTCCATCACCACAGAGTGACCACAGTTCTCCAGCAGGTCCACTCTGCATCCTGGCAAGATTTCTGCAATAACTATGGCTCCAGACACATCCACCACCTGGGGCAAAAAAAAGAAAATATTTTTTTCTTTTTTATCTATCATCTTTTATCATGCTATTCACCCATAGTCTGACAATGGACGTTTTCCCCCCAATTCTGTAGCAAATCAACTGGTTAGCTTACAGAGCATCAACAGAGTTATCTAAAGTCATCTACAATAGATTTTAAGTTATGTTAGACAAGTCAATAGTTTATATTTTTCTGATTGGACCTGTCAAACCCGTACAACTTGTTGGTCCACAGTCCCTTGAATTTAGATATTTTCTGTACTAGGCATTCAGATGATGGACTTTACCTGGTCCTGTTTGCCCCATATCACCTGCACGGGTGCAGTGATGAGATGCAAGTGTTCCTGTAACGCATATCTGGATTTCTCACTAACAATCTCGAGAAACACTGTTTAACAAAAGGAAATACGATTAAAGTCTACGTTCACAGTCATTATGCATGATAAACCAGAACTGGAGGATCTTCAAATGAACTAACCTTCTTCATAAAACGTGTTGTGAGGCTCTCGGACATCAACCAGTCCTTGAAGAATCTAGACAACATGACCCAATCAAGATGAAATAACATATTGAACACTGAGTAAAAAAAAAAAAAAACTTACTGAGCCTAACCTGCTGAGGTATTTTGAAGCGAACGTGAGAACAGAGTCTGAACATGTCCTCCATCTCCTCAGGTGTGGTCGGGATCAGTGGGATATTCAGAGTGTAATTGCTACGCTCCAGATCTTGCAGATGATTATCGAATTTAGTCTCACAGGGGTGTTTGATCCCTTCAAAATAGATAGAAAACAACAATACACACTTCACACCTTTCTGTGAATGAAATACCTGTTACGATGATTGTTTTTCATGTAAATAACCATGGGGAGTAACAAGCGACTTTTACGCTGTGAAATTAAGTTACATTCCGCTTATTACTGGAACTTTTATCTACAGGTATTTATTATTGCTTGCATGCTCTATCAGAGAGAAGTGTCACGCGATTCCGTTTCGCCAATCCAAATTAAAAACTGATGATTGACCAATTATTGGAAATAGAACAGCATGAGACAGTTACATGGCAGCAAAAATTCCGCTTCCTCAAAGTTTGGCAAAATGTACAGATGGGCTGAAAAAAAATGACAGCTACTGTAAGTCTTGTAAAGCAAAACCAAGCAAATTTTGTAATATCAAATTAAGCCTGAAGTTTCACTGTCAAAGTGTAATGATTTGGATGACTACTTTATACTTTTACCTGAGTCATATCAAAATAATACTACTCTTACCTGCATAAAGTTTGTGGCTACTTTTTACCCAAATAAGGCATACAGTAAAACAAGTGCAGGCATGCGCACAGACAGAGACAGATGGCAAAACACACACACTGACCATCTGGACAAATGAGAGTCATGCTGGAAATTTCAGTAGGGTAGGCAGCGGCGTACACCCCTGCTACGTTTCCTCCCATGGAAGTCCCTACCACATGGAACGCTTTCCGGTTTAAGCGAATGGTTTCCACGAACTGAGAAGGAGGATGCACCAAAAGTAACTTTCAGAAGGGAGTCGCTGGATTTGTGTTGTTCTTGTATATTTCGTAGCCATCATTCTTCATTGTGTACCTGATGAATCCTCTTGGCCTGGCCCACAATGGAATAATCTTCTGCGTTGGCGCGTGTGGTTCCCTCGTGGCCTGGCATATCCACGCACACAATGTGCAGATGTTTTGGAAGGTACTGACAGAGAGAATAAAACTTAAATACAGTACTGTATATAGTACAGGTTGGAATCTTTTCTCAGCCTGGAAATGCCATCGCACGTTGGGCTGACCTTGACAAGCGTGAGCCAGGTGTCTTTGTGAGCGGAGAAGCCGTGCAGCATCAAAATGGAAGGCCTCATTCCGGGCTTTCCTCGGCACGAGTAACAGAAGCGGTAGCCTCCACAGTCAGCATAGCGAATTTGGAGGCCCAGAGTCCTCCTCCAGTACCTGGATTAAAAAAAAAAAAAAAAAAAAAAAGACAATTTGAATTTCCCACCTCAAATTCAATATTTATAGAACATGATTTACACAATCATTTTGACATTTTTTGGGTGACAAAAACTGTAGTGGAAAGGAAGTGTATTGCCATGATCAATCAACCTTACCAGTAGTAGACTTTGATGAGCGCCGAGGGCCACAGAAGGAAGGAAGCGACGAACGCCAAAAGGGGAATAGCCAGTGTGCCCCCAGCAATTATAAACAAATTCACAAGGTCTAATTCCGCTGCCATGGCTAACCTGGGCAAAAGACAAAATACGTAATCATCCATGTGAATCATTACATGTTGCCGGGCTATCTTTAGACATTCATCAAATGTTTTGCTGAGGGAGCGGGAGACAATTGAAACGCTTTGATTTTACCAACAAGTCTTTACTGAATTAAATGTATACATTTGTGTGTGTGTGCATAGAGAAAAATTTCACTTACTAGTCAATTGATTTTCTTTCCTTGATTGTTGTCAGGCAGACATCCAGATTCAACTTCAGCGGTTACTTCTAAATCATGTAGGTCCGTTATTTAGTCATAGTTTGAAAACTTGTAAACTTAAATTTACTTTTTTTTTTTTTTTTTTTTTTTAACTATAGCTTCATGCCTGTGGTGTGCAGTTAGTCCTAACAGATTATGGTGGCTCCAGATAAACTCATTGATTAATAGCCACCACAAGGGGGAAACTGGGCCACGAGATTATTCGGTCATTCTTTTAAAGCAAACGCACAAATAAGCACAGAAGATTAAATAGTACTGCATATAACTTAGAGTTTGAATAGAAAAGTAAAATGCAATATTTCATCCTTCCAACTAATACAGCTAAACTCTGCAACGTCTGAAAAATAACGCAGGTGCTATAGTCAGACAGGAGAATATACACATACTGTACTTTATGTTTTGGGGTTGTCCCTTAGTGTGTGTGTGTGTATATATATATATATATATATATATATATATATATATAGTGAAGAAAAGTATTTGAACACCCTGCTATATTGCAAGTTCTCCCACTTAGAAATCATGGAGGGGTCTGAAATTTTCATCGTAGGTGCATGTCCACTGTGAGAGAGATAATCTAAAAAGAAAAATAATAATAAAAAAAAATCACAATGTATGATTTTTTTAATGATTTATTTGTGTGATACAGCTGCAAATGAGTATTTGAATCCTTGAGAAAACCAATGTTAATATTTGGTACAGTAGCCTTTGTTTGCAATTACAGAGGTCAAACGTTTCCTGTAGTTGTTCACCAGGTTTGCACACACTGATTTTGGCCCACTCCTCCACACAGATCTTCTCTAGATCAGATAGGTTTATGTGCTGTAACTGACAAACACGTGTGAACCCATGTATTGTGCTACATATTTTAATCATTTTCATATGGTACTAAATGTAGTTATGAATAGTGATGTTAATATGTGCCATGTGTGTATTGATTTGTATTGTATTGGAGCCTGTGTGTAAATTTGAACAGGCGGTGTGTTGTGCAGATGTTCCTCAAGGGCATCTCAATTGATACAACTCTGCAATTAAAAATGAAAATTAATATACAATCTGAACTTTGCAGATTCCCATGGCTCAAACCACAACACAGCAAGTGGAGACCTGAAAATGTGTGGGTAACAATTTTTTTTATACTAAGCCCTTCTATTTACTGTAGGATTCTGAACAGTGAGCTGAGGTTTCAAGTACTCAATACACCACTGGGTGTTGAGGGAGAGAAAAGGTTTGTGTGCCAGTTACAAATGTCAAGTAGAGTGACACACACAAGGCATAGCAGCCAAAATGTACCATGAATTAAATAAAATTAAACCAAAATGTGCTCACAATAAGCTCTTTTAAGTGTCCTTGTCTCCTGCTGACAATAAATAGTATGCTGCACTCCAGTGGGATGTTGGAAGAGTTGGCATGTGATATGTCGGCGATCCTTAGAGGTGAATGTTTGTAATCCGATAACACTGTAAACAAGCACAAGATGTCGCCAATTTCTCATGTTCAGTTGATTCTCACATAGGAAAAAGGTCATACTGGTATTCGGTACTCTCGGCTGCTCATTGCAGTGTTGAGTAATGGGCATAATGTTCGATTAATACAATATTTTAATGCAAATCTTTGCATTCAAGCTACACAGCTCAAAAATAGGCTGCGTCTATCTGATGGCGTGCAGGGCTGGCATTTTGCTGCAACCCTGGACCTCTACCGATGACCTACATACAGAACAAACTGGAGCAGAACAAATGAATAGAGATGGACGCTCAGTGTGGGATTTTTAAAAATCTTTGCATCTATATATTTTACATTCCACAAACTGTATTTGTCACTTTATAGCTAAATCCACAAATCTAATTGTCACAGGACCTCTTGACAGGGATCATTCAAAAGCAGCCAGCTTGCTGAATGTAATAAGTGCCAGCAAATTAAACGGAAACGGCGCAATGATGATGCAATGGTGCGTTGTCCAGCCATTATCCGAACCGCTTGTCCTCACAAGTGTCGTGGGAATGCTGGAGCCTACCTCAGCTATCTTTGGGAAGGAGGCAAAGTACACACTGAATTGGTTGTCAGCCAATCGCAGATAACGTCTGGAGACGAGGGCTACAGTTTTCAGATACGTATTCCATTAGATCTAAATGGAATCATAGGTCATGGTCACAGTTCTCTAATGAGTGACAAACTTTAACATGGTTAGGAGTCCTTAAATGTGAGTCATATTCCGGTAATCCATGTTAAAAATATGAGACAGTTACTGTAAATACAAACCATTCGTGAAGAAATAGCCTTGGTTATTGGCATCTCACAAATGGCCAAAATGTCCAGGTGCGCTAATAGGTTTTCCGGCCAAAACCACTGGTGATTGCACATGAAAACAACAACATCTGCTACTCATTGTTCCGCAAGGTGTTTACTGAGGTTAGAAGTGGGTTGGATTACAATAATACCCAAACTTGGACGGTGAGAAAAACTCCACTGCATGATAGAACACTGGATGGACCTTCCGGAACACATTGGTGGTGGACTCGCCCATGTTCTGTGGATGTTGGAGCAGTGCCAGCTGGCGGCCGCCTTGGTCCCCAGGTCTGGCTATTGGTGTGTGTGTGTGTGGGTGGGGGTCTTCTCTCTGTTCCTTGCCCCACTGCCGTTTCCCCCTCTTCTTCTCTTGGGGACTGGGTGGTCCATGGTGGTCTGCAGGGCTTGCTGTGGGGTTTTTGTCACTGATTGGTCCTGGGAGGGGACAGGTAGTGGGTGCTGGCTGGAATTTGGGGGGATTCTGAGACTTGGTGCAGTGGAGCTGGGTGGGACAGCCCTGTCTGTCTGTGGCTGATGAGTGAGACCTGCAGGAGCCATTTCTCTTATTCACTCACTCTGCACACTCTGATACCACTCACAACCTTACAGGTAGATACATATACTCAGGGTTTCATGAGGGGCTAGTGTAGGGTCAAGAGGAGCGGGGGTTCGACTAAGTTTCAGTATTTCCATGCTGTTTCCTTGTCCAGGCGCCCCCCCCCTCCACCCTCCCTGTTGTTTCCCAATCCAGGAGCCCTTCCACGTCGCCCTGCCTGGCCTCCAGGATTTGAAACCGTTCCACACACATTAAAACCCACCCAAAAAAGGAACCCAGAACAACATCTAAAGCACTGCAAGCCTCCTTTGCCCCAGTTCAGGTCAGTGTACATGATTTAATAATAAGGAGGAAACTGGGTAAAAACGGTATCCATGCCAGAGTTCCATGGCAAAAACCACTGCTGACCAAAATGAACATTAAAGACTCTTTAAAAAGAAGAAAAAAAAAAAAAAAAACATGAATGATTCCCAAGACTTTTGGGAAACTATTTTAAGAACTGACGAGATGAAAGTGGAACTTTCTCGAATCGTTACATCTGGCGAAAATGTAAAAGCATTTCAGAAAAAGACCATCATACCAACAGTCAAATATGATGGCGATAATTTGATGGTCGCTAGGGTTGCTCACATCCTTTCGGACCCGGAGGACTTGTTGTGATTAGTGGAAGCATGAATTCTGCTCTCTACCAGAAAATGCTAACGGACTGAGTCAATGGATTTAAAAGAAAACAAAACAAAAATGAAGGTTTTGGAAGAGCTCAGTCAAAGTCCAGAATCAAACCAACTTCAATTCCAACTCACTTTCCTCTCCAGACCACATCCTAATGTTTTCCACAAAGCTGACCTGTTCCAAAATCACACTCACTTGTCCACTGTTTCCTGGAGGAGATTTAAAAATTCCTTGCTTTTTCCAGATTTCTCAGGAAAAATTCAAAGTATTTGTAACATTTGAGAAAACAGATGCGTATCATTCTGATTCTTTATAAGATATTATGTTGTCAAATAATTTCCAGAAGGTTATTAGCAGTATAATCAGTGATAGTTCGCCAACCACTCCATATTCGGAATTTATGAGCCGGTTGTGAGCGAATTTGCATCTAGCCATTATGAGTTGTGTCAACGCTCATACGAGATTGGCCAAGTAAACATCAGCCTTAATAGATTGATTTGCTATGACAGTTGAAAGTCAGGTTGGAATCACACAGAACATCAAGGTTTCAGACTTAATATTTGTTGGTCTGTTGTTTTTTGGCATTGATTTCACCCTTCTCGTCTGCAAGTTCATTTAAATTTTAGCGTTAACTTTTTGTAACACTTCTCCCTCATTTTTCCCCTCAATTCCTCAGCAGCATCATAGCCAAAGGTCTCATAAACACTACCTAAAACTATCAATCCACTCACATCTGTCCTCAGACTACCTGACAAAGAAAATCTGTCCGAAAACATGAATATTTTTCCATACCATTCCAGGTATTTTTTATTAAATCAAATTAGAAATTCTTTTCCATACAGTACTTGTAAACAGTATTGTTTTCCATTCAGTACTTGTAGGATCCAAGTCTCTATGTTTGTTGAGCAACACTATTTTGTCTTTTTTTTTTACATCTTTTTATTTAAGATCCAACTGCTCTTGAGAAGATTTGCTGTCTTTTAATTCCCTATCAAGAACCTCCTCAGTGCTCACAAATGATCATAATTCCATTTTCCCATTGACCTTGAATGCAGCAGTGCTTGTATTGTATTATATTGTGTAATTACTGTTAGAGTAAGCAAAATAACTTAACTACATGGGGTCACAATATAGCAAATTTATAGAACATTGGCCCAACATAGCCCTTCTCCATCTCTGGCTTGGAAGCTAAGCAGATTTGACATTTTCAAGCCAAACAGTAAGCCTGGTAGCACAGATTAGCTTTTGCTAACAGTGTTATCAGCGCCAGCTTCTAATAAATGGCAGACTTGAAGGTTGGGCAAAGTTGTCAATTTGTGTTTGAATAAGTGTCCGCTGTGTGCCCCACATAAATAGATCTGTGACTGTAATTAGTCGCTAATCTTACTCAGCGTTGGTATTTTTCTTTACAGTGAGGACTAGCTCTTCATCCTTTGTGTATTTTGATCTATAAATGTAGACAAGCTTTTAGCAAGACACCTGGGAATTGTTTTAAATTGTGAAAAATATATAATGGGCTTGTTCAGGCTCAGTGAGATTTTTATGCATATTTTGTGCCATTGTGCCTAATGCTGGTTATTATTTAAGACACTAATGATGACTCAACTGGGTCACTTTTTGACAATGTTTATTATGCTGACAACTACACACATATGGCAGGCTTCAGCCGCAAATAAGCCATCCAGACTATTATTTTATATAATTACAATTAGTGTGTAGACAATATATACATTCATTAATGGACATCTTACAGCTCAACATCTCTTCAAATTGGCCAAAAGATATTCAACTAGTCATTGCAAACAAACATTTAAACAACTATTTTATTAACACAGCTTCCCTCTGGAATAACACTTTCAAGGTATTTAAACAGTGGTAAGTATGGCTCCTCCTAATTAACAGTGCAGATAATGTGTGTCATGCATGTAAGTTTCAGTGCAGAGAAATTTTATGACATCTACCTGTAGATTTGCTGTGTGCATGTATAACGTGTTTGCGTGTGTGAGCCACCTATGTGTGACCCTCAGGTCTTAAAGAGTGCAGCAGCAGTCACAGCTGTTAAAACCACAGCAACCACAGGCCCCCAGATCATCCACGGCTTCTGAAACAAATGGTGGAACAAAAATGGAGACATGAGCCACCCCATGTGAAAGCAAGAGTCCTTCTGGTAGAAATGTTAATGGAAGGAGATCAAGCCGTTGCAACAGAGCATTTGGGTTAAAAAGATGAGCTCGTCCAAAGTCACTGGGAGAAAAGCTTGTTAATGTTCAGAGATACCAAACAGATGTCAGATGTTGAAGCCGTATGATTTGAAAGGTTAAAATTACTGCGGTCCGGATTGATTGTTTTTGTTTCTCCAAAGGAAGGCAGTTGGAGGACAGCGAGGGGTACCTGATTAAGCCATGCAGTGATCAGGAGGACACTGATGAGAATGACAGGTATGGGCAGGAATAACATGTACCTTACTACCACATTGCGCCGAAGCACCATAACAGCAAAGCCAGGACAAGGCCGATGACTATGGCTTGAACAGGCAGCATTAGGGATGTCTACAGAAGGGAAGTGATAATTATCAACTGTGCAATGGGACATACTTTTAGCAAGGCTAAGCTTTATTAATACAGGTACACCCTTCAGTAAGTAGTTCTCGTTTTTAAATGTGGTGGTGTTTAATGGGATTCACACGACTGTCAATGTTGTAAAGCAACAAAAGAACATACCAGATGAGAACAAAATCGTTCTGGGATTAACATTAAGTGAATCATACAAATGATCCACTTATTTGGGCAGAGATGATTGACAAAAATCAACATTTTATGTTTAGTTGATGTGAAAGCCCAAAGCAAAGCTCCTCCTCAGGCTGAAAGATGTTTTACAAATAAATGTAATAGTGTTGCTTTTCAGTTCAATTAGTGGTTCTACAATTTACACTAAGGGCATCTGCCTGCGTAAAATGAAGTGACACTAACCTTTGTTCCTTTCTCCTCTAATTCCTTCATGTTTGCTTTGCAGTCTTGCAGTTCATTGACAAGTGACTGCTTCTCCTGCTCAGCCTTCTCATATTCTCCCTTTAGATCAGTCAACGCTGTCTTGGTCTCCTCATACTATATAAAACAAAAATTTTCATTTGGAGCACATATGAATAAATTGCAGTAACCCCCTATTTTTCTACAAGTGACAGTTTAACATTTACCAACAAGTATGCAAATACAGCATGTTCTCAAATAAGCCATCATTCTGTATCATCTGTGAAATAACTTCCTGCTAGCACTACTTTAAATCAGTGGTTTTCAAACTTTTTTTGGGAACCCTCCCTACCTTTTTGATAGCTTAACTTTTTCTGCACAATTTCAGAATTTGCTGCCAACATACAGTACTTAAGGCAGCAATTATGGAACTGAATAGGTGGAAAAAGATATTCCGTACGATAGTAGCTAAAATGAAGTTTACAAAACATGCCATCTGAAGTTCCCAACAGGACCATTAAGTTTATATTAACCCTAGGCCTCGAAAAGATAAAACTGTAACAGAATGATGCCATCATGTACCAGAATTATTGAGGAATATTCCCAGAAGCCATATTCTATATTATATATATTATATCTAATATATCATCTATATTATACATACATATTAATGTGGCATGTATCAGTATGTATTGGGACAGGCTGTTTTTGTAGACAGTTGCAGAAAGGTCACTAAGATGGTGAGGGTTTCACGACATCTGAGCAAAACAAGTGGTTTCTCTTAATCAACAGGTCATTTCAGAATTTGGCAGATACATGACCAATCAGAAGAAGGCGGTTAACCTGTCTCTGCCACACTTTGTTTGTACTTACTCAAACAACTATCATTCATCCCAATTTTCTGTTAAATACTGCTCTTACAGTATGAGGGAGTGGCTTGTATGTACTGTACGTACATGCGCACACAAAATACACGCAGCCTGCTAAACCTGGCACGAGACATCATTGCCTGATTTCAAAGATTGTCACAAGATGACAGAACTAGTTCAGCCCGTTTGTTTGGAACATCAAACAGTGACATACTTTCTCCATGTTAGCATTGTTGCCTTGTGAAAATCCTCATTTGTTCCAAGATGAATGACAGTGCATAAGCAAGAAACTAAAAGTGCAACAACACAAAGCAGCAGGTCAGCTGTAGCTGCAACCACCTCCAAGTCAGAGTTTAATATGTACAACTTTGCTCCACTGATATAACTAAAAATTAAACACATGGTCGGGAGGATGACTATAGACTTAGGTGAATTCTGGGCGTTTCTATATGTGGTGGTACAAGCTATGCAAGTGATGTATGTATCTTTGTGTTTTACAAAAGAACTAAGGACTTTATTGAGCCGAGGGAATAGGATTTTCTTAAATTCACACTTTTTAAGTTGATAATCAACAATATTAAAAACCCTTGAGATTTACGAGTGATATACTGTAACTTAAGATGTCAGATAATTGTAACTGATTTAAAAAACAGAAAATATTTGGCCTAAATGACAAAACAATACCACCCTTTGTCAAGAATGAAGTACAGTACACAAGTGAAAGGTCTAGTTTTGACTGGGTTTGCCTTGTCCTAAACTAATGTTATTTACCACCGGGAAGCCAGCCCACATGACCAAATTGCGACAGTGTGGCAGATAACTTGCTTGTGCTTTGATTAAGAAGGCAGGGAACTACCTAACCATGGATGAGAATGACCAATTTGGAAAAACACTGAAAATGTCTTTCATTGGGGTTGGGGTGGGGGGTTGGGGGTGTTAAGTTTCCTCCTGGATAATTTTTGCTCCTATCGGAACACAGAGTGCACAGCACTTTGCTACGAATGTCCACTTTTTGTATGTGTTCGGTTAGACATGATACCGTTTTCGGTCCCATCTGCACGGTTACACTTTTTTCAAGCCATGCCCGTCTGAAACAGTTTTTGATTCCAGCATCCTTGTCAATTGCCTTCGCTCTATCTTCATCCTTTTTCTCTAACACTTTCGCCATCGTAAAACTTTGAACACACCGTCGCTCAGTTCGCGCTAAGTCCCACGCGCCATTACTTGGCTAACTAACAAGTTACACTGCGATTTCTGAGAACCGAGAACACATGTACATGGCAATGGTGAAACTCCATTAACCACTAACACAATTGGATCGTTATACTGTATAACTCTGTTGTCCAATCGAGTAATCTGCCGCAAACACGTTTTGTTTATGTCGCAAAATGCAAATATTTACGCTACCGAGCAAGTTAGAACGGCACATGATAGCCGTGCTTGTGCTAGCACTAAGCTGAACTTGGAGCTCGGAGCCCACCACCGAGAGGCAGGCGCACGATACCACCCGACATTTTCTCAACGGATTTGCACTTGTCTCAAGAATGGTCATTTTGGTCCCAAAAATTCAGAAATCTGCCGATCGGCGGAAGATTCTCATCCCTGCCCAACTGAGTGGCTGCCCTCTCATCCCGGAAGCTTCTTGTTACTCTCTTCTTCTTCTTCTTTTCCTTTCGGCTTGTCCCGTTAGGGGTCGCCACAGCGTGTCATCTTTTGCCATCTTAGCCTATCTCCTGCATCTTCCTCTCTAACCCCAACTGCCCTCATGTCTTCCCTCACCACATCCATAAACCTTCTCTTTGGTCTTCCTCTCGCTCTTTTGCCTGGGAGCTCCATCCTCAGCATCCTTCTACCAATATACTCACTCTCTCGCCTCTGAACATGTCCAAACCATCGAAGTCTGCTCTCTCGAATCTTGTCTCCAAAACATCCAGCTTTGGCTGTCCCTCTAATGAGCTCATTTCTAATCCTATCCAACCTGGTCACTCCGAGCGAGAACCTCAACATCTTCATTTCTGCCACCTCCAGTTCAGCTTCCTGTTGTTTCTTCAGTGCCACCGTCTCTAATCCGTACATCATGGCTGGCCTCACCACTGTTTTGTAAACTTTGCCCTTCATCCTAGCAGACACTCTTCTGTCACATAACACACCAGACACCTTTCGCCAGCTGTTCCAACCTGCTAGGACCCGTTTCTTCACTTCCTGACCACACTCTCCATTGCTCTGTATTGTTGACCCCAAGTATTTGAAGTCATCCACCCTCGCTATCTCTTCTCCCTGTAGCCTCACTCTTCCCCCTCCACTTTTCTCATTCACGCACATATATTCTGTTTTACTTCGGCTCATCTTCATTCCTCTCCTTTCCAGTGCGTACCTACATCTTTCCAATTGTTCCTCCGCCTGCTCCCTGCTTTAACTGGAGACCACAATATCATCTGCGAACATCATGGTCCAAGGGGATTCCAATCCAACCTCGTCTGTCAGCCCATCTATTTCTACCGCAATCAGGAAGGGGCTCAGACTGATCCCTGATGCAGTCCCACCTCCACCTTAAATTCCTCTGTCACACCTAAGGCACACCTCACCATTGTTCTGCTGCCATCATACATGTCCTGTACTATTTTAACATACTTCTCTGCCACACCAGACTTACGCATGCAGTACCACAGTTCCTCTCTTGGTACTCTGTCATAGGCTTTCTCTAGATCCACAAAGACACAATGTAGCTCCTTCTGACCTTCTCTGTACTTTTCCACGAGCATCCTCAAGGCAAATAATGCATCTGTGGTACTCTTTCTAGGCATGAAACCATACTGTTGCTCGCAGATACTTACTTCTGTCCTGAGTGTAGCCTCTACTACTCTTTCCCATAACTTCATTGTGTGGCTCATCAACTTTATTCCTCTATAGTTCCCACAGCTCTGAACATCCCCTTTGTTCTTAAAAATGGGAACTAGAAAACTTTTCCTCCATTCTCCAGGCATCTTTTCGCCCACTAGTATTCTGTTGAATAAGTTGGTCAAAAACTCCACAGCCATCTCTCCAAATTGCTTCCATACCTCTACCGGTATGTCATCCGGACCAACTGCCTTTCCATTTTTCATCCTTTGTAATGCCTTTCTGACTTCCCCCTTAGGAATCATTTCCACTTCCTGGTCCTTCACTCTTGCCTCTTCAACTCTTCCTTCTCTCTCATTTTCTTCATTCATCAACTTCTCCAAGTATTCTTTCCATCTATTTAGCACACTACCGGCACCAGTCAACACATTTCCATCTCTATCCTTAATCACCCTAACCTTCTGCACATCCTTCCCATCTCTATCCCTCTGTCTGGCCAACCTGTAGAGATCCTTTTCTCCTTCTTTCGTGTCCAACCTGGTGTACATGTCTTCATATGCCTCTTGTTTAGCCTTTGCCACCTCTACCTTTGCCCTACGTCGCATCTCGATGTACTCCTTTCGCCTCTCCTCAGTCCTCTCAGTATCCCACTTCTTCTTCGCTAATCTCTTTCCTTGTATGACTCCCTGTATTTTGGGGTTCCACCACCAAGTCTCCTTCTCCCCTTTCCTACCAGATGACACACCAAGTACTCTCCTGCCTGTCTCTCTGATCACCTTGGCTGTCGTCGTCCAGTCTTCCGGGAGCTTCGGTTGTCCATCGAGAGCCTGTCTCACCTCTTTCCGGAAGGCCGCACAACATTCTTCCTTTCTCAGCTTCCACCACATGGTTCTCTGCTCTACCTTTGTCTTCTTAATCTTCCTACCCACCACCAGAATCATCCTACATACTACCATCCTATGCTGTCGAGCTACACTCTCCCCTACCACTACTTTACAGTCAGTAACCTCCTTCAGATTACATCGTCTGCGCAAAATATAATCTACCTGCGTGGTTCTACCGCCGCTCTTGTAGGTCACTATATGTTCCTCCCTCTTTTGGAAATAAGTGTTCACTACAGCCATCTCCATCCTTTTTGCAAAGTCCACCACCATCTGCCCTTCAAAGTTCCTTTCCTGGATGCCGTACTTACCCATCACTTCTTCATCGCCCCTGTTTCCTTTACCAATATGTCCATTACAATCTGCACCAATCACAACTCTCTCGCTGTCTGGGATGCTCAGAACTACTTCATCTAGTTCCTTCCAGAATTTCTCTTTCAACTCTAGGTCACATCCTACCTGTGGTGCATAGCTGCTAACCACATTATACATAACACCCTCAATTTCAAATTTTAGTCTCATCACTCGATCTGATACTCTTTTCACCTCCAAGACATTCTTAGCCAGCTCTTCCTTTAAAATAACCCCTACTCCATTTCTCTTCCCATCTACTCCGTGGTAGAATAATTTAAACCCTGCTCCCAAACTTCTAGCCTTACTACCTTTCCACCTGCTCTCTTGGATGCACAGAATATCAACCATTCTCCTAATCATCATGTCAACCAACTCCTGAGCTTTTCCTGTCATAGTCCCAACATTCAAAGTCCCTACATTCAGGTAGGCTCTGTGCATTCCCCTTTTTCTTCTGATGACAAATCCGGTTTCCTCCTCTTCTTTGTCTTCGACCCACAGTAGCTGAATTTCCACCGACGCCCTGCAGGTTAGCAGTGCCGGGGGCGGGCGTTGTTAACCCGGGCCACGACCGATCCGGTATGGGATTCTTTAGATGAACGCTCATATTTGTTTGGCACAGTTTTTACGCCGGATGCCCTTCCTGACGCAACCCTGTGCATTTATCCGGGCTTGGGACCGGCCTACAGATTGCACTGGTTTGTGCCCCCATAGGGCTGCATTAAGCTTCTTGTTACTCTACTCCCTGCATATCAAGGCCGGTGAACAAGTCCACAGAGTCTGCAGCAACTGGTGCCACCTCTCCCCTCGGAGGAAAAACTCAAGTGAAGAAACTCCTCCTCAGTAGCAAAAAAGGGAAATCTAAGATGACCATCCATGATGAAGAAGAGGTTTGACAATCTGAGCTGAGCAGCAGTGAGCTCCACTGCTTAAACACACACACAGGACGAGCCTTGTCCCCAAAATAATACATAAATACAGTGAAGAAAGTATTTGAACACCCTGCTATATTGCAAGTTCTCCCACTAAGAGACCATGGAAGGGTCTGAAATTTTCATCACAGGTGCATGTCCACTGAGAGATAATTAAAAAAGAAAAATCCAGAAATTACAATGTATGATTTTGTCACTATTTATGTGTGTGATACAGTTGCAAACAAGTATTTGAACACCTGTCTATCAGCTAGAATTCTGACCCCCAAAGACCTGCTAGTCCGCCTTTAAAAGTCCACCTCCACTCTGTGTATTATCAGATGGACCTGTGTGAGGTTGTAAGGTGCATAAAGACACCTCTCCACCCCATACAATCAGTAAGACTCAAACTTGTAACATGGCCAAGACCAAAGAGCTGTCCAAACACACCAGAGACAAAATTGTACAACTCCGCACGGCTGGAAAGGGCTACGGAGAAATTGCCAAGCAGTTTGGTGATAAAAGGTCCACTGTTGGAACAATCATGAGAAAATGGAAGAAGGTAAACATGACTGTCAATCTCAATCGAAGTAGAGCCCCATGCGAGATATCACCTCGTGGGGTCTCAACGATCCTTAGAAAGGTGAGGAATCAGCCCAGGAATACATGACAGGACTTGGTCAATGACCTGAAGAGCTGGGACCACAGTTTCCAAGGTGACTGTTGGTAATACACTAAAATGTCATTGTTTGAAATCATGCATGGCACGGAAGGTTCCCCTGCTTAAACCAGCACAGGTCAAGGCCCATCTTAAGTTTGTCAATGACCATTTGGATGATACAGAGGAGTCATGTAAGAATGTTTTGTGGTCAGATGAGACCAAAATGGAACTCGTTGGTCATAATTCCACTAACCATGTTTGGAGGAAGACAAATGATGAGTTCCATCCCAAGACCACCATCCCTACTGAGAAGCATGGGGGTGGTAGCATCATGCTGTGGGGGTGTTTTTCTGTACATCCTCTCAGTGGACATGCACCTACGATGAAAATTTTAGACCCCTCCATGATTTCTAAGTGGGAGAACTTGCAATATAGGAGGGTGTTCAAATACCCATTTTCTTCACTGTAAATTCACACTACAGATTTACAGAATACTGAAAATACAGATATTTGTTCATCTGTCAGTGATCGGTACAACAACTAATTCTTTTCCACTAAGTGAGCACTTAATCTGAGTCTTCACTTTTTGTGACATTGGTTTGATGGTGTGCGGTGAGATTCTTTCTGATGTAAACAACAGCATGTGTTTGGATGATTTAAAACCTACCTCTCTCTGCAGTGTCTCTCTGCAGCTATCTGCCTCATTCAGTTGGCTTCGTAGCTTGCTGCTATCCTGTTGGTGTTTGAGCTCCAAAGCCACCAGCTTCTTTTCCAACTCCTGCTGAGTTCTCTCAAGGGCTTTTAGACTGTTGCTCAGCTCTTCATTCTGAGCACGCGCACTAGCAACAAACAAAAAAATGACAACACTGATTTCAATAGCGGGTGGATCAAAATCATCAGCAACATGATATACAGACACGTTCCGAAATTGAATATCATGTAAATTATTAGACCTTGCGCCGATCTTATCAGCAACATGATATACAGACACGTTCCGAAATTGAATATCATGTAAATTATTAGACCTTGTGCCGATCTTATCTGCCTAATCGGAATCAGATGATAATTGGTATTTTATGATGATCGTCTTTCATGACATAATTTGCCGATCCAATCAATTGACATCATCATCAATCGTTCTCGCAAGTCCTTTACTCCACATCATCATTGTGCTCAGTATATCTGAATCCAAAAGCTAGTTTTTATACAGTAATATGTACTGAATATATTTTTTTTGTCTTTTGATATAGAACTGCAAATATCTGACGGCCAATGAACTTTCCGATTAAAGTAAAGTGTGCCTTTCATTCGGGAATCAAGGTCCAAGGGTTTTTCAACACAGGTGAAAAACAGAATAAAGCTGCTTTAGATCCAGTGTGAAACGGGGAGGCCCCGTAGCTCAGTTTGGTAAACCAGGGGTTGTGGGTTCATATCCCACTGGGGCCTCCACTCCCTGAGAAGCGTCAGGAAGGGCATCTGGCGTAAAAATTGTGCCAAACATATATGTGCGTTCATCTGAGATGACACGCTGTGGCGACCCCGATAGGGATAAGCCGAAAGAAACCATCCAGATCCAGTGTGAAATATCCACAGCCACTCATGATTTAGGGTATAATGTACAGTGCAGGTGATGGTAAACTTTGCTTTCTTAATTCCAAAATAACTCCAGCAGTCTACCAGAATGTTTTAGAGGACTTCATGATTCCTTCTGTTAAAGATCTGTAAGGAGATGCAGATTTCATCTTCCAGCAGGAGCTGGCCCCTGCCCATACCACCAGAAGAACCACAACTTGGTTTTATGACCATGCCATCACAGTGCTTGACTGGCCAGCCAACTCACTGGATCCAAACCCCATTGAAAATAAAATGGGGTATCATAAATTAGTGGCACCAGACCCAAAAACAAAGAATTAAGAGAATGTGAGCTTCCATCATTCACAGGCAATGAAACAGGCTGATTTCCTCAATGCCACTGCATCTCGAGGCACTGATTAAAGCAAAGGAATTTGCAACCAAGTAGTCATTAACAAATTGTTTCAAAAGTAGCATAATTTGATCGACTTAATGTGGAAACACAATGATTTCCAAAGAGACTGTGTGGAAGTGAACGTTGACAAATGTTAAAACAATGAAATACAGATCGAGAAAAATTGTTGTTTCAAGGTCAACGGTCCACATTTCATACAGGCCAATTTGAGAAGCAGGCAGAGAATAAATAAGATGCAGTAAAATATCCCTAAACCGCCAAGCATACTTGTATGTTCTCAAATGTACTGACCTGACGAGATCTTTGTCCATTTGCTGCTGTTTCTGCTGCATTGCCTCATTTTCAGCACACAGTGCTACATTTTCTTGCTGCAAGTTGCCCTTCTCTTTCTGGTGGACCTTATGGAGTTCATCTTTCTCTGCCCTGAGGGAAGTGCACTCACTTTGCAGATTGCCCTTTTCTTTCTGATGCTTATTCACTAATTCCTGTTTGTCAGCTCTCAGACTAGAACACTCTTTCTGAAGGCCATTACACTCCACCTGCATGGACTGGAGCTCATTGGCTGTGGAAGGAAATAACAAAATACAGTCACGTATTTATTAAGTGAAAACTTAATTGACCCAGAAAGGCAGATAGCGTTAGGCCAAAGATCTTTGATCATGAAGAAAAGCCGTGGGCAGAGATATCAATAAAGTTGTGCTGACTTTTAAATAAATTATGACATTTGAATTATGAAAGGCAGTATTTTTTTTTCCAGAAGCCAAAAGACAATATAAATCAGGCGGCAATTAAACTGATGGTTCCAAAATGATGAACAGCCACTGTTAGTGGCATAAGCAGTAACCGCTCCGTTGTTGAATGGCTGCAGCAACCAAATGCCAATCTTAAAACGGCGATTTGAGCCAAACCACTTCAGATCAGTAAAAATGTGACTAGTGAGTATGCAGACTTCTAGCAAATGAATATAGCAGTGCATCATACATGCAGCAACATGGTGTGTTGTTGAGGAGAAACTTTCCATTTCATTTGAAGTTGTTTCATCAACTAACAGTGAAATATTAATGCACATATCATGTCACATGGATGGATTATTTTGTTAGAACTCAAACAAAGTGTTAACACAAACAATATAAATATACAATAAGAGACAAAAACACAAAATGATATGGTATCACAAAGTGTACTTTCAGCCTAAATTACCTTGTATTTCTGCCGTTTTCTGCCATTGCATGCCCTGCTGCTGCAGATCCTGCTGTAGGTCATTAAGCTCTCGCTCGTATTTGGTGGCAGTCTGACGCCATTTGTCTAAATCCTTGGAGACGGTTGCCAGGTTAAACTCAATTGCGCTGACATCACGGTCCCGGTCAGCAGAAGCTGCCTCCAGTGCACATTTCAGTGACTTCACCTCATCACGTGAACTTTGTAGCTCATCATGTAAACTAGGAGAGACATCTGTCTGCTCTCTTAGGACATCCATTGCATCTTGGAGCTGCCGCAGCTGGCCTGTACAGCGAATGTTTATTATAGAAGATAATTGTGGTAATAACACAATAAAACAGGCATTGATAATAGGTTTAATTGCAATTTTCTTAATATGACTGAAAAATCAGCAACTCGACATCTGTTGGCTGCTAGTCTACCTTGAAGAAGTTTGACCTGTTTTGCAGATTCATCAGCTTGGTGCTTCTTGTCTTTTCTCTCTTTATCAAGGATACCTGCAAAATGTGATGTTATATTTTACTTTAGGGATCTGTGATACCTGTCCTGAGCAAGAACAATGGAAATAAAAGATAATTCTACGTATGTAGCCTTTTTTACCTTCTAGCTCCATGCATTTGTGTCTCTCTGTGTTGGCCCGATCCTGGGCCTTTCCAAGTTCATCATTCAAGCGCTGGATTGTTTTTTCGTATTCGCTTGAGGAACCCATATTTGACCTCGTGAGATCATCTGAGAAGCCATTAAAGAACAATAGTTGCCCAAAAATCAATAGTGCTATTCAAACGGGTGGTTGGCTACAAATGTAAGCGTTCCTATCTTCCCACAAAGTCCGTGGAATGTCGAGGCTGAATATTTGCCGCAGTCATAACGACGAAGCAATGATGGCATCCACTGTCATCAAGAAAAATAGAGGGGCGACTTAAAGTCCATCTATGTTAATTCTGCTTCAGTCCCAGATATGTAACTAGGGCTGACACAGGAGCTGATTTCCCAAGATAATAAAACAGGCCTATTACATGAGTTAATTGCAAACCCAGAAAAGAACGGAACTCCATTATCTGCATTTTTTTATACAGTCTCTCATTCAAAACCGTCTACAATCCCATTGGCAGAACTATCCTACCTTACAGCGACACAGTGTATTCACCACACAAAGCGAATGGACTGGGGGAGCCTGTCAAAGGCCCGTTATGGTTTTTTTGTTTGGTAAAAACAAGCTCTACAAATGCTTGGTGTTTTGCACTTCCCAGTTAATATCTTGAGCCACTAATCTTTGGTGGCTAGAAAAAGAGATGACCTCATCTTGGGGCGAGCATTTGGCACTTGAGAAAAACGAGTCACAACAGTTGAAAGCATGTGCACCATAAAAGGACACATCCGATGAGTGCAATGCAGCATTTGTCACGGTAGGCTGCTGCATGCCTCTCTCGCATTGCTGACTTAATGCGGTCTACATATCCATAGCGGCACCAAAAAAAATCCAAGGCAACAAGGTGACAACTTGAGGCTGATGGTACCCTCTGATTCAAGGACATGACCACCGTGCTGCCTAACAAAGGCTGGTAAGCTGTGCTGTGTCCAGTCTAGTGTTTGGTTGTGTGTTCCTCCATGCTGCATATTTATGAGTGAGAAAGTGCATGGGCTCTCTCTTGATAGAGTGGTCTTTGTCAAGTTGAAACAGATTGGAGCTGGGTGGAGCAACACAAGGGAATCTCCCACAATACAGTATCTTTGGATACCAAGACCCAACATGGCTTGACTGCAACACAATCCAAGTATTGATGGGATTATAATTTATAAAAATACATTTTGACGAGATGGGATACTGAGCATCATGCTGGGTGATGACAAAAAAAATGTTGGGGAATTTCTTTTTTTAGCTCAAGTGCTGAAGGCTAAAGTCGTGATGGCCTCGCTACCCTTCTGCCACTTTCCACCAAATGAATGAGACAGTCTGTCTCAGACCTGGCCCTAATGGCTAAATGTATACAGAATTAAATTAATCTGTTGACGATAGCGCTATGATAATAATCCAGGGCTGCACACATGGGTTCCAAAAGATTCTGAAGATTTAATTCAAAATGACTAAAGCACTATGATGAGGTTGCTACAAATGCTTTCTTTACTGTGCAGTGAAGCATTGAAGATTTAGCACAATCCTCATGCAAAATAAATTCACTCGTGATTCTGTTTAAATTGGTGTCATAATAAAGAACCACAATGGCATAATCAATTTTATAGGTCTAGCTTGATCATCCATTTTAAATGTCACTGGTTACCCAGCTGACACATTCTCTGGTCAAAAGTGACACTTCACACAAACAAGGACATCAACTTGCAAAGCCATGCAGCTGTCTTTAATGAAAGGCTTAGACACCAGTATGACTCATGATAATTTCACTACACTTCATGTCACTTAATGATTGTTCAAAGCAGGTTCGAGCAAAGGGAAAGACCTAAATGATATCACCCAATTCATTTTCAAACATTTCCAATAAAAATAAGATGAATTACCTTTAATCAGTGATATGTTGTTTAGGGGATCACTCAGTTCTTTCTCTTCCATCGTCTTATCTGTAAAAGCATAATTAATATGTAAGAAAGAGAAACTACAACCTGGCAAACTCAAAGCACTATTTGTTATTAAATATTTGAAAAAGTTATATTATATACAATAATGCATGTTCATTCACAACCAAGCTGAAAGCACTGTGAGTAGATAAATTACATTAAATAATAAATTTCCCAAAGACAAGCTCAGCTGAAAGCGTTACCTCAATTAATTAATCCCAACCCTACAGTTTTGTACAGCACTGTGGCGAGAGCAGTCCTTAACATGAAGAACTCTTCTCCAACTAGCACATTTTTTTAGATGCAAAATGGAACAGTCCAACAGGGAAGAGGGGACCTGGGCATGACACTGTCAAATCTCATCAATAATGCTACAATGAAAACCACAGGCTAAAGAGGTGTGGTTCAGCCAATGATAAGGTGGATATGTTGGTTTGATTAAAATGTAACAGTATTTGTATTGTAAAATAAATATCCTTAAAACCTGACACCCCTGTATTTTGTTGTTACAATGGCTTGCCCCAACACACTAGGTCATCCCAGTCCCAGCATCACGGAAGCTGCAGCTGCATACTGACACTGAGAGGTTTTGTTTAGGGCGCTGCTCTGTGGCCTGTTTGTGCTGATGTAAAAAGCCACAGACTATGAACGACTGTTTATGCAAGACTCCATAATCTCTAAATTCCTTTAAATGAAAAATTATAAAGGCAGCAGTAACAGGGATAAACTAGAGATTTTATTATGTTCTCTTATGGGACTCTATAGTGCAGTTAAAAAATATTTGCCCCCTTCCTGATTTCTTTTTTTGCATATAACACACACAACGGTTTCAAATCATCAGACCAATTTTAATATCACCCAGAGACAACCCAATGAAATACAAAATGCAGTTTTTAAATGACAAAATTATTCAGTCACCCAAAAAAGAAAAAAAAAAAATCCCAACTCTCTGACCCTCTGCGAAAAGGTAATTGAGGTGGTGGTAACTGAGATGAGATATAGTGTCAGCTATAGCTGTGATTCCTAACCAGTGTACTGTGGTATTTATTCACTACAAATGATGCAAATTTCTTAATCTATCGATGCCTGCATTTTATAGTGACAGGGAGAACAATTTAATGCTCTTCCACTAGATGGCAGAAGCTACACTTTTTTGGTGGAGTGGCGTGCCCAAAGATTTTTTGGTAATATAAAATATGTGCCTTGGCTCAATCAAGGTTAAGAAACAGGATCTACAGTATTAATTCCATTAGCGTGTTGTTGTTTTTTTTAACCTTTTTATGATGTAACTACAAAAGGGTGCTAGTGATGATATCCATCTGAGAACAATAAAAACTGCCCACCCATTATTCGTCAACGACTGAGGATAAGACTAGCAAACAGAAGTTGAGTTCAGGGATCTCAGACAACTGAGATTAGGAAGTGATCCAGAATGATCAATTTTTCTGCTTGATGTACATTCATCTTTTTTTTTTCATTTTCAATTAACTGTACATTCCCCGGTGGCACGGTGGAGCAGCTGTAAAGCGTTGAGGACAGGGGTTAAAATCCCAGCCACGCCTGCCTGGAGTTTGCATGTTCTCCCCGTGCCTGTGTGGGTTTTCTCTGGGCACTCCGGTTTCCTCCCACTACACAAAAACATGCAACATTAATTGGACACTCTAAATTGCCCCTCGGTGTAATTGTGAGTTCGGCTGTTTGTCTCTATGTGCCTTGCGATTGGCTGGCAACCAGTTCAGGGTGTACCCTGCCTCCTGCCCGTTGAAAGTTGGTAGAGGCTCCAGGACTCCCACAACCCTCGTGAGGATAAGTGGCTCAGAAAATGGATATATATATACACATTTCCCAAATCAGTAAAAATGTTGTTACTGTAAGCATAACACTTCATTATGAATAAGTTAGGCTACCAATGGCACAGCCATGGCTAAAAATCTGCTTGTTTACACAGCTAATGCTAGCTAATTACTGCTCGCACAGCTATTTTGTTGAACATAGCCATGCATTCTCTGTAACTATATCACAACTCCACATTTGAATACAGTAACTGCATTGAAAAGTGTACTCTGCTACACTTTGGCCCGTTAGAAAACTCGGCGCCGTTCGATTATTTAGAACGCCACACACAGGGAGTGCCAAGAGTGTACTCTGACCGATCTGAATGTGGAAACAGCATCAGAATGCCAGACAGGACAAGCATGGAAGCTGTTTAAAAAAGATGCAAGGGTTGCGGTCTGAAGGGGGATTTAAACAACCTCATTCACGCAGTTCATAAATTCTAATAAAGAGAGTATTCCCAGCCGCTCAGAACATTTGTAATTTGAATTTCCAAATGCACCCTGAGTGAGGGAGCAAAGCTTTGGTTTCAGACTGAGGGGGACCTCGGCTATCAGAAGATAAAACTGACATCTTGAAGAAAAAAAATCAATTATTTGCCTCTTAAGATAATATGAAGAGATTCAAAAGTTCACATTAAGTGTGAAATGTAAGATATCCTGACTGAAACAATAACACACCTTGAATGGTTATACATCAGATTTAACACAGAGACCTTGCCCTGAGTTGAACAAAATACTCATGGAATAGAGATTTAGAATGAGACATTACTAATCATTGACATAGTTCTGTCAATGATCAACCATTTCAGCCTTCTCTATTTTTGGAAGATTTGCACATTTTGCTTTATTTCTGCATGAAGCAAAGCCCACCTTCGGTTGTAACTAGTAGTATTCTTCACTATCACACAAAAAGAGTTGCTATTTACGATAAGTGACAGTGCAGCCAAATGATCTTTTAAAAGAATACAGTAGTTTCTTTTTATCCTATAACAAAAACTGCCGATGTGACGTTTTTACAATATACAGAATGATCATGGGTGAATTTCACTGTTGTGTAATTGAGGTCACAGCAAAAAAAAAAAAAAAAAAAAAAAAAAAGGATTATGCAATACACATATCCCAAAAAATTGGTTAAAAAAAAAACAAACAACTGGCATACTGTCCTATATGCATCATTGTCCATCAGTTTGCTTTAGTGTTGTTGCAACAATACACTTTAAATTAATCAAAGCAGTTCCATTTTAAATTGTATGTTAAACATTATATGTTTAAAAATGACATCTTATTCAAAGGCCCAAGGGAGCACTAAGAGGATTGTTCTTACTCGGCTCAACTTTATTTATACCATTTAACAACAAAATAAATATTGTTAATGTCTTAAAACAACTTAGTCGCTATTTCCAACATCCTATGATAGCAAACCAAAACATATTGAGATTTAAAAAAAAAAACTGAACTTCTTGATCATTTTAACTTAGTACGGTATTTCATTTAGCAACTGGTAATTTAGGGTAATTTTGGAGCACGAACCAAAAACAGATTCCGTTTGGCTCATGGTGAAAAAAACTATTGTTATTGTACGCAGCTCTCAAATTGATTTGGCCACATTTGGAAATTAAAATTTACTTTTCCATCCCGTTAGCTGTCCACACAATCCACCCTAATTAAATTTTTACCATTGCTGGTGGGGATTTACAAAATTTACTTTATGTCATTTACTTCCAACAACTGTTATCCATATGTCTGTTTATGACAATCTGATGTTAAAAAAAATAGAGAGCTGTAAGGTTAATCGAGCGCTTGATTGATTGAGCTCTTGGGAGTCTTCCAAGATGGACAAAACCAACAGCGTCAACATGCAATAAGGTGAACCAAGGAGAATATTAACAATCACACAAGATATCATTCAAATAATTCCATGACCTTATTCAATAGAATTGTTTGATGTCAGCTACAAGCCTCTGCTGTTAAAAAAAAATTCTAATCTAAGATTTAAAAAAAAAAAAAAAAAACACCTTCAGCAAAGGTGTACTTCATTACCCTAATAGTATAACTGCCTGTCAGCAAGAAGAAATTCACAAATAGAATAGGAAGAATAGAATGGAAAAGAAATTCAACAAACAATAAGACTTCAGTGGCCAATTACCATTACCTGAATGACTGGGAATCTACAACGAAAAAACAATTACTAGCCAGTGATTGGCTCGCAACCAGTTCAGGGTATACCCTGCCTCCTGGCCGATGACATCTTAGATTAGCTCCAGCAGTCCCGCGACCCTCGTGAGGATAATCGGCGCAGAAAATGGATGAAAAAGTAATTCTCACTCAAGCCATTACAAGAGTAGATGACAATGCTGATCACCAGTAAGCCTGTCAGCTTCTGACACATCCTGCATAATTTTTCAATCTTTTTTTAAAATACATATATATTTCATGACTATCCAGTACTATCCCACGATGGATCTCTTAGTGTTGCTCTAAAACATAGCCGAAAAGACGTATTTTACCTATGAATGTCAAGGTCCTTATACGGACAGCGCACAAGGCCCTGTCGTTTAAAACTCTTGTTTTTTTTAACCATTTGTTAAGAAGACTTGACTCTTAAGTTTAACTAAAAATGTGACCAACGTTTGTTTTGAACAACTCATATTTAATGGTCAGTTAGCCAACAGCGGGTTAAGAATTTAACTGGTGGTGAGGAGTTAACCAATGGTTCAAAATAATGGTGTTTTGAACAACCAGGTCCAGGTCACCATTGGGAAAGGAGAACACAGGGTTAGAAATAATGAGGATGAGGCAAGACAACCATTTAGCTTGAGTCATATCGAAGCAAGGCATTGTTACAAAACTAAATCAGATCATTAGGAGGTGCCAAAAATCCCATATTATAGTTAAGTGTCTTGCAACTACATGATTAGACTATCCAAATTTTCATTTTCATATACGTTCACGTATATTTTCTAAATACTTATGTATCAAAGTAGATATCACTGCGATAAACAAAATCAGACCTAGTTTGTCGGAATCGGACAGGGATTAAGGATTCTATGACAATGTTTGTAAATCAGCATGAATTTTGTTGCCTAGAAATCAATGTAAATATTCAGAAATATGTAACTGAAATCTTGACTCTTTGGTAGAAAATGACCACGTTTCTTATTAATTAAAACAAAAATGTGATGTTTAAACTGGCCATTTTCTGACAGAAGAGTCCACTTCAGTGGGTCTGAAGTAGGGACTGAGTGCATTAACCAAGTGACTAAAAACTTCACAGAAAACAAGAAAAATCATAGTGAATCACTATTATATTGTCTTCTATCATTTCCAAATCCTGTGAATGTCTGATTTTTAACGCTGTATTTGATATAAATTTTCATCTTTGTCTGAAACACTGATAATCTCAATGTAATTGAACATTTCCAAAACTAGATTTCCCAACTACATAATCTGAAGAAAAAAAAAAAACATTACCTTGGGTCAAACAATGAGAAAACGAAACACATGGCCCAAATCCAGCACAAAAAAAAAAAAAAAAAAAAGAGAATGGCGGCCGTTTTTTTTGCGGATGTTGTAACATACCTAATTATCGTTAGCTAATTTAGAATTTTATCCTTGGACTTTGCATATTTTTAAATGTTTTCACTTTCATCCTTAATATTGTCACCAAAGGAGAAAAAAACAACCTTTTAAAACGTAGAACTTTTCTGTTACATAAGATATTGTGGAATTAGTAGAGCAACTAACAGCTAGCATGTACAGAGCAAAAACAAATGTAACATGAGCATGGATTTACAACCCTGTTACTGAAAAATCAAAGTTAAATTAACATTCAAATGAAATGCAACTTTCTTAACTGTAAATGATTTATTCAACAATATTTCTCAAATGAAGGTCCCCCCCACCCCACCCCAGTTGCCTGAATATAGGCACCAGATTGTTTTTTTTTTTTTTTTTTAAAGGACTTGATAATTGGTTTGCGGGTGACCTCAAGTTTGAAAGCACGTAAACTTACCGTCAAACTAGAGTAAAAAGTGGGTACTCGTCAAATTATGCAAAAAGCTAGCCGTCTTAGCAAGCGGTTAAGGCCAGGTAAGGATGAGCTAGCCGTTAGCTCGCTCGTTGACTTGATAACTTGAGCAGGCGGGCGGTGTGACGAGGTTCGGGACTCAAGGCTCAGAGATCAGAGATCAGGGCGCAAGGCGGGCGGCAAGCGGCTTCCTGCGTGACTCCTGTGGGGGGCGGCCGCTCGCTCAGGAGCGTCATTGAAAGTTTTTTTGCGGTGGGTGTTGCCTTTTACGTGTCAAGTTAGCCGCCTTGCACAGTTTTACTCTTATGAGTTAAGCGGCGGTAATGCCTACTTAGCGCCTGTGCTGATCTTTTGGAAGGAGGTGGGAGCATAAGCTTTACGACTTTGAAAAAAAAAAAAAAACAAAACGCTACCTTACTCGCTTGCTGCTCCGTCGCTCCTCCGATGACTTCCTCGTTCTCAGCCTGGTTTTGGAGCGACAGATTTTGGCTTCCCGAAAATGTTTCCTGGGCGGACCTGGAGCATCCGCCACCTGGCGTGGAGTATCCTCGAGTGGGAGACATACTGTACGCCCTTCCACTGGCGGTCGGGGTTTTCGTGCTGAGGATTCTGTTCGAAAGGTAAAACTCGTGTCACGTTGGTCTGCTTCCCTGTTACTGTTTCGTGTTTTTTGTCGAGGACTCCATATGTTGCTCATTAGAAAACACTTAACCGCTAAAGGGCTTGGCAGTCGTGATCCCACGGAGCACGACACTCACTAGTACTCGTAGAGCTGTGTTACTTATCTATATTTAGATTCGCGAGTGAAAAGATTGAGGAAAGCTCAACTTTATCAACAGAAAGTTCTAGCAATGTGTCAATCCCTACGTGTTTCACTTCTGAGTTTCGATGCGACTCTTGTCTGACGTTACACTATTACTTGTAATGGTTGAGAATCCCTCTGTTTGTTGAATGGTTACTTGAAAACAAGGGGCGTTTTAGTTTTGTTTGCGTAAGTGTTCTTGGGCAAAGTTGAGTAAAATGTGCTTTTTCATTCAGAGGGAAGCAACGAGTAAGTGGTCAGGCCCAAACCATGGCTGTGGTTCTCTCAAATCCGTTTTTTTTCCCATGTTGGGGAAAACTATTGGAGATAACGGGGTGGGTTTATAAATGTATATTTATAAATATTATATATTTATTTATAAATGAAGGATGAACACTGGTCATTCGAAGCTAATTATCTTGTGACACCCATTAGCGTCTTGGTCTGGGGGGGCGGACCACGGACCCTCCGGGGGGGGGGACCCTTCAGGACTCTCCCGTCTCGGGCTCAAAGGCTCACATGACAGGTCATCAGGGACTGTTTGGGCTAGGTGCCACATTCCCCGGGATTTCTTGTTTACCGTGTCCCACTGAAAGTCTGTTATTTTCTCTCTCTAACACACATAGGCAACGACTCTGTAAGCTAGTGCAAACCTCAGCAGTTTGTGTCAAGACGTGGTTAAAAGTTCATCTATTCCAAGTAAACTCCTCACTGACTGTTGCCCTATGTGAATGTCTTGCTTAACTATATCATTCGTGTCCCTTCCCCCACTCTGTCATTTTTTTCCCCCCTTCTCCATCTGTGTGTATACAGGCTGGTGGCCAAGCCCTGTGCCCACATACTTCAGATTCAGGCGGGAGTGCATCGACAAGTCCAGCCTAATGCTGTCTTGGAGAGGGTTTATCTGTCAAAAACGGTACATATTAAGGTGTAACATGCTTGCAGTGCTGTGTGTCAAACGTCGTCAGCGTTACACCATGGCGGGTGTAATGATATCATCTCGGGGTGCCCTAAGCCTGCCTGCCAACCAGCTGGAATTCGGGATTTTATTCACTGTTTAGGCAACCAAAAAGAAGGTCATTCCTCTCACCATTGTCCTCACTAGTGTCCAGAAACAAAGCAATTGGAGGGACTTTCCAAGCAACTGGACTGGGATGTACGGAAAATACAAAGATGGTTTCGCATCCGCCGCAACCAAGAAAAGCCTAGTATGCAGAAAAAGTTCTGCGAGAGCATGTAGGTTGTGCATTTATTCTACTATAAATACCAGTTTCACCATGAGTTAAAAAAAATCCACCTCTCCTTTATTTTGTTTACTTCAGGTGGCGGTTCACATTTTACTCGGGGATTTTTATTTATGCCGTTCGTCATTTATGGGTGGTAAGTTGAGCTGAAATATTATCAAGTACCCTATATGTATGTTTTGTCAATTATACCCTGCCTGATGTCTCTCTCAGTCGCCCTGGACATGGGACACCAGACAATGTTGGGACAACTATCCCTTTCAGGTTCGTATATTTCACATTCGCCAGCCCATATGGTGAGGTCAGGTCATAAGGGATTGTATCTGTACCATAAGACTAGTGTTACTGGTGTTTTTATTTTACTCTTCCTCCTGCAGCATCAGAGTCCTCAACAATTCAATCACTATGTGGCTGAGCTGGCATTTTATTGGTCCCTGATGTTTTCCCAGTTCATAGACATAAAACGTAAGGTGAGTCAACACAGGTACGAATGACTAAAAACCTCTAGATCACCACTTTTTGCCATGTCATATCATTGTTCCTGTCAATTTTGTGTTGATATTCATTACTGTTGTAGTGTATTCGAATTAGCAGATTTTCTGGTGAAACAGGTTGGGCAACGAAACAGTACAGTCGTACAAAGTAGCTTCAAATGTACTTTTCATTGGCCTTAAGCAGAGGTGGATTGTAACAAGAGGCATTTACTCAAGTAGTTTTTCTGATAAACTGTAACTGTCAGAGTTGTTTTGAAGCAGCTGACCTTTTAGTATTTTTGTGAAGAATAAACAACTTTAACTCCACTACCTGGAGCTACATTCCACTTGCTCCTTGTGTATTTATCATTGTTTGCACGATCTATTTTGGCTCGTCACTGACTTGTGTCCCAATGTATTTCACCAGTCCAACATATCTAATAGTGATTCACAACAATTGACCCTATTTGACCAATTGAACAGAGCCCAGCAGTCGCATGACCCCACATAGTCTCCGTGTCCCCCCACACAAAAACCAAGATTTCAAAGTGACTCTACTTAAAACATGGCAGACATCTATATTTACCTTAGAGATAGGGTCGAGCTCACCCGTGACTTGAGTAAATATAAGTGTTGTAGAAAATGGATTGACTGACGACGAAAAACAACAGTTCTGTCATCGGTGTCTGCCTAAATAATACTTTGGCATTTCAACCTACAAGAAATGTACAAGAGACTGCCTCAGTCTCCGTTTGCAGAATGTAATGTACTGTGGAATAAAACCAGTGGATCGACCTCTCTCGAGTCCTCACAATAAAGAGGCTTGCGCACATTCAAAAGGAGCAGGGACAAGGCCTATCCACATTGTATACACAGGACTAAAGATAAAGATGTTATGTTATATGGCTGGAAAAAGATGTCAGCAATGCTGATAAATGGAGACAAATCCTCCAGCCCAAAGTTCAATATAATGAAATTATATACCAGGAATTAACTATTTTGCCTGGTTAGCCCATTATCCTGTTTTATGTACGATATAAACTGCAAGTTAATTTGAGACCATTTTTTACAGCACAATTTGCTGTAGTTAGTCATTTTCTAAAAAGCATTGTTTGATATTGTTGGGCTGTTTCATCTATGTAAACAAATACTGTAAAGTTAATTTAAGACTATTTTTTGAGGCAGGATTTTTCCCTACTTTATGTGATAAAAACTTTGTTTCAAGTGAAGTTTTATGGAAATATTTGAATTTGCACATTCCTATTTCACTATTTTATTTTATGTTGATGCATGACTTAAAGAAACTGCTGAAATCAGAAGTGGTTAGCCAGTTACTCAGTATTTGAATAGTTTTTGATTGATTACTCTTACTCAAGGAATTTTTTGGAAGGCAATTTTTTTACTCAAATAAATTTCCTGGTCACCGTAGTCTTACTTGAGTTCAATTTGCGAATGTACTACCCACCTCACCGTACGTTGTACATAGTCACAAAACTACAAGACTGCATATTTACATCAAAGGTTTGTGTTCTATTCATTTTAACATGGTATACAGTGTTTTACCTCTTTCTCTTCATTTCATCCACATTAGGATTTCTTCATCATGCTTGTCCACCACCTGGCCACTATCGTGCTTATCACATTCTCCTACGCCAACAACATGCTAAGAGCAGGGACTCTGGTCATGTGTGTGCATGACGCATCAGACATCTTCCTTGAGGTAAAGGAAAGATTTTGTTTGAGTACAACAAGGAGGAGATGCAGTGTTTACAAGTAGAGACTTGGCACAGTTAGTCTCTTCAGTGGAATCGTAGCGGTTGAACACTGTCTCTTAAATGCAGTGCTTGAAGTCTCATTTTCACATTCTTATTGTAAATACATATATGACAAATGCTGTTTGTTTAGCCATCCATCTTCTTAGCCGCTTATCCTCACAACGGTCGCAGGAGTGCTGGAAACTTTCCCAGCTGTCAAGGGGCAGGAGCCAGGGTACACCCTGAACTGGTTGCCAGCCGTTCGCCAGGCACATACAGACAAAGACCAGCACTCACAATCACACCTCTGGGCAATTTAGAGTGTTCAATTAATGCATGTTTTTGGGTTGTGTGAGGAAACTGGAGTGCCCGGAGAAAACTCACTCAGGCACTGGGAGAACATCCAAAGGCCACACAGGCGGGGCCGGGATCGAACCCGGCTCCTCAGAACTGTGAGGCCAATGCTTTACACCTGCTCCACCATGCCGCAATTCTGTTTATTAAAACTATAATAATACCTCCACTCAGCCCTTTATAATGCATGCCAAGGGGTATCATTTTTTGAAATATAAACGTTAGCTTGCTAAAGCTGAATAAGCTCATACGTTGGGCTTTTGAAATATCCTTTACTAGACCATTGTGGCATTATTCAGCCATTCATCTTAAATGTATGACTCAGTGTAGCTGTGTAATTGATGGCTCAGTGTTTGACCCTGTTCATCTACAAACAACACTTGATGAATCGCCTCGTCAAATGCAATCAATGTGTTACAAGTTTGCTTGTCACAAAATAATTCAGACTCGTTCAACCTCTACTGTATTTGAAGGTAAATTATACAAACGTGTCACATTTGGTGACCTGACTGTCGGTGTTTACACGGACGATGCCTCTCAGTGAGCTGGATGGCATACTCTTACCCAGTGTCGTCCGAGCGACTTTGCAGGCAGGTTTCTGTACCTTTTGGATTTCTTCTGTGGTTGGCTGTGGAGCCAAAATCTTTTTCCTTAACAATCATATAAGTTGGTCTTTCTTTTCGTCTCCTTACACAAGCATTGGTGATAACGGCGCTCTCAGAAATAAGTAGATGATAACAAAAAAATTACTAGGTTGCTTAATTTCAAACTTGTTGGTTGTCCAGTCACTCCAGAGACAACTATTTGTGGGCAAGCAACTAAAATATAAAGTACCTTTTAATATCCAGTTATTGTATGCGTAGGCTTACATTACTACACTAAGCAACCAAGACAGATGTCACTGTTTCATTAAGTTTTGTTTGTGGATCAACAGTTATCAGTTTTCCATTTTGCCATCACTGGTACCGTTCTGCGGTGGCTTGACAAAATCATACAAATGAAAAACTCAAGTTGTAGTGACGCAAGGATGGATGGATGACCACTTATTTACATGTGCCGTAGTTAGCATAGCAGTGAAAAAAAAAATCTTTTGTCAGGGGTGGCAAAACATTTCAAGAGACTTATTATTGTACGTCTTCTTCATGATTGAATGATTCTGGTGAGGTCACAAAAGGTGTTGTTGTAGTACTGACTCATATACTGCCCACTACAGTATTATGTTGTTTGTGCAATATATGAAAAAAAAAAAATCACATCACTGGATGGGTCTGCACTTGTTGCTACATCTTCTTTGATCCTATTCTGCCTTTCCTTTTTCACCTAAAAATGCTGTTTTTTTTATTGATAACTGAGTGCCCCTGTGTTTACTTTAAGATAAATGGCTCATTTACTTTTACAGGCAGCCAAACTAGCCAACTATGCCAAATACCAACGCCTTTGTGATGGCCTTTTTGTGGTGTTCAGCATCAGCTTTTTCATCGCGCGACTTGTCATCTTTCCTTTCTGGTAATACTGTTTATTTTTCTTAGCTTGTCAAATTCTATCTATAATTTGACCCCCCCTCCCTACACGCACTAGATCATTAATATCTTAAAATGTATATCTGTATGCATTTGTTACAGGATTATTCACAGTGTTCTGATAGAGAGCTGGGAGATTGCAGGCCCATACCAGGCTTGGTGGCTGTTTAATGGTTTACTTTTGGTCCTGCAGACTCTTCATATCATCTGGTTCTACCTCATTGCACGCATTGCTATTAAAGCCATATTTAAGGGAAAGGTCAGTTTGGCTTATCATAGCCAGTAAATATTTTAAATATTCTCATATCAGTGTCTACCAAACGATTTTTTTTAATCAAGCCAAAAAAACAACACATAATTTGGTCACAAGTACTATAACAGGATACTCTACAGTACATTTGGTGTGAAGCGAGCAGATGAAATTTATGTTGTGGGTTTAGTACACATTGATGGTATGCCCCATATCGATTACTAAATTGGCCGGCTATCTGCTGTCAATAAGTAACTTTTATGTTGAGCTTGTAACTACGATGACCAATAGTGTCGTGTATTGTATATAAATCAGCTTTGCTCTTGATTACTCTGTTGTTCGTCTTCCACCAGCCAGTGACCTTTCTCACGTTTATTGAATGTATAACGAAAATAAATGGTCATCAGAGAAAGTATCATGGAGTTTTTATGAACTTTGAATAGTTCTCTGTTGGTGTTGGAGAAGTAATCTTTCTCTTTTAATTTAAAGTGCAAACAACTTTAGGGCCGATTTGTCAATGGTAAAAACTTATGGATGAACATCTTCCCGTTGAGCTCAAGTGTAATAATTAGTGTATTTTTCGTGTTTAACATTGTCCAGTACATTTCTTACATATCCATAAACGCGCACAAATACTGACCTATGCTCCCATTCATCTTTGTGGTGTTGTGTTCTAGGTGGCAAAAGACGACCGCAGCGACATCGAGAGCAGCTCGGATGAGGAGATTTATTCCAGCAACAGTAAACACCCCAATCAGACAAGTAACCTCAATGGAGAAAAACATGATCACTAAGGAAAAGTGTGGAAATTGAGTGTGGATTTTGTTCACTTCCATTGTGCCTTTGCAACTCACCTTGTCACTTTGACCATCTTAGAAGATAACCAAAGAAAAGACTGTGTGCAGGATACAGTTGGTCCTTTTTACACTTGATGTTTACACCTGTTTCATGCTTGCAAGAGTGAAAGAAAATTTAGCAACCAAATCAGGTTTGCCTTCTTATTGTGCATGTATGCCTCTGGGTGCGGGGGTCTGTGCATGTGTTTGTGTGCGTGTATTGTGTGCTTGTGTGTTAATATGGCAAAAATTGCATTGTAACAGATCAACGCAACTGTCAATATTTCATACAAATAATTACATTTTTACAGATGTGTGCGTGTGTGTGTATACATATACATACAGCTGGAAAAGAAATTCCTGAATCTGCCATGCTGAGAAAGCTTGAGACTTAGTTTCCAATTTCCCAATACATTTTCTTTAAAAAAAAAAAAAAAATCTCATACCAAAGTAAATAAATTATAGGATTTGTATAAAAATTATTATGAATGTTCAGATGAACTTGCTATTCCAATTTCATTGAAACATTAAATACATGTGATCTGCAAGTCATCCTTTTGTTTATCATCATAGTGAATCCTCAGGTGTTGAGTCCCTTGCAGAGCATCCTGTCGGCCAAAATTAAGATGTGAAAGCTTCATGTTTTTCAGAAGGGGTCAAGGCTTCAATCGAATGAACACAGCATACCGCCACCATACCTTTACGTAGGTTTGTAAATAATATGTGTCAGGGTCCTTCGGGGTGGCAAAAAGTAGTTGACAACTGCAAACCTGAAATGAAAGTAGGACAAAAGCTTGCCTTGGAGTTGCACTGTCAGATATTCCACAAAAGGTTAAGTGACATCACCTGGTAGATTGAGTTGAAGATTGAACTGCTATTAAAGTCGATTCCCGTTTGGGTTAAGGCAGAAAAAGTGTGTGTGGGGGGGTGGGGGGTGGAAATGAAAGGCAAACCGTTACTGACTGCTCACACACTAATTTATAGTCTTAACTAATAGTCTATGAAAATCACAGCCAATTGGTCAAGTTAGGTTATTACAGCGGAAATCTGACGGCAAAAAGTGTCTTTGGAGGTGAAACTTGCACGTTTATAGGATTCTGACACAGTAGAAAGCTATATGGATGTAATTCACTATTATTATTCTTTTCCTCTGAAGTAAATCTGATGATTCACTTGCTCTTAGTGTTACCTGGACAATAAAATAGCTGACGCGCACGCCACCATTGTTTTAATTATAAACTCAAAATCACTGAATGATAGCAATTGCAGCAAGTCCTGGGAATCATGTGCTAGATTACTTGGGATGTTGACTATATTGGGTGTACAGACAAAAGTATTTTGGGAAAAATATAAATGCCTATCTCAAGTAGCATCCCATTACCTTGTGTTGTAGCACTTAGTAAAAATTGCAGAGGTCCATATATAATTCCACAGTACGAATAATAATTAGTACAGCACATGGTATTTCGATACTGTAGTTTCTCAAAACAGACGCAACAGAGTTGAACAAATAAACAACACAAGACACCAAATTTGATACGATCTCATACTGTTAAAACAAAAAAAAAATGTGTTTTAATCCTCAACCAACACCTCTGGGACGAAAAGAGTATCAAGTGGATATAAAAAACAAATACTGCAGGCATGTCAAACTCATAGACCGGGGACCACATCTGCTCCCCACCCCCTCATAATTTTTTATGATCGGTGAAAGTAAATCCTTTGCATTAATTACCAAAATTCTTGCTCAAATCTGTACCAAAATTTAACACTTTAGTACGTAATATGCTGCAATTTTGTTGTTTTACAGTGAATTAATAGTAGTTAAACATCATTTTGTTGTGTATATACTGTACTACAACCAGGTGATGGAACATGAATATGGTTTCACAGTTATTGGGGAGAACAGCCTTGATGAGAGTGGTAAAAAAAAAAAAAAAAAACCCAAAGATCACTGTGGCTGAGCTCTAGAGATACAGTAAAAAAAAGATGGGAGAAAGTTCCAAAAAGTCAACCAAAGGAAAGATTAGTGAGTCCAAGACCAGAGATATCTTGGATGTAAACCTTCTCCAGAGTGCTCAGCACCTCAGACGGACGGGGACAAAGATTCCCCTTCCAAGACAATGACCCTTAAGCACAAGGCTAAAATAACAGAGGAGTGACTTCAGAACACATCCGTGACTGTTCTTGAATCTCTGGAGAGACGTGAAAATGGCTGTCCACCAATGTTCACGATCCAACTCAAGAGAACTGTAGAGCATCTCCAAATCCAGCTGTGAAAAATTTGTTGGATCATTCCCCAAAACACTTATTGCTGTACAGTATTGTATTGTATTAGCTCAAAAGGGTGCTTTATGACTGTGATATTGCAGTTTTACTTTTTTAATAAATCAGCAAAATTTCAACAATTATACACGCGATCTGTGTTCACAAAAAGTTACCCTGTTTCTGTGGAATAAAAACAGCAGCTCAACTACAGCACATGAAAGAAAATTGCATTTCGTCTGACACATATTCCTCGCGTTGAAAGGTTTAGGTGCAGGCAAAAGGAGGAGGGAGAAAAAGCAATCTGCACTTTATCTGCACTACTATAAAGATGTGCGTTGACAGAACTCACATTTATTTTAAGTAATGGAACAAAAATGGCACCACGGTGGCTGTAAAGTGTTCGCCTCACAGTTCTGAGGACTGGTGTTCGATCCCAGCCCCGCCTGTGTGGAGTTTGTATGTTCTTGTGGGTTTTCTCTGGGCACTCTGGTTTCCACCCGCATCCCAAAAAATGCATTCATTGGGCACTAAACTGTTGACACTGACATTAGTCTACGTGCCCTGCAATTGGCTAGCAACCAGTTCAGGGTATACCCTGCCCGCTGCCAGAAACAGCTGGGATTGGCTGCGGTACTCCTGCGATCCTCGTGAGGATAAGTGGCTTAGAAAATGGATGGATGGTATTTATTGTGCAATATTTATAAGCCAAAGGAATCAGAAGTTGCTAACCAGTACTTGAGTATCGCCATCCCAACAGAATACTTTCAGTACTGTACCTTTACTCAAGTAATTATTTGGACTATTATACATCGATTATTTGGACTACTTTTCACGATCAATTGTTGTCGTTTAAGTCTAAAGTAGTATTAATACTAGTCAATTTTTGTCTACCCGACCCAATTTTTTCCTCGTCATTACTTTTACAAATACAGTAGACGCCTATGAAGCACATACATCTTTGTAGCTTTTTGTCTTTAACTGTATTTTCGACAAGTTATATTTCCGACATAAATATCTTGAATGAAAATTCTAACGTTCAAATGTCTAAATAACGGCTGGTCAGACAAGACATTGTTGACGTCTACTGTCTGAATTCCGAAGAGTCAAACTTTGCTTTGAATCTTGAATCCGCTTCCCATACTCTCCTCCCTTTCCGCCTCGTTTGAGGGTTCTTCGATGACGATGATGGAAAGCACCCCGAAAATAATATTTTAGCATCAGCGAAATTCAGGTTGTTTTAACGAGGCGGGTAGACTTGCGCATGCGCACATGCAGTGTTTAGCTTCCCTGTCCCCTCTGAACCTGACAACCCGTTAGCTTAGCTTAGCTGCCGCTGCTCACCGGCGATGATACAGCAAACAAGGACTTGATAGGGCTTACGGAGTTGTGCATAATCCCCCTTTTGGACTCCCAAAATACAGGCAGCATTTAGACATCCTTGTTAGCTGATCGCCGGCGGAGGGTCAATATTCGGTAAGTTTATTGCGTGAGGAAGAAGAGGACGTCCGCGAGAGGAATGAACTCTGCGACTCATTTCATGCGACATAAAATTGGACTGCACAGCTCCCAAGCTTCGTTGACCACCTGACTACAGCCAAACTTTTTACGGCTAAATCTCCGTGCTTGTGTTTGGCTCTACCATATGTGATATGAAACATTTGCAATAAGGTACCTTAACTCCCGAAGGAGTGAAGCCAACCGTTTATGTTTATCTTCATGGCTTTGAGCTAACCAGTGGCTAGCAGAATTTCGAATTCATTATTTCTTATTTGTGATTGTTTCTGTTGTGAAGTAGATTATTGTTTGCACTAGTTTCTGAGTTAGCACACTCACGGTAAGATCAAATATTTTTACTTCTGCCGATGGGGCTTGATCATTGCGACCGAGGACGCATTATAGCTCCGCGTTAGCTAGCAGGTCCAGCCAAAAGCCCACCAACCGATTTCTAAGCACCCCCAAAACCAGAACCCTCCTGGTGGCAGGGATGCACCACCAGGACTTTAGTGGAGACCCACCTAGTGCTGGCAGCAGGAAAACGGTGTTTCATTACCGCAGAGGGAGCGGCGGAGGTCCTCCTGCTTCCTCCACTGGGGCTGGAGTTAATGTACTTGAAGAATGTTCGGCACCAGCTGGAGCCTCCTCTCCGGGACCCCATCAGCAAGCCTCATCCCAAATGCCTGGAGCTCAAGTGAAGAAGAAGAGTGGCTTCCAGATTACAAGTGTTACCTCTGCTCAGATCAACATAAGTGGCAGTAACAGTTTGGCTGATGACACAGAGAGCTATGATGACCTGGATGAGTCGCACACTGAGGACCTCTCTTCCTCTGATATATTGGATGCTTCAGCGTCCCGAGCCACAGACACGGGTGTGCCAGAGAGAAGTTCTTCAGACGAGACATTAAACAGCCTCCATGGGGTGGACACGCCTGGCCTTGTGTCACCCAATGAGCCTCAATATCCACATTCCGGTCAAGGAGCTCAGAACCATACCACGTTGGTAAATGGGACTGTACACCATCATTATTATGCGCAGCAGCATAGTCTGCCCAATCAACATCGCTCTGATAACTTGGCAGGAGGCGAATCATCGTCAGCCCTTCCCCTAGCATCGGTGTCGAGCTCCAGCCAGCCACTTTCCAAAACGGGGGCAAACCCATCCCAGAACCCACCTGCGTCGGAGAGAACCAAACCTGTAGGGGGAACAGCACAGCCGTCAGCTGCCGTTGGTGGTCGGACGGCCGGTGACGCACACCTCCAGGGTACTGGGAATTTTCAGAGTGTCTCCTCTGTCACTCCACTTCAACCACCTGGGCAGCCAGGTTTTGACAACACTTGTGGGAGTGGACCAACAGTTTCCATTGGTGGAGGAACAAGTCAGTCAGCCACAACTTCCAGTACTCAAACGCAGACAACTACCAGCTCTCGTTTCAGAGTCGTCAAACTGGACACCAACTCGGAGCCATTCCGCAAAGGAAGATGGACATGTACAGAGTATTACGAGAAGGAGATTCCACCTGCAGGAATATCAGAAGCACCTAAAGCTGTGGAGTCCTCCGCAGAGACTGAGTCCAGTATCGCTGGAGTAAGTTCAGTTCTTTCATCTGTCCAGCACCTGCACACACTGCAACCTTATCAGCTGCCGAACCAAGAGTACACCGGTCCTCATACAATGCAGAGCCCCCCACAAGCTCCGGCCCAAACCAGTCCCTTCAACTATATGCCACCCCAGGAAGCAGTTGGTGCAGCTCACACTAAAATGTTGGGGGCTCCTGGTACTCTCCCAGCAACTCCACCACAAGGTGGTATGAGCCAGCACCCCTCCCTCTTGGCACATCATTTACCCTACGCCGTAGACCAGCAGCAGGGTCAAGCCCCGGAAAGTTATATCGCACCTCAGCTCACTGGTCTGCAACCAGACTTTATCCAACCCACTGCTCCGTTCCAAACCCAGGTCCAGCCTCCAGTGGCGCACGTGAGCTCATCCATATCACCAGGATCAGCGGTCACAGCAAAGCCACTAGGCAGCCTAGCTCAGCAGTCACCCCATCAAGGTCATGTGGCTCCACCTGCTGCAGAAACCTCTGTTGTGGCCCAACAAAAATCTATGACCTCCACCTCTTCGGTACCAGCAGGGCAGGGGGCCCCTTACATGCCACTAACTGCACTCCAAGCTGACCTACAGCCACTTCTCACCCCAGGCACAGCTCTATATGCAGCACCTCTGGCAGGAGGGAGCCCCCTTAAAGCATCGCAACTAGAAGATGCGCAAAAGCTTCTGTTTCAGCACCAGGGCCTCCTGGGACTGCCCAGGCTGGGTGCCGCTGGCGGTGGAGTGATAGCTGCGGACACCGGCGTCACTGCCAGAAGCCTGGCCCACATGGGGATGTCAATGGAAGCCAGTGCTCTCGTAGCTGCTGCTGCTGCTGCTGGCTTGAGGACTCAGCATGCCGAAGGAGAGGAGGACAGGTGAGACGGTAACAGCTTGTTCAAACTGTGTCTGGGATCATTCAGATAGGTCTTTTGTCACTGACATACTGGTAGTTACACAACATTTTGATACTGACACGCACCATCAACAAAGACGATGAGCTGGTTGACTCACTCCCAAACTTTATTGACCCTAGGCACAGATTTTACATTTGAAAAATCTCACGGCACACTACCACGGAAAAATAGCCCAAAAATACATTCCTTGGTGCCTTAACGTAAGAATTTATTTAATTGCGTGGCCAAGGTCGATAGACCCCCACATACGCAATAAGTATCCATATTATAGAAATTAAGTGAGACATCATTTTTTTCCAGCCCACCTAAAAGTACCAAAAATTTTGCGATGGGAAGGAAAAATAGCGTAGTATTGTTAAACTGAAATACAAGGATTCCCACAATAATGTTCATCGACAGGTAATTATCCAATTAAAACTATTTTCATGATTCAAATATTATTTAGAGTGCTCATTAATTTGAATTTGTCCAAATCTTTTGGAATTTATGTCTCGACAGTAAATATTCTCCCTCAGATTTCTATACTTTATGTAGTCCATAAAAGAAGACTGATTATCTTTTTGTAATCAAAATAAGACGTTTTCAAATGTCTGCTTTTACTTTGGAAGAAAACGGTCAACATTTTTTCCCCATCTTCTTAATCATCATCCATTTGTGTTTGTGCAATTCCCACACTCTCAATTTCAAATAGTAAAGATGCTCAGTCCCTTCTGATCACTGAATTCATTATTGCATCTGAGATTAGATGATATTTCTGGCAACCAGTTCAAGGTGTGGTCCGCCTTTTGCCCAAAGTTAGCTAGTATAGACTCTCGCACTCCCATGACTCTTGTGGGGATAAGAGACTTTAAAAATAGAATCTGTACTAGAAAAGCACTGCAATACCATCCATCCACCCATTTTCAGAGCTGCTTAACCTCACAAGGGTCGCTGTAGTGCTCGAGCCTATCCCAACTATCTTCGAGCAGGAGGTGGGATACACCCTGAGCTGGTTGCCAGCCAACCGCGTTGGACATAGAAACAAATGATCGTTCGCACTCACAATGCCACGTTTTTATTTTGTTTTTAGTACAAGGCACTAATTGAGGATTTGTCAGATTGTTCACAGTTGTCTAAAGAAGTTGTGCGCTTGCTTCAAGCGGTTTATTAATCTCTTCTGGAAAATATCTATTTGAATGTGGAAAAAAATTAAAGCTAGACGAATGCGCTGCTCTGGCATACTTTATTCAGCCTCCCGCTTTCCTCCTTTATCCGTATCCTCGTTGTCTGTCCTCCCCCCTGTGAGGTTAACACCTTTATTAGCCTCTCAAGCTGTTGCTTTCCTTCCCAGGGTGAGTGAGCAGTTGGAGGTCATGTACTCTCATGTACTGTGTGCTTACTTGTTGGGATTTTTCTCCTCCATATTTGTGTTAGCAAGGGACAAGAAACAGATGAGTAACACCTTGATGTTGTGCAATATTCTTAGTTGGCTGTATTGCTATGTATTTCTTGAGATCCATGTGCTTTGGGTAAAATTTCCTGGTTCTTAGTTCTTATTAATTGAAGGAATGTGTCCTTTTTAGATTGCCTGAGCAGTGGGCATGTTATGTTCAGTAATTGTTAGCTGATTTTTAGGGCTTCCAAAGCAACCGCGTGTATTAAACCAGCAGGCAAAGGTTTCTTTTGTACTTGGATACTACTACTGAAGTATAGGTTAGATGGTGCTTTTATGTGGTCCTCAAATTTGTTCCACTTTTGAAAAGCTGCAGAATCATTTCACTGCATATATGTCAAATGAGCATCAATTCTTTGAAAATCCTAATCAACAAGATGCGTTTCACAGTATGTCAGGGATGTTGCAAGTGGCAAAGTTTGCCTACCATCAGCCATAAATGTTCCGTTTGCCATAAAACACGCAGATCCCCAAATCCAGGTGTGGAAAGCTTTTTGCATCAGTACTAAAAACACTCTTTACTGTATTAGCTCGAAAGCCTACTAAACACTTAGCAGAGAGTCTTAATACTTATGCCTGTGTGATATTTCAGTTTTGATATATATATTTTTTTATGTCAGTATTGGATGCTGGGTGTATATTAACAAGGAACAAATTATTTCAAATGATTTTAGAAAATGGTTGCAATATAACAGGACAAAAAATGTAGAGGGGTTTGAATACTTTCCGTAATCCTTCGACATTCAAACAGCGCTCCAAAATGGCGAATTCACAATTAAAGAACGGTACAGTGGATATGATAATGTGTCCTCCCCTCCACGCCCATGATGTTATTCCGGTGATTGCCACATAAGGGCAGTGTCCACCGTTAAATAATCCCAATGTGGACGGCAAGTGCTTTATATAACAACACGTTTTCAGAGTAGCTGACCTAAATGTGATTTTCTCACAGGAAGGGGGGGGGGTTGCTGCACGCAATGAGTATAAGAACGAAGCCAGAACTATCCAGTTCTGGAAGGGTTCCCAAATTAAACTCTTTAAGATTAGTGCTGATTGCTTTTAAAATCCTGCTTGTGTTCAGAGGGAAATGTCTCCTAAAATGTGACTTTTGGTTAGTTTAGTCTACCAGGAAAACCCTCCTCCCCATCTCTCTGTTGGAATTCTGGCAGTACTGAATTGGACCGTGTTGCCATCCAACAGAACACCACAGATTAGGCTGAAGACTTCTGCTTTTACATTTGCTTGCCTCTCCTTCCTGCTGCTGTCCTTTCGACATGCTGTGATGCTAAACGGGAGTTAGTCAGCTTCTCCTGGTGCTTCTACCTACTGCAGAATTTTACACCAATTAGCATCAATTTGTCTGCGTAGCATTGTATTATGTCTGTGTGCTTTCAAATCTCAAATCCTTCCACTGTCACTGAACAAGCAGAAATGTTGTACTTTTTCTGTGTGTCCTCTCGCAGACCATATGGCAACGGGCTGGTTATGTAAGGCGTTGCGTGCCCGCCTCAGAATGGCTTACACCCGAGAGACTCCGATGAGAGATGTTTGAGTTTTGGGGTATTGCTAATCTCTATTTAGTCTGTAATTTGGGAAGGATTCTGGACTTTATACTTGACTGCAAACATAAGTTCCTCTCTTCTTGCCATATTTTCTCTCCATCTCTTGACCGAAATGTGTTCTCTATTTTGGAAGTCATTTTGTTTTTTCTTTTCTGTGTGTCTTTAAAAATAAAGGACCTTGTAAGTAGGGACACATTCGCTTCTGGCTTTGGCTCATAATCAGCCAAAGTAGATAAATCATATACAGTGGTACCTGAGAGTGTCTTGATTTGAGTTTTTTCGAGATACTACGAATTGATTGCTTAACTTTCAAAAATTTGAGATACAAGTGTTGCTTGGTGGCAGTGAACTTCAAAGAAAGTAGCAGTTCAACAAAGAGTGAACAATGTAAAAAAGTATTAAAGCCTGCCAAATTTGAACAAATGTATTTACTCAAAAAATGTTGGGGTTTTCAGTGTTTTTAAATCACATTTCATACATGGCAATATCACTTTATTTATTATATGAACGTTGTTGTTTTTTAGACATGGTGGTGGCTGGTTAATAAATTTGCCTTACAGTTTTTAGGACCCAGGTTCGAATCTGGCCTCTCCTGTGTAGAGTTTGCATGTTTTCCCTGTGTCTGTGTGGGTTTTCTCCGGGTGCTTTGGTTTCGTCCTTGATTGCAAAAACATGCATGCTTGTTTAATTGAAGCCATTAAATTGCCCGTAGTTGTGAATCTTTTCATATGTGCTGGCGACCAGTTCATGGTGTACTCCACCTCTCGCTTAAAGATAGCTGGCATAGGCTCCAGAACCTCTGTGACCCTAGTGAGGATAAGTGGTTCGGAAAATGGATCCATACATGTTGCGAATTGTATAATTTCTTATACTTGTGTACTTTTTGCTGTATCTTGGATTTTGAAAATTAGATTTTAGATCTTAATAGGCGCTTAAAAGGTTAAAAAAATATCCATCCATTTTTCTACCACTTTTCCGGATCGGGTCGCGGAGGAAGTTGCTTCAGCAGGGATACCTAGACTTCCGTTTCCCCAGCCACTTCTTCCAGCAATTCTGGAGGGATCCCGAGGTGCTCCCAAGTCAGCCGAGAGACATAGTCTCTCTAGCGTATCCTGGTTAGTCCTTGGAGTCTCTTTCTGATGGGACATGCCCGAAACACCTCACCAGGGAGGCGACCGGGAGGCATCAAAATCAGATGCCCTAGTCACCTCATCTGGCTCCTCTCAATGCGGAGGAGCAGCGGCTCGACACTGAGCCCCTCTCAAATGACTGAGCTTCTCACCCCATCTCTAAGGGAGAGCCCGGACACCCTGCGGAGGAAATTCATTTCAGCTGCTTGTATCTGAGATCTTGTTCTTAAAAAAATAAACTAAAATATAAAATAAGACTTGCCCTTAAGATGCTAAACTGTGAGACCTTCAATTGTCAATCTAATGACACTGGAAATGAATTCATTGAGGTTAATTACTGCCTGAAAATGGATGTGTGGTGCTGTGGTTATGGTAAATAAATAACTCTCTTTTTCTTCTGTGTGTATGTGGGTGGGTGGGGCAACGAGTTGAATAATCCATATAGGTCCTTAGCAGGACTTACGTAAAACAAGGTCCCTGTTCAAGTGTTTTTGAGTTAGTGGTGTGGCCATAAAACAAATGTAACTTATATTCACCACTGTACATCATATATAGTCATGCTCAGAAATATAGTCGAAACACAAACCTTTTTAGCCATGACTTTATTATTCATTATGCATTTATATTGGTATAAAAAAATCTGTCATTATTGTGACATTTTACAAATAGAAATAATTTTAGTAATACTAATTGGCATTAAACCAGTTACGTCTGATTTCATGTCAGACTCGATGTCTCCCTACTGCTTGTGGAAAATTGATTTAGAAGAAGCCAAGGCAGGGAAAGAAGCCAATCACAGCAGAACTCTCCCCGAAAAGAAGGCTAAAAGGTGGGGTATGTGTGAAAGAGGGCAAGTTTGAAATCCCAGGCCTCACATGGCTGTCAGCATGATCTCCATTCTTGTTGTCCAGTGTTTACTGTGAGCTTGAGACATATATGGGTCAGCTCCTTTTAGAGCTTTTGATGGATGCTGTGGAATGAAAGCATCCCATCTCAACTTCTCTGAAGTTGCAGTGTTAAAGTCTCACAGTATTGGCTGAGCTAAAGCCTCAGTGCCATCAGCGATTGGCTGAAAGTGGACCTATCGCCACATATAGCAAGCCCTCCCTGTAACCGGTTTTCACTCTTTTGTTCTGATCAACTGTGCACACCCTTGGGGAAAAAAAACAATACAGAAAACCCCCGACATAGACAGGACATCGGGACCAAGCCTTGCTCTAGCGAAAAATGCGAGGATCAGTTCCACAGAAAGGCCTAATGTAAATTTGTTTATTAGTTAATTTATCAAACCACAAATAGGAAGCGGTGTAGTGCTTTTTCACGCGATGTAAAATTGAGCTCATCTTCCTGCTACATTGTGTGCCAACCAGGGTAAACTCTTATTTCTGGCCTCTTCTGTTGCTTACACAATATTTTGTTAGCCTGATATGGATCGTGGTAATTTGCAAAAGTGGAATTGAGGCAACTGAACTTTAATTTTAAACTGTATTTTAATTTTAAAATTGACTATGACAATTTTACAGCAAGGCCTACCCTGTGTGAGCTCCTCCTCGCATGGAGACGCACGTGAGGCCAACAGAGCCCCATGCCGTGCGTGTTTATGTCCAGCGTGGGTGCACTGATGCGTAGTGACAGCACAGCGAGTGGTGCGCCTGCTACAACTTAAATATTTCCTTTCGTGCGGACACAATCCTTCTCGTGACGGAAGACACACGGGCAATGGGATGAATTCTCATGTTTATGGGACAAGAATCCTGAAAGCCTGTGCAGAATGTGCTTTTCACCACCAATTTCCAAGAGCAATGGGGGATTGAGGTGTATCGTTGTGTCCTGTCTCTTCTTGAGAGGATGTTGTAGGAACCAAGCAAGCATTTGGGCGTGGCTTGTAGGTGATGATGCGCGTGCTAACTGAGTATGTGGTCAAAAAGGGCTTATCCCATTGGATGGATTGCTCTAATCTCTACTGACAGTTTACATAACAACAGAAGGGGAGGTGAGCCGAGTCCTACTGGAGTGACGTCACAGCCCCAACCTCTTAGAGCTTCTTGCCACACAACCAATCTTCAATTCAGGCACAGGGGCACCATTCGGGGCACCGGAGCACTATCGTCCCCACGCACTCCCGCCCCTTCCCCGTCCTCCTCTGCTCCATCCCGGGACGACGACATTGGTCAGACTCCCCCAATGTGAAGCATTAAGGGGAGCTGGGGATCGGGTCTGGAGGACGGAGGAGGCGCGCAGTGGTGGTGGTGGTGGTAGTGCTCATTTTGGGTTAGGGTGGCGCGTGGCGGGTGGGGGCCCCACCGCATGGACAGTGTGTTTCTTCGTACCGTGAGCATCAATGAGAGAGAAGGGGCTGGCCGGGGCTGGAGGAGCGCAGGGTCGCGACGCCATGGCTGTGAAGCTTTTCTTCTGGGAGCTGGAGAAACATCTGAAGAGGTAATAATGGGGGTCTTTTGTTGTGGTGGTGCTGTTGTGCTACTCGAATTTTGTCGGGTGGTCTTTCAAATACAACTTCCTGTCGCAATGCATCACAACAACTCCTGTACAAATGTGGACCCTGACCTGTCTGACGTCGTGTCCTTTTCATGTGCAAGCTTTATATCAAGCGGTCCATGGGTCGCCATCTTGGCTCACTGAATGGGACAGTTGATCATCATATTTCAGCTCTTATGTGAGTGTCCCCATTGCGCTGCCCTTTAGTGGGCTTCAGTGACCCAATAAAGCACGTAACCCATTAACACACGATATCCAGTGGCCCCCTTGCCTAGTTGCAGTCTGCTACACAGGAATTCACCATACTCGTTTTTTTTTTTTCCCCGTGCGATTTAGTCCTTATGGATTGAGGGGAAAACTTCACCTTTTGTCAGAATCTTTTTATTTAAAGATATTTCTGCAGTGCTCTCAAAGGCCACAAGACCGCTAAGCCCTTGCTAATTGGAAAGAAGTCATTGGTGTCAAGGAAAGCATGTGACACATTGTCTGTTCTAAGATCCTTGTATGCAGGAGTGGAGCTCAGTTTAGCCTGGGTTGTCATATGTTTACTCTATGAGTCGAGAGTAGGTTTTACGCTGCATTGGTTTTCTAAATCAAATTATCTGGAATCCATTAATTTTACGGGTAATATTAGCAGAGTTTGAAATGATGAGTTCTTTGGGGATCATAGTTTGTGCTACATTTACTTTCTTAATAATGGAAATTATAAACTACTTTCTTAAATTCAATATTCTGGAAAAGACAAAACAAGTGAAATTTCAATAAAGGAGCATGTTTTGGAGAGTTTAATGAAAGTGTGTGAGTGTGTGTGTGTGTGTGTGTGTGTGTGTGTGGTGTGTGTGTGTGTGTGTGTGTGTGTGGTGTGTGTGTGTGTGTGTGGTGTGTGTGTGTGTGTGTGTGTGTGTGTGTGTGTGTGTGTGTGTGTGTGTGTGTGTGTGTGTGAGTGAGAGAGAAGAGGTGCATTTTGAAGCTTAAGGCCTAAAGCTTCTTTGTCTTTGTTCTGTCAGCCAGTCCAAGGTTCCGTTGAGCAGCGACACGTCAATATCAGCCTGACCAGATTAAAATGTTGTTTGGTCAGATGCACAGATGAAATCCAAGCCTTTGAAGACAAAATGGTTTTTGTGTTTTATCTGCTTCCCCCACAAAGTTCCGCAATCCACGTCTCTCTCCTTTGTGTGCTGTTTATCCATCCAGTGTTTGCCATTGTGATGACATCAGCCTTAATAAGCAGTGATTGATGTGATACACCTGAGTAATGTCGTGAAGGTTTCTTACTATTTATGTGACTATTCCACGTGAATCTTGATTGTGCAAAACAATCACACCTCATTTAAGATTAATTTCTTTGTGGTGTTTTATTGTTTCCAATGTTAAATTGTGATTCCTTTGCTGTTAATGTATTTAGAAATGATTTTGAGTGTAGTTAGTAATGTAGATACTAATGGCAGTAAATCAAGGAAAGTATTTGTCCTCTTTCTATGTCTCTTATTATCTTCAGTCGTTAATTCACAGAGCAGTTTACATATCTTTCAACTTGAATCGTGACTAGAATTTACTTTGCATGTGCCCTAAATGGGCCAAATAGGTAGTCGTCAAGCTTTTTATACCCAGTACCACCTCAAAAACACTTTAAAAATTAAATACAATGTCTGCTGGAAGCCACCATCATGACGAACTTTTATAAAATGAAGCAAAATTGAAGGCCCAAGTGTTCATCAAAAATGAGGGAGAGGTTTTATTCACAAAAATTATACTGTAAGCCACTAATGTTATAACAGTTTGAACATTAACACTGTACTTCATTATACAAAAATGATTCATCTACAGTAGTTAAAAATTGCACTTAAATTTGTAAACACTAGGCCTTTAGCCTAGCTTTGGCGTCCTGGTCTGACGGCCTCTGCCGCCTGGAACCTCGGCTTCCGGCCGCCGCTGGAGCTCGGTCGTCAGACTCCGCGTCATTCCCGTCCGAAGAACCATTTGTGGCTGCCGGCCCGGAGCTCCCGGGGGCCTTTGTTTACGCACTTATGGCGCACGTAGGCCTCAGAGTAGTCAAACTCTGCATCATCCCGCCCGAAGAACCATCCATATATTCAACATTAATTACAGCCACAGGTTCAAATCTGTATGGAAGTATTCCTCCGTCTTCCCGATCAAGCGATACTGCTATTTCTTCATCAGATGAGGATAAATCCAAGAAATCAGATCTGCGCATAATGGTGTCCCATGTAATCCAGTGTTTGGAATGGCACGGTACACGTCACATACTCCCAAGTAGAACATGTGACTCACAAAAATAGCAGTGACAATGAAAATTCGTAATTGTCGATGAAAATCTTCTCAAAACACTAATAAATGATAGAGGGTTTAACATCACATTGTCAAAATAGGGTACATATTACATGAACTCTTGGATACACTGTTAATGTAAGCACTGGATTTCTCCTTTAACGATTCCAATGAGACGTGATTGTCTTGATTAATTTTATATTAATGGTATTATTCTTGTGACTATTTTAACAATGCAAAACACTTTGAGAGTTGTCCCTGTGAGAATTATTCAACTGTATGAATAAAATTTACTGACAGTGGTACCTTGGCGTATGAGTGCCCTAGCGTTTGAGTATTTTTATTCTTTCCTGCTAGCTGAGACTGAACAAAGTGTCGACCAAAATAGTGTTGGGGGGGGAACTGTATCCGATTATTTAGCTTAATTTCAATAGGGGACATTGATTTGCAAAGAATAAATGTGGTTATTAGCCTAGAGGGGGCGAAGGTTTCGTTTGAAGCAGCCCCCCCCCCCACATCACTTCCATTCATGTTTTTGAATAAAAACTAGCTAACGACAAACGGATAGTATTTTAGAATATTGTAAGCACGCTAAATACTTTATTTTGAACAACTGCAATCCGTGGCCCCTGCCTGGATGCTTCCTCCAATCCGTGGTCGCTGTCTCGCATATGATTATGCAAAAGAGGCTCGCTTCTAGCCAATAAGGCGGCGACTGGACTATCCCCCCCCCCCCACCCTTCCCCACCCGCGTTCATCTTGCAGCGACTCAGCCCCTTTCCCTCCTCCTTCACCACCTCAGTCTTTGTGCCCAACCTCGGCGGCCGTGGAGCTACAGAATGCGACCCGGTATTGACGTTTGCACCACCGGACGTCCTCTTAAGCTGAGCCGGGCCGAGTCCATGGACGGGATAGCATGAATTCTCAGTGTTACACAGTGGCGATGGACCTTGGCGTTTGCCAACTGCGGAATTTCTCCATCTCGTTTCTGTCCTCCGTCCTCGGCAAAGAGAGCGCGTCGGTCAGGCTTGACAGAAGGTATAAAATGTTGAGCTGCGCATTCATATGTGCGCACTTTGCGTGCGCTATTCTTGCGCCGCTTTGGTCCGGTTTGCCTGCTGCTGCTGCTGCTGTTGTTGTTACCTGCTGCAACGTTCTGCGCGTCTTGCATCATTCTGGTGCCTTTCGGCCCATCAATTTGACTTTATGTGTGTTTGTGTTTCAGCTCTTCGGGTGCAAGTGTCGTGGCCATTGACAACAAGATTGAGCAAGCGATGGTAAGTTGTCGTCCTCCGCACTATTATCTGGCTCGTACGTGTTTCATGCTGCCGTTACGTAATGCCAATGCAGGTCCGGACACTTGTAGTCGAGTGAGGTTTTTTTTTTTTTGTTTTTTTTTTTAGTGGATATGACCTTAACTGGAAAAGGTTTATTTTGCATTATTAGTGAGCTTGTGGTGTCAGGAAGGACACTGTTTTTTAAAAAGATGGGAAGAAGACGACAAAGATGATTTCAAATTCCGTGCAGTGTCACGATTTGGACTGATGTGGGCTAAGTCCAGCTTCACACGCTCGCCCCCCCCCCCCCCATCCCATCCCATCCTCATCCCATCCTCTCTTCAGCAGCATGTTGCTAGGCAGGCAGCAGCCTCCCCTCCTTTCAATATAAATAGCAGGGCCGGCGATTGGCTCCTCCTCCTCTGCGTGGGGACATTTTGTTCCATGGCTGCACAGCGAAGAGGGGGATGCATGCACAGATGAAAACGTCTTAGCCTCCCTTCTGATGCTGTGTGCTCGTTCGGTGGTCCCGCTTCCTTGGGCCCGAACTAGTCGTGAATGCTCGGGAGCTTGTAAATTCAAAAGTTAGAACCTTTCTATGGGAAATTGGGGAAATAAACCAGGGATTTGCCGAGGTTGAAGGTTTGCTTGAAGTAGGGAATTGAAATGTAGTTGGGGAAATATAGTTTAGCACAATTTTGACTGAAACAGGCAGATTTCATGCAAGTACAATGAAGGGTTTCGCTTTTGCTGTAGAGGTTAGGCTGAAAAAGCTTGAGGAATTTTTTTTTTTTAAATATTTGTTTTGAAGGTTTATTTTTTCTGGAGGGAGAAACAAACTCTTTACATTTTAAATGGAAGATTATACTTGCGGTTACATTACAAACTTCAGTTTCAAGATGGCAAACTGTCATGATGCATCCCTCCCGGGTCACCACTCTTACATATAAACAAATGTCAAATTCTTTGCTTACAAGAATGTTGGGTGCTATGTGTACAATTCATGAGGGAAAAAATGAACAATGATTTTAGAGAATGGCTGTGATATAACAAAGAGTAAATACTGTCCATACTTGCGAACAGAACACGATCTTTAGCCCCACAAGATGGTGCCAATGTGATATTTCTATTTTAGACATGGCTTTGACCAACAAATAAGTGAGTTCTTTCGTGAATAATAGAGGATATGTTGTCCAACAAATAATCAGAGAATTGGCAAATGCAGAACTCGGAATATGCGCAGGGTTTGGTGTACTCCAAATTAGAAACCTGAATGGAAATTAACAGGGAGTTTAGAGTAACTGGGAAGGTTTCACATTCAATCACAATTACACATTTTGTTTAGTCCATACAAAACAGTTGCTTCCCTTTGCCCACATATGAGGGCATTACAGTCCCTTGAATGCACCATTTTCCCCCCACCCGCTTTTTATTGGTGCTAAACTGTGTACCTCAAATTTTGACTCTCATCACAAAGCAAAAAAAGAAAAAAAATCAATGAAGTGACAACTCGTAACTTGAAAAGCTCACAAATTGCCACTTTGAAGTCAGCATTATGCTTTTTCTTCAAATTTATTGAAGTTCCCTTCACAGCCAACCTTCAGTTGTGCATATCACTGATTTACTCCCCAAAAATACTTTTAATTTCCATTGAAAGGTTCCACTTTTATTCTTTGTTTTGGCCACGTTTTCGTGGTTTGCGCGAGTGTGTTAACGAGTCCTCATCCCTTCTTCAGGACCTGGTGAAGAGTCACCTGATGTACGCTGTGCGCGAAGAGGTGGAAGTGCTCAAGGAACAAATCAAGGAGCTGATGGAGCGGAACACTCAACTGGAGCAAGAGAACAACCTGCTCAAGACCCTGGCCAGCCCCGAGCAGATGGCTCAGTTCCAGGCCCAGGTCCAGACCGGCGGTTCCCCCACTGGCCCTGCCGCGCAGCCTCAGGTCCCGGGCTCGGTTGGAACCGCGCAAGCACTCCCGTCTGCACAAAACTTGGGCTCGTCCGCGTGAAGAGGAAAGATCCGTAAGATCTGTGACTACCCCGCCCCCTGCCCAACTATGCCACCTTCTCGAGGAACTCCCACAAGTATTTCGTTGCACATTTAATTTATTCTGCCTTGTTTTGCAAATTTTACATGCTCAGACAATCACTGTTGTCATGGTGACCGGGCAAAACTCACCAAGCAGACGTGAACTGAAAACCGCAAGCAGTCATTGGCATCAAATCCATCCTTGTGTGACGAACGTGTGCCAATGTCAGTCCGCCACCTCAACCCAGCACACACATTCCATTTTTTTTTTTTTTTTTTCCCCTCCACATGGACACGTTGCTGCTAAAGATAGTTGAAATTTATCAGAGGACTTGCGTGCCCACGTCTATCCCTCCCGTTCTGAAATGGGAAGCGATAATTCCCGGTCCCGGTGGTCTGGGTTGTGGCGGTTTTAAGAAGAAAAGATGAACTGTATTAAGTGTTTTAGTGGCACGTCACTTTCACTTGTAGGGTTTGGTGGTGTCTTCCCATGTTATGTTTCCATTCCCACCCTCTCCTATTGGAAGAGTTGAATATTCAATCAATCTCGTTTTTATAGGGTAAACTGGGGAAGGGTTAGGATTTATTTTCTTTGTTTGATCTTGTAGATGTAATTTAATGTCCTCGTAATGTGTACATGATCAATAACAGATGAATAGAATATACGACTGTAGGTTTGTACAGATCAACATTTCCAATTCTGCAAAGTGCCTGGTTTCTAACCATAGATACATATATAGTTTCTTTTCAGTTATTTTATTCATGTAAATATATTTGTATATGTCTATATCTATCTATCTATGGTTTGCCAGGCTGTGAAGTACCTGTGATGTCAGCACTCAGGACGGGAACAAACGAGGATCATTTACCTCCACGCTGAACACTGTCTCTCCTGCGGTGACTATCGTCACTTTACTCACTTAAAACGATACCGACTGTTTCTTTTCGGGAATCTTAGTCACTTAAATTGTTTTTTTTTTTTTTTTTTTGTTGAAGTTAAAGAAGTTTTGCTTTTTTTTTTTTTTTTTTTGCAGCCAAGCATTTGTGTTGCTGCTAAGACACTCAAAGGACACGTAGGCAGACACACTTTGCAAATGGAGGAATGCCTCGCAGAAAATGTCAATCTTTTGTGCATGTTCCTCAGCCCATCACAAATGTGACATTCAATTTGCACTAGACAGTTGCACCTCAAATAAAAAGTAAAAACAAAGAAACAAATGGATGGCTTTTTCTTTTTTACAAGAGAGAGACTTTGTTGCTTCTGTCTGAGGAGGGAGAAAAGGAGCAGTAAAACACCAAAATTCTTGTGTCATGTTGAGAGACTAAGTAGGTATGTTTTAACCAAATCAAATGTGAATATACATTTTTAAATCCCAGAGGTTATATTCATCCAGCCATCCATTTCTGGCACTGCTTATCCTCACTAGGATCGTGGATGCGCTGGAGCCAAACACTTCTGACTCTGGGCTAGAGGCCGTGTACACCCTCAACTGGTTACCGGACAATCCCAAAGCACATAAACAGCGTGTTTAATTTTAAATGTGTTGTGGGCACAAATTCATCTACTTGTATGCAACGTCCACATGTTAAAGCTCTTTGAAAGTTTAATTCCCTGTTCAAGAGCTCAAAATTGTATTTCTTCAAGCACCAGTCCCATTTATTGCGAGATTTGAACATTCAATATTAAATCATCTATTTTGTTTGCTGATCGTAGCCTGTCCCACATGGTTGCTATTTGCTGCTTGCCCATCTGCCTTGCAGTCCTGAGGTTTTGGATTGGACCCTCGGCTCCAGCCTGTGTTGGTTTTTGTTGAGTAACACTTCCTCTCACATTACCAAAATATAAACGTGAGCTTCATTGCCGACTCTAAATTGTCCATAAGATGTAAGGGCGAATCCTTGTTTGGGTATAGGTGTACCCGTCCCTGCGTGTAGCCCAAAGTCAGCCATGATAGGCTGCAACACAACGCTTTGTGGCACAGACGGCGATGTGCTGCTCGTTATTGGGCATCCGTACTCTCGGCCCCCACCCTCTGCTTCACAATGTAACGTGAACATGCACGTGTTCTTCCTGAGCAGGGGTGTGCCTCAGCGTGCGATGATGTCACGTTTTGGCTTTGCTTGCGGATATCGTGTGTGTGTGTGTGTGGGGGGGGTGCACGAATTTATTGTTAGATTTCATGTATTTTAAAATGACTCAATTTAGCAAATCCACTGCGCCATACATTTACAATCTACAATTGGACCTTACTGTGTGGAAAACAATGGGCAGTAAATACAAAGCCCATAATGTCATATATGATGCAAAGCGGAGCTTTGTGCAGCTTTTTTTTTTTTTATGGAAATATGATTATCTGATTAGAACGTTTGTGACCAAACAATAGTGTTTAAAGAAGTGAGTAAAGTGCAAAGTCCTAATAGCTTTTATTTCTATATACACAAATGCACATTCTATTCTGTATTGAAATATGAAGAGGAAAACAATGATTACATATCTTATTCTTTATAGAACAGGCAGCTTTAAAGCTGTTTTAATAATGCAGTTTTTAAAAAAAATCAACAGTATACGCTGAATTTTTCTGTAGCATAGCCAATGTTTCTGAGTAATGCTTCACATCTGTGTTGCATGGAGATTACCAACCTCTATTGCTGTCTATACAATAGACAGTATTGTATATCCTATTTTTCCACTTTCCTGAAAAGGAATACACTTTTATTGGGAGGTATTGCTATTACGTCTTTGATTTTTCTGTATGTGAAAACTCAGTAGAGTAGTAGGGAATTAGAAAGGAACAACAAATTTCATGCTGTTTTTTTGCAATTTAGAACAAGGTCTGACTTTGGGCTACCCTGGGACAGATTGTGACCCCGTTCTTCAGGTTTGTCTAATCACCTCCAAGGATCAGACAGTGAGGGTCTCCTGCTCTCTTGACCAGATGGCACTTTCGAAAATCCCATCTCATTGAAAAGGGCTGTTTTCTTGTAGTGTGCAGTAGCTTTGTGTACGCGACGTACTAAAGGCGCAGGCAGGGATCACACGTAGATTATCCGCCGCGGCTAATGCTCAAGTCACATATAGCACGGAGTGGCATCATTGACTGGATAGCTGTTAGCCGATCTTTATGAAGCCAAGGCACATACTGTACAGTATTTTGTACCAGAAAAATTGGCACACCACCAAACACAATCGTCACGAAAAGTAGACAGGTAAATTGTGTGCAATCTGCTATCGAGTGGACAAACAATTCATTGTGGCTGCCTTGGGCTGATTGATTGGTGAGTCAAGTGATCTAGTGATCACTAGTGATCGCGTCGGATTGGCGCAAAGCCCTTCTTAGGTGGAGGTCGAAGGTGAAGTAAAAAATAATTGGATTTGCAGTAATTGAAAAAAAAAAAGTTGCGAGTGGCAAGTAGATCACTTTAAGAGAGTAAAATACTCAAGTAAAAAGTATGATAAATTAAAACTACTCCGACAAGTACAATTTGTCCAAAATTCGTTATGACATAACCAAGAAGTGCCATCCAAAATATACTGTATACAGTACCTATATCGAAAAACTGTTCTGCATAATGTCTAACCTTAACCCAATTACATTATATATTTCAGGTTGAACTACTTGATCAATATTTATTGTAGATAACAGTAAAGGGGTAGTATTTAAAAACTTTGATTTCTTCCTTTATGGACCAGTAGTAAACATTATAGAGTTTAACCCCCTCCCCTCCTTATATTGCATGTTTGATATAAAAATTATTCAGCCAGTCAATTAAACAAAAAAATGTAATGTGCATGTTTTTGGGGGGGAGTAACTGGAGTACTTAAAGAAAACACAAGCGTGCGCTAGGTGATGATGTCGCAGTACAAAAAAAAAAAAAAAAAAAAAAACTCAGTGCTTGAACCAAATCTCCAGGAGGCCCACTGGAAATTGTAAGCAGCTCCGGAAAGGAGTTTGTACTTTCTCACTCTAGTCAGGAGAGAGAAGGATTATAGGGGATTAGCACCATCTCTTGTCAATCAATTCTCTGCATTTTATTTCCTCCTAAATGAGCTAAAAGATCCCCCCCCCAAAAAAAAAAAAAAGTTCCACCCATATCCCAATGCATGTCATTTTCATCATATTTGTAAACAACAGAGGCGGCGAGGTAAAAAGTGTGCAAGCACTTTTGTGACAGCAAACGTGCTGTCCTTCCTCGGGGTACACACGCAGGAAGACTGTTTCGACCTTGCCACCTCAAAAATAGCCTGACCTCCATCAAAGCCATCAATGAGACGTCTTGTTGGAGGACAGATTGGGGGGAGATTAAATGTTCTCTGTGGACAGATAATTTGACACAGACAAGAAAAACAAGACCCCATTTGCTCTTTAATCAAAGTATCAACTAACTTAAAGGATCCACAGACAATACATCTTTCTTTCAATATTTACTCGTGTTTTCAGGGCCTTCACAACACTTGTGTCTTTGAATGTTCTTTTCTGTCCTTGAACCGGCGTCCAGCCTGAATTTCAGCACAAGGGCATGCAAAATACTGTAAAAATGCTGTCACCTTTCACCACTTCCTGTTTGTTTGCTGTTCTTGTGTCAGCTGGAGTTTATCACTAGGAGTTGATGTTAAGGGGACCTTGATGCAAAAAAAGGCCAGGCCGCAAGTTTGTCTGTCTTTCATGATTGACTTTCTGTCTGATTGAGACAACACCGCCAAAATACAACAACAGACAAACAAACATCTAATTAATAGCTCACCCTTGCGGAGGTTATAAATTCTGGAAGGATCATTCTTCCAATTACAACTGCACAATGTAGAACAATAGTAGATAAGCACATGCTAAGTCGATATTTAGGTCAACTCCACTGTGGGCGATGTAAAATGACACACCCCGCACGTACTCCCACCACTCCTGTTTAAATCTATGAAAGTACAGGATGTTCCAGCATGATCTGGACATACGGCGCACACACACACACACACACACACACACACACACACACACACACACATCAGACACTCATCCGACACACATCACACACTCATCCAACTTTTGCTGCCTTTCAGAACAGGTGCAGGCGTGGATTAAATATGAGCCATAACCTACACAGACAATTGTGCCTTTATAAAACTCTCTACTATAATACTATGTAATCCAGTGGTACCTTGATTTATGAGTGCCCCAAATTAGAATTTTTGTGTCTGTGTGTGTGTGTTACAAGAAATGTGTTGGTTGGGTTTTGTGTTGTGAGGAAAATTTGAATGATTTGGGAAAAAAAAACAGGACAGCAATCGTCACTTTCAGATGTTTGTTAAATGGGACAAACAGTCACACAGCCAATAACAAAATGAGCACACTCTCAAGAAATATGGAGGGGACACGAACACACATCCAACTCGCTCGGCCACACCTCTTAAATGTCACACATCAACAAATAAATGTATTCTTCTACAGTGCATTTATGTGCGTGACCGTTAGCTTGATTGACCATCATAAAGGTGGCCATTTGTTTAATTTTGTTTGTTTTCATATGTTACAATATAGAGCTATTTTTCTTTCCTTGGTATAATTGATTTGATATACGAGTAAATGGAGTCACGAGCTTGGTCACGGAATAATGAAACTTGTAAATCAAAGTACCTCTGTACTATACCCATACATAATAGAATAATATTATCTCTTGATGAATTGATTTTCTGCCATCGGCTTCCACATGCTTCTTGCAAAAGAGCTCCTCAAGAAAGTCACGTAACCCCACTTTGATGTGTGGGAATTGAAGCTCGGTGCTAATTGTACGCCCTATCACATGCATCTAGAGAGAACATTTAGACAAAGCAGAGGAGGGACCGATGGCTGGACTGCTAGTCAGCAGCTCGTGGGCTGAACGTGTTAAATACGAGACATCTGAATCGTCTCTGTTTGTGGGCATGAAACACAGATGGAGACTTTTGCAATGCGTGATGAAGATGACCCATTTATGACAAATACAACTATCATGGTCTCCTGTGCTCAAGGTCTTAACAATTGTCCTGCTCTTTATGCAAATGTAACCCACCCGTTTATCCAGAAAAAGAGCGACAGTGGCTGCAGTGGTTGGGAACTGAACCTGCACCATCTGAATAAAAAAGGCTTCAGCATGTACCGCTAAACTGCCAGTAAATAAAAAGACAAAATACAGTCAATTGTATTAAGAAAAGTCAAACTGCATAACTTGAATCTGCAGGTGCGGATTTCACTTGTGCCTCTTAGAAGGGTTAGTTGCTCTTCAAACACAGATAGAAGACTCAATATAATTCATCATTTATTATGCCTCTGTTCTCTTTGTAATGAGGAGGTCAGGCAGGAACAAGCTGCTTTTTGGCTTGCTCGTGAGAATCCAGGAGCCGATGCCCCTCCCATTGGCTGTCCTACTTTTTGACACCAAATCATCTTCATATCATGTGCTTCCCGGCATCTAATGTTTTTTTTTTTTTTTTTTTAACAGTGAAGCAGTGGCGTTTGCAGCAAAGGTGTGCAGCTACACTTAATCACTGTCTGAGTGCAACCCAAAGTCACAAGACTGACCTCGGTCGCTTTCCTTGCGGGTCAAGGTGTGGATGGAGGAATTCTCTTTTATGCCATTAAATGACGTTATTTCCTTGGACTAATTTGATTTGGATCTATGACAATATACACCTCGATAAAACAACATATATTGAGTGTTTCAAAAACGGGCAACGAGCCTTTCACACCTCCATGGAGATATTTTTGCCCATCCTTCCTTGCAGAATAGTTTTAATTCAGGACACTGAAGAAATGTAACGCTTCAATGGCGTTTTTTTTTTTAAAGGTCATGCTTCAACATTTCAATCTGATGCAAGTCTGAACTTTGATGAGGCCACAAAATGTGACTAGCCAAAGTTAATTCATGATTTAAAAATGGAGGGAGTGCGTTTGTCAAACAGGGCCACGTAGCTTTTCCCCCTTAATAAATACAATCACCTTTTTAAAACAGCATTTTATGCTAATTTAGGTTATCTTGTCTAATATTTCCATTGGTTCGATGATCCTAAACAAATTGGGATGCTATACTATAGAAAAAAAAATGATAAGGGGCCAAACAGTTTTTAACAGCACTGTAACTCCAGCTCACTTTTACATGATGCACGTTGGTTGTAAACAGTTTGGCTAATGCCAGAAAATCCATTTCTCTCTTTCTGGTGAGTCACTCTTTATTTCTCCCGTTGCACATTATTTCTTCAAGCCCCAACATGTGGCCATAAATTTACCGTATCCCTAAAATAGCACTAATGCTTCAGCTGGTTTCTGAGTCCTTGGCCGGAAAGGGGCAAGGTTTCATTAAGAAGTGTCTCAACGGAAAGGAGAAATAACCCTGTTTCACACTTCTAGTTTTTAATAAAAAAAAAAAAAAAATCTCTAGAAGTCTTACTTTTCTTGGTCAGCAGGCGAGGACTTGACATGCCACAACAAAGCCTAACAAGGAGCAGCGGGAACAATTAATTTCAGTGGCTAGAATTGTTTTACTTGAGCTGCACCCATTTAATAAACACGTCTAGCTATGTTTTAGCAACTTGTGAGCTGAACAGCAAAACACGCAGCAGGGGTTTGATACATTGAAATTTCTGAGGATGCCTTTCATTGACTCCTCCAGTGTTACTGTAGCTCTGTCACCAAAGTTCTGTTCTGTTACGCTCATGACACTCGAAGATCAGTGGCCACTTTCTTGGAGAAGATTGTGTGCGATGGCACTTTGATGAGATAGTTGAGTTAAATTTGTAGGTGTTGTATCTGTCTCGTGATGGTAAAATGTGAACAGTATAATATTGAGGATTGTTTAAACGGCTATTCTAATTGATGCAGAAAATCCATCCATCCATTTTATGTAACGCCTATCCTTACTAGTGTCACAGGAAGGCCGGAACCTATCCCAGCTATATTCCGGTAAGAGGCGCGGTACCCCATGAACTGGTCACACACAAACACACAAGTGGAGCAGCCAAGTTGAGTCAAAGTCAGAACCACGCAAGTAAAGACAAACAAAAGCTCCCACCATCCATCATCTGTTACGTTACTCTTCCACCACCGTGTCAGGTTTGGCAGCAAATATTCCTCCAAGCCCAGCCGTTGGGGCCGAAGAATTTATTACACACACACACACACCACACACACACACACACACACACACACACAAACATGCACACAGCGATTATGGCAAAAACCAGCAGCTATAAAAGTGTAACAAGGTAAGACACACTGCACATCTTCATGGTTTCTTTCAAGAACACTGAATCATGTTCATGCTTGTCTGTTGAGCAGCATTCAAACGTGGCCCTTTCACTACTTGAGTTATGTCAGGTGCTAAAAATATATACATGATGCTGCCTTACCGAAGGAAAAATAATCACCCGAGTCAAGCTGATGTCATTTCTTGGCATCGAAGGCTTGTATGTGGTATGATTTATGGTTCCAATTATTGTCAGCCTACAGAAAGCTTGTTCAAAACAAATGCAATAACTTCATGGTTGAAGGTACACATGACAAAATCTCTCTCTAGGAGCACAATGAAATTGCACAAAATGGATTGTTTTTACGCTTCCTTGAAACACATTATTACACTGCTTTGATTATCTATGCATTAATATGACTCATCCATGCTTCATATACATGTTTTTAAAATTGCAGGACGCCAGAGTACGTGGAGAAAACCCATGCAAGAGAACACGCTAACTCCAAAGAGAAAAGTCAGAGCCTGTTTTTCAACCCCTATTCTCAGAACTGTGAGGCGGATGTAGTCGCCCTTCTACTGCCTTGGTCCTGATTATTAGTATTATTGTTTCTTCATCCAGTTTAAAACGGGGTAGCTACCCTGATTGACATTCCCGTGCATTCTACAGTTTTGTAGCACATAGAGTAAAATGCCTTCAAGTGAAAAGTGAAAGTAATTAACTGCAGTTTCCACTGCATTCAGAGGATTTTAGCTGATACCAGAATCCGATTTTTTGTTTTTGTTTTCCGATTTTTGTAATCGGAGCCGTGCGCCCACCAGCATACATTGCACCATAAAATGTTGAACTGTTGCTGCAATAAAGAGGTTAATCCTTAATGTTCATGAACAATCAACGTATCACGAATCATGTGTGCTTATCTGACATCAGTTCCTTGAATGTGCATCGTATTTAACGTTTGTGTTACCGTTATGTTGGACTTTATTTTGAAGAAACCTTAACTGCAAGCTGTGTGGGATAAAGTAACATCCTGGTCAGTTCAGCTATATGATAAGTGAAGCGAAACTGTTACCCGGTGACCTATTAACTGCATTGAATACAAGTGGGACCTTCCATGCAAACATTCGCTTAGCTATTTATCCTCACTAGGGTCGCAGGTGTGCTCACCTGGAAAGAGGTCAGGGTACACCTTGAACTGGTCACTAACCAATCTCAGGGGAACTTCCATGTGATTTCTATGTTACTATTAATTACCACAGCGTGGGATTTGGCCTACGCCTTCAAGCCAAAAGACCTCCCTTTTTACTTATGTGATTCATCAGCATCACAGTACATAAAAACAATTGATTTTAAAAAAGTAACTGTTTATAATGTCTGACGTCAACCAAATAAAGGTAGCTGTTGAATACCTGCCAAGGTAGAGCAGAAAATGTGCCTCACGGCAGCCATCTTTTTCAAAATGGTGACTAATAAGAAAACCCTTTCCAAATGAGTTGGGCTTAATTTGATTTCACTGCGAGTAGATGGTGTTTATTTTCAGACATACGCATGGAGGACTTAAAAAAAAAAAAGATTGTCTCAGCATCGCAACCCCTGATTTATAGTCCCATTTTGTATTGAAACCAATTCTGCATCTTTAGTGGAACTGTGTGTGGAATTCGACTGATTATGGGAAGCCAGACTGTGCTGTGCTGTGCTGTTTTAACAGGGTGGAGTAGTACAGTAGTAGAGCGCGCTCTCAAGCGCTGAGTGCTTTGATGAGGGGGAGCCAAGCAGTGGTGTTGTGCAGCAGACGTGCCACACCAGCTGGATGGCCTCCAACAATGCGCCATTCAGGAAATGACCCCACCCCCCACAACGTTTGTGCTTGGGTGAGGTATTAAAAACTGACATTTGTATTTACACAACTGCCTTAATTGTCCTATTGAAGTTGCAGGTCCAACAGCGGCCTCCACATTGCAGTAAATACAGCTGCATAATCTATTGTGATTCAATCGTGGAGCTAGATTAAAGCCCTAATTTGAAATGTTTTATATGAATATGTCTCTGACAGTAATAATTACACCCTGGCATTTTCATGATCTTGGCCTGTTTCTGTTCTTTCGCAACAAAAGAACACTTGGAAATAATTCAAATTTGTATGACTACAATGTGCATTAGTAGAATAACAACTTTTATTGCAATAATACGCTACAAAACCACTGGAAAAAAAAACAATACTCTGAAATATAGAACTGTTACGATGAGTACACTGTAACGTTCATAAATAGGAATAGCTGCTATTTAGCTATGAAATATTATATAGTTTGCAGTGGTACTGTCACGTCACCCTGCGTCAGGAGAGCCACTGAAGAAACTGGAACAGTGTGTACCAAAAACATATCGACAGTTGGTGCTTTCATTCTGTCGTCATCGGGATGAGCCAACGCACTCCTAACGTGGGCCGCCAGAATTCCTGCTGATCGGCTCGCTTAATCCATCCAGATGCAAAACATACTCAGAGCATTCTCATGTACAACAATATGCTACTATAACTGGCAAATGTATTTACACCCTAACCGGATCGGTAGCACTGTGAACAATGGTTTCCAACCCTGTTGTGCCAGAATTGTCATACTGTACATTTATTTGAGACTGCTGTCCTCTGCTGGCTAGCCGTAGCAGGAACTCATGAGCCGATGACGCATCAAGATTCCCACAGTAGGAGGGGGTTCGATTCAACCATCTACTACTGTATCTGTAATGGTTTAGCACTGACCAGAGTAATTTGATTGCAGTTGCTTTTGGAGCTCAGCTTTCCGTCTCTCCATATGGTAGAGGTCTCTGGACAATTGCCTGCATAAATCAGGGAGAGCTGTTTCTCCAAAGACAATATGTAACATGTAGCTTTTCATTATGGCATTACATACTGTACTTCTGGGTGGCAGATGAGAGAGCTTTCACCAAAGGTTGCATTCGTAATCTAACCATTGCTTGTCATTTAACCAAGACAGAGCAAATGAGAAAATCAGCTAAATGGTGATTCTCATAGTTCCAATGTGTAATGCGTCAGTTGAAAACAAGTTCACACGAGTCCGCAAACCTCAGAATCCGTTTTTATATGCCCCTGAACAAATGTACCCAAATCGCAGTTCAGGGGACACACCCTCGTTGCGCAACTACAGCCAGCTGGTCACAGACTGGTCTGCCAAATTGGCAAAGATGTGGCGCGAGCTTTCCGCTTGCTCAAAAATCAAGATACAGCAGTTTTTGCGCTGTAACCACTGTCTACAAAGACTGTCTACATAGAGCCCAACAGTTCAGGTAAGTGGAACTCAATCACTTTTCTGACACCCGGAGGTTTCCTACCACCTACTGTTAATAAGCAATTATCTTTACCTGTGGACAGCCTGGGCTTTTCCAATTTGACAGTGAAGGTCCTTGCTAATGGTTTCAAAGTGCTTGTTTTGGCCCTAAGAAAATACAAATAGGACATTAAGCACATCAAGTGGCCTAGAGGGTTTCTTTTGCCATACCTCAATGTCTTTCTTTATCTGGGCATGGGTTTCCAACACTTTTTGCTTATTTTCCTTCATCTGCACTATATTTTTCCTCATTACTCCAACCTCCATGGTCAGAGCATTAATCTCTCCCTGTTGACAAAATACGTGGTGGAATAACTTTGTGGAACTAACATGCAGGTCAAAACTAGATGCAGAAATTCAGTGGCTTGAGTGAGTTTAATTTGTTCCCGGACTATGCTCCTAACTCAAAACACTGATATCTGAAATCATCTTTGCTTACTGAAGTCAATAATACATAATGCAGACAACCAACTGAGTAAGCTGTGGTAATATAAGCCATTTTTCACAAAACTTCAAGTATATATGCCTGTGAGTATGTTTATCCATGTGTTGTTCCAACATATATGTTCAAATATCAATTGTTAAGTGTTTTAATAACGCTGTCACTGATGCTATATGTTAGTCCGTCTTTGGCAGGCACTCTGCATTGTTTTTTAATACCGAGTGCAACAGACTGTCGTAATGCAAAGCTGCATGGCTGTTGTAAATACACAATATATAATTATTTTTATTTTAAATTTACATTGACAGAAAACCTCAGCGAGGAGTGGAAATAAAATGCTTGAAACCTGTTTTTTGAGGACTATTTTACGGCAACTGACAAACTGCTGTTTATTGTGAGTTGAAGTGAGTTCACTGTCTACAGCTCATAGCTTTTGTTCTGAAGTCAAATATAGTCTATATAGTCCAAATATTGCCTTGTATCTCGAAAAACTTGTACATCAGCTCTCATGTATGTATCGCAAAGCACCACAGTATTAACAAATTTACCTTTGCCATCTGAACTTTGTTTCCATTCGGATTCTTTAGATCCTCCTTCAGTTCTTCCTTGGCCATTCTCAGTTTCTGGACAAGTGCTCTCTTATCCTGCATGCAGATGTCAGTCTGGCCTACTGCATGCATAATGGCCTGTCTGTGGCCCTCCATCTTTCTTCGATAAAGGTCAAATTGGGCCTGTGCCATGGAGGCCTTCTCCTCCTCCTCAAATATTTGTTCCAGGAGTTTTGTCTTCTCTGCTGTGATGGAGGCACAGTAGTCACGCCCGGCTTGCATTTGTTGCTCTAAATGTATCATGTCATCCTCCAGGATGAAGAGGTCTCTCATTTTATGTCTCAGTTTCTTTTCAGCCTCATCGCAGTTCTTCTGAACATCTGATAGCGTCACCTGGCAAAGGTGTTCAGCATTTGAGAACACGTTTATTTTTTCACACACAACAAATAACATAACATGCAGTACAACGTGCACTAAATTGTCAAAGGTATTTACTCACCTGCCTTGACTCATGTGATTAGTGATATCCCATTGTAAATCCATGTGGTTTACTGTGATGTTGATCTACCCTTTGCTGCTATAAAAGTTTCAACTCGTGTGGGAGGGCTTTCAACAAGTATTTGGTATTTTTTGCCCATTCTTCCAGGAGCATATTTGTGAGGTCACACATTGATGTTGGATAAAAACGGCCTGGCTAACTATCCATGCGAAAGTTTGACGTGAATGAACTTCACAGGCCTGCACAATTGACCCCTCCGTGCAGGGCACTTAACCACGCCTCCTGCAGTTACGTCACCCCACGTGTGCTAACCTCAGACAAACAATTAGTAAAAATGGCGGCTCAGGAAGAAAAGACTAGAGCGAAATTGTCCGATTTACCAGCTGATTTCTCACTCGCATTCTTAGCGAATAGTGAAATATCGTTGAAAAGCAGACAGCAGGGTTCAAGTATTTCAGCGAGGGGCATTTCAATGGTATTTACATGCATATCGACGGAGAAACCATTGATATTAGCGCGAGATCTTTCCGGAGTCAGAGGAAGACCGAGAAGCCACATAATATAATATATTATAACCCAAAGACGAATTCGTCATTGAGTTTCCTATTTTCGTGTTACCTATCACACTTGTGTGCAGAATCTGTATGTGTATCTGTATAGCCGTTTGTGAACCGCCGTATGAAGGAAAAGAAGAAGGCGAGGCTTGATTTACGAGTTGTTTCTCTCGTTTTCTTTGTGTAACGTCACGCGCTCCCCTCAATAATTATTCTTGAATTAGTGCCGAACCTACGTAAGTCCCGACCGAGTACGACAATCACTACTTTAGTGTCCTCAAACATCCTTCCTTCAGTCTTGGTGTCTCGGTGCACGTCGAAGGCTTTTAGGACTCGCTAGTCCGGTTTAGCTTAGCTCGGGAGACGCCGAACAGAGACACGTTTGTGCAGTCAGATCATCGCAAAATATCGCTCAACACAGATCAAGTGTGTCAATCATTCACATGAAGCTATGTTATGCAAGCGAAGAACTGCTAATTCATTTATATGAGACATGTATTGAAAATCAAATATAGGGCATACCTTCGTGCAAACAAAGTTCGGTTTAGCTAAGCTCGGGAGCGCCGAACAGAGACACGTTTGTGCAGTCAGATCATCGCAAAATATCACTCAACACAGATCAAGTGTGTCAATCATTCACACATAGCTGTTATGCAAGCGAAGAACTGCTAACTCATTTATATGAGACATGTATTGAAAATCAAATATAGGGCTTACCTTCGTGCAAACATATCTGTTCCGGTTGATGGATTCAGTTGATCATGCGGTCTTCCACAAAGTTTGATCCATCGAAGACATTTTTCGCACTGGGTCTTCGGTTTTGGAAAGGGTACGAATTGAACTCCACCAACTAGCCTTTCAGGATACCTGTCGTCACTATTACAAAGTCCGTGACTACACCTCTTAACCATATCTATTGTTAAAGAACACAAGTATGCGATAAAACGCTAACAAAAGCTATACTGGACCATGCAACGTTGTCTGAGGGAACGGCGGGTGCAAAAAAAGGGGGGTGGTTTATGCAGATCTCTGGCCTCTGATTGGTCAGCGACGCGGATGACGCAATTTCTACGGAGGGGTCAATTGTGACTTCAACCCTATAGAACACTTTTGGAAGAACTAGAGCGGAGACTGAGACTCAAGCCTCCTCGAGCAACATCAGTGCGGAAATTCACAAATGTGCTTCTGGAAAAATGGTCATAAATTCCCATAAACCTCACCAGAAAAGTTCAAGCTGTTTTAACGGCAGTCATAATGTAATAATGTAATATTAATGTAATTTCAAACTCTCTGGACTATGAATGGGATGTCACCTAAGTTATCGAAGTCAAGCAAATACTTTTGCCATCATATTGTATGTAACATCGTACAATGACCATACATCAACATAGCATATTGTACATATGTTAAAAAAAAAATCTATGTTTCAAAAATTGTTAAAAATCTAAACTTGTGTATTTTTGCTTCTAACTGAATTGATACAGGAGCATTTAAATCAATAGTGAATCTAACCAGATTGCAACCTAAAGTATTACCGTAATATCGAATTATGTTATTATTAACAATGCCCAGCCCTACAGCAAACAATGTATTGATGAACATAACACATATATGGCTTTTCATGTCCTCGAACCGATCTCTTGGAAATGAAGGTGAACCTGGAGAGCGCTGAGTGTCTTCTGCTCTTTCTGCAGTGTTTCTGTCGCAATGTTGTCACGTTGGCTAATGTCTTCCAAGGCTTTCCCAACTAATGACGGATTCTGGCCTTCTGAAGTTGAGATGAGAACAAACTATTAACGTCTTCGCCAGCTTAATCATATACCTGTTGATAAAAGGTTCAGCCAGAATATCGAATTTGGCTAAATTGCCTTGAGATTTGAGGATAAAAACTGTTAAAAGCACGCTAATGAGGTTAGCACCGAAAAATAACTTTTAAATGTAGTAATGAGCAGTATATTAAGTACTGATTGAATTTGAGCGATAAGAGGGTTAAATTTGTCAATTTATCACCTACCTGTACAAGTAGGGGAATTAAACATTATTACATTTCGAGTGACAATATGGCCGCACTAAAACTACAAATCCCAGAGTCACCAGCAGAATAACCGCACAACGCGTCCGCCATTTTGCAAACAATCCGTGTTATACGACCGTCACGTGACCAAACCCGAAAGTTAGGTTACGTCCCTCCACTCTTACGACTACTGCAGGGTCTTGACATGACGGTTTCTAGCCGAAATTTCTAATTTTTTTTTTTTATCGCTGGCGTCTTCGGACCGAAGACTAACACAATGTCGTCAAAACAAACAAAATACCAGAAGCGAGAAAATCCCAACAGTGACTTCTGCTGCGTCCCACAATGCTCCATGTCGGGGAAATTCAACACCGCCGTAACTGTCCACCACTTTCCAAAAAATGAAAACTTGAGAGAAATATGGACACGTCATGTGAGACGTGAAAATTTAGTCATTAAGAGGACAACAACAGTCTGCTGGAGGCATTTCTTGTCCACGGACGTCATCCAGGGTGGGAGACGGCGTTTAAAGGAGTGTGCTGTCAGGTCAGAGCGACCAGAGGAGGAAGCGGTCCAAAAGGAAGAGACATATATTGATTTGTTGCTTCGGTGCCATGATTATCATGCAACACCAGAAGTATGAGCTCTGAATACAGCGCAGAGGATTATAGAGGCGCAGCAGCTGGCGATAGAGCAGCTGAGGACGAGACTGGAGGAGGTCACACTCCAACAGTAGTTTGGCTTGGAGAGGTTTCTCGCATCAGATGTTGACATTAAACTCCATACCAGGTTTGTTTTATGCCGTGATCTTTTCCATAATATTATTTCATAACTGAATATAACTCTGTTACATATCTAGATTTTTTTTTTTAGGTATCAGCATTTCTTCATACTAGATGACTTATGCAATTATATGTGGCCACCCTAACCGCACGCACGCGCACACACAACTATAGCTTACTTATAACTTAAATAAATTAAGCATGATGGGGTAGACAATAGCAAATAGAGCTACGAACGTCAGTTAAAAGCGTAAAATAAATCAATCTTAGACTAAACTTACTAACATCACATTTTCAGAAAGTTATTCATTTGTAAATTATGCAAAGTGTTCCTAAATTTAAAAAGCTTTCCCCCTCATATATTTAAGGAGCATAGACAAAATATCAAGAACATCAATTATCTTTCTGAACGATGATTACAGTTTAATCCTTTGTTCACCAGTATGAATTGCCACCTCAATAACATGTAAAAGAATGATCAGGTTTCTGACAGTGTGAGCACAATGTAGAAAGTATGTTTTGATAAAACTAGAATAATGAAGCCCTGTGGGGACCACAAGCCAGTGGAATCTGTAGGCCGGTCCCAAGCCATGATAAATGCAGAGGGTTGCATTAGGAAGGGCATCCATTTTAAAACTTTGCGAAACAAATATGTAGGTTGATCAGTCCAACGCCAGAGAGTTGATATTGTGGGTCCAGGAGACCAAGTGGAAAGGCAGAAGAGAAGTTTAGGGGAAGGGTTTAAATTTAACCATAGTGTAGATGGAAAGAGAAATGGAGGAGGGGTTATTTTAATAGAAAAGTCAGCTAAGAATGTCCATCCATCTTCTTTGCCATTTATCCTCACAAGGGTTGTGTGAGTGCTGGAGCCGATCCCAGCTGTCAATGGGCAGGAGACGGGGTGCACCCTGAACTTGTTGCCGGCCAATCGCAGGGCACATAGAGACAAACAGACGGACTTACAATCACACCTAGGGGCAATTTGGAGTGCCTAATTAATGTTGCATGTTTTTGGGATGTGTGAGGAAACCGTAGTGCCGGGAGAAAACCCACGCAGGCATGGGGAGAACATGCAAACGCCACGCAGGGTGGGCCGGGATTAAATCCGGGTCCTTAGAACTGTGATGCCACCGCAGAATGTACAGTTAATTGAAAATCAAAAAAAGGCGTGCTAGAAGGATGTCTTGGAGGCGAAAAGAGTGTCAGAAAGAGTGAAGTGGCCCAAACTTGAAATTGATGGTGGTGTTGCACTAAAGTGGCTCTGAAAATCGGAGACACATTCCCTGTGTTTTTAACATACTTGGCAAATAAAGATGATTCTGATTGAGTATAATATGCAGCAGCTATGACTCAAAGATAGGTTGTGACCGAGAGATGAAGTGGTTCTGAGCATGCCGGATGGAGGGAGACTAGTGATTGGTAGAGACTGTAATGGACATGTTGGTGAAGGAAACGGGTGATGCAGAAGTGATGGGAAAGTATGAGATCCAGGAAAGGAACTTAGACAGGTGGTGGTAGGCTAAACGGCTGTCGTGAATACTTTTACAAAAGAGGCAGCAACAGGGTGACCTACAAGAGTTGAGGTCGAAGCACACAGGTGGATATACCGCTGAAGTAGTGCTGTTCTCCTCATGTAGCTGTCCAGCCTTTCCAAATGTGTTGGGGATGGTTGATTCTTTCACACTCCTCCACGCTTTTAAGATCCACTGGCAGACCTCAGAAATGGATGACCTTTGTATGCGGCCAGTTTTTATGTAAGAGTTTAAATAATACATGCGTGTTGTGCTGCGTCTTGCTTGAAGCACACCAAAAACTAGCGGCGTGTTCTACGCACCCTCAAGGTAGATTCTTCCTCTTCTCCATGCACTTGAGGTAGATGACTCTTCTTCTACGCACACTTAAGCGAGATTCTGCTTGTTCTATGGGCAACGAAAGTAAACTCCTCTCCTACAAATTGGCGGCATCTGCGCATGCCCAAACGTGAGTCCATTATCGGGAATGGCCATGTTTTTACCATTCCTTTTGACAAAGTGTTTGTTGTACCTTTTAAATTTATAGCCGCCGTAAAATATGTCGCAGGGTTCGAAGAAAAGTAGCAGTTTGTTTTCTTGAAAATACGGTACATTGGTTTTGTAGAGAGAGCAGACTTAACTGATTTGGACACGTCTAGAGGAGAGATAGTGAGTATATCGGTAGAAGGGTGACGAGGACGGAGCTGCCAGGCAGCAGAGCGAGAAGTAGACCAAAGAGAAGGTGGATGGATGTGTGGGAAGGCATGAGTGCTGTTTGTGTTGGAGAGGAAGATGCTGGAGATAGGCTAACAGGAAAAGGATGACACACTGTGGCAACTGCTAACGAGACAAGTCAAAAGGAAAATAAGTTTTTATAAACTAGAATTGATAGGAGAGCTGTAGCATTGGCTGCACTAAAAAGTCATGTCCAATAAAGCGGCGAGTGGACAGACTCGCGTACCACCACTTCATATTCCAAAAAGTTTAAAATTTTTTTTTCCCCCCTTTTAGGTTCGGCAGCTACCGCCATCTTCAGGCATTTTGGAGACAGATTGAACCTGCAATAGAGAGAATTGAGCGTGTTGGTGATACATGTCCCTCCACTACTACTCCAAAAGTAGCTCTTAACAATTCCACTGATCTACCTCTTTGACCAGTAGGCATTTTTGTTTGATCAGCTTTCTGCTAAATCGGCCCCTAATAACGATTTCATGTGGTTTTGGAACATACGTCATTTTTTGATGACTTAATTGGATAGCAGCCATTGTACTGTATAGCTCTAGCGATAAAATACAGACTTGTCCCCAACCAGAACCGATGCCTTCCAATGATTGATGAACTGTTCCTGTTCTTGATGTACCTGTCACTGGGTCTGAAAGAGAGAGATTTGGCTAATCGTTTCAACATTCATCAGTCTACTGTCAGCAGGATCAACCAATCCTGGGTCAATTTCTTGTACACCTTGCTCAGTGCTGTTGGGATATGGATGTCTCCTGAGACAATAGGAACATCAATGCCCAGTGTGTTTGGCAAGTACTCTGACACTCAAGTCATTTTTGACTGTACAAAGATAAGATGTCAGAAGCCCTCATCCTTACTCTTGAGTGACATGTTTACCCACTATAAATCCCACACTACACTGAAAGGACTGATAGGTGTGTCACCGCACGGCGCTGTCACGTTTGTTTCCTCGTTATATTCTGGCTGTATCAGTGATGAAGAATTGTTCAGGCAATCAGGCATTATCCCTCTTTTGGATAAAGACATGGCTGTAATGGTAGACAAGGGATTCGGAATTGATGAGCTAGTACCATGCAAAGTTTACAGACCTCCTTTTCTGAGTAAAAAGTCACAAATGTCTCATGAAGAAGTGCTGGTCACTCAGGACTTGGCACGGTTAAGGATACATGTGGGGAGGACAATTAGACATATCAAAGAGAACAAACTATTTGACACCATTATTCCTCCAACCCTTTCTGGCAGTATCAACAAGCTTTTTGCAGTAGCCTGCCTCCTAAGTAACTATCAAAATAAACCACTGGTTGAGGTGTGAGCACAGTAACGTGTGTGTTAAGTTTACACAGTCGGCCTCACTGGTTACTTCGACAATGGTCGTTCAGTGCAAGACATGAAAGCAAGAATGGAGGCCAAATTTAAAATACGAGATGAGAACACTGAAACCATTCATGATTCACAAATTGTATATCAACTGCTTTTTCTAACGACAGTCTGGAAATAAAAGTTTGTCTTCTGATTTCAGAATACACTATCTTTTTTGCATGACAATTTCTGCTGGGACTGAAGAATCATTGAATGAAAGCAAGTCGAAAATTATACTTTTACTTTTTTTTAACGTATTGCTTCTTTGGGAGCCTAATTGAGCATTTTACTCCAGAAATAATTCATAAAGTGATGCATGAAATAATTTTCTCTGTAACAGAGTTGTCCCATGACATAATATATGAGGGGTCTCAAAATGGTCCCATTTAATTTCCAGTTATTTTTAAAAGAACTGTTTAAAAGCCTGGACTGTTTATTTGTCTGTGAAATTAAAGTTTTGACACAGGCATAATTTTTACAGAATCCAGGGGTTAAAACATTTAATAAATATACAGTGGCGCAGCTGAAGAGTGTTGGCCTCACAGTTCTGAGGAGCAGGGTTCAAATCCCGGTGCCGGCTATGTGTTGTTTTCATGCGCTCCCTATTCCTGCGTGGGTTTTCTCCGGGCATTCTGGTTTCCTCCCTCTTCCCAAAAACATGCATTCATTGGAGACTCTAAATTGCCCCTTGGTATGGTTGTGAGTACGACTGTTGTCTGTCTCCGTGTGCCCTGCGATTGGCTGGCAACCAGTTCAGGGAGTACCCTGCTTCCTGCCCAACGACAGCTTGGTTTGGCTCCAGCACTCCCGCGACCCTTGTGAGGATAAGCGGCTCACAAGATGGGTGGATGGATTTATTCATTTATCAATTTATTTAATTTTGGTCCTGTCTTATTGTATTTCCTCTTGTCTGTCAGTTTTTATCCTGTCCTATTGTTTTTTTTTTCTCGTTTTTTTTTTAAGTTAAACTACAGTGGGAATCTTCCCGCGAGGTGTGTTCGGTCTTCCCTCAGGGATGCGATCCTGCAATTTCCCAGGACCCAGAAGACTGGGGGGCTCTACACAATGTGGAGGGTCCATGCGGTTCTACGAGGGTCCTGGTGGTCTCTGTGGCAGCTTTTGCTGTGGCTATGGCACACCACTGTGTGGATGAGTGTTTGCATTAACTGTAAATGTGGGGATGGGTGGGTTTTTGTATATTTCTTAGTCCTATGTTCTGCTTTTGTGTTGCTTTAATGCATAAAATGTGCAATATAAATAAAAGTTGATTTGAATTGACGTGTCAAGGATCAGATCTAAATATCAGGCTATGAATGAGCAACACAACTGTTTTCAACTCAACTTTATATTGCTCTTTTGCAACAACCACAGCTGTACCTAAGTGCTGTACAGAAAATGAAATAAAATCATACCTACTAAAAAAAGAATTTCCTTTGTTCACACACACCATACCTTCTTCCACATTAGTACTTTGCATAAGAGAGGTTCAGATCATTTTCATTTTCTCTTCTAGCCTTGTACCATTGTTGCTCATCTCCTGTGCAGGTATAGACGGGGAACGACGTGCTTTTTCCGATCTGCGAGTGTGCAGTTTGAAATAGCTTCCTGTGGAGAATTTGGCAATAACCCAAAATTAGAATTGGTTTTGACTGTAAGAAAGGGATTTCTCTCATGGGGTGTGTGTGTGTTGGATTTTGAATAACCTGGAATTATGAGCGGTACTCAAGGATTTACACGAGTCTGTTGTAGCTCAGTGACATTTTATTAGCAAGTAGACAACAACAATGGCATTGTCTACTTATCCTGAGTGGCTTTAATAGGTATGCTACCAAATCCATAAAAATGAAAATATTTTTGTCCCATTTCTTTGGTGCAGAAATTTGGCCATGTGGAGGTTCACCAAAAGTGTACTTTTTTAGGTGTTTTATATTTACTTGTTCTTTTCAATTATGTTGTTGGGGAATCTCTTCACCGCGTAGTTTATAATTGCAATTCCAGTGAGGTTTTCTAATTACCTGTGACAGATGAAAATGTTCCTTGATTGCGGCAATGAAAATCATACCTTCATAAGACATGATAGAAGCCTCCCTGATCTTGTTTTCTGTTAAATTGGAAGTAATTCCGGCAATTTACTTTGACCCTTAATTTTTTTAAAGTAATTAATTTGAGATGTAAAATTGGCTATTTTAACATCACGTTTTCATCTCAACTAATAGATCTGGGCATTTTTCTACCAAAGATTCAAGGTTTTGGTCACAAGTTTTCTTTCTTTTTGACAATGTATTTTGATATGAAGTTTTTTTTTTTCCTTTAAAGTAACAGAACTACCATAATCGCTGTCTCTGGACTACATCACAGAAAAAGCGTCAAGAACCCCCAAACTATCCCCGACATTTATTATTCCCAGGCTGAGGCTTCCCACTTTTTGATTGATACTGACAGCACTATGCACTCACTTTCTTTTTTGGATCATAGTGAAAAACAAATGTTATTGTACATTAATCTCAGAGATAACATTTTCTATCAATGCATTTATGAGATAGTTGTCGTTAGCTTGCTCGAATATAACGTTCGATGAGTTACACGTTTCATATCTAATTCTATCGGCTGAGATTATGTGCTTGTTGTTGGCTTTCTATATACAGCATTCGCACTATTAATTACTTTTATTTTAAATTTTAAAAGTTACGAAGCTAACGTACTACTACTATAGTACACGACCCGGTAGTCACATGACCTCTTCAGAAGGAAGTGCTCCGTTCTGTTTTGCCGAATGCGGAAGTAAATTGGGCATAGACTCGTATTAAATTGAAGTAAGACCAAACCCATCGTTATTTATGATATCTTGCGCGTCGTTTTCATAAACAACAAAGAGTGCATTGGCAAATGTTTTCTCGTAGTTCGTGTCGCTTGCGTTCCGTCTTTTCCTGGGTAGTTTACAGCAACCTTAAAAGAGGACGGCGCAGGACAATCTCAGGACACAGCAAAGCAAAGCATGGGAACATTTCAGTGACCCAAACAAGACGCCTCTCCCACAAAGAAATTGGAGAGCTGTACGAAAACCATTCTGTTCAAATGTATCTCCGGCATCTCATGGAGAATCACCAAGCTCTCGGCCAGATGTTGCATCGTGCAAACCTAAGTGAAGCTGACAGGAAAGTAATGGTGATGAAACACGCTGAGGTGCAGCCTTTGGCAAATGTCTTTCACAATGTTGAACAGGCGCTGAAAGAGCTTGACGAAGTGCAGTCCATTTTGATTTGTAAGTTGAGACCCCCTTTTGGGAATGCATTAATACGTTTCCTCATTTCATTGGGACATGTGACTTAGTCTTGCACAAGTTGGATTTAATTTGTTGAGAATTTTAATTTGTAGTTTTTATTATATTGATATAAATGATGATGATATATTCTGTGCTGACCATGACTGTAGCACCAAATGGTTCGAAAGATGAAGCTGAACAGTTTGCTCAGCTGCTGAAGGAAGAGGAAGCACTTATCTCAGACAGGGTTTCAGCCTTAAAGAAAGAGGTAACCATCCAAGATCAGAACAGAACAAAGTCATATTAACCTAATTAAGAAAATTCAGAAGTGAAGTCGAATCTTTCTCTCTAGTTAATCAAAGCTCTAATGCCGACTGACCCTCTGGACTCAAGTAATGTTCTGCTGGAGGTTGTTGCAGGACGCACAACAGGAGGTTGGTGAATCTTTGTAATTTAGTGATAAATGCTTACATGTACAGGAAATATCAAATAGTTATGGATTTTGGCCTCTTGTGTGGAATTTTAACATGACCCCAAAATGCCAACTTCAAGTTCAAGTAACTTTATTGTCAGATGTTATACATGACATACAACATACCTGAAATAGCATTCCTCTCAGACCCTCCTATTCAACTCGTCAATAATTACTTGTTGCCAAACTTTTTAACAAAGAGCAGAACAGGAAAATAAACAACAGGTGCCTGATCATGAACATTTCCAAGCATTTCAGTCACTATCAGTTGTCGGGTACCACCTTGGTCTTGTGAACGTCATGTCAAAATGTAAACAGCTTGACGAGAAGGGCTGTGAAAAGAGCCATTCTAATTGAGCCAGGAAATGCAGGCATGAGGATTTTGGCAAATATGGCAACCGATCTTTCGGTTCCGTTGATTTTTGTCCTGGGAAACGATTTTTCGGTTCCCATTGATAATGCTCATGGGAACCGGTTTTTGCATGTACTTCAAAATAAAGCCTTAGCAGGCATGAGCATTTTGTCTTTTACGCTTAGCATCCAACATGTTTGACTAGCGTTTGAGTGACCCGGATATGAATAACTCGACCTTGCGCATGCGTAGCGCAGAAGCGGAAACCGGTGCTGTTTGTAAACCCCACTGACAAAGCTGGGAGTTTTAATCATTAAAAATAAAGGGGTTCATGTAGGTTTGTTTTATACAGATTGTTGTATTTCGTTGAGAACTTGTTTTACATTCCACACATGGGCTAATTTTATTAAAAGTAAGCCCAGAGATCTGGGAAACGGACTTTAGGTTCTGTGTTTTCTCAGGCTGGGTAACGACACGGTAACGGAACGATTGTTTCCATGAAATGCTCATGCCTGAAATGTATTGTTTCGTTCATGGATCAAACGCTCAATTTTGCTGTTGTGCTCAGGTAGTGAAATATTGAAGTTGAACACATCCATTGAAAAGTATCGAGAAGGCCAGATTAAGTTAACCCATAGTCTTCACCCAAGACCCAAATATCCTGAACAATTTGTGATGCTGCAAAAATAAATCTTTGTGATATTCTGATAATACAGTTCTGGATAGTCTATAATGTGTAACGCATCCTACAATTAAGTTTCATCTTTTTTTTAGGTGATATATGTCAACAATTCACCAGAGAAATGTTTGACATGTATCAGGGTTTTGCCGCTTACAAGAACTGGGATTTTGACACGTTGAACTACACGCCTGCCGACTACGGTATGTACAGTATTATGAATTCTCGGATACACTGGAACCTTGTGGTTTTACTCATGTCCTTCATAGGTGGTTTGCATCACGCGGCTGTGCGCATAGCTGGGGAGAATGTGTACAGACATCTCAAGCATGAAGGGGGAACACACAGGGTGCAGAGGATTCCCGAGGTGGGCCTGTCCTCCAGGATGCAGCGCATCCATACTGGAACCATGACTGTGATCATCCTGCCTCAGCCTGTTCAGGTAACTCCTGAATAGCTCTCATTTTCAAAAACTACATTAATATGGGTTGAGTTTAAAGCTCGGGTGTGCTCCAGGTGGATGTAAGCATCGACCCTAAAGATCTGCGTGTTGACACGTTCAGATCTCGAGGCGCTGGGGGTCAAAGTGTCAATACAACGGATAGTGCTGTACGCATTGTTCACCTTCCCTCAGGTATGATACACCATCAGTTCTCAAGCTGCTCAAGATTCGTTACTTACTTCTGTTTTGATTGAAATATATCCCGCAGGTATTACAGCAGAATGTCAACAGAGCCGCTCTCAGTTGCAAAACAGAGACACTGCCATGCGTGTGCTAAAGGCCCGCCTCTACCAGAGCATGATGGATAAAGAGACCGAGCAGACTCATTTGGCACGTAAGGAGCAGGTAAGCCTCCTCCCGGACAGAAAGAATGTTTTGAATAATGCTGTGTAAATACACGATGAAACGCAAAAATTGCTAAACTCTAAAGCAGGGGTCTCAAACTCACTTTACCTTGGAAAAAAAAAAAAAATCCAATCTTTTCAAATGTCTTTTTTTTTTGTTTTAACACAAAACAAGGTAAACACATTGTGTGCAAAGCTACTAATACAACCCTCCATGGCAACACTGCTATAACTTTCACTCAATGTAAAATGTTTCTCTGTTTGCATCAAGCCTGGTCGATGTCACGCCCCCGAGAGCATATACTGTGATTGATAGGTTCATCAGCTCTGCACACAACACTATAAAGTGCCATTCATATCAAATTTGAGGTATCCACTAACATTAAACTGTCATAGTAAGGTGGGGGCCGCAAAGAGCCCACGGGTCGCCAGTTTGAGACCCCTGTCTTAAAGGCTAAATTAACACGGTCCAATTTTGATTTGTGGTTAAAAAGGATTTTTTTCTATCTAGTTGTTCAAATTGACAAAAACAAACGGAACTTCTAATGTGAATGAGTTTTGTCTATGAAGTGACACATACGTGTAAATTATCAAAACAGGACATCACATTACACATGCGCACAACATAACAGGTGCAGTGTTTACGGAAGCAAATACGAGCCCTCATCCTGAAGCGTTTGGGGTTATTTCAAGGAGTTTGATTTTGTTATCGTGATCAGAATCAGCTTTATTGGCCAAGTGTGTAAAAACACACAAGGAATTTTTCTCCTGTAACAGTGATTACTTCCTCCCCGACTGCCAAGCCGTGGAGGCATTAGTTCTCCTTGCATCCCGTGTCATTACCTGTAAATCATTGATCGTTGCCTCCATGGCACTAAGATACGATTCTTCCCGTGCTTCCCAAAAGTGTCACGAAGGGCGGATGAGAGGAGGCGAAGACGATGTCAAAGCAGTGCTAATAGCTGCCAAACATTGAAATCAGTAATTTGGTCAAAACTACAGTTGTCACAAAAGTCTTCCTGGAACTGCATTTTCACAGAGAGTAACCAACTTAACAAAATAGGAAGAAACAAGAAAATAAAATTTACCCAACTATGCTGAACTATGTTTAGAGGCAAAGTGTGGATAATTTCTTGTGAATTTCCATTGGAAGCTTGGTAATTTTGGAAATATTAGACAAATATATACATTTTTCTCACATCCCTGCACGGTAATACAATTAAAAACCATGACATTTCATTTCTTCTTAAGTGTAACTTAAGTTTTAAATGTTTCATTGCGCAATCAATTCTTTCGTTGCAACTCTTCATTCACACACATCCGTCTGTGTCTGTTCATGTCAGGTGGGAACACGCTCGCAGTCAGAAAGGATTCGCACCTACAACTTCAGCCAGGATCGAGTCACAGACCACCGTAATGGCTACGTTTGCAGAGATATTAAGGTTAGATCCTGAAACTGAACTTTGAATGCGAGCCAAGATAGGACGTCTGTCACATTTATACATGTTCCAATACGTGTCAGGAGTTCATGCGAGGAGGAGAAGCCCTTGATGACCTCATCACGATCGTCATGGAACACGCAGAAAGGGAAGCTCTTCTGGACCTGGTGGAGAACAGCAGAATAAGTTTGTACTCTTCTGCAGATTGACACAGGCCACAGCTGCCTGTCAAGTTTGGGGCTTGATAGTTTGTTGAAACGGGGATATGAGGCGTAATCACATTGCAGTTTATTTCATTTTTTTGTGTAAATATGTATATATTTACATTTTGAGGATAAATGTTTTATTTGTAGACACTGAGGTCACTCAAGTTGTCTTTACGACACTTGCGAGGCCACCTACTAGCTTTATACACTACCACCAGCTGCTCCAAATACGATCAAACGCAGCAGTAAAATGAAGTTGCTACAAAATCAGATTCATTAGGATTCGGGTAATTGAAAAAAAAAAAAGAAATGTGGCTTAGTCATTATTGTCTCTCTGTCGAAAGCTTCTGGATTTTCCGTTCTGCGTCTTGCTTTTCTTGAAAGAAGCGAAACCGCCTTCAACGCCGAGTGAGGTGATGATGCGCTCCTTGAACTTGGGTTTTGGTTCTGGCGGCAACTCCATCGGTGCAACCTCTTCAACTACTTTGGGCAATTGTAAGTCCACACTGGCGCTGGGGAGAAAAGAGAATAGAATCATCTCAAAGTTTAACAGCTCCAGATTCCTCAAGTATGAGTGGCACACATACTATGGATCCTTCTCCTCTTTTATCTGTTCCCAGGCTCCATATGGGTTCAGTGATTTCGACTTCATAACTTTTGCCACCTCTTCCTGCTTTTTCTTTTCAGGTTCAGTGGTGGTGCTTTTGTCCTCTTCTTTTTCCTCCTCCTCCTCAACACACTGAACAGACATTTTGTTGCTCGTTTGATTATCTTCATCCTTTCCTAAGCGTTCCTCGTCTGCTTTCCGTTTCTGAAATAGCCCAGTAGGAAATGTGAATACAAGAGTGAGCTCATTACGTTCTCCATCTCAATTGGTCTTACCCTTGAGCTACTTTCTGGGACAGTGGATGGCAGGCGCTGATGTTCAGTGACTTCTGCACTTTGTGGCAACTGAGCCTCATTGCAGCCGCCTTCTCCTGAAGTCGGCTCCTCCGGACGCTCTTTTTCACTGGCAGATGCCAAGCTGGATTCAGTGGTTTCATTGGTGGCTTTCTCATCTGGTTTTTCCCACCTGGACTCTTTAAAAAAAAATGGTGATTTGAGATTGAAATTACCATGGCTGCAAATTGAACATATATCAGAAATGTGTCTGTCGCTCAATACACCATATATGTGTGTGTGTGTGTATGTATTAAAAAAAGTATATCAAACCTCCTGTTTCTGTGTTATACCAATATGCGTATCCTTCAGGACTGACCCCTTCCGTCCAGCCACTACTTGAGGTGCTCTAGGGAAAGAAAAAGCATTACTCAGATATAACTGCACTATTCAAATATGATTCTAGAGGCAAAATGTGAATAACCTCATGCTGTCCAGGGTGCACAAAGTCTGAGCTACTTTGAAAGCCTTCAGGTCTTTCCCACTGAGAGTCTGCAGCCAAAATACATACAGCAAATTTGGTAAATCTGACAAAGAAGTCATAACCACGGGCCAAACAAAATATCTCACCTCCAGAAACAGTGTTGTAATAGTATGTGTGCCCGTTATCTGTCCATCCTTCGACCCAAATTGGTGTTCTGTTTTGCGCCACAGATGACTTCCTTGCTTTGTCTGTTTTCTTTTGATATTTTTTGCAATGCGGTGGTGGTTCACATAGTACCAGAGGCGGGGGTTTAGGTTGTGGCAATACAGTTGTCTGGACACAGGGACCAGATCCTTTTTTTGTGCAAAAAAAAAAAAAAAAATTACAGTGAAGAAAATGAAGATGCTGTATGACCTTTCTTTTCAAGAGTGCCGCACACACTTACCTGCATCCATTTCCATCCTCTTCAGGTCTTCCTCATATGCCTTCAGTGCAGCTTCCTCCATTGCTGCAAACTGTTTTGACATACGGTCCTCCTGCTTGGCTTTTTGAACGCTCTTCTTTTTGATCTGGAGGGACAGATACAAAATGTCACAAATAACAGCTGAGGGTAGCCAATAAGAAGTCAAACTTCGCAGTCTGGTCCTTATCTCTTGTGTCAGTCATGAGGACGATGCCAAAACAGACATTTTTCTGAGCAGTCCGTATGAGAGACATGCAAAGTTTACAAATGTCACGTATGGATCCATTAACCACCAAAACGGAAGAAACATGCATATAATACCTCAGAAATTTTGGCTGCCACATTTTCTTTGTGATTTTTCCCTCTTTCGTGAAATTCGATGCTCTACAATGCAAAGTAAACATGAAAACTTATGAGCATCACATGGACACAGTCCTGGGGAATACACGAATATAATTGGGCTCACTTACGGGCTTATTGTCTGCAATCCAACACTTGCAATATTGACAGAATTTCCTGGGTTGTGATTTCCAGTAGTCAGCCCTTAAAAGAACAGGAAAAGGATTAGTATGTTTTGTAGCCTTGACAGCTATGTGGCTAACTATACGAATGTATGCTTCCTTGAAACTAACATGTGGCCTGAAGTGATTTTAATCATAAGTATTTGAGAGCCGTTACTTACATTTCTAGTGTTGGATTGTGATTGGAAGGCGTGTACCAGTTAAAATGAAGAAAAGGAGACCTGGACTGTGCACATTTCAGGAACCACACCGTCCATTTCGGATGACGTCACGGTCGAGTATGCTTATTTAACAATTTAAAACTTAAATATTATCAATGCATGTTGTGAGTCTTACGCTAATCATTATATACATAAGTAAAAAAAATAAAATAAAAATATCTATCCACACCAAATTGTTTCCAGTACGGATTTGTGTTTATACCAATGACGTCTGCGCTTACAATAAGTCCCATATGGTCTAGCGGTTAGGATTCCTGGTTTTCACCCAGGCGGCCCGGGTTCGACTCCCGGTATGGGAACACGTTTTCTTTCTCTTTGGTTGTGAGTTTATAGATTTTTGTCGGTGATATTCAAAAAGGCTGCTAACCCATTCCGTCTCTATGTATATAAACTGGTCACATAACTAGTTCGTCAAAAAAAACTGTGCCAAACAAATATGAGCGAGTCATCTCTTCTTAGATGACACGCTGTTGCAACCTCTAGGGGGACAAGCCGAAAGAAACTTACTTACTTTAATATGTTGCTACGGATCACTGGGGGTGGTAACCTTCTCGTTGTTTTTCCCCCTGTTTAGGTCTGATTAATATTACAGTATACCTATTTTATCAATGGTAGTCATTATTTTTTGTTTCATAATATACTGGTACACACAACAAATTGGGTCAATATTACAGAAATAAATAAATACAAAATATTCGAAAAATTCCAATAGGATGCGCAAAACAAACAAAAAAAATCATATACTGTACTAATGGGAGCATAAACGCAACCTTTTGATAGCTTTCTTGTTATAAGTGGCAGGTATTTACATTAAATACAGTTGTTTTTCCTCTACACACACGCACACACACACAAGGGGTGACCCATAAGTCTCCATACGTAGGAGACATAATACATTCCATAGTTATGGGATGGAGTATATCGTATACTTGTACAAAACTATTTTCCCACACAAATCGAATTGAGGCCTATGACGTAATTATCGAGCGCCATTGAGAGCGCACACGTATTAAGTAGGCGTCTGACAGCTTGTCCTTTCTCCCTTCTTCTCCTGTCGTTGTCACTGAGGCACCTGTTTCGTTTCCAAGTGGCCGCTGGGCTTCGCGGTCGCGGGGCTCTCCATGATCGGCACCATGGCTGGATCCTCACACCGCGTACTGCTCGGACCGCTAGTTGCTGCCATCGACCAGGGCACCAGCTCCACACGGTTCTTGGTAAGACAGCGCATGCACCAGTGGGTCAACCTAGCTCGTTCTTCATGATTTGACCGGCGTCTTTTGTCTAGTTCGTGTCCATAATTATTATACGAGCTTTTCGAAAATATGTCCTGGCATATAGTCACATTTACACTGCAAATTACAGACATTGTGGAGTATGCCTACTGTTTAATGACGACGAAGTGTTTGCACAAGAGCTGTATCGGTAAAATATTAATAGAACATGTAAAACGCGTGTGGGTTTTTTTTTTTTTTGGAAGGTGTTCAATTCCAAAACGGCGGAACTCCTCAGCCACCACCAGGTGGAAATCAAACAGAGCTTCCCAAAAGAAGGGTCAGTGTGTTTAAATCGTCTAATAATAATAATAATAATAATAATAATAAACCGACCCATCTGGCTGCTGTGCGAGAACATCTGAATTGTATTTGTGCCTCTCAGATGGGTGGAAGAGGACCCCAAAGAAATCTTGCAGTCTGTCTATGAGTGCATGGAGCGCACTTGTGAAAAACTCACACAACTCAACATTGACATCTCAAATATTAAAGGTATGGAGGATTAGGATTTAAATTGATGGACAAAATGTAAGGTTTTTTTTTGTTTGTTTGTTTGTTTTTCCCTCCCCAGCGATTGGAGTGACCAACCAAAGAGAAACCACCCTTGTTTGGGACAAAGAAACAGGAGAGCCCCTGTACAATGCGATAGGTGATATTTATTTAATTAGCATCTATAAAGTTCATGCTTAGTAAAACAAGAGAACTTAACTTGCTTCTTATTATTCCAGTTTGGCTTGACCTGCGGACTCAATCAACAGTTGAGAGTCTGATCAACAAAACACCAGGAAGGAATAAAAACCACTTGAAGGTGAAAACCTCGCCGTGAAAATACACTCTCACTTCCCTCTGAAACACCGATTGATTATTGAGGAGATTTGTGTTTCCTAATTTGATATAGAGGATTATGATGATATTCTTCTATTCTTGTGTGTCCGTGGGAAACTTTATTTAAAAGGTAAATAGGTAGTTGATGTCCCCTTCCTTTTTTAAATTTTTTTTTTTTCTTTTCATGCCCACTAGCATAAAACAGGCCTCCCTATCAGTACTTATTTTAGTGCAGTGAAACTTCGATGGTTGATGGACAATGTGGACGAAGTTCACCAAGCTGTACTTTCTCACCGCGCCATGTTTGGCACTGTGGACTCTTGGCTCATTTGGGTAAGACATTTGTTGCTAGTTGTCTGGGGGAAGGGGGAAACTTGTGCGTGACCCAGTGAATTTTTCTGTCAGTGTTTAACTGGGGGCAAGTTTGGAGGGGTCCACTGCACAGATGTGACCAACGCCAGTCGAACCATGTTGTTCAATATTCACACCATGGACTGGGACCCAGAGCTCTGCAAGTATAACACCTACTGGTTGTCCATGTACATGTTACTTTGTGCACATTAATTCCACTAACCTGACGGGTTCTCTTGATCCCAATCAGATATTTTGGTATTCCAATGGAGATTCTCCCCCGAGTGAGAAGTTCTTCAGAAATCTACGGCCTCATGGTGAGCCATTGTCACAAATTGCTTCTTTTTTTGTGTGTGCGCCAGGCTGCTTCTGTAAAAGATCAAAGCTGTTCTAAGTGCATGAACACTGATTGAGAAACTCTTTTCGACATTATTTTATGGACCATTGTCTCCCCTCTCTCATTGGTAGAAAATATGTTCTAGCCGGGTAAGTCATACTGTAACTCTCCACTTTCTTCATCACGCTAAAAGGAAACCGCCCTGCTTCGTTTCTGTGGTTGCTTATACTTTGTTCTACGAGCCCATTTCCAATTTCTACAGCAGACCCGTCCTTTGGCAGCGGTAGTTTGTTTGCCCACACATTTTTTTTTCCAGTTACCATCAAAAGATGTGCAATTTCAACAGAATGCAAACTTTATTCCGTCTATAAATTTCTCCAATTGGCGTGTTGTTATTTGGAAATGGGCTGGCTGACTTTTCTTCTCTTGTGATTTGGCTGTTAACGTCACCATTTCTGCCCCAATAAGTGCATTAAAAGCTCCTAAATCTCTTCACTCCTTGAACGCCGCCATAGCAGTGGCCTCACAAGGGAGTCAAGACATTTAGGCCATGTCCACAGTACAAACATAGTTGTCTTTATAAAGTACAGTATATGTATATTTTAGACTTTTGTTCACCCAAACAATATTTTTGTTAATTTTCGGGGGAAAGAGCTGCATATTTTACAAAAGTACTGCATTTGTTGTTGTTTTGTCTTTTTTTTTCCTTGCAATCCGTTTGTGGACACCCTTTTTTTGTGAGTGAACTTTTAGAAAATGTTCCTAGTTAATATTGAAGCATACATGAGGAGAAAGCAAGACCCATATGACCTTCACTCTCTGGGTCAACATCCCCATGAGGTGCCTTTGAGATTTTCCCAACGAAACTTGTATTCATTGTATTATTTATTCTATTGGATGTATGTATTGATAAAGCTCCCACATAAAAATAAATGGATTGCAAGCAGACAATTTTCACTCAAACAGCAAATATATGAGCTTACTGACAGGGGGGGCAATGATAGGGTGGATATTTCTGTCTAATTTTAGCATTTAATGGGCACACACAGTAGTTGTCATAGCAGCATGTGGGTATCCCAAAGTCACGTACAGCCAATAATTGTAAAAATAAAATGCACAAAATGAAGAAAAGACGTTTTAGGAGACTTACCACAATATTGCTGTGCGTGCAAATGTTTTACAAGTTATGGGTCCTCAGCATTTCAATATTCTGCTAAAAAATTGATGGTTACTGAGTGATTCTGATGCGGTCACTAAAAGAACCTTGTAGTGACATTGACCTATTCTTGCTGTATTGCTGTAATTATTTGACTTTATGTGGTGAAATATTTATTTATTTTACCAGGGCCGCGCTGGGTGGTTTCATGTGGAATCTTGAAGTTGAAAAACTGTTTTAGCATTTTAGCCGTAGCCTTTGTTAGTTTACATGGATGTTTACTTCAGTGTGAGTAACTGGAAATGAGTGGTATTCCACTAAATATGTGATTTGTTTGGCAGAAATCAGGAGCGCTCTCTGGTATTCCCATTTCAGGGGTAAGTAAATAAGTTCAATTTATTGGTTGATGCAAATTGATGTCGCATATCTGATGTTTGTGTATTTCGTCGTAATTCAGTGTCTTGGGGATCAGTCGGCAGCACTGGTTGGACAGATGTGCTTTCAAGATGGCCAAGCTAAAAACACGTAAGTGGGCACACCATGAGGCTCAGGAAAAAAAAAAAAAGGACCTTAAGTAAATATGCTGTCTCAAACACTATTTGTTTGTATTTCAGTTATGGAACAGGCTGCTTTTTGCTACGCAACACTGGACCCAAGGTGATGCACCTGACAAATCAATTTCTGAACATAGTGCTTCAAGAGGAATTTCGGTGGTTTGGATTAACAATGTATCCAATAGGTCATGTCATATGAACTGTATCTTGACAATGTGATGTTAATCCTCTCTCATTTAATAGTTTTTGGAGAAGATTTTTATCAGCAATTGCGAATTTTCAGGGGCGCTGCCATTTTGGCAAGTCACATGACCTACGTGCGCAAATGTGATGTATTAGATCCGGCAACAAAGGCTCGCTTATGTTGGGAAACTATTATGGCCAGCGCTGAGTTCTCTGATTTATCCTCATCTGATGAAGAAATAGCAGTATCGGTTGATCGGGAAGACGGAGGAATACGTCCATACATTATTTGAACCTGTGGCTGTAAATGTGGAATGTTTGGATGGTTCTTTGGACGGGAATGACAGGGAGTCTGACTACTCTGCTAACGCGCGGGAGATTAAGAGTGTAAACAAAGGCTCGGTTACATTTCTACACAATCGTGGGCAGGGCTGATTTCTCGGATTTATCCTCATCTGATGAAGAACGAGAGTCAGCCGACGCGGGACACACACCATTCAGCCATCCTATCGATTTTGGAGTACGTTTAGGCCAGCCAGCGAAGGACTGCACTGAGGACAGCACTCATGTCCATGAAGGATGGTAGAACCCATCAGTGAAAGGTAGGCCTTATATTGTGGAAAAGGTTGTTTTAGTTGGGAAGTTACTACTGCCTCCACAACAACGACACTGTAGCTCAGCTGGTAAACGTTGGCCTTACAGTTCTGAGGACCCGGGTTTGATTTTTGTGGAGTTTTGTGTGTGCGTGTCTGTGTGGAGAATTGTGGAGTTTGCATGTTCTCCCCGTGCCTGCATAGGTTTTCTCAGATTATTTCTGCCCGAATTACGGCAAAATTTCACAATACAATAAGGTATTTTACCGTGTCCGATCGTGATGGTACCGCATGTGAAGACACGACAAACCGGTGATGATTTCTTTGTTGCCGCACTTAATATGTCACATCTGTGCACGTTGGTCGTGTGACTCGCCAAAATGGGGGCGCCCATGAAAATTCGTAATTGCCAATAAAAATCTTCTCAAAAGAACATTAATTGAGAGAGGATTAACATGACATTTTCAAGATACAGTACAGATGACATGTCTTATTGGATACATTGCTAATCCAAACGACCGGAATTCCCATTTAATCTCCAAAACACCAGGTTAATTGCTGTTTTCTTTTGCAGCCAGTAATGTCTGACCATGGGCTTCTGACCACTGTGGCCTATAAATTGGGTCGAGACAAACCTGCCTGCTATGCATTAGAGGTACACCATTGAGAATAGAGTTTAAAATTTGCCAAATTAATCCAACAATGATTTCTCCCCCCCCTCCCCCCAGGGTTCTGTGGCCATAGCAGGAGCTGTGGTCCGTTGGCTGCAAGACAATCTTGGCATTATTGGATCGTCCGACGAGCTTGGTACGTCCTTGCCGATATATTCGATCTCGTGATAATTTAACCTGCGACCTGCATGTTTTTTCTGTGCAGAGGTGTTGGCCGCATCTGTTGGGACGTCTTACGGGTGTTACTTTGTTCCTGCCTTTTCGGGGCTTTATGCACCATACTGGGAGCCCAGCGCGAGAGGGTAGGACCAAGTTTGGAACACATCTTAGCAGGACATCTCAGTTTGACTAAGGCTTGCTTTGTGTCACAGGGTCATTTGCGGGTTAACGCAGTTCACCAATAAGAGTCACCTTGCATTTGCTGCACTAGAAGCAGTCTGCTTTCAAACACGGGAGGTGTGTGCTTGCACACACACGACCACCTTCCTGTGGTCTGCCGTTAAGCTTGAATGTGAGCCTTTCTGTTTGTTTTCAGATACTGGATGCCATGAATCAAGACAGTGGCATCCCACTCACTCAGCTGCAAGTGGATGGAGGAATGACATCCAACAGGCTGCTGATGCAGCTGCAGGCGGACATTCTCTGCATCCCTGTCGGTAGGCCTTCCTTTTCCTCATAGCATTTAAAGCCCAAATGTCATCCCCATAAACAATCTAAAATAAATATTGTAATGAAAAATACATATAACATTATTCACTTCAATGTCTACACGAAAAAATAAATGTGAGCGGAGAGCGCGTCATCCATGCACAAAGTTGCAGAAGTGTCATTCTACGATATCGAAGAGGTTGCCATATTGGCTACATCCTCCGTCCATGACGTCACCCAGACAGTCGCCAATAAAAATGCGGTGCACCCTGACTATGGGAGACAAACGCGCCCCTTCTGACACAGAAGCTCTTTTCGAAAAGGAGAACACCACACAACCGGGTGAAGATTGTTTTGAGCCCTCGGGGCAATATTACACTATTGTTTCGAGCCATATTCAGATGATATGCGATCACGGCCAAACCACATCCCTGTCCGATCCACTTCCGCGGCAGAGATGAGCCATCGTGGCTCATCACAGCCGGCCGGTGTGCCTTATGACGGAGCCGAGCCGTCCTGCTTTAGGGGGGTGTTCACAGACACTGCAGTACGCGATAAACAACACGGTCGAGCCGGGGCGCTTTACTGTGCGCACGCGGCTAAGTGAGGCATTCTCGGCTGGGTTCTTCAGAGCCGCCCCCGTCCGCAAAGCCCGACGCGCAGCCTTCGCAGAAGCCGTGACCCCCGTACGCGGTGCCTCAGCCATTTGCATTTTGGCTAACATTAAGGAACAACGAGGTACCTTCCCGGAGGTAAATCTAATGGAAACAAACAAGTCCACTTGGGGGCGCCGATGTCCTTTACGTCACTTCCTGCTTCTTCTCGAAAACAAATCCCTTGAGAGGATTTTCATGGCGGGAGTTACGAAAAGCTGTATACGTCAAAATCATGTTTTGTGGTGAAAAAACGCATGGGCCCATATTGGCTGACGTTTTTTCATTAATAACATACTAAAAATCATCCATTTCATAACAGGAGCCCGTTAAGTTGGGACTATCTGACGACCATGTATGTCGCAATTTTTTTTTTTTTTCCTTGGAGCAATAAAGAACCAAAAAAAAAAAAAAAAAACACACCGCAAATTAATTTTATTAGAAAAAACGTTTTTTCTGTCGGTCCATGTTGAACATGTACACTCTTGCCAAAAGTATTGGCTCAGCCATCCAAATAATTGGGATCAGGTGTTCCAATCACTTCCATTGCATAGGTGTATAAAATCAAGCATTTAGGCATGCAGACTGTTTTTACAAACAGTTCCAACAGAGGAGGTCGCTTTCAGAGTTCATTGAATTCCAGCGTGGAGCTATGATTGGATGCCACCCGCGCAACAATTCCAGTTGTGAAATGTCCTTGTTCCAAAATATTCCAAAGTCGACTGTCTGGTTTGGGAACAACAGCAACTCAGCTGCAAAGTGGTAGGCCGTGTAAATGGACGCATCGGGGTCAGTGGATGCTGAGGAGCGTGGTGCAAGAGTTCACAGACTTTCTGCTGAGTCAGTCGCTGCAGACTTCGTTTGGCCTTTTGAGCAGCTCAAGAACAGCACAAAGAGACCTTGATGGAATTGATTCCCAAGGTCTAACTGTGTGGCAACAGTTTGGAAAGGGCCCTGTCCTCTTCCAACATGACTCTGCACTAGTGCAGAAAGCAAGGTCCATAAACACCAATGACAGAGTCTGGTGTGGATGAACTTAATTGACCTGCACAATCCTGACCACAACCCGTCAAAACACACCTTTTGGGGTGACTTAGAGCACAGACTGAAAGCCACGGCATCTCGTCCAATGTCAGTATGTGACCTCTGTTTTAAAAGTATGTGTAGAAGAACATTACAGTGGACTTTGTACAGGTTATTTGTGTGTCTTTATGTTGCATGTTGCCTGAAATAAGGCGGGAGACATTCATGTATTCTTGTTTTCCTCAGTGAAGCCGTCCATGCCAGAGACCACCGCTCTGGGGGCAGCAATGGCGGCCGGTGCAGCAGAAGGGGTGAGCGTGTGGAGTCTGAACCCGGACGACTTAAGTGAAGTGACGTCAGAGAAGTTTGATCCACAGATTAACCCTGAAGGTATATTAGAATTCACCCACTGCCCATTTTGCATTGTCATTTTTTTTTTTTTTCCCTGCATGTGTCCCGCAGAGAGCGAGTTCCGATATGCACGGTGGAAGAAAGCCGTTCAAAAGTCTATGAACTGGGAGACAACGGAGCTGCCAGCTAATGGAAATGGTAGGGTGGTTCAATATGATAAATGATTCTGTGACTTGAATGATTGTTGTGATTAGGTGAAAACAGCATTTTCAGCAGTGTCCCACTAGGCTTCTACATCATGGGCAGCATGCTAATGCTGATTGGAGCCAACTACATTGCAGGTTGGTGTCCAAATAGCTGATCATAACAACAAAAAAAAACTTAGATTCATAAAATATTTTCCTGTTTCGTCCTAAGGTCACGACTAGTCTGCTGGCGGTCAGAAAGGACAAAGACTCGCTGCTGAATATTTCTTTTTTTGTCACTCCAGAAAAAGAACGACTGCTTGAACTGACATTAAATGGGACCTTTTTTAATTTCTCTTGTTGAACTACAGCAGGAGTATACATGCGGTACCAGTTTTTCTTCCTCTGCTTTATCAGCTTGCTTATTGTCAGATTGTTGTGAGCCAGTTTTTGTACATATGCACAGTGCTCGTTCCTCACTGTTAGCACCCTCCAAATCCCGGTTTAAGAAGGTACTGTTTAGTGCTCTTTAGTTTTTTTTTTTTGTTTTTTTTTGTGCTTAAGTTTATTTTTTTTTTTTCCATGGAAAAATAAACAATCTAGGAATATATATTTGTGGATTACCCACACAAACATTTGCTTTCCTGTTTCAATACAGCCACGAGCAGAAATTATTTTTAGACTATAAAACCTGTTTCTCCAAAGTGTTGACTAGAAAGCGCTTGCAATATGATAGTTGGTCAATATTTATTTTTGTCCCATAACGTGTGTGTGTATATAACACATACGCACACCTGAAACCAAATGGTAAATACTGTAGGGTTGGGAACTGAAGATTTGTTGAAGTCACAGGAGGGGAGGTACCCAAAAACTTTTTCTCATTTTTCCATTCTACAATGTTAAACCATGAATAAACCTGTCTGTGATGTATCAAATGTCCTTCGAATTTTATTTTTAATTAAAACCGCTGAACGGATTGTTGGCACTACCCTACCGACGCTTGAAGATTTGAATGGCACCCGAACTAGGACCTGGGCGGGCAGGATCCTTTCGGACGCTCCACATCCTGGCCACCAGCTCTTCCAGCTCCCTCCATCGGGTAAGCGCTCCTGATCAATGCAAGTCAAAACTCGCAGGCATTCAAACTGTTTTTTTCCCTCTGGCAATTAAGTCATGAAATTCTTGATCAGGGAACCTACTATTTTGTGCCTTGTGCCGTTGTTGGGACACACCCTCACATCCTGCTGGTCTAATCAGTATTAATATATTTTGTAGACTATTGCACGATTGGTCACTTGAAATTCCTCCCTTTGCACAATTGTCATTGCACTGGTCTGTAATGGGAACCGCAAACGAGTAAAGGTACTCCGTACAAACTTAACATAATGTGGGATGTTGTGCACTCTTAACTGCTCTAAATGAAGAAGACTGCATCTTGCACAATGGTAACTCTTATAAGGAATAGTTCCTATTAATAGAATGTCTATAGTTCTTTCTTTGTTTGTTTGTTCTTCTCAGTACTAAACGTGAATGTTGTATCAGGGCGGCACCGACTGCTGGAGACAATTTTCTTGTGCGCTGTTACACACTTGGCCGTTAAAGCTGATTCTGATTCTGAAGTACAAACCCAGTTCCAATGAATTTGGGACATTGTGTTGAACAAATAAAAACAGAATACAATGATTTGTAAATCATGTTAACTGAGATATAGTTCACAATCTTACAAAGCATTTCCTCTGTGATCATCTCTATACAGTACATTTGACTAATACGTATAACATCTGAGTGTGCTCCCAGGGATCCACTTGGGGAGACATTTAGACAACCCCCCCCCCCCCACCGGAGGTGAGAGAGTCTTCATTTGCACAGTGCACTCACCCTCACCCACCCTTTCATTCACTTAAAGGTATTTGTCAAAAACTTTCTCTTGCTTTTTAAAGTACTTCCACTTTTCAAGCCAGCCAATCACAGCGCACATATAAACATCCATTTTCACCCAATTCACACTTATGGGCAATTTAGAGTCTTCAATTAACCCACCATCCACATTTCTGGGATGTAGCAGGCAGGGATGGGGGGAAAACATGCAAACTCCACACAGTTGGGGCCGGATTTAAACCCGGGTCAGAACATTGAGGCAGATGTGCTAACCATGTGATGTGTATGTGGTGCATATATATATATATTTAAAAACTCTTCACATGCATTTAATTTACATTAATTTCTAATTAAATATTTAAAAATTAAATTGTTTGGAAAATGTTACTTGTGCATTTTTAATACACTTTTCCTCCTCCCTAATCTCTTCCCCCCTCACCCCCCCTTTTTTTTTCTTTCTAAAAATAGGCAGGGACCTTGTACTTGGATCTCTCCTAAAGAACCTAAGTCAACAAGGAAGTTGTATGGCATGGCACACCTTTTATTCCTTCTTCATTCCTTTCGTCATTGTCACCAAGCGTTGAAAAAAGGTAAGCATGGCAGCCAAAGCTCTTCCGTCGTGAACCTCACTGTTTTTTTTAAATTTGTTCTGATTATGTACTTTTTGTTGGTGAGGAGTGGTCCAAGTTAATTACTGCCGGAGAACAGCTAATGAGTCACCAAGTCAGTCAGGTATTTCAGCACAATCTACTCATGCAGTCCCCACGACATGACATGACGAGGTTTCTTCATTTTGTATTGTTGTCACCACGATGTACTTACAACCTGCATGGAAAATGCTCATTTGTGCCCACTAATTTAGCTAATGAAATAGGTTTGATATGCAAAATAACTAATATGTGGCCACGAGTTGAGCCATTTGTGCAAACAAAATGGTGTATTTATTTGAGGGTTTACAGGGGACCCTGACTCATCTTTGTTGCAGGCCTTTCATAAAGTGGCTCACGCTCAAAGTAACCTTTTTTGTGTCACGTTTGTATATTTACAGCAATTTTCTCTCAACTTTAAGCTGTTACATAGTTAAATCCAAGTACTGAACTATCAATGTAAATTTTAAATAGAAATTAAATAAATGTCACATTGGAATGTAAGTTAAAGGTTAACTCTTGAGTCAATGTTAAATCTAAGTGATCTAAATGATAATTTATTCAAAGCTATATCTAAATGTGAGAAATGTGCTAAAAAATATCCTGTAAATTTGACGTAGACGAGTACGCGTTATTAAAGGGGAATTCCGGTGGTTTGTATTAACAATGTATCCAATAGGTCATGTAATATGTACTCTATCTTGACAATGTGATGTTAAATCCTCTCTCATTTAATAGTGTTTTGAGAAGATTTTCATCGACAATTCCGAATTTTCAGGGGCGCTGCCATTTTCGCGAGTCACATGACCTACGTGGGCGGCTGTGACATGTTACGTGCCATTCCAAACACTCGATTACATGGGACACCATTATGACCAGCTCTGATTTCTCAGATTTAGAGAAAAAGAAAGTGTACTCCCCAACCTGCCTTTGTCACAGTGCTAGATTTTTAGCTCTGCTCCTAAAATCCAGCCAGTTGAGATTGTGGAAAACTTTTAAAGATATACCTAGATGTGAATGTGAGTGCAAACGGTTCTGTGTTTCTACATGCCCTGCGATAGGCCGGCGACCAGTTCAGGGACCACTTTTTCAAAACAGCACTTGCCTCCCTTGTCTTGACTGCTGCAATGAGCTTCCTCCAGTGGAAAAAAAAACAAACACATTTACAGTGAGGATAAGCAGTACAGGAAATGGATGGATGGATGCATGCATTGGTCTTTGCACATTTTAGCACTTCAAACACATTTACTATATTTAAAAAAAGAAAATGATTTACCTTGCTGTTCAAGTCTAAATGTTTAACCTGTGTATCCATCCATCCATCCATCCATTTTATTAGCTGATTATCCTCATGAGGGTCACGGGACTGCTGAAGCCCATTCCAGCTGTCAACGGGCAGGAGGCGGGGTACACCCTGAACTCGTTGCCACCCTATCGGAGTTCACAAGGAGACAGACAACAGTCACAATCACACCGAGGGGCAATTTAGAGTGTTCGATTAATGTTGCATGTTTTTGGGATGTGGGGAAAACACCGGAGTGCCCGGAGAAAACCCACACAGGCACGGGGAGAACCTGCAAACTCCACACAGGCGGATCCAGGATTGAACCCTTGATCTTAGAAGTGTGAGGCCAACGCTCTAATCAGTCGTGCCACCGATTTTACATACATTTAAATCTGAAAGTCAAAACTAAAACTTTCAGGTGAAATGAAATATTTAACCAATATACACATTAAAATTCGAGAAACTTTAAGTACCAAAGTAAAAGCTTCTGGATGTCTGTATGTCGACAAATAAATCTAATTTTGGGGGTATACAATACAGTAGAATAAATATGGTGACAATAACTACCTAAAACAAACCTTTTTGGAGAAACTTTATTTGATTTAAGTGTCACATTTATGAAGGTTGCAGGCCTCTCCAAACATTTTTTATTACTGTGTCGAAAATTGCCCCGTCAAGTCACGTCTGGATGCTCTACTGTATATGTTTCCCCTCCAGAAGAGGAAACTTTCCCTGGAGGAAAACCCAGAGAATGCAACTGATCAGCTTTCCTATGCTTACCTCCCCGGTTATCAACCCCACACGACTCCAGAGTGCACGCTGACGTTATTTCAGTGGCAGATCGAGCAGGAAGCCCGCAGGTATGATGGCGTCGCTCCCGAGTTGCTGAGCTCACAGGATGTGGACGGCGACACGTATGTATTATGGACACCTTAAATATTCCACTCTTCTCCACGCGTAAGCTCTACGCCTCACAGTGCAAAAAGTATACGCTGTGAGACGTGGATGTAAATTTAGATACAAACCTCTTTTCTCTTCGGCTTTTAGGCACACAAGCCTCATCAGTGCCTTGTGTGAGAGCGATTTCGCCAAAGCTTGGGGAAATGAAAAAAAAAATCTAAATAATAATAATCATCTACATCTAAATAAAAGGAAAAATGAACCACCTTAATGCCAAAACCCAGGAAAACCTTTTTGGTTTAACATTTTGTCGAGAACACAAGTACATAATTAAGTGACATCACACTCACAAACCCAAAACTTTCACTCAGATTTCGTTTAAAATTTATATTGACTATTTCAAAGATATTTTCAATTTAGGACTAAGACGATAACATCATAACCAAAATAATATTGTATAGGTTGCATGCAATGACGCGTAAGATCCAGCAGGTGTCAGACGCAGTTCCGACACAGTATCAATACAGTTTGGCCAAAATGTGGCAATGCGTGACGAAGCCTCGTGCACCCATCACATCATTCACCCACTTAACTGTGCATCTGTTGTTATTGTAGCCAGGCATTTGCATTGTTCAGGCGACTTCTAGGTCGAGAAAGGCACCCACTTCTTTCGGGCATTTCCACAGGTCCATTACGGTCAGCGTAGTTGTGATGTTTGTCATCTAACTTGCTGGAATAATTGCACAAATAAATCAACTAACAATTTTGCATGTGTTACTTTGGTTGTGGATGAATTCATCACCTTATTTTTTATTTTTCAGTGCTGCGCAAAAACATGCACTGTTGCAAATGTATATTGGCTGTCTATACCATGCATTTTCATAGATGAGCCATCTACAATTAGCCCTTCTTTCTAAAAGCTGATCGGTCAGGCTACTTCTACTTTTGGCTCATATTTCTGCTAACTTTTGACAATCATGTTTTGCACCATCCTCATGACTTTCTCATGACGTGGTAAAAATTGTTGCTGGGTTCGATGTCGCCTTTTTTTCCCAGTATGCAGTGCAGTGACTGCATGTGGTACTCTTAGAATCAGAGGATTGAATAAAAACTATGCTTGAACTTGTTTCTACACTAATAGATGTCACAATAACTGCTCTTGCACACTGTTGTAATGCACATGTTACGCTGAGTCTCTATGTTGTACTGAAACTGAGGTCATAAAATGACCTTTACAATCTAGTATCTACATAAAGGATTTGCTATAATCTGACACTAGTTCCTTCTTTATCTCACAGAAAGCTTTTTCCATTTTAATAATGATGCCATTTTGAGGTCTTCCTCATATTAATTTGGTCAAAGGCACAGTTATTGCTGCATAGTTTGTTTGTGGTTTTAGTACATTAACTACAACTATTTTTTTTCTATCATCTAAAATTGTTCTTGCTGCGCTAAGGTTGTGTCCTAAGCTCTTATCTTGTTCTGGCTAACCTTGTGTCCCTCCTGTGCTAAATCTTTTTACAATGCTATTGTATCACTTTGCAAGTTTCCTTGTGGGGTGATGCAAGCAAAACACCATCTACATGAAGTAGAATTTGATCGCCACTTGATAGTTCAAATGTGGAGATACTGGCGGTCGTTATTTATGAATAAATTGTTGGCCTTTCACAGTACTCTTGAGGTAACCTGGTAAATGTGTATTTTTAACTTAAAATGCAACTGCACCTCAATCCACTACTGTAAAAACGTTTGCATCTGGTCTTAATTAATTCAGCAATGTGTGTGTTTTTCTGGGACACAAGGTGCTCGCTGTGTTAACAGCAGCAATTACTGCTTGGAGGTCTTGAACCGTTCTCCAACCTCCTGATGGGGGTGCCTTTTTTTTTTCTCGAAAAATAAGTGTGTTGGAGGGAGAGTCTGGACATTCAATTATTACCCCTGCAGTAACTAATGACTCAATAACTGACCTTATGCCGACTAATGCATCTGGTAGTGATGGATATTGTTTCATCTGTTTTTGGTATAAATTGTACAGGTTGCGCTCCCCAAATGAGTCCCACATCTGATAGTCCTATTGACCATATGCATTCTGGTACTTCTTTTTAAAATGCTTCCTCTTCCTCTGTTAAGAGGTATGAGTTGATACTGTGTCACTTTTGATGAAGGTGACGTCCTGAACTAACCTGTAGTTTTCAATTTTTCCTCATCTAGTTTCCAATTAGTTGCCGTTTGGTCTCTTGACGAAACCTCACAACCACTCCGAGTGTGTGTCATATGGTTTAAACAGTGACACATGTGGCAACATTAAGCGTCTGTCTTCCAAGGCCTGTGGAAGTCTGAACCTTGTAGCTGCCGTCCCCAGATTATCTGTGTGCAGATAATCAACTGTTATTTATTTATTTTTTTCTCTTCTTTTTTCCGGAGTGTATTTGTTGAGTTTGTTTCCGTAATGAAAATCTGGGCCTGGAGTTTTTTTTTTTTTTTTTTCCTTTTTTGTACCACATTGTTACATTACGAAAGTCTTCATTTATCTTATCCTGTTGTTCTGTAAGGAAATGTTCTGCTTGCTGTAGCAGTGTCTTTCCCATAAAAGTTATAGCTTGTCTGTTTCTTCTTATCTTTCAGAAAGTTTTGCACATGGAGGGCATGGTAAACATATTTCTCCTATGTGTCAGTAGTCAGGCCAATGTAATGTTTGTTAACCCAGCTGTAATTTGTGTCTTTTAAACCTGGACGGAGAGCATGTCAACAGCTGTTGAAATGGCCTATTCGCCATCAGGCCACTGTAAATCTGGAATACAGTTGTCATTCTTACTCTGTATTCCTCAAAAGGCTCAGCATCTTTTGTTTTTCTCCTCCTATTTTAGTGTAATTTGCTCTGTCTAAAATGATGGGTTGCTCTCTGAATTTTCAAATTTTCCTTATCTTTTACTATCGATTCATGTCGGCTTTGTGTGAAGTGTTATTTTCCACAGCCATTTTTAACATCCATAGTCCAAGTCCTATACACTAAATAGTCAGGTTGGCGCCATTTTGTGTGTCGGGGTTGATTATTTGGATCCTTGGTTAGAGGTCACCCAAGTTGGCCATTTGTGCAGCAGTCTGCACGGGAGATAGTAGTCCTCCCAGTCTTTACGACCATTTCAAGTCAGTTCCGTCTGATCAAGTCATTCTGTGTGGTGGTGTAAATCAGGGTAGAGGGGTGTGGTTGGTTTTCTCTATTCATTATCGTGTTCTTTCCTTTTTCTGCCTCCTTCCTCTCTTGTAACCAGCATGAGGTATCGTCATACCCATCTTAGGTCATTTTAGTAATTGAGCATGTGGTTTCGTCCAGAACGGAGTTGCGACTGTTTGGATCTTGCGGCCCGTGGAAGATCGGTTTCGGTTTTGTCCACGTTGGGGGTTGGGTAGCTTCCAAGGATGACGACCGGTTTGTAGCCGGCTACCGCGTCTTCAACCGCCGTTCGATGGAGCCTCCTTAGCCCGTCTCGGTAGGCTTGTTCGTCGAACACCGTGTCAGTGGGGATGTCTTCGTCGATGTCATCACGGTATGGCCGTGTACTCGGCGTGAGGACCTGAAGGTGAGCATGGTGTCCAGTGCAGGGCCCAAGATTTTTGGGCGGTTGAATGTTGGGATCGGCAGGTTATTGATTTTGATTGTTAGGTTCGTCTGAAATTCTCCCATGAAAGTAGTGAACGGAGTGGCTGTATTTTTTCGTTTCGCCCAACTGTACATCCCTGGCAGTCTTGTTTACATGCCTTTGTCCGCGTACTGCACTTGATGTAAAAAAAATTTCCTGTGCACATCTGGTAACCTTTCAAGGCCAATTGGTGGCGAGTGTCACTTCCGTCTTACAGGGGCCATTTTTGATTCTCCCGCAGATGTCTCCATATAGCTGTGGCTCAAGGGCGAAGGGCTCTGGCGTACCTGCTGGGCTCCAAGATGGCCGACTGCGGCGCTTTGGAGGTGAAGGACCGTCACGGACAGGTACTGGAGCTCCCTTTTGTTTTGCGGAGTGTTTCTTTACAATTTAACAATTGGGTTGTCGTCCCTCAGTTCCATGAACAGTCGGACATTTCAGCCGCGCTTTTCTCCAATAGGACCCTTTTGCCTATGCGTCGTCTTTTTGAGATGTTTGGTGATGAAGAAGATTACTTACGTGCCATTTACACACAAGCCGCATCACACCTGATCCCACATGTCCTGTGACCTTGTACGCAGACGCCGCTTCAGATCGCTGCGGTGGCCAATCAACACCTAATTGTCGATGACCTCCTGGCGCATGGAGCAAACATCAACACCAGAGACTCATGGGGCCGCTCACCTCTACACGTGTGCGCTGCCAAAGGATTCTACCTTTGTCTTCAGGTTGGGACTTCATTCATTCATACATCCATTTTTCTCAACTGCACTGCCTCACCAGGGTCGCGGGCACGCTGGAGCCTATTCCAGCTGATTCTGGGCGAGAGGCAGGACGGGTACAGCCTGAAGAAAGAATTACACATTGTATATTTAAAAGAACCCCAAAAAAACTTTCCCAAGAATGTTCCCACGAGCTTAATGCTAACACAGTGTGTTAGACTGAGTTAGCATTAAGCTAATGGGCACATCTATATGACTATCATACTGCCCCCTAGTGGTGAAGGTAAGTGCACCAGAAGGAGCAGCACAGTGAATTGAAGCATTAAATAATGCTGCACAAACCTTCAATTTGTTCCGTTGTCTTTAGTAGGTCATTACCATGTTTTTATAAAAACAACATAAATAAAATAAGTCATGAATAAAATGACAGACAATTGTTATTTGCCTCACAGGGCACAGTGGATCAGCTGTTAAAGCATCGGTCTCACAGTTCTGAGGTCCCTGGTTCAATACCGAACCCGCCTGTGTGGAGTTTGCGTGTTCTCCCCATGCCTGTGTGGGTTTCCTCCGGGCACTCCAGTTTCCTCCCACATCCCAAAAACATGCAACATGAATTGGACACTCTAAATTGCCCCTAGGTGTGATTGCGAGTGCTCCCTGCGACCCTTGTGAAGATAAGCGGCAAAGAAGATGGATGGATGGATGGATGGATGATGGATGGATGGATGGATGGATGTTATTTGCCTAGACGGGGGATTGAAACAAAGTGCCTCCATAGATGTCCTTTTATCTTGTGTGTCTCCACAGAGCATCTGGACGACTTTCTCAGGACGTCTACAGATGATTGATACAGAAGTATTCAATTATGAGGGTGAGTTATCTTTTTTTTTTTTTTTTTCTAAACTCCTTGACCCAAAAAGATGAACGTAAACCTCAAATAAGATTCTCCCACCCCCCCCATTTGGAGGACTAACCGCGCTTCATCTTGCGGTTCTGTCTCACAATGCTCTTGAAAATGAGTGGAGGAGAAGGCCTGATACTTGTACCAGGGACCAGGACCAGGACCAGTACCAGCAAAGGAAACAAATGTATGCTCTGTGTGTCGAGGCCCTGCTCAACATGGGCGCCTCCTGTGGGACTGCGGTAACTCATCTGTTCTGCACCGATACACTTATATATATATAAATATTTTATTCACTGTATATCTTTTCACTGGACAACACCCAAAAATGCTGCTCTTTGTTACAACGTAGTCCATCTGCGCCTCAGTTTCTAAACGTTCAGGTCCCGCACCTGAGACCTCAAAACACTAATGAGTCACGTGACACGAAAGTGCTAAACTGGCCAATTGAGCCCCATTTGGACAGTTTCACTTGGAGGTATGCTCACTTTTGTTGCCAGTGACTTGGGCTTTATAGGCTGTCTTATTTTGAGGTGACATTAATACAAGCAAAGTGTCATTTATTCAGTGTTGTCCCATGAAAAGCTAAAATACTGTACAGTATTCACAAAAAATGTGAGGAGTGTTCTCACTACTTATTGAGATACTGTACGTAAAGAACACAATCCAATTTATATGACGGGTGTCATTTTCCTTCCCGCAGGACTTAAAAAGCGGACGGACGTGTTTGCACATGGCCGCTGAAGAGGCCAATCATCAGTTGTTGACGATCTTCCTCAAGCAGCCGTCTGGGTTGAGCAGTCTGAACAACAAGGTTGCATTAGTAGATCGCGAGCTGTCACTTTGGGTCAGACTACTAACTGATGAAAATGTATTTTTGTTCATGTACGTTTTTTTTACGTTTTATTTCGGTGATTTGTCCTATTGAAACATATGCTACTGAATTCATTTACACTCACATTTGTGATTAAAATGCTATCTCACTCACTAAGGAGACATAGACATATCTCTTACACATTACTGAAATTATTTCACACACTAACAGACGCCACCGACGCGATCACACGCTACTGAAATTCTCTTAAACGTTTCAGTAGCGTATATGAGAGCATTTCAATGGTGTGCGTGAGAGGTCATCCAAAATGAACGTAATGTAAACCTGTGTGCCCCTGACGGCCGCTCTCATGTAAACATTTCAGACTTTCAGCGGCAACACGGCCCTGCATGTCGTCAGCTCCTTACAAAACCATCCCGCTCAGCTGGAGGTACTGAAGATGCTGATGAGGTGGGGAGCCGACCCCACGGCGAGAAACCTGGAGAATGAGCGTCCCTGGCATCTGGTGCCTGAAGGACCCCCCGGTGAGAGGGTAAGGTGGGACCTTTCAGACATGGTGTTAGCCAACATTTCAGAAGTTGAAATGGAAGAAAAAAAATCAGCAGCGTGTTTTCCCAATTTTTTTTTACGTTTAGAATCAAACACTAACCCTGTCATTACCAAACGTAGTGCTGAGGCAATTAGAAATCTCAATAATAAAATAGTGTTCTCGTAACCCGAGTAAGTGTAATGTATATGTCCTCATGTCTTCCCTCACAACACCATCAACCTTTTCTTTGGTCTTCCTCTCGCTCGTTTGCCTGGCAGCTCCATCCTCAGCACCCTTCTACCAATATACTCACTCTCTCGCCTCTGAACATGTCCAAACCATCGAAGTCTGCTCTCTCGAATCTTGTCTCCACAACATCCAACTTTGGCTGTCTCTCTAATGAGCTCATTTCTAATCCTATCCAACCTGGTCACTCCGAGCGAGAACCTCAACATCTTCGTTTCTGCCACCTCCAGTTCAGCTTCCTGTTGTTTCTTCAGTGCCACCGTCTCTAATCCGTACACCATGGCCGGCCTCATCACTGTTTTGTAAACTTTGCCCTACATCCTAGCAGAGACTCTGCTTAATTTTGTTCTTTGTTTTTATGTCTAAATTCAGGTGCGTCAGCTACTGAGAGGAAAGCGCAGCGATGCCTGAAAGTGCTCAAGAACAGAACACTGTCAGTTAGACAGTCTAACGTAAATATTTGCCTTCATGATGCAGATGTTGGTCGTTTCAGTGAAACAAATCATTGCGATGTAATACTCAATGAGCAAATGTAGGAGATCTTGTTCATCGTGGTTTTTTTTATGATAGGTTTTAGAGTTCTTGCGTTAAGGTACGGGGCAGATGACTGCTCAGCACACTGTCTCACAGTTCTGTGAACTGGGGTTCAAATCCCAACCCGCCTGGCTGCAGTTTGCATGTTCTTTCTCTGCCTCTGTGGGTTTTGGCTGGGTACTCCGGTTTCCTCCCACATCCCCAAAACGTGCACAATAGACTAAATTCTCTTTAGATATGAGTGGGAATGTTTTCTTTTTGTTTTGTGCCCTGGGACCAGTTCAGGGTGTTCCCCATCTCTCACCTCAAGATGGATGGGATGGACTCCAGCATGCCTGTGACCCTTGTGAGGATAAGGGATTGAGAAAATTGATTTTGTTCCCCTGGTAAAGAGAAGTTCTCTTACCTTGCTGATGGTAACATATAGGCATTACCGGAGAAGGGAAAAAAAAATTCTCAACACAAGAACTCTAAAATTTAGCAAATATGTAATACTCAAATTTGTGTGTTGTATCTACTTGTGTGGGTTTCTGTGATGTATTGCAACTACAATTAACTTGGGATTGTGGCACATAACGAGATGGGTTCAAGTCCAAACTATTCACTTAAGCACGTTTGTGTATTTCATTTTTCTTTCCATAAATGCAAAATGTTTTAATTTTTTTTTAACTATTGAAATGAATGATTGATCTTCAACACTCAATAGTACTGATTCTAAATAGCAACTATAAGATTTATATAGAGTGGATTTTCCCCAGTCTCTTTATCATTTTAAAGTTAATAAAAAAAAAACATCTGATTAAATATCTAAACTTGCCTTTTGTTGAGAACGCTGATCACTCCATGCATTTCATTTATGACTTTAAATATCCACACCACCTTCATCCATTAGAATACCATCTATTCTTGTGAGGAAAAATGCATTTGAACATCTTCAAATGAAGAGGATGCATCAACCAGGTAAATATTTTTATATTTGATTCTGATACCTTAAACTGAACAAGTCTATGGGGCACATATCATTAAGTCCGAAAAGACCAGAACAAGAACATTAACAACTGCTGAAATAAACATCTGAAGTTACGGAAAGGACTCAAGACAGTGTGTTGGTTCAACATATGGCACATTACATTTTTCTTTCATGTTTCAGAGGTATACTTTATAACGGCACACAATAAAATCTAAACTTCACAGTGACTTTTTTTTTTTTTTTTTTCCATTAAGGCATGGAATGACATATGAGGCAATGACTTCTTCTGCATCGTGACACACAACACCAAGACAAATACACACTGCGTAGCGATCCAATATTAAATTATTTTAAAATAAAATGATCTATGCATTTAATTCATTATGACTGGACAATATGATGTAACAGCTTCTTTAATTTAGTGCACCCTCATAAATATGTATTGAAATGTAATATATTTAATATAATTCATACATGTAGTTGTATGAGCTCCGCTAAAATATATATATATATATATATATATTCCGTTTTTATATTGTGTATATTTTTTACATGGAGAGTTGCCGTTGGCGTAGGACAATTACGATTGTTGACACGGCCTTTGTTTTCTCGTCCTCTGACCCTTGGGTGGGGCTCAGTTGGTTTTTCTTCAATGTCTGAGAAGTGTGGCTCCTGACCAGCATTGAGATATCTGTTGGCCTTGTAGAAATAAAATTGACTTCACACATGTGACTCATCCAAGTCCAGATCAACAGCAGAGAGGGGGAGGGGAAGTCTGCGAGGTGAGTGCCGAATTGCGGGTGTGGACAGCAGCGGGGTGAGGAGGGGGTTTTCCGTGCCCTCATCCTCACCGAGTTGTACCAGGGTGTTGCTTTGCGGCAGGAGTGCGGCGGTGTCTGCGTCCCCGGGGCTCTCTCGGCTCCCGGAGGCCACGGGCGGATGGACAAGTGGGGTCGGGGGGAAGGGAAGCGGGGGCGGCAGCGGCGGGCCAGGGGCCGGCGTTGTGCCCAACACCGGGAGGGGCGGCGGAAGAGGCGAGGAAGTGCGGGACAAAGGGGAGCTGGTTCTAGACAGGGTAAGTGGTGAGCAGGGATGGGGAGGTGGTGTTGGGGTGGAGGTGCGGGAGATGGAAGGGGGTGGCGTCAGGCTGCTGCGGAGGCCCCACTGTTCTCGTTTCTCCTTGATACTCAGGGTAGGAGCGACCTGCAAAAAGGAACGTACAGTACTTGTAAAGTAGGAATTATCTTGGGCCATTTTGGTGCAAAAAAACTATAAATTGAGTTGAGGAGCCTCACTGACACAAAAGTAGTGCTGAAAGGGAAAAAAAAAAAAGAAAATACAAACATATGAAGTGTAATTTCTTATGTTCTGACCCAGGAAAATATATGGTAAAATGTTAAAAATGTGAGATGTGTAGTTATGTAAGTTGACAACGCAGACTGCGCCCTTTTAATCTTGTTCCTGTTTGTAGCCATTGTTAGTGGAAGCTGTGCAACTCAGCGAGCAGCAATAGTTTTGTTCTTTTCAATAAATCATGCATATGAAAGGGCCACTGTCATGAAATGCACGATTTTTAGTATGTTATTAATGAAGAAACAGTAGCCGGTATGGTCCCATGCCTTTTTTCACCACAAAACATGATTTTGACCTATATGGCTTTTTGTAACTCCCGCCATGAAAGGGATTTGATTTCAACAAGAAGCAGGAAGTGACGTTGGAGGTAGTTGCGCGCTCAAGCGGACTCGTTTGTTTCTATTAGTTTTACCTGTGGGAAGATAGCTCGTTGTTCCTTCATGTTAGCTAAAATGCCGGCTCGTTGCATTGCTGGACATTGCTTGAACACTCGGAAGGATGGATTTACCCTTCCTAAGTTTCCAAGAGGCCCGGTTCGTCGTGAAAAATGGATTGCATGGGTACAAAGGACGAGAGCGTCGTGGGTTCCAAATGACAAGTAGGTGTGTATACAGCTACTAAAAAAAAAAAAAAAACGTTTGGGGGGACCACATAATCCGTCTCTCATAATCTAACAAAAGATCCGCGTACGTGTGACAGGGGTGGTAAATGTGTCGATGTGTACGTCGGACAGCTTCCGTGTCGAGCTCGCAGGCAACGGGCCACCCCGGCCTACAAGGCCGGCGGGCCGGGCCGCGGTGGTTTGTCTCCGCCGCGGAAGTGGATCGGACGGGGAGGCAGTTTGGCTGTGATCCGCATATCATTTAAATATGGCTCGAAACATTAGGGTAATATTGCTCTGGTAACTTCGCTCGGTTGTGAGATGTCTTCGTCTTCGAAAAGAGCTTCCGTGTCAGAAGGAGCATGTCCCATTGTAGGGGCCACAGCGTGTTTTCAATGGCGAATGTTACGAAGTTACGGAGGTGCCGTCATGGGCAGGAGATGCAGCCAATATGGCGACCACTTGGATGTCAACTTTGTGCATGGATGACGCGCTCTCCGCTCATATTTAACGTATATATTATAACGATATATGTATTTTTCATTACAATATCTATAGGGATGACACTTGACCTTTAAGATTAAAATGTAAAACAAAACAGTTGCAATGGAATTTAGAATTGCAACTAAGGAGTGATGTTCATTTTGTGTTTAAGTCCTTGGAAAATTTCACCCCTTGATCCAAAACATTTGGGAACCCCATCGAGGCAGCTTTGATCAAAAAATAAACTAGATCAGAAATTGGCACCTGTCTTTTCGCAGGGCTGTGCAGGTCGGCGATGACGGTGGCCGACGAGGCAGGGGGCACTTCCAGTGTGGGGGGCTTCGACGTGGCGGGATTGCTCTTCCTGCCCTCAACTGGAAGATCTGTGGCACTAGGAATCAAAGGCTTGCCGGCTCCCACACACATTTGCTGGCCTTGTGTCTCCGTAAACGTGACCGATCTCTTTTGGTCTCCTTGCGCTGCTGAGGGCGCACAACACGCATGTGCACATGGTTAAAAAACACAGCGGTTGCTTGCACGTCTACACAGACACTCTTCAACTGTCTAGCACATCAGCACCACTGAAGGAGGCGGGTGTTTGGATGGGGTGCAAGACAGACATGCAGAGCGGCCTACTGGGTGAGGTTGCAGAAAGAGGGGTGCGCCATTGCAGGGTGGAGAGGAAAGGATAAGGGGTGCGTCTCACCTTCACAGTCCAATAAAGTTTCTTTGATTCGAAACAAAAGGCATGGGACAGAACAGAGTGAGAAATATCAGTCTGGTTTGCGGTGACAAACATCGGAACAGACACGGGGTGCAAAAGAGGACACGGGTGAGCTCACTATCACACTTTTGTGTGTAATGGTTCAAGTTTGGTGCACAGTAAGTTGCACCACTAATTAGACCCGATAAGTCAGCTACACAGTAGACCCCCGCCGTTTGCATATCGCAATCAGTGAAAATCTGCAGATGATTGAACAAATTGATAATTCAACTCCAAAGATGATTAAATATGCAGGGACAAACCGCTAGTCAGGGTTTTAGTTGGTTACACTTAAAAAAAAAGGAAAAAAAAAACTGTCAAAATGTGAATTTGCAGGTGCCAAACTGCCAGTATGCGGGTGTCCACTGTGTACAGCATGTGTCCTTTGAAGAAATGTTACCCAGTGGTTTATTTTTGGGTTGGATGCTCCTGCGAGTCGTAGAGAGCCGAGCTCCTGTACGACCACGGGGTTCGTTCTTTGGAATGGACAACAGGGGGCGCCGCAGCTGCAGGACAAATAACAAAAAAAGGAATCAGAGCAATCTTTGGGTAAGATAGCATCATATAACCATGAGGGTGAATCTGGTCCCTCGACATCTTTCAAAATCAAACTTTTTTCTGGAGGTGAAAGGGACAAGCCGAAAGAAACACACACACACACATGGAGATCAAATTTTTTGAAATTAGTCGGATTTTGGTAAAGTATAGTCGATCAGCAATGCGGCCATTTTCTGGAAAATAATTTCTAAGTTATCGTCGAGCGGCGTCGAGAACGTCAAGGACATTGCCCGGAACGTTCAGAAGCACTCATGAAATCCTTGAGCAGGTTGACGTCTCAGCCCTAGTTGGTGTTTACCTCTCAGTTAACGCGAAGTCATTGAACTGTCAACATGGCTGCCGCGAAAGAGAAAGACCCGGGGTATTTTTTGCTTGGGACTGTCCCAACCGCGGATGATAAAGTCATCAAAGGAGCCAAACTTCCTTCCAGAAAACAGATTCTTCTGTCATTCATTGCTGCAAAAGGGGAATTCCAAAGACAAGACGTCGCCAAGCCTATCAGGGAAGCCGCAAAATCTGTCATTCAGGAAGTCGTGATTTTTTACCAGAAAGCGAGGATACCAACAATTGCGGAAAACAAGATGTCGGAGAAGGTCGAATCGTTATACACTGATATGCAAGAGCTGATGAAAATTCCGAAAGATCGACAATTGTCAGGAAGACCGCTTAAACGCATCGAAGATTTCAAATCCGGGTTGGACGAGACGCTTCCATTCTGGCCACGTGATATTTTCGATCGTATTTTGAATGAGGACGACCGCCTGTTCCTGAAAAACATGATGGAGACCAGGACGAATGTGATGGGAGGCATTGATTCAACTTTGGCCACAACCGAGAAGAAAGTCGCGAAGCGTATCAAACAAAACACCATGCGCATTGAGAGAGAACAGCAACGACAGCTTGAGACAGAAGTGAATAAGGAACTGGTCGAAGAAAGAAATGATTCCGCTCTGTCTCTTCAGTGACAGTCTCGACAAGACAGAGAAACGTGAAATAGAGGAAACAATGATCTCATTACTAAAGAAAGCACATAACGAGAGTCGACACGGGACTGGTTATGGGAAGCCAATTTTCCCCCGTTTTGACCCTGAACATACAAATTTGAAAGATTTGTGTTTATGCGATTCGTGCAAATTCTTTGAATTACTTGATATAGACACTGTTTATCTTCATGAAGATCCCGAACAATGGCAGTCAATGGAAAACTACCGAAAACATCAATCTGTCGTCCGAAACCTGAGGGTGACTGACGACAGCGCCGAGAGAGGTGCAAAACTCGCTGCCGAATTTCTAAAATCCGTTGAAATAGAAAAAAAACTACCAAGATATTTTGCAAGTTGTGGAAAATGACAGGAAAGCTGTACCAAACCAACGGAAGAAAATGAAAACCGAAATTGAAAATTGGTATTTGTATTTGTAGACTGTAGACAAACTGAGAAAAATGTAACATTTTACTATTGCAGCATTCTGTAGGTACATTTCAGGATGTATGTTTTGAATGATGGATGTTCATTTGAATGAATATTTTACGAATACATTTTAATCTTTCCTTATGGCTATTTTTTAATGAAATCACGGATATTTTATTGCTTGCAGTCCATTGATGCGAGTAGAAATGTAGGCTTTAATGTGTCAATTTGACTGATGCAATGTTGAGATTTCCATTGCGATGAGGAACCTCTAAACATTGAAATATTTCATCCGAATTTCACCATTTTACTTTTAATATCAAGCCTCACGCTAGAAAAAATGTTCAGTTCAAAAGACTCAAGTTTTCAAAATCAAGGGGGACCAGATTCACCCTAATAACCATCACAATGTTAAAACCTTGCAACTAATGCTTACATAAAAATCTACAACAACTAAATAACTTGTGTGACATCAGTGTGAAACCTCAAAATCACATTTTTCAAGAATATGGTATGTATAATGCGCTTACGGCCACGCTACCCTGAGAACGCCCGATCTTGTCAGAACTCGGGAGCTAAGCGGGTTTTTGCCCTGGTTAGTACTTGGATGGGAGACCGCCTGGGAATACCAGGTGCTGTCAGCTTCTCTCCCAGACTAAATGCAGAGGCGTTGTGTCAGCAAGGGCATCCGGCGTAAAACTGTGCCAAACAAATATGCGTTCATCTCAGATGACACGCTGTGGCGACCCCTAAAGGGACAAGCCGAAAGGAAAAGAAGAAGAAGACGGTATGTATAATGGATATTTCGGAGTGGACGTGAAACAAAGGCAATTCGAGAAAAGAGTCACCTACCTTACACGTTTTTGAGATTCGAGAAGTTGTTTGATGGATTTTTTTTGCTCAGACTTGCACGCACAAATTTGAGATACGAGCACTCGATGCTGGCCGCAATTTCAACTCACTTCACATTAAGCAGCAGTTTGGCAGTGAGAGAAAAAAAATCTTCAAAAAGAGGATTTCAGTGTCATGAGTCGACGATCCTGCCTGCTCTGTGTTTGTTGTCATGAAGGGGCGCAGCCTGCTGTGCACCCCCGGAGCCTCATTTATCAAAAGTTCATAAAGCGTGTATAAAGTGTCAGTATAAACATTCCCATGCAAATTATGGGATTTATCAAGTTGTATAAATGTATGCAAATCTCTGACCATGCGTACACATAAAACCTTGCAGTACAACAATAAATCTCACTTAAAAAAACACTAAAACGGTCACCAAAGCCATCTGAATGCACACAGAGTCCCTTTCTTCCTGGAACCTTTGTCTGAAATGCAATCTCTGTCAATTGACTGTCTTTGTCATACCAAAGCGACTCCAACTACAGGAGACAAATTCCTTGTGTTTTTGACACAGTTGGTAACATAGATTCTGATTCTGTGTTACAACCATTTAAGCACGGATATTGAATGTAAACAGTGTAGAAACATTGCAATACTCACAGGTATATATTCTTTATCCTCAACAAAAAACAAATAACATTATCTCAGCTTTTTGAGTCGCTGAATGTAGTGGTGACTCTTTTTTTGTTAGCGTCTGTATGACTGCTATAACGCCCACTGGTGGCAAAGGCAGTGAAAGTACAATTACCGGGGAATTAAATTGAAGCATGAAATCATGATGCACAAAACTCGCAGGCAGAGTGCTTGTTCCCGTTTTAAAAACACATTTAATTCAGCATTAAGATTTTGATTGTTTTATGGGGGGAAGCCTAGAATAGATTATTGGCATTTCCAATAATTTCAACGGGGAAAGATGATTTGTGATATGACTCCGTTGCGAGCAAGGTCACAGAACAAATGAAACGTGTATCTCAAAAGCATCAGTGTACTCAATCAGCATATTTTGTTGATGCCACAATTGAGTATTTCTATCGGTGATTAGATGAAAATGCCCCCCTCCAAAGTTTTGAAAACTTTTACCTGTCTGAGGCCTCTCTTCCTCCCCAGTGGAGGCTGGATGAGTAGGTTTTGCTGACCGGGCTCGCTCTGTACACTGGCAACCCTGGTAACAAACGGAAATATTCATACATATAACACGTGTGTGATTGAGATGCAATAATGGCAAAAACAACACACACACACACATACAACAATTACACTGCTGGGCCACCCTTGCACCAATCCTTTGATCACGACTGCTATTCTACTCACTCACTCACTCACAACACAACACAACAGGGGATGGAGGGGGGCTGGAGTAGCAATCCTGTACAAAGTTTCCCTGGCGACTCAGGATGCAGTTTGAATCAGATCTCTCTCATAAAACAGAAAACGGCCAACATGTGTTGAGGTTGCTACCACAGTTCACCCCCCCCCTCCCTGCCCCGACAGATTGGTATCCACAGTTGGACGCCCAATTTGATCAGCGAGAAGCCTGATAGACATGTAAACAATGTGACACACCATGGCACCGATGATGGCTAAAAAGACCGCTAACAGAAAAAGGAACACAGCACCTTGGCCCCAGGACCCTCAAAATCATGTTGGTATTTTGTTGGGGGAGGGGAAGCCTGGTTAGGATAGTGCAGCTGATGAGCTGAGGAGATGAGGGTCAGTGCAGCACTCGAGGGGGGTGGGGAGGAGATAGAGACAAATGCACACTTTACTGACAGAGAGAAGAAAGAGGTAAGTGGGGGGGGAGTGTGACGGGCCGAGGTGACTGGACTGGATGTGGATGAGTGATCATACGGAGAGGCAGCCAATAGAGGAGGGCCGTTTGGAGACCGAGTCCCTCCCACCGCTGGACAGATGCACCGGACACACACAGAAAGAGGGTTGGGGGGCACTGTACCTAGAGAGGTTAACCTCCTGCAGAAGGCCCTGGGACTCATCTAGGACATTGGGTTCACTGTAAAAAGGGTGGGTGGGAGGCGGAAGGGAGAGCGGGAGTTTTGGCAGTTAAGTCCACATCCATCAGCACCCACATCACCTCATGGTGATAAGGGACAGCTGCAACTTTTTTTTGACATTCTTGCCAGCAGCTGCTGACTCAAAAAAAAAACATTGTGACACACACTAAAACCAGTGGTGAGACCCAAGTGAATACCAATTTTTCACGAATCTGTGCTTTGCTTGTGCATTTATTTTATGATGAATTTTTATTGACTATATTTGAACAAATCTCTACGCAAAGGAGGGTAGTAACCCAGCAACATTCACAGTGTTAAAAGTACCTTTTAGGGTGAATTGTTCTTGTGATAGTTGTTTTAATACAACATCCTTTTTACTTTTACTATTTTTGTTATGAAGAAACTACTTTTTGTCTGTTACACTGGGATAAATTTGTCTTGCAGCTTTTATTAGTTTCATTGCTTTTTTGGGTTTGTGCGTCCGGCGCTGTCATATGACAATGGATCCTAAGCACTTGTGATATTTCACTCTATTTAACCAATAAAACAGAGCCAGAAAGTCAAGTCATATGACCACATGCAAAAGTCTGTGGTGCAACACAAAAACAAAGTCTTCAAAGTGACTTAAAAAAAACAAAACAATGGCATGTCATTTGCAATCAGAACATGCACAACACCACTAGCCTTATATAAAGTATATCATCTGTTTACCTTACACCAGAGGCAACATTAGGCCTATCTGGGGGGGGGGGTTGTCCCAAACATCCCCCACTCCTGCTTTGATCAAAAATGAGCACCACATCAGAAGCTTTATGTTTACTTAAACACAGGACAAGAGTTGAATCGGTCGGTCTATTTTTGCCAGATTGTTGTTGTTTTTTTTTTTTGCACTATGATTAATCCTCGCAGTAAAGTACAGTGTGAGTCGTTTAGCCACCTCAGAGCAAAATCTGGCTTGGCCTCTTCACAGCATAAGACAAACTGTTACCTGTGGCTGGGCAGCATGGTGCTTCGGGGGGCTTCGGGTTGCAAGGTAGCCGAGCCGGTGGCGTGGCTGGAGAATCGGCGTTCTGATATAAGCCTGGGCAAGAATGCCTCGTGCTCACTCACTACGCTGGGGATACTTATTGAGTCATCTGGAGGGAGAGAGCACCGGAGGTCATGTCATGAATGAAAGAAAATTCACGCTACTCACAAAACATTAGTGGTATTGAGCTTTCTGGTGGCAGAGACTTTTATGCAACTGAAAGTGAAATAACGGAAGGTAAAATGTCCCTGACTCTCTTCGTCATCCTCATCAGTGCGACTGAGCGTGTCTTGCGAGGGCTGGCGGGATGGCTGGCTGTCCTGCTCCCAAACCGTGCCAGTGCCTGTGTTGGAGCGTGACATTGTGGCCAAACTCAGGCGGTAGGCTGATGTGGAGGTGCCTACTGTGCTGATGGATGTCTTGCCCTGGTACGCTACAAGTAAAAAGAATTGTTCGGATCATGCTCAGAAGATGACAGTAAAAGCGTCGCAGCGAGAGATTCGAACCGGAGCCGCTGTGGACAGCCTCTTTGAGGATCTTCAGTTCATTGTTGAATTCGGCAAACAGCGAGCTTTTGCAGAGAGGTCGCGGGATAAAGCGCCGCTCAAGTTGGTCGGCAATGTGGTGACGTGCCGTGATCTCTTCCTGGGAGTCGGCTGGCTGCGTCAATAGCTACATATCAGCGGAAGAAAATGCCGGAAGGTAGTGAGGAAATGAAAGCGACTGAAGCAAAAGAAGGAACTCTGGCACCGTTGCTTCACCTTGCACTGGATGAAGGGTCTCAGTAGCACAAAGATGGGGATGCGGGTTCGCACGATGAAGTCAATGAAGTCCCAGAAGGCGAGGCCCCCCACTTTCCTGAGGGCCATCTCTTTCACCTGGAGACTTAGACGATACCACTGGTTCCCCAGTGACCGCTCGAAGCACACTAAAACCACTTTCAGGGCTGTGAATGCAAGAAAGGTGACTGAGGATGAAAGAAAGGTTGGTGGTCTTCTTATTTTCCAAAACTGTTCCATTCGAATTCAGGCACATATGTTACTGATATAGGGACAGGTGCAAAAACAAACATTTTATATATATATATATATATATATATATATATATATATTATATATATATATATATTATATATATATATATATATATACATATTTTTTTTTTTTTTTTTTGCATATAGGTTCATTCAACTCATACCCAGATACGCTGCCTGGCTGGTGGACTCAGCCAAACCCTCTCTGCGCAGGTCTTTTCCTGTGTCACCAGGGGTGGAGCAGTGAGCTGGTGAAGTGTCCAGCATGAAGTTTTTGGTACGGGAAGTGGAGATGATGCGGGGAGGCAACAAAATATTGATGACCGTCTGCAGCAGCAGGAAGATCTCCGGCTGTTCAAGGTGAGGGCTGTCTGTGAGGAACAGATTTGCAAACTGCAAGTAAAGATCCATCACTATTTCTGTTTCAATCAGAAATTTGAGCCTAAATTTGAAAAAGCTAAATGTGTAAGCTTATACCTTTGCTCCCTGATCCGACAGTGAGTACAAAAGGGATTAGCAAATTTAGCAGCATCCCCTCTCGCCTCTCCTGATTGGTGAAAGGTGAGATCACGTGACTGAGGGGGAAGTCTTCCTTCAAGGCCTGTAAGAAATAAAAATATTAACTTACGGAGTTAATTAATTGTCTTCAGATACAAGTGACAGATTTTTTGCTTTAGATATACTCTATGTCGTTCCAGTGAACTCAACAACTCACTTAGCAAGCAGTAAGCAGTGCTGTGGTAAAAAAATGAACAGTTCTTTACAAAACAAGCTTCAAGCTGCTTATTGCCACTACCAGTTGAGGTTTACTATCAAACTAAACATAAAACAAAGAGAACTACACTGTCTTTTTAAAGTAACCACAAAGATGAGCTTTGCTAGCTTAATGCTAACACTAATTACCATCTATGTTGTGGTGCTACAACCTTTTAAGGACCCAACTGAACACAAATGGTCGAGCGACACGTGTAGAAAAACACTTTATCCTCTGTGAAGAATGACTTACACTGTATTAGTTGGTTGTAGTTAGTTCTGTACTGATGAGCTGAGGGGAGGTGAGACATCTCAATACAGTACTTTTTACTGTACCGTTCTGTGTCTTATACTCACTCAAGGTGACGAAAGCGGTTCCACCAGAAAGAGTAGGAAAATGGTCGTTCAATTGATTCTTTTTTGTGATTTAAAAAAATAACACCATTGTGGAGTGCTATTTCTCCTCATTAAAATATACCCACGTCATTTTTTGTGTGGCTGAAATGGATTCATGGAATTTCCAAGTATTTGAATGGGAATATGAGAAAGGAGAGTATTTGGAGTTACGAGCAGGGTCACAGAAGGAATTAAACTTTTTATCACACATCATTAGTGCTATCACTAATTCATTAGTCCTGACTCAAAGACAAAAAAAAGGTAACCTTGTTTCCTTTTTGGTATGAAGAACTGTACCTGGATTTGTAAAGCAACCAACCGGACCACCGCTGTACTGAAGGGGAGCGGCGGGGAGAGGTAAGGGCTGAGGTGGAGCAGAGGTAACCCGTCTGCCACGCTGGATGGGCCCACAACACCCATAACCTGTCGACAAAAAAACAAAGGCTTAGAACAGCGTCATCAAAGTTATTGCATTTTAGAATCCGGATCAGTAAAATCAGACCATAATTAGTTTTAAATGGGTTTGTGTGTTTTCCCCTTTGTTCTCAACAAAGCAATACAAGTACATGAATAAATTCTCCTTTTACAAAAGCAGTAAGACCAACCTCAGACTTCTTGAAAAAAAAAGTGCAATACGATTACATTTATGATCTTCTGTATATGTGAGCATTTTAAGTAATCACAGTGATTGATGCATAACAAGTCAACTCAAGTATTTGGAATTGAAAAATATACAAACCCAATTCCAAAACAGTTGGAAGGTTGTTAAACACAAACAGAATGCAATGATTTGCAAATCATGTTCAACCTATATTTAATTGAATACACCACAAAGAAGAAATATTTAATGTTCAAACTGATTTTTATTTTTTCGCAAAAAAAAATATTAACTTGGAATTTTATGGCTGCAACACATTCCCAAAACACTGGGACAAGGTCATAATTACTACTGTGCTACATCACCCTTTCTTGTAACAACATCTAATAAAGGTTTGGGATCTGAGAACATTAATTGTTGAAGCTTTGTAGGTGGAATTCTTTCCCATTCTTGCTTGTTGTACAGCTTCAGCTGTTCAACAGTCTGGAGTCTCCGTTGTCGTATTTCATGCTTCATATTGTGCCACACATTTTCAGTGGGAGAACGGGCTTGACTGCAGGCATGCATGAAATTTGAGTACGGTAATTTGAGCTAAGCTTGTTCAGGGCCACAGCAAAAAGACAATGGCGCCCAAGTAAATGAAAGGGTAGCAATTGAGTTCATATTCAAAATCATTCATACTAATTAGTTATTAATGAATTAAATATGCATTTGACACTTTAATTTATCCCAATTTCATGTACATATTTGTGTAATTGATTTATAGACCAAACGTAAGAGCCTTCATAAATGTATAACACATTAAATGCATGACGAGTAGCATGAATCTTCTTACATTCATGACATCTAACACTTGCAATACTGTGAAACTATTTCACCACAGCAGCTATTTCATTGCGACTGGTGGCCTTTCTCACTGGCGGACACATTGCATAATATTTGAAATAACGTCAGCACAAATCGCACATGGTGACTGAATACGAGAAGAGATGATTTTAATGAGAAATTACTTTGGGAATTTAGTTGGATTGTGGGGAAACAGATGAGCTGTGTTTGCTTCACTTGGAAGGAGACAAGTAGAAAAGTCAGGATTGAGTTGACCTGTACGGCTAGTGAGTAAATTAGGTTCACGGAGTCCGTTACCACGGTAACTGATTCAGCTCTTTGGAATGGAATGATCCGATCGGGGTCGACCTACCCTGAGTTTTTACGTGACCTGCTTGCTGGAATACCCCACAGGTTGAACTCCTTAGAATGCCCATTTTTGAGAAGCAAACAACACGGACAAGCCCAACCTTGTTTTTTTCCTACCAGGTTGACGCAGACGTTGATGAGCGAGCGAAGGTGCGGGAGGAAGGAGATGATTGGCTGCCGCTGGAGAGTTAGACAAATGCCATCAATCAGGTTGCTGGCTGCCTCCCACTCCACCTGTCTCCTGGAAAACCACAGAAGCACGCAGCGCAGGCCGCCACAATACCCACCCCCACCACACACACAGTCAGACCACACAAATGCTGAAATATGCTTGCAGTTTCCAGGATTCCCTCCCATAATCAATCAAATCCACATTGGCGTCAAAGACTGAAAAACTCACAAACGTAGCATACAGTGCAGCAACAGGGCCTAGTGTGATGCATACATCTGGGTCTAGTCTCAGTCATGGAACTATACTTTTATCCATCTTAAGTTTTGCAGTTCTGCACCTTACAGTATGTTCCTGGTCTAACTATTGGAGACAAATTCCTTGTTACATACTTGGCCAATAAAGCTGATTCAGATTCTGATTCTGAAATAAAAAGATTCCACATACCCAATTGTTTTAAGGAGAAAAATGGCACAATGGACTAACAGAAGCCTTTCCTCTGTTCAAGACACATGAAAGTGTGCATAAAGTTTGCTAAAAAAAAAACACCTGAAGGACTCCTACATGGTGAGAAATAAGAGTCTCTGGTATGATGAGACCAAGATAGAATGTTTTGCCCTCATTTCTAAGCAGCATGTATGGAGAAAGCCAGGCACTTCTGGCACCTGTCCAATACAGTCCCAACAGTGACGCATGGTGGTGCGGGGATGGGTTCGGTAACCATAATCCTACATCATGCTGTGGGGATGTTTTCCAGCTAACGGGATAGGACTGGTTGTGGCAATCGAAGGAAATGTGAACGCGGCCAAGTACAAGAAAATCCTGTATGAAAACCTTCTCCAGAGTGCTCAGAATCTCAGACTATACGATGAAGGTTCACCTTCCAATCAGACAACAACCGTAAGCAGTTAAAATAACAAAAGATTGGCTTCAAAACAACTCAGTGACTGTTCTTGAATGGCCCAGACAGAGTCCTGACTTAAAACCAATTGAGCATCCCCTGAGAGACCTGTAAATGGCTGTCCATCAAAACATGCATCATCCAACATGTCAGAACTGGAGAGGATCTCCAAAGGGAAATCCCCAAATCAAGGTGTGAAAAACTTAATAAACATCATTCGCCAAAAGAGTCATGTCTGTATTTGCTCAAAAGGGTGCGTCGACTAAATACTGAGCAAAGGTTCTGAATACTTATGACTGTGTGATATTTCAATGTTTCTTTTTTAATCTGAAAAATTTCAACAATTCCATTTTTTTCTGTCGATATGAGGTTCTGTGTGTAAATCCTGGAATACAGCAAAGTGAGAAATTTCAGAGGCTCTAAATACTTTCTGTACCCACTGTACTTTCACACAACATGGGAATCTGGTCTACACCCTTGTGCTTGTTTTGCTGATCTACAATAAATCAAAATAGTTTCATGGCAGAAGACTTGACCCGGCTTGCTCGTCACATGTCACTGCACAAAAATACATGACAACAACGCATACGGGACAGCACCCATGGAGGCAATGTGACAGGACAGTGCCAAGAAGCCCCACATCTACTGTACACACCACGGAACTGGCAAAGCACGATACACTCACGTGGATACAGAAAAAGTAAAAGTGGGATTGAACAGACCTGGTGCATAGTGCCTGTGGGCGAGCGCACCTGAGCGTGGGCATTTTGTGGATCTTGTTGAACATGCGGTCAAGCCTCTTGAGAATGAGGATTAGAGCGGGACGCACGGCCTCAGAAGACCAGTCTGTGATGGGCAGCATCTCCATGATGTAGCGCCGCAGGCCTCGGCTCTCCATGGTCAGAGTGTCGTATGGCGCCAGCTTCAGCAGAGCGTGAGCAATCTCCGCCAGCCTTGGAAGGACACAGACAAACACACAGCGTCAAAAGTTATGTCATAGCAGTTTACACTTTGAGCAGGTCAAGAACCACACTCCTCATACAAAAGCAACTGAAAGCCACGTAAGCTACACTTGACAATGGAGGCAAGGAAAAACTCCCTCGAAGTTAAAAAAAAAAAAGAAAAAAAAACTCCCACTCAGCCACCGGCAGACAAAAGTGAATGTGCAAGTCAGACAACGTTGGGGTCCTCGTTACCTCATGTGGGACTTGATGTCAAGCAGTTCCAGTGCTGTCACACGCGGTTCACCAGCTACATTCTGTAGGATCTTTAGACGGGGCCCGCAGTGTTTGTAGAATTCTGTGCAGATGTTTAACAGGGACTCTCGCGGTCGACGGAACTCCTCCCTTGCGATGCGCTCATCCAGCTCCTCCCTTGGCATGCCCTGGCCCTCCTCCAGCAGGTGGAGGTTGTCTCTGAGCAACACGTATCAAAGTACATAAAGACCTCATTAAAAGCGACAAAACTACCTTGACTTATGAGGTTAATATCTTCCATGTCTATGGTTGCAACTCAAATCCCTTGTATCTCAAAAAACCTTTCCTATTGAAACAAATTCAAATGCTTCTAATCCACACCGCCTTCACGGCGTTTTTTTTTTTTTTTTAATAGCACTCTATCGTATCGTACTGTATATAAGCACGGATTAATAACAGTAAAATATAAAGTGGAGAAATAAACTTTTTACCATGTAAATCTCACAACTCTTTCACTGAACTTAACCTTTCTCAATTTTGCAGTCATTTTTTTTTTGCACTCAAGATATGACTGTCATTTAAAAATAAAAAAAGGAAAGAAATAAAACATGCGCTGACCTTGTGTTGACTCCTCCAGACATGGCATGGTTGGCAGTGGTCCCTCCTTTATGGCCCTGGTCACAGCGGGACATCTGTGGGGCCGTCATGGGCCTATTAATAAATGTACTGTTAATCAGAGATGGGAGTAAGTCATGCAAGTCATGAGCAAGTCCCAAGTGTTAACCTTCAATTTTCAAGCAAGTCCCAAGCTACATTGGCGTTACAAATCAAGGCAGCCACTAAGTTTCAGATGATTGCGTTGAACAATAAGCAATGTGAGTCAAGTAACACATTCACAATCATTTTTGTTACAAAACCAGTTTTCCCATAGTCCATAGGTGCACAGACTTTTTTACCCCAAGATCTATTTTTCAAGCAGCTAGGGGGTATGGGGGAAATAGGGGGGAGGATGATGATGATGCTCCCAAACCATTTTAAGGTTAATGTTATGTTGCCTCCTATATTTAAAATACAGAATTAGCTTTTTGTGCACTGTATTGTCTGTGCTTTCATCCTGGAAGAGGCTGTGCCAAGGTGGATTTTTAAAATTACACACCATCTCATCCTGCACTTTCTTCTTTGGCTTCAGGCCAGATCTTTCCCACTAGGAAAAGAGAAAATCTCGTCCAGTTTAACCAGTTTTTCTTAGGGTTAGTCAGATACTCCGACAGCCATTGCATCTTATAACAACAGCATTTATTTTTCAACTTTCTCCATTAATATCGAAAGTAAACATAAGCAGCATGTATAGCTTGTCTTTGCTCTACGTTGCCCAGACTGTGTTGCGAACTAAAGCAGCGGTGGTGGATGCTGCCATCATAAAACACATTGATGGGCTGCGTAAGTACTGTAAGATTTGTAATTATGAGTGTACGTCTTTAAGAGCGGGGATGGGAGTCGGGTGTAAGGTAAAGTAGGAAAAAGAAAGTGTGGCAGAGCTGCGGTCGTTGCTAGAAAAAGTTCCGTGTGCTGCCTAAAAGAAACCAGTGCCTTCTTTTCATTTATTTATTTTACAGTATGTATGTGAATTGTGCCATTGGATGTAACAACCAGTCATCCCTCACTCATTGAATCACATTGCAAATTGCCACAAACTGAAGAGCTGTATGTTATACAATTTGAATTGGATTATTATTATTTTTTGGCGCGCAACGCAGAAAATCTGCGAGACTGGATCAGCGGCACACAATTGCGCACACGTGCAGTTTAGAGTTTGGCATTGGCTGATTATTTTTATTTTTTATTGTTTTTGGCACGCCGAATCGACCAAGACTGCCTCGCGATCGACGCATTGAGCACCCTTGGTATAGTCTATTAGTGTTTCTTTTCAATTAAATGCATAGCCAACATTAAGTTTAGTTTATGTTTGATCTGGTTTCAATCAGGTAAAATTTGAAGTCCGGATAGCTTCCGTGATTTGTGGTGTTTAGAGTGATGGATTGAGTTTTTATTAGTTTTTTGTTTTTATATATGTTTCGTATCGTTTGCTAACCCTGCACGTAGGTATTCTGTTTTTCCATCTTTTTTCCTTATTTTTATTTTTAAAAAAATCCTGAAATCCAAATTGAATGGCTCTAAAATATGATGTGGCCATTGCAGACAGCATCATAGCATAGGCTACTAGTGGGTTACCAGGTTGACACACTACACCAAAATCCACTTTTCTTTGAACACCTCAAAAAAATGTGACACTCGAAGAACCACATTTTCAAATGTAAAGAGGCAAGACTATAGTGAAATCATGTTGAAAAAGCTTAGGTCAAGTTGAGTGTCACGAATCCCAAACCAAAAGTAAAATCAAGTCTTTTGTCACTTCAGGCAAGCAACTCCTAACATCAGTGACTTAAATCTGACTTAGGTCAGGTAATGGTATTCGAGTCCCAAACCTTTGCAGTTAAATAGAGAAAACGACCAGATAGGGAAAAAAGTGGCACCTTGTGAGTGCCTCCGAGCTGTAGAGCAAAGCCTGCAGCGACGTGGCCAGAGCGGCAATAGCTGCGATCTCATCCCTAGCTGCTGATGCGGACTCCATGGTCATTGTGTTGCTCTTCAGCTTTTGGAGGTGACATGGGACCAGGGCCTCCAGCACCATCAGCATTTGAAGACTGAGCAAATGATTGAATTGTTACAAATTTAAGTCAGAGAAAACTGATGTAAACAAGTGAGATGTAACCTTCAACAGGGTGGAATTCTTTACCTTCTGAAGGATTCGGGTGCATAGGCTACCACGGTGACACACAGTTTGATGGCTTCACTAATAGAAAAAGCCAAGTCCTCATTGCCATAGCAAAAATCTGTAACAAAAGAAAAGTGGTTTGTATCAACATGAAGTTGTATAGTTCTTAATTTCCAGTATTTGTTCAAATGTGACCGAAGAATGAGATGACTGTACAACTCAAATTGTTTTGCTGTGTATCTGCAAAATGAAACAACAGTGCCTGAGTTTACCCAGAGAGCGCAATGGTTTCTCAGCCTTAACCAGTTCCAATGCGTCCAGGGCATCCTGAGTCTCGCCTTCCAGAGAGACCAAAAGGTCGAACAGACACTGAGATGAAACTCCCTTGGAAAGGCCACTACTGGTGCTGGTCTGAAGACAAAGGCTTTTGTAACTAAAACTGGATTTAAAAGTACACAGAAACGTTTGCATTTGGAGTGATCTTACTGGGAATTCCAGCAGTGGTGCCACACTGGCAAACAACTGCAGGATAAAAGGCTTGCGGTGGAGGATGTAGAATTGCCGACAGCAGAACTCGATTCCCTGCCTCAATAAAGGGTTGCCTTCATAGTCTGCATACACCTGCCCCGATAAGTGCGTACAGTATATGTGAGATGTGCATTTCATTTCAAAACTTAACATAAATCTAAAAAGATTACGGAGGGCGAGACCTTATTTTCAATGGTTTCCAGAGGACACATCCATTCAAAACCCAAGTATTTATTGAGCATTTTACTGACATTTAAATGGTGACAACAGTCTTGAGTTTGAATGACTCGTAGAATAATCGAGGAGTATGAACAAGTGTTTTTTTTTTTATCTACTAGTATCAGTCTCACAGGCCCCATAGCTCAGTGGTTAGAGCACTGGTTTGGTAAACCAGGGGTTGTGGGTTCGTATCCCACTGGGGCCTCCACTCCCTGAGAAGGGTTGCGTCAGGAAGGGCATCCGGCGTAAAAATTGTGCCAAACATATATATGCGTTCATCTGAGATGATACGCTGTGGCGACCCCGAAAAGGACAAGCCGAAAGAAACACACACACTAGTATCAGTCTCACACTAGTTAATCACCAGCACCCCCCCCCAAAAAAAACAAAACAAAACAAAACAAACAAACAAACAAAACAAAATTTTCCCACAAGGCAGCATGGTGCTTCAGCTGGTAAAGCGTTGGCCTCACAGTTCTGAGGACCCGGCTTCTATCCTGGCCCCGGCCCAGCCTGTGTTGAGTTTCCATATTCTCCCCATGCCTGTGTGAGTTTTCTCCAGGCACTCCAGTTTCCTCCCACATCCCAAAAACATGCAACATAAATTGGAGACTCTAAAATTGCCCCAAAGTGTGATTGTGAGTGCAGCCCTCCAGCCCGTTGACAGCTGAGATCGGCTCCACCACTCCCCACAACCCTTGTGAGGATAAGCGGCAAAGAAAATGGATGGATGGATGAATTTTCCCACAACTTATATTTCCTGACAACAAGAGCTCACAGCGGATTACATAAGTAATAACACTCACAAAAATACATACAGTATCCATAGTGGACAACAGAGCTACAGTACCTGTAATCAGTCAAACAACGGAGTTTCATCAAACACCCGGCCAAGATTCCAACATTCGTCTCTCAAACACCATACACATATTTGTACTTAAATACACCGACACATCAATAATAATCAGACCGCACAATCACTCACACCAACCCGTTCTCGCTTGTAGGTTGACCACAATTCTTGTAAGTCAGTCTTGTCTTCAGTTTCAAATAGGTTTTAAAGCTTTTTCATCACTTTCATTGCCGTAAAGCACGTGGAATTATATTTTCATGCATACAAGGTGCTATGTAAATACATTTGCTCATTTCACAGCAATTTAAATAAACATTGTTTCAAATAAAAATGTTACCACTGTGAGAGGAAACAAATCCTGGTTCTGTACTCAGTTGTGAATTGCATTTTCACAAAATTGATACCCACTCATCACAGTAAGTGGGTAACATTTTGCTTTTCACTTTTGTGTCAATTTATTCATATCAATGGATTTAACCAAGAATTTAACCTTATTTTTCATTTATTTAATACCTAAAAATAATAAACCAAGGTTTATTTAAAAATTTCAATCATCGATTAATCCTTTTTTTTATTCTTTTCCCCATGACCAGATGTCCACTGTATGAATATTTTCTTGAAACCATAAATTACAAAAAAAAGTCCTACATTTCGCACTATTCCTTGATCACCTTTCCTTAGGCTCCTGGCCAAGATACACTATGCCAGGCCTACTGTAGATTTGTTCAAGCAAGCAATTCCAAACTACTACAGCTTAGGTCCCACACCAAAACTCTACATCATTTCATGTGGGGAATAGACAAAGAACATAGGCTATAGTTCAGACAAACAGAGAAATAAACACTTCACTTGACCAGTAGCATGTTGCCTTTCAACGATAGTCAATGAAGAGGACCCAGTGTAAATCTCATTGTGCAGGTATTCACCGGTTCTGATAGAATGATATAAATTGGATATAAGTGCAGAGTTAAAGAGTCCGGTGGTTTCAATGTGGAGCGAGAAGCATGTCTATCGATACAGTAATGTCACCACAATCCAAAACTGACACTCATTCGACCAGCCAATTACTGCATGGTAGACGGGAATTTCTTGTCCTCTGGTACAAATGTCCATTTTTTTTTTTTTTTTTTTTTTTTGCTTGAGTTCACCTATGAGTTTCAAATTTGAAAGCTTTTGTCTAATCGGATGGCCAGATATTTGTAATATTTGACTTTTTCAACACTGTTCTCAGATTGTAGTTTTAGAGCCAAAAACAAGACCTTTAAAATGCCCCTAATACCTGTAGCATGGTTGGCAGGATCCACTGATAACCGCTCAGTGAGAACAGGTGATTGAAGTGCACTGCAGTGTTGATGGCGGTTGCCGTGTGCTGCCTGAGGAGGGCGCTGTCCTCCGGGTGCAGCAGCAACGCCCCATTAAAAACACTGAGGAACAGCATCATCTCGTCTCCCCATGGGTACTCGCTGGGCATCCCCAGGAACATCTCCTCAAGGAGCTTGATCCATAGAACCTTGTGTAGAGTATCTAACCCGAATAGCTCCTTACCTGAAGGACAAAGAGCCAGATGTTAAGAATACCCTGTATTCACAGTAAACCGCTGCATATTTCCAATTCACTTTTCATGTGTCTTGTTTGTATGATTTTATTGTGCAACCTATCCTCAACCATCCATTATTAGCATACACTTTGGCATTGATAAAACTGTAACCCTTATGGAAAGTAGTTAAGAAATGAGCAAGTTATGGTCATTTCAGTGTCCATTCCATTCCTTTCCTTCAATGAGAAAGTTGACCTCTCCAAAATGGCTGCCACGCAACTATGAATAGTCTCTACCACTGCTGAATTTTATCATGGCATAGCTATAGTAAGCGATGCCTGCTCTCTAGTGGTTAATGGTGGTATGATACACTAAAACTTCTCTAGTCGAGGAAACGAGAGTATTTTGTAATTTTTCATTCATTCATCTTCCGGACCATATCCTCACTGAGGTCGTGTGTATGCGGGAGCCTATCACCGTTATTTTATGGTGAGAGGCAGCAAACACCCTGAACTGGTTGCCAGCCAACCACAGGGCCCATGTGAACAACCATCTGGACTCACGTTGACACCTATGGGCAATTTGAAGTCTTCAATTAAACTACCACACATTTTTGGGACGAGGGAGGAAACCGCAGTACACGGAGTAAAACCACCCAGGTACAGAGAGAACATGCAAACTCCACACAGGTGAGGTCGGATTTGAACTGTGTCTTCAGAACTATGAGGCATGCTGACATGTCTACCACCGTGTTGCCTTTTATAATTTCAATTTTTTTTTTTATAAATCAATCTGGAGGCCACTCTGAATGTGGACACTGGCCATGCTTCCTTTACCGCAGGTAATAGGGTAAAAAAGTGTAATATTGAAAGATGAGTTTTGAATTATGTTAAAATTCTAGTTTCTGGCATATTTATGGTCTAAACAACTATTGAGCAATTTGTATTTAGCTTTAACTTTAAGAACTGTTTTTAATAATTGTGGTAATTTTTAAATGTAACGTGCAATAAATGTAATCATTAAGAAGTAGTCTTTTTATTTCCCTATATTACATTTTTGCCTTTACATTTACATACATACCTTGACAAAATTTGCATTTTTTTTTGGGGGGGGGGGAATAGGAGTGGGGATGATCTCAATTTCTCATTTAAGTCTTGTTTGAGGATTGTGTTATTTTGAAATACCTTCTAGTTTAATGTGAATCAATAAAAAAAAATGTTTGGCTTGTGCGGATTTTTTCTTTGAAGAATGGTACACATCTTAGAAAATTTGCCTGGGTTTGTAAACCTATGAGAACAAGTGTAAGTGGAACAGCGCTATGTTCAACTGTAAAATGTTACAGTTGTTTAAAATATTTACCACTTTTTAGTATTTTATTTTAGTAATATTTTATTGTTATGTGAATAATTTTTGGGTGTACTTGATGTAAAAAAAAAACACTAATATAGAGAATTATTATTATTATTATAGTCAGACAAACCCTGTGGCTCATTAAACAGGGAGAACTCAGCATCAATGGCAGTCCTGGGGAAGGATGGCAGGCGGAGCAGGTCTTCCTGGAGCAGTGAGACGTGGGACTGCCTATGCACAGCGGGCATACGCTGAGTGAGGGAAATGAGGAAGAGCACACGACCGACCTCTTCTAGTTTGCGGGAAAACACCTAAAGACAAAGCGAATGGAGACCAAAAAAAAAAAAAAAAATGAGAGAAAGCCAGAGGGCACACTCATTTTGAATTCAACTTTCAATTCATGAAACGCTGACTGAACTTGTTTCTGAATCAGCTCCTGTCCTTTCTCAGGCAGCATGTGCACAAGGTTCAGCTGCGGAGAGACTGACCTCCGAAACGGGTAGATATCTCTTACATATGTCTGGAGGAGGCAAAAATCATATACTAACACAGTGAAGTGACAGATGGAAAATGTATGTAATGGCAAAGATAATTTAAAATGATTTGTCAACAACTCTGTTAATAAGTGTGTCTTGGTCATACTTTGGAATAATGGATGAGGTTCCACCGTTTGTCCATGAGGAAGTAATGCGCCGATCTGGCCTCTGGAATGTTGAAGAATTCCAGACACTCCTGGTGAGAAGGAAGAGGAAGGACTTTTTAACTGCTGATTATCTATCTGTCCAGGTGGAATGTCATACCTTAAGCAGAGCTTCGAACTGTGTGTCTTCATGGACTGGCAGCTGCGTCGGGATGTCACACTCGTTCTGTCCGTGAACCACCAGAGTCTTGGTTCCTGCACCAAGTATAGGAAATGGCCATCACAAAAATCCAGATCCACAGCCCGTTTCATTGCTTTTCCAATGTATTTACACTTCAAAAAATTCTTACAGTAGATTTCAAAGTAATCACCACTATAGACATAATTAAACTACAGTAACTAAGTTGGCCCAAGTGTGACACTGGGCTTAAAGATCAGAATATCTGTAAATAAATATTGATTAAATTAAAATGTGTGATTAAAAAAAATGCACCTAAATATTTGAAAACAGTTTTAAAAGCTTGAATGCAACAATTGTTCTTAAAAAATTAAGCATAATAACATTTCACTTAAATTTACGGAAGCATATTGCACAAAAGTGAAAAAGTTTAGACAACTGAAACATTATTCGTCCTTCTGTCCTTTTCAACACCGCTTATCCTGGTTAGTATCACGGGTCGCTGGAGCCTATCCCTTCTGACTTCAGGCAAAAGGTGAACGACACCCGCAACTGGTCGCAGGGCACATATAGACACCGAGTGGGAACTGAACCCACACTGCCTGCACCAAAGTCAAGTGAGTGTACCACAACACCACTAAGTGACATGTGAACATTCAATTTGAATATTTAATTAAATGATTCTTTACAAACCAGTAGAGGGGCCCGCGTATCACCACACTTTGAAATTCACCGGCTAGACCACAAACTCAAGGCCCGGGGCCAGATCTGGCCCACCACATGATTTTATGTGGCCCGCGAAGCCAAATCTACAGTGTCAATTTCCATAATTCTTGTAAAAATCAGGATCAAAATTTAAAATTGTCGTTCATCATAAATGATAAAGGTGAGATATTACAAGCATTTTTGTGTTACCAAAACATGAATAGTTGGAAAAAAAAACATTACCCTTGATTTCTGATTCCAAAACTAGTTCATAAATTGATGATGTAAATATGATGAGATGATTCAATGTTTTTGTTTCACAGTTGTAACGGTCCTCAGAGGTAAACCAGAACTAGAATGTGGCCCGCGAGAAAAATTAGTTTGACACCCCTGGCTAGACGGTATCTAATTGTGCCGCATTCCGTCAATCCATCTCACCTGGCATGGACGCTGTGACCAACAACTTGACTTCACACTGCTCTTTCTTCATGGTCTGCTTCAGGTCCTTGAAGAACAGCCCTTCCACGTAGCCCACGACCTCCCACAAAAAGGTGAGTGTCGCTGAAATGGCATCCATCCCCCACTCGCAGGGGGTCCGCACAAAGTACATGATCAGGCCCACCTAAGGGGAAATGACTCACCATCAGACAGGTCGAAAGGAATGAAAATCATGTTTGCACACTCACCAAGTAGTTGAAAAGGATATGGGAGGTCTGTGCTGGAAGATCTCCAATATTAAGCAGCAGCTTCCTCAACATGTACATTAACTCATCCTGGTAAAATTGGAGGTGCAGTCAAACATGGCAGGTGTCACACTTTAGATGACTTGGATGTGAGGCTGCTGTCCTACCTGCCGATTGCTCACGGTGAGTTTCTCCAGGAAATGGCGCAGGACAAGGGCAGGATCCTCAATTAGGCAGTTCCACAAGATTTGCTGGGCAACTGCACTTACTAAGGACACAAAGAAAAGATAAACAGTTTTGCCTTGAGATTCGAGTGACCTGACTCACTAATTTTTCCAAGACACAAGACCAACCAAACATTAATGTCAAAAAGTATAGATATCCTGTACAAAACCAAGGATGTTCTAAATAAGAAATGATTCTTACACATTACATTGGTCATTTGATACTTCCATACCTGACCTATTGTGGCGATATGAGGTAACACCCACAAAACATCATACATCCATTTTCCGTACCGCTTATCCTCACTAGGGTTGGAGGCATGCTGGAGCCTATCCAAGCTATCTTCGGGCAAAAGGTGGGTACACCCCCAACTGGTCGCCAGCCAATCACAGGGGACATACGTACAGTGAAGAAAACAAGTATTTGAACACCCTGCTATGTTGCAAGTTCTCCCACTTAGAAATCATGGAGGGGTCTGAAATTTTCATCGTAAGTGGATTTCCACTGTGAGAGAGATAATCTAAAAATAAAAATCCAGAAATCACAATGTTGATTTTTTTAATGATTTATTTGTGTCACACAGCTGCAAATAAGTATTCGAACATCTGAGAAAACCAATGTAATGTAATATTTGGTACAGTAGCTTTTGTTTGCAATTACAGAGGTCAAATGTTTCCTGTAGGTGTTCACCAGGTTTGCACACACTTCAGGAGGGCTTTTGGTCCACTCCTCCACACACATCTTCTCTAGATCAGACAGGTTTCTGGACTGTTGCTGAGAAACACAGAGTTTAAGCTCCCTCCAAAGGTTTTCTAATGGGTTTAGGTCTGGAGACTGGTTAGGCCACCCCAGAACCTTAATATGCTTCTTCCAGAGCCACTCCATGGTTTTTTCTGGCTGTGTGCTTCGGGTCATTGACATGCTGAAAGACCCAGCCACGACCCATCTTCAATGCTCTGACTGAGGGAAAGAGGTTGATCTCCAAAATCTTAGAATACATGGTTGCGGTCACCCTCTCCTTCATACAGTGCAGTCATCCTGTACCATGTGCAGAAAAACACCACCAAAGCCTGATGCTACCACCCCCATGCTTCACAATAGGGATGGTGTTCTTGGGATGGAACTCATCATTCGTCTTCCTCCAGACACAGTTCGTGGAATTATAACCAAAAAGTTCCATTTTGGTCTCATCTGACCACAAAACCTTCTCCCATGATTCCTCCGTATCATCCAAATGGTCATTGGCAAACGGGCCTTGACATGAGCTGGTTTAAGCAGGGGAACATTCCGTGCCATGCATGATTTCAAACCATGACGTCTTAGTGTATTACCAACAGTCACCTTGGAAACGATGGTCCCAGCTCTTTTCAGGTCATTGACCAAGTACTGTTGTGTCATCCTGGGCTGATTCCTCACCTTTCTAAGGATCGTTGAGACCCCACGAGGTGATATCTCGCATGGGGCTCCACTCCGATTGCGATTGACCGTCATGTTTAGCTTCTTCCATTTTCTAATGATTGCTACAACAGTGGACCTTTTTTCACCAAGTTGCTTGGCAATTTCTCCTTAGCCTATTCCAGCCGTGTGGAGTTGTACAATTTTGTCTCTGGTGTCTTTGGACAGCTCTTTGGTCTTGTCGATGTCACAAGTTTGAGTCTTACTGATTGTATGGGGTGGACAGGTGTCTATATGCAGCTAATGACTTCACACAAGTGCATCTGATTCAGGATAATACATGGAGTGGAGGTGGACTTTTAAAGGGCCACTGTCATGAAATGCAGCATTTTTAGTATGTTAATAATGAAAAAAAAATGACAGCCGACATGGACCCATGCATTTTTTTCACCACAAAACATGATTTTGATGTATACAGCTTTTTGTAACTCCCGCCATGAAAATCCTCTAAAGGGATTTGTTTTCGAGAAGAAGCAGGAAGTGACGCACATGGCAGGACCGCCCTCAAGTGGACTCGTTTGTTTGTATTAATTTTACCTCCGGGAAGGTAGCTCGTTGTTCGTTCGTGTTAGCCAAAATTCTGGCTTGTTGGACTGCTGGACATTGCTTGAACACTTGGGAGGATGGAATTACCCTTTGTAAGTTTACAAGAGACCCGATTTGTCGTGAAAAATTGATTGCATGGGTGCAAACGACGAGAGCTTCGTGGGTTCCAAATGGCAGGTAGGTGTGTATACAGCTACTAAAAAAAAATAAGAGTTTGGGGCGGATCACGTAATCTGTCTCTCATAATGTAACAAAAGATCCGCGTACGTTTCACAGGGGTGCTAAATGTGTGGATGTGTGCGGACGGGTGCCGCTCCGGCTCGCCGGCGAAGACTGCTGTGTCGGCTTGCTGGCGCGTCGTGCTCACGGATGGCTATGAACAGCGCTGCCACCAATGGCGCACTCAGCCGCGTGTGATGACAATGCCGTAAAATGGCACGGCTTGGCGGTGTTGTTCATCGCGGACGGTGGGAGCTTTGAACAACGCCCCGGATGGCGGTGGCTTTGAACAATGCCGTAAAGCTCCCCAGATCGGCGCCATGATAAGCCACCTCGGTGCCTAAAATGAGCCACCCCAGCCGACTGGGCGGGAAGGCCTTGTCAGCCGGGGTGGCTCATCGTGCCGCCGGGCCGCAATGACTCATCTCCGTCGCAGAAGTGGATCAGACGGGGAGGCGGTTTGGCCGTGATCACATACCATCTAAATATGGCCTGAAACAATGAGGTAATATTGTCCTGGTAACTTCACTCGGTTGTGAGATGTTTTCTTCTTTGAAAAGAGCTTCTGTGTCAGAAGGGGCGTATTCATCTCCCACAGTAGGGTCCACAGCGTGTTTTCAATGACGAATGTCCGGGTGACGTCACGGACAGAGGATGCAGCCAATATGGCGACCACTTGGATATCGTAGTATGACACTTTCCGCATGGATGACGCGCTCTCCGCTCACATTTATTTTTTTTCGTATAGACATTGAAGTGAATAATGTTATATGTATTTTTCATTACAATATCTATTTTAGAATGTTTATAGGGATGACACTTCTACAGAATGACCGCTTTGAATATTTGTTTCATCTGTTGTAACAACCAACAGCACAACAAGTCTCGGGCATTGTGTATATTCTGCTCCGTTTCCCCACAATGTTGAGCAGCTCGGTTTGACCAGCAATATGGCGCTGTGAAAATGGTGACGTTACGTGCACGAGCTCTATATAATATAGAGTGCAAGTGGGGGGGGGGGGGGGGAAAGAGGCTCACCAGCTACACCATCCTCTCGAACCTCTCCGTCCTCCATGAGGTGCACTATGGGGAGCACAGCAGCACAGATGCATGCTGGGAAGACTGCTTGTGGTGGCTGCAGCATGTGGTGTGTAGGTGTGTGTTCTGTCGTGTTCTCTTCATCTGGGAAAACACAATGTATAAATATAAAGTAGACAGTGACATGGTCATTCACAGAACAAGGAAACAATATTTCCTGTAAAATATTTAATGACACCAAGAGGCATTGTTCTAAACAACAAATTTCCATTAAACATTTGGGAAGGATGCTATTTGAATGACTTGAGTTGATCCTGATACAATTGAACAAGTCAGACAGTCATGCTTTTGTCTTTATGAAGCTTTTTGTTGTTGGTATTCTGTGAGTTTTCTTTAACGTAGAATATGTGCCTTAGCAAGGAATGGTCGGAGAGAACTGCTCTTATGATCATTCATGTTGGTAAAAAGTTCTGAAACTGTTCTTCCAGGCCAAACCTCACATTGAAAGGTGTGTCATACCTTCAGCACTCGCTAATGAGCGGACTGACCACACGGAACCTCGTCGGAAAGAGTAATTCCTGTGGGAATTACTGGAGGCGCAGGACGGACTAACAGACAGACGACGGGATGCCAGGTTCACCACTTCTTCTGCTGGCAAAATCAAAGTCAAATATGGACAGGTTAGGAGTAGTATATGAGGATAACTCTTGCAGTGCTGACATTCCATCCACCGGATGCCTCACCTTCTTCCTCTTGCTCCGATGGAGGGCTGCATGTGGGCTCATAGCACGCCTCTTGCGCCACAGGGATGGCCGTGATTATGCTGGCTTCACGGCCCAGGCGCCGCTTCTCCTCTTCCTGCTGCAGGTTCTTCAGTATGTGCTCAGCTCGCTGATGAGAGCGTGAGACTGCCCGGGCTGAGAAAGATTTCTGCAAGGGTGACGTTGATTGTGATTGAGCAAGATAGATTGCAACAAGCATACAGTATTTCTCCATTGGCTCAAAAGCACTTTGTGGTGAGCCCGTGTAGAAGTAGGAAACTTGCTGCATATCATGGCATCGGCACACGTGCTCGTACACATTCATGGAGGACACACACACGGCAAAGTCTTTCTCATCATGACCATGCATACACAGTACAACACACAATGTGTGATGCATGCTGTTTCCCAAAAGATAGAGCTATTTTCTGATCAAGATGCAAAATTCCACCCCCTGCCCCCCCAAAAAAAACCTCTGGGACAAAAAAAAATCCAGTTAACCCCAATTGACAAGAAAGAAAGAAAGAAAGAAAGAAAGAAAGAAAGAAAAGAAAGAAAGAAGAAAGAAAGAAAGAAAGAAAGAAAGAAAGAAAGAAGAAAGAAAGAAAGAAAGAAAGGAAAAGAGCTACAAAATTTGTATTTCCTGATGTTTATGACAGAATGTAAAAAGATGCATCAGCACAAATATCTGGACAGAAAACTTACTATGGCATGGACTGACTGAATTAATGCGGGGAACTAAAACAAAGACAGATAAAATGATAGAGGAAGGACTTTATCAAAATCTGTAACTCTTAAAATAATCATGCATGACAACTAACATGGAAGAGGAAAGGCAAACCATAATTTTGTGCACTTTTTTTTTTTTTACAGGTGCTAGCCATCTGCCGTCGACTCACTGTTTTTTAATTTTTCTGAAAAAGAACTGTTAGTTCTGAATGTTTACAACAATACCCTGAAAACATTTGAAAATGGTTCTCAACTGTAATGTGATGACAAGACAAATCCATGTAATTGTAAGGTGCAGTCATATTTTTCGGGCTGCGATTATTCCCTTAAAAAAACGATAAGGAAGAGCATTTTTCAAGCAATTTTGGAATTTCATCCATATCTATGATTGTACTTTGACAGTGTGATGTTTTTGCGTGTAATTACATATTTTTCAGCAGCAAACACCCTGAATTCAAACACAACTACATTTCAGTTTCTTCCCCACTAACCTAGATGTTGCTACTCTCATCTATCATGGTCGCAAAACCTGTCAAAATAAATAAGTCAAATAAAATGCTTTTGATGAGTATGTATTTATAATCTGTTTTAGAAAGGATGGTTGAAATGAAAATGTTGACATTTTTTTCACGTGTGTTTGTGTGTACTCAAATCATACACACAGTAAGTGATAATGTGAAACCCATTTTCTGAAACCCTAAAGAAAGCCACAACCATACCTCATGATACAACACAAAAAAAGGAACACTACACTCCACAATATTAAAAAAAATAACGATAACATTTAGCAAGGACTTTCCTGCATTGCCATGGTGAAATAACATTTTGATGCACGCAAGTACACAAATATTTTGTCTTGACACTTGATAGAACAGTCCTCGACTATACATATCCCGATAAAAACAAAAACAGCAAAAAAAAAAAAAAACATAGTTAACAGTCCCAATGCAACATCATTTCCGCCCCTCCAACCAAACACTAAAAAAGTATTTATGCACCATTATCAATTCTCTCATTCAGATCAGTTAGTCAGCCGAAGTTACGAATGTTGCTGACTAATGTGCCATTTGTTTTTTTAGAGTATTGAATATACTGTAATCACTGATGGTGTAGTGGTACACACGCCTGCCTCTGGTGGGGGCAGCGTGGGATCGATTCCCGTTCAGTGATAGTGTCAATATCTTCCATGTGACTGACTGGCGACCAGTTCAGGGTGTAGTCCGCCTTTCGCCTGAAGCTAACTGGGTTAGACTGCAGCTCTCCCCTGACCCTTGTGAGCATAAGCGAATTGGACAATGACATGTAAATATTGCATCAAAGGGGTTTCTCAATTATCCATCCATTCTCTGAACCGCTTATACTCACTAGGTTCACGGGCGTGCTGTAGCCTATCCCAGCTATCTCTCAGCAGGAGATGGGATATGCCCTGAATTTGTCCCAGCCAGTCGCAGAGCACATTGAAACAAACAAACATTCCCACTCACTCTCATTCCTACGGGCAATTTAGAGTTTTCAATCAACCTACCACGCATGTTTTGGGGATGTGGGAGGAAACTGGAGTACCCAGAAAAACCCAAACAAGTAGAGAACACGCAAACTCCACACCGTCGGGGACGGGATTTGAACCCCGTCGCAGATGTGCCTAACCAGTTTTCCCACAATGCTGCCGGTTCATTACTAATCATGATCAAGTAAATCTTGATATAAATATAGTAGACCACAAGATAGAGAGGAAAAATTTTGATCTTTTATTTTTGTTGTGGAGTTGTGAGCTTTAAGGTAGACATTTTCTTATAAATAGTTTTGCTGTGAAAACAATTAAAATAAGTCATGTCAAAATGATTGTGCTGCATAATGCTCATCAATGGTCCCTTACATACTAAAATATTTTTTAAACTCAAAAACTAAGGATGAAGGAAATTTAAAATAGGATTTTGCTTGGCATGAACATGAAGCGTTTCTTCAAGTGGAATTGCCATATACCGTATTTTTCGGACTATAAATCTCAGATTTTTTCATAGTTTGGCCGGGGGTGCAACTTATTCTCTAGAGTGACTTATATGTGAAATTATTAATACATTATTACATCCATCCATCCATTTTTCGAGTCGCTTCTCGGTTATTTTCACATTGACAACCGTAAGAAGGTGCTCGAGGCCAATGTATCTGGAACTCATAACAACTGAGGACTGAACAAAAATGCCATTGAAGAGAAAAATCATATTCTGCAGATTATTTTAAATAACATTGTTAGGATGTTGCTAACCAATGATGACAAAAATACTTCTTACCTTGAATGCGACTTGTCATATATCGTTAGATGAAACTTCATGCAGGCATTGAGACTTCCACCCGTTCATCGTGAACGTAATTCAATTTGTTTTTCCATCATGGTGGTGCTATGGTGAACGGTTCTTTCCGATAGAGGCATGTCTTTTATTCGTTTGATTATATTGGTTTTATGCGAAGTTGGCAATATGTTTATTGGCAACATCGAGGACGACTGCTTTGGCATACTCCCCGTCTGTGAATGTAGACACACAGTAGAACCCTCCCTCTCCACAAAGGCTGTTCATTCTTGATGAAAACTTTGGTACTCCTCATGCTTTTTTCTTTGAGCGACCTCTATCAAAAGCGTTTCCATAATTACGTAGTTGTTCCGACACGATCAGCGTTCAACCCAAAGCGTGTGGATTACGGCAACCTCACAAGGACAAACTGTCTCTGCATCATTTACGTTGCCTGCCGCCCCAAACTACGGCAACACCACGAGGGAAAAAACCTTCTCTGTGTCATTTGCATTGCCCGCACAACAGAACTCACATGTACAGTATGTCGATATGAGGGCTCCGGGAGCCATTATGGAACCACCAACAGAGCCAGGTATGGCTCACGACCAATAAGTTCCTGACCCCTGCTGTGGGAGCAGTGTATGTATGTGTGTGTGTGTGGTGTGTGTGTGTGTGTGTGTGTGTGGTGTGTGTGTGTGTGTATATATATATATATATAGATAGAGAGAGAGAGAGATAGAGAGAGAGAGAGAGAGAGAGAGAGAGACGCTTCTGTGACAACCAAATAGGCTAGTTGTAACTACAACTGATGTTGAGTCTGACGTAAGCAACGTAGAAGAGGAAGTGCTACCTCCAGAGTTGGCGGACTTGTTTAGAAGTGGCACTGAAGATAAAGATTTCATTGGATTTTAGTTACCGGATATTTGGAGTGACACGGATGGTTTTGGAAAACTTCTTAATGTTATTTTTTCTATAGTTGTCGGAATAACTCTTCATATGTTATGTTAACATACCAGGCACGTTCTCAGTTCTGTCATGTAACGCAAGCATACCGTTCAGCTTGTTGTTGTTTCTATTCTATTTTTATTTTAAATTGTTGTTAAATTTTAAATGACATGAAAGTTCTTGGTGTTAGATCAAATAAATTTCCCCCAAAAATTCGACTTATACTCCAGTGCGACTTATATGTTTTTTCTCTCTTTATTTCGCATTTTATGGCTGGTGCGATTTATTCTCCGGAGCAACGTGAAGTCCGGAAAATACGGTACTGGTCTGGGAAGTAATTTACATGTCTGTGGAACAGGGATACCTTTTAAAACATTGTCAGCTTCACCTTTAAATGAACAAACTTGAATTTTTTTTTTTTAAAGTTACTTGGAGTCTAGTATCCCGCAAAGGATGAATCAAAAAATACAGCATGAATACACTTACAGACTGATCCTCATTGATTGGGTCTTGGACACTTCCTGTATTCTGGGGAACCCAAGGGGGATCAAAAATGGGCACACAGGGCATGCCCAGTATGGGAGACGGCAGGGTGAAGTTTATGCTGGGTGGAGGAATCTAAATAAACAAAAATGGAGTCAAACCCATCCTTGCATTCTAAAGTTGCTAACACTAAACTTTAGCCTTTTTCAGCTGTAAAAGTAATCCATACTTTGAAGATCTGCTGAGCCCCATCCTCCATCCGAGGCCACACCTGGTAGCGGAATCGCCAAAGTGTGTAAAACTTGAGGGTGGAGTTGATGCGCTGGCAGGCCTCATGGTGCTGGAACTCAGACATCATCATCTCGGTCACGGCATCAGGGACTTTCACTGCACACAGGAGGAACATGGCAGCTGTGTGGGGTGGGAGAGAAAGACAACACAGAAGAATATCATTTGTCACTTATTAGTGAGGTGAAAATCTAGCTGTGGGATGATTCCAGAAAATGTTATCTAATTTCAAATTATAGTCATTCTGAGAAAAAAGTACCTGTAGTAAATGTGATTTATACATATTTAAATAACCAAATAGCTGTTGACCCCCTAAAATGTTTTTTTCTCATCACTCATGTCTGTCGACCAATCAACACATCAAATATCCATCGATCCATCCAGTCAATCAATTTTCTGTACCGCTTAATCGTAAACTATCATTCACACCCACATTCACAACTATGGAAAATTTTGAATCCATATCAAATAGAACAGATCAAATAAGTGTCTTATTTACTGTAATTGTGAACTTTTATTTTCACAGACAAAAACCTCTAGTAAATAATAGTCTCTCAACATAAAGGTAACCCTTGATACTAAAACCTTGAGGAACCTAGAAAAGAAATAAAAATGCGGTCACATGAATGAACAGAAATGACATTAAGCTCACTGCTTCCACTTTGGGTAAGTCATCTCATGTATTTTTCACTTATTTTTTTGTTTTCAGCTGCAATGGTGTCATTCAAACCAACATAACCTCATGATATAAGGACCGTATTATTAAATGTTTCCTCTTTTTTCAATTATATAGCTTAGTTTGTTCTTGACCACAATAGCATAGCAGAAAACAGAGGTATACAATGTACTTTTGAGCAAAAGCTATTGACATTAGCATTGATTTAAAACCCAGTTGTTGCCGTAATGTTACAGTAATACTAAAATTGAACTGGTATTTCAGTAAAATTCAACTTTCCTGATTTGTCAAGGATTTATTCAACAATATTTTTAAAATGGTCACGTGTCCTGAGTATCCATAACATGATCAGAAGAACCTTGCGGTAGACAAATTACACAATTGTTTATTATGAGTTTTGTAAGCTGTAAGTACAAAGTTTTCACCAGCAGCAGCTGCCATGTGTTCATCCACGCTGAGCAGGAGCTCCCAGGCTGCAGGCTGAATGTCTCCGTACATGTCGTCAGTCAAGATGGGAGCAGCTTTGATGAGAAGCGACAAAGGAGCTGGCGACAAGCTCATCACCTGCAGGAGACACAGGTCCAAAATGTATTTCTCTTGCAAACACAAAGTGTAAATACAGTACTCAAGGAAAGTACTTCTTCGCACTGGAGTAAACTGCAAAAGCAAATGCCTCACCTGATTTCTAATGTATTTTAACATTCCAGTGTCCTTCTTCCCTTCTGTGTTGCTGTCAGTGGGTCTCCTCTTCATGGACGGCGTCCTCAGACACGATTTGTCAGAACACTAAGGTCAAATATACTCTCAGTGTTGCAAACAACAAAAATGTCCTTTCCGTCGGGTTTCCAAACTCACCTCCTTGTTCTTCTGTGCACGAGCACCGATGATGCCGGTGGGGGGAGCGCTGTCCTCTCTCAGGCTGTCCACCGTCTCACCGTATACAAGCTTGATGGCGCGGACCAAGCGGGCACAGGAGCGGTTGTGGTGCTGGTAGCATCGTGGGTGGCAGAAGTCAATGTGGGTGCAGATGAAGCTCTGCTGGTTGCACAGCAGGATCATGATCTGTGCCGAGAAGAAAGTGTCGTGTGAGAGGGATCACACGTGAAAGCTTGCCGACACATAGATATGAAAGCCCTGTTCTGTCACCATCCAAATACTTCTGGACCTAACTGGAGATGTATTCATTCTGTTGGACATACATGAAGCCAGGACATGTTGCGGTGGTAGTTGTCCTCTGTGCCACTTGAGCTTTGGCCCTCAGGCTCAATACTTGGTTCACTGGTACTGCAGGGACTACCTGCATGAGAAAACAAGGGAAATATAACAGCTGTATTGCTTGAGAAGGTTCTATGGTATCTCATCGGGCATCTTTCAATTGTTTTATAATATCACATATATGTACTAAGAAAGTTGTTTAACAAAACCAAGTTTCAATATTGGCTAATTTATATGACTGCAATGGAAATCCATAAGGAAAATTGTTCATTAAATTTGAAGAAAGATAGAACGTTGGTTCCCAGTTGATCTTTTAAATAAGGTAATGTTACAAAGAAAATATAACAGGACAGGTAAAAAAAACACTATTTATGTGTGTATATTATATATATATATATATATATATATATATATATATATATATAATTTTTTTTTTTTTCCCTGCCATGGTGATGACAGCTAAGATTCCAACGCATTCCCTGAGGATCTCACTGGATGGTAGTTATCAGAAAATTCGAGCAATGCCTAGTCCTGGACTTACCTATGTCTGTGACTGTATCCCTGCTGTTTGTTTGTGAAAGTATCCCCTCCTCATTCTCTGATTCTGAATCCTGTCGGGACATTTTGGTGCTCTTCAGGCTACCCGCCCTCCGTATGGAAGACAAAGACCCAACTTTTTTTACGCGGAAACTGCGGGCTCCTTTAATCTGAAGCAGTCGCGAGCCTCCAATACGAATCTTCCGAATGGGAACTGGAGAAAAGTTGGGAAGACCTAACTGAGCAAAAAAAAAAAACAAAAAAAAAAAACTGACCAATGAACCCATTCTGAAAACGGCTTACCAGTTGTCTCCTGAGCCTTCTTGTCATCACACATGGTGTCTGACTTCAGAGTGTGGCTGCTACTATTAAGTGAGTCATGGCCGTCCTCATCGTCAAGGATGCCCGCAAAGCTGATCTTCCTCTCATAGCGATGTCGGCCAAGCTCAGGATCGAGACGTAAGCGGCAGCTTTCTAAGTCCTACAGTTGATAAAAGAAAACACTAACAAGTTGCCAGGATTGTCGCTCCTTTTGGTCACACCAAAGCCAATTTTCCACCAAACAGGACAGTTCAGCTGTCAGCTAAGTACGTAAGAAAACAGTTATTCCGTCTGCTTGGACCATGCCTTGCCATGAATCGCGAAAATCTAGGAGTAATAAAGACCCCTTTAAAAGATTCATCTTGCCAGTAAATGTAACAAGATGGCAGCAAAGCACAAAATTTGTTCAAATAAAACTCCTCAAATCAGTTAAACAAGATGCCAGCATAGTAATACTTAACCGGCAAATAGGTGTTATTCAGCAAATAGCGGATAGGTTCCTGAAAAATATCTTGTAATAGAAGAATTTACAAATGCCAAAGTGCAAATATAGAGGGATTCACTGTGATGTAAAAGCATGAAACTTAACATTGAAGACATTTGTCATGTTCATTGTAAAAATTAAAAAAAAAAAAGTGTCTAACGGGTTAAAAAAAAGGATAAAAGAGGGACAATAAAAAAAATCCCCAGAGCTGGAGCATAAATAGTAGCATATTTCACACATTTGTATAAGAATCTAACATAAAGAGGACAAAGTAATGAAGTGGCAATACTAAAGGAGTATGTCCAAAATGTTTTGTTCTTTGTATGTTGTTGGTTAGTACAAGGATAAATCTTTGTTCAAGAAAATGCACCTTTTGTTGTGCACACTCATTGAGATATCATTAAAACTTTTGAGTGCAAAAATGCAAAAAGACCAAACCAAACTGAACTGCTTGGTGAAACTGGGATGAAAGATCACATTCATAAAAGTACCACAAGTGGTTCCGTGCGTGGTCGTGGCAAACAAGGAAATGTCTCTCGTAGAAAGGTGGTGATTTCCAGCAAAAGCTGGCAAGCAGCCATCTTTAGAGCAAATGGACAGCCACATTTTGTTGGATTCACAGTGTCTTAAGGAGGAAGGAGAAAAACAATGTCTAGATGATGACAAAACACCAATAACCAGCATCAGCATCTGACTTACTATCATCTAAATAGTCCTCTTCCTCATCCTCTTTCCTCATTCTTCGTTTTGTTTCGTCATCGTAGATGTAACCCAAGATGTTGGCAGGACTCTCACTGTCACAGTGGCAAAGTTCGCTCAGCCGTGTGCCAATCGCCTATTATGAGAAACACACAAAGACACACTGATCAATAGCATTTAGGAAGAAATATGACAGTGACTTTTAATTGGTGTAACAATTATGAGTAGACCTTTGAAAAAAAATTGTTCTCCTTTGATGGGTTCTTGGGCCCCAAAAAGATTCCCCGATTCAGTCCAACTTTAACACAAATCATCAAACCATCCATCTGACTCACATCTCCCCACTGGCAGAAATGTTTCGCTGCATTCCACTGGAGCTTCTGATTCCTTTTATTGCCCACGATAGGAGACCTCCCCCTGGACAAGCCTCTCTTAGTGATGTTTACATGGTGGCCCTTCATCCACTCTGGCCAGTTGCCACGGTTACAGCGATGGACAAACCGGGCACATTCAAGAAAGAGGGACGCCCGAGCCACGATGGGCGCTTCCTGGGAAAAACAGATAGTGAAGTGGTGGAAATGAATAAAAACAGGGGCATGAGGGAGACTGCATGGAAAAGGATGGCATTCTGTGGTGAACCCTAACGGGACAAGCCAAAAGGAGAAGAAGAAGATGAGGGGGACTGATTATGAGTACCAGATCCAGAGCAGCGGCAAGGATTGAAGCATCAGGTATGGTCCCCGGCTCACAACAGTTGAGCAGAAACTGGAAACGCTTCATGCCCTGTCGAATTGCACCCAAGTTCACCACATTTTTGTTTTTTATGGCTTCCTGAGTGGCAGCAAGACGCTCCTGGAAACCATGGGGTCCTGGATGAATGGGAAATCGATTTTCAATGATAGAATGTAATTAACAGAACAGAAAAGAAGAGCACCCATTTGACACTTGAAAGCCACTGACAAAAAGCCCAAAGCTGTAGTCACTGGCCGTGGTAAAATGTTAACATTCATTATGTGATCACTGCATTAGAACCCTCCAAAAGCTATTTTCTTTATAATATTTACTGAAATGAAAAGTGTAATTACACAAATAAATGTTATGCTTTGTCATCCTAAACTGCCACGAGGTATATCAGCATCAAAAGCAGACAAGGCACTAAAAGCAACATGTATGAACCACACCACAGCAGAAAGATGGTTGAAAGATACAAAGTCCAAGCTACTGTAAGAGTGAATGAGCAAGGAGTGTTTTTTTTTCTTTAATGGGGTGGCACAAGCATGCTACATAACACAATTACAGCGTAAACCTGAAAACAGCCCTTTCTAAATGGAAACTAAAATGAGAGCGCAAGGGATGAGATGGAATGTCATAAGGTGGGCGCACAGAGAGAAGGGGAAAAATGAGAGGGGAGGTTATGGGGGCAGCAAGTGGGAGAGGGGCAGCTGGGATTTTGGGGCAGGTCTACCATCTTTCTCTTCTGTGTGGTGAAGCTTGGATGGATTCCTCCTGCCAGACCTCCATTTACCGAGCCGCTTGAAGAAATTCTCTTCCTCCTCCCTGCCGTATTCTGGCCCAGTGGCAACCCCCTCTGACAGCTTGACTGCGCTGGTGAACTTCACCTGGTGAATAATGGCCAAACACAATATAAGACAAGAAAAGATATAACTTGACTGATTGATCCCACAGTTGGGAAATTCACTTGTGACTGGTAACTGGCAGCAAAAGACAATTGTAAGAGATTTAAACGGCATACAATATAATAAAATAGCATTAACAACCCCCCTGACCTTTGAACTCTGTCGAATAAAAGAGAGCCGATCTACTGAGCTGATATCCAACAGGTCCTCCACACCGTCAGTAAGTCCAGAGAGAGATGAACGCTTCAGCCAATTGCCTGGAGAGAATGTGAATAAAATATGTTCATGCTTACTACAGAGTGAAGGCAGGTACAAGGCCACAGGTGAAGCACATGTATGGGTTGCACTGGGCGGTGCGACACACCAGGGTGGATATGGCAGACAGCGATCACATTCACTCACAACAAAGCACAAGCAAATTACACGTGGAAAGAGGCAGATGCAGATGGCAGATGGAGAAAGACTTTTGCTGAGTTTGGAAGCAAGATTCAGAGAATGAAATGGATCAGATTTTTTTTTCAATTAATGTAATATATAAATATAATAGTATTTGCTGCACCCTCCATCCAACAATAAGTAAAACCTAGTCTCGCCATGCACACAGGGTTGGGTAATGCAAGACCAACAAAGACAACATGAAGATGACATGATCCACTTCCACATACGTAAGACAGAGAAGGTGAGTGGTTGGCGGGTGGTCCTGCGGCATGCTGAGGTACAAAAAGGGCACATATAATGTAAGGATGTAATGATGTACGTGGACATGGAGAGATAATACTGGTCTGATGTGAAATGTGATGATTTGGAATTTGTTAAACACTGAGAAACAGAGTTGTCAAGTTTAAGACAGACACACGAAGACTTCATTAAAGCTTTTCTACATTTTTTGGGGGAGAAAAATCGCTGAGTCACTCTACTTACCTATTGGCAGTTTAAGTTTCTTGCGAAGTGAAATACGCCTGGATCTTGATCGGGAGCGGCGGTCTGTGGTGGTACCAGAATGGGCGGTGGTGCATTCTGAGGTGTCCTGTTCTGACTGGCTGCTGGTGTCACTGGCAGCACTCTGCGACTTAAACATCTTCCTCCAAAAGTCTTTCCTACCCAGCAGAGCTCCAGGTATCTCCTCGCTGGAAAACATAGCGACAGAGAGTAGTTGGGCTATATTTTAGCATTCCCAAAAAATATCTAGCACCATTGTTTGACAGAAGAGCGATGGTGGCCAGTATGACACAGATGGGGCAGCATGATGGGGATGTGGTGAGGGAAAAAAAAACTCACTGTTCGGGGGTCTGGGGGGGTCTGCTGGAGATGTAGCTGCGACACTCATCTGCAGCACTGGATACCTGACCCTTCTCCCCGGACACACCCGCCTCTGACCTGCACGCACACACCCCAACAAACACAGAGCGCTCAGGCCACCCATGCATCTGAGAATGGTAAAAATGAGCATACATACATTGGTGCTGCCTGCACTGCCAGCATCCAGAGAATTATTTGCAGCCTCTTGCCTGGGTCTCTTCCACCAGTTCAGTATTTAGCCTGTTTAGCACTTACAATATTTCTTGCAAATGTTTGTGAAGCGCCAAAATGCGACAAAATGTCTGAGTCTCCATGCTTAAGTTCTTTCAGGTTTGGACGGTGGCACATTTCTGTCCATTTGCACACAAACATTAGCCTCTGAAGGCTAAGGCAATAATGAACAGGATCGCAGAAGGTATACTCTTTCATGGTACCTATTATATCTTTGTTTGATTATGTGTTATTACTACTCATGATTATGACTAGTGGCTTATACTACTAAATCATATAGTCTTTGGAATTGTTTGCCTGCCTTTTCTCCCCCCATCATGCCAGACTGTTACTTTCGGCTTGAGACATGACAGCTATAAGCAGAGATAGATGTCAGATCTGTGCATTTCTCAAAAAGACGAGAAAGTACTCAGACAAATATATACTCGAAAAGAGTGTGACTCCCCAAGGACAAATACCAGGAGTGGCATTCAGCCCCCACAATTGGAGATCTCATGCAAGACAAACAAATGCAAACAAGGCAAACACCAAAGCAGGCGGAGATGAGATGCTCAAGATTGGATGAGTACTGTTCTTCTAGTTAACATTTTCCACAGTTACTAAATGTAATGACATGTCAAGGACTGCCCCTGACAAAGCATTTCTTTCTAGTACCTTCTTGGAGCTTGCAGTTTGTTCTCATCTTTTTCCTCAGGTTTTTTGGTGGTTGTGACCTTCTCAGCACTGTCTAGGAGCGCACTCAGAGCCACTCGGCGAAAAACATTTCCGTGGGCCTCCTTGATGAACTGCACCAACTGGCGGATGTCACAGTACAGGCCCTATGTAGGAGGGTGAAAAGCAAGCGTCAGAGAGCCACCAGAGGAGGCAGCAAAGTGGGAGGCCTGTATGGCGAAAATATCTCCTCTGCCAAGTTGTTAACATCCACTAGTCATACTAGTCAAACTGCAAACCCCTTTAAATGAGTATGAAATCATTTTTGAATAGATCTAAAATGACAAAGAAATGAAACGAGGACTTTAACACTGGCCTTGTGCCAGAAATGTTCAGTTACAACTAAAATATAAAATCACTGATTGTGTACTGGCAAATTCTCCTGACAACAGCACGCCTTCTATTCTCACTCAATGACCGTGTAAACGTAAGTGTAAATGGTGGTCTCTTCTTCTGTATGCATCCCGTGAATGCTGTTGTGGATTTATTCAAATCTACTGCTAAGGTATATGAAGAAAAAACATGAAAAAAAACTTTAGCCAACAAATAGTCTGGTCACAAACAAGAAGTCACATACTAAAGTAATTGATATATGTCATGTCGCATAAAGACAAAGTAATGTAACATAAGATGACAAAACATTTCTTTATTAGTAAAGGGTTAATTTTATGCCAAGCGTGTTTACATTACTAATTGATTATAAAATGAAACATTCAAAAAGTGTTCTGACTCCTAGTATTCACAGTTTGGTAGACCCCTCAATTTCAAGGACAAGTCTAGAAAGGATTAAACCAATCACAGATGAAAAGTTTACCAGTGACAAATGCTGTATTTAGCTCACCAAACCTTAATGTGAAGTGCAACCTAATCTTGGATGATATCCCAAAGATTCAGTCACAGACCAACGTGCTGATCATTTGCTTCTCTGTTCAGTGTGTAACGAAAATACACACCCAAGGGCATTTTGAATTTCCCCTTGAGGGATTAAAATGTATATTGATTAAACAGTTCAAAATTTAAACGTAAAGGCTTGTTTGGGGTGTACAACATCATTAACATGAATGTCGAGTCATTCTCTTACCAATTATAGTTATAAGGTTAGACCAATATAGCGTGACAGACAAGCATGAAACCGGGGACAGAAACAATGTTTAACACCGTAACTAATAACCAATACAACGCACAGCACTGGGAAAAAAAAAAATATATACACATGTACTCCTACTTTGTATCTATGTATTTTTTTTCTTAATCATATACATTGCATCTAGAACACATTTACAGCGCTTCCCTTTTCCCACAATTTTTTACGTTTCAGCCTTATTCCAAGATACTTAAAAAAAAATGTAATTCTTCACACAAATATGAGGGGCCTCAGAAAAACTTTGCTAATGCAAATACACTTGAACGTAAACATTTCTGAAAATGGCTGCACACAGATGCTCCCCCAGTTACTCTAATGGAGCTTAAGTGGTGCGGCAAAAACTCGGTGAAACTGCCCAAAGATAAGATTTCCAAACTTCTAGCATCATCCTTCCATCAACTTTCCAAACTGCTTAGCCTCACAAGTTTAGCAGGCATGCTGGTGCTTATCACAGCTCACTCTGGGTGAGAAGCGGGGTATGAACCCAGAACTGGTTGCCAGCCAATGGTTGGGCACATAGACAAACAACCATTTCAGTCACATTCACACTTACAGACAATTTAAAGACTTTAATCAACTTACCATGCATGTTTTTGGAATGTAGGAGGAAACCGGAGAACTTGGAGAAAACCCACACAGGCATGGGGAGAAGAGGAATGTGAAGCCGATGTGCTAACCACTTGACCAAAACGCCACTCTTGTGGCAACAACTTAAAAAAAAAACTAGGCTGTAAATACTGTATCTACATTACACCTGATTCCTTTGCTTTGACTTACTATATTTGCAAAAAATGTCAAGAAAAAAATATATAATCTGTTTTGGAATGAGGTTGGAACATAAGAAAATGTGTAAACAGTGAGGCGCTGTGAATACGAAGGGATCTTGCTCTAAAAATTGGTTAAAATGTTAAAAAAAAACAGTGCATGCCAGGCTTTGTTGAAAAAAAAAATCTGCTCAGGGACAGACTGGTCAATTCTTAATATTGTAATCATGCAGAATTGCAATATCCATTCTAAATCTTTCAGGGCAGAGGGGCAGTTTGGTTTTGATGCAAACAGGTGTGATGTATAATTACAAGCACCCACCAAGTTCTCAGGGCTGTGAAGCTCATGTGTTGTGGAGGCGCAGCGGGTGATCAGCGACTTGAACATGCAACCCACCACAACCGCCTCCATGTTCTGCGCTACAGACTTGTTGTCCCCTGTGGTGAAATTGTTCCCGAACCCTGCCTTGTCTGGGGAAAAAAAAGGGTGAAGGCAGAGATCACAGATCACACGGATGTCAATTATTCAATGGAACATCACATGAAAACAGTTATCCCGGACAACAAGTTGGGGAAAAGGGGGGCAAAGAAAACGGGTTTGTATAGCATATGGGGGGAGAAGCAAACTGAAAAGGATTCTGGGTAAGGAATAAGGAATACATGCAAGTGACTAAGGCCTGCTCTTGAACCACATTGAGGTAATCAAACATTCTCTTGGCCTAAAGAATAAAGATTCATAAATTTGAAGTTGCAGGCTTGATTTGTCACTTTAGGACAGAGCGAGAGGGGCAGCACGGTAACCAGTGCCTAAGAAAGCTTCTGCTCAGGTGGGTATGTTTATCACATCTCTAATATCAGTGCTCTATTGATTATACATCATGTGTATCTACCGATGTTTCGTTTTTTCGCCCTCCTGGACCTCTCACCTGCACTGCCGTACTCTGCAAGAGAAAAGAGGCGGGGCAAAAGGTTGATTGACATCAGGCCAGCACAGACATGTACGTGGTGTCAGGAAAGAACCTCCACAGGGAGGTGAACCCAAAAGACACACATCAGCAAAAGTAACATACACCCAGACATAGTTGGGGGAAAAAAAACTAGCAAGGCTTTCATTATAAAAACACTCATCAATTCGGTCACTTGCCAATGTTTTTTTTTCATTGTCATATGATGTCATAAAACAGAGCCCAAAAACAATGTCAATGCAAAAGTGAATTGGCATGGAGAGCATGTCTCAATGCTCAGCAGTAATGCTGCCGATTGAACAAAGATGTTATGGGAAAAGCTTTGGATTGGCAAGTGTACGAAAATGGATGAGCAAGGAAAGGAGGCAGGAAGTAGGGAAGAAGGGACTGAAGGATGCAGCATGTGGTGGAGGAGGAGGTAGTGAGGGAGCATGGACAGAAGCTGGAGGACTGTGACAGACAGGAGCAAGCAGGTGGGAGGGAGACCAACAGATAGAAACTAGAGAGCACTGGGAGGGAGAACATTATTCTGCTTCGTCAACCACACATTTGAGATGGTTTAGAAATACGACTGACGCATCTTGATGGAAAACCTTTGTGAAACCATTTTGATGGTCTAATTGCGTGAGTCGCTATTTTGATCCCCCCAACAAAATACATAACTCTCTAAGTACCACCATCTTGAGCAACATTAAAAGACAGTAGCGTAATGGGTCACATGTTAAACAAGGTGACAGGTTTTATGCCTGAAAAGTATATTTGATATTATTGTACGCCAACATTTGTATAACAAATAAGATAGTAATGCATAGTTAAAACTGTACCTAAATAACCAGTTTATGAAAACAAGATCTTAAATATTAACTGCAAAGGTATTGAATTTTATTTTTTTATTGTTATTATCATCATCAACTTAATTGCACAATCTGTAGGCAGTAATTCATTCGCATATCACTTGTGTGAGCCTACATACCAAATGTTGAGAATCATTGGAATATCCAAGTGTCTGATTAATGTTCATGTCTTTACCTTTTTAGTACTCACCTTAATTTCAAGTAATTTCAATTTCAACATTTTCTTTTCTTTTTACAAATTAAAAGAAAATTGAGGCACAACCTGACGGAATGACCTGCGTTCTATCCTGAGGGCTTTTGTGGCTGCCTCTCACAAATGCACATACTCACTGTCGGTGATAGGCTCCATGCAGAAGCCCAGCAGAGCATGAAGGAAGTCCACAATGTTATTCAGGGAGTCTTTGTTGACGTAGTCCCGCATTGTCTGGCGAAACTGCAGCTTGTCCAGCTTGTAAAGGTTGGTCAGGCAGTTTTGGGCCTGACAGTACAGAGTTATAAAATATTCACATTAAGAAAAATGTGAGCGGATGACAGGGTATGCTGAAGCATCATCACAACACAAGAGGCCAATATGCTGAAAAATGTAAAGGTGATTCTGACCTGCATCCTCAGACGATCTCCTGAAAGGCCACGATGTCCCTCGCCACATCCGTAAGCACAACCTAGAGACTTTACTATTTTGATGAGCATGGAGAGGGCCAGTCGGTGAGGACTGAGGCAAGAGCTCTCTTCCTGTTGACGTATTTTTAAGGACGCAAACAATTAACTACTTGCTCGCCCAATCAGTAGAGCACAATAAAGAAAGCAAACACAGTTGAACCTCGGTTTTTGTATGCACCAGTTTTCACAAGATTTGAGTTTTTACTTTAAATTTTTTTTTTTGCTTTTGATTTTGTACATCTGTTTGGTTTTTGTTAGTCTGAAAATGGAATGTCCATCCACCCACCCTTGTGACTCTGCCATTTCCAGCAGTGGCCGACAAGCAACATATTTTATGCCCCCCAAAATTGTTGATAAGTTGTGGAGCGCAGTAAAGTTTTTTGTCCTCAAAAACCAATCGTCAAGTGGGGCTGAGTGAATTGTCAATTTTTTTCTAATTGTCACATCCTCCACAAATACCAGCAGTTCAGTGTATTTGTAATGGGGATTGTTGACAAACTAACCTTTACGTCATTGTCCTTGTTATTCTTCATGTCATCCTTGCTCCCTTGCCCACTTCCTCCACCGCTACCCCCTCCGCCTCCTCCCCCGCTGCCACCGTCTCCGCCACCTCCTCCCCCGCCTCCTCCTCCTAGATTGTGGCCAACTGTGTCCTTGGCTCGCACCTCCTCGTTCTCCTTGTTGTCAGGCTTGGACAGCTTTTTGCCCATCCCGGGCACCACGCCCAGCTGCAGCAGGCAGTCGATGATGTTGAGTGCAACATCGCAGATCCTGGAGCTGATGTCATGGCTGAGGACAGCGTAGAGGGCACGCAGCACAGCCTAACACACGAGAGGAAGAGGAACATGTCAAAAGGAATCCTTTTTCCTATACGGAGTACATATAACAAGTATGCGCGGTATATCACACACATGTGCGCGCGCACACACACGCAAGCACACCCACACGCACACTATGGATTTAAGCCAGATCAATGCACTCATCGTGCTAATGAACTTGTATGTTGATTTTGCATAAAGTCCCAACAAAGACCACAATTTTAAACCTCAATTTGACTAAATCTGTTTTAACACAACCATTACACCCCATTAATTCAGCTCGGAACAAAAAACACAGTTGGACATCTATTAAGACCTGTCAAGTTTGCAATTATGAAACCCTTTGCCCAACAATGCAAATGCAACCGTGACAGCATATATTGTGCACATATGCACAATTTATACACTCTCGTGTTACTTTTTGTAAGAGTTTTAGCCATTTAACAAGATGACAGACAGACAGACAGACAGACAGACAGACAGACAGACAGACAGACAGACAGACAGATAGATAGATAGATAGATAGATAGATAGATAGATAGATAGATAGATAGATAGACAGATAGACAGATAGATAGATAGATAGATAGATAGATAGATAGATAGATAGATAGATAGATAGATAGATAGAGATAGATAGATAGATAGATAGATAGATAGATATAGATAGATAGATAGATAGATAGATAGATAGATATAGATAGATAGATAGATAGATAGATAGATAGATAGATAGATAGACAGATAGATAGATAGATAGATAGATAGATAGATGATAGATAGATAGATAGATAGATAGATAGATAGATAGATAGATAGATAATCAGCTTTGAAAATTCCCACAATTTTGCTGTCACTTACTGTGAGGTCCAACATTCCGTTCTTCAGGACAAAGTTATTGGTTCCCTCGATGTTGTCGCCCTCCTCGTGGCAGGAGTAGTTGATGCAGGAGTCAGTCAAGCTGCGAGGAAGGTTGGCACAGGCCAGTGGCTCCACAGGCATCTCCGGGATGACGACAGGGTTGCAGAGCCTTTTCATGTGCTCAGTGAAGAAGTCGGCATAGCCTACATTAAAGGACGCCACGGTTGTGTTGAACGCAGCCATGGTGATTGTGGAAATCTGGGATCGAACTGTACAGGTACAAGAAAAAAAGCTCAAAATGCAGTGTCCATCATTTGTTGATCCCCTGAAATGGAGCCATAACCCCTCAAACCCATATTTGTCATTAGAAACCAAGAAAACATTTGATAAGAAACTCAGATGGCCAGCAACTAAGCCATTGATGTGACGTCGCTTCCTTCATTTTGTGTGATGCCACTAACATGTTACAAAGTTGACTGAGTTTAGAGCAACAGGTTAAATCCGCCATTTTGAGTAAAGAGAGAAGTAACGCCTTATTTTTCATTGGAAAGTAATTGCACTACAGTTACTTTTTCATCCAACATTAGTTACTTTTGATTCATCAATGTCTCTCACTAAACAGCAATTTGTAGCTGGTGAGTCAAACAAAAAAATTCAAACACAATATTTTCAGTCCCCTGAGATTCAACTGGCTACAATTCGCTGTCTGAAATTCAATTGGGTATAATTTGCTGTCTGAAATTCCCTGTCTAAATTCAGTGTTAAGAAGGCAGGGTTACTTCAGGTCAGTACCCAACACCCAGGCAGTCCAGCTAGTTGAATTTCAGACAGCGAATTGTAGCCAGTTGAATCTCAGGAGACTGAAAATATTGCATTTGAATTTTAAAGGTTGAATTTTTTTATATGGCGAATTTGTTAACATTTAAAAGTTAAACTGAAATACAGCTATTGAAAATGTGATCACTTTGAAATAACAATGTCAATTTTACAACACGAAATTTTCAGTGGTATTTTAAATTCAAATCCTGGTGCCATATATTTACTTCCATACATGTGTACATTACCAAGTAATAGGTACAGTTAAGATAATGCTTTTTTTGTACTATGGTTAAGTGATATTACAGCTTCTTGGCATCTGCCAAAAGTAACTGAAGTTATTATTTTTCCCAATTTAGTTCCTTTCAAATCAAATAAAAAAAAAGTCCAAATCAAAATCAGCAAAGTAACTGTGCTCCTTTTAAGATCAAGTACAGTAACAAGTAAAGTAAGCACGTTATTTTATCAAGGGAACTGGCAACAGTGGTCATGTCTGCATTTGTCTGATCTGGTTCTCTGTGTGGTATGCAACAATGACTACAGAGTAAATTTCATTTGGGATTGAAAAACTATGAGATAGCTTCCTAATGAATAATTTGTGTAAAGAATAAGAAAAATCACTGAACAAAATTAAGCATTCAAATCTACCTGAAAGATTGCATTGCACAAGATAAACCCAGAACAAATAAAGTATTAAAAAAGATAGCCGTATATTTCACGCATTCAGCAATACATAGACATTTAATGAAACAAACTGACACATGAGGTCCTTACCCTCTTTGACAGTATTCTCACTGTGGCTGTTTGAGTGGTCGGGGATGTCTCTGAGAAGCGAGTGGTGGGAATGAGAGTGCTTGGTGCTTAGGCTGTCGGCATCGGCGGCTGTGTCTGTGCTGCCCCGACGTGCGAATTTACCTGCAATTTGCCACAGCAGAAAAAAATAATCCAGTAAATTGTTGTCAAGAGGAGTGAAAGAGGTTAGTGATTTTGTGTAAAGAATTTCCGATCTCCTAGGACAGTAAATGAGTCGTCTCATTGGTGTGTTGACAAGCAATCATGGATACTACAAAAAAATGGGTTTTTGCATTCTATTCAGTTCTATTTTTATTTTGTTTGTGAACAAAAAAGAAAAGGATGCTCAAATTTCATTTAACAGGTTGCACAGACTTTTTATTGTTAATTTAGTTCTTCTTCAACTGGGTAGTATTTTTTATTTTTATTTTGCATGTTACAGCGACAAGGAAGTCAGTGAGGAGGCCTTTGAACAAGGAAAGTGGGATAACCGAGGTTGAGGAGCTGGGATTCTTAGTCCTGTTCTATTGTCAATATGAAGAACTCGGTGCATACCCATGATTGTGGCTTGCCAGCCTCCGCGGTCCAGAGTGCGCCGATCATCGCCCAGGCCAGAAAAGCTCCCAAAGGAGAATGTGCTCCGGGTGGGTGAGACATCAAGGTGGTCCTCATGGAGCAAGAAAGGGACGCCCATGCGGCGCTGACGCTTCTTCCCTGTGTGATGGAAGGGGATGGACCCCTTTCTCTCACGGTCCTCACGCCGGTTCTTAAACTGAAAGGAAAAAAATGGACTTCCCACTAAAAACAGCTTCCTGTTTATTGGTATTCACAGTCTGTACATTTCGCTGACCTTCTTAAAGATGTTCATGCCAAGGTCAGATGAAAGGTCAGGAACTGCTTGGCGACGAAGGTTGGTTAAGGAAACCTTAGTGAATGTCTCAGTGCTGAGAGATTTGCCCTCCTCATTGCATTTAAGACTCATGTCCTGCAAAGATGCAAACATTAAACATTTATGAATGTCATTCACTCATCTCCATTTAGTTTGTAATGCTGCTAATAGTCTTTTGTCTGGCACGCATATGTTCATTATGCATATCACAGTCCCTTAACTGTCATCCTTGGACTGACTTGCTGTTCGATTCAGGATTCAGTACAAATGTTTTTAAACACTGACAAAGCCCTCAGTGTTCATGTTTTTACATACTTGAGCAATTTATTGTCCCGTTAGATGACTGTGGTTTGCTTGCTGCTTTTTATTTAATGACCCTCATACAAGATTTAAGACTGAAAATGCGTAATAGCATTGCAGGTTGTTGCCCTGAAATTATGGAACATACTTCCATTTCAGATATACTTTGTAGATATGTCTATAAAGCAGTAAAAAACATTTATTTAGGCAGCTATTCCAATAAGATTTGGTTATATGTACAGTTCTAGAAGAAATGGAAATAAAAGGATACTACAGCAAAATAATGACTGTAGTTTCTCTTATTTTACTATTTATATGTGCTGTATGTTTGAAACTAAAAACAGATTTTGTTTAATTTTATAAATTATGGATGAGAAAATTCCCAAATTAAAATAGTCATTTTGGGGCCTTTATTTGGAAAATATGGAAAATGAAAAGTAGTAAAAATACTAAAAAAGGTCAACTTTTGGTGTCTTAATTTAGAATGTCTAATCCCTAACCTGTCCTATTCAGCTGCATGGCATTTCAAAATGGTGGCTCTGTATATCTTTTGTGCTGGAACAGTTTTCCTGTGTAACAGGGAGTTATTATTTTGTATTTTTTGTGAATGTTTTTTTGTTTGTATGTGGCCTGTGATTGGCTGGCAACCCTACTGACGGTAAGTGGTATGGGAAATGGATGCATGTGGGGGGGCAACTCAGCGAGCCCTTCCAGCGGGGGACCCAACCAGGGGATGCCAGCCGAGAATGGTCCCCAAACCAAAATGAAGCACCCCAACTGGTTCTAAAGACCGGTCCTGTCCATTTCTTTTTAAAGGGAGGGTCATGGCCACCAGACCATGAGCGCATGGGAGCCCCACCGCAGGAGCCAGCCACCACGCGAAAACAGTCAAAGCCCTTCAAAACCAAGCAAATTTTAAGCGCTTGTTCTGAGCAAGGACAGGTGAGAGTGACAAGAGGGGTGAGAGGAAGGCACTTTTGCGTCTATTACCTTTTTTGTAGACTGTATGCTTTAGATCCTTATAATCCAGTGTGCCTTATGTATGTGTTAAGTAAAGAAATAGACTGCACAATCGAGACTGTGCTTTAGAATCTGGTGCGCCCTATGGTACGGAAAATATGGTATGTACAGAGTGAATAATAAAAATGTGCAGTGCGTGAAGTAAGAGTCTAGAGTCCTGCGGATCCGGCATGACCCGACTGGCTGGAAGACCACAGAGAAAAGGGGGCACAGAAGGTGAAGAAGCGAGGCCCACCCAAGGCCAGAGGTGCTGACATCCTACCATGAGCCTCAAGTCAGCTGCCGACCCAGTCATAAGTTCATATTTGTGTATTTTAAGTTTGTGAGTCTCCGAAGTGAAAAGTGGTACACACATACACACATACTGTAAAAATAAAAAATAGATAATATAAAATTAATTTACATCAAATTACAATCACAGGAAATAAAATGGTACTACACTTCACAGGTGTGTGAAATTGTCTGTTCTTATGTTTGTTACCTGGGTTTTGTGGGTATTGACCAGTGAGGGAGTGGCAGCCACCATAGAGCTACTTCGGGGGCGTGGCAGAGGTGCGACCAGTGGTTCAGGAACACGTTCAGGCCTCTCCTCCAGAATCTGTCTCAAGCGTTGGAGGTAGTACATCAATGCCCAGTGCACCCCCTCCTCTGTCCAGTGGGGCTGCAGAAGGCAGCGCAGCACGGCAACATCAAAGTAGGTGGCATAGCGAGCACGCTGAGACAAGGATGCTGGCACACCAGCAGGGGCTGATGTCCTGGAAGGAAGGCAATCAGGAATGTATAGTTTGAACCCTTATGTGTCCTGTTTCTTTGCAGTTTGTCAAGTTGCAACACCAGTAACTGTTGCCTCCTTAGGTGAGCTTTCCAAAGCTGTAATTATTCAGTCAAGGTTATATGCATGTGATGACCCAAAATATTTTTACCATAAAATGTAAAAGAAAATTCCTCTCATATTAAACACAAAAAGAGGCTTCCTGGTTCCATATATTTGATCTCAAGGATCATAGCTTTTAAAAAGTCAAACATTCAGTTCATTGTCAAAACAAGGATAAATGTTTACGAACAAGACAGAGAGGCTAAAACTTTGAGAAAGAAAATATCTCCTCATGATCCCAAATGTACAAGTTCATCGGTTAAACAGCGGAGGCAGGAAGGTCATGGCTTCTTTTAGGATGGCCTCATTAATCTTATTCGGTTTAACACATGCAAGCGGAAAAACAAAGACATCGACACAGAAATGTGTCCACCAATTCAAAGAAAAAGGCAACTAAACTGTAAAAGCATTCGCCATGTAGTAAGATAACAAGCCTCCCCCCTCCCCCTAAAAATGAACACTATGAAAACAACAAAGGAGTTCAAAGGGGTAAAGACTTTAAAACCTATCGGCCTTGCAGTCTGTCTGTTAAAGAGGAGACTGACGGGAGAACCATCCCCCAGAGTAAACAATTGAAAAAGGTTGTAGCGGAAGTGTGGAACGCCATCTCCTCAAAATAATGTAAAAGTCCCATGGAAAATGGAAATAATGAATGAGTCTTCGCAAATATTTGCAAATAAATAGTCTTTCATTTCAGTTTGTTGAGTCGATGTCTTCCAATATTTTTTTTTTCAACTAATAATATGGTCTTTTTTTCCCAATAATTCTGTTATCTCAATGATATATGAAATGCAGGCCTAGATGCCAATGTGCCCATAAATGATAACGTGTCCACAGCGAAAAAGAAAAATGAATGACCTCACTGTTCCAATATTGTTAGTGGGGCATGTCTATGATTACAGAAAAAAAAAAACAAGATGAACTGTACATTTCAACAGAGAAGGATCATATCAACATACAGTATTACACCATTATTCGCGGGGGTGACGTTCCTTGCACTCTTGTGAATAACATGCAAATTTACATGCTCTCAGTATGCTTTGCAGCACTAAAGATCAATGGAGGATGCTGGGAGCATGTAAATAGAGTTTAAAGTGCATGTTTTGTTTCAGTATCTTCTTGAGTCATTCTTTTATTTTGTTATATGTGAGTTATGCTATCTGCGATTGGCTGGAAACCAGTTCAGGGTGTCTCCTGCCTCCTACCTGATGACAGCTGGGATAAGCTCCAGCGCTCCCAGCGACCCTCATGAGGATTAGCGGCAAAGAAAATGGATGGATGGATATTTATGCTATTCTGTTTGCTGTGATAATTTTTGTTTCAATGTGACACTGAGTGTGTACAGCATCGTCACTAAAGACCTGGCTACACAGGATGTGTGTGTTGGGAAGTGTAAGCTTCTTCTGGTTACAGATGTGGAATACAGTTGTACATACATGCTAAAACGTGTGCTCGCATGCATGCTAACAGTGTAACTAGTGTTTTTAAGTGTATTTTGTTGGACAAGCCACATGACAATATTTGTAAATGTCAGAACTCACTGTGCACATGAGGGCCACCACATTGTGCCTCGTCTATTTAGAAGAGAATTTAAGACCTCAACAATTGTGAAAATATGGTACTTTAAAAAAATAAAAACATGGAGACCAAAATCCATGAATATGCGGGGCCGTGAACGGTGAACCGTGAATGGGCAAGGGCACACCGTACATCATAAAGAGCTTTGACAAAACACCCTGCTGTTCTATGGTAGCTTCTGATTTTAGCCCTTTCAAAGCCTACTACATTGCTTCATTTCAAACTAATACAGAATAGTAGGGTGTTAAATAAGTGCCAGCTCCCCTCCAGCATCATCAGTTGAGCCTATGTGACGCCACTATTAATAAACCGAGATGAAGGTCAGCAGTCGGTAAGCTCCAAGGCGTACTAAGTGCCACTCACTGAGGTGAAACATATTGATACCACGAGAGCGAGGGAGAGACATGGAGCACAGCATTAAATCTTGGTGGCTGCAATAAATGATACGAATACAAATAGTCGACGTTTACAAAAATCACTTAGGGAGCGGACAACAGAAGGGAGTTGTGTCATGTTTCAATGTCTAGCCTGCTGCTGTGTGGTGGGTTGCCACGGATACAAGTGGAAAACACCCACCCCACTTGAGACACTCGCAGTGTCTGATTCGTTGAAACAGTACAGCAGTCTGTGGTTGCCATAGAAACTGCCTAACCGCCAGCAGGCAGTCAGTGAGCAAGAGATGTGTGGCGCTGCAGGATGAGTAAACTGCAAAAATCACATGAGCTAAAATGATTGTACACTTGAGAGGTGTGTATACTCAAGTGTGAATCGTAGATATGAAACTAGTTCTAAGATGTACGGTTATCTCGAGGTGTTTAAAATAGTGATGATCTTTCTTCCTTTGCCTGAGGGTGGAAGAGAAATGTCAAATCTCGTGTTTTTCTTCACCATGTCAACCTTTTTTTTTGTATTTTGTGGGGTGGTGGGTGTAGTCAGGGCGTTACACTTAGTGTTAACATTTTTAAGTCAAGCAGTTTTATCTTGTGTGACACGTGTACCCTCTCCTGTTTGCAGTTTGCTACCCATTTATTTATTTTTGTGTGGAACCTACTCAGAGCTATTCACTGACCTAAGATGGGACAAGGTGATGCCAAAGCCCTTGCTCATAAGAAAGGAGTAATAGCGTTGATAAAGTTTTTAATATATCTATTCTGAGATCAGTTTATGTTGAGTTACAGGTAAGTATTGTTACGAGGTGCGACAGAGTACACTGTATGTTTTTGCTGTACGGCTGATATAAAGCTCACTCATCTATAAATCATTTATCTTTTCAGGAAAATCCAAAATGACTTTGTAACAAAGTGTTTTGGGAAAATCATTTTTTACCTAAAAGTTAAAGTAACCATTATAAGCAAATACGAGACAGTTACTTACAGGTTTTCGTTATTCACAACAGAGCTGCCTCTTTGTATTGCTCACGGTCATTACCCATTTCCACACCTTATCCCACACCAATCTAATCACATCCCAAACTTTCCTCAAATCACCTCGTTCAGTTTTGAATTCTTCACCCCGTCACATACCACCTGTGTTTCCTAGTTCACCTTCCCCATTTCTTGCACACTCTGCCCTTTTCCTGTGGTCCCCCTCATGAGTGTGTTGCACAAATGGGTCCTCTACCTTTCTGTCCAAGCACCACCACAAGAACCTGACAATATCCCACAAATGTGTGTGTTTGTGTATGCGCAGTTGTAATCAAACATTACAATACCAACATGCAAGGAAGAAATTGCTGCACACTAGTCACAAAACACAGTCATGAAATCGGACAAGTCATTTAGTTATTCCTTTGCACATTGTTAAAATCGAGACAATGTCAGATGTCAGTTACCATTAGCTGCCTATCTGTTCCAAATACACTCAGACTGACCCCAAAGTCTGGCGAGGAATTCTGCGTATTGCCAGACTTGCTGCTGGCAGCTCAAACCCAGCCAGGCAGGCAACACTGCCAGCACGTTACTTCAGCACAATTACCCCGGTTATGTGGGCAAATACTCCTTCAAGCTGAGGCCATGTGACACGAGGAGACAGCGTGGCTTAGAGCGACAATGTTACGTTAGCTTTCCGTGTGGCCAAGTGGGCCGCGTTGTGTGCTTTGCAGAGATATCTGTAGGACTAAATGCTCAGCCATCAGTGAGGCGATAGCACCAGCACGGGGTCGACGTGGGTCACTGCTGCTCCGGAAGGAATCGTTCATCATGCAAGCATCCGCATATGGGCAATAATAAGGAACATGCAGTTGGTTTTTATTGGACGGATTAACAACATGAGTGTGGAGACATGAAACAAGCATAGATTGGTGCTGGGTAACATGAGCAAGACAGAGGCTCCACAATTTATGTTAATTGTGAGAAAATTAATGACAACTGAAACTGAAGTTACATACTATGTCTAACTGACCTTGAATTGAAATGTCTACAGTTTGAGGTTTGATGGCTGTAAATGATTTTTTCTTTTTTAATTGAAACAGAACTGACTTTTTCTTGGATGGTCCTTTGATTGGTGGAGGTTGCTGGGAAGGTCCACCTTTCTCCACAGAGTTACCACGGCGGCAACTGTGCTCCCCTGCGGCTGGGGAGGAGGAAGAATCGGAATGACCAGCCTCACAAACCACCTGAAAGCCCTGCAGAAGGCACAGAAAGTCTGAGAGACAAGGATCTGTGGATGATTAAAGGCTGTAAAGGTTCCTGCTTCCACCTCAGTTAACAACATTAATGCTCCCGGATGTTGGGGGCTAATGAATATTAGTGTGCCCACAAGGCCTGGTTGATACCGGCCAAATGTCCCAATATGATCATAGTCAACTGGAGTGCCACTAGGTATAGAGCCAACAACTCAACTAAGGCTTCACTATTCATAAAAGTCAAACAAATGTATATGTTTTTGCATTTGTGTTTGTTTGTCAATCTGTTAATTCCTTATCAGACTCCTTCCTGACTCGTGGTGGGTGGAGAGCAGACCGACTTCTGGAAGTTGGACAAATCCAATAATACCATGTTGACTCACATGCAAAACCAAAACTTTTTGTATATTAGTACCAAAATTCATTTGAATAAACTTAGACGTTTATTTTTTTCTGGACATTACTTTTGTACTGGATTGTGTATACCTGGTGTGTCCCATTAGTTATTGTTTTACAAATATATATATTTTTTTTAAACAAAAGGCAAGGAAAAATACAACATATGATACCGTTTCAAAAATATGCAGTGCCACGTCAAATCTGAATTGAATACTGAATCAATAAAACACTCATAATATCTGGGTCAAGTGTTGAGTCATTCCAAAAGTAATGCATGATGGAGGGCACGTCCAAGTTTTTTTCTCCTCTGGTGGGGGTTGGAGCAGAATGTAATGAGCAATAACAAAAATGAAGACGAAAAAGATAATGCTGATTACGTTTAAAAAAAAAATAAATACCCATTGAGTATTTTAAGCCATATTGGCCTCTCATACATTTTCAATTGATTGGTAATGTGAAAATGGAAGAGGCATACATTCACATTGCTTTCCAGAAGAAACACATTCAGTAATTTGAATATAAAAGTAAATCCCCATATTGTCTCACCCCTAAAAAAAAAAAAAAAAAAAAATCATTATCTGCGACCCTACCCTAATTCCCATCCCTGCAATGGAAGAATGCCTTTGCCTTTTGAAGCCTCTTCCCTGAACACATTAGGCTCTATTTTCATGTACCGTGCATCAGCAGCGGGGTGCAAATGCTGGCCTAATCCTGATTTGCATGCAAGCACAAAGCTCGCTGTGTGTTCCATTTGACATTCGCTGTACAGTGATCATATGTCTTTGGAGATGCGCCTGCCAATGATAATTTTTTGGGCAAAAAGGTGATGCCTGTCCAGACCTAGTGTAATTTCTGCTTTAAGCCTTAGTGAGTTTAGTTTTTAAGTTAACTAGCTTTAGCTTGCTGGATGTGTGGCAGATGTCAGAAGTATTCCATTCATAAATATGTGAACAACTGGCATGAAACATTCTGAATCATTGTAGAAATGAATTATTATTATAATTTTGAAATTAGGCAACTGGATGGCACAGCTATGATCTGGGATGGGGAGGCAATCTACAAGTTTTTCACAACATGATCTCCGCTCCTTAGCCAACTTGACATCATCAGCCCATGGTCTGCTTGCACTTCTTTGCATCCTTTGATCCCCAAGACTCGAGTAAATAAGTTTTTTCTTGGAAAAATGCTGTCGTCTGCCCTCTACCATAGTGAGACTTTTCGGCTGTGACTCGTAAACACACTTGTACCCACATCAGTGAAGATGCGGCGCAGTCAGTGGAGCATTTCGTTCACTAACCGAAGGGTGGTGGTAGTGGGGGGGGTTAATAAATCGAATCTTATTCTGTCAAAGAGTCCAAATGCAAGAGACTGAACCATACATTAACTCAACTGTTTGCAATTGGCTTGCCTGGCTTAGCAAAGGAAATTATTATTTTAGATGTGCTGGGGGTGCGCTGATCCACAAAATTACCAACAGTGGTCTAATTTGTCGCTGCTGCACAGTAGAAATAGGGCCCAACCAGTCTGACATTGGACTGATTTGCACATTCTTTCAAGATCTGTCTTCAAAACACTCACCATAGGACCAGGGTTTCCAGACACACGTGGGCTGCACTGGTTGATGACTGGGGAGTTCCTTTTTGCTGGTGAGACAGACAGAGAAAATTAACAAACCCAAATTCTTCTTTCATCTAGAAAACAGAGAGGTGATTTCCAGTCACCAGTCACGATGTTTCGGAAGGGTTTGATGAGGGCAGTGAAGGCAGGGATATCGGGCTGGCGGTGCTCCCACATTGGCTGCCAAATAATTAGACCACTGACTAGACGGAACGTCAGGTCTGACTCCTGCACCAAAGGTTGCATATTTAGAAAGTGTACCGGATTAAATAATTGTTCAATTAATCTTGTGGATGAATAAAATCAGATGGTCTGCCTGTTACCATTACGAGATACACCAATGTTCTGATTCACATATATCTGAGCCCGAAGCGTGAGTGTGTATGTTAGGCTGTGAAATGGACCCAAGACCTTAATCCGGTGAATGAGCGGAGCAAAGAGGAAGACAAACAGCTCCACTGTGGCCATGCTCTTGTGGAATAACTTGGTGCGAGTGTGCTCATCCTCCTCAAGATGGGAACTGCCGTGCTGTGGGCCCAATCCCCCTAAGACAGAACTGGAGCAGGAGCTTGGAGCACCTGAAGATGAGCCCTGGTTTCTGACGGGCTGCATGAAGGCGCCGCCGCCACTGCTACCGGCGGACCAACCTTGCCCCAGGCTGGGCTCGTGGTTGCACTCCTGGGCGGCATCCAATAGCATCCAGTGCAACGTATGGAGAAGCTTTGTCTCGGCCACGCCCAGTTTGTCTTGATGACCTGCCAGAGGTCAAAAGACAGCAGCTGATGTTGACACAATTTTACAAGAATGGCAAAAAGTTGGGACAAAATCTACAGTTTGAATTCAAGCATCAAATGTCCTCTTCAGGGGTTACTAGACAATTAATTACATTAAAAAATTGCTGATAGTATGTCTATTTTCCCAATGATGATGATTATGAATAATAACCTATCTGCATATTATGGTGTTTTCTGGAGTTCCCTACATTGTCACAAGATGGCACCAAAGACTTATCTTATATACGGTGCTAGTAATTAGGGTCTGGGAAGTATTGTGAAAGTGAAACATTTCTAATGAGGTTCTAAAATACTTGTGTTCAACTTTAGCCTGGGTTGTTACTGAGTGTCTCCAATTCAAGTGCATGCACACTTTCAGTTCAAGTGACATTCATTTTTAAGGGTAATGTAAGAGAAGTTTAAAATGATAAAAGTGTTTTGGGATCATTGTTTGTGGTATAAACCAGGGGTGTTAAATTTACTTGTGTCACAGCCACATCGTAGTTTTGTTTTGCCTCGGAGGGCCGTTATGACTGTCAACCCATATCAATGTATGACCAATCGCCTTATATTATTTTTTATCCACTCCAACACAAATTGCTAGATGAGGAGTTTTAAAATCAGAAGCCCCCCCACCCCAAAAAAAAGCTCAGCTATTCAATGCATTTTAAAAGGGTCATTGGTAACAATAAATGCTTGGACTGCCTCAATGTTATTCAGAGTGAAGACAATTTGCAATTTTGGTATTTTAGCAAGAAACATTGAGTCGACGCACATGATTTGCTTTCTTAAACTGGATACAATGATCAGGTCCTCAAGCCTTTAGTGTGACACCTGTGGTTTGAACTACTGTGTTGCGCTACAATATTATCAACAGTTTTCATGGGGGTATGAACGACTCTCGATTTTTTTTTTTTTGCACCATTATGCAGCAATCCTCAAGGGTTTATCGTAGTCCAATTTTACCCAAACAGGTTTATCTACTCGTTTGTTATAGCTGCATTTAATTCTAGAGCTAACACAGGCAGGTCATGGCAATAACTTGGTAGCCTCACCCAGTTTGTTTCGATTTGACAGCAAGATGGAGGTGCAGTGGAGAACGTGCGGCAGAGCAGCCTGTACCAGCTCCCAGCGGGAGATGCTCTGGATGGCCTCGGACAGGGCCGGCGACAAGCCGTGGAGCTTATTCTCCACCAGGACCCGCTCAAAGGACTAGAGGGGAAGCAGAGGGCACACATAAGACAGGAACCAAAGCCTCTTTCTTCAGTCTCCAGTGAGGCGAGGCCCATAGGAGGGACAGTGGCAGCTCTGTGTAGATCCCAGGGGATATTGCCAGGCATCATAATGGATATGAGTTCTGGCTGCCGGGTAATAGGAGGAAGCAAGCGGACAAAACTAATTTGCTAAATGCAAAATGAAGAGTGCACTTGATTTGCAGGTGAATTAAAGCCAAAACAGATTATCTGCTTATACTGGTCATATGGCAATATTAAAAAATGACTTACCACGCAAGATGCTTCATATTGTTTCCCCAATTTCGGACGCAAAAATGCACTGGAAATAGACGAACAGCGACACAGTCAAAACATCTAGTGGGGGCAATTCATTCTCATTCGCGAACGTCGGTGCTCAATGCCAGCTGTGACATCACCGGCAATGTTCTCCGCGAAAAACCGTTTGTTTTATCGTCCTTATCTGAACCCCCCAGCACCATTTTCCGTCCCCCTACCAAACTGTTCTGATTCCAACGACGACAAACACCTGTTATGAATAGTGGAGGCTAACCTGGTCTGCCGCCACAGGAAGGTTTGGATGGGGAAAGGGATTCCTTTCCCGCACTCGGGCTCGTCGTCGTCCAGGCTTTTCCTCTTCACCATGTTGGAGCAGCGACGGCTGCTGGCTCAGGTGAGCGGCGAGCTTGTCTCATGACATGATTGGATTCGTGCTGCGTAAAATGGCTGCAAGTGTCCGTCACCGTGTGGAGGGAGGGAGGGAGGTAGATGGGGGAGGGGGGGAGGGGGGGGGGGCTGAAGACACTTCAGAGCCGCCCATCACCGTCGCGGCGACAGAGAAAAGGTCACCGAAAGTCGTTGAGTGTGCGCTTCCATGTGTGTTGGAGGGAAGCGAATCTTGCCATTTGTTTGAGTTTTGGATTGGAATTTGATGGGGGGTTTTTACATTTATTTTTATTTTTTGTTAGAGGTTGAAGTAAAATTATTTGAGAAAGCTTGGATCGCTTCCCTTTCATAGTTACCCGGATGTTGCGACCTATCGTTGTGATTTCCAACCTTTATGGAGCCAAGGCACCTATTTTACAACTTGACTGAACAACAAATCTCATGGCACACCACCAAGCAAAAATGTCACCAAAAGTGGATACATTAATCACTGTATGTGAAATTCGGAGTTTGAATTAAGAATTTTGAATTTCCAAGTTCAAATCTCCATTCATGAATTTGCATTTCTGTGTTAAAAGTTGAATTGATTGGTTGGAAGTTGGATGTATTGAGAAAAATTGGATTGCTTCTCTTTTCCCAGATGTTGACCTCGAATGATACATCTGTGCCAGCTGTGTTTGAATTTTAAGTCAGACGTATTTGTGACCCTGAATTTTTTTAGATGTCATTTTCTCTTCCAAGTGATTTTTTTCTGTCATAAAGTTTAGTTTTAGAAATGAATAATGGTAAATTAAAATCTGAGTAACGAGGTGGATGCCTGGTTAGCACATCTGGCTCACAGTTCTGAGGACCTGAGTTCAAATCTGGCCTTATGTGTGTGGAGTTTGCATGTTCTCCATGTATCTGTGTGGAATTTTCCCGGGTACTTCTGGTTTCCTTCCATTCCAAATCCTAACTTTATGGCACAGATATATTTCCATAATGTTGACTTGTAGCAACGTTAATATTTAGGGTAAGACAATGCTTGGGCTTCAAGAACTGAAAAAGTCTGACCATGATAAGTTAGTACACTACTGTATAAAAAATAGATTAAGACCGAAACAATGTAAATACACCATCCAACCATAACATCATGACTTTATGCGCATAATATATACAGTGATTTAACACAAGACCTGCATCAAATATTCTCCCTGTACAAAAAATAATAACGATTTTTTTTTGGCAACATTTTAACAATTACTGTGTTTGTGCATAACCGCATCACAAAGAGAGCTGTGGTTAGTTTTTAGGTTACTCGTAAGAGCCAAATTATGATATAGATACACACACACACACACACACACACACAACTCTACACTAACAGTCAACATATACATTTATAGATGTAGAACAAAACAGTATAGCAAGTGGATTGATATTAAGAGAATTGTCTTTTTAAAAAAATCCATCAGTAAATTGTCAGCAATTGTTCTATCAAATAAAGATATTGTTGAAGTGTCGAGTACATACAAAATGCATTCTGAACAAATACTGTAGCCACATTTGATTTAAAGACAAGGCAAGCGTGAAGTACTTTCAGTGTTCTTTATTTCCCTTATAATTGGTTTTCCATGTGAGCATTTATCCATGACAACATTGCAAACAACATATTTTAAATACACAAACACAGGTAGAGATAAACACTGGAGGACAGGTGCCAGACAGGGTGGGACATTCACAACAGTGAGCGGAGAACACACTAGAACAGTTCTGAATTAATCCTTACAGCCACAAGTCAAGAGTACCATGCATCCTTCGTTTTTGTAAAACAGACTGGTTCACTCACATACACTCTTTTTAAATGGAATGTTTCTTTACACAAGAGCACATTTTCATTTTCCCTTTGTCTCTAGCAGAAGAAAAGGCCACAAAGATACGAGGGGCCTTTAAACTCACATTCCTCCAAAAAAAAACCCTTTTGAATACTCAAGAACTACAGTCATTTAAAAGCACAAAAACAATGATTCATTTACAGGAAATAAAATAACTCCATTGGAGGACTGCAGCCATAGCCAACGTACAAACTACAGTGAAATATAAAAACACAAATTTTTAACCAGGTCATCACATATCATAAAACCACTACAAACCATCTTTTTTTCTTTAATTGCCACATACAGTATTTCTTTTAACAGACATGCTCATCTGACTCCCAGATTAAAAGCTAGTAGTTCTTTTTAATCACAGTTTCAAACAGTTTTCCAAGTTGCTGCAAAGTGAGTTAACTTCAAGAGTGGTCCACATGCAAGAGCAATGCAGCAACACTTAAAAAAATAAAATAATAAACAACCAAAAAACCCTGTACAATCTTATACGGCCTTTTCTGCACAAGTACACAAACGGCCCGTGAAGGAAGAGAACAGTAATTTGTATAGCGAGTGGATTAACAATAATTGAAGAATTTGTCTTTTTTTTTTTTTTTTTTTTACATCCCTCTAGAAAGCAGAACTGCAGGGGTGGAGGGTCTGGAGTGGGTCGCGGGAGAACACTGGATGCTTTTGACTGAATGAAACTGTTAGGGAGGAGGGAGACCCAGAGCGAGCTGCTCATAAACCCTGCTTGGCCAGTGCGGCGGTGACATCCTGGGCCAGTGTGGAAAGCTGTGGAGACTCTAGAAGATTCAGGCTGCCTGCGGAGGACAAGTGAGGCGAGGTGCCTCCCATTTCCAGCCCTGGGGAGTGTGTGACAACGATTTCTGCACCGTGGTCCACTCGAGCTTTGGCAGATTCACGGAAGTTCAGCTTGTGGCTCTCAATCTGACAACAAGATGGCAAAGATTCGAATAAAAAGCATAAAAACACACAAAAGGGCACCACCACCAAAATAAAACAATATGACTCCTACAATGTCACATAAAGGACATAAAAGTCGAGTTCTATCTATATTAAACAGTCAGGTTTCTTTCCGTGTGTCCCCTTTCAAACTTCATTTTGTGTAACTGCATTTACCAATAAATATCCATCACAATAGGCGGCGAGGTGGGCGTAGCTGTAAAGCCTCACAGTTCTGAGGTACAGGGTTTGATCTCAACCCTGCCTGTGTGGCGTTTGCAGTTCCCCCTATGCCTGGGTGGGTTTTCTCCGGGCTCTCTGGTTTCCTCCCACATCCCAAAAACATACAACGTTAATTGGACACTCTAAATTGCTCCTAGGTGTGATTGTGAGTGTGACTTTTTGTCTCTATGTGCCCTGCGATTGGCGGGCAACAAGTTCAGGGTGTACCCCGCCTCCTGCCCCTTGACAGCTGAGCTAGGCTCCAGCACTCCCCGCAACTCTTGTGACGATAAGCGGCAAAGAAAATGGATGGATGGATGGATGAATCGATATCATCACAATATAAACTAAATGCAATTTCTGAAGAAGAAGTGTCCAAATGCTGAAATGCTCAAGTTTACGTGGAAATGCAGAATGTGAGACTTGCAATGGTTTGAAACTGTCAAGAAATGGGAAAGAATGTGGGACTAATGTAAAATTTATCTTAATTCAGTAATTGTAGTAATAATAGTAATAGCTTTCCAGGGTGTCTTGAATGATTTGAATATTTTGAAATTGGAATTGCTTGTGAAATGTCAAAGGAGGAGTGAACAGTGTCAATAATTCTTGTGGTGTTTGAATGAGAAATATTTTAAATTGGGAATGGGAATGATGGGGATGTCCCATTTTGAAGGAATGTTTTTGTGGAGAATGTGGAATTCTGGGAAATTTGGGGATTTTTCAAATGTGTGGAATTTTGAAAACCTTGAATCTGTTGAGAAATGTAGACGTAATTAAGCAATGAAAAAGTAGTGAGAGTAGTAATACTATCAGAAATAATTTTGGTGCATAATAACATGAGCCTTTCAGAATTCACACAATAACCACAGTCGAAGTTCATAAAATTCCACTGTAGTGCAGAAAACCATATAATATTGAACTGTTCTGCCTGACCAAGCATCTGAACAGGAAAGGTTGAAAAAAAAAAAAGTATTCTAACACACACACAAACATGGGGGCCCAATTAAAAGTGACATTTTACCATCACATTCCCGCCTCCTGGCATGTGGCTGGAGTTGTCCAGTGAGCCGACCTTGGGTTGGGCTTTGTCTTTAAAGTCCAGCTTCACATTCTCGATCCGAATGTTCCCTCCGCCTCGGATTGACAAAGTGAGGAGGTCAATTACAAAATCATTCTTGTTTGTTTTAGTTACAGTGCATCTTTAATTGATCACGTGCATCTACCTGGCCTGTGGTGGATGTTAGACATGGAGCCACATTTCGAAGTGATGTGGCTTAAGTCCATTTTGTTGCTCTGGATTTGGACCTGTGGGAAGCGGTGGAGTGCTCATGTCAATCTGTGTTTACAGTGAGGAAAAGAGCCGCAGTATGCGATTGGGATGATCTCTGAATAAGCACGGGGTGGCACGACATGCATGAGGATGAATTCAGATTAATTTGTACTCAATTGAAACAAGAGAGGGCGATGCCAGCACACGGAAGCGCACATGTCAGGTGAACACTGAACACGGAAGCTGTGTAGTGCTTTGCTTACTTAATCTTCCATCAGACACATTAACTATTGTGCATTTTGCATTGCATAGTACTATAACTGATTGAATGACATGGCTTTTGTGTTAGGTAAAGCAATTAAAAAAATACAATCTCAGGATTCCAATGTACAGTGTAAAACTACAATTCCAAGACAGCTTTCTAAACATGGACATATACCTATTATTATTGTCACTTTTTTTCTTTATCGTCACGTTAACTCACGTTTCCTCCTCCTGGGGCATGTTGGATTTTGTTCAGGGAGCCACATTTAGCCTGGACGTGGCTATAGTCCAGTTTAACACTTGGAATCATGACCTGGGAATGACAAGGGACTTTTTTTTGTTTTGTTTTTATACAAATAAATGGCAACCATAAGAGGGATTGGGCTTCCAAAGATGCTCCTCTCCAACCAGAAACTAATCCAGTGAATGTGACCCACTTTTAAAACCTCAACGGCATTTTTATCAACACAGTGGCAGCGTTTCAGCTCATTTTAACCACACTCGTTTCAAGAAAATCTTTTAAAATGCGACCTGCCCAACGTGCAAACCACAAAGATTGCACGGGAACGGCAGGACCCAAACTGGAAGGAGAAAAGGAAAAGACCAGGAAGAGATAGAGCCGTACATACATTGCCTCCTTTGGGCGTGTGCTTCAGATTATCCTTGGAGCCGCACTTTGACTGAACATGTCTGAAGTCCAGCTTCTCGTTTAAAATTTGCACCTAGATCAAAAACAAATAATAAAAAAAAAACCTATGTGTCCCTTAATGTCATATGTGCAGAGAGTTAGCAATGTGTTTTTACATTTAACATGTATTTAGAGTTATTATACTTTTATTATATTATTATTATTTTATATTTATTTTCTTCCTAGTTTATCCATAACATACGCTACTAGAAGGTATTAGCGGTATAAGACAGAGAAAGGTGAAAGAAAGATGCAATCGATCCTTTTACACTTGTGCCAAATTCATTTTTGTTATGGTCCAAAATATAGGCTACCCTCAGAGGGCTGTTATGTCCATAAAAAAAAAAATACTGTCTCATGACGTCATCATATTATACACAATTGCCCTTGCAATTGATTGCTACATGCATTATTAACAACAAATTACATTTAAAATCAGAACACATGAAAAACTGTGGCATGCAAAAATTTATGGATACTACAATATAGTTTTATTCAACATTTATTTAGTTCAGACGTTATTTATTTTAAAAAAAGAACCTTGTAAAATACTATTAAAAGTGAGGAAAGTTTTCAATTTCAGAAAAGCACAACCCATTTAGCAAGAAATATGAACTAGACACACTTGCTTTTGTGGGCCCAGCCGCATATCATGATCTAGTGTGTGGGTTCTGACCCCCGTGCCATGAGTTTGACACTTGTGCCATGTGAACTGGCCTGTTTTTTTAATGTAGCTTTTTGGTTTTCATACTCTGTAAAATGTGTTTTAAACTCTCTTAGTCATACAGCGCTTTTGCATCATTTACATTCTGGCAATTTAAGAATGTGTCGACATGAAGAAGTGAGAGTTGAGAAGAGGCTTAGAAAAAGGGCAAAGAGCACTCAAGCAAACTGAAAGCAAATGCAGAGTTTACATTTACAATGCATAGGGATTCTTAATATCAAATACTGTTGTAAAGAAATCTGCCAATATTCCGTCAGAATAGACGAAAGATGCCAATTTTCCCTCACGCATTAATTATAAGTATGATAAGCGGATCGTTACCTGTCCGCCTTTGGGTTGGTGTTTAAGATTGGAGGTGGATCCAATCTTTGACTTGACATTCTTGAGGTCAGGCAAGGGTTGGTTGACAACCTTCAACTGCCGCTGGGCTGAGGACGGGGACTTGGGCGGGGTGCGGATTATCGCAACCTTCTTTTCCTGGAGAACGCTGAAGGACTTGGGCGTGTGGCTGCCGGGGGTACGTGAGCCGGGTGTGCGGGAGTAGCTCGGGGGTGTGCCAGGTGTGACCGCAGAGGATCCAGGGGTAGAAGTTCCACTGCGGGCTGACCAGGAACGTCCAGAATCCGTACCTGAATTGAAAAAAAAAAGAAAAAAAGAGAATCAGTCTTTAGAGGGCAGAAGACAAAAGATGTGTGATGGTTGAGTTGTGATGGTGATAATAGGAACACAGGGAACTGTGACGCAAAATAACTTTGCAACCTAGTAAAATAGAAAGTAGAAAATAGATAATACTGTATCAGCTCGCGGCCCTTGTTAGGAGAAACAGATGGTGAATAAATATTACTGTCCTGTGTTACCCAGAAAAAAACAGAAACAAGCTTAAAGTTGTGGAGGACCTGCCAACCCAATGATCAACAGAAAAGCATTCACCAAATGTTGCTGACAAGGTTGGAATGATGCTAAAGAAGCACTACCTGCCATACTAGGGCCCCTCCCAGACCTGCAGTCGACTTTGGCTTCAGAGCTGATAGCTAGAGAAGGAAGGTGGCAGGGGTAGTGGGATGGATAAATATGGTGAGTCATCACTTGTCCAGATGTTTCCCAACCTTTCTCAAACCAAGACACACATTTTTAGTTTAAAAAAAAATCATAATGACTGCACACTTCCTAAATAAAAATGAAACAAAATGTATCCTGAGAATGTATAGTGTCTCTTTATAATTCATTCATAAATCAATCATCTCATTGGAAAATCTTGGCCAGTTTAGTTGAGCACAAAGCTACTATTGTGCTGCATAACTGACCATAGGTTATTACAGGTTACGTGCACTTTCTGTTGTCTGGTAGAGTAGGATTTTAATTTTTCTTCCCGTTATTATCCAATAAGTCGCAAACAACCATACTGTAAACAAACAAAGTTACATTATTTGTAATAACTGAATAATCATTTTGGGATGAACTAAGTGGAATTGGATAATAATCCACAGATTACTTGATCTCTCACAACATACTAATGAGGTGGGGAAATCACTGACTTTGATTGTTTGGAGACATTAATAAAACCCAACCACTTTTCCAAGACAAAACATCGGAAGTGGAGGGAGAGATTATCGAATTTGACGGAATTGGTTTGAAAGTTATAATTTCCAAGTTCTTTCTGCATCTGTGGGGAAGTGTTAAGCCTCACAAATGTGACTGAATCAAAACGAAGTCATCACTATTTCAGCACATGTACCTTTTGTGACATTTTTGCTTAGTGGTCTGCCATGACATTTTTCTAAATGTAAAATATGTGCCTTGCCTTGGCTCACTAAAGGTTGTGAAACACTGGCGTAGCTTACAGGTTGGCCTGGGGGGAGTGCTGTTGTCTTCTTGTTCAGCTGCAGGAAGGTGACGGGTCAGTGACTTGGACGGCCTGGGAAGAGATGACCTCTTCTCTGGACTACGGTATGCTCTCTCCTAAAAGCCAAAACACACACATACACAAAGAGATATATTAACTAAATGTGTTTTCTCATTTTGGCATTTTATTTTTGACCGTCTCTACCTGTGTATTTTTCAGAGGGGGAGGGCGGGAGCATGCAGTGGAGGGCCGGGCCTCACTGAGCACCGCCTGCACTTGGGGGCTCCGTTTAAGGCTACATGCAGAGTCAGGCCGTGGGGGTTCCTGATCAGAACTGTGGCTCTGCAATGCCACTTTTAACAGAACAGGCCGTGTGGGGCTCTGGGTGGCAGCCATAAAAAGACGGAGAGAAGCATGCCAGACAGATGGTGATGTGGCAGACAGACAGATGGAGAAATTATGACATGATATAGAATGCTGAGGACACCAAATGTGTCTATTTACCATTTCATATGAATTGGGCAGATTTTGCAGACTTTATTTCCATTAAGAAAACTTCACTGTATTGTGACCTCATCATCATATTATATACAGTGTACAGAATTGGCCTTGTGATTGATTGCTAAATGTACTACCTACCAACCTACCAAAATCCCCAAACAACCTTCCAGGTTGACTTTGGTCCGAGTAATAAACATAGCATTTTGGGACCCGTATAATACATTTCTCCCTTACTGTATATACTAGACAAAACAATCTAAAATGTTTTGTATGAAAATGAATGTGCTGCACACGTACTTTGTCTTATTTCTATACTTACAGATTTTCTCTCTCGATACAGATGCAACGACAAAGGCTGGCATGCAAGACACAATGACACACACAAATGCAACCATGCAGAAATAACAATAATAATAATAAAAATAATAATAAGTGCTTCCATGCAATATAGACAGCAAACATTTCGGTGCGTTACTTACAGTTGGTCTCTCCCTGGACTGGTGGACACTTAAAGGTTGAGAGCTTTCTACACCTGTGAAAGACAAAAATGCACGTTTTAATGATCAATGTCAAACAGGAGAGCGAGTTTCCTGGGAGTGGAGGGTTTTGAATACTGCATTCCTTTGCCCATTTTCAACTTAATAAACATTAAAAGAAAAGTGATGCCACAGTCCAAGCCACAGCCAGGTCAACATTGTGGTCAGTCTCTTTTCTCACAATAAGCAAAAAATACGGAAAGAGAACATTACTGTTCACCAGTAAAACAAACCACCGCAATAAATGAGCACAACGAAGCTCGAATATGAAGCAGATTTTTTAAAAAAAAAGAAAAGAAAAACAATGCAGGTGAAAAGCCTACATTAGATCTTTGCCAACAAGATGAGCAGCACACGATGTTTGCCAGCCACATTGCAACTTTTCAGATTCTTAAAAAAAAAACAACCAAACAAAACACCAATAGAGAGAGAGCAGTCATCAATATCTCCATGACCTAAACTGTGTTGATACACATTGTTTCGGCTTCATGGTCAAAGCCCATATCATCTCCTAAGCCTATTTACATCAAATCCACTGCCATTTACAGTAGTTACACTCTCTCTATCCATGGTGCAAAATCCTGGCGACAAGTGTTCACCTGCGGCTTTGCATCTAGCAGAACCGTGACGCACAGCTGGCCGAGGATGTCTGGCCACCGCCTTGGCTACGTTTTTTCGACTCTGGAAGGCTGAGACCTTATTCTGGTCCCCCCTCCGCATGACGCTTACTACCAGAGAGGAGAGACAAGATTAACCACAATGTGAAACTCACATTGCAATGTGGTTGTCTTGGTGTGGATACAAATACTGTAAAGAGCATTGAAACATATCTGGGGGAATTGTAACCTTTTTTCTTCTTCATCTCCTCTTTTAGGCGAATGCTGGGACCTTTCCGTGTCACTTTACTGCCTTTCCCAGGGACCCGTTTGGAAGGTGTGTCCTTCCCGATTACATCCCGAGTGGCACACTGGATTGGCAGAAGGGCTACGATTTGCTTTGTGATGATAGTTTTGTCATCATCTGCAGCGGAGAGGCATCAAAAATGCAACCGATTCCCCATGTTGCTAACTTTTCAGATAGTATATAAACAAAGACAGTGGAACCTCTCAAGCCAAATGCGTGGTATCCAGTGGTCGTTCAATTCGGAATTCAACCAACATCTGCTTGACTATTTGCCTCTAAAGTCACACAAAACCTGAGAGGCTGAACCGCTGTCATACCTGATATCAACATATGCATTAAAACATTAGCATCCTAAATGACTTTGGGGTGACTCACATTCAACACGTTACTTGTTTTCATAGGTATGGTATTTGAATGATTGGTTTACAATGGTTAACCTCTTCTTGGGTGGGTCGTTAGCACATACGGTGAACAGTTCTGAGGTTTGGGGTTCAAATCTGGGATCAGACCTTCCTGTATAGAGTTAGAATATTCAGTCTTTTTTTTTTTTTTGGGAGGGATTTCTTCAGATGCCTCAGCTTACTCGGCATACTCCTTAGGTTACCGAATTTGAAGACTAACTCGTCTGTTGCAAACGTCAGCGTGAATGGTTGTTTGTCGATACTTTATGTGTTCTACGATTGCCTGGCGACAAGTCCTGAGTGTAACCCGCCTCTCGCCCAAAGTTAGCTGGGCTCCAGTAGCTCACCCCCAACCTTAATGAGGACAAGTACTTCAGAAAATGAATGGATGTCTAACTTTTCTTTGAAACTACTTGGCATTATATTATGTTCACTCATTGTTTTAAGTGCTTTATTTGCATCTTGTAATTTAACTATATGTCAACTTAGTAGTTAATTATTTTTATACCTGTATGTCCGAACGGAACAACTGAGACCGAAAGAAATGCCTGTAAAACTAACAAAAGTTCAATAATTGTAACAGTTTGAGATTTAATTTGACTGTCACATTAATTATTATTGTATGAAGGAGGTCGTACAGCGTCCCGGAGCGGATTGTGTTTGTACCCAAGAGGTTCCACTGTAAGTGATAAAATATTAATTCTGGGTACCTTTTGAATCAGTCCAGCTACCGTCTGTGTCACCGATGGAAATTTTCACTGTAGCTTCATCATGAGCGGGTTGACTACTGTCTTCTACCTTCGGACCTATGTCTAAAGCGGTTCCGTCATCCTGCATCCCCATTGTCTTCTCCTTTTTCAGTTCAGTTGTATCATCTGGGCCAACCATCTCCTCCTTGTTACTAGTTTGTTGCTGTTGTAGTGAGTCATCATCGGTGCTTGCAAAGGGGCCGCAAAGATCACTCTTAGGTTGCCCAAAACTGCTGGTTTCCTGTACTGTGGGCGACTGAACCACTTCCACCAGTTCTGGTTCAACCTGATCCACTCTGGGGAGCACGTGCATGTAAGCATCACACATGATCTCTTCAACAACCTCTCGCTCATCCTCTTCTGCGACTTGCGCTTGAGGTATAATTATGACTGGAAAGGGAAATTGTGACTTTGGTGAGCCTTCCTGTAAGTATAGTGTACTCATTTCATCAGAGGGCTTAAGGGCTTTGGGGATCTCTTCGTTTTCTCTAGTTTCTGACATAGCATGTGTGCTGGGATCACCGAGCAACTTCTCGCAATCTTGCTCATGCTCAGGTTTCTTTATCTGTTCCATAGTAATCCCGCCAGCCTTGTTTTTTCTTATAGAATCACCTGAAATATCGCTTGTTTTCTCTCCAGAAATCTGTGTATCTTGGGAGGTATTGTCTGGGCTTTTGGGGCAGGTGAGACTGAGCGGAAGCTCACTTTCAATTTCCGTAGATGTAAATACAAAGGTACTGTCTGGTGGGACAGGTGAGGCCTCTCTTGATGGATCTTTTTCAAGGTCTACTTCGGGAATTGCTTGGATTTTTATGTCACCAGGTAAACCGCTCCCCAAACGAATCAGTCTGTCTTTTGGACTGGCCAATGGGATTCTGAGGCGATCTGGTTTCATTCCACTCATCACAGCTTTTTCCAGTCCTTTAGCCAGGGGAGGTGATTTTTGTGACATTCCATGATTAGACACTTTGTTATCTTGTAATTTATTATCAAATTCAACTTCAGCAGCTCCAGGCTTGTCCACATGTAACTCCATAGTAGTGAAACAATGGTAAGAACAGTCATCTGGACTGGGTTTGTCAGCAGGAGAAGGCATTGGCCCAGAGTACTCATTAAAAACACTGGAGCCCAGGTCTTCGTGCTGTCTTTCTTCACCCAACAGAATTAAAGTCTGCTCTGCAAGGGTGAGCTTGGCCAGAGATTTTCCAATCAGAGCACCCATTATTGGTCTTATGCTATCATGCTCTGTCTTCTGCAGTGAGGGAAGAGGGAGGACGCCTGCCAGTTCCAATGTTTCACGACCCGTGCTTGATTGCTCAGGAGAAGGTAAAGAAGTGTCTTTCTCAGGTAACGTTGAAATTGAGGCATATGAAGTCTTCCCAGAGGAGCCTGTCTCCACTAATTTGCTGAAACTTCCACTTACCGGACACGAGCTTTGAGAAAAGGTTCTTGAGTTCTGTCCCTTGGCTTCCCACCCTATTGAGAATTCACTTGACTTGAAGTACTTTTGTTCACCTGCAATAGCCTCTTTTTCTGATGTGACCAACTCGAAGTATGTTTTTGTGCCCGACCCCACAACCATATCCTTTAACTCAACACCACATTCTGGAATTGATTCAATCTTTAAGAGGGGATGCTCTTTGTCTTCATCTTTGTCTTCACACACACACGACTCCATTCTGGTACTTTCTTCAGGTTGGGCTGCGAGTTTGGAGGACACTGTACAGTTTTGTGTGGAGTCATTCTGTCTAAAATCAGCATCTACAAAAAGCTGGGCAACATCAGTCAAGGCAAAGCCTTGTGCAAACAGAAGCAGAAGCTCTCTAAACACACTGCAGTGCAACAAGTAGGTCGCAGCATCTACGCTTACCTGCACAACTAAAATGAAGGCATGGGTTGCATGATTTTAGATGATGAAAAGTAAGAGTACACAAATATTACTGAACTCCTATTGCAGTATATAGGATGTCAATTGTGTCAGGAAAAAAAACCCCATCACATTCACTACTGGTTCAGAAAGCAACCATACATGTCACTGTTCTCGGGACTGCACAATAATGTGACAAGTGCTACTTGCATTCGCAATGTAGCTGGCAACACACAAAGGACAGCCATTGTCAACCATCACATGGTTGATAATATCGTCCAACAACGGTCGATATAAAAACGAATGGAAGAGTGAACAAGCAAAGAATAATGAGGGTGGGGAAGCTTTAGGATTTAAGAGCAACAAAGCTGCAGGATGCAAGTAATTAGGTGCAAGATATTCCTCTGATACATTTTTCCAACCAAACACATGCATTTACACTCACACACTGATACAAAAGGTGTCCCCCCCCTTTGCACATTGCACCCTGACAAACCTTTTCTTGACGGACTGTGCTCCCTGTGATGACTTCCTCCATTGAGCACCTCAGGTGTTTGGGCTAGCTCGCACGCCAAAACCAGCGCTTCTGTTACCAAATCTTTCTGCTCTAATAGCATGGTGCCTGGTTGCTCACATGTCACTTCCTTCTGGCAACAAGCAACTTCCTCCTCCTCATCCTCATCCTCATCCTCATCCTCATCCTCATCCAGCTGTCGCTCCTCCACAGAGGAAGCACTGACAGGCTCTACTTTATCTTCTCAAACAAGGGAATCAGGGAAGGTGGGTGAGACACGGAGGGTTCTGGGGTTACATGGATTCACACGACATTTGAATCTACGATGGAGATCCATAGGATGTAATCAACAAGCCCTCTGTCCAATGAAAAACCAGTAGATAGAGTGGATAACAAGTAGAATGTGGAGAGTTGTCACACGTGTCACATGTTGATACGCTTTACTGTGTCTAAAACGCAGTTCAAAACCATTTAGAATGTTAAAATTAAAGGCAACATGCAGATTTGCAGCATGGCATACAAGTGGTGAGCAAGTCTGCCTCACTGAGCTTTCAGGTTTGAATCTCTTCATCTGTTTTTGTTCCGATTTATCTAGTACAGTATCTCTCTTAGTTAGGTTGATTTTTACTTGCAATTTTTCGCATTGACAATTTGTCATTGTTATATTTTCTTTGCTGTGTTTTTGCTCACCAACTGGCGCTCCCTTGGTTAAATAAGTCTTATGACAAAATTGGTTTTGGTTTTGGTTATGTGCTTTATGATTCTATTCTTGTTAATACTGTATACTCGATGCAGCCATAATGACAAGGGGCAAAGCCAAATCTACATTTTTCTTTGAAAGCAAAGTAACCCAAGCGGACACAGAGAGTAAAAGCATTATTTGTTGGATGTGGCACTTCAGCACCAAGCTGCCAAATACAACAACTCCCCTCAATTAGTGTGCAGATACTTGCATGTGGTTCATACAGCAGACACCTCAGCAAACAAATACACCCCTGTCCCTTGACAAATTTACGACTGAATTTATTCCAGTTGGCAAAGGCTTTTGCTGTAATGTGTCTCCAACAACACTGCAGCTATGCTTAGCCTTTGGTTTTGACATGAGGTTTGGCCATCACTTAAAAATTGCAAATCTTCATCCAGCCTAGCTGCCAAGTCACGGATAAAGAAACTCAGGGTGGCTGCGGTATTATATAAATAAATGGTAAACGGCCAGCTGAAAGACACCTTTTTGGAAATGGGCAGCTCACAAAAAAATCCTTGGCTATATAATTTCCCACTGTTGGGACTATTTAATATTATTATGATAAAGTCAAAGACTGCATTGAGATACATTAATCTTCTGTGCTCTGTACTGTAGTTGGCTACAAGCATATCCATACGGTGTGACCACAGGATAGTTTTTGATGATTCCTTGACACCATGCAACATAGAAATGGTCAGAAAAGTGTGTTACTATAACCCGGAGGAATAGAGAAGATGTCACGAGAGAAAAGCTGACAGATGAGCTGAGATGAATTGGGCATAATGGAACCGAGTGTAAACATCTCCGGGTTCGACATGGTGCAGACAACAAAAGGAGGGTCAAAGTTCAGAGGAAAGATGAGGAGTGGCTGCCATAATCTGTGTTCCTATGCTTCCGTTTACGCTCACCACCATTCACGCAACCATGCGGATGGTCTGAGTGGCCTATAAGTGTGCATCGGGTGTACCTTGTGCCGCTGGCCCCATCTGCTCAGCGGATGGAGAGGGAGGAGGGGAGGGAGGCAAATTGGCTGAGTCATCCACTGTGGAAGGAGAGAGAGACACACACACTGACAAGACATGGATGGGAGGAAGTCAATGAAAAGGCTGTGCTGAGGTGCTTTTCATTCTCTCGGGTACCACCAACGGGTGATGTGGGGACACTTATATCAGCGATGGCACAATACAACCAATCACATATAGCCACAGACACAACACCGTTGGACAGTCTCAAAAATCAACTTCACACCTGTGGTACTAGGATGCACCCCTGGCCCGGCGTTGTATCCATTCTCCTGGTAGCTGTAGGCCGAGTAGCCATTCTCGCCATTTTGTTGGCCGTTGGAGGCATAGTGATCCTCTGGCTGTTGACTGTCTGCCATGCCTGCCTGCTGGGACACTGGGAAGGAGGTGGCTTACCTGCAAAGGGGGAAACAGACATGCGCTTGTGTCAAATAGTGCTGCCCTTTCACTTTACCTCGCTTTTTGGAAAATGAGAGAAAAAAAAATTAGGACAGGAGATGTGGTATCCATTGGTCTTTCTGGGGACAACTAGAGGATTTGGATTTTGCTGATCACCTTGTCATAGACAACAGCAGATGTAGGACAAGTCAGATGCTGTCATTTACACAAATACATATTACATTAAGAGGTTACATTTACAAGTTGAAAGCTTCACCTGGCTGGGAAGTAATAAAATAAACAAAGCTGTAAAAATTAGAATTCGCAAAACAAGGGCAGTCAATAACCAGATAAATAATGTCTGGTATTCAATTATTACTTTATATCCCTAATCCCACAGATAAAATATAACGTTCTCAATTGTTAAACCAGTTGTACCACATAAGACTCAAACATGGATAACCATTACGAGAAGAATACAGACATTTAGATACTTCTATTTGCATGCTGTGCTTGATCAAGATGTGAACAGCAACCAGGAATTACGGGAAAGGATAAATTAGCAGTCCATAGAACAGAAAATACTGTAGAGACACTCTGGCCAGATAGGAAACACGCTTCGCAAAAAAAAATAAAATAAAAAATAAATAAATAAAATAAAAAATAAATACAAAAAAAAAAATCACAGGGGCAGCGCAGGAACCCTCAGGGCAGAAGGAATACCTGGCGATGGGATGAGAGCAGGGGTGTCAAATTGATTTTAGTTCATGGGCTACATTTACCCCAATTTGCTCTCAAATGGGCCAGACTACTTCATCTGCGACTTAAAAAACCATAAATAACTATTCAAAGATTTCCCCATTGTTTTGGTGCAAATAGTTACCAGTACCAAAAAATATTCAGTCATTCATTATTGTTATAAATTTTGTTGGAAGTCCTATGAGCAATGTGTAATAAAAAAGGATTACACCATGATTAAAAATTAATATACTACACCATTCAGTCGGGCCTTTGTAAATGTATCCATAAAGACACAAGCAATGGGAGTGCATGAAAAAAGCAAAAAGGTTCCTCTATGCCAACCTCTTTTGAAGTGAAGCTTTTGACTCAACATTTTCTACAGGATGTATTTATTTTCATCGAACTCTAGTGCGATTTTATATTGCATTCGTGTGCTCTTGAGACTTGGCATCATTTGGCCTTGACCAGTGCATCAGTCAGGAAAGTGTTGCCAATGCGCCATCCAGTGGACAACTTTACCAACAACAGTGATTTACAGTGAAAAATGGCAGCCAACGTGTTCTCCATTCCCACAGGCCGAATTGGACCCCTGAATGACTGGTTCCCATTTACGGGGTCGTGTGTTTGACACCCCCCGGTTGGGCTACACCTGAAAGAGAGAGATTGGCGTGTCACTGGCCTCGTTGGAGGAATTTTTTTGGTGGCCATGACCCAAGCGGTATAATAGCCCTAAAGTCAGAGCTTTGATTTCAGCACCAGAGGGAGCAAGGTACCACACCACCAGCTCAGCACAGACTTTATCCATCTTTTCATGCTCACAAAAATGAAAACCTTTAGTTATTATAAAGTTCTTAGTTACAAAAGAAGTGTTTTGTGCAAGATGAATTGCCTTTGTTTCAGAGTCTTCAATTCTCAGTATACTTACAGTATAGCAGAATGAGTAAGGATGTGCATTGTTAATTCTGAACACTGCCACAGTACTTGTTCTAAAAGTGCGCGCACACTTGTGTAACCACATTATCTCAGTTCTCCTTATATGTATTAGGGAAAAAAAAATCATGTATGTATTCTTTCACTATATGTGACTTAATTCCACTGGTGTTTTAAATGCTTTTGCAATACACAAGATATACAAATTTAATGTAACAATACAACAAGTGCTGCGATTAGGGTGCACTGGAGCAGAAAAAACAAACAAACAAGCACACCTCTCATATCCTCTCACCACTGATAAGATGCGAGTTGTTATGGCAACCAGATCAGGCCCTACAGAGCTTCAGCAAATGAGTTTGATTGTCTGACCAAAGCCAAATCTAACAGGACCAGAACACAATCCTCCAATTTTAAGTGCAACACAATACATATTATACAACATCCCCATTAAGCACAACAAGCAAATTTTCAACTATAATCACAGCATCATCAACGATCTAAACTATTTAACCATGCATGAGGAAACACTAAGCTTTATCTTCAACAAGATTAAGACAATGGGCACAAATTCCCACAGGTACACTCCAAGATTTTGCAGTGGCACTTACTTGCATGACGATATGCTTTTAGTGGCCATGCCCACTCCAGTGCATAGAATCATACTCCTCTATTGTCATATGGTGCAGATACTACAAAATTGGAGCGACTCCAACATAGAGGGCTCAAGGATAAAAAAAAAAATACATTCCATAAAGTAAAAGCTACTAATTTGAGAAGTGTTCTGTGGGAAGACATCCCAGCTGCTGCCATAGAAGAAAATGAGTCCACACAATGCCCCCTCCCCTACTATGACCTGATGTCAGGTGCCATTAAAACATCATCATACGCAAACAAGTTTTAAACCTGATTCAGCAGGTAGACAGCCAGGTGTCCTCTTTTAGTTTCTGCACACGCATGGCCAAAAGACAACCCTAGTCTCCTGGTGTGCCTGACTTTACCTTCCTGGCCCGCCACAACCGTAATCCAACCTCACCTCCCTCCCCCTCAACTCCACCCTGATCTGGGTCACTCGTCATGCCTCCACAAAGTGCTGCCGACATTGGAATGTCACCATCTATTTAGCGGGGAGTCTCTGGCAGTGTGTCTCAGTAGGCCAACCTTGCTTTAATCCTCTATTTGTGTGCATGCGCATGCATGTGCATGTGTGACAAGGAGCTTGGTCTGGGTTTTCACGACTGTTTTCTACACTTGGTTATGGAATATATTGACCATTTCAAATGTGATTTTGCACGTATTTTAATAAATGACAAACAAATTGAAGACAACCTACAGCAGTTTCCTCCATTGTCGTGACTTATTTGGATCTTTTATGTATTTGTAGTTCTCCAACAACATAAAACCATCTACACCAGGGGTCGGGAACCTATGGCTCGCGAGCCATACCTGGCTCTTTTGGTGGTTGCATATGGCCCGCCGAGCCCTGATAATGACACGCTGTCCATGTGATTTTTGTCATGCAGAGGTTTGTCCTAGTGGCGTTGCCGTAGTTAGGTGTGGGAGGCAACGCAAATGACGTAGAGACAGTTTGCCATAGTGGGTTGCCGTAGTTTTTGCGTGGTAGTCGAAGTCCAGTGGTGCAGAAGGGTCTAATGCTGATCTTATTGGAACAACTATTTATGGAAACGCTTTTGACAAAGGTCGCTCAAAGAAGAATACGAGTACCACCGAAGTTTTCAACAAGAATGGAAAGCCATTGTGTAGATGGAGGGTTCTGCTGCGTGTTTAAATCCACAGATGGGGAGTATCCCAAAGCATTCGTATTCGACGTTGGCAATCAACATTTTGCCAAGTTCGCATCCAGACAAGATAATCAAACGAATAAAAGACACACCTTTGTTGGCAAGAACTGTTCACCATACTACCAGCATGATAGAAAATCAAATTGAATTACATTCACGATTAACGGATGGAAAACTCAACGCCTGAGTGAAGATTAATCTGACAGTGAAACAGACTGTCAAGCCATTAGCAAAACCAGGAAGCACCTAAAGTCGCATTAATGGTAAGAAGTACCTTTGTCATCATTGGTTAGCAACATCATAATGTTATTTAAAAGTATTCAGAGACTGTATTGTACTCTAAAAATGTTGGTTCAACATAAATACGCAAATACACCTGTATTTAGTTTTTTAAATATTGCATGGCTCTTTTGAAATTGCGTTTTAAAATATTTGGCGTTCATGGCTCTCTCAGTCAAAAAGGTTCCTGACCGCTGATCTACACTAATGAAATGTTATAAATGTTTAGTGTTATTGTAACTTCAGTCTGAGGGAATAAAACCTTGGGGCTCCTCATCACCTTAACACTTGTATGTGTCAACTACAAAACAAAAACTTCTTCTTCTTTTCCTTTCGGCTTGTCCCGTTAGGGGTCGCCACAGCGTGTCATCTTTTGCCATCTTAGCCTATCTCCTGCATCTTCCTCTCTAACCCCAACTGCCCTCATGTCTTCCCTCACCACATCCATAAACCTTCTCTTTGGTCTTCCTCTCGCTCTTTTGCCTGGGAGCTCCATCCTCAGGATCCTTCTACCAATATACTCACTCTCTCGCCTCTGAACATGTCCAAACCATCGAAGTCTGCTCTCTCGAATCTTGTCTCCAAAACATCCAGCTTTGGCTGTCCCTCTAATGAGCTCATTTCTAATCCTATCCAACCTGGTCACTCCGAGCGAGAACCTCAACATCTTCATTTCTGCCACCTCCATTTCTGCTTCCTGTTGTTTCTTCAGTGCCACCGTCTCTAATCCGTACATCATGGTCGGCCTCACCACTGTTTTGTAAACTTTGCCCTTCATCCTAGCAGACACTCTTCTGTCACATAACACACCAGACACCTTTCGCCAGCTGTTCCAGCCTGCTTGGACCCGTTTCTTCACTTCCTGACCACACTCTCCATTGCTCTGTATTGTTGACCCCAAGTATTTGAAGTCATCCACCCTCGCTATCTCTTCTCCCTGTAGCCTCACTCTTCCCCCTCCACTTTTCTCATTCACGCACATATATTCTGTTTTACTTCGGCTCATCTTCATTCCTCTCCTTTCCAGTGCGTACCTACATCTTTCCAATTGTTCCTCCGCCTGCTCCCTGCTTTAACTGCAGACCACAATATCATCTGCGAACATCATGGTCCAAGGGGATTCCAATCCAACCTCGTCTGTCAGCCCATCTATTTCTACCGCAATCAGGGAGGGGCTCAGAGCTGATCCCTGATGCAGTCCCACCTCCACCTTAAATTCCTCTGTCACACCTAAGGCACACCTCACCATTGTTCTGCTGCCATCATACATGTCCTGTACTATTTTAACATACTTCTCTGCCACACCAGACTTACGCATGCAGTACCACAGTTCCTCTCTTGGTACTCTGTCATAGGCTTTCTCTAGATCCACAAAGACACAATGTAGCTCCTTCTGACCTTCTCTGTACTTTTCCACGAGCATCCTCAAGGCAAATAATGCATCTGTGGCACTCTTTCTAGGCATGAAACCATACTGTTGCTCGCAGATACTTACTTCTGTCCTGAGTCTAGCCTCCACTACTCCTTCCCATAACTTCATTGTGTGGCTCATCAACTTTATTCCTCTATAGTTCCCACAGCTCTGAACATCCACTCTGTTCTTAAAAATGGGAACTAGAACACTTTTCCTCCATTCTTCAGGCATCTTTTCGCCCGCTAGTATTCTGTTGAATAAGTTGGTCAAAAACTCCACAGCCATCTCTCCAAATTGCTTCCATACCTCTACCGGTATGTCATCAGGACCAACTGCCTTTCCATTTTTCATCCTTTGTAGTGCCTTTCTGACTTCCCCCTTAGTAATCATTTCCACTTCCTGGTCCTTCACTCTTGCCTCTTCAACTCTTCCTTCTCTCTCATTTTCTTCATTCATCAACTTCTCCAAGTATTCTTTCCATCTATTTAGTACACTACCGGCACCAGTCAACACATTTCCATCTCTATCCTTAATCACCCTTACCTGCTGCACATCCTTCCCATCTCTATCCCTCTGTCTGGCCAACCTGTAGAGATCCTTTTCTCCTTCTTTCGTGTCCAACCTGGTGTACATGTCTTCATATGCCTCTTGTTTAGCCTTTGCCACCTCTACCTTTGCCCTACGTCGCATCTCGATGTACTCCTTTCGCCTCTCCTCAGTCCTCTCAGTATCCCACTTCTTCTTCGCTAATCTCTTTCCTTGTATGACTCCTTGTATTATGGGGTTCCACCACCAAGTCTCCTTCTCCCCTTTCCTACCAGATGACACACCAAGTACTCTCCTGCCTGTCTCTCTGATCACCTTGGCTGTCGTCGTCCAGTCTTCCGGGAGCTTCGGTTGTCCATCGAGAGCCTGTCTCACTTCTTTCCGGAAGGCCGCACAACATTCTTCCTTTCTCAGCTTCCACCACATGGTTCTCTGCTCTACCTTTGTCTTCTTAATCTTCCTACCCACCACCAGTATCATCCTACATACTACCATCCTATGCTGTCGAGCTACACTCTCCCCTACCACTACTTTACAGTCAGTAACCTCCTTCAGATTACATCGTCTGCACAAAATATAATCTACCTGCGTGGTTCTACCTCCACTCTTGTAGGTCACTATATGTTCCTCCCTCTTCTGGAAATAAGTGTTCACTACAGCCATCTCCATCCTTTTTGCAAATTCCACCACCATCTGCCCTTCAAAGTTCCTTTCCTGGATGCCGTACTTACCCATCACTTCTTCATCGCCCTTGTTTCCTTTACCAATATGTCCATTACAATCTGCACCAATCACAACTCTCTCGCTGTCTAGGATGCTCAGAACTACTTCATTTAGTTCCTTCCAGAATTTCTCTTTCAACTCTAGGTCACATCCTACCTGTGGTGCATAGCCGCTAACCACATTATACATACCCTCAATTTCAAATTTTAGTCTCATCACTCGATCTGATACTCTTTTCACCTCCAAGACATTCTTAGCCAGCTCTTCCTTTAAAATAACCCCTACTCCATTTCTCTTCCCATCTACTCCGTGGTAGAATAATTTAAACCCTGCTCCCAAACTTCTAGCCTTACTACCTTTCCACCTGCTCTCTTGGATGCACAGAATATCAACCTTTCTCTTAATCATCATGTCAACCAACTCCTGAGCTTTTCCTGTCATAGTCCCAACATTCAAAGTCCCTACACTCAGGTAGGTTCTGTGCATTCCCCTTTTTCTTCTGATGACAAATCCGGTTTCCTCCTCTTCTTTGTCTTCGACCCACAGTAGCTGAATTTCCGCTGACACCTTGCAGGTTAACAGTGCCAAGGGCGGGCATCGTTAACCCGGGCCACGACCGGTCTGGTATGGAATTCTTTAGATGAACGCTCATATTTGTTTGGCACAGTTTTTACGCCGGATGCCCTTCCTCGCGCAACCCTCTGCATTTATCCGGGCTTGGGACCGGCCTACAGATTGCACTGGTTTGTGCCCCCATAGGGCTGCAACTACAAAACAAAACAAAAACAAAAAAATATACATGACTGTACTTAAGATTTCCTCTCAACAGACAACAATCAGTAAAGTTAATCCTACAACCAAATCAGTAATTCTCAAAAGTGTGGTAGTAGTACCTGTCGGGGTAAACATGCTATGTCTAGTGAAACATTAAAATAATCACTGCTTGAGTACAGTTCAGTTGTATTTAACTTTTATGTTCAATACACTAGTATTTGACTTAGAAGAGCTGGTTGTTCTTTAAGATATGTGGAATGAATGAATTAATATTTTATTTATTAAATATAACAATTAAAATCTTTGGTTTTGGTGACTTAAATTAAGTAACAATCCAATCCAAATACATATCATGAAAATGTGACGCGATTGATTTTGAATAATATTGCTTTCTTGTTTAGAAGTTTTAAAGCAAGAGTCACTGATGGTGTAGTGGTACACAGGCCTGCCTTTGGTGCGGGGAGCGTGGGATCAATCCCCGCTCAGTGATGGTGTCAATATCTGCCCTGCGACTGACTGGCGACCAGTTCGGGGTGTAGTCTGCCTCTTGGCGGAATCCAGCTGGGATAGGCTGCAGCTTTCCTGTGACCCTTTTGAGGATAAGCAGCTTGGATAATGTATAGATGGTAGTTTAAAAACATCCAAACAGGCAAATTAGAGATGGATTGGATTGGTGTGATGAAACAGTGGAATCTCAGCTCCTCTTGGGCACTCAGTGGCCCCACCCATAGTGATGTCAGCGTTCCCATGGTGACGTGCGCTTACAGGGAGGGTGGAGCTGTTGTGGTCAGCAGAGGATGCTGGCAACAGAGATTGATCTTCCACCATGTTATGGATACTGAAATAGGTCACTGGATGCTTCAGGCTTCAAGCATGCTTTGCAGCACTAAGGAGGTCCTTAGTTCCGCATCCTTCGTGCCGTAAAGCATGCCGGGACGATTTCAATAGCGTTTTAAGTGCATGTTTTGTGTCCATTATTTGCCGAGTCATTCTTTTATCTGTTTTATTATTTGCTAATCATTCTATTCTCTTTACTGGGGTGTGATAGTTTTGGCTTTGATGTGACATCATTGTCAGTAATGACCTGCCAACAGGCAGTGTGTGGCGCTTCTTCCACCTATAGATGTAAAATGCAATTGTTCCTCATTGCCTCGTGAGCGCCATCATATGGTATCTTTGGTACAGGCTGAAACATGTACTAGCATACATGCTAATAGTGTAAACAGTGTGTTTGAGTGTACCTTATTGGATGAGTCCCACAACAACATTTGCAAATGGGTACACCACAATGTAAGGCGCCATGTCTAATGTGACACTTCATGTATTCAGAAGACAATTTAAGACCTCTACGATCGTGAAAACACGGTACATTAAAAGAAAAAAAAAAAAGCAAGTGCAAAATACACGAATATGCAGTGGCCCAAATGTTGAACCGTTATGTTGGTGGTAATTTATTTGTTTATGTTGGTCATGGGTGTCATTTTATTTTTTAATTATTAAGATTAATCTATCCATCCATTTTCTGAGCCACTTATCTTCAAGAGGGTTGCAGGAGTGCTGGAGACAATTACTGCTGTCATCGGTCAGGAGGCGGAGTACACCCTGAACTGGTTGCCAGCTAATCGTAGGGCACATGGAGACAGACAACAGTCACACTCAGAATCACACCGAAGAGCAATTTAGAGTATCCAATTAATGCATGTTTTTGGGATGTGGGAGGAAACCGGAGTGACCGAGAAAACTCATGCAGGTACGGGAAGAACATGCAAACTCCACACAGGGAGGGCTGGGAATCCCACCCCTCAGATCTGTGAGGCCTGTGCTCTAAAGCAGCTCCACTATGCCGCCTAAGTATTCTGATGTAATAAGAAAATATTTTTCTCATTATTTTCACATAAAGCACAGATAAACTTAGTCTGTGCAAACTACACGACGCCTATTTGATCGGTGAGCTTGGTATCAGCCGATCATGAGTATTTTATGCTGATCAATACGCTGATCTGATCAATGACATCATTGATCAGCTCCGCAAGTCATTCACCACACCTCGCAGGCATATTTGAATACAAAAGCAATTATTCTTTTAACCATTATCATGTGTCTTTTGATGCAGAACTGTAAATAATTACTGGCCAATAAAGGGATTAAAAAAAGACAGCTGCATGGGGGTCATTTGTTCCTTCTGTCGCTATGCCTCGAGTTTTTTTTAAACTCGATCGGTGATCGGGCCCAAAAATCGTGATCGTGTAAAGCATATGGAGCAAATAGGATTTTCTGGTCATTCTGACCAGCTAGTGCTACATGGATTCTTTTTCCAACCGCTGAAACATCTTCTACTGCCTCTTTTCCAACAAAAGCATCTTATTCACTTCAGCCACTATAATGATTGCTGCCGACGATTTCCATGTGCCAGCATGAACAAACATCCTTTAATAGATGCCCCCAAAATGTGTCTGCAAAGCCAAACCCACAGGGACTGTCAGGCTATAAGCAACGACATTGTCTGAATGATAATTACAGGCAAAAAGAGCAGAACTTGTCAAAGGCACGGCTGCATTTAGCCACTCACACGTGCACACAGTTTCCTGTTTTGCAGCTAAAACAAAAGTCTAAAGTTATTACACTACAGGAAACGAGTACTTTCTGCTGGTCATAAATATGGTCTTGTTCTCCAAGCATGAGCCCCTTAATTCCAGTCTCCGTGAATGGCAGGACTAATCATGTAGCACCCACTTAAATGAGTCATGGGAAAAATGTGAGTGTGAATTGTCATGAGTCCAAGTAGTCCAACATATAGTGTCTGGCGGCAGGCCAGACTCTAACCCCCGAAGCGGACTTTGGTCCCGACCAAAATAACTATTGGACAAAGTGCCAAGACAGCTCGAGACTTGCAGACTCCTGTGAGTGCTACTAGGAGGTTGCCATCCTAATGACTAACAGATGCATTTCCTTGGCAACAAATGTTCCTGATCTAAGGAGGAGGGAATCCTCTCATGACAACATTTATCAAACTGTATACAGAGAACCTGCGCTATTTGTGGAGGATAGCGTACCAAACAGAAATCTGTGAGGAATTAATGCCACCTCTGAATTTTTTATACTGTACCGCATTTGACTACAGATCCCACAAGATCATGTCAAAGAACTATTCTAGTCTTAATGAAGGCCCAAAACTTACTTCAACAGTTCCTTGGGGCCAAGATGTCAACAAGTGGCTTCAAAGCAATACTATTATTGCTTTGACCTAAGCACAAAAACAGCAGATAGTTGTGTTTTAGTGAATAATTGAGAATAGGTTCCAAAAAAATGATCCATAAATAGGCGAACCTAGTAATTAAAATGAGTTACACTGCCAGCCATTTTTACCACAACAATAGAAGTGATGTGAAAGCTTACCAGACTTCAAGAGCGCCTACACTGATGAAGTTGAAGCGGATGCTTGAATGTGCTCTATAAGGAGGATGGAAAAAGCAGGAAATGCATGTTAGGAGAACTGCAGGAAATGTCCCATGATATCAAAAACACAACAAAACATATCACACACCACTGGCCTGGGGAGAACGTGCAAACTCCACACTTGCGAGGCCAGTTTTGAACCCAGATCCTCAGAACTGTGAGGCAGATGTGCTAACCGACAGCAGCGTCTCACCTGCACGTGACATCACACCTCTGGACGTGCCTGCAGGTGCCATGAGGAAGACCCATACGTTATGTTCCGGTGATTTGTACAAAGTAATTGTGTGAATAAGGAATTTTGACTGAAAGCCAACATCAATTAATGGTGATCTACTGTGCTGTACGTGGCTGCAGCAATACAGATGGGAGGGACTAGGTCTCATTTCACCGTTTCCTAGCACAACTTTAGAATCAGAGCAAACCTAAATTGTAAAATTAATGAAATAGTGGATATTAAGTTAACTGTTATTCAGAGAAAACAGACAAAAATTGGTCCCATCTTTCAGTGTAAAGGTAGCTTGTCTTCCAGATCTTGACCTCTAAAATGGTGAACAACCAAACAAAACAATTATACGGTTTTAAAGTTATAAAGGTCCTTAAGTAAACCATAATAATAATGCGGCATGTGGAAAATTGTCTGACAACCCTGAGTGATGAAATTATGTTAACGGATCATCCCTAGAGAGGAAATGCACAGGTAGCCTTACTCAATTTTATTTTCACAGCTTTCACACGAAGGTAGCAACACTTGCGACTTTTACTACTTCACTGACTGGGTTTGGGTAATTTAAAAAGAAAAAAAAAATCAGCTGTTTACCTAGTGATGGCAAGTGTCATCACTCAGCTTGCCAACAACATGGGCTCCACTGCAGAGTTGCTATGATGATTTATAAAGTTCTCGGAACTGTTCATTGCGGGTGTGCGGGAGTGATGATCTAGTGCTTAAGAAACATTTCCCGTCTTTTGGGACGGTCAGGATGTTGTGCATTGAGTATCCTGCTGAGGTTAGCAGAGGGAATAGAAACTGGCTCTGAAGAACAAACAGTTTTGCTTGTAATTTGATGTTTCATGCTCCTCAAAAGAGTTCAAAAAGTAAGTTTGTCATCCAAATCAACAGCAAAAAATATAGTCCTGGATCCTTCTTGCTTTATATTAAATCTAAAATAACTTTTTCTAGAATATAATTTGTGAGCAGTGATCAGCGGGTAGGTTTGTTTGGCGATACTGATAATGGCTTATCAGCTTCTCATTAAATCCAAAGCACATCTTTTAGCCATCTCAGTTTGAAAATGCATGACTACAAGGTTAAACAAACACAAACTTCCTCCCGAGTCCCTGGGAAGGAAGAACACAGAATTTTGCTCCCCTCTTGACATCAGTCTTGACCTCCTGGAGCAAAACACAGGAGGATATAAGCGGCAATGTGGGGTGATGGGGGCAGCGGGGTGGATTTTCGGGAACTGGCTTAATCCTCAGATTTGACTTGATCATTGGAGACGCAGGAAATGAATCTGAGCAGCTTGATAAACCTCGCATGCCAACAGGCAGAATATGTGTATGTGCTGTGGTGGAGCTTTTGATTCGAGCTGTGCTCCAAATCCTGTTGTAAAAAAAAAAAAAAAAACATACTGTAAGATTGTTTTAAAAAAAAAATTCATTATACTTCTTTTCAAAAACAGCACATTATGATGAGGATGAAGAATTGGTAGTTTCTGTTTTGTTTCTAAATACATTGAATATGATTGAAAAGCTAAAAACGGGCAAAGACAGAGCCTTTTTTTTTTTTTTACTGAATTGTTTAGATACGGGTGCCACGGTGGGTCAACTGGTAAAGCATTGGCCTCACAGTTCTGAGGTCCCAGGTTCGATCCCGGACCCGCCTGTGTGGAGTTTGCATGTTCTCCCTGTGCTTGCGTGGGTTTCCTCCCACATTCCAAAAAAATGCAACATTAATTGGACACTCTAAATTGCCCCTAGGTGTGATTGTGAGTGCGGCTGTTTGTCTCAATGTGCCCTACGATTGGCTGGCATCCAGTTCAGGGTGTACCCCACCTCCTGCACAATGAAAGCTGGGATAGGCTCCAGCACTCCCCGTGCCCTTGTGAGGATAAGCGGTGAATAAAATGGATGTATGGATGTTTATATACTTTATAGTGGTAAATTTTCACCATCAGTGGCTATTCAGTATAATTGCTCGTTACTTAGTAATCGTATCTTGGCCTATTTCTACCACTACATGTGCCTTTCGCCATCAAGCTACGCCTACCACCTAAAGTGTCATCCCACGTGTGGCGTATGGAATGAGGTGATGGCAAACTATATGGCTCTACTGTCAGGCTGCGGGCGCATCCTGCTAGCAGCTAGTAACCGCTAGCAGGTGTTGGGGTTGTTCAATACTCCACTGCCTCACTCCATGCATCGCATATGAATCGACACAACAGAGACACTTCACGGAAAGTCAACTCTATCACGTTCACTAGTTTATGACCTACCGAGCGAATGAGCTAGTGAGCTCACTAGACTGGCTGCAGCCACTCATTGTTGTACATGTGAGTCCCCATAACTGAGATACATCAAGAAAAGGTAAGTATTTCTCAAGCACAGTTTTGACAGAGAGCCAAGACAGGCTGCAGGCGCTCACTGCTCGCACGACAACCTTTTATGTTAAACATTAATTACACTCTAGACATCCTTAAAGGTACTTCTGCTTTTCTCACTTTAAACTATAGGGTGGTGTGCTGTGTAAATATTAAACATTTCATCATGAATAGCTGTGAGGGACAGGGCAGAGGATTCAAGTCCCATGGCTTAAGTTGAAGATTTTAAGACTTGGAACTTGCAAGGCCAAAGGTTATCAAAGAGTGATTTAGCATTCATTGGACTCTACTTGACTGATTTGGACTTCATTTTCAAAGTGTGCTTTTTTTTTTAAAGATACTGTGCATTTTTATTATTGTGATTTTTTTTTTTTTTTCAAGAAGTAATGTGATAGTGCAGGCTAACCTAGCAAGCTACCGATAGAGTATGATGCAGAGTGCAGAAGCCTCCTCGTGGAGGAAGTAAAGTTGGGTAGCAGGCACAAGGATTATGTGAAATAAAAAAACTAAAACAGAATTAGCTTTATTTCCATGTATGTTATGTATGTATATAAAAATAATACTGTTAACATGCAAAGTTTACAATTCCAAAATAAGAGACAACTACTATAATGTTCAACAGTTTAGCTCACTGATAGCTCATCAAACATTAACTTAGCCTTATGTTGGCATTTAACATAATAAAATAACAGACAACATTGAAACTGGTCTTGGCACTATTAACTATTAACGGACTAACTACATGATCGTGAGTGTGTTCAAACAGGTAACTATCACAAATAAATAAAATCGCGTAAAGTGGCTAATGTGCAAATAAGTTGCGACTTAACAAGATTGTATAACTTGACTTTTATGATTTGTGTAACCCAAGTAATGACTTTAATCAACATGCTTGAAATTTAGAAAGGACTGAACTTGACTTGCTTGATTTTTTCCCCCCGCAGTAACTTGGGACATGTTTGAAACTTAAAAGAGTTAAGACTTATTCCCACTTCTAGTGACAGGTTATGCTTCTTTTGCAATTGCATGCATTGAACAGTCCAATTCAAGTAAGATACTGAAGGGAACAAGCAGCATTGTTGATTCCAAAACAACATCTCTGCCTTGAGCAGGCTTCGCTCTGTGACAGCCACGCTTGACTCGCCGGCACTCCCATCGGCAATCTGCTGCTACCCACCGACAGCCCACACGCCTTCATCGACCTCTCAAAACGTCACTGTCACCGTTCTGAAATGTGTGTGCCGCGACGAAAGACGATTGAATCGATGACTAATTCTAATTAACAAATCATACACATTAAAAAAGGAAATGTTAATATACTAATCATATACTGTAGTCACATTCTGCAGTCACAGGTGAAAAACGTTTAATCTAACAATTGAAATGTATAAATATGTATAATTATATGACAATATTAATGGTGTCAAGCACAGTAGCAGTGCACAGTTTTCTTGAAAGGCTTTGGAGTGTGTCTGGACATTTTGTGTGAATTCATTTAGAAGAGTATTTGTGAGGACAGAGGTTCTCACACTAAACATCTGTACAGTTACACAGTATATGTAATATTTTTATACATAACTTAGTGGTGTAGCCCAACCCCAAAATGACAATTTATTAATAGGCATGTCCCATACCTTTTGACTATGGAGAGTGAGTCACCACGATCAAAAGGTCACTCGAACAAAAAACAGCATGCACGCTAGCAAAATATCAAAATCGTTTCAATCAGTTCAAAGAGTAATTGATACAAAAAAAAAAATGATGGTGGTAAAATAATTGCTGGAGGCATTTTTTCCGACCTCCTAATCAATACATTACCAACCAGTATTACAAGCTTGTTTTTGGTATCTGAGGGCTGTGGGGCAAGGAAAAGATGAAAACAAAAATATGAGATGGAAAGGGCAAAGCAAACACAAATGGCTGCACAACCGGTATCGGGGGATGGGCACTACAGTATTGTAAAAGCACCCACTTTGTCGCCCACATGTGTTGCCTCCTTAAGTAAAAGTCATCCAAGAATTTCCAGAAGCAGTTTTATCAACAGCAAGTTTTGAGGTTCTACATGACATGGAACATTTACAAGCGACAATGATTTCAGGAATGAATAATTGCCCTCTCCTGAAGCTCATTTGCAGTCATGGCCGAATGTGGCGGTGGCTGCTAGACTGAGGCAGGGAGGGAAGATGAGGGGCATGAGAAGTGGGGGTCTATGGGTACAGGCTAGAAGACATGCATAGAGGCCCTGTTCAATGCTCTTTAAGAGTGCAGGAAATGAAATACATTCATAGTCTTTAACTGACTGCGCCACATTTATGATGCTTGGATTGAAAATCAAAACACGAGCACTTCTTCTCACATAGTTTGAACACTAAACTATTAACTATTATTGATGATGCAACGGTTCAATAAACTTTAGAGAATCTTTGGTGACATGCTGAAGGAGAAGAGGGAGGGAGGAACAGTCCCTGAAGGTGACAATACTCCTGTCATGACCAGTGAAGCCTCTGCTTTGGGTGACTGGCTGACAAGTCACATGAAGTCATTTCTCATGAAAGTCACCTCCTGTTTGTAAGGTCTGACACTACCCTGCATCACATTGGAGAGACAAAAGAAGACTCACATATGAGCGGAGAAAATACAGACCCTTTCCAAAACAATAAAAATAAAAAAATCGAATATCATGTTATTATGGAATAAAATATTGACCCTACCTGAGACAACTGAACCAACTGAAGCAATTTAATGACACCTGGTACTTTAAATTTAGTAGATGATTAGTGGGTGACACTCAGATTAAAACTTTTATAGCCTGAAAAATTTGCGCTGATTTCTTCACAGTACAGTATTCAAATTTTTTTCCAGTTCCTGATTTCAAGGGTTTTATGAGCTGGATGCCCAAATAATGTAAAAATAAACAGTTGAAATTGCAGGCACTGAACCATTAATCTATGAAAGTGTCCCTTTTTGAACGGAATTATGGAGATAAATAAACTTTTCCGTGAATATTCAAGTTTTTTGGAAAGGGTGTGTCTGTGCCTGCGTTTTATGCTCTTTATACTATATGTGTTGCTGCTAAATTTGCATCGAAGTATCTCTTGGTTATAGAGTTTATATAGTTCTAAATTATAGTTATATAGTTCTAGTTCTTGTTTATAGATTATCGTAACGTCGATGCTAACTTCCAAGAGCCTTCCTATTGCATTTGACATTTTAGGTTATCACTAACCTAGCGGACTTTGGTTAGTGCTACATGTTTGGTTAAAAATTGTTGTGGTTAAATATGCTGTGTAATGTTTAACTCTCTTTTGTTTTACCAGAAACTTTAACTGGGAGGGACAAATAAACCGCTTTAAAGCAAGCATGCATTGTCTCTTATTTGGAGAACTGTTTGATGTTGCATAAAAGTCACCTATTTCTCTACAGCATGAGAGGGAGAGGTGCTAACAAATACTATATAAAAAGTGTGTTTTAAGTGTTTTGAATCAGTTTGAAATTTAATTGTGTGGGAGCAGTCATGTAACCCTGTAGCAAATGTTTTAACATCGCAAGTGTTCACCTTTTGCAGCTCGGTAGTGCAGGAACATCCGATTCCATAAGATTAACGGCGTCCAATGAACACCAAAAGGTATTTACAATGTGACATTAAAAAAATAGGTAACTCAAAAATGCATTTGCACACTTGTTTCCGATAAGGAAAAGGGTTTTCAAATGCTGAACAGTTTGGAGGTCAACCAGCACACTTGAATACTTTTTTTTGTCCGGTCTTCTGTGGCGTTATCGCCATTATACTTAGACATGGTAATGCCGACTCAGACTTGAACCACACTATCGGCTGTCTTGGAATCCGTGTGGCAATAACAGAAAGGCAGCAGAGCCAAACCCCATTTTGGGTCATGCAGGCTATTCATCAGAATCATCATTATTTGCCAAGTAACCTAAACACAAGCAATTTGTCCCCGGTAGTCGGAGCTGTTCTAGTATGACATAAACATACTACAGAGAGTCATTGAACAATGAAAGTTTACCAGTAATAAAGTAAGGCTGATACAATGACTATTGTGAAGATGATGCAGTCCTCAAGCAATTTAGAGCAGTTTGAAGTGACTAATAGAGCAATAATTTAACAATTGTGCTAATGGTGAAGATACTCAAGCACAAGCGTGGCCAGTATTAGTCAACAATACATATGCAAATAGTGTAAAGTAACGAGACCATTACAGTGACTGCGCATATAATGTACAAAACAAAAAATGTAATGTACACAACTGGACTGAAGATCACGGAACAGGAGGGTTCTTTTGACAAAATTCTGTGCTGCGAACTTAAAGGTCAAGTGTCATCCCTATAAAAATTCTAAAATAGATATTGTAATGAAAAATACATATAACATTATTCACTTCAATGTCTACACGAAAAAATAAATGTGAGCGGAGAGCGCGTCATCCATGCGCAAAGTTGCGGAAGTGTCATCGAGAGGATGGTGTAGCTGGTGAGCCTCTTTTTTTCCTCCCCCCCACTTGCACTCTATATTATATAGAGCTCGTGCACGTAACGTCACCATTTTCACAGTGCCACATTGCTGGTCAAACCGAGCTGCTCAACATTGTGGGGAAACGGAGCAGAATATACACAATGCCCGAGACTTGTTGTGCTGTTGGTTGTTACAACAGATGAAACAAATATTCAAAGCGGTCATTCTGTAGAAGTGTCATCCCTATAAACATTCTAAAATAGATATTGTAATGAAAAATACATATAACATTATTCACTTCAATGTCTATACGAAAAAAAATAAATGTGAGCGGAGAGCGCGTCATCCATGCGGAAAGTTGCAGAAGTGTCATACTACGATATCCAAGTGGTCGCCATATTGGCTGCATCTCCTGTCCGTGACGTCACCCCGGACATTCGCCATTGAAAACACGCTGTGGCCCCTACGGTGGGAGACGAACACACCACTTCTGACATGGAAGCTCTTTTCGAAGAAGAGAACGTCTCACAACCGAGTGAAGTTACCGGGGCAATAGTAATAGCAATAGCAATAGTACCCTAGTTTCGAGCCATATTTAGATGATATGCGATCACGGCCAAACCACCTCCCCGTCTGATCCACTTCCGCAGTGGAGATGAGCCGCCCTGGCCGACAAGGCCAACAGCTGGCTCGGCCTTGTCCACAAGGCTGGGAAGACAAGAGCTGGCTGCCGGCCCTATTGGCCGGGGTGGCTCATTTTCATCGTCGAGGTGGCTTATCACGGCACCGAGCCGGGTCGCTTTACGGCGTTATGGTCAAACGCGGCTGAGTGCGCCATTGCAAGCAGTGTTCTTCATAGCCCGAGCCCGACGCGGCAGCCTTCGCCGGAGAGCCGACACAACAGCCCTCTGACGCTCACATCAACACGTTTAGCACCCCTGTCCTCTGTACGCGGGGTACGTGGTCCGCCCCAAGATATTTTTTTTTAGTAGCTGTATACACACCTACCTGTCGTTTGGGACCCTCAAAGCTCTTGTCCTTTGCACCTGTGCAATCCATTTTTCACGACAAACCGTGTCTCTTGGAAATTTATGAAGTGTAAATCCATCCTCCCAAGTGTTCAAGCAATATCCAGCAATGCAACAAACCGGCATTTTGGCTAACACGAAGTAACAATGAGGTACCTTCCCGGAGGTAAAACTAATAGAAACAAACGAGTCTGCTGGAGGGTGCTCCTGCCCCGTACGTCACTTCCTGCTTCTTCTCGAAAACAAATCCCTCGAGAGGATATCCATGGCGAGAGTTACAAAAACCCATATACGTCAAAATCATGTTTTGTGGTGAAAAAACGGATGGGTCCATACTGGCTGCCGTTTTTTCATTAATAACATCATGAATAAAAAGCATCCATTTCATGACACTTGACCTTTAAGTAAAGCATACATATGAAAACCTATGGCAAGGCCAGACAGGATTTACAATGTAACAAAATGTAAGATAAATTTGCTAATTATGATCATGTAATATTCTGACCGTTTTGAAAATTGTCATTGTGAAATGGGTTAGTTGTTTCTTCATGGATTATTACTCTACAAAATTTTGTAAATTTTTGTCATAAATTGGTAGTGTGTGTGTGTGTGTGTGTGTACACAAAGTACATACAGCACACAAATACAAACCCCAATTCCAATGAAGTTGGGATATCGTGTAAAAGAAAAACACAATACAATGATTTGAAAATTATGTTCAACCTATTGAATACAATACAAAGACAACATATTTAATGTACAAACTGATCGTGATTTTTATTTATTTTTTGGGCAAATGTTCATTCATTTCAAATTGGATGCTTGCAACATTTTCCCAAAACTCTGAGGCAGGCCATTCTGTTTTGATTCACGTTTTACCCAACACCCCAAGTTCATTGGAATTGAGACTTGAATATCCAGATAGACAACCAGTATACATATAAACACATAAAGTACTATGCAAGGCTGCCTTGCACCCCCCATCTCCCCCCACTTGCTCAACACACACAGGTACTATTGGAAGATGTGGGGGAAAAGAAAACAAAAACAAAAAAAACATTTCATGACTCCCAGGAAACTCTGTCTCTCTGCCACCATTGGTCACAAATCTTGGTTCTCTTTCTGGACTAGCATGTGATTAAATAAATTCCAAGTCAACAGTCTTTCGAAAAAAAATCAAAACTCATGGTGCTTGACCAGCAAGGAGTAGGTTGTGGATAAACCAGCATGTCATGGTGGCATCTGCTCTGAATTAGCACCCACACAGGAGGAAGCGGGGAGATCTAAGCACCAACGCTTAAAGGGCCACTGTCAGGAAATGCAAGATTTTTGGTATGTTATTAATGAAAAAACAGCAGCCTACATGGACCCATGCAAATTTTCACTACAAAACATGATTTTTGTAACTCCCGCCATGAAAATCCTCTCGAGGGATTTGTTTTTGAGAAGAAGCAGGAAGTACATGGCAGGACCGCCCTCAAGTGGACTTGTTAGTTTCTATTAGTTTTACCTCCGGGAAGGTAGCTCGTTTGCACAGGTGCAAAGGACAAGAGCTTAGTGGGTTCCAAATGACAGGTAGGGGAGTATACAGCTACTAAAAAAATAATAGTTTGGGGAGGACCACGTAATCCGCCTCTCATAATGTAACAAAAGATCCGCGTACGTATGACAGGGGTGCTAAATGTGACAATGTGTGTGTCGGACGGCTTCCGAGTCGGGCTCGCCCGCGAAGGCTGCCGTGACGGCTCGTCTGCGAGGCACGACGCAGCAGACAGTCACGGCTTTGGCTGGGGTGGCTCATCTTCGCTGCCGAGTTGGCTTATCACGGTGCCGAGCTGGGGCGCTTTTCGGTGTTGTAATCGCACGCGGCTGAGTACACCATTGTAGGCAGGGTTATTCATAGCCGCCACCGTTGTCGGCGATGAACAACACCGCTGATGGCGGCAGCGATAAACAATTGTTTATGGCGCACTCAGCTGCGAGCGACGACAATGCTGTAAAGCGGCCCGGCTCGGCGCCTCGGTGAGCCACCTCGGTGCCACCCCGGCCGAACCCGGGATCAGCTCGTCGCACCCGGCCCGTGGCGTTGTAATCGCTCGCGGCTGAGTACGCTACATACTGTCATACTGTCGGGGAGTCTGTTGTTAGTAAGAAATGATCCGCATATTAATGTAAATATTGCTCGAAACGATAGGATAATATTGCTCCGGACACTTGACTGATTGTGAAATGTTCTTTTCTTCGAAAAGAGCTTCCGTGTCTGAAGGGGCGTGTCCCACAGTAGGGGCCACAGCGTGTTTTCAATGGCGAACGTCCGTGGTGACGCCGCAGAGAGTAAATGCAGCCAATATGGCGACCACTTAGATGTCAAATGAGACTTCCGCAACATTGCACATGGATGACGTGCTCTCCGCTCATAATTATTTTTTCGTGTAGACATTGAAGTAAATAATGTTATATGTACTTTTCATTTCACTATTTTAGAATGTTTATAGGGATGACACTTGACTTTTAAATGCTGGGGCCTACAGTCATGACGACAGGTGGCCACCAAGATGTTATGCAAGTGCAAATGGGTGTTCAAAATAAAAGCAAATGCAGCTGAAACTCCGTGTTTCTCAGCGACAACCTAGAAACCTGTCTGATCTAGAGAAGATCTGTGTGGAGGAGAGGGCCAAAATCCCATGTGTGCAAACCTGGTGAACAAGTACAGGAAGCGTTTGACCTCTGTAATTGCAAATAAAAGCAACTGTACCAAATATTAACATTGGTTTTCTCAGGTGTTCAAATACTTATCTGCAATTGAATCACACAAATCGTTAAAAAAATCATACATTGTGATTTCAGGATTTTTCTTTTTAGATTATCTATCTCACAGTGGACATGCATTTACGATGAAAATTCCAGACACCCCCATGATTTCTAAGTGGGAGAAATTGCAATATAGCAGGGTGTTCAAATACTTATTTTCTTTATTTTACCAATTTCGAGCATGCATATTGCCTGAAACCTCATCATGTTATGAGAGCTCATTTCAAGTTGTTTGGGCTATTAACATAGCATAAAAAATATTTCATATTATTTATCTATTCATGTGACAATGTTTCAAATCTGAGGCTTGGCAATTTCGGTTCCTTAAAATAACACTGCGATTTTTATGTTGTCTTTCATTATGGGGTGGACATAAATATTCGCAACCAGAGCCAACATCAGTCATGTTTATGAAGTGTAAGCCATAACTTGACCTTGTTAAGTGCCTGTAGATGAGACAGCACATGTTGTAAAGGCTAAGCCTTGGTTTTCTGTCAGTGATCAGTGGAGCACAGTGATGGTAGTCATCTGTACACATCTTTTATTGCACATACTCAATATCCTACATTCATAAAAAATTTTCGCCTGGAGGGAGAGTTTATATTCCCAGGATGGAGCTCTTTAGTGGCATCAACAGAAAATACGCATTGTACCTCATCTACAGGCACAAAACGGACCTACAATTAGTGCAATTAGCCTAAGTGAAACTGCAGTAGAGAGCTGAAGCTGCATGACAAGCCCGTGGAGGCGGATGAAAGATGTCAGGGTTGTTTCCTGGGAATCTCTCGCCAGTTTCCATTAAGAGAGGAGAGTCATGGATCAAGATATTCATCTTACGCCACAGAGTGACTGCTAGCTTTAATGAGTTGAGCTTTTTCATGGTGACCATGACTTTCTGCACTTTGGACAGTGCTCTGGAGTGAGCTCATTCTTCATTAAACAGAGTTTTTCTATGGTGTGCTTTGATTTTGTTCAAGCTATTAGAAGTTGTTAAATATTTTCACTGATACTATTCATACATACAATATGTATAACCTCACAACCCTGTAGATCTCAACCTCAAACGGAATGTTTTAAGGTAGTAGTTCTCATACAGCGAGCAGTAGCAAGACCGAAAAAAGCTCTCCAAGTACCACAGTAATGGCCAACAAATACAGACAGTAGTCAGTCAGTTTATCTAAAATGAAAAAAAGTTTCTTTTAAAATGTATATTTAATGTCATTGTAAGCCACAGTCATTATTCAGTTTTAACTTGAACGATGTGCTTTCACAATGGAAAAATAAACTAATAATGATTCAATGAAAAACCATTACACCCAAATAATTTTTAATGTAACAAAAAACTGCATATAAAATGCAATTCTTCATGTGAAGATGCGAATGTATTAAGAAGTTGTCCTGGAAAGATAAATACTACTGAACTATACTTGAGCATTAATTCTTTCATACATCAAGTATGGTACTCGTACCACACTTTGAGAATCACCGTTTTAAAGAAATGCAAAGTGACTTTTAAACTTGAAAAAAAATGTAAAAAAAATCTATGGCTTCAGCGACTTGTGTTGCAGCACATCGGATTGCAAATTCAGACTAAAGGCAGGATAGATTTACAAGAAGGAATTTTCAGCATAGTCCAAATCACTCCTATTGTGTCATTGACGAACTTCAAATCCCATACAAAGTAGAAGTATTGCTACTCGATACAAGCGGGGGCAGGTACTTTTGGGAGCTTGTGCGTAAATCATGTCTACTTCTATTGATCACCACTCAGGCAGAAAAGGGTTTGTATGGTGCCAAACGATTGCACTGTGATGGAGAGTTTACTTCTTTAATGGGTGACCCAAGAAGGAAGAAATCCAGAGGGTGGGGGGGAGGCAGTTTGCATTTGCGCAAAGGTAACCCTCAGGCTGCCAGGCCCTTAAGGGACACTGAGGCGTCATCTAGCCTTCCCCTGGGGTGGAAAACAGATGGCAGGGGATTAGCATGCAAAGCCGGCATGGGGTCCCTCTCCTCCTGCCTCTACCCAAGGACACTCGGGAGGGACAGAAATCAATAATTGGCATCTCATGGTGTGCCGCAGAAAAAAAGCGTGAAAAGCTGGTGGATTTGACTTTGCAAAAGGCGTGCACTCTGTTGTGTACGTGAGACACAAACGACCCGGCATACAGTCGAAGGTGATAACTATCAGGCTCGTAGACGTAACATGACAAATAGATAACATCAGGCCACTGCTCCTACTTTGAAGTGCATGACTGTTATGCCTTCGTTTCCTAAAAACAGTCCATCAGTCACCGACTATACAGCATACTATATTATTTTATGTTGTGACACAGGACATGGATTACAAGTACGTCTTCGGGATGACTAATTCACTCAAAGGAAGTATGATAAAGATCTCCGGGGGGGGGGGGGGGGGGAGTCAATGATTCATTGTAGGGTTTTGGATTCGGGACTTTAGCATTTACTTTTTAGTTCTTCACTGAGTGAGGGAGAGCAACACTTTCCTTCCTTGGATGTTGTTCACATCTGTCAAAGCTGCAAAACAATGCCAGTGACTGCCTTTAGTCTCAAGATTTATGAGGAGATTTAATGAGGCAAGCAGAGACAGTCACAAGTCCCACCGTACATACACAAAATCCCAAACCCCCACAGTCCAGTCAGATCTGTCTGACAGGTAAAAATAAATAAATAATAAATAAATAAATAAACAAACAAACAAATAAATAAATAAATAACCAAGACATGAAACACAGGGCACGCTTGTGGCTTGAGGACAAGCAATTATCGCCATAGTAACGCCAATTACTATGCTGTGTTCAGGTCAAAGGTGTGATCCCACTTGGGGGATTCCCAACCACAAAGAATGTGGGAAAAGGTTTTCTTGGGTTTGCTGCTGATGTGTAGCGAGCAGATGAGGAGCACACAGGCTTGAGAAATATTGGTGCTCGACGAGGGTCATTCCTTTGAAGGACTGGTTTCCATAGCAAGGGTTGCCTTGGAGAGGGAGGCCCTCCATGCACTCACAGAGCAGTGGTAAACAACACAGACAGTTGGGGGATACGCGGCGTGCTAGGAAAATTCCCAAATGAAAATTTTGACAACGGCACCAAGATGCCTTTTTCATTATTAAGTGCACATTTAAAAACGTCTGGCTCTCAAGACATCTTTAACGCTTCCTCACAAAGCAACATCCAAACTGAGTTTCTCTTGGAAATGTCAGTTGAAAGTTAAGGCCATCATTAAACACAGTTAAACTGTTCCTGCAGGGTCGGGTGGGTTCTGGTACTTTGAGGTACTCTATACACGCAGCTGCTGTGCTCATACTGCACCATCAATGCATTCAGTCCATCTGGCCCTTTGTGTCACACTGGCTTGACAGAACTACTGAGAGGTTTGTATAAATCTGGGGGTTTCCCCCTCTAGCTTGGATCCATCCGAGCATCGGCACATGTACAGAAACACACCCTCTAAGTCTGTGAGATGTTTAAAAAGTCTCAGGCCCTGAGAGTCCATTTTCTCCAACACCCTTGAGAGACGCCTCAATAGTATTACATTCCAATGTATATCCCTAATGGATGGAGTGGAAAACACACTCTCACTGAGATGTAAAAACACAAACGCTTTGATGAACCAGATACGGAGTCGATTCAACAATAGACCTCATTCATTTCTCCAAGCAGACGAGCCTGTGCTATAAGTGAGAGGACAAGGAGCAACAATTGTGCGGTTTAGCCACCACATCTGGAAGTCATAATGGCCCAGTGTTGTGTCGCAGGGACACTAAACACAAGGCTAGCTGGGGTCTTTGGTCTGCTTGGCAAGAGGCTGATGTCTTCCCGGAGGTGACTCTGTAACATTGCTCCTGATACCGTATGTGTCAGAAAGAATGGAAGACTCAAGCAATGGAAATGATTAGGCTGAAATAGGGATTATTATTCTGATAGACACATTGGGTAGATGTTTAGAGGATTGCTAATTTGTGTGGTGTATGTTTTATGTCACCTGCTTGAAGCAAAAAATTAAGAGAGAAATTCTCATGTTTACAAAGCACCTTCAATAGCTTGTGAACAAGGATGGACAAAAGGTTCTGCAAACACGAGCTGCATTGCAGAGCCAAGGTCACACAGCTGAGCATATAGAGAATCAGCGGAAGCCATAACATAACCAAGAATACGTCAACGGCACAGTTGCCAGCGTTCTTCTGTAGCAATTGAGAGTGTGAAACCCCTGAGAACAAAAATTTAAGGTGAACTAGATCATGCCATCAGCTTGATGACAGCACACAAATACCATCACAAAAGTGCTCAGTGAGAACACCCTTTGTACTTTTAAAAGTGCAAAGCTCCACATTCTGAGAGTTTTCCAAAGGAAAGTAATACATGGATTTTCTGGTCAGTCCGGGTGAAAACAACTCCTAATTGCTCTTCCAGAATCTCCCCAGTGTAGATTATTAGATGCCAATATCCGAGGGAGAATGTCCCGGATGAGTGTCCTCTCTGTTGAGAGTCATCGTCCGTAAGGAATGGAATGTGACACTGGCTGTCAGGGCTCGTTTGAGTTGGCTGCCCGCGAGCCGCCCCGTGACGTGCTGTTTCACGGGTGTCAGGGTCCACGAAGAAGGGAAAGAAGATTGCTAAAGGAAATAGATTCATGATGAAGATTCTGAGAACAATGACATTCAACACGTTTAAGCCGAACTGACCATTCTCACAGCTGTTTGAAACACATCGGTACTGTACATGGGAAGGTGGAATCTGATGCGATCGATTGGAGGGACCTTTGGAGGACATTCGTCAACTAAGAAAGAAATAATAAACGGTAAACACTATTGGTAGCATTTCCTTTTACATTTTAAAAAAAGAAATTGGTTCGTGAAATGTGGAAGAGAGCTCCAAGTTGAACAACCAAGAGCACCATATGCAGGTCAGTAGGTTGCATTCTCGTGACGTATGTGAATTGGATTAGGGCCTTGCCCTACCCGCTGCCATTGGACGCCTGGAGAGCAAAAACCATGGCAGGGTCCACCAGCGATGACCATCCTCAGCCCTCTAACACTCCACAATGAGGAAGCAGAATCGTAAAACACCTGCGAAAAACCGCTAAATATATAGCGAATTTATGAGTCTCTCCTCCGCAAACCAGCAGAATCAAATTAAGCCGTCAATCCATAAAAGATACCTGAAAACAGTCCAAACGACACTCAGCTCCCAAGACATTGGAAGTACAGTGTCAGAAGACAGAGGTTTCCAAAGAAGGACGTTGGGAAACATCACAAGGCTCATGAATTTGGTCACTTGGGGGTCGAAAAAAAACCAACAACAACAACAACAAACAAACACATGCTTAAATATATCCATCCATCCATCCATCCATCCATTTTCTTAGCCGCTTATCCCCACAAGGGTCATGGGAGTGCTGGAGCCTATCCCAGCTGTCAAGGCGCAGGAGGCGGTGTACACCCTGAACTGGTTGCCAGGCAATCGCAGGGCACATCGAGACAAACACCCGCACTCACAATCGCACCTTGGGACAGTTTGGAGTGTCCAATTAATGTTGCATGTTTTTGGGATAAGGGAGGAAACCGGCATGCCTGGAGAAAAACCACGCAGGCACAGGAGAACATGCAAACTCCATGTACGCAGGACCGGGATTAAAACTGGGACCTCAGAACTGTGAAGCCAGCGCTTTCCAGTTGATCCACCGTGCTGCTTGCTTAAATATATATACATTGTAAATATTTTTAGCTCGTTTTAATGTTATTGAGGCAAAAAAAAAAAGGCATCGTCTAGTGATTGAGGTCATTCTCATTACCTCGCCAGCGATTAGACTCAATCTGGTCCTAAAAGGGGCATGTCCTTGTGGAAGCAGTAGGTGAAACCTGACAACCTCAATGGCTCCACACAGAAAAGCCCCAACCGGCCATCCATTTTCCAAGCCACTTATCCTCACAAGGCTTCATCTTTAAATGGATGAAATATTGGGAGGGGTTATTGCTTCTGGCCTTTTCCTTGATGAATGAATGCTCCACAATACATCCGATGACATGCCCTGTTTGGTGTCATCTGTTCTCAGTTGCAAAGCTGACCCTGACATGAACCATGCAAGAATTATTTGTAAGCCAGCTGCACTACAAGTCCAACATCCTCTGCATGGGAATGTACGCATATCTAGGAAAATCAACATGGAGCCTGGAGGTCAGCTCTTATGTCGTCTCGTAAAAGTCATTTTTTTTTTTTTATTTAAACCTGCTTCTCAGGAAACTGGGAAATATTACTGAGGAAAGATACTATCAGAGGGCATTTACAATTCATTATATTGCAAGTGAAAAAAACAAATCACCAAAAACCGGACTTTGCTCGTTAAAATAATGGAAATTTTTTTACGTGAGGAAGGTACTAATTGCAGCAAAGACAATTGATGCCACACACCGGTTAGGTTGGATCAATATGCAGGTAGATCCAGAACCATAAAGAGACAAACTGAAAACCGAGTTGAAAGAATGTGCACATTCACATTTTGAGACCACAGCCCCGCTTCTACCGCAGTGGATGTCCGGGAGACCCGGAGGTTTCAGCACCTCGCAGGCGTGGACCAGAACAAAAGGCGCCGGCCGGCAGCAGGCTGTCGCGACTGCGCAAAAAGCGCACCAGCACGCAGCATGCGAGACAGCCATCCAGGAGGAAATCAACGGCAACTAAGCAGCCAAATCAATGCCAGCCTTAATTATAACGCGAGTATTGTGGCGATTTCCACACCTCCCTCCTCCACGACATATTTTTGCACATGTCGAACACTGGATTAGTGGATAGCGACGCCACCAGCATTCTTATTTCTTCTTTTTCTTCGACTCATGACAATACGCGAAACTTTGACCAAATTCTACAGCTGAAACAGAAAAGCCGCAACTATCTTCTACTAAAAGGTGCAATGAATAATAATAAAAAAGGTTAGGTTTCTTACCTGCAGGTTTGGCAGCAGTGAGGAGAATCTAGGGGAGCGAGAGCTGCAGCTGACAATGAGCGCTGTTGTTCGGCCAAGGAGTGACCCCTCCCACCGCAAAACCAGCTACCGTAAGTGCAGCGGTATTGGGGCAAGGCGATCGCACTCAAGGCACGCCGGTGGGGGGCAAAACTGGTGATTGAATGTGGGCTTTTCAAATGTGCACAAAGGGAGCTTGTGACCATGCAACGAAAGCGAAAAGCGCCCGTGGCAGACGCAATTTGGCAGGTGCCAAGTGGTGCTGAAGCATCAGGGTGTGGCTGTTGCTGCGGGAAGGGGGGAGAGAGGGGTGGGGGCAAAGGGAGCAGGCCGGCGCAACCACACGGGACTGCAAAAGAGCTGAGATGACAATGTTTTGGATTCATTATTGGCAAAACTCCCATCAGTTGTGAAGACACAGGTGGCAAGCACCATATTCCCTTACATAAAGGGGCTGCACCGCTGCAGCAATGTTCCTTTCCAAATCAAGGGTGGGTCTTTGGGCGCTTGCCCACACCTCTGCTGCCGCCTAGCGACAGATTTTTATATTGCAACCCTGCCGGGACATGATTGCGGAGTTCCCTGACGTTTTCTTGCAGCACGGTGATTCGTGGTTGCCATGGTTTAACTCACAGTTCGGAAATTTGGGCTTAAAAATTCTTCTCGGCTCAAAAGAAAGGAGCTTGGAGGAAAGTATTCACAGAATTCAATTGTGCTTCGGAGTACTGTGTTTGTTTAAGGCGGTACAGTGTGTGTGTGTGTGTATACATACGCCTCACATTTCTTATCTGCAGGTTTTCTTCTTTAACCTCCTCCCATATTCCAAATAAATGCATATTAGGTTAACTGAAGGCTACATTGTTCATGTGCAATTACCCTACGGTTGTCTGGGACCTAGTCCAGGGTATAGTCTAGCTCTCACCCAAAGCCCGCTGGGATAGGCTCTAGCACACCCACGACCCTAAAGAGGATAACCATCCCTCCATTTTCTTTGCCGCTTATTCTCACAAGAGTCGCGGGGAGTACTGGAGCCTATCCCGGCTGTCAACGGGCAGGAGGCGGGGTACACCCTAAACTGGTCGCCAGCCAATCGAAGGGCACATAGAGACAAACAGTCGCACTCACAATCATAATCCCACCTAGGGGCAACTTAGAGTGTTCAATTAATGTTGCACATTTTGGGAATGTGGGAGGAAACCGGAGTGCCCGGAGAAAACCCACCCAGGCTGGGCCAGGGTTGAACCCGGGTCCTCAGAACTGTGAGGCCAACGCTTTACCAGCTGACCCACAGTGCCCCTAATGAGGATAATAGTCGAAAAATCAATGGATTGGTTTGCATTTTCATTTCGAATGTTTTGTAGGCTTCAACATCCAGTTTGTATTTTTGTAGGTTTTCCGAAATTACTCTGCGTAAATATGTACGTATCATCCCACTCACATTTGCCACCTTCCGTAGAACAAATCCTTTACCTATTCAAATGGGGTGACTATTTATTTGGACTTTTCCTGAGTCTGCACAAAGGATCTCTGGAGGTCAGTCGGGTTATTGATCCCATTCTCTCCTCAAGTGTCTTCTTTAAAGGTATGAGTAGGTTGGCTTACTCTACGAAGTCCTGTTGTCTTTAGTGTTTGTGAGGAACACATCACGTCAGCATGCAAAGATTTAACTTTCCACGTGTGTTTGGCTATTTTCTTTGGCTTTTGAGCAAAGCAGATTCCAAATGATGGACCAGCCTCAACAAGAGACAGTAAACAGAAGTTATGACAAGGTAAGATGAGAGTAGATAAGCATTTTTAATGTTTTTACATTTTGGTATGACTATCTCACCACCACATACAGTAAATCAAGTCCCCTAAAGTTAAGAGGGCTAGGAGTTATCAATTATAAATGCATTTTAAAATCTCCGTTTCTTTCTATTAATCTTTTTTCTTACTACTTATAGTACTGTATTAGTAATTAACTGTAGTCAAGATTAAAATAAATGACAGAAAAATTACATTTCAGAGCTTGGATATTTTATTAAAAACTCATTCAGTTCCAGCCTTGAATTAAAATGTAGATTTTATTTGTTTAATTGTCAGTGGTCGTGATTAACCAATTCACTCCCTGTTCTCCATGTTAACATGGATAATTGAATTCAACAGCTGTCAATGGAGACATGAATTCAATATTAATCTATAAATATTCAATATTAAAATGGCATTACCTGCTTTTTTTGTCAAATCCATCATGAAAAGACAAACAATTGTAAGGTATAGAAATCTGAAGTTAGTCAGAAGTACAAGTCCAACAAATTGTCTTAATGAGATTACATTGCCAAGATGAGGAAAAAAAAACAATGTGACCTGTTCTGCTCTCTGAGGATTCTGTATCAGTTCACAGTATTCTATTATTTTATGTTTCGGCATAAAATAAAAATGCCACCTTATCAGATTGAGAGGGTATCTCATTTCTGGCTGACGATGCTCCGCGCAATGAGCTCTTTCATGATTTCATTTGTTCCTCCATAGATTGGCTGAATACGAGAGTCCACAAAGGCCCTGTAACGACAATGATACGATTTTAAAATCTTCTCATGTTAGGGCTGTCCAAAGTCCCACTGACCATTTTAAGGGACTTGGTACGTAAATAACATTTCGCATGACCTGCAATTGTAGATGTATATGGTGTAGAAAAGTGGGGTGGTTGCACCAAAGATATTTCCATTTCAGAAACAAAAATAGTTTGCTCCACTTTCTGCTCCATGTCAAGGTCTGATTTGTGGGCATATTATCTATGTGACCCTCAGGTAAACATAGCTTTTAAGATTGTCAGTGTTCTACGATAGCCTGTTTTGGTTTCGCTTGCTAAACGACTTCCGGAACAAATTAATTTTGTAAGTAGCGGTACCACTGTACTTACTTAGCAATGGGGTACTCCCACATGTAGCCCCAGCCACCGTGGAGTTGTAGGCATTGCGTGGCTACCTTGTTCTGCAGGTCAGATGCCCTGGAGAATGACAACGTTAGAGGACACAACAGTGTCAGGTCACAAAACACAAAGGAGCCATAAACGCTCACCAGTACTTGGCCATGGAAGCAGTGGAGGGGTCAAGGCGTTTCTCGCTATGGAGCTGCAGGCAACTGTCAATGAACGCACGGCCCACGCAAATTTCCGTCTTTAGCTCTGCCAGTTTGTGCTGCACGGTCTGTTCCACAAAGTCACTGAAGCCTACAGAGCACCACAAAATCGCTAAATGACACTGTACACACCTGCAGGTGAGCGATTGTCTTTCCGAATGCTTTCCTCTGCAACACGTAGCTCCTGGTTTCCTCAAACATGAACTCGCAGCTCGAGATGGCCATGTCGGCGATCACCAGACGCTCCTAAACAGACATCACGTTAGCTGAAGCCAAACATGTACAAAGAGCGTGTAGACCCGAGTGGACTCTTGCCTGCGGCAGCTCATTCATCAAGTAGTAGAAACCTTTGTTAAGCTCGCCCAACAGCGAATCCGCTGGGAGACGAACATCCTCAAAGAAAAGTTCAGCTGTGTCCTTCGGAAGAAGATATTACACAGGCGGGGAGGAAAACAATCTTCATTGAATGTGCAATATTATGTACCTGTGCCTTAAGCCCAATCTTTTCCAGCTTGCGTCCTTTGTGGAAGCCTCTCATGCCATCCTCCACCAGGAAGAGACTGATACCATGGGCTGCTGTCTTAGCCTCACGGTCGGTCACGGCCACCACCACCACCAGGTCGGCCATCCAGCCGTTGCTGATGAACACCTGCAGAGGTTAGAGGGCTAGAAAATGGATATCTTCCACGGAGGTTGATTTATGACATCACAAAATGGTAACACTATTTTCAAAAATTTCACAGCTGATCTTTCAGTAGAAACGAAACTTTCCGGAAATGTTGTTGTCCATTGAATGATTGACAGGAATAATCATTTCATGTTGACAATGCACTGTAAGTGTAGAGCGTAATGGGAAAAATGGGCCATTTAAAATTAGTGGATGATGAGAGAGAGAGAAATTTACACTGCACAAGGCTGATTTTACGAGCCACACCGCCTCCTTGCAAAATGCAAATTTCCAAAATTTTGGCTTTTATGGCAGCATTCTTACCTTGTTGCCATTCAGGATCCAATCGCTGCCATCACGCTTGGCGTATGTCCGCACACCTTGAATGTCACTGTAGAGTTCATGACATCACATCAAAACAGCACCATACATGTAACCACTAGTTGTGTACAATGTATTTTAATGTAATATTTTTAGAACTGTTTGTCTTCATTGTGTGTTTGTTTGGTCAATATGGTGGTACAGTACTTAGAAAACAAAGTATTTTTTGAGTTACCGCTTGCTGTAAAAAGTGAAAAATTTGAGAACCACTGGTTTACACGAACAGTCCTGACCTGCCTGCTCCTGGCTCAGTCATGGCAACGGCACAGATGCATTTTCCAGCAGTCATTTTAGGAATGAAGTGTTCAATCTGTGCCTTGGTGCCGTAGTTGATTATGTAGGGCATGACAATGTCAGAGTGAAGCGCAAAACCTGGTCCTGAACAGTTTGAGTACATTCTGTACATAGAAAAAGCACATCAGAAAAATTGGATTTTCTTCAGATCTCATTGTTGTCCTCTTACTGTTCCTCCCATGTGATTGCTGATGAGAACAGATCGCCCCCAATGCCGCCGCAATCCTCTGGTGTCATAACTCCCAGCAGGCCTTGCTCACCAGCTTGTTCCCACACTTCTCTGCTCACCTGGCCTGCCTTCTCCCATTCCGTGTGATGTGGCACTACCTCCTCCTGGAAGAAGCGCCGCACACTCTGCCTGAAGAGGTCATGGTCCTCATTGAAGATTCGGCGAGTCCCAATGTCCATCAGGGTCTTTGCCTTGGACGTCTCGGGACGAGAGGAGGGGGCGGAATGACCGAGTTTCTGTGCATCATTGTGCTGCAATCTGCATCCATAAACCAATATTTTGAAGTACGAGATGAATTATTTCCTCGTTTTCATCAAGACACTGATACAAAAACTGTCAAATGAATAATGTTCTTTGAAATATGATAATATTTAAAAGAGAATTGGCCATGGCCATTGCACACTAACAGGCACCCTCCACATATCTACGATTCTGCTGGGACAATACCGTATGTGGACAACAAAGTGTTCCAGCAAAACAATCACTTTCTTACATCTCCATGGACTGGTCACACCTTATGATATAGATTATATTTGCAGGGGAAGAGCAGTGTTTTTTGTATACAAAAAGCCCCCACACTAAACACAACCCCCTTGAGTAACGCTGTTATAATTCCCCCATTCGGGCACTGGATGTGGCATTCAAAGCTAATGCGATATTTCAAGTAAAGAACACGTTCACATCTATGGAGAACTTCGTCTTCAATTAACCTAACACACGTCTTTTCACACAAGTACTAGGCGAATATGCAAACTTTATACAGGGGGAAATAGTACTGTACTTTAAAAAATAAACAATACTTTTAAATACAATATAAATATTGTATGTATTTGCCGCAAAAGACATTTAAGGTCTTAACTCTGTAAAAGAAAATGACTTTCAGTTATATGAAAACAATGCTAAAACCATAGCCGCCATAAAATTCTGTGTTAAAGGTCGCTGTGACCGATTTCAAAGAAAATACACAATAGATTATTAAACAGCATTGGTTAACAAAAATGTATGTTGTGGATTCGTTTACTGGTTTTCGCTTAATATAGTGAGACATTTCTCATGTACTGTATAATATTTTAAGTGTATTTCGACATTTAAATAATTACTCATTTACCTTGCTGCAGCTGAAGGCACGATCTGTCCAGAACAAGAGATGTTTTTGAAGTCACAACGACATAGTTTGACAAAATTTCTGGCAAACATCGTAGAATAAGCCGAAGGACAGCACAATGTTTCAAACAACTCAAGAAAACTATGATCGCATGTGAGAGTAAGGTACAGTACACACTATCACTCTGTTACGTTATGAAAACCACCCAGGTTTTAGCTAAGATAAAACAAACCATGTCTGTTCTGCTTTTTAAAAAAAAAAATCCACTCAATTGTAACACAAATTAATACATAATGTAGTTCTAATATTTTCATTGCGGGAGTTCAACGACCCTAAAAGAACACTAGAGTAGTACTTCGGTATTTTGTCTGAGACGCCACTTTCTTCTTCTAATGAAAAGCCGAACTGGGTTCGGAATCAAACTCTGCCCTCTACTGGTCAAAAACTTTTCTGTTGCTCGGATCAATGGCACAGATCGATCTTGGTAGGTATGTGACTAACCTTTTCATAATACCTTTACATGAAAATAGAGGATAACACCTGATAGAGGAGCGTTAAACGACTTATGAAATCCTAGTTGATTAGAATTGATAAAGATGAAGGATTTTATGACACTTTTTCTGTCTAGAGTTTGCTAAAATCTTCTGCCTGGAAATCAATGTGAACCATTTGACTCTTGACTCTTTGGTAAAAATAAAATAAATAAATGAATAAAATAAAAAAAGAATAATACCCGAATGTTTCTTATTAGTCGTGAGTAATGTGATGTACAGATACGAAGACCCTTTTGAGGTTTTTTAATGGCGTCTGCTTTAACCTTCTCATTTTAAGGGTCGGACTGAGAGCAATTGCAAGGCCATTAAATACAGTGCATTAGAATCACGTCTCCATCACTCATCTTGATTCCCATTCCAAATGCTTCAAGATCAGGAATACTGTAAAGCATCAACCATGTCAAAGGTATGCTTTTTGTTATCCTTTCAATTTTATTCAATTTATAGCTTATTACCGGCGGCACGGTGGGCTCAGCTGGTAAAGCGTTGGCCTCACAGTTCTGAGGACCAGGTTCAATCCCGGTCCCCACTATGCCTACGTGGGTTTTCTCCGGGCACTGCAATTTCCTCCCACATCCCTCAAAAACATGCAACATTAATTGGGCACTCTAAATTTCCCCTAGGTGTGATTGTGAGTGCGACTGTTTGTCTCTATGTGCCCTGCGATTAAGTGGCGACCATTTCAGGGTGTACCCTGCCTCCTGACCCTTGACAGCTGGGATAGGCTCCAGCACTCCTCGCGACCCCCGTGAGGATAAATGGGAAAGAAAATGGATGGATGGATAGCTTATTACATGGACAGGTGTATAGGAGCATATTAGACTATTTTGGGATGCTGAATTTATTTCAGTTGTTCAATTAAATAAAGGACACTCATACAGTATTTATAAAGTATTGTGAAGATTGACTACATTTACTTGAAATGCTGGTGATTATAGCTGACAATAAAAAAAAAAAACCCTCAAATTGACCATTGATCCATTTTTTTTTTAAATATAGAACTTTTCCTCATTAGGGTCACAGGTGAGATGAAACCGATTCCAGCAAACGTTGGACAACAGGTGAGGTCCCCTGAACTGGTTGCCAGCCAACTGCAGGCCAAAATGCATCATTGCAAGAAATCAAAATATTACACAAAAAACATAAATTCTTTTCCCTGTCTAAATCTGTTCACTAAGTTTTACTTTTTGAATGAAATGAACAAATTTCAGGACATTTTAATTTATTGAGCAGCGTCTGCCGTATATGCAGTTTCTCTTGAAGTCCAGATTTTGCAGCTTATTTGTTGCTGTAAGTGTCTGAATGAAAGATCAAAAACAGACTGAGCTGGGATGTACTTTGGAAAAGTTTATTCTGCAGTGAACAGAGTGAATATAAACAACAGTCTTCAGGGAGGTGGGAGTGTTTGGCGGTCAGTCCACTGCCATTCTCCAGGACCTTTGGCGCTGCTGGGCCAGTGATGGCTCGACTGAATGAGGTGGCGGTGGGAAGGGAGGGATCGGCCCTCACTTGATGAGCGGTCACCCCTACTCCCCCGTTTCCTCACCTCATGTGGCGAGTGGAGACACGCCCCCGGTAGTAGGTGAGTGACGTGGTCTACAATGGAAAGTGGATGTCCCGAGGAAGGAGGGTTGAAACCGAAAGGAAAAGAAAATAAACAAGTCGGGCTCGTTTCAACATCCCTTGAACAAAGTCCATGTCTTTTCTTGTTGTTCTTCCAAACAGTGTCCGATGTCCTGAACACGCTCCTGCTGCGGGCTGCTTACACGGACATGATGTGCTTGACAAAAGCTGCAAACAGAACAGGGGGACAAGATTTGGTGCCCAAGAAAGAGAATGACAAAGCATATACTGTGCAGGGAAACATACCTTCATAGTGCACACTGCCGTTCTCATCCTCCTGGCCGGTCATGAGGGCATCAATCTCGGGCTCGCTCATCTTCTCTCCTGTTGCCCGACATTGCTCCATGTCACAAATGATACTCGACATTTGAGTGCTTTTGTGTTTATTTGAAGGAATGGAGGGTATAACTCACCCAGGGTGGATAGCACAATGCGCAGCTCAGCACCCATGACAGTGCCGTTGCCCTCTTTGTCGAAGACGCGCAGACCCTCAACGTAGTCGTCGTAGGTTCCCTTGGGCAGAGCATCCACCTGTTTCAGCATGGGCAGGAAGGTTTCAAAGTTGAGCCTCTTGTTGGCCATGTCTGCAGGTGATGTCACAAGTGGAGGGGCATTAAGTACACACACTGGTTTGTTTAGCAAGGCATTTGTGAGCGCTCGTGTTCTTACCATCTGCGGTGGGGTGGCCCAGGATATTGACGACGTCCTTGTTAGTGGGGTTCTGGCCCAGGGCGCGCATAATGTCGGCCACCTGGTTGTAGGCCACCTGGTTGTCACCAATTCTGTCAAAGAGACCGAAGGCCTCCTTGAAGTCTGAGAAGGAGAGAACATGGGAATTGTAATTCAAAGGAACAAGAAAAGGTTTTATTTAACATCGATGTTTGCCACCATGGCAGCTACTGTACACGGAAGGAAAGGCTAAGAGGCAGCGGAGATGATCTATTTTTGTCCATCAGACTGTCAAGACGGATGACGCTTTTATATTTTGTGGCAACAGCTGTAGCACACACAACACCCCCACCCCTCCTCTACTGCTCCCCATTGGGCGTTGGGGGGTGCAAACTGATACCCCCTGACAGTTGCCATATAGAGACATGGCAGAACTGTTAAACTTGAAAATGCTGACTGACTGGTAACTAATCTAAAGCTGCAAAATACAACCATCTTCTTTCTTTCCATTGCACAATTATTACATTACCAAATGAAAGGTACAAGATTTCAGTGGCAGTGAGGTTCCCAGTTTGGATTCCTGACTGTAAGGTGACCTTGCTCATCAAGCCCGGATGCTAAACCTTCACCCCTGGTGTTAACTGCAGGGCATATGGACAGCTCAGAATAGACATAATTCACATTCCCATGGCAACTGGAGCAGATTACAGTTAATGGGAAACTAATTTCACAAACCCCTGAACAATGGAGTGAGCACAGCATGGTACTATTGAATGGCAATCGGAGAATCTTCCTCACTTACCCTCAATTTGATCCGCTGTAAACTCAGTCTGTGAAGCAAACACAGAAAACCCCCACACAAAGATGTGCATCAAAATAATGTCACCATAAAAGCACAAAGAGTAGACTTGAGGATGATAAAATTAACACGGTAACCAATTAAAAATTACATTTACTTGTCTTTTTCCACATTCATTTAGTGTTGACATCATATGGTGGCTCTGCTGAAACTAAAGTCATTTGCATTTTCCCATCTATAATTTATTTCCCAAGATTCCATCCAAATTAATACAAATGCACCCAGCAGCATTTATATCGGTACCACTACCCCACCCAAAAAGATTCACCACACAAGTGAGTACACACCATTTTGGAGAGTTGGAGATGCAGGAGAGGGAAGAACAAAAGAGGCCAAAGTCCCGAGACAGAGTGGTCCTGATCCTTGGCTCGAGCACGCTCTTATTTATTCCGGGCCGTGATGTCACACATGCTAATGAGGTGACTCAGATGACACACTGGGACATCTTTAACTTTCTTAGGGCAAACAGAAAGGTGAGCGGTGCGGCCTGGCCGTGGTAGCGGCAGGCCTTTAGATGGGGACAGGGCTATTTTTAGGATCAAGACTTTGAGCCTCAATAGTTAAAAGTGTTTTAAAACTACACATTTAAAGTATAAACATTTTTGGTGGTATTATCCTTTGGGTCGTTTCAAAGACGCAAAAAGACTTTGATGGTGAAAAATATTAAATCTTTGCAGCCTAGTGAACCTTATGAACCTCTTCAGAAGGCCTCAAAGGCCAGCCCTTTTTTTTTTAAGCTCACAAAGATAGTTACTCTTATGTATGATGAATTAATAGAAGGATATAACCACACTGAAGATCCCATTTTCATCACATATTTACATAATGTTGTTCTCTTTGAAGTGCTAAGTCCAATGAGATCACAGCCAGAAAATGTAGTGAAAATAACCGGGATGAGCGGCTTGTTCAGTCACCATCACCAGCGCTCTCCATGGTGCTGAGACGCAGCCCGTGACTGTTGGAACCGTCCCCTCGTATGGGTCATGTCGGCCATATTTCCCCAACTGTACATAGTCAGTCACTTGTTGATGGTAAATGCAGAATAACAAAAGGCCCAGAGAGCTGCTCTCAAAAGTCAAGGTCGAAGGTTAAGTTATGTGAAGAAATGACACAGATTGACGCGTAACACGCTTGATGCAATCTGCTGTTTGTAAGAAAGGGTGAACCTCGTGAGGACACGCCCCTGCACAGATGACCTCTATTTTTAACCATTCCTGCTTGAGGTGTTCGGTTTCGTAGATGGGAAGGTGGGGAACGCAAACTCTCCTCTTGCTTCTCCGGCATGTCCCCTCCCGCTCGGCATGCACAAGAACCCTCCAACCGTGTGTCACAGAGAAGGACCAAGGATTAAAAAAAGAGCATTGGCATTGTGTCGCTGTGTGGTGTTTAGTGTAGGCTCAAGTGTGAGCCTTATTTGGAAAAGACACACATGTTGCACTGGAGGAGACCTGACCCACTTGCTTAGAAGTCTCCAGGATGAAAGTGGTTAACGCAGTTATTATCATCTAACATTCTGCCATCCAATTTGAATCAGGGGTAATCAACTCTAAATTTAACCGTCACATAAAAATAACTAACAGGGGAAATAAATTCTTCCATTTGAGAACATTGGTGCCACCTCGTGGTGGTTTGTGCTGCTGCACAAGAACAACAATAAGAGTTGCTGTGAGAATCACTCCATTTATTTCTCAGACAGTGCAAATGATCTATTTATGACATCTTAAATAGCAAATGGATGACTTAAAATATGACAGATGACTGCTAACTCCAATAATTAAAAGAACAATATTTACATTTCATTGTGACCATTATGGGTTGTCAGTTTATTGGGAGTTAGGAAATTAAACTGGATAAACAGACATGACACATCCGGTCTTGTTAGGTCACAGCAGGACATCTACCTGTTGCTTTGAGGTCGGGGGAAGGGCTGCTGGGGAAAATCACACCTCGAAGGCCGGGAAACGTGCTTGTGTTGGCTGCAGGAGGTCGGCCAAAAAGTAGGTGGTACCTGCCATGCCTACCGGAGGAGAAACAGTTTGGTTCAAGCCCGTTTTTGTCAGTTGCTCTGACTTGTAGTCCTAGAACATTACTTTAGCACTCATACCTTCAAAAAGCGAGAAGGGGGTATCTGGTGTTCTGCAGCCGTGCGAGCCATAGTTCATGCACCAGTCTGCAAACTGAACACCAAAGGGAACATCTCAATGGAGCACATCACGTGCCATATAGTTCAGCAAGTAGCTCAGACTACTTATATTTTACTTATCTACTTATTTATTTACTACTCATTTCCATGCACAAACCATGCAGGCTCTGTAAAGGTGCTTGAGGTCCTGTGTTTGACGGTATAGAGCAAGGAACGCATAAGCATTGCCTGCTGCGCCATGACACAGCCCGTAGCCTTTCTTCAGCAATCCGCACCGCCACACAACCTCGCCACACTGCAGAGCATCCTCCAGGTATTGCGATTCTCCAAACACCTGGAACATCCAAAAGGAATTCATTAAGCTCGATCATAAGATGGCTATAGAATCCACACCAGAAATCTATGTTATTGCTTCACCACTTTTCTGACCTTCAATTCCTTTCATACTTGCCCACCAATTAAAACCATTCCTAATTCAAAACAGATCCTCTCTCTTATGATGATAATTACAACTCAGCATTTACCCTGTGTGCCTGCAAGAGCATGTAGATGACGCCCGGGGAGCCGTGGCACCAGTGCACTAGCAGGTCACGGCCGTCTCCGACGCAGGGAGGATAGTTCCCTGAGGGGAATTTAATATGGCGAACGTAGTCGACGCTGGGTTTGACCATCCTGCGGACGTTTTCCTCAGCCGCAACAAAGCCAGACTGCCAGGGTCCAAGAAGATCGGAGTCAAACCGGGCGTTCCTTGCTATGCTAACGTCAGAATGATGGTTGCCTTACCTGCATGAGGAAGTAGTAAATGCCAGCCAATCCGTGGGCAGCGCCCACATATTGTTCGTTGTACCACTCATACATCAGAGGGCTTTGATTCTGGATGTGAAACTTCCTACTAATGTGCTCGCCTGATGCTAAAACAGCCTCACTGATCTGACGGAGAATGCAACCAAACATTGCTGCTGATCAGTGGCTATTAAAATATAAAGCCAACAGAGATTAATAACAATAATTTGTCACCTGCTGGATGTGCTGCAGTGGGATTCTGTCTGTGCCGAGCTGCTGGTTGATGAAGATGAGAGAATAGAGGTAACCCACGCGCCCATAGAGGAGCTCATCTGGCATCCCGTCTGAACCTTTCACAACCGTCTGGTGATACTGCAGCAGTCTGCAAGTGATGAATATGAGAGTGACACTCATCTAAACAACACTCGTTTGACAATTAAAGCTGGGTAGTTTTACGATTCTAGTTAATTGGAGTCTAATTAAGTATTAGTTTTTCGTTAGAAATTGCATGTGAATACTGAAAAGCTGCCATGAAACTAGAATTACCTGAAATGTACATTTGAGACCTAGATTGGTTTGAATTGGTCAAGAAACATGGAAGTAGGAAGTATACACGAATCCTCCGCTACATTACGGTTCTTGCTTCACAGTTCCGCTGCATTGCTGATTTTTCTTCATTACACTTGTTCCTTTTTAACAGTTTGATACTTTAATGTTTGTACAATAGTCTTGTGTTATCCATTCTGCTTGTTCTCTAATATATTACATCTAGTCTTGTTTTTTAGAACAACAAAGTTTCGCAAAAACTTTTAAATAAATGATTTTTTTGAATGCCACTGTTATAATGAAATTAGAGCATAATACACTCTTTCCTGGTAATCAAACATATGTGCACAACTGTGTAATGTTCTTTCAATTACATAATAAAAGTAGGGCTGCATTTCACAACAGTCGTAAGAAAATAAGAAAGTTATACATGTCCAAATAATGTGCTGAACTTAAGAAAAATACATGTAAAACTAAAACTAGAAACATCCATTTGCTACATGTTCAAATACTTTTCCTCACTTAAAGAGAGAGATGATTACATGCTGGAATTCTGAACTTTTGTCTCACATTCATCTTTTAATCTGAAACTCAAATGTTTACTGCAAGGGCCACCAACCTTTTTGAGGCTGGAGGCTACTTGACACTAAAATGACAAAATCTTCACCTTTCACATAAAATCTTCCTATGTTTGTGTACATAATGATAATCCATTTTACTCTTAGTCCTCTCTGGCCACAATTCTCACCCTCTTGACTCAAAATTTTACCACTACCGGATCATCAGATTGCCCATTTGTCACACAGTGACTACAAGAAAGAGACAAGAAAGCACACTATGCACCATGACGTTTGAGTTATACTATCGTTGACACGTTATAAAATAAATAAAATTCTGTGTTCGCGACCATTTCTGCGGTAAACCTGCTTTGTTTTTTTGACTCACAAAATGCGAATGCGGGCCCGGAAAATAGAATGCAAGATTTAGCATAATTCGAGCCTTGCACACGTGTAGGTAAGCATGTAAAATATTTCATTCTAATCTTTTCTGTGTAAAGTGTGGAATTTTGGGAATGTGGAAAACAGATCCCAAGGTGTTTTGTAGGAGCTCAACAGTTTGTATTGTGACCTTCTGATGCACTCGTCGGCCTCTCCTGGCTTTTGCAGCCGATGGTACACCACAGCGGCCACAGCCAGTGGGCCTGCGTCGCCACAGAGGAAAGTGACGTCATGGCGGCGGGTCAGGCACTTCAGACTGCGGCTGACGTGTTCCAGAGCCTTCTGGAGGAACGCTGGTTGCTTGAAAATGCGGTGGACGTGCAGGTATAGCAATGCAATGCCTGGACAACATAAAAACAACAACCACCAAGTCGGGATGTCAACTTACTGGATGTGTATTTTGATCTGAGGAATGATGATATTAATAAATGTTTTCTGTCGACCCCGGTTCAATCTCGGCCTTTGTCCTGATCAAAACCTGATTATTGAATACTGTACACCAGTCTATCATTCTGACTTTGCTATACATTAGGCCCATAGAGACACCACAGTAAACACATACATACATGGAGATCGTATGGTTAATGTGTCATAATAAATTCCTGAGGGGGCCCCGAGCTCAGTGCCCACACATTCTATGCACTTTAATAATTTTGATAAAGAGGCAAGAGAGCTGGCAAAGAAAGAACAAACAAGGAACATCATTTACACAGAAGCATGAAGGGTCAAATTTGGAGTGGGAAGTTGCTAAAAACAGATGATTTCATGGATGCTTCATAAATCAGAGCTACCTATTTACTTAATCCCTCTAAAGTACTCCAAAGCTTGATCTGATACTTGCTGACTGTCAATAAAGTTCTCTTTGTTCCAAAATATTGTACCAGCATAGACTACCTTCAACATCAAACACCTCATTGTTATGAGCCCAGTATTCTCCAAAAAGGACGAACATCAAACTACCTTCCTTCACTTAAAAAAAGACATTACCCAGCTCCATTCCTCACTTACCTTCTCCGCTACAGAATTTCCAATATATGCATTTATTCACTTCATTTGTTCACCCCCAAGTCTGTCAGAAAATTCATCTAATCCAGAACTCAGCTCCCCACCCAGTCCTATTTCCGTGACCACATCATAGCCATTCTCCAAAACCTCTACTGGCTCCCAATTTATGAGCATGTAACTTAAACCAGGATATTTGGTATAGTTCCTCACTTGAACAACTCAATACCAACAGACTATTAGAATTACCAGTCCTCATGGTCACATTTAGTTATGTGTCATCATTTGTGTTGTTAGGTAAGAGTTAGCTGCTGATTTTATTCCCCTAGCTATATGATTTGGGTGTTTCTGAAATGATTCAGGTGGTCAGACAGTACTGTCACACTGCCCTCTGTTTGAATTTAAATGTGAGAATTGCGCTGTTATTGTAAAGTCCACGTAGTGATGTGAAAGCTAAGGAGCTACTATAGCTTATTGATTGGAATACAACGCTGGTCTTCGTTTCAAATATAACTACGTCACGTGAGCACCAGTTCAATGACGCGATTACCTGCCCAGCCAGTGTAGGTGGTACAATCTTTTGGGTCGGCAGACTTGAGCCCGTTCTCCATGGCAGCCAACAGCTCATCGATCTTGCTGCTCAAACGCTGAGCAAACGCAGATGACAGCTAAAAAGGCACACCGCGTCTAATTAACGTAACACGGAGAAGAATCGACTGATATTTCAGAAATGAGTGTGGATTACCTTGCCATGCGAGTCAAAAAGCGACTGCGTGAGCTCAGGGCTGCCATCAAAGTCTGGATAAGGATTTCTCAAGGCTCTCGTTTCCATTTCTCTTTCGACCAGCTTGAATAAGGTAAACGATTCCAAAATGAGGGACGAATGAAAAAGAGGAGGGGGGTGAAACTGAACTGAGGCTAAATATAACGATTCAAGCAAACCCACGGAGGCGCTAAGGCTCCTAAAGTGCTGACTTAGGATCGCAAACGGAATACGTTGACGTGCATAAGCAATTGCTTTCGAGAAGAAATGCAATTAATGCATTTTTTCCCTCGATTAAAGCGTTATAGCGAAATCTAAATCAGACCTTTGACGGTCCACAAAAGTTCATGTTTATGTCCACTCTTCCTTGTCATGAGTACCCAGAGCGCATTTGAGCATTATAAAACTGTACTGCCCCAAGTGGTCAAGAAGTAGAATCACGTGTGAAAGGCGTCACGACAGGCAGTCGTGGTGGTGGTCGCAAATATATCTTTTTTTATATGGTACAAAGACATCCATCCATCCATCCATCCATCCAGTTTTTCTACCGATTATCCTGAATAAAACACAACAAAACGTCATTTGTGGTCTTAAAGCCGAGCACGTTCAATAAAAAACTGTTCACAGTAGATAATTGTATCAGAGATGTCCTGCCCAAGCTGGAAAATTTAGAAGGTTAAAATTTCAGGGTAAAAATTTTTGGAAGGTGACATTACTGCCAAAAGTGTAATTTTAACACTTGGGTGTGCAGAGTAGGGGTTATTTTGCAGAATTAATCACATGGTGTTTGATGAACTCTTCAGAGATACAATTAATTTTGTTCCAGCTTTGAACCTACACTTCTTCAGTATGAGAGGGACTAGCCAGCACCAACGTTAAATTATTATGGCACCGTGTTCTTTCAACACAACAGCACAAAAGATAAAAAAAGAAAAGAAAAAATACTCCATGCTCTGTGACATGTGGTGTGAATTGCTTTTCGTGGTCTTCAGTGGCCGCACGACCCTAAGCAGGTGCTTAGTTTGCTATTTTGCAGTATCAGTTTCCAAAGTTTTTTTTTTGTAACACCAATATCTAAAATCCTTCTTAGTGGTCCAAGTATCACCATGATTGCCAACAAAAGTTTCAGCGCAGTTCAGAGGCTTAATATTAAAAATTGTATTAAATATATTTACATATATCCCGCGACCCATGTGAGGATAAGCGGCTCGGAAAATGAATGCATGACTAAACATTTACATAGACGGGGGCATGGTGAAACGACTGGTGAGAGCGTCTGCCTCACAGTTTTGGGGAGCGGTGTTAAAATCCCGGCTCTGCCTGTGTGGAGTGTGTATGTTCTCCCCATGTCCGCGTGGGTTTGCTGTGGACACTCCGGTTTCCTGCCACATCCCAAAAATATGAATTAATTGGAGACTCTAAATTGCCGCTAGGTGTGATAGTGAGTGCAGCTGTTTGTCTCGATGTGCCCTGTGAACCAGTTCAGGGTGTACCCTACCTCTCGCCCGCAGTTAGGGTTAGGCTGGGATAGACTCCAGCACTCCCGCGACCATTGTGGGGATAAGAAGCTCAGATAATGGATGGATGGATGGATATAGCTCTATAAAATCATTAAATAATGTTAGCCATTTGAACATTATGCAGTTGGAAGCGCTGTGCTTAAATAGTAAATTACCTAAACCTACCTGAACCCAAAAGTCACAGTAAATCACAATTGGACTCGAACAAATATTTAAAAACAAACAGGAACTAATGATTAAAGGCAAATTTCCATGTTGGCTTCACACATTTTGATCATGTGCAGCCGATGTGCATGTTCAAAGAACTTCAAAATTAAATAATACAATACTGAACTACAATACTGCTACCACTAGGGTGAGCCAGTGTACTGGCACTCATATCCCATTTTGAGAATCTCCGTCTTCGAGGATGGTGAATTTATGTATGCTGCACTATCCTTTGTTTTGCCTGCAGATTTTCCCGTGAAGAGCACAGTACAAAACAGTACACCTCATTATCAGGCAGTACTTTAGTGCTTTAGTCGAAGGCTACACTAATTAATCTTTCAGCTGTATGCAGAAAGTGCACCTGATGCAACCTTGGCTTTCAAAAATGCAAAGAAAGCCAGCAATATGCAAGAGTCATCATGGTCAGTCCTTTGTTTCTCTGTTTAACACCCCACTCACCCCATCTGTAATTTCCATATCAATCGAGTGGGCTGCGAATGGGCGAAGGAGGTAGTGATGTGGTCCAGTGTATTGAGCCTCTGCTCAAATTCCTTGGGACAGTTTTACCTTGCCTTGAGAAACAGGGGATGGAAATGAGGCAAGGACTGTGAGAATATTCAAACAGAGACTGCCAGGAAAGACCCGTTACTGAGCTGAGTCACTGGGTCAGTGGGTAAAAAAATTTCATCATGAGGGTAAAATATCAATCAGAGGCGATGTTGATCATCAGTTGTTCCCTGCAGTTGCTCTGACACAAATACTGAAATGTTCAAATCTATGTAGCAGCCACAAGATAAGACATGCATCATTCTCAGATTCCATATTGTTTATATTTGCATGGGGAGCAAGCTTTTACACACACAAACATTCTTCAATGAGTCATTTTAGTGGATTAAGCAAATAATGTTTCTTTAAGGGCCTATGCATATTGCTTTTCCACTTAAAAATTGAAATGGTGGCAAGTGTGCGGACTCCCCTTGAACATGAGTTTGAATGTGTTACTCCAGAACGCATCTACCCCACATCTACCCCCCCGCGCCCCTACTTTCCCAATCATCCCACACTGACAATTTATTGAGCTGTACCAAAAAACAGAATTAAAATCTAATTTGCTTGGAGGTGGTGCTACATATCATCCGCCCCCGTGCCCCATGCAACCCCTTCCAACTGGATGATATCCATCTTGGTGTCAGGTAAAAGGCCTGACAGCTGATATAAAGAACATTTGGCCCCCTGACATCCCCTCATTGAGGCTGTGCTAAAAATACACAGTACACTGGTCAACTGTAATCTTTGGGGTTGGGAGGTATTGTTGAGGTGCAGACAACAGTGAGGAAGCACATACTAAACATGTAAAAACCTAATAAGAATATAAAATGGCATCTATTATTTATGACTGAACTAATATTCGGAGGTACATTGCCTGGCACATTTGAATTGTAGTTTGCTGAGTTTGGTGGTTTGAATCCTGGTGCTGGCTTATCCTTGTGGAGTTTGTATCTTTTCCTCGTGCTTGCGGCGGTTTTCACACTTTCTGTACTTTGGCTTCCTCAAAACCTTTCTTAAAGTGTCAACGTGAGTGTGAATGCTTGTTTGTCTTTATGTTCCCTGCAAGTCGCTGGTGACCAGTTCACGATTCAAGTTGCCTCTCTTCCAAAGTCAGCTGGGCTCCAGCAGGTCACCCATGACCCTAACAAGGAAAAACCATGATGAAGAAGAGGGATGGAAATGAAACCAGTATGTCAATTCTGTGTCCTTATATTTAGAAAAAAAATCTAGCCATGAAGCTAGTAGTTCCAATGTTGGGTGGCAAAACATGATATTCAAATCTCTTTGAATGAGCATCCTTCTTTCTGTTGCCCAATGCACTGCGCCTGCACACTAATGCATCTCCATCCACTAGATGGCCAGATTGCCCTTATTTTGTGACAAAAACTAATGGCCAGTTTAGCTTTGAATAGGTATGATTTAACCACCCCACCACCACCCCTCCTCCGCGCCCTTAAAAAATTGAGCTGACTTTTATATGGCTGCTAAAAAATGAAGCCACAGTCCTCCTTTCCTGCAGCGTGGCCAATACTCCCAAAAGTCAGCGCACGTCTCTTTCCCCAGAATGGTTGATTATGAGCAACATGGACTGTTTAGCTTCCCCAATTGGAGAGCAAATGCTAAGCGCTCACACAGCCACCCTGAGTGGACTTGATAAACAGCTACCTCATTAAAAGTCAGACGAAATTTTGAGAAGACCTCACGCAGAATTGCAGGAGGGTCTTTGAAAACAAGGTGGGGGCAGTGTTTGTGCGTGTTTGGGGGAAATTGGGATTCCGTTCCGATCCGCAAACACTCTCAAACATTAACTACAAGATGGTAAGAAGGGAGAGAATCTATCCATCCATCCATTTTTTATACTGTTTGTCCTCATTAGCGTTGCAGGCCGGCTGTCGTCTTACAGGGTTCCCCACAATTTGTAGCAGGCCGCCACAAGTGAATTTTGGCTGCCACTAATAAGGGGCTTTTCCGCCAACCAGCCCAGAAATTTAGTGTTCCTCTAACCCATGTGGTTTGCGTTTCCATCGCTTTAATTAATTCAGGGTAGCTTAAGCCAATGAGGCTGATGTTGCTCATTACTAACACCTACTGGATCTAAAAAAATGCAAACGAGGAAGAAGTAAACCAGAGAGTATTACCAGAAAAAAAATGGCACAACGTAATACTTAAAACATGAAGCATGGACAAAAATATCCAACCAAGACAAATTTACATGCAAGCAGGACAGAATGCAAACAACGAGGACAAAGGAATGATCCAGCGACTGACTGTCGACCAGTTCAGGATGTCGTCAGTAAGCTGGGAAAGGCACCAGAACCCTGTGACCCTGAATAGGATAAGATGTGTAGAGACTGGATGGATGGGATGATCCAGCACCAGCCTGGTGTGGTCGAAGTGCTTAAGACTGACAGTTCATTACAATTGTGCCCAAGTGTGTGCCTCCCTGCTAAACTCATCTCAGGGGAAACTAAACGAAACCCAGGGAGCACAGATTGACAGGGGGAACTCAAAACATTCCTCCAACAGAACATGACAGTTTTGCACAGGGCGCCATTCTAACTAGCACCCTTATATATATATCTGTAATCATACAGAGGTCCTTCCCAAAAATGTGAATATGATGGAAAAGTTTATTTCTATAATTCCACTCAAAAAGCTCAACTTTTATAGAGTATAAATTCACAATTTAAACAAGTATTTGTTAATTATTATTACTTTTTTTACATAATTTGGGCATCCAGCTCATAAAACCCACAAAATGAGCAATTGAAAAATATAGAATGCTGTGAAATAAGAAAGAAATTAGTGTTGCATTAGTCAAAAATGGTACTTTCAAAATGATATATTAATCTTAAATACTTGGGTGGGACTCTTTAATCATTGCCTTGATACGCTGTGGCATTGAGCCAATCAGCCTGTGAGATTACCTCGGAGTTATGGAACCCAAGAGTTGCTTGATGCTTACTCTTAGTTCTTTGTTTTAAGGTCTAATGGCCTTCATTTTCCTCTTGATATTATCCCATAAATTCTCAATGGGGTTTAGATCCGGTGAGTTGGATGGCCAATCAAGCACTATGATGGCATGGAGCTAACCAGCTTGTGATGCTTCTGGTGGTATAGGCAGGGGCCATCTCCTGCTGGAAGATGAAATCTGCATCTCCTTACACATCCTCAGCAGAAGGAATCATGAAGTCCTCTAAAACATTCTGCTCGACTGCTTCAATGACCTTGGATTTAAGGAAGCAGAGCTTATCAACAAACAGCTGCACTGTACATTATACCCTAAATCATGACTGGCAGTGGCTATTTCACACTGGATCTCAGCCACCTCAGATTCTGTTTTTCACCTGCCTTCCAAAGCCTTGGACCTTGATTCCTGAATGAATGGCCCACTTCACTTTCATTGGAAAAGAGGACCTCGGACCACAGGTGAACAGTCCAGTTCTTCTTTTTCTTCCAGTTGAGATGCTTCTTAGGCTGGCTCAGGCTGAGAAGTGGCTTGACCCGAGAAACCCAACAGTTGTATCTCATCTGGATGGGCTGATGAATGTGGTGGTTTTTGATGCTGTAACACCCACCTCATTTCACTCTTTCTGGATCGCTGCTGTATTCTTGAAACTCCTCTGTTTGATAATCCACATCTTCTGCCACATTTTGTTCTTCCACTAGACTTTCAATTGACATGCTTAGACACCGCAATCTGAGAACATCCAGCCTTCTTACCAGCGAATTTTTGTGGCTTACTCATACTATAGAGGGTATCGATTTAATGACACCTGGGGAAATGTGTGCAGGAGATTTGATATAGTAGATGGTTAGTGTGCCACGCGAAGTTTAAAAGATTTATGACCTACAAAATTTGGGTTGATTTCTTCACATTATCCCATTTTTTTAAATTCCTGATTTTGTGGCTTTTATGACATCAAAGCCCAAATTACATACAGGAAAAAACAATAAATACTTGAAAATGTTTAAATTGTGGTCTCTCAATCCATTCTACAAAACTTAAACGAATTATGGAAATAAACTTCATGATAGTAAAATTTTTGAGAAAGTCTGTATACATGCCCACATCACCAATTGCAGGGCACACATACAAACAATTATTTGCACTCACATTTACACCAACATGCAATTTAGAGACTTCAATTAACTTACCACGATACATGCTTTTGGGATGTGGAAGGAAACTGGAGTACCCAGAGAAAACCCACACAGGGACAGGGACAAGATACAAACTCCAGAGAGGTGAGGCAGAATTTTAACCCGTATCCTCAGAACGGTGAGGCGGATGTGCTCACCTGGCACCCATTGTTTCCTGGCAGATGTTTACCTACACTGATGAATTCGGTTCAGCCCATTGAATAATTTAAGTGAAGAATGTAAAAGTGGTCCTTGCATCCCTTGATTTTTCTGTATGCAGCCCTTAGAGGAAAACATTTGGACGCACCGGATTTAGAGTCCTCAGTTAACATAAAAAGCAAATTTTTGGACCAAGCTGGAATTCCTGGAGAAAACACATGCAAGCACAAGGAGAAGACGTTATCTCCACACAGATACTTTCCGACACAGATTTAAACTGCATCTCCTGGCTGTCAGACAAACACTACCTACTACTGTATTTCAATGCATGTTTCTGTAATACTGTACTTTGTTTCTTCGTTCAGAGTCTTCAATTAACCAAACATGCATGTTTTATTACCTGCAAAATGCCCACGCAAGCATGCGAAGACCATGAAAACTTAATTCAGACAGTGAGGCAGATGTGCTAGTAACTCGGTCTCCATGCTGGCCAGGAGAGGGAAGATACCAAATATATATATACACACCCATATCGTTTAAAAGGGAGTGTGTAAAGTAACACGTAAAAATCTCGACATCACAAGGGAGAAGAAACATATTCCATTGGTTGCATGCACATTGAAACACGCCATTGGTACGCTGAGTCACACGCTAACAAACTTCCCATCTGGAGAGTCTGATGACATGATTGGAAGGCGGCGCACGATTCTAATTCGGGCCGCACTGCCTTAAGCTCTCCCCCTGTGGAGTCAGAGATGTTGGCTCACCACAGGGATGCCCGTCCCGACAGTTAGGCGAGACATCACAGAAGAAGACAAACATCGCTGTGAAAGAGAGGAAAGAGAAGACATTGCTGGTAGAACTCTAACTTTTTCGTGTTGTTGCGGTAACTACGCCAATGAAGTTGTGAGGATTCCTGAATTAGGATGCACCAGCGTGGGCGGAGTCTCGGACGAGTGATGGAAAATGGGAGGAGGTAAACAAGTAGAATTATATGGAGTTTCACGGACATATTGCAATAATCCTTACAAAGTTATTTCAGGGAGTCCCCAAAATGTTCACCCGCTTGATAGCCCATTATTCACATATATTTGGTTTTGTTCCACTATAAAATAACCCTGAATAATAGAAAATAAATGATTAGCTTTTGAAGAAAGGAAATTAATCATATGCTACTGGGAGTATAAAAACATAAAAGTGCAAAGACAGTGAGGAAGACAGTTTCACAGGAATCCACCAATCATCAGCATCAACAATAAGATTGAAGCAGATGGAACTGTTCAAATCCAAAATGTTCAACCTTGCTTTCACTGGACAAAAACAAACTCCTGAACACTAAAAACTTTTTATAGTTTACTCTGACATATTTACTTTTTGATTGTATGACAGTAAATGATCAGTGATCTTCAGAAATGTTTCTTTTCTTGTATTTATAGGTCAATAATTTGTAGGATTTATAGCTCAATAAATCTTGTTGCCATGCGTCACACAAAGGCAGCTGTGACGCCTATTTTCAGTTGAAAAAAAAAAGTATTTTAATGTTACAAGATCAACATAATCTTCAAATTCAGAATTATGTTTGAAAAAAAAATTTACTCGCGTACAAATTGGAAGATAAAGAATGAGTATTTTTCCAGCATTGAAGCCGTGCAATTTCCACCATGGATTGCGCTGTGTACTTTTTACCATTCTAAGGGCGTCAACCCTTTCAATCCAAGTGTTTGTTACCAGTAGTTTGTTAAACGTGTGTCTTATTGAACCTCTAGTTTATCAATTACTTTGAAATGTGTTTTAAGAAACTCTGACTGTTTATTGTGTGCATTATAATGTCAGGGTCAGTTTTGCAGAAAATCGGCCCAAAATGTCCATGGATTGGCTGGCAATATGCAAGAAGATCCAGATGTTTTTCTTGAACATCATTAAAAGAAGCCTCCATTTTCTGTAGAATGAAGGATTTCAGTGCTTTAGCGTGATTAAAAAAAAACAAAAGAATGTATTTAATTGTAAAATTACCAGAGAACCAGAGCAGGAGGACAAAAGAACCATGAGGCCTGGAGATAGAAACTTGGCCGTGTATATATACTGTATATATACATATATATATATATATATATATATATATATATATATATATATATATTTGCCGCTTATCCTCACAATGGTCGCGGGGAGTGCTGGAGCCTATCCCAGCTGTCAACGGGCAGGAGACGGGGTACACCCTGAACTGGTTGGCAGCCAATCGGAGGGCACATTGAGACAAACAGCCACACTCACAATCACACCTAGGGGCAATTTAGACTGTCCAATTAATGTTGCATGTTTTTGGAATGTGGGAGGTAACCGGAGTACCAAGCGGAAACCCACGCAGGTGGGTCCGGGATTGAACCCAGGACCTCAGAACTGTGAGGCCAACACTTTACCAGTTGATCCACCGTGCCTCCCTATTATATATATACATAGATACATACATACAAACGCATATTGTTCATTCAAGATAATATGATCCAAAATGATTCAATGGCCGGAAATCTTGTAACTTTTCAGCCAAAATTTCATCCAATCCAATAAATCACCTGAATACGGGACAGTGCAGGTGAAATCTTAGCTGCTTTTGTTTTCTTGCAAGGGAATTGGGTAAAAGCCACAGTAATTAGGGTCATTCACTGATGGTGTAGTGGTACACTTGCCCGATTTTGGTATGGGCAGGGTGGGTTCAATTCAACCTCAGTGACGGTGTGAATGAGAGTGCGAATGGTTGTCTGCCTCTATATGGGGCCTGGCACTAATGAATGAATAACCTAGTATGCATGCATGTTTGCCAGAACTGACCTAATTCTGTGTTCAAAAAATGTACTCGCTCACATTGTCTGTTGCCACACCACCCAATAGCAGTGACACAGGTCGCTACGATTACGCATCGTCCTCTTCTGCATGGAGACACCGCCACGTGAAACTGGATATTTCAAGGGAATAAGAGGAGCCACTTTGATTAGCTGTGAATGAAATAGGTGGTAAATACATTAACAGCTGTCCAGCTCGCCTATTCTCAGATCCACTTGTATGTTCGTCTAAGAAATTACCAATTTTGGTTTAATCTACCCCTGGCACACAGAGATTTATGATGGCCATGGAAATAGGGCCCACGGTGCTTTTTTTGTGTATGAATCATACCGCAACACCTTGTGAACTTATCCTCTATCTTCTGTTCCTTCCCTGAATGTTTAAATCTTTGGAAGTAAAAGCGAGGCCTGACAGTGATTATTTGTCATCACAATGCGGCAAAATGGTGTTTACCCAGCATTGGGCAAACATCAACATGCATTCCAAGAACTTCGAGGGCGAAGACATGCTCAGCTCGACACCAGCTAGCAAGTGTCACGTGCTATATTTGTTCGCTGCGCTGCAGGAAATGCTTACAGTGTTAAAGACTATGCACTTTAGCCCAGGAAGTCGATGTCAAGACTCTTTGACTCTCAGTTAGATAAAGGTAACCCAGCTCATAGCAGTCAAATTTATATCCACTAGTCCAGTGGTCCACAAAGTACCAACTAAAAATATCTTGAAGTATAATCATCATCGCCATCATCATAGCACATGCAGAAAATAGTCTCACAACTACTCATTTATTCCAATAGTCAGCTTTTATTTGTTTATTCATGTGTTCATTCATTTCAAATGTGAAATCTGCGAACCAAATCCACGTGTCTACAGGGTTTCTAGAAACTCTGTAAACTGGAATTATTAAACAGAATCCGTGTTTCCAGGAGCTGACGAACTTGTAGACCTCACAGCAGCCAGCCACATGACTCAAAGAATCTTGTTTAAAAGGGACCTTGGACAAGGGATTTTAAAATTCAGTATGTAGACCCAAAGTATTAATCTGAACAAGGGGAGAAACCAGTTCTAGTTTAGTCATTATGAGATCCCGGTCTCCGGCAACTGGAACCCAGTGTTATTTGCTGTACTGATTCCGCAGTAAAAGGAAACACATTACAGTGCATCTGATATATACATAACCCTGTACATATATACTGCAAGTATAAGTGTGTGCTTGGATGTGCATGCATGCACAAATCCCTCACAAAAGCAGTCTGAATCCAACAATGCCCACAACAGTCTATTGGTAAGGAAAGATTGAATCACAAATTAAAATTACAAATGTTCTGTAATCGCATTCATGATGGCCTCAATCCGTTCATTTGAGAACTCCCTCGCAGATTTGTCTTTCCATTACATGTTGATAAAAAAACATTTTTGGTGTGAGTTATTGCCTGTGCATTTTAAAGCTGCAGCTGTGTTCCTTCGCTCTGGCCACAGGTTCACTGAAATGCATTAAAATCCCATCAGGGGACCCTTGGTTTGTATTTTCACCCCTGTCGTGTTCAACTAATGGGAGAAGCGCTATAGAAAGAATCCGTCATTGTTTAGCTGCACCAATGATGGCCATGGATTGGATGGGCCAAAACAGGGTCTCTGCTTTCCTCAAAGACTCCTATTGATCTGCGAGAGGTTGCGAATCACGGGAACGCAGAGGGAATTAGAATGAGGGAAGGACGCTTGCTGACACTCTAGATACAAGTTTGGTTTTGTACATTTTACATCAATATTGGTGAACACACAGATACAGTACATTGAGAGAAAAAAAAACACAAAAAGGCATTTATTTCATACACAGTTTTCCAATTATTCCCTTTCTGGGAAGATACAACCTTTCCAATGACAGTAATCTGCAGAATTAAAGTAAGGAGTAAGTCGTCAAGTAAGGATGCAAACTCCTCTCTTTGTTCTGTAAGTGTGCTAAAGATGTCATTGTGTTTCTCATGGGATGACAGTATTTTTATTCCTTTTGCCCATTGATTTTTCTTCAAAAAGTACAACAATTCTACTTGTAATTGCATGTTGTGAAGCCATTTTAACAAAAGATGATTCTCACTTCCACAGAGAAAGTGTGTCATTTTTCCCGTTGGACCACTCTCTTCCTGATTGCATTCTGTGGTGCCAGTGAGCAGGAGGTTTGGGCGCCCACAGTGGGTCGGTGATTATGTAACCTCATGCTTGGTCCGCTGATGGCAAAAACTTCCTCTCCCCGACCTTGCTCACCCACAGCTGATTGCCCCACGCTAATGGGTGAGCTTACTGTCCTGTCAGCGTTAGGATCAGGTGGTAAGGACACCGTCCAGAATCTTTCATGCCATTTATTGGGTTCGCTTATAAGCGTTGAGTATTGCTTCTGCAACTCAGTTTCTGATTTAACAGCAATGCAGTGTCCATATTGGCCACTTGCTTTGGTGGGAGTGCAAAACTACTGTGTGGACAGAGGCTGGGGGTGACGAGAGGAGGTATTGTTTCCTTCAAGCTTCAGCGGCTGTACCAATATGGATGGTTAAAGCATGGAATAAACTAGGTCATTTTTTTAATTCAAAACCTTTATTATTTTGTAATTTTGTAAAAAATAGCTATGTCAATTAATAACGTGACATCATAGCAATGAAACATGTCAGCAGTGGCTGGACTGATTGGTCTAACAATTAAATGACGTTAGTGTCAGCCCCATTTAGATTATTTTCTATAATAATTGATTCCTAATGTTATGGATTGCAAAAAAGTGGTCCAGGAAAACCCTTCTGCCAAAGAGTACACGATTCAATTCAGTTCAGTATGCATGTTCCTTTGAGAGATACGCATCATTCCTGGTGACCCAGTGTGTGGATAATCTGCGACAGCCGGATTGATTTCCATGTCAATAGTCTGGACATGCAGGGGTGAACATCTCCTGCTGTGATTAAGATGACAGAGACCAAAAAACTTGCTTTGTGTAACCCTAGAAATAAGTGTTACTAAATTGTTAAAACAAGTAACAAGTCTAGTTTTTATTACTTTATGAAAGTGAATTACCCAAAGTGTTTGTATGTGTGATATGAACCCAGGCTCTTCATGGTGGTCAGCTATTCACGTTAACCGTAGCATTTTTTTTCTTTTTTTTTTTTTTAAATGCATTCCAGGCATTCAAGCATCTGCTTGAGAAGAACAATAAGTCCTCCATCAGAATCAGCTTTATTTCCCAAGTATGCTTAAAACACTAAAGGAATTTGTCGGTGCTGCTCTTTTACCACAACATAGAGTCAATAGAGGATACTTGTCTTTGTCTCTACTTTCGTCACTCAGCAACAAAAGATTTCCAGTAATGTGGTAATGCTGATTCATTTTTTTTAAATATTTCTATTTATTTAATTGGAGCAGTTTGAAATGACTAATAGAACAGTAGTCCGGTGCAATCACCATTGTTCAAAGGGTGTAGAGACTTCAAGAAATTCATGCAGTTTAAAGGGACTAGTAGTTCAATAATCTGAAAGAAGGTCAATTGTGCAAATGTTGCCGATCCTACTCATGCACATGGGTGGCCAAGATTGGTTAACAACAGACAAGCAAATAGCCTAGAGTGGCAAGATTACTACAGTGAGTGTACAAGTAATGTATTATTGGCCAAAAATAGATGTGGCAACAAACTCAAGACAAAATTGGCAGCATGTTGCAATGGAGTTGTAAGTTAACAGGAAAGAAGCTGTTGGAATGTCTGCTTGTTTGCGTAGTTCGGTAGCGTCTACCTGTGGGAAGGAGCTCGAAGAAGTGGTGACCAGGAAGTGAATGGTCTAAAAGGATTTTGCATGCTCTTGTCTACATTTTCTGGGAGAGTGTACTGACAATCTTTGAAGCAGTTTTGATTGTCCGTTGCAGTCGGAAGTTGGGATTTTTTTTTTTTTTTTTTTGAGAGAGAGAAGGACTGATTCAATGACTACTGTGATGAGAAGAGGACTTTGAGCCCTGGAAAGCTTAGCTACTTCTTTAGTCAGGTCTTAGGTTAGTGGACCAGATATGGTGGCAGCCTGATCGCAGAAACCTGTACTTACATCTCTTTGTCCACCTTCAGGGCAATCACAGCTTGGCTTCTCAATCTAAGATTACCACTAAACTGTGCTAAGACTTTTTTCAATTATAACTAACGTCATATCAGATATGTAACTACTCTGACCTGGAGCACAAAAGGAACCAAGGTGGAAAAGAAAGGAAGAATTCATGTGTTTGGCTGAGAAGTTTGATATCGAAGACAGAACTCTAACTCCTCCACCGCTTGTGGGCAGACCAGTGACTTAATTTAATTTTGCTATTGTGAGTGCAGAGCTGTAAGATCCCAAAATCATGGGCGCTAAATGGGTGTTCATTTCAACATATTGCAGGTGCTGTTCATGGGTGTGTTGCATCTGAATGAGTAGAATTGTGTTTTTTTTAAGATCACAAAAACAGTGGCCGTGAAACTGTTGTCGAACATATTGCACTTGCTTTTGGCAACAGGTATAAAAGTGTTGTTGACAGCTGTATTTAAAAGAGTGCTCTACGAGTGGTTTTGTGGTGTTACTGTCACGGTGCGCAGAAATGACCAAGATGGAAGGAATTGCAGCATTGAAAGAAGTTTTGTTGCAGGCGAGATCGCATGACTCCTTCTTGTGACCGGTTAAGTCAACCCTTATATATAGTAATTCAGAATCTTCAAAAGGCCATTGATGAATAAACAATATGTCACGATGATTTTGTTTTTTGGCATTTCAAAATATTTACACAAGCACTCTGTCGCTTCTCATTTTGCCTGTACTACCATGCTCCCCCTGTCCATGCCGGTTGTACCTGCCTCTCAGACGAGGCATTTAATAATGGAAAATCAGCTATCGCAATTCCTCTCAGGTTTTGAAATATGTTTTGTCAGCGGAACTCAGGACTGGCAATGCTGTTTAACGTCTTCATGATTGGATTGTTACCTGTGTGTCCATGTGGGTGATTTTACAAGCACTAAAGAATATGGTCACTCTTAGACAGGCTATATAAAGAGGTTCACATTTGTCCAACCTTGTTTGCATGCAAAGCCAAACACATAGAAAGTCATTTGCATACAAGCCAATCCCACATCTTCAATTTCTTGTACAGTTGGAATGCAGCTGCAGTCGCTGGTGCACATTGTGGCCCACGGGTGCATTCTCACATCCAAACTTGCGGAAGCGTCACTTTCCAGACTCGCTCTGAAGGGTCCAAAGGGGTTTTGGAGTACAGAGCCATGTATTTAAATGAGACACGACTTTTAATTAGTTTGTGGCAGCGGCGTCACTTCCTTGCTAAGGGGCAGTCACTTCCTTGCTGAGGTTGCATTTCCTTTAATTCCCTATGTCTCAAAAGTGCCATTCATTGATCGCTGATGAATGCTTTAATAATTTCCAAGAAGTCTTGTCAAATCCGTACATGGATACTGCAGTTGGCTGGCGGCCAGTTCAGGGTAAACCCCACTTCTCATCCAAAGTCAGTTAGAATAGGTTCCAGCAAACGATTGAGATCAAGAGGCATGGATAATGGATGGATGGCAATATGAATATTATTAGATGTGTCAAGAGGTCACATAAAGGCTGCATTACAAGACATGTCTCATATTTTGTTCTTTTAGCCTCAAGCAATTCACTCTTTTCTTGTCCTTGGGGAGCTAATGAAAGATTGTGGCTCATTCTACACCTCACAACAAAGAAGGTGCAAGCCTCTGGGTGCCCCTTAATCGTATGTAATCAATTTTCGATACGCCATCACTTATGTCAGCTTCCCAATGATGGAAAGTATGTTATTACCACTAGCTGTAAATTCACACCACTTTTTGGGTTTTGGTAAGATTCAGAAAATTAGTAAGACTTTTAAAGACCTTTTAAAATCATTCCAAAGACAATTTAAGGTCTATAGTATGACATAAAAACTAAAAGGATGAAGTAAAAAAAATAAATAAAAAAATAAAATAAACTTTAATGCAGTAAATCTAACGCTGCCAGTGTTATTTGCAGATGAAAAAAGAATGTATCAAGAGTTTCTCCAAAACTATTTGAGGGGATTTCACTCTGGTAAATTTGAGCTTGAGTGACAAGTTGTGGAGCATCATAGCATTCAAGTCTTTGGGGACCCAATAGTGGTTCACCTGACTCCTTTGTTTTAACGCTTCTGTCATTTTAAAAGCTTTCTAATTGTTACAGATCCAGCATTTATTTACAGCTCTTAATAATGTCATTTATGATTTTGTCCCATTAAAACACCCGTCTTTTTAATTCCTGTTGAATTATTTTGCCAATGAAATATTATTGGACCTATAATAATAATGGATCACAGATGGAGCGGACTAAAAAACACTGATTGCACATTGTATATGGTTATGATCTAAAAGACTATTTGAATCTTGGACGTGGAGTTTGTTGTCTGACAGATAATCTTCGCCAGCGTGACCCATCCATGTCCGTTGTCCAGACATGGGGAGGTGAACATCTGCCGCCCTGACGAAAGCTAACAGGGAGTACAAGAAATTCCCTCGCAAGTAACAGTAGAAGTGTGTTAATGTTTTTAGTCTTACTAAATAGTTGGAACAAGCAACAAGTCTAATTTGTTGCTTTTCTGAGAAACAGTTTTGGTCTCTGTTGCTTGTGACTCAATATATTCTGTTGTTTGGACAACTGTTTCCACTTTCATTCTGATGTTGAGTTCATTTTGCTGAGCAAAGTGTGTTTTATTCTTTTACCTCTTGTTTTATCCAGGACTGCATGAAAGAAAAACAACTTTGCTTCTCGCAGCGAGCTGCAACTCTTTTCATTAGATGAAATTAAGTTTCTGGGGTCGCAATAGATTAAACTTGTTCAAAACGAAATGTCACAAAACATCGTACCATTAAATAAAACAAAACATGCCCTGGATCACGGAACTCTGAATTCTTTACTGTTCACTAGTTTTCCCATACTTGATTCATTGTTCAGAGGTCTGGGGTAACTTTTCGGACAGTTAAAACAGTTCAAAATAAAACATCTTGTGGAAGTACTGACAGTTCAAATAGTGTTTCAATCAAAAACCAATTCATTGTTTGGAAACATTTAAAAATTTGTAATTGAAATGGAAGGGCTTACAGTTTAAGGAGATAATTTATTTCAAAATAAGGAAAATACGGACAACAAGAAGGAGCTTTTGTTTTCCTATTTGTGGAGTTAGGTTGAAAAAAATGTGCAAAGTATAAAAACCAGTTTATAAAGAAGTATAAAGAGATGATCCATATTTTATATAAACACAAACACAGCAGGAACGAGGATGTTTGACAATCACACAGTACTTATTGGTTAAAAATGTATTATTATGTACTCACTTATTTACTATATGATTGTTCATTTTTCTTTAAAGTCAACACTGCTCAACTACCTTGAAACCCTCCCCTTCAAACAGCTGACATTTGTTTGACTATTTTTCTATTTTGCACAATCAAAGTTGAAGGCCATCGTGGATTTACAAAGAAATGGAGTGAAATCAGTTACGATGTGCTTTACCTTCCAATGAATATAAAAAGTAGAAAATGGAATGTGCATTTAAAGAAATAAATTCAGCTGGATTGATAGCATTGTGCTAATTTAATTGATGTCCATTCTCTATGCTATTTATCCACTTTGGGATCACATGGAGCAGGAGGCCTCATACCTGGACTCCACCCCGGACTGTCCACGAACCAATCATAGGGCACATCCTATACAGAGACCCAGAAACATTGACACTCACGCCAAACTAAATCCATCCAGGCTGCACAGAAATCAGGGGAGTGCTGTTCCACTCCAGTATTCTGGATCTGGTGCTTCATTCCCTCACTTGGCTCCAATGCAAGTTGACAATGAAAGTGAACATTTGTTTCTGGATTTGTGCCTTTATCTGGATCCGTACAGAAATGTTATGATTTCCTACTTGGCATCTGAGCCTTTTGCCTCTGAATGAATGAACACACAAAGACATCTCACTGATCAGCGTCTGTATCCAAAGATGCTAACTCTTGCTTGATTTTGTTATGCTTTTCACGCATGAACGCAGTACTGTATTCTCCTTTTCAATGAGAAAAGTATTATCTCTGCTGCTCACCACTCCACCTCCTTGCACTACACACCCTCACATTTTATATCCATTATAAATAGAGATTTCTGGGCACATACCGGGCCTCATGATTATGATCTGATATCTTGTATACCCGAATATAGACACATAGAAGGATTGTATTAGAGGTTGAGATGGACCCACAATAAATTGGCTATGTTCTGATGAAGTCCTCTAACACCAACCATGTCTGAGACCAATTGAAAAGATTACATTGGCTCCTGTTTCCGCACTTGCTGAGGACATTTGGCCAACATACTCGTGTCTGCAGATGATGACTGTGTGTAAGTGCGGCACATGTGATGATGAGGAGGAACGAGAACAAACGAGCACATGGACGCCAGAAGTGATTCTCTCTAGATTACCTCAAAGTAGGCCTGTTGAAAAAAAGATGAGCATTTTTGCTATTTGTTTTGCAGCCGGATAAAACTGTCACCACAAGATGGCAACAATTTCTTCTGTTAACAAATGAGATGAAATGAAAATTTCCCAACATAGCACAGTGCTGTATGCGTTGTCCTTGATTTTCTTCAAAGTTATTCTATCACAAGATCAATATCAGCTAATGCTACGTAACTTTTGGCCTGAATACGGACAAACCTGTTGAACAAACAAGTTTATGAAAATATCCATGAAAATACCTGGCACAAAATCGTACTGCGGTCTTCCTCTCCCGAAGTATTCACTCTTTAATGACGCGATTATCTATCATCAGCCCTTTATGCTCGATGCTGGCCACTGTTGCGAGAGCTGACATTTCCCCTCCAGAATGGATCGTTTATTTGGATCTGTCGGATGGCGGCACTTAAAAAACTGGCCAGCCGATTCGGAGACACGCAGCAGGTTATTGTGGCAGCTAACCGCCCAATTGTTCATTTGAAGTAATCACGCGACAAGCCAGAGCAATTTCCAGCACAATGCCGGCGATGAATAAAGACGGACATGCTCACAGATCAGGATCACAGGGCTGCCTGCTTGTTAAGTGCCAGCGGCACCCGAGAGGACACCTTCCTTGATACTCAGTAAATTATCGGCACTTTTTTTTAGCACTACTAGGTTGTCTTGTCATCTTTTCTTAAACAGAAAAAGGGAAAAATGAAGTGACGGTGAGAATATGAATATTCTTTTATCCTGAAAGAAGGAGATGGTAGTTGAGCAACCTGCTGCCCTTGCAATGCTGAAAATGTATTTTACACCGCAGTCAAGATGTGCTGTGCAACTGCCAGCATCTTTGCAAGCCGGCTCTGTGTTTATTATGTGTGCTACATGTGATGGATGACCGTGCAGTGCTGGGCGTATTCGGTCTAATTGTAATGTCACGTCACGTCTGTGGCGGCACCTTCCATTGAGGAGACGGCTACCATTGAGTTTCTGTGTGTTGGGTGGGGTGGGGGCGTGGGGGTGGGGTGGAAGATAGTGTGACAAAGGGAGAGAGAGCTTTGACACGACACATGGGGTTTTTCGAGCAAGTGCCTGGACTTGCGCAAACTCTCAGGGGATGAGTTTGAGGAGTTTGTCGGAGCTGTCAGAGTGACAAATGTCAGATTTTCTTACCAACTTGGAGCAAGTGTCATGGAGAGAGAAACAAACTGAAGATACCGCCACCTCAAGATGCATGTGCAGCTTCCAGAACCAAGATAACCTAAAATATTAGCCTAACACTGCCGGTGAAGTGCATTCTGGCACTCAAGTTCCTTTCTACTAAAACACCCTCACACCCCTATCATCAAGCATATCTTTTGACGGATATGTGGCTTGAGTACAACAAGCAATTGCAATTACTGTTCAAGACCTGCAAGAGGTGCTGTTGGACCTGACCTACAAAATCACTGCACAACTCAGCTTCAAATTGACAGTGGGTACATTACAAGCAAATGTGTTTAACTGAAAGGAGGAGTGGGGAAATCGTTTTTCACTCTCAAGCTTTACTAGGAATTTAATGATTTAAGAAAATATTGTACTCTGGAACAACATATTTGACTCATTTAATCTAAGGCAATTACGTAGCTGCGGTTTCATTTGCTCGAGGTGCCGCGCAAATGCTGCATTTGTTCGGTGAGCTGAACATTCCACAAAGTATGCAATATATTCCGTACGTGTTACTTACATTTATATAGCTGAAAATCAGTAGGAAGGCAAATGTGGTTCAATGAGGCCCCACATACTGTATTATCTTCTATCTTGGCATTCCGCTCAGGTTTGCAAATCCAGGAGTCATGCTGTTTGTGAGCGAATGAGCGCCAGTTGCGTCTCGAGAGACGGAGTTTGAGTGAACACAGCAAGGAGTTCTTCAGGGGGAATATGTAATAAGGAACATACTGGTGCTGCAGATTCTTCTGCTTTCTCTGGGCTAAGTTGGTTCAGATGTAGTAATAAGACGGGTGACAAACAGGCAGAGAACTGTCCGGAAGCCAATCGAGGGTAGGTAAGGAGTTTATAATGAGCTGTTAAAATAATCAAACGGAAGAGTCAATATTCTGTCACTGGACGTAATAAGTTGTGGGATTGTGATGTACAAAGGATATATTGCCTTACAAACCATATTGAAGATCTATTTCTGATATATTCATCCATCCATCCATTTTCTGAGCTGCTCATCCTTGCAAGGGTTGCAGCAGTCCGAGAGCCCATCTCAGCTGTCAACGGGCAGGAGGCACAGCACACCCTGAACTGTTTGCCAGCCAATTAAATGGCACATCGAGACAGACGACAGTCGCACTCACAGTCACACCTAGGGTCAATTTAGAGTGTCCAGTCAATGTTGCATGTTTTGGGATGTGGGAGGAAGTTGGAGTATCCAGAGAAAATCCACGCAGGAACAGGGAGAACATACAAACTCCACACACTTAAGGCTGGAATTGAACCTAAGGTCCTCAGAACTGTGAGGAAGATGTGCTAACCATTTGACCACCGTGCCACACTGATGACTTTTAATCCTTGCAAAACCCATGGAGGCCACTGGCCTTCAGTATGATTTGTAAAGTGCAACGTCATTTGGAAACGAGCTGTGATTGGTACACAAGTAACAAAGACGAAACCAGGAAAAACGACGCCATCTTCTTGATCCAAGCTTCTTAGATCAGATTAACTGCAAGAACACCAGACCACAGTCCACACAAAATTTCCATACCAGTGAATGTAGTTAAAGAATAAAACTGTTTTGGCACCAGGTGAGGAATTAATACAGCATACTTCGAGACCTCCCATAAAAATAATCTGCTTTACTCTATTGCAAAACCTCACTGGACCTTTATGCTATTTGTGGCAGAGGAGCATTCAGAATAAAGTGGTTCTGCAAAGGCCATAAGGGTGTGTAATGGGTGCTCAATAGCGTTCCAAAATCTAGCATGAAACACAATGTCAGGTACCCTTTTAGTGGATTTGTTTTGGTACCACAAATTCAGGTTCAATTTCCCGAGCCAGTGACTTGTTTTAGGAGATTTTCAACACAAGGGATGAAATTGTTGGCAGGCTTGGACTCGAACTGAACTCTTTGGGAAGAGAAATGTTGCAGCAAATGTTGAATCGTTGTGTTTATGAGATCCTTGTTGGCAACCAGATCCGGCTAATCAGTTCTGCCTCACAGTTTCTGGGCCAGGAGAAGCTGCCCGACACTAGTGACTGAGTGGGCACAGGGGACCTCAGTGGTGTGACACACCATCTGTTGGACCCCTCACTTCCTTTTTGCAAACACACACTCAGTCCATTTCCTTGCCGTTAGTGAAAATGCATTTCGTCTAATTCTTAAGTGGACTTTGCAATACATGTAAACATGTTGCTGCAAAGTTATCAGATCACCCAGCCATTGCTTCAATTTGTTTTTCATCACGCAAGCATATCCTCCTTTTCCACTAAACCAGAAATTCCCCCCTCTCCCCCAAATCTGCTCTCCCTTTTGCAATCCTCATCATCACATTACAAACAGTTCTGGGCTCACTGCGAACCACATTAAACTATGAAACGTAAAAATATGAAATGCAGTATGAAGGGAAAAATATTGCTGAGATTGTGATCTATTCCAATAATTCCCATTGTTTTAGGGAGGTCCCATTTTTGGAGTTATGGAACTTTTAAAGCACCCCCAACAACCATTTTGCATTCATAACTTGTAAACATTATAAATGATCCTGCAAAGTAAATTCAGAGATTAGTTAATTGTGTTTGAAGATAACTGCTGGAAACATGTAAAGACTGAGAACTACAGTATGTAGTGGCACTAAATGGTGGGTGAACAGATTGGATAAGAGCATTTTTTTTTTTTAATCATATCGGTTTTTTAGAATTTATGTGGGGGCTAAAAGTATGCCTAGTGATACACTGGAGTCAAGCATAAGTCTTTCTTCCCGAAAACTAGAGCAGCTTCATTCACATCAGTGTCTTTTCTGTGTAATTGAGACATGCAGCTCACTAGCTAGACATGCCTTCACCCTGAAAATGCATCTTATTTTTGGATACTCCGCTGGCACGGTCACTTTCAAATGCCTCACTGTCGTCCATGATCGTACTCATGTCGGGTGAGAAAGGCGGAAGGGCTAGGAGGAAAACAAAAGAGAATAAAAAAGAAGTCTGATTTGACAGCAAGCGTGTGTCAGCTAGTGTGAGGGCCTGGACTCCACGCTGGCATAGCTGCTTTAGAGCGCCTTGTTGGCAGGCACGAGCATACACATGTCGCAGTGAGAAAGATGGAAGAAAAATAAAGGACAAAAAAAGAAAAAAATCCAACTTGACAATCTGTGTGTGGACCGGAGCTCTGAACTGTTGTGGCCACTTTAGAGTGCCTTGTGGCACAGCGACTTGGTGGGACATACAGCGGCTGAAATAAGTATTTAATACAACACCATTTGTCTCACTAAGTATAGGCACAACAATTCCAGGACACCTCTGTGACTTTTTGTTGATGCAAAATGTTAACACTTCACATGAATGTGTCCACAGACATACACCCTGGGACTTTTTTTTTGCTAATTTCACTTATTGCGACAAATAACTCACGAACATGTTCCTGTTCTATCTTGTGCTGTCTTTCCCTCACAGGGTGTAGCACTAGAATCCCACGCAACGCTCAAATCTTATCTTTCTTTGTTGTAGATATGGAATGATTTACTCTTCTCATTCTGCTTACAATTAGCGCTTCGTCTTCAATGGCCCAACCAGAGACCTGATTTACGCCCAATTGAGCATCTCTGAAAAGACCTGAAAATGGCTCCCTGCTAAAATTCACCATCCAACCCGACAAATATGGAGAGGATCTGCAAGAAGGAATGGCAGAGGATCCCAAAACCCAGGTGTGAAGAACTCGTTGCAGCATTCACAAAAAGACTCATGGGTCCATTAGCTCAAAAAAGTGCTTCTATGACCTACTGAGCAAAGGATCTGTGATATTTCAAATTTTTCTTTATTAAGAAATATGCAAAAAATTAAATAATTCTTATTTTCTGTCAGAGTTAGATGGTTTTGTGTACATTAATGAGGGAAAATGAAATGAAATGAAAAAAGATTTTACCAAATGGCCACTGCATTTCAATGAGGAAAGATGATTTGGGATACGAGCGCATTAAGTTACGATTATGGTGATGGAAAGTAGTTCTTTCAAGGTGCCACTGTTTTGGTAATTAGTTAATTGTCTATAGTTGTGTGCCACATGGGCAGCATCTAATCTCCGCCCAGCGTTCAGAATTAGTTGCAGGGCATTTGAAGCATTTGATTTCATTTTTATTATTATTTATTATTATTTTCATTTCATTTCATTGTTCATTTCTTTGTAACGTCTTGAACATACAACACGAGGAATCCTACTACTTTCAAGAATTAGTTAATGGAGTAAGCAGAAAATGAAGCAGTCTTTGATACTACTGTATGTACAAATGTTTGCATGGGGTGGGTGTCACAGCCGCCTCACCGAACTTGGCTGGGTTTCAGTTGAGCGCGGGGGAGGATGAAGGCCTGCGCCCAAACCTTTCTCAGAGGGGTCAAGTTGAAAGACCTCAAATGCAGTGCAGCTCCCATCTGGGGGGTTTGGGGTGGGGGTGAGGGGCAGAGGTTGCGGGGAAGCAGTGTTGAAGTGAGCCGCCCACGTGGCTCGCGGAAAAGACACAGCTGGCAGCAGATCATGACAGCTTTACTGTTTGTGATGGGACGAGGTTTCCATTTACAGATAATCATTTCATAATTGAGTATTACTAGTAATGCACCATACATAGAAACAGTATTTGGGAGTAACTCATTCCATGTAACAAGTTTATGTACTTTTAATCACAACATTTTAGAGCCGTCTGATATAATTGCAACATTTGTATAATTAGTGAGAAACGTGTGGTTAAATTGCAGATCTGTCCATTCTCCAAGCCACTTATCCTCACAAAGATCGCAGGAGTACTGGAGCTTATCTGGGCTCATTTTGGGTGAAAGGCGGACTACACACTGAACTGGTCACCAGTTCGGTTGCAGGGCACCTATTGACATCATCACTGAGTTCGAATCGATCCCACGCTGCCCGTCAAGCACTTTTGGAAAATTCCACAATTGCAATTTCAATAACATCTGAAAAACAGTCACAAAAGTACTGTTCTCACGGTGGTCATGTGCCATTGTGCAGTTGTCGAGAACATTACATTTTCCCGAATATGACCTCGACGTGCCACCTTTTGATGCTATCTATTAGTTTGTCAGAGATTTTGAAAAGGTCAGACTCAGTTACATTTTTAGACACATCGAACATTGACTTTTATAGTTTCAACACTTTCAGAATCAGAACCAGAATTTTATGATTATGATTTTGGACATATGACGCAATATTTTAAACTGTGCATATTTGTCATTAGGTCAACATGCTATGGTGGTTTTCTACATGCTCTACACATACTGTAAAAAAAAATTATGTACATTTTTGTATTTTATATTATTATGTATTTACATTTCACTATATTTGATCAGTTTATTATTTCTGCAAAGAACAAATATGTGGTTGATTCCAAAATAAGGATCCATGGTTATTAATCCACATTTTTAGGTTCTTATTGATGCATTCCATTTGTCTTCTTAAATACACTTTCAAAGGTCCTGCTGACCTGAAAATTTCGCGATATGTTGGGAGCAACTCAAGTAATCCATAAAAACTAAGAAAGCAGACCAAATATGCTCAGAAATTAAGTATAAAATGACACGGGAAAAGCATTGAAAACAAAGAAAGGGACAACACTTAAAATCTATGAATAATCCCACAGCAAACCAGACCCGTCAATGCAAATGATTATCAGTTGGTTCACGCCTAATTAATGACCTCCAAACACTATGTCACCAATTACAATAAAAACTTCAAATGAAATACACTCACTGGTCTCTCAAAAACAAATACTAGTACTACAAAAAAAAAGCACCATCTGGTGGAACACTGCCCTTAACTTGTCACTGTCAAGAGGGCAAGTTCACCTTTCAGTGTATTTTGCAAATGTTTTGTTATATGCAGGATATTGCATTTGTCGGGAGCCATATCCCACAGGCCCCCCAAACAACAGGTTGCAAAAAGGACTTTGAGTCCTTTCACCTCTTGATCTTTGTGACCTGTCTGTCAAAGCCGCTTCCTCAGCCGTCAACTCTGGCAACAAAGTACTGAAGGGAGAGTTAGCTTTATGGTAGTTTGTCCTCTGGGAAATGACATCATCCAAGTGAATGTAGAGAAAATTCATGGCGAAAGACTTTTATATTATATAATCTGCACGGTGGTATAATGAAGTCCTGCCAGAGAAAACTACAACTACTGAACTCTTGCCAATGCCAAAATCAATGCTAAACGACTCCTAATTGATACTAAATGAACAACTCCGTCCAAGACTGCACAATATGATTCTCCATCTGCTTAAAAAAAAAAGCAGATGGACAGAGTTAACAAGAGTTATGAAATGTAATGGAAAATAAGATGTTAGATGATGGTGAGAGAGATCATTCCAGGTGCTCACTTCATTTCTCCAAAACTACCATTTCTAAATGATTAATTTATTTGTTCATCTATCTATCTATGCCAATGGCGTATACTGAAAGACAGAACAGTTAAATGCTCTTGGCATTAGATCGTCAGAAGGTACAATATACTTATATATCCTCCTTCTGCCATTCATACAATCGAATCATTGATGTCCTTTTGAGAGTATCCCGAACGTTCAATTAAACATTCTCACATTTTACACTGAGTGAATCAGTTTGTGGCTAAATTGAGAAGCGAGTGTCATGATTTCATTATATTTGCTTTGGGCCAATTTTCTTAGAGCGCTAATGACCCATTGCACTACCATTTTCAGTATTTTTTTTGTTTGAAAGTGAAATGAACACGAGCGCTGTCGAATTCATGAGGTGAATATAAGTGTTGGTTGAAACAACATATCCCTCCTAGAGAATGAAATGACAAGCTGTTTTGACCAGGTTGATGAAAGCCTTTTATCTTTTAGATGAGGCAGCCAAAAATGAAATTAAACTGAGACTCCCCAATCTTACCCACATTTGGCCCAGAATGCTGAGGCGGGCCACAATTCAAAGCCGGCAGCCAGAGCACTTCATTCTGGCCACTATCATAATCCAAAAGCCACTAGTTGTTTAAAGCTATCATTTTTTTCCTCCACTGCAATCAAGAGCCTAGTAACCTGCCTTTAAGAAATGACACCCCATCACAAATATCCTTGAACAGGATCGCTAGACTAAAGGGATCTCACCAGTGTTACTCCCTCTGACCATTTTCCTTCTGGAGTCTTTCAGTCTTCAGACCACAGCTCATCCCGAACTCAGTCCCTCAACCCGATGCTGTGTAATTGGTTGTCAAGAGCTGTCTGTGCTCCTCCTCTTGCCAACACACACCTGACAAGAAACACGTATTTATGCACAAAAACAAAATTACAGACAGCGTGAGTGTAGGAGGCCGAGGATGCGACGGCTGCAATCGAGCTGTCCGAGTCGATGAAGCCTACTCGCTCTGACCTCTTTATCAAGTTGGGGAGAAAGGAGAGGAAAATGGGGCAGATAAAGTGATGGAAAAACAGAGAATTCAGAACCCTTTCATCGATTGGGAAGAACTGTCTGTTTGCAGACTACAATCCTGAATTCCACATGATGCATTTTTTGCTCACGTTTCTTGAATATTTTATTATATTGTACAAAGCAGTGTAATCTGATCTTATGACTGATGCACGACATCCAGTCTACGTACCAAGAGCAATCTTTTGTTAGCTGCAAATATTTGTGGGGGACGTTGTGGAGGGGAAGCTTATGATTGATATTCCCATTAGCCATCCGACAAAGAAAAGACAAGGCTCTGATAATGAATTGTGACACATTAATGAGCTCGTCCGGCACACACAATACTCGATCAGTACGCTTCCTGCTTCACCCGATGAAGGAAAATGCTGTCACATAAAGGTTTGATGTCACCTGCAAAGACCAAGCATAAATAGTTACATTGAAGTTTAAGGCTGGGGGATTCTCTTCCCAGCCACTTCACACCGTTCTTGTGAAGATCACGGGTTGATGATGCTAACAGAACCACATAATCTGCAAAAAGCAGTGATGCAAAACTGAGGCCTGCAAACCGGACCTCTAACCTAGAGATTGGGGGATTCGGGGTGGGGTTGAAAGAATATATGCGTAGAAAATGTGGTGGATTAAATTATATTAATTTGTATTTCTCTTAAAATAAAAGAAAGATTCTGGATTCTTTCAAGCCAAAATCAAAAAATATACATATTAAACTACTCAAAACGTGCACCAGTCCATCTACTCTTCATTTGAGTTACAGGACTAAAAGCAACAGGAATGAGTTTTTAATTATAGAATTAGCAAATTCATAAAATATAGTCACATCGAATTAGTCAAATTAAAACAAAACACATTGCCAACACAACAAAGGACTTCACCGGTGGGAAAAAATGGAAGGTCGTAGACTGGCCAAGTCAATAACTAGACCTTAACCAAAGAGAGAATGCATTTTAGCTCCTGAAGAGAAGACAAGGGAGAAACCACCAGAGACAAACAAGAGTGGCAAGAGGCTACGGTAAAGTCGTGGAAAAGCTTTTCCAATGAAGAATAAAAAATCTGGGTCAGTAGTTTCAGGCTTGATGCAGTTATTCTAAGTTAGGGCTATGCCACCAAATATTAAATGTTCTTCACTTAAAGTTAATTTTATAATGTCTGTTCCGATAGTTTTGCTCTCTTGAAAAGATTGTGGGCTCCAACAAAAGGTGCTCTGTCCTTAGTTAACATATCTAGATGTAAATACCATGAAAGTAAAGCTGGAATTCTGAACCTTTGTCTGTTATTCAATTTTTATTTGAAACCCAAATGTCTTCAGAATAAAAACAAAAACAAAGGAATTGACCTTGCCATTCCAATACATATGGAGGAGATTGATAGAGAGCTAAATGACCCCATTCAACCCATGCGTGTGTCTGTGTCATAACAAATGAATAAGAACAAATACAACAAATTAAGCTTTACAGTGTGTAAAGAGCACAGCGGCAGTCTTTAACTTGCTTGCTATCAATTTGAATGTAACAAACAAAGCCACTCACTGCTTTGGATGTATTTATGAATGTATTTATGGGAGATTGATTGTAAAATTATTGATCCAAGCCCAATACATTGATCGGAGTTTTGTTGCCTCTGATAGAGATGACTGGGTAAGTGTTTGAGTCCACACGTCAGAAAATAAGCAAAAAATGCTCACTTTTCCAAAGGCTGAATTCCATGAATATCTTTTATTTTGCTTGCTTGTTTTTGCTACACAAGGGTGACTCATTTGCTTTGACAGTGGACCAAGGAATTCAGAAAGTAGTCTAATTTGAATTAAATGTTGCGGATTTGAAATTATATTTAAAAAGCGGTTCAGTTCTGTTTCACTTAATCTTTTTCTCGTATCATTATTGGACAGTTAACAACTTACCTCAAAAATGGGAAGGATCGATTTTCTGGCTGTATAGAAGCCTCACATTGACTACACTAGGGTAATGATGTTTTTTTCTTGGCGATATTTTATGGTGTTAAAATTATTTTCTGACACCTTCCAAGTAAACGGTGTACTGATGTTTATGCAAATGCGTGTGGGTGTATTGATTTAAAAACCTCCCTTCCCGAATCCCCTCCTGGTTCATTGGGACGCCAGCCACCCAAGTGTGCTCCCGGGGGAGCTCATTAGAATCTGCCGAGAGGAGAGGCCCCCTGACAGGGTCAGGAGAAACTGCGCCACATGTGCTGCATAGTGATGCTTTCCGCTCTGTCTTCATGTCTCTTTGCTTTTGGCTACATGTCAGTTCACGGGGGCCACCCGTAGATGAGCGATTGGACCGCTCTGGCACTTGACAACCAGCGCGCACACGCGCACACACGAAAAAAACACAAATAGCTAAATGCACAGTGGTAGTCAGCGGTACTCTCAAATAGTTCAAGATGTGTGATCAGAGATTTGTCACCTTCCTGTCAAATGCTTGCTTTGTGATGTGTGATAATAAGAAGGGGGTCACGAGCCCACACATCAACCCATGAGACCTTCATTAAAAGCTCAATCTCCTGTGGATTCAATGTGGGTGCGTTTTGGTAGCCCTGTACACAATCTTAAGAATGCTTTTGAAGTGTCACTTCCGATCTATTTAGTGAAAATAGTCCAGATTTTGTTTGGAAATTATTGCTACCTAAAGATTTTATCATTTAGCCTGGCTCATCATTGGTCATCAAGCCCCACCCCCATCACAGTATTTCATTTCTTTTGGACACAAGTGAAATCACCCAAGTGTCGATGATATATTATAGTGACCAAAAGTTATCACAATTAACATTATTCATCAACAGTATTATCACAATATTGCTAAAACATGTAAAGTAACATATGTATGGCTATATGCTCAGAAATAGTGGTTAGAGACTTTTACAAAAGAGGTCCAGGTTTGAATCTCTGTTGGAACACGTAGAAACGGAATGTTTTCCGTGTGCAAGACTTGCATATGTTTTCTTCTGGTACTCCTAAATCCCAAAATCATGATTCTTAGGTCAACTACAGACTTTAAACTTTAAGGCTGAATGTTTTTTTTCTGTGCCCTGCATTTCACTGGCAACTAGTACAGGGTTAATTTCACACAAAATTCACTGGGAAAGGCTCCAAACACCCATGAGACAAATGAGGACGGGTGGAATAGAAATCAAATATCTCAAAAATGCATCAGGATGAACAACGCCAATTTTTACAATACAGGGCCAGATGCCACCGTGGATTACTGTCTAGCACATCTGCCTCAAAGTTCTGAGTACTCGGATGCAATCCCGCTTGGCTTGTGCAGAATTTGCATGTGTTCTCCCCGTGCCTGCGCGAGTTTTCTCCAGGTATTCAGGTTTCTTCCCACATCTCCAAAACATGCATGTATGCTAAATCCCCTCGGAATGGCTTCTGCCATGTTTCATACCATCATTAACACACCCATCCAATGTCTTTCATTTCTTTGCTGTCTTAGACATTTCCGCTTCCTTTTCCATTGTATTCTTCTACAGTCTGTTTGTTTGCTAATGCAGTGCAAACTGGATGGCAGATGCCAAAAGACTGACTTCTCAAAGAGAGGCTGAATGTTGTTGTCACAATAGGTATCATTTTAAATTCTAACTTTGATTAGGTTTGATCACAGTTCATCAACAAACGTACTTTTTCATCCCTATCCATCGATCAAGTTTCTAAACCGCTTCTGCAGTTAGGTGTAATTGAAATCCACTTTGAAAACTGAAAGCCGCTGACGTGTTAGAAGAAGGGGACCAAACAGCAGGAAATAATGTCTGATTGGAAGCGAGATTTTGTTGTTCTGAAACAGCCATGTACTTCCACCACTGTGTAATTAGGAGGCTCAAAAGTGATTGGCTGTCACCCCCAGTGGTGGCACTCCGTTGCAGGAATGTCAACATTGGCTGAAACCTCCCGTCTGAGTGAGAAGCACACTCAGTTAAGCGCGCACTCCCACTGCGGGAGCTGCGGTGACTAATGCTGACACATTTACAAAGACGAGAGAAAGAATGGCCACGCTTGTGTAAAAGCAGACACGCTGATATGCACGCTCATCTTGATTCATCACAGAAGGTAACCTCATAACCTCGTCGTCGCCCTGGGTGCTTGAGATAATTAAAACACAGTTTTACAGGATATAAAAGTAACTACTGCTTACTGAGCTTTTTCCCACCACTTCCACTGCAGGCAAACATCACTCCCGGATGAAAGTGGGTGCAGGTAGGCAGTGGGGAGACGCTCCCGTTGCTCTAGTCAAACAAATCAAAGTCTTCTGAGTCAGGGGGCAAGACACTAAAGAGGACTTTTTCTCTTAGTTACTGTGCCAGTAACATCAGAGGCAGATTTAATACATGTCCTAGTTAGCCAAGATGAGGATGGATGAGGTACAAACTGGAGGAATCCTATTTTTACCCACATTAGGTATACGTGCACAATCCGAGGTTCAATCCAAGAGCTGCATCAAAATATCGTCTTAAATTAAAATTCTAGTTATCGACAGGAGCAGGACGCTGTCGTGGCAGCATGCTTGTTGGCTTAAGACTAAAATTCACCTTAGCTGTGAATGTGAGTGCGAATGGTTCTTTGCCTTTGTTTTGTCTCCATGTGCGCTCCGATTGGTGTGTAGCGGACCCCACGTCAACTCTAATAGGCTCCAGCACACCTGCAACCCTAATGACGATAAGTGGAACAAAAATGAGGAGTGAGGCCTACAGTAATCAGTTACAATATCTTATTATTATCTTATATTACCATTCTAACCAATTTTAACCTTACGTTCCTCTTAAATCACACATTTTAAGATATTTCACTTTCTGGAGAATCCATCACCAAATTTGCTGATTTATAAGCAGTTCGAGTGGCTGTTTTCTCATAGAACATTTCAAAACCATTTTGTGCTGGGTTGGCAGTCAATTACAAATTATTGCGCGTCGCATCTAACAGCCGCCGATGATGGCTGTCATTCTGTTCAGCATCATTTTCATTGACAAATTATATTGTTCATTTGAACCATCTATTTATCTCCAGGCATCTCATGTCAGGAATTTAGTTGGAGTTGTTCTTTGGGATGACTTATGATACATTGTTATGAGGTGAAGCGATTTTGAGCAGCAGGTCAAGAAGTGCCTGATGAACTTGCTTTAGCTTTCTGAAAGGCTCACAGGTGAATTTGACTTCAAATCCTCCAAACAAGAACCCTGGCACCTTCATCCCGCAAGGTTTTTTTTTTTTTTTTTTTTAGATCGGGGCCAATGGATCAGAACACTACAACAACAAAATCACATCATTGTGCGCACATCATTATGCCTTTGCCGTCATCTCTTCTCTACCATAGTATTAAGCCCTCTTCACACAGCACTCTGTTTTTGTGGTATTTACCATGGGGTAAGTTGCAGGACTGCGCAAAGACGATGGCAGCCCGGTGTAAGCGTGTCAATATTTGCTACGGATGCGAACCAAACCCAAGAGTGTATTTTATGCCCAAACGGATACACAATTTTTTTTTTTTTTTTTGGGGGGGGGAATATTCACTCATTTGACTCACTCATGAATTTGGTGCCTGCAACCTATTGCAAAAAAGGTGGTCTCTTCCTGTCGTGAAAACCTTTTCTCACTGCACTTAGAAGTGAGCAGTGCGCTATCAAGCTACCCATTCATTGTGTATGCCTTTGTGCTGCAATGGCTAACACATCACATCAATCACTTCACATTGATATCAAGTCATTGACGTAGACTGAAACAAACTGACACTATTCAATAAACCTAGCATACAGTTTTGGAATGTGGGCCGAAACAGTTGTACCTGGAAAAAAACCCACAGAGCCACGGCAAGAACATGAAAATTTGAACCCATGAACTAAGAACTGTAAGATGGATGTACTTAATCAACCACCGTGGTGCCACATTTTTACGTAATATAAAGAAATGTATAAATGTCAGCTACACTGCCTCCATGTTTCGTCCTCCATAATGAAAGCAAAACCAGGCCTTTTCATTTTTATTACGTTACATCCTAACCAGCGGGAAAAAGTACTTGGCACCGACCTAAAATATAAACACCGGGCCGTCGTTACCCTTGTGCTGGTCTGCCTCATGTTCCCTGGTAAAGGCCACAAAAACAGAGTGCACTGTGGAAAGGGTTTCTCATTGAAATCGTTCATCAACCCTGCTGTGACAACACATACGCAGTGAATGGGTCAGTTGAAGCCGTGTTGTGCTCTGCTAAGTGCAGCGTGAGAAGGCCTTAAATGTTATCGCTCCCTCCATCTTTCTTTCAGAACTTTGTTGGAGCCCCAGGGGTAGAGCGAATATTCCACGAGCTTTGACTCTACTCAGAGGAGAAAAAAAAACCCCACATCAAACCACAATGTGTCATGAAAACTCAAGACTCCACTTCTGAGAATGGGTTTAGTCAATAATGTCCGCCTTTTAGATCTTTCACACCACTTGGAGGTCAAATATTTATTATACTGTGTACTGGATGTATGTGTGCAGTAGAAATCCATGTGGCTTAGATGGTCTCCTGCAGTACCAGCAATATGGCCTTAGATAATTATTTTCTTATGATGCTTAGTATGTGCCTTTTTTAAACTTAGGACAAAAGAAACAACATGCCATAAGTTATTCATTTCTAAGTTCATTTGTTACCATAATGGTAACAAATGAACTTATGTGCAGTGAAGGCATACCAGGTGAACGGTAGGAGATAAAGGTGATTTATGCCTCACATCCTTTGCTATAAATTGGATTCAGCATAATGAGTTCAAGATTAACTGAATTGCACATTAAACAACACATGGGGTAATTAAATGTTAGAATGTAAGTAAGCACTGTGTCATATTGAGATTGATGATATGCATTAGCATAATTCCACATAAAGCAGATTTCTTTCTCAGTTGGAACAAGGCAAACAGACACATTGAAGCGCGTACTGTATACAGTATAGATCTTTAATAGTAGCATTTGCTCAATAATGCAACCAGAATGTGGCTCTCAATTACACACAGTTCACAATATACCGGTGACATGTGAACATGAGAAATTAAATGGTATTTAATTCTGTAGGCAATGGGACGAGTATGTCATAGAAGTAAGTCGGATGAGTATCTCCTTGATTGTACTTTTGGGTGTCTGGTGTAGGTGATGATGTTCTGTTGGGAAGAAAGGGTCTTTTTCTAGAGCAACTTTTCATGACAGCCAGATGCGATCAGGAAGTAACAGCTCCTTCCTGTGGCAAATGAAAAACTTTTGGATAATGATTAAAGCTGGCAGAGCTAATATGGGTTTGGAATAAGCAGCTATATGTGAGCAAAATTGCGGCGAGCTTCTCTCTAAACTAGTATGGAGAAATTCAATGTGCCTGCTAATTGAATCTCAGCGCTCGGGTGAGGAAAACTAATGGAGAGAAGGAGGAAGAGGAGAGAGATTTCTGTTCATAAACAGTGTTTACTTAAAGCACTCTGCTGCCTTATTAGTATTAATAGCAATGACTTCAGAAGGCTCATATTCACCCATTGGACAGTACTGGATAATTTATGAGTGGAATGAAAGCCTGCAAGTGCAGTGCAATGTAGTACTGCATTGCAAAACAATGTTGCCCATGCCGGTTTACATAAGCAGAGCTTGGGGTAAACATTAGATTCAGCGCAGCACGGGCCGAGAGGAAAAACGTGAGCAACGTGTTATATCCTCGCATTAGCCCATTAGAAATGCGAGAAAGCTGCAGACCTTTTTGATGCAGTTGGTCTTCATCTGCAAGTCCTTTTGAGCAAGCTGCACAACGTCTAACCCCAAGCAAACTTCTACATCCCCAGAAGTTGGGTCAGGATATATGCGACGTAATTTTGGATGCACTTAATTAAAGACACCATCTGTTAAATTTGATTATTAAAGCAGTTAGCTTAATTGCATACTTTCATTTTCTGCTCTATTTGCAGTCAGCGTGGAAGCACGTAAATTGAGGAAACTGCACCAGGTTTCGGGATTCAAGAGCATCCCCGACCGATGAGTATTTCTGATGGAGCATCCCTGATGTGCGCTGTTGTCCACATGTACTTCCAAGTTTGCATCGTATAAACACCAATAAAAGCCTCCACAATGTTTACAGAATCCATCTTTATTCATATTAAATTAAAAATATACTTTTGACAGATTCATGTAGCAAACATGAGGAACAGTACTTTTATGATACAAAGCTTTGGGCATGATCTGCAAAGACCACAGAGAGGACAAAAGGACAAAGCTAAGTTATTTGGCAAAGGCTCTCTCAACTCGGTACCTGCTCAAAGCATGCAGAAGAGAAAACGGGTCTAGAAGATGTCGGACTTGGCTCAGAAGAAAAAAAATGGACAGGACCAGTTTATGGTGGTTTGCTGGAGGCCTACTTTTTCAGGTTGACAGCGCCAAGGGGAGAAATAAGAAACTGTTAACAAGCATATTAAATACAACCCCCTCACCCTCCATTTGTCAAAACATAAATTCACATAAAGCAGTTATGAATGACTGTTTGCTTTTTTTTTGTGTATCGTAGATAAGCAGGAGGAAACTGCAGATGGAGAAAAAGGTACGAATCCAAAGGAACACCGTCTACATACAAGTTTCCATTGCCCGTAATTATTTCAGTGCTTTTATAAAAATAATATTCACATTTGAAGTGCGTTAGTTACCCCAAAGATTCTGTACAGTTATATTTTAACACGAGAAATTAACTTAAAAGCAGAGATTTGTGCAATTTCTGTTCAAACAACACAATTTGGACATTACATAATCAATGGGGATAATAATAATACTTTTAAAAACACCCCAAACAACCAAGCAATCAAGATGATACATATACATTACAAGTGGCAAGAAATCAGGATTTTCAATTTGTGCTCGTGATTTCAATAAACATACTTGATAGGACAGTAATCCCATTAAAGAAACAAAAGTAAATTGATGTTGGTAGCATGTCAAGAATGAGAACCAAAGGCATGAAGGAAAATCGGCAAAAACACATGACAAAGCAAAACAAACTTTCAAAAGAAACGAAGGTTATCACATGCTGTGAAGAAGACCACATTTGGTCAAGACAATGTGAAAAAAAGATCACATGATGCAAAAGAAGGAAGAGATGGGATACCACATGCAAGACAGAAGATGTTCACTTGGGCTTAAGAAAACAGGCTTGATGATCACACAGGGGGGCAGGAAACAAAAAGAACCCTGGAAGGAGATCACACAACGCATAGGAAACACTAAAGGGGATTACATGGTGCAAACAAAACAGATAAGGATTCAAGTGGTTATATGGGAGATAGCTCAGCCCGACAAGGAGGGGAAACACGCCTGGAAACGACAAATGCATGGAGGAAATTATTGCTTCTGTGAAGAGTTGTGGTTACTTTCAAAAGATGAAGTTTTACAGACTGCAGAGAGACAAAACGTGTGAGCCCAGCAGCGTCCTCGGTCTCACTCTTGATTCAGAACGTCGACATTGCGCAATGATTTGGGGGAAACATACATGGATGAGGCTCTTTATCGTCATCGTCACTTTTTCCTCATTCCTTGAAACCCACATTTGCCGGTTACTTCCAGTGCACCGTATAAACAAGCTAAAACAGGCTATAAATATTTCACACTTGACATTAAATACTGTCTCCATTTCAATGAGTTGCAGCTCCAAAAGGGATTACAAAATACTCCTTCATTAAATAATCATGACAGCATCAAAGAAAGATTATGACTACTGTTTGGATCACACACACACACACACACACACACACACACACACACACACACACACACACACACACACACACACACACCCACACACCCACACACACACACACACACACACACGCGCGCGCGCACACTTTCTCTAAATTGAATATATTCTTGAAGTCGATCATACCCGCCAAAAGTGTTTCCTTCATGAACTCTTGGCTGACGAAGTGCCACTGATCTTTGCTAATGCTCCATGTTCTGAAGTGGTGAACGAGCAGATAAACAAGTTGGATATTTTGGAAGAAATATCTAGTACCCTCCCGCACTTTTGATTAAAGTGCTTCATGGGGAGGTTTGAATCTGAACACATGCAAAAAATAAACAAAGTTTGGGGTAAAAAAAAAAAAAAAGAAGGCAACAGGCCCAGATTATGAGCTGATTCAGTGATGAAGCTGATCCTCAAAAGGGTAAGTGACAGAAATGCATCATTTGGGAAGCTTGATGGCTTTTCTTTGAAATGTGTTCTGTATGACTTAGCAGGAAAAAGAATAATTAATGACTGTTTGATGGAGCAGCATTGAGTGTCGGCTTGCCCACAGACACATACAAAGTCAGGAATTGCAGTGGAAGGGAATCAAATAACACTTAAAATGTATAAAAACTCAACTGTGTTGGGTATCCGTGTTTACAATGTTAAGGAAATTCAAAAATGCAAACATTCAAGTAGATGTTATCTTAATCACATAAATGTTGTAAGTAAGTTTCTTTTGGCTTATCCTGTTAGGGGTCGCCACAGCATGACATCTCAGATGAACGCTCATATTTGTTTGGCACAGTTTTTACGCCGGATGCCCTTCCTGACGCAACCCCTCTTGGGGAGTAGTCACGAAAATGTTGAATATCGGTAAAAAAGGAGAACATAAACATGGTAAGTGTTGATTCTGTGCCCAAGTACATCACAACCAAGATAATAACAGCTTTAGATTAGAGTGGAAAAAAAGCAGTCGGTTTGTGTGCATGTAGTCTTACTTTACAAAGTGACAGCACCAACAATTGGCATACTGTATTACAGCAGTTCCAGCTGTTTTCTATAGGTCAAAAAGGTTCCCATTTTCCACTTTATCATCATCGTCATCATCATCATCCATAATCAACCAACATGATAATGCACCATAGAAGTCTGTTCTGTTTTTTTTGTATACTTGAATTATTACAAAAATAATAATTTATGGAGTTACTCTGTTTCCCTCCTTTAAATTCTCAATTTTTAATATAAAGAATTTTAAATTCTCTCAAGCTTAGAAGACTTACATTTTTGGGACGCATTTTATTTTATGGAAACAGTTGTATAATAGTATTTAATGATATTTACTTAGATAAAAGCATTAACTTTCGTATTAGCATTTTGCCTTCTTGACTGACGAGAAGGTTTAATTACCATATAATGAGCGGCAAGGTCTACTCTGAATACCAAATTATGTTACTGAATATTAATTCCATGGCCCAAAAAGGGTTAATGGATGACTTATGAAAATAATATGCCTCATCCTGTTAAGCAATTCTGGTGAAGTGTTTTCTTGAAAAAATATACTGTAAGATTTCCGGGGAGAACGTTTTGTCATCACAGCTTTTAAAATATAGTACAGTGTGTTTTATGTACATTTTTTTCCCCTCTAAATTCACATTAGAAACTGCTCATTGAGTTTTCATTTTGCAGCTTTGGCTGGCCCATAGAGATCGCTCTGATTTTGTTGCTACTGTCTACCAATACTTTAGATGCCATCAGCTTCTGTCCGCTGCATTTTGTGGTTTTTCACCTCCCCTATGAAACAAACTACCTTACAGTATAAATACTACCCATAAAAATCCAAACATAATAGATCAGCTTTCAGACTTCTTTCCTCCATTTGTTTGTCCTTTCCTCTTCCTGCAGCCGAGTAAAAGCCTCTTTCAAGTCCTTTTTGTGTTATTGGTGTTGAATACCTGTGTGTTCATAAATATAGTTTTGCATTGAGGACAAAATGAAAAAAGAAAAGAAAAAGTGTCGTTCCGCTTTTCCAACGGACACAGCAGAATTGCTGGCAGTGGGTTTAGACACCAAGTATTTTGCAGGAATTGACAGTTATACCTGCTACAGTGTGGTACTATCTCCACAATCTGCGTGTCTAAGATTATAGTCTTTATCTTCAGGACAGAAATGTATTAGATATTGGTCTTCTTGATTTGGGTCCAGTGTTGCTACAGTCTTGAATGGATCAGGGAGGAATTTGTGGCAGCTCTGGCTGGGGAACTGGAGAGGTTTCGAGAGGCTGGGGTCACATTGAGGCTAAATTTAGACCACAGTATTCCTTTGCCGGTAGGGGGGAGGTGGCAAAACTGGGCCAGATTTCAGGGAAAACTCAGACATATATTCAGGGTTTTCAGCTACTGCCTGTCTGACGTGTCCGTTTTGCTTGTAAAAGAGCTTCGCATTGGCTGACCCACTCTGGGAACCGTCAGATGGTTTGGGTGGCAAGCTGTGCTGCCAGTATTCCGGATTGTCAAAGGTTACCTTCAGCTTCTTCCCAGCGGCTTTACCTGCTGTCTGTCCACCGTGCTTCAGCAGGCTGGCAGCCTGCAAGCCGACGTGGCTCTGGTAGGCTGGCAGGTTGCCGTGCCCAACGGGGCCCGCAGTGGATGGGACACCTGACTGGCACACCGAAGCCAGGGCAGTAGTTCCTGTCTGGCTGTGACCGGTGGAAACACCACCGGGATTGCCAGCTTTTCCTGCAGGTTTGACAGTGTGATGGGTGTGGAGGATGTGGGTCAGTGTACCGTGATGGCAGGACATACCAGATGGAGAGGGCTGGGCTGTGGGGAGAGGGTAGTGGGGGATGCTGGTCTGGATGCTGAGTGGGAGGTGGGACCCTGAGGTGGTGACTGAGATGGAAGAGGGAGCCTGGGAGGGAAGAGGCAGACCGTTTCTCCGCAGGGTCTCTGCGGTGCTATGAAAGGTGTTGAAGTAGAGGGGCTCGTTGATGTACTCGTCCTCTCCTTTAGGCTGACTGCTGGGTGTACTGTGGTAGCCTGGATTGTCCAACGCATGGATCTCCCCATTTTTATGACGTGACACAAATGGGTTTTCCTCAATTGGATTCAGGTATTCTGTAGCACATATCAGAAAAGAAGGAAGGAAAGGAATAAAGGAAGAGTTTATGAAAATATAGGGTCGATAAACTAATAAAATTGTCAGAAATGAGAACAGGGGAAAATGGAAGTAAAAGCTGAAACAAATGAGTCTAAGAGAGAGAGACAGAGAGGGAGAGCGAGAGAGAGGTCACTTGGTAATGAGCAAAGAAGATGGAAGGAGACATGATAATGGTGAAACTGGGAGCCACTCAGGGCCAGACAGGCAACTTGCCAGAACTTCTTTGGCACTGGCAACTCCATCTGCTGGGGGCTGAAATGCCAACAAACCACCTCTCTTCACTGCTTCCAAGCGCTATTATAGCGGGGTGTGAAACCTATTGATTTTGCCCACTCTTCCGCTCCTTGACATTGCATCAGATGCATTTTGCTTCAGGCCTTGTTATATTTTGAGAAGCTCAAAAATCAAAGGCGTCAGCGTGAGAACAAGGATGATGGGCTGAATTACGATCAGAGGCTGGCATGCACCACCGTCAAATAATGTTAATCACTGTACAGAAATCAAACGAAATAAACTGATAGAGTTAAGATGCCCTTTACAGTAGTCTAAGATGACAAGTTAAAATTCAGTTCAGTTCTTTGGCATGCTGTGTGTATGTGTGAAACATTTCAACAGATGAGCTGTTCCAACATTCGCTAATTTACTTAAAATGTATCTCAAAGTACTCTTCGTTTACAAATTAAAATCCCTCAGCGAGAGATCTTCCTTCGATTCTTATACTGGAGACTGGCTGCCAAATTGTCAGCCAGTGACGTCTGTTTCTGTATTGATGTGTTGGAAGTCTGTATAATGAAGTTGCATCTTTCAAAGACTTGGATAACACGCCCTCTCAGCCACACTCGACTATCTTTTTAGCTTCTGGGTAGAACTTCTCAAGCCTTGGAAAGCTTATCTGACTCTTGTTACCAAGACCGAAATGTCATCCTCTTTGTGTGTTTTTTGTCTTAGTACCTGAAGAACTCTTGTCTTTCATGGCGGTCATGTATCCATCCTCATCCTCATCCCTGGAGATCCTCTCCCCAAGGAAGATGGTGGGGTCAGCGCTGTATCTCTGTCCCCCGGTGTCTTCGGCCCCTGCTTGGTTCAGACTCTTATTATGCAAGTTCCCATTGCAGCGCTGGTCCTCTGCGATGGCCCCCTGGCTGCCGGTGGCTTCTTGTTTTACGCTGGCCTGGGACCCTGACAGAGGACCCTCTGAAAGTTTTGGCCCTCCTTCTCGATAGCCAAACTTGTTCTGTAGAAGATAAGGAGTGGTGCACATAAGTGTGTGTGTGTGTGTGTCTGTGTGTGTCGAGGGGTATTAGGTGATTTGACAGTAATAGAAAATGTCTTGATTACATTATTATTCACTTCATGTTCTTTGGACAGCTATGAATGAATCAAAATGTTCTAGCTTATTGTAAGTATATCATTATGATTACCTAGTGTACATTCTGATGTAAACAATCATGGGGGAGAAAAAAAAACGGTGGAACTATTTGAGACTTTTAACCTGGGCAGCTGGCATTTGAAAATAAAATTCTGTGAAAAGTTCTGTTGGTGTAGTCATCAGCCTTAGGGGACTGTGAGGGGCAGCATGCAGTGCAACAATTCACACACCTGAGCCTCGAAAAAACAACCGAAAACCCCAACAGAAAACAAAACATGACATCCAGAGCAACGTGTTTCCTGTGGAGCTCTGTTAGCTTGCTGCAGGCTATTTAACCCTGGCCCACTCCTTTCTACTCATGCCAACTGCACGTGCTACAGCAATAATGACAGGAAGTGCAGCTATGAACAACAAAGGAAGAAACATTCCAGGGTGATATCGCGCTGTCACACTTTTCTCCTCCTTGAACCTCCTCTGAAGGAATAGTTTCAGACCCCTTATCAGTTCACATTTGATATTAGACTGTATACTATGGAGTCACTGATGAAAAAAAAAAGAGGTCGATCAGCCATCATACATTTAGGGAGGAGGCTCTTTTCTATCTATGGTGTGTTCATATGATATTATCGAAGATTAAAAAAAGAGACTGTAAAGCATGCTCTTTACATTCACGTGGTGGGCTTACTCTGTTTAAGTCAACACAAGGTCTTGTTGGGTATGATGGATGAGCTGTGTCAAAACCACGAGGCACCAGGTACTCCTCAGCATCCATCAGGTCATCCAGGTCCTCTTCATCCAGAAGGCTCTGGAAGAACTTGCTATCGTTGGGGCTGGGTAGTTTCATTCGATCATCTCCCTGTCAATTTCCCAATGTTGAAAAAAGATGGCCGTACAAACTTCATTTGTCAGTATTATCTGCCATTAATTAGAATGCTGTACTGTTCAGTGTGAGTTCTGTTATTTGTAGACCCACTTGGATGACTAGGTATCGTTGTGGGTCTCGGGCCATCCTGCAGAATTCAGCAGCCAGCTCCTTGAATTTGGGCCGACTGTCGGCATCAATCATCCAGCCTGGAGAGGACAAATATGGAACCAAAATGAAGAAGAGGGGGCTGATATTGTCTGTTATACTAATCATCTTCCAACACCAAATGGGCTGCACATTTGGGATGGTGGCAGCCCATCTGGTCTTTGCCAGAAATGCCAGTTTGCCAGGCTGCACCCGAATGAGGGCCTCGCTCAAGGGGAACTCAAAGTAGCTCTTAGCTAAGAAGAGAAGCAGGTTTCGTGTAGTGGGTGTTCAGCCCACCTTTCCCCTCATGAGGCCACAGCTGGCTTACACACAACAGACCCCTGAAGGTGAAGCGAAAGGCCAGGTGGTGTGTCCGTTCTCATTAGACACCAAGCACATACACACATACTGGCTTCATTGAGTGCATCCTAGTTACATCTATTGCAATGGAGCGCAGCAGAGTGAGATCTACGGTGCTGCTGGCAGATAAGCCCAGTTCTTTAATTTTAAATGTATTAATCAGAATGATGTCAGATGTAATGAATCCACCCTGAGGAAATCTGGCGGATCATGAACAAATTTCAACCAATTCTTTTTTAAGTTAAGTGAATCTTTTTTTACCTTAAAATAAAATGGCCCCAGACATGTTTTACATAAGATTATTACTTTTCACTCTACATGGGCATACAGAGAGGAAGTAGGAGTCCATTGGCAATGTTGAAAGGCTAAAAGGCTGCAGGGCAATGTTGCCTCTGAGCTGTCATAAGCCATTGGTGCTGCTTTTACATTTACTGACTAAATATTAGATATCATGACATTTCAATTGTGGTCACATTCTCATCCTGGGAATACATTTGATGTCATGCTCAGAGTAACATCATCACTCTATTGGTATTTCAAGTATGATAATAGAGAGTCATTGGAGTGAAAAGTTCATGTCAGGTAATTGCAGCCAAGAGAAAAGTCATTCCACCAATGTTGAGGTTGGCAGCCACCAAGGTAGGGCTAAGTGAGCGATGGCCAAACTGCTGATAGCTGGCAGGGCCCAAGGCTTGGACTGGCTTTTTAAAATATCTGACTGTTTACTGGAAATCTGGGATGGCAGATCCCCCTGAAGCCGTGGGCACCACATCTCATGTTCTGAATTAAGTCAAGTGATAATGTGGGCCAAAATCAGCAATGAATGGTTCAAATGAAAGAAGCATTAGAGTTTGTAGTCCAAATGGAAAACAAAAAAAGTTTCCATGGCGTGGACAGCCTTAAGCATTGACATTATTGCATTGTTTGACTTAGTGAGTGGAAAGTGTATCCAGATTCGAGTTACTCGGGGAGGAGATTGTCACCAAAACAACATTAGAATATGGAAGCACACCACTCATCGAGTTGGTGCCTTGCTCATGGGAATTTTGATAGTAGACAGGAGCCGACTAGTTCATTTTTATTGTGTCAGAACTGTGACTCTCTGTTACTTAACAATGAGCTGTTGCGACACATTTCCAATTTATACATAAGAGCATCCATGGTGTTTTCTTACATTTGACCATGACCATGTAGACATCTATAGTGCAAATGGGTGGTTGCGGCAGGCGCTCTCCTTTCTCTAGGATGTCTGGGATCTCCCGCGTTGATATTCCATCATACGGTTTGCCTCCAAATGTCATTAGCTCCCAGATGGTCACTCCTGATAGATGGAAGGGCAAAAAAGGTCCACCAATATGACAGTGCAAATGCAAATACAAACAGCAAAAAGTCAACAAACAGGATTTCAGGGTTATTTCACCCAAGGGTGGAAGCATATGGAAGACTGACGTGCATCCAGATGAATAATCCATTTAGCTCCCTTGCACTCACCGTAACTCCACACATCGCTCTGATGAGTGAACTTCCTGTAGTGGATGCACTCAAGAGCCATCCATTTAACAGGCATCTGAAGATTGAAAGAGAGATGTGAAGGGGAGAAAATAATATACAGTGACTGAAATAAGTAATAAACATCTACCATTTTTCGCACTACATTTTCTGCTGATGTGAAAATTTCACCTGATGTTGGGAACAACCAAAGCAATACATACATAGAACAACTAATGTGCCATCTGGTATTTATTTAACAACAACAAACAGGCTTCATCCTGCTGGTAGCCTTCCTCTGCCTTCGGGTAGGGAGACAGGTCCTGACTGTTGTGTATACCTATGCACCAAACAGCAGTTCAGAGTACCCATCCTTTTTAAGAGTCCTTGGAGGAGGTGCTGGAGACCGCTCCCGCTGGGGACTCAATCGTTCTGTTGGGGGACTTTAACTCTCATGTAGCCAATGACATTGAGCTCTAGAAAGACGTGATTGGAAGGAATGTCCCCCCAATCAGAACCCAAGTGGTGTTTTCTTGTTAGACTTCTGTACTCACCATGGATTGTCCATAAGGAACACCATGTTCAGGAATAAGGGTGTCCACACATGCACTTCGCACCAGGACATCCTAGGCTGCAGTTCTATGATCAATTTTGTAGCCATGTCTCATCGAAATTCTGGCCCAACGTCTTGAACACCCGGGGGAAGAGAGGGGCAGAGCTGTCAACTGATCACCACCTGGTGGTGGGTTGGCTCTGATGGTCGGGTAAGATGTCTGACCTGACAGGCCCAAACTTATTGTGAGGGTCTGCTCGGAACATCTGTCATAATTCCCTGTCAGAAGGAGTTTCAACTCCCACCTCCAGGAGACTGTCATGCATGTCATTGTGGAGGCTAGGAACATTGAGTCCAAATGGACCATGTTCTGCAGCTCTATTGCTGGACCGGCTGACCGGTGATGAAGGATGCTGTCAAAGTGAAGAAGGAGTCGTATCTGGGTTTTTTGGCAGGTGGGACTCCTGAGGGAGACGATGGGTACTGGCCGGCCAAGCGAAATGCAGCTGTTGTGGTCACTGAGGCAAAATTTTGGGCATGGGAGGAGTTCAGTTAGGCCATGGAGAGGGACTTCTGTAAGGCTTTGAGGAAATTCTGGTCCACCGTCTGGGCTCTCAGGAAAGGGAAGCAGTGCACCGTAGACACTCTGTATATGTACTGACCAATGAGATTATGTTTTGCAGTCATTGCTCTGTCCTACAATTTATATATATATTTATATATTTGGCCTTCTATATCTTTTGGCCTTCTATACCTTTCTGCACCTCCCTTTCTTCACGTGTGCAATAATTTCCTTGTATCATTTCACATTATTACAGAACATATTGTGATTTCATTTGTTCCATTTTCTTTGTATGTATGGATTATTTGCGTTGTTCTCAACATCTGGTTAAAAAAAAATTCATGTCAATATCACCTTCGGAAAACTATTTTGTGAGAAAAATTGTGACATGTTAAATGCTTATTTCACAATCCGTACACATCGCGGGGCACATATATTTATCACATGAATAGTGTATATCTGTCGCAGGGCACATCCAAACAATCATTCACTTCCCATGCAAGTTACAGTCTTCAGTTAAACTACCATGCATCCTATTTGGAAACATACTGGACCACCCATCGGAAACCCACACAGGGACAGGGAAGACATACTAACCACACAGGCAAGGCCGGATTTGAACCTGGGCCCTCAGAACTGTGAGGCAGATGTGTTAATCAGTCATAAATCATTCTTCCTATAAATTGCAGTTGATCTCTACCAACAGCTGTCCGATCCTTTGATGGGCTGTTTGTGAGTTATTGATGTAATGACAGTGCTTTCAGGTAGTGCAGCTTTGCTCAATATTACTCAAGCATCGTGAGTGATTAGTTCTAGCCTGACCCAGCAACTGTCAATCGTGTGTATGCTTTTTAAGGTACTAAATGAGATGGTATTGGATATTTGTCACACATGATCTCAACAGATGGCATGTTTACCGCAGCCTGTGTGGGCCAGGCCGGAAACAACAAGCCCTTTCCGATAACGAGAACAAATCTACAATCACACACACACACACAAACAAATGCCACACTAATTTGGAATCATTATTTCCTTCTTCATATAAATGCTTAATGTAAAATCTGATATGTGATGTTTAAACATTTAACAATCAATGTGGAATCAATGAGTAAATGTTCTAGCATCTTTGCAATCAGTGAGTAAATAATCCAGCATCTTAATAGCTAAACAGACGTAAGGTTCTAAATTAGCACATGAATATAGTTAGAGCATCTGCCTCAGTTCTCAGGACCAGGGCTCAAATCCTGGCCATGCATGTGTGGAGTGTGCATGTTCTCGCCGTGCCTGTGTAGATTTTCTCCGGACACTCAAGTTTCCTCCCAGATCCCAAAAAACATGCATTAATTGACACGAAAAATTGCCTGTACATGTGAATGGGTGTGCAAGTGACTTTTTGTTTGTATGTCCCCTGCAATTGACTGGCAAACAATTCAGTTTGTACCCCGCCTCCTGCCTGAAGATAGCTGGGACAGGGATAGGTGGGATAGGCTGCAGCACTCCCGCGACCCTTGTGAGGATAAGCGGATCAGAAAATAGATTGATGGATGGATGGATGGATGGTCATATTAAATTGCCCCCGGGAGGGCAACTGAAAGAGAGGCAGGGCCAAACTGACATGCCACCGGGTCACGGAGGAAGAACTACAGTACAACATCACCATCAAAGGTGGGGAACTAAAGAGAAGATGGCCAAAGACAGACAGAAGCGGAGAGACTTTGTTACTCCCCTACGTACTGACCGGACTTCAAGATCAATACTTTTTATGTCTAGCTGTTATACTCTAAGTAGGTAAAAATGCTCCTTTCTCCAAGATTCTTTTATTCTTAGTCACCAACAGCAACCTAGAGGTTTAATACCTTCAGTGATATATTTTCCCCCTTTTTCAAGTATTTTCATGCAACCTGTCCAGAAACGTGTGGATAAGTGTAAGCACAAGAGACTTACACTGACCTTGCCCCCGTCTGCGTTGTACTCTTTTTCGTCAGCATCAAGCAACCGTGCGAGGCCAAAGTCAGTGATCTTGATGTGATTGGGTGACTTCACCAGGACATTGCGGGCAGCCAAGTCCCTGTGGACCAGCCTCCTTTCTTCCAGGTACATCATTCCCTGAGGCAAAGAAGAAGAAGCCAAAAATAATTTTCACAGACATAATAATCATGTTACATAGCACTTAAACTGAAATGCTTCGCATTGTCTTTACTGAAGCTACTTCTCACCACCTTAGAAGGATGTTTTAATTCAATCTATTCAATTGATGTGACATTGCAGGGACTCAAATCAGCAGATTTCACAATGAATCTAAAACAACAATCAGTGTCCTTTCAATGGGTTCACGTGGAAGATGTGACATACCAAAGCAGAAACAAGAAACGTTGGTCGGACAGATGCAACTTGGCTTTGCAATCATTTATCGCTCAATGGGCTGAATGAAGGCAGGACATAAAAAGAGCCTTTTTTAGCACAAACCGTCATACAATTGCACTAGGGTAAATGCACGCGTTCCTGACCACATATTCCTTTTTGTGTTCATTGCTGTAGAAATAAGAGTGCAGCCACGTGAGGCCGGCTGGCCCAATTGAAGTGTTTGGGCCAAGATGTTAAACAAGTTTACGCCTCTTTGCAGGGAGATCAATAAAACACCTTGGTGAGGAGGGAGGAGTGAGACAATCATTGTGCTCTTCAGACAATAAACACAGTCAACTGCGTGTCCGTTGGAACAGGAGACTCATCACTGATGGGGAAAAGACGAGATACGCGAGTGCACGTCAAGCCTTATTGTGTTGAGATGCCCGACTCCTCCCCAGACAAATACGAGAATAAAATCGATCGACGGAAGGCCCGCCACCACATGAACCCTCATCCATCATCTGCCCAACCTTGCCGAGACAGACACACTGACAGGGACCAGCGATACTACAAAGAAAGATATATTTCATCACTTTCAGCCCGCATGGCCACCCTGTTCCGTTTCCTTGCCAAAATGTGCCCCTATTACTGAAAGTGAATTTAAAAGAAATTACACAAAGGGAACTAAGGCAGGCAATCGATAGCCACGCTGATTACAATAAGCTGGAAGCCGACCGTGCCGAGCAATATTTATCGCCGATGCAGACATTGTGAGGAATTAGGAATCAATGGGCTACACAGTGCATTAATACACTACAACTGAATGTGATGGAGAAACGAGGGGAGGCCATCGCACTGACAGCGCAATGTACAGCAGCTCAAGGAGCCAATTAACTTTCAGCCATTCTGGCCAGTAAACAGCAGTGTACCAATGGAGGGTGAGGAGAAGCAGCCCAACCAAAGATCCCACTAACACAATCACAACCTTTAAATGGCATACTGCGTAACTCCTGCTCAAGTAATTAATTCACAGCACATTACACAGGAATGTTCTTTCTTCTTTTAGGGACTCTACAAGTACACTAAACTGTACAAAAAACACCATACTGTCAAAATGAAGCATGTATAGGGTATGACTTGAATAGAGATACTTTACTAATCCTGTGAGTGAAATTAAGCTATGATGAAGTCTTGGACCTGCTACGCTGTCAACAAGACACTGCTGAGGTCTTTTCTAAATTCTTGTTTAATGGCTGGAGGAAGTATCCAGTTTGTACCACTGACCCAATGGCAACCAGCATGCAGGCAGAAAATCAGGTTATTCTTTCCATCTGTGTTGAGTTTTCTTTCTAAAGCTGGCCCCACGCAAGGTCACGGCTGGCGTCCAACCCAGTGGCACCTTCTCTCCGGTGAGAAGAAAAGACTGGAAAGTTGAGTCGTGGGTTATTGGCAGGGGTTCAGGGGATACAGGATAAAAGCATCGATGGAAACATTGGAACAGCAGGGAGAGCGATGCTGTATTGTAAACGTCAATTGAGAAGTTTTAAAGAGGACTTTGAAGAGGTTTCAATTTTGAGCAAAATTGAATGGATGATTTTTTTTTTTAATGATAATCGTACGCGGGCTTTCACTTGTAGAATTTTTTTCCACATTCAAGGTATTCAAAGCACATTAACACTCTCTCTTCATTCACCTACTGATGAGGCAGCATCAGGGGCGAGTTGGGGTTCAGTAGTGTTCTCAAGGACACTTCGACATGGTCACAAGGGCCGAGGGTGAAAACGACAATTGTCAGAGTTGGGAGACAACCTCTTTCCACCTGAACCACGGCGGAGTAAAGCCACATCGCTATTGCTACTATGAGTCTGTTGCTGCAGAATTAAATAGCAAAATAGTTTATTTTATCACTCTTGCCAGGCAACATGAAGCTAATAATGCTACCCCTCCTACAAAGTATCCACAAATGGCAGGATACTTAGCTCTTAACCAGGAGACGAGGCTCTAGTTTCCCTATCCATCTCCCTTTGAATCCGCTTCCTCTTCTTCAAATGGAAACAATGTGAGCAATATGAGCCTGTCGCCATGCTGAGAACTGGTACTAGTGTGATAAGCAATATCCACAATGGGACTGCCCAGGTGGCCCAGGTGGCCGTCTGTCATGTCCTGAATGCTTCATGTGCGATAGAAAGAAAGGCCACCCCACACAGACAGCCAGCATCACATTTCGTAAGAAATTCAATTTTTATTGTACAATACTCTTGTGAAAAATGTACATATACAAGATTTGAAAAAAAGCATGAGAGCTATTTTCATATAATATTATATTGCGGGGGGGGGGGGGTAACTTTAGGAAATATGCTGTACGGTCTGGTATTATTTCCCTGAGCTCCAAAACACTGGCTCTCTAATGAACAGTTGGTGAATGTGATTTGTGGTTCTGAATGAAAGTTTCCGCCCATTTTCCCTGCAGTCAGCCGACCTTGAGTCAGAGTGTTTGAAAAAAAAAAAATGCACTTATCAAGCTAAGATGGGTGTTTGGAGTATAAAGTATTTACTCAAAGCATGTGCTGCGAGAGGTGAGTGTAGAATATCTGTTCGCATTAATAGTCATGGGAAATCTCACTCAAGAACAAAATGTGAAATCATCTAATCTTTGACTCCTGTGTAGGGCAGATTTTTCCCAAATGTCACAGGACAAACCAATGCCGATACTGTTTTGGGACTTAAAAGGAAAAAATATAATGAAATCTAAAATAACAAGGCAGTTAAACAAATGCCACAAAAATGGATATGAAATAAATAATCAAAATGAAAATCAAAATGTGATTCAAATTCACCTTGAACTTGAGAGGTTTCAATAAAATTCTACCATAACATTTCATTGACTATTTTTGGAGTTACTGTAGATGACAGTTTTAGAAGTCAATTTTCATACAAGTCTGTTTTTTACCATTTTATTTCGAAGACAATTTGTCTGCAGTTTGGTATCCATTTTTGCTTTTGTACGGTTGACAATGGTCCGTACCAAATTCATTTGCTTGCCTGTGTGAAAAAGCCACTCAATTACTGGAAACAAATCCCAACATAAACAATCCCATGCACATGTGCAACCTATTTAGTGTTTTCTTTCTGCGAAAGCGTCATTCATTAGAAGCTTTTAAAGGAAGTTTTTGTGGCGATTTATTGAGTGAGCCAGCAGTGCTCAATAAGTTACCATGGAGGCAAAGAAAGCTTGCTCCAAGTGCTGGTCCTTCGACAAAAAGACCAGTGAATAAAAAGAAAAAACTCAAAGTACAAGAGTGACCAATCGAATGTGTAATGTAAACTTTATTGAAGTGCACAGCACAACAAGCTATCACTGATTGTTTCAAAAACGGAAGTTGAACCACGTCTTCAGACAAACAGAGTACCCCCCATTGACAAAATTACTGTGCTGTGACACTTCTGCTTAATTTTACAATGACACCTGGAGACTTCAAATAATATAATAGAGCATTGGTCTCTTTCCCACAAAATTTGTAGCCCTCGGTGTTCGACAATATTCTCCCACACTATAAGGGGCAGTGTATAGTGACTAGGGCTTACAAAAAATACTACAACTCACAGTGAAGCATACAATTGTCTGTATTTAGAAACCTCTGATAATAAGAGTGCCTGCTTGTCCACCATGTTTTTCACTTATGCTGCATTGACACTGGATGTGAAGCAAATGTTCACCTCTACTGCTCTGCATCGTATTTAGCCGAGTTGCCTTGCAAGAAGCATTGCCCTTTTCTCTTCGCTTCACTCAGGTAAGCACCATCACATTGTGTGCAACAAGCATTCCACCTAAGTACCTGAACAACAGAAACCAGCGAGGTTGGGTTCTCTTCAATGTGCATCCGCCACATTTCTTTGTTTTCAAACGATACACGACTGCACACTGGCGGCAGTTTTTGCTTGTGCCATACCTACATCCAGTTTCGAACATTTTATTTCAGTGGAAAAAGTCTCTCGGTCCAATAAAATGCACTTATGGATCATTTTCAGATGATAAATATTAGTGGGTGAAATTTCAGTGCCTCAGTACTTTCCACTTTTTTTTTTTAACAAGTGGAATGAAAAAAAATAAGATGTACACATGCAAACCTGTAATTATGAAACTATGATGAATCGTGAGGATGAAGTTGGCCACCAGTAGTGATTACGTAAATAAAGGGTTTCTTGAAGCTCAGCAGCTCTCAGCTCTGAGGTTCTAGGGGAGGACCGTCTTTGTTTTGGTCAGCTTAGCACCATCAGGTCGCTGCCTTCAACCTCAGTAATGCCTGTAATTTTTCTGCTGCTTGCTTGGACACTGAGCAGTTAAAATTCTTAATCACAGCGGATAATTTTCATTATGAGAATAGATCCTGGAGAAATTGTTATATTCCCATTTCCTTGATTACATCTGCCATGTATGACGCCAGGGGAGAGCGAGGCCCACTTTGTGTATGGGAACTGATGGTGATTCTCAGGGTCCATGACTGACAGACTCGATAAAAAAGTATGCTCAATAAAAAGTATTGATATTGAAAATCCCCACATCCATGGAAATGCCTTTGTTTTGTATTGTTTTTCACTTTTCAGAGGGCCTCACAATCCTTTGTGGCACCCACAGTGCGAGCTAATATAACAAAGGTAGAGTGCCACGCACTAAATATATATATCAAAAAGGTATTAAAAATATTTATATGTTTCAGAGGCTGATCAGCATAATCAGCATTCTATCATCTACTCTTGTAGTGGCTCATGTTGAAATTACTATTATTTTAAACAAAAAGTTGTTGTGGATTAGAATTTTAAAGTATTTCAATGTTTTTTTTTTTTTTTTTTTTTAAATAAAGACCTCAACCACATGTACAAATCAGTGTAAAAACAACAGCATTTTGTCAGGGTTGGAGTCAAATGTTTGTCGCACAATGAGGCCTACTCCAAAGCTATCAAACTGCAAAACTGCACAGCCTTCTTCAAGTTACTGGATATTTACTGTTCAAAAGTTAGATTATCAAAAAAATCAGATTGACATGCTTAATATTGTTTTGGAGGTCTGTCGTCCACTGCTAGTGCAATTCTACTCATTTGTGAGACTTGTGCATCTGTTACATGTATTTTGGCCCACTCCTCATGAGTGAACTTCTCCAACTGTCTCAGGTTTGAAACGCACCCATAGGCCTTTTGGATTGTCGATATGCATTTTGGCAAATTCCAGTCTCATCAGCCTCAAGTTATTTCAGCCACCATTCAGCCACAATATTCACTGAAACAACATGAAGCCTTCTTTAATGACAGTTACTTTTGTCGGTGTGCATGTAAATCTAATGGTGATCAGAATAAAAACAAAATGAAAAAGTCGCAGGAGAATGTTTTAAAAGTCAGCTGCCGCCATTCATCTGCATGCGCAAACAGGCCCGTATCTAATGAGCCACGGCTGCAGGCGCCATCGGTAATGGCTGTGCAGGGAAAGAGGTGACCGATCCAATCAGGCATTCTTACCCAGTGGATCTGGCAGTCAAATCCCTCCCCTCACGCATCCTTGAGCACTGCTGATCCTTACAGATAATTAGAAAGACCCCAGGGGCTTATCCCTCATGTGCCAGCTCTCCCCATCACCTCTCCCCGAGCCCACTTCCCTTATTTTGTTGCATCAGCAGGGCCACACGTACTCGTGGGGACCACTATGTTCTTGTGCTGGTGTGCATATCTCAGACTCTACTATGCAGGTCGTACTGTTTGCTGAGTAGAATGTGTTTCTTGACTAAGAGACGTAAAGAAATATGAGAGTGCATTTTAATGAAGTCTGGTGAAAATTAATCACCGAGGATGGATCACAACTCTATGGCTTCTTGGCCTTAAATTTCCCATTGTATCAATAATGAGCAGTATAAAAAATGGATGAAAAATAAATATAACCCACTTGGATATTTTTAAGATCCATTCTGTGGGCACATTGTAAGATTCAGCCAATCAGTGGAGAGGATACTTCCATCCATCCATCCATCCATCCATCCATCCATCCATCCATCCATCCATCCATCCATCCATCCAATCTTCTACCACTCACCAGGTTCAGGATGTGGGGCAGTAATTTTAGCAGGGATGCCCAGACTTCCCTTTCCCCAGCCCCTTCATCCATCTTTTCTGGTGCGCTCCCAAGGCGTTCCCAGGTCAGCCTCAAGACATAGTCTCTCCGGTGTGTCCTGTGTCATCCCCAGAGTCTCTTTCCAGTAGGACGTGCTGGAGAGTGCTCCTGCTGGGCACTCAATCGTTCTGCTGGGGGAATTCAATGCTCATGTGGGCAATGAATTCCATGCGTGATTAGGAAGAAGACATTCCCCCATTACCCCCATCTGAATCCGAGCGCTGTTCTGTTACTGGGCTTCTGATCTAATCGTGGGTTGTCCATAACAAACACCATCTTCAAACATAAAGGTGTCCACATGTGCACTTGACGCCAAGACACCCTTGGTTGCAGTTCGATGACTGATTTTGTGGTTGTGTCATTGGACTTGGGACTGCATGTCTTGGAGACTTAGGTGAAGAGAGGGGTGCAGCTGTCCACTGATCATCACCTGGTGGTGAGTTGCCGGTCCGATGTGCCAGCCCCAAATGTATCGTGAGTGCCTGCTGGGAAAGTCTGGCAGAATCCCCTGTCAGAAAGAGTTTCAACTCCCACCTCTGAAAGAACTTGTGTCATGTTCCGGCGGAAGCGGGGGACATTGAGACTGAGTGGACCATGTTCCACACCTCCATTGCTGAGGCAACAGACTGGAGCTGTGGCTGTAAAGTGGTCAGTGCCTCTCGTGGCAACAATCCCTGTTAGTGGGTGCCAAAGCTGAGGGATGCTGTCAAGCTGAAGAAGGTGTTCTGTCAGGCATTTTTGAGTTATGGGACTCCCAAACCAGCTGATGGGTACTCGCTGGTGAAGCAGAATGCAGCTTTGGTTGTTGCTGAAGCAAAAACTCAGGCACGGGAGGATTTTGGTGAGGCCATGGAGAAAGACTTCTAGATGGCTTTGAGGAAATTCTGGTCCACTGTCCAGTGTCTCAGGATGGGAAAGCAACACTGCTTTCTGTAATTCCCTTATATAATTTTTTAATGCAAAAATCAAATGGATCCAACAGCGTCTTCCTTCCACCTGCTTTACCCCACACTTATTGTTTTCTCTTGTCATATCCATCCATTCACCTTCAAGTTCCCCCCCATGGACATTTCAGAAATCATCTGTTCCTCCAAGCCCTTCACTTGTTTGACCCCCTCTCCATGCAGTTTTGGGAAAAGGATGCCTTTCATCCCACTTATCTTTCTTTTTGGGTATAGTTCCCAGAGCATTCAAAACTATAGCCATATCCCTAAGAATGAAAAAAAAAAAAATAAAATTTAAAAAAGTTAATTACAAATAATTTCAATAACCTTAGTCCCATCTCGAACCTCCCATTTCTCTTAAAAATCTTGGAATAGTAAGATTATTCAAGGCTCCACTTCCACCTCACTTCCAATAATCTCGATGAACAATTCCAGTCTAGTTTCTGCCACCTCCATAGCACTGAAACAGCACTCATCAAAATCAACTATGACCTCTTCCGGGTGGCTTTCTCTGTCATACTCACTATCCTCATCCTCTTTTATCTGACTGCATCTTTTGATTTCATTTCCCACATCATCCACTTGAACAGACTTCATCACATTGGGATTACATACACACCCCTTCAGTTGTTGGGTTCTTACCGGTTTGGCCGCAGCCATTTTGTTCAAATGAAACCATTCAAATCCCATCCATCTCCTAGTTCTTCTGTTGCCCCAAGGGAACTGTCTTCCACACCCTTCTTTCACCTACATACTACATTTTCTGTTTACTTATGTAAATTGCTACATGAAAAACTCCAAAACAAACAAAACATCCTCGCTTCTTCAAATATTGAAAACAGGAACGATACTCTAAATACTCGAGGAGTAGTCAACTAACTCACTAACCAAATCATGACCCCCTTGCCAAAACTTGACTTGCTGAAGGCAATAGTAGGGTAGTAGTACAGTAGTAGTACAATGAGTCCTGCAGAAATGTGTTTGGTCAGTCCAGGGTACCAGGGAAGTCAGTGACTCCTAGAAAATGAGAGAAAATGTTAACCAGATTGGATCTCATCCCACAGGGTCTTTAAGGTGCAAGAGAAATGGTGGAGAGGGATCTGGGAAATCGCTGCAGGATGCAAACCTCACAGACATACGCACACATGTAGATGAAAATTATACTTCACCCTCTATAAGAAGGTGACTGCTGATTTGGCAGAAAAAAAAAATCTCACCATTTTTATTTCTGACATTGGCACAGCAAAACAGAGTACATGTAAATTGTCACCCCATTGCTTATGCAGGCTCATTAATATTTTACTAAAATGCAGTACTGTACTGCATCAGGTTTACCTCAGAGAAGGTCAATATTTGGCACCATCATTAGCCCTGTCAATCAGCAAAACGCCACCCAGACCGCGACATCTCTGCTTGACACGATGAATTGTGGCGCGTGTATGCGTACATGTTCATGTGTGTGCATGTGTGTGTGTGTGTGTGTGTGTGTGTGTGTGTGTGTGTGTGGAGGGTGTTGCTGTAGGGCATGTTATGCAAATGTTTCCTAGCTACAGGGAGTATTCTCACCAATCCTGCTATACCTCAGCAAACCTCTTTGACGATGGTCAAGATGGTTATTTTGGGCATGAAAGCCAAATGTCATAAGATTTAAAGACTGGCATGGTGGAACACTAGTTAGCACATGTACCTTGCAGTTCTGAGGATTAGGGTTCAAAGCCAAGCCTTCCCTGTGTGGAGTTTGCATGTTCTCCCCGTACATGCATGGGTTTTGTCCAGACACTCTGGTTTCCTCCTACAGTATATCCCAAAAACATGTATGGTAGATTGATTTAAGACTTGCCTGTAGGTTTGATTGTGAGTGCGAATGATTGGTTATCTGTGTGCCCTGGGATTGACTGGTGACAAGTTCAGGGTGTACCCTGGCTCATGCACAAAGATAGCTGGGATAGGCTCCAGCACGCACACAACCCAACTGAGGATAAGTGGCACGGAAAATGCATGGATGGATGCATGGATGGAAGATTTAAAATCTGGGAAAGCAACACAGAGCACTACAGTAGGAGGAGAACCAAATTAAATGACTCCCCCAGACAGCCCTTTGGACTATTCAGCCAAAATCCCATATTTAATTCACAGATTTATTTGTTCATTGAAATACATAGCAAACCTAATTATTCCATCCAGAATGCAAAACCAAGTGAAAAATTACACGACACGAGAATCAGCAAAGGAGTGATGCTTGGTCCAATTATATGCATTGAGACTTCCCCTCAAGCACACACCTGCATACACACACACACACACCACACACACACCACACACACACACACACACACGCACACGCACGCACGCACACATTCACGCATGCGCACGTACACTCACACATGCACGCACACACATCTTGGGGAATGTTCAAAGGGCAAACTTTGACTTCTTTAAACAGAGGGGTTGGCTTCAGTGGGAAAAGAGACAGGAGGTGTATCTTTACAGGTGAGCAAAGAAAAGAACAAACTAATGAATTAAAAGATTGAAAGCAATCGAGCTGTGCTACATTATCTGTGTGTTTATGCAAGTGTCAGTCAGTGTGTAAGTGTGTGCAAGTGTGGCAGCAAGGCAGCCCTGAGTGTGGCTGTAGATTAATGGCAGCCATTATCTCAATGCCCAAAACACTCAGTGATAGTGAGTCAATGTCTGGCGACGGGCCGCGGCCAATCTATTTGCAGCACAGCGGTCACCTGCCTGGGTCAGAGACCACATACGGCTAGTGTTTGTGCAGTTGTCGTGGCGCTGGCTGTGGGGGTAGGAGTGGCCATCGGGAAAAAAAAAAAATATCTCTCTCTTCGTCGGTCAAAATTTTTTTAGATCTCATTGTCCCATTTGACAATATTGTGTATTCTACAAAGGATGAACGATATGCTGTTATTAGCTTTTCGACCAGATAAATGTATTCTTGAATGGTCAAGTGGAAGTGTCAACTGTCAGGTTTGCACCCTGTGAATGATTAGTAACCAATTCAAGGTGAAGGGTGATACAATGGGGATTAACTGCATCTTTCGCTGAATAGAAAAAAAAGACAAATTGATGAATGATTATTGATATATATTGTTGCATTGTTGATATTGTCTTTGTCTGAAAAAGACAAAGAGCCATACTAAATCTGATGGACTGATTATCTAATTTAATAAAATGTCATTTAAACTCAATAAATCAGGCAGTGCAGGATAGCTTCATGCACATCAAGATCGCAAAAATGAGTTGCGATCAAGCGGTCAGGACTTACACGACCTTACTATCACCAGAACAGCAGTTACAATGGACTCCAGTTACAGCAGTAAGATGACTTCATTCATTTGTCATGGGGCAAATAAAGGGTTAGGCCCTCCCAGACAGACCTCATCAAAAACATCATCTCATCAATGATTCGAAATAAGTGACATGTCCAATACAAAAAGAGCAAAATCAATCTCAATGGCTTGGGCAGGAGAAATATCTCTGGTAATGTCTTGGAATGTCAGGAATAATTAATCCTTTATCTTTAAATTCTATATTATTTCTTCATTTGGCCTGTTCAGTTCACCTGACAATATTGTGGTTGTGAATAATAAATGCTGATCTAGGTTTTTATGCGCTCGGTGTTTAGCTTGGATGTAGATAGGTGTCGGCTACATCATAGCACTGTAGTAGTTCCCGCAGTGGACGTCTGTGCAGGCAGCAAGGGATCAGTTCCCACTCAGCGACAGTGTGAATATGATTTTGTAGATTCTCCGTCATCTTCTTCTTCTTCTTCTTCTTTTCCTTTCGGCTTGTCCCGTTAGGGGTCGCCACAGCGTGTCATCTTTTGCCATCTTAGCCTATCTCCTGCATCTTCCTCTCTAACCCCAACTGCCCTCATGTCTTCCCTCACCACATCCATAAACCTTCTCTTTGGTCTTCCTCTCGCTCTTTTGCCTGGGAGCTCCATCCTCAGCATCCTTCTACCAATATACTCACTCTCTCGCCTCTGAACATGTCCAAACCATCGAAGTCTGCTCTCTCGAATCTTGTCTCCAAAACATCCAGCTTTGGCTGTCCCTCAAATGAGCTCATTTCTAATCCTATCCAACCTGGTCACTCCGAGCGAGAACCTCAACATCTTCATTTCTGCCACCTCCAGTTCAGCTTCCTGTTGTTTCTTCAGTGCCACCGTCTCTAATCCGTACATCATGGCCGGCCTCACCACTGTTTTGTAAACTTTGCCCTTCATCCTAGCAGACACTCTTCTGTCACATAACACACCAGACACCTTTCGCCAGCTGTTCCAACCTGCTTGGACCCGTTTCTTCACTTCCTGACCACACTCTCCATTGCTCTGTATTGTTGACCCCAAGTATTTGAAGTCGTCCACCCTCGCTATCTCTTCTCCCTGTAGCCTCACTCTTCCCCCTCCACTTTTCTCATTCACCCACATATATTCTGTTTTACTTCGGCTAATCTTCATTCCTCTCCTTTCCAGTGCATGTCTCCATCTTTCCAATTGTTCCTCTGCGTGCTCCCTGCTTTCACTGCATATGACAATATCATCTGCGAACATCATGGTCCAAGGGGATTGCAGTCTAACCTCATCTGTCAGCCTATCCATTACCACTGCAAACAGGAAGGGGCTCAGAGCTGATCCCTGATGCAGTCCCACCTCCACCTTAAATTCCTCTGTCACACCTAAGGCACACCTCAACATTGTTCTGCTGCCATCATACATGTCCTGTACTATTTTAACATACTTCTCTGCCACACCAGACTTACGCATGCAGTACCACAGTTCCTCTCTTGGTACTCTGTCATAGGCTTTCTCTAGATCCACAAAGACACAATGTAGCTCCTTCTGACTTTCTCTGTATTTTTCCACGAGCATCCTCAAGGCAAATAATGCATCTGTGGTACTCTTTCTAGGCATGAAACCATACTGTTGCTTGCAGATACTTACTTCTGTCCTGAGTCTAGCCTCCACTACTCTTTCCCATAACTTCATTGTGTGGCTCATCAACTTTATTCCTCTATAGTTCCCACAGCTCTGAACATCCCCTTTGTTCTTAAAAATGGGAACTAGAACACTTTTCCTCCATTCTTCAGGCATCTTTTCGCCCGCTAGTATTCTGTTGAATAAGTTGGTCAAAAACTCCACAGCCATCTCTCCAAATTGCTTCCATACTTCTACCGGTATGTCATCAGGACCAACTGCCTTTCCATTTTTCATCCTTTGTAGTGCCTTTCTGACTTCCTCCTTAGTAATCATTTCCACTTCCTGGTCCTTCACTCTTGCCTCTTCAACTCTTCCTTCTCTCTCATTTTCTTCATTCATCAACTTCTCAAAGTATTCTTTCCATCTATTTAGCACACTACCGGCACCAGTCAACACATTTCCATCTCTATCCTTAATCACCCTTACCTGCTGCACATCCTTCCCATCTCTATCCCTCTGTCTGGCCAACCTGTAGAGATCCTTTTCTCCTTCTTTCGTGTCCAACCTGGTGTACATGTCTTCATATGCCTCTTGTTTAGCCTTTGCCACCTCTACCTTTGCCCTACGTCGCATCTCGATGTACTCCTTTCGCCTCTCCTCAGTCCTCTCAGTATCCCACTTCTTCTTCGCTAATCTCTTTCCTTGTATGACTCCCTGTATTTTGGGATTCCACCACCAAGTCTCCTTCTCCCCTTTCCTACCAGATGACACACCAAGTACTCTCCTGCCTGTCTCTCTGATCACCTTGGCTGTCGTCGTCCAGTCTTCCGGGAGCTTCGGTTGTCCATCGAGAGCCTGTCTCACCTCTTTCCGGAAGGCCGCACAACATTTCTCAGCTTCCACCACATGGTTCTCTGCTCTACCTTTGTCTTCTTAATCTTCCTACCCACCACCAGAATCATCCTACATACTACCATCCTATGCTGTCGAGCTACACTCTCCCCTACCACTACTTTACAGTCAGTAACCTCCTTCAGATTACATCGTCTGCACAAAATATAATCTACCTCCGTGGTTCTACCTCCGCTCTTGTAGGTCACTATATGTCCCTCCCTCTTCTGGAAATAAGTGTTCACTACAGCCATCTCCATCCTTTTTGCAAAGTCCACCACCATCTGCCCTTCAAAGTTCCTTTCCTGGATGCCGTACTTACCCATCACTTCTTCATCGCCCCTGTTTCCTTTACCAATATGTCCATTACAATCTGCACCAATCACAACTCTCTCCCTGTCTGGGATGCTCAGAACTACTTCATCTAGTTCCTTCCAGAATTTCTCTTTCAACTCTAGGTCACATCCTACCTGTGGTGCATAGCCGCTAACCACATTATACATAACACCCTCAATTTCAAATTTTAGTCTCATCACTCGATCTGATACTCTTTTCACCTCCAAGACATTCTTAGCCAGCTCTTCCTTTAAAATAACCCCTACTCCATTTCTCTTCCCATCTACTCCGTGGTAGAATAATTTAAACCCTGCTCCCAAACTTCTAGCCTTACTACCTTTCCACCTGCTCTCTTGGATGCACAGAATATCAACCTTTCTCCTAATCATCATGTCAACCAACTCCTGTGCTTTTCCTGTCATAGTCCCAACATTCAAAGTCCCTACACTCAGTTGTAGGCTCTGTGCATTCCTCTTTTTCTTCTGACGCTGGATCCGGTTTCCTCCTCTTCTTTGTGTTGATTCTCCGTCATCCAGGTAGGTAATCTAAAAAGGTTGAATCAAGGTAACTGGACCCTTTCATCCAAAAACATTCTTCAGTTCTAAATTCTCAGTGCTCAGTTTCTCTATTTATGCTTCGGTAGATGTGTTCCCTGGTGGTGGTCAATAATAGGATATTGTTACTGTTGCCCAGTGTGGTGAGGAAATGGGCATCCTGCATACCAATAAGTCATTCACTTGTCTTGTGGCTAAACACCTCATTAGGGTAAATGGTAATAAGGGCGCTGAACAACTGAAGCAGACTTTTGGATATATATACCCATACATATACACACACCTTTGAATTTTTATTCCTGAGATGCTACTTTCATAAAAATTTACAGCCAAGCGTGTGATTCAAAAAAGTGGCAAGCGACAGGAATACACGCGTCCATGAACTCCACGTTGGCTTTGCGGCCCATGGTCTCGTTTAGAAATTGGATTTGATTTGGATAGAGGTGAAACTTCTTCAAAAAACAAGAACAGTACAGAACCCTTGAAATTAGAGATTGCCGGTCTCTCCTGTGTTTCATGAATGGCTGTTTGCTTTTTACAAGATGTCAGCTGGGATAGGCTACAAATCCTTGTGACACTTTGGTATAGTTAATGGATGGATTATTTTGGCATGTAGTTATTACAAGAAAACAAGCAAGGCTAACTTCAAAGAAGGACCATCACTGAATGGATGTCTTCACTCTGTTTCAGATGGGTTTTTCTTCTGCTGTTCATACCAGTTAAAAGTGTCTCCATCACAAAACCCAACACATTTTCATCCATAGAAAGGCAACTGGGAATCTGGGAGAAGATTTAAAATCAATCAAAAGAATTGCACAAACACGAACCAAAGCTTAGTACAACCACTTGTAATGCACTGGAGAAGAAAGAAACCACTGGGGTACTGAGTAACATACATTGAACGGGAAGATCATAGAAAAAAGTGCAGCTAAAGATTTGACTAAAACTCTGAAAGGGTTCCCATGAAGGATCAAACAACTGTTAGTGACACCATCAACAAATTTCAGAGGGAAAAATCTAAAGCAAAATTTGGCAACTTGTGGCCCTCAGCCAATTATATCAGTTGCTCAGATGAGTAATACTCTAAATGAGGAAAAAAGGTTTTCTCGTCAGAAAAGCAGGGTTTGTCCGATGAAAATACAAGAACGGCTCAAATGTCCGGAAAAAATTTGGGCAAGGGCCAAACTTGGTTTCATACTGTACTTTATGAACAAAAGTACCGAGGCGAGACCACAAGATATAAACCAATCTTTATCAGGAAGAATAGGAAGGCCAGGCTTGACTTGTTAAAGAGCAAATTGACTAAAAAGTTCTGGTACGGCGTTTTGTTGAGTCCTTCTCGATTGTAGTCACCCACCTTGGCGATTTGGACGCACCAGTTGAGCAGCAGCTGTGACCCAATGTTGTCCTTGTGCTCGTGCACATAGTCGAGGAGGCAGCCGTGTGGCATAAGTTGAGTGACCAGCTGGATGGTGGGGCTCAGGCAGACGCCCAGTAGGCGCACCAGGTGGGGGTGTTCCATGCTGGCCATGATCAGCGCCTCCTGGGTGAAAGACAAAAAGGGACTCAGAGGATTGCCACTCCATCTGGAATTAAGTATGGGACTCTGATTCTGCTGACAGGTTAAAGTTTTAGAGACCTGAAAAGTTGTTATGAGTCATAATGTCTATTTGTCAACAAATATCTGTTCCTCTTTTCATAGTGGAACTCAGGTCCTCTCCGTGTATCTATTATGCATGACTACTTGTGCACAATAATCCAAGTGGAGGTAGAGATCTATGCATAAATGAAGACGGTTTACTGACTGTATTTGCATGCAGCATCTGTTCGTGGAGTATTCTCTCAGATTAAAAAAAAAAAAAACTGCAAGAAAACCTCTTCAAAGCAGGATAGACACAGCCTTTTTCATCTACATTTCACACAGAGTTTCATCCATGTTGCACCAGCACAATTAAAATGTAGGCCGTGGCATATCTGAATGAGCCTCGGACACCTTTCACCTCACTGTAGCGCATGTGTAGATGAGGTGCCGCTTTAAATATAGAATCACAGAATCCTTGGTGGTAATGTGGGAGGCAGTTCATTAATTCTAAACAGGCGCCACAGGCCAGAGAAACACCTCGATTTAAAAGTGATCCCCAATACATGACCATGTCCTGAAACCACCACCTCTCTCCCCAAAGCATTCTGCACCTCTAAACGCCTTCATGTCAGGTACACAGCTCGGCAGGAAGAGGAAAAGGATGGTGAGAGTGAAAGAAGACAAAACAAAAAAGTAATGACGGTTCCCAAAGCTTCATGGAGTTGAACATTATGCAGTGCTAAACTTTTTACTCCTGTGTGTTTCCGAGTATGAAGGAGTGCTCGAAAGTGCAGCTGTGTTTTGCTTTGTCTCTCATCCTCCTGTACATTCACCTCCATTACTGCCGGATGACCTTATTTTCCCATCTAACTTACTTTGCGACACACAGACATGGCTATACGCTCATCTTGCATATTACAGAATCTGAAGACACTGAATAGGTGTGCTATTATGTGTTATAAATATTAATAAAATATCTAAATATATTAATATAAATACGATTATATATATTAAAATCACGAACCTGGTCACTCACATGCGCATATCTGCTAACGCTCGCAAATCATACCGCCACTGTCAGGGGAACGATTTTTTTTGTTGGTGTTATTGTAGTGGTGTGTGTGCGTGCGTGTGTAAGTGAGTGAGCATGTGTGCTTGGAGCTGGCACTCCAGTGGCTGGCTTCTTAGTGGCGGGGCGTGAGCCTGCCTTTAGATTGCTGTTTAACAAGCTGACAGAGCGAGCATATTGGCTGTGGACGCAGAATCCTGCTGGGAGAAACAGAAGAAAAGGAGCGACAGAGGGTAAAAGAGAGGAGAGGCTGGAGGTGAAGAGAACACCAGACTCCGAAATGGGAGCAGTGAAATCAAGAGAGTGTGAAGAGAAAAATTGGTAAAAGAGAAGGGAAAAGAGAGGCGGGAAGAGGTGATAAAAACAAAAACTTCTCTCGCCTGGCGGGACTCCAGAGAAGCCACATATCATAAACAAGTGGTGTTTTTAATAGTCTCATCCAGTCTTGGCAGTTCATTTTTATCCCTGAGATGCTACTTTCATAAAAATTTACAGCCAAGTGTGCAATCCAACAAAGTGGCAAGCGACAGGAATACGCACGTCCATGAACTCCACGTTGGCTTTGGGGCCCGTGGTCTCGTTTAGAATTTTAATAGCCACTGGGATCTTCACCGTCTCCCCTTCTGGCACCCAGATGCCCTAGAAAATGAAGCAATTATTATAAATCGGAGACTCCAGGTCTCGATAAACAGTACACAAATCAACTGGTGTCATTCAAATTTGTGCTCCGGCTGCCTTACCTTGTAGACTGTTCCAAAAGCCCCAGAGCCCAAAATCTTGACCCTCTTTAACTCAGTCTCCTTCAGGATGCGCAGCTGAGCCTGGTTGGGGGCCGTTCCACTGGGGGTCAGGGGCTCTACCAGCTGATAAAAACACACACATGGTGTATAGTTCAGCTATTTATCATGAAACAACGCTATTTCCCAAATGCAGAGTTGTCTGAGTCTGCCGTTTTTAACTTCCAGTCAAAAATGTTCTTCTTGTGCTCTGAATGCAAAACACGTCTGACGCTGCCGGAAACACTCAGCATGTTGAGGGTGCTCCATCAAAAATAATAGTGTAAGTCTTTCAAGTCAGCAGTGAGCATGAAGGAAGATTTGTGTTTAATACAAATGACAAAAACATTCAAAATCTGTGACCTTCCCATCCTGATATCAATGATTCTGGAACTTGCATATACATTTGACACACACAAAGGCACACACACTGGAATACAAATATTTCTGGGGTGTGAATATTTCCTAGGTTGGAGGGAGCATGCCCACACTGAACAAATCAGTCTCATGTCGTCTGCTTGCACAGCAGAAAAAGACCCGTAGGTTCCCAGCTGTGCATATACCAAACCATTCGGTGCCAATGTTTATGATGAAGCCCGCCTGGCATCCAGTGACAGCTGACACCCAGTTGCATTCCACCAGCTGGCTTGCCACATACCTCGCCAGTCCACAAACCCTAAGCCCCTTAATCTAAAGAAGCAGCGCTTCACCTGTAACTAAGTGACCCGAGAGAATCCAGGCAAAAATCCAACCAGACTGCAAATGGAACAGCGACACTCACATATATTGGCAAAGCCATATCGACATCCAGCGGCCACCCAAATAAAAGCTCATATCGAAGTACCAAACACACGTCCCACCACACGGAGAAGTCAATGCGTCTGATCGATGTGCGTCTTAATGAGCCTATCGGAGGCCGGGCTCACCGCGGTTTATCAGCGGGATAATCACGCCGCTCAACCACGGCCATCAAACAATATAATGAGACTATACATCAGCTGTTCAGCCACTCAAACACTTACTCGACGTGACATAAAACCATCACCGCAATAAGAGCTGTGACCATCTCGCCTGCCTGCCCACTGCACAGAATGGATGACTACGCCGGCAGCCTGCCAGTGATTTGTTTGTTCTTGGATTCAGGCCCTGAAGCAGAGACCCACAGTGATGTCACTGCAAGAAGTAGGTTAGCAGGCCGAGCTGGGAAAAAAAACAAACAAATAAAAAAATGTAGTCAATCAATTAATTAATCAGTTTGGTTGCAATAGACTCCTTGGCTCACGCTGTAATTCTTCCTCTCACTAGTTAATGTGAACTTCTTGGGAACAGTTTTGAGAGCCCTTTCTACTTTTTTTCACCATGGCCGTGCCCCACTGGACATGCTTGGACGAAAGCCCTGACCTCAACCCATCAAACAGCAACGAAATGCGAAGCAACACACCTCCCAAGCAGTTAAAGGCTATCCACTTTGAGCAACAACTTTCACTTGCTATTAAAAGATTATAACATTTTATTTTCAGACATTTTACTGTTTCCAATACACACACACACACACACACACACACACACACACACACACACACACACACCACACACACACACACACATCTGCCACTTAGATGAATTAAGATATAAAATTGTATTGTTTTAAATGCTAATAAGTGTACTGCACAATTAAAAAATGTTATGATGGATCAATTTCCATACTTTTTACGGTAGAACTTGTTCTAAGGATTGTGTCCAACCTTTTGAAGTTTTCAGTATACAAGGTCTTCTTTGAGTATTTGTTGTTATTTAATAGCCTCGTAACATGGAATGTAAATGGAAAAATTTTGTCCGGGCTGGTTTTCATCCATCATATTAGCATGGTATTTGGGAAAAGAGCATGATTAGCATCAAGGTGTTTGCTCACACGGAGCACGTGTAAAAAGAAAGCAAGAGGGATGCCGGAGGGAGGGAGCACAGATTCGACTCTGTGATGAAGCAGTAATCAGAACAAATGGTGACAGGCCGTAGCTGTTATTGTTTCATTAGGACGCGGCTGGACGGAAGCCACAAGGAGAGCCGACAAGAGAGCTACAGGATTGAGCTGGTAAATAGAAGGCACACCCATGGCGGAAGATGTGATTCTCTCTTGCCCTTCTTAGCTTGCAGTGTTGCCGTGCCACTTTATTTACTGGCTAATAACGCCACGCCTCGGCTAAATGAGCTTCACTGAAAGCGCAGTGGGGAGGCGAAGCGAGCTTTGCTGGACAAATAAGGTACGTGCTCAACCATTAAACAAGAAAACACTTGAAAAATTAATAACCTTCATGCATTAATGAACACACAGGTGTACATTTTCAGGGCTCATTGGATGATTTGTCAGGAAAAGAAAATAGTTGAACTCTGTCTCCAGGAAAACTCTCATCCAAAATTATTCTAAAATCATCATAAAGCTATTAATATCATATTGCCGGCCGCTTTTTATTTCTAACACCAACTGCCTTTAGGACATTGTAATATTGCAAAACAAATGAAAATGTGGATGGATACAAAACAACATTAACTGCAAGTGAAGATTAATTAACAGTTGCTCCTCTTTGGATTGATGAAAAAAATAACTCAATCCATCTGAGATCACGTTTCCTTCAAAAACTCATTTACTCCACAATTGAAAATGGTGTTGAAGTCCAGTGAACACAAATCTTCCTCAAATCATACCCTTTTCATATTGAGGCCATCAGGTGGAAAGCTAGTCCAGATATATTCAACCTCCTATTTTTTCAAAAATTATACAGTTTGCCCTCACCCATTCGTGATTCACTGTTGGCGCCCCCGTAAATTCGGAGATTATGCACTCCACATTTTTTTAAATACCGTATCTTCCAAATATTTTCCTGACCGTTAAGGTCTTAAACACTCTTCTAAATAGACGAGGTGTCACATTAGACATGATGCCGTACAATGTGGCGCATCATATGTACTCACTGAGTTCCAACGTTTGCAATTGGTGTTGAGTGACTTGTCCAACGGAGTACACTCAAACACACTGATTATGCTGTTAGCATGAATGCTAGCACGTGTTTTAGCCTGTACCTAAGCTATCATATGATAGCGCTCACGAGGCAGTGAGGAACAATTGCATTTTACATCTGTAAGCAGAAGAAGCGCCTCACTGCCTGTAGGAAGGACATTACTGACGACGTGCACACTCACAGTGTCACTCACAAAACACAAATTATCACACCACAGTAAAGAGAATAGAATAATTGGCAAATAATCAAACAAAAGAATGACTCATAAAAAAATTGACACAAAACATGCACTTTAAATGCTATTTACATGCTCTCAGCATGCTTTGCGGCACTATGGAGGTCTAGAGTGCTTCAAAACAAATCTATTAATCCTCCTGGAAAAATTAACCGTCTGCAAAGTGTCGTCAAAATCTACCTCTTTCCTCGTTGGGAGCTGTGCGGCATTATGTTACCACAAGGTTGAAAGTTGGACATTTTTAATTTTAATAATTGTATTTTTTTACAATAACGAGTGAAAATAATTTGATACTAGGTTACATACTAGGCATGCAAGGATTCATTCATCCTCTCAAAGTATCTCTTTATACTCCAACGATCCAATTGCATCGATCTGTGGACAGCATGTTAGCCTCCCAGTTGAAATCACACTGATTTAAAAAAGAAAAATTTTAAAAATCAACTCTATCGATACAAAGGAACGATATTGGAGTTACGGATGACATGGAAGTATGAGTGTGTTTTATTTCTATGAAAAATGTAAATACTGTTACTTAGCTTATTTTGTTTGGTTAGTACACATCAATTAGTGTCCCCCAGTGCTAACTTTTTCTCCTACAGTAAATTCCTCTTTGTCTCTTTCCTTCCTTATATTCCAAAATCAACAGTTTCCTCTGTGATGCCCCAGTGGGTTGACTGAGACACCCCAGTGTGTGTGTGCGACTGGCTTTGCCCTGCACGTCGAAGCCTTTCAAGCTCACCAGCTTCGATCTTTAGCCGCTAACATAGAGAGGTTTGAGATCAATACATTACTTAGCATGAGTGTGTGGTGAATGTGGTTACATTGTGAACATATGAAGAGTAGAAATGTCGCTGAATGCACCAACAATTGCAGCTGTCGTAGAAATATTTGTAAGAATGAAACCTGATGGTATGAAGAGAGGAAGAGAACTACTGGATGCTGTTTCCAAGGGTCTCTACGTGTTCCAAAGTGCAGGTATATTCATTTATTTAGCCCTCTATGTATTATTAACGCTATTCTGAAAATATTTCCCTTGTGAGTCCTTGCTGGAGAGACATTTTGACAAGAACACTCTCATAATTCTAGCATCAATTAAACATCTTGTTTTGAGGAGGGAAAAAAAAACAAGAAGAACCAGTGAAATCATAGCTAAAATAATATAAATACAAATAAGTTGCTCTTCTCCTGCGTTTGACTTCAAAGAAATACAGGTACAATAGCATAATGTTTATATTTAATTATTCTTATAGGGGCGGCACAGTAGCAGAAATCATTGGAGGGTTGATCTTACAGTTCTGAGGACCGGGTTTCAAATCCCGGACCCGCCTGTGTGGAGTTTGCATGTTGTGTCCGTGTTGCCTGGGTTTTTTCCGGGCATCCCGGTTTCCTCCTAAAGACATGCAACATTAATTGGACACTCTAAATTGCCCCTAGGTGTGACTGTTAGTGCGACAGTTGTCTGTTTATGCGTCCTGCGACTGGCTGGCAACCAGTTCAGGGTGTATCCCCCGCCTCCTGCCCGATGGTAACTGGGATAGGCTCCAGCACGCCCATGATCCTTGTGAGGATAAGCGGCTCAGAAAATCAATGGATGGAGGGAGGCATGGATCCTATAAGTTTCACTTGATCCCCTTTACAAGGAAAAACAGAAATCTGGCAAATTTTACCTCCACTGTCCAGCATGCAGCTATTGATTCCAAAGTCACACTGGTTGAATTTTGGGTCTAATTGAACCAATATCATCCTTGAATTGAATCGGAAACCACAAAGAATTATACAAATCGAATTGTTCCCAAAAGGAATCATTACACCCCTAATAAACCCATCTGAGGGAGCCCGTTTTATTAATAAAATGATTGCTGTCATGCTTTGGTGCGGAAGAAAGTGCTCAGTCACAAAGGTATATAGATACAGTCATTTAAAACTGCTCAGCTGATTATTCTATTTATTGCATCACTCATGGCTCTCAGACCTTTCTGAAAGACTTTGAGGGAGATGATGTACCTACAGTTGTTTGCTTTTGCGAGTAATAACATGTTTTTGAGTTTTTATTCTTTTAGGGATGGTGTTGCATTGATGTTTGTGCACAACAGAATATGATAGCAATATAAGTAACTTGAACAATACTTAGTTTGGTCATTCAACCAATTATTTATTTATTTATTTTCATGAGAAGTAGTGCTTTTAGAAATGTGAGGATTACACGCGACTGAAGTGATATGCTGTATGCTCTACACAAATACTTAGATATGGTGTGGCCACAATACGTACAGCAAAATAAAATGAAATATCTCGGGAAGTTTTTTTCCAGATATTTGAGCATTTCTGTTCATGGGGATTTTTGTCAGAGGTCAGTGAAGTTGGACCTTGTCCACTGGCGCAGGCCTTTTGGAGTTGAAAATGCCCTTCCCCAAAGATGCATGCATATATCTGTGATTGCCTGAAATGTCTTGATTCAAGGACAACAAAAGGATCGAGCAATACTTCAGCAACAAAAGCTCAACTCTTTTCCCTGCTCAGACTAGTGTTTGGCTTCCGAACATACGAGGGGCGTTTGTAGCACTCACTTTCAGCTTGACACTTTTCCAAGGCTCTTTTTGTCTGATGAAACTGCCCATTCGGCTTCGATCCTCAATTCAAACAAATAATAGACCCTGATGAGTGAGATCAAGTGTGTCTGGATGAAGGCTGTGGGCTCAATTGTCTGCCCCTTTGTCTTTTTTTTTTGGTGTAGAGGGTGAAACTGAGAGCTCACCTCTTGTGTCAGTTGAGAAAAAGATGCCTCCAGTATATGCTGTCAAACTGGGATCTGAGGACGCAGCCACCATTTCAATATCAAGCACCCGTGTGAAGACTGTTGACATGCAAAGCACACTTATTTCATTCCTTTGTTTTGCCATTCGCTGTCTTTTCTTGCTGTGTTTCATCTTTCTCTTTTTTTTTTTTTGCTCAGTTCTGATCTGTGAACCCATTTTTATACCTCCCCTGTGACTCATTCGTCTTTTAACTTAGCCTTTCCCCTATCCTCACCATGAAAGGAGCATCCTTAGATGATGTATATTTCAAACATTTCTGTCGTGGTTTTTGAAGAAGACCCTGAAACCCAAAAGCTTTTTTCATAATGAGTTAACACAAGAATTTGAGGAAGGCCCTTTTCTCTTCACAAACCAAGGTCCACAATGCTTGGATGAGTATGGTGTTGAAGAACTTGAGCCTGATGTCAACACCATCAAACACCCCCGGGATGAAGTAGAACACAGATTATGGCCCATAGATACAGTCCCAACTCTCGAAGAGAGTGTCCCATGTGACTATAGTGTATGAATCAGGATTGCGCTTCACCTGTCCTTATGCTTTTATTTTACATAATATTAAGAGCCAAGACTTCTGGTTCTTTTAGCACATCTTTTGGGGTTCAAATCCGGGCTCTAGCCTTGCTGTGTGCATGGAGTTTGAATGGTCTCTCAGGGCTTGCATGTTTTTTGGGGGTGGGTGGGTTGGGTGCTGCTTCCGATCACATTGCAAAAACACGTGTTAGGTTAACTAAAGACTCTACATTGTCCTTAGCTGTGGATGTGAGTGTAAATTGTTATTTGCCATTGTGCACCATGGACTGACTGACAACCAGCTCAAGGTGTACCTTACCTTGCTCCCCAAGTCAGATGAGCTCCAGCTCATCCACAATGAAGATACAATGAAATGGTTGGACGGACTTTCTCTTGTTTCGTTGCATTCTTTTTCATCCACAAGCTACTGTGTTTGTGTCTATTGATGTTCAGTGGCTGTTCTAAGATGATTAAGATCGATATGTGGTTCTGGGAGGAGGCAGAAAGTTCCTGCGACTGCCCTGCTCTGCTTTCTGCCTCCAGCTTGACAGCTGCCTACAAGCTGGTCCATCCACCTGAAAATAATCCAAACGTGGAATGACAAGCGGACTCCTGTGGGCCAGTTGCAGGGCCTGCGGCGATGATACAACTGAACCTCACCCTGAGTTGTGGGCATGTGCGGCAACACAGAGGTGATCCATGGAATTGATGTGGGGGAGAATGCTCTCCAAGGAAAATCGAGTGAAAAATGCCTCCATGTCTAGTTAGGTGTAACTAACCGTAAGATTCTAAATGAACTCTAAAGGATGTTTTAGAGCCAATTTGCTCTTTGGGCTCTACAGCATTCTTTCGTGGTATATGTGTAAATGAAATGTACTTATGGAAGTAAATAGGTGCCACCAGGATTTGAATTTGAAATGCCACAGAAAATAGGATTAGAATTTGAAATGTAAAGTGATCACATTTTCAATATTTTCTACGATTCACTGTCTGAAATTCAACCGGCTACAATTTGCTGTCTAAAATTCACCGTCTGTGCCACCAGGCAGGGTTACTTCAGGTCAGAACCGAACAGCCAACCAATCGCAGTTGCGCTTTCTTAGTCACGTGACATCACATACTAAGAGAGTGTAACGGATTGGCTGGCTGTTTGGTTCTGACCTGAAGTAATCCTGCCTGGTAGCACAGACAGCGAATTGTAGCCAGATGGATTTTAGACAGCGAATTGTAGCCGGATGAATTTCAGACAGAGAATTATAGCCAGTTGAATTGTTAACATTGAAAAGTTATACTGAAATACAACTATTGAAAAACAAATTCAAATCTTGTTTTCTGTGGCATTTCAAATTCAAATCCTGGTGGCACTAATTTACTTCCACACTTCCTCCTAGGAAATAGTCTCCATTTTCAAAAGCTTTTGTAGCAAACCCTTTTAAAAGATGATTCCACACAATTAGGCTTAGAGGTATTTGAGTCATTTGCGATCTCTGGGATTTGGGAGAAAGGAGCTTCAGGACACACAGCAAGGAAAAATAAGTCCTGAATTTTAAGACCAAAGGGTAAATGTTCATTTTCAGCGATGTAAATGTATATATGTTCCCCATTCTATTATTCATATTTTGACCTTTGAATGTTAGCAACAGAAAAAGAACCAACGCTGAGATCTCCAATTTTAGATTAATGGAATACATTTTCTGTGGCTCACAAAAGACACTTGCATGCTTCACTGCATTTTGTTCTGATCTTTAAAAAGATATTGTGTTCATTGGTACTTCATTTTTATGCTGATTAATGACTGCCTATGTGTCTGATGGTTAGGGAGCGGCATCGTTTGAATTTGATTTCGGTCCCAATTCTGGTCACTTGGTTCGATACCATTTGATCCCAAACATTTCTGATCAATTTTAGGGGGTTGTGTCAAAAAAACTGTGCGTGGTTTAAATAAAGGGTGTCCACATTATGAACATCCATTTTCTTACCAGTCCACAGCTTAGACTAAAAATGAATATTTGACTCTGGGTTCTTTATAACCACTATCAGTATCAAACCTATGACCCAAAAGGCAATGTGTGTGTGGCTCGACCAATTCCTTAATATAAATTAATGTTTCAGCCAAAAGTTAAACACAGCATTGTTAAAAGTGATTTGTGATTTTTACTTTCTTTCCAGTATGGTAAAGTAAAATGTTGTAATTTTCTGTCCGTCATCAGCTCTTATGTTGGTTTGAAGACTAAAACAAATGGTAAATCCCATAAATGCAAGAGCACAGCCCACTGTTTAACTTGTTGGCTGCCTCAACGTTTGTATAGATGTATTTCATTGTTTCACTCACCCAATTGACTTCACTGAAGTTCTGCGCAGTGTCGGCTGAAGCTCAGATGTCAACACACCGTGAAAACCTCCTTTGCACGGTATAATTTTAATCCAAGTGTTGCACTCAAGCGATTGGTCTTTTATTTTACCAAATTTCATATGCACTTTTGTTCGCCACGGCCGTTGAGCATATGCACATTTCGTGGGCATTCTTTTTGTTGGTTTTCACTGCTGCTTCGTTGGTTTTGGCCACTTTCTTCTTTGGGGTCAGGAGACTGTTTGCATCGAAACTGGGTACTGAATTTTTTTAATTTAAACGATTTTGGGAGAACCGAAGCCCTGGTGCCAATCAGTTCTCAATTCTAGATGCCTACCCCTACCGATGGGTGTAGTGTAGAAATTTAGTGAGATACCCGTCTGAAAACATCTCGCCTGTTCATTGATTTGAAGGGAGTATAACACTACATGTGTGTTGGTGACATTTATCGGCCAACAAATGCAACAATGCACCCCCAAAAAGAGCACTGAGTACAAAAATATACGCCCAACACCCAAAAACCTACACACAAGCTTACCTCCGTCTCTAGGAAGCGACGCAAGGCCCTCTTCTTCTTGATGCTTTTTCGCCGAATATAGACAGCAACACTGAGCGCCACAATCACGACGACGAACAGACTGCCGATGATTCCGGCGGCGATGAGGGGCGTCCTGCGGAGACAGGAGAAATAGGTGGGGGTGCAGTGGCTCAAACTACAAGTAAAATGACAACTTGATGGACACACACACACACACACAAAACATGTGCAAAAGTTGAAAATGCAGCATTTTCCATGGAAGAGATGCTTCCTTTTTCAAGGTCGGGAGAAGTGGCTATGGAAGAGATAAAGCATCTTTTATCTGCATTTCATCCATATCTCACAAGTGCTCAAGAAGCTTTTCTTCAGCGCTTGAGTGTGAGGTATGCTGTCAAAATACAAGTCTTTTTGGAAAACTGTGCTTACTGGTGGAAAACTAAACCAATGTGTTTGATATTTAAATACCATTTTCTCTCATATCTCAGGCAAAGGTGCCAAGTCGGTATTAAAAAAACAAACAAACAAACAAACAAAAAAAAAAAAACCCAAAAGTTGCTACCAGATACTCAACATTTAAAACTATTTGGTGCAAAGGCCATTAGCGACTAATGGGACATTCGTGTAGCACGGCACTATGGCGGCAGCACGACATGCTCTATCGATTGTGGTTGACTAAAGCAGCGGAGCGATGGGGGTGGCACCTGAAATACACAAAGAGTCTTTGGGTTTCAATAAAACAAGATATACAGTCACATTGTGAATACTAATGCAGCAGTTTGGAGTGATTAGGTCGACGAGGGTGAGAAGCAAGGAGACACAAAAAGAATTGAGAGGGGGCGAAAAGGACGTGGAAGAAACAAAAACTGATGTGAAGGTAAGGGGAGCAAGAAAACAGAAAAAAGGATTTGGGATGAGAAGAAAATAGCAAAAAAGGCAGGGTCGTAGAACCAGAAAGAAGACAACAGAAGGGTGAGAAGCAGACAGTCAGACGGCACAAGGTGAGACCACGGGAAGGACTTCTCTAATTAGGAGGAGAGGATTTACGGGCGAATAGGCGACTTGGGGTCGCCGGCAGATGAAACGCGGGAACGGCACCATTGTGTGAGCCCAGAAGCCCCCAGAGGCAAGTGCAAGTGCTCGTTTGTACTTTAATGGATACCCTCTTACTATTGCACTGTTTTAGCTCAATTCTAATGAGTCACATTTGCTTTAATTGCTAAAATAACTTCTTTTTATGTGCACGCTAATAGGGTTGTTGTGCCACATTGTCCACTGTACAACTGATCCCCTCAATTTTGGGGAATGCAAGCTCAGCAGAAGTCTTCTTTACTTATACACTATTGGGAATCAAGGGATTTATTTATTTTTTTTGTCCATTGAAGAGCATTTGTGAGTTCTTGCCTACCCTTGATTTATCATTGAGGTACAGCACAGTATGTCTCAATAATTTTGTCTACTGTATATCAAGTACGTTTGTGCATTTGGGCAGTGGCAGGATATCCGGTTTCCCAGTCAACATGATAAATGTTTTCAGAGATCCTTTACCTGTCCATCATCCCAACACAATCTTGGAGTCTGGCCCCGACGCACCTGCAGGGCAGAGAAAGCAGAAACGTCATCCATTATTAAAACATGGACAGGTTATGAGTAAACCTCTGTTTGTCTTTCTCCTGCATCACTCAGCTGTCACCAAGCACGAAATTAAATCCCGAGCATGGCTGGCCACTCATCACTATATGACAGGAGGAGAAACCATGGTGCTGCTTGTTTCACATCAAAGAAACACTGTTGGGGAGTGTAAAACCAATTCATCTATAGGACAGCAAATAAAGCTGCACTTTCATCTGATTGCAACCGGTTGCCCTTCAATCGCTGATCCCGCTTATTGCAGGCCGGTGAGTGTGTCCTGAAGGCCAATTAGTTCTGACATGCTGACTTCTGACCTCTGCTGTATTTCTTTGTGCTTTGATGTAAATGCAGAAAACCTCAAAGGTAGGTAGAAGAAACAGCACGATGCAGCCACTGTCACGCCAACAACAGTGTTGTGCCAGAGTCTGGAATGTTTTTTACCCCAGTTTTCTCGTGTCCTTGTATTCACAGGATTTATAAGAAACAACTGGATAGTCACAATGCTGACGCTAGGATTGAGCTTTGCTAAACCTGGCACCGAGACCTATATGAAGACTTCTCTTACCCCTGGGTGCAGTTGGCGTGGCAGGGATGACACTCGTTATTGGCCTTGGCGTACTTAAAAATGAAACTGTTGGCTCCTTGTAGGCCATCGGGGCACTTGTCCACACAGTTGGGCCCGTCTTTGAAGTGGAGGCAGCTCACACACTGGTCTGGACCCTGCATTAGCGTAGCCCAGAGAAGAAATGGGAGGGGAACGAAAACATTACAGAGGGCTAAAACAAAACAATGGCCAAAGAGGAACAGGAAAGAAATGGGATATTAAAGTGTCAACGCAGAACATAATGAATAAAAGTAGCATATAACAAAATAAAATTGAAACCTGGCAAATCCTGTTAACGTGCTCACTTCCTGCCGTGGTTAACGTGGCTGGCGGCCCATGTGATTTATAACATGTCGAGCGCAAATTGCCTGGAGTGTATTCTAGCACACCTTTATGCTGAAGGCGGCAATCAAGAGAATCAGGTCATGACAAGGTAGCGCATGGGGATGGCAATGGTGGAGGGTGGAAATGGCAGGTGGTAAGAGCGCACAAGCTCAGCTGCAGCAACCTCATGAATTAATAAGTCCTGTGTGTCTGAACAGACAAAAGAACAGCAGTACTGTGCATTCACCGTGTTGCGGCATCCTGATGGACAGTGTCATGTTTGCTTGGCACATTCATCTACACACATTAATTGAAAATGTGCAAATTTGTTGTGTTTGCATACGTGTGTGTGTGAATGTGTGTAACAGCTTGTAAACAGAGATGTCTGAATACATTCAAGGGTGTCTCCAGATGCCCGGCAAATGTATTGTATTTTTGTGGGACATTGCCTGGGGATGATTGGTTTATTACTCAACTGAGACCGGCATTGCACATTCAGCCTGTTGCGCTTCTCTTACTACACAAAAATCCACTTAGACTGCATTTGTCATGCGGCACACTATGCTCTGTCAAGATACAGATGTTTACAAAGTACAGGCGATTGAAAAGTAAAGTCCCTTATTGTGTTTCCTCTGTGCCGAAATGCTAACTCCAACTCCAATTTTGAAAGGGAAATTGAATAAAGTAATTAGGAGGAACAAGTGCAGTGGTGTATCTAGAATAGTTTGATGAACAAAATTCACGAACAAGCTCATATTTTGAAGAAACATCAAATTAGCTTAGTACATTTCTACCTGATGAATGTTAGTGAGGATGCCCTCATTCGGGCATCAAAGTTCTCAAACGAAAAGTTCATTTTCATTCAAGATGCCCAAACCCATCTGGACATACTATAATTATAGCTTTCATATGTCAGGGATGAACGCCATATTTGGCAACTACCATTCTTGTTTACATTTGGCAGGCATGTCGCACCAGCCTGCATGCGCAAATTGTGTTCAAGCACACTCCAAAAATTGGAAGTGAATATGCTCTTTGGAAGTTTTGTAATGCAGTGTATTACTGTAGAAATTGATTACTAGGAAAATTATTATTTGTATCAGAATGTTTTAAACACTGCGAGCACACTGTCATAATATGGCATTTAATTTGTTTTGTAACAATGTAATAATACAACAAATTTAATATTTTTTTTCCAATATAGTCAAGCAGAGCTCCGGGGATGCAAAGTTATTGGTCCTTTCATCATCGTTCCAGTCATACAATGTTTTTTTTTCTTGCACATTAATGACAAAAGTCCTCTTTTTACTTTAATCCTACATTCAAAAAAAGATTATTCAAGTTTTTTCCTCATATTTTTGAGATTTTATTGTGAAACTTGCACTTGGTTACTAGTGCAGACTGAATGGGTGGCAACTATAGTAGAAATGGAATACCAGTATTTTGAGGGCAAGAGAAGGTGTCAGAATCATACATACATCCAAAAAAAACCTTAAGAGCTAGGTATTTTTTTGGAATGGTGGACTTATTTCCAAATTTTGAATTGTGAACTTTGAACTGCACTAGTTAATTTTTGTAATTGTGATCTGGTCTTTGAATGAGTTTGGGTAGAAATTTTACTTTCCCAACACTGGACAAGTCTGACCTCACTTGAAGACCATAGACAAAACTTACTGAGCTATTCTGAGTCTGCACTCAATAATCATTCATTGTCACATGAACCCATGAAAATGCATGATTTTTAGTACGTTATTAAAGAAAAAACGGCAGCCCACATGGACCCATGCGTTTTTTTTTCCCACCACGAAACATGATTTTGACGTATACAGCTTTTTGTAACACCCGCTATGAAAATCCTCTCAAGGGATTTGTTTTGAGAAGAAGCAGGAAGTGACGCAGGGAGCAGGAGCGCCCTCCAGCAGATTTGTTTGTTTCTATTAGTTTTACCTACGGGAAGGTAGCTTGTTGTTCCTTCGTGTTAGCCAAAATGCCTGTTTGTTGCATTGCTGGATATTGCTTGAACACTTGGGAGGATGGATTTACCCTTCATAAGCTTGCAAGAGACCCGGTTCGTCGTGAAAAATGGATTACACGAGTGCAATGGGCGAGAGCTTCATGAGTTCCAAATGACAGGTAGGTTTTTATACAGCTAATAAAAAAATAATAGTTTGGGGTGGACCACGTAATCGGTCTCTGATAACGTAACAAAAGATCCGTGTACGTATGATGTGTCGATGTGTGTGTTGGACGGCGTAGGGCTCGCCAGCGAAGACTGCTGCGTCAGCTCGCGGACGGCGGCGGCTCTGAACAACACACCTGACAATTGCGCACTCAGCTGTGTGTGACGACAACGCCGTAAAGCGGCCCGGCTCGGCGTCATAATAAGCCACCCCGGCGCCGAAAATGAGCCACCCTGGCCTACTGCGACGAGCCGCAATGGTTCATCTCTGCCACGGAAGTGGATGGGACGGGGGAGGCGGTTTGGCCGTGATCGCATATCATCTGAATATGGCTCGAAACAATAGGGAAATATTGCCCCGGTAACTTCATTCAGTTGTGTGATGTTCTCGTCTTCAAAAAGAGCTTCGGTGTCAGAAGGCGCGTGTTTGTCTCCCATAGTAGGGTCCACCGTGTGTTTTCAATGGCGAATGTCCAGGGTGATGTCATGGACAGGGGACACAGCCAATATGGCGACCACTTGGATGTTGTCGAATGACACTTCTGCAACTTTGCGGATGGGTGACGCGCCTTCCACTCATATTTATTTTTTCGTATACACATTGAAGTGAATAATGTTATACTGTATGTATTTTTCATTACAATATCTATTTTAGAATGTTCACAGGGATGACACTTGACCTTTAAGTCCAACAACAGACTCGCATATAAAAATTCTTACCTGGCCGAGACACGTCATGGCGTTACCGTCCATCCTCTCACACTGGCTATCGCACTCCAAACACACAGATCCATTGGCAAATTCACGCACTTCCCTGATCGAGAGAAGGGAAAAAGATTGAGATGCATGTATAATAGATTTGAAAGCGTGGTGAAATATTGATTGAGAGCGTACTGAGTGGAGATTTTTCAAGTGAACTGTGTGCACACGAGCACAAGTCGTACATAGGAGCCTTTTGATTTAAACCAACATGGCATGACGCATTCAGATAGCACAGATCAACCGTCTTTTACTCTCGCTCGCCCCCCAGACTTTTAATTGCGACTGCTGCCAGAGTGCCCTCTGGTTGATGGCATGGGGGGCAGCAATCCGCCACTTACTATTTGATCAAGTTAAAGGCTCAAGATGGTCAATAGGCAGACAGAGAAAGTCCTATGAATAATGAACAGCTTTTTAAATCGTGGCAAATACAAAGGGATGCAGTCAGGCAGCCGGTACAGCTGGTGGGAGGATGTGAGCGTATAGGGAGGACACCGGGGAGCGGCCAGTGTTTGATTAGGATAGGGTGAAAAGGAAGGAAATGGTGTGCACTAGTACAGATGATTTTCTTTTATTTGCAGCTTCTGAAGCGGGAAGAGTTGAGGCACTTTACAGAGAGATGCAGTTCATAATGGTTTTGTTTTTTCCATTTGTCAAGGCAAATATTGGCTTTATACGCTATAATTACAACAGCAGGGGCTCCACCACATTTCCGGACATGTTTCTGAATCCCGCATCCGGGCATATTTACTCGATCCATGATGGTCTCCTTTTGTTTGTGTCCAAGCCGGTGAATTATCCTCCTTTTTTGAAGGGTGGCTTCTCTGGCGAGGTCAGGTCAGCAGCTGTCAATAACAACTGCCACCGATCAAAACCACTTTTCCCATCAGAGCAATCGATAAGCTGATGGACGCCCTGTGAGGACGGCTCACGCAGCTGCAAACAAGCCATCTCGCTCGCAGAAGAGGGCCGATTAAAGCACCGTTTTCGGATAGAAGAGGGACTCAACACAATATTTGGATTTGATTGACAAATTTGGTGTTCTGATGGATTTCAAAGTCAAGAACTTGACACACACGAATTCAACTCCATACCATTAAGAGTCATAAGAGTGAAAATGAAATCCCTGCTTTCCCTTTGGTTGTCTGATTATCTTTTGTGAGATAATTCTAATGGATTGCTACAATTACAGCAGCTTTTCTCTGCTTTTTTTTTTTTTTTTTTAATTTAGGCATATAAATGTCTCTCATGAAGCCCAGAAGAACCTCCCTTTGCTCGCTTTACATATTTTTCCCTGGTCTTTCTTTTCCTTGTTCCAGAGTAATCATATTTCTCTACTGGAAGCTGCATCCTGGGGAATTCTTTAGAAAGGGGCTCCGGCATAGGAGAGAAAGCTCTTTTGTTAAATGAAGGGGGGAAATGACACAGAGGAGAACGACAAAGACCTCTGCAGCACTCTTCTCTCCCTTATTTCCATTCAGTCCAACTCGTCCTGCTGATTGGCCCCTCCATAGCTGCACTGAGGCCCCAGTGGGGGGTTGGCCTGACGAGGGATTAGCCTTGCAATAGACTGTGGCCAACATCCCATCCCCACCCACCAAAAAAAAAAAAAAAAAAAAAAAAAAAAAACACCGCCATCCCGCCTGAGCAACTTTTTTTTTTTTTTTTTTTTAATTAAACACATTCAACGGCTCCCTAATCCACCCTCCAACCCTCAATGGACACCATCAGACATTACCCTCCTTCCAATCATTCTCTCTCTTTTGTTCTTTCTTTGTTTTATTCAACAGAGGTAGAAACTAATGGGAATTACTGCCTTTCCTCATTAACAAAGGCAAGGCACATGCCGAAAAACCCAGGTTCAAAACCTAAAAACTTTGTAGAGGTATGCAAGAGTATGACGTGCGCTACCATGCACTTTGGAACACTGGGGGAGGACAACAGTCAACAAGCAGCAGCAAAGGCAAATGAGGGCAGATGATCTCTATTTATATGGTCTTTAAGTAATTTATTATTATAGTTTTGTATCCATCCTTAATCTTAGTCTTAAATGCTTATCAATACAAACTAAAATATAATTTAAAAACAGCTGTGACTGTCCTGGCTGGTCTATGTGCAGTGGAGGAACGGAAACAAAAGGAAAAAGACAGTTTTTCCCCCAAGTAAAAAAAAAAAAAAAGGAAATAAGAACTGGTTGTTGACCTTGTTATCAAAGACCAACAAAATTATTTTCCATTAAGTCTTTTTTTTTTTTGGTCTACACATCCCCTGGAAATGAATGAACTGGACACCGCAAGTATCAAGTGCTGCTAGTGATAAATTATTCAACCCTTCCGTTATGTCATTATAATAGAATATAGTTATAAAATAACGCAAGCATGGTTTTTGGTCATTTCATATTTAATATGTATGTAAGTAATATTGTAAGATGAAAATAGCTGAAATAGAATGCAGCTCACCAGTGACCCTGGTGAGAAAATACTGATAAAATCCGGCATCAATTTGGATTTCGTTGCATACTGTTGAGAAATAGAACCATTTTTTTAACTTTTATTTGAGATTTGGCAGTGAAGCTTTCTTTAGGATACATTGTATGTTGTTGTCACCTTTGAGAGTGAAAAAATGGAACAGTACGTTGTAATGCACGGCATTTCCCGCATTTACAGTACAAGGCGTTCCTGACACTCCCTGCCACAAATTTCTCCCTCACCAGTCAGTCTCCTTCAAAGCTTTGGCGCTGAGCTGTTTTTCCTGACAACTTCAGAGCGTCCCTCCCACAAACAGAGCTGGAGAAGGCCCAGCATCGAGTCAACATGACCAAAGGTTTGCATCCAACCTTGTGTGCAAATTCGTCGCTCCTGTTCCCACGAGAAAGGCGCTTAACACGACTACTTTCAAAAAAGTTAGTGTGCTGTAGAAGCTGCCGGGATTGTCTTATTTGAGAGAGAACCTTTCAAGTGTTGCGATTCACAACATCTCCTCGTTCATTCACAAGGAATAATCGGGAAACGACATCTCCAAAGATCTTCTTATCCTCAGGTGAGTTGCCCCTCATTCGTTTGATGTGCCTTCTGGCGGCATCGAGCAATGACCTGAGTGGAATTATTCATGCTGTAATAAAACATCAAACGTGGTCTTTGTCAGTCGTTTTCAAGCTAATTTGGGAGTTTGTGGATGAAATATCATAATTCAGCAATATATTCAAGTTAATTTGCCACAATGGTCAGTCCTCTGTGCACATGACCTACTCAGAGCGTGAAAGTTCTTATTGGTTCATCTCATTACATTCACAGCAAATGGCAATTAGACTCTCCTTCTGAGCCCTTGAGGACAGTTTGAGTTCATTCTCATACATCAAAGCTGCTTAAATTGATTTTATTTCCTCTGCTTGTCATGTCTGCCTGTTTGCAAGGGAATTAATGTGTCTTCAGGAGCCATAAAGATCTCATATTGCGCAAAATAATTTACCGACTCTTATACAGCACTTGTGAATAGTTAACCTCAAACATAAAGTATCTTTGTAGCTATTACGCACCCATGAAAGAGATTGCAGGACTCAACGCAGCAGCGGCCCCGCCTGAAGTAGCGGCAGGAAAGACACTGGTCCGGCCCAGGGCCCCAGCAGCCTTCTTCAGAGCACATCTTATCGCACACCATGCGCTTCTGAGCTGTGAAGACGACGAAAAAAGATTCAAAATACAGTACTATTTACTTGTACATGAGCGTGTGCGTTTCGTCCTCCATTCCAACGTCATCAGGTGGTGGACCAAATCATATGGAAGAAGCCTGGTAAGACCTCATGGACAAATCAACACATACCGTTTATTAACCTGCCTCTTAACAAGATGTGGCCCGTGTATGGATTTCACAATGTGCAAGTCAACACATTCGGGATGTAATGTTTCATCCCATAGTTCTTACTGACACATTTTTCTCTGTTTTTACCAACCAGTGTGGTTGAAGTTAGAATGTTCAGGCCACATTTTTCATTGTAAAAGGTCACAGAATATTTAATGCCATCAAACATTATTGTCTCTGTGGCATATTTACTAAAAAAAATGCAGATTTTTTTTATTGGTCGACACAGAAAAGACAATTGTATGTGATAAAAATGTACTATGAAAAGGTGCCGTTACAAAATTCTGTACCAAAGAGAGATGCTATGTGGCTTTCTCAGTTATGTGTAATAACAGCACGTAGCAATGCTCATTTAGCGTCGCCAACATTCTTAACATTGCTCATTTTTCTTCATCATTGGTGGGATAGATTCTTTCAAGCAGCGTCATGCTATTTACCAGGCTGTCAGCCAATTAATGCTTACCCATCCAAACCCTACCTTCCCAAACATAAATGCAGTGTTTCACTGGGCGGAAACAACATATTCAAGTGAACTATGGGATGGTCAGGCTACACGCATTTTTTGTGTGAAAATAGGAATAATAGACCTGCCGCCACTCACTACATTCCTTCGGATCTCGGTTGTTGCGGATATGCACTTTCTGGGTCGGCGTCCGGAACAATGATGTCCAGTTGACGGTATTGTAGAAGCATAGACGGCTGTTGTTGAGTATGTAGACATTGCCGGCGCTGATCTCATCCAGAGACTGGAACTGTAGCGAGGAAATCCAGCGTTGTTTCAAGATCAGCAGGGAGATCCCGGTTCCACTGCAGGAGGTGGCATATGGCGCAACGTGATATCAGGGATGTGGAAATGAGGGGCGGAAGAACATCACTAACATCCACCGTAGACTTAAAACAATTTTCTAGTTCAAACTGCCATTTAGAAAACAAAGAATCGAGCATCAAACTTGTCTTGAATTTTCTTTTAAAATAAAGCTACTACGCTTTAGAAATAAATCAGTGCAGAGCAACGTGGAAATATTTTCTGAACAAATGCTGTCTCGATAAAATCTTCTGACATGAAAGGCAATGGCGTTCCCTCCATGAAAGCTTTTGAGGCAATGTCGCATTTACAAAAGCACTTTTATTGATCATACCAGCAATATAAATAGATACTTCTCGTCAGTAGGATTTTTTTCACCTTGGAGCTTAGGCAATGACAAAGTGTTCTTACCTATAAAGGGATCTCCCACCTATGGTTGCCAGGTTGGAAAAAACACTCAGATCAGTCATGTTCTCAGGCCACGATTGGATGTTGAGGTAACCTGAAGACATTGTGAACAAACTCCTCTTTAAACAGTAAACACTCTTCCAAAATTATGGTCTGACAAGGGGCATACTTGATTAAGTATTTAATTAGGTTTTTATGGCATCATCTTGCAATAAAATTAATTTTGGTCAGTATGTGAAGTTCAAGCAAGAGCTAATTCTTTGAAAGAAATGGACAATATACACTAATTAAAGGACTGCATTTAATATTCTGTCAAATTTGGCAAATAGCATTGGGCTTTTTTTTTTTAATGACAGATAATAGGGCATCAGCGTGTATGAAAAGGACATTAAAGCAAGGAAGCTGACGACTGAGGCAGAGAGGCCATTGCTCTTTCTTATTGCTTGGCTTTTCATTATGAAAATGCAGTTTCGCTCCATTAGCTGTTTGGCTCAACTGCAAGGCACACTTTAATATGACAAAGGGTTGTATATGAGGCATCCCTCATCCCTTTAGGGCCTCTGCTTGCTAATGGACAAGCACATAGCCACGCGCATGCCAACGCAGACACACACACACAGACGCATGCACACGCACTTCACATGTACAGACAAACAGAGTTGCATTATGATTCTTGGCCATTATTTCCAAAGTCACTCACTCACCTGTGATCTCTTTCACAGTATGGAACACGTTGAGGCGATCGGGATCCAGCGGGCCAATGCCGTGATACATGTCCCTGAAATGGAGACATCTGGAGAATCAACATATTCTGCAAGGTAATCTCATTTGTCAGGGCAACACTTGCGAAAACATGTTCTTCTCGCAAAGTCGGGATGCTCCTCTGATGTAACTCTAAGTGTGACTTCCATTAGTACCTATCGGTCCACTTCAAGAGCTTCAGGTCACATTGACAGCGCTGACAGATAGCACCAGGAATGTTTCACTGACCTCCCCCACAACTAAATTTTCACAAAAGAAATATGCTTTTGTTGTGTGCTAGCCTATTTCATCTTGCTAGTGGGTTGTTTTCAAGCAAGTACAAATGGTTGTTTTTGCACATGTTCACACAAGCACACATCTCTGCATGCAATTTCAAAGTTTTGTCTTAAGGTAGGGCCTCTCCCTCACCTCAGGGCTCAGGCCATGAGGGGTCAGCTCGGCTCTTGCAGTAGGGCAAAAAAAAAAAAAAAAAAAAAAAAAAGTGGTTTGAAGCTCACCCTTTAATGCCAGTGATGAGAAAGATGAGGTTGCCATTGATTTTAGTGCAGTTGACAAATTTATCAATATTGCTGGCATCTACTGTTTGAGCGGTCTGCAGGATGCCTGTCCCGATGCCGTCACACACTGGGAAGAAAAACACAATCAGTTTATCCCTATTCTTGCTATCCATCTGAAGTGAGGCAGTTGAGTGTCACATCATTTCAAATGAAACATTGCCGCAACAGGAAGGCCACCCGTTGAAATTCATCTAATGTAAGCCAATAACTTCACATAATAAATTCATTACATTTGCATTAATTACAACTGCCGTCGCGTGTGTCCGACCGAGGCAAGGAACGGCAATGATGAATAAGGCTGGCGTAAATGCTTTAACCCCTTTTTGATAGTGATTTATACCAGCCAATTTCATATCTGAAATGTTAATTTGTTATCATTTCCAGAGTTCCTTTGCCTATCGCTCATTAACCTCTCGCTGCTGCATGACGATGGAACCAGAAAATTAACCCTTCATCGTTAGAGCAGCCCATGTTTAGAGCCGGGAGGAAAATGCCATTGAATATTTCTCCTCTGGAACTGGTTCGGACGTTTTTTGTTCCATTTTTTATAGAATGCGAAGTAATCCACTCACGGGCTTATGCATATGTTCATCACAAAGACACATTATGGCACATCACATACATAGTGTTATAGCATTATTGAATGGGCACATACACACGGAACCGGCCAAACATATTCACAATGTGAATTTTTGTGTCAGCGGTAAAAACACAACAAAACCCTGAATAGACTCTATCCAATAACACTGCTAGTTTATAACAATTTCCCCTGCAAGGGCACCGGCACCTCTGAGGCTCTTGCTTCCAAACCTGGTTCTTACAGACTGAGTTATTGTTATGTGTATTTATAAACACATCACTTGAAAAAAGTGACACTTTAAAAACTATACTATGCATAAACTGCTGTAAAAATTCTAACATCTGAAGTGTATATACAGTATAACATCGATACTTGAATAAGTCATATTTAAGGCCAGTGTTATACTAAGTCAGTGTTCCGCAAACACGAAGAAGAAACCCATATCACTAAATCATATTTTATGGAAAGCTTTAAAGGTAATTCCCACAAGCTACTGCTGATCCAATATCATAAAGCTATTAGATTAAAATGGCACAGCTGCTTAAGCTGTTTACAAGCAGACAAATGCAGAAGAGGGAGGGAGGCTGCTGAAGAACGTGTATAAAACTGATTTGTTTCGAGACAGGATTGATGCAGACACCGCTTGAGCCATCTTGTCTAGTTTCATCATACTGAAAGAGTCAGAGCCACCGGAAGTGTCAAACACTTGCATTTATTTACTATGTTGCTGGCAGACCTTAACATTTAGGGCGAGGAGAAGCGTTTTCTTCTTTACCTGAGTAGTGACCTTTTTAGAAACCTGAATTGTCGGCTATTTAAATGTTTTAAATTTTTTTCTCTAAAAAAAAAAACAAAAAAAACCAAAAAAAAAACCTTACATCAGGCCTCAAAGCATCCATCCTTTTTCTGTAACGGTTACGCTCACCAAAGTTGTGGGTGTGCTGGAGGTTATCCTAGCTATTATCCTGCGACATGTGGGGTACACCCTGGACTATTCAGGAGATAATCGCAGGGCAACCGTTCCCATTCCCATTCAGGTCAATGGGCGATTTAGAGTCTTCAATCAGCCAACATGCTTTTGGGAGGTCTGAGGAAACCGCAGTGCCCGGAGAAAACCCACACAGGTACGAGGAGAACATGCAAACTCCACACACGCGGACCCGGGATTTGAACCCTGGTCCTCAGAACTGTGAAGCAGATGTAGTAATCATTCGCCCATTGCGTTGCTCGGTGTCAAAATTTATCTCAAAATATCATCACATTTGTATGTATTCTTCCTCTGCACATTTCATTTTACTTCTTGCTTTCTGCACAGTTTAACTGTACCATTGATGTTATGCAGACAATGGGCGGTGTACTTTAGTTGTCATATGAAACACCATAGAGTCCTCATGAGGACACCAAGTGTGTCTATTCGTCAGTCTTGACGTTAGTATTCAGACGTGCAGTGGATTTAGAGCACGTGCAGTGGATTTAGAGCACTGGTTGAAAGTGAGCTGGCTAATCCAAATGAAAACAAAAATTATATTTACTATTACTGTGTGTTATTTTTTCTTGTGGCAATGGAAATGTATGTACGGTTGAATACTGATAAAACAAACCCAGATATAATGTATATTGGATACAACAGACCATCTGAACTGTGCAATTTGTCCAAAAACATTTTCTATTCCTCACTGAAATTACAATTGATCAGTTCTGTTAGTTCCAGTAATGTCCGCTGTTGTTTACTGGTGCTGTGGCGCAATGAAGGCAAAGAATCCTATTGCCATATTTCCGGGCCACAAAGGTAGAAAAAAAAAAAAAAGAGCCAGTTCTAAAAGACATTTCTCCCATGCCTACGTGGTTGCCATGGGGGGCATTGATGTGATTGCCATGTCGTGTTGGCTATATCTGTTGTAAATTGCACATTGACTTGCAGTGCAAAGAAAGAGAGCGTCATGGAGGGACTGTTAACACTGAGGAGTACAAAATAATAATAAAAAAAAAAAGTCTTGAGTCTGGAACATGCAATTTTTGGTACGGTAAGTTTTTCTTTTTTTCTGTCCAACCGTTCTTCTTTGGCAATGTATTTGACATGGGGAAGTACACCAATTCCTCGTGGCTCATGAAAGTGACTCGCCTATGATGAGTACTTTATGCCAGTCATATCCCCATGACCAAGCACATTGGGGTGGTTAAGTCTGGATAAAATGTGAAACTTTCCAAGAGTCTTTTTTAAATTTTATTTTACCATAATTCACAATAATGTTTTACTGTACGGGAGTTTTAGCCCCCCCAAAAAAACATACAAAACAATAATTTTGTACTGTACAGCACTGATCTTTTTTTGAAGGTCATTCCAATTATACATGCCACCCCCCCAAAAAAACAAAAAAAAAAAAACAAAACACACTCTTCACTACTGTACTCCAAATTTGCTTTCTGTCTACAGCCAAATACTGTATTTACAGTATTTGCACAATAGCTGCTTTGTTTGACTAACTAGGCAGGAAATCAATATGTAATGTCAATAAGACATGATCGTCCTTTGGATTACCTTTAGGGCAGATGTCTGTGCATGGAATGCACATCTTGATGCGGTTCTCCTCCACTTCCATCTTGTTGCTAGGACACGCACGGACACAGGAGCTATGGTCCACCACAAAGTTATCTGACATAAGCACAGGAGCAAGATGTTTGCATTTATTATTGTAGTGTAATAAGGATGGATGCATTTATGGTGTAAAACTGATGAGCATAGTTGCAATAAATTCAAACTGTCTATTGCTGTTGATAAGGTCAGCAAGGGTGGAGAAGTGATACGTTGGGGATACGTTCAACTGAGTGAGATCAGCGGTACTGTATTATGATATATTACTATTCACAAATGATCTGGGTACCTTTATTGAGTGTGAGAAGTTGGGAAGATACATTCTTCTAAATCTGAGGCCATGGTTTGAAACACGGGGATTGAATGACGGACTGGTAAGAGTCAAGAGAGGTATCACTGGGTTTTATTCAAGTTGTGTGAGATTGACAGATGGTGAAATATAATTTAGCCTCCAGGCAAAATTCTCAATTTACCAGATTGGATATTTTTTACTCTCATCTATTGTCACAAGATGTGGCAGACACCGAAAGGATCCGGTCCCAGGCACAAGTGACAAAAATGGGAAAAACAGGCTTGGTTTGAGTTTCACAGTCAAGAAAAGTGAGAAGGTTTCCCAACAGAAAGAGCGCTCTTCCACATTGAGAGTAGCAAGTTCCAGTGGGCCAAGACTGAGGAGGTCTTGTGGGCATGTCCACCCAGGAAGAGACAGAAAGGACATCACGTAGGACATGTTGGAATCTGGGTACACCTTGGCATCCCATCAGAGGAATTAGGCGAATACAAGGAAGTCTTGAAAACCCAGCCAAGACAGCTGCCTTAAAGACTGATTTCCCCCATGATTTGTAGGTTTTTATCTACAGACGTCATCAATGTTTTGGTGAGAATTTAACTATTCATGATTTTATTAAAATCCATTGTCTTTTTGCACTAAAAAAAAACTGGTTTATGTAACATTTTGGTCAATTTGAATTTATGTATCTTACTTTTAATCCAGATTTGATGTTTGTCATACAGTGAAACCAATTAATCATGATAAATTACTCCACAGCATCTCTGTCATGTCTCATCAGATTAGTTTACTTTTGCTAACATTTTTCTTTGGATCACCCCCCCTCCAAAAAAAAAAAAAAAAGTTCTGGTTCTTGATGAAACTTAATCACATCTCTAATCTCCCTTCCATAGCAAAGATTATTGAGAAAGTTATTTTAATCAACTCAGCCATTATTTGAATTTAAATTGACTTTTTGTTGAATTTCAATCAGGTTTCCCAATTTATCGCAGTCCAGAATCTGCTCTTATCGAAGTGCTGAATGGTATAAGATTGAATACTGCCCCAGGAAAGCAGTCAATTTTGGTCTTGTTGGGTCTCAGTGCTCCTTTTGACACTGTTGATCACAATAAACTGCTAAAAAGGTTGGAAATGTGAGTAGGACAAAATGGAACAGTTTTTAAATGGTTCACGTCCTACCTGGAGGAAAGGAGTAACTTTGTAACCATTGGAAGTGCTCAATCTCATCATAAGGCAATGACATTTGTGGTCCCTCAAGGGTCAATTCTTGGACCCCTCCTGTTCAGCCTGTACATGCTACCCTTGGGTCAAATTTTCCAGAACTTTAGTTTTGACGATCATCGCTATGCAGATGACACAGTTAGACAGTATTTAGCAGTGTCTCACTACAGCTCAATGGAGATGTTGTGTCACTGTCTAAAGCAGATAAATAACTGGATGAGCCAAAATTTCCTTTAAATAAACCACAACAGAACTGAGATAATTGTTTTTGGCAATAAAGGAAAAAAAGATTGCTGTTCATAAAAACCTGGACTCACTATCTTTAAAAAGCAAAGGCCCAGTCTGAAACCTCGGTGTCCTGATAGATTACGGCCTGACATTCAACAGTCATATCAAATCAATTCCTAAAACTGCCTTTTACCATCTGAAGAACATATCTAGAGTGAAGGCTTGCATGTGTCAATCAGACCAGGAGAAGCTCATCCATGCTTTTATCTCAAGTAGACTTGACTATTGTAATGATCTTTTGCCTGGGCTCCCCAAAAAGAGCATTAAACAGCTACAGTTCCTTCATAACGCTGCAACTCAGGTTGTGACTAGAAAAAAGCAGTCAAAGAATATACTCAACTTTACACTAACTTCCAGTCAGTTTCAGAAGAGTTTTTTTAAGGTCCCAAATAAAATGGTAATGGACAACAAATCAAAGTAGGGCTCTGAGATCGACTGACTCAGGTCAAACAATGGAGTGCAGAGTCCAAAGCAAACATGGTGAAGCAGCATTTTGTTATAATGCTGTACACAAATGGAATAAATTGCCAACAGAGATGATGTCTGCCCCAAGTGTGTGTGTGTTTTCAAATCCAGATTAAAAATTTTTTCCACTTTTCAGTGATATTTCTTGCATTAAAAGATGTTTTAATTTTACTTTTTCCAAATGTTTTATTTATGTATTTGAATGATTTTAATCATGTAAAGCACAATTAGTTATCTTCCGTATGAAATGTCCTGTACAAATAAATTTAGTTTGCTTTGCTTTAATCTCTTCTCAGTTAAAAAGAGCCTGGATTGGAATAATGTGTTTAATTATTGTTTTGCTGTGAGTTTTGGGTGTCTGTAATTAAACACACTTGCTAAAGTAAGGATACAAAGTGAACATACGTGGGCATTTCTTGACACAAAAGGCTCCATAGGTATACTTCGCTCTTGGATTGTGCTCCAACTGGAAGGATGTGGGATTATACACAACTGGCTGAGGGCACTGGGTCACACATGCACCACTGTTGTTGAAATTAGTGCAAGCCTGCAAAAAAAAAAGAAGAAGGAAAAAAGAAAATCACAAGATAGAGTGTAGAATAGAGGATACGTGTGAGACCTCCTGTGTGGGAGGGGAGCTGTGGAGACCACTGGAAGGTCATAATTCTCTCACAGAAGCTGTTGTGAATGAAAAACTATTACAGCTGCAATTCATTTTTGACACGCGTGAGACAAATTGGAGCCATACATCAACTGGCACGATGTAAATACTGAAATGTTTTGCCGTAAAACTTTTAAGTGTTTTGTTGCTCGTAGCCACTGACTGAAATGGCAGTAATTGAATTGGATGAACCTTCCTGTGAATTACAGCAACAATATCACACCTCCGAGAGCGCAATGATTAGTGCAGGTCCAAACAGGACCGACTCTTGGTGATAAGAGGGATATTAATTGGAACAATGAATCACCAATTTGCTCTTTGAAGAGCACCGGCGCAGCAGACTCTTGCCGCCTTGTGAAATGACAAACAATGCATCACGAAGTAAACAAAGTAAATCATTCTCGGAAATGACAAAGAGATGTCGCGCATGAGAGGACACGTGGAAGGACGGGCCGGATGTAAGCAGGTTGTGTGCACGTACGAAGCAGTCTGTGTCCTTGGGTCCCGAGCAGCCACCAGCACACTCGCGATGGCAGCAGTTGCTGACGTACGGCCCAAAGCATCGACCGTCACACTGCTCTGCGCACACCGTCTTCGTCACTGCCCGCAAAAAGGAGAGCTTTAAAGGTCTACCACACACACACATGCAAGCAAAAAAGAGACAATATCGCCACCCTCCACACACTTATGGTACAATAATATGACATTCTGGCAGATACAAATTAGGGGTCTTACAAGCAAAAGGTCGGTCGAGTCCAAGTGCGACCAAAAGTCTTGAATAAAACTTGAAAAAACAGCATGGTCATTTCTTGCCCTTGAACAAGCCGCTTATCTTCTGGAAATTATAGTCGAGCTCGGAAGCTTGCTGCTTCAAATGTGCGGCAGCATGGAGCTTCTCTGATTCTGCCTGGAAATTAAAGTTCTGTTGTGACAGAACCCCGCTGGTTCGCCGCATAGGTGTGTGTAAAACAAACGTTGTCTTCAGAAGATTAATATCCAACTGTGCTGCTTATTTCCTGAAAGCGATGCTATTATGTGCTAATTGCCGCAATGCCTTTTGACTCCTATAAGACTTGTCCTTCCCAACATTAGTCGTAATGTAAAAATTTAAAATGGCTTCAAAATATTCTCTGGATTCCACATTCTAAACTAAGCTTGTTCACATTCAGTGCAAAGTCTCTGCAAAGTAAATAGCCCAAATCGTTTTTTTTTTTATGAATATATTAAACTTGCTGAAAACATGGGAAAAGACTGAGAACCAATTGTTGAAATTTCACATTGGACCTTTTTTGGCATTTCTGTGTTCCTGAGTTTTTGGGGGCCGGTGGCTTAAATGGTTGTCCAGTGAGGTGGCTTAACAAGTCAAATGCATTATAATGAACTTGAGAAAATGACCTGATGAAGTGATAAAATAAGTTAACTATGTTAACTATGAGCCAACCTTTAAGTGGCTAATGTTATAGTTATACGGTAAATGGAAAGAAAAAAAACAGCCTTCTGCTGCAGATTAAGAGGCACGAATGATTCGCGCGTAGGTCAGTCTCTTCTGGTTCAGAATTGGATTTTGGGTGTTGTGGCTCAAACATATGGGATTCTGTAGGTGTAGAAAAGTTGCTAGACAAAATATCAACTTTTCATGTCGTAGTTGTGGTATTTGATTGAAAGATGACAAATGAGCAGTGTGTGGTTTCATCACATTCAGCAGACACGCCCACAGTGTTTGAGACTGAAGGAAATACTTTGATTTGTCACAATTTTGAAGCCTCATATTTCCTAATCATTATGTGATGCCAGGGAAAGGATGAGAATAAATTGTAGATTAATATAGTATAATACAATTTTCTGCTACCAACGGATCCAGAGCCACATGTGGCTTTTTCATCCTCCTGCTGTGGCTCACTGTGACTTTGTGAAAATTAAGGTGACATCTACAGTAGGGATGTTCTGACATTGTATGGCAAGAATCGATAACCAAATAAATCTTTGCAATCGGCTATTATTTTGCGGATATCTATATTTTACATAAAGTGAAATAGTCTTTTTTTGTGTGTGTCCTCTTCGGCAAATTTGCCAACGGAAACATGCAAGTGAATTCATACGATTATGAATGCAAAAAGAGTATTTGAGAGAGTAAGTATTTGAACACCGTGCTATATTGGAAGTTCTCCTACTTAGAAATCATGGAGGGGTCTGAAATGTTGATCGTAGGTGCATGTCCACTGTGAGAGAGATAATCTAAAAAGAAAAACCCAGAAATCACAATGTATGATTTTTTTAAATGACTTATTTGTGTCATACAGCTGCAGATAAGTATTCGAACACCTGTCTATCAGCAAGAATTCTGACCTTCAAAGACCTGTTAGTCTGTCTTTAAAAGTCCAGCTCCACTCCATGTATTATCCTGAATCAGATGCACCTGTGTGAGGTCGTTAGCTGCATCAAGACACCTGTCCACTCCATACAATCAGTAAGACTTAAACTTGTAACATGGGCAAGACCAAAGAGCTGTTCAAAGACACCAGAGACAAAATTGTACAACTCCACATGGCTGGAAAGGGCTATGGAGAAATTGCAAAGCAGCTTGGTGAAAAAGGTTCTGTTGGAGCAATCATTAAAAAACGGAAGAAGCCAAACATGACTGTCAATCTCAATCGGAGTGAAGCCCCATGCAAGATATCACCTCGTGGGGTCTCAAAGATCCTTAGAAAGGTGAGGAATCAGCCCAGGACTACACGACAGGACTTGGTCAATGACCTGAAAAGAGCTGGGACCATCGTTTCCAAGGTGACTGTCGGTAATACACTAAGACGTCATGGTTTGAAATCATGCATGGCACGGAAGGTTCCCCTGCTTAAACCAGTACATATCAAGGCTCGTCTTAAGTTTGCCAATGACCATTTGGATGATACAGAGGAGTCATGGGAGAAACATTTGTGGTCAGATGAGACCAAAATGAAACTAATTTCATTCAGTCATAATTTCACTAACTGTGTTTGGAGGAAAACGAATGATGAGTTACATCCCAAGAACTCCATCCCTACTGTGAAACATGGGGGTGGTAGCATCATGCTTTGGGGGTGTTTTTCTGCACATGGGACAGGACGACTGCACTGTATTAAGGAGAGGATGACCGTGGCCGTGTATTGTCAGATTTTGGGGAACAACCACTTTCATTCAGTCAGAGCATTGAAGATGGGTTGTGGCTGAGTCTTTCAACATGACAATGACCCGAAGCACACGGCCAGGAAAACTAAGGAGTGGCTCCGTAAGAAGCGTATCAAGGTTCTGCCGTGGCCTAGCCATTCTCCAGACCTAAACCCAATAGAGAATCTTTGGACGGAGCTGAAACTCCGTGTTTCTCAGCGGCAGCCCAGAAACCTGTCTGCTCAAGAGAAGATCTGTGTGGAGGAGTGGGCCAAAACTACAGGAAACGTTTGAACTCTGTAATTGCAAACAAAGGATACTTTACCAAATATTAACATTGGTTTTCTCAGGTGTTTAAATACTACAGCTGTATTACACAAATAAATCATTAAAAAAATCATACATTGTGATTTCTAGATTTTTCCTTTTAGATTATCCCTCTCACAGTGGACATGCACCAATGATGAAAATTTCAGACCCTTCCCTGATTTCTAAGTGGGAGAACTTGCAATATAGCAGGGTGTTCAAATACTTATTTTCTTCACTGTAATTGTTGTGTCTGCAATGCAGCGGTGATTGACCTCACTCAATTAATCGAGGATGGAAACCAGGACCAGGGGTCGACCCGAGAGGATCCCTGTGGTCAGGAAATGTCCCACAGCGAGGGACACAGGGTGGTCCGCCGCTGCCCCGAAAACTTACACCGGGCACTGTCCGTAGGGCCCCAGTGGCACTCCCCGAGCCATTCTCCCTCCACCCCTGTTCCACATGATCCGCCACCCCCACACCCCTGAGGCAACAGGAAACCCCCCCAACAAACTGCAGGGCCCGAGATGCAACCACTCCCAGACCACCCCAGCCCCAGGATGGGAGAAAGCCCCTTATTTTTCGGAATTTGAGGGACAGATAGGGGTACCCGATAAGAGAATGATGAGGGCGGGAACTCAGGGAGTGGGCCATGAGAGGGAAGGCCCCATGACAAGCAGCCATCCAGCCTGTGGGGCCCAGCCTCAGGAGCACTGCCATGTAACAACCGGTAAGTACAAAACCCACCTACCCCCTGTTACTATCATTGGCCCTACTGCGTGAACCAGTGCAAACCCCCTCCCACAAGTGGTGTTCTGTATTTAAAATCAGTTTGAAATCTGAATGCATCCTCCACATGCTTTGGTGATAATGATGCCTTTTTGGTTCTCATTTTTAGTTTGCTGCTGGTGGAAAATTCAAATTTGACTTTAATTTCTTGGAGACAAGGAGGACTAAAATAGACAATGGTTTTTGATTGTATTCATTCATTCATTCATTTATTCATTTCCCGAGCCACTTATACTCACATGGGTCATGGTAGCTTTTTATTTTATTTGAAAGTAATTTGCAACCGAGCATACTTCTCCAAATAACGTGTTTTTGAAATAAAAATCTGTCTCTGTTGCATCTCATTGATTTAAAAGAATCCAACAATATATTTTAAAATACAGGGTGTCCCAAAAATGTATACACATTTTAAATATTTGTAAACTTGATGCTTATTATAATTCAAATAATTTTCAACATGTAAAAGAATTTACAAATCATTATTTAAAGTGTGTATACATTTTTTGGGACACCCTGTACATACAGCTAAAAATAAAACCCAAACACAAATAAAATGCAGTGTTTTAAAAGTGAGTATAAACCTGAGATGTCAGAGGTTTTGTGACTTCTGGTGGGGTTTTCTTTTTTCCTGTGGGAGGAAGTCCAAATGGCTCTTGGAGTGTTCGTGGTTGCAGACCCCGGGTATAATCTATAATGGCTGCTCATTCACTTTAAAGAGTTCCTTAAACTGCGAAGGACTAAACTGCAGTATTCAACTTTGCTGTATCGAACTACATTATCTTGACTAAAGCAAGGAAGTGAATATGACACCAGAAGGCATTGCATACTCACGGATTTGACACTGGTTATCCTGAGGACCCCAGCACCGTCCATTACAGGAGCGATCACAGCGTCTGCCTGCATAATGTAAAAACACACACAAAAAAAGAAAGAAGACTCTCACAAACAGTTACTTCTGTTAAAAATAGCATAATCAGAACAAACATGCAAAAAGTCTTTCTGGGGATGACTAGCTAGGCCGTGCTCTTCCATGATTATGCTGGAAAGTTGGACTACGCATCTGCCGTCGTCAACGTTTAAATGACTGGCGTTAATAACATAGTAAGGAGAAGAGAGCAAGCAGACTGTCACCAGGCCCACTCCCATTGCAGGGCTGCGAATGTACAGTACATTATAAACACCGCCTGCCAAGCAACCCCAATTTGGCAAGCTCAACTCCCACATTCTATTGTCATTTCTTTGCCCGCCTCCTCAAGTCTTTGTTGTTTTTCTGCATCATCCTCCTTCATTGGTGAATTTCATCAAATGAACTCTATTTTGTCGTGAAGTTGGCAACTTTGCACGATACTTAGCTCTCTGCAGATTTTAAGAGTCAACAGCAGAATGCTGAAAACGAAAGGTCATCAGTCGTTTTTGTCGTGCGAACTCAAGTTCAAGTAAACCCCCCTTAACCTTTGTTGCATGCTCAATGTCTGGCACTGAAGCTGTCCTTACTGTTCATCCTGATGGGTTTGATCTAATATTCTAAACTTCACTTGAAACAAGCAGAGAGGCTAATCCAAAAAATGAGCCATGAGGAGCCTCTTCTTGTGACATTGAATGTCCGCCAGACAAAAACGCCCGTTGTGTCTAAAGAAGAGGGACCAGTGGACCGGAGGGCCTGCAGACAAGGGGCAGCAGTACCAGCAGAACCTTCATGAGCAGCTGTCAGATTGGTTGAGGCTTAAAAAGAGCACAGTGAGACAGGAACTCCATGGGCTTTGCTGCAGAGTGGCCACAGCGCAGACACAAACATTCACACGCTGATCTAACACCATGTGATTTTCCCCCTTGTTGACCAGTAGGCAGACGCAATGACTAAACAGCTATGAGCCTATTGTGGCTCGGCATGTGGATCACCTCCAAAAAGTGTCATTGTCATCCACTGGCTTCCACGCTCGTGTAATGCTCACATCCAAGGTTGCTGTTGTTGGACGGCACCACCAGTAGCTCCGCCTGGGGGTTTTTGATGATGTCACGCCAATGGATGGTGTCTGCATGGCAAAGGAATTTGTTCTGGTCAACGTAAAGGCCCCCGTTGAGGATCTCTGCAAGGAGAGAAGCCACCAGTGAATATAGAAGAGTAGTATACAATGGCAGGAAATCAATAGATCAAGGTGAACCACAATAATCTCAGAGTACCGGCATACAGATCTCGCCAAAGTGCATCTGAGTGTGAAGATAAATGTTATTGGCAGACCAATTCAATACCACAGTCATTTCGTAGGTCCTCCAAAAATAGAATTTCGTTGTGGAACCATCGAAAAAAGGAAAGTACAATTTCCAGACTATTTCATTCATTTCTTTTAACTTTCTGTAAATGGGAGAGATGGAAACATTGGAAATTGCAGGAATGTGGTGGCTGTCAGCAGTATTTGTAAAGTTATAGACACAACGTTCATTGGACGAACAAATAAGTCACACATATGTGATCTGAAAGTATCTGTAAATTAATGAGAAGACCTATCGCGTCAAAAATATAAAACATTTACTGTGTAGTCAAATATTTCTGCGTAGAATTTAAAAAAAAAACACTCAAAAATGTTCAATGAGGTCAGTAGCAGGTCGTTATTTCCCCGAAAGACAGAGCAGCATATTAAAACTTTTATTTAACCAGCACAAACTATATAAAAAAAATACTCAGTAGTAGTTAAGTATAATGAGGATGGACCCGAAATATATTTGCAACTCAAAGATGTTCATTCCTTTTCAGCCCGAGGTTGGGCTAATCACACACCAGAGCGTAACAAAAGGAGCAGGGAGAAAAAGCGAGTTGTAATGTATACGTACAACACTCAAGATAATGATGTTAGTTGGGAGAAGTCACGTCGTGTTTGGTTCACTAAACAGATGTCAGCATTTCTGACAGATGTGGGCAAATCCACATGTCAAAGTGTATTCATAATCTTTGCCTGATGACCCTCTTGTGCCAGTTAACGGGGAATTATCCAGGCATCCGTGCTCTGTACCACTTATCCTCACTCGGGTCGCAGGTGTGCCGGAGCCTTTCCCAGCTGACTTCGAGTGAGACCCTGAACATTCTCTCAAGTGTCTCTTGGTACAAAGAGGCACCAATAAGAGCGAACATGAATCTGGACCTGCTTCACCTCACGCAGTCCAACGTAACGACATTGTACTGAGACTGAACTCGTCTCCTTCTGCTTGCTCACAAAACTGATTGTCCTGGCCAGCAGTCTTCCTTAATAGATGCCTGCACATGGAGTGTGGTAATGAAGTCTAATCCCTCTTCTTGTTACTATTACAGATTTTGAGGGTGATGAAATGATGCTTTAGTAATCCCTCCCCCCCTTTGCGAGCTGTGACCCGTATGAGAAGGAGAAACAACATCAGTGTCCTTCTCAGACTGTTGTCTAACCTAGTTTAGGGATTTAGATGCAATCACCTCTCCTGCTCTTCTCCTACAATATGAAATACTGCCAGATTTTACACCCCCCCAACTTCCCACTGTCCCATACACACACACACACACACACACACACACACACCACACACCACACACACACACACACACACACACACACACACACACACACACACACACACACACACACACCACACACACACACACACACACACACACACACACACACACGCACGCACGCACGCACGCACGCACACACACACAGTATATGAAATGTCCTATGCAATTAAATTTCAAATAAAACCTTACAATGTGCTTTAGATTAGAGCTGGATTAGTTGACGGGTATTATCTCCTTGGGCTGATTATTAAGACCAAGTGAGTTGGGTGTAGAACACACACACACACACACACACACAACACACACACACACACACACACACACACACACACAGGAAGCTAATCATCACCATCCGACATCATGATTAACGAAACGGGCCTTAGTGAAGGCACGGACATTTATTCAAAGCCCTCTTAGAGGTGACATGTCGCTCTGTCTGCCCGCTGAACGGCCCACAGCCGTGGCCTCGTGTAATCACGTTCCCGTCACAATGGACAATTTATCAGAGGGGTGTTTTACATTAATGGACGGAGGCTGTGGGGGGAGGAGGAGAATGCACTGTTTCATTCCAATCAGGACCACACGGTTGGCATGCCGTAATGGTGGTTAGATTCATCATGGAATAAGCAGCTAAGCAACATTTTAGGGATATTACAAGAACGAATAAACTAAATATAATAGTCATAATAATACTGCGGTGACTAGTACTATTACTAATAATATGTAAGGCTGTTAAACTTTGATGAAAAAAAAGACAAAATGAAGAAAAACACCCTCTGGCTAATGAGGACTATGAAAAAAAGAACTTTTCCAGAAAGATGACAAGCATTTATTGTACCTTTGCGTTATTCATTATTACTCAGAGCGATGCCTCTCGACTGTTAGTGAGTCAAGGCACATTTAGTACATGAAAAAAATCTCAAGGAATAACCCCACCCCCAAAAAGTCCATAAAAGTGGGCACACAGGTTAATTATGTACCTATTATCAAGTGGAAGAGCATTTCATTCAGCTGCAAGTCCATATACACTGTATGTCACTGGGATAGCTAGCTCGCCAGCTAGATTAGATTAGATTAGATAGATTAGATTAGATAGATAGATAGATAGATAGATAGATAGATAGATAGATAGATAGATAGACAGATAGACAGATAGATAGATAGACAGATAGATAGACAGATAGATAGATAGATAGATAGATAGACAGACAGACAGACAGACAGACAGACAGATAGACAGATAGATAGATAGATAGATAGATAGATAGATAGATAGATAGATAGATAGATAGATAGATAGATAGATAGATAGATAGATAGATAGATAGATAGATAGATAGATAGATAGATAGATAGATAGATAGATTGATAGATAGAGTGCAGTTTATCAAAAAACAATTTGGGAGTAATCAACCAGAAATAGATACAGTAATTTCCCCCTCTGCATCTGATGATGTCTCACAGCATAGTGGCTGGTATTCACTAGCTTTAAGTGCAGTGACCTAAGAAATCCCCCCCGGCAACCTCCCTCCACTTTCCATGCCCGCCTGCCGAACTTCGATCTTTCCATCAGGGGTTGGAACTCTGCACCCGTCCATCTGCTCACCACAATGTCGCTCACTTCCATTGCCACCTAGTCTTGTAATTCACAAGGCGGCCATAAAACCCATGGCCTGACATGGGAGGGTTGGCGAGGAGGAACAAGAGGAGTGAGTACAGAGATGGAACACCAATATGAGCGGTGGAAGGAAAAAAAAATAAAAATAAAAGAAAAGTGAGGGAAGGTGTTATTGCTCAAGCTCTGAAAATCAATTTTGACAAGAAATTGTGTGGAAAGTAATAAATGTTCACTGCACAGAATTTTACTATTACTATTTTGTGATGGCAAGGTCACATGGTTAGTTCAAGGAAGGTCTGTGAGTTGTAGCTCTGGATGTTAAACTCATCCACTCCTACATGTATTATGCAGACAAATTATAGAAACCAAGCAAAAGGGAACTGTTAAAGTAAATCAACTGTTGGTGTGTCAGTGTCTTATGTTTAGGATTTAAATGAGGCATAAAATAAAATCCCTACGGGTGCTTTCCCATCTGTATTTCACTTGCCATGGTTTGAATCATTTGATGGGTTTGTAAACCATGCCCTAGTGTGCCCCGATATGATACGTGTTCATTCTAATCCTACCAAAATGTCTCACATCAAACCACGTGACATTGCATTGTGACTTAGCAACCAAGGCTGCACAAATACAAAATGCAACAAATATGACATATACTGATAACTGATCATATTCATGCACAACCTAGCAGGCTACAAAAGCATGACTAGAGCAAGTTTACCTTCATTCTTATAGCGAAAAGATGTTGCTATCAGACGTCGTATGAATGCTGGTGTGCGAACATGCTCAAATGAAAACGTGTCCATTAAATCCAAGGTCTAATCTATTTGCATGCCACCTGTAGTGATGTCATCATAATGATTTTTGAGCGTGCTGGCGACATAATGTATCAACAATGCTTCATCCTGTTTGCAGCAGATGGTATCGCTAATATTATTGTGGTATTGCGCGCTCACTGTATCACAGCATACAAACGAGGTGTCAGTTCCAGAGCCATTTAGAGTTCAAATGAATGCACTCATTTGCGAGCCAAACCACAGGAGCGTTTGCGCTATTTACACCTGCCTGAATAAACTGCACCAAAGGGGGGCAACAAATGAGTCTAAGATTAAAATGCACTAAATGGTTGCCAATTTAGCGATAGCTTAATTATGTATACTTGATTTTACTTTTCTGACGCCTCATGTGACATCTCTGAAAGATGTAAAATAATTCAAATTTACTTGACAATGAAAATACATTAAAAGTCATTGTGAAAAACTGAATAAGAGACGCCCCTAAAAATGTTTATAATTGCCTTAATAGTTTCAATTAAGTCTATCCCACAAGGTAGAATCCCAAGAAAATTTGATTTCAAACTCATCTTCCATTAGCCTTAAAAATAAATGCCTCACAGATGATTCTATTTCAATGAAATAAAAGCGTACCATGTCTCCAGTGACTCGGTGGAAATGTATTGAAATAACAATAACAACAAAATAAAATCTTTTTCCATATGGGTTAAAATTATAAGAGGAAATGTGGTAACACCAGAACAGAATATTAAGAAAGTAGTAATGACGTCCTCCACCAAACTCTGCTCAGTCGACAATTATGCTCATTTTACTCTCATTCAGCCGAGCGAAGAGCCACTATTCTAAAGTCTTTTGTGGGCGATGATGAAGCCGGCAGCAACCAGTAACCACGATGCTCTGCAGGGAACCCGCTGATGAGCTTTCATCAGTGCTGCTCGACACTTGTCCCACATCTCCGTCTCGCTGTAATTATGCTGATGAATAAAGCCATGATAGTGATCTGTCCTCTGCTGATGAGTACGCGTTTTTACACTTGCTGGTATTTTCTTGTAGGTTGTGACACACAGCTGAGTATCTGAGGACGCTTCGGTGGAGAGTAGAGAAGAATAGTGCATCACTTTTCTTTTTGTCCTCGGAAAACAAGACCAGGTATCCTCAAGGACTGCACATCAAGCAAATCTGTGCAAAGACCCCTTTAAAAGGCTTTTTGACCGTGGTTTGGCGAGATGAGGATGATAAAGCGATATATCCATATGCAGACCTGAAGAGTTAAACAAAGGATTCACCTCCTAAATGCCAATTAATCATCCCACAAGTGAATGCTGGGATCCTCCTAGGAAAGCAACTTGTAATTGTTGTTCGAAGAAAGCCGAGTGCTGCTTCTTTAATGAGTAAAAAATTGATTAAAAAAAAAAAACTTGTTATGGCTTTCACGAAAGTCCCATTGCGCATGTAAAAACAACTGTCAAGCTGTGTGCTATTATTAAGTAAGTTTCTGTAGTAAATAGCGACAATCAACAACTTTTGTGACTTTTGTTTTCAAACTTGCCATGCATGGTTACGGCTCGACTACCAGCGGCCGTTTCCCATTTCCAGTGTCTGGGAAATGTCTCAGAGTGGCCCTACAAGTGCATGCAGAACTAGAGGGAACTCAAACTAATTACATTCATTCGGGGAGCTACTTCTGTCAACAACAGACACCACCTGAAATGGCAAACGATCCAATTCAAATAATAATTTCATGAAGTGGGAGAGACTAGGAAAGTGTCAATCACCTTGGAGGGGGTTCAAGTTAATTGAGGCAGAAGAGACTGCATCCAATACCACAGTCATTAGTACAAAGAGATCACCCCTCGCCATTCATACCTCAGGACTAGAGGTGAGGAAGGGGTGCTCCCTGAACTGATCACGAGGCAACTGGTGGCATCCATCTTTCAGGTCTTCTTTGGATCTTGCACACGTGAGGCAAGACAAGAACGAAATGAATAATACAGCATTTGGGAGCTGTCTCTGTTATATAAGTCTTTTTCATCCTACAGTTGAAACGGTCACTGTGTAGGTTCTTACCTGAGATGGAAGGAAACCAAATATAATTCCCTGCAAGTGAACAATATTTGGAATGGCAAATAAACAGATGTGGGTAAATATCTTGATAACTGAACAATTCCATCGCAATCCACGTGCAATAATTGGATATACATGGATTTAAAAAAAAAGGAAAATTCTCCCTTGACAAAGATGGTTAAATTTAACATACAGAAGTATTATTTGACAATATATTTATTTATGTTGTCAGCGGTGGTGTAACACCTACACATGCACATTTGCTCATTTCCAAAGATCAACTTATTTCACATCATGTTTTAGGCAGACTTTAGATTGTTGAGGTGTACTTATTAAAGTGATCAGTGTTGGGAGCTGTTTGTAGAGTTCGGAAAATAGCTCATTTCAGTCATCTGTATTTAAGAATATACACTATTGGAGCCAAAGACCAGAGTGCAATGGAAGCGGCGTCTCAGAGGAAGCGATGTGTGGAAGTGTGTGAAGCACTCAACTGTGCCATCAATGGCTCTGAGCTTGTTTGTTCCCACGAACGCAGAGAGAAAAACTGGCGAGAAGGAAAGCAGATGATGTGAAAATGAATTCTTTGATCTTATGACTCACAGTTTTGACAGCGGACCACACACCAGCCGCTGGTAGATGATGCAAAAAAAAAAAATCCAATAAAAGTGATGAATCAGCAAAACGGGCCAGGAGTAGACCAGGACCAAATGAACTGTCATACCCCCGAAGCTACACATTTTCAACAGAGTGTGGTGTGTTTTTATAAATGTCACCATCTTTGCGAGCAGAGAGTCGGCACAAAACTTATCTGATCTTCACAGAGAGAAGGTGTGTCCCTGGAGTCCCATTTCCCCACTTCTCCATTATTAGCTCTGCCACCCAAACAGATATTGTGCTCGGTGACAAATGGGAGTGGAGTGGCTATGCGCCGACAGCGCGGGGGTGGTGCGTTTCACGGTACCCCCATCAACCAATCCAAAGCGCCACCACTCCCTTCCTGATAATTGTGTTTTAAACCCCCCGATTAAATTTTCCAGTCTCCAATGATGTTGTTTCTGCCATGAATCCTGATGAAAATTTTTTTGTGTGCACTGAGGAGTCCATGTAGGAGGCAGAGGATGACACTTTTTGTCCACTCTCTCCGTTTTCTGCCGCCCACTTTTGCTGCAACCCCCCGCACTTACAAACACTCCTAGCGTTTTAGCCCTTTCCAGTTTCTTAAACTAAAACCCACCCACAGGCAAGTCGAGTGGTGTCAAACTATTATAGCTGGAGAAACCGACAAATTCATCCATCCATGTCGTTTGTCCTCACAAGGGTCACAGGAGAGCTATATCTTGGATCTTTGGCTGAGAGGCGGGGTCCGCCCACGCATGGACAGGGCGAACACGCAAACCCACCCCCTGTGCGTCCCCGAAAAACCTCTTGTGAAAAATGACAATGGAGACATAGGAGGAAATGGTGTGATGGACTTGGCGGCCTGAATAAAAACCTTTTTGTTGTTCTTTATCCAAATAAAGCAGCAGTCCTGCTATCAGCTCGAGCCAAATGAAGACCAAGCAAAAGAATTCGTGAGCAGCTTAATGCTAATCCTGTTAATAAGCAAAGTGGTTGACCAAGATTTTGTCACCGTGGAGATTTGAGGAGACAATGTAAACATGCCACAATGATTCTGTAAGCACGCTAATAAGTATAGGTATAAGCAGAAAGCTTAAATAAAGGAGGATAAAAGTCTAGCTCTGTGGCAAATTATGTTACAAGTAGCAACAAGCAACCCCGTTGTCAGCAGAGTTCAGAGAATATCATTAGCGGATCGACGAGAAAATGATCAGTCCCAGCTCACAACGGGAACGTTGTGCTAAGACACAAGCTGCGCACAACACACTGACTTGTTAACATAATATAATCATCTTCATTCTTTAGTAGTAAGAAATGCTTAGTGCTCACGACCTTGGATACTGAATGGCCAAAGAACAAAGCACGTCTCCTGGGAGGCTTTGATAACAACCCACATTTCACCGAAACTATGGTCATCTGATTGAGCACCACTGGTCAATTTTAGAGGTCAAAATATAATTCTAATTATTTCCATTTCTAAAATTGTGATATTGTGAAGATTTAAAAACAAAACAAAAAAAATACATCCGTACCTGCTCAGTGGAAAATCCACTTAAGGTGACATTGGTAAAGAAAGATTTAACTCACTAAATTTTCAAAACTATTTTATTGTAAAATTGTCAAATGTGGATCAATCTAATTAATTAGAGGCTATTTAATTAATAGATTAATCACATTTAAATTATGCAGCAATATGTCCTAAAATGCAATATTGCTTATTTTAAATGTATTTTTGTGGTTGACTGAATCAAATCATTGATATCGGAGTATTGTTAACTATAGCAAAAAACAATTGAATTGAATACAAAACACTATAAAAAAACCAACAGAAAAAAATCCCTAAATACCTAAAATTTAAAGTTAATTTTCATTTTTTCTGAACAGCATTGTCAATTGAGAGGTTGGCTCATAATGGAGGGTTGAAGGATCTTGGTGGTATGAAAACTCCTTTTTTCCACAAACTGCAAAAAACTAAAAAAAAAAAAAAAAAAACATACTAATCAAGGCATGCTTATTAGGTAGTTCATATATAAAGGCGGGCACTGTGGAATATCCTCCCTGTGCTTATATGAGTTTTCTCTTGGTACTCTGATTCTTGGTACATCCTAAAAACACACGTGGTAGCTGATTCAAAGATTAAGTTCTCTGTTGTTGATAATGTGAGTTCAAAGGGTTCTTCGACGGGGTCACAAAGTCTGGGCCCACCACTTTGTTGATCTTTTGTAGTTTAAAGATGCTTCTCCAATCCTGCTCTTGAATGGCCAACACAGACGTCAGAGGTGCGGTCTTGTTTTGTGCTACTTGGCACTTTTTCTTTAACCAACAGGAAACTTTATTGACAGTATACTGCCCGTTAACCCATTCATGAAATGTTTATTTTCTGTTAAAGTACAATTTTTGTGAGCAGAGCCTCAGTCTGTTTTATCTATATTTTTTGTTCCCTAAGATTTTGTATTCATTGTTCGACGTGACAATGTACATCACTCTTAGAATTATAATTAAAAGTGAAACAGTGACTGTCTCCATGTGACCTGCAATTGGCTGGCAACCAGTTCAGAATGTACTCTGCCTCCTGCCCGTTGACAGCTGGGATAGGCTCCAGCACTGCCATGACCCTCGTGAAGATAAGCGGCTAAGAAAATGGATGGATGGATGGATGGATGAATGGTTTAACGTGCATCTCAGGTAAGACGAAGTTAAAAAAAAAAAAAAAGCAATCTGAGGCCTCCAGACCAAAAAGATTGACCACGAAGCCCTTCTGACACACCACCAGGTCCTTATATGTTTGCAACAAGGGGAAATTGGAAGTTAAGCATGAGCGAAATTAAGAAAAGGAATGCAGAATTGCACGTGATCCTGATTTGGGTGTCAATTGAGGCCAGCGTACATTCAACAGATTCGCTGTGCGGCAGAGAAGTGACAGGCAACAACAGGTTGGAGATCGCTGAGGCTCATTTGGCCACATTTCCTACTAGTGACAGCTTTAGAGAAGAAGGCCAAGGTGTACTTGGCACTACATAACACTGGAATGAGTCTTATTCATGTTTTTAAAAAAAAAAACAATTTGGTTGTTGAACTCTGAAAACAGGGACAAGAAAGGAAAATAAAAGGAATAGTGAGGGTTTTCCTTGCCTAGCAAACAGCAGCACTGTCTCTGAGCAAACCACCGTTTGAAGCGATGAGATGTGTTTTGATTATCAGCGCCTTAATGATGACACAAGCTCCATTATTAATGTGTTGCAACCCTCTCTTTTCTCACTCTTTAAAGGCACAAGCATTGCTGGTATGAGCCTTTTTTTCACAACATGGTATTTTAAGGAATTTTGTGCAAAAACTGAAAATCACAGTTGTCATCATGAAGGATTTTTTTTTTAAATAACCGATTATTGTCAGAAATATTGAAGGGTAATGTAATTGTTGATGATCAAAAATGTATCCAGTGTAAATTTCATTGACGAAGAAAATAAAGTAGGGTGGCACTGTGGAAGACTGGTTAGTACAGCTCCTTCACAGTTCTGAGGACCTGGGCTTGAATCCAGGATCATATCAGTTAATAAATCTCAATTGTACGTAATCTGATTTATAATGTAATCCCTTTAGTGTGAAGCACAGTTCACATCGGGCAACAAAGATGTGCATTTTTTTTTTTTTTTTTTTAATCTTCAACTAACATTCCAAATCTCTGACTGTGGGCAGGCTGACCCTGGAATCTGATTTATTCTTGTTGGGATTCACAATTTTTTCCAAATGCACTGTGAATGTTTACATGGTGTGTCCAAGAAAAACACAAAAACAATTGTTTGTGTGGATTTAGTTAAAGCAAATTGTATTTGTCTATTTTTACCAGTGTGTTACGAAATTCAGAAGAATATTTATGACCAATATCTTGAAAAAAATACAGTTAATTCTGAAGGGTTAAATACTTTTTTTGCAACTGCAACAACAGCAGAATCTTTTGAGCCATAATTGATTCCAACCACTGCGGGAACTGTTGACTCTAGAAAATCCACTCCAAAATACTGCCTAAACTGTGAGAGAGCATTTTTACAGTGAAATATTTTCAACTAGTCATTCTACGACCCGCCATCTGAAGATATTTGCTCATCTTCCCCATTCACTGCTGTACAAACGCTATGCAAACAGACTTGAAAGTGGGCCAGTTAAAAGAAAGAAAGGAACTCAAAATAAGGGCAAAAAAAAAAATCCTTAATTTGCCTATGCCCAAACTATGTAAGAGTATCATTAAAACGAATGCCAAAATATAAAGTCTGGAAAAAAAAAACCCCAACGCTGGACATCTGGGCTACAAAAATGCAGCCATGCTCATTTCCCGGTAACACTGTGATTAAAATGCCCACACACTCCCCCAATGCAAGATCGACTTCTTCCCAGCAGAAAATAAAGCATTACACTTTAAAGCATTCTTGGGTTTTAGCTCCTCTTTTTCCTGTCTTAGTTTTGGAAGTTAACAACTATTGATGATTCTTTCATGCTGCTTTTCCACCCAAAATGTTGAGATTTGACTTTCGTTGTTCCTTGGCTGTACTGTGGAGGACATGCATGCTGGAAGTTTTTTGTTCCAGTGGGCACACTCCAGGATTTTGTTCTGTTCTTACAGAAAGAGCATCACCACAACAAAGTATCATTTGCCCCAAAGTCTTTCAAGACTAACGGCAGAGACCAACTTTTGTGTGCTTTGCACACTCCATACAATCTGCAGCTCCTTAAAGCTGGAACCCATTCCCTTTTTTTTGTGCTAAAAAATATTTTCATCCAAGCCGATACCAGAGGAGATGACAAAATGCTAATGAAGCCGATCAGTTCCTCTAACATCTTGCTATATCCTTTAATAGTTTTAAATTTTCTTTTCCTGCTTTGAGTGATAACGTGGTCACGACCCAGCACTCATCTTGTTCTTACTGATTTGTTGTTATTGATCTCCTTCATTTTAACCTTTGTAAGTTAACTTTCTAATAACCCAGCCAATGCCACTTTGCCACCTGTCACGAGGTCGAGAAGTTCTACAAGCCGGCTGCCCCGACTTTCTAACTCTCCCTACGGACATTGATCGCCTGTGACAAACAGCTGAGGTTCGGAGACATGACACAAAAAGCATGATCCAGATGAGAAAAGGATGAGGAGCCGGACAAGAGGCAAAAAAACGTCCTATTATCCATCCATAATCGATAAAAAACGGATTAATAGAACAATGTTTGTTAAAGAGTCAGTGATACAGTATTATAAAAGATCCTCACTGGTTTGAACGGCCCTTAACAGGCATAAAGATACGTACGTAGTATATTGCTGGTGTACATTTGGGCCACACGCATTGCTTTCTTTTATCCATAGGTACATTATAAATATAGTTAGGTATTGTTGTAAAACTGTTTACTTTCTAAAATACCTGCTTTGAATGTAATTAACACGTACTGTCACATCGCAGTGGTTCAAGAACGTATTTGTACGCTGCATATTGAACTATTGACAGACTCTCTCGCCAGTTTCATTTAGCTCGCAGGTTTCAACGGGTCTATTGAGATTATTTTGTCTTACTTTCACCTGCCAGGGATTTGCGAGTGGTGGAGACTGGGACAGTTGGACCTGGCACAGGCGATGCCATTTCAATGGAGATGAAGAGCTTTTTTCTAGCGCCCAACTCCAGCAGTAGATCACAGATTGTAGCATCATTGAGTTTTACACATAATTTCTCTATTTTCTGCTGCATGCATCCAACAAGATAAGTGACCTTTTATCTTTGGCTTGCTTCAGTCTTTAACTTATCAGCTGTCGCTCCGGCACCACTTCTCCATCAACAACTTCTGCTCCTCTCCAGAAGTCAGCAAAAATGACATTGGGACACCTGATGAAGCACTTGACTCACACGACGGCGTATGTCATGTTGACCCAAAACTGCTTCTTTGGTGTCTTAAGGTGATAATGAGGAAATGAGCCACTGGAGTAAATGGCAGAGCAACCTCTCGTTGAGAAGATCCCTTTCAAATCTATCTTAAAGGATAATGTCGGATAGCGTCACGTCGACACACACTGAGATGATTGTAAGGTCGTGACTGCAAATTTAAGTGGAGAAATAGTGCAAATACAATCAACTACTGTGTGCATATCTATACAAGGACAGTAACCACAAAACAGCCATTTATGAAAAGACTCAGTAAAAGAGCAACGATGTTGAGTGCATAAACAGAAATGTAATCAAAGGGGAGAAATAAGGATTTCCACAGATATTTGATCCTTTCATACAACAGAGAAAATTAATTTGGTGACAGTGACGTAGCTTCAAACTCTGAGGGCTAATTTTGCTGCTATTAAAAACGCATAAGTCAAACAAGCAGGACATTGTGACGTTTTCCAAAACATCAAAACAAAAAGTACATTTGTAGTTTGAAGGGAAACAATCGCCAGAAGAGGTTCAAGCGCCAATATCTGGCGTGAAGCTCCAGTGACTCGTGAAAATAATTTATATTATGTTATTTCTTTATCTCTCCTGTAGCAACTTTGTTTTGACAGGAAAAAATTGGTTTGCATACAGCTTCATGTCCACAGATTCTAATGTATCATCCAAGCATGTTTACATTTCAGATACACAGTATGATTGATCAGAGATTGTTTTAATGACGACACATGAATTTATTTTGTAGTAGTTCAAATTTAATAAACATTTCGGACATGTTTTTACACCCCTAAGATCCAGATGACAAAGATGTTTGGCATCAAAGTGAGTAAACTATCGCTTACCTGTGAGGTTCCTAAGGCCCAGCTGCCTCAATCCATAGTACCCATCTCGCCTGAAGTTGAGGAAAATGGCAAGCCCGTAGCGGCCTTCGTACAGCTTTGTACCCCTGATGATCCGCAGGTTCTCCAGCGGAAGGTAGTCAAACTGGTTCAGAGCCACCAGCACGTAACCCGTCACCTCTCTGATTGACTGCAAAAAACATATATGGATACAGTTAGTACTTGTCTGCAACATGGGCATGAAATGTGTCCTGACATTTTTACAGAAGCTACATTCACAGAATGGAAATCAAATGTTTGTTTGGGGAAAAAAATGAGGTCATTTTCACTGGCTCTGTGTTTCCGTGTAATGTGGAAATTTAGGGTTCACCAAAATAATGAAAATGAAATGGGAAAAAAACTTAATTCTTCCCCATTCACGACAGAACTTAATTCTTTGTGCATTTATGAAGTGGTATTTTTATTGTTTTGCCTTTTTTTTTTTTTTACTTCTGTGACATTTGAATCAATTTCACAAATGTAACAAGTAATTTATTTGTTATAAGCTAATTGAAAAGTAAGATATTGGAATTTTGGAATGTTTATTTGATTTTTTTTTTTAAACAAAGCATAATGTGCTAAATGAAAAACCTCTGAATACTGACAGTTAAACACTGGGGGATAATAACAGGTATCCAACACAAGTTTCCATATTGTGGCTCACAACCAGGCCAAGCTATTGTAACTGGAACACAATAGACCCTAAGCAGAAAGTGGAGGTACTTAATTAGCAAGATTACAGCATGTCAATCACAGGCGCTAAGAGAACAACAACATAAAAGAGCTGCATTTATTGCACTGGAGACTTTGATTAGCATACTTATTACGGAGCTGATTCCTATTGTGAGGACTGTCAGAAAATTCTGGTTTAAAAAAAAAAAAAGTTTGTTGAAAAGCAAACAAAGTTACTCAACTGAGTGTCTCCGTTTCATGAAAAAAATCCCACAATGAATAAATAAAATAAATAAATATCTGCATTCTCCCAGGGGATTCTTGATTCAGCCCCTGGTTGGAAGCCATTCCCTGCCATTACTTTGACCCCCACTGTGGCCTTGTGTTCACTGCTGGAGGTCTGCTGAGCTCACCCAGCTATCATTAACTCTGTGGTAAGCCCACTGGTGCCCACCGAGGGTGTGACGCCACCCGACCTGGCTGCTGGGTGGGGCGCTCGATGCTGCTCCCGTTGTGCCCCCTTCTCCTGGCCAGCCCTCCATCCAAAAAAAAAAAAAACACTTAAAAAAATTTAATATACAACAGTTCGCTGTTGCCTAGCAACCTTAAGAAAAGTCTTCAAGTGGGAGCAAGGAAGAACAGTTACAAACTGAAGAATAAAAAATACCCAACATTTTCTGGAAAATCTGCTAATTAAATTATAGGATTACTCTGTCCATTGTCATTAATTTCCATAGCTCTGACATTGCTGAGTTCCCATGTGTGAGTAAATACACATAAATATACAAATTAAAGGTTTCTAGCTCAATAGTCATTAGTCCTGCAAGCATCAAAGTATCACGAGGGATTCTCCAAGAAGCAAGGACCATCCCCCCCGCTGCATTAAATGCACTCAGTTTCAGACCAAAAAAAAAAAATTCTGAAGCTGAAGAACCCTACATAGAGAAGTTGCCTGTTTGCCAGAAGGGTTTCTCTTTGTATTATTTCTTAGATCCTGTATGCCCATAACAAGGTTAGAGGCAAAGTAAATTAGTAAAGTATCCTAATCTGACTTAGTGTATAAACGTGTATGTGTGTGTGTGTGTCGGGGTGGTTAAATGCGAGGCTTTGTAAAGCACTTTTGGCTGTGTGATAGTGTAGATAAAGCACGACATACTGTTTGCCTTTTTCAAATGGCTTTCAGCACTTGCGTCTGAGCGGAAAGTGTGTAAATTTGATTTTATTACAGATCTTGTGAGGTATCAATTTTTTTCTATTGTGAACATCTTCGCCAAGTTGCCCTGCACGTGTTCCGGCAACAGCAACGAAACGCTGCTGCTTTTCCACCTAAGCGCAGACTCGGCAGGTAAAGTGTCAGATGGAGTCCAAGTTTTGTTTCCATGCCACTGTCTTCATGAAACTAGTGCTTAAACAACTAGTCTTTTTAGTTGGCCTTTCTGGAACATGTGGGTAAATGCACTAAGAGCAAATAAGTTTAATGTCATGCGCGGAGTTCCGAAGGTACTGGATGTTAGGAGGCGCGGCCTGGTCGTTAACATCCCTAGATATCTGATAGCAAAACACGTTGTTGGCGCATATTTTTCTCTCATAGACAGAACACAGACTCCTTTAGCCAAAACAAAGTCCTCAAAGCCAATGACTACTCTGTGGTTCCTCAAAGTTGTTGACCAGATGCCAGACCAGGCGTTTCCCTCAAAGGGCTGTTTCATCACCTCATCCTGTTCTTTCATATACACAACAAAGTAATGGTTTACCAGTTTGAAATCCAAACGATAGTTAGTTCAACCATTGCTATTTTTTTTAAAAAGGGTTTTGTAACTAAGACATTTCTTACTATATCTCAACATTATTAAAAATGAAGACAAACTGCAATTTTGGCACACCTTTTGGCAAAAGATTTGAGCAAATGGTTTTATCTGGCAACATAAAATAATATGGCAGGCTGGATCTGGCCACCAGACACCTGTGTTCTAGATGAAAATGAATCTCTCAGAAATGATTTTTTTACATCTAAGATAGCAGGCCAAGCAATGAAATAGAAGCTAAGGACTAGCATTCACAGGTTTTCATCCAGGGATGAAGACAAACAAGTCTTCAGCAGGTAAAACAAGTAAAATGAGTTGACATGAGTACAATGCAGAAATGATCCATCCATCCATCCATCCATCCAATTTTCTTAGCCACTGATCCTCACAAGGGTCACGGGGAGTTCTGGAGCCTATCCCAGCCGTCAACAGACAGGAGGCGGGGTACACGCTGAACTGGTTGCCAGCAAATCGCAGGGCACATAGAGACAAACAGCCTCACACACAATCACACCTACGGGCAATTTAGAGTGTCCAATTAATGTTGCAAGTTTTTGGGATGTGGGAGGAAACCGGAGTTACCGGAGAAAACCCAAGCAGGCATGGGGGGAACATGCAAACTCCACACACGTAGGGTCAGGATTGAACCCGGGTCCTCAGAACTGTGAGGCCAACGCTTTCAAGTTGGGCCACTGTGCCGCCATTCACAAATGAAATGCCTTTAATTTATTTTAAAGTTACTCAATTTGAAACCCAAAATGCACAACATAGAGTTAAGTTTTGGAGCATGCGAGTTACCATGCACAATGTACATGTCAAAGTTATGAATATTCTGTACATAGTAATTTGACATGTTCATCTTGAAGGCTTAGTAATTCCTGGCATCTGACATATGAATTTGCTTCAAAGATATGATTGACATCATTCAGCAACATTTCCTTTGAGTGATCTTGTTAAGAATCCAGTCACTTTGCTTAAGAGAGACAGAACAGAAAAAAATGGAGCTGGTTTATTCTGTATAACGCTTAAATGATTTAACAGAAACTTATGTGAGCAAATCTAACAAAATGAACGTTTCAGGCAATATGCCTTGGCAGCCATTTGTTCTGCCAGCTTTGGAGGCACATCGCCAGTAAATCTGCATGGAAATTTCTTTCAAGGAATGGCCTCAAGGTGTTACCCTGGATTTTGAGAAAACGGCAGCATAAGATGATTTTAAAAGGCTTTAAAAAAAAAAAACAATGCTCAAATATGATTATACTTTATTGACGGCCACATTCATAGGGGCCAACGCTGATTTAAGTGAGAAAGCATCAGGTCAGGAAAAAGGATGTTGGAGAGAGAGAAAAAAAAAAGATTTTCATGATTTTCGTCTCACACTTTCACTTTCCACATGTCACAACTGCATGTGGGAAATAATGAGATACTTATGAAAGGTTCGGTGCGATGCTGCTACAATAACAAACACACCTTGTGGTCTTACCGGTAATTGGTAATGAGACGGTGGTGGTGAAGATGCTTTGGCAAAGTTACAAAATGTGGGTAAGTTTACGGATGGGTGGTGCAGTGACGCGGAGGAAGAAAATTCAGCACACACAGGAACCATTTTAAGCATAATTAATTTCACACCTGCTGCTATCATCTGGATGAGTGGAAAGGTAAACATGCAGGACACCAAGAAGGGAAGAAAAGAAGGAAAGGCCTAGGAAACCCATAGAGAGGGAAATTGGATGGATAAAGGGCAAAAAGGCATCGAGCTGGGGAAAATATAATAACGTGGTTACAATACAAGAGATGGGACACATATTATGGTGATTACGACTCATTTCCATACATATAGAGCACTCTGCCAGTGAGTCAAGGAGAGTGCAGTGACGCATGTCAGCAGAGACTCTCAACAGTTTGAGCCGACCGGCAACCGGTGCAATCTGAATCTTCCACGTGGTGGCAAAGTCAATGGGCGGGTGGGGACCTGTTTACCAATTCGCCTCAATGGGCTGCAGAAGAGCGGCGTGCACCTCTCCACCTCATGGGGCTGTTTGGCTGCTAAGTATGCTGAGAGCACTCGAGTGTGACATTCAAGATTCGGAGGAATCCTGTTAAAATAAAAATAAATAAATAAAAAAATTAAAGGCCTTTGAGAGGGCCATTGACTTTGAAATCAATGAAAAGATGGCACAAAGTGTCTCGTCCATGTCTTTAGAAACCCCCCAAATGTCTCACATTTAGCTTTGTGGTATTGCTTAGCTCAGCAATACAAAACATTATACCAGGACGCCTGGTTGCGATTAGGGGTGTCCAGATCTGATCTTTGAGATCATGTATTGGTCCAGTGTCAGAAAACATCCAGGAGGATTTTACGGTGGCCTGGAGATCTAGGCCACACTTATGCAAGTCGTCCAATCCAAGCTCCGCTCCAGCACTTCTATCTGGCAGCCAGCGCTGGATTGCATGCAGAACCCACCAGATCATGACAGGTGGCCTAGGTGTTAACATAGTAGCAAGGACTAATGATTCTTCCTTGCTGATATTGGTTTAGTCACTCCCCATTTGAAGTTCACTGTAAAAGGAAAAACAGTTAAACCCGCTGAACGATCAAATACATCACAGACCTTGATTTTCCCCACAAAAATCGCTAGCTCAAGGCTAATGCAATGAATGAAAAAAACCTGTGACAAGGTAATGAAAATGAGCATCAAACTCACTGCCCTTATACCTCTAATAATAATGAATATTGGTACACAAATGCTATATAACAGTATATATTCAATATAACAATACTCTGACATATTTGTCAAACTGTGAAAAATACATTACATTAACAATATGCGATTGTGAATATCTCTGCATCCTATTGCAAGAGCCACACTGCCATCAGAGGTCAAGATGTTTAGAAAGTGTAATTACAGCAGTGTACTGTATGTGTGTCTTTAAAGAGCATGGCATAGCGCGTGACATCTGTCACACTGCCAGTTGGTCTTTGTGTGAGCTTTAGGATGGCAAATTTGGATTATTGCAGCTTTTTTATTTGTCCGTTTCAATGTTTGTGCTGTTCACTTAAGTGCTACAATTGCATTAGCGACGGTTGCTTTTCTTTTTTTCCCCCACTCCACTCATGTGGCTGCTTATCACAAATCTGCTTGTAACTCAGATTTTGCTCTCAACACAAAGCAAAAAGAAAAAAAATTACAGAATGACAAATGATATTTTGAAAAATTCCCCAGTTAGACCATTTGTAAGTGGATGGTACCACTTGCACTAAGGTGACTCCCAATCATGTTAGTTGGATGGACGTGGAACATCTTATTGCTCTTTCCATTATTTCCTGTGGGAAAAATTTGAACAAATGAGAAGTTGCCCAGGACCCGAGGATGCCTTTAATTCGACTTTAGAGGTTCCACTGAATAGAAACCAACTTGTGTTTCACTTTCCTTATCCAGTATACATATATAAAATGGTGGTCAGGCAGCATGTTCTGACATGAAAACTGCGACTGGGGGTCAACACCCTGCCGGTGATTGTGTGTTTACACAATTGTGGGCCTCGAGCAGAAGCTGAGTTTCTTGCTCCCAGTAATGATACTTATTGTCTCAGACAAGCTGACTGTGGCAGAAGATTGTTTTATAAGTGGCTTCTGTGCGGCATCTTGGATGTCAAGACACATTTACAGTCAAAACTTCCCATTCACCAAAAGCTAGAGTGTGATGTGCATCATCACGTCCCCTCAAAATGTGACAATGTGGTAAAACCTTACAGACATACAAAACTTATGAGGTGAAGTTAGGTTAGCAATTTTTGTCACACAGCAAAACGAAGCCGGAACAATGTCCTTTGTGGAGGTTCCAAATGTAAAGACCCAACAGAGGTTACAAATAAAAAATGCTCTGACATCTCATAGTGCACATGAGAATACACAAAAAATATAAGTGACACAACAGTGGCCTGGAAGCCAAATGACCATATTTTTGTTTTCTCGTTAACGGGACCATTGGCGAATTTATCAACTGCAAATGCATTCACTCTAGATAACTAAGCACCTGTGATGTAAATTAAAACAGAGTCACATTTGTGATGCTCTACGTGTGTGTGTGTGTGTGTGCGTGTGTGTGTGTCTCATGAAGTTAGCCATTTTTGTCACGTGCAGTTGAGACACACAGCACGTCGCACCACTGAACTGCTTCATTACCCCTGAATCAAATCCTAATCGCTGATGGATGTCCTGATTTGTAACGACACAAGGTATGTGTCTTTGTGTCAACACTTGTGTGTTTGACTGCACAACTGTGTCTAGGTGTAAAAGCATTTAGCCAGGCTAGTGTTTCAATTAGACCAAGACAGAGAGAATATTTCAAAGTAAAAGGAGGTCTCATCAATGTCACACAAAGTCTGATGATTGTTAAAGGGGAAATGCAGTGCTTCGTATGAACAATGTAACCAATAGGTCATGTAATATGCACTCTATCTTGACAACGTGATGTTACATCCTCTCTCATTTAATAGTGTTTTGAGAAGATTTTTATCGACAATTACGAATTTTCAGGGGTGCTGCCATTTTGGCGAGTCACATGACTTACGTGCGCGGATGTGACGTGTAACGTGCTGCACCAATTTACTGATTACATTGTGCCCAGTGCTGATTTCTCGGATTTATCCTCATCTGATGAAGAAATAGCACTATCGGTTGATCGGGAAGACAGAGGAATACTTCCACACAGATTTGAACCTGTGGCTGTAAAAAATGTTGAATATTCGGATGGTTCTTCGGACAGAACGACGCTGGAGTTTGACTACTTGGAGGGCTACGCTGACGAGAGAGCTCCGGTGGTGGAGGCCGTTAGCCGAAGCTCAGCAACAAAGGCCACCGGAGCTCCGGGCCGGCAGCCGCGGAAGGTTCTCCGGACAGGAATGACGCGAAGTCTGACGAGCGAGCCGAGCTTAAAACACTATTAAAGGAGAGAGGATTTACATCACATTGTCAAAATAGAGTACATATAACATGACCTATTGGATACATTGTTCATGTGATGCACTGAAATTCCCCTTTAAGCAAAATTCTAATCTGCAGCGATGAATGGCATGTGCGCTGTTGGGTATGAGAAGCTTTGGTCACTGTGAAAAGTAATTGACCGTCTTCCTCAGATGGGGTGAAACACCTCTTCGACAAATAGAAACATCTTGTGTGTGCTGATGTCTTGGTCAAATTTTAGGATACATTTACTGTGTAAAATACTGCCAAATACAAATGTGTGTTTCCAAATGCTGTCAAGAAAAATTGAACACGGATGAACATCAGAAATACCAAATGTATTGTAACAGTGAGAACAATTTCTGAAATTTTGTTGCACACAAAAAGCATTTGGGTAAAATATGAACAAAAAAAAATCTCTGAAAAGAGCAACATTTCAGAAGATAGATGGATGATGTAAAATACACATCTTGAAAAAGAAAATCCCTGCTCAGTAGTTTAAGAAATTCTTAGCAGATTTAAGTCACCTGCATGTACAATTTCTGCGATCTGAGGTCTAGTTAGCGACTGTGTGCACAAAATGAGATTGGAAAAGAGTTTTGAAGATCACTCTTTTTGCCGCACATCTGCCGGCATCATTTGCCGTAATGTCACAATCGCAGCAGGCCACTCTGCGCTATGCTGAGCGATTCAAAATTGTCCATGTCCATTTTCCAAGCTGCTTAAAATTGATTTACTGTATTAATTAGGGCCCTGTTAGGAGGTGTCATGGACAATATTTTACAATTTGATAAGTAAAAGACACGCTATGGGATCACCTTGATGACTTGTGAGGCTTTGAATGCGCCACGCTTTCATGGCCATACCTCCTAATTTAATGGAAATCAATTTTCACCCACTAAAGCACGGAAGCTGCAAGACTTTCATTTCAACTCTGAGACCTATGCTGCACCACGTCTGTTTTCATCAGTCTTACAAAGACGCAGAAATGACGGTGCACTGAACAGGATGAAATTACATCTGATGTGACTTTTTTTTTAATTTGTTGTTGCTTCTCTTCTTTGACACGGAAAAGGACAACCTGACGTCCAGGAACAAAAAGGTTGGGCATAGCGGGGGGAGATTGTTTGTTTAAAAAATACTGCACCCCACCATTTTATTTTTTTAAAGCAATGAGCATCAAATAAATTATGCAAATAAAGGTTTCTTTCACTTTGCTTGCTCTTGGGTGAGTTTTCACACGCAAACGAACCTGCTACAATGTAATTTGTGTCCCTGAACATCCCATCCATACTAGTTGACAATTTGTTCAGATTTATAAATGATTATGTGTGTCCAAGATACATGATGGCATTCTGAACTCTGTAAAAAGTGGAAAAATAAAATAGAATCAAATTGAAAACAAAACAAAAATTGTCCATTGGACAAGAGTCTTGGAACGGTTATGTTACTTTATGTTAAATTCTGGTCCGCTCAATAAATTCAATTGATCAAGAGACATTCAGTACTGTAATCCCATATAGAGTATAGCAACTGTATTTTTCCCTGAAAACATCTTTTTAAGCCTGGTGTGTCTTTTGGAATAACTGTCATAAAGAACAAAGAAAAAGCACAACATATGAATGCTTTGCATCATGTTGAGCTGATTTTCAAAGATGTCATACAACATATATTTCACCAGGATTGTGGTCAAATTTTTTTATGACCTCAGGGCCATTTGACTTTATAGATTCCGCTGTAATAATTTCCACTGAAAGTTGAGATCCAGCAGTAATAATTCAGTTGCGATTCACTTTGTTGAGCTCATTACTGCCAACAACAGTATCATAATATCACACGCCTTGTATTTTTGTAATCTTAGGGACTGGTAAACCCTTTCCCCAAGTTTGCTTCGATGCCAAAAGACAAACTAGTTTACGTCACTAATGATTTAATGTAATTTCACGCACTTATTAGTATAAAAAGCCTCAGAATACTTGAACATTTCAGGATTAATAAAAAGGAAAAAAAAAGTTTTTTATAAAAGCCCACTATTACCAAATGCTAAGATACATTATGGCACTTGAGCTGCTCTGTGGCTACAGTGCAAAGACTACAGGAAGTTACAATTATTACAGCAAGAGCTATAACGCTGCCAACGCTGTTTGGTTCCTGCCACTTGGGTATGCACAATGATGGCCAAAATAACACTCACGGTAGCAGCACGGTAGGTAGAGGAGTGGTTAGCACATTTGCCTCACAGTTCTGAGGACCGAGGTTCAAGTCTGGCTTCCCCCGTGTGGAGTTTGCATGTTCTCCCCATGCCTGCGTGGGCTTTGTCCAGGTACTCCGGTTTCCTCCTACATCCCACATCCCCAAAACGTGCACGTGCAACATGGGTTAATCGAAGACTCTACATAGTCCATAGGATAAGCCGAATGGAAAACTAAAAGAATAATAATCATGATTTTTTTGATCAATTCTGGAATCATGATTATTCCTCATGTTTAGGAAAAATCTTTATTTTTATTGGGGTACTTTTTAGCCTGCAACAGTTTTTATTGCAAACCCAATCTTTAAAAAAGAATAAATGATAGCTAATACTAAAAAAATATATGTCCCACCCATCGCATGTCCCCACAAAGGGAAATCAAAAAGTGGAACTTAATGGAAGCGAAAAGAGTTTGGGCAAAAAACATAATGACATGATATGACTATGACTGTAGACACCGACCTTTTATTTAAAACACCCAATACACGTCTCTGTTGTTCTGCTTGAACATTGGTCAGTTGTGCACGGTCACAAACTGCAAAGAATTCAGCATTAGTGATTTCCCTCTCTATTTAATCCCAAGGTTTTTCCATTTTATTTAGGCCAGATGAAAAATTAAAGTCAAGGCAGTCGCTGCTACAATTGTTAATAGTCATTGTGTGTGCTTTGAGGGTCAAATTTAAAATAATTGTTAATTGTTGTATAATGTAGTAGTAGCTTTTATTGGCTTTTATTTTGAAGTTGGGCGTACAACGCATTGCTAGCAACCAATAAATCTTAGTTCGCCCCCCGGTGGCTGGTTGTCTAGGTTGTTGGCACTGCTGCATATGAAGCACTTTTCATAATATGCACCAGTGTCTGCATTTAAAATGTAAAAATATGACTGACGATCAGGCTCATTTAATCGTGCCATCCAAATATATGATCGCAATTAAAATTCGATTAATTCTGCAGCCCTGCACAATTAACAATACTCTCAAACTTCACCAGGCCTCCTCGCTGGTTTTGAGTCTGATGAAAGTGTATAATTTTCAGACCCCACCCTTCCTCATAGACAGCTAATAATTATGGCATGATTATTTGTTGAAATGGTGTTCGACTGGTTAGCACATCTGCCTCACACTTCTGAGGTCCTGGGTTCAAATCCTGGCCTTGCTCGTGTGGAGTTTGAACGTTCTAACGTACTCATGTGCCTGCGTGGGGTTTGTCCGGGTACTCCAGTTTCCTCCCACATCCACAAAACATATGTGGTAGGTTAATTAAAGACTCAAAAATGCCCGTAGTTGTGAACAGTTTGTTTCTCTGTGCCCTGTGATTGGCTGGCAACCAGTTCTACGTGGGTTTCCTCCTACATCCCAAAAACATGCCTGGTAGGTTAACTGAAGACTCTAAATTTCCCATAGGTGTGAAAGTGATGCAACTGGTTCTTTGTTTATTTGTACTCAGCAATTGACTGGCAACCAGTTCAGGTTGTAAACCACCTTTAGGTCAAATATAGTTGGGATAAGATCAAGCATGTCTGTGACCCTAATATGGATAAGTGGATGAATGAAAAGAATGAATAAATGAATTTGGTGAAATGCCCCTGAAACCACCATTGTGCTACCCGGCGCACATAAAAATAAATCACCTTGAATCAAGGGAGGAAAGACAGCACTTGATCTGCTAAATGGCCTTATTCCCAAGATCCATCTATCCATTTTCTGCACCGATTATCCTCACTAGGGTTGCAAGCATGCTGGAGCCTATTCCAGCTATCTCTGGACGACATATGTCAGGAAATACTTCCACTTTTAGCGAGGAGTATGCTTCTTACTGAGGAGTAAAAGACAGGTTTTCAAGGACGTGATCATACAAATATCTGGAGTGGTGGGCTGCTTTGTTGTGTACTAAAAGGACACATGCAGGATAAGGATCAGACGAGTGGTGAATAATGACACAGAGTAGATGCCCCTAATCTCAACAAGCACAATTACTTGTGCAAGTCTATGAAACATTTAGTTTGTTGGCAGCACAGTTGATGGCTGACACACAATTAGTCCAGAGAGAGAAACTGTGGCGTGTGAATGGCGTCATCAGTCCTGTGATTGACTGTTCATCAGTCCAGGCTACAGTATTCCAGTAAATCGGGTACCTCGACAACAACTGCAATTTGCCTTTGGACTGTGGGGTCATTGTTTTTGCAGGTTCGGCTGAAGGTGGATGGATCCCAATTAATCAAAATCCATCCACCCATCGATTTTCTGAGCCGCTTATCCTGACGAGGGTCGCGGCAGTGCTGGGTGGAGGCAATCCCCGCTAATTATTAAGAAATTAATATTGAAATCACGCGCCACCTGTGTGGAGTTTGCATGTTCTCCCCGTGTTTGTCTGGGTTTTCTCCGGGCACTCCGATTTCCTCTCACATCCTAAAATCATGTCTTCTAGATTGAGTGCAAACCCCAAATGGCCTGTAGGCGTCAATGTGCATGCGAATGCTTTATATGTGCTTGTGATTGGCTGGTGACCAGTCCAGGGTGTGTCACACTTCTCGCCCGAATATAGCATGGATACGTTTCAGCATGCCCACGACCCCTGCGAGGGTAAGCGGCTCAGAAAATGGATGGATGGATTTAAGAGGGGGAAACAACAAAAAAAAAAACAACTTAAGAATGGCTGAACAATCACAAACTGCGAAAACAGATTTTATTTGCAGCTAAAGAAAACCAGGAAGGATTTTGTATGAAGAAACCTCTGTCACTGTTTTGCCTCTTCTGAGAAGTGCAGGGACATGTGTGTCATCTGCCTCACTGTGTCATTCTCTGCTGGTGGCTGCTGCTGATAAGACCTTTGAAAGGTGTTTGTCTGCATGTGACACCCCGCGAACCTAATTTTTTATTTTTATTTTTTTCTGTCCTAGTCGGCTGTTAGGTCAAGCAGAAAGGAAGATCTGTATCCCTGTTTATGCCAGAATGTTTTTACTTTGTCACAGTGGATTTTTTAAGATGCCACTGTAGTTTCTGTGTACACTGTCGTTCAGTCAAACAGAACAAAGTTTTTAAAGGGAAGTGAGAGGAAATACAAAAGAGAGAGTAAAAATGTATCTAAATATAGGAAAAGAAGACAAAAAAAGCTATGGTGTTGCTCATGCACACACACTCAGCCTGCAATGCTCATGTGACTTTTTGGTTTTGGGCAATTAAAAATTTAAGTTTTCGGTTGAGTGTCAACACCCATATATATATATCCTCACAAGGGTCACGGGGAGCGCTGGAGTCTATCCCAGCTATGATTGGGTAGGAGGCGGGGTGCACCCTGAATTGGTTCCCAGCCAATCGCAGGGCACATAGAGACAAACAGCCGCACTCACAATCACCTAGGGGCAATTTAGAGTGTCCAATTAATTTTGCATTTTTTTTGTTGTTGTTTTGATGTGGGAGGAAACTGGAGTGCTCCGAGAAAATCCATGCAGGGACGGAGAGAACATGCAAACTCCACACAGGGAGGGCTGGGATTGAACCCGGGTCCTCAGAACCGTGAGGCCAAAGCTTTCCAGCTAGCTGAGGTACCATGCGCCATACAGAATATATATATATAACATTTTTTTTCATGTTCTGATTTAAAAAATAAGTTACTCACGAGTTACTCTTTACTTGAGTAGCTTTTTCATTTAGTATTTTCTTACCCTGGCTCAAGTAAATATTTGGATGACTACTTTTTACTTTTACTTGAGTCATATTCCAAAATAATAGGACTCTTACTTGAGTACAATATCTGGCTACTTTACCCATCTCTGAGAATGACACATTCGATTTGAGAGTTGCATAGGTCAGTACTGCTACAACTTGTGAGGCAAGAACAGGTCAGAAGTGGGCAGGACAGGGACAGGAGGAGAATATGTATGCAGGACAGGGGTCGTAGACCCAGCTATACAACTGAAGAGTAGTGAGAGTGGCTATGTAAATCATAAACATCTGTAGGACCAGAGTACAAGTGAGGGATAGGCAAGGCATTTGCAGAGTTATATGTTATTTGTCATACTTATTGACTGGCCTCACACCTAGAAAATAAGTCCCAGGGATGTGTGTCTGTAAATAAATGCAAGTGAATTGACACCATTTCACATGCACAAGAACAACCATGAGTAGTCTCTAATTGCAGTGCCTGCACTGTGGGAGCTGAAGATCCTGTAAACCCCCCCACTATTACTGACAGGTCCCCAACTGGCAGTCACTGGCCCTACCCTACGTATGAGTGGTTGCTGACTGGTGTGGTGCATTAAAATCTGGAGTGGTCTGTGATGGATGGGGGAGAGGGCAGGGCTGCCAGTCACAGCTGCCCCGCAGCCAAATCCCCCCACCCCCTACCCACAACCCGATGCCCTCTAGAGATAGGTGTGTGCAGTACATTAAAATCTTAGGTGCATGCTGAGGAGCTGGGTGTCTAGCCTGGGGAAACAGCAGTGATGTACTGAAACCTGGTCCAACACATCCACCCCACAAGAAAAACTCAATATGTTCATGTGCATGCCAAAATGAGTGGGGCTGAGGATGAGATGGTCCTGTCCATGAATGTGTTGCAACTCATGGTTTTGCCTGGTCCCAGAACTCTGTGAGGGAGCCTTGGCAACCTGCCTTGTGGTTTGTAGCTGTGGCTGCCATATTGATCCAACTTTAATGAAGAGTCTGCCAGCATAGGTGACACCATTAGCTGCTTGCGGGCCACTGGGGCCACTTGGCACAACTCCCCGATTCACTTCTGGGAAAATGGGTCATTCTGAGTGACAGGCACCCTTTGGCCAACAAACATCAAGGGTAATACGAGGAAAAGGCTTGTTGATTCCCTTTGAACATTGGTAACTGTAGTCACATGGTCTTGGTCTTTTTAAATCTTTTATTGGCAAGGGATATGGTTGAGAACTTAAGTGGCCTCACTATGAGTCCTTAGTCAGGTAAGTTCATAAAACTATTTATCAACATTACATTTCCGAATAGCATACAATATTTCTGTATAAAATGTAACAATACAGAATAATGATCTATCAATTCATTTGTCTATGATTTCTCCTGTCATTCAAAATCACATTTCCACATGCAGTGGTGACTTGAGATGAGCGACCCAACTAATGCGTTTTTTGAGAGACGAGCCATCATTCAGTCGTAAGCTTTAACTTAAGAACCCAAACTTGAGATATGAGCACTGTATGGGTAGGTTTCCAATTACGCCATCTTGTGTGCCATAGAGGTCAGAGAACACAGGTGATAGGTGAAGCGTGAAGTTGTTTTTCCATCATTAATTTATCCGATTGGTCTAAGCGTGGTGGTGACGTCGTTAGAAACCTATCCATTGTGGCAGTGACAAAAGTCACAAAAAGCAACACTTTTGTAAATTGGGAATATCCATCCACTTCTTAAAAATTAAGCCGTACATGCTCTTCAATGCCAGTTGTCTATCAAACTAAACAAAGAGAATGACGAGCATTTCAACTGACCAAACAACTGCCTAGAAAAAGGCCACACAAGCTTTTTGTTAGCCAATAACATGCTCGCAATTCGCAATGATAGGCACAATTTTGGAAGTCTTCAAGCTGGTGTTCTCCAAGCTTTTTTTTTGTTTTGTTTGCACAGCAGACTGGTTTAGAGTAGGCATTCTTTCCTCACAGACCAGCTGACAAGGTGTGGCAAATGTGTGTGTGCGTTGTTTGTGTGTATGTGTAAAGAAGGCAGAAATAAATGAACACAACAAACCAACACTACAATGCAGTATTAACGTGAGCCCTGTGTCACGACCCATTGAGACGGAGGAAGGACCCAAATGCAGGACTCGGGAGACGCAGAGGTAATTCTGGAAAAAACGTTTATTGTTCCAAGGTCGGGGATCAGGCAGACAGTCAGGTGCAGCAGCGGTAATCAGGACGTCGGGCGTAGAGAGCAGGTCCGCAGGCTGGCAGGAGTCGGTACACGGGAGATCGATCAAAGAAGGCAGGAGTGTCAAAGGAGTCAGGCTTACAGGGCCGGTCGGACAACAGGTGGAGGTCGGTACACACGGGTTCACGAACAAAGATACGGGAGTGCAGGAACCTGGACGGGACCGTGAGGCGACTGCGGAGCCATCGCCACCTCCTGGATGGGAACGTGAGGCGGCTGGGGAACCCTCGCTGCCGTCTGCTGGACAGGAATGTGAGGCGCCTGGGGAACCCTGGCAGCCATCTGCTGGACAGGAACGTTAGGCGGCTGGGGAACCCTCACCGTCATCTGCTGGACGGCAACGTGAGGTGGCTGGGGAACCCTCGCCGCTGTCTGCTGGACAGGAATTTGAGATGACCGGCGAGCCCTTGTCGCCGTCTGCTGGACAGGAACGTGAGGTGGCTGCAGAACCCCCGCAGCCGCCTCCTGGACAGAAACGTGAGGAGGCTGCGGAGCCATCTCCACCTCCTGGACAGGAACGTAGGATTTGGAGAGTGGCTCCCCACACCCCACAGGCGGCAGTACGCTGCGTTGTTGCTTTTTCGGTGATCGCCTTGGCACTCCTGAACTGGGTGCTTGTTCATGAATGGGCCTGAACAGATCATCATTGGCGACAGCCTGGAGCAACGGGGATGATAAGGTACTCCGCCTCTTAACTGGAGGAAAATAGTTCACCTCGTCTTGATCTGAATTCACTCCAGCCTCTGAACTTAAGCTCTCTGCCCGTCGCTCCTGGGTCTTGTTCGTTGGGAACACGCACGTTGCAGGCGCTCTGGCAGGCTCATCCTCAAATCGCCAATTCTACCCTTCTTCTACGACAGTCGTGCGGACGCCTGTCACCACCGTGACGGAGGTGTGACGCAGCAGTGAATCTGTCGCCACCCGCCACGTGAGTGTGGCAAGGCGGGGGATCTGTTTCCACTGCCACGTGAGCTTCCAGAGAATTCGTTGATACAGCGACGAGGGAATGGCGCGGCGGTGGATCCGTTGCTACAGCGACGTGAAACTTGCTCGGTAGCGAGTCCGTTGCCACTGCAGCATGAATGAGAGTAAGCAGAGAGACAGTTGAAACCACGACGTGGGCGTGTCTCGGGCGCGGATCCGTAGCCACTGCAGCGTGAACTTGAGTCAGCAGCGAGTCTGTAGCATTCGCGACGTCAGCGTAGCCCGGCTGGTTCTCTAATCCTTGCCGGACCTGGGCCGCGAGGACCGCCAGTTCGGCGCTCTGCCGCTCTATCTCCGCCCGTATTTCGTGGCAGAACCCCTCGTTATTTGGCACCCCCTCCTCCCTCTGGGCTGGAAGCTTCACCACCAGCTGCGGGTCTGCTGGTGTAACCATTGACGGTGAGGAGTGGGTGGACGAGGACGGCGTCTTGGTTGCTGCGCAGCAGGAGGCACAAGGGAGCGCCCGGCCTGGGCGTCTCCTCTGGTCGCCACGCGGAGGTCCCGGGTAGATGGCCAAGCGGGTTCCCACAAACGGATTGGAGGACTCGGACCTACTGGGCGAAGACACACGGGAGCTGGAAATGCGGGGAGGTGAAACAAACTGACTGGGATTAAAGATCGGGCGAAGAGATTCATAGTCAAAATAATCTGAGTCATAGTCAGGCAGCCGGTCATATAAATCAAGGTCCTCCTCATAGTCCAAAAAATCTGAGTCCAAAAGAATATGAGGTGCTGGACGGGTCGTGGTCGGGACGTATTCATAGCTCGCAGGCGGAGCGTGTCACACGGAAGGGGAGGACATCATGGAACCTACCCGGATCGGACAGGCTTGGTCCTCAGGCAGTCGGTCTACCTTGCATCAGTCCCGGCGACTGCTCCGTAATTTTGTCTTTGTTACCGCTTCACAAAGATAGGATGTATGATCTGGTAGCAGGGTCTTTTTTTTTCTTATTGAAAAAAGTCCAATGGCTTATATTTTTGTCCAGGGTGCTTGGTCTCCACGTGTTCTTTGGCTCGCTTATTGCCACATACAGGAACCAACAACCATCAACAGTTTTATTGTTATGTTTTGTTTGATGATAATACTTCTCTGAAATGCTTGACAGTTTACTTTGAATCCCATTTAAATAATGTTTCATTTGACTAGTCATGTTTTTTCAAAAGAATTGTACCCATCTTACAAATTCTTCTAATTTACTAAATAAAAGGAGGGTTTCGAATTTCAAAACCAGAGCCATTCCATTTTGTATTTTGAGTCTTTTTACAAGTGTGGTTCTGAACAAATTCAAATTGTAACGTAAGACACTACTGTATCTGTGATTCAGTCTTCAGTTAACCTATTGTGCTTTTTTTTTTTTTTAATATATATATATACTGTTCAAGGATAGCCCAAACAATCCTCATAAACTTTGCAATCCAGGACTGCTCCTTACGATATCTTGGTATTAGGGCTACTACAATAAACATTTTGAAAAGGGCCCAGGTATATTGTCATATGTTTGTAGTGCAACTACAAATTTTTGCTCAGCAGTTAGCCCAATAAACTCCCAATCAGTGAGAGATGCCACAGGATTGGCACCGTGGTAACATAACCCAGATGTTTCAAGAGTACTGTATCAAGTTGGGGGAAAAAAAAAAAACGTCTGTTCGTCTTATTGTTTGTTCAACTACAGGTAAACACTGTGATTAAATTACTGATTTGCATGATTTTTCTTAGCAATCATGCAGCATTATAAACATGCAATGTTTGTAATATGTATGACGCTATTGATTTTACATTGCCTCCAGATGTATTTTACACACAGTAAAGCTTCAGGATGACCTACTGGGGAAGATTTATGGATTATCTCACAGAATGACGGGCAATAAAATGAATATGTAGATGGGGACTATGGGAAAGTCAGAGATCCACTATGAACCTGAAGTGGTCCCCGAGCCATCTCATCTATCTAACTGTCAACATTTGTCCTGTGCATTGCTCTCACCTGCTCCATCACTGCATCACCGTGACAGAACCGACAACGGTCAAACATACATGTGTGCACGCACACGCACACACGCGTGCACCCATGTACGCACGCACATACACACACACACACAACACACACACACACACACACACACACACACACACAAACTCGAAAGTAATTTTAGCACAGCAGCTGTTTTCGTCTGCAATAAAATTGACACCTCACTAACCTCTCTACCAACCAACCCCTCACTTGAGACCCCTTCTAATTGTCATCTGAATGAGTTTATGCACTGACTGTGTCTATATAAGGGAAGATATTAAAATTGGAAGTACACTATTAAAAAGGGAAGCTTGAGGTGTCTCAGTTTTACAAGTAACCTTTGGGTTGAGTGTTGGGCTACTTTTAAACTGCAGGGCATGATACCCCATTTCTATTTCTCTTTAAATCCAATAATTTTATGTACAAACCAAACTCCAATTTAGGTGTGGTGCTGTGTTAAAAACAAAATGCAATTATTTGCAAATCTTGTTTAGCCACTATTTAATTTAATGGACAACCACGATAAGATACTTAAGATTCAAACTGGTAAAGTTTGTTTTTAGCAAATAATCAATCTACAATTTTATGGCTGCAACACATTCTCAGGGTCATGTCACCTTTTCTTTCAACAACATTCAACAACAACATTCAATAAATGTTTGGGTACTGAAGATACAAATCGTTGAAGCATTATAAGTAGAATTCTGCGAGTGCAGCGTGTAGGTCTCGACATGACATATTTGCATAAATTTCAGAGATTTGTTGCAACTGGAGCCAATCATTTCTTAGATTTACCAGTTTTAAAGCTTCTCCTTTTTTAGATTGAGCACTGAAGAGAAAGGATGGAGGGATGGACACATTGAAAATTTGTAATGTCCAGAGCTTGGCCCTGCAAAATCCCTTGGAATCGGACCTCTCCAAATATTAACTGAAAATCCCTGGCATACTCTATAAACATTGTTCTTGTTTTAGTAAGAACCCTTTGCAAATAAGACTGTGTTCATACTGAAGGTCTATTCCAATTTGACATCCTGTTTTGTGTTAAATGAACCTATTCCATCCAAATTAGAAGTCATATTCCTTTTTGTAAAGTGAAGAAGCAACTAAAAATCATGGATTTAATAGATCCAAATTAGGGTGAAAAATATCAACTCATTAGGTGTGTGTTTACAAATTCATGAACATTTCCACCCAACTCACTTAATTGGAAGATTGCCAGACAAAAGTTCAACAACAATCAACTGTGCGGATAAATTGCATTTCACAGTGGGTTGCAGCTCCCATGCACAGGCCGCAAAATGAAAAAAAAATGTAAAAAAATCCATCATCTACATCTGCTGAACTAGCCAACCAACCATCTAATTCATTATCCATATTATTATGACTAAAGTTAAACACGTCACAAAATGAATATTAAAATAAGATTGTTTCAAATGAATGGAACTTATGAATAAAAACGGTCCAGCATCAAACAGCGGCATTAAAGTCGTGGTGGGGGTTTCACTGCGACAAACAGTTCCCATAGTTACCACTAAACTCCAGAGACCTGACCTCCCTCACATCCACTTAACAATCCCCAGATGTCTAATTGTTTCCCTAATGATGCTGAGCCTAATGGGACTGTTTATGGTGTTCATTTTATAGCGCTGGCCCAGTAATTAGACTGCACGCACTTCATTAAACAGCACGATGTGAATGGCGCACACGTTTATCTGTCCATGGTGCTGAGGTTTGTGAATCACACACGAACACACGCACACATTGACTCTGTCCATGGTATCAAATCATCAGGGGCCCTAGCATTTGAACTTTCCATGCCATTATTGTGATTGATTAGTACAACTTTGTTGGGATAATGTGCGTACAAGTATGTAACCGGCACCATTTAATTGCACATCATTCATCATTAATGTTGAAACCACTGGTTTTATTACAACTTGTGGTGAAGCAATAAAAACATTTGTTTTGGACTTTTCACACACCCAATGCACTAAGCACAGGAATTTTTCATTTTTAAGGGGGAAAAAAATAGCCAGAATCAGAATCAACTTTAATGGCCATGTGTGTAACAACACACAAAGAATTTCTCTCCGGCAGTCTCTGCCACCATGGTACAACATTTACTTTGAGTGGTGAGAAGATGAACAAACTAACTTGCAAGAACAAAGAACAATACAAATTCAATTAATTAAATCACATTGTAGAGTATAAACATACACATGCTTTAATAATGTCATTTATAGAGTGTAAATTAAACAGTTTCTATTCTTTATGCTTTTATTCAACGGACATGGTGGTGCTCCCAGCATACATCCCATGTCCAGCAGGGGCAGTCTTTTCCATACATACTGTCTGATACACATATGTTTGATGGTGAAACAAACAAACAAACAAAAAAAAAGACAAAGATGCAGTGAAATTGGACATTTGTAGTTGATTACTGCAACATTGATGCACGATTATTAAGCTCATCTATGGCATTTTTCATTGTGTGTTAGCATTAAGTCGACGGTCTTTCAAAAAGGGAAAGTGATGTGGTTTTGTTACAGTTCTCTTGTGTTTAAATCCAGCTGGAAACAGCTTGAAGCAAGAAATTATTAATTATTTAATTAAGTATTCACTGTCTGCTAAGCTGTTGCTTGTTGTGAAGTTGGCTGTCACCATGTAGTGGCCCTAAGTGAAATAATTGCTGACAAATCATCCCCCCCCCAAAAAAAACAAAAACCCTCATCTCATATATCCCCCGAGTTGTGGTGCCACTCTATTATTACCTCATATCAAACCTTCTTTCTCTACCAACATCCAAACACTGCAGAGTCATGTGATTATTTTTGGGTTGGGGCGTGGAGATGTGTGAATCATCTTTGCAAAACATTTGAATACTGCACTGAAACTCCTGCAGAACGGCCAGAACTTGATGAACTGCCAGATGACAGACAGTTCAAAAGCAGCATGTTTTGTCAGGGACCAAAAAGGTTTTTCTGCCCATGATCATGATTCCGACAAAAAAAAAAAAAAAAAAAAAAAGTAACGGGAATTGTCTGGCAGTTCTACGTTTGATATCATTGTGTCGTTTTACCAGTCTGCCCAAATCCCCATTGGGTTTATTTTCATCATCTTCAATTCTTTTATTTCTAAGGTCACAGATATTGCAAATGTTCCTCTGTGCCTGTAATGTAAAAGTAATACCCACCTTTTGCAGTGGCATTTATAATCATAATACATCAGGAATACCTACACTACAAGGGATCAATATTGGACAGTATCAAATGAAACGTCTAGTAATATATAATTTATCAAATGTAATGGTAAAAATTGACATTGTCAAGTAAGTTTCATTTTTTTTGTATATCACACTTATATAAATATGACAAAGACAACCCCCCAAAGAATTACCAATAAAAGAAAATGCCGTTCACGTCATCCATGACCGATTCATTTGAAATCCCACGGAATATTCTTTTCGGGAAATTATGAGTCCTCTCATTGGCTAGCGAGTTGTTCAGGGTTTACCCTGCCTCCCGCTCAATGATTGCTAGGATAGGCTCCAGCAGGCCCGCAGCTCTAGTGAGGATAAGCGGTACAGAAAACCGATGGATGTGATTTCATTTTGCTGCAGGGATTCATGGTAAGGGTACCAGTGATAAACGGGCTTCACTGATATGAACATTCATTCAGTCATAAGGTATTTTGCAATGACCATTTATCTAAATGGACATGTGGGATGTGGAGGTGATTATGGGAAAAGGCAGTACGGAAGATGAATGAATAAATGAATGCATGAGATTATTCTGAGGTAGAGAGGCCGCTAAACACATTTTCCAGTTCACTGTGATTTATGTGTTGATATGCAGTCACACAAATGACTATTTTTTTTGGGGGGGGTTGCCATTTTTGGATCTTGCAGTTCTTAAACTTACCTTGGAACACTTAAATTATTAAAGCCATCAAAAGTGAGAGCTCGGGCCATTGTGCTGAAACATTCTTATGAGTCGCTTGTTCTGGTTTGCACTCCCCCATGTTGACTTAGTTTGTCTCAATATTGTACTCATAATCAACGTCGTGATCACAATCAACAGCTGATTTCATACCTTAAGGAAGGAGAGGTTGCGGTTCCGATCAATGCTGGTTATCTCCAGGTTGCCCATGACAACTTCACAGTTTTCGTAGAGTTTCTTCAGGGTGCGGTACTGCTGGTCCAGGTCTGAAAGGGAGCTCAGCTTGTTCTCTGTACCTGGACAAACTGGAGACAAAAATGCACGAATGAACTCTAATATAATGCAGCAGTACTTGTGTGTGGCCTTGACGACCACGTCATCTTATATATCAAACACGTTTGTCTGAATATTTTCACGATGAACAGCCTGATATTCTTTATACGCTGTAAGAGATTCTGGAAAAAAGAATCAGAATGAGTGGAAAAAACATGGATGGACTGTTGCATCATTGAATTTGCTCTGATTCCAAACAACACCCATAGCTCATAAAATCCTATATTGCTTTATAGATTGTTTACTCCGCAAAGATTAGTTCACTGGCCTTGCTTCACTTGGTGATCCTCCATATTGCTGTGGGTACTCAGGGTGCACCCAGAATGGCAGCGAGGGGACCTAAGTTACAGTGATAAATGAGAATTGCTGACCACGCGAGCTGATGAGTTATGAGAGGGGATTATTTGAGAGCTACTACAAAGAAACCCTGAGAAAGGATATAGAATGGGTCCGATCAATGAAAGAGTGGGTGTGAGCGTGTTTGTGTTTATGTGTATGTGTGTGTGTGTGTGTGTGTGAGAGGGCATTTGTGCACGTGTGTTTCGAGAAAGGTGAGCAAGCATGTGTAATCTTCTGTTATCGGATCCTACTTTCTCGTGTGTGTATGTGCTCGCTTGGGGAGCAACGATCCGGGAGAGGTGAAAAGTGAGAGGAAAACAACCCTCAAAAGCCAATGTCAGTCAACCAAACACACAAATGCATGCATATGCACGCACACACACACACCTAAGCTCGCTGAAGATTTAAACAATTAACTCCACAAGTTTGAGAATTTACTTTTGCGTTTTTGCTTGTTAATTGGTGGCACGATGCATGGCTGGTTAGCGCATTTGCCTCACATCTCTGAGGACTGGGGTTTAAATCCAAGTCCTCATGTCTGGAGTTAGGATGTTCTTCCCCTGTGTAGGTTTTCTCTGGGTACTCCGGTTTCCTACCACCTCCCCAAAAACATCCGTGGCAGGTTGATTGAAGACTTTAAATTGCCCATAGGTCTGAATGCGAGTGCGAATGATTGTTGGTCTATATAGAATGTGGCTTGTAATTGGCTGCCGACCAGTTCAGGGGGGACCCCGCTTCTCGGCCAGCGTGACCAGAGACAGGCTGAGGATAAATGTTCTGGAAAATTGATTGGCAGATGTTTGTTGTTTTCATGACTAAACGAAGGAGTGGTTGAAGTTCCGATCACTGCTGATTATCTCCAGGTTCAGGATAAAGACTTCCCAATTCTGGGTCGACGGGTGATCCACCCACTTGTCCAGCAAAATTGCCTTATTCTTACAGACACATTGAGCTGTATCCTTTACTTACCCCATCACTTCCATTTTCTGATCCCATTGAGGTGCTCGCTGCACCCGCACTGTCCCTGTGCCTTTTTCTCACCACGTTTGAAAGGCTGACACAGCGAGCTGGATGGGAAATGAAGGACAATCAGAAAAGGTTGCGACCTCACTGGGTTTGAGCTATAGAAGCTAATTGAGTGGGTGAGGGGCAGCTGCTAGGGTCAGCAGAGCAGCGTGTGCATGACCCACACAAAAAGCAGAGATGGTTCAAAGCTGTGGATCAAGGTTAGAAGGCCTGTTCACTGAAAAACTGATTATTTTTAGCCACAAAACATGGAACTTTTTGGTTGAAGCCACATCACTGCATTCATACACACGGCATACAACTTGTTGAAAAGCTTCAACAAACACACTAATTTTACTACATTCTGGCCGTTAATATTACCAACTTCATCCTCATCAGTGTCTCGGGTAAAGCGTTGCTGATGAGCCAGCTTATACGACCCAAATGTGCCCAAGGTTTCATCACAAAATTAGGTAAGTAAAATATGTGATGAGACAAATTAAACTCCTCTGCGTTAGCTTCATGAGCGGCACTGCCATGATGATACATTAAAACTTTTATCAGGAATGTCTTATTTATGACGGTCCGGGGCCCATTTTAGTAGAGTTTGCAACATTTAGCAGTTAGTGGTGATAAAGTTGCACACTAAATATAGTTGGCGAATGTCACCCTTTACAAGCCCTTTTATGAGTGGAGTTCAAACTTTCTATGCATACTTAGAGAATATGACTCATCTCAGTGCCATCCAGATCAATTCATTGGTTAGCAACCTTATAAACAAAATAAAGCATTTTGTTTTAGGGGAGTAGCACTGACGTGCTTGCAGGCTTGTACACCAAAGCCAAGTTTTTGCCTGTCCTTTGATGCACTTTTTCACCAAAATCTGAAAGCAGCACAATACAACAATGGAAAGTTAGAGGAACAAATATGCAATGCGAAGGGGAGCCCCCAGATCATGTATCTTCATCACTTTCTCCTAATAAGGATGTCTGAGAGTCCCTGTAAATCTGGGGTTAAATCATCCCTGACAGTCTCGGCATCTGATATGTCGCCAGCAGGGGTTCCGACGCATCAATTATCCGGCAGCTGAATGTCTTCCTCTCCGTCCTCACTGGTTGTGACCACAGCTCCAAACTTTGTGTGTTTTTGTCCTTCTCTGATTGCCTTACACTCCCAAATAACAGGGTTTTTTTTTTATATAAGCTTTCAGAATTTTCTCTCGGACATCCTGTTTCATGCATTGAAATCCATGGTTGTTGGTGCACGAGGTCTGTGTGGCACTTTGGTTTTTACCATGTCTTTGCACCTCTTCTTTGGGTCTCCAGGAGCACAGTATCCTTTGACATGTTGAGGAGGGGAGAGAGAGTTAGGCATACAGATCACACGACCTGTCCATCTGAGCTGATGACGGGTAATGGTAATGAGAGAGGTACCAGACATGCAGCGATCCTCCCACATGATCCTGAAGATTTTCCTGACGTACAGCATCTCTGCGAATGTGAGCGCCTCAAATGTCTTAAAATGCCTTCTTGTGTTGTTCCAGATTTCTGACGTTTTCCCAACTTGTGAATGGATAGCTACTTTCAAGTTGCCAATGGGCTGCTTTTTTCTTGTTACCTTGAAGTTGTGAGGATAAGCGGTACATAAAATGGATGAAGTTGGTATCATTTTGCTAGATGCTAAAGGTTTGCCGGTTGATGTCAATGAGCCCCTGTGTTTCAGTGTACTCATAATCAGAGTCATGTTGTTTCTGCATTTTGTGACCAAGGATAGGTATACAGGAATTTATAATGGCAGACGTTTTTAATGGCACTTAAAACCTGGAAGACAAGGTGATATCAAGGTTAGCAGGTTGATAAGTGGTATGAACTAAATCGCTCAAAGGATTGTGTGGCTCTGTCTTTTCTTCTCTGGATAGCGATAGGATGAATTCAACGATATATGTCCAGCATTCATATGCACTGGTTATCGCTCTAGTGCAGAACACATCAATGCAGCTTTTGAAATGGACAATGATGAACCAAATATGGGGCCACATTTTTTTGTGTGTGTGTGTGTGGGGGGGGGTGTGCTGGTGATTATCAGTATGTTTTAAGCAATTGCTCAGCAGCAGCAGCCAAAAACTCTGACCTATTAGTTTACAAGAAGGAGTTGAGTTTTTTCAGGTTTAAGGCTTCGTTTACTTTATCCCGAACTAGTATATTAGGGCTTTCTGATGGCTTGCAAGCATTGGATCATGGTCGTCAGGCATTATTAGGCATTCGGTGATGCCCACAATGAGTTTATGGTGGTTGATGAGGGAAATGTTAAAGGCAAACCCCACACAGAGGATTCATGACTGTATGCTTAGATTCTGTTTTTGACAGCTTGGTGTTGTTCCCACCGAATGCAGCAGTAGTCCAGTCATAAAACCTATTTTTGTCTCAGTCCAAGCGCTTCATCATCTACTGACTTTGTGCCAAGGTGTGGCCATTGAATCCTAGACCTCACATTCGTGCCCCAACCATCACTTCTTGGTCGCCACAGGGATAGGGAAAACTGTTCAGCAGGTGGAATCATCAATGACCTGTCTTGACTCAATACCATCTGAATTTTTCAAAACTATGGTGAGGTCTGTGCCAGCTGATTTGTAGCAAATCATCAATTGCTCATTTCAGTCTGGTGAGTCTCTTAAAGCTCTCAAAGTAGCCGCTGTTAAGCCTCTTCTAGAAAAAAAAAAAAGAGTGCTGGAGGATTCCATATTAGCTTTAGACCCATCTCGGATTTCCATTTCATAACCAAGATTGTTGACAAAGTTATTTTTAATCACCTCAGCCATTTCTTGAATTTAAATGGACTTTCTGACAAATTTCAATCAGGTTTCCGAATTCATCATGGTACAAAATGTTCTTTTATCAACGTACTAAATGATGAAAGGTTGAATACTGACTCGGGAAAGGTGCCAATTTTGGTCTTGTTAAATCTCAGTGCGGCTTTTAATACAGTTGGTATTTTGATACGATCATAATATACTGCTGAAAAGGTTGGAATCATGGGTAGGATTAAATGGAACAGTTATTAAATGCTTCACGTCCTTTCTAGAGGAAAGAAGTAACTTTGTAACCACTGGAAGTGCTCAATCGCAACATAAGGCAATGTCCTCTGGGGTACCTCAAGGGATCACTTCTGTTCAGCGTGTATATGCTAACCTTGGGTCAAATTCTTCAGAACTTTATTTTTGACCATCACAGCTATTTAGATGACACAATGTTATATTTAGCAGCGTCTCCAGATGGCGTCAGTTCAATTCAGGTGTAATGGCACTGTCTAAAGCAAATAACTCGAGACAACATTTTCTTCAACTAAACCACAACAAAATTGAGAATTGTTTTTGCCAAAAAAAAAAAAAAAATAGTATGGCTGTTAGTAAATACATTCACTCACTATCTTTAAAAAGCAAAGACCAAGTCTGAAACCTTGGTGTTCTGATTCCAACTTGACTTTCATCAGTCATAAAAAATCAATTACAAAAACTGCCTTTTACCATTTGAAGAACATATTCTGAATGAAGGCTTGGATGTGCCAAGCAGACCAGGAGAAGCTCATCCGTGTTTTTTTTTTTTTTTTTTACACAAGTAGACTTGACGATTGGTTTTCTGACTGGACTCTTCAAAAAGAGCATTAAACAGCTGCAGCTTATTCAGAATGCTGCAGCTTGGGTTTTGACCAGAACAAAGAGGTCAGACAATATCACTTAAATTCCAAAGTCTTTATACTGGCTTCAAACCAGCTTTAGAATATATTTTAAAGTTCTCCTACTCGTTTAGGTCCTGAATACATGAAAGAAATGCTAATTAAATACAAACGCAGTAGGGCTATAAAATCAACTGATTCGGGTCTAATAACGGAATGCAGAGTTCAACATGAAGCAGCATTTAGCTATTACGCAGAGCATAAATGGAATAAACTACCAATCAAAGTTACGTCCGCCCAAAGTGTGAATGTTTTTAAATCCAGGTGAAAAACTTTGTTTTTCCCCTCATACTTTTTATAATACATCCATCTTCAAATAATATTTTTGGGTTGTATGCTGTTTTATTTGTATTTAAATCTTTGAATCCCTTAAAAGCACATTGAGTTAGCTTGTGTATGAAATGTGCCATACACATAAATGTGTGGTTTTGCTTGAAGGTACCAAGACAACCTGTAGCCACAACACCGTCCTTAGTAGTGGACGACTTAGATCCAGTAGCATGGAATTCATGATGACTGGTGAACCTCCCCTGTTGCAGCTATTGTGCAACACCCACCACCGCTTTTATCTAGAACCTTGTCACAACGGGTGCCCCTAAAAGGATAGCTTGAAGGTTCATTCATCTCACGTTCACTGGCTCAAACAGGAATTGTTGACATCAAAAGGGCGATTCTTGCATCAGAGGGTGTCCTAGTGGTATATCGCCTGTTACAATGATAGAAATGGGCACAGGGTGGAGTTGGGGGGTTATGCATACATGCGTGGTCACGGGTGGGCGTAGACGTTTATGCATGTGTGAAAGGTTTAATGAGTCGTCCCAGTGCATTTTACCCAGTGGCTTCTCTTTGTGGGGAAATGAGGTTTGTAGTTAATGTAGCACAGAAGGGCTGCCTGAGATTGTGTTTGCGTGTGTGTGTTTGTGTCAGTTTAAGTACATTTGCTCTGAGCAGAATATTAGTCTGAACCATATGGAAGAAATCACAATGGAAGAAGCTATTAGAACATTAACAGTTGTGTGTCTCAATATGCAAACATGATAAGGATATGCATCAAAAGTGTGTGTGTTTATGCAAGTGTGTTTAGTGTCACCAAATTGTAAATCACATCAGCTTCACTAACTTTGCAAATACAATCTGTCATCAGGGTGTGCGCAAAGTCGAGTGGCATGTTTGTAATGAAACGCTCATATGCTACACGTGCACTCACACACACACACGCACACACACAAACACAGCAGCGGTGTAGGGATGGAGGCGGGGGGTCTCCCAGAAGAGGAAATACATTTGAGATGGATGTAATGAGCAAGCAAAAGGCAAATGAGCCCTTCAGTGTGACAACTCTAATCTAGACACAGACAGGATGTGTCGAGGGAAACGTGTTATTGCAGAGAAAATCCAAAACGTCATTCACTCCAACTGTCTTCCAGCCCTCACCTACCATGTTTGCACCCTTTCCCTTCCTTCACCCAAGCACACACATTTAGGTATCCTCTATTCTCCCTCCATCTTCCCTGCCCCTGACCATTTGCTTTCGTCCATGATTTAATAGTCCGAGTCTTGACGCGAGTGGGTGTTCTGTTAGGAAATTCATTGACATTAAAGTCACAATAAAGCAAGGTATTCTTGCTGCTATATTATTACAGTGGTTAAATCGGGGTTAAATCAAGGAAATAGTTCAGATTGCCAAGTGATATGAGAAAGTGGTCTCCGGGCAGAAACTATGGCAACAGCAACAGATGAGCCCAACAGCTTCGACTAAGCTGTTGTCTGCTGTTGTCCAAAAAAATAATTGCACAGCTGAGCTTCTGAAGTTGAATGTCCATGAGCTCGCACAATTTGTATTTTGGCTAAAATGTCAGGAAACAAAGGCTCAAAAATTGAAATATGTTTGGAGTGCCACAAATGACATTCAGTGGTAAATTTTGCAATTTTGTTTTGGGATGTGAACAGACGAGAGGTTGTCCAGCATTGTGTTCAGCCTCAGTGGTTCCACCCTCAATTAACACTCCATTCCCTTTCATGGCCGTAGCAATCCATCTCAGGTTGAATCAATAAGCCTTCACGAGCGTGTGGTTGTTGAGGGATGTAAATAGCAGAAATCTGACATTTGTCGCAAATAAAACAAAAGGTCTTCGAGATAATCAACAGCAGGCCCTGCGCCATTTCTCAAACAATCCATAGCCTTATTAAAAAGGTCCAATAACTTAGTGGGTGAACTCCAAATAGCGGGCACATGTGTGATGAGTTACAGTTCGAGGTGCGACCGCGGTGTATTTCCCTCTTTCTGCAGTAAAGAAACACAATAGTTTGTAGATTTTCAACAACATTTTTGCAATGATCGACTTGGCATCAAAAAGGTTAAGGAGTGAAAAAATCTGAGTTCATCTAGGTTTATTAAAACATTTTTAGAGCCAAAGAGGGTGGGGCCTTATCCTATATCCTTGCTAAGAATAAAAATAAGGAATAAAATAATTACATCGTGACCTTTGTGTTTATTCTGCAAGAATGATGATTGTGAATGGCTTAGCATGTGATGTAGTAGATGAGGGAAACAAAACGGAGTTTATCCAATAAAACTATCCATCCATTTTCTGAGCCGCTGATCCTCACAAGGGTCACAGGAGTGCGAGAGCCTATTCCGGCTATCATCGGGCAGGAGGCGGGATACACCGTTGCCAGCCATTCGCAGGGTACATAGAGACTGACAACAGTCACACACGCAATCACACCTAGGGGCAATTTTAGAGTGTCCAATTAATATTGCATGTTTTTAGAAAATGTGAGGAAACTGGAGTGCCTGGAGGAAACCCACGCGGGCACGGGGAGAACATGCAAACTCCACACAGGCAGCGCCGGCATTCAAACCCTGGTCCTCAGAACTGTGAGGCCAACACTCTAACCAGTTGCGTCACCGTGCCACCACAACAAAACCACATCATATAAACTCATCAGAAATTGACTAAATGATCCTTTTGTCTTTGCTGAAGTGGGATTTGAAGAATTCCAGAAGCAGGAAAGGCTGACTGACAGGAGTAATGCCGTCAGTTTAATTGAGAAGCGTAGCAAGAGGATTAGGAACAACAATTGTTTGAAAAGTAAATTTTAGCCATCTCAAACTCATTTAGTGTTAGCCCTACTGTGAATTAAGCAAAATGAGATAAAAGTGAGTCAATTTCCTCATTAGACTATGACCTGCAGCTGCATTCATTAATGCGAGGCGGGGGGATTCTCAGGATCCCAGAGTACCAAGAAGTCAACCATAGTCACACCACTGGAGCTTAATTAAATTTGTGATCATTAAAACTTTCTCTGGATGTGTTCCTGTCTGAACAGAGGGATGGACAATGAATGAATATTTGATGCCCTCAAAATCTCTCCCGAAATTGACTCCCTCAGACATTTGTGATGGAATACTCTTCAGATTTTTTTCGGATTCTGAAAGCGTCCATCTGCCAGTGTCTTTCCTTTAAAGAAATGCACGGAAGCATGCCATGAAACACACACACACACAAACACAAATCATAAAGAACAAACAAGCCCAGATTTAAAGACAACCAGGTTATTTGCAAAGTCAAGTGGTTTGTAAAGAAACACTCATATCATATATGTGCGTGCAGGCGCACACACGCACACACACGCTGATTGAGTTCTAATGGGCCCATGCTTCAGCCCCGCAGCTTAGCCAGGACACTTTTTTTCCCCTTTAAATCTGTACTTTAAGTGACAAAGCCCCAAGTTGCCTTCTCAATTATGTTGTACAGGTGCAGTCAGCTATAGCGGGTAATTGCATTGGGTGTTTGGCGCTCCCCAAGAAGGACTGGAAGCTTGTGGCAGAGTTGTCAGGAGCTCCTGGAGGACCCACCAGCATGCACGTGTATGTGTGCACTCCTGCCATGATCAATCCCTCTAGTTTGCATACACAAGACAGGAGGTCCATGCATGGGCGAACTCGCTGTTGTCAATGTTTATTGGTGCGCACACATATTGGTGGGTAGGCAAAGTTCCGTGGGCACCATCAGCACCTGGTCCAGATGCAAAATAAAGCACAGATGTGGCAGTTTAATTAGCCTTGCTAGAGGTGCTGTAGCGTTATTACCCTCCTCAGCCTGGAGAGAATGCCTGCTGTGGCAATGGTGTGTGAGGGCAGTTTGACAGCAGCGGAGATGGAGCAAGTAATCATGATGCCTGTGTTGTAATGAACACAAAAAATGGTGCACATTGATTAGTTTTCGAGAAGGAAAAGTGAAAAACGATGATTTGATGCACATATGTGATAACGTAGAAACTGCAGGTTCCTCCATCTGCCACGTAAACCTGGATGAACTAGTTGGGAGTGAAATGTGCCATGCAGGAGAACTGATGGACATGGGAGAATATCGCACTAATGACATGGTTACAGTCACTTTGTCATACTCCCATCTAATGAAGCTCATGCGCCACAAACACACACCTTTGATGAGGGTCGGCATCAAGAAGGAACATGCTGTACGAGCACATCTCCGCACTGCTCTCTAAAGGCACCCTGTCAAGATCAAACATGTGAAACGGGGTGCAAGAAGTTCAAGAGGACGTCAGCTTTTGGTGAAGTGATGGAATGTCAAGTGGGCCGTGGCACTCGGGTCCATCTATAAGCTTCTGGGCTTGCCTTGTCATCATGAAGTCTCTTTGTGGGAGAGCCTGCCTCACTAAGCAACGCTTCCACAGCTGTAGCTTCCTGTCTGTTGCACCGTAGTCATGTGAAAACGAGCGGACGGGAAATAGTTTAGCAGCGGAGACCAGGAGACCACAAACAGTCGCCGGGGAAAAGAGGACAAAACTATGTATTATTTATAGCTTTGTGGTGTACCGGAAACTGTCAGCACACAAATGACACATTTAATGGAATGTTCAAAGCCTGCATCATTTTTGTACAACAACTCTGTGACAAAAATGTGCAACAGATCATTACCTAGTTTGTCTGCTCTGTCGACATGAAAGTACGTCTACATTCAAGTCATGGTGGAACTGTGTCCCACACAACTGCCTCACATTAAGAGGTTCTGGGTTTGATGTTATCTTCTCATTGTGCCTGTGTTGATTTCTTTTGGGATTCTGGCTTCCGCCTACATTTAGAAAATTTGCTTTAGCTATTTTAAGTCCAGGGGGAAGCCTTGGGTGTACCCAGCCTCTCACAGATGAAACTAGACAATCACTAACAAATTTCAGGCAACAGCTGACTTGAGTGCACATATCAACTCACTGGTACAAAATAAATAAATGAATTGATTACATTATATAAAAATGCAAGCCCAAGCACTTCTCATTAAGAAACAACATTTTGAAGTGCCATGTACATTTCTTATTAAATCAGGAACAACATGGTGTTGTTTAATTATTGCTTTGTACAATACTTAAGTAAGCTGAGCTTGCTCTAAAAGTAGCTAACAAATAAAGGTGGTTTGGATTGGGTTCTGCAGTTGTCAAGGAAAGGCAAATTCTCCTGCCATCTATATAGATTTCTCAGTCAGCAGAGGTAAATAGACTTTGGATATTTGAGAGGCTGCCGGCAATGAGAGCACAGAACATCATCTTTCTACATTCAGTTCGGCAGCAGAAACGGGCGCCACACTACGCTTTTACTCTGTGTCACTCTACGTGGAATTGAGATCAGCCTTAACATCCGTGCTGCGCCATCCACTTGCGATTTGACACCAGAACAGTTACAGATGATCGACAACTCCTGAAATTTGCATGCTGTGCAACACACCTGACTTGTTTCACAGAAGTGAGCCCAATAAGTAGGCAGTCATAGGGACGGGGGGGGGGTTTACAGTAACTGCCTTGGAATTGGCACTCGCCATTCATGTCCATGTTGTTTGAGAAAAAAGAAAAGAGCAAAATACCCATAACTTAGTTTGTCTTTAGTTTCTTCTAGTTAGAAGCTACCATATTCATTTAAGGGAGCATTATGTTTCAAAGCTTCTCAAATGCCTGACACGTTTTCTGAGATGAAGACGACCCTGAAAGCCAGCCTAGTTGTAGATAATAAAAACACCGACAGTGTCATAATCCCAAAATGAATGGGGGTGTTTGTCTATTTTCAAGTAGGAGTTTTGATGAAATGGCCCCATAAAGCATGAGGAACAGGGCCTCCAAAGCGTCTGCGTGAGCACAATTGCGCTGTGTGGCTAAATTAATTTCCTCAAGTCTAGGCCGCCGGCTCGTGTTGACGGCAAAACAAAAGAAGCCGCTGGTGCGTGGCGGCGCAGCTCTGACTTACAGCCCTTAATATTGCACGCAGAAATCGATAGCAGATCTGTCATCCAACACATGTATGAGAATTTAGACTTTATTGATCTGACGGGATGCTGCTAAAATACAGATAGCGATAGAAGCCGAGCTGGCCTCTCAGGACCGTAAATCAATAGTGTGAGAGTCCTTCGGCGGACACAAGAACTGAATGAAATTACATTTTATCTCATAACAGCCGCATTTGATTTGCATATGCGTACACATTTCACGGCAGCTTATGAGATCCTTCATTTTGTCTGCACTTTATCAGAAAATTACGCACTTGACTCCAAAAGCACCCATGTAGGTTCTTACACTTTGTACTTAAATTCAACAACAACAAATGCTGTTATTCTTACAGTACTGTGTCACCCAAGTAAATCTATTTAAGTACCCTGCAATGCAATTCTGTCTGCTCGATCTTGTGGTTCAGTGTCCATTTGCCACCAATGCAAGTGACCTATAACACTGAAATGTGCAAATATTATACATCATATTGATATTTTTGCACCCGTGTCCAAATCTGACTTACTTGACTGGCAATACTAAGTTTTGAAACCTTGGCGACATAAAATGAATAGAATTGGATTTAATTTGAATTTTCAACTGTCTATTTCTATATGAATAAAATTATTAGAATATATATATTTTTTATACTGCCGTCTTTTGCACTAGTGACTCAAACCAAGTAAATAACCTTTTCATAGCACATCAGTGATTAAACACAAAATAATGATGCGAACATACAGCATTTAAATATCCCATCTTAAATTAACAAACCAAAACCTAAAAGAAAATAGCAGAAAGTCCACTTAGCGGAGTAACAAATTAAATGGTCAATAAGTCAATTTCTCTCAGTGTAACATTTAAGAAGTAAAACTTGAGTGCTTCACTCCAGTTCTTGGAAATACTGTAGTTTGACACTTAGACACAAATAAAAATAAAACCTCATTACATGGTATTGTGGAATAGGCTCATATTGAAATGAAGAACAGTCACAAGAGACCCAAAAATTACAGACATTATATGTCGCTGTTGCACTGTTGTTGTCACGGACGAGACTCGGGGGTGGACCCAAATGCACGACTCAGATGAGAGGTAAGCAGTGCGGAATAAGCCTTTATTCGTTCCAATGTCGGTTACCAGGGAGTCAGTCCAAACAAGCAGCAAGATCAGTAACGGCAGGCTTACGGGGTAGGTCGGGAGACAGGCGTTGGTCGGTACACGGAAGGTAGACGTCAGGAGTACGGTAGTGCGGGAACGAGGCATGAGAGGCAACGATCTAGCAGAGTCTCTGTCGTCCCCCAGGTCCTATATGTACTGGGTCTAATCGGAGGTCATGAGGCGCAGGTGTGACCCTTCCGATTAGACGGCCACGCCCAGCCCTGGCTGGAATCCAGGATCATGACAGTACCCCCCCTCAACGGCCGGCTCTGGACGGCCCAGGCGCATCAGGGTGAGCCGCGTGAAAGTCCCTGATGAGGGAGCGGTCCACGACGAAGCGGGAGGGGATCCAAGAGCGCTCCTCCGGGCCATATCCCTCCCAGTCCACCAGGTACTGGACCCCCCTCCCTCTGCGGCGGGAAGACAGCAACCGGCGCACGGTGTACACCAACCCACCGTCGACCATGCGGGGGGGCGGGGGGGACTTGAGCGGAGGAGCCAGCGACGACGTGCGATTCGGGCGAAGTCTGCTGACGTGGAACGTAGGGTGCACCCTCATCGACCTGGGCAGTTTCAACGAGACGGCGACCGGGTTAATAACCTTGGAAACAGGGAACGGGCCAACGAACCTGGGAGCAAGTTTGCAGGATTCCGTCCGCAGCGGGAGATCTTTGGTGGAGAGCCACACTCGCTGTCCCACTCTGAGCTCTGGTGCGGCCCTCCTCTTGCGGTCTGCTGCGGCCTTGTAGGCGCTGCTCATGCGCAGCAGTGTCCTCCGAGCTGCTTCCCAGGTCCGTTTGCAGCGTCGCACCACGGCCAGGGCCGACGGAACTGTGGATTCTGTGACCAGTGGAGGAAACAGGGACGGAGGATACCCATGCACGACATGGAGTGGAGCCATACCTGTTGAAGCGGAGGGTAGGGAATTGTGGGCATACTCCACCCACTTGATGTGCTGGCTCCACGTGCTCTGGTCCCTGGATACCAGACATCGAAGACCGGTCTCTAATTCCTGGTTAATCCTCTCAGTCTGGCCATTAGACTCTGGGTGATGACCCGATGTCCGACTTGCTGAAGCGCCGATGAGGTTGCAGAACTCCTTCCAGAAACGGGCGCTGAATTGCGGACCCCTGTCCGAAACGATGTCCTGGGGTAGACCGTGGTAACGGACGACCTCGTCTAATACCAACTGGGCTGTCTGCTTGGCCGACGGGATCTTCGGGAGCGGCACGAAGTGGACCATCTTGGAGAAACGGTCCACTATGGACAGCACCACTGTGTTCCCTTGTGAAGGCGGCAGGCCGGTAACGAAGTCCATCGCGATGTGTGACCACGGACGAAAGGGGATGGACAGGGGTTGCAACTCACCAACGGGCCGTAGGCGGGAAGTTTTATTGGCAGCACACACCGGGCAGGCGTTGACGAACTCCCTTACATCCTTGCTGAGGTTAGGCCACCAGAACCTTTGTTCGACCACTGACCGTGTCTTCGCCATACCCGGGTGGCAGACCGTCTTGTTGGTATGGGCCCAGTTGATGACGTCTCCCCGCAGAGATGGGATGACGAAAAGACGGCCCGACGGACAATCCGCGGGTGGCGGTGTCTCTTCCAGGGCCTCCTTCACCCGCGACTCGATCGACCAGGTGAACCCGGACACGAAGCACCCCGCTGGCAGGATAGTAGCGGCGTCTGAATCAGTGCGCCCTCCCTCGTGGATCCGCGAGAGTGCATCCGGCTTGCCGTTTTTGGAGCCTGGGCGGTAAAACACCTTAAAGTGGAAGCGGGTGAAAAATAGAGCCCACCTGGCCTGACGGGCGTTCAACCTCTTCGCGGACTTCAGGTATTCAAGGTTCTTATGGTCCGTGAAGACAACGAACGGTACTTGCGAGCCCTCCAGCCAGTGCCGCCACTCCTCCAACGCACTCTTGACCGCCAGCAGTTCCTTATCTCCCACGTCGTAGTTCCTCTCTGCCGGGGTCAACTTTCTAGACAGGAACGCGCACGGGTGAATCCTTCCATCCCTGGGACTCCTCTGCGACAAGACTGCTCCGATTCCTGAGTTCGATGCATCCACCTCCACCACAAACTGGTTATCGGGATCCGGAATAATGAGAACGGGCGCAGTAGTGAAACTTGCCTTGAGCCTGCCGAAGGCCTCCTGGCAGGTCCCGGACCAGTCGAAGGTGGTATTTGGCGAAGTGAGCGAATGCAGAGGACCGGCCACGGAACTGAAGTTCCTTATGAATTTCCTATAGAAATTGGCAAATCCCAAGAACCTCTGCACATCCCTCCTGTTGGTGGGGGTAGGCCACCGCAGCACCGCGTCGACCTTCCCGGGATCCATACGTATCTCTCCCTCAGCCAGGACGAAGCCCAGGAAGGACACGGATGCCTGATGGAACTCACACTTATCCATATTCACGTATAATTGGTGCTGCTGCAGACGCCGGAGCACCTCTCGGATTGTTGAATGTGAGAGGCTAGGTCTGCTGAAAAGATGAGAATGTCATCCAGGTAAACAAAGACAGATCTGTTCAGGAACTCCCGGAGCACGTCGTTAATGAAGTTCTGAAAGACGGCCGGAGCGTTTGTCAGTCCAAAGGGCATCACAAGATACTCATAGTGCCCTGTGGGGGTGTTGAACGCCGTCTTCCACTCATCCCCTTCCCGAATCCGCACCAGATGGTAAGCGCTGCGCAAGTCGAGCTTGGTGAAGATCCGGGCTCCCTGGAGGAGTTCGAATGCTGTAGAGATAAGCGGCAAAGGGTACCTGTTCTTGACTGTGATGTCGTTCAGTCCTCGGTAGTCGATGCAGGGTCGCAGCGTGGAGTCCTTCTTCTTGACAAAAAAAAACCCCGCACCGGCTGGTGAAGATGAGGGGCGAATGAGTCCGGCTGCCAGCGAGTCCTCGATGTAGTCCCTCATGGCTTGATGCTCTGGTCCTGTTAAAGAGAACAGTTTCCCTCTGGGAGGAGAGGTGCCTGGCAGGAGTTCAATCGCGCAGTCGTATGACCGATGTGGCGGTAGAGACTTTGCCTTAGATTCAGAGAAGACCTCCCGTAGGTCATGATAGCAGGAGGGCACTGCGGTCAGGTCCAGGGCGGTACCAGGTTCTGTTAGCCTAACCGGCGCGACTTGAATACCCCTGTCTCTCCGGACAGCGAAACAACGACTGAGACAGTCCTCACCCCAAGTCTTAATCTGACCCGTGGTCCAATCGATGTGCGGATTATGTTGTTTGAGCCACGGACTGCCCAAGATGATGTCGCTACTACGCGCGTCGAAGACATGAAAGCTAATTCGCTCCGAGTGAGCGTCCGGAAAGCTCATACGTAGCGTCTGAGTACGATGTGTAACCCGACAAAGGAACTTGCCGTTGGCGGCATAGGCGTGACGAAACCGTTGCGTGGGAAAGGTTGCCGCCCCCAGCTCCTCGACCACGCGGTGATTTATCAGGTTTGCTTCCGACCCAGAATCTATGAAAGCCGTCACAGAGCATGAACGGGAGTCCGTTCCCAAGGTGAGGTGAAGAAGGGACCTCCCTGACCCCGTCGCGGTGTACCGCACACTCACCGGAGTAGCGATCCTGATGTCAGAATGCCCTGGTCGAGTCGGGCAACGGGCGATCAAGTGTCCCAAACGCCCACAGTAAAAACAGCGTCCCTCTCGTCGCCGACGTAAGCGCTCCTCCGCTGAGCTGCCAAGCCCCTCCACTTGCATGGCTTCCGGTGAAGCTGACAACATGGGTGGCCGGGAAGCGGAAACAACCGGACTGCGACTCTCCCTCTCCTCCTCCCTCAGGCCCTCCATCTGTCTCTGCACAGTGAGGCGCTGGTCCACCTTGAGGGCCAATGCGATGAGGGAGTTGAGCGAAGGCGGAAGATCCATGGCCACGAGGTGACCACGGATCTGTGGGGACAGTCCCTCGTAAAACGCGTCATGGAGGGCTTCCTCATTCCAGCGGCTCTCGGCAGCCCGAATCCGGAACTCAATGGCGTAATCGGACACGCGGCGACCCCCCTGGCGAATTGTCATGAGTGACGACGCCGCCTGGCGTTCCGGAGCCGCATACTGGAACACCTGGGTGAGCGCGCAGACGAAGCTCGCCCATGAGCGGCAGGTCTCCGAGTTACGGCTCCACTCGGCGGTGGCCCATGCCTCCGCCCTCCCTGTCATGTGGGAAATGACGAAGGCGATCCGGGAGTGGTCCGTGGGAAACGCGGAAGCTTGCAGCTCAAAGTGGAGATCGCACTGCGCCAGGAAGGGCTTGACGTTACCGGAGTCGCCTGAGAACCGCTCTGGTCGAGAGAGCGGAGTGATGGTGGCACGGGAAGGCACAGGAGCGGCCGCGCTAGCTTGGGAGGCTAGCCACGGTTGCAGCCGGGTGCAGAGCTCCTGGATCTGGTGAGTCATACCCTGAAGAGCAGCCTCTTGCTCACCCAGGCGTTTGCCCTGCACTTGCAGCGCACGGCGAATGGCTTCAGAGTCGGCTGGGTCCATGTTCTTGGCTAGATCGTTCTGTCACGGACGAGACTCGGGGGTGGACCCAAATGCACGACTCAGATGAGAGGTAAGCAGTGCGGAATAAGCCTTTATTCGTTCCAATGTCGGTTACCAGGGAGTCAGTCCAAACAAGCAGCAAGATCAGTAACGGCAGGCTTACGGGGTAGGTCGGGAGACAGGCGTTGGTCGGTACACGGAAGGTAGACGTCAGGAGTACGGTAGTGCGGGAACGAGGCATGAGAGGCAACGATCTAGCAGAGTCTCTGTCGTCCCCCAGGTCCTATATGTACTGGGTCTAATCGGAGGTCATGAGGCGCAGGTGTGACCCTTCCGATTAGACGGCCACGCCCAGCCCTGGCTGGAATCCAGGATCATGACAGTTGTCACTTTTCAAATGAAAAAACTTCCTGTCCCGAGACACTTGTGACGCATTTATTGCTATCCACTTCTCACAGCAGTTACAACTCTTGTCGTAAAGTCATGTGGGTCCTCTGACTGTGTCATTGAGAAGCAACATCACATGGTAATATCTTTATTTTGGCCCTCTTTGTAGCTCCTCTTTTCTTTTGTCAACATGAAATATAATCTCTCATTTTTTTTGTTGCTATACGGACAAACAGGTGCTGTACTGATCTTAAAAAAAAATTGCAGCCTTAATAGAGCTCATGCATGTGACGTCACTATTTTCACGGGGCCATATTGCCGGACAAAAGGAGCTGCTCAACAGTGTGGTGGACATTGAAGCGGAGCAGAATATACACAATGCCCGAGACTTGTTGTGCTGTTGGTTGTTACAACAGACGAGACAGATATTCAAAGCGGTCATTCTATAGAATACCAGCTGAAAAAAAACAGAAAAGCTCAATGGATTTCAGCAATTAAAGTGATGGATGGTGCCCTACCAAATACACACGACTGTGTAGCAATCACTTCATTTCAGGTAGGAATTATTCTTCTCAATCTCAAATTCCCATGCGTTTAAAAAAAAAAAAAAAAAAAAAAAAAACAGACAGGGAGTCATCTCCAACATACACGGAAGCGTGTTGTGGCCACACATTTAACGTCTGTCATGGAGAGGTTTACCGAAGTTTAACGTGTGACCGCAAAACGCATTGTGTATGGAGGAGCCGACTCGCTGTCGTTTTTTTTTCCCCAATCATAGGTAATGAATGCGAGTTTGTGTAAAATGAGGGGTAATTTATTTAAATATTGGTATTTCTATTGAAAAAAATCTGAGTGGCTCCATCACTATGTGGGATTTATTCTTTATTGAAAACAAATCCAGCAACGAAGTAATTGTATACGTCCAGACTTTTTTCCGCTTTCAAACCTAAATCTCGAAGACTTACTCACCAGATACATGTGTCGATCCAGTTGTCCAAGACAAGCGGAAGCGGGTTAACAGTCCACTTCATCAGCGAAAACATCGACTTCGGCTTTAAATATGGGTCCTCTATACGAAGTGTCTCTCCTTTTTCCATGTACTTTGTTTATTATGACTTTCTAAATGTTCAAAGGTTTCGGACAAAACTCTGGGCGTCATGCTACAAGGCATATTATTGCTTCGTCTCAATGGATTTAGCATTGAACAATGCTTTGCTTAACTGACAATTTGGCCAGTCACGTGACTTCGTTGACGTAGGTGCACAAGCTCTATAAACGATGTGCATTTTTGTGTGTGTAATCGTATTTTTCACTGCAGCGCACAAACTCAAACGGTCACAATCTTTCGCGTGTGTGTGCGTGTGTGTTTGTGTGTGTCTGTGTGAATATTCAAAGTTTAAAAAAACAAAAATCTATCTTCTATATCTTTTTCACCCGATAATGATCAGTTGAAATGAGGTGATCGGCCGATTTCTGATTACTTGATCGGATCAATGCTCAACCCGAGCCAAACCCTTACCTTGGTTCAAGTGTTGTCTTTTTGATCAAAGGTAAATGGTGTTCTGTCAGAATGCCCAGGACCTTAGTTCGAATATCTCGAGTTCCCTAAACAATTGTCATGAAAATGGAACCTCCCCTCATTATCGCTTAAGATTTGATATTCACTAGTATTCTTCCAGTTTTTAGTCATGCTATCGACAGTTTACGACATAATCTATTATTAAATCGGTAAGGTGTGATTTTTTTTTTTTTTTTTGAGACGTGCCAGTTGAAAACTTTGTTGCCCTAAAAAGTTCACTTTTTGTCTGTCTTTCACCCTCCTTGAGTGTATCACTGCGGCACGATTAACGAGCCCCCTGCCGCCATTCATTTAGAGACCTGATCTTGTCATAAAGCATGTGGTAGGCTGGTATTGGGCCACGGTAGCGGGCCGGCGCCAATTTATGAGCGCCGTCTGTGTAGACAGAATCACAGCTCTGTGATTTAAGCCTGTTCAGAGCTTCTTTGTTCCTTTTTTTGAGGAGGTGGAGGAAGAGAGAGCGGTGGCGATGCTTCCTGACCTTCACGTCAGAAACCGGCAGCGCACGCTACCATCTCGAGTCCGCTGCGATGTCCTGGCTACGCAGGGCGGACCCTGCTTGTGTCATTTCACCAAACTGCGGCAGGGCGCTGGCTGTGCCATTTAAAGGGTTCAGAGGAACACACGGGCGGCAAAATTGTAGTTAATTTGAATTCAGCAGAGGGCAGATTAACTTTCAAAGCCCAGCGCAGAGATGTCAAAAGGCCAGGAGTCTTTAATTTTATGTTTGGCTGGTCTGACCTGTTGAAGAAGGCGTGAAAACCATACACCCTGTACACCTTGAATAAAAACAAGCTCAACTGAGCTTGAAAGGTCGTTGGTGACCTTGAGATAACGGTTTAAATGAAATCTCATTCCTTTCATTAGCATGTTGAGCATAGTAATGAAGCTTGGATGTGACCAAGTGCGTTACTAAAATAAAAACACAAAAAATAGGTAGATAATTAATAGCAATAATGATAATAGATGTAATGTACGTGGTAGCAGAAAAATACATTTTACCCTTATTCAAACTGGAGAATCTGCAGTGCATTAAAGTTGAATAAAATCCAATATTTTTGTCCCCTCAGATTTTTTAAGACAGTTCACATATCTTGGCTCTTTCGTGGTATACAAGCCGCTTAATGGTTTGGCCTTAGTGCGCGTTTCCGTGCTACGCAGTGATAGGGTTAGGTTTTTCAACATGCCTAAATCACCAACTGACGATACCATAAGTTTTGCCCATAACTGTATATGATGAACATGTATTTCTCAGTTATACAACTGTATCAATGTTGTACTGCGTAAGTTTTTTGTTATTTTAATATTGCAGTTCTTGAGTGGTGAAACATGACAAATAATGGGCAGTAAGAATTCATAGGATTTTGAGGATAAACTTTTTTTTCCTCATCTTTATGATCAGGAAAATTTGCAGGCTTCTCCTGCCAGCACATAATAATCTCAGTTTCAGTTTTTGTGCTCACACTTTACTTTTTTCATGTCAATGTGAACAGTAAAATTCAAATTCTTGTTTGTGTGTCTTTGTTTTTAATCTGACCCAAGCATCTTCTGTACAGTGTGTGGATGTAAATTCTACACTTATATATCTGATGTGCCTGCAGGTTGGATGCTCACATTGTGCTCATCCAACCTGTACGAGAACAAAAGATGACAAACGTCACAGTTATTCGACAAGACAGAACAGCAATGCCTGATGAAGGAGCAGATAAGAGTCAGTGGTGAAAAAAAAAAAGACTTGAAACTAACAAATACAGTGGTGCCTTGGTTCTTGAACACAATCCGTTCCAGAAGGCTGGTTGAAAACCAAGGCACGTTTTCCCATTACAATGGATGGAAAATGAAATAATGCATTCCAAGCCTAAAAAAAGAGTTTTTTTTAAAGTGATTTTTTAGCTTTTCCTGAAAATAAACTGCATAGTAGAAATACATGTATAGTTTAAATACTTTATATAATTAAATAATTTAAGAAACATATTTAATTTTTGCTTAAAACGTATGTTTTAGCCTTGTAGAGTAAGATAGGCTGGGAGAGCTTTGTCGTATCTGTAGCGATTCGCCGCCCAGCCTTGTAAACCATTTTTTTAATAAAAAAAGTGCAGAACAACTTTAAACAAGCAATGGGGAGGGGAGGGGAGAACAAATTGTTTTTTATCTGCACAGAAAGTATGTAACGTGTAAAAAAAAAAAACAACTTGCAACTAGAGGTAGGGTTATTGGAAGAAAAATAAAAGCAATGCAAAACAACACTTTCAAATCTCTTTGGTGGTGGTGACTCGCCCCTTTTTCATAAATAACGAATCTAATATTTGTTTCTGCCATCTTTGAAGCACTTTTCTGAAATTGCTCATAACAACATCATTAAAATGTTGCAGTGCTCTGCAACATTCAGCTTTATTCAGGTGATGAAGTTCTACAAAATTATGGATGTCGTTCCATTTAGCGCAGATAGCTTTAATATCGGCACTTGAGACATCCTTCCTGCCTTCAGCCTCATCAGACAACATCTCCTCCCTTCCTCGCCAACACTATCCCCAGCTAACTGCTTGTCGTTTACGAAAATAAGAAGCAACTTTTCGACTTCCTCCGTGATCTGTAGCCTTTGTTTGGTCAACACGGTTGCTCCTTTACATCACTTGCTTTGAGGGCATCCTTGTGTTTCAGAATGGTGCTGATCGTTGTTTTTACTATGCCATACTTCTTCGATAGCTCAGAAACACGCACACCAGATTCGTGCTCGGCTATCAAATCCTTCTTGAAGTCGACAGTTTTACACAGAACTTTTCTTTTTTTTCGGCACCAGCAGTTCCACTTGCCTTCTTTGGACCCATGATCGGGGATTGATGTTGCTCAATTTGAAGAAAAAAAGTAACTTCAGTACTGGGAAACGTCCGCGAGCTGAGGGGTGTGTGAGTCAACTGGTTGCGCCGTGCATTATGTCTTTTCTGTTTTTTTTCCGAGGGTGAGTTCGAAAGCACAATAACAAATCGTCGTGCGTCAGCTGGTCAGGGTGTTCGAAAACCGATTTATACGAAAACCAAGACATTCGTAAACCGAGGTACCACTGCATAAGAAAATGGTTGCTGTGGTTGCACCAAATCCTTGAAATTGCCAAGAATGTGTCGGGATGAAGATTTACTTTTAAGTCTATAAACTCTTTATTTATTCAGATTTTAGTGACCCTGTGTGACCTTCACAGGCACATTCTGTTCAAATAAAAGTCATTTTTGTAAAGTGAGCAGCTATGTGTAAAGTTCAGCTTTAAGAAAAAAATCTGAATGGGATATTGTACTCTGTAAAGTGAAAAGAACCATATTTAGCAATCCATCCATCCATCCATCCATGCATTCTCTATACAGTTGAATTTCCTGCAGCCTATCCCAGTTGACTTGTGGTTAGAGGAAGTCTACACCCTGCGCCAATCTATGGTCTATCACAATCGATGTGAATAGCCTGGGACTGGGAATTGAGCGCAGGTAAAATGCGTAAAAGGACATATGAAGAACAATGTGTCTGCCTCTACAAACAGCCTGTGTAACCCTACGTCCTGTTCAAACACTTTTGTATTACACTTGCAGCAATTGAGAGGGAGGTCACAGGAGTGGAAATCAATCTACTTCCCGGAAAACACAAAAAGTGGCTTCCACTTTTAGCCTCAGCAGGGAAACAACACAAATCTATTGCCGCTCCTCCTATCCCCTTTATTTTTTCTTGCGCTTTCTCTGAACCTTGCCATTACATTGTGCTTCCTCACCCTCTTGCGTGTCCCTTGTCTCAGAATACCCACAACTTTTATGCTCACTCCTGAGTGAAATTTGCCTCTGGGAATATCTTAACAGCTCAAAAGTCCATTTGAAAAATTTGTAGGGCCAGATTTGTATATAATGATGGCATGGAAATGGACACAAAAATAAGATGCAATTTTTCAATACAAGCAACAGGCGCAACAGCTGTGTTCAGCAAGCAAACCGTTTATACCGGGGCAGAGTAAGTATATCAACACACAGGCTGTATGAGCCGCTTTGTGTACTGCCCATGTTATTTATAATGACGTTACACAAACTGTCAACATTTGGTCCTTTATTCGTGTGCAGAAAAAGCTCCTGCTTCAGGTCCTTCTCTAATTGGCTATCATTTTCTAATTGGCTATCACTCCATTTCACGTCACAATCACACCATCTGATTACTGGCTGAATTGTGTTAACTAAACACACACACCAGGATTGTATTTTATTGTTTTTTTTTTTAATTGAAAAGGTTAAACAATTTCAGTTGTCAGCCTGAAGATTTTCTGAGCATGTGGGGGGGGGGGGGGGGGAGATAAAATGATGAGCAAACACCAGACACCGGGATAATCAGTTAGGATAACCTTTAAAGACATCTGATTATCCAACCTTTGGAGACATTTATTGGAAGGGGATAATCAGACTCAAAATCGTCCTGACCATATCTTTGTGCAAAAGGGACTTAACCCAGCAACTGATTAATTAGTTAATCAATTAAGTGTATGTCTTTGTAAACCACGTGGGAACCACTGAGCTCAATGACATCAACTGATGCAATGGAGGTACTCACTGATCTAAAAAAGGTCAGTATTGCAGCATTGTGGCTCAAGAGACTCAAATTGAGGACTGACAATCTGACCTAAATGGTGACATCAATAATGACTTACAGACCCATGCAGATTGAATGGTGTGGCAGGTAAGGACGTTTTCCACACAGTCAACAGTTAATTAAACAACACAAAAGGCAATCAAACTTGAAGCAGAAATGTACAGAAAAACAGACGTGGCAATAATAAAGTGAGCCAAATTGTTCACTGAATGCGAAAGCCCTACAAGATTCCATTTGCCCTGGAAAAATAGTGATTTCACAGCCCAATAACCAGACTGAATTGTCAGTTTCGCTGCTTTGATTAATGCGGCCTGACAAATTATTGCTCATCCAAACAATTTTATAGCTTTTATGAGAGTGGTGTTTTTTTTAACTCATCTTTTATTATCTTAGTCACTTAAGAGAAGGACTGCAAATCACACCAAAAGAAAAGAAAAAAAACTGCATTGATTTTAAAAAGAACAACAATGAAAGAGGACGAAAAAGATTAGATCGAAATGCGACTTCTTTATGTTTTGGTCTTTTCCTCACACACAACGCACAGAAAGTCATCGAAGCCCTGAGATCATTCGGGCTTGTTTTGAAGCCAGCTTCAAACACCATTACTGGAGCCTTTGAAAAGTTACATGAGGAAGGAAGTTCTTTGGAGATTGTCGGAGCGTGAGGACGCTACCGCCTTTTCAGGGCACAGACGGAAACAGTTGAGCAAGACAGAGTTGTTATGCTCAGGGATGTGGAGAGGCTGTTTGGTTAAGGAAAATTCCATCATCGGAGGCTGAACTGGAGGCCGAGCTCCTCTTTGCCAAATCAAGGCTGCCGGGTCAAACCGACTGCCCTGTTGACACGATCTGGGATTGGTGGAGAGATCCATCCATTTTCTGAGCCGCTTATCCTCATGAGGGTCGTGGGAGTGCTGGTGTCAATCCCAGCTGTCATCGGGCAGGAGGCCAGGTACACCCTGAACGGGTTGCCAGACAATTGCAGGGAACATGGAGTCTTACAAAAAACAATATTCAATGTTGATTTAACACTGCGAGGAGACAATAATGTCACAATTTTACTTTAGTTGTATTGTAGACCTCCAATACGTACACTATGCTGAGGGCAATTTGCAATAATTTGGTGACCTCATTTTACTACATTAGTTTCAATTTTGACATGTTATCGTAGTGAAAGAAGTGGTTATAATGCATGCCCGGTTTCTGTTACACAAAAATACTGGAGTACATGTTCATGTTCTACAAAGAGAAGTGAACGTTCTCCAAAAAAAAAAGAGCTAAAGAAGAGAGAAGAAGAAAGTAAAGTGATAAAAAGAAAGATTGGTGGTGAAAGGGAGAGGAAAGCAGAAGAGGATGAAAGCATAAAGGGGAGGCAGGTTGCCCTACCAAGTGTGTAAAGACCCCCCATATCGTCGTGGTAGGTTCTGCGACCTTGAGAGGACAAGACGGCGGGAGGAAGATGATGATGGGTAACAGTGTCATTGTAAGTACATGTGCACGCAGGCACTTGCACTCACACATTGAGCAGTCCTCTTTGTGCAAATGAGTTTTGCGAAATAATTAATGAAGTTGAAACGATGGGAGACAAGCAAAAGGTAAACTAAGATTTGTGCTCGAATCACACACACAACACACACACACACACACACACACACACACACACATGCACACAGGCTGGGATCAGAAGTTGTCACACTGCTTTATCTCTCTGGACGCTTCACCCACTTTCAGCGCATTGTTTACACAAACTCAAAGGGGGTGTTGCTGTGCAAGGCAATGTTCTATGCTTGTATTAGCTTGTACAATATAGTTAGCTGCATACAGTCTTGATTCTTTACATGTTCCCTTGTGAATCAATCTCCCTCGTGTGGAATGTGTCGGTATCATTCATTTTAGCATCATGTCAAAAGAAAGCCAGGCTAGAATTCAAAACCTCTGGAATATTGACTCTTTCCATGTAGACATTCTTTCTTCTCGTAGAAATTTCCATGTACCTGTAGAAAACATGTCACACTCCAAAGTTCTTAAGTTGACCACTCTTCCAGGGAGTTATTTGCAAACATGAGCTGCTCACGGCTACACACATGCCGATGCTCCCCAGGCTGAAGGTGGTCACATTAGCTTTTCATTATAATAAGTAATGGGAGTGGTTCCCCGCCCTTAAAATGCCATTAGCTCCAACCCCCACCCCCATCCTTTCTCCCCTCTTTGCCCTTCCAGATTCTGATGCTGAGCGCAGTGATTAGCTTTATGGGGCGAAGGCTTCAAGTGGACAGGAAAAGGCTACAAATGATATTACCCTGAGCCTGAATAAGCACACGACGGCTGACATTATCCTCACAGTGTCAGGGTCGACACAGATCGCCCCTGCAACTGGAGCCCACCCGCCGCATTACATGCAAATCTTTCCATCTCGACCCTCGGAGAAGAACCTTACTGGGTGTGCCACCTCAGTTCACTTTTCCCCAGCTCTTGTGCATCTCTTGCAAAGTGTTTCGAGCATCATGTAAGCACCCGGACACTAATCTGTTCGCCTTCCCTGGTAATTACGCCGGCTAATGAGAGAAGCATGAATGTTGAGACGGAAGTACAGATAGTGGAGGGCAGAGGGGAAGACACGGGACAGATGGTTGATGAAAACTTTCCATCTCGGGATCCATGTCTCTGTTGAGTCTGTATGAGGAAGAGGGTGTGTGTGTGTGTGTGGTGTGTGTGTGTGTGTGAAGGCCAGATGCTTACATCTAACAGCCCATCTGTGAGAGGAGGCCTGCCGGGCCACTAATCAGGCAATCCATCACCTCCTTACCTGCCATTGGTTATTGTGAGACATTCTCGTGTGCACGCAAACGGGCATAACCACAATGAGTATTTACACGCACACCCCCAGAACATGTGCGCACATGGAACTTATTAGCTGCAAAATAAGGGGAGGATTCTTCAAAGCTGACAGTAAATAAAGTAAATGACATGCTGAGGTGAAGTGGTTATAACATGTTGTAGATTTTGGCGTTCAGGCAATGTTTTAAGTCTAAAAATCACTCAGCTCAATCATTACTAATCCACAATTTTAAACAGTTTCGTGGTGTCCTAATATTAAGGGATGAAGAATTACACTCACTGGGTTACAAACATTTTTTTGGTGTGTGGGGCAGTCAATCTTTTCTCAACTCATTGAGACTGATTTTGTGTTGCTCAATCCATTAATGACATCCATTTCTCTATTTCAGGTTGGGTTTAAGTGTCAAATTGTTAGTTACTGTAACTTGGGTAGTCGACCTGATAAAAGTAAGTACTTTTAAATTGAAGGTTACATCATCATTGTTCAAAATATAAGGGATGCACCTTTCTTTTTAACCTCTGGAGCTAAACTACATGCACACGTAAACAAAAAAAGTAGCCAGAGATCAAAAGGTTGAACTGTTTGTAAAGTTGCTATTTGTATTCAGCACGTTAAAATTGCCCTAAATCAGCCAAACAATCTTTGACAAGTTTGTTGTTGACCAGTGTTATACATGATTTTACTTGTACATATTCCTGCCCGGTGTGAGGATATGTGGCTGAGACAATGGATGGACGGACGGATGGATGGATGGATATTTCTTAACATGGTGGGAATGGTCCATTTTAAGGGTGGAAAAAGTCAACCCGCACCTCACCCCATATATCACTGGGCCAATTGCGAGCCCGACTTTTTTTTGACAAGTGGGTTGGATCTTTACAACCGCTTGTTCCTCCTAGCAGAAGCAGAGCTTAGAGTGTAGAAAAAAAAAAACAATGGGTCACAGCCTTGAAACAATTATTACAAGTAAACCTGCAAACCTAAATGGTTTCAGTCACAGCAAAAGAAACAACTGCACGAAAATGAACTAAGCTAACTGTTTCAATACTTTTGGAAAAGAGTGTGCCAAGATTCTGGATTGTTCTTGCTCATCTGTCTTTATCATCAGTTCTGTGTGAACACATTACTGAGAATGGCTTGAGGTGATTCATTGTTGTAATCATTAAAAAAAGAAAAGAAAAGGGGGCCTGCATAATTTGGAGGTAGAAGCGCCACCGTGTCATTGTCACTGTCATTCTTTGCGTAATTGTCTGTGTCCTCATCGGTGCGTTCCTTCTTTATGAGATGAAGGTTGCAATGAATGGGAAGGGAATGGAATGGGGTAGGGGAGGGTCTTAATGAGATCATCAGCCACATCACTGAAAACGCACACACAAACATGCTTATGTACGTACAAAGACACACTAGTGTGTTAGCCTGGGGCGACGACAACGTGAGCTGTCAAATCCCTGATAAAAGAGTGGAAGTGGTTTCAAATGAAATGCTTTGCAAACTAAAGACAGTGGTAGGCTTGCAAAACACACACACACACACACACACACACACACACACACACACACACATAAACACGAACCCAAACCATGTCACTCATAATGATAATGACGTGCACACTAGTTCATCATTGATTTGGTTTGTTTGTGTGTTTCTATTGATTTAATATGGTGGTGCCTTGTGATATAACTTTCAATAAATCGTCCGTGAGTCAAATCGAATCGAATCATAAATCCCCAATGAAATGAATGGAAATGCCGTTAATCTGTTCCAGCCTTTGGGAAGAAAAAAAACAACACCAAAATATATAGTGCTGTTTTAATTTCCTTATAATGATTTTAAATAATTTATAATATTACACTTTATAAAAAACATAACGATAAATATATAAAGTTGTCACACTTTCAATTCAATGCACATTGTGTTGCTCATTTTTATGTTGGCACCTTCACATTTTGGGGGCTGTACAAGAAAAACATATATATCATCAATGAAGACAGGAGAGTTTGCTCCAGAGCAGTAATATCAGTCCTTCTTTGCATATAAATGTATGACCACGTGTACCGTTACATATGTATACATATGTTTCCGTAGCATTTGTGTTCAAATATCACCGCCACATAGATGCTAACTAATCATTGCCTGTGGTGTGTTAGCATTAGCATCAAGCTTGCAGACTAAAGGCTGTGTGGTTGTTTAAACAAACCCGTAACTCTATTTTATGTTTGAAAGTTAAGTTGAACTTAGATGAGGGGGGGGGGTAGTTTGAAGGCTTTTTTTGATAAATATTTATGAATTCAATCCAACAAACTGCTCATTGTGAAGTGAATTGACTCACTGCCATGATAAAGTCTTCAAATGTCAACTTTGCATTGCATAAGTTAAAGGCTAAAAAGTCACCCGAGCCTTGAATTTCCCAAAACTCATAACTTGTGTCACTCATATCTCAAGGCACCAATGCATTCAACATTAACTACTCACGCTTAATGTCAACGGATCTAGTCTGGTGCCACTTTGACTGGCCAAAAGGTACAGCCAGCCTAAACACTGTGAAAAGTGGCCTCGACCCTCAAAGAACTCAATAACTATGAGTAATAGAGTGTAATATAGCGTATGTATATGTCAGCCGGTGTGTTTACATTTGTGTGCATGTGTGAGTGTGTCACTGGCATCAGTTGGAACCACAAGGAGACATTATAATTATTGCCATCTGTTTTACAGTGTGACAATTAGAACACTTGTCTGTGTAACAGAAGCCAAATTTGCAATATTCCGTCTGACACACACAAACACACGGAGACATGGACTCACACGCAAGGATGCAAAGAACTCCTACCCGTGCTGCAACTCTAAATTGACGGTACGCCTTTTCTACCCCTCTCTTGTTCACTGTGCTGATCCGTAAATCACAAAGATAAGCCGAGATCTATAACACACATGACTCGGAGGCCGCTTGTGTACTCACACAACCACGTACAGTACATACACATACACACGCACATGCACAAAATGGATTGGTTCCCAAAGGGTGTTGGGGTTGCCAGGGAGCAGAGGAGAGAAAAACGTACCTAAGGAATTAATCGTGATGCCTCACAATACTACACGCAGACTCACACACACGTACACGCGCACACAATTATTACATCATTGCGTCTGCAACGCTAGCAACAGGTCTCATATTAAAGTATTGTGCTGTTACAGCAACACTGGCAATGACTATTGTACAGATTAACTTTAAAATGTTCTTTTCAGCGGCACGGTGGATCAGCTGGTAAAGAGTTGGCCTCACAGTTCTGAGGACCCGGGTTCAATCCCGGCCCCGTCTGTGTGGAGTTTGCGTGTTCTCCCCGTGCCTACGTGGGTTTTCTCCGGGCACTCCGGTTTTCTCCCACATCCCAAAAACATGCAACATTAATTGGACACTCTAAATTACCCGTAGGTGTGATTGTGAATGGGACTGTTGTCTGTCTCCATGTGCCCTGCGATTGGCTGGCAACCAGTTCAGGGTGGACCCCGCCTCCTGCTCGTTGACAGCTGGGATAGGCTCCAGCACTGTCCGCGACCCTCGTGACAATAAGTGGTGAAGAAAATGGATGGATGGATGTCATTTTCGTTACAGGCCACACCACACGTATGCTACGTACACTATTTTTGTATGTGAAGTTAAATCCTAAACACTGCCAAGGCAGAAAGAGCACATGAACAAAAGTGAAAAGAAAAAGAGTAAAGAAAGTATTGCAGGTGGAAATCATGGGTGCCATGGATGAAATGAATGATGTCTAGCTACGGAGCGACCGGTCTGCTTTTGCCCAGTGAAGCAGCAGTGGGAGCAGCTTGCGAGACAGCAGGACGACTGTTGCCACCGCCTGCCAACAATGTACACCTGTCACTCAAAGCCCTGTTTGTCTGACTTTCCAGGCTGAGTAGACGTGTTGGCGTGATGCTCATATATTAAATCTGTAGTGTTTATTTTATAGCTGTCCGAGAAGTTGGGGAAGCTCTCAGGTCAGCTAAGTTATTTGTTTTCAAATGTTTCGAAAAATAAAAAAAGTCGGATTATTTGCTGCTAATTAAATAGCCAAAACTCAGAACCGCGTCAACCTGAAAAACCACCTGATATGTAGGATTGGAAAATGGTGATATATAGCAACGAAACTCAACATAATTAGCCCATCAGAAATCAGAGTTAGGCGTGCCAGGCTGTTATCTCATAAAGCAAGAGTGGAGTGTGTTTGTGTGTGTGTGTATTACACAGCAAGGGGTGCTATTCTCACAGCCTGTTCTGACCGCCTTACCATCTGCAGGCATGCCGGGTGCCCAACTGTTGGGCCTGCTGTGCCAGGCACTTTGACATGGTTGCGTGGTAACAGGTCTGAGAGCACAGCCATAAGATGCGCTTGCCAAATAGTTTCACAAGGAGAGAGGTTGGGTCTAGGTAGCAAGTTGACCTGCGTGTATATGATTCGCCATTGGAATGTTTACTGACGGGAGGAGGAGGTTTGCACTAGAGGTGGGCGACTCAAGTCACAAGACTTGGCTCAAGTCAGCGTTAACTCGTTAATTTACGGGCATAGGACTTGCTTGGCTAGGGTTAGGGTTACTAAACTTTGGAAAGACTTGATTTGAATTGGCATTCATGAGACCTGACAAACTTGAACTGCATGACTTGATAATTCATGACTGTTCATATTTGAAAATTTGTATACTAAGGATTGTTTTTTTGTGTAAAATGTGCAAAAATCTTGGCAACCCATCAGTTCAAAGTGTGCAAAGGCCACCTCATTAAGCAAGTATGATGGAGAATTGCTATTTAAGTGTTATATTTCAATAAAATCAGGGGTGGGGGGTGGCAGCATGCAAGGTTTGCCACAAAATAATAGGACGCACAACAACTTCCAGATGTAAAAACACATAAAAGACTGATACATGATGGCAAGTTTAACTCACAAAATAGCAGACAATACAAAGTTTGGCTTGGGACACGAAAACATTTGTGAATTTGTTAGTACATGTTAGTACAGCGAACTAAATACACAATCTGCCAATTTATGTTCTTCCTGCACAAGACTGAATGATTTTGGTTCCAATGTGTTGAACCCTAGTAATACCTTGACTCAATATGCTGGAAATTTCAGATCTGACATCTGATAATAATGGACTGACTGAACAATTTGTCCAAGTTTGTCTGAATTTCCACATTTTCAAAACTTTGACAACATTAACATCAGATAGTCACAAGTATAACGTTAAGAACTTATCAATTCACTTTTTGTCTTTTTTTTTCCATCTGCCTTGTAAATGGCAGGCTGAATCAAAGTACCAGTATGTGACATATCACCATGCAATCATTAAAAAAATATCTATGGATTAAAATGCCTCTGCAAATTCTGTCAAAAACCCTGCTAACAAAAAGTATATTCAATCAGATTAATAAGATCTCTAATGTCAAAGTTAAACCATCACTATTTAGCAGTTTTTATGGATTTCATACCTAAAAGATTGATAGTTGATGTATGGATAATAGTTTCTTTCTCATTTTGTGCAATGTATTTAAGACATTTTTTTCATAATTGAGAAAAAAAAGGTGGGGGGAGCAAACAACATACCCAGGCGGAAACCTTTACACTATTCTTGATCATCATCATGCAAACAATTTCCTGCTGTGTGAGCACATCACTAAGAAAGAGTCTCTCCATCATTGCCATACTTGGTTCTAATGCAATTATAATGGTAAAATATGAAAATTAAAATAGAAATACATTTCTCAATTTTTATCTCAAACCAAATATACACCTTGGCCTTAGCGACACCTGTAAACAAAGTAAATCATTACAACAAAAAATATTTTGTCACATGATTTTTAGACTGGGCCCACAAACATTCCATTATATCTTATATCTCTTTCCTCTCGAACTAGTTTTGTGAGTCCAAGTACATTCCGTATTATGAAATGTTTTTAGCAATTTCTTTTCAAAAGCCATTCTGATTTTCAATTACAACTGAATTAAATTTGAGGGTGTCAACAACGCTCTTGCCTTTTTAGCAGTAAACCAAGAGAAAGATAAATTTATATGCGAACGTAATGAAACTCATGAACTTGTAACGCATACATACATACATGCGCACACGTGCGCACACCCACACACACACACACACACTTACACTTTGCACACTGGCAGCTTCCTAAAATAAAATAAGATAGCGAAGCACTGGCTCAATCATCTGTGACTCCATTTCACTCGGAGGCGCCGCGAGAAAATTAATTGGACTAATTGAGTCACAGTGTTCATCAAACTGCTGTTCTCATTTTCCACATTCATTAGGGCCTCGCTTTGTGAGAGCATCCCCGAGGTGACACCGAGTGTCGCAGCTGACGAGCGTGGAGGGTCCGCGAGGCTGCTGATGAGGGCAAACGGTGAGACGTTCGCCGCCAAATGCTCTCCTGACATTTTTCCACATGCTCTGTTGCCGCATAATAATGTCATGCATAAATACATTAATGTGCTGTCTGCTTTCTCACCCAGGAATGCCTTGTAATGTTTTTGCACATAACCGCAGTGCACAAATGCGCACGTGTGGATGACACAGCAGCGGGCAACTGAATTACAAATCAAACAGTGAATAATGAGACTCAAGATAAACAAGGGCTTCCCTCGCTGGTGTTTGAAAATGTGTGACTCTCAAGGACTTTGCGTGTGTTTTTCGGATTGTAGGAGAGCGAAAAACAACTGCTGCACAAGGTAAACTGGATGCCTACGCAATAGCAGAAGGATGAGATGAGGACAGGGGTCAGATGGGGCACGCTGTTTTCGGATTTTACAGAAAGAACATTGTGTCATAACCGCATATGTTTGTTAGTGACTAACGGTCACTTTATAGGTGGACTTGTTCTGCAATTTTGCTCCTCCAGGGAAGAAGCGATGCAGGAGCAGCTTCAAGGTGCTTAACCCCAAATTTACTTCCAAGTAAAATATTTTTTTTCCCCCCAGTGGCACCATCAGTGACAGTTTTGCCATGAGCCACATTTGATCAATACACACATTCACATAAAGGGGACCATCTGTATCCTCAGTGCCTTGATTGTTGTATTACCATTGCTGTGAGTCCAAGATTTTAGGTTCACACATTTTTGTCTCGTTTATTTGACCTCTTAGTTAAGCATTCATTTCTGCTGGAATGCACGTTCTAAAATACTCAAGGCGAGGTCATGCATGGAGGTGTGATACGCTGTCCTTTCAATGTACACTCTGAGGTTTCAAAAGGTTTATTTCTTCAGGATTCCTTTTTTAGACAGCTCTAGGTGTAGCTTCAGTTTCCTGTCAGATGTTCACGAGTGGCTGCGGTACAACATCTAAGTCAACTTATTCACGAATTTCTGAATCACCGGATCCTCTTGAATCATCACTCGCAATGTCATTTTCTCTAGGAAGGTTATTTGGGTCATCGGGGTCTTCATCTGAGCTATTACCACATCCCTCAAACTTATTGTTGACCCCTGTGCCCCTTCCTGCGCGTCCTGAACATGATTGGATTTTGTTACTGATGCTACAAAAAGTAGCGTGCAATTTCAGAACATACATGGAACACATAGTTCATTTGATTAATTATTGATTGAGCTTTACATACAACTATCCATTTTCTTAGCCGCTTCTCCTCACAAGGGTCGTGGGAGTTCTGCAGCCTATCCCAGCTGTCAGCAGGCAGGAGGCAGGGTACACCCTGACTTGGTTGCCAGTCAATCGCAGAGCACATAGAGACAAACAGCCGCACTCACAATCACACCTATGAGCAATTTGGAGTGTCCAATTAATGTTGCATGTTTTTGGGATGTAGGAGGAAACCAGAATGCCTTAAGAAAACCCACGCAGGCACAGGGAGAGCATGCAAACTCCACGCAGGGAAGGCTGGGATTGAACCCGGGTCCTCAGAACTGTGAGGCCAACGCTTTCCAGCTGAGCCAGCGTGCCGCCTAGCTTTACATTGTTTGCATTTTAAAATTCTTTTATGTTGAGACAGAGCATATTATTCCCCACCAAAGATATCTTATTTATTTATCCACCCATCCACTTTCCATATCCTTCCTAGGGCCGCGTATTTTCTGCCGCCAATCTCAGCTAACTCTGGTCAAGAGGCACATCTATAGACAATTTAGTTTTAATTAACTCACCATGCATTTTTATGGGATGTGGGAGAAAGCTGGAGTACCAGGAGAAAACCCATTTAGGCATGGGGAGAACATACAAATTCCACACAGATTTATACCCGGGTCTTGAGAACTGTAAGGCAAATGTGCTGACCAGATGTCCACCGCTTATCCTCACTAGGGGCACTGGTGTGCTGGAGCCTATCCCATTTTACTCTGAGCGAGAGACAGATTATCCTCAACTGGTTGGGAGCCAATTGACATCCCAGGCCATATGTAAACAAACAACCATCTGCTCTCACATTCACACCTATGACCCTTTTAGAGTCTTCAATAAAACTGTCCAACATGTTTTTGGGGTGCGGGAGGAAAACGAAGTACAGTACTTGGAGAAAACCCAAGCAAGCAAGGCCAGATTTAAACCCGGGTCCTCGGAACTTTGAGGGAGACTTGTTAACCAGTTGTCCACTGTGCTGCGCTAGTTCATATTGATTTCTTAAAAAAAAAAAAAAAAAAAAAAAAAAAAAGGGCACATATTCTGGAATTCTCCACCTGATTGTATACTAACAGTGGGGTCTCGGAAGGATCTGTTTGAAAAAAAAAAAAAAAAAAAAAAAAAAAAAAAAAAAAAAAAAAGGAAATCTTTTATCTCCCTAATTCTGAAAATGTGCCTGTGAGCATGGTATTCTGAACTCATGTCCCACTGTTACATAACTGCCATGGTGAAGTTGTTGACATATTGGGGGTAGGGAGTATTGAGCACCAGATTTTCCGGTTCATGGCCCTTATACACAGATCAGCAGTGACGTGAAATTTCGCAGCTTGGTGATGAAATGTTGACTCCATGAGGGAAAATATGATCCATACTGTCTTTGTTGGGTCTGCGTGTGTGTTGCAGTTTTGAGTCTCTAATTGAGATTTTGGAGTCAGAGTGCAGCTATGGTGCAGTTTTTTTTTTTTTTTTTTTTTTTTTTTTTTTTAAATGGAGAATTTGAGGTCAGACAGGCATCAAAAGTTATATACAAACTTGAGCTTTATCATTGAGCCTTGAGTTATTTTTATAAAAGCATGCCATCGATAAGTTAGGACACATCGGAACTCTTTTGCATTGAAAAAAAAATCCATGTCTCCTTTAACTGGAACATGAAGCTTGTTATGAGGTTTATGAGGACAGGTTCGAAATAAGCATCCAAAACAACGTACATTCTTGAGAAGTAATGGAACTTTCACTGAATGATGGCGATGGAATACTTTTTCCATCAAGTGAGGATGTGAGAAAGTCTGCTACAAAATATTTACAAAACCTCTGACTCTTATCTAAATGGGTCTTTTGATAGTGCAACACAATGGCGGAGGAATGACCTTGCAAGGGATCGGGTCCAAACAAGAAAGGAGGCGATTATGTGGCATGTGAATGCCTCGGCTGTTGCAGTGTGGAGGAGTTGCTAGGAGGGAGGAAGGGGAGGATGATGATGATGAAGACAAAAAACGGAGATCATTACTCTGTAGCTTGCCTGTGAAGAAATAGAGGGTGTGATGGCAAGGAAAGGGGGGGGGGGCAACAAGGGAACAGCAACAAGGAGAGGTACCAAGATAGAAAGAGGGGAACGCAAGGAAGGCGAGGGGGAGATTGGCCAGGGAAGGATAGCAAGATAAAAAATGGCGTGTACAGTGAAGGTGAGAATGGCGAGGAAAGGCTGGAGAGGGCAGAAAAGCAATGGAAAAACGGGACAAACAGGTGCATGAATGAAGGGTGGATAGAAAAAAAAACCTGTGATGAAAGGATGGCGAAGATTCTCTAATGGAGTTTGGCAAGGAGGGGACAACAGGGAGAGGATGATGTAGCGATATCAGAAAAAGAAGCGATGTCCTCCTCCACCTCCTCAAGGTTTGGATGTGAAGCCGCTCCGCATACAGCTGAGAGTATCTCAGTAGTGGCATGCACATTATTGGGCCGCAGCCAAGCATTTTAACGACAGCAGAACAGAACCTCACCAGGCTCGTTCAGAAGTCCTCAAGTGCATCAGACCCCAGAGAGCACCCATATTAAGCATGTGGTTTTTCCTGGAGGTTGTGTGTTTATCACAGCCAAGTAGCAAATGACACAGATTGTGCGGCTGGATGGGTACGCTTGAGCTTTGTTCAACTGGTACCAGCAGCACTCTAAAATGTACTATTGAAAATACATTATTCAAAATACACCAAACACATTAATTATCTGACAAGATACCATATTTTCCAGATGACAGCCTGCAGTGCATAATAAGATGTATCCACTCAGTGTAGCATTTGTTTTATCTTTCCCAAACATGAGCCGTGCCTGACCATCCACCGCACCGTATACTGTACCGCAGGGGTACGTTTTAGATATGAGATAGTCACACAGAAAGACTTTGTGAATGTTTATTTACATACCTTGTTGGGAAACACGGACAGAAATATAGTAGTAGAACGGCTCAAACATAGAAAAGTTTTGATTCATCCACATACTGCTCACTGAAAATGGAGAATAAGAGTTGAACAGTCTCAGAAAATCTCCACCACACCATTTCAGTATCTCTGTTAGTCTAAATATCATTTTCATTTTGAGTTACTGCTGTAGTTGTGCTGTTCTCACGGAGCAGTCCAGTCCAGCATTTTAACCCGTTAGTGATAGTAGATTCTTGAATGCAGCCCTATGGGGGCACAAACCAGTGCAATCTGTAGGCCGGTCCCAAGCCCGGATAAATGCAGAGGGTTGCGCGAGGAAGGGCATCCGGCGTAAAAACTATGCCAAACAAATATGAGCGTTCATCTAAAGAATTCCATACCAGACCGGTCGTGGCCCGTGTTAACGATGCCCGCCCTTGGCATTGTTAACCTGCAAGGTGTCAGCGGAAATTCAGCTACTGTGGGTCGAAGACAAAGAAGAGGAGGAAACCGGATTTGTCATCAGAAGAAAAAGGGGAATGCACAGAACCTACCTGAGTGTAGGGACTTTGAATGTTGGGACTATGACAGGAAAAGCTCAGGAATTGGTTGACATGATGATTAGGAGAAAGGTTGATGTACTGTGCATCCAAGAGAGCATGTGGAAAGGGAGTAAGGCCAGAAGTTTAGGAGCAGGGTTTAAATTATTCTACCACGGAGTAGCTGGGAAGAGAAATGGAGTAGGGGTTATTTTAAAGGAAGAGCTGGCTAAGAATGTCTTGGAGGTGAAAAGAGTATCAGATCGAGTGATAAGAAAAAAAATTTGAAATTGAGGGTGTTATGTATAATGTGGTTAGTGGCTATGCCCCAGAGGTAGGATGTGACCTAGAGTTGAAAGACAAATTCTGGAGGGAACTAGATGAAGTATATTTGAGCATCCCACACACAGGGAGAGTTGTGATTGGTGCAGATTGTAATGGACATATTGGTGAAGGAAACAGGGGCGACGTGATGGGCGAGAAGTGATGGGTAGGTATGGCATCCAGGAAAGGAACTTTGAGGGACAGATGGTGGTGGGCTTTGCAAAAAGGATGGAGACGGTTGTAGTCAACACTTATTTCCAGAAGAGCGAGGAACATATAGTGACCTACAAGAGCGGAGGTAGAAGCACGCAGGTGGATTATATTTTGTGCAGATGATGTAATCTGAAGGAGGTGACTGACTGTAAAGTAGTGGTACGGGAGAGTGTAGCTCGACAGCAAAGGATGGTGGTGTGTAGGAGGACTCCGATGGTGTGTAGGAAGATGAAGAAGACAAAGGTAGAGCAGAGAACCATGTGGTGGAAGCTGAGAAAGGAAGAATGTTGTGCGGCCTTTCGAAAAGAGGTAAGACAGGGTCTCGATGGACAGCAGAAGGCTCCTGGAAGACTGGACGACTACAGCCAAGGTGATCAGAGAGATAGGCAGGAGAGTACTTGGTGTCTTCTGGTAGGAAAGGGGAGAAGGAGACTTCGTGGTGGAACCCCAAAATACAGGAAGTAGAAATAGATTAGCGAAGAGGAAGTGGGACACTGAGAAGAATGAGAAGAGGCGAAAGGAGTACATTGAAGGGCAAAGGTAGAGTTGGCCAAGGCTAAGCAAGAGGCATATGATGACATGTACACCAGGATGGACACAAAAGAAGGAGAAAAGGATCTCTACAGGTTGGCCAGACAAAGGGATAGAGATGGGAAGAATGTGCAGCAGGTAAGGGTGATTAAGGATAGAGATGGAAAAGTGTTGACTGGTGCCAGTCTTGTGCTAAATAGATGGAGAGAATACTTCGAGAAGTATGAAGTATGAAGTATGAAGAATGAAGAAAATGAGAGAGAAAGAAGAGTAGAAGAGGCAAGTGTGAAGGACCAAGAAGTGGCAATGATGAGCAAGGAGGAAGTTCGAAAGGCACTACAAACGATGAAAAATGGAAAGGCAGTTGGTCCTGATGACATACCGGTGGGGGTATGGAAGAAACTTGGAGAGGTGGCTCTGTAGTTTTTGACCAACTTATTCAGCAGGCGAGCAGGCGAGAAGATGCCTGAAGAATAGAGGAAAAGTGTGCTCGTCCCTATTTTTAATAACAAAGGCAATGTTCAGAACTGTGGAAACTACAAAGGAATAAAGATGATGAGCCACACAATGAAGTTATGGGAAAAATTAGTGGAGGCTCGACTCAGAAGTAATTATATATTAATTATAAGTTGGATGTTTTGGAGACAAGGTTTGAGAGAGCAGACTTCGATGGTTTGGACATGTTCAGAGGCGAGAGAGTGAGTATATTGGTAGAAAGTTACTGAGGATGGATCTGCCAGAGTAAAGAGCGAGAGGAAGACCAAAGAGAAGGTTGATGGATGTGGTGAGGGAAGACATGAGGGGAGTTGGGGTTAGAGAGGAAGATGCACGAGATAGGCTAAGATGGAAAAAGATGACACACTGTGGTGGGCCCTAACGGGACAAGCCGAAAGGAAAAGAAGAAGAAGAAGTGATAGTAGATACTTTCACACTGCTCCAAATATTTAAAATCCACTGAAAGACCTTCACATGTGGCCAATTTTTGTGGGAGTATTTAAATTAATTAAGTTAAATCTATATATTTTGCATTTGTGCGTGTCATACTGCGTTTTGGTACACACGTTAAATGTAGCGTTGTCTTCTTCTATAGGCAATTGAGGTAAATTCTTCTTCTGTGCACAATTGAGGTAAAATCTTCTTTTTTCTTCCCACCCTGAAAATAAAGTCTTCTTCTTCTTTATATTGGAAGCATCTGCAGGTGCTCAAACCTGAATACATTGTATGGAACGCCCATGTTTTAACAGTTTCATTTGAAGAAGTTTTTGTTGTACTTTTAACCTCATAGCCACTAGAGGAAAAAAAAAAAAGCAGTCGTCAAATATGCCACAGGGTTCACAGCACTAGAAAAAAAGTAGTGGCTTGTCGTCTAGGAAGTACAGTAATTAAAGATCATTCCCGCAATCAGTTTCTGGAGGTGGGGACAAATCTTGTGCAGCACCCTTATAGAGGTGGCCCTTTTCAGCATCAGGCAATGGCCATGAGGGCATGCATGGATGACTTTTGCTACATTACACAGGTTGAGAGATAAATAGAACAGGTCTCTACAGTAACCTTTGAACTCGTAGCACTGATGAGACCAACGTTTTCAGTAGGTCACAAAAGCACCTGATTTAGTCACACCCTTTTTTTTTTTTTTTTTTTGGAAGAGGTACAGCATGACCATTGTATACACTAGTTTCCTATGAAGTAAAGCTCGACAGTGACTCGATACAGTATATATTTGTTCAATATTTTACTATGAACAAGAAGCTTGTCTGTCAGACAAAACAGGTCAATTAGTTTAAAATTGTATTTTGTCTCTCTTGGAAGGCGAGGAGAAGGCGATGACTCCGATGGGAAGAAGGCGACTTTCAACCATAAAAGATGAACTCGCGCAAGTGCTGCAAAATGAAATTTTTAAATTGCATAAACTGAAAAAATGGTCGCAAATGCGGCCAGTTGGGTCGGAGTCTCGAGACCAGGATTATGTCATCCAACATGACTGACCCCATTAAATTCTTATAAATGTACGACAAAATTTTGAAGAATGTCTTCTCAGAAGACTGAAAGCTATTAAAGCTGCAAAAGGGCAGAATCAACTGCATATTTTATTTAACTCTTCTCCCTGTCATTCATGCAACGTAAAAATGTCAATTAAAAAGCAGTGTAATTCCTCTACATGAAATTGAATGACAGAAAAAGATTCTCTCTCAGTGCTGGGTTAGACACCATTGATGGACTTGAAATCGGCCTTCTGGTGGCCCCTTCTTTTTCACATTATGCCCTTTTTTTTCCCATATAAGGGTTACTAATTGGGCTTCTGTTTTGTCAAAATAATTATCTCGGAAGATATAAGATACACTGAACACAAGCATCTGCCACGACACCCTGGAGACGTCTGGAAAGTCGAGATTCTAACTTCACTTATAATGAATAGATGTAAAACCTCGACACACCTCGCTGCTCATGTGAGTCATCAATATGGTCGACCGTGCACGAAAACGAGCTGTTCTGGGTTGGGCAGGTGAATGAAAAGATCATTCAGACAAATTAAAACACCACCACAAGAGTTGATAAAATGTGATGAACTTCAAAAGGAAATGTGACAAACGCCGATCGCTGCTTGAAAAACCCAGCGCCAAGAACCTGTCAAACAGCGACTTAGGGCCTCATTAACTCCACAAATGCTGTGGCGAGCATGCACCTTTAACAGGATATATGGGCGCCGCCGCTCTCACTGCCCGCAGGCGTGATCTTTACTGCGAAAGAGAATAGGAAGCGCACCGCTAAATGGATTTAATGGACTATTGATGGCGGCCGCAGAGGCCCTGCCTGGCAGGAGCTGTGCGTCAAGCCAAGCCGCTTTACGCTACCTTTCTAATACCTTGCTAATCACCTCCAAGCAGCAATTATGAATGAATTATGAACCTTTGTTCATGACAGGTAGGTTTAAAACTATTAACTATGATTCACAAACTCTATGAGACGATTGCAGACCTTCAATATTTTAAGCTGTGTAAAAAACAATAAAAAATAAAAGACTTAACAGGTGGAGTGGATTTCTAGACAATTACACAGCACTCATTCATCAATTCCTACAGTAAATGTCAAAGGCATGTTTAAAGTAACGTTAACTTTTTACAGATTCATTTGTTCCACCCCAGTCACCCGTGTTTCATGTTTTTATTAAACAATATCAGTGTGTTTTATTTATTTCAGTGTATTTTATGTATTTAGATATGTTATATGAAAAAAAAGGCAAAGAGAGATGAGAGTATGATCGTGTGGCGGACTTTTATGATCTTCGATTTATGCACTGCTGGTTTATAAGGCACACACGGTATTAGAGAGGTCGCGGTCCAACTTTTGGACTTCAGAGTCAATGCCAATATTGCAGCCTTGAGTTTTGGCCAATACAGATATAGGTCCACTCGGTTTTCAGCAACAATGTTCTGTATTATGGAACGTTAGAAGACTCTTGATAAAATGATTTTACTCAAACAGAGAATAATCAACAACTGTTGGTAGGCTGGCAACCAGTTCAGTGTGTACAGCGCCTCCTGGCTGAAGATAGCTGGGATAGACTCCAGCATTCCCACGACCCTTGTGAGGATAAGCGACTCTGACAATGGATGTATGGGCTACATAAAATACCTGCTGTGCATGTTTTGACCTCTGAGGGGCAGTGTGGTGCACACAGTGAGATACACAGTGGGCCTAACAAAGAACGTAGACGTGTCAATTGAATATTGTTATTACAACTCCTTTGTCACAGAGTTTGAAGAAAATAGAGTATTTTTATTTTGCCTTTTTTTGTTTATAATGTTTGTTAGTTTTGTTACTGAATTCCGGGTGAGATTGTAAGACTTCCACGAATAATGAAACAAAACCGCCAGCACAAACACACACAGTAAAGTCTGCAGTTAAAATAGGGCAGCAAAGTAAATAAAACACTCAGATTTTCTTTCCAAAAGGAAGACAATATCAGAGATGTAACCTTGAGACTTCTCCCATGGATCCAGTGAATCTTCATTCAGACCTTTGTTTCCTGGAGGCTACAAATGAAGATAGTGGTGGGCTCTTCGTTTTTACTTCCCACCAGTGGGGTCAAATTGCAGCACTCCTTTATATGGTCATTAGAAATGGAAGAGAAGCTTGATTCCCTGTTCTGGGGTGCAGGTCCCGAACCAATTAGCTGTTTTATGGGAGAGTCGCTTTCTGGAGGGATTTAGGCTTCATTAACCATTTCTTGTGAGTCGAAAAAGATGGAGAAGAAAGAGTCCCGGCTAGCTCAAAGGACTTACAAATACAATTGGTATTCCATCGACGACATTGGGTTTTAAAAAAACATACTAGCTGTTTTTTTAGAGAGTAGTCACCTATAGTGATGCGCAATCCCAAAGTAAGGCAATGAAAGTTGAGGTAGCCCGACAAATTGGGCTCTACCTTCATTAGATGCCACCACTGAGAGGAAATTGCTGGTGGACGTATTTCACTTTATGAGATGAAAGATTTATCTGTGTAGGGAGAAAACAGCTCCCCAATCTTTGGGCATCTTGAGAGAATATTGCTCCTGGATTTAGGGACGGTATCAACCAGAATCAGGAGGGTTTTCATATGTGCAGCATCAACTAAGCTGGATGGCCAGAAATGAGGTAGAAAACAATGTCAATCCCCCCCCATCCCAAAGACTGATGGAGGTGATCACTATGCTGGTCACTATGGATAATAATAGGGCAGAGAAATGCCAGAAAGGATAGACAGCTTGCAAGTTTCATGCCTCGCAGCATTTGAAGAAGAAAAAAGTGAAATATGGATCACGGGTATTGACACAGTATGTTTAACCCACCCCCCTAAAATCCAAAGCATGTTCCGATTGCCATGCTGTTCGTCTCGTAAACGAATCCTGGACTTAGCATTGATCAGGGAAGACCCGCACGTTTAACTCACCAGGGAGTGAAAGGCATTACGAAATAAAAATGTCGTCAGAAGCAGCAGTGTGTGTTTGTTTTTTTCAAATTGGGATGCTGCTTCTGAACAGTTAGAACTTCCAGGCAAGTTTATCTTAAAACGACAATCAGCCATAACATTTGGAAGTTGCATGCAAACGTCACTTAAGATGTGAAGGTGTTGTATGGGGTGCCCATTGTAAAGCTGCTCACACCAAAAATAACAGCAACATTTTGTTATGTTTAAAATACTGGTGTGAATTTCTGGGAGTCACATTTCTGCACATTTAGAACAACATTTGTCAACTTAATTGTTAAATATGAAATCAATCCGTCCATTTTCTTAGCCGCTTATCCTCACAAGGGTCACAGGAGCGCTGGAGCCGATCCCAGCAGTCCTTCGGCAGGAGGTGAGGTACACCCTGAACCGTTTGCCAGCCAATCGCAAGGCACGTAGGGACTAAAAGTCACACTCACAATGACACCTACGGGGGATTTAGAGTGTCCAATTAATTGCATGTTTTTTTAGGGATGTGGGAGGAAACCGGATTGCCTGGAGAAAACCCACGCAGGCACGGGGAGAACACGCAAACTCCCCACAGGCGGGGCCGGGATTGAACCCAGGTCCTCAGAACTGTGAGGCCAAATATTCAATGTTACACTTGAATCTCTAATCTAAATGTTAAATATGTATTTATATATATATATTCTGCTTCGGTCATCCAGCACTGAAGGTGGCAGAGGCACTGAGGCAGACGCAGGTGGCTGAGGTCCCAACTAGCAAGTTCTACCAAAGGAAGAAGCGCCATCTTTCAGTTGGTGAAAGGACACTTCTTTCTTAAAGTGATACTGAACACTCAAAGTACTTTGAATCACAGTTTCAAGTGAAATGTGGCACAATGCTGCTGTTACTGTATTTTCAGTGTGAGCTGCTTTCCAAACGGCACCCCATAAGCGTAGTTTGTTGGTATTCAAAGTACAGTGGGTCTGAAATGCCATCAAAGCGTCATTGCAGCAGGTCTCCGAGCTGCATAATTGCTGTCGTCAAAGTTGGTCAAATAAGGTAAGCTGTGATCAGCTGAAGGCATGTTTTATCGTTGCTCTTTCATTTCATCTTGTTCATTTCGCTTCATCAATTGGCCAATTTGCAGCAGCATTTTTGCCATATGCCGGCAGTCTACCTGAAAGGCTGAAGGTGCCCTTGAGAGACATGCGTGGGTGCAGGTGGGGTGTAAAGTACGAGACTGAGTGGGTGAGGAAGCGACAGTGGCGAGAATTTTCCCGTCTCTCTTGCAGAAAACTACACTTATAGCAGCTGCAATCCAAGCAATGCAAAGAAAACGCACCAAAAATTACTCTAGCGGACATACAGTCAGGTTCCAACTCCAGACAAAAGGAAACTGGGGCACCAAAATGAACGCTTGCGCAGCCCATTCCTTCTCACTAACAATAACAATTAGCACGCAATGATAAGGTGCACCTAATAAATAGCGACCCTAAGAGGGGCGGGGTTCCCGGGCCGGAAGGCGCAATTTTCAGCCAAAGCCAAATGAGCCGGGCTATCATGCCACCTGCTCACCTCCTCTCCTCCACCCACACTCGGGTGATTGAACCGTGGAATAATCTGATACTCTGCGCTGGCCATGAGATTTCATTACAAAGGGAACTAATGTGAGAAAAGCAATTATTCCACTACTATAATGCACTCCTGCAGCACGACGGTGACCTTTTCCGTTTGCGACCGTTCATTTTCAAAGTGTGCTCAACGCCGTGAATATACATGAGAATCAACATGGTGGGGAAATATTTCATCTCACCTTTTTTTCCTCGTCCAGGTGGCCAGAATGAAACTCATTTAAGTTTATATCAGTCAGAGCAAAACAAGCTGCAGACTGAACTCTGTTTAACTACAATACTCCACTGCAATTCTAGATGTCACTTTATTATCTCTATCATGACAGTTTTTTTTCCCAGTGAGAGAGGAAAACCCTCCAAAAAGTTTTACTTTTCTATAAAATATTGTACATCTCTTGAAGCATCTTAAAAAAAAGGAAGACCATCTTTACATCAACCACAGATTTAATGGCAAAGAACACAAATTAATTGATTCCTTGACTGTGCTCGCAATGTGATACACTCATACCTCAAATCGTATTTTCCCATTAAAATTAATGCAAATGCCATTAATTTGTTCCACCCTCCACAAAACGAGTTTCTTTCTTTAAAAAAATGAAAAATAGCACTTAGTAATATTGTACATTATTAAAACAGAGTAATAAAATAAGGATTAATAATTTTTTAAGTGCATCATTATTTAATGCTGCAACCCAATAAACTGTGCTGCTCCTTCTGGTGTGCTCACCCTGGCCACTGGAAGGCAGCATAAAACTCCACAATCAGACAAAAAAAAAAAGAAAAGTGCTTGATCTTTTGCAGAACTGCGGTGACTTAGAGAGAAGTTGTAATAATTGTCATAGAAGATAAAGAAGATATGAATAAAGATTATCGTTATCGTATGTGTTGCTTCACCATTTATGTCTGCTGCTTTTCCATTGAAAGTATCAATACTAATAATTCACAGATCAGTGGTGTTTTGCATTGTTAGTATTGAGCTAAAAGGACTAAAAAGCGATGTGATTGGTTGACATACTTACAAAGTGGCCATTTTGTTTGTTTGACCGTCAACATCAAATTAAACAAAAGGTTGAGCAATTTTTCATTATTTGCCAACCTGATGCTTGTTGTGAAGAGATTTGGACTGAGTCACTGCCACCACACAGTGTCCTTATTCAAGTTTGCGCTAAATAGCAAACTTATAAGACGAGTCACTCACTTTAAGGCACCACTTTACTTAAAATTTGTCTGTAATATCTTGTGGAAGTCACTCTTTTTCTGAGTCTTTATGTTGTTGATTGTTTAATGTAGGCAATTTAATAATGTTTTGATACCAGTGTGACATTCCAGTTTTGTGAAATCTGTCCGACAACTCTGAATCGTGATCTTTAATCACTGCAAAAGTGCCACACTCGTTTGCATCTCATTTCAAACATTGCAAATGTTTCTTTTATTTGAGGGGAAAAAAGCAGTCATTAAAATGTCTCTCTTAAACCATGGCAAGATGAATTCGAGATGCCCATCTGTGTTTGTGCTGCCCCCTTGCTGTGTAACCTCCTTTCCACGAGCCCCTCCCCACCCCCGTGTTTGTGTTCTCTGAACTTGTCATCGCCGACCCAACTTGTCCGAGAGACTCTGAGTTATTAAATATTCATCTGTTCGCATCAATTGATCCCCCAGTCCTTTTCGAAAAAAGGAGACAGAGTAGTTGGAAAGTTGTGCGAATGTCACTGAATTATTCAGAGACCCAATAAGGTCTATTTCTGGCAATCGCCTTGACTTGGTGGCGCAAGCGAATGTGTTTGTATGTTTTGATGTGGTGCCTGTTAACTCCCCATTCATCCTCCAGTGTCATAATTACACAGATTATGCCATTAAGCGAGGGTCAGCAGATGTCTCCTGTCCACCCATTGCAATTACACGTCGAGCCAGACCCACAAGATAATTTACCGCATATACTTCCTCCATAGATAAGAGCAAATAAGGCAGGCACCTAAATGAAAGGTATCCTATAGTATATGGCACCCATTTTATGTAAATGCGTGCATCAGATGAGCAAAGCTGGTCTGATCCTGCTAAGAGAGACTGTGGGGATGAATTCAAACATCAATTTTGTGTTTGAGAAAATCTTTGTGCGTGAGAACACAAACCAACATTACCCCTCATCATAAATGGACAGATGTTTTTGTTTTTACAGCCACTGAGCCACATTCCTTGTAAAGCTGTAGAAACACCTCAGTCAAAGTCAGGAGAACATTCCATGCATGAGGGTGAGAAGGTCTCACTTCCCTGCCCAAAGATGGCTCTAAGAACCTGGCCAACTCAAGTGACTTTTGCAGATAAGAACCGAGCCATGTGCTCATTATTCCGAGAAGATAAAAGTGCTTGGCCATGCGTGAAGTTGAAAGTGCTGTATAAGATGGAGCGAGGGAGGGTGCCCCTGGCCCTGGATCTCAGGATTTTGCATGAAAACCCATACACAAATTAGTTGTAGTTCAATTAAATTTAAATGCTATAGTGTAAGTAAGTAAATCGAAACCTTAAAATAGAACACCTCTCGGTTCATTATGGTTGAAATTGAAATATTTTTAGGGAGGGAAATGGTAAATGTCTGCCAAGGGGTTGTTGAAAGGACAATTTCATTGAATTGTACTGAATGGAAAATAGCTTCTTTAGATCTTAGATTCAATGCACAATTCTACTTGAGCACTTCAAGGATCTCAACTGTAACTTGTGGCTACAACATTAGAAAGACATCACTTTAGTAGTTCAATTTTTGTGCTACAACAGCGAATAAACTTCAGAGTCAGTCAACCCACAGAAGCTGGAAGATCTTAAGGACTCCTCCAAAGGTCACTCACAGGAGCAGCAGAAACCCTAAAAGCAGCCGTCTATTAACGGCCCTGCAACCCCACTAAGCTCTCGAGTAATGAAAACAATTAACATACCTAATTAGCCCTCTAAATCAGCACTCAACACGTCCGCCATTGATTTGATGGCGCACTTGAGTTACGAGCTACTCACAAGCGAACAGCACACCGCATAAAATTTACTGTGGGCCGATTGAGCCTGACAACCTCTCACCGGTAATAACCCAAAATAAATCTCGGGAAAAGGGTGCAGGCAGGAAGCGCTGTCATCAAATGGAAGAGGTCCTTGGGGGAGGGGGGGGGGGTCGGGAGGGCACACACATCTGGTGCCACGACGGCGTTCAAATGCTTAAGATAATTAACTCCACTTAATGACCTAATCACTCCATTTGGATTCCTCAGAGACAGCCACCAGGGCTGCAAAAGATAGTAGTCTAGATTCTCATGCAGGATGTACACAGGTACTTATGAAGTCTCCTGGCACCGACATGAGTTTTGAATAGTCTTATCATGCTGAGTTAGATGTAACTGTGCCTTACAAGTAAAGCAGCTTTGTTTTATTAAACCTGGTTTATTAAGCTCCAAACAGAAAATAAAACAGCTATTTTTTCTTTAGCGTGTGCGATGCTTTGGGCCAATAAAAATGAATGAGGAGTCTGCAGGAGTCAAGGGGAGACAAGGGAGGACGAGCCGAGTGGGCAGCATCTCAGAGCACTGACAGGGGAATGTTAACCAGCCTGCACTTTGGAATAACAATAGCTGGCGCTGGCAGGCAGATAGCCGGTGACAAACCTCCCCTTACGGTGGCAAGAAGGATAGAATTTTTTAAAAAAAAAAAAGAGCAGCTGGAAAACAAATAACAGATAGCAACTCTCTTAAAGGACTTTCCTCTTCTTTTTGTTGGACTTCACGCAGGTGAATACTTTGGAAGGGAGGTACCATAGTAGGGGTGGGAATTGCGAACCGGTCCCGACTTATCGTTTACATCCAAATGGTACACCTCAATGTTATTGATTCTTTTTAACGATACGTTGCACAACGTCGCTGTACGTTAGATTGACGCACAAGTAATGCAGACCACTTTCAGCCATGAGGAAGGTTGGAGGAGAAGAGGCAGTCTCATTCGTGGCCGTACATTACAAAAAGATGAGAAGACTTCTGTGTGTAATTCGTGCAAGTCAAATCATCTCATTCAAGGTTCAAATATGCTGAAGCATTCCTCAAATTAGCATTTCAAATAAAAAAAAAAAACGTGGCATGGAGTGGAGTTTGAACTGTGTATGAGAGACATTGTCCAACAAGTGAGCTCCTCATCATCTGTTGAGGACAAAAACATGACATCTACATAAAGTAGAGTCAATTCTGCATTTGACACAGTCACCTTGCAAGCATCATTTATTTTTTGATGATGAAAAAGCCCAGCTATGTACAGATGTTTTTCCTTTTCATGTTTAACGTTTAGATAATGATGCCAATGACGATCCAGCTGCAGTCCTTTCTGCTTCGAGTCAAGTTACCTCTTTCACGCTTGCTGCTCAGGGCGGTCGGCAGAATGAGAAGAGTATGAATGAATGTCTATGGGAAGTGACCAGGTCTGAGGTGAAATGGTTGCATCCCTTAAATACTGTAGATCACGGGTGGCCATCCAGCCAGAGATGAAGAACCATATATTTTTACTGTATTACGGCAGCGAGCCACAACCCTAACACTGCCAGAATATGCAAACTCCACACAGGCGGGGATGAGATAGAACGCTGGCCCTCAGAACTCTGAGGCCAAAGTGCTACAGCTGCGTCACCATGCCAGAGCAACATCATACACATGGATATCAGTCCCTCCTTACCCACTTAACTTTGCTCAGCCAGATTTTTTTGTAAAGGTGATACACCATCATGATAAGAAAAATTGACTCCTACATAGAACCAAGACCACAGGCCAGTAATTTTAGAAAATAAAAATTGTGCCCTCTGACACAGACAAACCACCAGTTTAACCAAGTCTTGTCTTGGAGTTCTGAGCACAACTGTGAATCAGTATCAATCCATAATGTACGATATTCTCTGTTCAACATGTGGCGGGACTGTTGAAGGTCTGATACCATTTGTTTAAGATTATTGTTTTCAGGACACAAGATTTCAGCAACATCACTGAGGCATTTTTCTTTTGAAATAAATTACCCTTCAATGTATGGCTTCTTGCCAATTCCAATGTTCCAAGCCATTTGATGTGATGCCACCATTTGTCTCTGGATGTCTCATTATTAAATAAAAATAAATAAAATTAATGCCTCCGATTTTCTGTGTGATTTTTCAAAGTGCCTAACTTGTGACTGGGAAGTTTAGTACCTTTTGGAAATTCCAGGTTGATGTTAGCGTGGAGTGAGCGCAAGTAAAGATTTAAAGCTGTGAAATGCGATGGAAGTCTGCCAGAAAAGGTAGTGAGTGGCTTGCTGTTGCGCTCAACAACAACAACAACAACAACAACAACAACAACAACAACAACAAAAGAACTCACCCGCTCTGGTAAAAACATCCCGTCTTAATTCACACATTTTGTTTTCCTTAGCACTTTGAGAACGAAATTGACAGATGATTTTCTCCAAAGATCACCATCCAGCTGGGAAACTTGAGCTATTTTCATTCAAGGCACATGCGTGATTTGAGAAAACACTGTGCTAATCTTTCCAGCTGCGGTTACGTGACTGTGGTCAGGAGACGCAGGGTAAATGTATTCTCTGTTACGAGGTCATCCTGCTCGGAGGTACCTCTTTCTTCTCTTGTTGCACAGGTGAGCTGGGTGGCGGGAACAGTAAAGCCACACTTCCCTGGTCGCCATCGCATTTTCTTTTTTTCCCCTCTCAACCTCCCGCTGCGCAGTCCTGTCTCACTCTCACGGTGACCCACAATGCACACAACACTTAGCTTGTTGTCACAATACCCGTAACAACCATAATAACCTTAAGCAAACCGCACATGCAAATAGTGTAATAAACGCAAGCAAGGCTCGCAACTACCCTAATGAACTCAAGCAAAGCCTACACACACAATCAGAACTTCAATATGCTTTAATGCCTTCACAAGATCTGCAAGAAAGGAGGCAAAGAGCCGAATGCAGCTCGAGAGCCGCGGGTTGGTCATCCCCACTGGAAAAAACATTTCCGGTAGGTAATAAAGAAATTTGTATTAGTCAACCTATGAAGGCTGCAGCCCAAAGACATGGTACGTTTTTAATTGCAGTCCATTTAGGCCTAATGGCTTTGGATAGAGAGATTTTTAAAGATTATGTCACAGCTTGTATTTTTCTGATGGCGAATATGGGCTTCCAACAAGAGGGGAAGATGATATCAAGTCTTTCGTTAACTTCAAAGAAAAATATATACTGATGGATAAACTTTCTTTCCCCCACTGCACACTGCGGTGTGCAAGTGTTGCCGATTGATCCTTTTTGGCTCTATGCATGTGAGTATTCGTTTTCATATCTAGGTGATGGCAGCCTCAGCACCTGCATGAAACTTAACCTCACCATGTGTTAACCAGACAACAAGGCCATCAGCAAAATTATGCAGCACCTGAAGGCAATCCATCCATCCACCATTTCTTGCACCGCTTATCCTCACTCGGGTTGTTGGAGTGCTGGGGCCGTTCCCAACTGTCTTTGGCTGAGAGGTGGGGCACCAGAAGTGGTTATTGCTTAAAAATAAAATTTTTCACACTTTTTTGTATTCATTGTTAAAAGATACTATGTGGCTCTGACAGAAAGTAATTTTAAAACGGGGCTTTCATGGCTCCGTTACCCATAAAGGTTCTCGAACAATGCCCAACACAAAGGACACAGTGAATCAACCACTTGGAATGTATGTTTCCACAAAGTAGTAAAGGTCTATTCAACTCACCATGCAACAGTTTAGAATGGTAATGCTTGACCTGGCTTTTGTTTCCATTGTGGGAAGCATCGATCATGTCAGCTTTGTAAATAGTGTTAGTTAGTTTTCCGACAGACTTCTGTTAATTAAAAGCGGAACACAAAATTACTTTGAGAAATTGATTATTTTGACTTCTTCTTTTCCATTCCTGCAATCACAGATTCTGGAAACCTTTGAAGGGTTTCCAAAAGTGGTAGGGATCAGCTATTTATGCTTCTGAATTTCTTTGATGGACATGCTGAAAACAATATATCCTGTGCCAAAGTCAACTGTTCTTATTTAACTTGTTCGCCACCTTCCCAGTCACAACAACTCCCTTTGTTTGTGACAGGCTGCAGGTGCACGGAGCACAAACTACTCTCTGCCAGCCTCCATATCCACGAGACACTGCAAAACTGGCCGATAAGGGCCAACTAAAGATTGTGTTTGTCCTTGTCACATGGCATCAGTGAGTCGGGGGTGCGCAGCGCTAGTGCAAAGTTGGCTGACATACACTTTTGATTTATAGTGACATTTTTTACCCTGAGCTGGTTGCTGCATTTTTAACTGTTAGATAGCATAGAACTTAATGAATGATTTGTAAGTAAAGTAGAATTTTTCAATTTCCTCCTGGCTATATATGAAACAAAAATACTATGCCTTAGAAAAGATCATATTCAATATAGAATATCTCAAAAGTCAAAGATCCATTCATCCATCCATTTTCTGAGCCGCTTATCCTCATACGGGTCGCGGAAGTGCTGGAGCCTAATTCTTGGTGTCATCGCGCATCAGGCGGGGTACACCCTGAACTGGATGCCAGCCAATCGCAGTGCACACAGAGACAGACAGCAGTCATACTCACACTCACACCAAAGGGCAATTCCGATTCTCCAATGAATGCATGTTTTGGGGACGTGGGAGGGAACCGAGACTCTAAATTGTCCCTAGGTGTGATTGTGAGTCTGTTGTCTGTCTCCATGTGCCATGCGATTGGCTGGCAACCAGTTCAAGGTGTACGCCGCCTCCTGCCCAATGATGGCTGGGATAGGCTCCAGCACTCCCACAACCCTCGTGAGGATAAACTGTTTAGAAAATGGATGGATGGATATTGTCTTGTATTTTGGAAAAGAAAGTATTGTTCATATCTATTTTCTATGAATAGCATAAATCCAGTGGTGTGTCTTGGCATAACATTCAAAAGAGGCGGGAGAAACCAAATTTTGGTAATTTTGTGGACTAGTGTACTTCAGTTCTGCCCAATCCAAGCGGGTTCTTTCATTCCCTTTAAAAGCAGTGCAATAGTCTCGTATGGAGACAACTATTTGTAGAGGACAACGAAGCAAGGCTGGAGCATTGTCACTCTCTTGAGTGATGCAGTGACAGCCAACGTGATTAAATACAGTATTACTGTGACTTAAATATCTTCATCCATGTCTACCAGCATCTTGATCAAATTCACCAAAATCGCATTAGATCAACTGTCGAAAATTAGACATGATCTGAGCTGGCATACCTTTAGCCTGACTTTTAGTCACCATATTGCCACGTGCGCCATGCAGAGCAGATGTGAAAGGACATGCACATGTTGTGTCAGTAAACCCATCTTGGTGAAGACTGGCCAGCCACATTGGCAAGCACATCAGCGAGCATTGCACTTGCACCAAAATCAAGATATGCCACCTTGCGCCGTATGAAACTAGAGCCTTTATTGTTATATGATTGGAGCTTCGATAGCTGATTTTATGAGAATATTTGTTCATTCATCTTCCTTCATGCATAACCTCACCGGGGTCACAGGTGCGCTGGAGCCTATCTTAGCTTACTCCGAGCAAGGGACGGGGACACACTGAACTGCTCACCAGCCAATTCAGGGCACATATAAACACACAATTCACACTCACATTCATGCCTTCAATTAACCTACCATGTATGTTTATGGAATGTAAGAGGAAACCAGGGTACCCAGAGAAAAACCCAGACAGGAATAACATGCAAGCACAGGTGAGGCTGGATTTGAACCCGGGTCCTCAGAACTGTGAGGCAGACATGCTCGTCATCCACTGTCCTATCACGCTATTTTGTTCTGGAAAAGATCACAAATCCGTGTCGCTTAACACCATGAATGCATCCAGGGAAATCTGTACACACACACACACACACACACACACACACACACACACACACACGCACACCATTATGCACCAGCAACCTTAAAGTGGAACAAGAATAGAATACTTGAAAAATTTAAGAATGTTTTATTACTTCACAGTTTAGATGCTATAATGGCTACAAGTGGTAAGTTGTTGAAGGAACCAATTTGGAAAACAGTTTTACCTCATAGACATAAAGATGATATTTTATTCTGCTGAATGTTGCTGGAGAACAAATCAATGAACGTCTCGGGAGCAGAGGGCGACAAAGAACCCAGCTGCTGCAATATGAACCTGAGTTTTTGTTTGCCGGCAGCTGCACTCATGTTGAATAAGGAGGACAAACGAAGGAGTGTTTAAAGAGAGAATCATCACTACACCAAGATTTGATGAACTCTTAAAAAATATTTAAAAAAAGGTACAGTCCATTTTTTTTTATTCTGGAGTATGCAAATTATCTTTCCCAGACAAACATCATCTAGACTTCTCTGAACCCCAAGCACTCCCTCAGCTCGTCACCACCCGACAGAATGTAGCAGGTGGTATGGTCGTGGCATTTGCAGGATCTGCAGTATGTGTGGTTAAAAATAACATGAAGCAACTCTGGTCTGCATGCTCCCAGCATTGTACAGACACAGTCCAAGTGTAAAACCCCCTCAACTCCACAGTGACACCCTCCCTCACAACACAGCAGTTTCCAGCCTTTGCTCTCCACCACCCATCGGTTCTCATAAAGCAATTTTTAAGTTGATTTCAAATTTAACACACAATCGCCACAAATTTTAATTAATCGGGGCCTTGCTTCTCTTCATCTTCAGGTAATAGGAGACAGTGACACCCTATTTATGGCCAAAGTAGATTTGTTTTGACTGAAGTCACTGCAGAAAATCATAATTCACAATGACTGGTTTTGTAAATTAAAGCAAGATCTTTGTCCAGTTTTGAAAGGTTACATTTGCAAACCTGTCTGCATAAAATCACACAGACAGGGATCAGAGTGTGAGAATCCCCTGTAGTGATGAGCTCATGTTTTCAGGAGGGCAGCTGATTTTATCTCTTAAGTTAAGCATTTTCATCTACGAAGTTGCAGCCTTACTTCGTCTGTCTCATCATTTGACTTTTTCCCACTTTTCTAAAGAAGCTCAAGGCGTTTCTTTTTTTCCCTAACTTTGTTAGCGTGTAGTTCCCCCCACCCCACCCTTTTTACACCTGTATCACGGTGTCAAGTGTTTAGAGAGGTGTACACTGGTGGATAGACGTAATTTTAGAAATTAAAACATTTGAAACTCTGATGATCAATAAAACACTTTTTGTTCAGTCTCTCTGTGGACCCCCAAATCAAATGATCCCCTTCCCGGTGTTTGGGGACTACTACTTTAGCTAAAAAAAAAAAAAAAAAAAAAAAAAAAAAGCAGATAAACACAAACAGTAGTGAACACATTATGGCTACTGAACCCTTTGCAAGGTATTTATTCAAAGAAACGGCAAATGCAACTGTCTGCTTTGCATTTAACACTATAGTCCTAACACCCTCACCCCAACTTTTTCAAAAGACAATCCATCTTAGCAGGAAGCGACAACGAGAAGGACGGCCGATGACTTCTTTAATGCCTTGAGACAGACAGGCGAACGGTGTCACTTGTCTCATTCTGAAAACATGCGGGAGGAACAGTAAAGAGACAACAAGGCCTAGCCAAACGTCTCAGGATGAAGGCCACTTGTCATTAATGCAGGCTACATGAAAGAAACTGTCTACAAAATGACATAAATGATCCCCGCTCTTTGGCCCTTTGTCTCCCCCAAATGAGATAAAAGGAACTCAAACAAAGACAGGACGAGAGGATTTGTCACTTTACGGAACTGTGACATAAAAGAACAACAGTGATATTTGAAATTTAATATGAGCAGACAAAGTAATAATGTGTAGGACACGTTGGGCCTCAAGGGGCCTCGTGTCTCCAATAACAGTATAAACATGGAATACACTTTCCAGATATTAATGTCAGACCATGCAGTTTTATTAACATATGTAGAGAAAGACATACAGCAAGACACCGAAGAAAAAAAAATCTGAATCGGTACAAGGGTGCCAAGGACACCTTCTTAATCTTCCTCGGGTCAAACAATGATAGCACACAGTGAGCCATCAACGCAAAATATTATCGCTTTGTAAAATATTTTCCAACAATCTTGCCACAGGGATTTACGATTTTCTCTCTCTGTTGTGGTTTGTTGGATATTCAAGCAATTTGTTTCTGTCATTAAACATGTATTTTATTAAAACAAGACTAAATTCCAACGTGAAACATAAATGCGCAATGCACCAGCGGCTGCATCGATAACAACGAGCATCATGTGAAGCATCACCCTGAGACCTTGGGGGCAACAGTGGCGGTAGTGTCTTTGCTGAGGGACCAATAATGGCAGCACACAAACAAAGCAGCTCACACTGAACACAGACAAATAATAAGGACAGAAACATTTTAGTGTTCCGATTGTTAGAAATGGCACGTTTTGGAGCCTCCTTCAAGGTGGCTCCCTGATATTTGGAATGTTGCCTATAAAATTCCAATTGTTATTTTATTTTTAGGATTGCACTACAGATATATCCTGATATACAGTGGAACATGAGTATGTTTTTTCTTTTAAATTAAATTAATCCAGTGTTCTCTGACATGGTTGACGACCATTCGTGCAAACAATTGATCAGTGAAATGGATTTATTGTGTTTTGTTTATTACTGTGTATGTGGAGGAAGCACACTGGTGCACCAGTGAAGGCAAAGAGGAAAAATAATCAGAAAACTAGACATAGAAAAAGATGTGTTTCAGTATATCTCTGATCCGGCTGCTAAGTAACGGTACAGATAAATAAATGTGCACTTCAGTAAGTAGTGACTAACTATAAAATACTCGGAACAGAATGCAAACCTGAACGTGTGCTGTCATGTGAAGCTAATTACCCCCCAAAAAGTGTCTTTTATCATCAAAGTTAAGGTTGGGTACAGAAATAGTTTTTTTTTCCAATATGTATTACTATTGACAAGTTTTTTTTTTTTTTTTTAATTGGACTTTTTTTTTCTCCACACCAAGGATGTTGAAAAGTAGGGCTGTATGGTGGACGACCGGTTAGCGCATCTGGCTCACTGTTCTGAGGACCCGGGTTCAAATTTATCCTCACCTTTGTGGAGTTTGCACCCCCCACATCCCATTAGCAATGTAAGGTGATTAAATACTCTCAATTGTCTGTAGCTCTAAATGTAAGTGTGAATGGTTGTTTACATGTGATTGGCCAGTGACTGGTTCAGCGTGTATCACGCTGGTCGTCCAGTGACAGCTGTGGTAGGCGCCAGTATGCCTGTGACCCTAGTGAGGATAAACAGTTCGGGATATGAATAGATGGATGTTGAAAATTAGCATCTTCATTCAGGTTGACCATGGAACAGAAGCATGTGAATTCTTTATTTGAGTCAAAATCATTTGTGCTCAAATTAATGCTGCAGGACAGTTTATGTTAAACCTTGGAGGTTGGCCAGCAAATGAACACCAAACATCTGCAGCTGCAAGACTTATTTAACCATTTGTCTCTAAAACGAACCAAAATCACTGATGGGGGAGAGTGTACCTCTGGGCTTTGTGTGTGTGTGTGTGTGTGTGTGTGTGTGTGTGGTGTGTGTGTGTGTGTGTGTGTGTGTGTGCGCGTATGCACGCCAGCACTAAGACATGGCACGAAGCAGGTAATGCCACCAGGAGGTGGCGGTGCCCTGGGGGCCCATCCATCTGGTTGTGTCAGGCTGGACAGGTGCTACTTGTCACATCAGTGGGTGTGGAAGAGTGGGGTCCATCTGAAAGCAGCTGGTCTTCTGCTCTGACACACACACACACACTCACACTACAGCATTGCTGTCAATCAGGAGAATTTTTCTGGTGATCCGCAACAATGTGGGAAGCAGGCAGATGGTGAGAGCTTAGTAAGCTTATTGCAAAAGAAAAACTGGACACTAAATTGCCAATCAGCAGCAATATCATGCTCTCAGTGCACCTGTACACTCGCTCTCTCACCCTGTGCTAATGTGAGCAGTGCCTCTCCATTAGCACCAGAATAATTTTGACAGTCATCAAGTTGGACCACACTTCATGTGGAGAGCGTAGTTGTTTTTCTCACTCCATTATTCTAGAAATAGAAAAACAATCTACAATCTACATTGCACTGTACATGGCTGCAGTCATGTACTCTCGTGACGGCTCGTTTTTCTGGGATCCAGTATTTCCAGAAGTGCCTTAAACTGTGTCGTAGTCAGCGAGGTTGGCTCTGTGAATATATTTGTTGGGGCAAGAGTTTGTCGGATGTTTGCGAAAAGACATTGTCTCGGAGTCCACTCAATCTATCTTGTGGGGAACGGAAAGAGACACACCGCTATCAGCGTGTATCATTTCTGCTTCACATCCATCAGCGAGGTGTTGTTTGCAGACCGCCAGCAAGTGCCCAGAGAGAGCACCTCCAATTGTGCGCTGCTGCACGGCAATTTGCTGCTGATTGTTTTCCCCTTTTCCCTTGGTGGTGAGCTTGGATGGGGGGTGCAATCAAGGTGGGAGCTTGCACTTGTAGGCAAGAGAATGGCTAAATGGAACATGCACACATCGACAGCTGAGGCCGAGGCCATGTGTCATAAGGCCACTTTTTATGGTTAATATGAGCATCCAAGAGCTTAACGTTGACACGACTGACCTCTACAGCAGGCTTCTGCTACCAAGTGCATGTGTTTGTGTGCGAGTGTGTCATTTTGTTCTTGTTTGACTGTCACAACCAACCAAAATAAAAGCAGTTCTCCCCTAAATTTATACTGTGAACAAAAGTAGAGAAAAACTTTTTTTATTTGTGCCAAACCTCATTGTGGCAAGTAACATTATGATGTCAACAGAGCATAATGGCAAGTTCAAAAAGGCAGATGGAAATGAACAAGATGTATGGCCTGCAAATTGTTTAAAAGGAAACCTTAATTGTCAAAGGCTAGCTGAATTACGCAACATGCTCTTCCAATAAATTGTTTTTCTAATGCTAAACAGCAGGTTATTTTCGGATTCATGCAGAAGTAGCACTAGATCCCATTAACTTTGGTTAAAAATTCCTCTATTTGTATTTGTATCCCACTATCCACAATAATTGAACGCGTACAAAGTTTCACGGAAATTGACAATTCTGACTCACAAGGTTTAGCTCATTTGTATTGTTTGACATGACTTCATTTCAGGATCTTGCACACCGTAGACCTCATGTTCTTTTACAGGCAGCTTTGCTATTTACAAGATTAATCCACTCATTAATTCATAAACGGAGTCTGTAAGAACTTATCAGTGGATTAACCTGAAGCTGATCCTGCTACGCAGGCATCAAATACGAGCTGCAGCTGGTCCACTATTAAGGCATTGGACACAAGACAAGTGATAACAATGTGGGCTCAATATAAGACAATGCCCAGACCAATGGTGACCTCCAGTGTCCCGCCATCCCTGCAACAATAGCCATGGAGTTAATTGTTAGCATGATTACTAACTGAAACGGGATTTGTCATCCCTGATTGTGGGCCAGAGGCAAGCTTTGTTGTCCTGATAAACACAAACGTTGCCAGGAACATTAAATGATGCCATATGGGCGGGTAAGTGTGTGTGTGTGTGTGTGTGTGTGTGTAGTTAAGTTTATGTGTACGTGTGTCAGCACAGCAAGACTCTTTCAAAGTAAGCAGCCAAATAAAGTTAAAGGCAGTTAGATAGCGAGAGGGGCCATCCGGCAGGGTTCACGTTACTTAGGCTGATTATACCTCTGCCAAATAGGCCCAAAATCCCCCCCTCCCCTCCACTCTCCCGCACCGCAGCCACCAGTTTGGAACTAAAACACCTTACATGGAGATAAAACCTACACAAGTTATTTTCATCCGTGCTGTCTGCAGATTCTTGCCGATTAGTGACGTGAAGCTCATTTGCTAAGTGTGGGCAAAGTCAAGCAGACAGGAGCCTCCTCCGGGATAAAAACATATGGAAAAAAAAAAAACTGTCCATCAGGAAAGACAATGGAAGGTAACATAGAATTGAAATCACTCAAATCCTCTGTGGAGGCCGATAATACATTTAAAACATCCTTGTTGTAGTCACAAACGGTGCATTTGAAACTAAAAATATGTCATACTAAATAAAACTAAGATTTTGACATGAATTACTTCCGATTTAGACTAACATATGGTGTGTATAGGGTGGATTACAATATTTATTTTTTATTGTAGGTCACAAAATAGATTTGGAGTTAAAACAAAAATATTGCAGATTGAAAATAACTTGCATACACCAACAAAATCTAGAGACAGTTCGAACTGCAAAGGTTAAGGGTCTATTTTAAAAAATAAATAAAAGAAGTGTTAAAATGAAACCACAAAACATGATTCAGTGGGGCGGGGAACTGGTTTATGATGTTACGCGTCATAGATTGATTACTTGAAGTCTCATTGATTTAACATGTTAAGTCGTGTCCGTGTGTGAAGACAGTTCAGGGTCAGATCATAGATAATAACATCATTCTCACTCCCTTTCTAAACCCTTCAATGTGTCACAAGTTCCAGGTGGGCAAATGGAAATCTCATCCAAGCTTTTAATAATTCATTTGTCAGATATTGATTGACTGTTGAGTTTTTTTTTGTGTGTGTGTGTGTTGGTTTCTTTTCTGCACCGTGCATAGAAGCCCGCTGGACAGCGCACCCTATAGAACGACAATTGTTCAGTGGGGGTGTTAGATGACCGCCACGCATGAGCTGCAACAGTTCCCTCTGTCACTTCGACTTGTTGTGTTACATGCGCAAGACATGTCGGGACAATTTCCTATAGGTGTAGCACAACTGAGAATGGATATACTGCGCAGGAGTTATGATGGCTAGCTGAAAGTTTCAGTGGAATGTCAAATTTAAGAAGGTCTCCCTTTGTATCATTCAAACATCAGTGATATTGTACAAAATAATAAGACTGCTGGAACAGGAATCGATGGCAAAACCTTGGAACGTTTCCCCGGGTACACCTGAACCAATGATGAATAACAAGTGACTGCAAACAGAGTGAACGAAGGTGGGAGGGAGTATGTGTCACATTTTATAGGATGGAGCAGAGACAAAAGCAGGCTCTCGGCTGAATAATGACTGCGTGTCGACCAAACATATCCATGGCGACCAGACGTCTCCCGAGATAGTGGGGAGATAAACGTATGAACAGGAGTAAGCGCAAACACGCTGACAGGTGCTGAGTGTTCTGTTCAATTTTAACTTTTTTTTTTCATGACCTTTGCGAACAGCTTCTTTCCAGCATGCCATCCATCCCGTCTTAACCCTAACCTCTTGAATTTGACCCCAGACCCGAGAGGACTTGAACAGTACACCTGTAAGTGTGTTTACCAACCACATAATGTAATCACAAACTACTGTTTTTTTTGTTTTGATTTTTTTTTTATTGTACAACTATGCTTGCAAGAAAAAATGCCCGCAGGGTCAAAGTCCAGCAGTGGGGCTGCCACGGGGCAAGCTTTTGTCAAGAAACAGAGCCCCAGGGTGGACAAAGATCGAGCCAAGCCCAAAGAAAGCCCAACCCATTCATCTTGTTAATGGTCCTGTCACATTCTATAATAGATTTTAATTCAGCTATGTGCAGTACTAGTGGGAAAGGGTCCTCAATCCAGTTCCAAAAAAGTTTACATTTCCCTGGAAGGCAGGGTTGCAATCAAAACAAATACTATAGTCAAAATGTTCCAATTTTTTAAATGCGCATCAGGCAAAATATGAATACAAAATTATTGCTGTGAGTAGAAAGCAGCATGAAAATCTGAACTAAAAACACCAATAATCACAAATTCTGGATTGAACCCGTTAATCCGAGCAGAACTGCACCATGGTCCAAATGCCTTTATGAAGAACAAACTGACCAAACCAAACAGGAGTACAAAGCCATCTTGCTTCCCTTCAAGAGATGGTTGTGGTCTAGGCTACCCCACATCTGGCTGCAACCTTTGGACTTTGTCACCAACTATTGGGAAAAAACTTTTTAAAATATTATATCTCATTCGAATCAGAACTGCCAATGGTATGGCTACAGCATACAGCACACCCAAAAACTGATCACGAGTTGGCTCCAGGTTTGTCTTTTCTGTGAATGCTACAATATTAAAGAAAGTAAGCGCTACATCAGACTGATAAGGATGAATGCTTGATATGTGTAAGAGAGTTTTCCATTGGTGAATGTGTGTACGCTGGACAACTGAAGTGTTGTAAGGGAGTGTAAGATGACAACGACGTGTCAGCTGGCCAGTGGAATGCTCTGATTCTATTCATGGTGTCTTTGTGGTATCCTCATAGCAGGAGGGGTTAAGGGCAAGAGGGGGAGGGGTTCCAACTATTTAAAAAAAGGGAATCTTGATTCCTGGCATTGGCATGACTGTATATAGATGTTTTCCATGTGTGTTGGCTGAAGTGTGAAGGCCACTACAGTACATTGTACGTCACCACACGATGGGTTAACCTTTGGTACGTACCAATGCGACCCAGTTTAAGTATTTCTAAAAGTGATACGATTATCTATCAATTCAGACTCAGGTCCGGGCTCATTTTCTGAGAACAACATATTGAACAACACACAGTCTGTGACTGAATACTGCACACCTACACAACACATAGAGTTTTGAGCCAACCCCCCCCCCCCCCACACACACACACACACACACACATCTTTGACGATAGCCTTCTTCATAGAAAGGAATAACAATGTTCCATAGGCATGTAAAATCTTTGGGCACTGCTGAAGCTCTTCTACCAGCAGATCAAATAAAAAAAAACCTGTCACTATTGAGTATGACAGCTTTGTTCTCTATGCCTCTAACTTCTCGGACTTTTCCAAAATCAAAATATGGTAACGGTAGAACTAATAAACAGAAGTCTGAGTCTCCATGACATGGGAGCACAACCGGCATCGATCGACAGGTTTGCGCAAACACACATTGCACATCAGACTTTAGCCAGGGCCCATGTCCACGACAGGTATTTCCATTACTCACAGTGAGTGTGAAAGGTCAGATACCGATCGATATATGGAATGAAGAGACAGGAATAGTGGTTTTGAAAAAAAAAAAAAAAAAAAAAAAGAGCTCCCACTGTGAGTTTGACCTGCCTCCAAAGGTTTTGAAAGAGGAAAGTGAGCACACGTTGACCCTGGTGAGTCCAAGCAGAATAACATAATTCGGGTTGATGGCAGGTAGGATGCAGGAGGAGTAAATTCACTTAAGGAACACAAGAAATCAGCTCTGGCACTGCGTATGTAATTGCAATACATCAATACATAGTTATCATAAACCCTGGCAAAGAGATATTGTACAACAAAAAAAAAAGTTGTTTTTTTTTTTAAACAAATGAAAGATTCTGTTGATTTTATTACAATAATACATCCTAAAATGTGGTGTCGATGAGGCAGGCATGGAATTACAACATCTCTTCTTTTGCCCACATGCATTGAAACCCTTCCGCTTCATTGGCATGTCACATTGACCTCCGTTTCAGAGCTACAAAAGATGAGCTGCTTGGTTCACGTCTTAATAAACAAAGATCCACCAATGCTGCCCACCCATTATTGTCATGGCAATGGCATTTGAATACAATGTGTTTATGCCGAAAAAACAAAGTAAAGTATAGAAACTGACTGATAACAATTAGGGCCGCTGATTCAAACGTGTCAGTGAGAAAAGGAGCTGTCAGATGTTCACAGAGCCCATCTCACTCTCTATCTCCCCCTCGCTCATGTTGCTTCTGCGGGTCATTGGCATCTCATCTTGATTCCTGCTGTCTTCTGAATTACTGACAGCACATCTTTTCCGGTCAAACACAAACCCTGCCATACTTACAGTCAGCGAATGCACCCTCCCGACCCCTTAATCCCCCCCACCCCCCAAAAAAAAAGAAAAAAACATCAGAATCTCTTTGGAGATACATGCTTTGCTGAGGATTAGCTTATGTTTCAGTTCCTTAGCTGGGATCTAATGGTGGTTGAACATGAGGGCAACTTCTCACTTTTCAAGGAGCATAATAAATCTGAGCAAAAAACAGAAACCTTTGAATCTGTACCCCTTTACTCAAATACTGGGGCAACTCTAACAACTAGCTCCACTTGTTCTATGGCTTGACTGATGTCAGCAATTTGCATTGCATTGCTGTAGTGTTAGTTTTTGTCCCCAAGTGTCTGCTGATATTTTGCAACAATAAGGTTCTGACCTTTAATATCTCTGCACACATCAGTCCACTCCTCATTATGCAAATGAGGCTTGGACAGGATGGCCCTGTGACAAGTGCTGAGGATGCTCTTTTGTTGGTAAAACTTTGCTCAGCCGTTTTGTAAAGCAGTCCATGCCAATAAAAGGTAAAGTTGATGCACGGTGGCGCAGCTGTAGAGCGTTGGCCCAACAATTCGGAGTACCGGGATTCGAATCACGGCCCTGGCTGTGTGGATTTTTGCATGTTCTCCACATTGGCTCCGTGGGTTTTCTCTGGGCACTAATGCATTAATTGGAGACTCTAAATTGCCCCTAGGTGTGAGTGTGAGTCTCTATGTACCCTGTGATTGGCTAGCAACCAGCCCAGGGTGTTCCCTGCCTCCTGCCCTATGACAGCTGGGATTGGCTCCAGCACTCCCGTGATCCTCTTGAGGATAAGCGGCTAAGAAAATGGATGGATGGATGGATGGATGGATGGATGTCAGTCTTCATGCTAATGTTAAAGGAGGCATATTATATTTTTTTTCCTGACACTATTTGGTGAACAGTTTCTAGGTGCCTTGATAACATTTTGGTTACATTCTTTCAGTAAAATTCCCCAACATTTCTTATCTCATTAAATTCAGTCAATTTTGAGAGAACCACTGAGTCGATATCCTTGGGCAATCAAGTCAGCACAATTTTTCGGAAAGTGATATTGTTAGCTAATACAGATTTGAAAACTCAATGGAGTTCTGCTTAGCTTTTAGTTTAGACATGACCTGTGCAATACACTATGAAGTAAGACCCGCAAGCTGAGTACAATGGGTTCAATGAGAGAGGAATCATTTAGTATACTGTATGTGTGTGGACAACAAAACACCATTCTCTCACAGACACGACATGCTCCATACATCTCATTGGATGAGGATGAGCGAAAAGGCCTCAGCATCCATGCCGCCGGCCCTGAGATTTCATTATTGCATCAATAAATCCTGCAGATAGCCACTACCTCTTCTTTCTCTCCTCAGCCTCATGACCTCCTTCCACATGTGTTTAGGCCGGCAACACCAAAGACACTCAATTTAAACGTCCATCGCGCCAACTACGTCAACGCCTGCGCTCCCTGAAGGCAGCTCTTACTGCAGCCATTAAGGAGTGTGAGGACAATGAGTTGAGTTCTCCGCCAGCCCCTGAAGAATACATTTACTTCTTCCAACATGTGTTTAACTTTGAAAATAAATGTCATAATTGAAGTCCCATGTAGCTAGGTTTGCCCATTGAGAATCAGAAACAGATTTTAACCTGGACTTCCATTCTGGTTCTTGCAGATTTGTTCAAAGTAAAAACAAACAAACGAAAAAAATCCCTGTCTCAAGAAGAAAGTGGCAAAAACCAACAAAGAAGGGGCAAAACCAACAACGAAAAATACCCACAAAAACGTGCTTATGCCTAATGGCCATGGTGATCAAAAATGTGTCATAAATCTGCTGAAATAAAAGATCCATGCCTGAGTGCAAAACTTATATTAAAATTATACCGTGCAAAGGAGGCTTTCATGATGTGTTGACGTCTGACATGTTCCCTCCCGCTCCAAGCCTCAGCCTACACTGCACCAAACTTCAGTGATCTCAATTTGGTGAGTGAGTGAGTGAGTGAAACAAAATGTCCATGGCAACATTGAGGCAGCCAACAAGTTAAACACTGGGTTTCACTCTTGCACTGGTGGTTTTAACCGTTTATTTTAGTCTTCAAACCAACATAGGAGCTGCTGACAGACAAAAAACAAATGTAAATTATTTCATCATACTGGATAAAGTAAAGACTGTCGAATTACACAGTTAACGTTGAGTAAAAACTTCATCATAGGTCACACTGGTGAGATTACATCACAATGATTTGATACAAAATTCACAAAAACGGCTCACATTATCACAAACACTGACCTTGTGTACCATTGGTGGATACGTAAAGGAATAAACATTTTATACAGCATATAGTTCCATTGATGACTCTTTTTCATGCCTTCTCGTTTTACTTTTGTTTTTCCTTATCTCATGTGAAGTTATTTTTTTCTGCCAAAATGTTGAGTTCTGTTGCGTACCCTTCAACATAAAAAGGTACATGGTTAAAACAGGAAGTTAAGTTAAACTTGGACATGTAAACCATTTGATATGATAAAACAGTCACAAATAACTTAAGATTGCTATATTTAAATTTGAACTTCTGAACCAATAATTCATGTCTATAAAGTCAGTTGTGTTAGTTCAAACACGTTGCCTCTTAGGTCATAGGTTTCATCATAATACTGGTTATCACGAAACCCGAGTCAAATTTTCATTTTAGTTTATGCTACAAGTTACTAAGAAATGGGTGGGTATAATTTGAACACCAATTATTAATAAAAGCATGCAAACTTTTTGGACCAAGCTAATACCTAATCATTTGGTACCGGAATTACTCAGATTCAAAGAATGCCAAACCCTAAATGTTGCCCTCCAAGATTACCAAGATGATGTGTGATATAACAAAAATAAGGGCGCTTTGTGAACCCAATTAAACAATAAGTGCCAACAAATATCTGGACTATGACAAACAGTAAGAAACTGTCGTGCCGCAATGTATGAACATGGGCATTGTTTGGCAGGGAGGCAAATCAAGCTCGAAAAAACCCACTCGGTGTCATTAAGTTTGATAGCATGATGAATTAGTTGAGGAGTGCAATGTGTCTGCAGCATGGAGACTGACAGGAAGGGACATCACAGTCAGAACGCTTGCTGTGACTGCCACTTCCTTCTGTGGAGGTGGCACCCAACCAGCTGGACACCTCCTCAACATTCGTTCGCATCACCCAGCTCGTCTGCTATCAGGAAAAAAAAAATCTGTCATAAACAACAGCATCCATATTGGCATTTTTGAAAAAGGTACATAAAAAAAAAAAACTTCCTCTGTCTGGTCAACAGGAAACAGTACAATGATTGTGCAGAGACCCTCTAAGTGCAAGAAAAAAAAGGGACAAAATGTATACTTTTTATAGGAAACTTGAAAAAGTAAAGCTTTGGGACTCTCAAGACTGTACAAAGAGGAAAGTGACAACAATATCCTAAAACTAGCATCAGTCTCGGGATGTTCCCCAACACACACACACACCACACACACACACACACAAATGAAAGCAAACTTTTGGTGACCCCACCCTCTTTGCCTCAGTTTCCCTGCCTCCATCATTTCTTCTGCATTGTCCCACTCATTTTTTTTCCCCCAATCAGCCTCGGCAAAGCATGGTTTCCATTTAATCCGTCGTCACTGGGGAGCAGTTTGCTTGTTTACGCTTATTGAAATTAGCATGTCCTGTCTCCCCTGAGATACTGCGTCACAGGCGCAATTAGTTGGCGCTGAGCTAATTAGGACACGGTGCTAATGATGGCACGGAGGCCGCGAGGAGTGGCGCGAAGAGAGGTGAGCAGATGCAAGAAAAAAAAATGGCAACAAAAATGTCCAACCTCTCACGCATTTCCTGCAGTCGTGCTCAACACCTTGGCAAACAGCTGCTATTTCCACCATTAGCCAGATTATTACCCCTGTCAATCAAAGGCTGCCCCCCTCAGGGGATTCACGGATGGCCAATTAGCAAAGGGAAAGAAGGTTCCAGAGAGGTAAGGGAAGTGGACATCACCCAAGGTGAAATTGAACAAATTCTAATAAAAGAAGCAAATCACAAGGGAAAATGCTGTTCTCTGACTAATTCACACTGCATGGAGTGAAAATGAAGCAAGCAACAGGTGATGACGATAAACAAGTTTTGCACACTGGGAACTTGTGCAATATGGAGGCAGCAGCCCTCTAGGTCAGGGTTCCATTTTTCACAGAAGGGGAGCACACGCAGATCATGTGACTCGTCCAATCACATCAAGATGCCACAGGCTAATTGTTAATGAAGATCATCCGCATACATAAAACGTGGTTTTCTCTTTCTTTGCATGCATTCAACACTAAGAACGTCAGAGCAATGAGTCTCACCGTTTTATTTGACAAAATGAATAAAATGGGATATTCAAGGTCAGGAGAAGCTGTGTAAATCTTTCTCCCTGAGAGCAGTTCTACTCTCTTTCCCAAGACTTAATGTGAGACATTATTCTCCAGCGGTCGCCCCCCTCTTTTTCATTCTTTAAAAGGCAAATCGCCATTAGTGAAGCATGTGCCACTGTTTTGTTGTACCGAGCTGTGGAAGGAGTTTCAAAATCTCCGTTTCAAACCTTCCTTTTGGCTGTCTCGGCCTCACAATGATGGCTTTGGGTAAGCTTGGGAATTAGGTTAAAATTAAAGGGCCCTAGAATTGCCCTCAGAGAGTTAAATCACTTCTTCCTGAAAGCTGTGTTTGGTTCCAATATAAAAAAGGAACATCTGAGGAGTGAAACGCAAGAAGCTGCAATTCTAAAAGTGCTTGATTTAAATAATTTACAGAAAATGTACTCATCACTCCACACATTCACATGAACAGACCACGATAAACACCTTTCAAAGGGAAGATCCCTAAAGTTAAAAAAAAAAAAAACCTCACAGATCTTAAGCCGGATACCATTAAAAGTATTTAGAAAAAAAAAAAAGAAAATTAGCCAAGTGCTTCTGAAATCCATTTAACACCCACTTGATGTGAGTCACCTCTCGGGTAATATTAACACTGAGCTTCAGAGAAAATGTCTTTTCTTCCACTTTAGAGGACAATACACCTGTGAGTGTTGTTGGAGGATGATTGCAATTGCTAGACGCATACCAATGCTAACAGAACCTCGAGCACGAGCGCAAGCTGCAGCTTGCGTGACGGTGATAGCCAAGGACCAGAACGGAGTCAGACGTGGACAAAAACACGAAGGCTTAAAGGCCAATAGGAAAACATAGGGTGGGTGCTGATGTCAGAGGACAAGGTCAAAATAATTATCTGTTCCGATGCTGCCACAAAATGCACCATATAAAAGCCTTTACCGTATATCTACAAATCGTGAGCGTTCGGGTCTGTGTGCGGGTCCCAGGCGGATTTCACGGCAGCTGTGTCCGTTCCTGTGTGAGCCTGATGAATGAGACCCCACAGCAGACTGGACGCTCCCATTTAACACAGTGCAGCACAACAAAACTCCACTGACACAGACAGCAGCAAGGGAATGCACAAAAACTAACAAACGCTTAAACGCGTTTGCATCTGAATCACCCGAGTATCCAGTGGAAGCCCAAAGTTTCCAATTCTTTTTCCGCGTTTTAGCAACTAGCCACATTGCCCAGCAGAAGGGAACTAATGCTAGTAAACAAGAAGACAACTCCGACTGGGATAAACCAAAACGGAAGCGGTTTCTGCACTAATAAAGACAATTAGTGTCCTTATTGCTTCGGTTAACGCCTCCCTAAAGGTCAAAACATAATCAAATTTTAAACACAGGTAAACCTTTGGACTTGTTCAGATTACACTTTTCCCAAAGGCAATAATAATAGTTATACATTCACAATAATAATGCATTCCAGTGCCAAATATTAACTGTATCACCATTTGAAGTACAATTTTAATGTCCACTCAAGGGTAAAAATAAACAATTAGGGGGAACACAATAGTCTGACAGCTATTTTTAACCAATTTTTGGGTGCGGAATCCAAAACTGATTTTAGTTTTTGCTCACACCTCAAGTTTTTCCAACAAAGTCAGACAAAGTGGAACAAAGCAAATGCATATCTGTGGAAACAAAACACTAAGATGGAATAGCTGGACCTTTCAAAACAAAAAACAAAAACAAAAAAAATGGAATAGAACTCACAACGGTAGGGGCATGTTTCTAACGTTTAGAAAAAAGCCACCACAAATCCTCTTCCTTACTTCTATGAAAGCTTTCGGTTTGCAGACATTGATAGTAGTGACATATTTTTTTAAAGGACCCGTAGCATCCAGATGGACTATATTTCAATTACAAAAAAAAAAAAAGATTTTTTTGGAATAAAATGAAACTGGAAGCACTCTCTTATCATATTTTTGAGCAAAAAAAATAAAAACTAATTGCTCTGGTAATTTAACAGAGTATTATAGCAATTGATTTATTGAAAAAAAAAGAAGAAAAAAAAAAGTCTACTCAAATGTATTTAACCAATTTCAGACTATCACCTCCATTTCACTTGCCATTGTTGAAAAAGAACTGGCACTGTGATTGACTGATTAGAGTGTAAACCTCTCATGTTCTCCCGGCGCCTGTGTGGGTTTTCTCTGGGCACTCCGGTTTCCTCCCACATCCCAAAAACATGCAGTCATTGGAGACTCTAAACTGCAACCAATTTAGGGTGTACGCCGCCTCCTGCCCAAAGATGGTACAAAAGGCTCCAGCTCTTCCGCTACCCTTGTGAGGATAAGCATATGGATGGATGATAATTAACAGATGAATCCAGAGTTTCATTTCCAGCAGCAATTAAACTGTAGAACACATACTATTGCTGTAGTAAATCTCCTCGTCTTCTGGCTGCTATATCACGGGCGTAACGTAAATTTCAAAGAAAATATGGGTAAAACAAAATCTGAAAATTGAATAGGACAAAATCCGAAAATTGAATATGTCATCATAAAACAAGTTTGTTTTTAATCCAGAGCTCTGGCATTAGTGGAATAAGTGCCAATGTTTATGAAATTACAGGGGTCCTTGAGCATTCTTTTCTTTCACAATAGTATAAAAAGAACTGCAGCCATAAGAAGGCAAAGAAAAGGCAATCCAATCTCATGATGCTCTCACCACGTCAGACAGCGCTTCCAACTTCCAAGTTCATTCACCACCGCGATGTTTAAGATTGACTAAAACGAGACGATAAGACCAAGGTTATTTTTCTGCTCTTTGGGATTTATATTTTAAACCAAGGTTGGTGGGGGTTTTCATGGCTTTGACGAGCAGCTTTTTACTTCCTACAATGAGCCTGCGTGTGCGGCAATGCTATTGCTACATTTAAAAAGGAGTCCAACACGAGGCGTTTAAAAGGTGAATTAGCAGTACAGTACTGTGATCATATAAACTTTAACAGATTGTACAGTGAGACTCCCCTACACACACACACACACACACACACACACACACAAAAGTATGTTTTAATTAGGAACTCAAGAACACAAACTGTATACAAAACAAGATAATCAAATGTGAGAATTAATGACATCTCTCGCAGTAGCATGCGTGTGTGTGTATGTGTGTGTGTGTGTGTTCATAGCTAATTACCAGCCATGTTTCATTTGCTGATGTCCATTTGGGAGTCTTTGAACAAATTAATTTCATCCATCAATGCAGGTTTACCAACATGCTACAGAGGCGGCCAAGCATGCAAATGCTTTTGGAGAAAGGAATAATACCAATTCCGTTTTATGCTAGGAAGCAATTCCATTTTACATAAACAAAAATCAATAATTTGATTCAAAACTCATCCCACACAAACTTGTCAGCAGCCAAAGCTTTACTTGCGTCTATTCTCTGCATGACGTCCTTCCAGCGTGAGCTTTCGGGGTACAGGCAATGTTGCAGAATCTCTCGTCGCTTCTGTGCAATAGCACTGCTTTCTAATTGAATCTTTTGATCTGTGGCTAATTCCACTAATTAGTAGCACTATTTTCCCAGCAGAATGTTTCCTTCGAACACACAAATGCATTTGCGCTTTATTTTCTACTTAGCCGGCAAGCCAATGATGGGCTGCAAGTTCAAAAAGGGCTTTCCAAAAACAGACAGGTGCACTGTTGAAAGTAATAATGCTACATTTAAAAAAAAAAAAAATCACAGATGCTCATTATGCAAGCACCCACAGCTAAATGAGCAGTAAGTGTTTAATGCAGCAATTTAATTTTATATTCATGTTGTGCTCATCGCCTCTGAGATTGGAAGCTGTAAATTTGACATGGATGCAGCTGCAGTCTGTTACTGAAGTCCCCTCAACCACTCACTTCTAATGTGACAATTACATTTAATTTGTACCCACGCCGAGTGAAGTTGATGTCCGTGACGGAGACGCAAACAGTCCACCATAACACATCTGGCACACTTTGGATTTCAGAGCAATAAGGTCATATTATATACATTTAATTAGTCCTCCTTCACCCTGATTGGACCTTAATGGTGTCTCGCATTTTTATCCTTTTAATTGGATTGACCTGAGTGGCTCCACGTGGAGGTGCGACTACCACTGGTCATTGTACAAGAGAGTGCTTCCTTGGTGGAAGCAAAGTGTTTCTCAAAAGGTGAATAAAAACCTTTATTGGGTTCAGATGCTCGATGGAAATTTTGCCACCTCGTAGTGTCACCTTTCAGTTGGCCCGAGAAGTGAGAGAGCCTGAATGAAGGTTCCTGTCTGCACCACCAATTATTACCAGCCCCTAAGAGAAAATGAATGGGTGTGTACAATGGACCCCCCACTATTTGCAAGGAATAAATTCCACAAATAATGGATGCTCCCCTAAAGCTGATAATTGCCTCATTTGATCTCTAAAAGCATAAATATATAACAAACTATGACTCCCAAAACCCTTTACAGCATTTCAAACATCTTCAAACATTGAGATACCCTTAAAACTACAGCAAACAACATAGGTACGCACGGATTGTACAGCACCTGTGCATACACGTAAAAAAAAATCGACTAATGATGATGATGAACTACTGTTGCAGTGCATTCTCGTGGAAAACAATTAACGTGACTGCACAGCAAAGTGCAGGAGTTAGATGTATTGTACAGAAAATCCGTGATGTCAACAACTCTTCTGTGTGATCCCAGTGGGTGGAGCTAACGCGTAAACAGAACAGCGAAGGTCGAGGACGTTTCCAATAAAGAGATGAGGTGTCCCCCAAGATTCAAGACTTTGACTAGAAAAACTTTCACAGAAAACATCTTGAAAAAAATAAGCCTCACGGAATATTTTATGATCCAACACAAACCGCATCACATGCCAAACATTTCAGTGTCAGATTTTCGGAAAGTGCATGAACGAGAGCTAAAATAACAGACTTACTGCTGTCCGTTACTGATCTGACTGGTCACAGAAGAACTGTCTTGCATTTAACACTACCGAATACCCTTAATTACACAACTGATACTGCATATGAGGAAAAAAAGCAAAAGGAGAGTTTTTGTAGAAAACACTTAAAATATGATTTATGAAAACATATTACATGACCAAAAATCATATCAAATAGTAATAATGACAAGCATAATCAAAGACCCTTTTTATTTGACAAGAGCTGTGCACCATAAATTTCAGATATTGGACTAACCCCTGATTGATAAGTGAGTAAAACAGTGCCTGTGATATTTTACAAATTGTAAAAAAAATAAAAAATAAAAGCATGTGATGATGCTATTCTTCCTATACTGTATAACTCCAGGATTTCAAAGGTTTCAATAAATACCAAATGATAGAAAATACAGCATGCTGAGGACCATTAAAATGAAGTGTTGCTCAGAATATTTCTTGCATGAGTTGCAGTCATGACGAAAGTTGTGTGAAGCTGCAATGGCGTGTGATTAAACCAACAGACCGGTCTCGGGTGACTGTTTAGACGAGTCTGTGCACGGACGAAGCGGCTAGCGCCAGCTGCTCACGCCGCTCAGAACAAGACCTGCCAGCACATTGCACGCCCAAACACACAAATAAGCAAGCCTCGGCCAGCAAACAAATGGACTTTTCATACCGCAGGTACGGGCGCATTCGTATGATAGCGAGCACGGACGAGGACAACGTATGCCTCAGGAGGCCTCGAGACGCAATGCTGTCATTGTGAAAGTGGAGGCGAAGGGAGTGGAGAGCGGTCCGCATGTTTGTTTCCCTTTGGTTCATCTTCGGATGCTCCCAACTCGTTTCCGTCATTGAAAAAAAAAAAATGGGGCGCAACAATGACAAATCTATTTGCAAGCCTCGCTGCTCGAAAATACGGGATGAAGGTCTTTTCAGAATGCCATCATGGAGCGGACCGTGAAAAGAGCGTAGAGAGCCGCAACATAAGAAGTAAAAAGACACAACAGCCGGACAATGAAAATGTGTTTGTGCTCTGTCTTGGCATTATCTTTCAAAATCTAGGCAGCTCCCTGTTGGACTGACTGTCTGCTTCTTGTACGATTTTCTCACATCACTTATCTGCAGAGAAGAGCAGTCAAGACTTTGCTAGATTTAAAGCAGCACTGCTCAAATACAAGTATTACTGGAATGGAATCTTTGTTCAATTGTACTGGAAATAATTCTAAAGTGCAATTTCCTTTGGGGGACAAGGTGAGTTGGTATTCTTCCAAGGTTTTTCCAATCTATTTTGGAAGAATTTATACAGTGAATGTCTATATTTTTGTTAACAAAATTTCAAATACCAGCCTTGTTCAACTATCTATGCCAGCGACATATTATGAAAGGCAGAACAATTAAATGATCCTCATTTAGATGGCAGAACACTAGAATAGGACTGTGAGTATACTAACTTAATTCAAATGAACAGACCAAGGGTTCACATTTAACAAAGTAGGGATGAAATCACTATTATTTCAGGACTGACACTTTTTGAGTCATTTTTGTTTGGTGATGCACCATTAAAAAGCTGCATCGGCTTGATAAGGGTTGGAAAACATGACTGCACAGAATCTAACATCTCAAAATTCAACCAATAAATCTTTTCAAGGGCAAAGACTCAAATGAATGGGCACAAAAAAAAAATGCATTTTGTGTGAATTTTTCTTTCTGACTAGAGGGTAGGCCAGAGGTAGAAGACAAAGTTTTCTGGAGCCGAGGAAGATATATGTAAAAAAAAAAATAAAAAAAAAAGAATTCAGCTTCCAGTACAAGGATCACTGATAACGGTTTCCTGTGATTTGGAGCTCTTTGCTTTCAATGCAGTTTAATGTTTGTGTAAAACCAAGCCAATGATTATCCATGGTCTCTTGAAGTCGATTCTACTTTAACAGCAATTTTACAACTGGATTGCACACGGGGCTTCGATAATGAATAGAAGATTAAGTGAAAAATAGAGAGATGCGTTCTGCATGTTTCTTTCTGTATCAAGTCAATCAACAAACAATTGTCCATTGGGCTCCGTGGAGAAAAGAATAAACAAGTCAACACGCAGGTAGTACACATGCAAATATGAATTTCAGAGACGTGATGAAAATGGAAGTTATTTCACTCTAGGATATTAGTACACCCGCTCGACCCGGACGCTCAATAAAATATGGCTGATTAAAGAAAAAGGGAATGAATCTGCTCTACGAAAAAAAAAAAAACGACTCAGATAGCACACTCACCCGCTCCACATTTGTTGCACTGTCAGACAACATCAATGTTACCGGAGAGCACACAATTTGGCTTTATTTTTCATTGTACTGTAATGCCAGCCAACACATTCCTATTCTACAACAGTTAACAATGTTAGGAAGTGAAATGCATGTCGTGTCGAAGGTAAATGCTGGTTTTTATGTGGGCGGGTACGACTTGAAGCAGTAATCTTCCCATTTGTCACTCATGAAGTGAGAATAAATGTTTTCGCATTGTATTTCAACAGCGGTGCATTTGTTGTTAGTCCTGTATGTGCGTTAAATATTAAAGATCTTCCTTAAACAGTGCTTGTCAAGCTATTAAATATTTAATGATGGCAAGGATTTGACCTTAGATGTTTAATCCAGAGGCTCTGACTTTCTGTTTTTGTATCCAGCTTTTTAAAGTTGTTGTTTGCACAAGGCATTTAATATTTCATTGTCAGAATATCATTTGAAGAATTTCATCAGGGCCTTCATTTGTAATATATATACATTATATATATATATATATATACATATATATATATATATACATATATAAATGGTCTTGAATACCTTCACCTTGATAACACATTTGAGACCTTTGTGTGTGCATGAAATATATCACGTCTGCTCTGCAGTAACACACACACACTCGCACGCACACACACATGAGTGTGGCCCAGATTGATTAATTGGAACGCTTAGCAATGATGATAGCTGCACTCCTCTGAGGCAGCACACTGTCTCCCTCAGTCCACCTTAACCTCTTACAGACACACAGACACACACACACATAATATTAGCCCACCTTTCTTCTTTGTGCCTGCTTCTTCCCAACAACCTCACCATCAGCCTGCTTTCACCTTGCCAAGAGCGATCGCCGCTTGCTTTCCAGGCCAAAAGGCAGAGAAGTATTGAAGCGTTTGACTGGCCAAGGCACACAAATTAATGAAGCAAGCTACAAAAACCACGTTTATCCACAGATTCTCACAGGTTTTACAGCTTCCGTTTTGTCTCTAAAGGTGACTTGCCAATTCATGCGCACACACACAACACCAGAAAAGCAAGGCCCAAGGTCCTTCCACACCCACACATTCACACACACATAAGTTTTATATAGCTTTAAAGCCGCTGAAGGGGTGGCCATAATTCTGCAGGACTGCAAGGTCACTTCAGCAAGACAAAGACAGGCGAAGAATTGGAGTGTGGGTGCAGGTGATGAGGATAAGAAACATGCAGACTTCCCTGTCTGATGTACAATCATCCTGGACTCCCATGCCATAATTCTCTCATGCTCATTCAATATCGCTTTCACCCATTTGCTGCACATCCCACCTGTCCCTACCCCGTTAGCAAGTGACATGGCTGCCACTCCCTGGTGGCACCTCGTTTATTCCAGGCCAACGTAAAGAAATGGTCCGTACATTACACACACACACACACACACACCACACACACACACACACACACACACACACACACACACACACACACACACACATTTGGCTGTCACATCATTTTTGTGCATAATTGCTCGGGCCAATTTTACCCATCACTTTCATTTCACACAAACAAACTCTAATTAAGAACCACTGACAGAAGCCAAATTTAAAAAAAAAAAAAAAAACCCTCACTCACAAGTGAGGTCGACGTTGCTTCCCCTGAGCTCGTCTTTTCAGGCATCTCCAACCTCGCTGTGAAATTAACTTGCTGACTAAATGATGAGCTCCATCCAAACTGCCATTTAAAAAGCTACAGAGGGTTCCAATTTGACTCTCACTCGCAAGAGTCTTTATTTAAATGTGTGATAGCTTTTCACTGCAGCTATTAGAATTGTGGTTGAAATGGGTTTTGAAAACAATTTTATTGAGTTTATGCTTTTATTTCTCACCGCATCACACCTTGGTTATTGGGTTTGTCGTCCTCCAGGCAGCTTTGCAGGGACGACGACTGCAGCAGTTGTAGAAGGAGCCAAATTCAACTGTCTTGTTAAGCAGATCGATGCGCCTTTGTGCCCTCCCGATGATCCATGATATTATGAATGCTCTGTGATATTACATTTCAGGGCTTTTGGAGAGTGGTCTTTCTCTGTCACGGTGACGGCTGAGCAAAACAATCATCTCTTCCACTGTGGCAAATATTCAATAAGGAGCTGAGGAAGGCAGACGCTGACAGTCTCTGTCAGAAATTGTGTGATAGAAATAAATGTGCACATGCTCTAGCATACAGAATATCAATCACACAAACACACACACACACACACACACACCAAAACAGAATAACACATTCACTCTGTGCCAAGCAGAGTTGGGCCCTGATTAAGGCTGCTGTCGCATAAAAGCCCCGGAACAGTAAATGTACTTAATTTGTAGTGTAATGAAACAGATTAGGTGTGTTGAATATTTTAGCTGGAATTAACATAGACACACGCAGAAAACTCGAGCACACAGATACTGAAACACATTCAAAAGATTTGCTTTCAGCTGGGTGTGTGTGTGTGTAAGTCTTCTGCATCCTCGCACCAACACACACACACACACACACACACACACACACACACACACACTAGAGATTAGAGACCAGCAATCATTTTCCTTGTATTAAAAGGAGCTTTGTCAAGGTCATGGCGCACAAAAAAAAAAAAAAAAAAAAAAAAAAAAAAAAAAAGCTATTGTGATTTTGATAGGCCCCTGTTGAGCCGAGCTAGAAGTAGACAGCCACTGTGAAGGGAAAGCCATGTGGAGGAAGGCAACTCACAGAAAAAAAAAAAAAAAAAAAAAAAAAAAGAAGCTCAGACTTGTTTTGAAAGCGTCGAGGCTGCCCCGCCAAAGCGACGCTGTCAGTCAAAAGAAGCTGAACGACATCCCGCTTCCTGCGTTGGCCTTGTGCCAGAGTACATGTGCGTGAGTGGGAACTCAAAGACGTTTGTATACAGAAGACTGAATGTGCATGTAATGCTGGGGATCCGATTCTTTGGTTGCTGGTGTAAACTGATGATGTAAACTTTTCTACTAGGAGGAAAAAAGTACATCTATTATATTGTGTCTTCTGACAGTGGCCAAGGTTTTCTTGTTGTGAAATCTATAATGTAGGTTTCTATTTTTTTCTTTTTTTTATTAAATTCCAAATGCACAAGCAGCATTTTGTTTGCGTGCAATATCCTGTTGAGCCGGTATCTAATTGGAAATTAGGATATTAAGGAAATAAAGAAAGGATACATATTGCAAAGAATAGAGGTGGTGGGGCGGAAGGAAAACGTGTGTGAGTGTTTGTTTCGAGCACAGTATGAAAGCGTTTGTCTCTGAGTGGAATTACAAGTGGTGGGCTGCAGAAACGCTCCAGTGGTTGAGAAGAAAAAGAACATGGAGAGTGTGTGAGAGATACATGAAGCAGCAAAAGAGAATTTGTGACCTCTAATTACGCCCACATGTATCAGTTGCCCTTTTCACCTTTTGTGACCTTGGCAGGGGCGAGGCGAGTGCCATCCAAGAGGGTGCGGACGGTTTTAGACTGGCGCAGCCATGCTGGGGCCAGAAGGGTTCAGTTTTACACACACTAAATTGCTTCACTGTATTTATTGATTCGTTATATTTATTATTTCTATGAATTGATATAATTTTACTGCAGTCAGCTCATTTTTTCATTGCATTCTGAAGCCTGGCTAGGAACTGCAAATAAAATGGAGCTGGACATCTACGCATCAGATAATTCTCATTTTTAAAGGAAACAAATCGCAATGGAGAGCAATACACAATATTGCAGAAGCCCAGTATATAAATAACGTTAATTATAATGGGCAGTGTTAGCTAGAAGCATGCAATCTACTCAACCTGACATTAATGTGTGGTCTTGACAGGCTGCTATTATGAGTCATAAAATTGTCTGGCAACTTTTTTTTTTTTTTTTTTTTTTTTAAACCAGAAGTCTTGCTTTATTGTTTGATTCTTATTGTCTCTCACCAAGTGGCTGATAACGTTGTGCTTTTACCATATATCAACAGAATCCGCTAAAGGATCCGACAGGAAAATTAAACTTTAGCAACATGTATTAGTTCTGCTTTTTATATGAGTGCAATATCGTAATTTTCATATTTGCACAACATAGATGGGCACTAAGAGAAGTGGAGGCATACGGCATTAGATTTGTGTTACAATAGACACCCGTAACTGGAAATATTGAACGCAAAAACATATTTTGAGATTTATAGTACCTATTTGTAGACAAACTCTTCCACTGGTTATTATATTAATAGTGACGTGCCTTTGTGCCACTCTACCTCAGCACAGCATGGGGATACAGGCATTACTACAATATTCCATTGTATGTATCGCATTCACTTGCAGGTTACCGGAAGAGAACGTAATTGTTCTGTTGCCATTGAGAGATGAGCAAAAATATATATGTTACTCGTCATTTTTTAGACAAATCAAGTGAAATATTATAATTTTCCATGGCACTACCTGATGAGCTCTTACAGCATACTGATTGGGAAAAGCGGGTCCAACGTTTCTCAAGGTTTTTTCAGCCGAGGCACATATTTTACATTAGAAAGACTTGATGGCAAACCACAAAAACAACGTCACAAAAGATATACATACTGAAATAAAGTTGATCTCTACCCATTTATGTCCTGACTGTGCAAAATCTAGGCCTGCGTAGCGATTCTTTTGTTGTACGAAAACAAAAGGTAGACAAACAGATTAATTGGGGAATCTGCCAACAAATAGAAGACCATTTACCTTTTATATCCATCATGATACTGTATGTCGCTATCATAGCGAGATGAGCAAAGATCCAAAACTTTCAGTTTAAAAAAAAATAATTGGGATCAATTACATGAAAGCCGATCATTTCCATGATACAAGGATGCCCAGAACAAAAAGGTGGCAATCAAATAAATTCTCAAACAGGTCGATTTGTCACGGCACCAGACATTGAGAGACGATCAGCAACTAGGCCAGCAAGTGCATCCAGTTAAGGGCTCCACAGCTCTCCACCATCATCATGTCCTTTAGCTTTCTAAGAGGTAGCACATTACTCCTCAATGTGACGTCTCAAATGGGAGTACTGGAGTATTGTTTGGGGCCTTTTTGTCTCCCTATCATCCCCTTCAAGAAAAAAAAATCCTTAGTCCAATCCATAGTAGCATATTGTACGAGGTGAGCAAAATGCTCCACGAGGGGTCACAGAGCACAAATATCAAGTTTTGAGATCAATGTTGGCTAATTTGGGGCATAGAGGAATTTCCCTTCATCTCCCCCTCATCCGTCATGCTGTCATGTAAAGGTCTAGACAGTCTAGACTGATGTTATCAAGAAAGAAAAAAAAAAGCTTAATTAGCTTGGAACAAATTCTCATTTCTGCCAGTCTACAAAGTCTCGGCTTTCTCCGTGTGGGCCAGCTGACAACCCGACTGTAATTTGATACTGGCATTCAGCAAGTGCACCCCAACGCTGCACCAGCCCCCTCTCCAGACCACTGCACGGCCGTCTTCAAATGTCACCCAAACACGCACATGCCAATGTGGCATTTGTCCCTATCACACACACGCAAATTAAAAAAAATAAATGGAAAAGTGATTTTGATCAAACGACATTGACGCAATGAACAAATCCCTTTTCATTTCTCGATGAACCATCGCCTTGGAGTGCATTGCAAAGATTGTCAGCACTGAAAAAAAAAAGCACACCTCATTTTCAGTTGCACATGATGTGGTAGACTCATGTAATTTACCACACTTTTCCTTTGAAAAAATATAATGTTATATGCTAAACACATTTTCATCCTCTGCACCCAACAAGGACAGAGTCAATTAAAATGACTTTTCTTCAGGTTGTTATTATTAGATTAAATATTAAAAAAGTTCAAAAGATACTTTTGTTGCTGCAAACACCCACCGGTCAATTAAATGACTTAAATAGTCTTTTCCTGCTGAATCATTGTGTTCAGGCGATCTTTGACCCTTAAAACGACAGATCTCAAAAGTCATTAATTTTACGATGGAATACGTGTTGAATTTCAAGTAATATGAAATTAATCCTGAAGAAGCAAACCTGGGATCTTCTGCTTTACCCCCTTGAGCAAGTGCTTACACACAAGGGATTGTTTTTTCGTAAAAATCTTCTCATTTCCGTCAACATGATGACCGGGGTAATGCATTTAACAATAATCATACACATCATCATCATCATCATCATCATCATCACCACAGACACACACACACACACACACACTCATTAACACCCACAAAGTTCCCAAAAGGCACAGCCAGGATTCCTTTTTGAGCGGAATCTGCATCACAAATATCTCGGATGGGTGTGCATGCGCATGGGAACAACAATCCAGTGACGGCGCTTATTTTCCCCACGCACACGCGCGTCCATCTATGTATCATCCATTAAATGCACGCGTCAAATTGGCTGCGGTCAGCTGCTCCCAGCAGTCCGCGGCCGCCCGAGCGTCTCAATGACAAATATTATAACTACTTCAGCTTGACAGATGTTTTGTTCCGTAATAAAGATGGGGAAAGATGACACGCTGCGGCGACCCCTGACGGGACAAGCCGACAGGAAAAGAAGAAAGAAGAAGAAAGTTCAACGGGTGTTTGTAAAAATTGACAGAAACACTTTTTTTGTGGGGACGGGGGAGTGTGTGCATCTCATTTGACCCCAATATGCGTGAGCAAACACCCAAGAGGCAACGAGACTGATAAAGAGCTGGGTCCAACCCGGTTTCGTTAGCGAACCTCAATTAGTGGCAACTATCAGCAAACATCCTGCAGCTCCTAAAGCAAAATGTGCTTTTAAGAGAGGATGAACTATTTAGAAGAGGAATGCCGCGGGAACATCGGGGAGATCAGAAACGGAGCCAGCAGGAGTCACTGCAGGATGATTTTACACATATTCAAGGAGCAATTCCAATCATAAAGTCGCTCAAAGTTCTGGACGATAGACGCGATGCCTCAAAAGAGATACTCGGATGTGCTGAAATAAAAATGTCGTTTAAATATGAACTAAGAAGTGCACTTTGCACATGGGGCTGCGACTGAGACGTGCAGGATCACAGCGTCAGTGCGAAGTTGAGCAAGTTTCGTTTCCACGCTCATGAATCGACAACGATCCAATCAGTGCGCCGAGTGTGCGGTTAAACTCCGCCGAGGTCTCCGAGCCGCAAACACTTACCCGACTGCGTCGCACCGGATCGGATGAGCATCAAAGTGGCGAGGGCGCAGGCGAGGAACTTCATCTTGGGCAGAGGTCTGACGGTGGTCTTGTTACACTCCAGCAACTCACATGTCCAATTCGGATATCCTGATCCTTGCTCAAGCGCACAATAAAGAAGAAGGGTGTGTGGTAAGAGGTGGGGGGCGGGGGGGGCTTCTCTTGTAACTGCTTGGTCCCGGCGCTGCGCGTGCACAGCCTTTACGCGCCGCTTGGCTGCGTTTGTTTACGAGTTCCCAGGCTGCCGCTCGGCTCGCTTTCCAACGTGGCCACTGAGACACGAGCCCGCACACTGACTCGGTGTTGGTGGCGCGCGCGCGTGTGCGTGCTCGCGGGTTTGAGGGGGGGCCAACACGCCTCCAGGACGTAACAGACACTTCACGCAGCCTATTACTAGACATTTTAGGAACAGCTGGCCTTGCCTGAAGGTCCGCCTACGTCACCTGTCAGCTTCCGTGGTTTGTTTGGGTCACCGGCTTTAGTGACACCTTTGACCTTGTGACCTGCAGTCCAAAGGCCACCTGAGCTGCTTGCCATAGGAACGTTCCCATGCACGCAGCAAACTTCGGGCTCAATCGCCACATTTGAAGCTTGGACCTAATCATGTGTTAGTTAGGTCAGAAAAAAAATCAACTGCATATGTAAGTTTAATGAGTTAAAAAAAAAAAATGAAAAGGAATGTATTCTAATTCTTTCAATTTGTTATGAGCTAAACAAATATTTAATCAAATACATTTAATTTTGTATATACATGAATTTATTTTACTTTTATTTGATTATATAATTGATTAAAAGATTAGATAAAATTCCAAATGATGCATTTTAATTCATCAATTTGGAACAAGTAGAGGCTTGGTTGAAGCAAGTCACAAGTCCAGTCGTTCAATCTTGCTCCTGTTGTAAAATATATTGGAGAGGTCATAAAATGTATTCACACCTTACAAAAGTTAAATGAAGAACTGAGATTATGATTAGTGGATTTTATGCCACTGAATTGTTTTAAAAATATATTTCAAACTCAATTCAACTCAACCTAACCCTGTAACTCCTACGGTTGAAAAGAGACCACTCCAATAAAAGCCAAGATTGCCATTTTACTGTACAGTATTTACAGTGGATATAAAAAGTCTCCACACCCATATTCAAATGCCAGGTTTTTGTGGAAAGATCGATAGCTAAATAGCTAGCTGTATTCATCTGCTCATGCTCTCCTAACTACGGACTTGGTTGTATTAAGAATTAAAGGATTCAGGTTATAATTGACAATTGTCATGAGGGCAAAGTTTATGTTTCATATGCTGTGGTCTATGGAGACAGGGTAAACAACTGGTTAACATATCTTGCTCACAGTTCTGAGGATCTGGATTCAAATCGGGCCTCACCTGTGTGGAGTTTTCATGTTGTCTCTGTGACTTTGTCAAATCCCTGTCCGATACACTAGATCTATAACGTACCTGGCATCCCCTAGCACCAACTCTTTCATCATGCCAGCAAACATCTTCACACATTTTTTATTTATTTATTTAATCGCCACAACTTGTGTACGTAGTCTACTCTCCCAGAAGTCTAAAAAAGCCACAAATCTTCTAGACAAAACAAAACTGGACCTTTTTGGCAAAGCAGATCAGCTCTATGTTCACAGACGCAAAATGAAGCATACCAAGAAAAGAACACTGTCCCTACTGTGAAACACGGAGCTCGATTATTTTCTGGGGCTGCTTCACTCCGTCTGGTGCAGGGTATCTTGGATTTGTGCAAGAAACAATAGAATGTCAACATTATTAAGGCATTCAAGAGAGAAATATCCTGCTCAGTGTCAGAAAGTTTGGTCTCAGTCACAGGTCATGAGTCTTGCACCAGTATCATGACACAAAATACACAAGAATGACTACCAGCAAAATATTGGACTATTCTGAAGTGACCCTCTAAGAGTCCTGATCTAAAGCTTATTGAACATCTGTGGAAGGAGCTGAAACATCTGGAGAAAGCACCCTTCAAACCTGAGACAAGACTGGGGCAAACTACCTGCAGAGAAATGCAGAATTCTTGCAGATTTTTTTTCTTTTTTTTAATCAATTGATTGCAGTGATTCCCTCAAAGTGTTGTGCTACACAGAGAAACTAACATTAAGAATAAATGACATGGGCAGGGGCGTTGCTATTATCAACAGAGAGACGAGAAGTGGAAGAAACCATGGAGCTAAACACACACAGATTGGGGATATAGCGAGGAACACCTGGACAAGACTCAAGTGGTTGGAGGGAGCTGATTGGTCGACACACGCGGGGAGGTTAAACGTGAACAGGTGGACGAAGTTAACAAAATGAGCACACGACACGTGGAAAATATGGAATACAAGAATATGGGACAAAACCAAACACAAACCAAAGCAGACCTTGACCCATTCATGTTGCAGTACAGTTTTGAACCATAATTTTAGGCTGTTTGTGGTAAAGTGATAGGGCGTTAATGATTGAAAGCAAGACTCATAAATAACAGTAACAGTAACAATATTTTTGCACATTACTGTTTTACTTTTAATTTCATGTATTATAGTTGGTTACAATGCAATTATATTTGCATATTGTAATAGGTTAGTGTGATTAAAGGGGGGAAAGCAAATCTGCTTGATTATACAGAGCTTGAACTAATTTAGTTGAGCAGAATGTGCAAGTTAAATCAACAGAAAATGTTTAATTTACCATGCCAAGCTATTCTTTTTGGGAACTTTAACATGTAAAATATAGTGTGTTCTATAAAGATGTTTACATTTTTACCATAATTTTACTGGTAATATCTGGTTACCCAGCTTCCAGGGTTTTTTTTTTTTTTTTGTGTACCTTTTACATAAATATACTAGCAACCCAGAACCCATCTTTTCCCTATTTTTTTTTTGTGTGTAGTTTGTCATACTACAGGCTACTACACTACAGTATACAAAACTATACAATATTATGTTAGTGTGTCGTGACACAATATTGTAAACGATATCAAATGGGGTGCTACCAGAACTGAATTAATTTCAGATATTTGCTTATTTCACTTCATTTTACCCACTATTGTAGGATAATTCTTATTACTGAAAGAGGCAGACCAATCAAAAGCTCTTCCATTAAATAGCAGAAGGTACAACAAATCTGAGACATGTCATGATTCGTATGCCATCATGAGAGTATATCAGTTTGTGTTTAATTAAACAGGTCCACAATTTTCACTGCATCAGTAAATTTATGACAGCATTTATGAGAGAGCATCATTAATCCAGTATTCGGACTATTTTTTACATTTTTGTTCGGTGTGTCGTGAGATTTTTCTGATGTAAAAAGGTTTGCTTGGCTCAATAAACTTTGGCAAACACTACTTCATGCTTGCACTGTACTATCCTTTACTATGCTGCACTGTACTAGGATATACCATAGAAGCGCTCATTAGATACCATATTAACTTATTGTAAGGCGAAAGTTATATTTTTGTGGACTTTCATAGAAAAAGAAGAACAATGAAACGTGAATGTGTTTTTCCATTTGGTTAATTTACAGTGGATTGGGTGAACTGTCAAATTACTGTCGCCCTCTGCCAAGAAAGAAACGAAACATTTGCGCGTCAGCCAGTCCACTTGCGTTCATACGTGATGCATGAGAGCAGCCCGTCAGACCTGGTGTGGGTCCAGTGAAAAAAAAGAGGCCAAGGTCGAGAAAGTTGATGGAATGAGCAACTTATCCCCTTTGCTTTGCTGCTATCTAGCGGATACATTGGAGAAATGCCAAACATTTGCGTTTATATTCACCATGAACAGTAGGGAGTGGTGTAACATAAAGTCACCCACAATGCTGTTTTGTCATTTGGAGGAGTGTCCCCGAACCTTTATTAACCTAATTCACCTGTTTTACTTTGGTAAGTAAAGTAATAAAACTGAAATAATGATCTGGTCTTACTTTACTCGATAAATTTATCTTTCTGACTGACACTGTTGCTAGTATAGAAAGATGAACAATATTTCGTCTTTTTAATTCATGAATTACACATTTAAGACGAAAAAGGTGAAATTATATCATTTCCTTTGTGTGACGGTACCATGGCTGGGAATCACTAATCTGGACTGCTTTAGGCATACTGTCCAGACTTGTACCTTTTACACCAATGTATAGTACATTCTATACATTCATGAACTAAATGCAATGAGGATAGTGGTAAAATTGAAAATGTAGTATTTTAAACTATTCTTGGGAATTAGCATTAGCTCCGTCTGTTGGTGATCCAAAGGTTCCAAGTTTAGGAATTGAACTAAAGTACGAATGGCCAGATAAAATATTGCGCTGACTTTGTCAAGTGGGACAGTCAACAATATAAAATGTATACCCCTCGCTAGAGAAGAGACAGGACAAGCAGGTTGAGACTAATTACAGATATAATGTTAAAAAAAAAAACTGTAATGACAGTTTAAATAAAAGCTAACGGCTGCTTTCTCAGAAGTGTCTGCCAATTTGTCCTGAAGCGAGGTCATGTGTACACACAAAAACTGGCAGGTACATGTATTTCGACTGCAACCTCCTCTAACTGCCGCTTTTTTTCTCACAGCAAAATGATAATACAATATCACAGAAAGAGAAGGAGAGAGAAGAGAGAGCAAGTAACAAGGTCTATCTTCTTATCCTTGGACTAAGGCAAAAATATTTTATGACATCATAATTAACATGGGATACATTTTAGAAGGATGAAGAAATAAAAATACTTTTCCAACAATCTTCCGTGGTCTTTGGCCCGCAAACTATCAGACTGAAGTGGTGCAGATGGCACCCACTTTTGAATAAACACTCCAGCCAGGAGTGGAACAACAACATTTAACTTTCCAATCTGACAAACACTGTTGTTCGACCCTGGCCGAGGTCCATTTTAGTCACCGAATGCGCAGTACAGTATACCTTTTTTTTGGCCTAAAACATGACAGATGTGGCATGAGAGGCAACAATAAGAGTTCCTGAAGTCTATGAATGACAGACACCACGTGGCAATGTGACTTTCCGTGACTTCCCTTCTTAGTCGGCACTGACTGTCGTGTCACTCGACTAAATTTGGTTTCTGACTTTGTTGTTGTGTCCCCTGTGAGCCGTTCCAGCCGGGCAAGGAATCAGATGACAGTCAGCGCTGCTATGATTGGGGGTGGGATCCCAATGTGGAAGGTCAAGGCACTTTTTTTGGGTGTCTGTGGTTGTGCACCCAGCCGTCAGACATTGTTAATTAGTTTATCTGTGTTGTCATCTTGATCTTGGGTAAAACGTATTTGGTTGTGTGTTTTTTTTTTTTTTTTTATCTATTAGGTAAGCAAGACAAGGAAATATCTGATCTCACATCCAGTGAACAGAAGCGCACAGTGGAGTTGCATGTAAGGTATTCATCATGGAGAGCACATTGCTCCTCAGGGCAGCTTGTGCTGTGTTGTTTGTCGCCGGTGAGTGTTTGTCTTGAAAATTGTTCTTTTTTAATTCATTTAAATGTGCTTACACTACATTTGATGACTTCTGTTCTCGTTTTAGTCACTGTCTGAGTATTTATGCAACATTTGAAATTAAGAGCAGGAATAAACAAATGTTATTCCTGTAACTATTTCAGATGACTGATCAAGCAGCACTTGGGGTTTGAGCTTTAACTTCAAACTTTTTTGGCTGTTAAATCAGTCAGATTGAATTTAGAGTAACTAAAAATCAAGCACCTGCTAAACATCCATTCATCCATTTTCTGAGCTGCTTATCCTCACGAGGGACGCGGCAGTTCTGGAGCCTATCCCGGATAACTTTGAGCAGGAGTCGGTGGATGCCCCGAGCTGGTTGCTAGACAATCGCAGACTTGCTAAATACTCAAAACACATTTGCCGCAAAGCTCCAGAGGAGTAATGCATCCTGACCAAGTCTGTCAACCAACATGAACACCAACTGTGCTGCAGGATAACATGAAAGAAGCTTGGATGATTATTTGCCAGGCATATTTTAGCCTTTGACTTTTGGAATGGCAGAACATCTTTTTTTTTTTTTTAAAGAAACTGGTCTGCTTTATTGTTTATCCATCCATCCATCCTTTTTCTTTGCCGCTTAACCTCACGATGGTCGCAGGGAGTGCCGCAGCCTATCCCACCTGTCAACGGGCAAGGAGGCGGGGTACACCCTGAACTGGTTGGCAGCCAATCGCAGGGCACATAGCGACAAACAGCCGCACTCACAATCACACCTAGGGGCAATTTAGAGTGTCCAATTAATGTTGCATGTTTTGGAATGCGGGAGGAAACCGGAGTGCCCGGGGAAAACCCATGCAGGCACGGGGAGAACATGCAAACTCCATACAGGCAGGTCCGGGATTGAACCTGGGACCTCAGAACTGTGAGGCCAACGCCTTACCACCTGATCCACCGCGTCGCCTGCTTTATTATTTATTTTATTATTTATCAGCAAGTGTCGTTATTTGCTCTTTTTACTAACCTCTCTTTTCCAATGTATTTGATCCTCCCTGCGGGTTTAGCAAATACCACAGGCGCAAAATCCGGTTTAGACACATGTTCTGTATGCATGATGATTGCTGTAGCAATTTACGTATTTACTCAAATACGAAACATGCTCATTTACTGGGAATCCTGGAGAAATGAAGTGGAATGCCATTGTGGTGTCAAAAGGGAGATGTTTTCAGTGAAGCTGGGAAACTGACAAAGGAGATAAAGCCAGGATGCAAACTTGTATTATTTTTACAGTACCCCAGTGTCAAAAAAGACAGGTCATCATCATTTTCCCTTGTGCAGCATGCGTGTCAGGCTGCAACAGAGGACTCTACGAGAGCGTGATCGACCAGTACTGCCTTGCAAAGTTCACGTTCGACATGGAGGGAGTAGACCAACGTCTGTGGTGCAGCTGGCCCGACACCACAGAGTAGGTTCACCTCACTATACCGTCTCAGTATTCGCCATGTTCATTACCAATGAGAAGTAGCTTTTGAAGGCCTTGTTTTATCTTGTACAGCACATGTCAAGTTAGATGCAGCCCACTAAAGTTGATAAAGTGTGTCATTTTCTTACTTGGTTTTGGCAGTTGTGCACTGAGGACGACAGTACTTTGAAACGATACCTACACTAGAAAAATCCATTGGATTTAGTCTGCAGCACAATAATAAGCTAAAGGAAGAAAAAAAGCAGCAGTTTTAACAGTTTTCAAGTGACAGCAGAACTGTAAAGCAAGTACCAGCTCAGATATGAGTTTTCTAAGCGTATCAGAATGGCTTGGGCTAAACCCGAAAGTCACATGGTGAAATAAATTTGAAACCTAGTTGCATGGTGTCTCACCAAATAAAACAAGAAAATGAATAATTGAAGTGAATTGACACGGTGGACCCACATTTAATTAATTAGCTAAAACATCGATGAAATCATGTATTGATCTTATAGGATACAGTCTTATAATGTACTCGTGCAACCCATTTATAATATACACTAGGTCGCGTATGCTAGCTGTCCACGTGTTTTCATATCAAAGACTCTCGACTACAAGTGGCATAGGTTCACAGTAAGTTGACGAGTACCTAAGAAAAAAAATAGAAATCCAGATCACCGTCTTCTTACAACAACATGAAGAGGAAGTCATTTCAGGTAGCCATCAGAACATACACATCCACGCGCTATTCATTGTTTTTGTAACCGGCCCACACATCTTTGTCCTCATACTCGTCGCTGTTGCCAGTAACTTCAAGTGCAGTTTTGCTATTGTCATCCATGTTGTATGTCTCAAACAGGTTGGGGCATAACCCATTATCATCATCACTGTTGTCAGTACCACGTTCTGTTTCGATTTCAATGGAAATGGCCCTAAATGGCAGCAGTCTGTAACAGCTAGAGAGAAGTGGAATGCAAGGGATTCCCAAAACATTTTGTAGCAGTTTCTGTAGGTGTAATGGCATTGTTTCATCATTGATATGGATCAATATCAGCTGCCCCCCTCAGATCGGTGTCCAAGGCACTTGCTTGGATTGCTTGCCTCATTATGGTGTCTCTCCCTCTGTCTTTGCCTGTACTGACTCTTGGGCTCCATTCTACTGTGCTCTGCCATGCAGGATCTACGAGGGCCTGACTAACTGCACCTACCAGGTGGCATTGAGGATGGACTGCTTCTGGCCGGACCAGATAGTTGACCACTTCTTTGTGAGGATTCACCAAAACTACTTTCATGACTGCCCGCTGACCGGCCGACTCATCCACGACCCGCCGTTCCGTGTCCTTGCTCCGTTAATTGGTGTGCCGATACTGGTGACCCTGCTCATGACATCCCTGGTGGTGTGGAGGAGTAAACACACAGAGGGACTTCTATAGGGACAACCCTTGTTAAATATAGACCCCTTCCATTTCCACCAAGTGGTACAGTTCAGCTCGGCACAGTACAGTTTGGAACAGTAAACTCTGATCTGTCTCGAGTTGTTATGGTGACAGCTGTATTAGCTACGTACTGTAAATGGCCTGACATCTTAGCAGCTCAATACATTGTTAAAACAAAGAAAAAAAATGTACATTGTCTTCTTCCCATTCTTCTTCCATTCTCACTGTTGCCTGTATCTAGTTAAGCCATTTAGGTAATTTACCACTGCACCAATGGAACACAACTCGAGAGTGGAATTTGAAAAAAAATGTGGTGTGTACCAAACTTTCCTTCTCGGTGGATACAGGAGTTTAAATAAACATTATACATTAAGTACTCATTTATTTTGCAGGATATGAACTGTTGCTTTCTTTTATTCATCAATTTCAAAAGAAGCAAATGGAGCAACTAAAGCAAAAAGAAAAAGGCAATTCTTTAAAAGGCCCCCTTAAGCTGTTCTCAATAACCACTGCAAAGTTTTTAAATGTCTGTCAGCAGAAGCAAAAGTGCATGAGTTTGTTTTTAGAACACCGAGCAAAAAAAAAAAAAAAAATAGTTTGTTTGACTTTAAATTTATTTGAAGATATGTAGACTCAGTTGATTTAGCTCTTAGGAGTGTTCCCACATTAGAGATCTTGTTTTTTTTTTTTTTTTTTAATGCTTAGAGTCAGTAAAAGGTTTTAAGGTTTGCGTGCCATCATGTAGAAATACTTGACCACCATGGTGAGCTCCGTGTCTGGTGAAGACACCTGCATGGCACCGAGCAGCCTGAAATGGAAGGCAGATCAACTCTATTATTGTTGTACTGTACCAGGGAGTATTCACTGAGATAGCAGTGCCTTGCTCAAGGGTACCTTGACAGTAGCCAATAAACAAAATTTAGGATCACAGATAACTAGAGTTAGTGGAACATAAACCTGCAGTCAGGCTGAAATTTTAACAAAAGTGGGGGAAAGAAATGCTATTTATTAGTTAGTTAATGAATGACTTCTTGACTCAAGTGGGGCAAATAAATGTGCTTATCAGCATATTTATCCAGATCCTTTTTGTTTGTTTGTTTGTTTAGGTTTTTCATTAATTGGAGACTCTAAATTGCCCGTATGTGGAATTGCCAGTGCGACTGTTTTCTGTCTCCATGTGCCCTGCGATTAGCCAGCAACCAGTTCAGGGTGTACCCTGCCTCCTGCCCGTTGACAGCTGGGATAAGCTCTAGCACTCCCGCCACCCTCGTGAGGATAAGCGGCTTGGAAAATGGATGGATGTTTGTGTTTTTCAATTTAACTTTATCAGAATCATGTAAGTGAAATGAAAACACAAAGCTATCTGCATGAATCCAGTAAAGTAGCACAGAGACGCAAATCGTGAATCAATTGTCACCAATACTGAATACCAATGTCACCGTTTTTCATCCATCCATCCATTTTCTGAGTCAATTAGCTTCACGAGGGTCACGGGGAGTGCTGGAGTCTATCCGAGCTGTCAACGGGCAGGAGGCAGGGTACACCCTGAACTGGTTCAGGCACATGGAGACAGACAAAACTTGTACTCACATCCACACTTAAGGGGAATTTAGATTCTCCAATGAATGCATGTTTTTGGGATGTGGGAAGAAACCAGAGTGCTCAGAGAAAACCCACGCAGGCATGGGGAAAACATGCTGCGATTTGAACCCTGGTCCTCAGAACTCTGAAGTCAACGCATTACAGCTGCTCCACTGTGCTGCCACAGTTTTTTTTATAATAATAATAATAAGAATGTTTTTAAAAAAATCCATTGGATAATATTATGCCTTGCAAGTGACAAAGGACACATTTACTATGCTAGTTAATTATTTCTTCTCCATATATTTGCTTTCTTATTCAGAAATGAATGGTCCTTATCTTATCAAAACCTTTCAGAGCGGTGAGCTTTTCATCGGCTACTCGGCAGCGATTTACAGTATACAGTACAAACATGAACAGTTTAATCGGACGTGACGTATGGAGTTCATTGTTCAGTGACAGGCTACCTGAGGTGAGTGCGAAATATGTTAATGACTCACTTGCTCCTGATGTCATCAGAGAGACGCTTCGCCTCAGCAGCATCCTGCCGCTTCAGTTTCTGGTAGCTGGTAAAAGTCTCCACCAACCCGATGAAACTGTTTACTGTCACCGTCCTGTAAATTTTTTCACAGCTGTTCCTGCCCAGGAAAAAAATGTAGGGGAAGAAAAATTGAAAGGGGCCATGTTTTGGAAAGTTTACTTTTCAAAACATCTGGAGTTGTCTGGTAGTCCATGAAATGTTTCTCAGCCCATGTCGTGGCAGCTAGGATACGCAACGACTTTACAGACAGGACTGGCTAATTTAAGAGAGGCTTAGAAAATTTTAGTCCTATAACTCTTGATCCTTGAGGTACTTTGACAAAACACATTAAGACACATAAGGACTTTTTAAAATTGTGATAAAAACCCACAACATGTCTGCTGTTACACTAAAGTATAGAATGTTATAGAAAGAAAGGACACTCACCACTTTTTCTCCAGATAGGGGCAGGATTCAAACATTTCCAAGTAGATTCGTGAAGAACTGGAGCCAAGACAAGGGTTTTTGAAGGGGAGCAGAGCTGCATAAAACTAATCATAAACAATAATTTTATACCTCACTAATAACAGTCCTTAAAATCTTATGACAACAATGTTAAGATGTAAAGGCATATAGTATCTGCAACACAACTCATTGTCAGTTTCTGCCTTTGTAATTTGTCTTAGTAGCAACTTTTACAACTCCTTAACATTTATAAAGATAAAAACTTATTTTAAAGGGGCCATAATATTGGAAATCGAGCTATTAATTGCTTGCATACAAATCATTTGGTCTCTGGCCTCCGTCTCTAACTATTTGGGGAAATGTTTCCGTGAGCTAGCCGCAGGGGCTTGCAAAGGGGTCGGTGGACGGCGCGGTGGCCCAGGGCTCACCTGGGGGTGGCGTTGGGCCCTTGGGGTCATGCAAACGGCATAAGGGGGCAATATTATTATCAATATTATTGAGAGTTTCTGGGTGCTGCTTTTTTACTTTGGGAAGGGGTTTGCAGCGCTAAATGACGTTTGCAATTGGATTATTTCTCACTGTCTTTTATTTCAATCACCACAGTTCTTTGTTGCTTAGCAATGCAATGTCCACCCAACAAAGCAAAAATTGAGCGACACTCAAATATGAGAATCTTTACAACAAAGGCAAAAACTCAAAAACGAAGGGCCTTATAATTTTTTCATCCAGACCTATGGTACCTAGGGCTAAATGTGTACTTTAGTTCAAAAGTATCTAAAGTCAATTGGAAATCACCTCTTTACAGATGTTGTTAAGGTTGCTAGTGGCCTTGCCGTACTCCAGCTCCATATCCATCGTGTTGCTCAGCAGGGCCAGGCAGCCATTAGGCTTCAGTAACCGGTCAGCCTCCTTCAGGAACCGTGGATAGTCAAACCAGTGGGCAGCTGTCATGGCCGTGACAAGGTCCACTTGACCGGACTCAAATGGTAGTTCTTCTGCGGGACTTTGTCTGGATATCGGCGGTGGCAGTAAAAGCAAGGGTAGAAAAAGGTTAGAAAAAACTCCTGATCAGGGGGTTACAGAATATGGCCTGCTGTGTTTTTCAATCCGGGTAAACAAGCAGGCACGGAACACCCTGAACTGGTTGCCAGCCAATCGCAGGGCACATAGAGACAAACGGCCGCACTCACAATCACACGTAGGGGCAATTTTGAGTGTCCAATTAATGTTGCATGTTTTGGGGATGTGTGAAGAAACCGGAGTGCCCGGACAAAACCCAGCCAAGCATGAGGGGAACATGCAAACTCACTCACACTCAGGGCCGGGATTTGATCCCATGTCCTCACAACTGCGAGACCAACACTTTACACTACTTTGCCACCAAATGTAACCATCCTGAAAAAAGAAATAAATAAGAACTAAAATATAATTTATTATGGAATTAATAAAGTAGCGTTTAAATAGCGAGTCTGTGGATGAGAGGTTTCTGCATCAGGTGCGCATTGAGTTAATCAGGTTCAAAAGTTAAAAATAAAATTAATCGGAACCAGAAGTACCATAAGCGGGAACGGACACCAGGGATTGCTGAATATTCTATGTGTCTCCTCTGCTACACCCCACTCATGTCAAAAAATAGCCACAAATGTCAATCACTTTTCAAAAAGATGAAGTCCATGAATGTATTGTTGTATTGCTTATAAAAAAAAAAGGTTGTTTGCTTTCACTGAAAAGGAAGGAAATCAGAATGTACTCCGGTTTGACTGAAAGTTGGATGATTGGACTTCTAAATTATTTGTAGAAAATGGCTCAATTCCGGCAGCAAGATGAACAACTGGTTAGAGCGTCTGCCTCAAGGGTCTGAGGACCAGGGTTCAAATTGCCCCCCTTGCCTGCGTGGGTTTTCCGGTTTCTTTGGATTCCTCCCATATCATCTACACAAAATATTCATTTGTGACCACAAAATAATGTTTTATGACCGCGTTATACCCTGTTCAAGGTCATAATTGAGCATTTGATGACCAGAAATGAGCATTTTGTTCCCACATTATTTCAAAACTGTGCCAACAAATTAAAAGAGATAATAAAAAGTGCCAATGTCATGTGTGGGGCTTTGTAAGTATCATCTCATATTCTTTAGCAAAAAGCCAGTAGCAGACAGAGCAAGAACATACTAGTCACGCATTCACCCCCGCGCACACACACACACACACACACACACTTGGGCTATACACAAAGTTCCATATGCAAGTGCAAATTATCTCGTAAAATATTTCAAAATGTTGTTCAATGTTACTTTTAACCCTCCAAAAGGCTCTGAACACCCGTGAGTTAAACAGTCTTTTACATATCTGACAAAGTATTTTTCTATTGTTTGGGGAAGATTTGCAAATTTTGCCTTTGCATCTGGCCACTGGATTTCCTCTCACCTGTATGAGACATTCTGGCAAGGGCCACTGGCCCGAGCCAGCTCCAGCTGGGCAGGGCTAATGTCAGTCCCAACAACCTGGTTGAAGAAGGGAGCCAAGAGTATGGTTCCCTTCCCGTTACCACAGCCCACATCCACTGCAAGGTTAAACTTGATTTGCTTCTGAAAGGGAATTTATTAATTCATTAATATGAAATATCCATTAACAATGGCTTTGAACCTTTAAATGAATTTAAAAGATACAAAACACGCAAAGTGTCATTTGAATCTCACTGGCTGAGATCTGCACACAGAATTAAAACACACCGTTGGTCCCATAAAGTCCATAATCCTGTTGATCAGTTCATGAGGGGTCACTCTGTATTGCAGGTAGGCAGCAACGTGGTCCTTCTCCTCGTACAACCTGAAGGCCATGAGTGTGCGGCAGATGTAAGGGTAAAACTGATATCGAGAAGCTAGAAGCTTGACACGTCAACCAATTAAGTAATGCAACAGGAAGGTTGTAAGTGTGCGTGTGTGTTTATATATTTAGGGCCCTGTACTTACATGAGAAAAACAGTAGATGACAGTGTCGGATCACCCAACTTACCCAGCTTCACAATATGTTTATCCTGGCGCTGGGAATACATGCTTATTTACTCTTTAATGTTGTCATTGGCATGTCTGAATGTGATTAAAATGAAAAGATTTTTTAAAAGGTGCTTTTGGATGACTATCACATCAATTGAAGTGAACACACATTTAAAAATATATATGATGAGTATAGTGAGGCGGCACGGTGGCTCAGCTGGTAGAGCGCTGGCCTCACAGTACTGAGGTCCCGGTTTCAATCCTGGACCCGCCTGTGTGGAGTTTGCATGTTCTCCCCGTGCCTGCGTGGGTTCCCTCCAGAGACTCCGGTTTCTATCCCAAATACATGCAACATTAATTGGACACTCTAAATTGGCCCGAGGTGTGATTGTGAGTGCGGCTGTTTGTCGCTATGTGCCCTGCAATTGGCTGGCACTCAGTTCAGGTTGTACCCCGCCTACTGCCTGTTGACAGCTGGGATAGGCTCCAGCACTCCCTGTGATCCTCGTGAGGATAAGCGGTGAAGAAAACAGATGGATGGATGGATGGATGGATGGATGGATGGATGGATGGATGGATGGATGGATGGATGGATGGATGGATGGATGGGTATAGTGAGTTTTGTACTTGTGAAGCCTTCCAGAATCCCAGGAACAATGTGACTTCTCCCTAATCAAGAACATTGATGGATTGGCTCTTCTTCCTGATCTATATCTAATGTCAGATGCAGTATGCTTCTGCCATAGTAATTTAGAGGGAGTGGGGGTTTCCTTGGATCTCGATAACCCAGGTCCTGCATATGCGAACCATCCCAGGTGTCGACAAATCAACTGGATTTGAACAAACCTGTCAGCTGTGTGTGGATGTGTGTGTCCACACGAACGCTATTAAAAACATAAAGTAAATGGGCTAAAAAAAATCTTTTTGTATAACATCAGGAATTTGCTAAAGCAAAGACAACAAACCTGGTGCATCTGTCCACTTTGACCGACACAAGTGTACAAGGGAGAATTCTCCGGAAAAGCAACCAAACAACTTATCCATCCTGGAAGTAGAAATCTTAATGAGCAAGGCATCAGACAGGGGCTGGGAGAATCTGCATAAAATTCAAGCATTTGCACAGAAACATGTTGTTTTCTGAATTGATCCATGTGTTTGAAAAAGCATTGCAAGTGTTTTTCTTCAATACTTCACGAATGCAAGTCTGGACATGTGCAGGCTGTTGATGGTGGAAGTTCGGTGAATACTACTGAGAATTAAATCCCCACTTTGGAAATTTCAGCATATGACCATACGCTGCAGCCGGTCGGTAAAATACGTGGATTTCATGAAATCGTGTAGCACTAATTTATTTTTTCCTGTGAGCTTATTGTTTGGGCTGTGTCGCTCAACAATCAGCCTCAATCTCTTGACCCATTAAATCTTTATTTGAGGTGCAAATTTGAAGGAGAGGCCACTAATCCCACTCAGAGAGAAGCAGGTATTGGTCTTTGATGATAGAAATGGATTAAACAGATTACATTAAAGGCCACTTTAATTGAACCAATCAATTCTGATTCTGCGCCCATAAGATAACCGATGAACTGGACAGATAGATTATATAGGTCATGGATGGGGGGTGGCTGATGGAGGGGTCTGGCGGACATTTCTACCAAGCAAAAGACCTTCTGAGGCAAAACCAAGTTTATTTACTTCTGCTGTTTACTTTCATTACAGCACCAGCATATGTGGGCTTTATGCCAGTTATCATCCATCCATCCATTTTCTTAGTCGCTTATCCTCACAAGAGTCGCGGGGAGTCCTGGAGGCCTATCCCAGCTGTCAACGGGCAGGAGGTGGGGTACACCGTGAACCAGCCAATCGCAGGGCACACCTAGGAGCAATTTAGAGTGCGTTTGTGTTTTTGGGATGTGGGAGGAAACCGGAATGCCTGGAGAAAACCCACGCAGGTACGGGAAGAACATGCAAACTCCACTCCTGGATTGAACCCGGACCTCAGAACTGTGAAGCCAACGCTTTCCATCGGATCCACTGTTCCACCCCTGCCAGATATCAGTTATGACCAAAATTATTTGTCCCTCCTCTCAACCAAAATCAGATGGAATTAGCTCGAGATCAGTTTTGTCTTTCATCCGAGCAGGCTGGGTCGATTCAAGCACATAAGTAATATAGAACAACCAAACGAAAGTGATGTATTTGGATGATCTGATCTCATTTTTATGACCTTGATGGTCTAATGAATTTGGTGAGTACCGTATCTCCGAACTTCACTCATGCTTTTGCAACCATTCGTGATTTCTACAGAGAACCTATACCACCTCAATCATGAACAAACCCACCCAAGAAGCAGTTGAATTCTTACTTTTGTTGCAAATGTACAGTTAATTGCCATAAAAGTTCAAACGCAGCAGAACGTAAGTGCCATGAGAGCACTACTTTTTCAGTGGGGCCCTGCTCGGAGTCTCTCCAGAATGCAAATAGCTCAAAACGTTCCACATGCGTCCACCATTGTCAGTCTTTTCATGACCTTTGCATACACCTGCCTTTCTGTGCCACGCTTATTATTGACAGTGTTCTGTTGAAAAAAAGTGTGATTGCGGTAACCTTTTCATCTAATTTGTTAGTGTGACCTTGGTACGTTTGGGTGTTTAATTAGCCGGGGGGATTGCAGTCAAGGAGTAGTCTGGGACCTCTGCGGGCATAATGGCTCAATGGCTGTCAGGAAGCTGTGATATAAAATTTTTGTATGCTCAGAATGCAAAAAAAAAAAAAAAAAAAGAAAAAATAGATGCGCAAAAACATCTTGAGATCATTTTCTTTTGAATTCACGCTCATCATGAACATGATATATGTACAAAAGGTGGTGGGTTGATGGTTGTGAGCAAACTCTCCAAGGCTGCAATAAAGATGAGCAAAGGTGTTTTCGCACTTTGGACACGCACACATTTTTACCTACCCACTACCAATCATACAGACAAACACAAACGAGCTTGTGTTTGTGTGTTCAAGACAAGCACAAACGCCAAGTGGAAGCAAAAAGCGTAAAAATGAATCCAAATGCTCAGGTCTGTTGGTCTATTTTTACAGCAAGGGTGGAAGCGTAAAACGTGGTGGCTCAGTTGAGCGCCAAAGACATCGTCGTGCCCTACCAGCCCAAATTTGCCTTCCGAGTCCAAGAACTTTTTAAATGTCCACAAAGGCTTTAGTAGTCAGTTCCATTTCTGGCTGGAGGCATATCCAAGTGAGAAATGATTTGACTTGTTTGAATTTAAAATAAGTATTGATTTAATCTTCGCATACTTGCAACAAAAACAAAACAAACAAAAAAATGAAATGGGGCTACTAAGCATCCAGTCCAAATTGCATTAAAGGGCATGTTTCATGGAAAATATTCTGTCACAAATTGAGTAATATAATTTAAAATGGTAAAATACTTCACAGGGGAAGAAATATTGCTCAAGGCTGCATATGGAGGGAAGACTGATGTGGATGCTCCTCTGCAACCACTAGCGTGATTAGGCTTTAATTGCAGAGGGCCACGATGACACCTTCCCTATAATGGTAACGATTAAAGCGCTCAGATTGCTGATTGCACAAATTCAAAAGACTCCTCCCCCATCTCCATTAAACCTCACAAACACAAATACTTGATGAACTGTAATTAAAATCTTGTGGATGAGATATATATATATATATATATATATATATATATATATATATATATATATATATATCACACATCGGGGCAGTTTAGAGTGTCCAATTAATGTTGCATGTTTTGGGGATGTGGGAGGAAACCGGAGTGTCTGGAGAAAACCCAGTAATGTAGGGGTGAACATGCAAACTCCATACAGGGAGGGCCGGTATCGAACCCTCGACCTCAGAACTGCGAGGCCAAATTTTCCTCTCTATTATTACAACTTGTATTTTGTTTTTGCTGCATTGATGACAATTGTTGAGGAAGGTAAAAATTGCAAATGTGAATAAGTAGGTTTGAGTTTAATAGGTGCTTACATTATTTCCCGAGTAATTGGAGCAATTAAAGAATCTAATTGTGCACTCTCGCGCATTGAAAAACAAATTTGTATGATTCAAATGAGAACCTTTCAAATTTGAATTTTCTCGAGTATCCAACTGTTGACAAATACAAAAGAATTAAAAAAAAATAGGCATTCGTAAAAGGAGTCTGATTCCAGTGGAAGAAAAAACAAGCATAAAAAAAGAAATCCGAGTGCTCTGGTCTGATGGTCTAGTTTTTACAGCAGTAATAGTTAATTATTTTATTTGCAGAGTAAAGAGGAAGTTAATTAAGAATCACGGAAACAGTTTTGTGGTGACCATCAGCCATCCGCACACCGAGCGCCACATCTGAAAATCCTAAACTCGCTACAACAAAACTCATTCACCGCGCACAGAAAATGGATGAAAGAGGACCACAAAGGGAGCCGTTGTGTGTCTCTAACCGTGTTTATCAAGAGAGCTTTTCAATTAGTTCCAGAATATTCAGCTCGGGATCTGTGCTGTAATAGCAGGATTTAAAAATTGCGTCGTTATCCTGCTGTGAACTTTTCGACCAGTAGGACTGTGGGTATTAGTGGCAACGACTTCACTGTGAACTCATACCCAGTGGGCTACCACCGTGATTCATGACAACAGACTTTATTAAAAAGAAAAAAAAAAAAGATTATGTTGTAGTAGATATATAAAGGACAGTTTGATATATAGCCTGTCTTTAATTACTGATAATAGGATATTAAGTTGAACAGATACTGTACATGTGAGCTCCTTGATGAGGGTGCAAGTTTTAATTAACGCACACAATATTTAAAAAAAAAAAAGCAGGGTGGGGGAGCTCTGATGGGAGCTCCTCTTTCCCAGACCCAAGGAGAATTAATACACTGTATAGAGCCATTTAGCAGGGAGTAATTACTCCCTAATTATCCATTACTTATTCGATTAGCCTTTTATCAGCTGGTCATGGTCAAAAGGCAAGCATAGCGGAGAAGCCTTCTCACCTTGTTTGCTGACAGATGTGATTACTCAATGTGAGCAGGTGTTTTCAGCCTTCCTGTGAACGATGGAATCTGCAGTGAAAATTTTGGACCACAAAAACAACACACTGAATTCAATTCTGGCCCCACTTCCGGGGCAACTGCAAAGACATGCCAGTGATCAAGCGCAAATATAAGGTGCTGATTCTGCAATTGAGTCTTGATAAGACATCATAAGGATGCTATGAGAAGATGTAATGGACAATGTGTGCATTCTGGAACTGAACAGAACAGCCATGAAGCATGACTACTCCATGCCAAACTGCATCTACCATTTATTACACATCATTACATTCTTAAATTAAGAAAAAAAGTTCCTTGCATAGAGATATTACAATACCAATTAAAAAAAAAAAGAATTATGAAACAAACTGGTAACAAAAATAAATCTCTCATTTTTCCATAATAAAGAACATTATCATACCCATACATCATAATATACAAATGATAAATTTGAAACACTTTATACAGTCCAAAGAAAGGGAGAAAGACAACACAGGAAAACAGGGGGAAGTGGGTGACCGGGATTTGAAAGGGTTGAGATCTCATGGAGGGGAGGAGGAGGCAATGGGGGCGGGTGCTGGTAGAAAAAAAGGGTCTGATTTAAAATTCAGGAGGAGATCAGCAATGCTGAGAGCTGCAGCCTGCACCTCAGACCGTGCCAGTGTGAAAAGTGTGTGAGGGTGTGTATGCGTGCACTCGCGTATGAGCGTCGGTGTGCATGCGCTGAGGGCGTGCTTTCATGTATGTGCGCAAGTTTGTGTAAAAAAACAGTTACTGTACAGAGATGTGATGGTAGTGGTGAGAGGTGTACAAGCGGACAGAAAACTTCATATATGTGACTTTTTCTCGTTTTCCAAAATTGAGTGCAAATACAGACAAAAACATACACACACAGGCACAGCATAATTGACCGTCATTCATAAAAATGACACATATGTGAACCACAAAACAAAAATAGTAAAATAAGTATAAAAAAGTAAACATTCACATTTTTCCAGCGTACACTTTTGAATGAATTAAGTCGTTTCCAAACAATGCTGTATTTGGGATATTTCTGTGCTCTAATCCAGGGAACATTTAAATGAACCAAAATCACATTTCACCACAGTCATTCATGTCAGCATTACAGCTGGATTTTTGAAACACATACATAGAGCTGCCATTGATGGTGCAAACCACTTTTATTCATTTTGTCAGCATCCAAATCTGGACCGAATACTAGGACTGCTAGCTAGGAGCTGATCTGGAGGCTTACGTACGATCCTAAAAGTGTAGCATGAAGGGCATCTATGTTCCTCATTTGACTGATAATTTTTTGAATCCCATTTTTTTGAACAGAGACCGTAGATTGTGTCGAGGGTTACAGCTGAGTCAGTCAGAATCATGGCAAAGGTTCCGTTTGTCCACACCGTCTGGATAAACGTCAGTTAAGGGAGCTGGCGACTGGGATTCAGAGGTCAACTGCGTGTCTTTGTATGTTGATGTCTCACTCTATTTAAGTTTTAGGAGCTGAAAGGGCAACTCATTTTGCCAAGTGTGTGGATCAAATCCCTCCTCTGTCCCTCTTGTATAACTCCATCGGACACCCGATGGAAATCTGCTCTCCTGACCCCTTGATGGTCAAGCGGAACCACATGTGACACAAGTCACCAGGCGTGACTTTTGAGTTGAACAAAGACATGGAAAGGTGTTGTTTTAACAAGGAGTGACTGTTACACCATTGACATTTTCAGCTGCACGTGCACTGACACATTAAAGATACATTCACATTGATCCACCAGCCAGTTGATCGGATCTGTTCTTCTACAAGTCCATTCCATGTCCTAGAGGGGATGAATTCGTGGAATGTCCCAGGAGATGCAGAGGGCCTGATTTATTGGACAAGATGGAAAGAAAGCAATTGGACTAAACTGGAACAGTTCTGCATGGCGAGCAATGTGGTGGCTGATCTGATGCCAATCACTCTCAAAGGCCCGAGAGATCACCTCAGGCATCGACAGTTTTTATTTGGCTGCATCCATCTCCAAAGGGTTCTTCAGAATGGTCTTCCAAACAAATAGATCTTTGCTTAAAAACAATATAACCTTTACATACATACTAGTCCTGTCTAATGTGCGATTACAGTCAGCAAACTGCTTTGACTTGTGCATGGGGCACAGGAGCCTCACATTCTGACAAACTTGGGGCTTTCTTTTTCACTTAAGTTTTGCAAAAACTCAATTATGCAGTCATTTCAGCTCCAAGATCTGTATGTCAGATTCAAGCAGGAGAGGCCCTCTTGTTGCCAGGAGTAGATTAGTTGGAGACATCCAGGGGAAAGTCCTAATGGAAGATATTTCGAAACCCACACAGCTGTTTGGATGACCTCAATCAGCCTCGTCACAGAAAACCACAATTCAGTCTTCAAGTCTGCAATCGCCAAGTGCCATTAAACCAGATGGATTTATGAATGGATCCAGTTGGGAAGTATGAGAGGTCAAATGAAAAATTCACGAGATTCTAGAACCTTTGACTGAAGAGAAAGATCGTGTTTAGCTCGAAGAGGACAAAATACAGGTGCTAAATTGGCTGCATGTGGGGCAATGGTGCATGAGGCAGAAGTGGACTGAAACCAAGAGCTGCCAGCTAAAGGAACCATTCCAGGAGACGGGCGATGCTTAATGGAATCATGTGGGACCTGTGTGTTGCCTGCCAGGGCTCAAGCCAATGGCGTGATACATCTGCCTTCACTCCAGAACTGCCAAATATGGAGTTTGACATCCGTCTGAGATCCGTGGTGGAAATTTTTCTGCAAGTGACGCTGCCCTCTCTGCTCCCTCTCTGTCTCCACTCCCTTTCTGACTTCTCTTGTGCTCCTCAGATGTGCCTCTTCATGTGGAGCGCCAAATGATCCGACCGTGAGAAACACCTGCAAACAAAACAGAGGGAAATGTTTTGTTAGTTTACAAACAGAGTGGTGTGGAAGAGGACTTTCATTGGTGCTCTGAGCTAGCGATCACTCCGCTATGGCTGTTTACACAATTAGTACTCGTGTAACTAATTCTCTGCATTTTCAGATGCAGCTCCTAATAATCTGAGCTGTCAAGAGCAACATCAGACACTCTACTAAGCTGCAAAAAAACCTTACCCAGTCACTTGGACAAACTTGAGTGACTTGTGGACATGTAGCCGCTTGATGTTCAAAAGAAAACAAAAAGCAAGCAAAGAGAGAGTTTGAAATGTGATTATTCTGAACACAATGGCCTTAATTTATAATCATAGAGCTGCTGTTTTAATTATAGATCCTCTACCCATGCTGAGTGTGCAGCCGTTACATTAGACCCGCATTCCACCACTGACTAGACTGACACAATTCTTGGTGCATTTCAAAAGGAGGGGAGCAAATATTAATTCCTTTTAGGCACAGACAGTATGTTCTGGTGATTAAACTGTGTTGGAAAACATTTCAGAGACCAGAATATTGCTCATGCGGCAAGTTTTTTTTCCATGACTAAAAACAAATGTGACAATAATAACACTTTGTAAATAACTTTCTCTTATGATCTGCTTCCATGGCATGTGCAGCATTTGCACAACACCAGCCTTGTTTATGTACATGCAAACACAAAGCTTTGGAAGAAAAAAATGAAGAGAATTTGACAAACTCACCAGCTCGTGAAGACAAATTGATAGAAACTGTGTTATTGTCATTATCAATAAACACATTGTGAAGTAATGCAAATCCTTTGTTCCAAAGTCAATCCCCCATTTTGAAGGCTACTCTTAATTTTCTTTTTTTAATTTTTACATTTCTGTATATCTTTTTGGCGGCACGATGTCTCTGCTGGTAAGGCATTGGCCTTACAGTTCTGAGGACCCGGGTTCGATCCTGATCCCGGCCCTGCCTGTGTGGAGTTTGCATGTTCTCCCCATGACTGCGTGGGTTCCCTCCAGACACTCCGGTTTCTATCCCAAATACATGCAACATTAATTGGACACTCTAAATTGCACCTAGGTGTGATTGTGAGCGTGACTGTTTGTCTCTCTGTGCCCTGCAATTGACTGGCAACCAGTTCAGGGTGTACCCTGCCTCCTGCCCGTTGACAGCTGGGATAGGCTCCAGCACTCCCCACGACCCTCGTGATGATAAGCGGCAAAGAAAATGGATGGATGTATGTATATCTTTTGAAAACATTTTTCTTCCCGTGGGGATGCCTACATGCTCACTGAAATTTATCTCACAAAAGATTTTTTTTCAAGAAGAGTGGAATCCTTCACAACCTCTAAAGTCAAATGTCCTGAGGATAAAAGTATTCCTCAAAAGACACAAGGGTAGTTCAAAGGGCCGTAATGTAATGAATGACATCAAGTAAGATGTTAAGATATCAGGGACCAGACGTACCTCACAGGATCTCAGTTCAGTGACATTCAAATGATTACCTTCACACTTGTGTTTTCAGAATTAGAATCAGTTTTATTGGCCAAGTGTGTAAATAACAGACAAAGAATTTATCTCCGGTAGTTGGAGTCTGAGTGGATAGATAGTCAATTGAAAGAGGACCCCACCTTTTTAAAGGTCCACTGACATAAAACACTATTTTTAGTATGTTTTTAATAAAAAAAAAAAGGTTGGCCGGAATGGAACCATCCATTTTTTCACCACACACCAGGATGTTGTCATATATGGATTTTTGCATCTCCCGCCATGAAAATCCTCTCAAGGCATTCGTTTTGGAGAAGAACCGGCAAGTGAAGTTTTTGCAGACGCCCACACTGGCGGGTTCGTGTGGTTATACCTGTTTTACCAGCAAGAAAGTAGCTGTTTTTTTCTGCATGTTAGCCAAAATGCCGGCTCGTCGTATTGCTGGATTTTGCTCTAACACTCTGGGATGTCGAGTGAGACTTCAGCAACTTTGCGCATTAATGACATGCTCTCCGCTCATTTTTTTTTTGTATAGACATTGAAGTGAATAATATTATATGCAGTTTTCATAACAATATCTATTATGTATAAAAGGCTGTCAGTGGACCTTTAAGGAGAGTATGGAGTTTAAAGTGATGAGTCTTGCGATAGTCAGGGATCATGTCAATTGGTCGCAGGTACTCCTCAGTCGATTGTGGAAGTGGTGCAGATGCTACTCAGGTACGAGAGGTTAGAATTGGTCAACAACAGATGTGGAGATTGGTCTGACTACCACAGTGAGTGTATGAATAATCAATAATATACAATACTAATTGGGTCAGCAGAATGTGACAACAAACTCAAGGCAGAAAATTGGCGGAATTTTGCAGTTGAATTATACATTAGCTGTTCAAGAATTTAATTGTAAATGTGAAGAAGCTGTTGGAATGCCTGTTAGTTTTGGTTTGCATTGTTCGGTAGCGTCTACCCAACGGAAGGTGTTGGAAGAGCTGGTGGCCCTGATGTGGACAGTGTTTTATTTGTTGATATGACTCAGATAGGATTCTGGCTGCTCTTGTCCTAGTTCGGGTGGCGTGCAAGTCCTCAAGGGTTGGTAGGGTGGTGCCAACAATCCTTTCAGCAGTTTTAATTGTCTTTTCCAGTTGGAGTTTGTGCCAGGCCCAAACCAGACTGTGATGGCGGTACAGAGTACTGATTCGATGAACACTTGTGTCCTGCCCGTCAGGAAGTTATAGATCCATTGGCAGATGGGAGGCGCAATGCCGAGCTGGAGAAGCTTGAAGGACAGGAGTTCGAGGATGGTAGTGTTGAAGGCAGAGCTGAAGTCCACGAACATGATCCTCAGATAGGTTCCAATGCTGTCAGGTGTTCAAGGATGTAGTGTAGACCCATTTTGACAGCATCATCTGCAAACATGCTTGCTCAGTAGGCAAACTGTATTGGGTTCTGGCAGGGACTTGTGATGCTCTTGATGTGGTGCAGTACAAGGTGTTCAAAAGACAACAGATGTCAAGGCAACAGGTCTGTAATCTTTCAGACTCAAGAATGCAAGTTTCTTTGAGACCAGGATGATGGTGGACCGTTTGAAGCAGGGTGGTACTTCACACAGCTCCAGAGACCTGTTGAAGATCTTTAAGCAGATTGGAGCAAGTTGGGCTGCGCAAACTTTTAGGCAGTATGGGGACACAAGCTTTTGGGCTCACTGCTCTGTTGATCTTTTGAAGACACATTTCAAGTTCTGTTGTGGATGGTCAACGGACAACACAGACGTAGCGGAATTTAGAGTCTCCAATTAATGTATGTTTTTTGGGATGTGAGAGGAAACCAGAGTGCCCAGAGAAAACTCACCCCGACACGGGGGATCACGCAAACTCCACACAGACGGGGATTTGAACCCCGGTCCTCAGAACAGTGAGGCAGATGGTCAGACCAGTCCTTCCACTGTTCCCCTTATTGAAGTCTTATTTTATTTTATTTTATTTATTTGTTTATTTTGAGACTTCCGATTGCTTCTTTTGGGCAAGACTAGTCAGGATTAATCAATGTTTGACTAATACACATATCAGCAACCAGTCAGGCGTCCTGCTGTCACACCTGCAAACTTGTATGTATGTGTGCATGCATGTGTGTGTTACTGTCTTTTGCCATCAGACAGCGTCAAGAACACATGGGGTGAACGAAAGGCTCAGGAGACACTCAAACATATTTTTTTGAATAGGTTCAACGAGACAGATGGTAACGTATGAGTCACAACTCGGGGGCACCACACCAGCTGGCACACCGCAGGTCTTTCACCCCGTATCACTGCTCACCTCCAAAAGCCCCCCTCCCCATCCTCCATTTCCCAGCCCTCCTTCTCCTTTCCCCCTTTTCCTTCATCTCAGCAGGATCTGCGCTGTGCCCGAGGGGTCGGGCGCCATGCGACACATGACAAAGTTGAGCCCGAATTAGGGAATGCGCCTGCAGGGTCCGGGGGTGGTGCTCAGATGCAAGGGGGAGATGGGGAATTGGAGGAGGGGGCGTTTTACTGTATTTACAGTGTGTCCAGCTGAGGCTTGTTGATGACAGATGCTCTGATGGCCACGAGACGCTCACAAACACAAGCAAGCGAGCTATCAGGTAACACACACCCAATGTACCAGCCTACTTCACGGTGATACTTATTATTCAAAATGACCTATTTAACTATAACATTTACAGCATATGCACATAATTCTGACTAGTCACACATAACAATACATTTACTTTTCAATATAGTCACTGACACTGATGTATGGGTCAATATGGCTCCATAAACCTATCTTTACGATGCTGCAGATGCTCCACAACTCTCTCAGATTTATACTGTTGGCTGCGCTTTCAACAAGATCAAAAAGTGACCCTTTCATCCCAGCAGCTATTCCCCAGAAGACAAAATTGCATTGAGATCTCCGAGGTGTTAGCCAGGGTCAGATCACAGACGGAGGCTTGTAATTAAAACAGCGCTAAAGATTTTCATGTCACAGTCAAGCGTGATCTTTTTATAGCAAATAATGGCCTCTGAATACGCGATGGTTTTGGCAGACAGGCTGCAAATTAGCATTTTGCCTGTGCTTCATTATTAAACAGGGGCTACGTTGACTAATTAAGGTAGGGAGTTGACAGCAAAGTACGTCACATTACCACAGCTCGAATAAAATATCTTATTGTCTTTTGCGTAGGAATATGCAGAGTTGGATAAAGCTTCACTCCAGGGCCCCCTATCCATCTGCCAAAGAATTAAATATTTAGACGCTGAAATATCATGTGGGGCAAACTGCTTAGCTGGTCAGTTTACTCAACTGAAGGACGCATGGGATCAGAACAGCAGTCACAAAATGTTCTGGGAAGTAAGTGGGTCAGCTCGAGGCTTTATTTACAGAAACACACTGACCTGTATTCAAGCATCATTCTCAACTCTTGAAAGATCACTCAAAATACGGAGACAAAATAAGTGGAGGATTGTGGGGGCAAGTTGACAGACCTGTCGCAGTGGTTGCACTTGAAGGGTTTGGCGCCGGTGTGTTTGCGGTAATGCCTCGTCAGCTCGTCACTCCGGGCAAATCGCCATTCGCAGCCCTCCCACGAGCACTTGTACGGTTTCTCACCTGTATGGGGCAGGGGAATGAAAACACCTGTTTCGTCAACAATAAAACCTTAAGCAAATACACATATTTGTCGCTGATTATGTCCCAATGGTGTGTGAGCATGCTGAACACACAGAAGAAGAATGGTGGCAAGTGGAGAAAGGAGAGAGGAGGACATGTGGCGAAGGTGGCTAGAAGGTGATAGAAGGGCCTCGGAAGCAGACAAAGGCAGAGAAGGCTGTAGATTGGAGGGGAAGGGCAGTGCTAACCAAAGCAAATTCTGCATTGAGAAGTCACAGTATCACCATTGAATAGCTGCTCACAAAGAAAAAAATGAATTTTGAAGCGTAACTTAGCGTAACGAGCATACTGATTAACCCTTCTATTTATTAAAGTTTCTTCATGTTACTTATAACGTGATGCTAATTAGTACTCTTATGATGGATAATACCTCAGTTCATGTTTTTTTGTCCAAAAATATGATCAATAGCATATTACAAACCATTCATCAATTTCATATACTGCTAGTAGAAACCGGGAAATATTTTCCCAAACATTACAATCTGTCAAAAAGCTCTGGTTGACATGCTCACTTCATTCTGATTAAAACACACTAAGAATTCTACGATGGATTTGGACAAATTGATGCTTTTGTGTGGGGAAGGATTTTTGGGGAACATTTTCGTGTGATATTGATGGTCGCAGGAATTTTTGTATTTTAAAGACAAAAAAAATAAAGCCCTGTGTGAAAAAGTAACATCTCCCTAAACCTAACAACTGATTGGGCCACTCTGAGCAGCAACAATTGAAGATTAGTGTGTTCTATTACTAAGAATGTGTCCTTTCCATCTCTGGAAAGAGATGTTGGCACCTTCTTCTTAGCAGAATTGTTTTCATTCAGCAATGATTGTTATGGTCATGCAATAGCATTTTAATACCAGGGGTTGACTATGCCACTTCAATTTTTTTTTTTTTAAAGCCTTTGATAAGTTGACTTGCTGGTGTGTTTTGAACTCTTGTAGTGCTCCAGAACCCAATTGTGCTATAGACTGAGGTCACAAACCAATGGCTGAACATTCTCATTCATTTTCTGTTTACGAGCAGAATTCAGGGTTCCATCAAGGACAGCAAGTGGTCCAGGTCATGAAGGAGCAAAGCAGCCTAAGAGTACCACTTTCATGTTTGGCTGCTAGTATGATATACTCTTGCTGAAATGATTTCATATAGCTTACACATAGGAGAGACACATTCATATATGAGAGACAGTACTTCCAAGATGTTTAATTTTCGTCTCACCATAGAATTTTTTCCCACAATTTTTCATAATCATTCAGATGTTTATTTTGTGTTGCTAAACTAAGACCAGCCTTTATATTCTTTTAAGTGAGCAGTACTTTTCTCCTTGGGACTCTGCCATGAAGGTAATTCCTCTTTTTATGTTTTCAAGTCAACATTCCCCTTAAACTGAGGGACGGGAGGCCTGCAATTCTATAGATTTTATTCTAGTTCCTTTGTGACCTCCTGCATAATTTATCACTGTTTCCTTGATGATAGAAATCCCAATTTTAAAACAACTTTAAAACTACCTTTTATGTTTTTATTGGGTTATGTTGGTCTAATACTTGTATTTTTTTGACGATCTTAAAATTGGGGAAATAATGCAACAACTCTATTCATTTGTTCTGAAGGATTTTAGATGTTTCCAGTGCTCATGTCGTGATTTTTTGAAGTTTCCACAAATACCATTTGTCACATTGCTTCTGTTATTATAGCCGTAGCTGTTCTTCAGGGTCAAAAGGAAACTGGAGAATAATCTAATTTATGATGAGAAGTGTCCTTCACCCGAGCCTAGACTATTCAACAATCCAATCACAGCATTGCCACATTGGTTATGTTCAGCCCCATAACCTGCTCCAAATTTGGAGAAGGATATACTTGGATGTTTTTTTTTTTAAACCATTTTTCTTTTTGTCATTTCCAGACTATATCATCTCTGAACAGCAACAATCACGTGAAACGCGGAACGTGATTTGAGCAAAACAGATTCCAAACCACATGGAACATTGGTTTGAAATCCGATACAGACCGGTGGATGCATCAAAGCCCATCTGGTCACTTGCAAATGCATAAACACCAGAGCTTCAAGCTCCAACTGGATCAAAAACAGTGGATTTACCTTCTGTCTGAATAAGTCTATTGAGATAGAATTTATTTATCTGTCTTGATCATTCTTGTTGAATGTAAAATTTATTTTTTGGGACTGTGACGAGAAGCTGGAGTACCTAGATTGAACCCACACAAGCACAGGCAGAGGATGTAAAGATCAGACAAAATTAACCAAAAAAATGAAAGACTACCAAGATGAATCTTCTTTCTATGAGTTATGTAAATAACGAGCATAGGAATAAAAAATAGTGAATACTGTAGCAATTATCCATGGTAGAAATCTACTGTATCCTCTTTGTTTTCAGGGTTTTATAAACTAATGGACGAGTCAATTTTACTACTCCACAATGATGTTTAGAGCTAAAGTAGTCACTAATTCCATTTTTGGGTTGAGAAGGTGGCAGAGCCACTTGCTACCAATATGAGTGCCCTGAATGAAATTAGCTGGTCATTTTAATTGATTTCAACTGCCTTCCATTTATTCATGCACAAATTTGTTTTTAATGGGTTCCCATAAAAGGGAGAAAAAAATCCCAGTTCAGATTTTGAAGAATTTTTCACCACTATCGAAGTGGAAGGAGTGCAAAAAATTATTCCACAGCACTAGAAGAGCTCATTGATTATTTGCATGGACAGGTTTGCCTACCTGGCCAAGTTGTGTAAACGTTACCTAGCTGTCGCAGAAGCAAGCACTATGAGTGACAGGTCTTTTATACGATTATGTGAAAGTGAGCGAGTACATCACCCAGCCCATGACCGTGGTGCTTTTGTGTTCTGTACTGAATCTTCAGCGGATAGCCTGTATCAATGCGACTTTCATCACATTAGTGATGACTTCAAAGAGTATAAAGTCTTGCATATCCTACTCTGTATCCAGAAACCATTTGAACAGCAGGTGTTGGCCAATGGGCTGTGGTCAATGAATCCCCATGAGACTCGGATGCTTGACTGTGTTGCCCAGCAACGGGGCCAAGAGGGAAGGAGTTTGTGTGGATGCTGGGTTCATGCAACATGAGGAGGCAGCAGTCAGTGCAGCTGGCTGGATCTGGCAACGGCACGATGCCATGCCAATGGCCAATTACCAGGCATGCCGGCAGAGCATGGAGGCAGTTGCCTAGCAACCGTAGCTGTGGAGATGTACAGCGCAAGGGGGGGGGGGATAGTGAGAGGTGGTAGTGGTGGTGGTGCAGAAGGAAGGAGGAAGGGGGGCACTAAGAGACCAGTGCCTGCAGCAATAATAACCACTCAGCTACCGAGTCCTCCACCGATATGCTGCCCCCGTTGCCTGGCAACACAATCCACCTCCCCCACTCATTTCTTTCTCAAGATACCCTCACAAACCAGACATGTACATTCGCCTCCTCAAACACACACACAAATACAAATGCACACTCTGCATCCATTCAGTGGGAATGATTGTCAATAAAAATTGGAGATCAGTGATTTAATCCACCAGATTATCCAAAAATTGTCAACATAATCTGATTATGCTTTTCTTACTTTTATAAAACATGACATGGCTTATGTTATGGATCATTTCCTTTCATGACAATTACTCTGTTACCCGATCTACTGAAAAGTGTTTCGACATGTCATGTTGTCCAAATGATTTTTCCCCTTCCCCAAAAAAATACCTTGCCGAATAATTAAATCCAATAAGAAATTATATATTCGCATCTGAAATCTGATAACTGGGTGTTTCCTGAATCACGTAAACCATATCATGTTTCATCTGTTACTCCTGAACGTTGCTTCACACACACACACACACACGCACACGGACACACAGCAAATGCACTCCAGCCTCTCAGGTGCCAGTGTTGATCTTAATTGCATTCCCTCCATTAACTGGAGCCAACGCTGGGCATCTGGGTCTCAGAGGTCATTAGAGAGGCTCTCCGAGAGCGCTTTACAGGCTCCGACCTGCAACCAGCATTCCGGGCTTTGATATTAGAGAGTGATGTGGGGTTGGGGGCAGCTGCGTGAAGGGAGGATTACCATAGATGAAGGTAAGGGCCATGTTTAAGAGAGCTTTGACGTCACCTCAGATATGCATGTGCACATCAAAAGACATTTTCTTTATATAAAATGCTATATAATTAGTAAAAATCCCTGCATGTTGAAGTCATTTAGCTGTTGATGACTTTTACACAGATACTGACAGTGACCACACTTGTAAAGAGGTTTATATAGTGTAACCCTGAAAAACCCAAGACAGGGAGTTGCTTTGCACTGTTTACTGGCATGTCCCATCATGTTCCAACTCAATACCAGTCACATGGTATGGTTACGCATCACCGTTGACTTGTATAAGAACGGTACAATACATTGGAAGCTCATGTGTTTAACAATGTTAAATTACACTGAAGCAGCCACCCCAGAGTAAAGTTAGAATTGGAGTGCAAGTATTTTTGTGGAGAGAGACACAGGAGAGCAGAGAGGAAAGTGATGGAGGATGTCGAATGAGCGACAGAGGAAGAATAACTTGAGCGGCCTTGTGGTTCGGCTGTTCCGTGAACCTCCTCCCTATCTAATTGTACTTCTTATCTGCCATAAGCCTATTCATAAAAAAAAAAAAACCTCTACAGGGCACCACTATTCCACGGCGACCCATTTAATTCCAGATTAAATCGTCGCCTTTTCTCCGGCAGTAATTTATGGAAATAACAAGTAAGAAAAAAGGGGATTTGAGTAATGACATCTTTAAACGTGTCAGGATAATAGCGCAGTGACTTGGGGAGCCTGTGCTACAGCTGTTGCTTCCCAAAGAGGGTCGTGCCTTCGTGTTGCCTTGTGTGGCCCCACGCTTTCACACATCACCATTTCACATTTATGTCCGTGACTAAAACATTTGATTTATGGGATGTTTTATGATAAAACTAATTGTACTGTGGTGGGGCAATTTGAGTCCCGTAAATTATTGATTCTTCAACACAAATTTTTGCTTTCAAATCATATACAAGTGCAAGCAAACTACTTAAAATACTCTGTCTCGATTGACAGACATCTGATCAATAATCTTATTGCTTCTCTTTAAAGAAGGTTTTTCAAAGTTCTGTAACACCTTCTTGTCTACTTGGCTTAACACTCGGTAAGCAAAATCAGAAAAATATGTACGAGAACATGAATGCAGCCAAGATCAGAAATTGAGTAATTGTGCATGCAAAAAGGTTTTTCCACATCAGTTTAAGAGAGACAATTGTGTATTTGTCGTTAAAATACTGAAATTCCATTCATTAATACCAGACATTTTTGAGATGTCTTGAGAGAATAAAGTTTAAGATACATGTTGGTGGGGTGGGGAGAGATAGACATAAATTGGGAAAATATGGTGTTCAATCAAGTGAGTGTAAAATTTGGAAAATTACAGTAGCCTGCAATTTCAAACTTTACCAGTGTGGAAGGTAAATACAGTATGTATACTTTACAGGTGAAAACATGTATATCTTTTTTTTTAGTGTGGGTTGTGCCTACAGTGCATCTCCGGAGTGCATTAAAGGAGAGAGACACCCACCTTACTCTTTGACAAACAAGGCACAGATAAGCCAACTTTACTCAAAAGCCTGACAACACAAACGTACATTGTACAGTTTTACCAGTGGCAGAAAAGGTCGCGAATACCTTGGGGGTGTACGTGCACCTCCCTAAAGGTACACCTGCATTTACTTCTTGGGTCCACCACGCTACTGTTGATTTTTTTTTAAGCCTTTTCGTCCATGCAGCAAGCCTATGTCTGAAAGCCATTATTGTAATTATTTTTATGATCAAAATATTTTTAATTCAAACCTCCAGTATTTATTGTAAATGTTACAGGGACTTTTCAGAAAACAGTGTTAAGAAACCGAGTTTGAACCTAAATATGTAGAAAATCAATAATTAATATCAATAGCAGAAAAAAATTGCTTATATCTTCTCACATATCCCTGCTTTTTAGGACAGTGCCACATGTTTTTTTTATGTAGAATGCAGACAAGCACAGTAACAGTTTTAACAAACTATAATTATGCAATAGGAAACTGTGTAGGATGCTGTTGAAATGCTTTTAAAGTTTGAATCACGCTTGTTTTCTTCCAACCTGCAATGATATTCAAGTAAATGTGTCAAGAAAACCTCTGAAGCCAGAGGCTGAGTTGCACTTTTGTTTATTTACTGCAAGACCTGAGAATGAAACAACTAAACTTCCTAACACTTAACTTATACACTCTGTGTGGGAACTCGTGATGGTATAGAGGTTTACCTGATAGGAATACATGTATCTTTACACAACAAATACCCGGTAATAATATTTCTGATACATGCCTGTCAAAATGATGGTTCTTCATCTTCATTTCCTTTCGGCTTGTCCCATTAGGGGTCGCCACTTTTCCATGCAAGCCTATCTCCTGCATCCTCCTCTCTAACACCGACTGCCCTGAAGGGGCTCAGGGTTGACCCCTGGTGCAGTCCCTGCTCCACCATAAACTCCTCTGTCACAGCATATTTTCCAAATAAAAAGCAAGTGTAACCTGGCATGCACGTTAAATATTTCCCTGTCCATGGGGCGCTCAGTTTACCACAGAGTTCTGCTCCCATAGTGGTGATGTAACTCGAGTTTGGAGTAAATTGGAATGTGCCATAGTCTCTCGCTATCAATGCTAATACAGTAGTTGAGTCATAATATCTGTAAATGGTACATTTTATTTGTATGGAAAAACACTTGTGGGCTCGGCCTTATTGCAGATATTAAACAAGTCAAAAGCAGGAACGCAGTTTGCCTTGACGCTGTGCAAAATACTTCACTCTGCAGTGTTTCTAACTATAAAATGTCTTGTGTGGGAACCCTCGTAAACCGAGGATCCACTACAATTTTTAATAGCAGTCTATGGCCCTCTAATATGGCTCAGTGACCCACCAATTGGATCCATCAATTGAAAATTACTGTTTTACGGGCACGTGGTCCAGTGGCAGTACCAACCAAGTCCATAGAACAAAGTGAAGATTTGCCATGTAAAAAGCAACTTCATTTTTTTCTTTAACATTCTTTCCTGAGTTCACTAGGTTACACCGTGCCCTTCACTTAATTGATAGCTCCTGTATCTCCATCTCTCCCACACAAGGCATATCGGGGTTTGGAAAGATGGCTTTGGATGATGGCATGGTGTGACCTACCACACGACAAAATAAGCCAACATGCCATGACATGCGTCCATAACTGTTATGTTCGCAACATATTTGTAGTTTCTGGATGATTACAGCCCTGGGAAAAGGTGGCCAGCCTTTGACCTAGACCAGCAGGATGCTTTAGTGGGGGAAGTGGGATGTGCGTGGGGGCATAAGTATTGGAAATAAAGCTGAGAATGGGAGGCAGCCCATCCAGGTCAATCCATCCATCACTGAGCAGTTACTCAGACGGAGGACAGTTCTCTGACAGGGTTCTGAGTGGTACGGGATGGAGATGGAGGAGTGAGAGTTATGGCTTTGAGACCCTTCCCCATTCGCTCTCGTCAACAACCTTGTCATTGGAGACAGCGTTCTCACAGAAAGTGTGGAACAAGAGAAGTATTCTTTCCCCACTATAACAAGTTTTCATTTCTTAATTCAGCTCATTCATCACCAAGAATGGAAAATGTATTACAACATCATCAAAACATCTTCACATGAAAAGATGTGCACATGAGTATTGGAAGTAATGAATGTGAATGTAGTAATGAGTAGCCGTCAGAAATTTCTTCAGGCTAATGGACGTTCTTACCTGTGTGTGTCCTCTGATGGGCCTTTAGGTGGGAGCTCTTGGTGTAAACCTTCCTACAGCCGTTGAACTGACAGCGGTGGATCCTCTTCTTATTTTCTGGCAGCTCACCGAGCACGCAAGATACTCCCTCGTCTTCCTCCTTTACCTGGGCGGGTAGCGGGTGTGCCGCCACTAGCCGGGCAGCGCTAAGCCCCACCTTCCTGGCCACCAGTTTGAGGGTGAGCGTCCCATCGGCAGACGTCGTTAGGGACGGGCTGGGTTTCACAAGATGCCGACCCAGTTCTGGGGATGAGGGGGGAGTCAGGGAGGTGACTGCGCTTAGCTGGGCCTGGTGAACTCCTTCCATCCCTTCTGTTGGTTCTGGTACCTTTGGTTCAGTTTTTATTGATGTAGTGATGGGCAAGTTCTTCCGTGTGGGGCAGAGTATCACTCTTGATGGGCTTCGGGGCTCATTTATGCTGGGGAGGAGAACGTCAGCTAGGTCTTCCTCACCATCATCTTTCAGGTAGGCCGGAGTCAAGAGTCCATCCAAGTCATGGTCAAAGAGCTCGGAGAGACGCTTGGGCTCCGTCTGCAGATAACGCTCCAACTCGAGGCAGGTCTGGAAAAAATAAAAATGTGACAGCGCTCACTCTCCAATCCAAATTAAACAACCATCATCCATCATTGGATATGCCATTACGCACTTGAGGGGCACGCCACTTGTTTGCCTGTTACAGGTGCGCGAACACACTTTGTTTGACATTTTTGACAGAGATCACATGCTGATTGATTGCGGGTGCAATAGGAGATGTCCTAAACTCCATACAATACTTAGTAAAAAACATTTTATTGTGCTGTGACAAGTATGTGTGACTGGAAGATTTAATCCATTGTCGGGTCCTCTTCCCAATTACTCCAGGCACCTAATCATGGATGCCAAACAAAAGACCCCTGATTTATGCGCACTGGCGTCTATTACTTTACACTATGTTGTCACGCTTCTATGAGGCGAGCCGGCCAGGGAGTGCGGCGTCCAATGTCCAAGGATAAATCTATTATGTGCGGGCAGACGGCGCCGGTTTGATCCCAGGGATCGTTGTGTTTCACTTGTATCCACTAACCCGTTTTGACAGCTGAGATGGAGGCGAGCAGCTCTGCCGGGTGCGTACTACTCCCCACTTCATTTGTGTGTAAATAGGCACTGACACACAGAGTAGCTGGTCCCATTATAAGAAATAAGGTTGTACAGACTGAACACATCAGAAACATTTACACCCCCCGCTTCCCCTATTCTGCCTCCATCCTTCCCTCCTTGTTTGCACCTTCTAAAAATAAAATCACACATTCCTCTTCTTTTGGGGGGAGGGTGGGGTCTGTTGCTAAGGGAATGTGTTTTCCAGGAACAAAAGCGATTTTTATTTTTTTTTGCAATGTTTACACGATTTGCATACTGACGTCAAATTAAAAGCTACTCAAGACCACCCGCCTCCTCTGTGTGCCACATGCCTCCACGATTTCTTCTTCACTGTCAAGAATTTAGAAAATACCAAAGTATTGAACCAGTTATCTAACTTTATATTACCAAATAATGTAAACATTATGGTAATGTAAGGAGTGATGTTTCATATATGTGGCCATGCCCTACTCCAGGGCTCAGCAACCTTTTTGAGGGTGAGGGCTACTTCGTGAGCACCGATCGTATGAAGGGCTACGTGACCTGTTTGTGGCAAATTAGAGACTGAGTTCATTACACGTACATAAATATTTTTGTTTTAATTCATTATAGTAAGTGACATTACAGGTATTTTAAAAATTTAATTCACGTAAGCAAGTCAGATTCAGAATTTAAAGCACAAATAATAATAACAATTTGTGGCCTATGGTATTTTTAGAACATACCCCTCTGGCGCCTAACTTGGTCCTCGCGGTCTACCATTCGCCCACGGGCACCGCGTTGGTGACCCCTGCCCTACACTTATTCTCCACAGCCTGTTTTGCTTCATTTCTAAGTCTTCTGGTTGTGGCTGCTTCCTCTCCCAAGGTGAGCGCTAATTATCCACCTAAACCAGCTACTCAGAGAGGAATTTCTCTAGCAAAGTGCTGAGGACTGCAAAGAGTAAGAGTGTGTGTGGAAGATAGTCCAAGCAGACGGAAAAGAGGATAGAAGAGGATAAGTGGGAGGGAAAGGAAAATGGAAAGTGAGTAGAGCAACAGGGGCAACACGGGGAACGAAGCCAAAGAGCCGAGGAAGGTCTTGACTTCATTTTCTCTGCAGGGGGAATGGCAGAGTGAATCCTTTTGGGGAGTGTGCCATTTGGTGTAAGATGGTCTTGTCGGTGGGGCTTCACAGACACACAGGAGCATGCAGGTGTAACACTCGCTAAACACAAGGTTACGTTCCACGGTACAGCGATGGCACGTCAGCCGAAACATTGCATGAGGTGAAGCGTGTGCAACTTACAGCATGTGTGGGTTGTGGCCACTGCACTCGCTTTCTACACTTCTTTCCTCGTCACTCCATCGGGCACCACTGCCCCACCGCATCCATGCCCCCAGGTGGTGACATTAATATTGTTTGAGAGAAGGTCATGTAGTTGATCAGCAGCTCGTGTGTGTCTTTGGCTGTGCAGCATGCAGCATTGGTGTCATGTGGTGTATGTATGCTGCTCTGAGTGGGTTTATTCAATGTTTGTGTTTTTGCACAAACTACTACTGTGTTCTCATGCAAAAAAGAAGAAATCTCTTGCTGATCTGATACCCTAAAATGTGTGTTGTGTGTGTGTGCCTGTGTGCGCGCGTCTGTGTCTGTGTATAAAAGACTTCTTGGCGGTGCGCCTGTCTGGAGTGCCGACATTTATCGGTTCTGCACAAAGCCAAGTTTCATTTTCCTAATGGGCTTTTTGGGATCATTCCTTTAAATTGTCCAGGATAAGGCAGGACCATCCGCTGGCGATTCCAGCTGCCAACCGTTGACTGAAAGGTTGTAGCAGTGACGGCGCATTTGTGGCAATACATGTCTTAAACTGTTGAACTCGTGCAAATTCATTGATGCTTTTGGCAAAAAAAAATGCTGTAATGATGATAATAATAAAATAAAATAAATGCTAGCTGTGTGGGTGAATATTAATGTTGCAACAGAAGATTTCTCATAAAAAATGATCTGAGTGAACTATTGTGTGTGTACAATATAGTAATTTGTTTTTCTTTTTATTTTTCTGATTGACTGGCATACACACCGGACCCCAAAGTGGACAACCAGCAAAAAAAAAAAAAAATGGTTGTACAATATTTTTTGTACACGTTTAGTGCGGTGATCACACAGGCTGAAATTACTGGCCATTAATAAGTCATGGCACTTTGTAAATGAATTAATACAGTATAAGAATGAATATCAGCTACTTGTATTGAAAAAAAAAAACAAGTTCAATACCTTTATAACTGTGAGTTATGAAGAAAGTATTGCAACTCTGCTTCACATTAAAAGTGAATATACAGTTTCCCAGAGAATTCAAAATGCACCAGAGTGATTTCTTTTTCTGCCTGTGGTGATTTGGCTGCGATGTACTGTACTCATCCATGTACATGGTACAGTTTCTTCCATTCTCTTTCAGACACAAAGAAAGAAATTAAATTGCATTGCTGTCTTACTTAGCAAATCTCATTTGATTTCATTTTCTTTGCGTTTCATGTGCAGGTTGACTAGCTTGAGAATTCTCAGGTGTGCATCACTTGGCAGCACTTAGAGCATTTTTGCTCGAGTTGCAGCACCTTGATTATAAAAAAAAGAAAAAAAAACATGACGGAACAAATATTTGCAGTACAAAAGGGAAATTAAAAAGGCATTTCTCTGCCTTTGTATTCATTAATCTATTTTAATGGGTGTAGAGTGCCGAGTAATGGCGCATATTTGCACAAGGCTTTCTTTACTTAGATTAGCGTAGTTTATAGCATTTAATCTTCTTTACGAGCCCCTTTAGCTTCCTTTGAGCTGCGCTTCTTTAAAGCAAATTCACAAAATGGTTGAGAAATTATTCAAAGGATCCGTAGGCACATTGTACGTACACAACTCCAGTTTTAAATACAGCAGGTGTGACAACACCAGAGAGACAGCCTGCCTGCCTGCAAAACAGGCTCTGCCTCACCTCCCCTCTTTTGCGGGGACCTCGGCCTGGCAGCTGATGCCCTCTCCCCCGTTGGCTTCCTCCACCCGCCTGCCATCACCATCAAAGCGCAGGCTGCCTCCCAACTGTTAGCTCCCCGCTACGCCCCTAATAAAAAAGGCTGGGATATAAATATGAACAGAGGAGCGTGCATAATGCCCTAAAGGAGCACCCAAAACACCACTAAACAGATAAATGTAATGGGATGGATATGGTTCATTAATTTTAGGATGCTTAGTTTTTACAGATGCTGTGATAGAGACAAGGTGTTATGAATAACATAAAAAGCGTTGGACTGCATTTAAATGCAAAGAGGTTTATATGGGATGGGAGGGGGAACCAATTCATCTGCATTGTCCTTTTAGAAGCTTCACTATGGCCGAGTAATATGGATTTTTTTTCCTGATGTAAATTCTAAGACAACATCGATTCTGCATTATTTAGCATAACAAGCGACATCCTGTTAATGGCAAGTCACAGATCGATAAAATATTTAAAAAACAAACTGTGCTCTGGAGTCATTCTGGATGCAACAAAATTTGCTTTGCCGCTGACAGTTCTTGTCTTGTGGCGTCACACTTGAACAGGTTATCCACAAATGGGGGAGAAAAATGGCTGTTAAAGATGAGGACTTGCTTTTATTTAGTTAAGAAGTCAGGTTTAACTTTACTGTCTTATTCTTTTGATGCAGAGTCCTGCTGTGTGTATCTCATCGTGGCGAGGGGCTACAGGCCTCCCATTGATCTTGAGCCAAGCCATCACTTTGAGGTGACAGCTAAATGACCTGGAGCCCTGGGCGCTGACCATCTTACCATCATACTTTGTGTGTGTGTGGTGGTGGGGGTTGGGGGGTTAGATGTGATTGTGTGTGTGCATACGTGTGTCTTTGCATTGCAGTGACTAATCGATAGGGAATGATGCCCGCATAGTGCTCATCAGCGGCGGCAGTTGCAGCAGACAGACTGTAATCTATAGCTTCGCTGAGCAATACTTACATGGCGCACCCCCACCTGCATGCATGAAAAAAAATGCCTAAAGGAGTCCCCCACCTCCCCTTTTCTGCTAAGCCCCCTTTAGGTTCCTGCTCGTACACCCTTTGCAGCCTCCTCAGGGAGCAGCACGGGATCATCATGGCGAAGCAGCCTGCAGGGTTCCAAGGGAGGCAACGCTTAATTTTCCTCAACGCCCCTTACATTACCCGCCTTTCTCAATAGATTCACTGACATGGGTGTAGTTTGGCCAGGAGGGATTTTAGAGGCCCTGATGGGGCTCAGGAGCAAAAAAATAAATAAATAAATAATACAGCAATAACAAAAAGGAAGGAGAGGTACAAAGAGAAGGGAGCTACAGGGGAGAGAGGAAGCTCCTTTATCTGCCTTCTGAGATGTGAGACATGTAGAGAAAGAAAGGAGGAAAGCACGTTTGAAAGATCTCCCAACATTACACGGCAGATTAGAGTCGAAGATAGCGAGGAAGAGATACTCCTGATCGACTAACAGCTCTGCCAGCTATCGAGCCTTACCTAGCTACAGATAACATGTGGCGGAAACGGCTTAATTACATGCACGGCCTTATCAGGTGACATTAGCCCAGCAGTGATAATCAGTGCCAGCGTCAGGCCCTTCCGTCAAACTCCTGTGGCACATCGCACCTCAACCCTTCACAAATCACAATTTGCCGATAGTTTTTGAGGGGATGACGCACAAGAACTTGTAAAAAGATGAGTCCTTGTTGTATTGGGCATTATTTTTGCTTTGATGAATCACATGAGAAGTATTTTGTCTTTGAATGAAATCTTTTACCACGTAGAGCTTGAAACCGAGAGAGTCATTTCATTCTGCTCTTCTTTCTGCATCCAAAGAAATGTCAAGAACAGTATTTTAGATGAAATACATCGCATGGATAATCTCTTTTTTGCATGACAGGTAAACCGATTAAACTTGTGAAGTTCTCTTAACCTTGAGATGTACACAGAGTTCAGGAGGGCTTGGGGTACAACAAGTGTACAGCACATAAGGACCGAAGAAAATCTGTCTGAAAGGCGCGTGACAAAGAGTGGAAAATGTCTTTTTGTTCTGGTACTAAGCACGATTATTTGAGAAGTGAGTGTGTAAGAGGATAGAGAGCTCAAGACAGAAGAGGAAGGATGGAGAGGAAGGTTGGAGATGCAGCAGAGGGAAGAATGGCAAAGAGGATGGAGGCAAAGGCGGGGAGGGGGGAAGTATAATCCCACAGACTTGAGCACCAGGGAGGGGAAGTCTTTTGAACTGGATTTGGGTGAGCTGTTGTTTATCGGCGCACGATTGGCCAAGTGGCCCCTCTTAGCTGTCAAAACCATACTAATCTAATCATAAGACATTTCAGCCATTTCCCACCAACATGCACGTGATGTGTGAGTGTTGGGGGGAGGCGTGGGGTGACATGCACGCAGAGGGGTCGGCAACAACAGCAGTTTTACAGTTTGCAGTGGGATTTGGGGAGTGTGTCCTCCGGATGCAGGGGACCCCATTGTGTGAGGCAGACTGGCTAATCTTCATTACCGCATACAATGGTTGGTCCAAAGAGCGAGTCCTTGGCTGCAAAAGGCATGGGGAAACAAAAGAGGGGAGAGCGACGAACGAGAGCGGGCAGGAAGGCAGGTCGACAATAACAGGGCGAGAGATAAAGGGAACAGTGAAGCGTGAAAACTCTTACTCATACAGCGAGTGTCCGAAAAGGCCGCTCAGTACCACAATCACGTCCTGACTGCAACTGTGGCGCTGTGCCACTGCTGATAAGGTTCATTCATACGTGCTGAATTAGGGACGTATTTTGAGTGTTTTCAACATGATGGCATTGTGTAGCCGGCTGCCATTGTCCTTACCATGCCAAAACTCTCACGAAAATGAGGGCATCGAAAGCAGGTGAGTGGAAGTGTCACCAGGTGGATTATCTCAGGTATGAGGTGGCGAGCACCACTTCAGATTTGGCCCCCTGATGTAATGAGAGTCAAGTTGATGTCAAGTAGCCAGTGAACACATCTTTGATGGTTTTTCAGTACAGTAATAAATTTAAGAGGAGGGAATGCTTGGGAATAACATATAGTCACAGAGAATAACTCTAAGATCATGCTGAATTTGTGCAGAGTTCACACCTTGGAAAACTAGAGCATGGAGAAGGGCTGATTGAATAACTCGCCTGTTGTCAAGATATGTTATTTCCAGCCAAAGATAAAAAGTCTTTCGCCAAACGGGGAAACCTGTCCTCGTTCTTGGTCCACCACAGCAGTGGTTTCTGCATTCTAATTTGGCGTGGTTGCAAAGAATCACTGATGTCCTCTTATGCGGTAGAATGACTGCCCTGTCTCCTTCCACTTTGATAGCAAGTGAGTTTCTCACGTATACATTTATTTGTAGTGTGTCGCCACAAATGAATTTTGGGCACCATGCATAGATCTTGCCACTTTGTATTTCTCCTCACTGTGAATGTAACGTGTCATTACATCCCAGTCAATAGGTGGCGCTATGCATTAACACACGCTTGGTCTACCAGAGAAGATGAGGCTCAAAGATGAAGCAACATACTTGCAATGGACAAACATCCAAAGGTAAACAAGTAAGCCATCTCAAAAATCTCAAATATGTCACCAGACTAGTTCAGGATTTCAGGCAGGTTTAATTTATATCATATAACGGCTTATATGAATCAATTTATTTTTCTGTGAACAAAGCTAGAAGTAAAACATGAGCATAGACCAGAGGTGATCAATGCGTCAATCGCGATTGACCAGGTATTGGTCGATTGGTTGATCCTGTGACGTATAAAAAAAAAGACGTCAGCCTGCCATCCATCCTGTCACTTGATTAATATAGATATATAATCGATGACATTGAATTTTTTGGACACTTAGGTCACACACGTGTAAACAACGGTGCTCAGGATGTCAGAACTAACAATGTAGTCAGTGAGTTACCTAACCCTTTTTTTCTCGGAGTGTTTTCTCTTAAACTTAAGAAGGGTATAAAAAGGAGTGGGGGAGCAGGACCAAGTACGAAGGGAAAAACTTACCACTTTCATACGGAATGGAAGGAGGAGTGTTTTTTCACAATGACATTTTCAAAATGCGTATCCCTCATGTGCCAGTCTTCCATCGCGTTACCAAAGAAGGGAAAAGTGGAGCGACATTTTCGGACTGTACATGGAAAATACAACACTGTCTGTCAAGTCTGGCTGTCATCATCTGCTGTCCAGACTATGCATCCCTGGCTCATTTACTCCAGTGCAAGTCATCAGAGTAAACTCAGGTGATGACAAAAAAAATTATAAATTATATTGTTAATTATGTTGTGGCTGGCTCATGCCGTGATCCAAGGTGCATCAACATCATTGGTTCTGACCTTTGTCGGTGGCCCTGAATTTTAGCTCACTGGTAGTTCTATACACTGTCAAACAGGAGTCATGGTCATGACCCCCAACCCCCAAAGTTTGGGCACCCTGGCATAGACAGTAGTCACTCGTGCTATGTTCGTCATTGCTTTGAGTAATTCGACTTGCTAGTGACTTCTCATTCACACGGACAAATTTTGAAAATGATTTTAAGCGAATCATAATCCAACATGCCGTCATGTGTTCTAGATCAGAAGGAACAGGTGAGACTTAACACTTAATACAAGGCTGGTCCTAATTTATTTTCCACTTTACCTTTATGACTGCATCAGTGAACAATAAACACAAAATGACTGCTTTTAACCCAGAGTCGTTGAAAATGCCTCAGTTTAAGTCATGGTTTTATGTGACACAGCAGAGTAAATGTAGTAGCTGAATTATATCGTCAGTTATTGATACATGTTTTTTTAAGAAGGTTCATCTTTTAATTTGATCATTCCTCTACATTTTCAGGGTATTTTGTTGATTGTACACAAAGCCGAAGTTTACAGAAAAGAGTACTTGGAACGGCCGACGATATTACCACAGAGCGACACAAGGACCAAGTGTCTCTCACACTCCCGTTTTAGCAGTGCATTTTTTTAACGTGCAAAACAATCTTTCAAACTTGTTATTATGGGAGCAGTATTTTTTTCAATTAATCCTTAGGTGAAAACAGACCTCTGTAATGGTTGACACAGGAGAACACCTAGCTGTATCTCTTAACGGAAAAGATCCTGTGGACATACATTTTGAAAAGGCTTTACAATATTATTTAGGAACCCAATGGATGTAAAAGGCAAAGCTCCAGTGAAGAGCGCAAACTCTGCAAAATTAACACTTATTACATCTTTTGATTGTTACTACCATATTTCTTGTTATTATACTGTGACTGAAATATCCTTTATTTAGTAAGAATTTAACATTACAATTGACAATTTAGTTTTAGTTATTTAAGTAAGCAATTGTAATTTTTCTCAAGTTATTAATTTTGTGTTTAGATTCAACAACTTCTTTGTGGTAATTCTATCTGTTTCATTAGCGTCATGAAAGCAAATAAGAGATTTGATTAAAATCCAAATGTAATTTATTTTTTGGGATGTACACACTCATGTGCAAAAAGGAATTCCCTGCGACCCCGTGACCAGGCCAGCTGAAAGGCGCCCACCACCGCAAACACTGGTAAGTATGTTTTACATGATCAGGATTTTGGGGGCCCATCGCCAATTATCGAGTTAAAAAAAAAAAAATCAAAAAAAACAAAACAATAACCGTTAACTGATCTGATCAAAAGATGGAGCAAAGTGTCTATATAAATAAATGACATTCATTTTCATTATACGTATATACTTGTCTGCTGTATACTGTGTATCTTCAAAAATGTCTTCAGTTTATGTATTCTAATCAATAAGGTCAAACCAACATTACATGTAAGAAATGATGATTAATTCTTCTTCTTCTTTTCCTTTCGGCTTGTCCCGTTAGGGGTCACCACAGTGTGTTTTCTTTTTCCATTAAAGCCTATCTCGGCCATCTTACCTGTACCTCTCTTACACCCATTGCCCTCATGTTTTCCCTCACAACATCCATCAACCTTCTCTTTGGTCTTCCTCTCGCTCTTTTGCCTGGCAGCTCCATCTTCAGCACTCTTCTACCAATATATTCACTCTCTTGGACCCATTTCTTCACTTCCTTACCAGAACCATCATTCCTCTGGATTGTTGACCCTAAGTATTTGAAGTCATCCACCTTCACTATCTATTCTCCCTGTAGCCTCACTCTTCCCCCTCCATCCCTCTCATTCACGCACATATATTCTGTTTTACTACGGCGAATCTTCATTCCTCTCCTTTCCAATGCACGCCTCCATCTTTCTACTTGTTCCTCCACCTGATCCCTGCTTTCACTGCATATCACGATATCACCTGCAAACATCGTGGTCCAAGAGGATTCCAGTCTAATCTCATCTGTCTGCCTATCTATTACTTCCACAAACAGGAAGGGGCTCAGACCTGATGCCTTCACATCTACTCCATGATAACATAATTTAAACCCTGCTCCTAAACTTCTAGCCTTACTACCTTTCCACCTGCTCTCTTGGATCCATAATATATCAACCTTTCTCCTAATCATCATGTCAACCAACTCCTGAGCTTTTCCCGTCATGTTTATTCATTAATTATTAATTAAAGTTTAACTATTATTATTTGTATTAACTGATTACTGAAATTAAATTACTTTGCACACAATACAACTTTAGGACATGAGTCGACAGAACGCCGGTACAACCGGCTACCAATTGCTTGCGAGACTGCATGACATTTTGTTGCCTGCTTGCGAGCCGTATCGTATTAAAAGTACATGAACATACCTCAAGGAAGCCTTGAATTAACATCCTCTCCTGAGCACCCATAAGCAGCAGCCATTTTGTTTTCATAATAAACACAATGTGATGGCTTGTTGTTACTGTGGCCATGGTAACAAGTATATCCAGTCGCATTTGAATTGACAAGAACAAGCCCAATGATAGTAAACGGACTACAAAATTTTATTGTGGTAGTCTGATATAGTGCAATCGTGAAAGACCAGATTTGTCTTGTAGTTTGATCCATGCATTACGTGCTGTCTGTCTCACCCCGCTGACAATTTTTTAAAGTTGTTTTTAATTGTTTTTTTTTAAACTGGCTGTCAGATATTTACAGTACAAAATCAAAAGACCTGCAACAAGACTAAAATTAAATGAGCTTTTGGATTCAAATATACTGTACACAATGGCAACACAGATTAAATGTCTTTTGCGGTGCTAATCAACATTATTGATCAGATCAGCGAATTACAACATAAAAGCCAATGAGCACAAAATGCTAATTATGGACCTGTACCAATCAAGGCGATCAGATTGGTGTAAAGTGTACTGGTAAGTGCTGAAAATATTTTCAAAATCTTGTTTTGAGCCTTTAATGGGTCTCCCTCACTTACCAAAGCTGCACATTTAGAAATAGAAGACACTTTAAATTAAGGTTAAGGTTAAATTAAGGTGACGGACTAATTTAATTCAGTGCTATCACTTGTCACAGAAAGCGGCTCCTCAAGACAAAAACGATGTAATTGTGGAGTGGTAAAGTCAACTAGTCGACTAGTCGTTACACCAGCGTGCGCGGAGTTACACTAAACAATAGTGTTCACATCACAATGATTACAGTTTCGCATGTTAGAGCAGCTGGGATTCTGTCGTTCGGTCTGTATTCCCACGGCAACGCTTTTAAGACAAACCCGAGTGGAAAAGATTAGCCCAGGGTGCTTAAAATATTGAAAGACATCTCCTCTCCACTGAGTGGTGAGACAGCCCAGGAGCGAGTTGACGTTGCTCACGGATGGGCGGAAGTTGGGATGAACCCAGTCACCCCGTTGCTGCCGCAGCACAAACACTGCGCACCCCAGTTTCACCATCAAAGCTCCACAACAATGGCTGGCTGAGCTGCAAATGTTGCTTGACCTTTGACTTTTACCTTTGCATCTAACAGTGTTCTGTTGCATGATTTTTGTGGCATAACACACACACACACACACACACACATGCCAACTGCTCGTCAGAATATTCAAAGGCAAACTCTTCTCTTACTGCTGCACACACACACACACACACACATAAACCCAGTAAACTCTTGCTTGTGATGCTTGCTCTGCTTCTGTTCCTGGCTTACACGCACACACGTTTTCACGCATGCATGCACACACACACGCACATACATACACCAGTGAAAATTATTGATGTTCTCTCTTATAAAACAGTAGCTGGTCCCTGAAGTATTCCTGGCAACATCACGGGCTGAAAATAGCTGCCGACCCAAATAACTTTCCCCGACGGAACGGAGACAGAGCCAGACCACAGCCACAGGCAGCTGGCTTTACTAATTGGCATCATTTTACAATGAAATCATATCTGGGACGCAATAGTGGTAAACTAAAGAGCAAGAGGGTGTGCTGTCTAGCCACGCACACGTCTGGGAGGAGCTTCTGTCTTGTTGGTATAACTTATTAGTAAATAGTGTGTGTTTGTGTGGAAGTGGTGCCGTGAAGGCATGCTTGGATGACTTTGGTCAGAAAGGAAGGACTTGTCTCCAGAGATTCCAGCAGACCTGAGTAAAAAGTGGGGAAATTTATCTCATCAAAGGGTTGCCAGCCCAACATTCACGTCTGCTGTATGCATGGCCAAACGCTAATGAACTGGACAACTGAAAAACTATCTCACTGCGATACACAGTCTGTGTGTGTGTGTGTGTGTATATCATATACAATACACGGTGATTGAAAAGTCACTCCCTATTTTAAAATGCTTATGATTTATTCATATGTTGTAATGTTTTTTTTTATTTCTTTGTGTATGTTGCATGATGTATGGGAATTAAATCTATGTTCTTGTTTTGTTTTGTTCCGATGATTTATTTTGTTTAAAATTTGAGGTCTTCCAACCCCAAAGAGTTCCTTGTGAAATCAGTTAATGCGGTTCCCAGGCGGCTTGAGAAACTTGTGGCTAATGCTGGTACCCGTATCGAACATTAAATAAAACTCCATCCAATACTGTTTCTTCTCATGTTAATTTCTTGTAAGATTTATACTTCAGGAATATATTACAAATATTTAAAAATAGGATATTACTTGCATGCGCACAAACACACGCAAACACACACACACATACATATATATATATATATATATATATACACACACACACACACACACACATACATTATCTGAGCCGCGTATCCTCACAAGCATTGCAGGAGTCCTGGAGCTTATCTAGATGTGGACTCATGGTTTGAATTAATAAAGTTTTTTATTGGTGTTTCTTGTACTGTAAGCTGTTTCAACCCCCCCCCCTTTTTAGGGGTTTCATTTCTTTGTTTTGAAATGCTTTTAATCATATAAAGCACATTGAGTTACCTTGTGTATGAAATGCGCTACATTAATACATTTGCTTTGGTTGCTTTCCCGAACAAGTCTGGCTTGCTCACATCCTGCGAGAAGAACAGTAAAGAAACATGTTCAATGACGTGCTGATTAATGGCTCTTCCCACAGGTCTCATTAAATCATTGCAGGCCACTTCCCAGGCCAGTTGGACACCGACTGTCATTTTAATTTGACACATATACGGCCATTTTTCCCCCCTCACACCAAGGCTAAATGTCAGAATAAAATAACATCACATTTCATGTTCTGACATCTTGGCCAATCGCAATTTCAGGTTGAATCCACCTGTATGAGGGAGATGTATCATTCAAGCATTTCATGCCTGGAGGTCGGAAAGGAAAACCCTCCAAGACCTAAAGACCTTAATTTGTGAAGTTTTCCAGGTATCCTCTTTACATAAGATGTTTCAACTGTAATCCATATTCTATGTAGCATTCAGCTTTCAAAACCATCTCATCAGAAATTCAGGTGTTCCCTTCTGTGCCACCATGCCTTTGCCCTGCAGATTTTTAATGCACCGCATACATTTGCACATCAATTGAGGAAGCTGGGTAGGGGTCATCATTGTCCTATTACTGTCTTGTCTCAACCCCACCACTTTCCCCAATTTTAATGCACGACATCCCATCACAAACAATCAGTGCAAAGGGATGATGGTTGCCATTCGGTTACCTGGTAACCATAGTAACAATGGTGCTTAGGGGGTATTCACGTTTCTCCTTGCTTTACTCCTGGGGCCTGATTTGTAGACACAGTATCGTTCTGTTGTGGTTCATACCCCTATTCCTTGTGTCCACTCCGTCCCCCTGTCTGTCCTGTGGCTGCATTTTCAATAAAAATCTGAATAATTTAAAAAGTTACAAAAAAAGAGGATGCAATTAAAACTGTTCTACAAGACAGCAAAACCGTTCGAGAAAAAAGGCACAGATCCACCATTTTGCAAGGCCATATAGATGAGCAGGACTGGTTAAAAAAAATAAATAATACTTATTTATTTCATTTTACAAGATTGCACTTACTGGGAAGGTTATATTGAAGTAGGTGAAAAATACTTCTGGTTTTGCATGTGGAACAACCATGCAAAGTGCACACATAGTGGCTTATATAACATTGAAAGCTGCTGCTGCACTGGCTCATTGCAACCTTGGGCCTGGATGAGATCTCATCTAAAGAGAATTTAAAAGCATATGTATCGCCCAAAAGTCTAGACTCTTCACCCCGGTTTATAAACAAGCGGCTTTACGGCGTGTCCTTGCGCAGCCATCAACTAAATGTTGTGATTGATGACTGGCGTCACATGACAACAAGGAGTGGTGTTTACTCCGTCAAATTGCCCTTGTCTCTCTCTGCCCTGCATCTCTTTCCTCTCCGAGGCTCCTATGGGAGAAGGCCTCCATGGCTGGATGTCTGTTTTCTAGGAATCCTGTGCTCCCTCGGAGTGGGATTAGTTTCCCCAAAGGAAACAAGCAAACAGTCCTTTGTACTGGCACTGCTTACCAAGGCTGCCTAGCAACAGGTAGGCAGCGAGATGGGATGGCGCACTGTGTCAGCGATGGCCATAAAATGCATGAATATCTCCTTCACATGTATCTGTAGTTAAGGATGAAGTTAGATGAGGTGGAGGGAAGAGGATCATTTAATTTTCAAACATTTTTAGTACAGTTTAGGATCATTTCATTTTAAAACGTTTTTTTTTTTTTTCTTTCCCAAAACCAATTATACCAGCTTTGCTGCAGCACAACCACTGCGGTGTATCACCATATTGAACTCATGTTCTCACAAACCATACTCACCTAAAAATGCACAAAGTTCCTTTCGGACTCTCTCAAACTGTCACCCCAATCAAACATTGTTCTGTCCGACTGCAATTTTTCAATAAATGCCAATAATAATACAAATAACCACAGAGGCAGTAAGTAAAACTCCTTTGTTGCACAGAAAAACTGCACCAGCATTAAAAGGTTTTCAGATCGTCCATTCTATAGAAGTGAAGAGAACAGGTTTAAAACATTTCGTTTGAAAACTCTGACACATGGTCAGACACTTGTTTCCCTCTGAATGTGTAAACCAAGCCAAGATCAGGGCGCTCTGAGTGCCATTCAAGTCTACTGTTTGCTTTGGGATTGTCCACATGCAAACCACTTTGTAGTCACAGATAACTGACTTGTATAACATGTATACAAGTGGAGGAGAGGGAGGGTTTTTTTTTCCAGACACTATGCTGTGTTTTATTCTTCTGTTAGCTAATTTGAATCTTGTTTTTGTTTTGTTAATTTCATAGCCAAGCATATTATGAAGTTACTTCTCTTTACTATTAATGTACAGTAAGATTCTACTTTACATACATGTGGACAGAGATATTCTCAACGCGAGCATTCTTTTTGTTTTGTACCTGTGGCAAGCCAGGCATTCAAGCATGCATGACCAATTAAAAGTGCCACGACGGGCATCCCGATATTGGGCTCAAATGATGTGCAAGTCATCGCCAAGCCGTGTGTGTGTGTGTGTGTGCACGCGAGTGTGAGGTGACAAAAAGACAACTGACTGCTGGTTGTTAATCAAACCTGGGGCGGCAGAGCGTTTCAGAAAGCTATACATAAAGATGTGCTTGTCCACAGCACTCCCAGGCCCCTCCCGCTCCCTCTGACAGGCCGGGCAGCAGTGTGTCAGGCAAATGAATACATCCACTGCCGCACTCTCTTTCATCAACGCTTCCCGGCTTTTCATCAGCTGCCATAAAGCAGTAGCAGGCACCTATCACTGACGATAGCCTCTCAGCTGCCTGAATGATGAGACAGACATGGCAGAGTTCACGAAGCGCTCTCATAGCAGAATGGATGTTACTAGGTCAGGGGGTCACTTGCACATCTCATTACACAAACCTGCGTGTGCACAGGACCATCAGCGAGCGATAAACCTGAGCATGCCTCAGTATGAACAAACACCAAGTGGCCTGTCTCGTTAACCGTGATTCCAAATAGAGTCTTAAAAGCTCTGCCTCATTTATCAGCTCATTTTAATTGGATGAACTTCCAGCTTGTTTTCCTAATGGTCATTTTTTATCCTTGTAAACAGACATGCTTCCTTGCTCCTAATAGATGCTTTGAGGAGTAACATCGTGGCAGGATAACACAAAGGCTGCCTTTCACTGGCCAGGCCATGTCCAATAGATTCTACGTGACCAACATCTCCTGACTGTTTTTCGGCTTGAGGCAAACATCAGCCATATTAGTCATCTGAGTATCACAAGATAGAAATCTGTAATACTCTTGGAATATTTTGGGAAATTTTAAAAAATGGAAAACAAATTGCAATGTCTTTACCAGACTTGAAACAATGCATTACACTTCTAATAAAAAATAAAAATAAAAAATAGCTAAGCCAGCGCTATCTGGGAGAGGTAAGACTACATTTGTCCCACCTCCTCCTGCTCTTAAAATACTTAAAAGTGCACGTTTGATCAAATGCCTCTTCATTTGGATGAGCTAAAACCAAATTGGGCAAAAGTGTGCTGGAACATTTAGAACAATACGTACTGAACTACTTTTATAAGAGAGGAGGGGCAATGAAACCAGGATGCGAAAGTCAAGAAAGACAGGTCGGCGCGATCAAGTCTGCCGTGAGTGAGAAAAGCAGCTGAGGCCCAGTGAAGATTACATAACGTTGCGAGATACACGGTTGGATGAGCACTCACACGTATGGATTCAGACGTCCTCTAATAGACGGCAGATGCCGTTCTTTATCTTTTTGCCACTTTTGTTCAGCGCTTTCCTATAAACTAGAAGAGGGGTCACCGCGCGTCTGGAGCTTCTTTCCCACTTTCTAGACTCTACATGCATCCCTGCATCTTCATCTGCTGTCTGTCTGCGGTAGCTTGTCGGTCCTTGGGGTTCAAGCCCACCCGACTGTGAAATGCGAAACCCTGCAGCAATGGAGAAAGTGCGTGCTCTGCAACTTCTTCTACTGCCATGCTTCCATCGGCTCCCCCACCTTGCCCAGACTGAACCGCTGTAATGTGCGTGCAAGAGAGAGCAGATGTAAGCAGGCGCCGTGGCTCGTGGGTTGCCCTGCTGCTGCCACATGTAGGCGGGGATGTCCACATATAGACGACACCTATAATGCACTGCAGGAGTATGAAGGCATTTTGCTCAGGCGGCCATCATGCACTTGCTCTAGATCCCTGTGTGTGTGTGTGTGTGTGTGTGTGTTGAATCCATAAGGGATAATAAACTGTGTAATATGTGTTAGTTGGTATGGAGTGTGTCTTGAGGTCAATGACACACAGTTGGCTATGGTGCCCCATTACTTGTCGGGGTCGAGTGCTACAGAAAAAAGCTGCATAATCAGCGGAGTCAGAGGGCTGCTAAAAAAATTACAGAAGATGCTAATAAATGTCTGTCCACCTGCCAAACGAGGCTTTAACAAAGGGGAGCAAGTTTACAAATTTCACAATAAACACTGGTGGAAGTGCAGCTGACATATGTACTTGTTGGAGTTGAATTGTGCTGCTTTGACAGGAAATGTCACCTCAGTTCATCTTATTACCAGCTATTTGTTGCATCTCTTAATCATATAGGGATTTGGACGCAAGTCATTTCCGTTTGGCTCTGTTAGCTCCAGTAATGCAACAAAAAGCAGCCTCAAATGCACCATCTGCAGACCTCCAAACATATTCGCCCATGTCTGCTCCCCATTCGCCCATTTCAGCCTGAATCATACCTCATATACACCAATACGGGACAAAGTCATCACTCTCGCCGTCGCATCTATGGGAGCCATTTAGGTCTGACAACAACGGCCTTCTAGATAACAACTCCAACCCATAAGAGACATCAAATTCTAAATTGTGGCTGGAATAGAAAAACCTGCTCAAACCTCAACTCACGACTTCCCGCATTTAGGTGGACTCGGCGGCATCGTCATTTTGCAGCGGGCATACGGCATATCTTGCAAACATGCCAATGTGAGTGCTTGTCCAAGTGCAAACTGAGGCCATATTTGGTTAGTTTCATTGTTAGACACAAGAGAGTTTTGTGTGATTACACTTAGGTAGAGAGGGGCTAAGATTTTGATGGCCAAAAGTACTTAAAGATGCAGCAAATAGCCTGACATTCTTAGAAATCATCATGTTTCAATATAATAGAACGCATAAAACGATGCTACAAGTTGTTGAATTTGAGCACAAGTCCGTTGGAGGACATTGTTTTTCATTCCAAAATGAATGATGTCTTGCAGGGTGCAGGCAATCAGGCCAGTCAAAGCAAACTGACATTTCCAGCCTCTCCAGATAAGAGCACTCGCACTCGCGCCCATTTGCATTAGGTATTGATTCAGGGATGCTGGTTGTGGGTGAGGTGCCATTTCAAAATCCACTGACAGAGGAGGCAGGGAGTAGGGAGCATTTTATGAAAAGATGCGTTGGTGGGTAACAGTGGGATGCCAATTAGCCTGCTCGGCTACAACAAATGGATCCATCGTCACGCACTGTTCACCCTCCTCTTTTTTTCTTCCCCCTTAGGCATGAAGCAAAGGAGGAGGGAAGCCTGGACAATGTCAAGTATATACTGTCCAAAGATGTTTGATCTTTCTCTCTTTTAGTTAGTCTGTGAAATAAAGCACAGTCAGCATTATCACCAGAAGCAGCAATGCAGGTGTTGCTGATGCAAATAAAACAAATAAAAAACAAAATACAAGTAAAATTGCACAGGTGTTTTGGCATCTTCACCCAAACTGTTAACCTCATGAAACAATATGGACACAATTTGATTCTAAATGTATGCAGTAGCTCCCATGTGGATTTGTGGATAAGACCACACATCTCAATGGTTACGCGGCCACGTGTTCACCTCCCCAATCATCAACTGGACTTGGATTCAAGAAGAAAGCTACAACAGATGACAGTTAATGTCTTTCTGGGATGTTTCCAGAATATCCGTTTCGGCATTGCATTTAAAAGATGCAAAGACAGACATGTCGGTGTATCTATTATGGATAAAGGGGAGAAGGCGAGTGGAGGGGTTGGGTTGTTGAGGGAAATGGGGGGTGCGCGCATCTCATCGTGTGGGGCTCCACAACTCGCTAATGCGGATGTATAATTCACGACCAATTCTGTCTCGTTGATGGCCTGCGCATCTTCATCTTGCCAAATCTCACTTGACAGCTTTATTACAAGCCGGCGTGCGTCCGCATCCCATCCACCTCTGTGAAAAGTGTCACCCATACTGCATACTGGGGAACCACAACAACAACCTTTGAATTGACTTAATTCTAACCAGTTGCACATGATTAGATTGCGTTCAGTTTACTTATATTATTCCATTAGGTCAGTGTACACCATTTTAATCTTATGCAACTGATGTACACGATCAAATTAAGTACTTTGTATAGTGTGCATGAAATATTGAGGGGGGGGGCAGCTTTATGTAATTTATACTTTACTACTCGGCTAAAAAAAAAAAAAAAAAAAAAGTTAAGAGTCCTGCATCCTCGAGCGCACAAGTGTGCAGTTTCGAGCCCCCGTGTAGTTGTTTGGACACTTACCTGCTGCCAATTCTCTTCAAGCGAAGGCATGGCGGAGAAATAACCGGTGTCGTGGACCAGTTGAAGTTCCTGAAATATACTGTGGTTGGCCAGGACGTCCATGCTGACACTCGCGGTCGGAACAGATTGACTGATCCACGGGAAATGTGCCACCTCTTTTTTGCCGTGTCGCGCCTCTACAAGCGCACGTTTGTCATATTAGTCCACAAGAGGATCGATTGCTCAAAAGGTGACGATCGGAACCCGCGGATTACCGGAGTCGGCGCGAGAAAGAGAGTGGGGGTGATGGAGGCTCCATGTGTACCAGTGCTGCCAAAACAGACACTGATAGGAAGCCAAGGGAGGGGAGGGGCGAGAGTAAATGAAGAGGCGTGTCTTTATGTGTCAATCAACTCCGCTGTTTATCCAAATAAGGTAGGTGGGCGGTCGAGGGGCCATTAAAGAGGCAGTGCAGCGTGGAGAGGCGGGGCTAAAGGGATTCAAAGAGCCGGATTGGGTCCAGTGCATTGTCACTCACGGTCAATATAGGCTGGATAGGCGCGCTATTTATGGATGGGTATATTAGATTTGGAAGAAGGTCTGAGAGGCTTGTCTGAAAACAGAAGCCACGGTTTAAATAGGCGCACAATGACTGGCCGGTATTGTTTCACAGAGTAAATATTTAATTAGTGTGAGATACAGGATGTGAGGCTTTGCCGTACACCCGCTTTATAGCAAGATTCCCTGTCGGATTTCCGAAAGAACTTTAGCACACAAAGATGCACACGATTTTTTAATGAGGCTAAGAACGAGTCTTCTTGGAATGTGACTTGCCGTCAGCAAATGAAGGCCGGGCCAAGGCCAACATTCCATATACGGGAGACTGGACACATTTTTGGCCTTTTGTCTACTTGCAAACTGTGTTTAAGGCAATGGTTCCTAAATTTTTCTTTTGGCAGCATCACCCCTTTGGAAATTAATTTATTTTCAACCCCCACCCCACCCCAACTCCTCAACACACACATACACACACGCACTTTTTTTTTTTTTTTGTTTACAAATATGCATAGGCTTAGTTTGCAATCATCATTGCATTTGTCACTATTGCAGTTGACAAATTACACTGGCGGATTTATCAGTCCACCAGGAATAAATTAAAATGTAACCTTTTTTTCCTGCTGAAATTTAAGGTCTTTCATTATTTCATTTAACGTCATTTCAGAGGTGCGCTTCTGTGGCTGCTAGTAAAATTTGCCCCATCGACTGTGTGTAACTTAAGAATGAAAAGTGCTTTTGGTAGACACCCCCCCCCCTCAAAACACCTTAAAAACTGGTTTAAGGTCACTTAAAACACATTCAGAACATTTGTTCTAATTTTTGCAGCGTGGTTGACTGTAACACCCATCTTTTTATTACTATAATTAAAATTTGACTGTTAATTTGATTGCTTTGAAGCCATATAATAGCACACTGTGAGTGAGGCATAATTTCCTTGAAACATTTCAATTATTATCTTTTTGTTGTGGGTTACCTGTTAACTTTAAAGTGTGTATTGTTTTGCTGTGTTGTGAGGAGATTGCAGGAACGACTTTCCTTCACTTTGTTGCGAAAAGTGCCTTAAACTCAAGCATTACGGCGCCATCTTTGCTTCTGATATACAGAAGACATTCTGCAAATGCATTTTCGGATAGGTGTAAGACATTTTTACAAAATGGCAGAGGTTGAGATGGCAATACTTTTTCACAAGGTAGTGGTGAAAAATACAGGTTGTCCATGTGCAGTCGCAGCCATATATTATTCTGACCTGCTGCCGCGTTACTCGTGTGCTGCTGTAAGTTCTGGACTGGATGTGCTCAGAATGACAAAGATGCATCTGAGTTGTAAGTGATTCAGATTATTCGCTTTGTCCGTGGATGAGCACATCAGAATTCTTGAGGTCTGTAATCTCATTATTGTGTGAAAGGGGAGGGGAGCATGTGATTTGTGCATGGCATTTTGGGAGGGAGCGTTTGGTTCAGATGGCGACAAAGCTCTGTCTGACATTTATCCATCTGACACAACTCTCTCCATCTCTCCTTCCTCTTCCTCTCACTGCTCTCTCCAATACGCTGCTTTTATTCCTCCCTGTTGCTCTTTAAATCTGCTTTTATTCCTCATCCGTCTCTTACTGCCATGACCATCCCAAACCTAATCTAGCAACCACCTTCACCAACAATCCTATATCACACTTTGTATTTCACAGTGAGTCTTCTGTAGAATGAAAATTGTGACATTAAGTGCTAGCTCCTCTCATAATGTTTCTTTGTACAACGGAATGTGAAAAGAAAAATAAATAACGTGTAGTATTTTCACAGCTAGCGATGAGAACAAGATCTGGTTTAACATATTTGGCAAAAAAAAAGTTGCACCTTGCATTAATTTGCAGTCTTGAGCCATTTTTTAAGGCAATGTCATTAAAGAAAAAAATCATTGACTGTTAAACATACTGAAGCAGCAGTTGATATGACACACATGGATAAGATTGGTGGTTCCAGTTTGGTCAGTGAAACAGACTCTAGTAACCATGCATTTTTTAAACGTAAGAAAAACTAATGGAAACCAGACATTGTTTTCTGTTTGTGGTGTAACGTCATTATCTAATGCAACTGACCTGAATAGAACTCATATCTTAATGTTTTGTTGCAAATCATTGGTGGCAATTACTGAAATCAAAGTATTTTTGTAACTCTCAATAAGATTTTTTTTGCACCTGTTGACAAGTATTTTGCCCCATCCTTGTGAGCAGACTGCTCCCTTCGTTTCAAAATTGAGAGGTGCCTTCGCAAGAAGCATGATGATGCTTTATGAAATGTTCAATTGGATTTAGATCAGTGATCTTCAGAATAGTCTGATATTTTGTCTTTAGCCATTCTTGGGTAATTTTGTATGTTTTTGTGTCATTAGCCTGGTGGCTGACCAGAAGACCAAGCTTTGTGACACTTGATAGCCTTCAGATGCCATTGGACACTGCTCAGATTAAAAAAAAAAAAAAAAAAAAAAAAACCGCTGAGCTAGATTCAGCAAACACAGCCCAGAATGGTTAGTTGGTACAGTTATAAAAAGATTCATTTTTGGTCTTTCCTCACATCAAGATGGCCCTAGTAGCCAACACTAGCAAACAGCATCGAGAAGGTTGCAAGAAAAAAATACTACTACTTCTACTAATAATAATAATGATAATAATAACAACAAGTGAGGGCTATTATCCACAGGACATGCCGCATTATACTGTGGGTGCTGACATCGCTCTTACCTGGCAGCCTATGCTTTTACTGTATTAATAATGGAGCAGGCGCCATCCGTCATGGGGCTCCGATGCTGCTAATCATGTCAGCCTCGTGCATATTCACCTGTCTCACCGAAAGACGGTGAGAGGTGGACGGGGAGGACAGAGAGAAAAGGGAGCGATAAACAGAGACTGTGGTGGAAAAGATGGAGGAAAGGGAGGCAGAGAACGGGGGAGATGCAGGAGGACAATATCAATGTGCTGAAACACATGACAGATGCCCTTGGCCTTTTGCTGAATGGCTTCCCTGTTGGCAGGAGTTAACCAGTGTATTTAAACAGGACAAGACGAATGGGACCTCTACTCCCCCTGCTCACTGAACCAGCCCATTTCTATTCCGACTCACAGCCGTCCCCCATGTGGGAATGCTAATGCGGCTAGCTGACATTGCCAGCCTTATTGGAGACAGGCATTACTTGAACTTTCTTTAGCATGATTTGTCAAAATATAAAAGTCCTGCCATTGGTAAGCTCGTTAAATGGTCATACACCTGACCGCTGTCTTAGCAAAGTGCAATTAAAATGATTCCTGATTGCATTCAGTGTCTGTTTGTTGCAACCACAAAAACCTTGACCGTTGCTTCGTTTGCCTTCATTCGGTGGACTATACGGCATCTGTGCACTCTGGTGCCTTTACAACATTTGGACAATGTTCTTCCTGTTTAAACTGCCTCCGTGATAACCTTTACATTTTGAGAAAATCATGTGGCCGCAAACACACCTTTCGCCATCGGCACAGAAAAGGACATTTGCTCAAGACGGGAAGGGCTGGTGAAATAAAGATAAAGTGTAGTGAGCCATATGTCAGAATCGCTTCTGGCTCAAAGCCTGGATAGAGAGTAACTCCTGACATCTTCTTCACGCTAGTGGAAGAGCTGTGAGAGAAGGTAAAGATGGGGGGCGGATGACTAGAAGATAGGAGGAGGAGTGAATTCCAGAGCGACAGGCTGACTCTGGAAAGTGATAATGAGTGCTCTGAGCTGTCTGGGGTGCAAACTCCTTCCCGAGCGAGGAGCACAAAAGTGGGGGAGGACATGATGGGAGCAGAGGGTGCAAGCTTAGGTGCACCCTCAGCTGGTTTGATATGGAGCATTACTGTTTCCTACACCAAGGCAAACGAGCGGAGGCACAACCATCAAGGCGGCCATTCGAAGCGGCTGTTAAGTGCCAATTAGGCTAAGAGTGGGAGACGGAAAATACCCATTTGCACTTTTGCAAGCAGGCAGGATGTGAACCAAAAAGACGCTTAAACCCTCTCCGCTTTCACAATCGTTTTCTTGCTAACATCCTGTCATCTTCCATTGAGCCTAATCTCCTCTGTAAATGTTGTCACTTCTTATAAAAAGACAATGGCTGGTATTGCTTCCAATTCATGCAATTGATGAGGTTGAAGGAGAAAATTGAGCTTTGTGCATTGTCTGTATATCTGAATTGGTTTGCCAACCTGTAAACTTCTTTCTTTCTGAATTAATTAATTTTAACCAGCAATTTTTACCGAGTACATTAGGATTGCAGTCCATTGTGGGTTGCAGGAGGTGAGTTATAAAAAAAACAAAAGCAGGAACTACAAGGTCAAGAATAACATGACTCTCCAATGAGGAAGCTTTGGCAACCGTTGGCATATAAAGCAGAAAGCAGCTGAGCTTGCTTGTAAATTACATGTACATTATGTTAATCAAAGACACATTTTCTTCCGACCTGTGTCACGTCAAATTGTACAAAAGTCCAAATTCACAATGACTTCAAATAGCAATGTGTCAGTCATAATCAGGGCAGCCACCAGTGAACAGCTGATGTCCACGCTCTTTCTCTATGTTGTTTCCAAGCAAGACACACACCCATGGCCTTGCTCATTTCCCAAGGCGGCCCCCTCTGTAACACTCTGTTGTATATTCATGTGTGTACCTTCCTATCTTAATCCTTGCTATTACACACATGGCTGGCCATGTCAAGGGGTGATTTGTTCACTCACGGTGAATGGGCCAATATTGACAGCATGCCCACCGCATCACCGATCAGTGTAAGGGCTTAGCGCACGGTGCATTCACAGCAGTAACACTGAGTGCAATCAGGAGGTAAGCCATCCTCATAGGGAATCCATGCAAATGTCAGTAATGATGGTTCAAAGCTGCTGTTGTGTCTCACAGACATGGCGCACGTTGTTTGGGTCCAGTAAAATGCCGATGGCGTTTAATTCCTGTGTGATATCCAAGTCTGCGTCAGCACTGGACCAAAGCAGACGTGGGGAACTACAGACTCCAATGGTGTTAGTTTGGGTTGCCAGGCTCTGAGGCAAGTCAAGTATTATCTGCCCGTAACCCTGTGGACCTCCAGCACTTCTTTTTAACCACTGAAGCATCTTTTTTTTTTTTTTTTTTTTTTTTTAACCCATTAGGTAACATGTCAGTCACCTTTTTACTCACAAAGCGGGTAGGGAAGAGACATCCAAAGCGTAAGGTGAGGGAGCATAAAAGCTGTTGCTGCAACTGAGCATTTCTTTTTTTAATTCAACCCCAAATTTTTACCTCCATCAGTTTATGCCAGTGACGACGAGTTCCAAAGGACTGTGGGTGGTTGTTAACTGCTTTGTGTCACGACCAGATCGCGGGGTTGGACCCAAATGCACAACTTGGGAGGCGCAGAGGTGGTTTGGGAAATGTCTTTATTCAGTCCGGTGTCGAGAACCCAACAGGTAGTCCACGGAAGCAGCAGTAATGAAATCGGCAGGCATGAAAGGCAGGTCAGTAGGCAAGCAGGAGTCGGTACAGGTGAAAGCAAGAACAGGATCAGGAGAGTGCGGGAACGAGGCTTGAGGCATCAATCTGGCAAAAGCCAGACCGTACGTGTGGTTGTACCTGAAACGAGGCGCAGCTGTGCACTTCCATTGATTGCCGCAGCTGCGTGCCGAATCGGGGACCGGCACAGCCCGGACAGGGACCAGCAGGGCCATGACACTTTGAAGTCACAGGTTAGACATTTGTTTGTTTTCAGTCTGGAGTGTTTGAAATCAGAATCACCTTTTTTAGCCAAGTATGGAAACAACACGCGAGAAGTTTGTCTCCGGTAGTTGGAGCCGCCCAAGTTCGACATACATGTTGAGTAAGAAAACCTAAAGACAGACAATCAATTGACAGGGAACATTTTCTTTAATTATTAAGGTATCATCTTGATTATTGTGTCAGTCGGCCACGCAAAGGGCTACCTCCCTTGTAAATTTAAAAATGGTCAGGATAGGTTTTTGAATGTGGGTCAGTTCAGACTCAGTTCTTGACAACTGCAGACCACATTCAAGGCTAAATGGTGATTCCATCATGCCAAATATTTCTGAAGAACCAAATAAAAAATATGGGAGCTATACCAGCTCCATCAAATGACTCAAAAGTTGTGTGTGATGATGCGTTAAAGTCGAACGACTGACATCATTATCAGTGACACATAAGCAGCCAGAGAAGTGAAACCCTCCAACAGGATTTTCACTGTACTTTCAAAACTTCAGGACATCATGCATAATTAAATCTGATTTGTGATGCACCATTTTTAGAACTCTGAATCAATACACCATAAAAATACCTCATAGCATTGCATGTCTCCATGTCCAAATGTCAGAAGCTATGAGTTCCCTGAAGACGATTGATTCAGGCTGCGCAAACTAACCTCAGGCCAGTCAAAGCGGCGTGGCTGAGTCGGACCATAAAGGCCTCTCAATAGTCACATTCAAGATGTCCCTGCGTCAGGGTAATTGGATTTGATGCAGAACAACAACATGAGACACATGAGAGTGGGTGAGACCATGTGCTGGTCATATGACAGTGACCTCACATTGTGCCATGGTGAATGCAAGATACTGACTCTTTTGTAGATTCTGGTGCTGTGGAGGGTGTTTACAGCAAACGCTAACTCTGGGGCCGCCCAAAATGTTCTGACGTATCACCAAGTGATGGGGGGAGCGTGACATCCGCTGTCACCGCACACAAACATAAACAAACTCCTTGTTCTAAGAGAGGCAGGTCTGTTTGTTTTGCAGAAGAGCACTCCCCATTAACAGGCAAATTGCCGTTGGACATGGAGTCTGCAACGTTAACAAGCTCATCCTACGTGATTTGTCATTACCAGCCATCTACATTGCCTCCATGCCAAATCCCCCCCTTTTCAATTGGTCCCCTCCCTCACTCTTCTCAGAGTACAGTGAGGCTCACACTTCAAACTGCTCCAAAATGAGCTTGCTCTGCCAGGCCGGCATCGAGCCAGGCCAATCATCCATCTGCAATAATAGAAATCGTCTGGCTGATGACAGACTGAGGCAATCACTGGACGGGCTGAGTGGGCTCTTCAGCCTGGCCTCTGCACCCCTGCTGCTGGGTGATAGCGGGGGACAGCCGGGGGAGGCTGGCACTGTTATCTAGTAGGTAGGCCTACGAGGTTTGGCAGCCTGTGTGAATACACATGGAGAGGAGGAGTAGCAGGAATAAACAGAGATTATATTTGCAGTTTGCGCCTTTTAGCATTTCTCATATCGAGCATGAACTTTCTCTAGGGCACAAAAAGAGTGTGCAACCATCATTATTTCCCCCCCTTCCCATCACATCTCGACTCCCCTTCCAGAAGGTCCTTTTGCCTAATGTTGGATTTCCACACTTCCACTTCAACCTCACTGTGTTCCTCCATCCGTCCCTGCCCCTCTCCATTGCGTTCATCTGCATGAAGAGTGGCTCGCTCTGCGCGAGCTAATTGGCTATAATTGGAGTCATTCTGCACGGGTTAATCAAGGATGACTTACGAACATTACGGCTGCTGTGCCCAGTGAAAGGGGGTGCAGCAGCAAAACACTGGCACATACCGTATTCCTCCTGCTCTTGAACCTATCGGGACATATCTACCTCTTTCTGAGAAAAGACAAGCAAGCAGATTACAATCATATGTACAGAAAAAATAATAATGTAAATTTGAATATACACAGATACAAAATATTTTTAAAAATATCCATCTCATTTCTAATCAATAATGTGTTTCTTCATTAAATTACAATCAGAAAACAATAAAAAGTTTCAACTATTTACAGCACAGTACAGAATTCCTAGGCCATCACTAGCTTTGTTTGTAATTTTGACTGAGCAAAACAATACACAGCGCGTGTTTGTAAAGATTGCCCATAAATCTAATAGTTGCCTGTTTACTAGCGAGTCAATAGACAAACAAACACAAATTTGGTAGTGCACTATAATCATTTGCCATTTTTGACACGTCTTCAGAACTTCAAAATGATACATTTTATGTGATAGTAACATTATTAGGCGGTATGGTGACTCAGCTGGAAAGCATTGGCCTCACAGTTCTGAGGTCCTGGGTTCAATCCCGAACCCGTCTGTGTGGAGTTTGCATCTCCTCCCCTGTGGCTGCAAGGGTTTTCTCCGGGCACTCTGATTTCCTCCCATATCCCAAAAACATGCAACATTAATTGGACACTCTAAATTGCCCCTTCGTGTGATTGTGAGTGTGGCAGTTTGTCTCGATGGCAACCAGTTCAGGGTGTATCCAGCCTCCTGCCTGTTGACAGCTGGGATAGACTCCAGCACTCCCAGCGACCTTTGTGAGGATAAGCAGCAAAGAAAATGGATGGATGGATGGATAGATGCACAGGCTCTTAATAGTCAATATTTCACAAACAAGTTGATTTTATTATTTTTTTTCCCAAGAAAATTAAACTCCCAGTCCCTGTAATATCAACCCATTTTGGAGCAATTAGTAATGGTACTTGCCTTTGGAATGTCCTTTTTCATTCCCAAAGCCGCCATGCATCCACTGTCTTGGTTCTGACCTCAGTGACAGTAGCGGTGTACTGTAGAGAGGGTCACAGATGGTGTACACATGCCTTTCTTTGGTGCAGGCTGGGTGGGATCGATTCCTGTTCAGTGATGGTGTTGATATGTTACCTGCACCTGACTGTTAGGGTGTCATCAGTTAAAATGGGAAAAACATGGGAGTAGATGTCCAGTACAAGCAATCATATACAATTACTTTGCAGTCAGACATGAACAAAATGCCCCAAATTTATGCTCAGTCGCCAATTTAGTATGTTAAAAGTCTTTTATCAAAAAAATGGGCAGTCATCTATTTAAATGATATGAACATGGCAATGGATGCCACATCCTTGCAAGCCTTGTCAACACAAATCATATCCCGTTGCAATGATCACACCATTAAAGTGATCCGATAAAGCAAAAAAAAAAAAAAAAAAACAAACATGAACAATAAACAACAATTTAAACGGAATCAATGTATTCCTAAAACATTTACTATTTTACGATGCCAAAACGACTTTTGTGAACAAGTTCAAAGGCTTGTCTATACAGTACTGAAAATACAGTTAGCATTAGCAAAAAGATGCAGATGATGAACAACTGGACAATTAGCTAGCAGAAGGCTGTTTTTAGATGAACCGGTTCAGCCGGTGTGCATGAATTGATGACATCATGTAAGTATCATTTACAAACTGGAGGCCCTTGACATCATTAACCTAATGACCGCCACCTTGCACACCTGCTGCTAATTAGCCACAGTATCCCAAGTGTCTTACTAAAGCAGCTGCGTTGGGGTCATCACCCTCATATCTCGCACCTGATTACTTCTTTTGGAAGCTGCAATATTTGTCCTGAATAGCGTCTGTGCTCTACAAGACAAGGCTAGGCAAGTTTATTTGTGTAGAAAGCGAAGCAAATACAAAGCCAATCCAGAGGGCTTTATGGAGACATCTAAATAAATATTAGAAACACAATAAAAATGCAAAGTAAAATACCAAAATATAATATAGTAGAATTGAAAAGTATGTGATTTTTCAAGGTTAGATCACAAAACAAAAGCAAGATGGTGAAAACAAAAAAAAAAATACTATTTGGATTTATGAAACCGGATCAGTAAATAATAAAGCTTTTTGGCCTGCAGTAAATATACTAACAGGTTGAGCAGCTATAAGGTATTTAAAAAGTCTGTTCATTGTTGACCATTAAAGAAATTGAATGCGGCTTCACTTTGGTTGGTATGGTTCTGGAAATAAAATTAACCTGCACCTGACTCCCTGAGGGCTGTGAATGTCTCACAGGAGATGTCCTGAATATAGTAATAGTTTCACTAACAAGTAACCCAACTTTCAAATTTTTCAAGTTACAGTGCAAGCCATGGCTTTGTTGATTTTTTTTGCTTCGTGTTGTGAGCCAAAATTTGAGTTGCCTATCAGTGTGGGGGTTTCCGTTGACTGTTTGCATTAAGATGGCGATCTCTAAAATGATCATGTGTGCTCATTCATCTTCCATTCTGCTTATCCTTACTGGGATTGCGGGTATCCTGGAGCCTATCCCAGATTCGATTTAAATACACAATGTGCGTAATTCTTTTAGCTGCGCATTTAGTTTAACAGTAAACGACACCTGGAGTGTCATTAAACAGCTTGAAGCATCCTCAGGGAGGGCTTGACACTCACACACAAACACAAACACAGAAGAGTCTGCATGTCACGTTTAATCATTTACATTGTATGAATACTAAAAATACTCTGAAAAACCTACATTGTTTAAGTTAAAACTAAATGATTATTCCATTTGGCAAGATATTTGTACCTTTGGATTATTTTGTCACTTTGTGACATTTAAAATGTTAACAAATGAAGAAACAGTTATTTTTCAGGTGATCTCCATCACATCAGATTGGGACATCGATCTAAATTTCTTTCAGCTTGCAGTCTGAGATCTCAGATGGACGCTCATATTTGTTTGGCACAGTTTTTTTTTTTTTTTTTTTTTTAAAAACACTGGATGCCCTTCCTGACGTAACCCCTCTTGGAAAGTAGAGGCCCCAGTGAGATGCGAGCTCACAACCACTGGTTTCCCAAACCAATGCTCTAACCACTGAGTTATGGGGGCTCCTTAGTTGGTTGGTGGCTTGGGACATCGATCGATCCATAATAATTACACTTTTAAAAAGTTTGTTTAGGTATGTTATGTTTTTTTAATAGAAAATATAGTGGTATTTTTTCTTTATTAAAAACTTTAAAATGGTGGCATTTTGAGGGGGGGGGTCTGAAGCAGATTAATGGCATTTCAATTTATTTCACTTGGGAAAATTGATTTGATCCAGGGTGAGAAGCTAATTCATCTGGGAGTAGGGAGTAGCTCCAAGTAGAGCTGCTGCTCCTCCGCATTGTGAGGAATCAGATGAGCTGGCTGGGGTATCTGATTCAGATGCCTCCTGGACGCCTCCCTGGTGAGGTGTTCTGGGCACGTCTCAGCGGGAGGAGACCCTGGGGACATCCCAGGACACGCTGGAGAGACTACATCTCTCAGCTGACCTGGAAACGAATTGTGATCCCCTGGCAAGAGCTGGATGAAGTAACTGGGGAGAAGGAAGTTTTTGCGTCCCTTCTGAAGCTAATGCCCCCGCGACCCGACCTCAAAAGCGGTGGAGAATGGATGGATGGATTTGATCTGTGAGCAAATTGAGCAATAAGATATACTGTCTGACTGTATAGACTGTGTTTAAGTCCAATGGGCAGCTGTGGCCCAATGCTTAAGATCATCACCCACCACTGTGGGGGACTTAGGTTCAAGACCCCGACTGGACCATCCCCAGGACTCACGGTTGTGGTGAGCAAGACACTGATACTCTGAACTGCTCCCCGGGTGCTACTGCTGCCCTCTCCTCCAGTGTGTTCCACTATCAAGTGTGTGTGTTCTCTGTGATGGGTAAAATCCAGAAAATTTTGTGTGCAATCATGCATGCATTTTCATGACAATAAAGATGACTCTTCTTCTAGACCAGTCGGAGCTTTGCAGACTAACAATAAGATCTTAAAACATGTTCACACACTTACAGGCAGCCAGTGGAGGAATTTTAGGATCGTGTAATGTGGTTTAGTTTTCTGGTAACAATAAGAGCTCGAGCAGGTGCATTCCGGACCATTTGCATCAAATTATTTTTTTTTTTTTACTTGCAAACAAACCCGACTCCACATCCCAAAAACATGCACTGATTGGAGACTCTAAATTGCCCTTAAGTGTGATTGTGAGTACAAGTATTGCTTGTCTCTGTTTGCCCTGCGATTGGCTGGAAACCAGTTCAGGGTGTACCCCGCTACTTGCATGACAATTGCTGGGAAAGGCTCCAGCACTCCTGTTACCCTTGTGAGGATAAGTGGCTCATAAATGAGTGGCTGGACTTGTAAACCCCAGTACAATCTACTGAAAAGGAAAAGGCAACCAGCGTTTACAAGTCTTACTTGGACAGATTCGAGAGATGAATTCATTCTGATAGTTAAGACAAAAAATGATAAAGATCTTTTATTAATACTGATTTGGATCGTCATGCTGTTTTTACCAGCATGGGCATAATGCAATATCACAGGTCTCTTTATGGACTTCTCTAGCCTTCCTGTCGAGACTGGCTTCGCCTCTACACACACACACACTGGACAGAGAGTAATGGTCCAACCCTTACTGGTAATGGCTTCTGTTTCTGCGTGTGTGTGTGCGTGTATGTGTGCGTCCATGAAGTCATCTGAGCATGCTCCTACCAAGACTATTTGATGTGACTATTCCATTAGACTTTCAATGGGCTCCTACGATATAATCCTGAATACACTAAGGTCTTTTTTTTCCCCCGACACCCCCGTCTCTGCTGGGCTCCTCACTGGAACAGCGCTACAGATTGCTCCTGTCACTATTGAAGCAGACAAATTTGCCCCTCATATACGCTGCATATGGGACGGCATTGTCTCGTTAAGGTCCTGTTACGTCCCCCCGTGGCAACATTAGCCAGCAGCTGTAAAAAGACCATTAGGATCCAAATTGCAAAGAAGGAGCGGCAAAGAGGAGTCTGTGAGGACTGATAGGAAATTGAAGATGCAGAAAGCGTTACCAAAGGATTAGATGGAGTGATCATGCACGTAGAGCAGGTACTTTTTCTATATGAAGACATCAAAATGTTTATTTACCTTCCCCGAGGGGGTTATGTTTTCATTGCTTTGTTAGTAGGAGTATGCATAAACTACAAACAATTTTTATAGGGGTAGCGACATGGACCACCAGAGAACCATTATATTTTATTTCAGATCTTGATAATGATGCTGATCCATAATTTCTGGGGAACAATGGTAGTGTAGTGGTTCAAATAGCTGATCTTAATTGCACCAACGTGGCCTTACTCCCCACTTTTTCACTTTAGTTAACAACAACAGCATTATTTCCCTGAAAATTCATGAATATTGGTAACAAAGTCTAGGAATATAGTTTTCGTTTCCTGTCCTTAAGTGGGCCTTTTCGTGGTACTCTAACCTCCTCCCACATCCCACGCAGCCAAAATTGGCCGGGATATGTTCCAGCTCTCTTATGACATCAAAGAGGACAAATGCTATGGAAAATAGATAGATCCATAGGAATGTGTTTTCATATTTGAAAGAACCCTTTTGCTGGTTCAGACACTTACAGTTACAGTTGACAATTACAGTTAGTTAAATAAGGTTTTATACTGGACAAATGAATCTCTAGACTTAAATCCTATAGAGCATGCGTGTTGTCTGGCAAAGAATAGACTGAAAGGAGTAACTAAAAAAAAAAAATTGTAAAATAAATGAAACAAATGTATGATAAATCAAATCAAACAAATACCATTTCAGTTTTAGACTTTTTTTTTACAGTATTGTAAATACTTGCCAATTTTGTTTAATGGGATGTTTTCTATCTTTTAAATCTTGTGATTTCTTATTGTATTATAATACACAGGGAAAAGGTGACTTAAGATAGCTTTCTCTCTCTCTCTCTCTCTCTCTCTCTCTCTCTCTCTCTCTCTCTCTGTTTGTGACGAGACCACCAAAAAAATGCTCATTTATTTCATTCAAACTATCATTCCTTTTTCATTTCCTAGCGTTTCACAAGCTGGAAATTGGAAATGCCCCACAAATGTGTCCGGAAAGCATCCAAAACCAAATTGAGGTGCCATTACCCTGACGGGCAAATCACAGCAATGGCCTGAAAAATCTCTGTCGTCCTCCCCAGTGCTCAATGATTGTCTCATCAGCAGGAGTAATTTGGGTTCCTGGTTATCGCGTCATTTCTGATGCAGACGAGGGGAGGAAAATGGGGAGAGAAGTAATTACTTCTGTTGGCAGGCGGAGAACAGATGAGGTATCGTCGAGTAATTAATAACTAGCCACTGAAGTAGATGGTACCGTCTTAGAGAGAGTCCCATGCTGGATCAGCAACAGGCACCTCACACTGGGAGAAGGTAAGAGAAAGAAATTAGAAAGCATGGTGAATGCGAAGGAGGTGGGGGTGGAAGATGGAGGAGTGATAGAGGTGAGGGTAAAGATAGGGAATGAAGAGGATGGATGGCAAGGGGACAGATCGGCCTCGGCTTTAATACACGTGAGAGGCAGGGGGAAAGAGATCAGAGAGGATAAAAAGAAAAAGACTAGTCGAGAAAGCCATTAACCCCCCAAAAAGATACGATAAGAAGCTATCAAATCTGCCACTTTTCTGTATGCGTGGAAAAAATATTGCAAAAGCTCATCTTTTACTTTTCATTTCCTCAGCTGTGTTTAGATAATACCTCTCTGATCGCCTGTTGGTCCTATCTGTTCTCTCAGGCGCATGTGACTGTAGCCTTGACAACATACTATCTACATATAACAACATTAACTCCACGCACCATAGCTTGGATTATGTTATTTTTTTTTTTTTTTAGCTAAACACGTATGACAATTTGTGCAATCAGAATTTTGCTATTAATCTGTATCAGCTTTGTGAGTGGAACAATGCTTTTTTTTTTTTTTTTTTTTTTACATCATATTCTACCTTTTTGAAGGCTAAAGTCCATACCATCTGACAGTGGGAGAAAGGCAAACTACTCCAGGCTTGTGAATGGCAGGGCATGTAGAGACACTGAATCAGAAATCAGTCAAAAAAATTGTCAGAATCAATATTGCAGCCATAGAAAGTGTACTGGAAAAGACCATCACCTGCTATTGGCAGTGTATTCTTTATAGTAAAAGTCAGAGAGTACAGTGCAACCTCAAAGGTTGCAGCACATTTCAAAACCATTCACTCCTCTAGAAAATAATGATGATTGAAGTTACCAATTTAAGGGTCAATATGTCATTGATGTAAAACTTAGATATTTATTTTAGCCTGTAGGAAATGCTACACATCAAGGGTGCAGGTAATTTACAAAGTAGAATTTTACACCCTAGTTTGAAATGAAAACAGTGGAAAAATGGAACATAGCCCGGACCAAATGTGAGACGATGTGACAGAACTGTGAGGCGCCAGGTACAGCCAGCCCCGCTTCCCTTCTCACAACGAACCGCCTTTAAGTTTTGAAATGCCCGAGGACGAACTGTCAAGTTTACTTGCGGTCACCACATTTTACTACAGCCGACTGGGTTTCTCATCCACGCCCTGACTGGTGTAGCAAATTTTTTGACAGTTAAAAAATCTCACCCTTTGGTCCTGTGTCTTACTACCAAGGTGCTTTGTCCACAATGTCCTAAAGCAACGTTGCTGTAGCATTAACCAATACTTTTGACTTTTATTCATTTCTCCATCTCATTGCCTTTTTGTACTTTGCCGCGACCTTGGATGTTACAACGTAGCGTTTATGGTTGTGATATTAAAACTTACCCTCTCAGTGTCTGCTCATCTTCCCATTTCTATTCTACACCACTTCCTCTCTCCCCGTGCTTAATAAGATCTTTGAGGCGGTGAGCTGCCGCTGAGTGCTGTCTGTGAGAGGGATGATTGGCGCTGGTCAAAATACAATCTCGAGTCTCAGGTGAAGTCAACAAGATGGTATCTTGACAGCCAAGATGAAGGGGATGATGTCTACCTGTCTGTTTAGAGTGCGACACGCACAAACACGTGCACTACATGATCGGTATCTACCACAACCACTTATTGCTCACCCAAATGACATGCAAGAATGTCTGCGCAGGCATATCCATTTATAACTTGACACAAGAACAGCGATGCTATCTTCACACTACTGCACAAACACAAGCTGATAGCAAAGCCAGGTAAAGGACCAGCACACCCATCTTTGTGAGATATTGTGCAGAATGTTGGGCAAGGGCTTAAATTTAATATGCAGAGACAATAACGGCAGATAAAGGCGCAGACGAAGAGGAACCGAAAGGTAAATGAGTCCACTGAGGAGCTGCATATTGTTACAGGCCAGTGCGAATCAATCACGCTCATCTCTCAGAGTTTATTAACAATGCAGGAAGCTGAACCACCAGCTTGAGATTAATTGTTGCTTACTCAATTGCGCCAAGACTATGCACCTCAGTAAAGTCTCGCACCTCTTTTTTTGCTCCATCTTGTCGTCAGTCAATGGGACAAATGTGCGAATTAGGTGGTGCATCACTGACCGAAGCTTGACTGTTTGGTTTTAGCCACGGATGCAGTTATCATTTCAGTTGAAGAAGCAATCCTCACTTCCATTTTGTAAGACTGCAAACTATCTCATGGGTCACAAAGACGATGCCAGCTGGTTGCTTGGCAACCTGTGACGGCGTGAGTAGGCAGAGGCTCGAATTGCCAGCGACTACAATACAAAGTAGGCTAAATCCATCAGGTAAAACATGTTTTTCTGTCTGCTGCCAACACCTGTGGAGGGCAGCTGGCTGTGTTGCAGTGTGCCTCACATCCCACATGTGCAGGTGGTGGGGGGGCTAGTGAAACACGCTGAGTGTTACAGCGATGTTTCACACTGTGACAACATCCAGTCAACCTACTGATGCAACAGCTCACATGGGACTTGAGTGAAGCCAGTGTTCCCATTTCAATTTTATTCTCAGATCAAATGAGTTTGAAAAACACCTTACAGGATTGGGTTTGATTTCAATATTTTATTGTTTCTGTGATTGTAAGTTTGGTAACAGTATTAACTGATGCTCATAATACACCCATCCGTCATCCAAGCCGCTTATCCTCACAAGGGTCACGGGAGAGCCGGAGCCAATTCCAGCTGGCTTCGGGCGAAAGGCAGACGACACCCTGAACTGGTCCCCAGTCAGTCATTGGGCAGATATCGACACAATCACTGAGCGGGAATAAATCTCACGTTGCCTGCACCAAATTCAGGGGTGTGTAACACTACACCATCAGTGACATTTTTCTTATAATACAGTGTATGCAAATATTAAAATCACATTCAGCCCCTTGGCTTGTTTTTCAATTTGTGTATTTATATCTGAACAATCGCAGTGCTTTGGGGGGACTGGTAAGCACATCTGTCTCATTTTTCTGAGGCCTGCGGTTCAAATCCCGATCCCACCTGTGTGGAGTTTGCATGTTCTCCCTCGTGCCTGTGGGTTTTCTCCAGGTACTCTGGTTTCCTCACACATTTTAAAAAAATGCGTGATCAGTTGATTGAAAACTCTAAATTGCCCGTAGGTGTGAATGTGAGTGTGGCCGTTTGTGTATATGCGCCCTGCGATTGGCTGGCGACCAATTCAGGGTGTACCCCTGCTCTCCCCTGAAGATAGCTGGGATAGGCTCCAGCACACCTGTGGCCATAGTGACGATAAGCGGAACAGAAAATGCATATACGGGTGGGCTCAGCTAATGTTTATAGAGGTTAATGTACATCACATTTATATTTACATGTGTTTCCAATTGTTTTTGTGTTCTTGAAAGAAAACTCACACTGATGTGTTTTCAGTGTTTTACAAATGATGTTGACTGAAAATATTGATACAATATATTGTGAATATAAGTGTAAATCCTGATTTGTCTCCTTAGTCAGCTGGTGAAGTCAGCTGGTCTAGGCTCTAACTGACCTGCAACCATGAGGATAAGCACAATAGAAAATGGATGAATGCCTTTCTGGGTGCTTAACCCAAACCCCCCCACCCCACCCCCACCACTCAGACACCACTCTCGAGCACCATAGTAACAACACCTGACTAGCCATTGGCCCAGCAGTACATGGTGCGGGGTATATAGTCACTCCACTGCATGAGACAGGGTCACCCTCATGTCCGAAGTGAGCTGACAAGACAAAAAAATAGTGTCATAATTCATTATTTAAGACAATTGGCCACTGTTTTAAATTGCAAACAAAACGCCCAATGAAGTTTGGTTAATATCATAACTGATTTAAAGTATAATATATAAAATCAATAAGATTTCATTTACTTACTTTGATGTATTGGATTGCTGCTCACCGGTGTTATTAAACTACCATTGATTTCAGGGCAAGTAGCTCTTAGCGACCATGTGAGGGTTCAGCAGGTCTCAGAGCTGGGTAAATCAAAGGTTTGCTGCTTGTTATCAGGTTTCATAAGCAGCTAGAGGATCATGGCTATGTAATGTAATAAAACTGGCGCTCAGAGGGAGAGCAAGGATGGTATTACTACTGGGGCGTTGAGTAAGGCAAAAGCCTGGCAGCCTGAGAAACATAACTTATACACATGTACAGTATACATGAAATAACGTAGAGCCAACAGACTCACATAAACAGCGTATTATATACAGATAAATGTCTACAGGTCCAATAGCCGTTAAATATAGCATGCATGTATTTTAATTCTAATGATTTATAAAACGCTGGAAACTTTTATTACACCATCCTGCCTACAGGATTGTTTAATCCCCACCACTTCCTGCCTGACAGGAGAAATTCCCTCTACCCTGGCCAAAATCTAATCCCACATCAGTGTGTGCTAAGCAGTGCTGTGACGGATAGTTTGTAAGCATCCCACCATGTTTCATCAAGCCCTCTGCTCTTGTCATGTCTCGAGAACAAAGACTTCCATGTGGTGTTTCAGCTTAGGGACAGTGGCGTCTTCAATAATTCAGTGGCTCCAGTCCTGCAGAGAATACTCGCCAGCGACCGATGAGCATCAACAATAAGTTCAGAAAGGAACAGCCCGCCCTACCCTATTTAGTAGTCTAAAATGAGTAATAACACCTACTACAATTTAGACAGAAAAGAAATGTAGATTTGTCAACCAGCCCTTGGTAACTTCTAGGCTAGCATTTACTGCACTTCTCATTATTTCAGCGTGAAACGCTTTGATAGTCATGCTAGCACATGCGAAAAACTCGCTAAAAAACAAAAAGTTTGGTTCTATTCCAACAATGTTTTGAGTACATTACATTTTTGGTCATGTTAATGTCTGTCCAAATTTGGTGACAAATGAGTAAAATAAAAAAAACACAGGAATAACAGTTTTACTGATTCCGAAATGATGAAAAAAACATTATCACGACCGTCTTAAAAAGTGAGACCTTTTGCAGAGCAAGGTGTGCCGGATGTCAGTAAGACACTTAAGTCATGTGGATGGATTGAAGGAGCTTGGCTCTTCAAACTGTGTAAAAACATTGTTTAGAAAGGTAGTAGCACACCCCGAGCGGTGGAGGCTTCATATTTATTTATTTTTAGGTTCGATGACAAGTTGCAGACCAGGTCATCTTGGGAGGAATCAAGAGTGGAAGTTGAATTTCCCTCAGGTGGTGTAGTCTCCGAGGTTTGTGTTGAATTAAAGTTCAACCCTTGGCTGCTGCTCCCCCTGCATTCTGCTTGTGCCCTCAACGAGCGATGGTTGCCAGGATGACAGACAGACGCAGTGGGAATGGCCAAATCGAGGAGGAAGGCACATTGAGGTTGGCCAAAATAACGGCCACTGGTGAGAATCGAGTCCTCTGGGGTTGGGGGAAATGTGTGAATTGGAGGTTGATGTGCTTCTGTGGACAAGGCACTAACATGGCCACTGGGTGCATCCTACAAATCAATGCTCTGCTTGATTCATTTTAAGGAAAAAACAAAAAACAAAAGGATTGTCTTTTGACGGCTTGTAAAAGAGTCTCCAATTAAATTTGAAATGGGTTCTTATCTGTTCATTATATTTGTTCATCCTGAATGATCACACCTGTCCTTCCTGCCCATTTTGTAGCCTCCCAAGTCTCCTGCAGGGGAATTCCCCCCGCCATAAGTTTTACCTCTGCCACATTTATGTGCCATCCCTTTAACAAAGCTATTGAGAAGCCGAGAAACTGACGGGAGTCCCGCGTGACATGTCAGCCACGTAGCCTCAGGCATCGTTAGCCAATTCCAGGTGGAGGACGGGAAATGGGAAACAACAAAGTAGAGGAGTGTATAAAGGACACCAGGGAAGGAGAAGGCAAGAGGGGGGTGACCGTAATTTTCAGGGTCATAACGAAGCAGTGATGGAACCCACAACTTACAGTGTGCTTAAAACTACATGATCAATGCTTGGCTTAAAAAATAGGACATTGTGCTATAGAAAGCTGAGAAACGTAAGCATCAATTTGCACTCAAGGTTATTCTAAAATGTTCATGCCAGACAAGTAAGACTTGTTAGAATTTGGTCCCTTTTAAACTTTCAAGATTGTTTATTGTACTTGATACCAGAGTTGTTGTTATTGCTGAGAGGTTTCATGCGCACATTAGTGGCCAGAAAAGAGAGATTATGAATCACGTCTAGCACTTTCACGGGACCACGCCACACAACTATACACGTGTGATAAGCCTTTTTGCTATGTTGTGCTATCCTCCCAGTGGTCCATCTCTCTGTGCAGATCAGAAAAAGACATTAAAAACATAAAACAAGCACAGGAGCTATTTTCCCCTTTGCTGTTGTCTCAGCAGAGCGCAAAGGAAGCAGCGTGTTCTAAATAGCTCATTAACTTTTAATGACCGGGTCCTTTGGTTGTAGATCTTGAATGCAAACAGGAGCTAGAATCCTTATGGCTATTGATTCGCCAATCAGCCCCACCCCCATGCAACCTCTGCATCTGGACCAGGGCTACTGACAACTTCAAATTATTCATGACAGGCTAACTAAGCATTGGCGAAAGACTTAATGGGGCAATGTGTCCAATTCAGTTTGATAAGTATTCACATTAGATTTCTGGTGTATTTTCCAAGGCACCGTAAACTTTCAATTGAGGTATTCAGAACCCTCTCTTATAGCTTGCACTATTTAGAGGGCACATTGTTGCTCTTGTGAACATCTTTCTGCATGAGCGTGAGTCAGACAGGCTTCTCAGCTCAAGAAATGTATGCAAATAAGGTCAACCTGCGACTTCCTTCAGAGCCTACACATTGGCAAGCTGTTAATTATCTGAGCACTTATCATTCTGGCATGTGGGTGATTACAATCCCAGAGTAACTTTCTCATTTGGTATTTTTTGTTTACCTCTGTACCTGCATCTTTGTCAACATCCTCTCTTAAATACAATTTTCTTCCTTGTATCACGCACCATGACTCAGTATTTTATTCTTTGTCTTGTAACCTTGCAAAATGTAGGTTTCATGTGATAAGCATCCACTCTCTGAATTCTCACCATCATGATTATAACGCTAACAGGCCAAAATGTCTACTAAAAAAGCAAGCATAAAACTTGACACTGTTTGGAATTAGACTGCAGTTCTCAGCATTTTATATACTTCACAGGTTTGTATTGCAATTTCACACAAAATCCTTGGATGACATAATAGAATCTGTACATGATAGAAAAGTATGGCAACAGCTTTTTTTCTTTTTGTTCTGAAAAAAGTAATGGAAGTGGAATATGGAAGGGTGTGCTAGCAAAGAAAAATATCTGCGACAGCATGTGTGTGTGCCTGAAGAAAAAGACAAATCTTCACTTTTAAAGTCTTACCTTGAACATCTCAAAGGCCAGCAGGTGCCATGTCCGAGGCTGATAGTGCCGCTTACTGACTCAACCTATATCTGACGTGATGTTTGCTGCGCAGTTTTCCGCACGGCGCTGGGAGAGAAAGGCGGCTAACAGCAAGGAAGGCTCTGATAAGGTGGGGCCGGTCATGTCCAGGTTCCGTGCAGCTGTGATAGGGCTACACGAAGTGAAGTGTGACCACTTTCTGACTGTTTTCCTCGATTTTTGTACTGCAGGCCTCCAGCCCTCTGTACACCCTCAGAATGGTTGCGTTATCTTGTGCAGTACTGATATATGCTGCTTGTGTCTTTGCTTATAATCATGTTCACATTTGCGTATGAATGCCTTTGCCAGCAGCAGCTACTCTGGCCGCTGCACCTGAGTACCCTCCCTTCTTCTTATAGTCCCGATTGGGGTCGCCACAGCGTGTCATCGTAGATGAATACATATTTGTTTGGCACAGTTTTACACTGGATTCCCTTCCTGGTATTCCCAGGCGGTCTCCCATCCAAGTACTAACCAGGGCCAAACCCACTTAGCTTCCAAGATCTGACGAGATCGGAGGTTCTCAGGGTAGCATGGCCGTAAGCCTCCTGAGTACCGTCCCTAAAACATGAAAAAAAGCAAGAAAAGAAGAAGCGTTGAACATCTGCATTTATTTTACTCCTGCTTGTCATCTGCAGCTCCTTAAATATAAACGGCACTCTCACCCCACTTCTCATAAAAGGTTCTGTCTTGCTATAACTGATAATATTGCTGAGCTTCCCCTCACGCATTCCCGCAGGATCGACTTCAACATCTGCCTCATTGCTTGAAGTCATTTTGATGCTCAAGAGGGAGGTCGAAAAGGAGAGAATGTGATCCTCTGGGTTCTCTCATCTTTTCTTGGTCAATCCGGTGAGGGGAGGACACTTACTGTACAACTCACTCATCTCCAGTGGCAGCTTTGATTCTCCAGCACCTCTGCTGATTTTGCATAATCACACGGTAATGAAGTTGGCACCAATCCTGGAACACTGCATGTTAGCACATGCTAAATTGCTCCAAATGGCTGAGGAGGTTCCACTCGGGAGGTGGTCGGAGGAGTGGAAGTAGGAAAGGTGTGAAGTCCCCGACATGGCAGCCACATTTATTAGAAACACAATTACACAGGTGCACAGGGGCATGCCAGACTCCACAATGATTTCTCCATTCTCCAGTCGGTGGAGCGGCTAATTTCCTCAGCAGCTTAGTACTTATAGACTCTTCTGACAGCGGCCTCACTCAGGTGAGGACAATGTATTGCATGGTTGTTTCTGGATCTAGTAAATTCAAAAAGCATTCAGACTCACTTTCAATATTCTTATAGAACAGCCTTGTGCTTTAACATCATATTTTTATTATTTTCTGCATCAAGACACATTTCAGTAACTTGTATTGACAAAATGAAAAGAGAATACAGTGGAAGACAAAGACCCCAAAGCTGTATGAAATTTGAACAAAATGACCTACATTGGCTGTTGAACAAAATCTTGGCTCAAAATGCCCTGATTCACAATCAGGATCATATTAATTGGCCAAAGTGCAGAAACAACACTTGTCCCAATCCGTCTCTGGTAGTTAGAGCCACCCTGGTACGACATACATGTTGAGTACAGTAGCAGTCATTGAGTCATTTTTTTTAATCTCACAGTTGTGCAAAGGATCCAGAATCTTTTATAATTTAGAGCAGTTAGAATGCCCATTAGGGTGATAATCCAGTGCAATGACCAATGTGCAAAGGACATCAAGACTTCAATTAGAATTGGTCAACGACAGATGAGGAGATGGTGCAGTGTGCTCAGACAACCACAGTAAGTGCATGAATAATCTGTAATACATAATACTAATTGGTCCGTCAGAATGTGACCATAAACTCGAGGCAGAAAATTGGCAGCAGGTAGCAGTTTAATTGTACATAAAATGCTCAAAAATTTAATTGCAAGAGGGAAGAAGCTATTGTCTCATTTATGACCAAGCATGCACACAAGTACCTCCGACTTGACCATGAGTTACACATTTCCTGTGACTTTTCGTGGTTTATTTGTAAAAATGTAGTTCAAACAGCCATACATTTGAAAGGATTTTGGTTTTACAATGAACAGTAAGTGTATTAATCCATTTTTTTAAACGTTTCAAATACAGTTAGTTATAGATGAGATCATCTTTGATTTATACATTATGTAAATCAAAGACTCTACAGAAACAACAAAAATGGATATATCTTCTTTTGTGTCTGAACTCATCAGATGTTTACATGCAATTTACATGGAAGGTCTGGTTTCAAATTGAAACAATTCAGCTTTCTAGTCAGCATTCTCCATAAAGCCCACTGATTTGTAGTGATGAAAGCAAAATCATCTATCCATTTTCTGAGCTGCTTATCCTCACAAGGGTCATGGGAATGCCAAGCAATCTTCGAGCAGGAGGCGGAGTACACCCTGAATGAGTTGCCAGCCAATTGCAGGGCACATAGACACAGACAACAGTCGGACTAACAATCACACCAAGGGGCAATTTAGAGTATCCAATTAATGCATGTTTTTTGGGATGTGGGAGGAAAGCGGAGTCCCCGGAGAAAACGCACGCAGGCCTGTTGAGATTATGCAAACTCCACACAGGCGGGGGTGGTATTTGAACCCCAGTCCTTAGAACTGTGAGGCCAACGCTATCCAGCTGTGTCAACGTGCCGCCTCTGCTTTAACCTGTTTTTTTTTTTTTTTTAAACAGTTTATTTCTTCCCGGCCTTCTATTAAACAATGTATGGCGAACGTGAGCTGCAAAAACCCCACTTGTTATATTGTTTTGCACGTTGAGGCCACCGTACCTTCTGGCTTCTCCTCACAGCCCAATTTGACCCAATCCACACACATAAACACACAGGGCTTCTGCACTTCGAGATTCAGTTCCTACCAGAAATTGTACGTGGAACACATGCTGACCAGAGCTTAATTTGTTCATTTTATTTGTTTTAAAGTACAATATTTTCATTCAGTATTTCTTTAGACGTATTCATTTATATTAATGTATCCCATCAGACCATCAGAGATCTCTTGTTTGTCCATGCGTGCTTGCATGCAATAAATAGAAGAGCTATCTGTCTGGCCTGTGTGTGCAAATATTGGCACATGATCGCCCCATTTGCTTACAGTGCGGGTGCAAATATTCATCTTCTGGTAGTTTGGCTGTCAGCGTGCGGCCAGCTCTGTAAAACATCTCGTCGTATTAGACCCTCTTCACAGCATCTTTCACCCATGAACACATCGCATGGGAAGAAGACGCCCCCCAAAGAGTGTTTTATTTTTTTATTAAATACATTGCTTGGTGAGGCACTGACTGCCTACATCGTCTGAGCCTGTAGTAATCCAACAAAATATTTGGTCTGCAGCAGCTGGGGGCTCACCATTTTTTTTTAAAATCCTTATCAACCTTTAGGTCTGCGTGGACCTTTAATGAAACCATCTTGCCTGGAGGTCTGTCTCTGTGCCATAATGTATGGTCAAGTGTTGAGGCCTATTTGCCGTTATAACACTCAAGTCTAATCAGAGAATGGGCCACTTTTAGAGTGTTTGGAGAAAACACTTGTGCCCACAGGCAATCAACACCTCATCACTCTTGTGTGCAGAGAGGAGGGCATGAGGCGCAAAGCAGTGAAGAGTGCAATTTCACCTCCTTGTCTTCCCCTTTTTTCTTACATTAAACCCCATCTCCGTTTCCTCTGCTCTGTATCACACATTTCTCCTGCTAATTTAATCAGGTTAAACAAAGACATGGTTCCACCAGAGAATGAAAATCCCGTTTAGCTCGCCATAGTACAGATAGGCAGTTACGACAAATTGTAACTCAACAACAAGGAATGAGAGACACAGTAAAGCGACCATGTGAGTGTCTGCATGATAGAAAAGTATGGCAACACTAGCTTTCAGATGTACGCTAATTGGCGAGTGTAATTTGGCAACTTGGTTATGAAGCGCCACCTCCATGAGTGAAAATACAACTGATGATTCCATCTCACAGCAGTGGCTTGCAGCAAGGTGATTTATTTGCAACATGAATGTGTAGGGAAGAACAGTTCTACTCTGACGGCACCTCGGAGGGAGAAGAAATTCTCCAATAAGGCTAAAAAACAAATACTGTAACTAGGTTTGTTGCTAGTAGCTTTTTTAGTCTAGCCACTATTTATTTTAGAATCAAAAGTACACCTCAGTGTAGAAGGGAGCAAGATGCGGGGTGGCACAATTGCACGAAACAGGAGTGACGAAAATCTAAACTGTGTAGTTGAACTGCTGAACTGCAGAAGAACACCACCTCCCAAATCAAGTTTCTCCACTCTGATTTGGCAGCTGATTTGACATTCTCAGGTGTCGGACTAACAACAACGAAACACTACCACAAAACCGGAGAGGCGTGGTCATCGGTGGCTCTTTAGCATGAGACAGAACTTGAGTTCTGGGAGACTCGGTAAAGCAGTTGCAAGGTTTCATCAAATTCATAAATCTTGGGATATTTCTTTCATTAAAGCATGTCACATATGTAATTAAAGGCCCATATTTTCCAATATCAACTTTTTCCAGCGTTTGGGATCCAATAATATCTCGCTTCAGAAAACACAAGAAATATGAATTGAAATTGTCCACACATTCCTGATTTATAGATGTTTTTCTTTCTAAATAAGCTGTTTAAAGTAGCTCTGGCTTGACTCTTAATGAACAACAGCTATGCTTCTGTAGTCTTCTTTACGATGCATAATAACAAGTGAACAGAAGAGGACAAGTATGGCAACATACTTGGCATGCCAGACCACCTTTGCAGACCCATTCTTGCTGGCTTGTGGCCTTGGATGATACGAAACAGGTGAAGGGAATGAACATGAAATTATTTTAGATCCCTACTTGTATAGCCTGTAGAGCACAAGGTGCACATGCCTGTTCTGGATATGTAAAATAGCAGAGTTATGCAAGATTTATCAATATATTTTTTTCCCCCACCATGATGCGAATAGAATTGACAAAGAGTAGACCATGGGTAGGCCGATGCTGCAGAATATTCTGGACCCAAACTTCTATTCACTTTGGAGTTACTACACTTGGCGCACTGATGTGCTCCTGAGAAGGAGCGGGAAACACTTGACTCCTCCACCTGTTTCTCAATAACTCCTGTCAAGACAGGCAAAGCGCAAGAAGCCGTGGGAGTGAGTTGAAAAGAGAAACAGGCAGAGATGCACTAATGAGCCTCGGGAGGTAGACATATTTGCGTGCTTCTGCGCTTCACATTGCGCAAGTGTAGACGAACACATCGCGGTATCAGACAGTCATCATTGTCATGTGGCAAATTTGGAAGGAGCGGCAGCTTCCTAGAGTTGCCACAAATCTCCAAAAGCTCTTTGTGTCAGGTAGTAAGGGAGTCTTTCATTCCGACGGCAGGGAGAAGCAACGTCAAATTTTACAGCACTTGTTTCATCCGAGCGAGATGAAGGGAGACAAACAAACAGGCTTTCTTTCATCCTCTATCTCGTCATCACGATAGCAAGTGCCACAAAGAGGAGCAATTATAGAATGGATCAATCAAGGTGGAAGTGAACGCAATATGACCATCAGGGGTTTTTCTTCATTTGAACTAAACACATAATGGATGAGGACGTTTTTCTGAGCTCACTCAACTGAGCAGAACTTTAGACCTACGCAGCCTCGGTTTCGTGATTCAAGACCCCCTTGACTGGCACATTAATCAAATGTGCACTCCACTGTTATGGTCAAGTGCCTCTTTGTGTCAGAAACATAGATTTTATAGTTTAGTAGTTGTTGAACAAACAAGAAGACACATGCTAAGGCAGAAAATTTTGAAATACAAGAGAAATGAATCTGCAATGGTGTTTTGTGTTTGTCTAAGCAGTTCATATTTGTAACCTCACATTTGCCATGGCCTTTTACTCAGATAGGTTGCATTATTCAAACTGCACCACACGAGGTGCTTTACTGTTTGATGCTCAAAAATCGCTGCCCAAACCTCTAATTTGAGAGCCAGTTCCACCGTTGCTTCACATTCTTCTTATCACAGGTCCCCTTTTTTTTCTCCCCTCAGATCTATGTGTAAGTCTGTCAGAGTTCACCCCTGGACAGACCTGTGCCCTTTCTCTCACAAAAATTACATTCTGCTGGGACTGATTGGTGGAACCTTGCCATCAAACTGGCACATATGCAGAGTGTGTGGTGCATATACATGAGGGAATAGATTTTTTTTCTTTTGTTTGTTTGTATTCTTTGCCATCCTTAGCTCTTTTCTGTGTGCATCTGTCATTTTGATGCTTGGCAAGCAAGAGGAAAGGTGTGCGATGATGGGGGGGTTGCATCACCTTTCATCCAGCAGATGCTTTCATGAAGAGAAGGGATGTGTTGTCAAACCAGAAATATATTAGCATGTGCAAGATGATCAACAGGTACACTTGTTAGGGATGATTTACCTCAAATCTACAATTGTGTGTGACCTCTTTGTGAATACTAAGCGAGTTGAGGTCCAAAATCATAACATCTTAGCATATTTATTTTTTAGTTGAACTGAAGATTCAAATAGAAAAAGGTGATGAGCATAGTCTGGAATAAAGGAGAGCAGTTCAGTCCATTAGGATTGAAAGTTTCATGCTGTGCAAAACCCACAGTAGATGAAAAAGTTAGGATTAGTTACTAGAGATGTTGCCGCCAAAATACCACTGAGCAAGGCATTGAGATGTCAACAACTTAGAGGCACGATTGTTGACCAATACCCTCGCTCTGATGGGTATGTGAATTGTATTTCATTGGGTAGCTGGTGCTGGCTGCGGGTGTGTGGGGGGGACTCATTGCTGGGGGGATAGGTAGGACAGCCCTCTCTGTCTGTGGTAGTCCCACCTGATGGGACTGAACTACAGGTGCAAAGCGTCTTAATCACTCACTCAGCACAGTCCTAAACCATTCACTTGAAATATTTTGTTCTCGAGTCACATCCTAGCACATACACATATTCAGGGTTTTTGGGTGTGCTGATCTGCAGCTGAGAGGGTGCATCTGTTGGACCACGTTTCAGTACATCACCACTGTCTTCTGGTCTAGACATCCATTGCTACTTTTTGCAGATCATGTCTCTTTTGGGTTTAGGGCCTCCAAATCTGAGACCGTGGTCCTCAATTGTAAAAGTATGGATCTATTGTCTGGGTTGGGATTGAGAGTTCAAGAATCTTGCAACCAACACCTCCAGTGATGTAGACTCTGCAGTGCTCTGTAGTGGTGAACTAGTGGCTGAAACAAAATGCAAAGCTTCCTTTTTAACAAGAAATTTAAATTCCTGACCTCATCTACTCGATGATCTTCATGGGTTGTGACTAAAAAAAACAAGATATTTTCAATGTGGATATACAATGAGTAGAATATAAATTCATTTTTGATAAAGACTGAGAGGCCAAGCAGTTGGTGCATGCACAATGTGTAGGTACAGTATGCAAATGATTTATGTAAATTCTTCAGATGTTTTGCAGCTCAATGTAAATAGAGTCAGTTACAGGATAACATTGTCTTCTGTTCGTGAAAACACAAAGAAACAAAAAGTCTTTTTACTCTACCCCTCACCCTGTAGCAGATGTGCCTTGGTGGAAGCACTCCTCCACTCCTGCCCCGCGTCCACACAGCTGTGGACTCATCCTGGCTTCGTTTTCTAGACTATGAATTTCTTGATCTGTCTCTTATTTATAGTCATTCTGTTTATTTAATGGATGCATTTATTTATTCATTCGAGATAAAGAATCCTTTGTAACACATCCAGGTTGGACTCAAAGATTGTTTGGAACCATATAAAACTCAGCTCAGTTGGTCCTTTTTCACACTTAACAAAAATGGAAAAACAAAGTTTGATTCAAACAGACTAAAGGGTGTAAGAAAAAGCATTTCTCAAATGGATGTACATTATCAATAGGTAGCATTTTGCAAAGCAGCCAAATATGCAAAACCGCTCTTTAAATTACTGTGACCTTTACACTTGTGTAGCATGAATGCACGAAAGGTGGCTCAGTAATGAAGATGTGTTTCACACTAAGCTTGCAATAGGGGGTGGGGGCCTCAAAGTAGTCACGTTCAAAGTGTCCTTGCATGGAGATCCGTGTCACTGTGGCACACTGTAGGGCGCATATGCGTGCCAACGTTAAGCGCAATCAGGCTCCCTGTTTGGCCGCCAAGGTTCAAGGTTGTCATATTGTGAATAATCACTTCTTTTTTGTCTACCTCTGCTGTGGAAGGAACTCACCCACAGTGGTGCTCTAAGTTTGTCTTTAGGGCTTAATCATGGCTGGCTGTGAGGACGTTATTCGTTGCTGCAGTCGAAAATTGAACATTGTCATCACCTCACTGATTGCAACCGGCACTCACATTTGTTTTTTTTTTTCAAAGAAACGTTATGCATTTTTCACAAACATTCATCCACCCATCCATTTTTTGGATGGAGCCTATTCCAGCTATCTTCGGGTGAGAGGGGGAGTACAGCCTGAACCGATCACCAGCTAATCACATCTACACAAACAAATATTCCGACACACATTCACACCTCTGGGCAATTTCGAGTCTTCAATAAATCTACCATTCATATTTTTAGCATATGGGAGAAGTATCCGGACAAAACCCAGACAAAAAAGTGGAGAACATGCCAACTCCACACAGACGGGATCGGGATTTGAACCCCAGCCTTCAGAACTGTGAGGCAGATGTCCTAACCAGTCGTACACCGCACCAGCACTTGTTCCTTACTATGTATTTGAACAATGTATACAGTGTTTATTCATTCCGAGGTCAAATGCTGCCGTGTTCTGTAATTCAACTTTGGAAGAAATTAAAAAGGATAAACGAGATTATTGTGTTGTCAGTTTCTGTGTTTAGCAGGCTCTCCGATGAGACAACATTTTTGATAATAGGATAAAGATGAAGAAAGTTGCTCCGGTATAGATCACTCGAGACATCCCTTTGAACTTGTTTTTTTAATCTCTTGCGAATGTCAACCTCCGTGCATTGGCTAAGGTACGCTATGCGTCCTTTTATAGAGAAATGGTGGCGTGGTTGATGTCGACTGCAAGTTGCGGGCACGAACTTGTGATTCAGAAAGAATTCTTATTCACTAACAGGAGCACGGCAATGCCAAGAAAATTGGCTGTAGACACGTGTGACTTTGTGTATAAGCTTGATGCATTTATTGGTAAATTAGTCCCAATGAAAGTATTTTACTTCAATACAGCTATTGCTTCCGTTGCCTGAAGCCACCACTGGCTAATTAACCATTGGTTGTTAATTTTACATGTGGTGGGTGAGCAGAGATTACAGACTCCAAATGACACAAACAATAAAGCCATACACAAACAATAAAGTCCATTTTTCTCGATATATTCCCTTTAACTTTAAAATTCAGATCAGTCTTGAGTCATACTTGGTGGTAATTTGCCCTCCGCACATAAGGAACTTGCTAGAAATGTTGAACTCAGAATTACTCATATCATAAATTCAAGCAAAGTGGCCTTGGTGCACTTAAAAGCAGCCGTCTCTCATCACTGCTTACAAAGTTATCACATACTTCAACACTTTCTCCCACCCTGACTCCCGTCGTTGGCGGTGATAAGATTGCATGCAGCCTGAATATTAGGGGGGGATAAAACACTCGAATGTCATGAAACGTCCTTGCCACAACATCCTACAAAAAAAATGCTCTACACCAACTTGGACTGTTGGGAATTTCTTAATTACAGACAACATTTGGAAACAAGATGGAGTGTCGCCAGCTTGTTCAGCTGTGCCCAAATTGTCACTTTATGGCCTTTCCTGCATTTGATGGTGCCAATGAGCATGGAAAGCTATGTGGTCTGACATGAAATTTATGTTTCTCTATTAAGCGGAATACAGGAAGGGAAACTATAAAAATTAAAGTTATAACAGCAATATCATCCTCCTTTTTTAATCTCCCCGCACGACATCCCAGCGCGGCTGTTCCGTCCTCGCTCATATAGTTTGCCTGCGCATGCCGTCTTTTGTGTGCTTTTATTTTTACAAGGACATATACAGCAATCGTGACTTACTGCCAACAATTGCCTTTTGACTTGCGCCGCAGTATTTGCGCCGTTGCTGGCTGGAAGGGTTTTGCTCCATTGGGTGTTGGATAAATATTGATTTAAGGTATTGTTGAATGCGGAAACATTCAATGTCTCTCTGAAGTTACAATTTTTCAGTGACCACACCCAAAGCAGAGCAGCATTGCCCACCCGCATTTCCACACCTGATCTCAAGGCGCCAAGAGGAAAAGAGCTCGAGGGGTCTATCAGTATTGTACATGATATTGTCTTCTTTTCAAGACTCTGGTGAGCCTCTGTCGGCATGATGGATCATATTTTAGGATTTACTCTTCGAGGAGTGATCTCCTGTCTGCACTGTCAACTGCAGATAAGCGAGAATGAGGAAGAGACAAGAGGCCGGATGTGGAGCATAGAAATTTTTCACTTCAGCCGAATCCTGCAGGGGGTTGATCGGAGCGAGAACAAATTGAAGCTAGCGGTTGGAAGACTCACCGCGATCTACTATTTCAGGAAAAGTCGCACTCATGCAGCCACATTCGGTCAACGTGTCTCTTGCCTCTGGGAGCTCATTATCTCCCCAGACACGTTCGCTCTCCGACCACTGAGTCACTTTTGAGACGGGCAAAGAAATGTGTGCTGGAGACACGTTTTGGTATTATGGCAGGCGAGGAGTTGCTGCGTAACAGATCTCTGGTGAAACACTCTACCCTTCAGGAAATAAAGGAGCAAGGCAATCATAACGGCAACAGGTGCGCGTTTTGTAGGCGTCTCATGCAAGTATTAAATTGTGTTCAGTCCATGATGACCGGCGTAGTGAACAGTGTGGAGTCCCACCTAATGTGAAAGGAGAAAAAATATCCTAAAGTGATTTGTACCAGTGTTCCTAATCCTGTGACCGCTCAGTACAAGTCATGGGGTCATCTTCTCACCGTTGCATCACGATCTAGGACCCAGAGAAAAGGTCAATAACATAAACTAAATCCAATAGGAATATTGCTTTTCATTGATTTTTTTTTCAGGCAATGATGGTGTGTGTGTGTGCGCGCATGTATGTGTGTGTATGTGTGTGAGCACGTATGCGTGTATTTGTGTGTGTGCATGTGTGTAGATAAAACATGAACACATGATGGATAAAAGAACCAATGACTGTTTGTACCTTCATCATGGGTGCAAATGGAAACATAACTCTTTACGGATGTGTGGGAGACAGGACGGTACAAGACGATAACTTAGAGTGTGTTGTTTTTGTGCTAAGGCATACACACACACACATACATTCAGCAGGTTAGTTATTTCTTAAAGGTCAAGTTTCATCCCTATAAACATTCTAAAATAGATATTGAAATGAAAAATACATATAACATTATTCACTTCAATGTCCATACGAAAAAATTAATTTGAGCGGTGAGCGTGTCATCCATGCGCAAAGTTGCGGAAGTGTTATCCGACATTCAAGTTGTTGCCATATTAGCTTATCTACTGTCCATGACCATTGAAAACATGCTGTGGCCCCTACTATGGAACACGCCCCTTCAGACACGGAAGCTCTTTTCAAAGAAGACAACATCTAACAATTGAGTGAAGTGTTCGTGGCAATATTACCCTATTGTACGAACCAGCCCGGCCAAAGCCATGCTCCTCTGCGAGGCACGGCTTGGCCGGGGGCTCGTCTGCCCATTTACTATGAGACACGGAAACTTTTCAAAGAAGAGAACATCTCACAATCGAGTGAAGTGTCCGGGGCAATATTACTCTATTGTTTGAAGCCATATTTAGATGATATGTGGATCGCTTCTAACTAATACTAGACTCCCAGACAGTATGTATGAGCCAGCCTGGCCAAAGCTGTGCTTGGCCGCGAGGCACGACTTCCACAGCGAGGCCAACGTGGCAGCCTTCACCGACGAGCCCCGTCCGACGTGCACATCGACACATTTAGCACCCGTCATACGTACGCAGATGTTTTGTTACGTTATGAGTGACGGATTACATGGTGCCCCCCAATTATTTTTTTTAGTAGCTGTATACACACCTACTTGTCATTTGGAACCCACGAAGCTCTCGTCCTTTGCACACATGCAATCTATTTTTCATGACAAACCATGTCTCTTGCAAAGTTATGAAGGGTAACTACATCCTCCCGAGTGTTCGAGCAATATACAGCAATGCAACGAGGCCGCATTTTAGCTAACACTAAGGAACGAGCTATCTTTACGTAGGTAAAACTAATCGAAACAAACGAGTCCGGTTGAGCACGCAACTGCCTCCAACGTCACTTCCTGCTTCTTGTCAAAAAACAAATCCCTCGAGAAGATTTTGATAGCGGGAGTTATAAAAAGCCATGTTTGTATATGTTTTTTGCCAAATGCGCCAGACTTGTCCAAGAGGGTTTTACAGAAAGGAATTAAGATTTTGGACAGAGCAAGACGCAATGTCAGAGTTACAGCGAAACATTGGCGGTCGATGCAAAAGTTTGATGCCTCACAAACTTCATATTGAAATCCAACAGGATAAAAACGTGGAATCGTACTGCGGATGTAAAGAAGGGTGAGTACTTTTTACTTGGAAAGATCACAAGTAATATCATTGAGTGGATATATTCATTTGACTTGGCTCGTAATGGAACCCAGTGCTGTCTTAAAAGTCTGATGTAATTCAAATACAAATAGACATTTCTCTTGCATGACATGGAGCATTTACGTATCACGAACCCGAATCTTTCGCATAAAACATTACACACTTCATTCAGGTCAGTGATACGCTAACAAAGTGAAAGTTGTTCTGCAATGTATAAAGCGCTGATAAAAATGAAATCAAACTCAGCGAAGATACTTCTCCCTCACTTACCTTTGAACATACAGCCTTGTGTTTGTTGAGAAAGGTTCACATTGAGTTGTACGTACGGTCTTCCACAAGCCTTAATTCCTCATAGATACTTCATCAACTGTGTTTTAGGAATTGGAAAATGAATCAACCGGGCCCCTTGTAACCTAGCCGGATATCTTTCATCAGAATTGGACGTTCCCCAAGCGCATCTGAGGATCATTTTCTTCGTAACATTAACTTTTCAAAGCGTACGCAACCGATAATCAGCATTGCTTGTAGGACATGACGACAAGAGAGGCGTGTCAAACCAGGGGTTAAGACAATGTGGCTATCTGATTGGCTATTATTGTACGAGTGATTGACAGGTCGGAAAGGTCCATTGGCTCATCCTGTTAAAGGGAATGACCTTTTACTCGGGCACATGTATGACATATTTGCATATACACTGCTTATATTCCTGAACTAAATACACACATTGCAGTGCAGGGGCTGTATCCTTCTGGTTGTATTGGTAAACAGACGCCATCATAATACCACTGGGAGACTGCCGATTGAAAAGATCCTCCAATTGCGTCCCACAAATGACATGAGTTAGTTAATCCTGGCATCACTGAAGTCTCCTTTGGCCGAGATGCACAAATTACAGGCGAGAAACTTGATTCTAATGGTCTGCAGAATATTGTTAAAGTAACATTTAATCCTAAAATTAAGCATGTCTGCATTGTCCTTCTTACTTTTGACTCATTTGAAAAAGAGTAGTGGATTTTGTGAGACATAACAAACCCATATGGGAATGTTGTGTAAAAAAAGCAACTAAGTGAGTAAGGTGTGGCCGTTTAATATGCAAATTATGGATTAAGGAGACCAACAGTAGTCTAGAGCAACTCTATATTTGCCGTGTCAAGAAAATGCAAAAACTTTTGTCATTATTGTGTTTTGGAGTGACTTCATAGTAAACTGTCTTTCTAAAATTGGGAATGTGAAAAGAGAAAAAATCCAAGAATTAATCAGAGTTAATACTATCCACAAGCACCGATGGCTGGTGAAAGTTTTATTTTTACTCCATCATGTATAATGAGAAACACAACAGATTTAGTTGTCGTTGCAACATGGCGATGATATCTTTTGTGATTAAGGTGTTGCTTGATCTAATGATTTTGAATAACAACAAAAGGTGAGTTTTGTGGCTTGTGATTTATTGTGTTATGTGTATAAGCCAGAAAACAGAATGGATGTAAGATATTTTATTAAAGAACAATGTGGGTGTGGGTGGTGTTTGTGTTTGTGGCCTAAAGCTATTTGGGTTTGACATTAAAAGATCAACGCAAAACAAGCAATTAACTTTTCAGATTTTACTTCCATGTACTTACATATTTAACCTGATACACAATTTAAGGAACATCACATTTTCCGTTGAGCAAGTACTGTAACAGATATTAGGTAGCGAGAGCTGATATAATAATTGCAAATCCTTTGCTCACAACAACTGCATAAGCCTGTGTACTATCAATTCGATCTTTGGCCAAACTGCAGTATGTCTGCTTTGTCATAAGCTAAAGATCTTTTCGGTTTATTTACAAAAGGGGTTCAACATGAAAGAGTGATTTGTCATGACATGCAATCTGGTATGAGTCAATCAATTAAAGGCAGTACAATTTAACATGCAGGAATGGGTTTGCACAAAGATCTTAGATTCTTGTGTTTATGGTCTCACTCAAAAACATTAAAAAAAATCAAATAACCTGTTGACACTTTACCACTAAAGTCCTCTCCAGATCATTTGACTCCATTATCAGAAGTTAGGAAAGCCATATCAGTTCAGGTACATGTTTAGTGTTAGTTTGCTAAGAGCACGTTACAGTGATTGTATTTTTTGTTTGTTTTTTTGACGTCCTTTGTTTCCACTACTGCTGCTTAAACATTGCAAATGTCCTCTTTGTGCAACCAATAAAGTTTATCCAATATCATGATAAGAGCAGATTAATTTATTTTGTGCAGTTTAATAGCTGGATATGATTTAGTATTAGTATATTACATACTTCACTTACTAGTACAATTTTTTTTAAATGCATTCATCACTATAAGTAAAAATATATAAATGTTGAATTTTAATCAAACACATACACAGTACTTGTTTATGTTCCATGCACTCATTATTTTAGGGTGATGTTAATTATGGTAACACGAGGCACAGATAAAGATTTTTGTTTATTCAGTAATTGTGGAAGTCTTACAAAATACAGTCATTATTTTCATTGTAATAATGTAAAAAAAAGCATGCCTGACATATAGGCAGATTTGCTTGGTCATGATAACACCATTTAATACTGAAGTTTCAAATATTTGTAAACATTTCTCCTCTTTCTAATCATCCCTTTTTTAGAAAACTTAATGAAATTTGTGCCTTGGGTAACTGGGTGAGAAGTGAGGAACACCAATTTAAAAGTTGAACACGTGGTGTCTTTAGCTTGCCATTGGTGTAATTTGTGCATGAAACCACACCGAATGCCATATTTAATATTCAGGCAGATTCTTGGCGATCCACCAGTTCTCTAGCACCAGATGACAAGCAGGCTTTCGGGACTCACCCAGTCACTCTCTAAACACATGCTGGTCCTCTGCGGAGGTCACCTCGCCATCGTTGCACCCTGATCCCACCGCCGCGACTGGAGGATTATAGCCCGTGCCCCTTGTCTTCCACCATATGCGCCCCGATTCACTCACCAATTTTACGAGTTGTGGTTTTATGAGCTTCAGCCACTTTCCACCTTTTTTCAGCAGACAGCTTTTTCAGCTTGTCCATTGGACACCGGGCGGGGAATCTCAAATTTTCCAACTGCCGCTCAACTTGTGTGACCACAGAGCAAAGGATAAAGGTACTTTAGTGTTTTGTCAGACAGAATCCTCTGGGAGATACAAAGTCATCCAATATTATTTTGGAGTGGTTAGATGTAATTTTGTAACTGTCGTTATACTATATGTAGTCATCTGTGCAAAATTATACTGGCCACCCCCTCACCATTTTGTGTCCTTTGTCATTCAAACATGACCCCGCCGTTATTGTTCTCCCCCTCCTTAACTCACCATCAACATGCGAGTGTTTGAAAGGCAGCCTCTTGTGACCTGCTCTTATCTACCACCGCTTCCTGCTTTTTTGCCTTGTCCCACTCTTGGTACACACCCATTACTGACAGACAGCCCACATGCTGCTGCCTCGTCCCTCTCTGCTCGGCTCAGCTCTGCACCGGCGGCTGCCAACAATAGGGACTCGCGAGCCATAATGCCAGCCCGTGTCTGGCTTGGCCCCAGGGGGCCCGCGGCATATCGTCCCAGCCAATCTTAATGCACATTTTCCGCAACAAATTGGCCAGTTTACTTAAGAGGCGGCTGCTGTCCATGAATATTTGATGGGGGGAAGGCGGCCGGGTGACGCGATATAATGACAGGGGCTTATCTTATTAAGGCAGACTGAGGGGGTCGGTACCTGCCCCGGTCCAGAACGCTCCACCAATTTCCTGAGATCCAGCTGTTGTTAAAATGGATTTGTTCCCCCATGCACACCCATCTACACCTTAAAAATTTAAAAGAAAGAGCTAAAAAAAAAAAGTCCAGGGAGGGGCAAAATTGGACTGGATAAGCACAAGGGTCTTATGCACCCAGCCATACTTGAAATGACAAAGTGGAAATCATAATATTGAGGAGCAATGCAGAGAGTGGTGTCAGGCTCAAGTTACTGTGACGCGTCACACAAATGTGTTATGTTTTTGTGACAAAGTCCTGCACAAGATACAATGATGGCAGAAAAGAAAACAACATGGATAGTTTTGCCAACTATCCCTCCCTTTTCCTCTCTCTCTGCTTCTTTCCTGTCCCTCTGGGCTTGTGTGATTTACAAAAAAAAAGGCTTCTCATATTGCCTTGGCGGTGATGGCGAGTAATACAGCAGCCTCCAAATCAATGGAGCCTGTCCTAGATTTCGCCGCGGTCTCAACTCTCTCTATAAAGGGATCTGGAGGGCACTCTATATTTTTATTAGCTGCAGAGAAATGGAGAGGCAGGGACCTGGATCTCATTACACACACACACACACACACACACACACACACACACACACACACACAATAAGTAGATGTACAGTATGAAGACAGAAGTTGCGTACACATAAAAACACATGCAAAAGCAGGTGGAATCCACTCACTTTACCTGAGACCTGCTGGTGGCTGGAAGAAAGGGGCTGGTGGCTCTTCATCATGGACTGAACACAGACACACACACACACGCGTGATGCAAATGTCACATTGGGTTACGCTGCATTGCTGACACTGCACTTGGGGGCTGGCGTGGAGGATGCATACGCCTTGCAAAGGGACAGAAGACAGAAAGCAAAAATAAAGATGTTGCTTCCAGACATTTTCACTTACACAGCAGTGATTACATCTAAACTTTGAGAACAATGAAACCATTGATCCATCTTTCAATGTTCTATATCCCTTTTTTTGTTCAGGGCCACAGGGAGTTTTGAGAGTTGAAGGTGGGATACATCCTGAAAAGGTCACAAGTCAATCACAGGTCTGAGACAATGTCAGAACTTAACATTTGGACAAGACGATGTATTCCTGGAGCGGAGGTATGCGAACGCAGTGCGAGGATGTAAACGCCACACATAAATTTCAGTCGAGATTCATACACAATATTATGTCGTGAGGCAAATAAAATGGTCACTGAGTGGGGATTATTAGAACTAAGGCCAAAGCAGAGGAAACTGCATCAAGTTGTTTTTGATGAAGATTTGACTTTTATAATGAATTGTTGTATTCTGTTGATTAGTTGTTGTTTTTTTTTTTTTGGGGGGGGTGGCTGTATCTGTGTGTAATACATCAACATCAACATTTGTGTGCTGACTAAGGTGTGCTGCCATTGAATGCCACAGCTGGCAGATACTCTTTATTTTCTCAAGTGTACGATTGTTATTACTTTGTTGCAACAAACGAGACTCGTCTTCATGGAGATATAAAGTTTGTTCAAGGACGAATGAAGATTTGATGTTGGGTCCAGTATCAGATGTTTTGTTTTATTAACCGGCATGCTATTATGAAATTGTGTGACTTTGAATTGTAAATAGAATGCAGCTGAAAAGAATATAAGGAGTGCGGACAGCCAGCAGACTGCAGGGCAGAACAAGGTTGACAATATAATATCTGGAATGGCTAAAATAATTATTCTGTGAAACACAAACACTTATGCAGCCATGGTTCAAAGAAAGAAACAACTTCACACTCATTTCCTGCCACATGTATGAATTTTAAAAGATAAAAGGACTTTGCAAAGCCACAAAGAACCCTCTTTTGTCCTGTTGACTGGACTTATGTCAGATTTAATTTGACACACAGAAGCAGCGCTTGCAAAGTGCATTCTCAGTCGTCCGCCACCCGCTGACACGGTCAGGTCAGAGGCGACGCAGCCCTGTGAGCATCCCGCGCCCCATCCATCCGCCCGGCTGCCAGACCGCCAGGCTTCGTCAGCAGCTAATTAAATCTGCCGCTATTCATTTGCCCTTAATGTGCTTTTAATTGGATTATGGGCCTGGTGCCAGAGTGAAGGGGTTTCCAGGAAGGGGCGATGGGTAAACCAGAGGTGAGGCGACAGGGGAGGATATTTGTCTGAGTGGTGACCCTCCATTCTGACCAGACAAGGGGACAAAGATCAAGAAGAAAGCTTTCACATTGATGCATCTTTTTTTTTTTTTTTTTTTTACAACCAGCAGGTTTGTGAGGTTTGAAGAGATATATCCATAACAATAATGTATATGAGTCCTGAGGTTTTGTAAAGGAGAGAAACATGACTATTCCAGGGGTGCATGACTAGCAGGGGCCTGAGAAAATAGTATTTTCAATTTACAGCAATGTAGTAGTAGGAAATAAAGTCTTTTTTTTTGTTTTTGTTTTTTTTTTCCCCCACAGAGCACCAAATCCCTGGTGTCACCCTGTCTGTGTATGGGCCTTGGAAGAAAGTGAGGCTGACGTGGTGGTGAAATAGTTAGAATACATATCTGGGTATGTTTTTGTTATTTAAAAGGTAAAAAAAAAAATGAAATATGAGGCATTGAGGTCACAAATATGAGCTGTTGATTGTCAAAATTCCTCTTAATAGCTTATTTTACTGGCTTCTTTTACTCAAGTCATGTATATTGGTATTCAAGTCATTACTAAGTGGAAGGTGAGAAGGGGGAGAGTTGCAGGTCATGTTTATTTTTTTAGTAGAACTGATAAATATATTAGTCACATCGATGGGAGTCAAACCTGACTCCTCTCGCTGCCTTATAGTGATTGAAAATTATTTTTCTAGTTTGCACTACCTGCCCACCAGGATCTACAGCACTATCTCATTATTTTTAAATGGTTGATATTAACAATGTTGCATGTCTTTTAATCTAACCACGTTGTCCTATTTCAATGTTTTTAAATGCAAAAGGCAAGTCATTTACGGCAAACTGGCAACAGCTCGTGAACCTTTGGCTTAGGATGCAAATGCAATGAAGCTAGTGCAATGTAAATCAATGCCGCAGTGGTGTATGGATATCTAATAGACTGTACAAGTTTAATCTCTTTTTTTGTTCACTTAGTATTCCAGATCTATGCCCATACTCAAAGTACTTCCTCTGTGCAGTTTGAAGACATAATGGCAACTAATTCATTGCTTTGCCACCTGTACTATATGTATTCATAAATATTTGCATTAAGGAATCAATACAAAAACTTAACGATGTGCATTGATATCTTTGCTTCCAGTTTGAGTTAAGTGTAGTCACTTCCAATAAAAATTAAACGATTGTGCTATTACAGAGTAGCACAGCCCTGTTTGGCCAAATTAAAAGGGGTCGTCATCTATCAGGTGATGAATTGCAGTATAGCAGCTAGATGCAAGCACTGAGCTAGGAGCCTCTCTCTCTCTTCTGCAACTCCTACACATCATTTTATGTGAATCTCATTAGTTTACACCAGAATTGTCTTGTGTCACTCAAAAGCAGCTTTATTGATGTCTGTTTTCACAGGGAACAGCACAGTAGGAACCACTATCCACCGTTGTGGACTGTTAAAAAGCAATGACAACATGTTCTGCAGATTTCTGCAGGGTTTTATTGGAATTAGATAGCACAGCAGAAAGTTCCGGCTCAAAGCTGTGAGCAGCTGGAAATGAATTCAGTTCAATTTCACTGTGTCAGATAGGTAATGTCGGTAAGTTGTGCTGGTTCAATGGAAACAACATCCACAAATTACAAAAGGCCTTTCACACCAGGACCTGAAGAAACATATCCAACAAGCAGTAAAGTTTATTTTGTTACTGTTTAGAAAGATATAGCCCAAATCTCCTTTGTTTTCCTACAGGTTGGTGAAAGCTGTTACGTGTACAAATCCCTCGTTTAAAACATCGTCTGGACACATTTTTAGGTCTCAAAAAAGAGGACATGTCCAGCTAAAAGAGGATATCTAGTCAGTTAACATCAGCGTGTTAAGCTAATGCTCATTTTATTTCAAGCTAGCTTGTAAAAACATGTTCTTTATGCAACAATATGAAAAATGTTGACGTATCGTGGCCTTTATATTTTGACTTCTTTTGCAGAACTGTGTTTCAGGGCTTAGCGGTCCTTACCATGAAGGAAAAAAAATTGTAAAGTTACCTGTTCTCTTCTGACTGATCACCTGTCCGCTGACTTGAGATGCACTAGTTACTTTATTTCACAATTGTATTATTTTTAAGACAGAAACATAAAGGGGGCACCAGTGGGCGTCACAAATTCTTTTGTTTTTGAATATTTTTTCTAAGAGTAAGGTGCTGGCAGCACCACTCCAGCAGATGGCGCCCTAGGTGACCGCCTATGTCACCGATGCCTAGGACTGGCCCTGGCCTGCAATGCGACTATTGGGCACGCGTACATTGCGATGAAGATGTTCAAACAAAATATCATGCAAACCTGCTGAGCAACAAGTCTTTTGAAATAACAGATTCTCGTAATTTGAACCCCATTATGTCTGTTTTAGTGGGTCCTTTAGACACATTTGGATGGAAAAACCCAACATGGGATTGCTTCCTTGACCCCAGTGGCCGTTCAGGTCTGCTTCCACAAACAAAGTGACACTTTAGTGGCTCTGGTTTAAGAGCCGGCCGCTGAAGCACATCCCAAGCGAATGATGTCAAAATCAATACGGCAATGTCACCAGGCCCACTGCGGGAGTAATGACAGGGCCTGAGCGTGCTCCCAAGTCACGCACAGGCACGCACTTAAACACACCCACTTCATCATATCATCAAGCCCATCAACAGGCTTAATGGTGGAGCGCTTGATACATCGCAGGGGTCGAGGTGAGCGAGGCCCGTGACACTTTTGCTAACGGGTGCTTCGAACCAATCCTGCGTCACCTGTCGCTGTCTTTTGGCACTACACAGTAAGATCATTCTGCTTATTGCAGTGGCCCTTTGTCCAAATCACCGCCGAGGAATGATAACTGGCCAGAGGTCAATCCCTCCTGACGTTATGAAGTGATTAAGTAAGGAACTTAAAATCCAGATGAGATCTTTCAGTTGGATCATGTTCAGCCATCCCCCTCACCTGCAATGCAGTCTGTTTATCATGCCAGGAAAAGGGTGGCAAAAACAAATTAGTCCACGGGAGAGGAAAATAGCCAGAGATATTGATTCTGCCTTTTCATGCCAGAGTGGAGCACAGAAAATATTGGGCTATAAAAAGGAAACAAGGATATAAAGCCATTACAGTCCACACTTAATTGATCCCTCTTCCCATAACAAATTAATTGAGCGGAAAATGGCAGATGGCTTTGATGAATGTCATAAAAAGGCTTGTCAGCGAGGCTGGTGGGTACGACCCCCTGAAACATATGCATAAGAATGGGGGCTCTCGGAGTGCAAAAACGTGTACTTTCTCAGGTGTTTGCATCCTGGCGCTGGTGATGTTAATCATGTTGACTTTTTGACATAATTGCTAATTGTCTGCTGTTTCACTTTTGGGCTTTCCTCAACGCTTCACCAGCTGCTCAACATGTAAACGTTTGGCCGCTGTGTGTAGGTGTGTGTTTCAGGGTATTCTTACTGACAGGTTGCTGCCCTCGTAGCAGAACAAATGCTAATTTAATCAATTGGCTATAAATCCTACTGGCCGCTGACTCATGCGTCTTCTGCCCAGGGGACTCAGAAAAAAAAAAGCCTTGCCAGTGCAGTTTGTTCAGCATACTCATGCCCAGGCCCACGCGCACACACACGCGCACGCAAACACACACACACATACACACACACACAACCCTTCGTCTTACTGCTCTTCCATCACGCAACATCAATATTACCACCACTTATATTGGCGAAAAGAGAGTGAGCGCATGTTGACATAGTGGGATATTTTTTTCCACATCCTCTAAATTTCTGAATCTGTGCAGACAGCTTGGAAGCTGCGGTGGATAAACACATTTGGGTAGGCATCCAATCTCTACTTGCGTTCTTGCAACCCTCTTAACCACAGATTTATTGAGCACATATTCCCTCACATGGTTGCGCGCGCACACATATACACACACACGCACGCACAGTTTCATGAAATCCAAATATCCAAATTGGCTAACGTTGCTGTCAGCGACTTCAGGGGTCTTAGAGGCTGTTTAGGGGGCACAGGGAGATGATGGAGTGACAGAAAGACAGCAAACCGGGATGTAGAAAGTGTCATGCGACAGACAGAGGAAGAGAAGTCAGCGTGAGCAAGTGTGATAAAGAAAAGTCAGAAAAAGGTGACATGGGAGGACTGGAGGAGTTGCTGTCTGCAGGCTACACTCGAGCTCTGCTCAGAATTCTGTGGGGCCTGTGTGGCTCCAGTGTTCCCCATCAATCTCGGGCTCCTACGGCAGCCGGCAGCAGCTGCATCTTAATCTGCTGAGGCCGGACGTGAGGACAGACAGGTCGCCAGGGCCGAGCAGTAAATAACCCATCTCCCGAGTGTCACAAATGCAGACATGCAAACATACGTCTCCTGCAACTATCCACACGACTAAGAAAATGATTTTACCTTTACAATGTGAATTTCAAAGCGCTTTTATTCTCTTTTCACTTCAAATGACAGCTCTTGGGACCTACAAATAACCTTGGGCCCTGGATTACCTCAGATTGCATGTTTTCTTCTATAGCTTGTTTTTCTCTTTAGAGGTCTACTGACACGTCAAGCATGATTTTTAGCATGTTTTTAATAAAAGGCAGCTTGAATGGACCCATCTGTTTTTTCACCACACGTCATGTTGTTGTATATGGATTTTTGCATCACCTGCCATGAAAATCCGCTCAAGGAATTTGTTTTTGAGAAGCAGGAAGTTTTTTTTTTTTTTTTTTTTTTTACAGAGGCCCACACTGGCGGGTTTGTGTTTTTATACCAGATTTACCGGCGGGAAAGTAGATGTTTTTTCCTGCGTGTTAGCCAAAATGCTGTCTCGTTGTATTGCTGGATATTGCTCGAACATTCGGGAGGATGGATTCACTCTTCACACTTTTCCAAAACATCCGGTTCGCTGTGAAAGATTACACAGGTGCAAAGGATGAGAGCTTTGTGGGTTCTAAATGACAGGTAGTTGTGGATAGAGCTATTAAAAAAAATTATAGTTGGGGGGGGGACGCAAACCTTCTTAGAAAGTAACGAAAGAGCCGCATCATAATAACTTAAAGTTTGTCAGGGGTGCTAAATGCTTCAAAGTGCGCAGGCCGGCATTGTTCATCGCCGCCGCAGAGGATGATGGGCAGGGGAGGCTGTTTGGCCGTGTGCGGGAAGGGAAAGGAGCCCCCCACTCCACCCTCACCGGCCACCGGTGTCTGGCCACCCCTGAAGTAGTTAGTTACTTTGCCCGGCATGGGTCCTCCTGAGTAGGCTGCATACTGTCATACATACTGTCGAGGAGTCCTGTTAGAATTGATCCACATCTTAAACTAAATATGGCTCAAAATGATAATATAATATAATATTATTATTATATTAATATTTACAATATTGCCCCGGTCACTTGACTCAATTATGAGATGTTCTCTTCTTCGGAAAGAGCTTCCGTGTCAGAAGGGGCGTCGGAAAGATCAGAAAATCTCTGTTGTTCATCTCCCATAGCAGGTGGCACAGCGTCTCCTCAATGGTGACTGTACCAGTATAAGTAAGTTTCTTTCAGCTTGTCCCGATAGGGGTCGCCACAGTGTGACATCTCAGATGAACGCTCATATTTGTAAATGACGTTGCATGCAATATGGCCGCCACTGGGATGTTGAGTGAGACTACCGCAACTTTGCGCATGAAGGGCACGCTCTCTGCTCATTTTTTTCCCCATATAGACATTTAAGTGAATATTATATGTAGTTTTCATAACAATATCTATTTTAAAATGTAGACCTTTAAATTCCACCTCCTCCTTTGCATGAGTGTACCATTACTGACTAGATTTTTTTTTCACTGTTCATGAACTCATTGGGTGGTTTTACGCTCAGTTTAGGTACATAGGCTGCTACATATGGGGCAGAGCACAAATATGCAAATATGAACTACAATTTCTAATGTGGCTGTTAATAATAAAAAAGCAAACTTCGTGGCCAAAATGTATCTGTGGTGCGTATTGCGCTGGGTAGATCCAAATGAAAGGGAGCTAACTGCATTTAAAATATCCACTCACTTTTATTCTTATCAATGACCTCTCTCTTTAGCAATCTGCTTGTTCCTTAACTGTCAATCTATCTTTTTATGTTTTACTAAATGTGATACAATACCACTTCAGGGTGTCCACATATCCAATTGCTCACTTTTTTTTTTTTTTTTGGGGGGGGGGGTGTATCCAGTCCGTTGCAGTTGTATTGTATCACGCAGTGTGTGACAGGTTACATGATGCAGCAGTGAAGATTACCCACTGCACTCTACAGAAAAGCATCTGGCAAGTGACGCTCACCTAACCACATGGATTGTTGACAAAACAAAACTGCAGAGGCAAGCAGAGGCAGCACTGCTAGGTGAAGAAAGGAGTATTCTTTGAAATGGAGGGAAAAGATTCAAATTAACGGCTCATTAAGATCTTTATCACATGTAATCTGTTTAAGCCTTGTTGTTTCGTTAAAGGCAATATGTTATACATGTACACTATATAAGTAAAATATTTTAGTCTTAGTCACGTCAACTCAAGGCAGTAGCAATGCTGCAATGCACCAACACATTTGAATTCACAGGGAGTAATATCAAATGGCAGGAACTAATAATATAAAATGAATAAAATCTATGGCCAGCCTTAAAAATGCATATTTTCATGATGTATGTGTCTTAATTACTGTCCCATGGGCCTTAAAGTCACTCTTTGAGGGATGAGCGGTTGTTGTGTATTTTGGAGTGATGGCTGGGGACAAAGAGACGCGCTTACGACTCAACGTGTTTCACGCATCTGTCCCACAAATGTACAGAAAATAGTGGTGACATGCACAAAGATCTGACAGAATTGATGCTTCAGCCGAGAAACGTGAGCAAGAATGGTAGTTTAGAAGGTGACAAATGAATGTTGTAAAACTCCGCGGCTGAGCTGACAACCCAAGGCAGCTCTGTTGCATTAACCCCACTGCTCTGCATGCATAAAACCTTGGCATGTCAAAGGGCAGCATATTCTCCCCACCTGCCAAGCCAGCCGGCTCCTATAGCCTCAGGCTAAAGACTTTTGGGTTCCACTGGGATTCTAGTAACCATGGCAACCTTTGAACCATGAGAGAAGGTGAAGGATGAGCGAAGACAGTAAGGTCACTATGGATGTGGTCACACTACAAGAAAAAGCATGCAAAAACATGACCCCAGTTTAACTGAAGTGTCTGTACTGCACAGACACACACACACACACACACACACACACACACACACACACACACACACACTCGGCTGAATGCAACTCAATTTCCAGTGTTTATTGCTGCTAGTTTTCTTTCCATTCGCAATTTCTATTGCAGGTGGCTAAACGACATATACGTACCTCACTACAGTAATTCAATATGTACCTGTGGCTAAAAATAGCCAAGCATGGAGTCTCTATTGCCAAAGTACTGTACACGAGTGCAGTCAGTGAATGGGGTCATCGTTGTAAAAAGTCTCTGAAGTATCCACTCTTTATTTATTTCTTGCCTGTTTCTTCTCTGCCTGCTGTTTACGATTACTTAGATGTTCACATTTACAGCACATGTGTATTTTTCTCCATTATAACATTTTATTGCATTAGCTTTAACGTGTTCAGCAGCAATTTACAACCCCACCCCAATGCGGACATTCTTAGTTTATCTGTCTATTGTTAGTAAACAATAGAATAGCACGGCACATGTTTTGTCTGAGGGCCTTGATCACTTTTTTTTTAGGTCAGGGGAGCTTTTTTTTTTTTTTTTTTTTACATAAGTAACAACTGAGGACCAAATATCTAAACGTGTCTGCAAGTAAACGTGTATTTTTATTCAATATACAATATGAAGTACCTCATATGGTATAAGAAATAATGATTACAATAATTAAGCACCTGTACTATGGACCTGTGCCTACTTCATGTTTGCTGATTTTGTATTTCTTCTTTTTTTAATTGTTTGTCTTTTTTCAAGTAATTGTCTTTTTTTTTCTTATTTTGTGTGTGTGTGGGGGGGGAATGGTTTTGTCAGTACAATTCTAATGCGTCAGTTATACACAGATATTTGCTATTTGCAGTACAAATAGGCTGGGTACACTATATTAATTCGCTGATGCTGTTTACATGACAGGAAAATGTGTCCCAAAGTGTGAAAAAAAAATCTTTAATCACACTTCTGCAAAAAGTACATTTTAATGTCAATTGCCACAATCTCAGTCTTATTACTTCCATTAAGACCATTTTTAAACAAAAACCGATGGCAACGATGCCTTCGTTGGGAAATACTGTGTTGATGAAGCCAAATCCACATTTACCTGGGAAACACATAGATTCTAAAATTACACTTATTTCTAGATGTAGGAACTATGGAAGGAAGAAGGGCAAAAGGCAAAAGTGGGAGGAGTGATACTTGATACCTTGATGGATTGATTGAAATGGCCAAATAACCCACTGTGCCTCCAGCATGGATTAGCAAGAGGTCCAGGTCAGCACAATCTCACCACGTTAGGATAACTTGGCTGCCTGGCGGCAGAAGCTCAGGTCTGACAAAAGCGAAACGGGTATCTTAAGATTTGATAACCTTCCTTGTATATCGTGTGTGTGCACGCACGTGTATTTGTATGTGCGTGCAAATGCTTAAGTGCCTAAGGGGGCTAGTAGTCATAGTAACCCTCCACCAGGTGTTCATATGCGAGTCTGATAATACAACTTATGAAAAGCATGCATATGAGGTTAATGGTATTCAAACGAGTCAACTCTCCCCTTTTGGCACACTCTAGAGGTTGCCACATACCTCAATGCCGGGATTCAGTGCTAGGTAAAATATTTTCCATACTACACGATTTGAGACTAAAATGTTAACGTCAGCCAGCACGGTGGACATCTGTCTCACAGTTGTGAGTTCCTCGCCTATGTGGAGTTTGCATGTTCCCCCGCGCCAATGTGGGTTTTCTCCGGGTGCTCTACTTTCCTCCCACATGCCAAAAACATGCATGGCAAGTTGATTGAAGGCTCTAAATTGTCCGCAGGTGGATAAATGAGTGTGAATGGTCGTTTGTTTCAATGTGTCCTGCAATTGGCTGACAACCAGTTGAAGTTGGACCCCGCCTCTCGGCCAGAGTCAGTTGGGATTGGCTCTAACACCCCGGCGACCCTTGTGAGGATAAAAGGTACGGGAAATTAATGAATGTTGATGTCATGTATTTAGCATGTTATTAATACACGTAATATTTTGTCGAAAGGAAACACTGGTGACAGCCACGGCCCGTAAAACCCGAGAGCGTTGAAGGGATACAAAATGTTAAATGTCACAGGGCACGCTGCCGATGAGGTTTCAGGAGCTTGTGTTAAGCCAAGAGGTTTGACAGCTGGATTTAAGAAGAGGTGAAAGGGCTATAGATTAGCGTTAGGTCGCTACATGCATAAGATTAAACTCCCATCCTCCTCCTTGGCCATTTTTGAAGGCGTCTTTGACATCATTGGCTCGGCTGTTTGGGCTGTGATTTACAGCCTGCTGCAGCCCTCTCTCGCAGCCTTGAAAATCAGATTTTCTCTTGCAGCATCAGCAAGAGGAATCTAATTTCATCGCAAGGCATACTGACCATGGCGATGTAGAAAATGTGATGAAGAGGTTAATTGGAGGAAATTTCAATTTGATCAGAGTTTGACTTTCAAGGGTTGAAAGGAATCAAAATATCAATTCTTGTCACGCTTTCAGTCAAGAAAATTGGGCAATACTCTGATCCGCAAGTTCCATGATTTGCTTGATGGATGCGAAAATCTCTTACTACAGGACAAGAAAATTCACATGAACAGCAGGCACACTGTTTATCGTGCAAATTGCGCAGGCATGTTGCAACTATTATGTACGCTTGCACTGCAGGCTAACATGGATGCCCCAGCTACCTTAGCTGGTGGTCTTGATTAAGGGAAATCAATGTTTAATCAAGTCAGCCACGTGCAAGAACAGATGTAAAGGCTGCTTTGTGACAAATATTTATTACACAAGCTATTTGTGCCTTCCTTTGAACAGAAAAGTACAAAACTCAATCCTTTGAGAGTCTCTATCCTGCAGCCATGCACATTTTATTGCAAAGGACGGCGTTTAGGTCAGAAGTGTTTGCACCACTGGGATATTCAATCACTCGCTAGGTGTGCTTCACATCTGTATGTGCGTGTTGAAGAGCTGCTGTGGTGACCTCGCACATAGAGATGATGGTCATAAATTGGTCTGAAGTCTCATTTTCCCCGCAGGATGTTGACCAGCTGCCACAGCTTAGAACCCACTTTGCAGCGGCACCCCCCACACGGCGAATGACAGAGATAATGAGAACATTTTATAGCCCCAGTTGATGACCGGGGAGAGGCAAGTGTATTGCCAATGCAAGAGCTGTAAATAGTACATAATAAGCACCACATGGCTGAATTCCACCGGTCTTCTATGAAGATAAAGATTGTAATTTCACCTATTTCACCCACAGTCAGGATTGGACGACGGAAACATGATGTGCAATAACAGGCCAGAGCGCCGCTGAAACTGAAAGTGTTTTAGCGCCACCAAGCGGATAACAAGACACAATGCCGCTAGTGAGCGCTTAAATAATGATAGAAAAATGGGAACGTTTCAAGAACCCATTTAACGAATTTCATGGCCGTCTGTGCGATTCAAAACGTGTGTAAATACTTTTGAAAGCCTAAATTGACGCAGCATCCAAGTGCAAAAGCCAGTCATTCATTATCCACCAATACACCTTCATTTCAATGTATCACTTTCAATTTCTTTTTATTTTCAGTTTTGCAATGACAAAATGTAAAAATTGACTAATTAATTGATTATGTGGGTGTCACAAAGATTACCAACGAGAATTGAAGGGTCCTTTTGAATAATGCAGTTTAACATTTTAGGCAAGGTAAATTTATTTATAGCGCATTTCACACGAAAGGGAACTCATTGTACTTTATATGATTAGGAAGTTCTCACTTCCATCCAGTTTCTGTCCTGCTTATCCTCACTAGGGTAGGGGGTATGCTGGTGCCTATCCCAGGTATCCTCGCACGGGAGGCAGGCAGAGTACACCCTGAACTGATTGCCAGTAAGAAACCAACAACCATTCACACCTGTGGCCAATTTAGAGTCTAAAACAGGGGTCACCAACATGGTGCTCGTGGGCACATGTTTGCCCTCGAGGGCCACTTAAGGCGCCCCCAAGGAATGTTCTAAGAATTCCACAGGTCATGAATTATTATTATTTCTGCTTTCAATTTTTAATCGGACTTGCTTACATTAATGAAAATTTTAAAATGTCAAGTATTTATGTATTTGTAACAGCGGGACGGTGGCCCAGCTGTAAAGCGTTGGCCTCACAGTTCAATCCTGGCCGGCCTATGTGGAGTTTGCATGTTCTCCCCGTGCCTGCGTGGGTTTTCTCTCGGCACTCCGGTTTCCTCCCACTTCCCAAAAACATGCAACATTAATTGGACACTTTCAGTTGCCCCTCGGTGTGATTGTGAATGCGACTGTTGTGAAAATTGATGTATGGATTGATATTACATGTTAATTTTAATTGCATTATCTCTCCTGAGTACAGGTTTTAGATTCTTGCATGTTCACAAATATTCAAACTACTTTCCATCATTTTTCACACACAGCTGATCAAAACAGATCAAAGGGGTTCAACATCACTGTGTCCATTTTATTTGGAATGGCAAGATAAAATGGCTGCCTTCCAATCCAATCACAAAGTGCTCAAAGGTTTTATTTTCTCGCCTGTTCTTATACATTTGTTTCTTTGAAGCTAAAGAAAAAACTGCTGGCAACTTGATGGGGCGACAGAAGATGCAAAAGTGTGTACACCCCTCACAATTTATAAATAATTGTGGTCACACAACAATGGACATATTTAGCACAATGTGGACATTTTGGCTTGGAGTCAATCACTCGTGTTAGCAACGGTTTGGACACTAATTGGTGTGTGTTGAGTTATTTTGAGAAGACAGTAAATGTAGTGATATACAAGTTGTAAAGTACACTGATTGACATCGTACACTGTAGCAAAAAGTGTCGTCCCATGAAAAGAAAAAAAAAAATTCTAATTCTCCGGACACTCCGGTTTTCTCCCACATCCCAAAAACATGCAACAGTAATTGGACACTAAATTGCTCCAGGGTGTTATTGTGAGTCCAACTGTTGTCTGTCTGCCTCTGCCCTGCGATCGGCTGGCACCCAGTTCAGGGTGTACCCTGCCTCAGGCCTGATGATAGCTGGGATGGGCTCCAGCACTCCCACAACCCTTGTGAGGATAAGTGGCAAAGAAAATGGATGGATGGATGTGTTTGTAACGTATGCGGCGTTTTGTTATTGTGGAGGTTTGCTGCAAACGGTTCATTTTGGCCTTCATATGATCGGTGTTCACGAAGTAGCCGTCAACCTAAAAAAGCTCGGTGACCCCTAGCCGAAAATCAACCTATCATGCATGTTGTCGGGATGTGGAACAGCGGAGTACCAAGAGAGAACCCATGCAGGCAGAGGCAGAATATGCAGACTCTGCACAATGGGGCCCAGGATTTGAACCCTGGTCCTCAGAACTATGGGGCAGATGCAGATCTCACTTTTCTAACATTTTTCAACAGAATGCCAGCAATGTTGAAACTTATCCGTTTGTCATTCTGTGATTCGTTTTGGCAGGGGTGTTGGGGGGGCAATGTGAATTTCAATATTCCCCCACATTTCCACTGTTTAGAATTCCGTTTGTAAGAATACTCGTCCGGAAACGAGGGAGGCGCTAAGCCAAACATACAATTCACAGCCAACCTCAATAGTAGAAGAGGAAGACGTTGTCGTCCTTACTCGGGAGTTGTCGGCTCTTCGGCAATCCTCGGCACTTACCGGAAATCCTCTCGTATTTTGCCGAGTCTCACTGTCGTCGTATGTTTCGTCCTCCTCTCCGTGTTGTTGTTCTCGGTGACGCGACGGAGGTGTAGCCTGACGCGGTCTCTTACGTGTCGGTCTGAATAAAAGTGGAGCTCCGTAGACCCGGGAGTGACGAAGCGAGTCTGTGTTGGTAAGAGGATACGTATCGGATCTTTGCTAGACAGTTAGATGGCTGCCCGCAACGTTTTTTTGCGGCTTGTATCCGCACAACGCCAACAAAGAAATCATGGCGGCGGCGTTGCAGAGGCTCACTAAAATGAGTCAGTCGCTGCAATGCTCGCAAAAAAAAGAAAAAAAAATCTCAAGACTTAGATGAAGACTGAGCTACATTTATTTTTGTTTTTATTTTTTGAAAGAAAACCGAGAACACTCTTGGACTAAGTCACAGAAGCAGTTCGTCTTCTACATTTTAGCCAAAACATTGTTTGCAATAAACATGGAGTATATAAACTGTGTGGTACACAGTTATAGAATTTTCCCTCGCAAATAGTCAACGCCAGCAACGTTGCATTATTAATCAACATAAAGCATGTTGGATTACTCAATAGAGACGCCTTTTAATCTGGACCACTAACGACTCGCAGCGGGCATGCAAAGGAAAAAATAGCGGCGTTTGAAGATGAATTTAAGTTAACGCATGTTAGCCAGCGTGGTAGCATGCTAACCAAGCAATGTTGGTCACCCGGGCTAGCCACATGCTACATCGAGCTGCAAAAAACTAAACGAGTACAAATCGGATCTGTTAAGACTTTGATTGGCTTACTAACGTGGCTTAGTATGGGTGATTTTAAAAAAAATCATTAGCGTTTTTCTATAAAATAAAATTCGTGCACGCGTGTTAAGAAAGCCACACCCTTTTTCAGGCTTAGAAGTTGCTGAGGTAAAGCATCTCTGCTGGCTGTCAGCTATGCACGTTTGGAATCAGAATGATCTTTATTTTCTTATTATGTCAAAACATCAACGAATTTTTCTTCAATTTAATGACTGACAGCCATTTCCCCCAAAATAGTTTTGAAACATTAGAGCTTAAAAACAGTACGGAGAGTCATTGAGCAGTGAAAGTTTACTGGTAATGTGGTAATAATGACACATCAATGCATTTTCTGAGCTGCTTAACCTCCCAAGGATTGATACAAAATTGTGAGGGGTCGGGGGGGGGGGACAATTTTGCAAATGTTCTAGTCATCTAGCACTTTAGAGCAGTTGGACATCACTAATAGAACAATGATTTGGTAAAGTAACCTTTCTGCAATTTGTACAGAGACTTCAAGCTATTTAAGTGGTTCAAAGTTACTAGTTGTGTGATAAACTGTAATGTGTCAATTATGCAAATGATGCAGATAATTCTGAAGCACATTAGTGGACAATATTGGTCAGCAAAAGATATGCAATTAGTAGAGAGTGGCGAGACTACTGTAGTGAATAAATGATTGATGTATTATTGACCTGACAGAGATGTGACAAGAATCTCAAGACAAAAATTGGCATCACGTTACAATGCAATTTAAGTCAACTGCTGTAGAAGTAAATGGCAAGCGCAATAAGATGTTGAAATGTCTTCCAGTTTTGGTTTGCATTTAATACAAACAACTAAAGTTAGTTAAGAATCATGTGCACAGAGTTAACATTTTTCTTTAATTGTGCAGATTTTAAATGACAATGGAAACTTGTGCAGATACACAGCAAAGTGGTGAAACGGGTACAAAGCAGGAGCCTGAGATTACCCTGGCACAGGTAACATCATGATATCAGTGATTGATAGCTGAAATTGTCATTATTCTACAGTACTACTGAGCAGGCAGTGTATGACTAGGTGGTTTGTCCCTGTTGCAGGCCTCCATAGCAACTGGCCAGGTGTCATCCAGCAGCCCCACTGTGGCCTTGGTGCAGTTGCCGAACGGCCAAACCGTCCAAGTTCACGGGGTGATCCAAGCAGCCCAGCCCTCAGTCATCCAGCCCCCTCAGGTCCAAGCAGTTCAGGTGTGCACCAAATCCCTGATGCTTAGGTTGTCAAAATACAATGAACTGTTGAAATTGAATTTCTTTTGTTCCTGCATAGATTTCAACAGTTGCTGAAAGTGAGGACTCCCAGGAGTCTGTCGACAGCGTCACAGATTCTCAGAAGAGGAGAGAAATCCTGTCCAGACGACCTTCATACAGGTGTGTTGTTTCCTATTACTTCTCACAGAACTTTGTTTTAATACATTCTTGTTTTATTCTTCATCTTGAAATTCACCTTTGTCTACCTTTTGTTTCAGAAAAATCCTAAATGACTTATCATCAGACACTCCAGCAGTTCCGTGTATCGAGGAAGAAAAATCTGAAGACGACTCAACCCCGGCCATCACCACAGTCACCATGCCCACGCCCATCTACCAAACCAGCAGCGGCCAGTACAGTATGTTTATTTTCCACTGCAAGCTTGGAATGTGGGTTTTGTTATACAGTGCCACCAGAAAGTATTCACACACCTACACATTTTGCTATGTTGCAGACTTATTCTAAAGCTGATTTGAGTATATCCATCTATCCATTTTCTGAGCCTCTTATCCTCACAAGGCTTGTGGAAGTGCTGGAGCCTATCCCAGCTATAATCGGGTAGGAGTGAGGGTACACCCGGAACTGGTTGCCAGCCAGTCGCAGGGCACATAGAGACAGACAACAGTTGGACTCACAATCACACCCAGGGGAAACTTAATGTCTCCAATTAATATTGCATGTTTTTTGGATGTGGGAGGAAACCGGAGTGCCAGGAGAAAACCCACACAGGCACGAGGAGAACATGCAAACTTTACACTGGTAAAGCTGGGATCTGAACCCCAGTCTTCAGAACTGTGAGGCCAACACTGTAAGGAGTTGCATCACCGTGCCCGATTTGAGTATAGTTTTCTTTAAAGAAAAAACAAACATCAAATAACTCATAATGATCAAGTACAAATATACTTTCAGACGTTTGTGTAATTTTATGAAAAATTTACACATTCAAACATAATAGGAACATAAGCTTTCACACCATTTGCTATGACACGCATAGTGTAAATGATTTCCATTGATCATCCTTGAGATGCCTTGACAACTTTAATTAAGTCCACCTGTGGTAAATTCAGTTTATTGAACATAATTTGGAATGGTACACAATTGACCCCTCCGTGGATATTGCGCAATCGGCATCACTGACCAATCAGAGGCCAGAGATCTGCATAAACCAAAGCCCGTTTTTGCTCCCGCCATTTTCTCAGACAACATTGCTTGGTCCAGTATAGGTTTAGTTAGCGTTTTATCGCGTATATGGGTTATTTAACAAAAAATATGGTTAAGAGGTGTAGTCACGGAATTTGTAATAGTGACGACAGGTATCCTGAAAGGCTAGTTGGTGGAGTTCGATTCGTACCCTTTCCAAAACCGAAGACTCAGTACGAAAAATGCCTTTGATGGATCAAACTTTGTGGAAGACCGCATCATCAACTAAATCTATCTAATATCAACCGGAACATATATGTTTGCACGAAGGTATGCCCTATATTTGATTTTCAATACACGTCTCGTATAAATGAATGAGACGTTCTCCGCTAGCATAACACCGCCACGTGTGAACGATTGACACACTTATTCTTTGTTGAGCGATATTTAGCGATGATCGGACTGCACAAACGTATTGATTTCTTGCTGGCTCGCGGCCGAAGCTTAACCCGACTGTGTTTGCGCGAAGATATGCCCTAAATTTGATTTTTAATACACGTCTCGTATAAATGAATGAGACGTTCTCCGCTAGCATAACATTGCTACGTTTGAATGATTGAATGAAATCAGAAGCATGGCGTCTCTCTCAGTTCAGAATGTATTGTATTGTATTTGCCATTTTTACTGTTTGTCTTACGTCAGCGCACGTGACGTGACGTCACTTCAGGAGGCGTGGTTAAGTGCCCTGTACGGAGGGGTCTATTGCCCATAGAAGAGAAAATGAAAAAGGCTTTCACATTTTATAAATGTATGCCGCCATCTAGAGGTTATAGAAAAGATGTAGTCTTTCATTCCAGTATGCCACCACCTCCTAGAGGTTATAAAAAGTGTGTAACGTACACTTTCATTCCAATGGGACAGGAGTGCATATGGCTGCATATATGCGTAATGGTGCGCATAAGTTTACATACCCAGGCAAAATTTGTAAAATATTTTTTTTAATACAGTTGAGGACTGATTAAAAAAACGTAAATAATTTGTGTTGTAATGTTTTGTTTAATGATAATGGTTTTCTGAAAAGCTTGAAAGTCTAATTTGAATCCCATTAAAATAAAGTTTAATATTTCATTTGGCCCTTGATGATTTCTTCAAAGAGTTATTCCCATCTTACAAAACACAGATAATACTTAATGATTTGAACATATGGGTATAAGTAAAATCATTAATTGTAAAAATGCATTATACATGGGTGGAAGAGTTTTCCAGAGTTTTGACTTCAACTTTGAGGCTATGTATTATTTCATGATAATTTTTTTATTTTAATGGAGTAATTTTCATTATGTTCACGTGTTCACATTTTCAATAACTTTATTGACAGTGGCATGATTTTATGTATTTTTTTCTAAAGCTATAGATAAATGACTTTTACGATCATTCTAACATAGCAAATGTGGAAAAAGTGAAGGCGAAAGTATTCACATACTTTCTGGTGGCACTGTATTTCAAGGCTGATATGTCATAATAATCTCCCCCCACAGTCGCCATCACCCAGGGAGGGGCCATCCAGTTGGCTAATAATGGGACAGATGGCGTTCAGGGCCTACAAGCACTCACCATGGCCAATGCTGCCGCAGCCCAACCTGGCGCCACCATTCTCCAATACGCCCAGACCAGCGATGGGCAGCAGATCCTGTTGCCTAGCAACCAGGTGGTTGTACAAGGTAAGAAAAGGTTGTAAAATCAGTTTCTTTGAATTGTATGCTTCTTACCATTTGGATCCCCACCGTTTAGCCGCCTCTGGAGATGTTCAGGCCTATCAGATTCGCACAGCGCCAACCAGCGCGATCACCCCCGGGGTTGTCATGGCGACCTCACCTGCATTGGGTACGGGGACAGGAACTGAGGAGGTCACGCGCAAAAGGGAGGTGCGCCTTATGAAAAACAGGTATGTTGCTGTTAGTCCACAACAATCCCAAAATCCGTCACCATTTTCAGACCTTTTTTCTTCTCATACAAGGGAGGCTGCCCGTGAGTGTCGCAGGAAGAAGAAGGAGTACGTCAAGTGTCTGGAAAACCGTGTAGCTGTGCTGGAGAACCAGAACAAAACCCTCATTGAGGAACTCAAAGCCCTCAAAGACTTGTATTGCCACAAATCTGAGTAGGTGCACCATTAATCGCCCGCCTGTGTACAGAAACTCAGCAAAGAGCCATGCAGACTGATGCCCTTCTACCTTTTCTACTTACTTTGCTTTCTTGAAAACAAGGGGGGGGGGGGGGGACTTCAAGAAATTGATTACATGGCCCAGTACGCAAAGTGAACTGCCACTTCTAAATTAGCATTCTGTTCCCATGACGTCTTGATGAGCAGATTTATGCTCAGAGGAGCGCTCATAAATGGAATGACCAAAGCAAGGGATTCTGTAGTGACTCTTGAACTGGAGTTGGAGCCGCAAGATTTCATCATCACTAACAATCGAACGGTTCCGATACCCCCTTCTTCGCAGCACCTGGCTCACTTGGAGATCTGGCGTCATTTGGATGTCGCTACAACGCAATTTGCTTCACAGTAGTTTAATCATGTACTTCAATTTGCATCATGGATTTTATTTTTGAGCTGTGTTTCTGATCTCTTTCTGCACCTTGTTTGCCATTTCCCTTTACGTTCGCTTACTTTGCCTTGATACATGAACAAAAATGTTAACCTTTGGGGTTGTACGTTTAATTAAGCAGAAAACATGCAATTTTGCAGTTCAATTTTTTTTAATTGACATTTTGTCTCCAACCTTAATACTGCAGGGTCATTATTTTTTGTTTTGAGCTGCAGTTGTTTTTTTCTTTTTTTTTTTTTTTTAAACTGGAGTATCAAACATCTGTTTGCAATAAGGTCTTTTTTTAGACCTGTAACGAGAAAAGATGGGGAAAATATGGAGAAAGAATATTGACAAAGCGTGTGTGCGATCCAAATAGTATGAAATGCTTTTTGTATTGTGGCTTTTATTCTAATCATTGCTGATGTCATTATTTTTTTAAAATAAAAACCAAAAATAATGAGCCCTGCTTACAACTTATGCAATATATACATAGTAATTACAGATGGCCTGTGATATATTTTAACTTCCCTGACATATTGGGAAGGTTTAGGGAGTTACATTAGTAAGATGTGGAATACAGTATGCACTTTTTCTTGCTGAAACAATCCAGATGTTCAAGGTTTTAGAGAAAAGTTCCAGGGCAAGTGTCACAATATTTAAAATTCCCTTCAAAATTATTCCTCTGTAGTCTAATGGGCTTGGGCTTTCACTTTTACCGTGTTTTTCTACCTTCAAGGTACAAAGTACTTCAATAATATCTTCTCGTATACCTGATGAGGAAGCAACATGAGCAACTGGGGGTTCACTATCATGCCCAAGGACAGTTAGACATGGTCGCAATGACTGAGTGACCAACCCACAAGCTTTCGGTTGGGACATAACCAGGCCACCATCTGTGCCATGCCAACCCATACAATTTTGATGTTTTGTCTGCCATGCCATCATATGGTCCTAGAAGTATTTGTCAGAGAGCCTCTGGCTCCGTCATCAGCCAGCCTCAACTGTCACTTATCAAAACAGGTCTTTGAGTTTAGGAAACAGGAAGCCACGTGGTATGATTGGTGAGGTTGGCCGAGCACAGGGACGTTCTTGGCCAACAAGTGTCACTTGGTGAGGGCATTTTGTGCAACCACACGTTCTGCAACAATTCTCGCTTCTTATGCACTGAACGAAGCTAATGCTGAAGGATTTGATCATCCAGCCTGTATTCAAATGGTTACAAAACTCAGTTTAGGTCTGAAATGGATGTACAGTATTGTGACACTTGTCTGGAACTTTTCTGACACCTCTTATTTCACAAGTAAAAGTGAAGAACTTGAGCTTAAAGCAGTAATTGATAATGAAATGTTCAGGTCTTTTATTTTTTTTTTAGTAACAATCATTGCATATCTGGATTCGATAAGGTGTGTTGCCCATCATATTTGACTGCTGGTCAAATGTGAAAGGATTGACCAGTGCAGCCAACCCATGAGATTTCACGATGATAGAATAACATTTTATTCATCGTTATATAGTGAGTCTTGTTACCTTTGATGTGGCTTTCATTAATTTCCTTAATGTATGCACCAATTTGTATGACACATTATGTTAGAGTTGTTACATTTTGGCAGCCGTTAATAAATGTGTTCCTAAGCTTTGATTTTACATCAAAACATTTATTTGGATGGCAAGTCTTTGAAAGTGAAATCATAAATCACTCCTGGGCACTTGTTTCCAAGCTTTGTATATATGAATGTCCCTTTCCTTGTCATAGTAAACCTCCTCGACAGCGAACTGTTGACTCAGCATGTCTAAGAAATTGGTATCTCGTTCGTAGCGGATCCTGCATGCCAGGAGCACCACAGTAGCATCGGCACACAAGTGCTGAAGCGTCTGTATCAGCGGAAGAAACGTGGCCTCCAGGTAAACAATGTCTGCTCCTAAAACCAAATCGAATCCCCCTGCTGGGTATCGGTCAAGACCCTCGCCCCAAGACAGCTCAGACACAGCCACAGATTCCCAGAGCTCAGAGGGCAGGTTAGCTTTAACATTGGCAGAAAGGAAGTCCAGCGCAGAGTTCCTGTCAGTGATTGTCACTTTGGCCCCTGGGAAGTAAAAAGAGTCATGTTTACTTGTCTAGTACAGTTAGCAGACTAGCAAAGACATCTCCAGTTAGACAGCATCAGTGCTTCTACCCAGCAGGGCTGCAACAATGCTGACCAGTCCAGTGCCAGCTCCCAGCTCAATGGAAACCTTGTCCTTGACCTCGACCTGGCCCAACTCCAAGTACATACACATGACAACAGCCTGCAAAACATGTGTTATTATTAATACAAGCACATTGGTGAAGAGCAATGTTGCCCAATCGTTCAGGTAACTGACCGCGTCCCATACAACCGCTGCTACTCCAAGCTTCCTCCAATCTTGAGCGATATGGATGTCATGCCTGGCAAAATGAAAGCGTGCTGATGAATTTTGAAGTTTGGAAAGAGCAGGTACCGAATGCTCTCCGTACGGAACCAGAGCCATGGTGCACAAAGAAAAAATAAAGTTTAAAACATTGAAACTAACATATTTTAGTTGTTTCCGTCTGCATTTCCACTTCCGCTGAAGCAAATGTAGCCGTCATCACTAATTTTGCGACACTGCTGCTCTCTTAAGGTGAATATTGTCACCACAGTGTATCTATTTTTCCACGCTCAGCATGCTTCTAAAAAAATAATAATAATAGTTACATATTTATTCACAAGTAGGCTATTTTCACCCCTCGTACATTTGCAAAGCATTTTTTTCAATTAATGAAATAAATATTGCGGCGTGTAGCGTAATACTGCGGTGATGAGTTTTAGCCAATCACAGAACAGCTTCCGTAACCAGTTATAAAGTACACCAATATAATCACATGTATACCAAAAATTAAGTCTGTATTACTTGTCAAAATAAATGTCAAATGTGTGATGCTCCAAAGATACTAACCTCGACTGTAAATCTGTATTAAAATATGCATGCAACATCTTGCCGATCCCATACGTCATTCGTTGACTAAAAATTATAGTCTTATCTTGGATTTTTTTTTTTTTTGGGGGGGGCATCGTCGTTCATGATAGTTTATCTCAGTCATATAATAAACGAGGAGTAACCATGAATGAAAACACTAAATATATTGGAGACGTCGTTCATTTTGATTTTCATGGATGTTTTATCCGGAAAGTAATTTCACGGAAATGACGTAGCCCCCGAAGCTGGAGTGGACGACAGCAGTGTCCTACTCTGCGTAAAAATGAGAGTTAACGTGGGATGTTAGTTAGGACTGTCTCCAGCCTCGCTTGAACGTCATTGGTTGTTTTTGTGTATGCTTCGATCCTCCACTTCCACTTTTAATCGGGACACAGTTTTCAGCCCCGGTGAATATAAAATGAACTCCAGGATTGGAATGGGATGCGGAAGCTAGCCCCACAGCAGCTACCCCACCGGCTCAGGAGAGAACCGTGACTTTGTGGTTTTACTCTCTGCTAAGTAAGATGTCTGGACATGTTTTACACTTTTAAATATTTTCCACACATGCTTGAAACGATCCAAATGCAGGAGTGCTTAAATTGCCACTCACACTCTCTGAACATGTCAGGAGTACAAGACATGTCTGGTTTGTTTGCGTATTTGTCAAACGCTGTATATTCTTCTTCTCCAAAGCGAAGCCACTTTTCGATGAGGAGCCTTACGCGCCGGCTTTACACCCGTTTCACATACCTAAACGGACCTTTAGCCTCGTGACTCGACAAATAGACTCAGATGCTATAGTGTGCAGTATGTCCCACTGAAAACCTCCAAGGTTGCAGGCACCCTGCAGCTCAGATTCCTTGTCAGGTGCATGGGAAAATAAAATATGGGTGGCTCGGTGTCCTGCTGCGTCTCTGCGAGAGAGAGTCCCAAAAATCACAGGAGCGATCTGGAGTTGGAGGAATGTCCTTTCAGCGCAGGGGATGTCAGTGAAGACACTGGGACCTACCTGCAACACATCAGTGACAGAGAGCTCCCAGATGGTGAGAGAACAACACTGTCACAGCAACACTGAGCTGGAGATGTTTTCACCTGATGGGAGTATTATTTAAAAGGACCTTTCATTCGTTTCAGAGCTTGCTCAGGAGGCCAACCCATCGGACCACCCCAGAGCCAGCACCCTCTTCCTCAATAAGTCTCAGACTGATGGTCAGGCCAGCTCTGTCAGCATTTGTGCTCTTTATTCACCTGTAAGTCACAAAATTTTTCTGTTTTTCTCCCTTTCACTGTAGTGAGAGAGAAACGGAAAAGCAACTACATAAACCGTGTAAGTCTTCCTCATAATTGTAATTTTCTCTTTGCTTATTAAAATATTAAATTTAAACATATCAACCATCGACAAATGCTATATTATAAAACATTAATTAACATTCACATGTAAATATTTCCAATTGTAACCAAATGCTAACACTCATCATCAGTCTTGGCAGGTTAGAGATATTCAAGCAAATGGAAACAAAATTATTGAAAGTTTTTGTTTTCCAAGCTAAATATATTTAGAATATGTATGTATGTGTACTTATTTGTTCTATACTGTACATTTTTATGACAAGTGCTTCAACTTTTCAACATTTGCGTTGTAACAACAACAAAACTAGCTAAAAACTAAACACCTACGACTGACTCTGACACAAACAAAAGTGAAAGAGATGCAGATGTGTAGCTTGTCTAAGAAAACTTCCCCGCTAAAGTCCTTCTAGTGACTTTGAATCCATAAGGTTCCTGTTGAGGCATAGTAGAAAAGTGGATGAGTGACTTGCCATAATGCTCATATCACTTTCACCAAGAAGGCTTGCCGGTTGGCCTTGGCATTGGCATGGGTGTTTCTGTTTGAAGTTTGCATTAACTCTCCAGGTACCCTTGTTTCATCTCCTTTCCCCCACATAAAATGTGTCTGATCAATTGAAGGCTTTAAATGGTAGGTATTACTGTACTGTATACATCTAAGATGTGTTGGAATATCAAAGTCAGATTGGTTGACTGGCCTGGAAAGGTTCACTCAATTTAGTGACAACAACAGGTTGTTTACGTTTAATATAAATATTGCCATTTTCCCCAGGTATCCCCTGGCCTCTTGTCAAGGAAGTACAACTCCTGCTCCACAATCTTCCTAGATGACAGTACAGTCAGCCAGCCCAACCTCAAGAACACCATCAAATGGTACATCAGTTTGCTTTGGACTCTGGCAGCTATAAAACAGGCCAGAATAGAGGGTGTACTGCAGGTAGACATGGTTTAAAAAAAATGCAAATGAATAAATGAATCATATTATCATAACATATCGTAACATATCTGGTTACAATTTGGAGTAATCTTCATCCGGATGAATAAAAGGCCACTAAACATGTAAGGTCAGCAGGTAGTGCAAATGAATGTTAAATTATTGTAGCTGCTCTTCTTCACAGTATTATTTATTTATTTGTTTTTACTAAACACTACATGTACATCCAAAACTGAAGTCCTTTTTTTTCGGTTCCAGCGTGGCTTTCGCCATTTACTATCACATAAAGAACAGGTAAGAGTACTTTGCTTGTTTGCTTAGTGAGAGTATTAATTGGGATATCTTGAACATAGCAATTTCAAGGAATATCCAATATTCACAAAACGTTTCGGGTGGAATTTCAGGAGGGACTTAAAATGCACTCCAGTATAACCTTTACAACTGAGCTTAATTTGACATTTTCTAAACCTTTGAATGTACATGGCCAACTTTTGAATGTTTCAGTGGTTTTTGCACAACTTGCTCTTGTCTAACAAGCAACCTAATAAGAACATTCACAGTGGGTACAATACATTTACGAGGACGTCCATTTCTTTGAAGTAACAAGTAGTTTATTTAGGCCGAAGAGGACGTACAGGGTAAATGTTCTTGAGGTCTGAATAAATGCCCAAGTAATTAATTTGAAATACTAAAATCCCACAGTACTAGATTGTGTTGCTATAAGATACAAAATACAACACACAATGCACCATTAATTCCACATTTTGTCCCACTCCAGAGAATCCAGTCGATCACTGGACATATTTGATGAGAAGAAACATCCACTTTCGGTGTGTGTGAAGTCATTAAAATTTTTACTGGCCTCTCTTTTTTTTTTTTTTTTTTTTGGGGGGGGGGATCATGACTGACAGATGCCATTGGTGTCTCCCTAGCACGAGAAAGTTGCAGACGACTACTCTGCAGTGAATCCTGAGCACAAGCTCATCTACCGCTTCATACGCACGCTGTTTAGCTCTGCACAGCTTACTGCCGAGTGCGCCATTGTGACACTGGTGAGTTCATGGCACTGCATGTGATTATCCTGATCAAGGCAAGTCAATTTTGTCAAGCTTCATTTCACAAGAGTTTGTAATCTGAAGGCACTTTAGATATGGAGCAAGGCATTTCAGGAGTTATTGATAGAAAGGAAAGGCAGTTAAATATTGCTGTTATTGCATATGGAAATGGGATTTTTTTTTTTTACAGAACAAGACCAAGTATGCAACCTTGTGGAACACCAGTCCTTACATTTATGGGTGTGAATGTGACTAATCTTTCCTACATGAAAGGAGACTTAATAAAATAAATTATATGGAGAAATTGCTGTTGGGTACTTGATTCTTAGTTTAGCAGGATTTGTGTTAATGGTATCTTTGGGTAAGTTACGAGGCTGTGGATCAGTTAGTAAAGCAGGTCATCCAAAAAACAGTTTTTGCAATGACAGTTTACCAAGGTGATGGAAATTTAACTCAATCTAACGTTTTGATTTCACGATAAATGCGCTGATTTATTTTAGCATGGATGTGTCCTTCTTAAGCACATTTTTAGTTTGGGAGGAGGTAAAGGATGATTGTCTCACAGGTTTACTTGGAGCGCCTGCTAACCTACGCAGAGATGGACATCTGTCCTTCCAACTGGAAGCGCATTGTTTTAGGTGCCATCCTGCTAGCCTCGAAAGTCTGGGATGACCAGGCAGTATGGAATGTCGATTATTGCCAGATCCTCAAAGACATCACTGTGGAGGACATGTGAGTGTTGTTTGTAATCTGAGGAAGTACTGCCAAAACGTCATTGATTGAACACTTCTGCCAATTCGGTTTTGCGTTATTGCAGTCGTGAAAATCTTCAAATCTCCAAATGACCTCAGGGGAAAAGTCAAATCAGTACTTTTTATCCTTCTTGCCTCTTCAACATTTGAATTATTGTTTCATGCAGCCATCTCATCCATTTATTTTTTTAAAGAAATCTGAGCAACTGATCCGACACAATATCTGACAATCCTGTTTGCTTTTTCAGGAATGAGATGGAGCGACAGTTTCTTGAGTTGCTCCAGTTCAACATCAACGTCCCAGCCAGTGTCTACGCCAAGTACTACTTTGACCTGCGGTCCCTCGCAAATGATGACAACAACTTTGACTTCTCCATGGAGCCGCTCAGCAACAAGCGGGCCCAAAAGATGGAGGTGACTAGTCGGAAGCACCTCGTCATGTCCCTCTTCTGGTTGCTTGGGTATTTTAACAGCTTGCGATCTTATCTTCAGGCGATCTCCAGGCTTTGTGAGGACAGGTACAAGGACCTGAGCAAAACTTCTTTGCAGAAGTCTGTCAGTGCAGAGAACCTGGGTACTGTCAAAGACACAAAGGCAGTACTGTCCTAATTTGAAAGCCACAAGGTAGCAAAGCATTCCTGGGGTACGATCCTATGATATTTAAATTGCCACTATTAGTTTTAAATTATGAATTACTGTAATTCTTTGCAGAAGGACATTACAGAGTGTCTTCTAAAACTCTTGGATGTGACCCTGTGGTGATGTTCTGCGGCTAGACACAAAAGAAGACTGCTTTGCTTACTGTGTAGGCTACGGTGCCTTGAAGTATTCATACCCCTTGAAATGTTCAAATATTTTTGACCTCAGAATCACACACTTGAATGTATTTTGTGAAAGACCTGCACAAAGTTGTAGATAATTTTGAAGTGGAACAAAAATGGTATATTGTATTCAACAAGGGGGCGCGATGGCGCAGCTGAAGCACATTGGCCTCAAAGTTCTGAGGACCGGAGTTGAAATCCCGGCCTTGCCTGTGTGGAGTTTCTCCAGGAACTCCGGTTTCCTCCCACATCCCAAAAACATGCATTAGTTGGAGACTCTAAATGCTGTTTCAAGGCACTGTATTATGGCTGAAATATAACAGATGCTATTCAACAAAAATAAAATGGAGTGCGTTAGTTGTTGAATTTTTGTTGTGGTATCCACAAAAATTGGAAATTGTATAATGCAGTCCAAACATTTCGTTTTTAATGTTTGTGAACAGATGTGCTGAAATAGTCACATTTTGGTGATGCAAATGTTAAGTTTCGAATCAGTAAGGCAAAGGGGGCCTTCCAAGAGTTAAAAACTCTCTGAGGATCTTTGGAGCTGCCCATGAACACCAAAATCCAGATGTTAAAAGTCCCGGGTGATGCAAGAAATTCAATTCCTTGAAGCCTGTTTTGCCTCTTTGGAGCTTGGAGTCTTGAGGAACAACCGTCACATAATGGTGAACAAGACAACTGCAAAGTAGTTTTGTAAAACTGGCGGGACAAAAAGCAAACAGCTCTTGGAAATGTAAAGCCTTGTTGTGGTTTTATTTTATTTGATTGCCCCCCCCCCCTTCTCAGTATGTAGCATAGGTGCACAGTGGCCTACGATCATGTCTGTAAAATTATGGAATAATCCCATTTTTGAACAATTTTTTTCACATCCTGAGAAGAATTAAACTTAGAAAATTGAGGAGGGAAAACCTAGTTAGCATAGTTCATGCATCAGAGGTTTAAGTGGTGGTGAAGATTTGTTGTTGTTGATTGCGATGATGATGATGATGATGATACAGCCCGACACACGCACGAGATGTTGGGGCATACATACTTACCATAAGCTAAATGTCACGTCCGTTGAAGAATCTTTTTCAGCAGCATGAAGCAAACCGAGCCACTGCCGCCTCAAAATATTTAACACACAATCATTGAAAATAATAATCCCGCTCAAGATTCTGCTATGTCTTTAAAAGCTCTATTTATTTACTGTTGTGCGTTCACTGCAAAATTGTATGTGATCTAGCAGAGCCTCCTTCAAAATGCTCCGTGGTGCAGAATTGCTTGACGTGCTTCCTTCCACAGAGAGGCAATGTTGCACTCTGCACCGCCTTCAGTAAAGTGAGCGCACCTTTTAATTCAATGTCCCGTCCTGGCCACGTGTACAGTAAAGACATTGTTGATACTTATATGGAACAGGTTCGAATTAGAACAAATGCAGAACAGTGCTTGCAGTGTTATAGGACGCTGGCAGTGTGAGGAATTAGTGTTGCCATCGTTACACAAGTGGATGGAGAGAGAGAGAGAGAGAGAGAGAGACTAGTTAGGAGTACAGTAAACTCACTTTGACGATCCGATCATCGTCACTTTCAAATACTCTTCTTTTCCCATGTTCAATGTGTTTCATGTCTTGCGTGCTCATTGAGTTCTTAGCGTCCACGTGTTCTCGTCAACCTCCTACATTGTTTCGACCAATCAGCTCCCTCCAGCCACTCGCTCGTTGACCAGGTGTTCCTCTTTGGCTCATAATGTTTATCTTTAGTTCCCTGGTTTCTTGCACTGTGTTTCTGCCAATTTTCTCTGTGCCACATCTTAATCGGCAGTCAAGTTTGGTTTAGTTAAGTGTTTCTTTGTTACCTTGTTAGTTGCCTTGCGCCTTGTTTGCCCTTTTGGATATTAAATATTTGTTGAGACGCCTGGACCCCTCCCTTACCTCCCCGCTTTCCCGAACTTGCGTCCTCCACATCATTGCCATGTCTCCATTGACTTTAACGGTGACAAAATAGTCTGGGGAAAAAAAGATACATACGGTGAAAGGTTAACGAGAACAGATGAACACACTGAATTGAATGAGAACCCAAGACGTGACAAACATTCAACACAGGATGACATGAAACACAACACAAACCCAAACATAATACATGAAACCCCCTCTGGGTACTGGCCAAGAACCAAAATACCAAACTGTCACACATTGCTGGTTGGGCTAGTTGAGCATAAATAGCCACATAAATGCCCAGTGGTCGTGCAAAACACAAAAACTCATTGAAACAATTAGTGCACACAAAATGGAAATCAAGTGGAAAAACATATAAAGTATTATTATTTTTAAGAGTCAACATCCTCTGATTTCAGCCTCTGAAATGTGAATACTTCTGAATGTACTTAATCCATAATGAAAGCATATTAATGATCTTTGTGTTTCAATCGAAATGCCATTCATGGACAGCAGCCAACTTGGGAAAACCAATCAAAATATTTCCCTATTTTCTGACATGTTTTGAATCCATCCCTACCCACTAATTCCCACACTATACAGATGTAGTACTTGTGTCCCCTTTGTCCACTATAACTGTGGCGTGCTTTTCCAGTATGAAGTACGCTATGTAGTTTGCAGCGTGTATGTGTGTGTGTGTGTGTTCCCTGTCGGACTCGGTGCCAGTGCGGCTTCATTAATCTCTCAGCATCATGGGACTTGACTGAACTCATCCAGCTGCCCCCTACAGCACCTAGGGGAGTCTCACCATTTACCCTCTGCTCAGGTCACTCATCACAGTGGAAGTGAGCGTTGGACTTTATACCTGTCAAGCTTCACAGCAGGAAGCCGGTTGAACGGGATTAGTAAGAGTGAGCGGACTGGACATTCATTCAGTGCCATTGCAACCGATGTACAAAAATCAAATCTCACGTCATGCATATTAGTCTGCCATGACATGTTTCCCAATTGGCCTAATGGGCTACTTACAGTATGACCAAAACTTCACAGTTGATATAGTGGCAACGTTTAACATCTGTCATAAGTATTTATTTACCTAATACTTACTGCACAGATTCCAGATTACACTGCAACATATTAATTACTGTAACCCACACAGTGCATGCCAATTACTTTTACCTTATGCCTCTGTGAGTGTTGGTAAATCTGCCCAGTTGCTGCCCTCTTTAAAAAAAATATTTATCCCTGCATTCACTGCAGAAACCCGAGTGGTTTCTTCTTTGGAAAATAATGAGAACATAAAATGCTTCTTAATTTAAGAAGCTACAATATCTTGGAGCACATTCTGGCAGCTGCAACGCTCGGATCCATTAGCAGACACGAGGACAGTCATTCTTTTGGCTTTTGATGACTTGGTGAATCGCGTTGTGCAGCATCCCAGCATCTTGCCGCTGAGTGACTGTCATCCACACTGCTGCTGCACCAGGAGGCAACACAAGCTGGATTCTGTCCATCTGTTTGCACTTGAAGTCTTTCAAATGCCATAATAGTCCTAAAGATGAGCTAAGTATCTAATGAAGACTGTCATTTTGTCTCTGAATTTCAGCCTAGGTAACTGTTTATCCCCTTAATTATGGACTTATAACCTTTTTCAAGATGGCTTACATCACCATCTCGCTCTATTTTCATCAAATGACATGTAAGGATTTTACTATGACAATGGTTGGGTCTCTGCCAACCGGAATTATGTTTGACATCATGGAGAAAAGATCTACAATCACCTTAATAGAAAACCTCATTCTTTACATGTTCTGAACTCTCCTAAAAAATACAAAGGCATTTTTCCACAGGCATATCACATTGTTTTGTATGGAACAACATTACGCTTCCGTAGTTTTGCATTGTGTTGACAAAAATATGATGCATCCACCTCAGTTTCATCTGCAGGAGTGAAGTGATGATGTTAACCGTGTCTGTCGGAGCCACGTTTTCACATACTTTCCATCTTGGCTTTTCTGCCCCGCCACTGCCTTTCCTGCTGAACTGGCAGAAAAATGGCTACTGACTGCCGCTGGTTGTGTTTGTCTTCTAACAAGCCAAATTTTGCCATGCAGGCCTGGCAGAGGAGCAAAGTATGAAAGGGAAACAGATGTTAGGCAGACACCAAGGGCAAGCTTAGCTGTACCGTACCTGCACACCCTTTGACCTTAACTGGAAACAAGCATGGAGGCTGCTATCGCATTAAAACAGCAGGCATTGTGAATCGTCTTACAATAGCACTCATCATCACAGCGCAAAATTGGAATCGATATGGTACTGTTGGCAGTGGAAACAGGCCCAATAAACTGGAACCATCCTGGTACCATTAAACCTCCGGCCTCGTTTGATTTCACTACATTACACAAGACTAACTCCCTATATTGTATTTAACGTTCTGAAGTGGAAAATGAGAAAAAATAAAAAGAAAGACACCCTCCAAACACATAGCTTTAAGGAGTTTTATTATACTGTCTTAACAAAGGCCAAATACTTCAAGAAATGGTAGCAAGGTGCACACAAATGGCCAGAATAAGTTTAAGTTTGTCTTTTGACGTACTGTACTGTAACTCTCACTTCGGTGCCAGATGGCTAACACTGCTATTATATTATTAAGGGAGCATGAAATTCTTGCCTTTTCCTCTGGTGCCAGTTTTCAGTGAAACAATGTGGCACATGAGGGGAACCTGATGATGATGCTCCCTTAGCAACCACTGCGTTAATGTTCCTGTGTACGCTGCAATTAGCAGGTGCATCACGGTGATAATGAGTTCAATAAAAAGGTGTTGTTCTGAAAATACATTTATGATTGCCTTGTTTATGTTGGAAGAGACAAACATTTCTGTGAAGGATCTCATGATGACCTTGACATCAAACCCAGCACAGTCAAAACTGTACAATAAAGCTAATGGAGCACGTGGCAGTGGAGCGAATAGGGGGAGGAAACTGCACGCCTGTTCATGCGTGGCTCTGCCCTTATTGTCCCCAAATCAGACTCTACTCGCACTATGGCCTTAAAATAATGTGTCACATTCACAACATTTATGTACACGCAACTTTCAGGTTTTGTACTTTGATGTATGGTTATGGTTAAAAAAAATATCTGTATTGATAGTGGGCACTTCCTGAGCCAGCCAATGAGTTGCCACTTTGCCTCCCTTGTTCTGTTTTTACTCAATCAAAGCTTAAAAATCACCTTATCGCACTCCTCAAGAAAATTACCCCTCTGTTAAATGACCAAAAACGGACATTTTTTGAAGTGCGACAATGTGCCCCTGCTCTTAGGCACCCACAGTGACAGTTAACAAGATTAGGCATGGCTTACATAAGTGTCTCCCATGGCAACAGAGCAATGGCAGAAACGAAAAGACAGTGAGGTGATTTGCACGTGCACATCAATTTCCTGCATGTCCACACACAATAAGGAAGTCCACTTTATCCTCTCCATGTTCAGCTAAAAACTGTACTGTATTGTACATTGTTCTTCACGTAATGTGTTTCTTTCTCCTTGTGTCAAGTTGTGTCCCATTTCGATATACAACGCCTTTAAAAATTGTTTATGTCCCTTAATTCCCTCAGAGGGACAGATGTACGTTTTCTGTCTTTCATGTCTTCAGTCATTTTTACCATACATTCGCAATACATTATAATCAGAATCAGCTTCATTGACCAAGTATGTAATTTTTCTACGGTAGTTGGAGCCGCTCTAGTACGATATACTGTACATGTTGAGTACGAAAAACAGTAGGCACTCAATTGACAGGAAATACATATTTTTAAACTTAAGAGTTGTGCAAATTTTTGCAAAGGATGCAGAGTCATCTAGGATTTAGAGTATTTAGAATGCTCATTAGAGTGATAGTCCAGTGCAGCGACGATTGTGCAAAGGGTGCCAGGACTTCATGGAGAGTATGTAGTTGAAAGTGACTAGTTGTGCGATAGTCCATTTTATATAATATTAATACTAATTGGGCCAGCTGCATGTGACAACAACTCGAGGCAGAAAATTGTCACCATGTTGCAGTGGAATTGTAAGTTAACTGTTGAAGAATCTAAGAATTTAATTGCAAGAGGGAAGACTCTGTTGGAATGCCTGCTACGTAGTATTGGTTTGCATCGATCGGTACCATCTCCTGTGTCCTGCCCATCAGGAAGTTGTAGATCCTCTGGAAGATGGCAAGCGAGACACAAAAGTTTGGAGGAGAGCAGTTGAGGGATGATGGTGTTGAATGCAGAACTGAAGTCCACAAACAGCCTCCTCGCATAGGTTCCCACGCTGTCGATGACGTGCAGACCCATGTTGACTGCATCATCCCCAGACCTGTTAGGTCTGAGGGACCTGGGGACCTGCGATGCTCCTGAGGTGGTCCAACAAAAGGTGTTCAAGGGACGTCATGACAAAAGATGTCAAGGCAACAGGCCCGTAGTCATTTAGACCTGAAATTGCAGGTTTCATGGGGACCAGGATGATGGTGCAGTGTTTGAAGCAGGTTGATACTTCGTACAGTTCTAACTGAAACTGGATTGCTACCTTTCACACAAAATTGACAATGAAGAGGTTAAGTGAAGGATTGCAGTTTAGGTTTTGAATTGGTGGTGCGATGTGTATGTGCTTTCAAAAGTAGGCACACTATTTACTACTTGTCCTGTCCACATGCTGTCTGATTGCCAACTTGATAAAATATTGTAATATGATTTCAAAGCCAAACAATGAATACTGACCATGACCTTCCATCACATTCTTGTGCAGTAATGCTAACCATTTTTTAGCTGTTAGGCCAATTTCAAAAAGGCCTACAAACATGAAATATGGTAAAGTATTATTCTGTTTTCCATTATTTTAATGTTGGCGTCAGCTGCCTTGGTTCCTTCTCCTCTCCCATCTTTACCTTGAGGGCAGCGGATTGGCCCAGTCCCAGATACTAGTCCTGGCTGAGCTTTGCGCATCAACTGGATGGAGTGTCACTGTCACTGTTCCCTAAAAATGCAACGTAACTTTGAATCCTTGTCCAAGGATATGAGTGTTGATGAATGCGTATAATTAGAAGGGGTAGGGCGTCCGATTGATTCCTTGGCCCATTTAGGGAATGAGGGCTTTGCAGACTTCTGAGAACAGCAGACAGAACGAGGTGATTAATTTGCTAATAGATGTATAACGTTCACCATTCTCTCACAAACAGTTAAAGATGACATGCATTCCTTTCTTGTTTCTCTCCCAATTGTTGGCACCAACCTTTCCTGCATGCTCATGCTTTAACCTTGGGATGTTTCCCCTGGCACTGGCGTGTTTGTCGACCACAAGGGGGTCTTTAACCTACATAGGTAGCAACATTAGCAGAGCTAAAAGCATGCCACAAACTCGCCTGGAGAACAACCAAGTCAACAGCGGGATGCTTGCTGGCAGGCAATGTTCGGACACGCGGGGAGAGACTTTGCCTTTCGGCTCTGGCTCATTTCAGGCTCACACATTCTCCTTCTGCTGTGACCAGGAGGGCAATAACTTAACGTGTAAGGCCTCTGAGGACTTATTTCCATTTCACACATCCCAAACTGTCCAGTGACCTTGAAAATGACCTTGGCAGACATTTAGCCATTGCATGTTTATGTCCACATTGCATTTATTTACAGGTAGATTGCCAGTGAGTGGCCTCCTTTTGGCAGCAAAAGCTGTGTCATGTGGAAGATTTAAAGGTGTGGAGTTAAGTTGGGGGTCGATTTAAATTTGATCCAACGCTGCACCTGATTGTGGCGATAACTGTTGAGATGCATCACGTTGCCGTCATCTGGCTGATGCCGGTTGGAGCTTATCAGTGATATGTACTTTGGTGATTACCTGCAGCTTTCTGCAGCTGCACCAAGATCAACCACCTTTGTCAAGCTCATTGAAGAAAGACAGTAAAGGTGACAAAAGGACAGATATTTAATTAAGATCACGGGAATCTTTGGGAACATTAAAATCAGGTCAGAATACAAATCCATAATTTGGGTGAAAATATGGTTATTGATAATGTCACGGGGCAGCATGATTGCGGAGCTGCAGAGCATTGGACTCTGAGTTCTGAGGACCAGGGTTCAAATCCCAGCCTCCCTGTGTGGAGTTTGCACGTTCTCCCCGTGCCTTTGTGGGTTTTTTCCGAGACCTCCGCTGTCCTCCGACATAAAAAAAAAAAAATGCATTAATTCTGAGCACAGCTGTTGTTACAACAGTACTTTGGAAATATATTTTTTTACTCTAATTTTGTTGCCTCTAACAATGATAAAGTCTTATATAACGTTACATCAAGAGATATGATATCATGGTATTTCCCACAACGTAGCATGGTCCTCCCTAGGGTCGCTGGAGTAAAGCAGGTGGGGAGCCCCGGCTGAATAAGTGAGTGTACCTTGGCAGCCGGCCCTGGATGTGTCACCATTCATGGTCCTCCGCCGTAAGTGCGTCTCCGTCCCCTCACGTAATTTGGCCCCGCTAAAGACAAAGCTGTCACCTGGAGGTTTATCGTAGAAGGGATGAGCTCTCCCACTCTGGGAAGGTACTTCATTCTGACCCCCACTTTGCTCGTATGAAACAACAATGTCAGTTTCAGCTTGATACACATGTGGGTCACTCAGATCCAGTGATTCAGATTCATTGAGTTCACGATCAAAGTACATTTGGGTAATAGACAAAACTGGTGATGGTAGGCCTCTGGCGTCGCCTCTATCTTTGTGGTGCTTTCTTTTTGTATGAGACAAATGAATGTGTGATGAAGAAGACACTTTTGAAGCAAAAAAGTGTCACCATTGTTGGGAATTATTACGGACAGAGGGCTGCAGACTCAGTCACATCCGAGGGGGAGAATGCAGAGAAAGAAGGGCATCAAGTGAAGAGAAAAGGTTGGGATGAAATTTAAAAACGGAGCAAATGTGAGGATCAGCAAGAGAGAAAGTGGAAGATGAATGAGTCAGCACATTAGTGAATGATGAGGTGAGTGATGGGACCTAATCTGGTGTCTGCTCCATACAGTACACGGTCTTTGCCTTGAATGTGAATGGGATGCTGGCGCAGGAATTGTGGTGAGTGGGCGGGTAGCAAATGGTCTGGCTGTCACTCAAAGCCTTGGCAAACCAGAAGAGGATTGCTGTTGTTTGTTTCCCCGTACAATTATTTCTTCACTAAGAATGTTTTTATTCCCATTTCCTATTTTTTTTGATGAACACACTTTTTTTGTAGATACAATCATTTTTTTTAGCAATACGTTCGTTTGAGCAGTAGGTGTGGTGGTTTACATCACAGGCTTCCTATTGAATCAACAATACAGGAGCATAGGATAGATACATTGAAGTTATACCTTATTCAGTAATCTCATGATTTGAAACATAACCGAGGGTTTGAATCTCCACTGAAAAAGTTTTTTTTTCTTTTTTTTTTTGGTTATCTTTGTATTTTCTGCAGCCTTTACGTTTTTCCACAGGCTTTCCAACCTCTTGGATGGCCAAGGTGACAGGCCAGTCAATTGAAGTCAGCAGTGATTATGCAAGTTGCTTATTCTTAATTAGGATCATCAGCTCATTGCCAAATGAGGAGAGAATACCTTGTCATTTTGCCTTTCAAGATGTCCAGCAGTACTATGTGGGGCCACTTTCTCCTTTGTTACTTATAAATTGATGGAAGATCAAACTGGCTTCTTACATATTTATCACATTTGATTCAATGACGATAACTCACCAAAAGGTCAAAATGTAGCATCTGGCATTGAACTCACAACAGCCACGTGACAAGCAGCTGTAATCTTTGTAGAATGAAAAGATATGCAATGAACACATCAATTGCCTCTAAAATCCTCCATAATAAATAAATGCTTGAAAAAAAAACCAACAACAATTGACGACTGATTTATATGACCTATTCTACTGGCCACACTGTTCTTCTCACGAGTAATGTTCTATTTGCGCAATGAAGTTGAGTTTTTAGGGCAAGCGAAGCTGTTTGAGACATAGTGTTTTTGATAGATCAACTTGGAGAACCAATTAAAAATTCTTCCTGTATTGGTGATTTTTTTTTTAACTGAAATTTCTCAGCCAATTGAGGAAGGCGTTCTCGGAATAGTAAGTAAGTAGTAAAAATAATGTCAATCATTTACTCTAATTTGGCTTTTTGACCAGATTTTGCATGGGCAATATCACACAAAAATGTTCTACAACAAGGCAATTATTTTTTTCAGGCATAAAAATTCAATTCCTTCAGAAGCCCTCATTTCATTTTCAAATGTTTGGAGCTTTATGATATTCACTGATGGTGTAGTGCTACATACCTGACTTTGGTGCGAGGCAGCATGGGATGGAGTCCTGCTCAATGATGGTGTTGATATCTGCCCTGCGACTGACTGGCGACCAGTTCAGGGTATAGTCCGCCTTTCGTCCAAAGGTAGCTGGGATAGGCTCCAACTTTCCCGTGACCTTTTGGAGGATGAGCGGCTTGGATAAAGGATGAATGGATGGATGGTGCTTTTTGTTCAGGTTGAAGTGGGCTTTGCAACCTGATTCAACATTTTGCCAGACTGTCAATGGGAAAACTTGTCACGTTGCTACTTGTGTAGGTATGTAGATCAAAGAAGGTTCTTCTACACCAAATGTGTCACACAATATATTTAAAACTTTCTTTATGCTCAAGAATGCACTGAAAGGGCAATTTCCAAACAGTTTGCACAACATTCAAACAAAGGGCAACCAAGCCCAGGACAACAATACCGTCACTCCACACCTCGAGGCTGAACCCTCAAAAGTCCAGATGAGGGAGATGAAGAATTAGGCCGCAATTGATTAAATATGTGCACTAGGAAAAAATTCTTCATTTGGGGCTGTATGTTGAATAACAGCATGTACGTTAGCTCTTCTCCAATTCAAAAGCACATTTTTATTGCCTCATTGTTACTATAAGGACAACCATTTTGCCCCAGTACCTAACCCTCCTATGGATTTCTCACGTCCCTGCAGGCTAGCTGTGGTCCTCCGTGCACTTTTGTATCTGCCTTGCTCACTGCTTTGATGTGTTGTGATTGCGTTGGTGTGGTGGTGGCGCCGGTGGTGCTGCACTCGTCGGGCTGGGAAAGGCGGGGGGCTTGGGGGGGAGACAGAAAAGCGTTCTGCAGTGAAAATGTGCTCCTACTGAAGCGTAGAGAGACTGCAGCACTAGTGAACGAGGCTGTACACCACCTGCAGTCTTGTATGTGTGTGTGTGTGTGTGTGTGTGTGCGTGTGTGTGTGTGTGAGAAAGAGAGAGAGAGAGAGAGAGAGAGAGAGAGAGAGAGAGAGAGAAATAGAAAGTGAAGGAGGCAGTGTAATAATGAATCAAGACAATGATTCAATATCGCTCTTCTTGCGCCTTCTTTCCATTCAGCTTAGTACAGCTCACACACCACAATCATCTCCCTGCACTCGGGGTCTATTTGTGTGTACACATTGCGTATACTGTTGTGTGTATGTGTTCTGATTGGTACTCTCTGCTCCCCAAGCCCTCTCTCCCCTACTGCATCTTTGTTTTGTCATTTCTCCCCCTTGTCCCATCCATCCATCTTGACTCATCCATTCACTTTCTTATCATTCCATCACCACTTGACGTGCACCCCTTTTATTGCATGACATCCCTTCGGCTGCATTCTCAAATACAACCAATGTACAGGATACACTTGGTTTGTTATTCCTGTATTCTCAATTCTGTTTCCCCTTTTCAACCAATCCCTCGGTTACCAATTCTTCCCCCCTCCCACCAGCACACACACTTTTTTTGCACCCATCCACTCCCTCCCCTTGCTGGCTGAGTAAGTGCTGCAGCATCACTGCATGTGTGTGTCTGTGTGTGTGTGTGTGTGTTAGCGAGAGAGAAAGCAGCAGCAGCAACGTGTAACTGTGGGAGCGCAAAGCACCGGGAATCCTGAGCCTTGAGGGGAGCTGTACGATGAGAGGGGGGCTCTTCAGCCTGTGGATGTATGTGGCAAGACAGCCTGTTTTTTTCTTCCTCAGTTTTTTAATTTTGTTTTGCTAAAGGCGAGCGCTGTGTATGAAAGAGAAGACAGTGAGTGTGAGACATGGCTATGTATGTGTGCAAAGGTGCAGTCGATTAGCGGCGGACTATTCGCATTATGCAGCCGCCGATGCTCGTGACGCGTAGACTGATCTAGATTGGCTTGGGAGGCAAAGGGGACCAGTGCCAGACGGACAGACAGGAAGTCAGTTGTAAGGCGTTGCATTGTGCTAAACCATCACCCAAGGGCTCTTGTCCATTTTGGGGGAACTAGTTGATTGACACAGACCCCTGTTATTCCGCCCCGCACCCCTCCGCAGATTGCAATTTTCAGATACGCAAGCAGACAGGTAGTCCAATTTTGTGAAAATGGAAAACCATACCAAGTTTTTGGCTATAGGACTTGGAGGACTAGGAGGATATCGTTTGTGTGGGGTCTTTTTTCTTTCTTTTTTTTTTTTTTTTTTACCTTGACATTGTTCTTTTTCATGGGGGTTACAGGATTCTACCCTGGAGCCGAGCCGGAAATAAGGGGCTCGTAGACAAGAAGGAACATACGCAGGCATGGCTCGCCTCAATTGGTGCCTAGCTGCCGTCATCAGCTGGGGCAAGTTCCTCTTCGCATGCTTCTTTCCACTGCGGGGTTTCAACCAAGACAAGGTAAGACTCCTCCAAGGTTGAGGAGGGACTTGAGGGATCGGATGATTGGAGGTCTCTGCAAATCTGCTCGTTGGCGTCCATGCATCACATCCTTTGATGATGTCCGGGAACCATTCACATCCCCCCCAAAATGCCAAATTGATTTAGCAGGAAACAAAACATTGGGATGTGACATGATCTTAATCAAACTAACCATTTCATGACTTGACTTGGTGTGAACGCGTTGGGAGGGCGGTTGGTCAAGCAGGGACTCCGTGCATGACGGCCCCTGTAAGTGCTTATTCAAGGTCAATGTTAATGTTATATCTAAACATGGTCTTCAGGTAGCTTCTCCATGTATACTGTGAATGGGCTCAAATTCTGGATTTACAATCCGAGCTGGCTACTCGCCACCATCATCTGGACAATGGTTGCTCTGGATGAACGTGGTGATCTTTCAAGCGCAAACTGCAGTTCACTATTATCTGCATTCCACGTCATTGTGTTGGCAAGAGGACTTTTCATCGCTTTGCTGTGATTTGGCTTGAGCAATCAAGGCCAGACAGAGTTGATGATACTGGACTGGCATTCTTAAAGCTACAGCTTTTTGACATTTCGTGCAACAGATAAGTGTGGTTATGTTTGTTACTAGAATGTCTTAATGGCATTCCTGCCATTCACATACTTGAAGTCGCAGACTTGCGTGAGGACAACTAACGCTAAACCTGAGCTAATCCTCTCATTGAAGATAAAGATCATTTTGGGATTTTCTTCTCATGGTCATTTCTGCAAATGGCAAGCACAAAGAGAAATGTTTAATTGGCATTCCACAACAGCGACTAGTGTCTTCCCTTGTGAGATTATAAAATCATCAGTGTCCCCTTTGTTTCAGTCTTTTGGTTAATTTTGCATCATGAAAAGCTATGTTGCTAAATCTTTCAAACTCTAAATATGTGCAAGATGCTTCGTCCGAATAGAAAGGGTGCAGTGCTCAGCCGGCCATCATATCAAGAACTAACAACACCCTCCTATTAGTACCAAACCCAAGCTTCCCCAATCCCAGCCACCAGACCCTCCATACTCAATTGCCGCAGCTTCTTATCTCTACACGCGCGCTCAATTCCAGCGTCCGTGTCTGTGTGTGTAAAGAAATGGTTTACACGTGCACTTTGCAGTCTTGTTGAGATCTTGTGCAGGCTTGTTAGTCAAAATTGGCATGGAGGTGTGCAATTTTTTTTCAAAACTCAACAATCACTGTGCTACACTTTTCAGAGAGGCTCAAAAATGGGTGCAATGATGTAACACTACGAGCCTCCTCCCTTTAGTCTTGTTTGATGGCTCCAGCTGCAGTGCCAGAGCTCATCATGTGACTGATTGGGACGTGAAAGTGGAGAGGTAAGGCTCCGCGTCTTCCCCTCCGAGGACTGCTCTGAGCTGTTCAGTTTCCATGGCAACCGAGCTCACACAGTCCCAGGCCTGGGTTATGGCAGGAGATGGCGCAACAGGGAGACAGGGGAAGAGGTGGAGAGCCGAAAATGTGCAGAGGTTTTTGTCGTTGCTATGGTGACGCCATTGTAGCGCATACATCTGGACCCCTTTCTGCTCATTTTCCTCTTTCCTCTTAATCTTTTTTTTAATATAATGTAGCTTTTTCCTTTAATGTCCTTTTTATCGTATTGATTTACAGTTAGAGGGCGGCACGATGGATCAGCTGTAAAGTGCTGGCCTCACAGTTCTGAGGTTGTGGGTTCGATACCGGCCCTGCCTGTGTGGAGTTTCCATCTTCTCCCTCCATGGGTTTTCTCCAGGCACGGGACAGTCTAAATTGCCCTAGGTGTGATTGAGAGTGCGACTGTTTGTCTCTATGTGCCCTGCAACCAGTTCAGGGTGTACCCCGCCTCCTGCCGGTTGACAGCTCCAGCACTCGCGTGACCCTTGTGAGGATAAGCAGCTAAGAAAATGGATGGAGGGATGGATGGATCATTTTTAGGTTCTCAAATGTCTTTAGACATTTGGCATAATTATGAGTATTGGTCCATCAATCTTCCATACCTCTTATCCTCACTAAGGTCTCACGTGTATCAGATCCCGGCCTTGGATGTGTGGATGTTACATGTTTTTCCTGTGCCTGCGTGGGTTTTCTCTGGCCACATCCCAAAATCATTCATTCATTGGAGACTCTAAATTGCCCCCTGGTGTGATTGTGAGTGTGACTGGTTGTTTGTCTCTATGTGCCCTGTGATTGGCTGGCAAACAGTTCAGGCCTCCTGCCCATTGACAGCTGGGATAGGCTCCAGCTCTCCCGTGACCCTCGTGAGGATAAGCGGCAAAGAAAAATGGATGGATGGACTCCCATGACACTTGTGAGGATAAGGGGCTCAGAAAATGGATAGGTCTTCAGTTCCTCTCCTAGTTGTTTGAACTCATTCAAAGATCTTTTGAACCAGCACTCTGAAATGTGGTCCCGTCAGTTTTGAAGCATTTGGCTGAATCAGAATTTGGTGTTGATGGACTCCTGACTTCGGATCAACTCATTCATTGCAAAGAAGTTTCTTGCCAACATTAAAACATCTGATTACATTTATAAATATGTCAAATGTCTAAATACAATTCAGTTGCTGAAAGGTAAATTCAATATTTTTACAAAGCCACATAAATGTTTTTATTTTTATTTTTTTCAAAAGCCTCCGCCGTTATCCAAATGCTTCATATCCATTTACGCTTTTCTCCTCAAAATTTTCCTTCGCGTTTCCTCCGCTATTATTTTTCTCTTGTGGCTGTCATAGTCCATTCTTTCTCCATAATCTCCTTTCAATCATTTTTGTTCACCTTTGTTATGTTTCCTGTTGCATCCTCCTCTCATCTCTCCCTTCATCTGACGTTCAATTCATTTAACTAATGTCCTACTTGGGCTTTAAATCCACATCAGGCAATGCTAAAAGACAGGATGGTCATGAAAACCGGTCCAGCAAATGGGCCATCCCCCTCCATCCTCTCACCTGTAGCATTTTCATGAAAACATAAATCGTTGGTCCCTGTATTAATAACTTGGTGACCCTCTACGATGAGTAATGTCAGCCACTTGTGGGTGAGTGGCATGCAGGTACTGCACACAGAGAATTGCCAATTTTGTCCGTGAATGGCTCGCAGTATTCTAGGCGAGCGCTCTATGTGATGGATGCTTTGTTATTCTTCCATTAAAGCTTTAATGTCATGCATTCCTCAGCGAGAGACCAGGAACACTAACTTTGCTTCTCTTCTTTCATTGTTTCTAATACAAGACAAATATTTGCACATGGGATCTTGGGTGTGCCTAAAATTTGGGATGTTGTATGTGTTCTGACCTCACCGCACAACTGTTGTGCTGAAGAAAAACCACACCACTCCCATAGCAGTGAGCCACTGGACGTCTTGGCTGTGTAATACGACCAACAAACTGAAGGCAAACTACTGTGTGCAGTTTATTGGACTATATGTGCAGGCAAGTTTACCAACCTGCACCCACCCTCCGTGGGTTTGTGGGAGACCACTAGAGGCTGCTAGCAAACCAGAATAGAATGGTTAGCTGCAGGAAAACAATAGCTGTCGTGTATCACAGGCAGGCTCCAAATTATTTGACAATACGGTTATTAACTTTGACAAAGTTTCATGTTAGTTGCATCATGTTTACAATGTACACAAATATACCTACACACATGCATACAGATGCATGCATGCTCACACGCAGACACACACAGAGATTATGTGTCAGGTTAGCCTCTGGATCGAGGTAAGTGTTACTACAGTGTAAGTGATGAATTGCAGCATCGATCAATAGAGGGTGTTTTCTGAAAATGAATCGACCCTTAGCCCTTCATGGATCTACTGAAAGTGGATTGTGTCGTAATGTGCCCACTGCACAATGTTGATTCATTACTTGGCTTTTTATTGACATTTTGAAGGCAGATGCTCACACACACTCATGAATTGTTTACACAGACTGCTGTTGTACATCATCTCACGACATAACCTCGAAATATTTGCTGACTTAGCCAAGTGTGTCTGGAGAAGATTTGGTTTGCAAAAATCTTGCACGTTTGTGTCAAGTTTAAATTCAGAAAAGATGCCCCCTCCATCACCTCTGTTTTCTGGCTTCCAGTTCTACAAGGGTGGGGGGTGGGATTCATATGAGCTTGTAAATGAAACATCTGTTGGCCACAGTAATTTGTGGTGATTGGGGTATTTGAGGAAGGTGGGAGTGGACAGTCTAACAAGATCAGGGTGAGAGGAACATAACATCTCCTGGCCAACCTCCCCCCCCTTTTTTTTCCTTTGTGGAATAAAGTCGCACTACTTGACAAGCGCGACTGGCAGAAGTGGCCGATCCACAGAGAGCGAGGGAGCAATGCAAGGGAAGATGAAGTTCCGACTGATCGTTCCATTCTACAGCAATTTTGCCCCTCGCTTCTAGCATGGATCTGAATTGCCATCGGATCTTGAACGCCAGTGTTGGGAATATCTGGGAATATTCTGGATTTGTGCTGTGAGCTATAAATCCTTCTTTTTCTTTGGTCAGGATGCCCTCTGTGTCTCTGCCCTCTGCTTTTGTTGGACGGGCAAAGACATGGGTCTGCCTATCCTGCATGTTTTGGGTAAGACTTTCTTTTTGCTTGATGGATTTTTGATGGAATAGGTAATCTTGTGATCTTGTCAAAGTGGGTGAGTAACAAGAATTGCATTTGGTTTAGAAGGAAAACTGGATACTAAATAGTTATCCGAGTAATCCATGTTTTTATGCCTTGAGTTCTAAAACTCCATCTTCTTGCTAATCTAGTTGCTGCCTGGTGGTGACTCTCACCGGTGTGTCCAGGCGGTCGCGGCACAGGAGCTATTTCTGTTCTCTCTTGTATAATTTAATCTGCTTCGCTTTTCGTCCTATGCGGGACTGACTGCGTTTCGGGAACCAGGGTTAAGATCTACCCACATTTCTTTACCCATATTATATTCTCAGCGATGGTACTTTACTAGTACCGGTACTGTTTTTTCTCAGATTTCTTAGCCTTTTAAACGTCTTAAATATGACTTTGCAACATACTTAGTATGCATTAAGATTAATTCTTTGCTTTCCATCATTCAGTATGTATGCACAGTTTGTGACGATGTGTCCAGCGATGCTTCTGCCCTACTTTTGCATCTTGCAGTAGATGAGAGAGCCGTTTAGATTCAGGAGTGGAGAATCTTCCATCCAATGTGAATGCTCAGCACCACTTCTAATATTAGTGGCCACTGGATCCAGAAGAATGTAAGATGAACGTAGTGAAGGATAGACTTCAAGGGTTGCGAGGAGTAACCTGCAGGAGTGACGTGCTCCCCAAATACATGCTATCAATGATTTATCAGGCCCATGAACAGGGAGTAAATATTAGATGCGACACGCTGACAGAAGGAGCTCTCCTACTGTAGCATGTGTGTGCTTATTGCTAGCTAGCAACAGTTTTTTTTCTTCATATTTTACATATCCCCTGAAATACCTCTTACCATCTTTGCTCCATGCTAATGCACAGCTTTGGAAATGCTGGAGGCTCACATGTATGCTAGATCTATTATGTCTTCCGTTGTCTAACCGAGTCCCTTATTGACTTAACCAAATCCCTGGAGAGCTGTGAAAATCAATCGGCCTTTGATTGGATGGAGATGGAGTTTTGTCTGTGTGTGTGTGTGTAATTGAAGTACATGGCTATATCGTCTGTGACATTTTCGAATGACCTACGCCCCGTTCATCAATCCCTTCAAGATTTGTCTATCCTGGTGACAACAAAAGCTCAAGAGTTATGCTTTAACTGTGGACCCAGGAAACTGGTCCACCTCTGATTTATTTAACAGTACTTTCCACAGGAAATAGTAAAAATGCATTCTATAATAAAATTGTTGCCAGTGACATAATAAAACTTATACTAGATTACTTATTTTGACTATTACATTTTAATTTAACTACAGTCAACATGAGGGTGGCTAAAATAATTATAGGCTCTCTCTTAACTTGATGTGTGGAAGTGACCAAGTTAACCATTGTTAATGGCAAAACGCTTTCCTTAAATTAAATAGTACTGGGGTACTCAAGTCAATTCTTCTTAATTCTTTCTTTAACTAAACTCCTGTGAGGTATGCTGAGTGTCTGTGATCAATACTGTCATATATTGTGACACCGTGTATCGTATCAAATGGCGTTCTTACAATTTTCTGTAACTTCAGAGGCATGTTTTCACAAATATTTGGTAGAACTCAGCATGACACCAAATCTTTAGAGGCTTCACTGTATTTGGATCTTGAGTTAGTACCAGTAATAGAGCTCGTGCACGTGACGTCACCATTTTCATGGCGCCATATTGCCGGTCAAAAAGAGCTACTCGACAGTGTGCGGGACATTGAACCGGAGCTGAATATTACAATGCGCGAGACTTGTTGTGTTGTTGGTTGTTACAACAGACGAGACAGATATTCAAAGAGATCATTCTATGGAATACCAGCTGAAAAGAACAGAAAATATCGATGGATTTCGGCAATTAAACATGATGAATGGTGCCCAACCAAATACACATGACTGTGTAGCGATCACATCATTTCAGGTAGGAATTATTCTTCTCAATCTCAAATTCCAAGAAGTATTTGTAATAGCAAGTTGGCTCATTTGAGAACAAAGCGTTAAAAAAAAAAAAAAAACGACAGGGAGTCGTCTCCAACATACATGGAAGCGTGTTGCGGCCAACCTCTCCCCGACAGATGTTTTTTTTTTTTTAAATATGGATTGTTCTCAAATGAGTCTAATGGGTATTCACGTTTACGTAGGTTAATGTGTGGCCGCAACACGCTTCGTGTACGGGCGAGCCGACTCTGTCTTGTTTTTTTTAAACGCATTGTTCTCAAATGAACCAACTCGGCATTATAAGTCTTAACTCTTGGGAAATGGTATGGAGGAGCCGATTCACATGTCATCTTTTTTTTTCCAATCATAGTTAATGAATGCCAGTTTGTGAACAACTAGGGGTCATTTATTTAAATATTGGTATTTGTATTGAATACTACCTGAAAAGATCGTTGGATTTTGGCAAAGGTTAACATGTAGCAGAACACAATTACGCGTGTCCCCATTGAGAACAGATCCAGCAACGAAGTATTAGTATCTGTCCAGACTTTTATACACTTTTAAACACTTCCGCGTGAATCTCGACGACTTACTCACCACATACAGTATATGTGTAGATCCAGTTGTCCAAAACAAGTGCAAGCGGGGTATTAGTCTAATTTCTTATCGGCGAAAACATCGAATTCGGCATTAATTATGGGTCCTCTATGGCAAGTGTCTGTCATTTTTCCATGTACCTTAGTTTACTGTCACCTTCTAAATGTTTAATGGTATCGGACAAAACTCTGGGCGTCATGCTATAAGACATATTTTTGTGCCGTCTCCAATTGACTTAGCATTGAAGAATGCTTTGCTTGAGCGACACTTCCGGCCAGTGACGTGATTTAATGAGGTAGGTGCACGAGCTTTGTAGAAACAGTCACAACATAATTCCGTGTTCCAAGTTTTTATGCATGTAGAATATACGCTGAATAAACATTTGAGTGCTGTTTCTTCTGCAGAAGTTGGTTGTGGATTGCTGATCTCCATCTCAGAAAGATCAGATGATTAATTTCACAGTTGAGCCTTCTTGAACAAAAATGCCATTGAAAGGATATTATTGAGTGAGTATATTGGGAGGGAAAAAATACGGATCTTTCTGCGAGTGAAGAGTAGGAAACACTTCAGTATTTGCAAAGGAATAAAAATACTGGATATTTCAATAAAATCATGGTTGTGGTAAATAATTTGTGTGTGACTCTCAGCAGAGCAAATAAATCGTATTAAGAGCGTGTTCGGATTGGGACCATCCAAAGCAGCACAGCATCAGTGAAGGAAACAATATATTTATGTACTTCTGAGCAAATTGCAAAAGTTTCTGAATGTGAGATTGTTTAAGCAGGGTGGCCGAAAAAGAGCTTTCTTCATGAATGAAAGCCTTTGGAGGATCCTGCATTGTGACTTTAGAGACAACAGCGACTTCAAAGAGCTGCTTGCTGCGCTCTTAATTCTTTGCTGATGCTGCGATACTTTGTGTGGTCCAGATGAATAAAGTTCTGAAGGGTTGGTGAATTGGCGCCATGTCCCAACAAGGCTGCGACATCTGTGGGAAGTTTTGGTCTGACGTTAGTGATATGCCAAATATTTTAGTACATGTGCACAGTGTATATGTGCATGAAAAAAAAATTCAATATTCTTCTGTAGCCACATCAGACACTGTCAAGGTCAAGGTTGTGACCTGCTCCAGTAAATGCTGTCTAATATTCAATCATTTTATGGATATGAAATAAAGAACTCTAATCATTTGCAGTTCCCAGTAATAATGGCGACGTCTGCCTCCAGCACACATGACCTGAAATCGTAGATCACCTCAGTCTGTTGGGCTGCCTCCAATTTTCAAACCAATGAAAGCTGTGGCTATCTTCACTCTTCTGAAGATGTCACTGCTATCAAATATATCTATGCGTGCTACGCAGTACTCTGCGCCTCTTCCCATTGCCTTTGTTGGATCTTTGCCCACAGCGGTCAGAGGAGGCCTGCTAAGAGGCTGCACATTTGTCTGTATTTGCGCCGCATATCTGCTAGCCAGGTGGCACGGTGAGCAGCTGTAAAGCGTTGGCCTCACAGTTGTGAGGTCCAGGGTTCAATCCCAGCCCCGCCTGCTTGGAGTTTGCACGTTCTCCTCGTGTCTGCGTCGGTTTTCTCCGGGAAATCCAGTTTCCTCCCACATCCCAAAAACATGCAACATTAATTGGACACTCTAAATTGCCCCTAGATGTGATTGTGAGTGTGATTGTTGTCTGTCTCCATCTAACCTGCTTCCTGCCTGATGACGGCTGGGTTTGGCTGCGGCATTCCCGTGACCCTTGTGAGGATGAGCGGCTAAGAAAAGAAAACTGATGGATGGATGGATCTGTAAGCCAGCTAGCGTTGATGCTCCTGCTATAGGCTGTGCAGATGTGTCACACGACCAAAGTTATGTTTAACTTTCTGTAGAAAGAAGCTCTGAACAATCTGCCTTTCAAAGCAATGCACCGTTTTTTTCTTTCATCTTTGGGTGCTGATGCGTGTGCACGTGTTTGTGTGTGTGTGTGTGTTTACCAGCGGTTTCATTAGCAACCATTGTGTTCTAAGTGCATTAGTGACCGCCCTAACAATTATAAGTTGCCGTGACTTCATGATCACACCTTATTGATCGGTGTGTCTTCTCCACCTGGTATTGATCATGTGACAGACAGCCTGTTTCCAGTTTGTATAATTTGATGGTATCATGCGAACTCAAGCAGCGCAAAGCTGTCACCACACAGCAGGTCTCTGTACGATCAGCTACAATCTGGCCACGGACTCAGACAGTCAGTCCATTGGGATTGACTGTATTCGCTGTCATTAATAAAACATTATAAACTCATATTGACAGCAGTTTTGTCATTTTAAAGAGTGGCCAGACTTTTCTTAATTTGGCTTTGCTCTGCGATAGCCTCCAGCACTCCGGCGACCCTTGTGAGGATAAGCGGCTCGGAGAATGGATGTTTTGTGGTCTGTAGTGGTGATGAGCTTCACCTGATACTTAAAATAATAATATGAAAATAAAATAATTTAATTCTTTTACGAGTCAAACGGACACAACTTGTTTTTTGACATACCCTTTGGATTCATCTGGGTGAAGAAACAGCACCATTGTGTGATTGGTCAAGAATCAAGCATGTGGTGCGCATCAAAGCCCGACAAACGCGTAACATCTGGCATTGCACTTTTGCGAGAGCCAACCAGTAGCAGGCTTGGTTTGGTTAACGATTTGCGTGGGTAGATGGCCTATGAATATGTTTTCATATAGCCTCTTCATTTGAAGGAAGCCCATGAATTAGGTTGAGCTGAAATTGGAAGGAATTTCATGTGATTGTTACCACCACAGCTTGCAAAATTGCATGTGTAGCCAACTGTCAGGGTTGCCCTTCTCTTTGGCCCAATCCCCGTTTCTCAAAGGCGCCCTCCCTTTCAAGCAGAACTTCAATCTGGTGGAAATTGGAAGCAGGTGTGACTGCTTTCTTTCTTAATTGGGAGGGGCGTTCAAAACTTCTCCTGCTCCAGGCCTTGTTTGTTTCCGTGGGGCCTGCTGCTCTAGCTTCATGCTTGCTTGGCTGCATGGAATCAATATTGCCCAGTGTTATGACTCAAGGTGGGATTTGGTGTGCTTTCGGCAGAGTATAGGCCTCACCCACCCCCCTTTTTTTTCATGGATGACTCAATTGTCCCTCTGTCCCCCTCCTCCATCATCCAAGTAGTAATAGACCAGAATGCTCCTTGCCCTCACAGCCCCCGGCCTGCCTCAATTATCAATAGTTTCTACACTTACGGAGACTGAAATTTACACCACAGGGACAAAACAGTGAAACTTTGGTTAATAAACAGCACTGAGATTTTTCAGAAAATCAGACTCTTTCCAAATGTAATCTCTACATAGGCTACCTAGTTTGTCTTCATGCCTGGTAAACTTTACATCATATTATTGGAATGCAGGAAAATTAGGGAAGCATTTTATTCCAACGAAAACCAAAATCAGAATCATGTGGGGAGATATTTAAAAGTTTCTATTGGAGTGTATGACTTGAAGGTGCTTCAGACTGTTAAATACAGTTTGTGGATGAATAGTGATAAAATGACAACAACCAGAAACTATTCAGTCGAATATAAAAGTTATACCATGCTTTTTCAAAAATCTCTGTACAGATTGATTTCTATCCATCACGATATCCATTTGCATCATTTTTGTCTTTTAGAAAACTTTGTGAAGATGTGAGGGGGGTGTCCCCTTAAAATGAGGAGTGGGGAGGGGTGTCCTTAATTACTCAATGAATACTGCTTGTTTGTTAAAGACAAAAATCACGCAGGGGGTGAGGGTCTGTGAATTTGAATCTTTTGGTGCTGATCCAACTTGTTCAGCCAGCGAAGTGCCATTCGCATTTGATTAAATTCCTACGTTGTGTCGCCATTCATACACGCCAACACTCATCTGTATTCATGGGGTGTCAGAGGACACAGTGGTGCCTTTGGGTGTGTCGCCCCGCCTTGCCGCCTAAGCCTCGCCTTCCCCGCGATACCGAATCTCGCCTCTAAGTGAGGTTGAGGTAGTGTAGCACTGTTTTTCATTAGCTAAGTGCACCCCAGGGAGAGGGCCACCCAAGCTCGATTTTCTGTGCTAGCTGTCTATAAGCCACAGAGAAACACCTGCTCTCCTTGTTGTCCGTCCTCGGCTCTTAGGGCATCCACTCTCTTTGTGTCCGCTATTCTCTTCCCATGTTTTCTCTCTTGGGGCTCTCCAGGGAAGCCAACGCTGCATAGAGGATTGGGAATTTAGTGGCCTGTCATTTTGGAAAATACTGTACAGGGTTATTGACATGTCTTGGAAGTTTGGAAAATGCTCTATTTGCCTCCATCAATAGAGAGAGTAACAGTACAGGCTGGCTCAAGTTGCCGTGGCAGCCAGCCGGTATACCGGTGTAAAGAGTCGATTTGAATCAAGAGTTGCAGTTCAACAGATTTCACCTTATTCAGACAGCACAAACACAAAAAAGAAATGACATAATTGCTATGACTCATAAAGAGTCCGCCAAGGGAGAGAGGATGATGGGTAAGTGACAGCTCAGGAGTGGAAAAACATTTTGGACAGGAGAGATTTTGTTCAGCACGACTCTGATTGGAAAGATGCAGGCATGGTTCGAGGAAAACACCAAGAACATGCACACTCCTATAAATGGACAAAACATTCTACAGTATACAAAGTTTCTTTGCTTGAAATGAAATACTGTTTCATTAGATATCTTCACAGGGAAAACCTGTCGGTAGTTGCCTTGTGTGTGTTTTAAGGGTGTCGTGTACTTGTTTAGTCATTGTGTTGAGATTTACATTTGTTGAGGCGATTACTGTGTGATGATGACTTCTCCTTTGCTCCAACTCAGCCCGACGAGCTGGAGGGGGTCCACACACACTCCTTCAAGTTGAAGCCATTCAAGAAGGCCAAGAGCTGTGATATATGCAAGCAGGCCATCACAAAGGAGGGTCTCATCTGCAAAGGTGAGTGCGTGTACTTCCCAGCAGCATGACGGCTCATTAGTGTGCGTTACCAATCCTGCTTCTATTTTGTTACTCTTGATTGCAAAAATGTTGTATTGTAATCTCCCTGCCTCTCAGATAAATCAATTGATGAGGTATCTACGTAGTAGCAACCTCTTCCGCCACACAGGGAATGGCTGCTGCTGCTGCTGCTGCTGACGACCTACTTTGCCCGTTTAGTTCAGCAAATTGCCATCATGCCTGCCAGAAACATTACCATGCCTCACTGAATGTAGGCTGATGATGTTCAGGAAATCTTAGTCTGTTCCCGTGTCTGTTGAGGTGTGATCCAGTTCCCTTTACGTGTCTTTTTTTTTTTTGTATGGGGTGGGGTGGGGTGCAAGCATATTTCACCATTCTTTTGTGGTTATACTGCAAATGTGCTAACTGCAGTCAAAGCCAACAAACGCAAAGCCCCAGCAGTAGGAGATGAGGCTGGTTTGAGGATTTGGCTAAGGATTTGCTGTTAAAATTAGCACGGCTACTGCAGCTGCTGCTGAATTAGCCTAGATAAGAGGGAAAGTGGGGTGGTGGAGAGAAAATCGGCAAATGCGAAGGAGACCGCATGAGAATTGCCTTCATCCCTCTTTTGTTCCGAGTTCTGCACACTGTGTTTTGAATGCAGCAAGTTGTTCCTGCACAAAGATGGTCACCACGCCCCTCCAATTGGTCCCCTGCGTTTCATGTTAATATGAAAAATGGACTGTTTTCAGATGTGACACAACAAGCACGATCTGGTGGTACCAGTACACAGGATATGATTGATTGCACTCTATATTTCCAGTGTATTTGAAAACTATTCACATCACCTTTATCAACATTTTGTTATATTACACCTGTAACCCCCTCAAAAGTTTACAAACGCCACTTGATTATGCCACCATCCGTCCATCCATCCATCCATTTTCTGAGTCGACTATCCTCATTAGGGTCGCGGGAGTGCTGGAGCCAATCCCAGCTGTCAATGGGCAGGAGGCAGGGTACGCCCTGAACTGGTTGCCAGCCAATCGCAGGGGACAAAGAGACAGACAACAGCCACACTCACAATCACACCTAGGGGCAATTTAGAGTGCCCAATTAATGTTGCATGTTTTTGGGATGTGGAAGGAAACCGGAGCGCCTGGAGAAAACCCACGCAGGCAAAGAGGGAACATGCAAACTCCACTCAAGGGGAGGCTGAGATTTGAACCCATGGAATATATATATTTACGACTAAAATATAGTGGGAATAAAATACTGATTCATAACGCCTCGCTGAATAAAGACATTCGGGATTCAGCAGCAAACGCAGCGAGACTTGTGATTGTTTGCTCACTGCGATATGTTCAGTTCACATTAGTACAGATTGCGCTCGGTTTTGGTTGTCAATGTCAACCCCAAAATACTGAAAATTCCCTGTTTACTTTATTGCCGATGTGTTTTTAAATGTTTATTTATATTCATATGAAATCAACTGATGTTAGGTAGTTAGACGCATCATAGGTCAATAATTTGTAACTGGCCTTGAATCCTTTGATTATTTGCGGACCTTGGAAGGCAAAATTCAGACACCCCTGAAACAAACAAAGAATCTTTCTTTTGTCATGTGCTCAGAATAGTGGGCGGTTGGAGTTTATCCACTTGGGGGCACCACCACACTTCAGTATTAACTATACTGGGAAGCCGACTGACCATGTTGCCGTTTTTTTTCTTTCCAGCTCAATGTCTGAGCAGTAAGCTTGACAGAAAGAAAGCGTGACATTGTCTGCATGTTTTGTGTCACTGTACATTACAGTATATGTAACAAATAATACTTGTATTTGTTCTTGCAGCTTGTCAGCTGTCCTGCCATAAAAAATGTGAAGTCAAGGTAAGAAGAAATTTACTCCCTGTTGTTTGTATGTTGTATGAGCAACTTTTCACGTTTGGCGTTTGGGTCAAGCATCAATCCACCAGACAATGAGGGCCATGAATTATATATATGCACATACACTACTGAAACACTTATTTCTGTGTATTCAGTGTAAAATGAAATGCACTCATACAATACACTGAAGTACAATATGTGTACGGCACGATGCATCAGTATGATGTGTAAAAGTATTTTGGTAGTGTTTAGAAGAGGATTTCACTTATGTGTAAGAAGTAATCTTGAATTATACTGTATCCCTGGCGTCCCCTCATCTGAAGGGCACACTCACTCATTATGTAGCATAATAAATCAAATAAGCCATTTGTCTCCATTAGTTGGTGTCTAAAGGCGCAAATAAAGTATATGGTGAGTAATGCAAAAAGGGATGACCTATAGATTATCTTTCTAACCTGTGAATTTATCCCCCAGAGAAAATTTCACTTTAGACTTTGCTGTATGTGAGCAAGATAAAGTGATGTGAAGTGATGTGTGTAAAATTTGCTGCCCATAATAAATGGCATATGCATACATTTCCTCCAGGAGGCCCACGAGTGTCTCTCAGTCTGGTTCCCTCCGCAACCCTTTAATGGCACCACATGATCCCAATGTGCGGTGGAAAACAGAACAAATCAAAAAGTGAGGCTAGAATGACAGTTAGATGAGTAGAACCACACAAGGCTACTCTGAGTGGATTTTGTGGGTTTGGGGCCCGTGCTACAAATTGCCATCCCCCTCATCTCTCCTCAGCCTGCCAGGATTCTTAATTGAGACTTTCTCATTACTTGCCCCTTGACTCAAATGTGTCAGCATGAGTGTAAAAAATAACAAATTATAAAGCCTGATGCCAGGAAAAGTCAATGTTGAAGGGTATACATGTGAAGAGGACATAATTTAATCCCTCAAATATTTGGAAACTACGGTTTTTATTTCCAGCCGCTGAGGTTATAACTCTTTACATTTATTAGAGGTGTTAACATCCTGGTGTTTTCGCTCATAAACATAGAGTACAAGCAATTGTTTACATTTTTCAATGCTGGTGTTCTTACATTTTATGCTGTCAATGACACTTTAATGGGGCCTATAATGATTTGAATGGGTGTGTCAAGAAGGCTTGATGCTTCCACCGTGTGGCATGCATAATATTAATATATCCCAATCTGCAAGCAGATTCAGTCTTGTGTCAACTCTGTATTACCGTTGATGCAATGCGGTCTGTATCGCTCCCTTTTTTTTTTTTTTTTGTTTGTTTTTATTTCTGTCCTGGGCTGTTGTCGCAGTGGTTTTCGGCAGCTTGCATGATTCAGCGGAGTACTTTGGCCATGTGAGTTTCAAAGAGGAATGACAGGGGAGGGAATGTTTGAATATTCCCGTACTACTGAGGTTTTGTTTCCTAAAACACTAGGTGCATGTTTTTCTGAAAACACACCATATGTTTTGCTGCTTCAATTCTACTTCACCCTGAAGACAACTTTGCTGGGAAAGTATTGGATTCACAGTACAGACAGAGCAAAAAACATTTCTGGCATTTACAAAAGTTAAAATGGGAATGGCTTCAGCTCTACTGTACATATGATATCATATTGACATGACTTGAATGACATTTTGTGTATAACTTGTCAAGTTTTGCTTTACCTTCAAGTTGAATTAGATCATACTGTCATATTGTTTTACATTTCATACATTGAGAGAGGCAATGCTGGTGTTGGGCTATTTATAGCTGGATGGGCGTCACCCAATTTATAAAAAATTCTAACTCCTCCTTTGTCAAAGTAAGTCTATTGGCAGGTAATTCCTATGTCATCTCCCGTGGCCTGAAAGTGACACAAGCACATCAGCGCGAATGACTCCTTTTGGGAGTACTTTGAGGCTTGAATCCATATCTGAACATGTAAATGTGAGACACTGACTGGGGCTTTTAATTAGGTCAACAAAATGCTGCATACAGTGTAATCCACAACCCCCTCATACTGTATGAGCTAGCATTTTGGCATATACACATGTGATGATACACCAGTCCACTTTATACGAGTTTCTGAATCAGAATAACTTTTACTGGTCAAGTGTGTAAACCACACACAAGGAATTTGTCTCTAGTAGTCAGAACCACCCGAGTACGGCAGACATGTTGAGTACGACAGCAAACAGACAGTCAATTGACAGAGATTTTTTTTTTTGAAACACACAGTTGTGCCAAGGATGCATTGTCTTTTCTAATTTTGAGCAGAGTGTGACAACAAACTTCAGGTGGAAAATTGGCAGAATGTTACTGATGAATTGTAAGTTAAATGTTCAAGAATTTACTTGCAAGAGGGAAGAAGCTGTTGGAAAGGCAGCAAATCTGTCTCATCGTTGATGTGTTAGTCATAAAGTAGCTGCAAGGTGCACAACTCGCCATAAAGGCTTTTTAATATTGTTTTGACATTTGCTCTGTTGTGGCAGTTTTGTTTTTAACAGGAGGCAGTGAGCAGCCCTCAGAGAATCAAATGTAGTTGGTACAGTGGGAGAATCCATCAATGTCATCATGAGTGGGTTTCCCCATGGGTATGCCACTTTCCTCCCAGATTCCAAAAACATACATGTTAGGTACACTAAAGACCTTGAAGAACTTGTCCTTCGATGTGAATGTGATTTAATATTTCTCGATATCCAAAGTGTTCTGGGAGAGACTTCATCTCGCCTACAATCTTAAAGAGGACAACCACCATTGAAAGCAGATTGTCTTTCATGAAGGTTGGATTTTTGCCTTAGTTATATTGTGGACAGTGTGTGTATGTTAAGTCCCTCTCACCATCCTCTTTCTATATACGTAGGTGATCCCCACTATGAGGGTCACGGGTGACTTGGAGCCTATTCCGCCTGACCCAGTCGCCGGCCATACGACAAACAACTTTTCGGAGTCTAACGTGAGGACAATTTAGTCATCAGTTAACCTAAGAAGCATGCTTTTGAAATGTGGGCGAAAACTGGACTAGCCAGAGGAAACCCACACAACCACGGGGAAGAGCGTACAAGCTCCACACATGAAGGCCAGAGCCCAGATTTGAACCCTCAGCCTCAGAAGTGAGAGGAAGAAACAACTAGCACTGTTTCGGTATGTTGACTCCGATTTTCCCAGTTTCAGGACATTGTTGATGCAATAATACCTCTCATGCGCTTCCAACAGCTGCTTTGAGGAAAGTGAGGACAGAAGGAGTGCGGACAGGGGAATTAGACAGTCAATCCTTTGAGAGGGAGGGATACAGTTACTGTCTCACTTTGGGCACCAAGAAGCCCAAAGCTGATTTCTTGGCCTTATATAGTGCGTTTGGATACTACTTGGCAGTGGATAGAGGAGCCTGAGCCAGCAGCACAAAGAGTACATCCTAGTTCAGTCCAGCGGCTGAACACAGTTGACTTTCACTAGCTCTCTGGCACGCGTCCGGGATTATGGCTGGTGTTTTGAATCGGGGGGGCTGTGGCTAGGGCTTGAGGAGGTGGTCGAAAGTGTCTGTATTTGGTGCTCCTTCTTTTGCGTCTGTCCTCTCAGGAGGGGTGAGGGTGGTGGGTGTTGTGCACCCAGTGAAATGCAGACTTAGAAGCCAGGCAGCGCAGGAGAGCGGAGAAAGCTCCAGTGTACACAGGTAAGAGCATTGCATTGCTCAAATAACTGCTGCATGACCAATTTTGCTTGCTTTTAGCTCGTGTTAAAAGACAAACCTGAAGACCTTTTTTAATGGTAGATGTGCGATTTTTATGTTGTTGAACTAATTCATGACTAAGTGGCTCCCATGATCACTGAAATGGTATTAGAGGCTTAGCAATTTCCTTAAAAGTATTACTTTATGCACAGCAACTTTAAACCTGCATAACATAAAATGAAGCTACATAGTTTGCATCACTTTTTCCAACTATGTACATCTTCAGTTATAAAAAAAAACTGATGTTGGTAATCACTGTTATCTGACCTTCACGGGGATGCAGGGGCAGCAGCTAAACATGAGTGGGCAAAATCTCACCACCTTGTTTGTCTTATTTCCCATTTAACTGGTGAAAAAAAACACAGGAATGAAGTTTTATTGCTGCGCTGGTGGGTACGACACAGCCTGCCAGTGTTCTTAATTTCCTTCTGAATCTCTTGAGAAAACATTCCACCTTTTTCTCACCTTGCCCATAACAAGATTCCCAGTGTTGTCTCTCGTGAGCATCATCAGGTGAAGACTGATGTTAATAGAACAGATGTGTGTCTCCTCTTATAGAACCGGGTTCCCCTCAGGGAAGGTTACATGTTTACCCATTAGAGAACACCCCCAAGGGAAATGTGGAGAAGCATTTCAAATCATGTTACCAAACAGTTCCTTACTTGAAATGTTAAACAAGGGTGACTCATGAATTAGTACTGATTATGGTGTTTTACTGTAAAAGCACACATGAGGGTGTGCACGTACTAGACAGCTCCACTCTTGCAATAAATTAGTTTTTGGAGTTGAACTGCAAAGAATCCTTATGGGCTTGCATTTCATCACACTGCATGACCTAACTGTGCTTTTCCTATGCCATTATGTGCATTTGCCTGAATAAACAGGAACGAACACAAACAGTCTCCAACATCAACATCATAGTCTTCTGATTATCAGTAAATTGATGGCATAAATTCCCCCCCCAAGAGTGAGAGTCCCAACAACTTTTAGGATAAGAATCCATGTATTTAATTCTAATGCGGCCTTTACAATCAGGATTTCTGTCAAAAATGGGCTTTAGTTTTGCATCTGATCTTGGTCAGTTCCTTTTTTAAAGGCCCATTTTTTTTAACAGTAGTTGTTATTGGCTCACTCGCTCCTCGCTGTGGCTCTATAGTGATCCAAAATCTACTTTCTCACTCATCCATGGTTCTCAGCCTCTTGCGTGTCTCTTTATGATGTTCCCTCTGGATCATAATGCTATTTCACAACTGTGGTGGTGCGGAGAACGCTTGTCTGCTTGACTATGGTCTAACAGACAGCATTTAGTTGAAACCAACTAGAGTCAAAAGTCAATTGCATATCAACCTTTCTGAGAAGAGAAGGAAATAATGTGATGACATCTACCAAGCGGGTTGATTCCAGTGCCAGGAAGTTATTAGTCCCACACAGTTGGAAACTGAAAACTATTACTTTAGAGGACTTTTCAACCGGCTTATGTTGTGCACAATTTGTCGACTCTCTTGTAAAATGACCACTCGTGGTCATCTGTTGCCTCCTGGTGTCTTCCTGTTCAGCTGTCCTGTGCTTATGCTAAAACAAGACCTTTAACTTCCCATCCTTGAAAATATTAGTTGTACCCATGTGGGTTATTAATCCCGGTCACCCCTCTACTTAACCCTTATTTTTTTTACCCCTCTATGTGCAGTAGAATGTGCAGCATTTCATCCTATTTTCACTTCAAAATGTCAAAACCAAAGAGGAAAGATGAATGACCACTCAACTGTTATGGTGCTCTGTGCATTTCTTCCCTCTCCAAGGAAAACAAAGCCAGAATGTTTAAATACACCCAAAAAAAGCTTTTTGAGCTTTGGTCCTTATATGGCAGGCGCTTGGTGAGCGGAGAATTCAATTTCTCAGGCAAGTTGCCATTGATATGGCGCTGGCTCAGGAAGATTGCTGAGGGAATTGTGAGTGTAGTTGCCCCACTGGAGGCACTACATGTCTACATCCAATTAAATGATGTGCACTGTAGGGAGTACAAAAAGTATTTGGGATAAATACTGCATGTTCATGTGGTCACTGTGGTGGACCATGCACATTTTTACATCTATCTATCTATCTATATCTATCTATCTATCTATCTATCTATCTATCTATCTATCTATCTATCTATCTATCTATCTATCTATCTATCTATCTATCTATCTATCTATCTATCTATCTATCTATCTATCTATCTATCTCTATCTATCTATCTATCTATCTATCTATCTATCTATCTATCTATCTATCTATCTATCTATCTATCTATCTATCTATCTATCTATCTATCTATCTATCTACAGTATAGAGCTCATGCACGTGACGTCACCATTTTCACTGTGCCATATTGCCGGTCAAACCGAGCTGCTCGACATTGTGGGAGACATTGAACCGAAGAAGAATGTTTACAATACCCGAGACCTGTTGTGCTGTTGGTTGTCACAACAGGCGAGACAGATATTCAAAGAGATCATTCTATAGCATATCTGCTGAAAAGACCAGAACAGATCGATGGATTTCGGCAATTAAACGTGATGGCTGGTGCCCAACCGAATACACACGACTGTGTAGCGGTCACTTCATTTCAGGTAGGAATTAGTCTTAATCTCGAAATATTTATAAAAATGATGGATGGATTTTGGCAAAGGGTAATGTGTACGAATACTCTTCCACATTCGTTCATTTATTATTACCTTCTAAATGTTTAACGGTATCAGACAAAACTCAGGGTGTCGTGGTATAAGACATATTTTTGTTTCGTCTCAATGAACTTAGCATTGAACAATGCTTTGTTTGACCAGTAATATGGCCAGTCATGTGATTTTGGATTTCGATGTAGACGCATAAGCTCTATATGCAATTTGCATGGCCAGCAAACTAATGCTAGTTAGTACTACGGGATCCCGAACTCCCGTGAACATCCACTGTGTCTATTAACAGAAAACACAGCCGTCTTATGTCCGAAAGGTAACACAATAATCATCAGCTAAGATAGTCATCTCAACTTAAAGTTCAAAAGTCTGCGCTCTCTTGGATGAGTGATGATGAAATAATCAATAAATATACAGGCGACAATAAAATGATAAAGATGCACATCTCAAAATGACTTTTCCTTGATAAACATATCAGGCGGCGTCTTCGACAACATTCGTCCATGTTTTGATAAATATCAAGAGCCAATAATAATGTGAGTAGGTCTGTACTGAACCAATCATGTGGCATCAACTAGTGCTAATGTTTGAAGCGTACTGCTACGGTAGGAAACGACTCAGTTTCTTGCAAGACTTCATTAAACCAAAATAACTCCACGCTGGCAAACTTTTTGGGCCTTTCTTGTCAATGGTGTCACTGTGCATGGCTATGCAAAGACAACATATTGTATTGCAATATTCATGCTACCAGACAGTAATCACAATTAAAAATAAGGGATTCAAGCAGACAATTAAATGAAGTGACCCTTGTTACCAAGTTCCTGGGCTTATATTGGAATTGGTTTTGAATAGTGAGCGTTTACTAATGTCTGTACATCTTCCCTCTCAGCTCGGGAGAAGAAGGAATGGAGAAAAGATTGGCAGGGCTGAGGAAAGCAGTCCTCTCTTCTGAGTTGTGCTACAGCTCATGACTTCATGGAATTCCCTTGTGATGTGATGCGATTTTAAGCTCTCTGTTTCATGGCTGAACCCATTCAGAGTTAATTTGTCACCGTTGTGGATCATTTGAATTGTTCAGTACCTGTGGGTTTTCTCTCAAGGAGCGAAGAGCGGCTGGATAGAAAGCTCACCATAGCAGCTCTGCTACATGCATAATTTCTGCAATAAAATAATCAAAGTGGCTGAAGGTTTTTATTCTGATGGAGCAATCTGAAGTTTTGGGAGAAGTTACATAAACAACCCAAATGTGGCGCACGGCAGAGGTTCTCAGATAGTCCTTTGTCTTTTCTGTGTCTCAGCAAGCAAAAACCACACAGCCACATCGGCCGCCTTATAAGGATGTAATCAGTGTTAGCGCTGTTAGGAATGTTCACAGTGAAGGTCTGTCATCAAGCCTCTCTCGAGTCTCATCACCCTCCCCTCAGACGCCTTTTGACCTTTGAATCAACAAACATGCCACACGCCAGTCATTCTCAGCATTGTCAGCAATTCAAAAATAAAGATGCAATACAAGTTTTATTTTGCAAAGAATATTTTTTATACCAAGTGAATGTTCTAATTGTTCTCCCCGTCGCGGCTTGCGTTTTCCCCCAGGTCTCCCGGTTTCCTCCAACATTCCAAATACATGCGCAGTAGAATTAATTGAGGACTCTTAATTGCTCGTAGGTGCGAATGTGAGTGCAAATGTTTTTTGTTTTTTTTGTTTTGTTCATATGCGCCCTCCAATTGGCTGGCAACCACTTCAGTGTGTACCCCGCCTCTCGCCCAGAGCAGCTAGTCTTCGGCACTCCCACGACCCTAGTGAGGATAAGTGGTTTGGAAAATGAATGCATTTACTTCTGTGAAAGTGGCATATGACATAATGACTGTGGGAAAATGTGAGTTCTTGGGTAACCCAGGTTAAGAACCCCTGCTGTACAGTGTTAATACATTGCCGCCGTAAATTAAGTGGCATCCTCTAATGATGCAGCTACTGTGTGCCAAAAAACTCGTGTTAATGTCATCTGGAACTGCGGGATATGGGGCAAAATGCATGTTGGCATGAAAGCAAAATGCCAACTTTCGGCAATGATATTTGCAGGCATTTTAACAATACTGTTTCAGCTTCTGCATTCTGATATGCCCGGCGATAACCTTGTAAATGCCAACCAGGCTTTTGTTCTCACTGTGCAAACTAATTACGTTGGCTTCCTTCCCACTGCAGCCTGCTTGCTGCTGAAAATATGCGCCCAGCTTACTACGTACAAAGATAGAGCGGCTCATGTTAATACCTAAAGTTCCGTCATTTGGTGGATCCTAATCAGTGATGTGAGACCATGAGATGGTCATACAGACTATCAGGAGCCGCTCTTCTCGTGGATATTTGCAGCACATAGTGGTGGCCTCCCTACTATTTAAAGATGAACCATTGGAAGTTGTAATGAAATCCGATCTAATGCTGAAGCAATGTTATTATCAGAGGACGGGAATCTCGGTGCTTGCTATTATCTGCAGTGTCAAACTGTTTCAAAGCAGAAAAGAGTATTGCAGTCCTTCAACCTATGTCTCTCTTTCCCAGGTCACCACAGCGTGTCAAACGAGCACCAACTATGAGCTTGTGAGTACAACAAGTCGTAGATGTGAACCTTCAATGCTGACCCCTTTGACCTGCTCTAATACCCTTTCCAATTTATTCATGCTTCTTTGAATTTTGGGCAAAGCCACTCACAAATGCAATGAGCTGCTCCTAAGGGTCAAAGGGTCGTGCTGTAAAGCAGGGATTTCAAACTCGTGTTTTGTAGGACACATTGTAGCTGTGGTTTCTCTCAGATGGCTGTTGTGACTGTGAAACTGTATGAGCTTCATCAAACAATTCCATGTAGACAACAAATTGATGCAAATCCACATATTAAATCTGAAGTGAAGAAAATGTGTTCAACTATTTAAGTAATTTTAATGCATTTTAAAGGGGGGGTTCCTAGCAAAAATGCTTACAGTATCCTCCTTCGCACTTGTTTACTTTGGATGTGGGCCCTTTACAATGGCTGATGTAGCTTGTTAAACAGTCTCAAGTAATGTTTATAGAGCTCAACTAAGTATGCTGTACTTAGCTCAGCTATGAATTTTTCCTGGATACATACATACATTATGCATGTTTTGTCTGTACAACATGGGTGTGGACATCTAACTTTTTTTGTGGGGAGAGGGTTGTCACACAATTCCCATGATTTTATAAAACCATGTGTAGGTAAATAATCCTCAACAAAATGAATATCTGATGATGTGTCCCCATTTGGTACTTTGAGACTAACCAGTTGACTGGTTTCTTTCCACAGCCCACCACTCCTCAGCTGCCGTTAAAGCATGTAGATACTCCGGTAAGTAGCATCTCTTTCTGGTTCCACAGATATTTCAAAGGCCACATTGTTCCCATGTGTCTTGTTAATATAAACTGATTCGAGGTCACTCCACATAGTTATGTGCAAGTACAATGAACATTTACTGTATTCAAAGCTGTGCTCAGAATTTTTGCTGGAAAAAAAAGTGAGGCCTGTACTACTAAAATGTTAGTAAAACTCAATTCATATGATTGATTTCCAAAAACTGAATAATGTGTATTCCGCACCAAGGGATGATGAAACATGTATAAAATGAAACAGTGAAGAAAAATGAAAATAATGGTGCTGAAAGACAAAGACGTGTCTGTATTCCTTTACATTCTCAAACTTTTTATGTATAGTGGTAGAACAGGTTAATAGGCGTGTTAATGTACAGTTCTCATCATGGGCAAATGGCTTCCACAAGTCACAAGAAATTAATGTGCTTCTTTGTTCCAAATTCGTTGGCAAAGACAAACAGCTTGGGAAAAAAAGTTACTGTACCAAAATAGGCATGTTCTAGACGCCAGAGACATGTGTTTTGTATTTCTGAGTTAATACTGCTGCAGTTTCTCTCTCTCTCTCCCTCTCTCTCTCTCTCTCCTCTCTCTCTCTCTCTCTCTCTCCTCTCTCTCTCTCTCTCTCTCTCTCTTCTCTCTCTCTCTCTCTCTGTCTTTCTCTCTATCTCTCCGTCTTTCTCTCTCTCTCCACACACACACAATAGACAATAGATATAACCATCATGAAATCACCACTACATTAAGATGGGCACCACATAGGTACAGGAGGCATGTCTTTTGGAATTGGACGCAGAGATACGTCAGTCCCATTCCGTGCCTGCATTGCACCACGGCCCCAGTAAATGACAACGGCCAATTCTGGCACTAACAGACTTTGTCAATGTCAACTTAAGTGACAGATGGAAACTATTTTTGGACACATTGTTAAGTCCTCACAGTCTGTTTTATCTGATAGCTTTCCTATAAATCCATCTGCATATAGTTTTAAGTGTATATCCATTGTTTCTCAAAAGTGCTTCACATTTGTGAAGTGGCAATGTCAAGTGTGTGAACTGTTATTCCTGCCTGACACAATTGGACAGACAAACCAGATAAAGGCAGTGCCTGTTTCTCTCACCCAAGCTTCTTTGTTGTTTGGTGTTTTTGGTCTCCAGAGACTTTATATTTTGCTCAATTTCTGTATTTGTTGTTACATGCCCCACTCAAATTTTTCACGGGTTAAACTCTGTGGCAGATGTCTCCACACCCTGATTATCCTTTGGCAACTGAACAGGGACGAAGTATGGCACCAAGTTGGCATGCTAAAACGAAGCAAAAAAAAAAAAAAAAAGCCAGAAATTACTCTTCTAATTGTCTTCATTATATGTTTCACAGAAAGTTGCCGCTAACAAGTTGAAAACAACAACTTAATATTTGGATGTACTATAATTTACATTAGAATCCATACATATTGTTCCACAGTACTGTATTCACTGTCAGATGAAGTAATGTAAAAAAAAAAAAAAAAGATTTTTTTCTCTATTTTCTATAGAAAACATCATATAAAATTTATCATTGCACTCAGCCCATAGCTGATATTGTGTGGGAAATGTCTGGGTCATGGAAGTCCTCTGTGGGGATATTTGTAGCTTTTTGTTTCGTTCTCTCGAGACAGTAGAGACAGTGGGCTCATCCACATCAATGCAGTTTCAGCCGCAGTTCAACCACCACAGTTCGGGCAACACCAGGACAACACAAGTTGGTTGTAACTATTCTAAACTCAGAACTTCCATTGTGAAGAGTAATTATAGTCACCAGCGCATGTTTACAGTGCAAAGGAAGTGCACATCCACACTTAGCTTGAGGGGGAAAAAGAGAGAAACTGCAGTGGGGTAGTTGGGAATAATGAGAGATAATGAGATAGAGGGAGGAGTAGCTGCAAAGGAGGGAAACATGTTGCTGTTGAGGGAAACATCCACAGTTGGCGAAAGCAGCATCGTGGAGGATCTTTTTTCATCATGAAAACCCGCTGACGGAGGAGTGAAACCTCTTTGGACATGGATGTGGCCTGCCAGAGTTAATTTTCTCAATTTTATTAATATTTAAAACAAAATGCAGCACCCAACCTGCTGAGCCATGCCTCTTAGTGACTGTTTTTGGAGGCATTTTACCTTTCTGCGCTTCCCTTGGAGGTGGAGTACAGGTCACCTGGTCAACAAGGTAGGCCACGCCCACATGGAGACCAGGCTTATACTGGGCTTATTTTCCACAATTTTGTTACATATACAGTACGTTCTGGCGGGAAAAGCTCAAGCAATCTCCGATTGCACCACTCGTAAACAAACCGAATGTTATTTGACTGGGGCAGAGCTATAGGAATTAGTTGAACAATGATTTTAACCTTCTTCTCTACAACTGTAATGTAAATGTGCGAAGTGTTAGTTGGAAAGAATGTTTCAAGGTAAATTTCTTGTAAGGGAGATTGAATGCCAGCCTCAATTTACATCAGAACGGTTAAGTTGAATTGAAAATAGATGTAGTGGAAAGTCATTCGTAGTTAACATGATTATAGAGGGGCTGTCTTGTTAATGGACTTCTCTGTTGCTTCAATTCATGGCGCTTCTGTTGTGGAAATGGATAGCACACTATAGACCTGATGTTAGCTAGCTGGCTAGACACTGTATTTGACAACATTTCCCCAAAGACATCCCAACCCTGTCTTCCACAAACCCGATGATGAGGGTTTACCATAGTTCCCTGTCTGTCCCTTTTGAAGTGGCTACTTGGGTGTCTTTTGATCTTCTCTTTACAACTATTTTTGACATCCACTGAGTTTAGATTCCTCACCCACAGGTTCTACTAGATTAATTTTGATTTCTTTCAGGGTAAATCTAAAAACACCCAAACTATTAGGATATACTGTATTTGACAGTGCAACCCCAAACACAAGAAGTTTTTGTGATTGTTTTCAGTTCTCTCAATTTTTCTTTTACCCAGAAGTAACCTGGCCCCTGTATTTTTTTCAATCTACATGTAATTGAGCACTTTAGAATCCCAATGGTTTTTGTAAGAACATCTACTTTGCACTCGTCTGCAGTTATAACAGCTGGCACACATGTTGCTACAAGGCAGCAGACTGTTGTGATGTGGAATGCAGCACCACTCATTAAGCAGTGTCCAAGGAACTTCTCACATCTGGTGCCTGTCAAAGCACTAAAGAGGATGCTTCCCATTTTTGCTCTTGACACAGGATAATGTCATCTTTCTCGCAGCCCCGTCTTACTCCCTTCCAAAAAAGGAGTCACGATCACTTTATACAGGATTGCACACCTTAAACAGTGTTTGTCAAATAAGTTACATCTGATTCTGTAATCTGTACTGTATAACAATTCTTGTCATTGCACTGGTCTATAACGGGTACTGTGAACGGGTAAGGGCATTTTGTACAGGCTTAGCATGCTAATGCACTCTCAGCTCTTCTAAATGAAGAAGACTGCATCTTGCACATCTATGACTCTTATAAGGAATAGTTCCTATTAACTGAATGTCTCTTGTTCTTTGTTCTTGTTTGTTTGCTCTTTGTTTTGAATGTCGTACCAGGGCAGTATTGACTGCCGAAGACAAATTCCTTGTGTGTTGTTACACACTTGGCCAATAAAGCTGATTCTGATTCTGATTCTGACGTGCATTTGCTGTTTTATCCTCTTCCTCCCTTCAGGGGTCAGCCAGGTCTTGCAAGAGTGTGGAAATAAAGCGAAAGCAGTCACGGTAAGATATATCCTGCTTGTCATACCACATAGAGAAGCATGCATGAACACACGTGCACAAACACTTGTCCAAATACACTTTAAGTCATACAAAAGAAAATCAACACAGCACTTTTATTTTGTTTATCAATGTTCAAATGTGTGGGATGTGTTAACCCCTTTTTCCCTAGCGTGTGTTTTCCCTTTTCCCACTTTTTTCATCAGTTTTTGCTCTCATCTCTGAGAGGTCATGTCAAACACCTCTTGGATGGGAAACTGTGAAGCAAAAAAGCTTCTAAGTGCATCTTCGCAAAAACTTCAATCATTCCTGCGTTTGCACAATGACGTCATAAAGTGGTCACCTGATGGGTGCTTGCTCTCCCCAGGAGTCAGAGTATGGTCCAGGACATGGAGGAGAGCTACGAAGTTGACTTGGTCTATATCACTGAGAGGATCATCTCCTTCTCTTTCCCTGCCACTGCCGAGGAGCGCAGCTACACCGTCCACCTGAAGGAAGTGGCGGCCATGCTGCGCTCAAAACACGGTGAACACTACCTGGTGAGGAATACCCTCTGAATGGATCTAATGGTCGTCCTGTGGGGTTTTATGCCTTAATCCTGTTACTTCCTATTTTTAGATGCTCAACCTGAGTGATCTGAGGAACGATCTAGCAACATTGAACCCCAAGGTACATAAAGGATGTAAAAGGTGACACTTGAGAAAGTTCCCACTCACTTTTCCTCTGCAGGTGCTGGAGTTCGGCTGGCCAGACAATCATGCACCGGCGCTGGACAAGATCTGCAGCATGTGCAAGGCCATCGACACCTGGCTCAATGGCGATCCACACAACGTTGTAGTGCTTCACAACAAAGTACTATTAGTAGTCAAACGATTTGTGACTTGTATTATACATTACAATCCTGTACAGTGTGTCCTCTTTGGTGTTCTAGGGAAACCGAGGTCGGACGGGGGTGGTAGTGGCTGCCTACATGCACTACAGCAACATATCGGCAAGGTACCCCTTTTTGGAATTCGCTACTTTATGATGGTTGCCGTTGTTCAATACTGCTTTACTTTAACTTCAATTCCCCCACTTCTGAAAGCCTTGAGGTGTATGTGAGTCTGCTTTGTGATTAATGTGGCAACACAAGTCATCCCGGCTGGTTTATTGTTCTGGTTCTCTGAGAGCAAGCATCTCAGATGAGTCATTATTCTTTAATGCAGCCAGATGTTAGAACTTTAGAGACACTTGATAACTTTGCAGATTTATTCTTCAAACATTTCCGATCATGCCGTTGTTTAACTCCATTTCATCATGTACTTGTGCAGCGCTGACCAGGCCTTGGACAGGTTTGCAATGAGGCGTTTCTATGAGGACAAAGCGCTTCCAATGGGTCAGCCGTCACAGAGGAGGTTAGTTGTTACCTCACTTCCTGTTTGAAAATGTATGCTCATCACACAGTAGAAAGTATGCACTTTCTTTCAAAACCACAATTTTCCAATGACTGGTAAAAATGGGGTTCATTTCTTTACACAGGAAAAGTTTTTGTCTCCTGCAATTTAGTTTGAATCGAGATAATTGTGTTAAAATGTCACAGCATCCAAAGCGTTTGTTTGAGTGATTCCACTCATGCCAAGAGCGCTCTCAAGAGAGAGTAGTTAAGCTTGTTTTCCCACCAGTGAGATGATGTCATCAAGCATGTTGCAGAATCAAAGAAACTTTCAGGAGGGAGATAAGAAGAAGGTGACAGAGAATAAACAAACAAAAAGCTTCCAAGTCTGACGGCTCATCCTCGGCCAAGCTGCTATTTCCCGTTTCAGATATAATTATAACTGCCCTCACTTGCCTGGTACTATAGTTCGGAATGTGCAGCATCAAAACTGGAATGAATTTAGTTACTGTGTGCCTGTAGAAGTTTAAAACAAGTGTATTCTGTCATTAAATGATCAAACATGACATTACATTCCAGGATGGGAAGCAGGTTATACTGTACATATCCGTCAACACATAGAAATAATGCAATAGAATTCCAAAAGGTGGCAGACGTGTATGTGCGCATCTTGCACTGGTTCCTTTCATTCGTTCCTTCATTCTCGTCAGTCCATTCATTCCTTTGTTCCTTCCTTCCTTGCATCTCTACTTTTTTTTACCATCCTTCCTTGTGTGGAATCCCGCCTCCCTAAACCATCTGGCTTCAATCAACGGAGCAAAGGTGTTTGGCCTCCTCACGTTTTTACCCTCCTGACAATAATGTTTAGCGATTGGGCGGGTTAACTCACCAGACCTTCAGCTGGTCTCTTTACACACAAGTTCCATCAGGCACTTTCCACAGTGGAACCGGATTGGGATTATAGTTGGAATAATTACAGGAAACAGGAACAGGAGAATGAATTGACTGTAGAGGGGAAAGATGCTTATTTTTGATTTTTTTTCTTTTTTTCATTCCATACAATTATTTTCTTGTAGGGTTAGTGGGACATAGTTTCAGGCAACAACAGAGCTGGCATCTTGACTACATCTAGCCCACTGTTGAGAGGCTCTGGGTTTCTCCCACATTACAAAAATATGCATATTGTTATTTGAGTTAATTGTTGCTTGTATGTAGTCCATACGTGTGCATATATATATATATATATATATATATATATATATATTATATATATATATATATTTTTTTTTTTTTTTTTTGTCATGTGCTATATTTGCTGGTGACCAGTCCAGATTGTACCACAATGCTTGTCTAAAATCATCCACGATAGGCTCCAGATCCCTTATGACACTAATGAAAAAAAGGGGTAAAGATAATGGATGTGGGCTCATCTCACTCACTTGCCTTCAATGTCTCCTTCTATCACAACTTTCTTTGCTCTATTAGGTACGTGCGATACTTTAACGGCCTTTTGTCTGGCCACATAAAAATCAACAACAAGCCTCTGTTCCTGCATCACGTCATCATGCATGGAATTCCCAACTTTGAATCCAAAGGAGGTGAGTATCTGCACTGCAACTATTTCAAGTGCCCAGTTTTGGGCAGTGAGGGAGAAGTTTTTCAATGTTCACTCCCTCTTGGTCCTGCCCAGGCTGCCGTCCATTCCTGAAGATTTACCAGGCGATGCAGCCAGTCTATACGTCAGGAATATAGTATGAAATCACTAGTATGTCTCTCTCAGTTTGCTGGATATTTAAATAGCTTTTTTTATTAGATCCTGTTGTTGTTGTCACACAGCAATGTGCAGGGAGATGGCAACACTAGCATTTGCATCACCATCGAGCCAGGCCTCCTGCTGAAGGGCGACATCCTGGTGAGTCATTCCTCCACGTTTCTCCAGATCATGCTTTCTATGCTATTATCACACCCCATACCATCTTTCTACGTTCACCTCCCACAGCTCAAGTGTTACCACAAGCGCTACAGAAACCCCACTAGGGATGTTGTGTTCAGAGTACAGTTCCACACATGCGCCATCCATGATCTCGGAGTGGTGTTTGGGAAGAACGAGTTGGACGAGACATTCAAAGGTAATACGGCAAAGTTAATGGTACTTCAAATGTGTGAATGTTGAATTGGAATTGAACTCGTCCAATATTGTGATTGACAATATTTACAAAATAGTTGTATGTAATACATTCAAAGAGAAGTTGATGGTTGTTCCAGTCCACAGGTTTTAGAGGATTATTTCCCAACATTGTGCCATGGCACCGTACGTAATGCGCCGTGAGAGATCGTCAGGTTTGTTGCCGGAAATAATCCAATGACTAGTCTGAAACATTTACAAACATTATATCTTTGTTCGTCTATATTTGTCAGTGACACGCTACAATTTTATGGCATAATGTACATAATGATTTGTGTTTCCACATTTAATAAGATTTGTATTTGATGTTGTGCCATGAGATGTTTCACTGATAAAATGGGTACCTTGACTCAAGAAATACAAAAAAGAATCAGCACGGCATGACACTAGTGAGGGTAATCGGAAAGCAAGATTAATGAATGACTGTTTTAGTTAGGGTTAGTTGGTTGGTACAGATGAGTGATTGTAAATTCAAGGACTAAAGCTACATGCTTCAGTGAATAGCCCCATATTCGCAGGTCAGAATTTGCATATATGCTGACTATTTTGAGAGGATCTATCCTCCATTATTCACAAAAACTCACAAGGTTTTTTTTTTTTTTTGGGGGGGGGGGGGGGTTGGTGGCGGGCGCAAAGCTGTATCTAAAATATTGCCTTGGCGACAACTGGTTTGAGTGTCTGCCTCAGTTCTGATGACTGGGGTTCAAATCCTGCCCAAACCTGTGTGGAGTTTCATGTTCTCGCGGTGCCTGCGTTGGTTTTCTTCAGGCACTCCGTTTTTTCCTTCCACATGTGAGGAGGAACAGGAGGAGATCATGGAGGACTCTAAATTCCCCCTAGGTGTGATTGTGAATGTTTGCGTTTATGTGCCATGTGATTGGCCGGCAACCAGTTCAGGGTGTACCTCGCCTGGTGCCCGAAAATAGGTGTGATTGGCTCCGGCACTCCCGCAACCCTTGTGAAGATAAGCAGCTCAGAAAATGGATGGATGAATAAATTGGTGCCATTTGATGGAACATCAATGCCATGCAGCTACATTGGAGTCGTCTCAACAATGGCAGAACTAAGTTCTATGCATAAGTCCAAACATAAAAAACAACAAATAAAATGATAATAACAACAACATTGATCCCAAATTAGTGTATAAATACAATTCTTCAATAATTAAAATATTAATGAAGAGCTCCTTTCATACAGGCATTTGGTATAAAGGTGGTCCAGATTTTTATCCCCTCCCGTCAAACTGATGGAAGAAGCTTCTTTTTCTCAGATCTAGGGCCTCGTCTAATAGAAACAAGTGTTTTGCTGCCGTCTTGTGGCATCTATAGGCAATTAACCTTTTGGTTTAGTGTCAATTACACACCGATATAATAATGTATGTACTCATTTCATTTGTGGCTGGTTTCCCTACCTATCCCCTCCAATAGTGAAGCCTCATTTATTTGTCAAGATTGTAATGCATTTAGAGAAAAATTGTCATTTTATATTATTTTGTGGGGTAGAGTGGGAAATGTCCACTGTTTTAAAGTAAATTGTGTTTTTGTACAGACGACAGGTTCCCTGAGTATGGGAAGGTGGAGTTCGTCTTCTCATATGGTCCACAGAAAATCAAAGGTAACATCTTTTTATCTGACTGCTTATTGTACCGTATTGTTGATAAATATAGGTGCCACATCCCATCACGAAATGTGATCCTCAGGTCTAGGCCATCTAGAGAATGGGCCTAGCGTTTGTGTGGACTACAACACTCAGGATCCTCTGATCCGTTGGGACTCGTATGAGAACTTCAGTCAACGCTGTGAGGGGGCCGCAGATAACCAACATGGTATGATACATATCAGTTCTGTTGTCACCTCACTGGCACCCAATGTGGTGCCAAATCCACTTTACTACTACTTCACTACTATAAAAATCCACGTTTTGGTTTTATGGACTTCCTCAGAGTGAAGCTGTGGAAATGGTTGTGTTTCAAGAAGGTCAGCAAGAATAGCTCCAATTGCATATTGGTTCCTATTTAATGAGGATCTCTACCGGAAGCCTCCTGGTCACTAATTCCTCCAATTTAAGCCTTCCGTCTGTCCCCCGAAAAAAAAAAAAATGGAGGAATTCCCTTTTACGAATTCCCTTTTACTCCATCTTCATGGAATGCTCCTAATGGTCTCTTGAGAAACAGCTGACCCTTCTTTCAAGTTGTTCAGATGCGAGCTGTCGTTTAACTAATTTTGTTTGTACTTTTTCTTCTGACCACATTTTGAGAAATGAGTGGTAGGCAGTGAACTGACAAAAAGCAGCAGTTTTTGCAGATAGTGAACAAGTCTTCAAAAAGAGGTTTTAAGATGTTTAATGGCACTCCTACTTAGTTTATTTTCAGATTAAGTTTAAAAAATTGAATTTCATTTTTTTTTATTTTGAACAACATAGCTTTGCTTCAAAGCAGCATTGTAGTAAAGAAAGGAAGATGCAATATACAGGCAAACAAACAGTATTAGTATTATACTGCTTCATCCAACTGTACATTTTCCAAGCCACTTATCTTCACAAGGGTCATGGGAGCCTATCCCGGTTATTTCAGGCGAAAGGCGGAATACACCCTGGACTGGTCACCAATCAGATCACCGACACCACTGAGCAGGAATTGAAGTCAGACTGCTCACACCAAAGTCAGGCGTGTGTGTCATTACACCATCAGTGACTCCAAACCCGTTCAAGCAATAGATGTTTAAATACAAAACATGGAGTAATACGACGACGAGCATACTAGACATATTTTATGCATCGTCTCCCAAAATGACTGCCTTTTAGATTTGATAGACCACAGAGAAATGTTGTGAAGTTTTTCTTATTAACCTTCACCGCGGTGCTCCAGAAGCCAGTCCATGCGGCCTCTTTTTGGTGCCTGGTTGTCAGGGCGCCTCAGTGGGCCTGGCGGACTGCCCAGGGTCCCTTGGTCTAGGACGTATCCCGACCTCCGGACTACTCTCTGGTGAACTGCCGGGACCAATCCCGCCTCTTGATTGGTTGGGTGGGGATTGGTCCCCTTCACCTGTCAGTCAAGTACCTGTCTGGAGTTTTATTTATGTGTCACTGTTAAATGGACACGCACAAGACAAAAAAAAAAAGACGGTCAGGTTGATGAGCTAACAGCATAATTGTGAGCTCGCTGCCTCGTTAACTTCCTAGACAGTTTTCTGATGAGCTTACAAGCTAAGATGTACAGATATTTATATGGGCAGGTATTTTTACTTTGGATGTTCAAATGAACAGAAGTGTAATTTTTAACAATGATAATGTCTCATTCCATTTCATTCTCCCGGCTCCCACACAATTGCGCACCCACTCAGAGCCCTAGTCCCTCATGCCAGCCACACTTAAATGCATTTTCTAACTTTCTGAGACACAGGAAGTTACTGGCTCACTGTTGCCTTTTTTTGATACCGGCCTTTAAGACACCATAAGAGTGATGTGGCATTTTTTTTTTAACCAGTACTAAAAAACAACTTTTCACAAGTTTATCTGTTTTCTCAGGAACATTTGGAATGGAATAATAGTGTAAATTAGGTGAGGAATAGAGCCTAGAACCTCACCATGCGGTGGAAGAATAAGAATTATTCGTGGCAGAGAATAGAATTTAACTTCTCGCGGCACATCCGACACCCATCAGTCATCAGTGTTCATTTGCAGAAGCCAGACTGATTCACTTGTGCTGACGTTCAGGTGGGTGTTGATTTCTGAATGCATGGCTTTTTACTCCTTCTGGTGCCATTGTTAACACTGACCTTGGACATGGAGTTAAAAGAACTCTGCAAAAGAATGGTGTATCCCGAGGATTAGGATGCTTGTTGCTCTCATTCTAACTCACAAGCCTCTGAAACCTACAGTTCGTGTTCATGTGCCTTGTCAGCATTCACCTGTGTGTTTGTGCATTCCACATAAGTTTCTTTGGTTCCAAGGTGAAGAAAGATCAATAAACTTGTATTAAACACAAATGAAAAATTCACGAAAAAGTTGTACTTTTCCAATGTGCGCTAGCGTGTGATTCGGAGATGCTCGAGTGTAGAAGGGAAAGGAAGAGCATCACGGGTAATGATTGAGGTCCCCCCGAGCCAATGGCATGCCTTGAAGATGGTGGGCAATATCCAATGGGAGAGCAGCTCTTTCACACGCTTTCAAAACAAGACAGGATGTTTACGTTCGGTGGAATTTTGGGGCTGTGAATCCAGCACCCATTTTTGCCTTTCGTAACCAGAATTTTTCATTACTAGAGATGTTCGTAAGTAGAGGTACCACTGTACCCCTGGTCTAAGGCGGATGGCTAGCTTGCTTTCACTCCATTCAGAAAGCCGTGGTTGGTGTGGTATGCAGCCCAATTGGAGGTTACTTTACTTTCACCAGTTGTTGTTTTAACCACAGGAACCTGTCTAGTTTAAATGCATGCACCTGATTCTTCAAGATCCAGAACGCAAACAAGCAGGAATAAAGTGTTATTAGAGTGAGTGATTATTAAATACTGCTCTGATGGATTTTCTATGTAGCCTTGGAATTTGTGTGTTGTTCAGAAGGCAGCAAGGTTGTTTTCTTTGTTTACTACCCTTCCCCTATTTGACCAGGCCAAACATGTCTGGAATAGCTGCACAGTGACTGAAAGGGAGACTGGCGGGCGCAGGTTGAGGCAGACGCCGCCAATTTTACGAGTGGAGCCACTCAAGTCATTTTGTTGTACATCTCCAAAGACTAATTAAAGGAAACAAAATGTCAAGTAAGACAAGTTGACTTTTCTTTGGCTGGTTAGTGAAACTGTGATTTTTTTTTTTTTTTTTTGTTAATATTAATGCCTGTGTTTCATTACATTTATCTTGCAACCTGGGCAGCCATATCACTGTTGATGATCATTGGCAATGAATAATCACTTAAATAAAAAAGAAACTATGGCTTGACTTTGCATGACTTACATATTTGAATCTATGTTACAATATGATACAAAGAGTTTATTTCACGCGGTCAACACAGCGTGAAATAACTCTGAAACACACAACCCTTATTCCTTGGCAGTTCAGAGTCAAACCTAGCGTAGGTTGTACCTGTACATTACGAACTAAACAAACTGAATACACTGGGGCCAACTAAGTCTGTCGAAACTGAGAGCAGTGGAGTATTTTAAATGTATGCTTGTGCGTGTCACACGAGAACAAAATGCTTAGAGCTGGACGTGTCGCTGACAGCACGGTGAGTTGCAGCAGCAGGTTCAGATCTCACCAGCCGTCGAAACCCTGCTGTGACTGTCCTCATCTCTTAATGTCTCGTTTCTCCTCTGAATGGTTATTTTGGAGTCAACCTGCTGCTGATCGGATGTCCTTGGAGCACAGAGATAAATGTGAATCAGACATGTCTTACACATGACATCACCCTGACAGTCGTCTTGGTGGGTGACACCAATATGCTCACATAACGTTACCTCTAAAGAGTGTCTGATGCATGGAGTGGGGGGCAGACATCGCTCATTTAAAACCAGACATTGTCAGTTTTTGATTCTCAAAGGGTGACACATGCTTTGTGATGTGCTGTCATGTCATATCGCACTCTACAAATATCCACTATTTAAAAGAGAAACTTGACATACTGCCCTCCGTGAGCTGTCACTTTATTGTGGTGGAGGGCTTTCTGTGTCCCAATGATCCCAGAAGCTGGGTTGTCTGGGGCTTTATGACCTTTGCAGGGTCACCCATGGCAATCAAGTCCTTGGTGAGGGATCAGACATAGGACAGCTCAGAAGACTCCCATGATGTATAAAAACATTGAAAAACTTTTTCCCTTGCATGGACACGGGTCACCAGGGCCTCCTCGGGATCGAATCCGAGAGGTGGGGCTCAAAGGCGAGGACCTGATGGCCGGGCCCGTACCTATGGGGCCCGGCCAGGCACCACCTGTGGAAAGAGCCATAGGGCAGTGTGAGCGGGGCAGTGGCCTAAGGCAAGGACTTTGGTGAGCCAATCGTTGGGGACAGAAGTTGGCTCTCGGGACATACTGTGTACTTATTCCCTTGAGGATTTTGTCAGATGGGCTATTAACAGGTTAATGTGACACAAACAAGTCTGTAGGATTCTGTGAATCGGCCACACACTGTCACCTTCCACAGGCATCCAGACTGGCTGTCATCACAGCAATATCAAAGCTAAATGTCACATCCTGTTGCAAGATGACATCATCGTGTGCTCACATTCCTGCTTTGGTTTGTCAGTGTGTATAATTGTCACCGGTTTAAGATGTCGTCACGCTGTAGGAATAGATCCACCCCTGTGCTTTGCATTTTGGGTGACTAACATGCACAGTATCCATCTTTGTGTTGATTACAGATGTTCTTTTGTTTTTGTTTTCCTCCAAGGCAAAATGCAGTTTTGCTGCTCTCTTTCTTGGCCATTGAGTGTTGAGTTGCTTTAGGGTAAAACTCTAGACTGAGGTTTTTCCACTACACATCATTGAAAACTGGTAAGCTATTAGCTTTTTCCGAACATTGTTTTTTTAGATGTCTTCTTTCCTTGAATGTTAACAGTAGTTTGCAGCATGCTGTGAATGTATTTTGACTTAGACTACATTGACAAAAGTATTCGCTCACCTGCCTTGACTTAGATATGAATTTAAGTCAAGCTTATTTGTCTAGCTCTTATTCACAAAAGAGTGATACGGTGACATCCCATTCGAAATGCATAAGGAGTGTTTTTATGGGAATGTACAACCGCTCTAATTCATCCAAAACTGTTCTATAGGGTAAACTGAACGTTTACCCTTCAATCCCAATTTGTTTTAGTTATAATTGTGTAGAAAGGTAAACTCACAGTGGTTATACTTCTGGATGTACTTACTCCGTACTTCACTTTCCCGGTGGGTTGTTAACACAGGAGGGGCATACGGTGCTGAAATAGTTCAAGTTCAAGTAACTTTATTATCAGATTGTACATGACATAAAATCCTTTAAATATGATGGCATGCCCAAAAAAATAATAAAAAAAACACTACTGTAGCTTGTCTCATTGCTGTTGACAAGGCCCACCAAAACCCTGTCATTTGCAAACTTGTTGAGGTTGGAGTTGGTTGTGGGTCAGCAGAATGAAGAGGAGGGGGCTCAGCACACATCATTGGGGGCCTCCCAATACACCATGATGGGGTTGGAGGTGAACTGCCTGGGGTCCCCCTGTCAGGACGTCCAATAGCCAGTTGCACTCCCCTAGAGGGGTTGCGTCACGAAGGGCATCCAGCGTAAAAACTGCCAAACAAATATGAGCGTCCATCTGAGATGTCATGCTGTGGTGACCCCTAATGGGACAAGCCGAAAGAAACTTACTTTACAGAGAGGTGTGGAGTCCCAGCCAGTGTAGTTTGAAAATGACCTGCTCGGGATGATTGTGTTGAATGCTGAACTGTAATCGATGAAAAATATTCTGACATGTGAGTTTTTGATCTCAAGGTTGGTGAAGGCTGAGTGAGGGGCAACGGAGATAGCATCCTCTGATGAGTGGTTGGACCGATATGCAAACTGGTAGGGGTCAAGCATGGGAGGGACTGTGGAGTTGATGCGACTAGGCACACAATGCACCATAATGATGTGAGTGAGTTTCACCGAGCAATAGTCATTGTAGCAGGAAGGAGATAGCTTCTTTGGGACCGGGATGATGGTGGTGGCTTTGAGGCACGTCAGAACAATAGCTTTGCTCAGTGAGTTGTTGAAGATGTCTATGAGGACATCTGTAAGCTCATCTGGACAGTCTCTCAGGACGTGGCCAGGAATACTGTCCAGTCCGGAGGCCTTTCTTGCATTAGTCCTGAGTAAAGCGAGCAAGAAGTCATTGAGCTGATCTGGTTGTAAAGAGGAGTTGTCGCAGGTCTGTTGGGGGGCACATGTAGTCTGTGATGACCTGGATACTACGCCACATGTTCCTCGTGTGTCTGCTGTTGCTAAAGTGGTCAGCAATCCTCCTGGAGTACTGCCTCCTAGCTTCTCTGATGCCACGTCACAGGTTGACCCTAGCTGTCCTGACGTTCACTTCATCCCCAGATCGGAAGGCAGGATTCCGGGCTTTCACTAGCCTGTGGACTTCCCATGTCAACCATGACTTTTGATTAGGCCCAATGGAGATGGTTTTGGATACCGTGATGTCATCCATTCAATTCCACATGTAAGCAGTGACAAATTCTGTGTACTCCTTGAGGACTGTGATGTTATTACTACTTCTATGTATAACAAATCATTAGCTACATTCTCGGATTTGGCTTTTTAATGTGTGCAAAGTCCATGATGTGCCAGTGAGATTCTCGCTTTTGTTTAGGTTTGAATGTGTAGGTCTGCAACTGGCACGTTTCTTTCAAAAACAAGTGTCACTATACAAGGTGAATAAGCACATGCACCACCATTTAGTGAGCATGGCGCACAGCCCGGGTGGCTTACCTGCTCTAATTTGAGATCTGTTACAATGATTTAACGGCGCCCAGGGAAGCCTGTGTATTCCATTTGAGTGACATACGGTTTGTTCATAATCATGGTCACTGAAGGTAATACCCAGCTGGAGTGCCGCCACAATATGAAGCGCTCTGCCATTAACGTGAGCGATAAGTGCATGTTAGGTGCCTTGCAGTGCCATTTGATATTTTTGTGGTTGCAGTTGGATGTAAAGCATGTGTTCATATTTCAAAAGGATTTCTCAGAGCCATAAACTTTGCAGTGAACCTTTTACTTTAAGCCACATGGCTGACATTGTGCTGTCATTCATCCATTTTCTATACTGCTTATTCTGTTCATGGTCACAGGCAAGCTGTAGCTGATCCCACTGAACTTGAGAGGTGGCATCCATTCTGGACTGGCCACCAGTACATAATAAGACTAATAAGGTGCAGCAGAAAACAATCCATACTCACATTCACGATTTTGGGGAAGTAGTTTTCAATTAGCCCATAATATGCTATACTATCAGACCATCATTGAATTTGTTTATAGTTTTCATTTTTTTCCCCTCACTTATGTTTATGATATAACCAAAATGTTACTCGGTTGAATGCAGATCTCCTTCAATAGTGTATCTTCATCAAGAACTGATAAAAAAAAAAATCTTGGATCAAGTACTTGGATTGGGCCATCTGTTTGTTAGTTAGCCATCCTACTTTCTGGCTCATGGAGGATGACAAACAGATGGGTGGTGTCATTATTATTTAGGAATGGGGTGGAGCTATTTCTTGATGCCATAGGTACTGAAATGGCTGAAAATGAAAACCACACAGCTGCAGCCTTTTCTGCATTATGACCAATGTACAACAAGTCCTTCTTGCCCCATTAACCACCTCACTACAAAGTTTAATTAAGTTTAATCATTTTTTTCTTTTTTGGCTGGGGGTGGGATATAGTTAGGTAAAATAAAACCAACCAGTTTCACAGTGGTGTAAGACAGTGGTTCCCAAACTTTTTTTTCCATTGCCCCCCTCTTTGGAGATGAAATTTTCATCCTATCCCCCCTTCCCCCTTCTTGCATACATTATTCCTTGGGAATTAACAGAAATATGAGCAACAGCTAGGTGTAACGTAATAATGAAAAGTGTTTATGGTCGTTTATGGTAGCCCCCTCCCGTCCATCATAATCATGTCATGTTTGGCACTTCTTTCGATCAACACTGAGGTCGGCTTTCTTTAAATGGCAAGTGAGGACAATGGCAAGTGACATTTTAAACCATGAGTCAGCTTGTGTGAAGATACAGCCCACAGTCTCCTGGGATTTCATCCACTTCGTAACTTTGTTTTTCACTTTTGAAAATACAATGAACAGACAGTACTTTATACAATAAACGAGTCTGTGTTAAGCCCAAAGATGTTCAATGTGGCTTTCAATGAAGGGATTCCCCCGCCCTGACCAATGACATCAGAAGGCGAACAGATGGGAGTTCTGTCCAAAGTGTAGCCACTCCCCTGCTGCTGGGAAGAGTCAAGTGGTGGTGCAGCCCCACCTCACTCGCTTCAAACATATTTCTGGTGATGAGAGGACACAGAGAGGGAAGCAACAGGAGAAGGCTCACTCTTCCATATATTTCACTTTGTTTTGTCTGAGGGTGAATGAAGGAAAGTCACATCTCCAGGTGAGGAAGATTTTCCCATGACCTTTTTCTGGAACTTACGATCCAGGCTTTTGACACCTTCCTTGCCATAAGGAGCAAGCATAGGGACAAGCTGTTCTTATAGCTGGTTTTCTGACTTCCTGTTGTGATGGCGTTTGAAATAACTGCAGTTGGGGTGATCCACCATCTGCCACATGGGGTTGTACCCCACATACGATTCAGTTGTTGTTAGTGTACTTGCTGTGTTTTTGCATTGCTTTTTGCTGGGTACTTAGATGATCTGGATGATTTTTTTTTCTTGTAAGTGTGAGAGTTGCTCTTACTATTACTATTGCAGCTGCAAGTCGTGCATTAATGTATGTTTACTGTCAGCTGTTCATCCTTTTCATATGCCACCATTTTGACTTTGCAAGGGGTCTTTTCCCAAGATTTGTTTTCCTGGGAAATTAGTTTTCACAGCTTATCCATAAGATAATTTGTTTCAGATGAAATACTATTTAATTGGTCTGTGTGCTGTTCAGGACCCAGACTGATTCACATCAGATTGGTTCAGTCCACAGTGACGCAATGATAGCTGCGCCTTTAGCCTTGTAAACTGTCTATTAATAGTGCATGGGGCCAGCATGGCTCGTTGCTGGGCTAACAACTCTGGGTTTAAAAAAAGCCTTCCATAGCTTCCTTGTGCTTGTAGGGTTGGCTATTAGGTCTTTTCCAACTTGCCTTTTGGATTAATGTTCCCAGTGTACAGAAAAAACGAATATGTTGAAGTATCATCACTTTTCATCTGTTTTTCAGATGTTGTTCACAGTCAAGGTCCACTTGACGGAAGCCTGTATGCACAGGTCCGAAAGAAAGACTCCCTGGAAGGAGTGGTCACCATCAATGGCCTTCCAGTGCATGGAGACCCCTTGAGTGCCACAGAGAACCTATTGCAGCACCCAAACCACCCTCTACAACCAACAGAGCATACCCTTCCTGTAACAGGGCACGCCTCTCTCCCTGCTGTCGACCACACTCTGTCTGTAAGCAGCGACTCCGGAAACTCCACAGCCTCCATCAAGACCGACCGTACAGAGGAACACAGTCAGTCTCTGCATGGGGGCACAAGCCACGACAACCCAGCAGCAAGCCACCCGACCCTTAGCCCCCAGGAGAAGAGAGAAATAGATCAGCTTCTGTGTGGACTTGAGGTGCCTGTACATCAGCGACAAGTTTATCTATCTACTTCAACCAGTCCGGGAGCGGGTGTCCGGCACCTCGTTCCCGCACAGGTGCATGTCAACGGGGGCCACACCAGGCTAATTGTTGCCCCTTCTGCAGAAGAGCGTGAGACAGATATTCTTGATGATGAGCTCCCCAATAGCCAAGAGGGCAACAGTGTGGACAGTTTGGGCACACTCTCATCCTTAGAGGGGCAAGCCACACCAGCTGACCTCTACTACCAATCACAAGCTCCTATCAACAATCAGAACGACAGCCCCTACCTTGAAAGAGGTGCTCTCAGCGATAAGTTGAGTGAGATTCCTGTGCAAGGAATACAGAAACCCACTGCAATGCAGGAGTGCAGTGCCTCTGTGTCGCCATCAGGAGGACATAATAACTTCCAAAATGGAAGCGGAATATATCGCTCACAGTCCTTTGGTAACCCACCAACAAGCACTCCTGAATCCAATCCTAAACTAATGCCGAGGGCCCCTGAGAGGAGCACCAGTAGCCGGGAAGCTGTTCAAAGAGGTCTCAGTGCATGGCACCAGCACAGCCTCCCAGATGATCCTTTTGGCCCACCGTTACAGTCCACCCATAGCTTGCCACATTTTCCATCTTCAGCTTCTCAAAGGGACATTGAACAATCTATTGAAGCCCTCAACATGCTCATGCTCGATCTGGACCCGAGCAACCCCCACATGTCCAAGTCTCACAGTGCTCCCTCTGGGAAAAATACCTTTAATTCATCACCGGTGCCGTTCTCCCAGACACTTACAAGGCCATCGTACCAGGCAGACTCAGCCATCCACAACAGCGCTGGTTCATTCAACAATACTTTCCATCAACCAGCATGCAGGACTGGAAGAACTTTTCCCAACCAGAGCCCACTTTTGGAGTCTCCAGTACATTCTCCTCAAAGGCCCAGCCCCACTTTCCAACACCAAAGCACCACCCCAACGCACACACCCGAGCCCTATGTTCACCCATGTCAAGCACTGCACCAGCTCCCTTCGGATCCATCCACAAATGTCCATCCCACGTTGAAGGCTGTGAACTCGTACATGGTAGGCACGGTGTCCAACTCTCCGGACCTACAGGGCTCATCTCCCTATCCAGGCTGCAGCGAGTCCTCCTCTCCACTTCCTGCTCTCACCCCTCAACCTAAGGACACTTCCTCTTCCTCTTTGGCCCGAGAGCAGGATGCTGAGGATGAGGCGTTGAACTTAGAGGGCCTGGTGGCTCACCGCATTGCTGGTAAGGCTGGTCTGTTCCTAACTGTATAGAAATTGAATAATTGATATGTATGACAATGCTCAGTGCATTAAACGCCTCGCTGGAGTCAAGAGTTTAATCTGTAAAGTTTCAACTCAACTCCCCATCTGGGCCACTGAGGTGCACATGGTTGAGCAGATTATGGCAGTTCCTGTTACACATTCACCAGAGGAATGAGATGTGCGCATATAATTAGCCCTGCAGTTAAAATGAAACTAAAAGTCAAACCTGAGAGTGCAGGGTAATAATAGCAAGAAGTGTTTTGAGATCCCAGCTTCATTGAGTTCACATTTAGCTAAACCTAGTGGAAGCGAAGGCTGCCTCCCAGTGGATTTAGGTTGCATATACAGTCCCTTCTTTTTTTGTGTGTGTCTTTAACACTCCACTTCATTAGTTGTGTTAAATATGTTTGAATATTGTTTTCTTTTAAGTCAGTTGTTGTTTGTTTTGTTCTCTTTTTCTTTCAATCCATCACTGGTCGGACAACCCCTTTCCGCCATTGCATCTTCCTCTGTACGTCTTCCCACCTTTCACCTCCTCTACCTTCCTCCTGTCCACTATCCGCCACCCTGACCTCCTGCCCCGGCATCAGAGTACAACGCTCGTATCCGGGGCATCAGTGAAAGCATAACACCGCAACAATCTGACCGCCATCGCTCCTATTCTTTCTCGGGTTTGTCCATCGCCACTCACTTTCAGTTGCTTCCTTTTTCATTTCTTACACATTATTTGTAGAACATTTCTGACATTGCTTACATATTGTATTGATCATAAGTAGTTGTTCTTAGCCACATGACTTAATGTGTTTGTGGGGGTTCAGGGGTACGCTCCAGGGGAATGACCCCGGAGGTGAGCCAGGAGATGGGTCGGCGGCGGACCACCAGTGAGGGTCAGTACCAGAGTGGTCATGACAACAGGCCAGATGGCCATTCACCAGATTTCAGCAAATGTCTGCCCCACAAACCTGGAGAAAGAGCCAGAGAGGTACATTCATCAATTTCCTCCTCCTCTATAGCACCCCCCAGAATTCGGCAGAAAAAAAAGAAATAAAAGTATTATACTATACAGTGAAGAAAATAAGTATTTGAACACTCTGCTGTATTGCAAGTTCTGACACTTAGAAATCCTGGAGGGGTCTGAAATTTTCATTGTGGGTGCATGTCAACTGTGAGAGACATAATCTAAAAAGAAAAATCCTGAAATCACAATGCATGATTTTTTAAACGATTTATTTGTGTGATACAGCTGCAAATAAGTATTTGAACACCTGCCTATCAGCTAGAATTCTGACAAAGACCTGTTAGTCTGCCTTTAAAAGTCCACCTCCACTCCATGTATTATCCTGAATCAGATGCACCTGTGTGAGGACGTTATCTGTACAAAGACACCTGTCCACCCCATACAATCAGTAAGACTCAAACTCGTAACATGGCCAAGACCAAAGAGCTGTCCAAAGACACCAGAGGCAAAATTGTACAACTCCGCATGGCTTGTAAGGGCTATGGAGAAATTGACAAGCAGCTTGGTGAACTTGTAGTATAATACAATTACTGATTTTCTTCCCTGTATGTAGCACTGTATCTTTTTCTGCTTATTCTGTTTGCTTGACTCTTTTTGGGCAGGGTACAGTGAGCAGCCACAGGGAGGCATTTGAGAACAATGATAGGTTTGCAAACAACAGTCCTGCCACGGGAGACTCTGGTGAGAATTAGCCTCAGACATTGAAATTTCTACTTTCGTCTGAGAATTTCTGCATCTCTTTCATCTTTTTCTCAATTTTTTTGTCTTTCTTGTTTGTTGAAAAACAAGACGAGAAGCCAAGACCATGTAATTATTTTTATTTCAACACTTTTATTCAAAGTATATGGGATGAAATTACGATGGACTCAATGATGGAAAATAACAGTAAAACGCCCCAAAATTAAATAAACAAATATCCCAATTGTAAATACTGGACCAAATAAGTTAAATACAATTAAATAAAATAAAAAATGGACTAAAGTGGCTTCAGCTACTGATTGAGCAATTCTTCAATAACATACGAAATAAAGCCTCTGCTCACAGTTGTAGGCCTCCCACACCGAATCTTCCCAAAAGTCAATTTTCCCCAAACTAACCCCAACTAGCGTGTTATTGGTTCCCCAAATGACACTTTTGTCTGCGTCTTCATTCGGCAACCATCCTATCACCTTTAAGGCACCACACTTCTGCCTTAGTGCCGGACATGAAGGCCTCTCGTCACCAACCCACGCCTCGTAGGTCAGGTGCTCTTTGTCTATCCAGCGCCAGCCCACTGGGAAGAAACGCAGACCCAGCCAGACATGCTCAGTAAAGAGGTTCTTGTCCAGCTGGTTGTGGATTAAGAGCATCTCTGTCTGTGATGTCACGCTGGCCAAGTTGCTATGTCTCTTTCTGCAGTGTTCCAAAGCTTCTTCCCAGTTCGCAAGGTCCCGCACAACAACTGAATTGAAGCAAAAAAAGGGATTGTGATACCCTCTGTCTGTATTGTAAATCATATAGTCGATCATCATGCCGACGTCTTTGTTTGGCACATCAACTGGCTGCCCTCTTCCCCAGAGAGTTGTGGATGCTGTGCCACCACCTGACCAAATCCATCTTTCAGTGTCTGTGTCATTTCTAACCAGTCCGGTCCAAAAGCTAACCACATAGCCGCTGATTTTACGTAGTTTCCTCATTTCCTCCTCATTAACAACCGGTGCCAGATCTGTGTGAAACTCACGGCAGTAACTCTGAGCGTCGTCCCATGGCATTTTCTCCCTCACGTAGACGTACTTTCCCAAAGTGGTGAGCAAGCCTTGGAGGACCAGGAGGAAGGCACATGCTTGCACTGCCGTAGTCATCTTGCCAGTCCTCCATTACGCTTTAGATGGGCTTGAAAAATGCTGGGTGGTTTTGCATAGGTTGGGCTTGTGATTATTTAAAAGGAAAAAAGCGTGACCTCACAGAAAAAAACACACCGCAGCTGTGTGCAAATATATGTAAAAAGTCCTGAAAGCATTACTCGAGTTAAATTCAAACAGAAAATAATGTTGGTTATCTTGAGTAAAAGTCTTAAAGGATGTCATCACATTGAGCTCAGTAAATGTCTAAAAATGTAGATTATAGCTAAAATAAATTACATTTATATTTTATACAATATGAATTCATTTTTGGAATACCAATAATTCTGTTAGGTAGTCATAAGAGTCATTTCGTCCTCAAGGAAACATCTTTCACTCCAGTGTATGAAAAACAATATTTATAAACATGTTCCGCGTTTTTGTAATATTATGATTGGTCATCTTTGTAGTTGTTTTGGTCATTATCTACTTCTGGAGATGTTGTGAGAGCAGCAAGGTCAGCAGCAACCTTATGGTATCCCTCGCTTTGTCTTGGAAATGTGATCTGAAATCTTATTTTCAACAAATTTGGTTAGGGGAAATGTATCGGTGGAAAATGCATTTTATTTAAGAGATACTGTGGAGTAAAAGTTGAAATTGTCAGAAATAATGGTAAAGTATTTAGGTGAACATCTTACTTACGGACAGTAACTAAGTATCACATTGCAAAGTTGTTATTGATTTGTAGTGAGCTTCACACTCTTATTTTCTGTCTGCAGTTTTCTTCCCGCTGGGCTGCATGTCAACAGCAGGAATGAAGCCTAACCAAAAGTTTGCATCCGGTCAGTGAAGTTGGAAAACTGTATTTTCCAGGCATTCTGAATCTCTGCTACCCTCTGTTACTTCAAACAGTTACTGCTTCACCCGACCTAATGAGTTTTATTTTGTATTATTCCTTGCATTTGTGCGTCTCCTCCCCTCTTCAAACTGCCCCTTTCTGTTACTTTCCCACGATCAGACTCTGTTTCTAATCATGGAGAAGAAGGTAACATAGCCTAACACAACGCATACGTTTTATGTTGTTGCTTTTTTTTTTTTATCCCAGCTTTATTACTTAAAGTGCCTACATATGCAAGACTTTATGATCATATAGTTTCTTACCTGAGTTGATTTCTTTTTTTTTTTTTTTTTTGTTTTTTGCAGATAATCGAGGTTTCGTGGAATTTAGAGCACAACAGTTCAGCGGACCTCTCTCCTCCAGCAGTCCTGTACACAGCCCGGAAGGGTGCGTATCTGTGCAGGACTGACACTTTTAAGCTCGCATGTTGAGAAAATATTGGCAAAGATCGTCAGTATGTACATACTTTGCAATACAGCGCTGATTTGAACAAGAGAAAAAAAGTCTTGTAATCCCAAAGAAATACCTCAGCCAGTTAAGGTCATTGGCATGAATTTCAGACCGCATCAGGTGTGGATGGAAGGGGATGACTAAGACTTATGTCGATTGATGGTCGTATATGTTTGTTTACATTCATGTATGTAACTGTCCCTTCCTCTAAGACAGATTTTTCCACAGGGAGACAAGTGATGATAAACCCTCAACCTTGTACCTTTAATGTAGATGGAGAAATAATGTTATGGTTTTTCATTTTTTTTGTTTTGTTTCTCCAAAGGAGACATGGTTCGTCTGACCACAGCCCAGCACCGTTTTACCCACAAGCCCACGCCTCTCCAGATGGCTCCCAGGTGAACATCATGGGCGTCCACACTGTCCCTGGTAGCCCCAACACCCTCCACCGCACAGTGGCCACCAACACCCCCCCAAGCCCTGCCCTCCAAAGGCGCTTGGGCCAAGCCAGTCCCTCACCGGTCAGACACACCCCTCCAGTGGGCGGCAGGAGGGATAGCATCCCCTCCAGCCCCTTAACTGCCCGAAACCCCAAAACAAGTGGTGCAAGTTTGCCCCCCGCCAGCCCTCTGATGGGGCGGCGAGCTATAGCGGGCGGCCACAGTACCCCTGATGAGATGGGTGCCACGTCTCGTCAGGCACAGCCGCCTACCACACCCGCCTTCCCCGTTTCCCCCCAGCTGCCAGTGAAGAGGCACGCGAGCAGTGGGGACACAGAGAGGATGGACAGCAAGAACCCAACAGCTGAGGCTGGAGGGTCAAACTTGACTGGGACTTACCCGGACACCTGCAAGTCCATCTATGGTGAGGGACTAAAAGACAAGCTGTGAGTGTTGAGGGTTTTATTCTTTTTTGTCCCCCCCACAGTCATAATTTTATTGTCTCATCAGCAGATGGTTATCCAGACATCAAGATGAATGTTAAGTTTGTCCAAGACACGTCAAAGTTCTGGTACAAGCCCGACATCTCCCGAGAACAAGGTGATGCCACGAGCTCTGCATTCTTTTCAACAAGTGCTGTATCGCAATCTGGACTCTCATTTTTCTTTTCAGCCATTAACGTTCTGAAGGACAGGGAGCCCGGCGCCTTTATCATCAGGGACAGCCACTCCTTCCGTGGGGCTTACGGTCTTGCCTTGAAGGTGGCCTGTCCACCACCAACAGTGCAGCAAAGCAAAAAAGGTGATTTATATATTTATATGTATTTGTGTTTGTGTGTGTAGCATTGTTTTAACATGGTGTTACAATGTTACTAGTTGCTGATATGACCAGCGAGTTGGTGAGACACTTCCTGATTGAAACTAGCCCCAAAGGTGTCCGCCTGAAGGGTTGTCCCAATGAACCTTACTTTGGTGAGTGCATTAGACGCTGCTTAATATTTCGCCATCCACTGGACTCACAAATTGTTTCACGGCAGGTTGTCTCTCTGCATTGGTTTATCAACACTCCATGACTCCTTTGGCACTACCCTGCAAGCTCATGATCCCCACCAAAGGTAAAAGGCCAGGCAGCCAGGAGCCACTAAACATTCCCATTTTTTCGTATCGTGTTTCAAATACGCTTGTATCATACAGACCCGAACGAAGAGGCACTGGAGCTGGCCACACCCACTGACCCAGTTGTGGAGCTTCTGAAGCAAGGAACAGGTAACATCACTGGTGTTTGCAAAATTAGGGAAGGAAGTGAGTCCTATATATGGTTGTCCAATTTGCCTCACAGTGTCACTTCTACTTTACAGTTCAGAAGGTTCCGGAGGAGTCTCATGGTAAATACTGGACTGGCGCTTTTTCTCACATAAATCAAAGATTCGATTTTTGCTAAAGCGCATGTGCCATTTTCCCGTGTCAGATGACTTACAACATGTTCTCCCTTGTGTCCTCCAGCATCCAACGTGCTCTACATCAACTCTGTGGACATGGAGTCCTTGACTGGCCCTCAAGCCATTGGCAAGGCCATCACTCAAACACTGGCGACCAATCCCCTGCCTACTGCTACCGTGGTCCACTGTAAAGTGTCCCCACAGGGTATCATGCTTACAGACAGTCACAGGAAGTAAGTGCATATAATTATTATTTACAAGGTAATAAGACTTATTCATAATATCTGTAACCAATACAGACCAATGTACTTTCGGGTGTCACAATGCGAGTGAATACCGCCAACTTGAACTGGAGAGGATGACAAGAATGTGGTTGGGTTTGATATTTTGGTTTAGTTGAACCTAAAAGAAACTTATGAACAGATGCAAATCCATTGGATGTTTTGAATAATTGTAGAGAGAACATCTCAAAACTGCCGCGCAACAGCCAGTCCCTCAATGATCATGTTAATGACTACATTTCCACCACATCTGTTTTTCATCAACTTTGCCATGGCTTGATGGCAGATATTGGTGATTTATGAGACTCTGCTGGTCACTTCTTTCTAACACTATTTTCCCACACACATTTGCAGTCAGATGCATGGTGTATGACTGATTAGCAGATCTGCCTCACAGTTCTGAGGACTCTGGTTCAAATCTGGCCTCGCCTGTGTTGTTTGCATGTTCTCCTTGTGCCTGCATGGGTTTTCACTGGGTACTCCGGTTTTCTTCGAAAAACATGCATGGCAGACTGACTGAAGCCTCTAAATTGCCCGTAGGTGTAAATGTTTGTGCGAATGGTTGTTGGATTTGCCCTACGAATGGCTGGCATCCAGTTTAGGGTTTACTCTTCCTATCGCCTGGAGTCAGCTGGCATAGGGTGCAGCATGCCCGCGATCCAAGTGAAGATAAGCAGTATGGAAAATTTATGGATGGACAAACATACTGTGCAGTATACTGTACAGTCAGTACACAACATGAAATTCTCTTCTGGATCATGTACGAGTCTTTTTCAACCTGCCTTTCACACTTCATTAAAATGTATTTTCTTTTCCATCTCTTGTCCCTTTCTTCTTCTGTTTCTTTGCGGGTCTTTGAATAACTTCCAGGTTCTGCCACATTCAGACACAATTTGACCCACGTAAGTGACTAGCGGGAGTGTCGATTTCACCTGTCTCTGATGAAATTTCCCTGCATTTGGATGGTTGGTGGGTGTTAATATCAAGGCCTGAACTTACCTGTTGAAATATCAATGACAACCAGCATTCTATCCCCATTGGATTCAATTTATCTCACATAAGACTTTCTTTTGGAATGACACTTCACACAAGTATGTTGGAACATGTCAGAAAAATCATCACTCAAAAAATTTCAGACGTTTTTCCATGGCTCAGCTGTGGTTAAACGACAGAAGGGTGTGTTTTAACAGTGGTGGTGCTACCAGAGGTATTGCCATCCTGTGTGAAAAGGTCTATAGACAATATCATGCGCATACTATGTTGTTATGGTAGTAATAGTAATAAGGAATTAATTTTTTGAACTGGTATGGCTTCTACAGGATCTTCTTCAGGCGACATTATCCACTAAGCACCATAACTTACTGTGACACTGATCCCCAGGACAGAAGGTATGACAACATCAACATGAAGAAACCTTTCGTGCCATCAAAAAAAAAAATATATATATATATACTTGCATTTGAATGATCAAGAAAAGTGCTTTAAAAATGGCCAGATGGTTTAATCTGTCCATTCAGATATTTCTTTTTAATATTTCATTTGTTACAATGACCCAGTTAAGCTACTTCTGTCACAACAACAGACAGCTTTTTTTTTTATTTTGGGACATTAAAAAGAGAAATAAAATAAGATGAAGAAAAGGAAACTGTCAGTAGAAGAGTATGAGTGACAGAAAAGACAGCTTATGATGAAAAAAAAGCAATTGTCAAATATTATGTAATTGATTCTTGATAATGATCATAAATAAATCATTAACTCATGATTTTCAAAACAAGTACAAATCTAATTTTTTTAAACAATTGCGATATGATCAATAATATACATTTCAATTTAAAAACGGTCATTGATACATTTACAATTTTTTAAACATTTTGAGAATTTTGATTATTAGCTTGTGGCACGGTGGGCCAGCTGGTAAAGCATTGGCCTCACAGTTCTGAGGACCCGGGTTCGATCCCGGCCCCGCCTGTGTGTAGTTTGCATGTTCTCCCCATGCCTGGGTGGGTTTTCTCCGGGCACTCCGGTTTCCTCCCACATCCCAAAAGCATGCAACATTAATTGGACACTCTAAATTGCCCCTACATGTGATTGTGAGTGTGGCTGTTAACTGTCTCTATGTGTACTGCAATTGGCTGGCAACCAGTTCAGGGTGTACCCTGCCTCCTTCCCGTTGACAGTTGGTTGAGGCTTCAGACCAGCTTAAGCGGCTCAGAAAATGGATGGATGCATGGATGGATGGATGGATGGATGGATGGATGATTAGCCATTACAGTGTGACCTGTACTCAATTAGTATTACTTTTCTCACTGATTATTGCCTGATTCAATACAGGTGTTCAAAAATCATTTCAAAATATTTAGTTTTTTTTAAAAGTTAAAAATTAAATTTCATTTGGCTTTTGTGTCGAACAGTAATTAAATGATTTCTTTTCACAGATGGGGCCAAGAGAGTGGTGGTTCTCTTCGGTTAGTACATAGGAGTTACAACATTTCTTGTGACACATTTTATGCATATGCACAACAAAACACACATCTGTTTTCTTTCAGACTTTTTGGCTTTGTGGCAAGGAAACAAGGAAGCACAACAGACAATGTCAGTCACCTGTTTGCCGAGCTGGACCCAGACCAGCCGGCCTCAACCATAGTCAGCTTTGTCTCCAAAATGATGAGGCGGTGAAACCTGTGCCTGGATGGCAGCTTTTTTTGTTTTCTAATCCATCTTTTTGGTGTCTTTCTCTCTGGGATTCGCAGATCTCCTCTAATTTTTTTATTTATATATATATATATATATATATATATTATTATTATTATTTTTTCTGCCTTTTGGTTTGGTGTTTTGCAGGCGTCTTTTTGCAAAGGGCATTGTGGACTTGCAAGAGGATGTGCCAATGTGGGGCTGAAAATGTGAAAATGTCGCAGGACTTAAACAGCAAGTGGAACATGAGGAAGTTACGTGTGAGGACATGCGGCTCGGATGTTTCAGGGTGTTTTCTTGTTTCTCTTGATTGATTTACCAAAGGTAGATGCAATACAAGTGCAAGAATGATGTAGTGATTAAGCCATTCTTATTATTTCCTCCTTTAAAATATGTACCTACCAACACACACACATAAAAATAGAAAAGTACTATCTTCTCAACATTGTCTTCAAGAAAAAAAAAAAGTTGGCCTTAATGGCTTTTGGCAAAACATTGTCTGAAGACCTTATGCATGTTAGCTTGAACTTTAAGAACCTTCCACTTGTACATCTGGAGCTCTTGGCTTGAGATTTTCTGGTTCTGCTGTGTTAGAAAGGGCTCTGCAGTAAAACAGCAACTGAACTAAACTGCACAGTGCAGACCAGACCCCCCCACCCAAAAAAAAAAAAACAGCACACACACACACAAACACTAAGCTCCGTACACGTGTATTTTCATCAACCCCCTCCTTTCTTGCAAGACGCTTTATCGTAAGCAACTGGTGACTGACAGATTGAGCCACCCAGTCAGGCTCGCACCAGGCCGCTTGTCACAGAATGATACTGGAAAGCACCTCCAGGAAGCTCAACCTGGACTTATGCACTGTTCTTTCTGCATGCTGTTACTCCTTCATTGTGCGTTCACTGAAAACATTCTATGCTGTGCGCCCTCTTAAGACACTGAGGCCGTTTGACTTGTCAAAGCCCGCATGAAGTAGACTTTTTTTTTTTTTTTTAATATTCCACAGTATTCTACAAGATGTAGACAACCCATTTTTCAAGTAGTCAAATGATGGTGATATGATGTATTTATTTTGTCTCTGTTGTTTCCACTGTGTTGTCACAAAACACATTTAGATACTTTTAGCAGTGAAAATACAATATGAGCATTCACACTGTGGAGAGTTGCACACATGCAAACATCTATAAGAAGAGTATAGCTATATATGTACATAGATGAACTACTTTGAAAGGTGACTTAGCGAAAAGTATTTATTTTTGTTGCTTTGGTCCCTCATGAGTACTCATTATGCATATATTGTACAGTCTAGATAAAGAAATGGGTTCGGGGAAAAAAAAGTATTATTTTGGCTAATGATTTTAAAGTCTGAGGATTTTGAAATACCGTCTGTGTGAATATCTGGTGTACATTACTTTGTACGTGTATCTGTTTTGGCTCGTCTTGTCATCTTGGCAAAAGCTGTGTAGCGGAGTTGCATGGACACAAAGGTTTGTGAACAAGACTTTGTTGGTTGCAAACATTTAGAACAGATTATAGTTGATAGAATTTTGGAGATTTAAAAAAAAAATATATATATATAGGGAAAAGAGGCCAAGCTCAAATGCAATACAAAACAATGTGCCCATAACAGTTATGATTTTTGCCAAAGAGCCACGAGCTGCTTTTTATGTCTTGCTTCCATTTTACATGCAAAAATGTTATACAGGGAGGTCTACATTTATGCACTGAAACATGACTGGTGTCTTTTTTTAAACATGTGTCCAGAGAAATAGGAAGCCTGCTGTGTACACGAAACACTTAAACAACAGAGCAGCAGAGAATGACAGGAATTCCACGTGCAAAAAGCTCTTCCAAAGCTTCATCAGACCTCCCGAATGCCAATGATTTTTTTTTTTTTTCCTGTCATACATCTTGTTCCATTCTGTTGTATGGAAGCAGAGCAGCGCAGAATGCTTCTGTCCAAGAAAGTGTTTTTATAAAAACTCAAAAAAGTGTCCATAGTCCGAACTGTATTAATGTGAAAAAAAGACACTGTGTTTGTGCTTATCATCTACATTCAAACATTATGGCTTACCTAAGGAGGGGAAAAAATACATTAAAGCAATACAAGTCTGTTACATCCAAGTATGTCTGTGTATGCACGTGTCCTTATTTTGTTCTTGGCTCTAAACGTTGGTGCTGTCTGGTCTGTCGACTTGATGAGAGGTTACCTGCCACAAAGGATTTTACTGTACTGTAAAGGGTTGCAGCTGATCTGTTACTACTTCTGTTTGCTCAAGTTCACATTGCCCGTCTTAACGTACACCTTTTTTGACGTGAAATCAGATGAAATCTTTCCAGTTTTTGGGTCAAGGAGTCAAAAGACTGTCATACCAACAAACATTTACACATGGCACAGAATTTGATACCCAAGGTCCCAGCTCAGCATAATAAGTCAAGACTTGGGAAATAGAAACAAGATAAGAGATAAAAACAGTTGTCTCAGTCAGTTTTAACAAAATTACAGATTTACTCTTTGCTAAATTTCAGAATAATGAGATTTTTTAAGGCAATTTAAAATTACTTTCTTCAAAGTCAGGTTTATAGAGAGATTACTATGCCTTCAAACAATTTGGGAAAACCCAAATGATCTAATTTCTTTTGAAGTTTCTATTGGTTAACTGGCAACATGTAACATGATTAGAAATAACACTGGATTTTTTTTTTTTTCTTGAACACTCAGTTTTGTGTAACATGGGAAAGGTAAAAGAAATTAGACAAGATATCAAGGGAATTCAGGACCTGCCCCAGTCTTAGACATCCTTGGGGGTAATTTCCAAATGCCTGAAAGTCCCATGTTCATCCGTTCATAGAATGATATACTAATTGTTGTCTAATTTTGGAGCCGTCATATCGCTTAGAAAGGAAACAAGTTCTGTGTTCCAGAGATGAGCGTGGTTTGGTCCATGATGTGTATATAAACCCAAAAACAAATGCATAAGTCCATGTGAAGATGGCAGCTAAAAAAGTACAAGTACTACACACACATTGTCTGAAAGGCCACACTGCCAGGAAAGAGCTATCACTACAACAAAAAAAGGCAGATTTCATTTTGCAAATGTACACAAGGACAAAGACCTTTTTTTGAGATGTCCCACAGTCTGACAAAACTAAGCAGACACACGTGGACTCTTGAATGGATCTTGAGGGATTGGGGAGTTTTAATTAAACAAGTGGCATTAATGAGTTTTGTGATAGGAAATTCACCAATGTTGCAAGGAGCAAGCTTACTGGATTCCGTTTGGATTGGGGCGTCATGGGAGGAGAGCCAAATCATTTGACCCACCTTGTATTCCGGAGTAGGAGATTAATAGATGACTGATAGATCCGCCAGCTGCTGATTTCTCTCTGTAGGCCGACTTAAAGCAACCCTGATGTCCTTCCAAACAGTTCGGACCTGATGAACATCCTAGCTAACCGCGGAAACCGCCACTGTATGCTAGAAGGCAGAAGAAGTTAAGCACCAGAAGTTACAGGGTACATAAAATGACAACATATGTACAATAAATACAAATAAAGACTACAAAAAACAAACAAATATTAAAATCTATGTTTAAAAACTGACGAAGCTCAAATGCTTTCAAGTACATTTTGCTTTTTTTTTTAATTCACGAAAATTTTGCATAATTTTTGGGGGCCTCTAGTTGGGTAATGACTGTGTACCTATGTACCAAATGTTTAATATTAAGTGCATTTTTTGTGGACGAAGCCTGAGTCTAATTTTTCATCATTCATCATCTACGGTACATTAAAATGCCAATGTTCAGTGTTCTTTAAACGAACAATACTATTGTATATCATGATAGATTTGGGCTAGATAGATCATCCTACAACCATTCCTATCACTCAGGCTGAAAGATAATGAGGGAGAGCAGGCACAATGGAAAACGCAAAAATATTGCACACAATACAAATATAAAATCTGCAATGTTGAGCGAACACAAAGAAAAACATCATATAGGATTATTGGTGATGGTGAGAAATAATATTCTCTGGTCTGATGAGACTAAGATGGAATTTTTTGGCCTTAATTATAAGCGGTATGTGTGGAGAAAGCTATCGTAATTTAAAAAAAAAAGGACATTGCATTGTAATTTTTTTTAATCCTAAAATGAGTTGTTAAAAAATTATTCTTTTATCTGGAACAATAAGTATTAATGATCCATTTATTCATGTCAGATAGGCTAAGAATTTTGAATAAAATATGTGGTTCATTAATATAGTATTTATGATATTGGATATTTTTGCCCGTGGTCAGAACTGACCCGAACATATTAATTATGCATTGCAAATGAACAGTATGTCAGAGATTTTGAGCACATGACATTTATTTCCAATCTCCGGATCCTTTAACTTCACATACTAAAGGCACCTGGACAACATGCTTTATTAAAAAGGTTTATTTAAAAATACTGACTAATCCAAACAATGGATCATCTATTTTACCTGCTATACTTCTACAGGATTCCCAAAACGTTTGTATTGTAGCTTGATATAAAAATAGAAATCTTATAAATTCCTGTACAAGACCAAACAAACGTGGTTGAATTACAGGGTTAAAAAAAAAAAAAATAAATAAAACTATCAACAATGAAAATATGCTCCCCAGTCTTAGCATAAACGTTCTTGAATTTGATTAAAAAAAAGATCAGAAAAACCCCAAGAGAAAAAAATGAATGGATGGTGGAAAGCTATTTTAAATATCGTGATGGCTAAACTTCACAACCAATAAAAATCAAAATAATTAAGAAAATTTGGTTTACAATTGGCAGATCTCCCCCTCGGCTTCTTTTACAGTGTGCACATGTGTCGCTGCCTGGTTCTTGTTCCAATGGATTGTGGCATCACCACATTCTAAGTGGAGGAGTTCTGAGTAAAACAGAATGTTTGATTTGATATCTGATTCTTTACCCTCATTTCATTGTGTGTCACACTCAAGCAAGCATACTTTTGGGTGGCTGATGTTTCATGTCGCCCCCGCCCTTCCTGGAGCTGTCAATTGAGGACATGTAGATGACTTCCGCATCCCTGCTGCTCCTTTTACAAGCAGCTGAAGCACTGTGCAGACCCAAATCCTCATTTTTATGTCTTGAGTAAAACAGATGAGACTTTATGCCATCATGTCGACACCTACCAGTTCACGATCTCTTCATTATCATCATCATCATCTCGTTTCCTTTTCCTGACACCATTATTGCTTGTAGGCAAGGAATTGACGCTGTTGATTGTGATGACTGACCGGTCCAACATCCTGGGCCCGGCCGTGTGATCCCCACATGTGAAGCTAGACATGTTCCAAATGGGCCTCACAGATGTCTCCTTGTTCTGACACGTTTGACCAACCTCCATGCAGTCGTGACAGAGTTTGACGCTGTAAGAAAAGCAACCAGGGTGTCAGGCAATGTCTGGAAAAGAAAGAGCACGTCCACACACTTACTAAGCACTGTTTGGGAATCTTCCTTCAAAGTGGCTCATGGTAACAAAGGGATGCTCCAGAATTTGGTAGGGCCTTGACCTTTTGCTTGGGTCCATCTGCAGCATTGTAGCAATCAAGTTGACAAAGCTTTCCAGGTCACACTGCATAGCACGCCAGTCCTCATCACTACAGTTGATGGGTCGCACAAAATGAACCTAAGTGAAGGCAAAAAGAACTGTTGTTATTCTAACTTGGAAGTCATAAATATGCAAGTTGCATTAACAAACCTCCAGCAGATCTGAAAGCTTGTTTAATGGTTGAGTGCCATCATAAGTCGTTACCATTTCTGCTCGGTTCTGAGAAGAGGAAATTCTAGTGTCAATACCAGGTCACAAACGCACAAAAGGTGAGTGCAAAAATATTCAGTTACCTTCAACCTCCATTTCTTAGCTTTCTTGCGGAAGAAGCATGATGTGAAAATGCCAGCGTCAAGGAGGCTCGCCGGCAGCTTTCCAAGTGTGGTGCTAATCTGAGACAGCTGTGGACGTAGCAATGACGTTACAATTGGTGAAGTGAAGCTCTTCGCAAGGTCGTGTCACACTGACCATGCTGTACTCGTCAGAGCCATCAAACAGAGCTCGGCCAAGCAGAAGCTCCACGGCGACGCAGCCCAGAGACCACACATCGATGGCCTCTGTGCACTCGTGTCCCAATAGCACCTCGGGACATCTTGGGAGGGGAGACATCAAACTTTGCACCACGTCGACACGAACACGGTGACTTTTCCCACCACGCTCGGCCAAAACATGAATTTGTGTTTTCAGTAAATGTCTCCACATCAATGAAGGGCATTCACGAGCAACATGTGATCCTATAGCCCCCAACCACAGGGCACCTTTAGGCAATCAGAAAAATGCTGGAGTAATTTGACTGAGGAACTGAAACTGAGCCACTTTTCCACTCGTCAGTGCAGTTCAGAACAGTACAGTTCAGATTTGTAAATACAGATCAGGCTTGTGTTCCCAGCATTGGACCATAGACTATACAACATAGGCAGGTTGGTAAAAGATGCATTAACCTTTTAAATACTTGGACTTGCCAATGAATTCAACAAAGGTAAAAAGACAGATGAAATGACATGAATTGGTTTCTTTGAGGCACTCCATGTGCTTTTTCTTTTATTTGTGTGCCAGTCCCAATTCTATTGTAAGTCAACTAATCGACAGAGAGCAATATATTGAACTCAAAGTCTACAGAAGTGAACTGTACCACCACAACCTGTACCCAAAGAAAGCTAGCTGTAAAGCAGGCTAATACAATGTGCCTTTTTATAATAAAAAGGCAGGAAAATGCATGCACACCGTATTGAAATTATCATTGAAATCATTCCTCCCCCTTCCATTTTCTAAACACTGGATGACGGGTTTTGGATACTTCACCCTGCCTGTTATTTTCCAAAAGATTTAGGATCTGTATGGATGAAATGCCAAAAATCATGGCTATGCATGGAGATGCACAGCCTTACTCTGGAGGCAGGTGGCCGTGTATGCAAGTCGACTTACCGGTACCACATACTTTGCACAGTCATTCCCCGTGACAGCTCTGAGGCATGCAGGGCCAAGCCAAAGTCGATGACCTTCACCTTCAGCGGCAATTGCAGGTGGTCCACCACCATGATGTTGTCTGGCTTCAAATCGCAGTGAACAATCCCCACACTCTTTAGGAACTGCAGAGCAGTTGTCAACTAAAATAATGTGTAAGATATTAGATAATACAGTATGTACATGTAGGCATGAAATATTAGATGCTTGTTTCCAAAGGTGATGCTAAGCTATATGAATCTGCCATATAGGGGCTGGAAGTGTACATCATGATGGATCTCTGGACCAATCATCAAGTCAATCACATATTTGACACAGAGATAGTTAACCATTCACAGTCATACTCCCATTTATGGCCAACATAACGTTGGGCAAAGTTGACACTTGACTGTCTGAGAACAAAAGGAAAAAAAAGGAAAAAAAGCAGGTTTAGATACCAGATTTCATACACAAAATAACTCAATATGCTTTTCATCATTAAAAGAATTGAAATAAAAAAATAACAATAAAAGTGCATTTAGAACAGCATACAGTGGAAGAAATATAAGTGGAATTGCTCCAAAAAGCAAGAGAAAAACTAGAGTTTTTAACATCAATCACACTTGGTACTGATATCACTTCTATTGGGAACTTATTCCATATGTTTTCAAAAACAATAGCTAAATGCTGCTCCAGAATGTATGCTTTGGAATCTGTGTTCCATTATTTGCCCTGATCCTGTACATCTCAGAGCCGTATTGGGTTTATATTCCAAGCAATTTTTTTTTCATGTATTCAGAACCAAAACCATTTTGTGATTTATAGACAAATAGCAGAACTTTAAAATCTATTCTGAACCTGACTGGTATCCAGTGTAGAGACTTTAGATTTAATGTGCTGACCTTTGAGTTCTGGTCAGAATTTGAGCTGCAGCATTCTGAATGAGCTGAAGCTGTTTAATGCTCTTTTGGGGGAGATCACTCAGAAGACCATTACAATAGTCACGTCATAAAAAGCCTGAATGAGCTCCTACTGGCCTGTTGTTAAATGTGGAAAAGTATTCATACACCCTTAAATATTTCACTCTTTTTTTATATGGCAGCCGTTTGCTAAAATCCATCCATTTTCTTCACCACTTATCCTCACGAGGGTTACGGGGAGTGCTGGATCCTATCCCAGCTGTCAACGGGCAGAAGGCGGTGTATACCCTTAACTGGTTGCCAGCCAATCACAGGGCACATCGAAACAAACAGCTGCACTCACAATCACACCTAGGGGCAATTTACAGTGTTCAATTAATGTTGCATGTTTTTTGGGATGTGGGAGGAAACCGTAATGCCTGGAGAAAACCCACGCAGGCATGGGAAGAACATGCAAACTCCACACAGGCAGGGCTGGACCAACGCTTTCCAGCTGATCCACCATGTCGCCCTTTGCTAAAATCATTTTTCTTATTTTCCTCATTAATGTACACACAGCACCCCATGTGGACAGAATGAACAAAATACTATAATCTTTGCACAATTGTGAAAAAAGCTACTAAAATATCACACAGTCATAAATATTTAGACCCTTTGCTCAGTATTTACTAGAAGCAACTTTTTGAGCTTATACAACCATGAGACATTTGGAGAATGATGCAGCGAGTTTTTCCACACCTGTATTTTGGGATCCTCTGCCATTCCTCCTTGGAGACCTTCTCCAGTTTGTCACGTTTGATGGTGAAGGTTGGTGGACAGCATTTTTCAGGTTTCTCCAGAGATGCTCAATTGCCTTTAAGTCAAGGCTTTGGCTGGGCTATTTAAGAACAATCACTGAGTTGTTCTGCAGCCACTCCTTTGTTATTTTAGCTACGTGATTAGGGTCATTCTGAGGTCCTGGGCATTCTGGAGAAGGTTATAATCCAAACTATCCCCGTACTTGGCTGCATTTATCTTTCCTTCTATTGCAACCAGTCATTCTGTCCCTGGAGCTGCTCCATTTGGGCTTTCATGTGTCTTGCACTTTAAAGCTCCAACTCCTGGAGGGCTGCAGTGATGGTTGACTTTCTAGAACTCTAGAGCTCAGGCACTGTGTTTTTTGGGGTCTTCTTTATGTCCCTTGCCATTGCTCTTCTCCCCCGGTTGCTTAGTTTGGCCGGACGACTAGCTCAAGGAAGCGTTCACGTCATTCCAAATGTCTTCCATTTAAGGATTATAGAGGATTATGTGCTCTGAGGGACCTTAGGTACAGCAGGATGTTTTTTTTTTTTTTTTTTTTGGAACCTCGGCCAGATCTGTGCGTTGCCATAAATCAGTCTCTGAGCTCTTCAGGCAGTTCCTTTGGCCGCATGATTCTCATTTGGTCTGACATGCACCGTGAGCTCTCAGGTCTTATATCAACAGGTGTGTGGCTTTCCCTAATCAAGTCCAGTCAGTATACTCAAACACAGCTGGACTCCAATGAAGGTGTAGAACCATGTCAAGGATGATCAGAAGAAATGGACAGCACCTGAGTTAAATAGATGAGTGCTACGGGAAAGGGGTCTGAATATTTATGTATGTGTAATATTTCATTGTTTTTTTTAATTAATCTGCAAAAAATTCAACAATTGTTTTTTTTCCCCCTATCACTATGGGGTGGTGTGTGTACAGTGAGGGGAAAGAAATAACGATGATTTTTTTCAAATGGCTGCAATATAAGAGTAAAAAAATTTAAAGGGGTCTGAATACTTATGGCACTAAATGCCCTGAGTCATGATACGATAAGAGATATCGGCACCTTTATTTTGTAAAAACCTACATTACATCTAACATTCTAAAAGAAAATTCTTCCAACGTGGATATTGAATTATTATTATTTTTTAGCTTTATTTGGATGTATTGATGATGATATGAGTACTGTCAAACCTGCTGTAGAACGGGTCGGATCTCCATCACTGACAGCGGAAGGCGCCACTCGAGCAGCTGATGGAGACTCATGTCAAGCTTCTCAAACTCCAGGCAAAACTGCCCCTGGAAGGTGAACGAGTCATTCCAGCAGACAATATTGAAGCGGTCCGAGCCATGTTCTTTCAGCTCAATCAGAACACGCTCCTGTAATGTACAGTATCCAAGTCACATGCAGCGTGTCTTTGTGAAGTGCAACTAAAGTTGTGACATACGCACCTCATCCTTGGCGTCCTCCATTTTACTGCTGTCCTTGATCACCTTCAAAGCCACAGTCTCGCCCGATGACATCTTCCTACACTGGACCACTTCGCCGAATGACCCGGCCCCTAAAAGTTCTTCCATCATGTAGCTGCAGGTGGGAGAGGAGATCTGACTCTCCACGGTCACTGGAAAGTTAGAAGGCTCCATCCTCTGGTTTCTCACACGGAGAGGCCAGACCATGCGCAGTCCATGTCTTTACAGGCATGAGACCACAGATGTTTCACATAATCTAGACTACAGCATCCACCAGTGACACCAGATTAAGTGAAATGCTTCATCTTCATCTTCAAGCATTCACACGGTTCTGCAGACTTGAAGGTCGAAGAAAGCTCAAATGAAACCAAACTTTTTATTTGCATGCAGTTATAGATGGGGGAAAAAAAACACTTACCTTCCAGTCACTTGGACATTTGATCATCAAACAAGATATTTTTCATGTAAAATTATTTTTCAGGAATATATTAATTAAAAATGAAAATACACAAGAAACTACAAAGTGATACAATAAATAGTCATATAAGGCAAAAACCAGCAGCAAAGAAATAGCTATGTGACATCACACTTATGTGACCTGTGCCTTTGTGACACTCACAAAGATAAAAGATTTGTATCCACGGTGACAAAATCTCAAACAGTCTTAATTATCAGAGAAAATTTTAAAAGATATGCAGATTTCCCTTTTGACTCCACATTGTTGTAGGTTTTGGGATAATTCATATTGTATAAGCATAACATGGTCTTTGTTTTTTTTTTTTTTTTTTGAGCTGACAAAAGTCATCCGGCCTGAAAGTGCCACTTACTATAGGTAAATACAGACTTCGTTTTTTCTAACAAATTAAAATATGTTTCCATGATGAACATTAGGCTGTTACAGCATGGGTTGCCAATACAGCGAGTAGCACATGCTTCGAGGATTAATGACCCACCATCATACACTTCTACATCTTAGATAAGACATTTGTTTCAACTGATGCTTCCAAACAATATTTAATACTCAAAACATACTGTGACAGGATTTTCATTTGCTTGGTTGATTCGAGTCAAACATTTCCAACACCAGGCCACGTGATGTTTAGAAAGACTAAAAAGTTGCAATCTTCGAATGGCAGCCCATCTGTTTGGCTCACTCAGTTTCCAGTTCGGGCTCCACGCTTGAGTTCCACCTTGCATGACGGGAAAACACGTGAGATGGCAGTAAAAGAGCAAATACAGCAAATACATAGAACGGCTCATTCCACTTCACATCACAGCCACTATGGTTTCATTTGCACCGGCCCTGAGGACACGACAGCTCTGAAGACACAAGAGTTGTAAGCAAGGAACTAATGTCATCAAATAGTTCAAATGAAAGCTTAAAAAAGCTGTTTCCTCTTCATGTCTTTTTTCAATGTTGTTGTGAACACAAATCAAATAAGACACAAACATGACACACACAAGGTGGAGACGTCTGACCTTCCCACATGTTGGAAAAAGCTGACCCCTGCACTTGAACATGCTGCTGGACTGTAAATATTCAAACAAGGGTAAGTTCCCACTCGGCTCATATCAAATGGAAAAATCAACCTGTTTGTTTTGGTTTGCACGCAACCTTCTTCCTCCATTTTTCTTAGGTTAAATCTACTGCAGCTGTATTAGCTGAAAGAAAGAAACAAACCAAAGCCAAAAGTGACACGCTAATACTGTCAAAAGGCTGCTGGCAAGAAGGCAGCATTGCAAAAGCGTTTACAGTTTATTAGTGATGAGCTTTCCAGGAAAAAAAAAATCTCCTTAACTGCCATTTGAGCTCCTTGTGGTGAAAGTTGGGCTAATCAGGTGCTGGAAATGCTACACTTAGCTTTTCCTCACATACACAGTTTGGCGAGGAAGAGGACGATCTCCACAAACCTCTTAAACACTCCAGCTGTTCTCCCACTAAAACCACTTCAATAGCCTCCTCCTGCCCTTGTGAGCTCTCTCCAAGACAATGATATTCTTCAGTTGGAATATACAGTAAAGACTGCCGCTAATTCAAATAAGAGTTATGAGACAATTGTAATGATGAGGAAACATCTTCAAAAGTAAGACTTCTCTCGAAAGATACATACTTTATTTCACCTAGATTAGTTTGTAAGGTACTTCTGGCTTCTTCTTTTTTGTGAGGTTTGACTTGAGAACTGCTACAATGTACATTTTTTCAGGGATTTTGCCCTGTCAACTGTTAGCAAGACCAAAAATGTATTACATGCCACCAGGGGCATCACTAGGTTTTATGTATAGAGTTCGTGCACCTACGTCATGAAATCAGGTGACTTTTGTTTACCTCACCACAAAAACCTCCATCACAATAAGGTGATGGCTTCCAGGAGGGGTGTGGTTGTTATAATTATTAATATCAATCCATCCATCCATTTTCTGAGCCGCTTATCCTCACAAGGGTTGTGGGGATGCTGGAGCCTATCCCAGCTGTCAACGGACAGGAGGCGGGGTGCACCCTGAACTGATTGCCAGCCAATCGCAGGACACATGGAGACAAACAGCCACACTCACAATCACACCTAGGGGCAATTTAGAGTCTCCAATTAATGCAAGGATGGACAAGAAAGTAGATCTTGGTCAGTGCTGGTAGAAACAATTGATTAGCTTGTGAATTACAGTGGACCACTACCCCCCACCCCACACACATGTTGCAGTTTGGCGCCCAGAGATTCATCTAACCATGGATGTATTTTCACTGTTTTCCTTTCTTCCAGTTTTTTTTTTAGTTTTTCTTTTTTGTTCTTTGTCTTTCTTTTTTAGGGGGGCTCCAATCTGTATTATTATTTTCGATTGTTTATTCCTCCTTATTCAAGAATTTTGTTGGTTGTAAAAAGAGTTTTTTTATTTTAAATAACCAAATCATTTAGGTTGGGCTGAAGAATATTTTTGAGGGGTTGAGGCAGGCCTAATGTAGACCAAACAACGCCGTTGCATGACACGTTAATAAAGTGGCTTCAGCGTCAACATAGAGATTTGTACATGAGCTTTGAGTCGTACGAGCACAGACTTGGTCTTTGCCTGCAGCGTAGCGACTTACCATTGTTGAGGAGCACAAGAATGTAAAGACTGGCTGCAGTGGCACCCAGTAGTGAAGCCACCTATTTTAAATGAATTACAAACTGTCATAAATAGAAAAGCCTTAGAGTTTTGTCATCTTTGGGGTGTAGCGTTGCAGGTTTACAATCCGACTCGAGAATCGAACAATAAGGCCACTGTGATCATTGTGTCGATGTGGTGATTCTTGGCATGTCCTGGTTTAAAATTTCAGAAGAATTCTGTGAACGCACTCATTGTCCTCCAAGCATCACGTGGATTGAAGCCAGGCAGAATATCACAAGCCTCGACACAAAAAGTGTCCGTGCGTTGTATGTACTTGTTATGTCTTCCCCTGATCCCCTCGCTGAAAGACACTGTTGATGGGCCTTGTGATGACACACAGAGGCCCACACCCATGGCTTTTATCGAAATATACTATATGTCACATACAGTCCTGAACAATGTTATTGGCCCACCTGCCCTTATTACAACCATAACTTAGCATGAAAAATAATTTTTCTGGGGTGTTTCCAAATTCAATATACATTTAACGGCCATAATTTTGGCATAAGGGAGAAGTTAGGAAGGTACTGAACACTGAAAAATGGAAAGACACTTCGTCCCGATGACATACCAGTAGAGGTATGGAAGCAATTTGGTGAGGTGGCTGTGGAGTTTTTGACCAACTTATTCAATAGAATACTAGCGGGAGAGAAGATGCCCCATTTTTAAGAACAAAGGCGATGTTCAGAACTGTGGAAACTACAAATAAGGAATAAAGATGATGAGCCACACAATGAAGTTATGGGAAAGAGTAGTGGAGGCTAGAGTCAGGACAAAAGTATCTGCAAGCAACAGTATGGTTTCATGCCTAGAAAGAGTACCACAGATGCACTATTTGCCTGAGGATGCTCATGGAAAAGTACAGAGAAGGTCAGAAGGAGCTACATTGGGTCTTTGTACACCTAGAGAAAGCCTATGACAAAGTACCAAGAGAGGAATTATGGTACTGTATGCGCAAGTCTAGTGTGGCGGAGAAACATGTTCGGATAGTACAGGGCGTGTATGAGTGTGGCAGTTGGCGGAAGGTGTCTGGTGTTCTATGTGACAGAAAGGTATTCACCAGGACGAAGAGCAAAATTTATAAAACAGTGGTGAGGCCAGCCATGATGTATGGATTAGAGATGGTGTCCCTGAAGAAACAACAGGATACAGAACAAGAGGTAGCAGAAATGAAGATACTGAGGGTCTCGCTTGGTGTGAATAGGTTGGATAGGATTAGAAATGAGCTCATTAGTGGGACAGCCAAAGTTGGATGTTTTGGAGACAAGGTGAGAGAGAAGAGCAGACTTCGATGGTTTGGACATGTCCAGAGGCAAGAGAGTGAGTATATTGGGAAAAGGGTCCTGAGGATGGAGCTGCCAGGCAAAAGAGCGAGAGGAAGACCAAATTAAAAGGTTGATGGATGTTGTGAGAGAGGACATGAGGACCGTGGGTGTTAGAGAGGAGGATGCACGAGATAGGCTTAAATGGAAAAAGATGGCACACTGCGGGGACCCATAACAGGACAAGCCGATAGAAAAATAAGAAGAAGTAATGTCATTAATCCAAGATGTTGGTCTAATAAATTTGTGATAGAACCAAATGTGTGTGATGAATTCTACATCACACACATACGGTGAAGAAAATAAGTAGGTTCTCCCACTTAGAAATCATGGAGGGATCTGAAATTTTTATCGTGGGTGCATGTCCACTGTGAGAGAGATAATCTAAAAAAAAAAATCCAGAAATCACAATGCATGATTTTTTAAACGATTTATTTGTGTGATACAGCTGCAAATAAGTATTGGAACACCTGCCTATCAGCTACAATTCTGACAAAGACCTCTTAGTCCGCCTTTAAAAGTCCACCTCCACTCCATGTATTATCCTGAATCAGATGCACCTGTGTGAGGACGTTATCTGTACAAAGACACCTGTCCACCCCATACAATCAGTGAGACTCAAACTTGTAACATGGCCAAGACCAAAGAACTGTCCAAAGACACCAGAGGCAAAATTGTACAACTCCGTATGGCTTGAAAGGGCTACGGAGAAATTCACAAGCAGCTTGGTGAAAAAAGGTCCACTGTTGGAGCAATCATTAGAAAATGGAAGAAGCTAAACATGACGGTCTCAATTGGAGTGGAGGCCCATGCAAGATATCATGTCGTGGCGTTTAAATGATCTTCAAAAAGGTGAGGAATCAGCCCAGGACTACACGACAGGACCCAGTCAGTGACATGAAAAGCGCTGGGACTACTGTTTCCAAGGTGACTGTTGGTAATACACTAAAGACGACATGGTTTGAAGTCATGCATGGCACGGAAGGTTCCCCTGCTTCAACCAGCACATGTCAAGGCCCGTCTTAAGTTTGCCAATGACAATTTGGACGATACAGAGGAGTCATGGGAGAAAGTTTTGTGGTCAGATGAGACCAAAATGGAACTAATTCCATTCAGTCATAATTCCACTAACTGTGTTTGGAGGAAAACGAATGAGTTACATCCCAAGAACTCCATCCCTACTGTGAAACATGGGGGGGGGGTAGCATCATGCTTTGGGGGTGTTTTTCTGCACATGGGACAGGACGACTGCACTGTATTAAGGAGAGGGTGACCGCAGCCATGTATTGTAAGATTTTGGGGAACAACCTCTTCCCCTCAGTCAGAGCATTGAAGATGGGTCGTGGCTGGGTCTTTCAACATGACAATGACCCAAAGTACACAGCCAGGAAAACCAAGGAGTGGCTCCGTAAGAAGCATATCAAGATTCTGGCGTGGCCTAGCAAGTCTCCAGACCTAAGCCAAGTAGAAAATCTTTGGAGGGAGCTGAAACTTTTGTGTTTCTCAGTGACAGCCCAGAAACCTTTCTGATATAGAGATCTGTGTGGAGGAGTGGGCCAAAATCCCTCCTGCAGTGTGTGCAAACCTGGTGAACAACTACAGGAAACGTTTGACTTCTGTAATGGCAAACAAAGGATACTGTACCAAATATTAACATTGGTTTTATCAGGTGTTCAAATACTTAATTGCAGCTGTATCAAACAAATAAATCATTAAAAAATCATACATTGTGATTTCTGGATTTTTCTTTTTAGATTATCTCTTTCTAAGTGGACATGCACCTACAATGAAAATTTCCGACCCCTCCATGATTTCTAAGTGGGAGAACTTGCAATATAGCAGGGTGTTCAAATACTTGTTTTTCTTCACTGTATTACTGCTTTGTTTTGGACGAGAGAACCAAACTATGTGTATATACAGCTGCAAGTCAATAATAGGTACTATTAACAAAAAGTAGAAGGAATCCATGTTTAAATTGAATGGGTTCTTCTTTGACCTACATCATGCCAATCCACAGTTCTTGGTGAGGTCTTATTTTGTGTGTACAAAATTATATTCAAGACCAAAATAAAATCAAAAACCTAAAAAACAAAAGCAAAAAATATATTAATCTCAAAACATGAACACGATTTGTGGAAGCTGGAGTAATCGATTGCATGCAAATCTGTTTGTTAGTAAATATTTATAGACCCCATGGGTCTCATAAATGAAGTCAAGGACATAAAACCAGCTGTGGGGCACAGATCAAGCAGTATCACCCTCACTCTTCCCCACAGGCGGCGCTGGCTGCATCATTCCATCCCAACAATAAAGTTTGGCCCTTTTCCATCCTCCTGACAATGATGGCTGTCTTGCAGGCAGCCTCAAAGGGCTCATGCTGATCTTCGAGTATATTTTCCAGTGGACCCGTTGTGCAAAAAGTTTGATAGTTTTCTTTTGCTTTAGTGCATCTAAATCCCTTCAGTCAACGTCATCACATTCACGTTCCTACTCTAGCTAAATCTCCAATCTTAAGCAGGGTCCTTGTGCGTGTTTCAGAAATCCCGGCCTCCCACACAACCATCTGCTGTGAATTCTTGATTAAATCACATTGCAAGTTGGTCCACAAAATTTCCAGAGCTCTAGATTTGATGCTAATACTAATGCCATTTTTTTTTTAAATAAATGTTTTCTCTTCAAGAAGTTGATTTAAAGTGTGATATAGGATTCTGCAGCCTTAAAGTAAATATCTTGTCAGGATCCTGAATAATTGCAAGCTATCATGTGCACCTAAGATCATTTCCCAAACCTGGGGTCAATAGGACTCATTCATATTAAATGCATAGAAATGTTCTCACTCTGCGCACAAATTGAGATTAAACATAATATTCATGACAGGTACGTACAGGCCAATTTTCTTCAAACCACCGTACGTATGTTAATGAATCATAATTCATTCTAAATGACAAGCTCTTGCCAGTGTCCTGTAATCTCCATTGACTGCTCCCCCTATTTGTGTCAAATGTGCTTACGCAGGCACGGTGGCGCAGCTGTTGAGCGTTGGCCTCACAGTTCTGAGGACCAGGGTACAAATCCCACCCCTGCCTGCAAGGAGTTTGCATGTTCTCCCCATGCCTGCGTGGGTTTTCTCCGGGCACTCCAGTTTCATCCCACATCTCAAAAACATGCAACTTTAATTGGACAGTCTGAATTGCCCCGACGTGTGACTGTGAGTGTGGCTGTTTGTCTCGATGTGCCCTGCGAGTGCCTGGCAACTAGTTCAGGGTGTACCCTGCCTCCTGCCCGATGACAACTGGAGATACGAAGATGGATGGATGGATGGGTGAAATCAGTGGTAATTTCTCGGATGATGCGTTAACCAGTAATCGGCTGAGCCGCTACATTCAAAAATTAAAAAAAATATAATTTGAAAAAGTCCCGCAACCCTTGTGAGGATAAGTGGTTCACGAAATGGAATGATAATTTTAAAAAGCTGGTAGATGAAATTCAGCATGCTTTTTGTTTTTTATTAGTCAGTTAAATATGCTACCAAGGAGGCCCTGTAGCTCAGTGGTTAGAGCACTGGTTTGATAAACCAGGGGTTGTGGGTTCGTATCCCAGTGGGGCCTCCACTCCCTGAGAAGGGTTGCGTCAGGAAGGGCATCCGGCGTAAAAATTGTGCCAAACATATGTGCGTTCATCTGAGATGACACGCTGTGGCAACGCCGAAAGAAACTTACTTTTAGTTAAATATGCTACCAAAGTTGTGCGAACATGTCGTTGTAATGTCATAAAAGCCAGAGCCAACACTAGTTAGCATTTTTCTTTCCAGTATGAGTATTCCAAAAGTTAATAAAACTGAGCATAGGATTATTTTTTTGGTGCGAGCCAAGTCATCAAAACAGGTACTGTATATAAATGACAGCAAAAATACAGCATTTGCAATTTTCCATTTTATACATACTTCATTTTGATTCAAGCTGTACTGTTTAAGCTTCAAGAGTTGAATAAGTACCTCTCCTTCTCAACTTTTTTGCACGAGTATCTGTCCTCCTAGTTAAGTATAGGTCAGTACTTTTGCCACCTCTGCCTCTGAGTACTGTTATTGTGTTACACCGTTCCCCTCCACTCACGGCAGAAAACAAGAGCGTCTCTGTTGTGCATGGTGCACAAAAAGGTGAATCCTTCTGACAGACGTGCGTCGTCTCTCTCGAGCCTGCAGCGAAGACATGCTAGTGAGTCAGGCAGCCCTTAAATCAAGACAGAGCGGGTGTTAAGACGTGTCAGTGACAGCTCAGTGAACGCTTTGTTTTGCTTTGTTATTCTTTTGGGGTGAGCGAGATACAGGAGCGGGAACGGGGAGACTGTGCTATGTAAAAACTAAATTGAGCACTTTGTGTGAAATTCGGGTCATGTTGGGGCAACTTCTCGTGCTCTGGGGATGTGTTGCTCCAAGTGCCTGGAGCTCAAATCCAGTCCAATTGCAACCTGACCCCTGCTTTGTTGGTCTATTCAGACCAAGAGTGCCACTTGTCCCTTTTCTTCATGTCTTCTTTTGATTGTCTGGAGCAGCCTCTGGCCATCAATATGCTCTTGTTTCAGTGTGGGGAAGACACTCCCAGAAAACCAAGTATGGGAACAAGTGGTTCCATCCAGCTGAATTGGATCTGAAATGTGACCAATTGAGGGACCAGGGAAGCTCGTGGCCCAGTGCCGAGAAAGAAAACAGCCCTTATTCATCATGCGTATTATGACCATTCTCATGCATGTGAAATCTCACCATCGCTGCCTGATCTGGAACGGACAAGCTCAGCACATCTGATAAAGATCTGCAATGCTCACGGAAAACACTTGAGCCCGAAAAACTCATGTCCCCGTTTCTTTCGCTGCTTGTTTTGTGTTGATACGTGAGAGCCTGAAGGACACAAAGGCCAGAAGAACCTCCAGATCATGGAGAGGACCTCCGGGCTTCTGAAACCTGAAAGATGTGTTCTCGTTCTCACATTCAGGCTGAATGTGAAAGAGTGAACAGTGAATCTGTATTTAGATGAGGCCACACCCACAGGGGATTGTACAATTTTCAAACGCTGCACTGTGTTTTTCTTAGAATCTCCAATGACAAAGCACAAGCAAGTAAGGGCGAAAGAGTGCATGCAGATTATATCGGAGCAAAAAGTGCATCTCTCCATTTCAGGCACGTTTTCTCCTGCTGAGTGTTGTCAAATATGGCGCATGTGCCAGAAGATTAAATAAGGTCTTGTGATTTTATAGGCATCAGATTTGACACATTTACTGATGGTTGGAGGTTGCAGCAGTGCAGTCTTCCAACACTCCTTCATCAGCACATTTCAAAAAACTATTCTGGTTCACCCTAATGTGAGTCGTCTATCCATCCAATTTCTGATCTGCTTATCCTCCCATAGGCTTTGGGAGCGCTGGAGCCTTTCCCAGCTAATTTGAGGCAGGAGGCGGGGTATACCCTGAATTGATTACCAGCCAGTCGCAGGTGAGTTGTCTTCTTCAAAAATCCAAAATAAACAAAAGCTAGTAGACAAGGAAGTTTAATGCCACTTTGCCTGTTGATGTTCAATTGACCCCTCCGTAGAAATTGCGTCATCCGCGTCGCTGACCAATCAGAGGCCAGAGATCTGCATAAACCACACCCCTTTTTGGACCCGCAGTTCCCTCAGACAACGTTGCATGATCCAGTATAGCTTTTGTTAGCGTTTTATCGCGTATTTGGGTTCTTTAACAATAGATATGGTTAAGAAGTGTAGTCACGGACTTTATAATAGTGACGACAGGTATCCTGAAAGGCTAGTTGGTGGAGTTCAATTCGTACCCTTTCCAAAACCAAAGACCCAAATGTCTTCGATGGATCAAACTTTGTGGAAGACCGCATGATCAACTGAATCCATCAACCGGAACAGATATGTTTGCACGAAGGTAAGCCCTATATTTGATTTTCAATACATGTCCCATATAAATGAATTAGCAGTTCTTCGCTTGCATAACATAGCTAAGTGTGAATGATTGACACACTGGATCTGTGTTGAGCGATATTTTGCGATGATCTGACTGCACAAACGTGTCCCTTTGTTCGTGGCTAATGAGCTAAGCTAAACCCGACTAGCAGTCCTAAAAGCCTTCGACGTGCACCGAGACACCAAGACTGAAGGAAGGATGTTTGAGGACACTAAAGTAGTGATTGTCGTACTCGGTCGGGACTTACGTAGGTTCGGCACTAATTCAAGAATAATTATTGAGGGGAGCGTGTGACGTTACACAAAGAAAACGAGAGAAACAACTCGTAAATCAAGCCCCGCCTTCTTTTCCTTAATACGGCAGTTCACAAACGGCTATACAGATACATATACAGATTCTGCACACAAGTGTGATAGGTCACACGAAAATAGGAAACTGTCAATGACAAATTCGTCTTTGGGTTATAATATATTATATTATGTGGCTTCTCGGTCTTCCTCTGACTCTGGAAAGATCTCGCGCTAATATCAATGGTTTCTCCGTCGATATGGATGTAAATACCATTGAAATACCCCTCGCTGAAATACTTAAAGCCCTGCTGTCTGCTTTTCAACGATATTTCACTTTTAGCTAAGAATGCGAGTGAGAAATCAGCCGGTAAATCGGACAGTTTCGCTCTATTCTTTTCTTGCTGCGCCGCCCTTTTTGGTAATTGTTTGTCTGACGTTAGCGCACGTGGCGTGACGTCACTTCAGGAGGCGTGGTTAAGTGCCTTGTACGGAGGGGTCAATTGGGAGACATTGGGGTTAGGGAAATACTAAGCCAAAGAGGTTGCAGGTGGAATTGGAAAGTGGGAAAATAATGATGTATTATTAGAATATTAATAATAATGCATAACATGTATTCTGTGCTTGACTATCTTATATATGATATTGTGCTCATAATTTCATGCATTATTCATTCACTATTCAGTCACACTGGTCAACTACTTGTGTAGCCACAATTAACCTGGGGCAGTCTGATGGAAGGGCGGGTGCCATTTTGTGCCCACACCCCCTTTGACCACAACCATTAACGCAATGTGGGTTTAGTCTAAGCTAATGAAGAGGTCAGTTGCATATGAATTTGTAGGTTTGAGTCAATGAGAGCCATTAAATCTGTCAAACAATAACATTAGGACAGACTTGAATGTATTGAGTGTAAGAACACGAATGTCAGAATGTTGTTTAGTGTATTACACCATTGCTTCAACACAATTCCTCCATCTAGACTTGCATCTAAGTTGAAGGACCTTGACCTCTCCAAATCCATTTGCAAGTGGCTTCATAACTTTCTGACAGCAAGACAGCTGATGGTAAGATGTTAGAAACCTCCACTCATTTACCCCAGTTTTGAACACAGGTGGGGCACCTAACAAGGCACTTGGGCCATCCGGATGAAAGTTACTCAAGAGTTACTCGGTACCTGGATAGCTTCCTATACTTAGTACTTTCTTACTCTTACTCAAGTAATTATTTGGAGGACTGCTTTTTAACTTTTACTTGAGCCATTTCATTCTAACGTAACAGTACTCTTACTTGAGTAAAATATTTGGCTATTCTACCAACCTCTGGTTGGCAACCCATGCCTCTGTTGAGCCCTAAAACTGAACCCGTCATGGTGCTTTCAGTTTGGGAGATGCTTTGTGATGATGTTGTTGATTTGAGATGTTTTGTGGATGTTCATACCTTAAATTATGAGGACTTGTGTTTTAGCTGCTCACACTTGCTTTCTATTAAATTTTACATGAGGATCGTGTGTGTCAGCACTTCCTGAATAAAGTTTTATATTGGACGGCATAGGATTGTCGAAAACATGTACTCTCAGTATGGTAATGGGAAATGTGCACCCCTTCCCCCCACCCGCCCATCCCCATTAAATTTTATGTGCCCCCCTAAAGATGGGCGTCTGGCGATGGGTCTGTACTGATTCCTCAGCCATTTTGAATGACTGCTTGGTTTCCTTGAATAGCACCGCGAGACATCCAACATCTAGACCCAACGAACCACATGTATCCACGCAGATGTGCAGGAATTGTATGTAGTGCCTGCTGTAGTTCTGGGAAGTGTCATAGCACGCTGTTGGACTTCTCAAGTTACAAATTCCCAATACAGTATGTGACTCCCAGAGTGTAATTGACTGCAGTTAGTTGCTTTGTTGCAGATGCAGCCCGAACATTAGATGTCAACAATGGCTTTACATACGCATTACTGTGGGTTCTCTCCAGTCAAAACCACTGCGGATTCTTTTTTTCCACCAAACACAGCGTCTGCGATTGTTAGAAACATGAAGCTTGTCTCCTTAAAAGATTTCTTTTTCAAAGAAAGACTTGTCTGTGCAAAAAAAAATCTCCTTAAACCACAATTAGTCTTGCTAAGCAGGTGCAACACTCGTTTCCTTGTAAATTTCATACTAAGATGATTGGTGGGAAGCAGACACGAGTTCTAATTGCACTTCACACTAAACTTGGATTTCACATTGATTCAGCGCTCATCAAGCAGACAGCAGGGCTGCTGCGTCATTGGCGTTAAGCTGGGTCATGTGGCGTGCTGATCGACAATGGCAAAGGTCATCATCAACATTGAGGGTCTTTCGTCCTCTGAGTCTTTGTCACGAACAATTTTTCAAGAAACAAATCACACACGTCATATTACATAGCTCAGAGCATTTACCGTCCATGTTTACAGTTCCCACTCATTTTTGAGGATTACTTAAGAAGCTCATCCACAACCACTTGCCATCTGCAGCTGCAACGTGCCACAGTTAAGTAGGTCATGATATGAACGCAGAGCTGCAAAAATCAACAAAGCGACAATGGGAGAGAATCTTTGGTCAGAGCGGTATGGATAAACTGCTTCTAACGTCTGCAATGTGAGGAATTTCATGGCAAAGAGTGCTCGTGTTCATGGATATAAGAGATTGTGAGAAATCCTCTTTTTATTCTGAATGACTGCAAGACCAAAACAGATCGCAAAAGCCAGTGTGACAGGCTCGTGACCATGTGGACAAATGTTACATTGCTTAGTTGCAATGCAATTCACTGAAATGACAGCTATTGCAACACTTCACTGTACATTCCAAAAGCAAACCAGAATTTACTGTTCAAACTCATTATGTGATGATATGCACTGAGCTATAGTCTGTGTTCTCTGCATGACTGCATGCGCAGGTTTTCTCCAGGTACTCTCGTTTTCTCCCACATCCCCAAAACATGCATGACTCTAAAATTGCCCAAAGGTGTGAATGTGAGTGAAAATGGTAGTTACAGTATATGTCTCCTGCGATTGGCTGGCAACCAGTTCAGGGTGTACCCTCCTCTCACCCAGATATAGCTGGGATAGGCTCCAGCACGGCCCTGGCCCGAGTAAGGATTACCGGTATGGAAAATGGGTGGATGGATGGACTATTTTGGCAGAAACAAGGAGATTTTAAACCCCCGACAAGTTATATATTACAAACAAGGAAAAAGTTAACTAAATCAAACAACCCTTAGATCATACAATTTGGAATTCTACCAAATCGTCCAGGAAAGCATGCCTTTAAAGACACACAAAAAGATTTGTATATCGCTGCTGAATGATGGACCAATAAAGCATCCTCGTATATCATGTGATTTCTGCTGAGTGAGTAAGAATGTGTTTTACTGTCATGATACCACTGTACAAAGTGGACAATCATAAAAGAAAGGCATGTACAGTGCATGAAACAATTTCCCCACATACAATTGTCAAATCATAGAAAGTTACCAGCCAGTTGCATGTGGGCTTTAAAATTAACTTTAACTTTAAAATGAACTTGTTTTTACACTGCTATGTAATTAATATAATGTAATACACTGATATGTTCACAAAAATGACTATCGTCAACCTATGCTGAGGATAAAGGCTTTTAAAGGTCATTTTCTATTCCAGAACCTAATGATGGGCAAGGGCACAAGATGAGAACAACGTAGGTGCAAAACCCTGAATTCATCAGACGAGTTAACCCGAAAATAACTGTATCTGCAGATTAGTGAGAGAGTGGGAGAGAGAGAGAGAGAGAGAGAGAGAGAGAGAGAGAGAGAGAATATAAATCAACAAGGTCAACGTTAAACCAGAAACATCTATCCATCTATTTTCACCCCACCACTCCAATCACACTACCTCCCCCCCAAAAAAATAAATATAATTATGATAATAACACTGTATCTGCTTTTTATTCTTCCTTGCACGCTTGCGTTGCTTTAAACTTGAGTCAGATGGATGGGGGTTGTGGTCCTGCTGAGTAGGCCTAGTCACATCACCGTCTCCCATCTGAAGGCATGCCAGCACCCGCCCTGCAGAATCAGCATCACAGCGTGCACGCCTGACAAGTGCGCCTCCCCCTCCGCGCCTTGTTTGACATCCCCATCGTTATAGGCTTCGCCTCTGGCTTTTTTTTTTCCAAGGCCAGCTCAACGCAAGGCACAGATTACACATTCTGCTCACACGCAGACAGGGAGGCAGAAAGGAGCGACGTGGGGGTAAACAGAACTGGTCTTTCTCGCGTGGAGACGACAGCTTTTGCGCGCAATCGGCGCCAGTCAGAAACGGAGGAGTAGGAGGGGAGACAAACGCTACTTGTAGATCTATACTTGCACATTTTTTCCCACCGCAAAGTTGAAGGACAGCTCGATTCTCTTGGTTGTCCATCGCGTCACGCGTAGATGCGCTGACACCTTTGCAGTTTGCACACCTGTGGATGCGGCAAGCCCCCGCTTGATGCTCGGACTCCAGTCTTTGGTACACATAGGATTCTTCAGTTGATAACCATCTCGCGGACCATGCAGCTGAGCGTGTCCCTCCTGGTACTCCCCATTCTGTGCGTGACCCGCTGCGATGCGTCGTACGTGCCGTGCGAATCCTGTGATGAAAAGGCCCGTTCCATGTGCCCGCCGGTGCCAGTGGGCTGCCAGGTTGTGAAGGAGCCCGGCTGCGGCTGCTGCCTGACGTGCGCGCTCGAGGACGGTCAGCCGTGCGGCGTTTACACGGGGCCGTGCACGCGCGGGCTTCGATGCCTTCCTAAAAACGGCGAGGAGAAGCCTCTGCACGCCCTCCTACACGGCCGGGGTGTGTGCAGAAACGAGAAGTTGTACAAACTACTGCATCCTTCCAAAGGTAGGCCCACGCGTGCGCGTCGTCGCGCTAGAGTTTTTTTTTTTTTTTAAAGCGCCACTTCCAATAAGTCCTAAAATTATTTCAGCACCATAAATCCAATTAGGGGATAAATAGCAAATATCTGTATTGAGGTGCTCCTCCCCCTGTTGTCTCATAACAGTTTCCAATCGTTCAGCGCCAATTACAGTGACCATATTACATGACAAAAATCTCAGGTCACAGCAGCGAACAACGTTGGTAAAAGTATGAAGACTGAAATAATGACGATCTCGGCTCAATGTGCTTACAAATACTGGTAGCGCTATGCTTAATGTGAATTCTGGTGTTGTTTAGTAGCTAATACAGTATACAATACAGTACTTGCAGGAAGCCATGACTGATACACAGGTCTATTGTATCTTCTGCTGTCCAGCAGAAACACTTTTCATCTTTCTGACTGTAATGATACATAATTTCCATATAGATGAAACAAATGTGGATTTGTAATAAAAATTAATTTGAAGGAGGTTAGATAATTTCCGACGCACCCCTGATGACCTCTCAGGGACCACCAGGGAGCGGGAGGAATCAAAGGCTAGTAGCATGTGTCAAACTCATGGACCAGGGCTCAGATAGAGAACCCCCCCACATGGTTTTGTGTGGTCAACTAAAGCAAACTGTCTACTTCATGTTTTTAGTCAAATGCTTTGGTTCTTTTCAATTTCATAAAATTACAAATTCTCTTCACTGTTTACAGTGCAGTATTACAATTATTATTCTCACCAAAGTCCTTCTAAACAGAACTTGTGATTTCAACTTCAGTTTGTCATTGGAAAATATATATAACAGCAATGAAATACAGGGCCAATTGTGCATGTAATAATATGAAGACTTGATTTAAACATTTATATGATTTTCAGATGTATTTTTTCATTTTCATAATGGCCCTCTGAAGGATTCCATACAGCTAGAATGTCGCCTGCTACAGAAAAATAGGTTTGAGGTCCCTCTTAACAGGAAGAGGTTCGTGGATTCAATTAGTTCTTTTTATTATTAGTATAACAGTATTACATGTGAGCTTCCTCCCATAGTCTATGTATAATATATGTTACAGTAATGAATGATCAGAGAACGCCAGATCTCGTCAGAATTCGGAAGCTAAACGGGTTTGGCCCTGGTTAGTACTTGGATGGGAGACCGCCTGGGAATACCAGGCGCTGTCAGCTTCTCTCCATGGCATTGTGTCAGCAAGGGCATCCGGCATAAAACTGTGCCAAACAAATATGCGTTCATTCAAGATGACACGCGGTGGCGACCCCTAACGGGACAAGCAGAAAGGAAAAGAAGAAGAAGCAGTAATGAATGATCAGAGCACTCTTGCCGCCAGTTTATTCAGTGGAGTAGAGGACAATAACTTGAGGTATTGACCTCTTGGAGCCAGTAAGGCTGATTAATTGAGTCTCCACCAGCCTGAAAGGATAGCCTAACATCTGACATTATAGCGCATATGACTCACAAGCACACCCCTCCCCCAAAACCCCTGTACCAAATTCTCTCTACCACTGCACCCAACCCAGCCCCAGTGAACTCAACAATGGGTGCCAATCAACTTGTCATCTTCAACCTGAAAGGCACCAGGTAAAAATCAGTAGGTTTCGTGCGTGTGCGTGTGTGGCCAATGGCCCTTGGGGGGCGGGCTGACCCACATGAAACAAGGTTGAAAATTACAGGAGGGGCCTTGTGAGGTTGGCTGAGAGATGTGACATGGAGTCATTTTGTCTGGCAATGTCAAGCTTTGTGTGGCCCTCATATTTTATCCGTCTTCTACAATGTCTTGCCTTTCTTTAACACTTGGTGTGGCACATCTATTATCAGATGCCATATTTGTGTCTCATACTTCTCCATTCTCTCCAATCTCTATGTCTCTTCTCCATTTTCACAGTCTGACACAAATGAGCTTGCAACATATGAGTGAAGTAACATTTGCCTGAAGCCCAGAAACATAAAGACGGACATTCAATTCAACAAGATTAGATTCCAGGGGTTTAATATCACATAACTAAGATTACACTTGTTGGCATTCCATCCAACCGCCAAGCAGACCAGGTTGCCGGCAGCATTTGTTCCTCACTCTCTGCTCTTGCTGAGCATGGGCTGCTTGCAACTTGCTCCGTAACTTGCCTGTCAAACGCTAAACACTGATTTCTTGTTCAAACAAAATGATGTCATAAAATATTTTATTATTATGTCAGTCTCTCAGTGGATCTGTACGCCATGAACTGCCAGCATGTATCTGGAATTTTTCCATCTTCCATGTTTTAACTATGGCCCGAGTTTTCCTGTTGTCTTGAGGTGTCACATTCTGGAGTAAAATATGGAAATAGGTGCCATCAACGTGGGTTTGTAATAATGTAAAATGACCACACAAACAGAATTTAAGTTGAAGATTTTGCTCTGCTGAATAAATGCATTGAGGAGATTCCATATGGATGTGTGCAACCGACCATGACGATACAAACACAAGTAGCGCCATGTAAAAGTTTGCAACAACGTGATTAGCCACCAAAGGTCAGATTGGGTGAGGATTAGCAAGCAAAGACTTGATAGACGTATAAAGTGTGGATCGTGCCTCTATTTTTTTTTTTTTCCCCGAGGGTGAGCGAAAGAATTGTGTTTCCAAGAAGTCATTATGTGGAGGGATGACATCACTGTGATCTATGGCGTCGTCATCGCAAGGGCGGGAGCTTTAGAGGGGAAAGGGGCGGGAATGCTCACAGTGACCTTGTTTCACTACCCTGTTATCTTTGTAGCTTAGCGAGCACCCACACTAAGCTACGTACCAATGAGATGGAGGAATAGATACTACTGTATGTGTGACCCAGCAATGGAAATGGGCCAGCGGGGGCTTAATAGAACAAGATGTGATTAGGTCTATAGGTTCATGTGGTATACAGTTATCCCTAGCTATATCACAGTTCATTTATTGCAGTTTGAGTGCATCTTTTCTTCTTTTTTTAAGGTCAATGGAGAGAATTTACTCACCTGAACATATCTGCTTCAGTCAGTTATGTCGGCCAATTGATGTAAATGCGGCGGCAGTGACTCCCAGAAGTTCAATTTGGCAAAGGTTTATCGCAGATAAAGCACCGTGACTGAGTACCTTATCTGCTTAAAACAGTCAGAGTTTTATGGGGGTAAAAAAATCAACAACACCAACCTTGGCCTGAGGAATAGCTCATGTACACACTCATAGCGAGGAACAAATGCAAGTACAGAGCAAAGTTGAACTTGATTTTCCACAAATACAGTACTTTTTACTGACTACATTAGCAATGTGGTGCAGGAGGGCAAACGGTTCAAACGGGGAATGGCCTCCTGCTCACATTTCAAGCGAGGCATGTCTAATAAGCACGTTGGTGTTGTGTGTTGTTGGCGACCTCAAGTGGATAAAGAAAAGGCTTACCTGTATTTACTGCAGAGGAGGCAGGAGGCGTGGTACACCCTGAACCGGTTGCCAGCCAATCGTAGGGCACATAGAGACAAACAGCTGCACTCACAATCACACCCAGGAGCAATTATAGTGTCCAATTAAGCAACCGGAGTTGGGCGGCATGGTGGAACAACTGGTTAGAGCTTTGGGCTCACAGTTCTGAAGGGGGTTCAAATCCCACCCTCTCCTGTGTGGAGTTTGCGTGTTCTCCGCGTGCCTCACTGGGTTTTCTCCGGGCACTCCGTTTTTCCTCCCATATCCAAAAACATGCAACAGTGATTGGAGATTCTAAATTGCCGCTAGGTGTGATTGTGAGTGCGACTGTTGTCTGTCTCCATGTGCCAATTAGCTGGCAACTAGTTCAGGGTGTACCCTAATGATAGCTGGGATAGGTTTCAGCACTCCCATTACAGTAGATGTGTACCCCGCCTCTCGCTCAAGTTGGAATACGCTCCAGCTCGCATCTCCCAAGAAGCAAACGCACTATAGAAAATGGATGGATGGTTATTGGCTACACATGCTTTAAAATCCTTCCAACTGAGCTGCTGCCCAACGGTGATATTTTATTACCTTTCACAACAATAGAAACGTGGCATGATGGAGCACATGATTAGTGCATTTGCCTGACAGTTGAAAGGTTTTGGGCCCAAATCTCAGGCCAGGCTTTCCTGTGTGGAATAGTCCCGGAATTTTCTCAGAGTGCTCTTACTTCAGCCCCACACTCCAATTTACAGAGTACAGTAGTTTGTCAGCAGGTGAAAGAAGGACCCACTTCTGATCATTTTTTCTGTCACAGAGTCCATGATGCCACAAGCCAAGGTGCCCATATACGGACGGGACCACATCAGCAGTCGGAAGGCCCAGGCGATGAAGCAGGCTAAGGACCGCAAAAAGCAGCTGGCCAGGGTGGCACCCAACAGCAACTTGGACTTGCCTCTGCACAGCCTGGAGAAACTGGAGCCTGAGTTTGTATGTTATCAGCACACACTCACCACTCTGCTCCAGGCTTTGTTTGTGTTTGACTCCACTTGGTTTGGAGAAAGTAGCCTCTACAAAGTAAAGGGCCAGTTTCACACGAAACGATAACATGGTCAAATTTTAATTGCAGTTTGTTGTCTTTTTGAGTGACTTTAATGTGAATACAAATTAGAACCCAAAATCCAGCGAGAGACCAGCTTGAGTCTGAGTTCTGTTCAGACTCACCCTTATCTTTGAATTAAATTTTCAGTCTAAGTTGTTTGGCATGAAAAATTATCAAAAATATGTCTATGATTTTTGTTATAAAAAATTTCTCTTTGGTTTTTCTGTGCTGACAAATTGAAGCTTGAGGAACAATAGGCTAAGTTTTGGAGTACCAAAATAAAAGATTGAAGTTTTACATTGTCAAAAATGTTTTCAGTCTTTTGTTGTTGAAAAACTGGTTGAGTCCAGAAGAAAAGACAGGAAAAGCTCTGCTCCTAAAGTCCAAACCTGAGCTGCCAACAGAAGGACAATTAAATTACAGGCAGCAAACATGAGTTTATATCCATTATATGATCTTATTTTGAAACATCCCCTTTTGATCTTGGCCCATCGTGAATGAGTAATTTTCTATTTGTGTCACAAGTAAGACTATTTGTCCAGCTATTGCGGGAATACTTGGATTTACTGGAATCACAGGTGACAGATTTGTCAGTTTTTTCATACTTTTTCACCTGCATGTGCCGGTGATTCATGTGCACCTGCGCCCTTATCTCATTCTGTACTATGTCCAACTGGGTTGTGTTCTGACTCTCTATACAATTTGATACACATTCTGAGGTTTGTCTATGAAGCACGAGTTTTCTCACAGGGTCTAAATGGAGTTGAATTAAAAAATCTTGGGGTTGTTAAATAGATAAATAAATAAATAGATAAATAAATACAAGAGGCTACAGCAATGCTTAATGCACCCATGAGTACAGTCATGATTTCAAATGTTTATAAAAATGGCAAAATGATTGATGAAAGCGTAACGTTTGAAACCATGACTTGTGCAAATATTTTAATCTGCTTGCAAGAAGAGCCTTATGATTGTGAATTGAAACTTCAGTGCAAATTCAAACAACCATGTCTCCCACTCTGTGTGCAAGTAGGGGCCCTGCAGGAGACGTCTGGATCACCTCATTCAGAGCATGAAGGACACATCCCGGGTCTTGGCTCTGTCTTTGTACATCCCCAACTGTGACAAAAAAGGGTTTTTCAAGCGCAAACAGGTACACCTTTGTCTTCCATCTCGTCCTTGTGTTTACTTGTAAAGGTCCTGTAGGGAATAATACTCTTAAGCCCTCACCTCTCCACCCGCAGTGCAAGCCGTCCCGCGGCCGGAGGAGGGGGATCTGCTGGTGTGTGGATCGCTTTGGTGCCAAGATCCCTGGCATAAACTACGCCGGTGGAGATTTGCAGTGCAAAGACTTGGACAGCAGCAGCAATAGGAATGAGTGAAGTTGAGTCCAGCTGCCACAGGTGCTGAGTGCCGACCAGCAGTCTGATTTGTCACCGTGTGGTCATGATGGACTGTTTGTCTCACTTGTTTTAAAAAGGAAGCTGCAAGGCTTGCGCATAGATTTTGTAACTGTGGTTCAAAACGGACTGTGTTCATCCTCTCTATCTGCATAGATTATACACAATATATATACAGCTCTGAAAAAAAAAAAAAAAATATATATATATATATATATATATAATATATATATATATATATATATATGAGACCAAAATAACACTGGACCTTTTTAGATATTTTGACAAGTTTGCATTTTTTGCAAATAAATACTCAAAATGACAATATTTGTATTTGCAATTTGGGAGTTACAGTGTCTATAGTTTATAGAATGAAATAAAAATGTTCATTTTACACAAACAAACTAAATAGCAACGCCATAAAAACTGATGATTTATTAGTGGTACCCCTTTTTTTTCCCAGAGCTCTTACACAGTACAGTATAGTATATTATGATATATTAAAATATGTTCATAAAAAATGTCTTTATTTATTCAACTAGTTCATTTAAAAAATAAAACCCATTATTATGATTTTTATTGTTACTGTTGAGTCAGTACAAATTGTGTGAAAAGTGTTGGCCTTCTGAAAAGCATCTTCATTCATATGTAGTCAACACTTAGTTGCATTAGTCGGTGCATTAAAGCAGGGTGTTATGAAGTCTGATCAGTCTGTGACACTGGTAAATACTTTGATAACAGGCTTCAGTTAATCTAGAATACATTAATGGCCTTGGTGTCTCTGTTATTCCTCTTGGCGATATTCTGTAGCTACTCGTCTATGGGATTTACACCTGGTGAGTTTGGTGGGCAATCAGGCACAGTGACATCACACATTTTTAACCAGCTTTTGGAAGTTTTAGCAGAGAGAAAAAATGCCAACCGCCAAGTCACTATCCTAGTTTGTGAAATCCGCATCCCCAAAAAGCTTCTCACCAGAAGGAAGCATAAAGTATTCTAAAAGTTGCTGGTAAACAGCTGTGTTGACTTTGAACTTGAGAAAACACAGCAGCCCAACACCTAGTGCTGAGTGATATAGATCGCTTTCAATATAATCGTGAACATTGCTTTAACAATGTGCAATTTGACGTTATTGAATATTCAAACTGTCTCTGGAAAAAAAAATTCAAACGTGTGCACGGACAGCATATAGGAGGAAAGACGGGAAGAACGTCAAATCAGCTGACATGATTCAGTGACTTGACTCGCGAACAAAATAAACTCGTTTTCAAACTAGCTGGCTGAGCAACCTTTTCAGGAGTTTAGCAGCTTAACAAATGGGTGAATTCAAACAATGGACCTCAATGGAACTCATCGAAAGTCTTTTGTTGGCATCCAGTTTAAAAGCAAAGTCAAGAGAATGGACAGCGCATACACATATCGTTTCAAAATTAAGTGGGTGTTCATGTGCTCACAACTGTAAAGTTCGATCTTTTTTCCATTTTGCTCTTCATAAAAAACACCAGCTGAGGTGAAACAGCATTAAAACCTGGTTATGAAATTAGTAATATAATTTCCCTCAAGGGTTGAATGAAGTATCCATCCAGCCATCTATACATGACTTCTGCAATAGATTAGACCAGGGGTGCCCATTGCATCAATCGCGATCTACCATTCGATCTCCAAGGCAGTTTTGGTCGATAGTGTGACCGTGTGCCAAAAAAAAAAAAAAAGATGTCAGCCTGTCATCCATCTCGTGGCTTGATTCAGGTATAGCTAATATGTCGATTGCGCGCGTCGATTGACTGACATTCGGTTTGACCAATCCTGGCCTCTTTTGATATGTTACTCTGCATGTGCACATAAAAGGTGTGTTCTAGCAAAATGGCTTCCTATTTACTGTCTGTCTCTTGCTTTCTCTACAACAGTCACGGCAATGCAATTGTGTGAAAAAACAAATGGGAGAAGCACTGGACCACAGATGTCAAACAAAGCACAGCATCTCTGTATGAGAATTATCCATTTGTATGGTTTTACAGCCATAAAGGTCCTCTAAGGAAAACCATGACTAACATGTCGCCTGTGAAAAAAAACAAGTTTGACACCCCTGCTAAAGTGCGCAAGTGAAAGGTTCTCAGTCATTTTGAGAACAAATTTCAATAAATGGTTGTATAGTATATCTTCATGTTCCTGATGATACTAGTGTATGTGTGTGCGTGTGTGTGCATGTGCCATGTCCATCTCGAAGGAGCTCACTCAAATATTTTGCGACTTGCTTGCAAATGATATGTAAAGGCCTGGCCTGCCTGTCAGAGTCCAGACGCAGACAATTCCACCTGGATGAGAGCAAATGGGTGCATGTGTACAGCCGCTGAGTTTGTATGAAAATTCGAGTGCCTTTGGCCACATACCCTGTTTGAATTGTAATTTGCATGCGGTTGTGGGACGCTGGTGGTGGGATGACAGAATGCAAACAATTTAATTAGACTGTCTTCCATTTTGACCATCCTCCTGTTCAGTTAACGACTGGGGTGGAAAAAAGTCAACTGACTGATTACCTGTTCCTCCTCTAGAATACATCCCATCGATTCAGGGACGTATGGACAACACATGGCAAGTAAAAAGATTGAGAAATGATTATGATGTGAACACATGTAATATTCATCATGTATCTCATTGATATACTCCTTTTTTTCTAAGAGAAATCACTATTTAAATAAATATCCTGTTCTCTGGAAAAGCATTTTTTGGGGGCTGGGGTAGGTTTGTCCTCTTGGTTCTAAATTTTAAACTAGGAAGACATTTTCGATCCTTTTCAAGCCTTGTTACTTTCACCAAGAAGGTCATACTGTATTTTCATATAGTACTCTATTTTTGTGAATAGCACAAATCCAGTGTTGCGGTTGCCATAACTCTGCGAGGAAGACACTAGACCCCATTTTGGGAATTTCATGCAATTAAAAGAGGGACATGTGTGCTCATCTGGGGGTGTTTTCAGCCGATTTCAAGCCTGTTCAAGTAGGTACTTTCATTCCCTTTAAACATATCACAACAGTCTTCGTAGAGACGGCTCCATTTGCGAAAGACGAAGCAGTGATCAGTGCATGACTGGAGCATAGTAACTGCTCTCGGTCTCTGTGGCAACACGAATAATAAGTATGTGTTGGTGGTCAGTGTCGACGACGCTAATATGTCCGCAGACTGCATGTAACTATCACCACTGACATCAAATTTGAGATACGAGTGCTGTATGGTGACAGTGGACTCAACTCACTTCATATCAAGCAGCAGTTTGGCAGAAAGTTGTCTGGCTAACAGCTATATGTGTATACAGTATTCTTTATCCTTGTACTGACTCAAGAACAACTAAGATTACTGCAGCTTATCGAAGAGTTTTGATTTGTTCCATACATATCCGTAAGTCTATTATACTGCCATCAGTTGGCCAAAGTCTGCAGATCAAATGAGCAGCAAAATTTATATTACACTGAAATGTGGGAAAAAAAAGATAAATTCTTTACATTTGATTGTATTTTGTCATTGCCATATTTTTTCATCAAGTACTGTATAATATTATAGTGTGGATTTTGCCTTATTCCACCCCACACACAAAGAAATGTGTCATTCTTTTTTGGGAGGGGGAAGGGGGAGCTGGAACGGATTAATTAATGGCATTTCCATTCATTTCAATGAGGAAAGGCAATTTGCGATAGGAGTGTGGAGATACCAGGATAGTAACGGAACAAATGAAGCTCTTATCGCTATGCATCACTGCCTGCTTTAAAGACAAAATAAATCCAAAGCAGCCCACTGTAACTACATATATTTTTATTACACGTTAAGTTTAACATAATGCTCTCTCTGAGGGTAAGCAACTGCAAGCTAACCACGGGTACATACACATTTTTGTTCTTGTTTGTACCCCTACGCTTTATAGTTCCTTTTTGTTTTATTATTATCATTATATCTGCTCCATGTTGGCCAGCTCCAGCTCCAGTTCTGGAAGGTACTGGCTGCAGTTGGGGTTGCCTCGCACGGTCGGGGCTGCTGGGATGGGTCGGCCGGTGTGGGGGCTTACACACCAGCACTCGCCCCTCTGACCATAAAAAGACATCTTGCACTGAAACAAATTTGTTTTTTGCAGTCAGGGGCATTTTTCTTACATAAGTAGAACTGTATCACAAGTTCAACTGCATTAGTTAAAAAAAAAAAAACAACTCTCAGGCTTGTGTTTGCTGCAAATTACTCAATAATAACTCAACCAAACATTTAATACAAACCTGTGAACAAAAGGTTCCCACAAACTTGATGAGCATGGACGCCGATAGTACTGGGCATGCGACGACACATACCCCAGATTCATAAATCTCCAGTTAAATAGTATGTTAAACTTGTTCCGCAAGTACAAGCATTCAAAGGCAAGTTTTGAACACAAAAAAAGCATGTGTGCCAAAGAGGTGTCTTATTTCAAAGGTAGCAATGGCAGTGTGTGGTACCTAATTGATGCAACAGAGCGATAGCATGCCATTCGCAGTCCTTGATTAAATATACCAATAGTGAATAAACAGCAATAAAATAAAAGGGATAGATCAACACACATATTGTCTATTATTAAGATAATAATTAACATTTCACATTGTTGTTGTTTTCCTTTCGGCTTGTCCCTTTCGGGGTCGCCACAGCATATCATCTCAGATGAACGCATATATATGTTTGGCATAATTTTTATGCCGGATGCCCTTCCTGACGCAACCCTTCTCAGGGAGTGGAGGCCCTAGTGGGATATAAACCCACAACCCCTGGTTTACCAAACCAGTGCTCTAACCACTGAGCTACGGGGCCTCAATTAACATTTCACATTAAAAATTACACACATTTTATTGTTAATGTGTAATTAACATTTCACATTAACAATAAAAATTCTTCACACAACGCTGTTTGGCATGAAGAGATTTCCCTCATCAACGTCTTTGCACGAAACTCATTTTGTTCCAAGAACTCAAAACTATTTTTTGTGTAAAAGTTTATTCTTCAGTTTTTCTCCACATGCTCGTCATTCCTACCAACTCGCTCCCTCTCAACCAAGCATTCCACTGCCGCTCAACTCCCCGACCTACCATATTTTGGAACCAAAAAAAATCAAACCTCGTGAAAATTGGTTGAAAAATGATCAAATTAGGACTTATTTAACTTCCATGCAATGCCTTTGATGGGAACAAGGGTGCACTGGCGTATCAATTCTTCTCTTCCTTTCTGTGGCCCTTAGGGTTGCGCAACATGATTAAGGAGTACATGTGTGGCACATTGTCAACAACCCAAAGTCTGTTTACTATTCAATCGTAACTAAGAGGCAGAAACAAAGCTTCAAAGCTTGGGCAATGTCACATCGTGGATCTTTCAGCCATTTTTATCATTTACAACTCGATCAGTGAACTGTTGGTTTTACCTTTGGCTCTGTGCCTGTTAACTTTATATTTTGTCAGTCAAATTTAAGTCTGGTGAAACACTGATGTGTTACAGGGTGCAGCACTTCCTCACCACTTTCCAGCTTAGTGAAAGAAAGAGGGAAGCCAAGTTTCAGAGCTCACAGGAATGTTGGATGGCTTGGATGACAGCTGTAAGATGAAAAAATGTATACTTCGACAATATTCCAATATTGACGAATCTGCTCCTAACATTTTCATTGCCAAAAAATATAGTTCTGCATCCTTGTCTTTTCTCATTTTTAATCGTGCCCCCACTGCACACGGGCTCTCATCACAAACTGTAATATTATGTCATTGTTGTAATATGTAGGGGCGTACTCCCCCCCCCCCCCCCCAGTTCCAAATTGCCATCTTCTGCACCCCTGCCAGTGATGGGGGTTTGGTTATGAGTTTATGCTTCTAAAATTGGCAATTACCAATCCTTTTCTGCATAAATAGTAATGACATCAACTTGATTTATCCTACTGACATACAGGTTTTGGTGTATCTACATCTATCTATATCTATCCATCTGTATATTTTTTACAATTCTTAAAAAAAACTTTGGGTTAGTGCAGTGCAGCCCCAAAACACAACAAAAAATGTAAAGTACTGTAGATCACTTTTCTTGCACCTGAAGTAGCACAGCACCTATTAAAAACAAGAAATGGTTTATTCACCTGTTTTAGGTTATACTGCCCCCTCCTGTCGCAATTCGGAATGTGTAGGGCATAAAGGTCTTCCAGGGGACCGCGGTTATCTCTGAAAGGCATCTTGGATATCCTCTCAAGCACTTGGTCCAACTCTTGCTGACACGGAGTCTTCTACCAAAAACAAAGCACAGAGTCACCACGGGTAGGGTGCAGCTTTGCAGCTGCTTCAGAGAAACGTACTGATGGTACTCATTCTGAACTAGACATCCAATTGGTTAAAACATTTCTGAACTGTTTAAAAAAATTCTAATAACTTAATTGCAAATTATTCCACTGCTTGCTCGATATGCATATTTCACATATGAATCAGTGTTAATTATTTGATGTTGTGAAATCGGAGTTCAAAGCTGTGTAGAAACAAGCGTGTAGTATAATGTAGTCCAACAAAAAATGGTAGTTAAAACTTCTTCTGTTGTAAGCCCTTCTATAAATGTTTTGGTTGTGATTTTTTTACATGTATTAATTTACATCAAATATGGTGTAAATATCATATTTAGTGGCATACAGATGGTGAAATAAGGAAAATAATAGCCGACAGTGCTCGGCAAAGGTGATTTTATTGTTGTTGTTGTGTTGACAGTAATGTCACAGTTTGTGCATCTGTGGATGTGGGTCGTTTCTTCTGTTCATTGAAATGTAAACACACGGATGATGAAGAGCTCTCACTTGAAATGTATGAATAAAAAGTCAGAAAATCTGACAGAGGCACAAGTTCTGAATTGGGCATTTAGACCTGTATCGTAAATCGAATCTTATTCCTAAAGAGGGACCTGCCTTAATAGAGCTCGTGCACGTGACGTCACCGTTTTCACGGCGCCATGTACCCGGTCAAACAGAGCTGCTCGACATTGTGGGAGATAATGAACCGGAGGAAAATATTTACAATACCCGAGACCTGATGTGCTGTTGGTTGTCACAACAGATGAGACAGATATTCAAAGAGATCATTCTATGGAATACCATCTGAAAAGACCAGAAAATATTGATGGATTTCGGCAATTAAACATGATGGATGGTGCCCAACTAAAATACACACACGCCTGTGTAGTGATTGCTTCATTTCAGGTAGGAATTAATCTTCACAATCTCAAATTACCAAAAATTATTAATATTGCCAAATTGGCTCATTTGAGAACAATGAATGTTTAAAAAAAAAAAAAAAAGTCTGTCACAGAGGGTTTACGGAGGTTAAGTGTGACCGCAATCGCTTCCATGTACGTTCATGGAGACAACTCCGTCCTCTTTTTTTTCAATCATAGTTAATGAATGCAAGTTTGTGTAAAACCAGGGGTCATTTTTTTGAAATATTGGTTTTTGAATTGAATACTAGCTGAAAAGATCGATGGATTCCAGCAAAGGTTAACGTGTCGCCGAACACACTTCCGCGTTCACGAGCCGTCAACCCGTCGTCTTTTTTTCAATCAAAGTTAATGAATGTTTGTGTAAAACCAGGGGTCATTTATTTAAATATTAGTATTTGTATTTAATACTAGCTGATGGATGGAAAGGTTAACGTGCTGTTGAACGCACTTCCGCGTTCACAAGCTGTCAAAACTGTGACTATGTGGGATTTATTCCTGATGAGAAGTGATCCAGCAACAAATTATTCATGTGCGTCCAGACTTTTATACGGTTTCAATCTTTTCCGTATAAATCTCAATGACTTACTCACCAGATCCATGTGTATATCCAGTTATCCAAGAAAAGCAGAAGGTAATTAACAGTCCAATTTCTTATCGATGAAAACATTGATTTCGGCATGGCTTATCTAATTTTTCCACGTGCCGTCGTTTATTTTCACCTTCCAAATGTCTGACGGTATCAGGCAAGACTCTGGGCGTCATGCTACAAGACATATTTGCGTGTCGTCTCCAACCGACATAGCATTGAGCAATGCTTAGCTTGACCGGCAATATGGCGAGGTAAACAAAATTCATGTGATTTTATGACGTAGGTGCATGAGCTCTATAAATGGTACACAAAGCAGACTCCAGCACCAGTACATGAATTCCTGGCTTAGCCTCACCTGTTTGGGTCGTGTAGGTTTAAACTCTTCCACCTTATTGGTCTTCATCTTGGTCATCATCTCTTGACGATGTTGTCTCACAGCGCTCTCCTTGGGTCCCATCCAGGTGGCTTCCTTGCTGGGTATGTGGACGTCAGTCAGGCCTGATTCGGACAACAGTTCCAAAGTCTCACCTGTAGGAGGGGAGATGACTCATAGTTAGGTAGCATCGCCGATAAATGCAGCACTAATGAATATGGACCTCTTTTGTTCTTCAAAACTATGTTCCACAAAAACGTGAAGTCCAATTTATGTATTTGCTTAAATGACTGAAAATGTTGTACTAGATACGCTGTAATATCACATACAGATACGTGTCCACCATTTTTACATTTAGACTGTTTATGAATTGAATAATAATAACAGGTTTAGTGTGTGTAACACAATTTGTGACCCATGATCAAATGTTAGTGTTTTAGGCTCCAAAATAGCAGTCTAGTGTACACAGCCTTTGGCCTCTTGCCTAATTCTTACAACTGTCCATGACCGAAGCCCATCAGTCTAAAGTCTAGGCCGCCCCACACATGAATGCACAATTTGTAAAGGGCAAAGGCCACAATCTCTTGAACTGTATGTACATGCACCCAACCACAGAGGACCACCCCACCAGACCCCTCCTTCTTTTTTGGGGAGTTGGACCTCAGTGGGCTCGGATCAGCAGGATGAACAGAGGTGCAGGCCAACTGTCCAGTCTACTGCTTTAATTAATCCCTAGACAATGAGTTCCTTTCTATATCTGATCCATGACAGATTCCCAGAATGCACAAAGGCCAGAGGTGTCACGTCAAGATTCAGGTCAGCAGAGCGAATAGTGGCTCATTCACTTTTGTTTATGGAAAGAAATAGTCTTCAGCCACACTCAGAAAGCTGTTAATGTGTCTGCCCAGGCCCAATTGGTTGGTTAACGTGCTGCACAAAAATCCCAAGTGTAAATCTGAATTTCTAAAAAAATTAAAAAAAGAGACCCGAATTAATGTGAACATGAGAGTCTGTGATTCCAAAATGAGATTTAGATTGGGTCATAACTCAGCAGAAACACAAACAATTTTCAAGTTGCATTTGTCATAAAGTCTGCTGCCAATAATGTACATAGAAGCACAACCATCAATCAACCATTCAAAGCATTCTGTGGAACTGGTTTTCTAAAAACTGCAGAAGACAGATGTGCTTACCTTTCATCTCAAAGCACAGTTTGGACACGTTCTGGCATGCTTTCGTGTACATAGTCACGCATACACTCATGAACATTATATATACAAAGTGTCCCAAAAAATGTATACACACGTTAAATAATTGTAAACTTGATGATATATACATATTTATACACACACACACACAGTACATTTACATGCGTCTTGCTTGCCAACAAATCAGGAAAGTATTTCATGTACTGTATGGGCTGTCCTTAAAAAAAAAAAAAATCAATGAAATTTTTAGGTTTACTTCATTCCCACATCTACACAATTACTATTGATACCATGAAAGAAAAGTTATATGCTCATTTAAAGATTTACAGTGCAGCAATAAGGTGAAGCGTATTGCTCATGCATGCTTGGTTGGCTCTGTTTGTGGATTACATTACATTAAGGTTGGGAGATGACGACATAAACACTAAACATTTATGAAACCCTAAGAGTAGATGGCGATCATTTCAGGTTGTGTCCTCCCTCTCGCCCAAAGATAGCTGGGATAGGCTTGAGCATGCCTGTGACCGTAGTGAGTCTAAGTGGTATTGAAAATGGATGGATGGATCTATTTAAGAAACCTTGAATGATCCCTGCACTGGAATGGTGGTGTCTGCCACACAGTTCTAAAATTTGCCAAGTTTGGGTGCGCTGCCTTCCTCGCACATTCCCAAAAAGGCAAACTAGGTTCATTTCATTTGCCCAGGATTTGCCAGGCAACCAGTCCAGTGTGTATTCCCTCTCTCACTCAAAGTCAGTTGGGTGACTCTACTGAGGACAAGCACTGTAGATAATGGATGTGCAGTATGGATGGGTGAATAAAATGAGCCCTGTGGCAATGGTGCAGCAACAGCAAACACTGTTTGTCCAGTTTTAAATCAGTTTTCAGCACAGAGGAGGGTGAAAAGTTATTCTGCTTCACAGTGCAATCACAAAAAGTTGAGGCACGGCTACTTGTTAAGTTCCTTGCTTGATTGGGAGTAGAGGAGGTAGCAGGGGTCTATGGTACTGTTTTTGGAGAGGTCTGCGGCGGTGGGGTGGAGAATTTTTTGGGGAAGGATTATCTCTGGGCTATTTCAGTCCTGCAGGCTTTGACTGAACAGGAATGCCTCTTGTTGGCTAACCATGTTATTTCAGATGGCACTGCTGTTTCTTTCCACTCTGGCTCTCACTTCCAGGAGCACTGATGTAATTGACATTGTTTCCTCTCCTCACAGACAAATGTGGAGTTTTGGGGTTAGTGTTTGTTGGATGTATGTTTGTTGAATGAAGCATATTGATCTCGGCTACAGACAGAGGTTGCATTGTGTCTTATTACTATGTTGTATGTATATTGTATGGATACAAACGTTTTTGTCTCATTGTATTCTAACTATTTTTTTTCCGTATGGTTCAGATTCATATAAGGTGGAAGGAATCTTGATAAATCGGACTCCGATAAAACCGATATCGACTAAAACAAACCGTTGAGATTGAACAATGTGTCCATAAATGGTTTCTATTGTCACTTAAAATTCTGTTAACAAAGTCTCTTAGTTCCAGAATTGGCCGCTGTTGTTCACTCGCCCTGTGGTGTAATCCAGGAAGAGAATAGGACTGACATATTTCCAGGTCACCAGTAAACAATATTATTAGATCGAATTCCAAGACTTTGCGCCTGTGTCGGCCAAGTGACAACGGTGAGACAATAGTGAACCATTCTCAAATTCTTGGATTTTTGCATAGTTTTCAGGCATCAATGTTGAAGATCACCGAAGACATGTACATTTTGGTCAGCAGTGACTTTTGCCGTGGATGCCATTTTTGCCTAGTCTCTTCTTTATTGTTGTGTCATGAACACTGACTGACCTTTACTGAGGCAATACTTTCAAGGTTGTCCTGAGTTCCTTTGTGGCCATCTGTATGAGGCACTGCTGTTCTCTTGGGGTAATCTTTGTGGGCCGTCCACTCCTGGGAAGGCTCACCGCTGTTCCTTGTTGTCTCGACGTGAGGATAATGGCTGTCCTTATGGTTCCTTGGAATCCTAAACCTCCAGAAATGGCTTGTATAATGCTTTCCAGACTGACTACTTTATGTCTCGACTGTTCTGGAATTTCTTTGGATTGTGTCCTTTAATTGCAGCTTTTTCAGATCTTTTATTCGACTTCATTTTATTGCAATAGATTTGACTGATTTCTTGATTGAACAAGGTGGGTAATCAGTCATGGGTGTGATCAATGAAAATTTACCAAAAATTGTGATTAGCCACAATTAATCCATGATTTATGAAGGCGGGTAATTTGTTTTTTCATACAGGGCCAGGAAATGAAATACATTTTTTCCGCCTTAATAAATGTAATCAGCACTTAAAAACACCATTATAAGTTCACTTGGGTTGTATTTCTCTAGTATTTCTTGTTTGATTATCTTAGACGTTATAATGATGAAACTAAGCAAAAATATGACAATTTGAGATGGGGCGCACTTTTTCACGCCACTGTATCTATTGTTTCTTGTATAAAGAGCAGAGACAGAGGCTGCAGCATAACTATGAGGAGTTTAAAACAAGTCTTTGGAGTCCTGAACATGTAATTTTTTGTACAGTAATACTTTTGTGTCAAGCCGTTGGCTTTGGCAACTGATTTGGAACAAGGATGGACAGTAATTCCTCGCGTCTCATGAAAACAACTCACCTAGGATGAGTACATTATCTATTTACAATAACTTTGGGCGCTTTAGGCCATGAAAAAATATATATTTTGTACTGTACAGTCAAATGGCTGCATATGACAGAAAAAAAAGTGCTTCAATGTAACGGACAACCGGCTATACCCCCCCCCCCCTGACCCTATTACTCCACTCTCTCAAGGTTCCACTGTACTTTCATTAACATCCATCTATCCATTTTATATGGTGCTTCTTCACAATCAGGTCGCAGGTGAGCTGCAGCCAATCCGAGTTGACTTTGGGTCAGGGGCAAGGTACGCCCAGACAAACACGAGCCACAAACACAAGGCACAGATAAACAAACAACTATTGACACGCACAATCATACCCAAAGACAATTAGAGAACCCACTTGCCTGTTTTTTAATATGATTTGAGCAGATACCACAGTACCCAGAGAAAACGGAGGCAAACCCCACATGGGAAGGCCTGAGCCGTCAATTATAGCAGAATACAATGCAGTCAAAGAGACAGTATGTGCAATTATTGGCTGCATTTTTTTACACTGATGTGCCCTTTGACTGACTGCCGAACAGTTCAGGGTGTAGTCTACCTTTTGTTTGAAGGTAGGTGGCATTGGCTCCAGTACTCCCGTGACCCTTGTGAGGATAAGCGGTCTGGAAAATGGATTTTGACAATGAACATTTAACCCACACGTCACCAATTTGCATGTGAACACGGAAAAGATGATGCTTTCAAACACTTTACAGAAATGACTCAACCAACCGAAATGAATAAACTAATAAACCCTAATCAATCATTATCCATCCATTTTCTGAGTTGCGTATTCTCAAAAGCGTAACAGGGGTCCAGGAACTTATCACAGCTATCTTCGGACAGAAGGCGGGGTACACCGTGAACTTGTTGCCAGGCAACTGTAGGGCACATAGAAACAAATAACCATTTGCACTCACTATCATACCTACGAGCAATTTAGAGTCCGATAATGCATGTTTTTGGAATGTGGAAGGAAATGCTGAATTATTCTGAAATATTATTGTTATCATAATAATGACATAACCTTTTTAGCGGGAGTCATTCATTCAACAAGGAGAAGATGCTGCATCCTTGAAGAACAACCAAGTGAGGCTGTTGGAAGGCCTTATGCGCCTTCTGATTCATGGCCTTTGACAGCACTTAAAATCGCTGTTGTGCAAGGTTGCATCAAGGAGTAACTAAATCATGATGACTGATGATTACTAAAAGAATATTATGAGACGAGCTCCAAAATCAGTTTATCATTCTGGCAAAGCATTAAAAAAAAAAAAAAAAAACGGCAACCCGACAGGCTTCAATGACGGCCTCAGAATCAGCAGAATAATGAGCCTGTTTACTTTTCCTCTTCACAGTGACCCGTCCTTGTACAAACACAAAGCACATGAGCCTCACTGGAGTCCTCCTGCACACACAGTCGGCCCGTTTTCAAGGTAGACCGCAGTGTATGCTTACTCCAGGTCAAAGCCTAAAGTCCAGCTTTTCCAAACAATGCAACATTCCTCCTGCTGTCTCCTGGCTCTCTCCACTCCCTCAAGGAATTGTCAACATCAACATTAGGATTTTCTTCTAGTACCAAGGAGTGTAGTTTGTGAGAATTCCGACCAATACCTTGGCTCGCAGGTTTAAAGACAAATTTCTAAAGATGTTGAAAAAGTGGAGGCCCTGAAGGCGACTTTTCCTTTTGTCTTCTGCAAGCTCATGTGCTCTTCACCCAGGTTTGTGCAACAAGAGCTTGCATGTGATCAGTTTTTTGAAAAAGTAAAAAACATTAAATGAAAGAGACACGACTGATTAACGCTTTAAATTAGCAACACGCATCTGTATCCTGTGTGCCTTGTCCTATTGCAAGACAGCGTATTTTAAATAAGCAGAAGTGGCTTATTTTCACATGGACTATGATACATTGCCCGTCAATGTTGATCATTACTCATTTTGGGGGCTCCGCTCGGCTCTCACATTTTCTATCATGATTTTGTTTATCTTTCCTACTAATTGATTCAATGACTGACAAAAGACGGACTGACCGCTTGTCTGCTCCCGGTTCTCCTGGCTCGTGGTTTCGGTGTCGACCGTGTGCCGGCACAGGCCCTGGCCAAGCATGAGTTGCTCCAGGGGAAGCTCCGAGTCGGGCGCCGGGTAGCATCGCAAGCCAGCAGCACACCTCGGGGTGTACACGCCGCACGTCTCGCCCTCAAGCCGGGCGCACACAGGGCAGCACCCGCAGCCCGGCTCGCGCACCATCTCGGCGCAAGGCTCGCTGAGCCGCGGACAGAGATCCTGGCGCTCTTCGGTGCACGCCGGACAGCGGAAGACCATGTCGGCCAGCGAGGCACTGGCGAGGGACGCTGTGATGACCAGAAGGCTGTGGAGCTTGAACATTGTTATCTGCCTTGGATTTTGTGGCATTATCGCGGGCTGGTGGAAGGCATTACCAAGTTTAAAAAAAAAAAAAAAAGGCACGGGGGGGGGGGGAGGAGGAGATGCAGCGTGGGAGGGGGAATTCGGGGGCTGAGCGGAGCGAACGCGAACAGGTGAAGCAAGGGGTACTGCTGGGTCCTACAATTCTCAAATTTGCTCTCGGATTTCTCCAAGTTTTTGCAAGAGTGGGATTTTTTTTTTTTTTTTGTGTGTACCCCTAAATACCTTGGGAAATAAAAAGTTATTTTCGGACGTCCTAAAGTTGCAATAAGAAATTCATATTATGAGAGAGAAAAAGTTGTAACATTAGGAGAATGAAGTCATATTTATTCAATATGAAGCCTTTTATTTGGAAAAAGATGCATTAATTTTTAAAGACAGTGGTCCTCAAAAAATACTGGTTCTTAGTGCTCCAAATACCACGATAAAGACCAACATTAAACTACAGTTGTGTAAAAGGCGCAAGTGTTCATCAAAGAAGGACACATGAGTTTTATTCCTAAAAAGTATATTTAAACTTGAAAGCCACTGCAATATTATGGACAATTCTAAAATTAACACTGTACATTAGGTGCGATAATTGCACCTATGTTTAAAAACAAACATTTCTGAAACAATGTATTCAATGCTACAAACACAAATGTATCCAGAAGATTACGTAGCCTTCTTCTGCGTACGACATATGACATGACTTCTGCAGCGCATGGCCTCACTCCATCACTGGTTCTGTTACTGTAGTATTTCCTTTCAACTCCTTCACATATTGAAGGAAGTACTTTTCATGCATGGGTAGAAACAAAGAAGTGCCAGTGACCCTTGGACTTGGGTCAGGTGGATTTAAAGCCTCCCTCGGGCCATGTGTGTATTTCAATACTCTTGAAGGAAATTGAATTACAGAGCCCTCAGTTCAACCAGTTCAACGTGGCTGGAAAAGGTGCTTGGGGCACGACTGTGAGCAAACCATTTAGGGTTTGGAGGCCAGATCCATAAGTACTTGGGTTGTTGAAAAAATATTCAATGATCTCAGGAACTGATTAAAGTCCTTTATTGACTTCAGGCGCATGGGTCTAAGAGGGCTAGAACTCATACCTATTTTTATGGATTTTTGGCCTCTCTCCTTGGGTTCAGGATTCCATATCCCGCATAACTCATTGTTTATTGATTTATGGATTCTTGGGAATGGGAGAACTTGTGCTCTTAATGGAGCCTCTGTCAGCCTATCATTGCCCTCTTTAGTTGTCTTCTATATTTTCAGAAATATCCATTCATCCATTTTCTTGGCCGCTTATCCTCACGAGGGTCGCAGGAGACAGGGTACACCCTGAACTGGTTGCCAGCCAATCGCAGGGCACACGAAGACAGACAACGGTTGCACTCACAATCATACCTAGGGGCAAGTTAGAGTGTCCAATTAATGTTGCATGTTTTGAAATGTGGGAGGAAACGGGAATGCCCAGAGAAAATCCATGCAGGCATGGGGAGAACACGCAAACTCCACACAGGCAGGGGCAGGATTGAACCTGGGTCCTCAGAACTGAGGCCAACGCTTTCCACCTGCTCCACTATTGAAAATTTGATTTTATTTCTTCTCGGTGGTCAACTGGCTAGAGGGTAAGCCTCACAGTTCTGATGACTGGGGTTCAAATCCTGCCCCAGCCTGTGTAGAATTGGCATGCCTGCATGTTTTTTTCAGGCACTCCAGTTTCCTCCAACATCCCAAAAATATGCATTAATTGCCTGATAGCTGGGATAGACTCCAGCACTCCTGCGACCTTTGTGAGAATAAGCGGCTTAAAAATAGATAGATGGATGGATGGATGTAATTGTGAGTGTGATTGGTTATCTGTTTTCATGTGTCTAGTGATTGGCTGGCAACCAGGTCAGGGTGTACCGCTTCCTGCCTGAAGATGGCTACGATGGCCTCCTGGGAATAAACAGCTCAGAAAATACTGTATGCACCTAAGCAGGTTTGTAACTACTGTGTATTAAATGTATATTATAGACTTGGGACATATGGATGTTAAGGTTTTTTTTTTTCAAGGAAAATCTCCTGCATAGGTGCATGCTGTCATTTCATTGTACGTAATAGCTGAAGGAGGATGTTTAAGTCACTTGCAGGTGGAGTAATGTGTTTTGGGAAGATAGAGGGGACCATTCTAAAATTTCAAAATGGAATACAAATGTATTTTCAAGGATCCCAGGCCCATTATATGCACTAACCTTTCACTCACCACTTTAAGCAGTGGTTCTTAAATGAAACACCTGGGGGTCAGTGAGTTGTAGCTTGGATAAACAAAACAAACATAACCCAAGTACACATCTAAACTCAACTTTGGGCTGATTGAAACCTATGATACCATAGTAATGTATCACAACACAAATCTGACATCCCTCCATTCATCATTTGTTATTATTATTATTGTTATTGTTAGTATAGAGGAAAATGTATTCGTGCTGGAATCAAGTCCTTTCAAAAAAGCTTTTATTTTTAAGAATACTGGTCTACTTTTTAGAAGTGATTCTCAAAGTATGGTTAATGGTATGCAACAGAATCCATGAATTAAACACAAACACCATTTACAACACTGAGACTATATATGGCAGTATGGTCAAACCAATCAAAATCAAATGAAGAGCCTTTAATGTCATTATATGCTCCGCATATGACGAAATGATGAGTGCTTCTCTACAAGGAGCAATAAAATACAATAAAAATCGAAGAACATCTTGGATTAAAAACAATAGATAAAACATCAAGGCACAGTTATTGTAAAAATAAATGCACAAAAGTGCCGATGCACAATATTACATTACATTGTTGTTATGTTCAGTGGTTTGAGTTCAAGGAGTTGATGGCTCTGGGAAAAAGCTGTCCTTGAATCTGTTTGTCCGTGTTTTGTAGGACCTGTACCGCCTGCCAGAGGGCAGCAGGTTCAACAGGTGACCAGTATGTGAAGAGTCCTTTACAATATTAGTTGTTCTGCTGTCACAACGGGAGTTGGCAATGTCCTGTAGGGGGGGGCAGAGAGCAGCCAGGGATCTTCTGGACACTGTTGACCACTCTTTGGAGAGCTTTCCTGTGCGCTGCTGTGCATCCAGCATACCACACTGTGATACAGTATGTGAAGATGCTCTCCACGGTGGTTCTGTAGAAAGCCTGCAGCAGCTCGGCTTCCAAGTTGTTCTTCCTGAGCATTCTCAGGAAGTGGCGTCGCCGTATTGATGAATGTTTTAAGCATCTGCCTTAACGTTCTGAGAACTGGGGTTCAAATCCTGGCCCCATTTGTGTGGAGTTTTCTGCAGGCACTCTAAATATCTCCCAAATCTAAAAACAAGCATGGTTTGTTAACTGAAGACTATAAATTGCCCATGAGTGTGAACGTGAGTTTGAGTTGTTTACACTATCTATACACGTGCACATAATTTTGGTCCGTCATGGCTTCCGTAAACGCTTCCTCGTCACGTGGCTCGTATGTTGTCAATAGCGCCATAGAGTGATAACGCCAACAACAGTTAACTGTTCTGTCTCGAAAGTGACATGGTCAGACATTCTTCTGTGCTACGAAAATATTTTAAATAACGCATTGTTGTTGTACGTCTACTTGCCTGACTATAATTATGCGGGCGACGTGTTACCCTGCTACCAGGAAGCGTGTTCGCTAAATAGGTAGCTGGCTGGCTGGCTAAGTGCATCTGAATTTGGAACGTCAGTATTCTTTTCTGACATATAGTTCCTGTTGACACGACTCTTGGTTTATCGATATTGTTATGTTATGGTTAGCGAATTTGAAAAACGAGGCTTGTCATCTTTGACAGCACCTCGTTTCTTCAACGTCAAGTAACGATGTCTCGTACTGACGGTGGCCAGTCCTCGCTTGTCATTGGGTTGGCAACACTTCTCCGAAATAATGGTGAGTCTTTAACCCAAATTATTTTCTATCTCAGTCCTCATTTTCCCCCGTAGTATAAATATATAGCTGTAGAGGTGTATCTAAATTAATTAGATAATCCTAGATAAATTCCTTTATTTCAGTAGTTAAATCAAAAGCTCGTACTGACTCAGGAGATACATTTCAGAAATTACTGCAAATAAATTCAGAAGGAAAACAAATGCGTCTTAATCGTTGAATATGTTAACTTTTTTAAAAAGTAAATGAAGCTATGATTAGTCGAATTATATAAAACAAAGTATAACTAAACAAAATATAGAAATTGAAATACTGTATCTCAATCCGGGTGTATTGAGTCTATGAAAAGTGTGCGTTTCACTTTATAGTAAATAATAAAAATACTAGTAGGTGTAATAATAATGATAGCAGCTTGAATACAGGTTGCGGCCATCACGTGCATAGTTTATATTCAGGTATTCCCAACTTCCTCATGGAGTTCAACACCCAACCTCTTGATTGAGAGCATTAAGTGCTACGCACTCATCCACTGTTCCACCCGCACAGGATTCTAAGAACAAAATAGAACTAGGAAATGCGTTGATGTAGAATTAAAAGCAAAATAGTATGAAACTAAACAAATCCAAATTATCAAACATAACATAAATAAAATATTTTTTAATTAAACCAATTATAATGAGCAAGCCTGTTGAAGGATGTTTTAAATAAAGATTTTAGCTGAAGAAATCAAACAAAAATAAAGTTAACCACAATATTAACATTGATTAAAAAGCACTTGTATATAGCATTGGCACTTCAGTCGTTCCCCCATCCCCATATCCAGGCGAGCAAGTGCTTGGAGGCAGCAGCACGCTGACTCTGCCAGTTACAAGCTTGCAGCAGCTCAACCGACTGTTCGAGCAGCATTTGCTGTCCAGAAATCAGCAGCATGGCTTCCTGGCACTGCCATCCCACCCAGCCGACACTGCATCTTTGCTGCAGCTGCAGTTCCTCTTCGACATCCTCCAGAAGACATTCTCCCTGAAGGTAATATGAAGTGGCCAAGTAATAATGTTGTTGGGATACGGTTTTTAAGTTTGCGTGTGCGTGTTTAATTTTTTGCAGCTCTTCAACCCGTCAAGCTTAAGGCTACAGTTTGGGGTGAAAATTTTCCCTTTCAAGTCTTTAAAGTGTTTGGAGGTAATTACTATTTTTAGTTCCCTTTATTTCTCACTTGTTTTGATGGACGTTGGTACACAATTCCTAATTGGTGCTGTATTGGAATTGTATCCACCTGTGCCAAAGCCAGTTTGAACCCACATGAGTAAATATAAGCAAAAATAGCAATAACATGTTCCACCCATAGGATTTTAACCTTGTTGGGAACTTTCTTATTTACCCTGGTAGTTTAAAATCGGTCTTACTCTGTTTTTGTTTTTTATTCTTATTCATGCCGACTCCTTGCTTTCTTACTCAATGAGGCTAACATGCATTGCCCTTCCGGAACAAATTAAGTTGTTTTTTGAGTTGAATAAAACATCTGTCTTTCTTTTGTATTTTCCTTGGCAGCTGAAGAATATCCCCCCACACTGTCTAGAGGGTCTCAGAGGAGTTTATTCCCAGTTGGAGGTCTTCATCTGCTCAAAGAGCCTTAGCTCCCTGGAGGTCCTCTCAACGTGGTTGTAACTGTATTTGACGGTGCAAGCACCTGTTGACAGCATGTGTGAAACTTGTTCCTGCAGGAGCTACTCTCCCTGTGCGGCGGTGACCTCAGCTCTGCACTGCCATGGCTGGAGCTGCACACCCTCAACTTCAGCTACAACTTTATCATCTGCCTTGACCAGTCTTTAGTGAGACAAACAACCCAAGGAATAATTTAACCTGTTACCTTTCTTTTGACTAACGCAACTTCTCATGTCTTAGAGTCTCTTAAATGTCCTCAAGTCTCTGGATTTAAGCCACAACAAGATTCAGGAGTGTGCAGAATTTCTAAAGGTCAGACTAATTGTATTTGCCTCTTTCTTTTGAACAGCAGTAGTTCTGCATTTTTAATTTCTCCTCATTCTGGTCTCTCAGCCTTTGAGTGAATTGGAACATTTGAATCTGGGCTACAACTGCCTGCAGAGGGCGCCAACACTTAGCTTGAGCGCCAGAGTTAAACTGCTTACACTCATACTCAGAAACAATGAACTGGAGACTATAAATGGTACACAACACAATGACCAAAACACTTATTTACTTGTATGTGACCTTTAGGTTTGTTTCTGTTGACCACATTTTGTGAATTAACAGGTGTAGAGCAGTTGGCATCACTCCAGCACTTGGACCTGGCCTATAATCTTATGCTGGAGCATTCCCAACTGGCTCCTCTCTCCTTGCTTCACTCTCTTAAAATGGTGAGGATACACACATTTGTTTGTCCATACATGCTGGAGAGAGTTATTTAAACAAGCCAACTTCCTGTCATGAAGTTGAACCTGGATGGGAACCCGCTCTACTTCCAGAAGACCCACCGCACGTGTACTGTTCGACATCTATCACCGAAGGCTGTTGGCCTCAGGGTGGGTAAAAAAGAAAAAATAATCATGACGTAACTGAGACTGGGGCATTTAAATTCAATACACATTTTCTGGTTTCTAACAGTTTAAACTCGATGGTGTCCTGCTCTCATCTTCCGAGTTATCTGTAAGTTTCCTCCATTGTCAAATGTTTGTGAAGATCTACAGCAGTTGAGTCTAAAAGGAGACCACTTGTACCCATAGGTCCTGCCAAAACCTGGACAACTAATTATCCAGGTACAGTCATCTCCTCCAGCAGTGTTAGAACAAAGTCATGGAGATGTGTCAAGCGGAGCTGGGGACCTCAGCGATAGTTTGTCAGTGGGGGAGATGCGAGTCTCACGTGGTCGCAAGAAAAAATCCAAGGTATGATGGAGGATGCTGATCCAGTGTGGTGTAGTTTGGAGCTGTGAAATATTTACTTGATATTGTTCTATGTTGCAGACCAAAGTGAAAGTGCGGAGAGCTAGTATCTCTGAGCCCAGTGACACAGACTACCAGGCAGTCTCCTCACAAGGTAGGTTATCATTACCTGTGTGACAGTTACAGGGGCTAAACTCTCTTCACAACATGCTCCTGTTTGGCAGATACAATTCCTGAATAATTCTACAAAAAAAGACTTTAAGCACTTTATTGCCTTTCCCAGTTGAAGTTTACTGTACAGTATGTTATGTGACCTCTGTCACCATATTGAAGAGTCCAACCCACACTCATTCATCTTAGACCTGGTCCTCTCGAAGGATGCTGAAATCCAATCAGTTGACATTATGGATATGGCTATTTCTGGCCAGAGTTGTGTGTTCTTTGAATTGCAGATTCTCACAGAACTTCATACAACCTCTATGTCTATTAAGAAAAAGTACATAAATGAGAGTACCGTCGCTATGTTTATAGAGACCTAAGCTGTGCCGCAAACAGTGAATGCTGAAACAGTTAATGATCTTTTGGATGCATTCACCTGGAAAATCTCAAATGTCATAACCGCTATCGCTACTATTAAAGCTAAGACAATCTTGAGGCGACTTAGAACACTGCGGAGGAACACAGTGATGGTTAAGACGTCCAGACAAAGTCTTTGTAATTATAACCAAGAGTTAGTGGGGGCTAGACAACAACAGTTTTCTGAAATTATCCGTAAGAACCTCAACAATACTCGGGCTCTATTTGCTCTTATTGACTAGCTTGGCTCTTGTTATGGTAGATCATAATATTCTGCTGAACAAGTTGTAAATGTGGGTAGGATTAAATGGAACAGTCTTTGAATGGTTCAGGTCCTATCTGGAGGGAAGCATTTATTTTGTAACCACTGGAAGTGTTCAACCTTATCAAATGGTAATGACCTACGGGTCAATTCTTGGACCACTCCTGTTCAGCCTGTTTATGGTACCCTTGGATCAAATTCTTCTGATTATTAATGTTCATAGCTTTGCAAATAACAGTTACTACAGATCAATTGAGATGTTGTGTCACTGTCTATAAAGTGATAAATAACGGGATGAGCCAAAACGTTCTTCAGTTAAACCACAACAAAATTGAGATAATTGGATTTGGCAACAAAGAACAGAGGGTTGCTGTTAGGAAATAGCTGGAGTCACACTCTTTAAAAACAAATACCACGTTTGAAACTCTGTACTGATAAGATTCTGACCTGATTTTTAACAGTCAAATCAAGATCAATTACTAAAACTGCCTTTTACTATCTGAAGAACATATCCAGAGTGATGGCTTATGTGTGCCAAACAGACCGTCAGCCGTGCTTCTGTCTCAAGTAGATTTCAATATTGTCACGGTCTTTTCACTGGATCCCCCAAAAGTCCATTTAACAGCTGCAGCCTATTCAGAAGGCTGCAGTTCGGATTCTGACCAGAACACTGCGGTCAGTCACTACACTGGATCCCATTCAGCTTTAGAATAGATTTTAAAGTTCGGCTAATGGTTTAGGTCCTGAATATATGCCAGAAATGTGAATTGAATATAAACCCAGTCGGGCTCTGAGATTTACAGACTCTGGTCAAATAGAATATTACAAAACAAACATAGTGAAGCAGCATTAGCTTTTATGCTGCAGAAATTGAATACCTTGCTAACGGAAGCAACGTCGGCCCCAAGTCCAGGTTCAAAACTTTTTTTTTTTCTCGTGTTATTTAGAGCCTCTTCACTTTTCATTATTTCTTTCACTGTGCACTGTTGTAATTCTAGTTTTATTTTATCTGACTTGTCTGGCTACAATCAGTCAAAGGAATCATATGGATTTGTTTTTAATTAAGTTGTGGTGGAGAGCCGCATTGTAATGAGTGACAGTATGCTTCCTCTCTAGACATTGTCCTTCCACACCAAGAGGAGATTGAGCGCATGTCCAGCTTCAGAGAGCAGTTGGGTGAGGACTGGCTCCGTTACCAGCACCATCTAGACGCAGACGTAGCACCGCCAACTACCACTTCAGTTCATGGCCCAGAAACCCTCTCCAATAGCCTTGTCACCTCTCTGTGTCTGTCACCGGAGGTTCTTCCTCCTTCACTTATCTCATCTGAGCCAAGGGTGCCAAAACCTGATGTGGAGGCAGAGCATGAGACGGACTCCACTTTGCAGTGGCCCAGTCAGAGCCCTCAGCATACAGAATCCACTTTGGAAGAGACTGCAGTGGATGGTCAGGTGGAAGGCCTGGTCCATTCCCGCCGACCCAGTTTGGACTCTCACAAGTCAGCAGGAGAGGAGAGTGGTGATTTCAAGGAGGCAGAAGACGAGAAGGACCTTGGAGGTAGTTGTGAAAAAACAAAATAGTTTTTGAAAAACGTGTTTTATGTTGTTATCAAACACCACTTTATGGAGTATTTTCGAGTGCAGTGGACCAGTGTTTGCCGCTTCTGGTGGGCGTGTTGTCTGACAAAGAAGAAGAAGATGAAAAGAGTCAGGATAAGGGGAGGAAGGAGGTGTTTCTGCGTGTCAAACAGGACCATTTGCTTGAAGTGGATGTGCAGTCCGGCCAGGAGAGATGTCGCCTAGGGCTGGACTGTCTTGCAAAGGTGGATGCCACGGAGGCGGCTTGGACCCACAGGGTAAAGTCACTTTTTTGGGCCTTATAATCATAAATTGTATAAATTGATTGAAAAATAAATATTTGCTTCAGAAGAATAACGAAATATATCCTGCTGTGGAGATCCAATTTGACTACATTATGAAGGAAAAGAGGCGACGACTTTATGTGCTTTTGGATGATAACCCGCAGCAGGCACTTAAGGTTGGTAACCCCTTGACTGTGTTGTAAACAAAGAAGAGCAAAAGTATTGGCTCCAGACCCTTGACTTGACCAGAAGCTTCTTTGATATGTCTTATCAAAACCTTCTCCACCAGGATCTTGTTGATGTGCTGTCACCTGTGGCAGAGGCCAACCGCGGGCGTGACACAAGGCTCCTCCCAGACTGTGTTCATTTGCAGTGCCTTCGTTGTGGGTCAGAGTTCATGGAGCCTGGAGGTCGTGGCAGGAGTTTAAGGCCTATGATGCTGCCAGAGGGCGTAGATGAGCAGGACGGCAAGGCGTTGATGGAATGCGATGTGGGCGACAAAGGTGAACAAGCTAGGTCATGCAGAGGCAGTGAGTCAGTTCTTAAAAAAAACTTTTCTTTTAAAATGAGTGGATGGTTCTTGCAATGTGCTTGAAGGGGAAAATGGAAAGACTGCTTGGAATGTTTGTGAAAGAGAAGCTTGTGTTATCGTGAAGGATATGATTTCCCTTGTATAAGAATACGAGTGAACATTTTGGGAATTATCTCCCCCCCTCGATCTTGCTTTGTTGATGTCCTACCTTTATGATCAAGAGCAGATAAAATTCAATGAGGAACCAGATTTTGATTTGACCAAAAGTGACGTAAAAGACCTGCACTGGCATGCACATGCCAGTTTCTTTTTTAGATATTTTGAAGCTTGTTCAGCACCAGGTGGGATTAGTTCCCTGCAGTTATGTAAATGGTGGTTTGACATTATGTGTCCTTCAAATAGCTGGCGACCAATCTAGGGTGTAAAATGTCTTCTCCAATGTCAGCTGGGATAGTCTCCAGCTCATCTATGACCTTAATGGGAATAAGCAGGATAGAGTAGTGATTCCCATACAGTGTGCCGGGGTACATTAGTGTGCCATGAACGCTCTTCAGGTGTGCCGTGGGAAGTTATCCAATTTTATGTAATTGCTAAAAAAAAATGTATCTTTATTCATCTATTTATGCAAGTGAGCCACAATGACAGCCAAAAAAAAAATAATCCTCTTCTATTAGATTGCAGGAAGTACATACTGTAATTAATCGATCCATTTTGGCATTTTTTTCCCCCCATTTACTTTTGTTGGTGTGCCGTGGGATTTTTCAATTGTAAAATATGTGCCTTGGCTTTATAAAGGTTAGAAATCACTGGTATAGAGGATGGATGGATGGATATACTATCTTGTGTACTGACAATTTATTTTATTTTTAAGCACATCAATACAACATGTTGGACAGTAGTTGAGTGATTATTAGTGCTGAAAACTACAGCAAAAAAATCCAGTCTTTCCATGGTATGTGTTCTCCCTGTGCTTGTGCCGATTTTCTACAGTTGTTCTGGCTTCTTGCTAAAGTCAAGGTGAAATTGTCCAAAGGTGTAGCTGTACGTACATGTGTGATTGGTTCCCTGTCTCTTTGTCAGTCCTGATATTGAATGGTGATCTGCCGAGGCATATGTGTCTTCCCATTTCTCACTTGAATGTACTTGGGTTTGGTTCTAGCCTACCTGTGACCTCGTAAGTAGTATAAAATAGACTGACAGATTTGTATTTTTTACCACATTTCTGTGCATTTTTCTTCTAGGAAACTGTGACAACTGTCCAGAATGTGGAAGTGACCACTTGATCCAGGTAGCTGCCCAGTCATTTCCTTACAGCAGTACACCAATCCAACGTCCGTCCAGGCCAAGCAGCGTAGAAAAAAAGGTGTCATTAATTAGTGGAAGATTTAAAGTAATATACTTTCAAAAGTAATTGATTGCAGTGTCGCTCTCGCCAACAGGTGAACTCCAGTATGAGCAGTAGTCTGGAAGAACCTGCCGCTACTGTCGCCACAGAGGAGCCCACCTTTTTCAGCACACAGGGGAGCTCATTATACATTGAGGAGGGTGGGACTGAGAAATTCTCCTTGACTTGCAATGCTGACTGTCAAAGTAAGGAGGAGCTGGCCGGCAGCTACAGCTACACCACCATTTGTGCCACACCACCTGGTATTCAACTTTTAGGACGAGCCAACTTGACTGGTGTGTTCTTGTTTCATTTCAGAATGAAATCAATTGTATTTTAGCTTACTATATGCTGCAAGACTCTTAGAGCATCATTAAAATTGAACTTTAACTTGATGAATGTACAAGTATATTTCAAGGAGGACAGATGAACGTCCATCTAGATGAGGAAAGGAAATCATTACATATCTAGTACAATGAGACAAAATGGAATGTTGTATGGGACAGTAGTGCTCCATACTGTGAGGGACAGACAAGACAAGTACATGAAGAGAAGCCTGCAGGGCAGAGGTCATGGCCCAAGCCAAAGTTGGGATTGTGTCTAATGTGTGTAGCCGCGCTTCTGATTGCTGTGAAAAAGGTCATTAAACTACACAGGAAGTGATGGATTTTACGTTCCTGATATATAAGTTGAGCATCTCCCCTCAGATGATTTGGACGCACTGAGTGAGGCATTTGAGGTGGTCGACCATCGGCTGAAGCTTTTCTTAGATGTGGATATCTTCGAAGAGGAAGAGGAGCTCAGTTGTTTCCTCAAGGTGAGTTACTGTGGCGGGGGCGGTCATGGTAGAGCGACTTTTCCAGTGACCAAAGGGTAGCTGGTTTGAATCGTGGCTCCACTTGTCTCCATGTCAAAGTGTCCTTTGGCAAGACACATAACCCTAATTTTCTCCCAGTGGGCCTGGCAGTTGCCCATTGATGTATAAACGTGTGTGTGTGTGTGTGTGTGTGTGTGTGTGTGTGTGAATATCCATTTTGCTGTCAGACATCAATTGTGAAATTTGGAGAGGTAGAAGAGTTTCCATCTCTGGTGGTAGTGTCAGACAAGCGGGTCTACATCCTTGAAGTGTCTCCCGGAGCTAGGTGAGTGACAGAGGAACATTGTTTGAGTTTCTAGGTCGCATATAGGGAATGTGTTGTATGTTTAATATGCTATTGAAACATTGTGTCAGAAATGCTTGATTTCTTGAGTTCTAAGTTCTTGACATTGCAGCTGTGTAGCACCCCGACTGTTCTTTTGGAGTTACTGCCACTGCTAAGTCTCAATTTGGTGTGGGTTCCCTCTCAGCAAAGGGCAGCTTTCTGATTGGCTTCAAAAGCGTGACCGCCACCCAATCTTAGAGCTCAGCTACCTGGAGGTGGGGCTTGGCTCTCAGAGCATCCACATGGCGTTTGACGATGGGGAAGTTACAGGCATGGCCTACACCCTCCTGGTGCGGGACAGTAAACGCTGCAAACACTTCTTTGGCCTGTTGACAGGTAAGGAGGAGCTCAGGCCAAACACTGGCAGAAAAACACTTCCTGTTGAACATGTGGAAAAACACATAAAAGGAAAACTTGTATTGTGTGAGAAAGGAACTGACTAACCCTTTTTGTTGGTTAGGCTGCTTACAGCTAAGGCAAATATGAAAGTTGTTGGTGAAGGTATCAGAACAGTATGATCTTCTGGCCACAGAAACCCACTAACATCATATTAAAATTACACCATATGAAGCAAAGATCTGTCCCAGCCAGACTCATCTGCTTGTAAGTGAAGACCAGCCGAAAGGAAAACCTTTGATTAAGCTCCTAGTCTGCCCAGGAATGTCTGGGATATAATGAAACCGGATTATTCAAAACCTCTCTGAGTTTGATGGAAAACATCTCATTTTGATTGACTAATATAAACGCCACATAACTCTGCAGTTAATTACAGCCCACACAGTTGACCACATCGAGGGGGAAAATATGTATACATGGAAACACTCATCTCCATGACGCACCTCACCTACACAGGGAAAGTTGTGTTCTACTACAGTAGTTATTTTGACCAAAAAGCACTGGAATACTGTATTCTTCCTCCTCCAGCATAGTATCAGTTTAAGTCTCTCTGTGAGATGAGACAATTCAAACTTGACCGTGGAGCTGTGCTGTTGAAATCTACCTTGCACCGTATAGCTGTCAAAAACGACATTATGGGGCTGTCTTGAAAGCTGCCGTGACTGCTGTATTGTGCTCCTGACATTTTTTCATTGCCTCTATGGTGCTGCAATAGTACACTCAAAAGCAGAGACACACTGTTGCAACAGTGGTCTCAGAATGACTTCTAAGCTCTTTTCCATGAAGGTTTGGTAGTGACATTTTTACAGACTTATTTGATTATCTCTTTTTTTTTCAGTCAGTCTTTTGCTTTAATTATGTGAGCTTCACAGAGATTTATGGTGTGAGGAGAATAATATAATACGTCCTGATAAAGTGAAGTTCTTCAGGTCATTTTCACATTTAGTCCAGAAGCTGTTTTTGTATGTATGTTGTTACACACTTGCTCCAAATGTGTTGAATTCCCCCCACCCCCTTTTCACGTCTCTGTAGGAATTGTGCGTGAAATGGCACACCGGTCCGACAGCAAACTGAGGTCAATCTCAACCGCCAGACTCAATCCTCACCATCATCTCTGGTACTAACTTTAACTCATGCAGCAAGACAAATGTCATTTCAATCTGGATGCACATCTTCAATCCATTAAGATTAGATTTTTATTTGGACTCGATCCCTGTTAAATTAGCTGGTGAACCGCACCTGAATTTAAACCATGTGTTACACAGCAAGACCTGCAATGTTGTTGTGCAGTTTGTTGTTATCCCCCCTTTATATATATATTTTCTTCCACTCATTAGCTCTTTTCTCTCCTCTGGGGTGGAACAATGCCGCTAACATGAAAGTTTGAGTTCCAATAAGAAATACACGGCATCACTACTGTGCACAAACACACTGAGTGACTATTGAAATTGTATTGTACATGTACACACACACACGCAGATTGTTCTTTAGAGTGCAAATGCACTGTTTAAAAAGTTTCAAAGTATTTTTAAAAGGTGTGGGGAAAACTTTAAGCTCTTTTAAATGGTCTCTATATTGCGGCTTTTCACCACTTGTGTTTATGTCTGTAACACATCCCCCTCAATAAACAGGGGTTCACTGTATAGACAATTATTGTAACATCTTGGGGAGTAGTTTTCAAACTGGGCTAAGGGGCGCAACTTCATGACGGGGGTGGCGTGGGGCTACCGTGAACACTTATCATTATTAAGTTAGACCCAGTTGTTGTTCATGTTTTTGTTGATCCCCAAGGAGTCATGTTTCTGGGGGGCTGCAAAATAAGTTTGGGAACCGCTGTTGTTAGGGGTGTGGCATTTATTCCGTTTTTCACGATTCAAGGTCACTGTTCCCCACAAATGGCCCCCATTCTGTACTGTATCGCAAAGAATGCAAAATGCACCAAATTGTCACATGTTCAAAAGTAAGGTATGATAGACTTGAATAGACATCGCTGGTTCTATTAACTAAGCAGCAGAAGGCATACCACTTGCGTCATGTTCTTTTATGTTCCATTCATGTTGTGTTTTCTTTTGCCAGGCCTCTTGTGTGCGAAGACATCCAGACTGATGTGGAGGATGGACATCTGCAGTTTTGCTACATTCTAGCCTTTTTCCTGCAAGGTTTGCCACTTAACTTCATTCATCATTACAAATGCAAAGTATGCTACATCGATTGGAGGTCTTTTTTGGGTTGTGTCAAGATATGGGGATTACATGTGAGTGGAGTGAAATTGATGTGTGCTAGAGATGTGGCACCCCGCCCTGTCAAACATCTTCCTCAGGCAATTCTCCGCACAGCTACCTAAATCACTGGAATTTGTGGTTCTGCTGTTTGAGCGTGTCTAGATCTGCCTCGTTAGGCTCATATTAAACTTTTCAGTCCCTCAATGGCAACACACATCTGTACATGATAGCCCCAGACACGCTATGGGGAAGAAAAACTTAAATTGTGGCCATAGTATACCTATAACCTATGCCCAAAATACTAATTTGTGTGCCTGTGGCTTTGTACAGAAAAGATTCATAAGGAAATCGAGATCACTTTCTCTAGAAATGGTAAGGTAGAGGCTGAGCTGAAGCCATTAAACAGATGATCGAAGGCTGGGGATACACTACAAAAACTTTGCATTAACATTATTATATTAAGGACATCACCCATTGCAAGTATAGCCTAAACGCTCCATTCTCTCACACAGAGGTCCAAGTTGTTAATGGGAACAATTTACATACCCCCCAAAAAAAATGTGTCCACAGATACCTCTTTCATGACAATTTGGGATATTGTGGCCACACGTTAGCATTTTCAGCGCATTTGGCCACCATTGAAAGAATGTTCACAATTTCACACATGGAGCTCTGTAATTTGCAGCCAAAAAGGCGAAAGGAAGCATTTGTTGGGCAGAAAGTATTGGTGCGCTTTGATCTTCATCTTCTGGGTGTCCACATAAATTAAATGATGTCATATTAAAGTAAAGAGGTTGTCTGTACATTATTGCAGACAACATGTGGACGCCGATGACTGTGCTGGCAACCCGAGAGACTCTGTACCTGTTGCGTGAGGATCACCAATGGGGGAAGAGCACAAACCATCTGACAACAGTCAACAGCACCGCAGAGCCCAGCAGCGGGACCTTCACTGTTCTCGAGACGCTTCCAATCAGCTGTGTGAGCTCGGTCCACTTGTGGTCCAATGAGCAATGCCAGATGGATGTCAAGCTCTATGACGAGGTTAGACACTCTCCCAATTAGAGCTGTGCATTCTGGACAAAATTTTAAATCCTGATATACAAAATTTATTTCATGATACGTGTACATCCTATGTTTTATTTTTATGTAATATTACACGTTTGTCATCTTTATACTAATATATATATATATATATATATTGAGAGAGTGAGAGAGAGAGAGAGAGAGAGAGAGAGAATTAAATGATTGATTAATACAAATACTACACAATATAATCCTCGGCTCTATTGATAGATTCACATTGTCATTACAGAGGGAATCCTGTAATTTATTTTCCTTCACTTGGTTAAACTGTGCTTTTAATGGATGAATGGTGTTTGAAGCGCTGTGTTGTATTTTTATTCTATTCTTTGGACTCTCCTGCATTTCTAGGAAAGTGGTTGTTCGGATATATTGAATAATATTTATTTATCAAACTGATGCAGTGCCTTGTGAAAGTATTTGGCTGCCTTGAACTCTTCAACCTTTCGCCACATTTCAGACTTCAAACATAAAGATATCAAATTAATTTTTTTTGTGAAGAATTAACAACAAGTGGGACACAATTGTGAAGTGGAATGAAATTTGTTGGATATTTTATACTTTTTTAAACAAATACAAACCCGAAAAGTGCGGGGCGCAATATTATTTGGTCCCTTTGCTTTCAGTGCAGCAAATTCACTCCAGAAGTTCAGTGAGGATCTCTGAATGATCCAATGTTGACTGATGATGATAAATAGAATCCTCCTGTGCTTAATCAAGTCTCCGTATAGAACTCGTGCACCTACGTCACCGAAGTCACGTGACCGGTCAAACAAAGCATTGTTCAATGCTAAGTCCGTTGAGACGAAACGAAAATGTTTTACAGCACGACGCCCAGAGGTTTGTCTGATACCATTAAACATTTAGATTGTGATAATAAACGAAGGTACGTAGAAAAAATGAGAGACACTTGGCATAGAGGACCCATATTTAATGCTGAAGTCGATGTGTTCGCCGATAAGAAAAGGGACTGTTAACCCACTTCCGCTTGTCTTGGACACCTGGATCTACACATGTATCTGGTGAGTAAGTCGTTGAGATTTACACGGAAGAGTTTGAAAGCGTTAAATATCTGGACGCATACAAATACTTCGTTGCTGGATCTTTTCTCATTGAAGAATAAATCCCGCATAGTAATGGAGCCACTCAGATTTTTTTCAATGCAAATACCAATATTTAAATAAATGTCCCCTGGTTTTACACAAACTCGCATTCATTAACTGTTACTGGGGAAAAAAAAGACAACGAGTCGCTTCCTCCATACACAAAGCGTGTTGTGACCACACGTTAAACTTCAGTAAACCTCTCCGTGACAGATGTTTTTGGGTTTTTTTAAATATGGATTGTTCTCAAATGAGTTCAATACATATTTAAAAAAAGAAAATAAACTGCTTGTATAGGCTTCAGCCCCCTTACACGGAAGCGTGTTGCGGCCACAATTAACCTACGTAAACCTCTCTGCTACAGACTGTTTATTTTCTTTTTTTAAATACGCATTGAACTCATTATAGAAAAATGCATATTGAAAAAAAAAAAAATCTATCGGGGAGAGGTTTACCGAAGATTAACGTGTGGCCGCAACACGCTTCCATGTACGTTGTCGATTTTTTTAAAATGCATTGTTCTCAATTGAGCCAACTTGGCATAGTAAATACTTCTTGGGAATTTGAGATTGAGATCCCTGTAATGAAGTGATCGCTACACAGAATAATATTGCACACCCCATTTTTCATTTTTTTTATTTGTTAAAAAAAGTTTAAAATATTCAATAAATTTCCTTCCACTTCACGATTGTGTCCCACTTGTTGTTGATTCTTGACAAAAAAAGAATAACTGTATGTCTTTGTTTGAAGCCTGAAATGTGGCGAAAGGTTGAAAAGTTCAAGGCAGCCAAATACTTTCACAAGGCACTGCATCAGTTTGATAAATAAATATTATTCAATATATCAGTACAACCACTTTCCTAGAAATGCAGGAAAGTCCAAAGAATAGAATAAAAATACAAAACTGCGCTTCAAACACCATTCATCCATTAAAAGCACAGTATAACCAAGTGAAGGAATATACATTACAGGATTCCCTCTGTAATGACAATGTGAATCTATCAATAGAGCCAAGGATTATATAGTGTAGTACACTTTCAATGTTTTATAATGCATGTACGATTATATATATATTATATCACACAGCTCTGCACCCAATTCTTAGTGTTTAGCTGTAATATTTTTGGGCAACGACTTGATTTCATCTTCCAGACGCAGAAAGAGGAGAAGACGTGGAATCTGCGCTCGGAGAGCTCAGAGCTTCTACAGGCTCTACTGGTATGGGTCCGAACACAGTGGGAGGCCATGTTTGGCGTCAGGCTAAGCACAACTGTGGACTGAAAAGAAATATGACAAACTATGCTAAATGTCATCTTTTTCTTGATACGTGCCTCTTTAAATGGGGCAAAAAGGCTGGTTGTGTTGCTGGTAAACTGAAGCAGCCTTTCTCACCCTTATGGCAAACTGTTGATGTTAGCAAGAGAAAATGTGGATTAAGTTTTTTTTATTCCTTATTAAGATGAGGAATTCTCAGCATTAGAGTGACTTTATGCGCATGTGAAGCTGTCATCACGCACACTGCATGTGGTAACCGACTCTGTAATGGGTAATTTGAGTCCCAACATCCTGCAGCTGTGAGTGTTTACGTAATAATTTATTACTTTGCCATTGTCTTTTTTTCTTCTCTGAGAGCAAAAATGTTTGCAAAATATGTGTATAAATGAGTTCAAAGAAATGCACTTAATTGGTTTTATTCATGGTGACAATAAACACCTGCTATTGGCAGGGAATAGGGGGCTGAGCCCTGTTAAAAAAAAAAAAAAAAAGTCATTGATTTCCCCCTAAAATGTTTACAATTGCCTGTTAATAGTTTGAACCTTACACATACCACAAACTATTATCCCAAAAATATTGATAAGTATCATTTCAAACTCGTTTTACAATACCATTGGAAATGAATGGCTAACAAAGGACTGGAAGTGGGTTTATACAGTGAATGACTGATAAGCACCTCCGCCTTAGAGTTCAGAAGACCCTGTGTGGATTTTGAATGTTCTCACTAAGTTTGTGTGGGTTTTCTCCCACATTCCAAAAACCTGGGCAGCAGGTCCGTTGAAGCCTTTTAATGGTACGCAGTGCAAATGGTTTGCCTGTGCCCTGTGATGAGCTGACAACCTAATTCAGGGTGCACCCCGCCTCCAGCCCTCGGTTAGGTGGGATAGGTTCCATCCCTGTCCTGACCCTAGTGAGAATAAGCGGTGTAGAAAATGGATGTATTGGAAATGGACATGTAGCAAAGATAAAACCCGCACGTGAGAGAAGACTAGGAACCTGAAAGTGATTTCAGTCCCTCAGTCAAGATAAATCATTTGAGCATACTTCCTTGAGAGTCACTGATGGTGTAGTGATACACACGCCTACTTTTGGTCCGGCCAGCGTGGGATGGATTCCCGCTCAGTGATGGTGTCGATATCTGCTCTGCGACTGACTGGCAACCAGTTCAGGGTGTAGTCCGCCTTTTGCCCGAAGCTAGCTGAGATAGGCCCCTGCTTTCCCGCAACCCTTGTGAGGATAAGCGGCTTGGATAATGACATGACATGACATATTCCTTGACAGCAATAACTTCCACCATTAACCAGGCTTGGCCTCATCTGGTGGCATCTTAAAGTGGAGCACAACAACTATGAATTTTCAAGTGAATAAGCATAGGTTGCATAAGAAAAACAATACATTGAATGAATGGTAGGGGCAATATTGTTGATAGGATTGCAAAAACATTCCAACAAATGTCTATAAATGTAATGCTTTTGGATGGTAAAACAATACAAAAGGCATGCTAAAGAAGCACTTGAGTGAGAGTTGCAAGACAATTGGGAAAAGAAATAAAGGGAGCAATTTTATATAATATTTAACCTGCAGTTGGGAAATTGATTTTCCTGGAAATCATGATGTTAAAAAAAAAAAAACAAGATTGAAGGTGGGATAGTGTGGGTTAAGTTATTACAATATTTAATGCACAAAGTTGGAAAAAATCCAAGTCCCTGTGGGAGTCCAGAAAGTGTCATTCACAAACTAATTTGGTATGAGAGTTCCACCAAACAGATTACAAAAGCAGTTTTTTTTTTTTTTTACACACCCCAGGATTATACAGTACTCACAAAATCTCAGTGTTAAAATAGAATCAAATGTTACCTCGGGGTGGCTTTAATACGCTAAGATGCAACTAAATGGCCCCAAATTAAAGAGAAGAAAAAAATCTTGCCAGCACTCGTTAAAACTGCAAATTTCCCCCTTTAACTTTGAATGTCAGAAAGAGGGAGAAAATACAGTACGTATATCCACCTCTGTTGTTTGTAGTACAGGCTCAAGATGTCCAACCTTCTTCATTGGGCTCCATACCGAAACACGACAGAATGCAAGGACCACTTTAATTTATCAACATTAGTAAAGCTATGCAAAGGCATTTTATATTGTTGCATATGAGAGTTATTTTGCTTAAAAAAAACATGTACAGCAACTCTTCTGAATTGATCCACCCTCTTCACTTTGAGCTAGAGCAGAATCGCATATTATTCAGGACCAAAAACAAGAGTGATATGTACTAAATTAACAAGCGAGCCATCACACTCACCCCATATGATGCAAATGATGTGTGATTGGTGGAAAAGAAGGAAGTGAGAAATGACAAATAAATGGGATTCTTCTCCTTCTTTGTAGACAGTCAAACTGTAAAACAATTCAGGCAAACTTCAATCTTTGCTCGAGGCCCCTAGAAATGTGCCACAGACCACTAAACTATTGACTTTGGGCTATTTTTTTTTTTTTTTCATGAGGCTATTTGATCAATCCGGTGAAGTTTTGTATCTTGACGGAATACGTTAACCAACTCTGTTGTTTAATTTTCCTTCTTGCCACCATCTGTTATGCACATGATTGTTGAAGACTTGGATCACCTTCTGGTGAACTCACGTGGTCCAAATTTTGGTTGTTTGTTTGGTTGATTGTTGTTGGCGTTGCTTGTTTAATTGAACGGCGATCTGTCTGTGTGAAAGTTAGAGGTGAAAAATTCAGAATAAGGTGCACCACAGCAAACAGTTTAAAAAGGAAGCAGAAATGAACATGGATCAAACTGCTATGGAAATTCTGGATTGGGCCATGTTGGTGCATCTGGAGGAAGGAATTTTGGGCAGGAAACAAATATCAGGCATTTAACAGTTTGTCTTACTGTGTGTGCGCGCTGTGCTCCAATAATCGCAACACACAACAGCACACACATAACGATTCAATCAAGTCTTCCAAGCCAGAAATCTTGTGATCTCACAAAAACCAAGACGAGCAAACACGTGTTGCACCGATGTAGCACAGTGTTTTCAAAGGGACCGGAGGCGGGAGTGTTGTAGGAAAGCTTTGTCCTTACTAAAAAAAAAAAAAAAAAAAGAATTGTGCTTTGCCCCATTTCTGACGCTTTTATCAGGACAAATTCACTCTTAACACACCTCAGCCAAATCTTCGGCAGACTGGAATCTGTCAACCTTTGGTCGGGAATGGGCAAAATCGGGACAAAAACAGCCTGATTATCTTAATGTGTACCAGGCCTTACTAGTCAACGTTCAAGTTGAAATTTTGCTTTCATCTTTCATCTTTGCCGACATCAAAACGGGCATCATGAACAAAGCCCACTCAGACAGTGGCCCAGCCAGAAATCTTTGTGGGTGGCCCAAGTTTGGGAAATGCCACTCTGTGAAACTTTTTCTCCCTCGAAAAACAGAAGGGGGGGAGTTCAATGGGACGGCCCATTAGTACATGGCAGCCACGGCCTGCCATGTACGGGCCATTTACATAGACTTGAGATTTTTTTCAAGATACAAACCGACAATTGGCTCAGTTTTTGCTCTGTGTTGCGTAGCCAAACTTGAGCGGAAACAATTGCTGCATGGCAGCAGGAGGTTCTGCTCACTTGACAACAAGCAACACTTTGGGTGAGACAATTAGTGACTTTTCACCAAGAAAAGAACCTTCAAGATGTAACTTTTTTGTTGAGGTTTACATGAAAACTATAAAACAGGGAATGACACGTGTGTTTTAATCATCAAGCATATGACGCAAAAAACACAGCTAACCACATGGCCTAACAATCAACATCCATCTATCCATTTTCTGTCCTGCTTATCCTCACTAGTGTCACGGGGGAGCTGAAGCCTTTCACAGTTGACTCTGGGCGAAAGGCGGGTACACCCTGACGTGGTCACCAGCCAAACACTGGGCATGTAATGTAAAAACAGCACTCGCATTATCACACCTACGGGCAATTTAGTCTTCAGTCGACCTACCACACATGTTTTTGGGTCCCTGAAGAAAACCCATGCAGGCACAGGGAGAACACGCAAACTACACACAGGCGAAGCCGGATTTGAACCCGAGTCCTCGTCACTGTGAGGCAGATGTGCTAATCAGTTTCAATTGCAAAACTATTTGGCTAATATTTCCATTCATTTTAATGGGGAAATATGGCTTGGGGTACAAGCTTTTCGAGATGAATGCATGCTCAAGGAACGAACTTAAGGCAGAACTGTTATGTATTCCAGTAGAAATTTTTTCCCTGATGATTTTTTTTTTTTTTTATTCATCCAAAAGGTGACTAAAAGGAATTTTGTAGGGCACTTGCACAACAGCATCATCAATTTAAAAAAAAAAAAAAAAACCATTTTTTGTTGTGGCCAACGGGGGGAAAATGTTCGGTGAACTGGGTCTCAGGTTTCAGGCGGGGTGGGGAGTGCACTTCTTACTGGGGGCCACTTGCGCAGGAGGACTAACGAAGACGACGACTTGGAGGAGGAGGAGGAAGAAGAAGAATCGGGAGCCCACAGAAGCCAGCAGCACTTCTTTTGTTTTGAAGACCCCGACGCGCGGGGGTCACGGTGGGCTGAATGGACTCCGACTGAAGACGCGAACTGACGGCAGCCACGCAAGCTAATTAGGAAAACCTGGTGGCGCAATTAAGCGCACAAGGTGGGTTGTTTGTGTTCGGAGCCGCTGAAAGTTTGGCGGAGAAGCCAATTGGATCTTATGTTGGCCATGCAGAAAGTGAAGTTTTAAAAGTGTGCTTTAAAGTCTGTCGAGTGGAATCTGGCCGGTCCAGCGACGCTTGGCTGCTGGAGCTCGGTGAGTACGTGGGCACCGCTTTGACACTAATGTACTTTTTTTTCAGTGCCGAATGGAAGGCGCCATAGCCATATTTAGTGAACCACCAAACCCCAGCCGAGCGCAGTCAAGCCAACTATTGCTTCGGTGTGCTCTTCCACATTTCTGCTCATTTTCCACGTCTTTTCCCAGCCGGTTGCTGGTCCCACTTGCGGCGCAGGCTGCGTGCGTGGCCTTCGTGTCAGCTCAAGCTGAACCCTAAAATCCAGCTTTCTGCTTTGGGTTAACCAGGAATGTTAAAACTCCTCCGCTTTGCCCGTATTGTTTGTACAGACTTTCCAGACCAGACCGGACCCCCCGAATCCTGCCCCGTAAGCAACAGTGGGTGCTAAAATATGATTGACTTTGGTCAGATGGGGTCACGTTTAGCCTTTTGTGTCTTGTCAAGGAACAGCAACGACGTCTAACAAGGATAGAAGCAAATCTCTGCCATCAGTGAAAGTTTGCGGTAATTTTTTTTTTTTTTTTAAGCATGTTAAAGTAGAATGACTGGTTTATTACACTCCTAAAGTTCCATGTTAGAAGATGCACTTCAATTAACGAATCATAGCTAACCAGCCAAGGTTTTCACAAGATGTCGCAAGTTCCCTCTTGAGGTTTCCAAGTGACATTTCAGATAGTTTGCTTTGAAATTTTTGGAAACTGTTTTAAAGGTCAAGGTCCATCGCACTAACGGAGGTATAACAATGAATGGCAAAAAAAAAAAAAACAGACATACTGAAAGAGGTTGTAAGAAGTCTCTCCATAAGCTGACGTTGCTCTTATTGCACAAGTCGCTGATGTATTCTATTTTAACGGCCACCTCTTATTTTTGTTCCTATAGTGTAATTTTCCAGTCGCTGTGGCGTCCCCTAATGGGACAAGCTGAAAGAAAAAGTGTAATTTTTCAGTTTCACTGATAATACTAGTGATGTTTGCTGTGAAATCCAAAAGTAGTGTAATATTTGTAACTCGTGGGGAGGCTGGTGGTTGGCAGTTGAAAAGTCAACAAAGATTCAGATGATGGAAGTAAGGGAATTTTTCATCTTAAATACTGGCTCAAGTCTGTGTTGTGGACTGAGTTGAGACTCGAATGGACGCATGCATGTGTTCTGTTCCCACTCATGGCGATAAAGCGAGGGACTGTCTTCCTTGACCACACACGTGAGGTAATTACACTATTTTTGTAAGCATTAACAGTCAAACGGAGGCTGTGGACTCAGCAGTCCTTTAATTTGTTTTGGCCTCAGCTGCGATTCCCATCAGAGTAGTGAAGTGGTACAAGTGGCATTTGAAAGGGACGGTATGCTCACATCTGGCCCAGAGGACACAACCCTGTCACACCGAAGCTCTAAAACTTGTCTTTATCCCTGCTGTGCTCTTTTAAAAGGTAGCATTAGTAATTGTAGAGTATTTGCTACTTCTTGTTCCTGTTGCTCCTTCTTGTAACATCCCCCCCCCCCAACCCTACGTTTGTCGTCGGGGACACGCACTAGAACAGACCACAGATGAAAGTCTGAGAGATGGTATTTAACTTTTTTTTTTTCTCTCCCTGTCACGTATTTTTTAAACTTATAAAAACAGCTGTTTTAACATTTTCCTTGGAGCCTGTACTCACTTGCTCGCAAAGCTTTCCCAAATAAGAGTCAAAAGGGGCTTCCATCACACTTTTTGGCACTGCCAGTTGTGGGGTATTGTTAAATTGACACAAACTATTTTTAAACCTAAATGTTCAACGAAACCATATAATTTTTAAGTCTGCCAGGGAATGTTACTTTTTTTTTTTTTTTTTCTCAGTTTCATCCAAGCCACTAGTAGAAGCGATAACATTGCAGATCAAGCCAACAAGATCCTCTAAGAGTTTGCTGCTTTTTTTTTTTTTTTTGGGAACATTTAAAGTTTTAGATTGCCCACCGCGGACATTCCTACAGCGCCTCCATGACACTGCAAAAATGGCGTACCGGAAATGACGCATTTTATCGAGCAGTTGATGGCGTGTGGCCCGTCGTCTACGATTTGTAAAAACAAATTCAATAATTACTGTGGAAAATACTGCCACAAGCAAACTGTATAGGATGTCACTTTTTGTGTTTGTAAACTGCTAAATAAATAGACTCGGGAATTTTTCAAATACTAATTTTTAATCATACTCTACTGTTTGGTCATTTAGACAATTTTAACATGTGACTTTTTGGTCTGTTTTTAACTGCAAATTCACGTTTTAAGTACAACATTTTTATTTAATCTTTAAGAATGGTGTTGGTGGGGGGGAGTTGAACTTTTGTGCCATTCATTTTCACTTAAATATATAAATCTTACTATAAGTGCAGTGTTCAAATTTGTGCACATTGGGTCTAACAATAATAATAATAATAATAAGCATTTTAGGGAATATCACTTTGGGCTCATTTTTTTATTAATACTTGTGGCTCCTGTATTTTAATGTTGGCCATCATTGTTCATCATGTCACTGGGAGAGTCAAGTATTTTGTTTTAAGGTTGTACTCAAGGTAAATGTTTGGGAACCTTTGGCAAACAGTGCTGTGATAAATATTGCCGCCTCCTCAAATTCTTGTTTCTCATAATTTCTCCAATTCACTGTTTAAGGTAATCACATTTCTGAAACCATCAGATAGATAGAAGATAATCAAAGGAAATATAAAATGTTTTCACTCAATTTAAAAAAAAAAAATATATATATATTTATATATATTTAGGCAATGAGTCTTTCCCAACTCTTTGATATTTTATCCGCACTCTTCCTTGCAGAATTTTTAACTCAACAATGGATTTTTATTTTTTTCAAGCATGACTGACCATTTTAAGGTTATGCATTTCAATCAGATTCAACTCTTTCTTTGACTAGGCCACTCCCAAACCAATTTGTTTATTTATTTAAGGGTATTCAGATTTTGTGTATTAGTTGGTCCTACTGCAGAATCTGTGCCCCCACTTCAATGGCGTTTACATACAGAAGTTTTATTTGCTCTTGAAAACTCTACATGTGTGGGAAGCTCTTAGTCGATGAGAGATGGGAACAAGAATAAAGTCTCCAGTGATCACAGCGGAGGAGCCAGGATGCTGAAATCGTAATCTCACAATCACAGCCTTGAATGCCGTCACTTGCGTTCGCAGCTCATGTGTGAATCCAAGTAAACTTCAGTTTTTTTTTTTGTTTTTTTTTTGACAGCCGTTAGTTCATCCGTTGGGGGGTAGGAGTAACACCCACACAGAAGGAAGAGTTCAAATCCACTGTGCGATTTAGATGTCTCTGTCGCTTCACTTAATTTTAGAGCCCACTCTCAGGCCTCTTCAGTTCTTTGGGTTGCATTCCTTGATGAGGGGATGTCGGCTGCCTCCATACTGGGAGGGAAGCTCCTCTCTGTTGTAGCTTCATAAACAAGTCCTACAGCACTGATATTCTCCACTCCCAAAATATCAAGGCTGAAACTTGTAATCATGCCAATTGTTTAGCACAATGGAAAAATGAATAAAGGGTGAAGAGTACAAATAAAGGAGCAAGTTAATTGAGCTTTTTTGGCGGAATACTGAATAACAGCACATACAAAAATAGTATATGAAACCAATTTGGGTTGAAAAAAAAAATGTAATGCAACAATCAGAAGGGCTGAAGTGGGATTATAATATAAATTAAAAAAATTTAAGAGTATGTCAATGTTAAAAATTGTATAACATCCTATGTCTGTAAAAGGGAGTTTGGAGTGATTTAAAAGAAGAGTAACTTAATCTTTGTGGAGTATATTACACAATATTCATCCAGTTGCTGTTTTCTATCCCCCCCCCCAAAAAAAAAGTCCATTTAGCTCTACGGTCCCCTCGACACCATGAGTTGGAGTTTCCTGACACGTCTGCTGGATGAGATTTCCAACCACTCCACTTTTGTGGGGAAGATCTGGCTGACGGTGCTCATCATCTTCCGCATCGTCCTGACAGCAGTCGGTGGGGAGACAATCTACTATGATGAACAGAGCAAGTTTGTCTGCAACACGCAGCAGCCGGGTTGTGAGAACGTGTGCTACGACGCCTTTGCGCCACTCTCACATGTCCGATTCTGGATATTTCAGGTATTCGTCGCATTAAGTTTAATAACCATCTCACATCAAATATGTGACGAAGGCGATGTGATGTCTCTTGCAGGTAATTATGATCACCACTCCTACCATTATGTACCTGGGATTCGCCATGCACAAGATCGCCCGCATGGAAGACTCAGACTACCGGCCGCTACGCAAAAAGAAGAGGATGCCCATCGTCAGTCGTGGTGCCGTTCGGGACTATGAGGAGGCTGAGGACAACGGCGAGGAAGACCCAATGGTTGCTGAGGAAATCGAACAGGAAAAGCCAGACAAGAAGGAAAAAAGTAGGCTTCTGTTGTCACTCGGTTGTAAGGATTTTAAAGAAGTTTAATTGACAATGTTCTATTTATCCAGGACATATAGAAGACTTGAAATCCAACTACTCTTTCCTAATATAAATAATTTAAAAAAGGTAGAACATGAAAATTAGGTAGTATTCATGAATTTTCAAAGGTGATATGTATTTTAGGAACTTGTATGCATTCAACCACAACTGATGTAGTATTATTCATATGAAATTTTAAAGGCTCACGTCTTTTGAGGATTCTCAAGAGGAATGGAATTCTTTAAGCCCTGGAATTTCACTGTTGGCTTTTCAAGGTTTGAAAGTGTTGAGTTCCGGATAAGGTGCAAGGTAGCATTGTAACAGTCGCTTGCAGTCAGGGGTGGAAAACGTACACGCGCGATACTGAAGTAAACAGTTAGTTGTGTAATAGAATTCCAAATTCAACTTTACCTTAAACAGATGTAGGAGACATGAAAAAAAGTCTAGTCAATTTAGTATTTTTTTAACCATTATTTTTATTTTTATGAATACCAGAAAAATAAATCCAGATGGAAAAATCAACTTAAGTACGGAAAAAAATCGTACAATTTTACTTCCCACCACTGCTTGCTCTTCTGCCTGCCAATCTGTGAGCGCTGGGCAAAGGCCGTTTGAACAAAGGTAAACCTCATTCCATTGTGGGATGCTAAATACTAAAAAGACAAGGCAAAGATGGGGAAAAAGTACTCCAACAAAAATTTGGAAAAGCCGCTTCAGTATGCTGGAAGAGTTAACGGTTGACTGTGCTTGAAAGCTGAAAATTTGACTGTCACAGGTTGTATTGAGATGTGAATATGCTGGAGACAGCTGTTTAAATTTAGGTAACTCTGTTTTTAACCACAGAAAATTTGGATGGATGTGAAGTGATGGAATTGGAAGCGTCTGAAATATTATGGGGGGGATCTCTGATAATGTTGGAAGCCAACAACAAGATAGAAGTCACAAGTGCAGAAGAATTGGATGCAGCTGCACATCCTACCCAAAATTGTATTGAAAACTGAACAGTTTTGGGGGATTTCGGTACTCAGTGCCGCACTGCGCTGAAATGACAGATGCTGTTGATGCACAGTTTTGTTGTGGATTCTATAGCTTGACTTTTCCTCGTGACTGGCTCCAAGTCAGCCCTTTACCTCATTGAGAATGTCAAATTGCATTGCCAAATCAACCATATATTACATTTTTTTTTTAAATGAGCCATTTCAAAATTGTTTACATAAATATTAAATATCCATTGTCAACCTTGCCCCTCATTTTGCCTGTACCTCAACGGTGCCAGATTGTGCTTACCTTTTAAAGACCCAAGCATCAAATATGCGTGCACTAAATCCTTCCAAAATGTGTGAAATATGTAACACTGCAATTGTACCCGTTTGGCAGGCGCAATTAAGGGTGCGGCCAGTTAATTCGCTTTCACATCTGAGCTCTCAAATTGTCCCCCATTTTTGCACTGGCAAACATTTATTAAATTGGGTTCTTTAAGGTCTAATGTACATCTGTAACTTTTCAAGGCTCGCAGGAGAAGAAGCACGATGGACGGCGGAGAATCCTGCGAGACGGCCTGATGAGAGTGTACATATGCCAGCTTCTGTGGCGCTCAGCCTTCGAAGTCGGCTTCCTTTGTGGCCAGTACATCTTGTATGGGTTTGAGGTGATCCCTTTTTACGAGTGCACTCGCTCGCCGTGCCCGCACAGAGTCGACTGCTTTGTGTCTCGGCCGACTGAGAAGACCATCTTCCTGCTGGTCATGTATGTGGTATCTTTCCTCTGCCTGGTCCTCACCATCTTCGAAATCATGCACTTGGGCATCGGCAGCATCCGCGACACCTTCCGCAGGCGGGCCACCCTCAGATCACATAGGCCCTCTTCTTTGCATGCCATAGCCACTGCGCCACCAGGCTATCACGCTGCTATAAAAAAGGGATCCAAAGCGGAGCTGAGAATCTCGCCGGCAGGTGAATCTGGCATGGACAGTTTTGGTGATGTGGGCAACTCATCCCGTGACCTGGAGCGATTACGTCGGCACTTAAAGCTGGCGCAGCAGCACCTGGACCTGGCCTACCACACAGAGGAAGGAAGTCCCTCACGCAGCAGCAGCCCGGAGGTTCACACTGTGGCGCAAACGCCAGCTGAGCAGAACCGCCTCAATTTTGCTCAAGAGAAGCAGGGAGATGCCAGTCAGAAAGGTATTTTCATGCTGTCGATTTAATTACATTTACTAACTGAAGAACAGTGAGCCGTCGTTCATATAGTAATGGGTGAAGTAAATACTCAAATGTCAAATTCATATCATCAATTTCAAGGCTACTTTCATCAAGAGGTGAAATTTCTTTGGTATCCAGCATGTAGTACATCCGTCCATTTTCTGTTCGGATTGTCCTCGTTACTGTTTGGTCACGGATGAGCTGGAGCTAGCCCGGATGTCTTCGGGTGAAAGGTGGTGTACAACGTGGATTGCTTGCTAGTCAACTCACAGTGCACATACCGGACTGTATCAACCACCAACCATTCAAAGTCATCCACAGTTTAGCCTTCGCAGGTATATTGAAGACTAACATGAATAGAAATGGGAAGACGCTTGAGTACTTGGGGAAAATGCCACCCAAGGTAAACATCCTGTTATTTCATTTCCCAAGTGAGGTGGTGACACAGAACGAGCCCACCGGCTGAAAAGCAGCCCGTTAGTTTGCGAGCTAGCTGGTGGCTAGTGCCTCTCACTACAGTGAGGGAAAACCCTGTGAGGATCCAGCTTGATGCAGTATATTCTAACAACCAGAGGCGAGCTTATGAATGACTTAATTTGTCACAACTTTGAACTCTCAGACTATACAATATTGCATACTTGATTTTTTTATTTTTTATATATATTTTTTTTTGAAAACTCACATTTTTGTGAGCTCAAATTTTCAAGCGGTTCATTTTTACTATACAAAAGCTTTAAATTGAATCTTTAGTTTTTGCTATTCAGAGTGGGGACCTTTCAAGAATGTAATTTGAATTTGCGAAAATTGCAAATACATGTTTTGAGTGTTTTTCTTTTTCTCTCCTTTTCCAGGAATACGTGCCTGAACCTGCTTCCTTGCCCAAGCTTCTATCTTGTTGTTCCTACCAGCCTTTTATCACGTTGGGTGGGGGTGCATCTGGAGAAAACAGTTGGACCACTGAGAGACGATGTGTGCATGTGTGAAAGAATGTTCCTTGCAGTATTACATGTTTGTTGAAAAGGAATGATGAGTCACCTTTAATGGCAGTTCCATCGTCAGCTGTTCAACCCAATGCCCCAGGGAGACAGACCCTCTCCCTCTCCCACTCTTGCTCCCGCTTGCTCATTCAGTGGCTTATTTGGCCTCACATTCCCATCCATTCCTGCCACGTCGGCTGGCCCACTTCTTTTACTCCTTCGCACAAAAGGAGTGCTTTTTGTGTAAGGTTTGTTGAGGCTAACTTGAGTAGATGATGTTTCTGGACCAGTGCTCAGTGTTGTTGTTTTTCTAAGGCTTATTATATATTTCCTTCATGGGGCCAAAATGTGCATCTGGGGAATGCTTGAATTCATTATGCTTGCAACATTCTGATGAATTTCCCCAAAATGTTCTAAATTTCATTCAGAATATTTTTGTGGACCAAAACATGACCTAGAAAGATGTTTCTGTTTTTGCTTCAGTGAGAGTTTTTCTTTCTGGAATGATATGATTCAATGTCATCCTTGCCGAAGGTTTGAAATACAGTGACTTTTTTTTTTTTTTTTTTTAAGAGGTTTGGGGTGGCTTATCGGCTAGACCTCATTGAACTTTGTGGCTATCAGCAGTGCCAACTAAATCATGCTTAAATGCATTCCTCCTGGGTGAGACATGATTTTCCATCCCCAACATATGCGGCCCTTGTTCATGGTCCAGCACGGATGCTTATTCACAAAACCTCTCCCTGCAGTCAGCAGCTAACACCCACTTTTGTTTTTGGAGTCCTGTGGAGGTCAGCACATTCTTAGCTTCGCAATTGCTTTTTGGTGTCTTGTTTGAAAAGATGGTCAATTTCAATCAATCAATTCTCATGCCAAGTGTTTGCCCTTGAGTTGTACGCTACATTCCAAAAAATATTGTTGCATACAATAGTTTTCTATTTCTAGATTTTATTTTTATTTTTTTTTTTTTTTGCATCTTGAGAGTAAATCTATTTGAACCGAAAGTTGTACTGTTTTTATTGTGGGCTTGTAACAAGGAAGCAAAGCGCTCCACAAGATGAGTTACACTGCCATCTAATGTTGACACGAGGTGAAAATTTGCAAAAATGACAAAAAAAAACAAAAAACTTTTCTTGTAGTCTCAGGTTAAATAGCACTGAAGTATGGATTAAGTCAAGTTCTTTCATACTGTACTACTGCACCAATGTTTTTATGAACCTTGGTGTGCACTACGAAATTATATCACGCTGTTGCATAAATAAACTACTATTTTAAAATAAATTCTGCAATAATTGAAATTCCATCGATACCATCTGCTTTCAATATGCTCTCAATACGAAGAGTGTAATATAGTTTCACAGTTATAATGGATCTGTGAACGGGAAAACAATTTAAAACGAGGCCTGGGTGGGGTGGGGGCAATTAGTTTGACACCCTTGGAATAAAAGTGAAATGGTTGCAAACCCAGCATGCTGGCTATAATGTTTTGTCTATGTAGGTGACTTGCCCATTCAAACATGCACTTTTAGGTGCAGGTGCATATTTCTGGTATGGTATTGGGCAACATTTCATGGATGAAGGAGTAGCTGCCATCAGATGTGGTGGTGATGTGCGATCACGTCATGGATCCAGGGACGGGCTCACCACTGCGTGATCGCAAGAATGGTCCTCGTGTGCTTTGAGGCTTAAGGGCCGAGGCAAACTGTGGGATGGAGTCGAGTCCGGGACACGCCTAAGTTTGCTTGCCAGCCCTGGTTGAGCATGCATATGAAGAAAAGGAATCTAATCTGGCTCCTCATTGTGACACTTGGAGTTAAAACCGTGCACATGGAGCCGGAAAGGACTGCAAGCACCGGGGCCAACAGATCCTGGTCCAAGATGTAGGTTGTCCATCCATCTGGGCTGCTCTTTGACAGCGCATCGGCCGTGTGGAAAAGCTGCCCTTCTAACGTGAGTATAGAGTTTGGTCGGGTAGCTCGCTGGGACTCCTCTGTCAGCATAGAACCAGAACTGGGCCGACGTCAGCAGTCTCCAGATGGCTGAAAAAATATTTGTAATATTTGAAGCTGTTCTGTTCAGGTGTGTCAGATCTGCCACAGGATGAGTCTTGAAGATTAAAACATGACACATATTTAGTTTATATTCAATATCCACTGCATTTAACATTTTTAACGACCCACTAATGGATGCCAGCTCATGACCCTGTTTTTAAAGAAATGACTTAAGGGAATTTAATAAAGCTTTGCTTATTGTAGAATTCAAACCTGACTTTACACCTGACACTGAGAGTCACAATTGTAATGTTATGATTAATGTACAATTATTGAATTTATTTATCATAACTTTGGCTGTGTATGTCTTTATAAAAATATTACTGTCATGATATGGTAAGAACTCATATTATGAAAAATGATTGCTGTTGCTGCCCCAGAAGGAAATCTACTGCAAATGCAAGTTTTCTGTACTGGTTGTGAATGGATTACTCAATGTAAAGTTCACATTTCTCACCAGATCTGTGGAAATGCATGATCTCAAATGTTTCCAGGCCCAGTTGGCCTGGGTGATCTGTCCGCACTCTGACTGGTTCCACGACCCAATAAGGGATTGGTGTCATTCTGTCTTCATTGGGACCTGTGGTGGTCCCTGCAGATCCAAAGCATCCAGAATGCGGTTTTTGAACCACAACAAAACCTCCTCTCTTGAAATCTCCTCTGCCGGGTGTGTATGTATCAAGAAATTGATCCACCAAGGGCCCAGGAGAAGCACAACATCGCAACAACACAATTCTCCATTCTGCACCACTGTGGGTTCAAGTGCGTATGGAACAAGCAACTCTTCATAAGAAAGTACGACCTTGACGCTCGGAATGTTATGTGACCTCTTTGGATTTCACACAATATCAGGAAAGTGTGTCTGCACTTCTTTTAAAACTGTGATTTTCTGGCATGTGCTTTGACCCGGATAACTGCTAACACTCATCCAAGCACCGATATGTGTGTGCATCACAATGCAGTCAAAATCTTTTGGACGTCGTCATGCCACTAGGCGTTGTCTACCATAACACACACTTCCCCATTGGAACTGCCTCCTGTTTGGTCTTGACACTGTTCGGCTAAGATATTGTGACTACGCAGCTGATTCTGCAAGCCACATGCTGGTATTGCAATTGGTAGATGCTGGCCGCAATTCTTTTTAACATCTTTTAAAGCATAAAAGACCCTGTACATAAAGTGGGGGAAAAATGTCATGCGTGATCTTCGTGCTCTTGTAGTTTGTGGGGTAATTGGGATAACCAACACACATAACCATATGTCCACATACCCTTGTGAGTTTTTTTTAAGAGGTGGTTCAGGGAGGCAGGTATTGTGAAGTCCAGATAACTATGAAGGGCATCCCCAGAGACACTACCTGAGCGGACTGGTGTCATTGGTGTCCACTCCAATCAAATTCTCCATGATCTGGTGAAGTAGGTGTGGTCGTCACTGCTAGGGGCCTCATGTACAAACGGTAAATACACACAAAAATATAGGGTATGTTCTTTTTCATAGCAAAGTTCAGAGGTATCAAGAGTGAATGATCGCGCTTTGCCTGACCCCAACTTCCTGGCCGGCGTGTGCAGGTTCTTAAAGCTGTTGTTCCTTTGGCGACACTTCGAGGTGATGTTGCGAAATTGTTATTGTAAATCTAAATCTGCACATCAAAGACACATGAGCAGTGATGAATATTTCATGCAAAGTATTTGATCTCATCAATTTAAAAAAGAGGCAGATCTGTGGACGACTAGCTAGCACATCTGCCTCGCAGTTCTGAGGACTGGGGTTCAAAACCTGACTCCACCTATTAAATGATCATGGTGGTCATTTATGTCACCTAAGCCCTCATCTCTTCTTGTATCTACATCGCAGGACAGAAGAGGACATGAATCGTCAAATAAGCAGCAGCAGGAATGGTGGACGAATCCACCATGTCAGTGACACCCGAGACACCGGGGATGGGTGGCCCTCTCGGCGGATGCCAAATGGTGATCGTAATCTTTGGTATTATACCAGCAGCCTCCGTTTATAGCGGGATTCATTGTTTACCCAAAGGGATGTATTGTTCTCTAAACTGCAGTGTGTGTGTGTGTGTGTGTGGGGGTGGGGGGTTGGGGTTGTCTACGGGTAAGCATTTGGGTTCAGTAACGCAATTTCCTTGTTTGAATCTGAAAGTTGAAAGAAAAATCCTTGAAGCAGACAGCCCTTCTCCAGGCATCCTGTGATGCAGTGAAAATGTCTCTTCAAGTGTTTATTAAAAATAGATGACAACTACTTCTGTAAAGTGTCAACTAGATTATATACAATCTTACTTTTTAATTTAAAAACAGATTTCCTTCTGTCTCATTTGTGTACTGTTTTAGCAAAAGACAAGACACCGTGGGCCTGATCCTGTAATTTTCTGGAAAACATGTTTTTTCCAGTTGGGGCAAATACCATCCATAAACATGCAGACAAAAAAACAAGATGAGCAAAAAAAGACACAAGGCTTTCGAGTTGTCGCATGTTTTTTTTTTTTTTTTTTTTTTTTTTAAATTTATGTTATGTCCAGCAGGAGAGAATCACTAAACTCCTGTTGAAGATACTCCTCCTGTTCGAGTCACTCCAAGTACTGATTTCCTTTAAGACATGAAGTGGAAGACAAAAGTCATGGAATGGGTTTGAGGCTTTGGGCTTATTTGCAGGTGTGTGTTCCACTCACTAATTAAAGACACTCATATTGCACAATGAGGTAGTTGGGAATGTCGTCGCAGTGATACGGAACCCCCAGGGAATTGTCTGCAGTTAGGGTGCACTGATTCTTAGTGCCACACCTGTTGGTCAGCCCCCCCAAAAAAAGATTAGTACACCACAGTGAATACAGTAGAGCTCAGTTAATTAAACGCAAACCTCTGCCAATGTGTCCTGCATATGCATGTTAATGCCACTAAATTGTGGCACATGGAAGTTTCTGCAATCAGGAGCCTTTGCTCTGACAAGAATTAGTGGGCAGAAGCATCAATTTTTATCTCTCCCGCTAAAAGTTAGTTCACGCCCTTGTTCAGGAATCAAGCAGCGAAAAGAGAAAATCTCTGGTACAGATTTGTACCAAAACTGAAAGGCTTCTGGATACATGTGTCACTCCTTCACAATATTTCATGGTTGTTAACACTCACTTGTGTACTCCGCTCCTTCTATAATTTCAATAAATGCTGATCACCAGACTAATACTCACTCATGTTTAACAAGTGACAAGGCTCTTGGGCTTGAGCAGAAAGTCATCATTGTGGGAACTTTAGAGCAGATCTGTTCATCAAAGCGTCCATATTTAGCCATGATAATCCTGATGCTCTTTGAATTCTCTGAGGGTAACATACAGTGAAGAAAATTAAGTATTTGAACACCCTGCTATATTGCAAGTTCTCCCACTTAGAAATCATGGAGGGATCTGAAATTTTCATCGTAGGTGCATGTCCACTGTGAGAGTGATAATCTAAAACGAAAAATCCAGAAATCACAATATATGATTTTTTTAACGATTCATTTGTGTGATATAGCTGCAAATCCGTATTTGAACACCTGTCTATCAGCTACAATTCTGACCCTCAAAGACCTCTTAGTCCGCCTTTAAAAGTCCACCTCCACTCCATGTATTATCGTGACTCAGATGGACCTGTGTGAGGTTGGTAGCTGCATCAAGACACCTGTCCACTCCATACAATCAGTAAGACTCAAACTTGGAACATGACGAAGACCAAAGAGCTGTCCAAAGACACCAGAGACAAAATTATAGTACTCCGCACGGCTGGAAAGGGCTCCGGAGAAATTGACAAGCAGGTTGGAGGAAAAAAAGGTCCACTGTTGGAGAGAATATTAGAAAATGGAAGAAGCTAAACATGATGGTCAAACTCAATCGGAGTGGAGCCCCATGCAAGGTATCACCTCGTGGGGTCTCAATGATCCTTAGAAAGGTGAGGAATCAGCCCAGGATTACACGACAGGACTTGGTCAATGACCTGAAAAGAGCTGGGACCACCGTTTCCAAGGTGACTGTTGGTAATACACTCAAGATGACATGGTTTGAAGTCATGCATGGCACGGAAGGTTCCCCTGCTTCAACCAGCACATGTCAAGGCCCGTCTTAAGTTTGCCCCTGACCAATTGGATGATACAGAATGGAACCTTTTGGTCATAATTCCACTAACTGTGTTTGGAGGAAGAAGAATGACGAGTTTCATCCTAAGAACACCATCTCTACTGTGAAGCATGGGGGTGGTAGCATCATGCTTTGGGGGTGTTTTTCTTCACATGGGACAGGACAACTGCACTGTATTAAGGAGAGGATGACCGTGGCCAGTACTTATTTGAAGCTGTATTGCACAAATAAATCATTTTAAAAAATCATACATTGTGATTTCTGGATTTTTCTTTTTAGATTGTCTCTCTCACAGTGGACATGCACCTACGATGAAAATTTCAGACCCCTCCATGATTTCTAAGTGGGAGAACTTGCAATATAGTAGGGCGTTCAAATACTTATTTTCTTCACTGAATAGTAGATTAATTTTCAGGAAGTAATTAGCTGCAAGGATGATAACTGGCTACCAGCGTAGTATCACTACAAAGCTGCACTCTTACCACATTTGAGATGTGCTGTTTCATTTTCACAGGCAATGACTTCCTTTACATCTGTTGAAATACCAGGTGTCAAGAGATTTGAGCTTTTAACAAATATAATAATCAATTTGCCCTGAATAAAGATCTCACCGGACGGGTAATCGAAACACTTATATTTGATCTGTACAAAGTTGTCCGATTTGTCACACACGAACATTTGAGGGTCTGGCTTTGGAAGACGGCAGCGCTGAAGACCATCACATCTGACATGGTGGAGAAATATATTTACAATGACGTTGCTATTGGAAAGAGACCAAAGAAAATCTCCCATGAAGTTATAGTAGTCTTACATAAACCGGATCCATCCTCTCATGAGGGGATGGATGCAGATATCGCCTCGGACTGTAGTGGGTTGGGTTGTGTCTCCACAGTTGATAGTACTGGCTTTACCGTACTCCATTTTCTCAATGATGATGAAGTGATTGTCGGCTGTATGTGCATTGTACACAGAGCATAATACAACGTTGGAATAACAGAACAATTTGAAACAAAAATTACTTTGACAGTTAAGGCGGATTACGTACGACATTCCAGAATGTTGTTTTCACCAGGACATGCCACGCTGAAGAAACTTTCTACATTGAATGAACACAAACAATTTCAGTCATTCATTCATTTGACATAATAGAGTAAAGAGGTCAGGGTTTAAAGTTTTAGCATTACTAATCTAGCTCTATTTCGAGTTTGACCAGGCTTTGTGATAGCCACACATAGAGATACAAAAGACAACTGAGGTGGATGTTTTCAGAATGTACAATGCCTTGTGAAAGTATTAAGCCCCCTTGAACCCTTCAACCTTTTGCCATACTTCAGGCTTCAAAATTTTCATTTTTTTTGTGTGTCAAGAATCAACAACAAGTGGGACACAATCGTGAAGTGGAATTAAATTTATTGGCCATTTTATACTTTTTTAACAAAAAATTGAAAAGTCAGGTGTGCAATATTATTCCGCCCCTTTACTTTCAGTGCAGCAAACTCCCTATAGAGGTTTAGTGAGGATCTCTGAATGATCCAATGTTGACTGATGATGATAAATAAAATCCACCTGTGTGTAATCAATCTCCGTATAAGTTCACCTGCTCTGTGATGGTCTCAGGGTTCTGTTTAAAGTGCAGAGAGCATCATGAAGACCAAGGAACACACCAGGCAGGTCCGAGATACTGTTGTGGAGAGGTTTAAAGCCAGATTTGGATACAAAAAGATTTCCCAAGCTTTATGCATCTCAGGGAGCACTGTGCAAGCAATCATATTGAAACAGAAGGAGTATCAGACCACTGCAGATCTATCAAGACCCAGCCGTCCCTCAAACTTTCACCTCTAACAAGGAGAAGACTGATCGGAGATGCAGCCACGAGGCACATGATCACTCTGGATGAACTGCAGAGATCTACAGCTGAGGTGGGAGAGTCTGTCCATAGGTCAACAATCAGCAAAAGGTGGTGCTACAAAGTATAAATGCAAGAGGGTCAAATAATATTGCACACCCCACTTTTCAGGATTGTATTTATTTAAAAAAGTTTTAAAATATCCAATAAATTTTATTCCACTTCATGATTGTGTCCCACTTGTTGATTCTTGACAAAAAAAAAAAATATATATATATATATTTTTTTTCTTATCTTTCTCTTTCTTTCTCTTTCTGAGGTCCAGGGTTCAATCCCGGACCCGCCTGTGTGGAGTTTGCATGTTCTCTGTATGGGTTTTCTCAGGCCACTTTGGTTTCCTCCCATATCCCAAAAACATGCAACATTAATTGGACACTCTAAATTGCTCAAAGGTGTGATTGTGAGTGTGTCTGTTTGTCTCGATTGGCTGGCAGCCAGTTCCGGGTGTACCCTGTCTCCTGCCCGTTGACAGCTGGGATAGGCTCCAGCACTCCCCGCGACCCTCGTGAGCATAAGTGGCAAAGAAAATGGATGGATGGATCTTTATGTTTGTAGCCTGAAATGTGGTGAAAGGTTGAAAAGTTCAAGGGCGCCGAATACTTTCACAAGGCACTGTAAATGGGGTTAACAAGATTTAGTTTGTGGAATCAAAGTAATTTAGACAAAAGAAGCTGTTGATCAATCTTTTGGATGTAAAAAGAAAAGTATGAATAGAGAAAGGAAAAGCTGGTGATCCAAAGCAGATGGATCATATTGAAGATTTAGCCACAGACGTCCTGCCAAAAGGAACTCCAGACATTTTGATGGCATAAGTGAAAGCACCAAGACCCCAAACAGGCAGCAAAAACAGATCATTTTACTGTTCCCATCAGGAAACAATCCTCCTATTACCTGTATGTGATGCACAGCACCAAACTGTAGCCAGGACTGTCAAATAAAACAACATTAATTTCTAGAATTCCATCCATTTGCAGCTTTTAACTAAATACTTACAGGCAATGACAGTCAACTTTGCAGGGAGCATCTTGGCGGATAATTGTGCTTACAGCTGACAACTGACGGCTTTTTATTCAGACTTGTGCAAACATGATACGAGCAGGGCATAAGGAACATTGCTGCTGATTTAAATACTTCTCTTTCATCTTTGTGTTTGAATGTTAAATGTATGAAAAATAACGCAAATATCTGCTGTTCAAAGCACCATTTCAGGAACACACCTGCTATTAATTCAACAGCCTGAAGTTTGAGGTTTTCGTGTTGCTGTACCCGTTTGTGTTCAGTTGTATTTTCAGGTACACCCAAAACATTCTTCAGACAATGTAAACCACTGCATATTTAAAAATCCCAAAATTTAAGAATAAAAAAAAAACCTCGGTGAACACTGGACCCGGTGTATCGACTGTTGTTATTCCTGCACATTCCAAGATGAGATCACTCTGGGTTTCTTTCTTTCCCAAGTAAATTGTGATCAATGCCAGCAGTATCCTCACAATAATCAAATGTAAAATAAAGATTTATTTTAAATATATTTATAGTTTGTATGACTTTAATAAATGAAAGCTTGATGCTCAACAATGTTTCAGGAAAAATTATTGTTTTTGTTTAGTTGTTTTTGCTGCCGCTTGGAAGGTACTTGTTTTTTCAGGTGAGGATCTCAGACCTCTATATGCCTTCTTAGCCTTCTGTTTAATAACTATATTCATTTTTTATGCTATTTTACTCCTTCACTCTTTCTAAATTCTACCATGACCATTCATTTGGTACGTACACATGCACTTAAAATCTGAGAGTGTAGTTGTGTGTACAATATCAATACTTGAAAATTTTAACAATGAGTCTCTCACTCATACAAACATTTTTATGAGCCCTGGAAAAACATGCAAAATAAAAAAAAAAGAGTTACATACTGCCAATTTGAAAGTATGGTAAGGCTTTTTCTTCTGCAGAGAAGAATGGAGATGATATAGCTCTTTTTTAGCGTGCAATTGAGCCATTAATGCTAAATGATTTGGATTGAATAAATGTTAGTTTAAAATACATTTATGGCATGGTTACTTGTTGGGGGAGGCAAGGGGATAGCAATGAACATACATGAAAGTGATTTTCTATTTAAAACGAAAAACAACAACGAGGGTGAATCAATGAGTCTGCAGTTTTGATCATAGCTTAATTTGCAGAGTTCAACTCAAGTCATCAGACTGCTGCTTAGTTAGATTTTGTCTCAATATTAACTTACCCCAAGGGCCCAAGCGCTACACACCCAGAAAGATAACAAAAAATACTTGGCATAAATTTGAAATCAAATTTAAAAAATTCTTTAAAAAGAGCATGAGAATATTCAGGAAGGTAATACGATAATAGCTAAAACCTTCATCAAAACAGTAACAGAGATCGAGTTATACAACAAGGTGCAATAAAATACAATAAAAATCAAAGAACATCTTGGGTAGTTAGAAAAAAAACCCCATCAATGCACAGTTCTTGTTAAAATAAATAAATCAATGCACAAAAGTACAGTTGCAAAATATTACATTACATTGTTGTTATGTTCAGTGGTTTGAGTTCAAGGAGTTGATGGCTCTGGGGAAAAAGCTGTCCTTGAATCTGGTTGTCAGTGTTTTGTGGGACCTGGATCACCTACCAGAGGGCACCAGGTTCAACAGGTGATGACCAGGATGTAAAGAGTCCTTGACAATATTAGTGGCTCCGCTGTGATAGCGGGAGTTGGCAATGCCCTTTTGGGAGGGCGGAGAGCAGCCGGTGATCTTCTGGGCACTGTTGACCACTCTTTGCAGAGTTTTCTGTCCGCTGCTGTTTATCCGGCATACCACACTATGATGCAGTAAGTGAGGATGTTCTCCACGGTTGTTCTGTAGAAGGCCTGCAGCAGCTTCGCTTCCAACTTGTTCTTCCTGAACACTCTCAGGAAGTGGAGTCGCTGCTTGGCCTTTTTCACCACTGCAGTGTTATTTCCAGCCCAAGTGAGTTTGTCCATGATGTAGACTCTGAGAAATTTGAAGGAGTGGACCCTCTCCACACGATCCCCATTGAGGAACAGTGGGACCGGGTCGACACCGCACTTCCAGAAGTCCAGGATGATTTCTTTTGTCTTTGTGGTGTTCAGTATAAGGTTGTTTGCAGAACACCACTTTGACAATTTACCAGTCTTGTCTCTGTAGGCAGACTCATCTCCTTCTGAGATGAGCCCGATGACGGTGGTGTCATCAGCAAACTTGATAATGGAGTTGCTGGGATGGGCTGGTATGCAGTCATATGTGTATAGCAGAGGGCTCAGTACACAGGCTTGGGGGGACCTGGTACTGAGGGTGATTGAGGAAGAGAGGTGTGGGGTGGTTTGTGAGGAAGCCTTTAATCCAGCAGCAGATGGAAGGATGGAAGGAGATAGTCCAAGGAGGGAGAGTTTGTCGACCAAAATACCTGGGATGATGGTATCAAAGGCTGAACTAAAGTCTATGAAACACATCCTGACGTACAGTAGTTCCCTCGGTGTTCCAGGTGGCTCAGTGCAGTGTGGAGAGCTATTGTCATAGCATCCTCGGTGGACCGGTTTCCTCTGTAGGCAAACTGGTAGGGCTCGAGTGAGGGAGAAAGTGAGCCCCTTATGTGGCGTGCAACCAGCCTCTCAAAGCACTTCATGATCACAGGTGTGAGTGCAATAGGCCTGTATACATTTAGACTGTCAATGGCTGCTTTCTTTGGGATGGGGATGATTGTTGCAGAGTTCAGGCAGGAGGGAATGCTTGATTGTTGCAGGGTTCTGTTGAAGATTTTTGTGAAAACACCTGTCAGCTGATCAGCACAGGCTTTCAGCACCTTCCCCGACACTCCGTCTGGGCCAGCAGCCTTCCTGGTATTTACAGTCCTGAGCACACCTCTCACTTCATGTTCTTGAAGCGTTAGTGTGCTGCTGATGGGAGGTGGTTGTGATGAGCCTGGGTTTGAGCTATCCATCTCAAAACGGGCAAAGTAATGGTTTGTTTTTTCTGCCAGCGAGACATCTGTGTTTCCGGGACACATCGTGTTCTTAGTGTTGTAGTTTGTGATGTGTTGTAATCCCTCCCACATTTTTTTGGAGTTGTTTTCTGTGAAGCACTCCTCGATATTTCTTTTGTAGGCCGCCTTGGCTACTCTGATGCCCCTTTTTAAGTCGGCTTAGCGGCAGTGTACTGTGCCTTGTCCCCTGACCCGAAGGCGGCGTTGCCATGTCTGAGATAGGCTCCAGCACTCCTGCGACTATGTGAGGATAAGCAGCTCAGAAAATGAATGGATGCATGGATTACATCAAGTCAGAGATCACCCACTGCTTTACTTATTTAAAGACTTTCCTGTATTACAAATCCCAATAGTTAAACTTCCCACTGAGAATAAAATAGTTTTTTTTATGTAGTCATGCTGAATTTCGAGTTACGTCTGTGTGTTCATGCATGTGTAAAGCTTGATGTATTATTGTCATTTCACTCCAGAGGTGAGAGAGTGAGTATGTTGGTAGAAGGGTGCTGAGGATGGAGCTGCCAGGCAAAAGAGCAGGAGGAAGACCAAAGAGAAGGTTGATGGATGTTGTGAGGGAAGACACTAGGGCAATAGGTGTTAGAGAGGAAGATGCAGGAGATAGGCTAAGATGGCAGATGATGACACGGTGTGGCGACCCCTAACGGGACAAGCCGAAAGGAAAAGCAGTACTCTTAACGATGAACAAAAAACTACAAAAGGAATGACCATAGATCATTTAACAATTGTGCAATGAGTCCCAACCTGGGAACAACGTGTCCCCGATATTTATCACCACAGAATACATGTACAGTAATCCTATGTTACATCACAGTACCTCCTTCATGCTCCAGATATATTTCATATTTTTATTACAGGCATGACTTTATTTTTTTTGACTGTTTCTACAATATTTTTATTGTAAACCCTAACTCTTATTGAGCACATTTGCATTGGAGCGATCCAAAACTTCTTTCTTCTTTTCCTTTCGGCTTGTCCCGTTAGGGGTCGCCACAGCGTGTCATCTTTTGCCATCTTAGCCTATCTCCTGCATCTTCCTCTCTAACCCCAACTGCCCTCATGTCTTCCCTCACCACATCCATAAACCTTCTCTCTGGTCTTCCTCTCGCTCTTTTGCCTGGGAGCTCCATCCTCAGCATCCTTCTACCAATATACTCACTCTCTCGCCTCTGAACATGTCCAAACCATCTAAGTCTGCTCTCTCTAACCTTGTCTCCAAAACATCCAACTTTGGCTGTCCCTCTAATGAGCTCATTTCTAATCCTATCCAACCTGCTCACTCCGAGCGAGAACCTCAACATCTTCATTTCTGCCACCTCCAGTTCAGCTTCCTGTTGTTTCTTCAGTGCCACCGTCTCTAATCCGTACATCATGGTCGGCCTCACCACTGTTTTGTAAACTTTGCCCTTCATCCTAGCAGACACTCTTCTGTCACATAACACACCAGACACCTTTCGCCAGCTGTTCCAGCCTGCTTGGACCCGTTTCTTCACTTCCTGACCACACTCTCCATTGCTCTGTATTGTTGACCCCAAGTATTTGAAGTCGTCCACCCTCGCTATCTCTTCTCCCTGTAGCCTCAGTCTTCCCCCTCCACTTTTCTCATTCACGCACATATATTCTGTTTTACTTCGGCTAATCTTCATTCCTCTCCTTTCCAGTGCATGTCTCCATCTTTCTAATTGTTCCTCTGCACATCACAATATCATCTGCGAACATCATGGTCCAAGGGGATTCCAGTCTAACCTCATCTGTCAGCCTATCCATTACCACTGCAAACAGGAAGGGGCTCAGAGCTGATCCCTGATGCAGTCCCACCTCCACCTTAAATTCCTCTGTCACACCTAAGGCACACCTCACCATTGTTCTGCTGCCATCATACATGTCCTGTACTATTTTAACATACTTCTCTGCCACACCAGACTTACGCATGCAGTACCACAGTTCCTCTCTTGGTACTCTGTCATAGGCTTTCTCTAGATCCACAAAGACACAATGTAGCTCCTTCTGACTTTCTCTGTACTTTTCCACGAGCATCCTCAAGGCAAATAATGCATCTGTGGTACTCTTTCTAGGCATGAAACCATACTGTTGCTCGCAGATACTTACTTCTGTCCTGAGTCTAGCCTCCACTACTCTTTCCCATAACTTCATTGTGTGGCTCATCAACTTTATTCCTCTATAGTTCCCACAGCTCTGAACATCCCCTTTGTTCTTAAAAATGGGAACTAGAACACTTTTCCTCCATTCTTCAGGCATCTTTTCGCCCGCTAGTATTCTGTTGAATAAGTTGGTCAAAAACTCCACAGCCATCTCTCCAAATTGCTTCCATACCTCTACCGGTATGTCATCAGGACCAACTGCCTTTCCATTTTTCATCCTTTGTAGTGCCTTTCTGATTTCCCCCCTTGGTAATCATTTCCACTTCCTGGTCCTTCAATCTTGCCTCTTCAACTCTTCCTTCTCTCTCATTTTCTTAGCGATCCAAAACTAATTCACAATAATCAAGTGGGATTCAATTTATCATACTTGGATTACTTATACTACTCTTTAATGTAACCCAACCCAACTCTGGGGTTACAGTACTTGTACTTCGTTTAATGTGCCAAGTTGCACTATAAATGGCCATCTGTATTCTTGGACCTTCTATTTTTAGTAATTGATACACACATTTAGCTTGATAACATTATCTTAAGGGCTGTGTGCCTGTGAGTGTTATATGTGTGTGCGTGTGCATGCGTGTGCATGTGTGTGCGTGTGTGTGTGTGTTCTTGCGTGCATGCGAGTATGTCTGTGTGCAGGTCAAACGTGGCGGGCTGAGAAATGTGACCTATCAGTGGGTGTGCAGCTGTCACCCAAAGCTGAGCTTTTAGACACGAGGACGATAGACGGCGGACAACATCAACGCTCCAAAGTTCTGAAGAGTTATTACAGGATACTTTTAAAACAAAGACAAATTGGTGACACGCCAGTTCGGATCTTGCTCTCTCCCTCTCTGTCACTGGACAGAGGGGGGAGTCAAAGTCCTGAAAAGGGACCACGATGATGGCTGCTAATGGTTCATGATCCAGGGTGGACTTACACCTGCAGAAGGGTACGCAGAGATGGACTCTCTCTCCCCCATGGATCTCGTAACTTGAACCCAGAATTTGTGGGGATGTACAAAAGAATCCTTCTTGCACCTCAAGGTGTGTAGGTTTGTGATTTGTGGCTATTTCTCACATAAGAGTTAGTTGCGAGTTATTTTTAATCAAACAAATCTTAGCTTGGAAGACAGGAGATGTGAAATTGTTTACTGTCAGTTCTTTCAGGGTAACCACTTCTCAGTGCATGAAATTCTGGTTAATGTTAAACTCAAGCACTGTTTTGTGTACCGTTATATTTAAAAGGGCTCGGAATGATTGATGACTGCTTGTTATATGAAGAAATAAAAATATACAGAATATGCAAATATCTAATTTGGTTCAGGATGTACATAGAGTATATGCACACACACAAGCACACACACTACCCAATGAAAATATGTAATTTGCTAGAGCTCTAATTTTAAAAATGTATTTTGAAAATGCTCGTACTGGACCTTGAAAATTCAGAATGCTGTTCATTTAAACATGCAGCTGAAACACGAAGATGACGATGTGAAACTATACCGTATGTGTTTCAGTCTACTGCTGGGTCATCATCGGTGTGCCCTGTGAGCCCAAAGGTGTGAGCGCTGGAGGAGTATTTGGCAAAAGGCCCGCATCAAGTGCCACCCCGATATAAAGTTCAGCCTGGTACAGAGTTTATCTGGAACTCAAGATGACTGAAGATGCAGTATCCAGTCCCAGTTTGAATGGCTCTCCCAAAACGGCCAAAGTTACCAGCTCGAAAAACCAGGATGTCCTCAACCAGGAGCCCATGCCTCCAGTTTTTGTCCGGAAACTCCGCAAGGCTGCTGTTGGAACGGGCTGCGATATCCGCCTGAGAGTGTCAGTGGCAGGTTTTCCAAGACCGTCGCTCACCTGGTACCACAACGACACACTCCTGCCTCCCACAGAAGCCCAAGACCCAGGAGGATTGTGGATCCGGGACTGCCGTACGCAGGATGCTGGCTTATACACCTGCGTGGCTGTCAATAAACTGGGGGAGGCCAGCTGCAGCGCCTGCCTTGCCATTATGGATCTTGGAGAAGGTAAAAAAAACATTTTTTCCTCTTTTACCCTGGGCATGCAAGTTCTCCCCCCCATGTTTAAGATCTTCAGCTGCTAGTTAAATACCACAAAACCGCTCATCACCAACAGCGTGCCATACCAAGAGTGAAGGATTATGGTAGCAGCGGCATGCTTTAATGTATCTTACTCTTCAGCTGACCCTGGCGCCTTAGACAAAGTGAAAGGAGTTATGAAGAGTTCTAAATACTGCACCTGTCAGTGTTAGCACAGCAACCTTTTGGCTTCTGCTTTGAAGCAAAACGATATGTCATGCAAAGGCGACATCTGAAATCAGTCAGAAGTCAGAAGCACTTTACATTTATGTTGGCACATGCCCCATTTAATGAATGAATGTCATTGGTTAATTCTGAACAGCCACATCCAATCTATCTATCTATCTATCTATCTATCTATCTATCTATCTATCTATCTATCTATCTATCTATCTATCTATCTATCTATCTATCTATCTATCTATCTATCTATCTATCTATCTATCTATCTATCTATCTATCTATCTATCTATCTGTCTATCTGTCTGTCTGTCTGTCTGTCTGTCTGTCTGTCTGTCTGTCTGTCTGTCTGTCTGTCTGTCTGTGTGTCTATCTATCTATCTATCTATCTATCTATCTATCTATCTATCTATCTATCTATCTATCTATCTATCTATCTATCTATCTATCTATCTATCTATCTGTCTGTCTGTCTGTCTGTCTGTCTGTCTGTCTGTCTGTCTGTCTGTCTGTCTATCTATCTATCTATCTATCTATCTATCTATCTATCTATCTATCTATCTATCTATCTATCTATCTATCTATCTATCTATCTATCTATCTACCTACCTACCTACCTACCTACCTACCTACCTACCTACCTACCTACCTACCTACCTACCTACCTACCTACAACCACACACCTACCTACCTACCTACCTAAAGCCTGTACATACATTTCCAGAGACTTTCTCTGACGCGGATAATGAAAGCATCAAGGAGTGAGTCCATTGTCTTTTGTGTGCTTGTCCCCCTGTGCAGCTATGGCCTAGTTGCATCACCAAAATTAGTTGGTAAGAATTCACAAGCATGTGAGAGATAAATGATCCTGCGAATGTGCCCCCTGCTCACAGTTTGTTTTTTGCTCAGCTGAAAAGCTCAGTCTTCCATGTTGAGATCCTTGATGACAATATTTGAAAGTGACATTAGTTTTGGAAAAAGTATTTCAATAGATGAAAAAACGCCACCAACAACAATCATGAAGTTTTATCTGAGCCCTACATTTGGGTCCTCCCATATTGCTAACATTTATCTAACGGCCCCCCACTCTGCGTAGTTATTTCCAGCACGGTATGTCCCTCGCTGACTTGGGGGAGCTCAGAGCTCTGATGTGAACATACACGTCTCTGATTGCACTGGCAGACATCATAGATAATTATAGCATCACTGCGGTCAAGACGTGATGCTGTCACACTCAATCACATCCAGCGCCATGAAAGCAAGGCCTCTAAATGTGTATTTGCATATGAGCCTTCCATGTGTATGGCGCTTTTTTAAATGGGTGCTTTTGGAGCTGATCAACTACTTTTGTGGGCTTTGAAACTTAAACAGCGGCGAGAAGTAACAATTACTTAACCCATTCGTGGGCAGCGTCCCATTTTTGAGACATCATGATTTTCACACATTATATCCTTCAGTATATGAAAATATTTAAGTGTTTTAATCTGAAGCCATAATTTGGTATCAGGAGAGGATAACTCATCAGTCAAAGTTAGCACAGAGTTATTTCCCTTTCCTTCCTGACCCAATGTGCCTGCCTCAAGTACACATGGCCAGTATGCAACCAAGTTTGTCTTTAAAATGCTAATCCATCAGTATTATTAATGCATAAGTGTCGTTCTAGAATAAGAAGTAATTAATAAACATATGTCTTGTATGTATCACTTCACAGAACTGATAACATACCCGTCCCAGTTTTGGGACGCTGCCCAGGAGAGGGTTGATCTTTTTTGCCCTTTGTTTTATGCGTTAAATAAAAAAGTTTTATTTCCATGATTGTGGCCTATTAGAAGACTTTTATCTCATTAAGGCAAAAAATTGCCACTCTGCCCATGAATGTGTAAAATATCTGTAACTTACTGTGATTGGCTGGCAACCAGTTCTGGGTGGACCCTGCCTCCTGCCTGTTGATAGCTGGGATAGGCCCCCAACTCCCGAGACCCTTGTGAGGATAACCGGCTAAGAAAATGGATGGATGGATCTTTATCTGATTTGACAATTTGTTGTGATGCTCTCTTTTGGCTTTTACTCTCTATATTTGAAAAAAAAAATGTATATTTCGAGGCGGCATGGTGTATTAGCTGGTAAAGTGTTGGCCTCACAGTTCTGAGGTCCCGGGTTTGATCCCGGACCCGTCTGTGTGGATTTTGCATGTTCTCCCCGCGGCTGCATGGGTTTTCTTCGGGCACTCCGGTTTCCCCCCACATTCTAAAAATATGCAACATTAATTGGACACTCTAAATTACCCCTCGGTGTGATTGTGAGTGCGGCTGTTGTCTGTCTCTATGTGCCCTGCGATTGCCTGGCAACCAGTTCAGGGTGTACCCTGCCTCCTGCCCATTGACAGCTGGGATAGGCTCCAGCACTCCCCGCAACCCTCGTGAGGATAAGTGGCAAAAGAAAATGGATGGATTCATATTTCTACTTCCTACTCCTTACTTTGTCAAAATGGGCTTATTTGTTTTGAACCTCAGCGTTAAACATGATGTGGAAAAGGCATGCGTAGAGAATTTACAAGGTAAAACATGAGCATTAAAAATGTAACTTAAACAAACATAGGATGCATATGGGATGCAACAATTCAGAGGGTAGTCTGACTATCTGGAATTATTGTAGATGTCAACAACATCTTTCTAACTAGTCACACCTACATTCACAAGAGTTGACATTTTCATTCAGGATATCTTGAACAGAATTGTGAGAGGTGACATTGGCAGCCAGAGATATCTGTAATTTATTTGTGTCTAGTCAACACGGATTTAAAGACATCTGCATTCAGGGTCGGAAATTAACACTCATGCCATCTAGAGTATACAAATATACACACATCTATCATAGTGCACCGCCGCCTGTCCTTGAGCCAGTAATATTGAAGCAGGCCATGTCCTACTAGGAAAGTGTGTGGCATTCCTCAATGCCAATCTCTGTTAGCTGTGCGTAGTTCCTCAATCTAAAATGATGGGAATGTACGTGACAACAAACAATCAGAAATGACAATGAAGAGTGTTGTCAACAATAAGTGTTGATAAAAGTTGAACTACTTTCCAGCTTCTTTCAGTGAATGGGAGAACCTGTGCTCTTAATGGGGCCTCTGTCAGCCTATCACTGCCCTCTTGAGTTGTCTTCTATATTTGCAAATATAGCCATCTATCCATTTTCTTAGCCGCTTATCCCCACAAGGGTCACGGAGAGTGAAGGGGGCAGGATACGGGGTACACTCTGAACTGGTTGCCAGCCAGTTGCAGGGCACATGGAGGCAAACAGCCACACTCACAATCACACCTAGGAGCAATTTAAAGTGTCCAATTAACGTTGCATGTTTTTGGGATATGGGAGGAAACCGGAGTGCCCGCAGGAAACCCATGCAGGCATGTGGAGAACATGCAAACTCTACACAGGTGGTTCCGGGATTGAACCTGGGACTTCTGAACTGTGTGGCCAATGCTTTCCAGCTCAGCTGCCATGCAGCCTGAAGTTGCTTTAAAACTGGCTATTTAAAAAAAAGTTGAAAAACAATATTTAAAATGGAGTGAGAGGGAGTCGCTTTTCCGTCGCAGATTCATCATACAACAGGCCTGCAGTTGATCTGTAGATATCTGTAATAACAAACCCCATGAACATGAATAGCAAAAGTCCATCCATCCATTTACTTTGCCCCTTATCCTCACAAGGGTCGTGGGGAGTGCTGGAGCATATCCCAACTGTCAACGGGCAGGAGGCGGGGTTCACCCTGAACTGGTTGCCAGCCAATCGCAGGCCACATCGAGACAAACAGCCGCACTCACAATTGAATAGGAATAGTGAAAAACAAATGTTGGTGTTATCTGCAACACATTTCCAGTCTTGCTGCTAGAGGGCTTGCTGTAGTTGGAATGGGTTTATGTGTACATTCTGACGTCACGCGGGGTGTCATATGCTGCCCCGGCTTGTCTGAAGTGCATCACCTTCTGGTCCATCATGTCGGCTCAGATAGAGCCGGTCATATTTCAATCAGTTTCATTTATAAAGTCCCCAATCACAACAACAGTTGTCTTACTTCAAATCCTCAGGTCTAGGATCATGCATATCACTTCTTATATATGAATAGACCTTATAAAAACGTCATGTGAGCAAACGCTGAGGTCACAGAAAATGTATCAAACAGTCGTTCACCTCATTGCAACAGCCTTGCTCCACCTCTGATTGTCATAGTAAATATTTACGGTATTAAAAGTAAGTTAATGAAGTATATTTTAAGTGAGTGGTTAGAATTGTGATTATGCTTGCTAAATTTTCACATTTTCAATTTACTAACATAGTCGTTAGTAGGTCGTAATGTTGGTTTTCTGAGTGAAGTTAGCTAGCGTGTTACCCTGACTGCCACATTATCCATATATCTAAACATTATAACCAAAAGAACTTGACTTCACTTTATTATTAATATCAATTCATTTAACCAACCAGGCATGACTTGTAATTTTTGAATGCCAATATTTTACTCTATAGATGGAGTACATCCAGACACTTCAATTTGATGTGCGAAAACGATTTCTGTAAGGACGGCCACACGCTTATCCTCGTTTTCACTCACACAAAGTTTGCATTTTATTCAGGCATGTTATGGGAGCAGCATTGTCAACAGCAAATTCTTCTAAGTAAAATAATGAAGTATTTGTACGTGGCACAACTCCGGGTTGACACCAGGACAAGCATGAGCCAGCTCCGACTATAAGCTTGTTTCTCAAGATAGCTGCCATACTGGATGTGTGCTAGAGTTTCAGGTCCCCGACCGCTCTGGGCCAAAACAGAATGAGCCGACAGAGGACGGCAGAGGTCGCAGTATATCTAAACTCTTTCTGGGGTCAGAGGGGGGTGGTTCTGTGCTATTGGGGGTGCAGAGGGAAAGTCCAGTGTAAGAGTAGACAGCTGGAATCAAAGTAGGTGTTGACAAGGAGAACATGGGGAAAAAAACGGGTCATGGGCTGAGGAGGTAGGGAGGTAGGGTATTCTGATCACTGTGGACTCACAGAAGAAGTTCTGGTGGCCCTTACCGTGTATGTGTGTTGGTTGGGGGCATGCTAAGGAGGGAACTGCTTGACGCTCGCAAGGCATTGAGAAGTGTGAGAGACTGTACCAGTGGACCTAGGAGTAAATTGCATCAAGGTAAGTTGTTGTTCGGTCCTGTTCTCTATTCAGCCAAAGCTCTCATGTCAAATGTTGAGTGGAAGTCCTCCTTTTTTTTTCTACAAATGAGCAATGAGTATAAATTATATAAACATTATGTAGTGGTGTCAACCTTTTTTTTTTCATGCGACTCACCTCAGGGGGTCACTTTTAACAGTGAAACTGCATAAATTTATAATTGCTTGTGGTGCAACAGTTTGCCAAAAGTCACTGTTCTCTACGTACTTTGATTTTAAGTTGTTGTCTTTTCAAATCTCTGGCTAGCCATGACATCCGCTAGCCAGAAATGGAGTGGCCTGTGTTTATTCACTGACTAAGCTATGGTTAGAAATTGAGGCAATCGGTGTGCTATGTACAGTCAGTGTAGTAACCTGTGCTGTGTAATCCCCTCATAACATGAAATAACTGACACTGGATTTGTTTGTTGTCCTCTGATGACTAGATTTGAACAGAGGTCAAGCAGAATGTGTGGCTCGCTTTCATGAACCATATAAAATAACATTAAGGGCTGGCTCTGGTCTGTAAGGCTTGGGTTTGAAACCTCTGATAGACAGTATTCCAAGAATTTTTTTCCCCCCGTCATTACATGTATATATTTTCAGAAACACCCCAATTCTCTTGTGTGATCTTGCCCACTTGCTCCTTCACAGTCTCTAAATGTTACATTCAAAGTGGATTACTGTGCCATTAATTAGATTCCCTCTTGTGACGAGGCAGCTGAGGCAACATCTGTGGGCGGCGTTCCTTCTGTATCATTCGCTTTGTGTCCTGTTCTCTGGGGGTTCACAGGGGACCCTTTGGGATTTAGTCAGGATTAGATGGTAGGATCGGATGGTTTTCCACGTGACACATATTGGCATGCCGCTGCTGAAAGGAATCTCGTCAGTCTGCTTTGTGTGAATAGAACCAGGTGATGAGAAAAATGCCTTATGCAAGGTTTAAGTGTTTATTTTATGTTCTTGTTGCTCAATCTCAGTCTCATTTTTACTCTGCCAGTGTTCTTCAACATTGACAGTATCAGTATTCAATCTCAGAGACATCACTCCAACTTTTTAATGGTGTTTAATAGACTTTACCCCAAATTGACTGGTGAGTTTGGTATTGGCCGACAATGACCATTTTATGGTGATCAGCTTTAATATCATCATTTGCCGAGCCGAACAACGATGTCACTGATCAGCTCCAAAAAGACACTTACTTCGCGTCCCCATCGTGCCCGGAATATTTGAGTACAAAAGTGAGTTTTGACGTAGCACAGTAAATCAGAAGGAGCTACATTGTATCTTTGTAGACTTAGAGAAAGCCTACGACAGAGTACCAAGAGAGGAACTGTGGTACTGCATGCGCAAGTCTGGTGTGGTGGAGAAATATGTTAGAATAGTACATGAAATCTACAAGGGCAGCAGAATAGCGGTGAGATGTGCCGTTGGTGTGCCAGAAGAATTTAAGGTGGAGGTGGGACTGCATCAGGGTTCCGCATTGAGCCCTTTCCTGTTTGCGGTAATAATGGATAGGCTGACAGACGAGGTTAGACCGGATTCTCCTTGGACCATGATGTTTGCAGATGATGTTGTGATCTGGAGTGGAAGCAGGGAACAGGCGGAGGAACGGTTAGAAAGCTGGAGGTACGCACTGGAAATGAGAGGAATGAAGATTAGCCGAAGTAAAACAGAATATATGTGCGTGGATGAGAGGGGGAGGAGGAAGAGTGAAACTCCACAGAGAAGAGATAGCGAAGGTGGACAATTTCAAATATTTGGGGTCAACAATACAGAGCAATGGAGAGTGTGGTAAGGAAGTGAAGAAACGGATCCGAGCGGGGTGGAACAGTTGGCGGAAGGTGTCTGGTGTTCTATGTGACAGGAGAGTATCCACCAGGATGAAGGGCAAAGTTTATAAAACAGTGGTGAGGCCAGCCATGATGTACGGATTAGAGACGGTGGCTCTTAAGAAACAACAGGAAGCAGAACTTGAGGTAGCAGAAATGAAGATGCTGAGGTTGTTGCTAGGAGTGAGCATGTTGGATAGGATTAGAAATGATCTTATTAGAGGGACAGCCAAAGTTGGCTGTTTTGGAGACAAGGTTCGAGAGAGCGGACTTCGATGGTTTGGACATGTTCAGAGGCGGGAGAGTGAGTATATTGGTAGAAGGGTGCTGAGGATGGAGCTGCTAGGCAAAAGAGCGAGAGGAAGACCAAAGAGAAGGTTGATGGATGTTGTGAGGGAGGACAAGAGGAAAGTGGGCGTGAGAGAGGAGGATGCACGAGATAGCCTTAAATGGAAAAAGATGACACGCTGTGGCGACCCCTACCGGGACAAGCCAAAAGAAAAAGAATAAGACTGTAAATATCTGACGATCAATAAAGTTATAAAAGAAAAGAAATGTCAGCAGCATGGGAGAGACGAGACATCTGAGACAGATATCACGTAATACCTGAATCAGACGAGAAGACAAATTTGCTCTTTCAAGATTGCACTATGTCAGATTACTGTTATAAAATCTTCTACTCTGATATCATCATATTCCATTTTCTACAATCATTCGGCTTTCGTTTATCAACTCAAATGCGTCAAGATAAACTCATTACCGTGGGGATGACAACATGAGTGGCTTGATCTGACTGTATTATAAGAAGCAAAAGGGGGGAACCATGTTCAACAAAACACTGTGTAGCCTCTCAAGATAGTGCTAGTGTTAGCGGTTGTGTGTAATCATGCTGCCGTTCAGTCGAATCATGCTGTAAAATTTTGGTGTAGATGAAGTCATTTAATTACAATAAAGTAATTCAATTACAGTAAGCTGGCACCCATTTTCTTTCATTTTGTATTCTTGGTTGGACCTCACTGATTAGAATACATGATCTGACCAGAGCAATGATTTCCAACCTTGATGGAGCCAAGCCACATACTTTAAGAGTTGAAAAATCTTCCGGCACACCGGCAAACAAAAATGTCATAATTACCACCATCCAATAGAAGACCATTAAACTGTTCTATCTGTAACTATGCCTCACTGTCATAAATAAATCAACAAAGAGTTATTAGATATATAAGTATATATAGATTAGTTATTGTAAATAAATATATATATAAAAATTAAGTACACAAGTATACTCTATACAGTAAATGAACATGTTATTTAAATTACTCATTGCTCCATCTTGTGATCAGATTGGTCACCCCCACCCCAAAAAAAAAAAAAAATCCTGATTGTGTAAAGCCTAGTGTTTAATGTGTCACTTATGGTTACTGGACTCAAATATCACACGTAAGCTTGGTGCAATCTTTAAATATATATATATATTTTGGATTGAATATTGCTAATGCACAGTGGAAAAACAAGTTTTCATTGATTTTGAATGACCCCAAGATCAGATCATTAAGTATGTATTCCTCAGCCTCAGCCTGGTACCAGATGTTTTGCAAAGTGCTTCACACTGCACTGCATTTTTTGTCGTTTTAGTCTATCTTTTTTATGCATTTAAGCTGTCCTTGAACTTTTCTGTATTTTTTTTTCCAAAATCTTGTGTATGAAATGTGCAAAATAAATACAGTACTTTTTCCTTATTTCCTTATTATTCTACTCCAATGGGAGGTTTTGGCCACTGCACGCCAAGCGACCCGACTGAATGCGACTGAACTGTTGTGCAACGTGTAGGGTCCTGCAACTAGCTTTCAGAAGTAGCTGACCATTGGCAACTAGTTGGTGTGAACAGTGTCACAATATTACAGGTGTAATGGCCATTTAAAAATGTCATCTTGTACAGCGTAAGCTTCCACAGAAAGATGAAGTTTCTGGGCACAGAAAGCAGCCGCTAAGTTGTACCAAAGGAGTACATACAGTATATATTTACCCTCACCTTCCAGCACAAAGTCCCACAACCCTTGTGAGAAGCGGATCAAAAAATGGATGGCTGGATGATACTATGGCTAAAAAGTACAGTGTGGAAAGCCTCTGTCACAATGCATGAGTGTTGTCTATTCATGAGGGTTTTCATTGCCAACAGCTTTTCAAATATCTATACTCTTGCCATCATATTGGCCCATTTCCTCTCTGAATTACTCAAATAAAGCTACAGAGTCCATGGAAATCCTTGCTTTTCTTGAGAATACGGCCATGTTATTTATGGTTCATTTTTAACAATTTCTAAAACCATTGTTTCCCAATAAGAACACAACTGGTAGCAGTTTTTCCTTCGCAGTCGCTGGCCAGGTGTGCAAGGCTCTGCGGCCAACTTTAATTGGTTTGCCATTGTCCAGTTTGGTCTTGTTCTCGGTCACATGGTGGTGCTCCAACTGCTAATGTGATTGTCACAGCAGCAGGAGTTGAGTCAGACATTGTGCTGATGAAATACCTGCACATCACCTGTCTGCGAAAGCCCATTGAAACGTTCAGCTGTCATACACGTGCCTTCTATTAAGCATGAGTACACCCAGAAGTGTGTAAAACACAAACCTATGAACATTCCCATGCAAAGTATGGGATTTATCAATTTGGACTCTATGCGTGGGCAGGTGCCTAAATTTAAACACAGATCTGACCCTGGACAAAACCTTGTGGTTGAACAGTGAAACTACAAATAGAATGTACTAAGAGAGTCGCTAAAGCCCTCAGAGTGCACATCGAGCTCCTGTTGTGTCACGGCATTTGTGACCACTCATACAATTTACGGGAAATTGGAAACTTGTGTCGCAATCGCAAGCGCTATAAGGCATCAAATTCAGCTACATGAACAGGAAAGGATTTTATTCAATCAATGCACAAATAATCAGCAATTCACATCGCATGGAGGAACACATGATTCATTCATTGTAAAGAATAATTCATGGATCCGTCCGCACCTCCATGGGAGCTGGTTGAGGATGGCTTACTAGAGTGAGATGTTCCCGTTAACTTTCGAAATGGGGATCCATAATTGCCTGACCTTCTCCAGCTAATTAAAGGTAAATCTCATCAGAGAGCCGTGACACGTTATGACATTGACTTTGAGGTCCAACCATTTATTTTTATTTTCAAGACTACTCTTTTCTCCGATCGATACAATTAATAGCAGCTGTTAAATTCTCCCACAATCCCACATAAGTTTTTTACTTTTTGCTGGTAACCCCTGATGGCCCAAACCTCATTGCACCGCACCTCCAATGGCTACTGTAGCCGCTGGCCTGGGGCCGGGGAGCTGTCTCTTATGCCATTGCTTCACTACTCCTCGTGCTTCAGAACACACCACAGCAGAGAAACTGTACCCCGAATAACACAAAACGCGTTACACTTCAAGGAAGATTTTTTTCTTTCTGAGTTGTGGGCGGAGGATGATGGCTAACTGCACACTGCAGTCATAGGACCGAGTCAAGTTATTATGAAAAAGGAAGTGGCAATTACATCAAATGGCCGCTGCATGGAGTGAGCCCACTTGTGGTGGGGGTGGTGGTGGTGGGGTGGGCGACTCATACTGTTCCCCCGTTTCAGTCCCGTACAAAATTATCCAGACAATTGAGACAGTGGAAGAAAATGCTGTACTAAAGTGTTGTCAGTCTTTACATGTTTTCAGCAGTTACATTCAAATATAATGTAATTAAAAAAAAATTCAAACGACTTTATTGGGTCTTTAAGCTAATTAAACAGAAAATTAGACCTAAATGGAGTTTTGCAATCTTTGACTCCAAGTGACATGAGAGATTATTGCTTTTAGGACTTGCAGTATATTAGAAAATATTTTTTTGCACTTAGAAAATATATGCATTCTATAATATGAATTATAACATATGACATCTGCTCCGATGTGTATCACCTTACGCCTCCCTCTTTCGCTCACTCCGTGATATTATAGAAACACAATAACAGACAAAATGTTACTTGTGGTCCCAGTTGTGTCATTGTGGAATATAACAGCCCGTTCACGTTTGTGGATATGACTACTCTTAGGAAAGTCACCAAGTGCCAGCCTGGGTGTATTTGAACAGTCTCCTTGCATGCACATTTTAAATTATTCCTTGCATTTCTCTCAAAGTGCTTGTCCTTTCTTTGGTCTATACTAACACATTTTTCATGTGAGTCGTTACAAGGAGATACAATAGCCAAAATGTCATAGTGTTAAGCTTCTCATTGGTCGATTGCTGTAAGAGCTGGTGTGATGACGGATGTATTGATTTGGGAGCATTTGAGCTGTTTCCTGGGGGTGTACCCTGTATCAGTCATAAAAGCGCTCGCATCGATTGCTAAGCCCTCCACCCCCGCCCAGCACTGATAGGGGAAGGATGAGACTGAAGGGGGAGAGGGGTGGAGAAGTCAATGTACAATCCAGGGCCTTGCTCAGCATCACAGCATTCGTCAAGACTAGATCCTTTTAAAGAGACGCAGTCATCTTGGTCATGAATAGCTGAAAAAAGACCACATTGGTGAGTCACTCGGAATTCAAAACGAGAGTAAATCTGCATTGATTTTGTTTCTATATTGCTGTAAACGGCAATATGTCTCACCACAGTGCAATAAAGCAGCCTCTGTGGTTCCAGATTATTTTTAGATTTATTTGATGAAGGCAGAGGTGTGGAAAGCATTGATGTGTCAGAAAGGACAATTAAGTCTGAGTGCGTAATGGAGAGGTGGCGGGAAAGACTTGAGAAAGTGGCGGCAAGGATAGGGAGGAAGATGTGATGGCCATCAGATGGGAGGGAAGGATGAAGGAAGGTTGAAGGGAAAGAGTATGTGTTGGATGACTAGGAAGATTAAAGTCCCTGTAAACAACAACCATCATAAATTTGTATGATTACAAAAAAATCCCAAGTACTATATATAAAATGAGGGTTGAAAATTGTGACAATTCAATCACTGTCGGCGTTTCTGCTGAATGTGCTAAAAACAACCAAACAACCCCCCCCCCCGCCTCAAAAAAACATTAACACATCACCTGTTTACAATCTATCAAATAACGCGCCATCTTTCTTTTGTCAAAACATTTCTAAATTAAGGCATGAAAAGTCCTCAATGGGCTTTCCTCATTCTGACGAGAGGAGCTAGCCACCTCGCGAGCTAAGCTAAGGGGCTTCCAGAGTTTGCCTTGTCTGTGCCTCCACCTCTTTGCTAGGTGTTGTGTTGCTGTGTAGGTCCACTTGACAGAGCTACTTCAGGGTAAGTTTGTTAAACACAGCTGCTGGTCATTCGGCCTGTAGCACACGAGGTGACAGGCGTTTGAGCCGGTATGTCCAGTTATATATTCACAATGCTTTATCTTCCACCATATAACGATATCCTGAATTACTTAACGTCTATCACACCTGACAATGTAAAAAAACAACAACACTGAACTGTTCTGTAAATTATGGCATCCAGGGTTTATGCATTTTCAAAGTGTAAGCATGGCTAACTAGCTAACTGTGTGCTATTGTGGTAGAAATTGACTGAGTCATTACAAATGAGTAGTGCCGGTTAGCCACTGAGGCGATCAAGGATTTTCACGTTCTTAGATAGCAAAAAATGGGGGACTCAAAGTTCATCACGAGACACAATTTTAGCTGTGTCCCAAAACAGATTAAATCTATAGCTCCACAATTAAGTATTACATAGACTGAAGTCGGCGGCACGATGAATCAGCTGGTAAAGCGTTGGCCTCACAGTTCTGAGGACCCGGGTTTGATCCCGGCCCCGCCTGTGTGGAGTTTGCATGTTCTCCCCGTGCCTGCGTGGGTTTTCTCCAGGCACTCCGGTTCCCCCCCAAATTCTAAAAGCATGCAACATTAATTGGACACTCTAAATTGCCCCTAGGTGTGATTGTGAGTGTGACTGTCTCTATGTGCCTTGCGATTGGCTGACAACCAGTTCAGGGTGTACCCTCCTCCTGCCCGTTGACAGCTGGGATGGGCTCCAGACTTCCCGTGACCCTTGTGAGGATAAGCGGCTAAGAAAATGGATGGATGGTGAGACTGAAGTCTTTGCATTTTTTTTAACAGTCTCCAAACATCCATCCATTAATTTCCTGAGCCACCTATCCTCACAAGGATCACGGGGGTGTGGAGTCAATCCCAGCTGTCATCGGGCAGAAGGCAGGGTACACCCTGAACTGGTTGCCAGCTAATCGAAGAGCAAATGGAGACAGACTTTCCAAACATGCACATTTGGATTTAGAATGAAACCTATGAGTTCACTTCACAGGGTCGTTGAGATACCAGAGTGGAAGAAATCCAGGGTGGGTGATAAAGATTAAATTGAAAATGAGAGCAGGAATAAAGATAAAGAGAGGGAAGGGTTGAGGAATTGTGTGTGTCCCACGATTAAAGGCTCAACATTCTCCTTAGTTCTTCATTGAACTTTTTCTTTTCATCGAATATCCAATGTGCTTCAAGGTGGGCCGGCACAGTGGTACGACTGGTTAGAGCGTTGGTCTCAGAGTTCTGAGGACCAGGGTTCAAATCCCGGCCCCATGTACGTGGAGTTTGCATATTCTCCCCGTGCCCATGTGGGTTTTCTCCAGGCACTCCGGTTTCCTCCTACATCCCAAAAACATGCAACATTAATTGGAGACTCTAAATTGCCCGTAGGAGTGATTGTTGAGTGTCACTGTTGTTTGTCTCCGTGTGCCCTGCGATTGGCCGGCAATCAGTTCAGGGTGTATCCTGCCTCCTGCCCGTGGATAGCTGGGATAGGCTCCAGCTCTCCCGCGAAAATGGATGGTAATGGCTACAAGGTGTCCCATAAATGAAAAGAGGGCAGTGTAAATTACATTCCTGACATTTTGCATTTGTGACCTATGCTTCTCTCGACCTTCCACTTTCTTTTGCGCTTTGCCCTTTCTGTCCTTTCATGCTGTAATCTCCCTCAATTTCTCATCCGTCATCAGTCACTCGCTGGCCCTTCCTCCATTTCCCACCCCTTTTTGCTTTCTCTCCCTGCTCTGAAGCCAGCGGTTTTGCTTCTTATCTTCCCTCTTCCAATCTGCTTCATCTGCTTGCACGCCTCCTCCTCTCGTGTTTCTGGACCCGCCAACGCTTAGAGATGGGGAGGGTGCGGAGTCAGTGCAGGATGTTGCTCACATTAGCAGTCGGATACGCTCAAACACAAAGACACCCGAGTCCGGCTCCTTCTGGCTTTTTCCTCCTCCCTCCGGCTCGCTTCTCACAATTGTCGTGACGCCACATGGAAGCATAAATAAATCTTATTCCGTTTTTGTGTGTTTCACATTCTGCGCCACACCCTTGGTGCTCCAGCTTTGTCCAAGCGTGTGGATGCTACAGGTAATCTTGTCCATCAGACAGGAAAGAGGATGAAGAAAATATGGTCAAAGAAGAGGTTTCAAGTAAGTGGGATGGACAGAATATTCTACTTGTTATCATGATGTTAGTGTGATTATTTTTTCCCCCCTTTTTGATTGTCTCGCCACACCCTTCACCAAATAAGGAGACACAGATGAATTTATTGGTGGCATACCTTGTGAATTAATATCAGATAAGAAATATTGCATGCAGAACTGTATTTGGGTTTCATTGTCTTGTCTGACTTTAATAACTGGTGCATGTATGATCATTGCAGGTAAAATGACCAAAATAAGGTTATAATTAATTTTGATGTGCTGTGAGCCAGAATATCATGAATGTTGCTATGGCAGTTGTGAAATACAAAATAACAAGGCATTCCTGTAAAAGGCAAAAAGTGTGTCAGTAGGCTATACACTATGGTGCTGTCTGCTCATGGCACAGCCAGGATGATGCGTTTGTTCAAGTCTCTGCCTTTCTGTATTTTGCTACGATATGGTTCTGGTTCCAGAAACAGAGATGAACTTGCTTCCAGATGATCATGAGAACCACCCAGGCAACAATTGCCTCACACGCACACAAAACAAACAAAAACCTCAGCCAATTGAAGCAACAAGAAATTGTGAAGAGGGAATTGAGAGTAAAATGAGTCATTCCATATTGGGGGAGGGGCTCGGGGTGTAGGAGTACTTTTGTTAGTTTCCATCCATTCGGGTGAGTCATGATTGGTCACTCTACATGGTTCTGATTGACAGAATGTGGCCTGTTCTTTCACACATGCGCAAACATGCACAGACACACACACTAAAAATGACAACTCTCCTCGCTTATTTTATAACTGTTTCGCATCATTTTTTGTTTATATATGTCTGAAATTTGTCCCCTTGATATATATTTTTAAATCAGTTATTTTATTTTGTTTGCAAATGACAGTGTCCAAAGGTATAATTATGTTAGTGTTAAATAGAAGCTTGAAAATCTGCCCTACACAAACAACTGGTTTTATCACTATGGTTTGAGGGCAGTAGAACTGAATTGTCTCACTGTTAGTTTGCCCACTTATTATCGTACTTGAGTATGGCGCAGTACAACTCAACACCACTGCAAAGTAAAGCCACAGTCAATTGTTAAATTACTGTACAAACCCAAATTCTAATGAAGTAGGGATGTTGTGTAAAATTTGAAAAAAAAAATACAATGATTTGCAAATCCTTTTCAACCTATGTTCAATTGAATAGACCACCCCTAAGATGGAATATTTCATGTTCAAACTGATAAAGTTTTTTTTTAGGGGGCAGGCTATTATTCTCTTGATTCCTGCAATTCCTGATTCCTGCAGGAGTGCAAAAAAAAAAAAAAAAACACATGGCATCATTATATAAAGGATATTGGCGTGAGGGTTAAAGGGTTGTCAATTAACACCGTTAATTGCTACATCGCCAAATGTACGTTAAAACTCTACCATGCAAAGTGAAAGGACTATAGCAACAACACTCAGAAAAGCCACCAGCTTCTCTGGGCCATGCTCATCTGAGATGGACTGATGAAAAGTGGAAAAATGCGCTGTGGTCCAAAGACTCCACATTTCTTATGGTTTCAGTGAAACTACTATATATACTGTACTTCCTGTCCTGCAGGCCAGAGAGGAAAAGGACCATCCAGATTATTATCAGTGAAAAGTTCAATAGTGAGCACCAGTGATGGTATTGGGGTGTGGTAGTGCCCACAACATGGTTAATTTACTCATCTGTGAAGGCACCATTAATATAACATTACATTCTTAGATTGCCCATCTGTATTGAATATCGAGGCTGGTTAGCTTATAGAGACTACAGATGATTATGAAACAAATACTGTATGTAAGTGTGTGAAGTTTTATGCTTATGAGACATTCCACCAATATGTCACATGAACCTCCGGGTAAAGGCAAAGGCTTAGCAATCTTCGAAGGCACCACAAGTAAACACGCTCTTCTATGTCCATTTCAAGAAGGCAGGTCGATTGAGAAAACAGAAAATGGCTTGAATGATAATCTCATCTTTCTACTCTAATGCCATGGTTTGAATGTGTGAATTATCAGTCGAAAATATGAGCTAACGAGAGGTAATTTGCTTCTAAGGGACACATTTAAATAGTTAAATTGGTTCAAAAATATGTGCAGTGGAACTCTGTTCCAAAATACCCCAAATTAGTCATTAAATTGGCATTTTTTCAATGGAAGTGGACGCCAAAGGCATATAAATGGCACTATAGCCTTTTTTTTTTTTTTTGCTAAATTACTAAAAGCGCACTTGACCAAACATTTTATATGGAACTGTGAGAAAATATCTTCCACAAACCCGAGATGGAGGTTTGGTTCCCAGTCTGCCACTTCAGACGTGGCTACTATGCTACCAGACACTCTTGAAATCTTCGCTGTACATCTTTTTTGGACATCCATTGGATGCATCCCTCTCACCTATGGATGGAAGGATGGACTTATTTTGAGGTTATTTTTTTCTCAGACAATTGATAAAAATGTAAACCCTTCAGGTGTATATTTGGTGGCACAAGCCAAAACAAAAAAATATTGTTGCCATGGTTTTCACTTCAGCCGTAGTCAATCACTTTTCTGCCACCTGGAAGTATCCTGGTGCCTTTTGTTCACAAACATTAGGAAACGGTCAAAGTCATGTCATCTTCAAGGCAACATTGCAGTTTACAGCCTTTTGTGAGCAAGCAACAGAATGTTTGTCACTTCTGAATAACACTTGTTCTCTGTCTTATTGCAGAGAAACGGCCATTCCACAAGGACATTTGGCAGATTTACGCATGGTGTGTTGTCATTATGAGCTCTTCTCACATTCTATTCTTCAGCGTATTCCAAATTTGTCATCCAGCCTTAGCATCATCCCAGTAATGACTCTTCGCTTCAATGTGCCTGTCTGCCTTCAAGTGGCTATCAACAAGAGTGGATCGTACAAGTGCACGTCCACCCCCACAATACAATACCTTTGCAATTTAGCCTTTTCATAAAACCCTCATGTGAACAGTGTCGGCCCCTTTGGGATATTATGTGCTGATTTTTGTTCAGTTTCTCTTGCTTCACTCCAAATCAGGATTAGGGCACAGGATTTCATCGGCAAATTGTATTTTGCTTTTTTTTTTTTTTTTAACTAATGATCCAGTTAGATTTCGCTGCAAAAAAAAAAAGGGAAACACTGACGCAGTCATTACTTTAATGCTAATTGTTGTTGTTGCAACGGCTTTCCTACCATTAGGCTGACTTGCTGGAATTATCTAATCAGGATCTGGCTTGATGGTGCACAACGCAATGAGCTGCAGCTGAGCGCTCTGACCAGTAAACATATGTGTCAGGCCAACCGCTGATTTTAAACCTCGAATGGGTACGAAGAGGATTGGTCGTGTGGGTGAGAGGGATGCTGGTTTCCATAGTAACAGTGCTCTCCCGTCTGCCCTCTCTTGCTGCCACTACGGAAGCGAAGTTTTCCGCTCCTGCCGAAAGCAAAGCTACGGTAAACCTTTTTTTTTTTTTTTATTCATCACCAGCCCATTGTTGACTTCTTTATCATCCTTCGAGGTTTAATCTCATTGCCATGGTGATGTGATTTTACCCACATGCGGTTTCAGGTGGCTGGCATCTTTCTTTTGATGTTATCTTTCATGTCGTTTGGTTGTAGTTTCCTTAACACAATTTTTGACTTTCCACACCCCAACAGCTCACTTGTTTCCCTGTTTTGTTTTTGTTTAGATGGTGGTCTTAAGTGATTTTGGTTTTTAAAAAAACGAGGCAAGCAGATGCATGGATCTATTTGGTCCGCTCCTCACATACTGTAATAGGGTCAGATGGTTTCTTATCTTACCCTGGCTTTAAACCCTTTTTGTATTTTTCTTAATTTAATTCCAGACTCTGAGACCACAGAGGATGAGACCACTGAGCCCCAGATGGAACCCAAAGGAGGGCTGGGAAGACACCAAGACAAGACCACCAGGGGAGGACCCTTAGGTGTGTGCGTGTGCATGCTTGTATGTATGTGTGTGTGTGTGTGTATATATATTTGAACACCCTGCTATATTGCAAGTTCTCCCTATTACAAATCATGGAGGGGTCTGAAATTTTCATCATAGGTGCATGTCCACTGTGAGAGACATAATCTAAGAAGAAAAATCCAGAAAACACAATGTATTTGTGTGATTCAGCTGCAATTTAAGTATTTGAAAACCTGTCCATTAGCTAGAATTCTGCCCCTCAAAGACCCGTTAGTCCGCGTTTAAAAGTCCACCTCCACTCCATGTATTATCCTAAATCAGATGAACGTGTGTGAGGTCGTTGGCTGGATAAATATGGTGTCCACCCCATACAATAAGTAAGACTCAAACTTGTAACATGGCACAGACCAACGTGCTGTCCAAAGACAGCACAGACAAAAGTGTACAACTCCACATGCGTGGAAAGGACTACGGAGAAATTGCCAAGCAGCTTGGTGAAAAAAGGTCCACTGATGGAGCAATCATTACAAAATGGAAAAAGCTAAACATGACGGTCACTCTCAATCGGAGTGGAGCCCCATGCAAGATATCACCTCGTGGAGTCTCAATGATCCTTAGAAAGGTGAGGAATCAGCCCAGGACTACACGACAGGACTTGGTCAATGACCTAAAAAGAGCTGGGACCACCGTTTCCAAGGTGACTGTTGGTAATACACTAAGATGTCATGGTTTGAAATCATGCATGGCACGGAAAGTTCCCCTCCTTAAACCAACGCGTGTCAAGGCCCGTCTTAAGTTTCCCATTGACCATTTGGATGATACTGTGGAGTCATTGGAGAAAGTTTGGTGGTCAGATGAGACCAAAATGGAACTTTTTGGTCATAATTCTACTAACCATGTTTGAAGGAAGACAAATGATGAGTTCCATCCCAAGAACACCATCCCTACTGTGAAGCATGGGGGTGGTAGCATCATGCTTTGGGGGTGTTTTTCTGCACATGGGACAGGACGACAGCACTGTATTAAGGAGAGGATGACCGCGGCCATGTATTATGAGATTTTGGGGAACAACCTCTTTCCCTCATCAGAGGATTGAAGATGGGTCGTGGGTGGGTCTTTCAACATGACAATGACCCGGAGCACACAGCCAGGATATCCAAGGACTGGCTCCGTAAGAAGCATATGAAGGTTCTGGTGTGGCCTAGCCAGTCTCCAGACCTAAACCCAATAGAAAATCTTTGGAGGTAGCTGAAACTCCGTGTTTCTCAGCGACAGCCCAGAAACCTGTCTGTGTGGAGGAGTGGGCCAAAATCCCTCTTGCAGCGCGTGCAAACCTGGTGAACAACTACAGGAAACGTTTGACCTCTGTAATTGCAAACAAAGGCTACTGTACCAAATATTAACATTGTTTTTCTCAGGTGTTCAAATACTTATTTGCAGCTGTATCACACAAATAAATTGTTAAAAAAATCATACATTGTGATTTCTGGATTTTTCTTTATAGATTATCTCTCTCACAGTGGACAAGCACCTACGATGATGAAAATTTCAGACCCCTCCATGATTTCTAAGTGGGAGAACTTGCAATAGCAGGGTGTTCAAACACTTATTTTCTTCACTGTATATATATATACATATATATATATATTTATTTACAGCGGCTGTTTCCTTCTCCTAACATGAGACACATTGACAGAACATTGACATCAAACTTACAGCATTTACCAAATACATTTGTTCATTCAAGAGAAGTTCGATGCTCCGGCTCTAATAATTAAAGTATACTGTATCACTCAATGTGAGAAACTGCCTGCTTTTACAGTCCTCCAAACCCGGCAACAGCATGTCTGAATTTAGATCCCAAAATTCAGTATTGACACCCTTCTCCTCCTCCTCATACTCCTCCTCTTCCTCCTCCCTCACAAGGACACTTCCCTCACTTGCCCTCTGTGTTGGAGCTTTCGGAGGTTCTGCGTTGGCGGACATACACCCTACATGTCCCCAATGGGAACTGAACTGGAAGAATAGAAAGAGAATATGCAATGAGGGTAGGAGGAGGTGATCCATCATTGTTTTCTTCAAGGAGTAGCGTACAGTCGCCTCCACAGCAATATGAATGCAAGAAATGTTGGTTTAAAAGACAAAATACAAATTAAAAAAAATAATAAATAATGCTGTTCCTCACATAGCATCTCAGTGTCACCATGAATCAAAAGTGAAAGGAAATTAATATTGAAAAAGTAAAGCAAAGTCAAGGATTATCCGGTACGTAATTCCATTTGTCAATCATTATCCACCGGGGTATGGTTGCAGAGGATAGTTCATAATGTCATTCATGATGCCCTACAAAACTTGAAAATCGATCCCGATTCAAAAGGTCAGCCTCAGAACCGGCCTTGAAAGAGACTTGGTTCACGTGTAACACCCAGCAATAAGTTTGACAAAATCCATCCATTCATCCATTATATGAGCCGCTTATCCTCACAAGGGTTGCAGGAGTACTGGTGCCCATCCCAGCTATCTTCGGGCAGTAGGGAGGGCACACCCTGAACTGATTGCCATCCAAATCACAGACTCAAAATCACACCTAAGGCCATATTTTTCAGATTCCCCAATTAATGCATGTTTGTGAATGTGGGAGTGCCCAGAGAAAACCCACATGGACACGGGGAGAACATGCAAACTCCACACAGGTGGGGCCAGGATTTGAACCCCGGTCCTCTGTGAGCCAGACACTCTAACCAGTCGTCCAGTATGCCGCCCATAAGTGAAAATGATGGCTATTATTTATTAACCCTATATCCACCATTCATGTGCTAACCACATCCTTTCTGGGTTCATCTAGGTGAGGGGGATCGGATGATGGACTGTAACCCTGATGGTTCTGATCACCGAGCTAACCTTCCAGGCTCCTACGACCCCATCGTAGAACGGGAGCTCCAGGCGCTGGGCTCTCGTCCACCAGGGCCCAACATGGACCCCATAAACCCATCCAGGCAAGCTCTTGGTAGTGGTCCTCCGGAGGGACCCCTGCCTGTCCGTCACCTGGGTGTGGAGCCGCTGATCCGGGCATCTCACGCTAACCTGGCGCGGCCTGTTCAGGGGTCAGAGGAAAGTGTTTCTGTTGGCAGCGACTACTACGGCAGCATGTTCAGCCTCTACCGCGGGAGAACATTCTCCATGCCCTTATAGAGGAGTCCGAACAATCTGCAAGACAAATTTTAAAAGACGCTCAAGCCAAGACATCATAAACAAATCTCCACCTTAGCAGTTACTGTGGATTCTTTTCTTTCATCGACTGTTTTGGTGCCACACTTTCCTTTGACTTGATGTTGCTGTGGGTCCATCTAACTTCTACATGTTACAAAGGCACTGATGTCTTTTAATGCACTGTGAGTGTACCTGCTGCACGTTTTTGTGAGTCTCACCTTTGGATGAGCACTTTTTACACTTGCAGTGGCATGCGTGGGATGCTGGCCTTGGCCAAGTTAGTACTCGCATGAACACAAATTTTTAATTGTGATTCACAGGTTCTCCCTTGAAGCATGAATTTTTTTATTCGCTTTTCTGACTGACAAATTGGAACAACTTTTTTTCCTTCACTGCAGTAAATTTAGATTAGATTTCTGAGAAATCCCTACAAAATCCTACAAGTCGCAACTTAAAATTATTTTATTGTGTCATTATTTTTTTATATGTCCTGGAGCTGAAAACTGCATATTATGACTAAAAATGACACGGACAGACATTTGCTCCTTCCAAAAGCTTCTGGAAAATCTACAGGAACTCTAACTTCAAGTTTCATTTCCCTTCAACCCTCATCCCTCCAGGATTCAAAATAATGAAGAATCACATGAGGGTCTTCTCACTGTGCCCTCAAGATCTCCTCAGCCACCTCCTATCCTGCACACAAAACATCCTGAAGCCCCGAATCAAGGCCAGGATAAACACAAACCTCTAGATCAGATTTTTCTCCCTGAGACAGAGCAGATATCAGGTGTTAGTGACACATTAGTGACCAAACTGTCTCATGCAGGGCCCAAGTGCTCTGATAAGGTCAAGACTTTTGAGGAGCAAAGAGCTAGTTTGGATCTGCCAGAAGTTGGATCCATTTCAGAGTTGAATTACAGTGGAAAGTGCAATGATGCCAAACAAAACCGAGGAGCCTTCAAGCAACGAGCCTCCTCTTTGGAGGAAAGGATGAGCTACTCCAAGCGGGTTCAGGGGTACCAGAACAAGTTTACTGAAGAACTTGAAAGGATCAAAAAGGTTGTTGGCAGCACAGGCATAAGAAAGGCATATTCGACTGAGCAGCTGTTGATAGGCAAGTTAGAGCCAAGTGACCCTCAAGTGGTTAAAAAGGTGGAGAAGCTGAAATCCTTGAGTAAAATTCCTGAAAAAGATAAGCAGAGCCCAAACATAAACCCAGAGCCTTACTCATCACAAGGAAGAACTGGGAATATTAGAGTTACCATGGAGACAGCACTAGTTCACCAGTTGCCAGGGCAACCATTGCCAACAGCCACAAAGACCAGACTCACCAGGTTTGGAGGGAATAATCACTACTGATGAAGGTGTTAAGGCAAGTCTTCAACTTTAAAATGACTCCATCTTTTTTGTGTTCAAATGCAGGAAAACCACACAGAACTCTCCAAACACTCTGCTTATCACCTCATCAGAAAGCCAATCTCCTTCAAGCAAGGAAAAGGACAGATGCCCCAGTCCAAAGGGGAAAAGCGTGTCACCGACCACAGTGAGGGAATCCGAGGCACAGTATCCCAAAAAGCCTCCAAGGCTAACGCCGTCACCAACACCTTCCATCAGCCCTCTTCTCAAGAGGAAGAAGGCAGAGAAAGTGGCCATTCCCGCAATCCTGGTGGAGGATGCAACCATAAACAATGAGCATGTTCCAGTCCAAGTGCAGATGAATGAAGAGAATAGCGGCTCTGCTAAAGGTACTGTAAATGAGGTTATTTTTCTATGCTTGATTACTATTATTGTTACATTCAATACCCATGTATACACCAATATTTGCATCCAGGTCTAAAGATAAGAAAGTTATTTGAAGAACAATTGGTCAAAAAAGGTAAAAGTAGAAATAGAAGTGATATTAAAAGAGGAGATTGAGGTAATGGACATGAGAGCACCGGACCTACCCCTCATTGCAGTGGTGGTTACCATGGCAATACCATTCAGAGTTAAAAACTTGAGAATGAACAGCAGGCTTTCCAGGACTGAGAAACCTTTGATTGAGAGAAAATTGTTAACCAAATGTGTCTATATCATGTATCTTCTCTAGTCATGCATGATGCAGTTTTGTCCACAAATGCAAAGGGTGTCACCAGAAGCTTGGGCCTCTGTTGCCATATTAGGCCAGTGAGACCACCTTGCTGGAGTATTTTTAGCCACTCTCCTTCTTCAGGGCCTCTGCCTTGTGTCCCTGTTTGAGTTTTTTTTTTTTTTTTTTAATCTCGCTTGATGTTCTCCAGGCAGCACGAGCGAAAATGAATTCCAGGAAGCAAACTGACTCAACAACTTTTCTTCCAACCTCCAGCAAATAAAATCACACGGGTTTAGAATTGAGGCATTTCTTACTGTCCATTTGGTGATCGGAGAGCAATATAATTTGTAAAAGAGTCAATGGCAGTGAGGCCATCAGGATGCCCGAAACATCAAACGTTTTATTTCCCGAAAGTAGGCCCAGATGTGTGTAGCAGCTTTTAAAGATTTGGCAGGTGTACATAAAGACCACAAGTGCTATTTATCCCCTGCAAAGCTGACTCTACATGTTGTTGCATTTCACTGGAATATGAACTGTCCTATGTTAAACTGTTAAAAAAAACAAACAAACAAACAAACCCAGCAATACTGCTAATTTTCCAGTCACTAATGGTGTAGTGGCACACATGCCTGTCTTTGGTGTGGGCAGTGTGTCATCGATTCCAGCGCTAACTGGCAACCAGCTCAGGGTATAGTCTGCCTTTCACCCGAAGTTAGCTGACCTAGGCTCTAGCACTCCTGCAACTTTGTGTGGATAGGTGGCTTGCAAAATGGATGGATGGAGGGATTCTTTAAATTTTTCCATGGACAGGGACGGTCAAGATCTAACTATGTACTTCATCAGTTTCACAATTCTAAGGTTAAATCTCTGGACTTCCAGTTTGTTGTTCCTGTGTGTGGATGTTCTCCCTGCACTTGTGTGCGGTTTACAAGTTTATTCTGATTTCCTTCCATGTTCAAAACCTGCATGCTGGGAAAAAAAATGAAGACTCAAAATTGTCCTTAGGTGTCAACATTAGAGCAAATGGTTGTTTGTATACATATAGCCAATGTTCAACCCATGTTATACCCCACCTTTCACTTGAAGGCAGCTAAGTTATATCTAAATATATATTTTAAAATCTAATTTTAAATTATGTTACAAATGTAAGGCGGGGTATACTCTGAACTGGTTGCCAGTCAATCTCAGGGCACATATAAACAAACAACCATTCGCACGCACTATCACACTTATGGGCAATTCAGAGTCTTCAGTTAACCTAGCCTGTATATTTTGGGGATGTGGGAGGAAACTGGAGCCCACTGAGAAAACCTACCCAGGCACGGAGGGAACATGCAAACTCCACATACACAGGGCCAGTATTTGAATCGTGGTCCTCAGAACTGTGAGGCAGATTTGCTCAGCTGCCGCCCACTGTACCGCCCTAAATAATAAATCTACCGGTATATCTAAATCTAAATATTATAACTAAATGTTAACAATACACTTGTACTACTACTTATACTATACTATATTTTACATGTAAATGTGAAATTCGAAATCTAAATGTTTAGGGTTGGACTAAATATTTTGTTAAAAGCCATATTGACACGGCTTAGAAACTGCAGTACCAACATAAAAACTGTGTTTGCAGGGTTATGACAACATAGAAAAAAAAATCTTATACAAGTTAAATTGTAATTCTTCGGGCACTCTGGTTTCCTCCCACATCCCAAATACATGCAACGTTAATTGGACTCTCTAAATTGCCCCAAGGTGTGATTGTGAGTGCAACTGTAGTCTTTCTGTCTGTGCCCTGCGATTGTCTGGTTACCAGTTCAGGGTTTACCCCGCCTCCTGCCCGATGACGGCTGGGATGGTCCCCAGAACCCCCACGACCCTTGTGAGGATGACCGGGTAAGAAAATGGATGGATAGTTGATAAATACTTAGTGTTTAGTTTCACTTTTATGAAGAAGTGTCACATGAAAGTCATGGGTCGAGAGCAGCAGAACCAGGGGAAAGAAAAGAGAACTAGCCAGAAACCCGTGCTTCCCACTGGTCTGAACGCCTCAGCGTGCTTGCAAGAAAGCAGCCATTAGCCCTTGAGGTGGATTTGGAAACACAAGTGGACCAATGCTGCTCCACCCAGCTCTCAATGTATTTTGACACAATGGTCCATACACAGCAGTTGCTCTGGAGGACTCTGGGAATAAGCAAGTTAATGAGTCAGGAATTATGGGATTCATTCATTATCTGCTGTGTGGACTTTCCACGTCACTATGCTACCTCTGCCAATTTCAAAACTTTAAGCAAAGAAAAGTAGACAGCTTGTTACAATCCAGAGGTTTAAGAGGTCCTGTTGGTGATTTGATGTTTGAAAACTGATGAGCACGAAATTGAGCAAATGAACAAAGTGTGGCTTTTTCATGAGCCTTTTTTGAAAAGAGCAGAATGCTTGAAATTCAAATAGGATTTGCAATTTTGCATTTCCTACTCTTTCAGGGCAAAGAGGGAGAGTATTCAGAACTCCAGAGGTAAGAAGCACTGCCCACTACTCAGATGAGAAGCACCTGAGTCCACAGGTGGGGGTGATGGAACTCCATGGAGGTGCTTCTGGTCTGTCTAAAAGTGTCCATTTCAAGGAGCCTCCCTCCTTCCAGGTAGGGGACTCGCAAAGCAGACAATCATCCAGCAAAATTATCACCCATTACCCACTACATGGTATGTTTTAAAAAGGTGACGCCATGTGACCAAGCAGTCATGGAGGGCCAAGATATTCTCATCTCAGTAAAGGTCGCTGGGCAGCCCAAACCGATGGTTTACTGGTGAGACATTTTACTCATGCTTTGGCCAGACATTAGCTCATGTTCTGTTTAATTACCTGCTACTGACCACGTCATTGTTTTAATGACCCAGGCAAAAGGATAAGGTCCCTGTGAAGACAGCAGGACGCCTCTCCTTGAGGCAGACGGAGGACGGGGCCAGTGAGATCAGCATCATCTCAGCACAGAGGTCTGACGGAGGGGTTTATTCCTGCAAGCTTATTAATGAGTGCGGAACAAAGCAGGGGGAATGTAAAGTTGAGGTCAAAGGTGAGTGATTAACAAAAAAATCGGGATCCCGACCAATTCATCTGTGTAAATTCTCAAGCATCCTGTCCACAAAAAAAAAAAAAAAAAACTTAATCAAGGACACCGGACTCTTCTTGGTTGTTGGAGACGTTTCACCTTTCATGCAAAAGGCTTCGTCAGCTCTAAAATTTAGCTGAGGAGTCCCATTTATCTCTGGTGGGTGTGCACTCTGGTACTGTACTGTGTATTCTATATACTACAAGGGTTGTTATTGCCAAGTGTGGCAGATGGCTCACTGATTTTCATAACAACCGATTATTCCCCTGGATGGTGGCAAAATTGCTCATTAGTGGCCACATTTCCCTATCCAAAATTTCTTGTTTCTCGTTGGTGTCCACGTTATCCATCTCTTGACATTTTACCCACAAAGATTATCTCACTCCATGCAAAAAGTCAATTTCTTTTTTTGTGTATTCATATTCAGAGGGTTATTGAGAATACTTTGCTCTGCATCAGGTATTTCACATTTAAATTAATGTATCAGTACAAACAGTGTATAGTACCTGTGTTTATGTTCATTTTTATTGATCAACAGCTGCGACACAGACCTTCCTGAAAATTATCCAAGAAGTCAAAGATCTGCTGGTGCAGGCTGGTGAGTCTGCCAGGTTTGAATGTCACATCACTGGACCTCCAGACGTCGATGTGGATTGGCTGTCCAATGGGAAGCTGATCCAGCCAGCGCTGCTAAACTGCAAGATGCACTTCGATGGCCGGAGGCAAGTTCATCGTTTTCCCTTTTTTTTTTCTTGTTAAAATCCCAACAGTCTCGTTTGTGTCTTCTTCTGCCTTGTATGAATCACCGGAAATAATTGGGTAAAAGTACAAGTGGCTGGTGGATAACTACATGGTGTAGTGTTATAAACGGGTCCGTTCTAACCACTTAAATACAGTTATTCTGAATAGTTACTAATGGAATGAAGGCACTGAACTTTTATATTTTGGAGTAGGACTGATTCATGCCAGAAAGGCCAAGTTCCTACATGGGCTTGTTTTTCCATCCATCCATGTTCTGCCGCTTCTCCGGGGTCGGGTCGGAGGGACGCTAGCTTCAGCAGGAGAAGCCTAGAGTTTCCTTTCCCCAGCTAACATCATCCGGCGCTTCCCAGGGAATCCCAAACTGTTCCTAGGCCAGCCACCAGACCCCATTTTCCCCAGAATGTCCTGGATTCTCCCCAGGGTCTCATCCCCAATGACTGAGATGGTGTAAAACATTTTAATGCAATCTCTGTAAAATTCACATTTAATATATTTAGAAACAAAACATGTAAATGACTTCAGAAGCCTTTTAAATATTGCAACAAAATATTTGTATTCCATTACTTTACACGTCTATTTTCCTTTTGGATGCCATGTTTTCTCTCAGATGCCATCTCCTGCTGAATTCCGTTCATGAGGATGACAGTGGAACGTACACTTGTAAATTGAGCACAGCTAAAGGTGAATAACTAACCCAATCGTTGTGATTCGTGACACTGGTGATAAGAAAATAAAAGCATTTCATGACATATTTAGATGAGGTGACCTCCAGTGCAAACCTAAAAGTGACTCCGTCCAAGGAACCATTGTTCACACGCAAACTGGACGTCCTCGAGGTCATCGCAGGTCGCACGGCCCGATTAGACTGCAAGGTGAGCGGGTCACCAGCACCACAAGTCACCTGGATGCACTATGGTAGGGAAGCTACTGACTTGCTCCGGTTTTCTATGAAGCTTTCACACGTTCTTCCAAGCAATACCGTGTTTCTCCTCTCCCTGCCTTCAGAGTCAAGAGTGGAGGAGAGCGACAATGTTTGCATTCTCAGAGAGGGGGGGCGCCACTCCCTTATTATTGCCAACGTCAGCAGTGAAACAGAGGGCTTCTATACGGCCGTGGCTCAGAACATTCACGGAAAGTCGGAATGCACTGCTGAACTTTATATACAAGAACATAGAGGTGCTGTCTCTTCTCACATGTAAGATGCCAGAATCAAGTAATTTACATTGCATGAAAAAGTAGAACATAATCTGACTTTTTTTTGTCATCAGCCAAAAAATCACCCAGACGCAAATTTTCCATTGCACCTGTACTCTACGTACTTTACCCTAGCGTTTCAAAAACTTTAGTTAACCAAGGGATATATTTAAACTAAATCTCACAGCAGACCACCTAAAAAAAACACACCAATTTTTTTAATAACATTGCTCTGTGGTATGTCTAATTTACATGTTTTTTTTTGGGGGTAAATTTACTTCTCCTTGACAAAATACTAATGGGGTGTACGTACATATTTGAGCCTGCATGTAAGATTTCACCCCGTAGCGATAAGGGAAAATTCAAAATGAATTTAGAATGATTCTAAACTTATGTACTCCATTACAACTTAAATATTGTTATAGATATATAAAAGCTTCGGTCTGGAGGGAAAAAAATGCTCAAAATAAATACATCGAAATCTCAACATTAATACGATTTTCCAGCCGTCATCAGTGTACAATACAAAATACGAAACAAGCAGACTGGAAAATATGGGTAAGAAATGTACAAAGGACATGGGCCACGAGTAGAAACAATATCAAAATACACAACTACAAATAAAAAGATCAAACAGAAATGTGACCAAAAAATTTTTTTGAAACCTACTACATCAGGGGTGTCAAACTCCCTTTGGTCTGCGGGCCGAATACAGCTTAATTTGAGATCAAGCGGGCCGGACCAGTAAACTCATTGCAAAATTACATAGAACTAACAATAAGCCCACTTTTTTCCTTTGTATTAGTCACTAATACTAATAATTAGTGCAAAGAATGAGTAAATTATCAAAATGTTTATTAACAGAATTTTCCTTTTACATTATGAACAATATATTATGAACAAGAGAATAACATAAGAACATAAATAAAGTATGTGCAATTTTAACAACACTTTTACACAGTTAAAGATATATTTAAGTGTGTTGTACATAAAACTGATCACAGAAATATTAACAATGTTCCAAAAACATTTAGTACCAGCCTTGTGGAACTTAAAAACACTGTTTTTCAACATCTGGAAAGCAATTTGAACAAATGAATAACTTTCACAGCAATTATTCGTCTTGCTTGGAATTTGCCCTTGAAACTTGACATCGTTTATCCTGCACAAGTGCATCAAGATGAGGAATCATGTCCTGAGAAGCAGCCAATTTCAGAATCTCATTCAAATGCTTATGTGTGAGCTTTGAGCGCAGCTTTGTTTTATTAATGTTCATTAGTGAGAAAACTTGCTCACAAAGGTAGGTTGTCCCAAACATGGACAATGTTTTAGCAGCTAGTGCTGTCAATGCGGGATAGCCTGGTAGGAGGTACTTGTAAAATGTGTCCAAGCTTACAGAGGCAAATCTGTCCTTCAGTTCTACATCACACTGGAAATCAATGATTTCAAGTTGCATGGCAACGGGCAAATCAGAAGCTTTGACTGTGAATGGTGAGCGAAAAACTGCAAAATCTGTTTCGAGTTCGCTAAAAACCTGAAATCTTTTCTCAAACTCCATCAACAGGCCTGAAATCTTCTCTTTGTACCGTTTCACGTCAGAATTAACGCTTGCTGCGCACATATCTTTTAAACAGGGAAAATGAGCAGGGTCACCGCTTGCCACCTGCGTCTCCCATAACCCGAGCTTTAACTTGAATGCACGTATGCTGTCATAATACTGTGTTACGATATTTTTGCGTCCCTGCAACATTTTGTTAAGAATATTCAAGTGCTCAGTGATGTCCACCATAAACGCAAGGTCCTGCAGCCACAGATGGCACTGTAATTCCTGAACAGGTTTATCTTTTTTCTCCATGAATTGTCCGATTTCATCACGTAAATCAAAGAAGCGCTTTAGCACAGCACCTCTGCTTAACCATCGTACGTTCGTGTGATAAGGCACACCACGGATAATGTTACAGCCACTGAGAAAGCTGTCAAATTGACGATGATTGAGACCTCGGGCTCGGATGAAATTAACAGTTCGGACAACCACCTCCATGACGTGATCCATTCTTAGCGATTTGCTGCATAATGCCTCCTGATGCAAAATGCAATGAAATGTCCAAAAATTACCTCCCCCATTTGCGGCTTGTACTTTATCTCTGAACTTTGTCACAACACCTGCCTTTTTACCGATCATTGACGGCGCACCATCAGTAGCCAGGCTTACGGCACGTGACCAGTCCGCTCCGACTCTGTCCAGCGCTCCAACGACGGAGCTGAAAATGTCCTCAGCTGTTGTGGTGTCGATCATCGCCACCAACTCGAGAAACTCCTCTGTGACATTCAAAGTCTTGTCAACTCCACAAATGAATATGGGCAGTTGAGCGACGTCCGTGATATCAGTACTCTCATCAATCGCAACAGAAAATGCCACAAATGACCCCACTTTGCGTTTTAGTTGGTGGTCCAAATCTGCAGAGCGTTCCGAAATCCTGTCTGCCACGATATTTCTTGTCAATCTTATATTGGCGAAAGCATGTCGCTTCTCAGGACACACAATTTCAGCAGCCGTCAGCAAGCAGTTTTTGATGAACTCTCCATCACTGTACGGCTTTGATGCCATTGCTATTTGGCTCGCAATTAGGTAGCTGGCTTTCACCGCAGCGTCACTGGCTTCTCGGCTCCGGGTGAAAACAGATTGCTGTTTCTTCAGACGCGCCATCATTTCATTTACCTTCTGTTTTCTCAATTCTCCATGCAAACTGTTGTATTTTTCACCATGCTGAGTTTCGTAATGACGCCGAATATTGTATTCTTTAAGCACCGAAACTTGCTGCTGGCACACCAGGCACACGGGTTTCCCATTCACCTCCGTGAACATATAAGAACATGTCCATTATTCTTGAAAAGTCCGACACTCTGTGTCGACTTTTCTCCTTTTTTGACATTTTGCTGATGAGGGTGCGAGGCAAACGGAAAAGTAGATAATGCAATTGTCGCCAATAGACGCTGTACAGACGTTCAATTTTACCAGGTCAAGGTGGTCCTAGTTCCGCCGCAGTGTTGCTTTCACGTTGTCTGCACGTACTAAAACACGGCGCCCCCTAGCGGATAATACAAGAACTACAAATTTTAAAGAAAATTCATATTTTTTTTATACAATGCAGCTTTCTTCCCCGGGCCGTACCAAACCACCAGACGGGCCAGATCCGGCCCGCGGGCCGTATGTTTGACACCCCTGTACTACATCATCTAAAATATTCTCTCACCTGCTTTGATTCAGGTATGATTTTAAGTGACATCCCATTCTTTATCCATAGGGTTTAATATGAAATCAGTCTGCCCTTTGCCATCTTGAACTTTTCTGGAAAGGCTTTCCACAAGGTTTTGGAAGTTGTTCATGAGAACGTTAGACCCTTGTTCCTGAAGTGCATTTATGAAGTTGTGTTGGATGTGAAGGCCTGCCTCTCAGTCTCCATTCAAATTCATCCAAAACTGTTTTATAGGGGTGAGGTCATGTTTTTGCAGCCCCAAGAAGTTAATCAACAAACTTTCTTATCATTGTCTTTACTACCTTGATTTGTGCACTCATGTACAGTCATGTTGGAACAGGGGCCATCTCTGAACTGTTCCCACAAACCTCGAAATGTCCAAAATATTAGCCCCTGAGCTGCAGGGAAGGGAACTCTTGGGAATGCTTCAGAATACCAAGAGATTTTGGATGGGTCAAACACTTTGTGGATTACCCCTTCCTGTTCCAACATGTCATTGCAATGTCTATAAAGACATGGATGACAGCTTGACTGGCCTGCACGGAGTCCTGACTTCAACCTCATAGAGCACCTTTGGGTTGATTTTGAGTGGACACTTTGCTAGACCGTGTTGTCCAAAATTAATGAATGACCTAACAAATAAACTCACTTCTAAGCCTTGTTGAATGTGTTTCCACAAATAAACTGTTATAGCTGCAAATGGTAGACTAACATCATATCAAACCACATGGGGTTTAAAGGCCATATTACTTAAAATCACATGATTCAAGGCAGGTGAGTGAATACTATTGGCAATACAGTGGATCAAAGTGAAAAAAATGCCATATATTGCAAGTGGACCTTAAGAAGATAATTTGATGTGGAAAGGGAAGAGCTCTGTCTGATATAGAGGGCAATGAATTACATAATGTAGGTCCTGACTTGGTAGTTGCGGTAAAGAGTCATCCACCAAAACTGAATAGGTGTTTTAAGAAATTTAGACGCTATGGTCAGCACTAGGACAACTACACCACTCGAGTCTGCAATATCAAGACCCTTGAGTTGCATCTTACATTGGGTTCTAGCTTTAGTTTGTCTGTCTGTGTGCTTCTGGTAAATTGGGTTGATTTCCTTATTCATGGAAAATGATATAAGATGAACCAAAACTATGTGGCCAAGGCAACAGTTTTTTTTTGGGTGGAGTGAAGGGGAAGAAGAAAAAGAGAGTGGAATCTTGGCACTTTATGATCTCTTACGGTCCAGGTCCAAACTTGAGAAGATGCCATCTATCCCAGAGGAGCCAGAGCAGTTGGAGAGTGATGTGGTGAAGAAAACTATGCCAGACTTTGTCAAACCTCTGGCCGATCTTGAAGTGATAGAAGGCAAAGAGGCCATCCTAAACTGCAAGGTGGCGGGCCTACCTTATCCAGCTATCAGCTGGTACCACAACGGGAAGCGCATTGAAAGCAGCGAGCGGCACTTAATGACGCAGAGTAAGTCAAGATGCAAGAGCCGATATTTGAGTGCAAAGTGGCAAATGAGAATTCTGTGTCTTGTTCAGACAGGGATATCCACAGTCTGGTGATTCAGACAGCTTGTCATGCTGATGGTGGAGTCTACAAGGCCGTGATCGCTAATAAAGTTGGCAAAGCAGCCTGCTACGCACATTTATATGTTACAGGTAGCTCCAGATGCCATAGAGTTGAAAGAGTTGTTCCTTTCACAACATGTGAATATGTACTTTTGTGCTTTCTGAACAGATATTGTTCCAGATCCACCTGATGGCCCCCCAGTCATAGAGGCCATCACAGGAAAAACTATAAGCCTCAGTTGGAACAAATCAAAAAGATTTGATCCATATCATGGTAACATATTTATTTTTTCAGTCTTTGTGAAAGCCTGTGAAAATTTGTTTTCATCTGTTAGTTTGTTAAATTATTGTTGTTTGCTCTGCTTTTTTAGATCTTGCTTTAGTTGTTAAATCCAAATACAATACTGGATCTTAGATTGTAACCATTCATTAAATGCCTTTCTTATCAACCCAATAGTTCTACAATCTATAGGGTAGGCTATTTGGTTTTATGCTTTTCTTGCTGCATTCCAGATCCTGGCTCCTTGTTTTATGTGCTCCAGCAGCAACCTCTGGGCTCCATTCAGTGGTCTACTGTAGCATCTAACTTGACAGAAACCAGTTACACCGTCACTTGCCTTTCCAAGGGTGTCCGATATGCTTTCAGAATACTGACGTCTACTGGCAAGACACTCAGCAAGCCTTCACCATCCACAGATCTAGTCCAGCTCCTGGACAGAGGTATTCAGGGCTTCGAATTTTCTGCTCGTCCAAAATCTCAGTTGCGTTGAAATTGTTCGCTCAGAATCACAATGTGACAAGATTTCCCCAAAAGGCCAGTCAGTCAGAATGCTGAGTCTGGTTGCAATGTCCACTTCCACTAAAGTTTGAGAATTGGCTGATGGGTTCCATAGAAATTGAGTTTTTGTGTGAGGGGAAAAAATTATTTTTGGGAGCCATTCCATTCTATTCCATTCCACTCTCCAAGTTGCTTATCTTCAAAAGGGTCGTGGGTGTGCTGGAGCCTATTCCAGCTAGCTTCGGGCAAAAGGCGGACTTTTTATGTAATATCGGCCCAAAAATGCCTTTAAAAAAAGAATAAAACAGCATAACTTGATTTTTTTTCCCCTCAACATATTTCCTTACTCATTTTGTTTCATGTGCTGCTTGAGGAAACGCTTCTCCTCATGGCTGAGAAGTTTCAGTTAAAGATATCCACCTATAGAGCTCGTGCACGTGACGTCACCGTTTTCACGGCGCCATGTACCCGGTCAAACAGAGCTGCTCGACATTGTGGGAGATAATGAACCGGAGGAAAATATTTACAATACCCGAGACCTGATGTGCTGTTGGTTGTCACAACAGATGAGACAGATATTCAAAGAGATCATTCTATAGCATACCAACTGAAAAGACCAGAAAAGATCAATGGATTTCTGCAATTAAACATGATGGATGGTGCCCAACCAAATACACATGCCTGTGTAGCGATCACTTCATTTGAGGTAGGAATTATTTTTAATCTAAAATTATGAAGTATTTATAATGCCAAATTGACTCATTTGAAAACAATGCATATTTTAAAAAAAAATGTCTGTCGCAGAGGTTTACAGAGATTAAGTGTGGCCGCAATCGCTTCAGTGTACGTTCCGTGGAGACAACTCTGTCTTTTTTTTTTTTTTAAATGATAGTTAATGAATGCAAGTTTGTCTAAAACCAGGAGTCCTTTATTTAGATATTGGTATTTGTATTGAATACTAGCTGAAAAGATCAATGGATTCCGGAAAAAGTTAACATGTGGCCGAACAGGCTTCTGCGTTCATGACCCGTCAACCCGTCACTATCTGGGATTTATTCCTGGTGAGAACAGAACCAGCGACAAACTATTTGTATGCGTTCAGACTTTTATACGCTTTCAAACTTTTTCGTGGAAAGCTCGACGACTTACTCAACAGATACAAGAGCATATCCAGGTTTCCAAGGCAAGTGAATTTCTTATCAGCAAAAACATCGACTTCGGCATTAAATATGGGTCTTCTATGCAGAGTTTATCTAATTTTTCCACGTACCCTCGTTTATTTTCACATTCTAAATGTCTAACGGTATCGGACAAGACTCTGGGAGTTGTGCTATAAGATATATTTTTGTGTTGTCTCCAATCGACTTGGCATTGAACAATGCTTTGTGAGACCAGCAATATGGTGACGTAAATAAGTCACGTGATTTTATGACGTAGGTGCACGAGCTCTATAGATCATACAGGCTGAAATTATAAGGGGTTCTTCAATTTGATGTGTCAAAATTACTGTGACATTTCAAATAGTATTTCTTGCTCTAAAAACGCCACTTAAATTGCACAAATGGAACATTTGACCAGTGTGTACAGAAGAGCAGTGTATGCAGTAGACTTGATCGTGTACTTTAGTCATCAACTGTTTTCTTTTTTTTTTTGTCAATGTATTTGTCATGGAAGATTTTAAAATGGTTTGAAGTGCTCATTGTATTTTATTTTTTGTTTGTTTTAGAAAGATCCACAAAGATGGCAGTCGTGTCATGTCGCTACAAAGAAATTACATGTGATTTTTTTTTTTTAACTTGGAAAAAAAAATCATAACCCTAACCCATCAGAACATGTTTGTCTTAGTTTCTGTGTGAATCTGGTGAACTTTTGTGCTACAGGCAGACACAGCAATTGGAATGATTTTGGGAACGGATCAAGAAAGACTGTTCCTTAGCAGGTTATGGCACGATCGTGAATGGTCATTTCTAAGCATTTACACAAAAATCATCTTTTTACAGGACCTTATTTGAGAAAAGCTCCAGTCATCATGGACAAACCTGATATTGTTTATGTGGTTGAGAATCAACCTGTAAGCATCACCATCACCCTGAACCATGTGCACGCCACTGTCACTTGGAAAAAGTAATTATTTTTCCTCTTTATCGTCACTCACTTTAAGTGAATGTGTTGCGAGATTTCGCTTCTGTGTTTCTAGGAGGGGCGTGGTATTGGTCCACAAACCGGGGGTGTGTGAGATGAGCATGCCGGATGACAATCAACACTCCCTGAAGCTTCAGCGCATGAAGGCATTGGACCTTGGCCAGCTAGTGGCGGTGGCCAGCAACCAGTTTGGCAGTGACCTCTGCACGCTGCAGCTGGTCATGGCAGGTTGGACCACAGCATATATAGTTAGCTCAGTTCAAAATGGCAGGACTTATTTTCATCTCTATTCTACAGACCCACCAAAGTTTGAAACCATCATGGAAGACGTGGACGTGTATCTTGGAGAAACGTGTCGTCTGGCGGTTGTGGTTGAAGGGAAACCAGATCCAGACATTCAGTGGTACAAGGTAATTATTGCTGCTGTTGCATTCCTGAAAGTCAGCTCTGAATATCTGATGTTTTATTTAAATCTTTCAAAGGATGATCTACTTCTCTCCGAGAGCAGTTACTTCACCTTTGTATACGATGACCCAGAGTATTCTCTCGTGATCCTCAATGCCTGCACTGAACACTCTGGCGTGTACACCTGTACAGCTAAGAATATAGCCGCATCAAACTCCTGCAAGGCTGAATTGACAGTCCACACAGGTCTACACAAAGCATGGGAATTTAGATCATGTTCCAGGCATTACACACACATACACACACACACACACACACACACACACACACACACACGAGGTAACAGAAAAGTAAACATTTACATGTTCTCTGCAGAGCCAAAAGAGGCCATCGAACCAATGGAAGATGAGGGAACCATCCTCAGGAAGATGCGACGCTTGACAGACTACTATGATCTCCACAAAGAAATTGGAAGGTGTGGGTGTCCTTCCTTGAGAGGGATGAGTCAATGCATGCTGTAATGTTTCTGAACCAAAGTGCAGTAATGAACAGACCATTGACTGTAAAATAAATAGTAGTACAATAACACAGAGAAGAGCAAGAACACCATGGGAAGCTGTTAACAATAGTGGGAAAACATGCATTATATAACGGTTAGGGCTAACCCTAAGCCTAAGCAATTTTCTGACCACACTGTGGTCAACAGCTCTGCAATCAGGAGTGTGGCGCTCTGTCAGGAACAAAACTAGAGAAAATAACAATTATTGTTAGAAGTAGTTTTTGCATTATTGTACAAACAAAATAGTTATTGAACTATAACGTTATTGGCAGAAGTAATATAAAATGCAGCCAGATATGCATACTGTTTGTAACAGGGGGACCTTCTCCTACGTGAAGCGAGTGACCCAGAAAAAGGGAAAGAAGGATTTTGCAGCCAAGTTCATATCTGCACGTGGAAAGAGGAAAGCCTCGGCACTGCAAGAGATGCAACTGCTGTCCGAGCTAGACCACGAGCGGATAATCTACTTCCATGACGCCTTTGAGAAGAAGAATTCTGTGGTGCTGATAACAGAGTTGTATCCTTTTTGTATTGTTCTTCATGCATTTGGCAATGACCTGATGGAGTACTTAAATGCATCCCAAGGACATGAAAGATCCAAAACATTAATTCTTCATGTTTTCATGTACAGTCTCACACATCCTCTCTGACTCACTGTTTAATGCAAATAACAAAAGAGAAAAGGGGTTGTTAGGTGCTTCATCTGTTGGAATCTACAATGCGTTTTTCCTCAGCTTTGGCTCGAAGGTGTCACGAAGAACTGTTGGAGCGAATTTCCAGAAGAACTACAGTCACAGAGGGGGAAGTGGGTTGAATTCTGCTTTTCCCTCATGGACTCCTGTCATGACTTGGACCTCGTATTATATCATCATTTGTGCATCTTCACAGATTCGTCAAAGTGTTCACCAAGTATTGGAAGGCCTTCGGTACCTTCATTATAAAGACATTGCCCACCTTGACATAAAGGTAACTGCCTTCACAGAATGTTAGCGGATGAGTTTAGGAACATGAAAATGGACTGTTCTTCTTTGCATTTGCTATTAGCCAGAAAATATTTTGATGGCAGTTGCCGGCAGTAACCAGATCCGCATTTGCGACTTTGGTAACGCCATCAAACTGGAGTCGCAAGAGGACCACTACTGCAAGTATGGCACACCAGAATATGTGGCACCAGAGATTGTGAACCAAACCCCCGTCTCGACAGCAACAGACATATGGTGGGCCAACTTTTACTGTGCACTACTGGCAACAAAGCAGTCCCATTGGTTTTGTTTTACGTGTTTGTGCTGTCTCCTGCAGGCCGGTGGCGGTCATTACATATCTCTGGTAAGTCATTCAGCAAGTGCACACATTTTCCATACAGTAGTTCATATTATGTATAAATGCACTATCCTAGTCTGACAGGTGTGTCACCATTCACTGGTGAAAATGACAAAGCCACAGTATTAAATATTCGCAACTATAATGTGGCCTTTGACGAGAGCATGTTCTCTGACCTCTGCAAAGAGGCAAAGGGGTTTGTCATCAAGCTCCTGGTAGTCAACCAGCTGTAAGTACTCAGATGTATTTATCTACTTTGGATAATCGTTCTCGCTTTTAAACACTATGACTAAACTGTGGCATACTTGTGTTTGTTCTCTCAGGAGGCCGAGTGCCATTGAATGCCTTCGTCACCCTTGGTTCAAGGTAGCTGTCAGACTTGTGTGTTTCATTTACAATTTTAAGTACGGCTCTTCAAAAACATTGATGACTCTATCATGCAGTCCGAAAGTAACAAGACCATCTGCACAGCAAGGCTAAAGCAGGTTTTGTCTAGAAGGCGATGGCAGGTAAAACACTTAAAATATTCACTGACTGACCACAGCGTGAGGTACACCTACAGAATATAATGACATTTAATCAAATATTTGCATCTACCACTACATGGACAATAATTACCAATTTGATGCTGTTGGTGAGTTATTATACAAACAATACAAGATTAATTAGTTTTGTGACTCTGTTCACAAACGGGTAATGATTTCCATTGAAACTAATAGAACTAAAATTAATAAGTTCCAGCCCCATATCCATTTTCTGAGCCACCTATCCTCACAAGTGTCGCAGGTGTGCTGGAGCCTATCCCATCCATCTTCGTGGAGAAGGTAGTGTATAACCTGAACTGGTTGCCAGCCAATCATGAGGCACATAGAACAAACAACCATCTGCACTGACTTTCACACCGACGGGAATTTAGAGTCCTCAATTAATCTACCAGGCACGTTCTTTTTATTGGTGTGTGGTCCAAAAAATGTTTTTTTAGCCTCCCCCTCTCTCTTCTTTTTGACCATTCATTCAGCAGGATCCAGCATGTTGGGTCTCAACATAATTTTTGCCCTCTCTTTCATCTTTTTCACCATTGCTCTGAGTGGATTACCTCCCTCATCCTTTCACCAGCGAGTGCTTTCTTTTTTAGTGACATCAACAACATTTTTGTTAACCCATTTCCATGATTTTAGCTCTGCTTCATTACAGCAACAGCCTTTATTGCCTCTTTGCTCTTCAGAATAGTGTAAATGGTTGAGTCACCAAATTAAACTGCACAAGGAAATCGTAACCATAAACTTTGTGATTGGCTATTATTTCCTTCTTTTGTGCAAGTGATTAAATTAAGCTGCCTGATAACACTTTCACTAGCAGTTTTGTTTCTTAGAAGCCATTCTTTGAGGTAATCAACATAAAACTAAAAAATATTTAAAAAAAACAAATCAGGGTGTAGTCCACCTTTCGCTCAAAGTTGGCTGCACTCCGCTGACCCTTGTGGACAAGCAGGTTGGAAGATGATTGATATATTACTGTACTGTACTTACAATGCAGCCACAATGCATTGATGGTTGACTCAGTGTGAGAAAATAGCACACCTGAGCCATATGCACATTCATTCCTGTTCATCAAAGAATACAAGTGCATGGAGGGAGGTAATATTTTTTGAAAATTTAATTCATAAGCTGAAATGTTCATCAACCGGATCGTTTGTTAACCAATGTTTCACTCGATTGGATGATCATCATTTATGGTAGTTGCCTTTTGTGCTGGTGTGAAACTAGACTTCACGAAGGTAGCAAATTTGTAGTCAGGTATAAATGTGCCCTGCATTTGACTGGCAGTCCATAATCCTTCTGCCACCATCTTGAATTCATTGGGAGAGGCTGCAGTTACTTGTGACACCAGTGAAGTCAAGAGGTTATATTGAAGTTGATTGATAGATCTCTGAATATGACTCACTCTAACCACAAAAATCCAAACATGTTTCATTATATTTTTTGGTGTGTGCCACACAAACTGTCAGATTTTTATCTAATTTTTATACATATTCAAAAACTACTTCTTCACTACTATTCTTCTGTTTTCTTCTCAGCGCTCCCTAATCAGTTACAAATCAAAAATGGTGATGAGGACAATCCCAGAGCTACTTAACGATGTGACTAGCCATGTGTCGATTGCTGTGGCACGGCATTTAAAAGATGGCTCACCCCCACCTTCTTCATCATCCTCTGACTCAGATGCAGACGTGGATGAGATTCCTTTCATTCCTATGCCACTATCTATGTTCTTTTCCGGTTCCAGAGTCTCCTTGAATGAAATTCCTGGGGATGAACACATTAAAGAGGGGTCCCATGATACTGCTGAAAGAACTAAGGAAAACTCTGACACAGCTGGTGTCAAAGGAGAAATTGGTAAAAGTGTGACACACAAAAGCAGTATCCCAGATGAAGACATGCTTCAACAGACAAAAAGAGCTCCATTTATAAAAGGATCCAGTGCAGAGACTGATGAGTCTCAGACAAAAGCAAGAAGATCTACCATGAGAAGAGGCAGCTCTGCCGACTCTGCGTTGCTGCTTCACATAGACCTTGAAAAGGGCAATATCAATGAAGCTACAGAAACGAGTGGCAATAGCCTGAAAAAGACAGTTTCTCTGGAATTGCCTAACCGTAGCCCAAGCCCTGGAATGGGAAAACTAAGCCAGGAGGATTATGCCTTGAAACTGGAGCTCATGAGACAGCGGCTACTCGGGGGAGGAAGTATGGACAAAAAGATGAGCGGCCTGCGTGGGCCCTTATTTGAAACACTTGGAATGGAAGATGAAAGGCAGACGGGGTCTCTCGATCGCAACCTGAGGAGATCCAGAGCTGGGCCATCGACACTCGTGCGAGCTGCATCCTCTGACAGTGCCGAACAGGACACACCAAAGACCAAAGTTTTTCAAAAAAGCGCCTCCTTCACTCAAGGAGATTCTGAACCTATGCCCCTTCATCGCAGGTATGGAGCTCCCTTAGAAATCCCATCTATTAGGATTAGCAGCTCAGATGGGAAGAAGCTTCAGGAAGCAACATCCATGTCTGCAATAACAGAGCAAACAGCATTGGAGTCACCCATAAACCGTGGCTCATTTATATACCCAACAGCAGGCGAAGTAGACCAAAAGCAAAAATTTAACACTCAAGAGAAAAGGACCAATGATGAAAAACTGAACAGGGCTGAATATGAACAGAGCTCATCCTCACTTGTGACTCCTCTAATTGTGATAGAAGAAGATGATGAAGCAAAAGAAAAAATGAAAGTATATCTGGACTCTCTTAACCATAAAGCACAAGTGATTGAAGATGAAAAAACAAAACAAAACACAAAAGCATCCTCTGTGCATGAAAATATCACTGAGGCTGTTGGAGGCTCATCTGGAACATATGACAAAGTGCCTGACAAGTTGAAAGAACATGACCCTAAAGCGACCTCAACATCTCAACACCCAGCTGTGTTTGCCAAAGTGGCAACTGCTGACCGATCCTCTGCTTCCATATCCTCAGTTTTAAACCCAGACATTCCTGGGATGCCGCACCACCCACGACTTAGAACAGATATCAAAGACATTGACTCAGAGGAGGTCTTTGAAGCTAGATTCAAGAAGCGCGAGTCATCTTTGTCCCGTGGCCTCAGAAAGCTAACCAGAAACAAATCTGAGGAAAAATCACCTACGTTGAACCGAAAGATCGGTGGTGGAGGCGATGAGGTTTACAGACCGGGGCAGATCGGAGCCCCGCTTGAAATCTTCTCAAAAGAGCTACAGGAGAAATCTAAATCAGTTCAAGACTTAAGGGAAGATAAGGAGAAAGAACCAGGGATGAGTCTTATTGGGAGGTTTTCAATGCGGGGAAAGAGATCAATATCACTTGACAAAAAGGGGGAAAAATCAAAGGAAAGACAGTCTCAGGGTGCTCAGGAAAGCGTAACCCATAAGAGGGTTTATTGGGCAGTTGGTCGAAGTAAATCCCTGGATACAAAGGAACAGACAGAACGAGAACGAACAAAAGCTGAAGAGTCTGCAGTTTCCACTATGAGGCGTGTGTTTGAGTCCAAAGTTGCAGGTATCTCAGCCAAAATAAGAAGCCAGTCTGAGGACAGGAAGAATAAAGTTTCAGAGAGAAGTCAGAAAGCATCTGATCTGAGGAGACTTACAGATTCTCCCATCTTAGCAATGCGACAAAAGTTTGAGAATAAAGTCAGAGGAAATGCTGCAAAAATATGCAGTTTGTCAGATCAAAGACACGAGAAGACAGAGGAAAAGAGGACCCCCCTCTTTTCTCGACATCGCCACTCACACTCTGAGGGGAGAGGACTGGAAGGAATGGGTGTGCCTGAGAATCAACTTGCAAAACAGGCAGGCGAGGGCATGTCGAAGGAGTCGATCGAATCCGCTTCGAGTGTTCATTCTGAGAAAGAGAATGATCGGTGGTCTAGATGGGACAGGTGGGGTTTGACCAAGAACAAAAAAGACAAAGCGCCTTGTCAGGGTGAACTCCTTTTACCCACCCCAGAAAAGGAAAACAGTTCCCACACTAAGACATTTGTCCGTTCCGCTTCGGATTTCCCACCTGTGTTCCACATCAAGCTCAAAGACCAAATCCTGCTGGAGGGAGAGCAGCTCAATCTCAGTTGTCTCCCTGCCGGAAGTCCGCATCCTCACATCGCATGGATGAAAGGTCTCTTGCTTCCATTCTAAGTGCTGGTGGCATTCACACGCTGTATCATGTATTAAACATTACAAATTCTAATTCTGTGTTACAGTATATGCATTGTTTTTTGTGTTGCAGATCGGAAAGCTGTGGATGTAAACGACCGAATCAGTCTTATCTCCCATCCAGACGGCAGGCAGCTTCTTACCATCCAGAAGTGCAGTCAAATAGATGCTGGAGTATACGAGTGTGTAGCTTCCAACCCCATCGCCTCCATCACCACTTCTTGTACACTGACGATAGCTTGTAAGTGGCTTGTTTTACACAGCATTCATCAAACATTGACCTCCCTGCTATTTTTCAAATGACTTTTCACAGTCAGCATCACTCCGACATTGCATTTAAATTATGGTGGACTTAAAACTGGGAGAGGGAATGGAATGAATACAAATAAAGTACTAATGGCCCGAGCTATCCGCGGAGGAGATGGACTGAGCCAGGCTGCGATTCAGGCAGTGGTTTTCAAATGTTTTTTGGGCGCACCCCCCCACCCCCACCCCCACCCCCCTTTTTTTGGGAGATTGACTTTCTCCATGCGCCCACAACGCTTGAAATTAACTCTGTCTTGAAATTATATGTCCCATATGATGCAATATCTGTTCTTGAATTAATTTGTGTTGAGGGTGTTGGAATTTTTTGTTCTTTATTGAACCACTAATACAGATGGCCGACTCATGAGTGTGTCAGTAAGCCAGTGCTTGTCTGACATAATGGCGTTATCTGTCTTATTCACACTATAAGAAAACTCAGGAAAACAAACATTGTTGTTTTTCATAACAAGAATATATTCAGTCAGTAGTAACCATCACCTCATTTGGTACTTTTCCCCTATTCCACAACTACTAAAGATGTTCCCAAGCGGCCTGGAACACCTGAAGTCCCTCAGACGTACGACAACACAGCCCTGGTGCTGTGGAAGCCGTCCGATACCAAGCCTCCGTGCAGCTACACTCTGGAAAGAAAGACTGAAGGTGAAAAATAACATCTTAAATTTGAAATTTTACCAATAAGGAGACGTGAAACTGTGGACTTCATATTTGTCTTTGGAGATAATACATAATTTTCCTGTGCAACACAATGAAAAAAAAATAGATATACTTTTATTTTGTCTAGCATTAATATACTTTATGTTGTAAAGTTTTTCAGAAAAGACATGAATTACATCTCGTTTCTATAGGAGATTCAACGTGGAAAACTATTGCTACCGGCGTGGTTGACTGTTACTACAATGTGACAGACTTACCACAAGGTGTCTGGTTCCAATTTCGCGTGTGCTGCGTGAACAAGGCAGGACAAGGGCCACATAGCAATTGTTCAGCTCCAGTCAGTTTGGACTCAGCAGGTATTTTTCAAATTTTAGGCTAACGATGCCGAAGCAGCAAAATATGTGTGTAAATACAAGTACTGCTGTGTGTTCAGCTATCGAGGGTTCACCCATGGCACCTGATGTTAAGACTGTCATACCTGAGCATCTGGTGGACTCCTCATGTCCTCCACCATTCACATCCATGTTTACCATTACCACTGCCACCATGACAGGTCCTGAATTCGCAACTTCATCTGTGGCATCCCAGCCTCCAGGAGTACTGCCATCATCCGACAGGGCTTCTAAATTGATAGCGACCTTGTCATCTCCATCTTCCATCACAAACACGCAGGATGTTCCAAAAATAAGCGCTAGACTTCCATCTGCACCATTTGTAGCACCAAAGCTCCAGAGTCCAGTAAATATTGTGTCTCCTATGACACAGAGCAAAACCACTCTTGGAACTCCTCCTTCAACTCCCACCAAACCTGCCTCAGGACCCATTTACATCCCAACCACAATAGCCTCTATGGTCCCATCTCCAATCTCATTCTCCTCTAAAGTGCTTCAGACATCCAGTCTTAGCCCCATTGGTGAAGGGACCTGTACACCCACAAGAGGAACACCAGCTGGTGGTGCTATGCCCTCCTCGTCTTTGCGCCAAGGGATTCCACAGAAACCTTACACCTTCCTGGAAGAGAAATCCAGGTGAGGGAAAACTACTTGGATTTACAATATTTACCATTAAACTTTAAATCCTACATATAGAATCCAACTATTTTTTGACAGAGGTCGCTTTGGAGTCATTCGCGAGTGCCGTGAGAATGCCACAGGGAAAATGTACATGGCGAAAATCATTCCCTACAGCCAGGAGAACAAAAAGGAAGTGTTAAAAGAGTATGAGATTCTGAAATCTCTCCACAATGAAAAAATTATGGCTCTTCATGAGGCCTATGTCACACCACGCTATGTCGTGCTGGTGGCAGAGTACTGCACTGGCAAAGAGCTACTACGCAGCCTCATTGAAAGGTAAACAGGTTGCAAACGCTCAGTCAATTTAGTGTACACGAGTACACACTCATGTTGTTTTTTTTCCCAATAGGTTCCGCTACTCTGAGGATGACGTGGTCCATTACTTGGTCCAAATCCTTCAAGGAGTTGAGTACCTGCACAACCGTCGGGTCCTTCACCTGGACCTTAAACCCGATAATATTATGGTGACAAACCTCAACACCATCAAGATTGTGGATTTTGGCAGTGCGCGGAGCTTCAACCCACTCAGTCTCAAGCAACAGGACTTGAGTGCTATAACACTGGAATACATGGGTGAGGACAATCATTTATCTATAAAAGATGTCGTTGTTTTCATCACAGCTCCCTTTAAAGTAATTGTGACCCTTAGGGGACTAGTTATGACCACATAAATGTAAAACGATATGCCGAAAATTACAAGCTTGTTTTTAAGGTCATAACTCAGTTGAAGTAGCCAGAGAGACTGTTTGATCGTCACTAAATGTTGTAACCTTTGCTAGAGTTCCATTCACTACACATTTCACGGTTGTCCCCATCAGGCAAAGGCAGCATACTTGACAAAAGTCAAGGAAAAAAATTTCCACACAAAATCGTCTAGAGGCCCAGCTCTTGTGCAATGGCCTCTTACAGTTTGACACGTATGAACTACACAATTTCACCCATCTGAAAAATTTGTTTGAAGCTCCTGAGGTTGTGAAAGGCGAAGTAGTAGGGCCACCTGCAGATATTTGGACTGTTGGCGTTGTAACTTACATCATGTGAGTTTAATTTCTGAATTTCATGACTCACTCTGACCCATTTTTGGCTCTTACACAATAAACGCCAAATTGTTTCTATATTGTATGGGAAGGCTCAGCGGCCAGCTGCCATTTGAAGAAAAAGACCCTCAGCGTGTGAAAACCAGAATTCTGATGGCGAAGTTTGACCCAACGAGATTGTACCCCAACGTGTCCCAAACTGCCACAGCCTTTGTTAAGAAGATGCTGAGCAGCTTTGCTTGGTGAGAAATCTTTACACTTGAAAGCTCTGTATAAAAAGGAGCTTAAATATGCCATCACGAAAAAAGGGTACAGAAATCTACTCAGACAGAAACGCACACCAAGATTCTAGGACTTTTTTATTTGGAAAATGAGTCACTAAAACTCATTAAATTAAGTACATCTTGACAAGATTGCCAAATATGTTGTTATTCAAACATATGTTATCCAACAATAGTATCACTCACTTTATCTGGGGGCACTACCATACTTACCCCTAATGCTAAATTGTAACGTACTAGAACAGATATTGTAAGCCAGTGATCCACTTACAACATCAGTAACCTTACAGATAGGAAGTCTTCCCCGAATTGAGAGAACAGTTACAGCGGCAAAGGGATTAAATTTTCTAGCTTCAATGTATTAATTCTTTCCCCTCAGAAATGTTTCTGCAAGCATAGAAATAAGTAGCTCTTCCAGCAAGATATCAAATTATTATTATTATTATTATACATAAATGTGTGTGTGTGTGTCCAGGGCTAGGCCAAGCACACGTGACTGCTTCACACATGCCTGGCTGCAGGACACTTACATGATGAAGCTGAGGAGACAGACCCTCACTTTCACCACGGGCAGACTCAAAGAGTTCCTGGTGGCGCAGCAGTGCCATCGTGCTGAGAACACAACCAAGCACACAGTCCTGTTGCGCAACTACCAGAAAACAGCCCCATCATCTGGGCCCGAGCCGCAACTCTCCAACTTACCGTGAAATTCATGGAGATGATGTGATTCCTGTTGGTTGCATTTGGAATTGTCGCATGATGCATCACTCACTGCTCTTTTCTCGAGTGAAAAGACTCCAAAATCGACATTCAAGAGTTTCAACTTGGAATAAGACTTCATCACACCTAAATAATACTGGGTTGACTGCACATTTGAGTTATTCCCTCCCATTCCCAGTTAAGCAAATTCTAAAACTGCTCCCATTCAGCACAAAACATCAACCAACTTTTATTTCATGCATCACCTAGGGGAATGTAAACCATACTTTGAGCTGCTAACTTATGTTTGCATTTACTTATACTACTTACTTACAGTAAAGAAAATAAGTATTGGAACACCCTACTATATTGGAAGTTCTCCCACTTAGAAATCATGGAGGGGTCTTAAATTTTCATCATAGGTGCATGTCCACTGTGAGAAAGATAATCTGAAAAGAAAAATCCAGAATTTACAATGTATGATTTTTTTTTTTAACGATTTATTTGTGTGATACAGCTGCAAATAAGTTTTTGAACACCTGAGAAAAACATGTTAATATCTGGTACAGTAATTTGTTTGCAATTTCAGAGCTCACACATTTCCTGTAGTTGTTCACCAGGTTTGCACAAACTGCAGGAGGGATTTTGGCCCACTCCTCCACACACATCTTCTCGAGATCAGACAGGTTTCTGGTTTGTTGCTGAGAAACACGGAGTTTCAGCTCCCTCCAAAGATTTTCTCCTGGGTTTTCAATCTGGAGACTGGCTTGGTCATGCCAGAACCTTGAAATGCTTCTTACGGAGCCACGCCTTGGTTTTCCTGGCTGTGTGCTTTGGGTCATTGTCATGTTGAAAGTAGGGATGGTGTTCTTGGGATGAAACTCAACATTCGTCCTCCTCCAAACACGGTTACTGGAATTATGACCAAAAAGTTCAATTTTGGTCTCATCTGACCACCAAACTTTCTCCCATGACTCCTCTGTATCATCCAAATGGTCACTGGCAAACTTACGACAGGCCTTGTCATGTGCCGGTTTAAGCAGGGGAACCTTCCATGCCATACAAGATTTCAAACCATGGCGTCATAATGTATTACCAACAGTCACCTTGGAAACAGTGGTCCCAGCTCTTTTCAGGTAATTGACCAAGTCCTGTCTTGTAGACCTGGGCTGATTCCTCACCTTTCTAAGGATCATTGAGACCCCACGAGGTGATATCTTGCATGGGGCTCCACCCCGATTGAAACATGTTTAGCTGCTTCCATTTTCTAATGATTGCTCCAACAGTGGACCCTTTTTGGACCCTTTTTCACCAAGCTGTATGTCAATTTCTCCGTAGCCCTTTCCAGCCGTGTGGAGTTGTACAATTTTTGTCTCTGGTGTCTTTGGACAGCCCTTTGGTCTTGGCCATGTTACAAGTTTGAGTCTTACTGATTGTATGGGATGGACAGGTGTCTTTATGCAGCTAACGACCTCACACAGGTCCATCTGATTCAGGATAATACATGGAGTGGAGGTGGACTTTTAAAGGCGAACTAACAGCTCTTTGAGTGTCAGAATTCTACCTGATGGACAGGTGTTTCAGTATTTATTTGCTTATTTGCAGCTGTATCACACAAATAAATTGTTAAAAAAATCATACATTGTGATTTCTGGATTTTTCTTTTCAGATTATCACTCTCACAGTGGACATGCACCAACGATGAAAATTTCAGACCCCTCCATGATTTCTAAGTGGGAGAATTTGCAATATAGCAGGGTGTTCAAATACTCATTTTCTTCATTGTACATTTTAGATCTCAAAACCAAATAACTTTTCCTTAAAACTGTTTACTTTTTCATGTTAATTTATTTGCATGCGTGTGAGAATGTAAGCATCTCTGAATCACTTTTTGACTCACTAAGGCTAAAAAAATGGTATGTATTTGTGGTTGCTGGAAAAGGATCACACATTAAAAATTTAGGATGCAATTTATGCATCTGTGGTTGAAGATGTATTCCAGGTAGGATGTACACTGGTTAATTGCTGTGGTTCGTCAGTATTACACTGAGCTTGGTGAAATTTGCCCAGTCAGTGCCTAGATTGGAGTAAAATCCTCAATAAATTTATATTAATTTGTCTGATGATGGTTCTAATTCCTGTGATGACTTAGTTGAACAAACCATTAACACCGCTGTTGCAGTTTAACAGGACAGACTCTGACAGAAACAATAGCATTTAATAGTCGTGTTACGCTCGCGTCACTACTTTTTCTATGAATTTGGATGGTTGCATATTTGTAAATGTGCCAATTTGCTGTGTTTATATGTGGGATTTTTTTTTCAGATACAGTATGTAATAAAGTAAACTGTCTATTTTTTGTGAGTTCTCCACAAATTTGAATATTGTCCTTTTTTCTCCAGATTTTAAATACTGTACATTTCAGGTTTTGCATCAGTGTGGGTGCTGGACCTTTTAATGAGTACAATCATTCTGAATTTACCACTTGTTTTTTTTTTTTTTTTTTTTCAAGACCAAATGTAAATAGTAAAAGAAAACAGAACAGAAAATAGAAGCACAGCGAAAGTCTTTAAAATGGAAGTTGTTGTGACGGTGGTATTTTGGTTCTTACACTATTTTATATATAAATATCCCTAAAATGTTAGGTTACAGCAAAATAACGTGAAAATATCACTTGCTGGTGTTAGGTTCCACAAATAAAGGAACATATGATTTGTATTCAATTACAAGTTTAGTGTGATGTAATTAAGTAAAGCCGACCATCGGTTTTCTATACTGCTTATTCTCATTACTACCATAGGTAATCTGGAGACTATCACAGCTCTGTTTGGGCCAGACAGGTGGAAGGCATCCTGGACTGGTCACCAGCCAATCTGTGGCCGCATATACAGTAGTAACATCCGTTCACACTCACATTTATACCTGAGGACTATCATAAGTCAAAAATGAAGGTTACATGCATTGAATGTGGAGGAAGATGGAGTCCGGAGAAAACCCACGCAAGCAAAATGTTAAAAAGTGTAATGTATCAGTCGGTATTCAAGTATAGAAAAGCTATTTCCACATCCAGCTAACATGATCTGAGGAGTGCTCCAAATTTGCGAGCTATTGGCAGGAAACGGCACGTGCTATTGTATATGCCGAGCTAGAGCGTCAAAAACATTCTCAGTGGGTGACATGTTCAGTCTTGGCCATGCAAGAACTGAGATGATTTAAACTTCCAGGAATTGTGTACACAGAACCTTGCAGGATAGGGGCCTCAATTATTGTGCTGCAGGAGATGAGATGGCCATGGATGAACGCCACAACGATGGGTCTCAGGATCTCATCACGGTATCTCTGAGAATTCAAAATGTCATCAATAGATTGCACCTTTTTGTGGTGGTGTTACAAATGTTCTCCTGTTGTGAGGACAGGTCAATGTACAAACCCAATTCCAATAAAGTTGGGACGTTGTGTTAAACAAACAAAAACAGAATACAGTGAATTGCAAATCATAATCCGCCTATATTTAACCGAATACACTACAAAGACAATTTATGTTGAAACTGATAAACTTGCTTTTAGCAAGTAATCATTAACTTGGAATTTTATTGATGCAACACATTTAAAACAAAAAGCTGTCACAGGGTTATATGCAAATAAAAAAAAGAAAAGAAAATAATAGTGACATCTTCGGTTGTGTATCTTTTGAGAGACACAACTTCATTATTACTATTTAAAGTACAGTATTGAAGTTTCAACGACACATTTTGACCATTGACCACATTGCCACAAAAAAAGTTGATTGTAAGTGTAAATAGGTTATAAGAGGCATTTTAGAACTTGCTCAATGAGGAGCTATTTTGAAGTTTAAAAAAAATCATAGGCCAAAAGTGATTACTTTTCCTACAGCTAGTTACACTTTTCCTCAGGACAAACAGCACTTACACATTAAGTGCGTGTTTCTGTATTTTGTGCATGGATTATTTGAAATGTGATGGGTGGACTCTGGAAGAGCAGAACAAAGGAATAACACACCTCAGCCACTTATAGATAAGTAGACGCACAAAAAAAAAAGGTGTTTTCCGTTCAACTTTTTATACCACACGTTGCACTTTACCGACAGTCCCTTGTCTGGATCTAGCCAGTTTCAAGGGGACCCGAACTGGGGCGTTTCTCAACTGCAACTCCCACGGAAAAAAAAAACAAAGGGGGCCACGGACAATCTGTCTTTCCACCCGGCCTGCAAACTTTGCCCACCGCCAAATTCATCACCGGGAACTCGTTCCACGAACACAGATCGCGGTTGAGATTCTTCTACCGTTGTCGTCGAGGACTTTCGATTAACTTGTTGCCCGGAAGCACCCGACGTCTTGTCAACATTAGCTTCGTTGTGGCGCTCTTGTTTTCCGGACAAAGTCTCGGGGATCGGCACTCGCTTACTCGTCGGAATAGGTTTGTTTTGTGCGAAAATGGCAAGGGAAAAGTTTTGAGTGAGTTTGCGCCGAGTAACTTTTAAGGGATCGTCGTCAAAGTTGCTAAAAGCCAGAAGAGGCCGCGGCTCGCTCCGACATTCCCTCACTTTTACTGCGCCACTTTAAGTGGAATGGGACGCCTTGAAACCTCCGTGTTTGGATCTTGAAGCTGCGACGGGCGCCCGAGCACCATATTGAATCAAAGTTGCCAAACTTTGTGACAAATGTGCCGCAAGTTGGGGCTTTCCAAGCAGCGACACCAGCGGCCGGCCTGTACGCCTGGGATGGAGGCGCTGTAGGCGGCGAGTGGCGAACCTCCGCTCGGCTTCAGCCTTCGTGAATGCGGCGCACAATTCCTCAAGTTTGACGCGTGAGCACAGTCGGACGTCATGGACAGCCCGTCCTCGGTCATCACGCAGGTCAGTCGGGATGAAGACGGAAATAAAGCCGCGGACAGAGGGGACGTGGGTGAGTGCTTTGAATTCTTCCGAAAATGTAACTTTTGGAAAGTTTTGCTTGGCTTTGCCCTAACCAAATCAAATGCGCTAACGACTGCAAGGGAGTGATGTAACTGTGGGTTGCCGACCACAGAGGAGGGGAACCAAGTTGCAAAAGTGGCAGTGTCACTTTTATGCATCTTGTTGCTCGTAGCTTCGGTCCTCAGTTTGTGGGGCGGAAGTGACGACAGAGCCGCCGCGTTACGAGTCTCACAAGTCCTGAGTAAACAAAAATAGGAAAAAACAAAAAAGCACAGAGATCCTTTGTCTCTCCATACTTATCGAAATGTTATTGAGCATGTAACCCACACCTCACAGGTCCGCATCACTTTATTGAATCTATTTATTACTACAATCTACTAATATTTCTACTACAATCCTTCAATGGGATTTTGTGTGTGTGTGTGTGGTGTGTGTGTGTGTGGTGTGTGTGTGTGTGTGGTGTGTGTGTGTGTGTTGTGTGTGTGTGTGTGTGTGTGTGTTGAACAATCCAATTGAAGTACATAATGTTTAGGGGTGGGTGGGGTTGCGGGGTAGAGAGAGACTGATGTTTTTGTTCAGGACAGGTACAATTATTACTTGTCAAGCAGGCCAATCACCAGTGTTTGGGGGCACTCTTAATTTGTTGTTAATTTGTTGAAAGGGACATTACTGCTGTCAAAATTTGGATTAATACTGTGGTGGCATGTGCTGGTTTATTTTTTTAAAGTGACCAAGCTCTTAAACACGAATCATTCCAAATAGTCTTTTGCCACTAAATTGAATGAAAAAGCCATTAACCGTTGCAGTCCCTACCCCCCAAAAGTGTTGCTTGTGTTTTTTTTAAATCAGGAAATACTGCTCTCAAGAATATTGTACTGTAAATAGAATTTGAAACATTTAAAAGTTGGATCCAATTCAGTGAGTGTGCAGCACCTTCTGGTGTGCCCACCTTGGCCACCAGGAGACAGTACTATATACTGTCTTGCAGAGTCACGAATAGTACACTTATTCGGTTGCATTACTACTCAGTAAGTTCCAGCAGAATTAGTTATTTTTCGGAGAGGATGATTACACTAATGTTAGCATGCCAATGACATATTTTATTCATATTAGGATTTACTGTAGCTGGCGGAACATCCATCCATCCATCAGTTTTCCTTATGCATTATCCTCACGTGGCTTGTGGGCATGCTGGAGCCCATCCCAGCCCGTTCTGGGCGAGAGGCAAGGTACACCCTGAACTGTTCGCCAGCCAATCGGAAGTTACAGACAAATAAACAACCAGTCACAATCACAGTTTCGAGCAATTTAAAACCTTCAATCAACCCACTATGCATGATTGTAGCATGTGGGAGGAAACTGGAGTACCTAAAGAAAACCCACATACTGTAGCCATGGTGAGAATATACAAACTCCACACAGGCGAGTCGGATTTGAACACAGACCCTCAGACATGTGAAGCAGATGTGCCAACGTTTCGGGCACTACTGGGACACAATGTATGATTGTTTGTGTTTATTTTCATTTGACAGTTAACTTAAACTCGGAGTGGCGATAAAAATCTCAAAGGCTCTTTGATGAAATTTTCACTTTTTTTTCTAAACTGCTGCTAATTGTGAAGTGGATTGAATTCACTCCCACAAAACGAGTAGGCCGGGGTCACTCAGAGTTTTTAGCCCCCTGACGTTTGCCTTAAGATTCCAACAAAAATTGCACGTCATACAAAGTTAAATGAAAATGTATAAATAGCTCCCTAAAATTATCTACAATCAAGCTGACTATGAATGGTTGTTTGTCTATATGTGCCCTACAGTTGGTGATCAGTTCTACCCTGTCTCTTGTCCAGGATCACTGGAATAAGCTCCAGCACGCCTGCAATCCTAGTAGGGGAAGCAGTACTGAAAATTCTTCTTCTTTTCCTTTCGGCTTGTCCCGTTAGGGGTCGCCACAGCATGTAATCTTAGATGAACACATATTTGCTTGGCAGAGTTTTACGCCGGATGCCCTTCCTGACGCAACCCCTCTGCATTTAGCCGGGGAGAGAAGCTTACAGCACCTGGTATTCCCAGGCGCTCTCCCATCCAAGTACTAACCAGGGTCAAACCCGTTTAGCTTCCGAGACCTGACGACATCGGGCGTTCTCAGGGTAGCATTGCTGGAAGCCATCAGAAGCAGGACTGAAAATTAAAGGATGGAAATAGTTTTACAACATTTCAAGATAACAGAAATGTTCATCTTTTACTTTATATTTGAGGTAAAAATGAAAAGTGTAGGATTTTCCTAGGGTCTGCACCATCTCATAAGGTTAACTGAAAATGTAAATAATTATCTGAAGTTTCTTCATTTTTAAATTGATCTCTTATTGGCTGTCAAAAAAAAACCAAACAATAAATATCCCATTGCCAACATGCATCAAAATGCCTAATATTGGTGCCGATAATTGTGCCGTCCCTACCTTTACAGTAGCCAGGGGCGGAATTTCATCTCTCCAAAAAATCAGTCACAGACGTTATTGTGTGGGCGTCTCTGGCATGTCCAATAGGCAAGAACTTTGATTTCCGATTAACAAGATTTTTGTGGAGTTGTACATTGACAATGGCATCAAGAAAATGTCGTGTGGTGTCTTATTCTCGGAGACAGGACAAAAGTCATACCATAATGTGGTAAATAAGATACGGCGTTCTGCTCAACTTGAAGTACACCTTGAAGGGTTCCACATGTAGCTGTTTACATCAAAACCAGTGGGTAAAAGCACCAAGCTGCTTCCTGCTCATTCGCTTACCAGCCAGTACTAAATATGGCAAGCTTACTACCCTTGCTCCTGTGCCCGAGCTTTTGGATGGTGCAGACAAAACCAAATGGAGTGTGGTAGAGTCTTAACTGCCTCTTGGTCTAGCCACACGCTTGACAGTAAACAAACACAGCACAGCTCAGCTTCTGGCTAGCAGACATTCTTTAATCCATGTCTGAATAAGAAAAAGAAATAGCACGATACAAATACAACTTCCTGCAGCATTCAAACAGCGTCTCTCTTCGGATGAAGCAAAAGCAAGTAAATTGTTTTAAGGGCATAGTAATTCACACTTTTCAAACTGTTACTGTTGGATGCAGAATCAGAATCATCTTTATTTGACAAGTATGAAAAAAACACACAAGGAATTTGTTTCCGGTAGTTGGAACCACTTCAGTGAAACAATAGCTTGCTGTTTTGACAATAAATACTTTTAAGACAAAAATAAACCTCACTGCGGAGAGTTCCTTAGCCGCTCCCGATTTAATGGTAAGAAGGAAGAAGATGTTGGCGCGTGGGCTGGTTTTAGTTTAGATTGTTCAATAGCACATACCTGAGGGAAGAAACTGGAAGGAACGAACACCAGGATTTGAAGGGTCCAAGAGGATTTTGCTCACTCTTGTCTTAATTCCGGTAGCGTGCAAGTTATCAAGGGTGGGGCCGATGTTACCAATGATTTTTCCAGCCGTCCTGATTTTCTTTTGCAGTTGGAGTTTGCCCCTTTTTTTTTTGTCCTTCTCTGTTTCCAAGCCAGACTGTGATGGAGGTACACAGTACGGATTCGATGACTGCTGTGTAGAACTGTCTCAGCAGCTCTTGTGACAGGCCGTGCTTCCTCAGAAGCTCCAGGAAGTACATCGTCTGTGTGAGCATCTTTGAGGATGGAGTTGATGTTGGTCTCCCACGTAAGGTCCGGCGAGACTGTAATTCTCATGAACTTCAAGTTTTTACCGATTAACACAGGCGAGTTGGACAGCGTGAGGGGGAGCGTTGTGGAAGGATCCTTTATTAAGTCAGGATTATGGCCCCGTTTTAATAAAGATGAGCACTGAATTGCATTTTGTTTTGTGGCTCTAACCAAAAGTACATACCAAATGGTCGTGTTTTGTTTAACATAACACCCTCTAGTGATTAGACATATAACCATAACTACAATGTGACCCTTGCTAAAAACAAGGTTGACATACCTGATATAAGCAAATTGTGTGTTTAGTTATGAAGTGTGCATGCTTGATTCACAATCTACTCTCTGTTCACTGTACACCGCAGTAGATAGCACTGAGTGTCAACACTGGTTACTGAGTAATCAGGTGACCTATCAGTCATTATCCATGCCCCCCCACCATCAAGGCCAAATAACACCTTCACATACCATCCTATCATGTGTGTGTATTGGGTGTCTTTGTCTAAACTTGCAGACTCAAACATTGTTGAGTCCCTGACCTTTTTCACTGCAGTAATTTACATAAAGTAAAATAGCAGAGTAGCAAGTAGCACATACAGATGCAAAGATGATGCAAAGAACTAAATACAAAACTGATTTTTGTGAAACTATGTAGAGAACTTTTGCACAAGTGAAATTGCAGCTGCACCCCCAACCATGAGAATTATAATGGAACTGCCAGTAAGTTCATTATAATCATTGTCATCGTCATCCTTTATGAGCCAGGAAGTAGTCAGCTAACTAACATGAAACAAATTAATACCATATTCTACTTTTTTATCACATAGTTATATTTATTTGTTATATATATTTGTTATGAGTGTGGCCTTTGCCAAGTAATATATTACTTATATGTGAGAATTGTAGAAATGTTCAGACAAGAAATGTTTTAATGACCTAAGACTTGTGTGTGGTAGTGTCCCGAATTAAGTGGCCAGTAATTTTTGTTTTACATGGATTTTATACAACAGCACGGTGGATCAGTTCGAAAGCATTGGCCTCACAGTTCTGCGGTCCTGGGTTCAATCCCGGACCCTGCCTGTGTGGATTTTGCATGTTCTCCCCGTGCCTGCATGGGTTTTTTTTCCGAGCACTCCGGTTTCCTCCCACATCCCAAAAATCATGCAACATTAATTGGACACTAAATTGCCCCTCGGTGTGAATATTAGTGCGACTGTTTGTCTCAATGTGCCCTACGATTGGCCGGCAACCAGTTCAGGGTGTACACTGCCTCCTGCCCGTTGACAGATGGGATAGGCTCCCGCAATCCCCGCGACCCTTGTGAGAATAAGTGGCTAAGAAAATGGACGGATGGATGGATTTTATCCCTGGTTAGTTGCTTACGGAGCATGCTTATCTGACAAATCATTTTGTTGTATGTTTCTCATCCTATCAATGACTTCATCAGAAGTCACACAGGAAACATTAAATATATGTCACCTGAATTTTTAACTTAAACAATTTCTGCATAGTGTTAATAATAATTTTCTGACACGATTTAAGCTTGTTTGGTGTCTTGTCATGACACTAAAGTTCTGACTTCATGACAATACCCATATAAAGTACCTCAATACCGATACTCAAACGATATCATGGCAAAAACCTAAAACAGTAGAGCAGTTGAATAATTGAGGATTAAGAATGGTAATAAAAGTTTTGGATCAGCCATTTCGTGACGTAAACCACCCGTATCGTCAGAGACTTGTCAGACGGAGGCCTTCTGGATAGGGGAATCATAGGGACGTGCTTTATGCAGATTGAAGTTTTCAAGCACGAGCCCATCATAAAGAATAAATTCTGATTCATTGACATACGGACAGTGGTGTGACTAGAAATTGGTCATTTCGCACATGTCATGAGTTTGACATTGGATTTACGCTCATCTTGTACAGCGGTTGATAAAAATATAAAAACTGTCTATTCAATTAATGCTAGCAATCCAGAGATATTTCGCAAGTGTTTCCATGTATAAAGAAGTTCCAGTTTTGCCTACTTTAAGGACGCTACAAGCTCTGCTAGAACAAGCCGCTTCCTGTGTGAACACCCGCCTGCTTCCTCTTCCTGTTTTGTCCGGTAATGCTGAGGCCACCAGAGGGGCAGATAGCATTAGAATGCACAAGCAGAGGTGGTGGGAATGAAAAACTTTGGTTTCTTGGTAATGCGGTCACGTTCAGCTCAACAGAGTGGCCATGTTTGGCGGTGGGGGTGTTTGGGGTCACAATTAGTATGTGAACAATAAGTGAGGAAAATTGATAAAGAAACTCCAAACGCAGAAATTCTGAAGAGTTTTTGTTTATTAACAGCATGTGTGTCAACTCTGCATCATTATCAGGTTGGGTCATTGTCATTTACTGAGCAACTCATCTTCCTGTGCAGGTTCCACGCCCTCACTCTCCACCAAGAAGCCTCGAAGTGGTGGCTTATTTTCAATCTTTTCCTGCTGCCTCTGCCGGGACCAGCCAGAACCCCCGTCAGTCAACAACAACACCCCCCTTTTAGTTGAGGAGAACGGCACCATCTCCAAGGTGAGTCCGAGGTCGTCGTCCTTCGATTTGGTTGTTGTTCTCATGCGTGGTGTTGTGGTCATTTAAGATCCAGGTGAAACCCTTGCTACCACCAGTCAAGTCCAAAGATGCCGGAAAGGTCTGCGTGGTTATTGACCTGGATGAGACACTAGTTCACAGCTCTTTTAAGGTACATTGTTTATCATCAGTTTCAGTAGGAAACTTTGCAAAGGAATTAATGGAAATTTATAGTAATAAACCAGAAATTAACTAAATTCCGATGTAGGAATTTAATTATATATTTGGGGAAAGTATGCCTTAGCATGGCGGCACAGTGATCAGCTGGTAACGCGTTGGCCTCACAGTTCTGAGGTCCCGGGTTCAATTCCGGATCCGCCTGTGTGGAGTTTGCATGTTCTCCCCGTGCCTGCATGTGTTTCCTCCGGGCACTTTGGTTTCCTCCCGCATCCCAAAAAAACATGCAACCTTAATTGGACACTCTAAATTGCCTCCAAGTGTGATTGTGAGTGCGGCTGTTTGTCTGTATGAGCCCTGCGATTGGCTGGCAACCAGTTCAGGGTGTACCCCTGCCCGTTGACAGCTGGGATAGGCTCCACCACTCCCCGCGACCCTTGTGAGGATAAGCGGCAAAGAAAATGGATGGATGGATGTTTTAGTATAATCCTGACCAAAACAACCAGATGTAATGCAAGTAATGTATTTTCACGACTACACGACGCACTTAAAAGTATTACATTTTCTCAAAAATGGACTGGCACCATATAATGTGGAGCACCTAATGTGAGCATCAATGTCCAAAATCTGTTACTAACTTGGAGTATTTCCTGCTGACACGCTTCTTATATAAAGGAAAAGCGGACGTGTGAGAGCAGCATGCGGACGTTACTGGGGGCATGGGAGAGGACGCTAAAAGCACGCACACCACAAGGTATATAATGCCGCTAAACAACATCGTCTTGGCTGAGGACCCTCAAAAATGGCACCAACGAAGATACACACTTACGAAGTACAGCTTAAACTGCAAGCTATCAGTTACGCGGAGAAACATGGGACTCAAGCAGCCGCGAGAGAATTCAAGATCATGGTGGATGAAGCGGGAAAATGGGCTCTGCAAAGTCAAGAAGATGAAACTGAGTTCCCGCTTAAACAAGGCAGGGTTGTCCGAGTTAGTAGAGCAACTTGAGCAATGGATTCATGATCAAAGACCAAACAACCACCATGAAAAAACAAGTACAGCAAAATTAACTCTTAGCTTGCTGTTATTCCAGGAGGCTTTATGAAGCAACTTCAAACACTGGACATCGGTGTAAACAGTGTACATAAAGTAAAGTTGTGAGCGGCGGGGTAGCGATGGATGAGAAATTGCGAACACGACTTTCTTAAGACTTAAGCGCCGGGCGAGTTACACCACAATTTGTGAATGGATTCGATCAGATTGGTTGCCCATGTGACCACGTGGGTACGTCACAAAAAATGCACTTGGATGACTGGCCTACAAGTCAAGAATGAGCGCAATGAAGAGAGGTTTGTTGGTTCTCCTGCTTTTGCCTCCTTGCCCCACCTATATCATGAACTTTCCGCCAATACTGTGAATCTTGCAATATCGTGAGCTTTCCCATGATATTGCAGTTGGTGATGAAAGCATACCGTGAGATGTAGATATCACTACATCCCTGTTAAGCAGTATCGGAAATGGAGTCGGAATTGGAAAAAAAACGTCTATTCATTTTCCATCCTCACTCCCATGTTGTCATCCATGCAACATCTTTTTCAGGGATGTCCATGCATATTTCAGCAAGACCACGCCAAGCCACATCCTGCATTTGTTACAACAATATGGCTTCGTAGAAAAAGAGTTTGAGTACTCAACTGTCCTGCCACTTTGAAAGCGCAAAACGTAGACCCTGGACTGTTGAGCAATTAAAGTTGTACATCAAGGAAGACTGGGAATGAATTCCACATGCAAAGCTTCAACAAATGTCTTCAATTCCTAAATACTTATTGGAAGAGATGGTGTAACACAGTAGTAAGCAAGCCCCTGTTCCAGCTTTTTTGGAACACAGCATTCATCAAATTCATCCATCCATCCATCCCTCCAACCATTTTCTGAGCCGGATATCCTCATGAGGGTCGCGCAAGTGCTTAGAATCACACCCAAGGGGCAGTTTAGTTTCGAAAGAATGCATGTTTTTGGGATGTGGGAAGAAACCAGAGTTCCTGGAGAAAACCCACACGCAGGCATAGGGAGAACATCCAAACTCCACACAGGTGGGCTGGTCCTCAGAACTGTGAGGCCATGGCTCTACAGTTGTCCCACCTTTATCAAATTCAAAAGGAGTTAAAAGTTGCAAAGAAATGAGTTTATCAGTTTGAACATAAAACTATTTTTGTCCTTGTAGCATATTGGATCAAAAAATGTTTATTATACAGAAGAAAATAAGGTAGATGTTTCCACCTTCTGTCATCGTCCTCTAATACTTTTTACTTTCTTTACACAGCCTGTGAACAATGCAGATTTCATTATTCCTGTGGAAATAGATGGAACCGTACATCAGGTAGCACCACACCCCTGCTCCTCCACTGTCATTATTTAAATTTATGAGTGCACAAGGTGCTGCCGGCTGGGATGTGGAAAAAGCCCCTAGAAGACCGAAGACATGGCCCGGGCCAGATTCAAGTAATCCAGGATAGGTTTGTTCAGAGAAGCACAGCCTATTCCGGATGACTTGGTTCAGGAACGTGGCCCTCAAACACTATTGTTGCAAAGAGGGGGGGAAACATGGAGGAATGAGTCACGGTTTTTGCATATGTCTGTGAATTACACATTTATATTTAGCTCCATGTCAATGTTCAGCTCACTAGAATGGTAGTGCCAAACTTTTTCTTTCACTGGAACCATACAGAAAAATGGAAGAATTCAAGGGGCACCTTTGACATTCATTATCATTGATTTGTTTAGCATGCTAAAACTAGTATTTGTAAAGATCGGCAGAGTAGTTAGTGTTTGATATACTATTTCTCATCTTTAATAAAGTCTCGTCTAAACCACAACCCCTATAAATGGACCCCCAAATTAAGGAAAACCCTTTTACCTATTTATAATGCACACCAAGGATGTGCTGCCCTCCATATGCTTAAAAAATCAAATATTATCTGTACGTTATGTTTTTCAAAATATTCTGCTGTGCGTGCGAGTGCTGGTGTAAGTCTTCTCTTTGTCTCCCCCCATTATTAATTTTTTTATTTCTTTGTCGGGACTGTCCACACACTGTAAAAAGCTTACTGTTGCTTAATGTCACAAAAATGTCATCACCAAAATTTTGTTGGGCATCTGTAATTATCCCCTATTCCTGATCTGAAAATATTTGGATAAAGTCACATGAGAATTAAAATAAGAGCACTATGAAATAACCTATATGCCTGTCATAGGTCACCCATTTTGCAGCTATAACTGAAATGTCTTTATTCATCAAGACTTAAGAATGGGCTGTGCACTTACTACTACATTTAGTGGTGTTTGGTTGGTGGAAAATGAAGGGAGAAATCCAATTTTTTTTCTTCTCGTGACCTGCCACCCAGTGTAGAAAGTAAGTAAAGTGGAATAATGGAGGACATATCTCGTCTTAATGTTTATATATGCCACAGGCTAATTAAAAATTGGATGGGAGGCATCAAATTGCCCCTTGGACGTACTTTAGAGACTCCTGGTGTCACTTTTCAAAAGTATGGATTTGTACTGTAGGAAAAAAAAAGACTAAAATGAAATGTGTCTGTCTGACAATGATGACAGGCTGTTTAGAAGCATAAATGTTTTACATTTTAAGGTTGCAACAAGATTTTTTAAAAGTGCATCCTGGTTTAACAGTCGCTATGGTTTCTAGGTGTATGTCCTGAAGCGTCCTCATGTAGATGAGTTCCTCAAGAGGATGGGAGAAATGTTCGAATGTGTCCTGTTCACTGCCAGTTTAGCCAAGGTGAGATGTCTGTCTGTGTCTCTTTTGTTTTATTGTGTTGAAGCTCATTCCTGCTTTTATCTCGGGTTGACTTAACTATTGTAATAGTTTTCTGACTGGACTCCCCCGAGGAGCATTAAACACTTGTAGGTCATTCAGAATGCTGCATCTCGGATTCTGACCAGAACAAAAAAAAAAAGATCAGAACGTATTACTCGAATTCTAACGTCCTTACACTGGCCCCGAGTAAGCGTTAGAATAGTCTTTAAACCAGGGGTGGCCAGACTTTTTTTTACCCCAAGATCTACATATCAAGCAGCCAGCCTCTCACGATCGACGGGGGGTGTCTGTTTTTTATTCAGTTTTTTTAGAATGACCAATAATGAAATAGAATGACCAAGTCACAAAGATCTACCCACTACAAAAATGCAAAACATATTTTAAAGTATATTGAGGACTCTTTATGTGTAGATGTATGTTTGTGTGCCTTGCATAACCGCATGAGCCAATATTGCACAACATAACATAACTATGAACATTTTTTGTAACTATCTAAGTTCACGGTGATGACTAATCACCACACAGATGAAAATGCACATTTGGGCTGTGTCACTCACGTCAGTGGATTTGTCCAACTGCAGTGAGAAACACTCACAAGCTCCGATGTCCTTCCACACATCTGCCATGGCTTCACAGCGCCGTGTAACTGTACTCCTTGACAGCGGTAGAGCTTTTTTTGTAGATAATATTTCCGTCTTATTTTTTAAAGGTCAGAGCAATGAGTCTGCCTCTTTTACTGTCTCTCCGTCTTGGAAGGACTTCTCGTTATTAACAATGATGTGACGAATCCGGAACGATGCTTCAGTGACAGCTTTCACTGCTGTGCGGCCACTTGGGATTTTAGTTCGTTCACTTTTCTCATTCTCAGCTCGCTTTTTGGCGGAATGTTGGTGTTGTATTTGCCACTCCACATTTCACAACACTGGAAGATGAGGCAAACGCACTTCGAAAATGACATTGTGGAAAAAAAAAAGTCCACTTGCCATTCCGTATGAAAGTGATACGTTTTTGTCTTCTTTACTCTAGCATCTATACTCATGTTTGATAAGATTTCTTTGGTTTAAGAAAAAAGTGAGGGCTTAAAATAGTGGGGGAACTCGCTGACTGGTGTGTTTTGCTGTACTCAGTTCATTGTTTGCACATGCGCACGCAGTAAGCTAAAGGTCAGAAAAACACTGCTGGCATTTTTTTTTTTTTTTTTTCGGCAAGACTGCCTCACGATCGACGCATTGAGCACCCCTGCTTTAAACTTCTGCTACAGGTCTATAAATAACTAAATGATTTTGGAACACAGGATAGGTGACTTCCTGTGAGATCTACAAAAAAAGAATCCAAGGCAAACACTGAAGCAGCTTTTAGCTGCTGTGGTGCACAAAAATGGGGAACATTGTCACCAGAAGTGAAGTCAACCCCAAGTATCAACATTTTTAAGTCACTGTTAAAGCCCAAGTGTCATCCCTATAAATAGATATTAGAATGAAAAATACATATAACATTATTAACTTCAATGTCCATACGAAAAAATAAATGTGAGCGGAGAGCGCATCATCCATGCGCAAAGTTGCAGAAGTGTCATTCTACGATATTCAAGTGGTCGCCATATTGGCTGCATCCTCTGTCAGTGACGTCACCTGGACATTTGCCAATGAAAACACGTGGTGCACCCTAACTATGGGAGACGAACACGTCCCTTCTGACAAGGAAGCTCTTTTCCAAAAGGACAACACCACACAACTGAGTGAAGTTACCGGGCAATATTACACTATTGTTTCGAGCCCTCAGGGCAATATTACAAACATTATTGTTTTGAGCCATATTCAGATGATATCCGATCACGGCCAAACCACATCCCCGTCCGATCCACTTCCGCGTCGAAGATGAGCAATCGCGGCTCATCACAGCCGGCCGGTGTGGCTTATAACGGAGCCAAGCCGTATTGCTTTAGGGGGGTGTTCATAGACGCCGCAGTACGATGAACAACACAGTCGAGCCGCACGGCTGAGTGACGCATTCTTGGCTGGGTTCCTCAGAGCCACCCCCGTCCGCAAAGCCCGACGCGCAGCCTTCGCAGAAGCTGTGACTGCCGAACGCAGCGCCTCAGCCGGTGTGGCTGATTTTCGGCGCCGTGGTGGCATATACTGGAGCCGAGGCCTGCTGCTTTTAGAGGGTTCACAGCCACCGCAGTACGCGATGAACACTATCGAGCCGGGGCGCATTACTGCGCGCACGAGGATGAGTGAGACATTGTTGGCTGAGTTCTTCAGATTCACCCTGTTCGCGCAGCAGCCCGACACCATCCGACGCGCACATCGACATATTTCATACGTGGTTCTTTTGTTACGTTATGAGAGACCAATTACGTGGTCTGCCCCAAACTATTATTTTTTTTTTTAGTAGCTGAATACACACCTCCCTGTGATTTGGAACCCACAAAGCTCTTGTCCTCTGCACCCGCGCAATCCATTTTTCACAACGAACCGGGTCTCTTGCAAATTTATGAACGCTAAATCCATTCTCCCGAGTGTTCAAGCAATGTCCAGCAATGCAATGAGCCAGCATTTAGACTAACACGAAGGAACAACAAGCTACCTTCCTGGAGGTAAAACTAATGGAAACATACGAGTCTACTTGGGGGTGCCGCTGTCCTTTACGTAACTTCCTGCTTCTTCTCGAAAGCAAATCCCTCGAGAGGATTTTCATGGCGGGATTTACAAGAAGCTGTATACGTCAAAATCACGTTTTGTGGTGAAAAAATGAATGGGCCCATATTGGCTGACATTTTTTCATTAATAACATAATAAAAATCATCCATTTCATGACACTTGACCTTTAAATACCCTTTTTTCTAATGCTTATGCATTTTAGAACATTTCCAGTTTTATTTTATTTTTTTTCATTTCAATGCTTTAAGTCATGGATAACAGATTGAGTTACCTTGTGTATTAAATGCTTTACATAAATTAATTTGCTTTGCTTGACTTATTTTGCCCTGTGATTGGCTGGCAACCAGTTCAGGGTGTACACTGCCTCCTCCCCGTTTCCTCTGGGATAGGCTCCAGCACTCCCATGACCCTTGTAAGGATATGCGGCTAAGAAAATGGATGGATCGATGCTTTACTTATCTTTTACAATTCTCTGTATGCAGAGGATCAGGTACCATTGCGAAACTCAGGATCGCTGACTTCCTGTCTGCTATGCTAACGAGTCTCACTAGGACCAATTACATTGTTTAAAGCTGAATTTGCAAAAATGTTTACTTGATGGCTATTGTCTTCACACTAGTCGAAAACATGTATGCAATGTATTTCAAACATGATTGGTTATGTGTTTATCAAACATAGATAAACAAAAACAAAGCCTAAATACGTCTATAGTATCTGTGGTGACGTCTTCTATATTATTTTTTTTAAAAGAGAAAAAAAAAGACATTCTAGATGTTTAATGTTCCCCTTCCCCATTCACCCAAGTGAGGACAAATCAGTCTTACTCAATTTGTTGAATGCGAAAGCAGTTTGTACATACAGTATAAAGGATTTATGCGTAGCCCCTCCGACCACACATGACTTGCACTACCAGCCTCATTTCACTCCGTTCCTTACAACATGTAGCACTGCTTTCCCAGTCCACATAATATAATCTTATGTGACCTTCTGGTCTGTAGTCTTCTTCTGTCCAACGTCATGAAAATAAAATATCCGTCACAATAAGAACAACCACAGGGAGATTACATGTAACTCCTGTTTTTGCCATAATAACTCATGGTATCGAAAGAGATACAGCTTCACCATAAGGTATAAAGCAAGCAGCCAAACATGACGACGTAAAAAAAAAAAAATACAATTCATTGTTAATGTTATCTGTCACCTCTATCCATTACATAGTATGCCGACCCCGTCTCTGACCTCCTGGACAAGTGGGGAGCCTTCCGCTGCCGGCTCTTTCGGGAGTCCTGTGTTTTTCACAGGGGAAATTATGTCAAGGATCTCAGTCGCCTTGGGCGCGACCTTAACAAGGTCATCATAGTGGACAACTCCCCTGCCTCTTATATCTTCCATCCCGACAATGCAGTAAGTCATTTTTGTTGGAAAGTAATTTTCTCATTTATTGTTATTATTATTATTTATTAATTGAACACATGCACACATGACAGGACAATTAGGGTGTAGAACAGTTTGGGACATTATTATACAACAAATAGAGTTGTGCTAAGGAGTGTTGAATTTTTGGGGGCAAGAAAAGGAAACTAAGAATTTATATGGAAAAAAATAGAAAGGGATTTTTGGAGGCCTCAGTGCTGGATAAATTAGATGAAGGGAGCCAGGTGTGGGTTGTATTGTCCCCCCCTAGACACACACACACATTCCTTTGGGTGGTAAATGTTTCTCTGGATATTAATATTCAGTTAGCCAATGTTTAGTGATCATTTCAGCTCTCTTTCCAGTTTAACTATAATGATTTTTTAAATCATGTTTTTAGAGTTGGGGTCAAATGTTTATTTGAAGATGTAGGGAAAAAAAATGTTGATGCTGTCTCATTTATTTTGTATTTAATTTGTTTGGTAACTCACAGGTGCCAGTGGCCTCTTGGTTTGACGACATGTCCGACACTGAGCTGTTGGACCTCATTCCTTTCTTTGAGAGGCTGAGCAAAGTGGATAATGTCTATACTGTCCTTAAGCATCAAGGAGGGGCCACAAGCTAACAGAATTCGAACAGAATGGTGTGCAAATCTGTGTGCTTGCAAGCGCACACATACACACGTACACACACACAAAAACACACTCATCTTAGTGAGACAACAGCTTTCACTGCCCACCCTGTCTTCCCAGGCTTCAGCAAGTGAGGGGAGTCTTTGATAGTATTGGGGCTCCCACCCCCTGGTCAGCCAGAAAACTGCTATACTGTACATTAACGTCCCCTTTCCATGTTTCAGGAAGTGGCGGCTGCAGATCAACAAATGAGCAAATGGTTAAGGAACCTTTACCCTGTCATTGGGAATGAACGCTCTTGACTCCCGAGATTTATTAGTTCACTAATTAGCCGGTGTCCCAAAGGTGCCTTTTTAAACTTTGCATTATTTTAGCCAATCCACATAAGACAAACAAACCTGCCAGAGCCCTTGAAACAACAACAGCTTTGTGGATGTAGCTTTCCATGTCACCAACGTCACATTTCCTGCTTAACACTTATTTTGTGTTTGACAGGCACGCTTTCGTCTTCCGAAAGTAAAACTTGAACTGTTCTGAGCAGCATCAGAAGTGCAGAACGTGACCACGTGGCTTGTTTGAGTTTATCAAAGTACATTGTCATTTTCGTTTTTTTTGCTAAACGGTACACATTGGCTGGAAACATTCTCATGCAGGGGGCAAAACGTGTTGTCCATATTTAAAGCAACAATCCACCCCACAAGACTTCTTGGTCAATTCTGTCATTTGATTGTTTTTTTGACCTTTCAGTGCAGCTACAATTATATACTGTATCTGCCTCATCTGTCAGTGGGAATCCAAGTGCATTGTTTCAGGGTGGTATTGTGAGAAATCATTCATGTTGCTTGACATGTAAGGTGAGTTTCAAGGAGCTGTGTGGCATCCAACAAGCCTCCTGGACTGTTTTTATCCCCCTTGTATGCAAATGATAAAATCATGACGACACAGATGAATGATTGTGGATTGTTTGCAGCAACTCCACAGGGAACGAGCAGGGATGACAATTAAACCCATCATATCTATATTTTTACAGTATTGCTGTATGTTTTTGAAGATCCTTTCAATCAAATTACATTTTCTAAATAATTACTGATTTCTTTCATCCTGGCCCATGAGGTGTCTGTCCTCCGATGCATTTAGTTATCACATTTATGGCTGTTGGCTATTTGACAAACGTTTCAGTGATATTGAACATTGCATCAAACTTGGCTAAGAAACACCAGCAAATTACTAAAATTAAGTTTGCTTTTCTCGGCACATAATATTTTTGGAGGAGGGGGGGATATACCAGGAGACTTATTTATAGGGCTTTGCCGTTTAAAACTCTAGTGTCACTCACTACAGGGCTGCTACTGTACCTCACACGTTCAGTGGATTTGTTCACGTGTTTTGCACAAGAAGAAAGCAAGCAAAAGTCATTCTTAATATATGGAACATCCATGTTACTGTACTCATGATTTAATAGATGTAATCTAATTTTGACCTGTTTTATCATGCTATGTTATACAAAAAACTGTATGTAACAATGCCCTTCTATCATAAACGCTAAATGAACAATGATGTTTGTCATTTTGCGTTTTGTTTTTACATCAGGTGAGGGGCAATGTACTGTATTTGTCTGGTAGGTCAAAAGGAATAAATGCATTACCATGTAAAGATTGGTATTAACATTTAAAGGTTTGCTCCTCTGCCTCACAGTCTGGGGGTCTTATGTTTGAAAACCTGTGTGGAGTTTGGATGTTCTCCGTATCCATATTTCAGGTTTTTCCAGAAATCGGGTCAATTCCCAGGTTCCAAACGCATTCACATTAGCTTCATTGAAGACGATCAGGTCACCAATCTTTTGAAACTGAAAGCTACTTCTTTGGAGCAGATTTATGCAAAGGCACTAGGGCTACCAGTTTGATATACGTACGCTACACAGAAAAGTCGCATCTGCTGGAATTACCTTTAGAATAATTGAGATCGCTGCTATTCATATACAATATGTCAAGACTGCTCATGTTAGCGTAATTTTATGAGGAAATGAAGGCAATGACCAATTTGTATTAATATCTGCAAGTGCAAGTTTACATTTTCAAATGATGACCTCTCCGGGACTTAGGAAATCACAATGTGGCATCATTGGTGAGGTATTTTTAGAGCTGGCTCCTGGCGACTCATGCTGTCCGTGGGGAGCTAACTGGTGCCTGTGAGGAACTTGTTGGGGACTCCTTCGAAAGGGTCAGCAGGTACGGTGAATCTTCATGTGCCCTGCGGTTGACTGCCAACCAGTCCTACATGTAACCTGAATCCTGCCCAATCAGTTGGGATAGGCTCCAGCTCATTGAGGAAAAGAGCCATAGTTCTAACCTTTTTTTGTGGATGCTGAAAATCCCCTAAAATGAATCCCTTCACCCCTAAAGTCAAAAGTTGAAGATTTAATGGTTGTGGGGACAAGATTGCATTCAAATGCACAAAACAATTAAAGTGACTTGGCTGGCCAGACAGCTCAGAGCCCCAATCTTCAGTTCCTACAGTTACCCATGACGAGCTGTAGAAAATGGATAGCATTTCAAAATGGAGTTGGAGGAGGTTAAAGTTACATGATTTATCCCAAGTCATGCAGACTAATGGACTTTCCTGACCTGATTTTAAACTTGCAAGTCTTGCCTGTGTACATTTTGCCTTGTTTACATTACAGTGTAACGTTTTGTTTCTTGCAATAACAAAATGGCACACTGTCATGCAAACAAATTAAATTTTTGTTTTTCTTTCTTTCCTCTAACGGTGGCTTGGAAAAACAAAAGTCGAAACACAAAAACACTTCCAAGACACCGTACTGTAGTCCACAACTGGCAAACCATCAATATGTTGTGATGCAGTATAATGGAGGGAGATCTGAAGATAAGTAAATATGGATTTTTGATTCAATTGGAAAAGTTCGTGAGGCAGAAAAACAAGGTTTGCAACCCGTAGATCAAGGAAGAGACAACAAGCATGACATCTACTGTAACTTCATCTATCACAATAAAACTCAAGAACACGTAAGCTGCATTAATGTAGCTCACCAATAGCGGGTGCGGTCAGCGTGAGATCGACTCCCGCTTAGTAATGGTGTTGATATCTGCTTTCCAACTGAGTGGTGACCAGTTCAGGGTGTTGCCTGCCTTTCACTCGAAGCTGGCTGGGTTAGGCTCCAGCTCTCCCGTGACCCTTGTGAGGATAAGCGGCTTGGATAATGGATGGATGCATACAGTAAAGCTTCATGTCTTATATGGGTTTAATTGCAAAGACAAAACAATACAGAGGTTGGTAGGGACAATTAAAAAATGTACCATTGTTTTAAGTGTTTGTTGGCTTACTACGTCTAAGGTTGCTAATGTGAGAAATACTTTGAGAAAGATTTTAGAACTTGATTTATGACTTAGCAAAGTAATGACTTAAATTTAGCAGGGACTCAATCTCAAGTTGACTTAACTACCCCCACATTAACGCAACTTGGGACTTGCTTAATGTTAAGACTTGATATTTATGGTTTGCATAGTGTATACTGTCACTGACTTCCACCCCTGTTTAATAGTGTCAACTTGAAATATGGCTGGTCAAGAGTATGCATATTACAAAATTAAAAATGCAAAAAAATAAATCAAGCCAATAGAGTCCAGCTTTGAGTTTCAGATCATTTGCATTCTCTCACATTGAGAATGGCGCTGGTCTTTGCTTTGCCTACACTGAACTTAACCACACCGCTTAAGTCCACCTTGGTGTGTTTCAGCGTGAGTTTGTGCACAGTGCCATGGTTTTCCAGGCGGATCGAGGGGCCAGGCTTAATGTTCTCGCCGTTCAGCGTCCAAACCGGGGTTCTGCTGATAGCTACAGAGACTTCGCATTGGAAAACTGCTGGTTCATTCTCGTCTACCTCCACGTCCTCTAGCTCCTGCACCACCACAAGCTCTTGGGCTGCACATGAAGAATTTGTTCTTGTTTGTTATTGATGATGACAAAAAAAACAAAAAACCTTCCAAATGTAATGTAAAATTGATTGCAATTAATCAGTAAACTGTTCTTACCTTCCACCATGAGTTTGGCCTTGGAGGAATGCAGCCCAACCTCAATACTATAGATGCCCTCATCCTCCAGCTCCACCTCCTGGATCACAAGTTTATGGGAGCAACCATCGACTACAAGATCAACTCGATCGGAAGGGACAAGTCGCTCTTTGCCGCGGTACCAGGTAGCAGTACAGCGAGCCGAGGAAACCGTACACTCTAGGATAACACGGTGTTTCTCCAATGCTGTCCTGTCCCGCAATGGTTTGACAATGGATACTGGGGGTTCTGTAACAAGACAAGAGATTTTGAAGTTATTGACCTTCCACACCACAGGAGGACTATCCTGGGAGTTGTACCTTCGACTTCGAGATAAGCAGTAGATTCAGTGTCTCTGCTTACAAAGCGTATTTCTCCAGCATCCTCAGCTTTGACATTGCACATCAGCAGGAAGTGTTTGGTCCCTGAAAGAGAAGAATGCAAGATCTCATTGCCTTGAGTTAAGTTGCAATATAGTGGTTAACATATTTAACTTTTGCATTGGGTTAGGGTTTCTCCAATTAATGCGACAATCACTACAAGTCACAGTGTAAACAATGTCTAAAGGTACCGTACTATGAGTCACAGTGTGACTGTGACTGGTTGAGGGATTGTGATGGAGGCATACTTGTCAGTCACAGATTGTGACTGAGCAGTAATGTGCCCGTTGCCCACTCTTTAAAACCTCAAAATCTTACCAAGAATATTTGATTTTTAGCAAAACGTCTGAAAACTAGTCTCATTACTGAACTCCTCATTAAAAACAAATTGTTTTAAAAGTGTTATCACTTGTATCAAGCTGATTTTTACTTGAAATACAGTCTGAGTAGTAAAAACGTCAGTGGGGCAAGTATTTTTTTTTCTGCACAAATTTTTTTTTTTACACTAATTTAAAAAAAAATGCTTGAAACAAGTGAAAATGGTCTAAAAAGAAGATACTTTTCAAAGTGTTGTGTAGTGTTATGAACAAAGATGTTGGGATTTGGAGAGACAATGGAGTCCTAATTGAAAAAGGAAACCTGAATCAAAGTGTGTTTTATTTCAACAAGTCCTCCAACACTGTCTTTCTTCCACTGCCATTTTGCCTTACGGCACATACGCGCAGTTGTAGCCACTTTTCAGAGATTACTAGTCTGATGTACAGCAGTTCTTACCCGAGAGATCATAATCGTTACCATCCGATGTCTGTGAAGAGCTGCACAGATCTTCATGACTGTGACTGTGCCAGATGAATTGGATAAAGCTATGCAAGATTCCATCCATCCATTTTCTTAGCCGCTTATCCTCACAAGGGTTGCAGGAGTGCTGGAGCCTGTCCCAGCTGTCAACGGGGAGGAGGCAGGGCACACCCAGCAATTTAAAGTGTCCAGTTAATGTCGAATGATTTTGGGACGCAGGAGGAAACCGGAGTGCCCGAAGAAAACCCATGCAGGCACGGGGAGAACATGCAGACTCCACACAGGGAGTGCTGCGATTGAACCTGGGTCCTCAGAACTGTGAGGCCAACACTTCCCTGCTGCTCCACCGTGCTGCCCTATGCAAGATTCATTCAACACATTGTGGCAGATGATTGACGAGAACAAGCAGGCTACAAAGCCAACTAGGTCTCTTAGTAAAAGCAGACATCAGCCTGGAGGGAAAAGGGGTTGCTCGTTGTTGTGACAACATCTGCGACCCCCCCCCCCCCCAAAAAAAAAAAAAAAAAAAAAAAAAACTGCGACCATGACTGAATCAGAGGTTATGGATTGTTTTTAGAAACTCATGTTGGATTTTTCATTTGTTGGACAATGAAGTCTTTATGGTATTTTAGAATAGTACAAGGAGTAAAGATGAAATTATCATTCACTATTCATTCTTTGCTGTCATTGCTAAGAGCAATTAGGAATTTAAATGGTGAGACCGAGCCCTTGTGATGAGTCTTAGTTTTGATATGACAAGTATTCGTGCTACTGTCAGCTGAAATAGGTGACCCTAAAATTTATTTAGTAGTGTGAAAGAGGCTTTTATGCGAGTCTTTTGATAGACTGGTGATCAGTCCATGTATGTCACCTTTGACCATATTACAACTGGAATAATAAAACAGGCCAAGTGGATGGAAGAAATAATTATAATTTTCGCAGCTATTGACAATAATGTATGCAATGCAAAATTACCTTCTGTGCGGGTTTTGATGGTGCTGGTGGGCCGGATCTTGTAGCCATCCTTATACCATTCTCCAATCGCATCCTTCAGAGAAACCTCACACATGAAGACTGCATTCTGGTCTTCCTGAATGTGAAGGTCCTCCAGATCTTGCAGAATCTTCAGCTCGTGTTCTTTTTGTGAAGTAAAAATGATTTATCAGAGGAAACATTCGTCATGAATATTTATGCTTGCAGGGTTATTTTTTTCAGACTCACCATAAACGTCTAATGAGCAGGAAGAGGTTCTTTCCCCCACATCACAAGTGTAGATGCCAGAATCCGCCAGAGAGCACTGCAGGATCTGACAGAATTTGTTTCGCCCCATGGAATAGATCCGACAGTTCCTGCCTGGTTTCAACTCAGTCCCGCTCTGATTTGTCATTGAAGATGGACATACAGTTGAAACCAGATATAAATTCATTATATTAAAAGATACATATGCTTTTATTCTCACTGTCTGAAACAAAATCAAACTATACCTAAAGTTTAAATACAGATAGATGACTAGTACTATGCCTTTAAACAGTCAGCAATAAAATTGCAGACTTTCCCAGTTCAAGTTCATCCTTGGGTGCAATTTCCAGATATCTGAAGGTACCGTGGTCATTTGTTCAAATATAAACATCATGGGAATGTCCAGCCATCGCACTGCCAAAGAAGGAGATGGGTTCTGAGTCCCAGAGAGTAACGAGCTATGGTCCTGAATGCGAATATGAACCAACTACAAACGCAAAAGACCTTGTGGCTGGCTGAAGCTGTTAGCGGAGTAATACAGTTGAAAGGCAATAGTACCAAATATCAGTTAAATGTGTGTAAACTCGCTGTGAATAAAGTAACAAAAAAAAAAATAGTAATTCTTAAATATGGCATTTACCCAATATAAATAACATAATCTAATAATAACAATATAAATAAGTCTAAGTGACCTAATGAGGGGAATTTTAGTCTGAATTTGTGTCAGACAGTGAGAACAAAAGCATATGTATATTTTAATATAATGTATTTAAATCTGGTTTCAACTGTATGTGTAGGAGTCCTTTAGTGTACATTTGTAAACATCTGGTTTCAACTGTAGGTTGCTCACAGGTTTTGTCCATTTTAAGGTTCATTCTGTATTTAAAATACCTTGAACCATCTGACTTCAGTGTTTTGTCGAGATAATTCGCACTCCAGAGTGGCAGGAAATTCTTCTTCTACACGTACATCGACCAGAGCTTTTATGATGGTAACTGGAGTCTCTGTTAATGTTATCAATCGGTTATACAGGAAACAGTGGAAACAGATAATATTCTTGATACCTTTGACTGTGAGCCTTGCAGTCGTGCGCACCCCTTCTGCTGAGAAGGCAATGGTACATGTGTCCTCCAGGGTGAGATTGGAAAGGGTGAGTCCGTGGACTCGCCCATTGGTACTCACCCTTAACTGGTTGTTTGGCTTCACCCGAATACCATCCTTCTGCCAATTGCCCTGCACGTCAGGGTGAGACAACTCCACCTCAAAGGATGCCGTCTCACGTTCTAAGGTTTCCTGGTCTGCGAGCCCTTTACGGATGGAGATTTTACGGGCTACATTGGACGAGAAGGTAGAATGAGTTTTTATTTTTATTTTTTTTTACCCCAAAAGTCTTGAAATGCACCTGGATCCTGACATCATTTCACTTGACCACTTACGCTCTACGTTTAGTTTGACCTGCGTCCTGTCATGCAGAGTCTCACAACGGTAGGTTCCGCGGTCTGAGAGATTTAGATTGTGGATGGTCAGACTGCGTTTACATTCATTCTGGTTGAGTGAATATCGGGACCCAGGCTGGATAACCACCCCCTGTCTCATCCATTGCACTTCGCCCGTCTCAAGGCTGATCTCCGTCTCCAGGGTGGCATCAGCGAACTCTTCTGCCGTGACAGCCTCCATTTTTTTTGTGAACATAACCTGAGCCTCTGATCATGGAGGATGGAGACATCAAAATCATGCAAGCTAATTTAGATAATTAAAGACGGAGGGTCTTATTGTCACATTTTGCTTCCAATACCTTGAACTCTGAGGCTAGCTTTGCTTGTTGTCCCTTCGGCTTCAGCTGTGATTTTGGAACAGTCCAACATGCGGCACTTTCTTATCACTAAGGTGTGGCACAGACCATTCTGTGTGATCTGGACACGGTCGCTGGGGTTGATCACCTCGTTGTCCATGAACCAGACCATCTGCACATTCTCAGGTGAAATTACACATTTAAAGGTCGCATCTTCTCCTTCCAGAACAGTTGTGTTCTGAAGCTCAGTCAGGAACTCAACCACCCGAGGCACTGAGGTGACAGAACAATGTGTATAAATTACTTACTATATGTGAGGTACATTCAGAGGTGGGTAGGAATGTGCTATATTTACTGTTACATTTACTCAAGTAACATTTTGGACAAATTGTACTTGTCAGAGTACTTTTAATGAAGCATACTTTTTATTTTTACTTGAGTACATTCAGTACTTTTATTAAAAGAAACGGTTCTTTTATTCGTTCGCTATTTTCATTTATCACCCAATTGCAAGCGGACTCTAATTTTAGACTTTAACTTTTGACTCCGGCATTGAGCACAGTTGTCTCAATTTACTGGGATTACCATAATAATATTTGAAATTTTAATTCAGCAATCAAACACCTCAAAAAAATTTCATCCACACACAAAGTCTTATGTTGGGCTTCGCGGGCCAATCAAAGTGAGTCGTGACTCATGTTAACATTACAGAATATGAAAAACAACTGCTTTAACATCCAGCGTAGTTTTGTCACCACCGAAACATGGATATTTTAGCCCAGTTGTAAAAATGAGAAACTGTTAAAACATCTTGCGGTACGTTGCAGATCTCTCTCTCTCTCTATCTCTCTCTCTCTTTCTCTTTCTCTCTTTGGCTGTCTCTGCATCATCTTCTCTCTCACACATCATCATTTAGTCATTTTAGTGGATAAAGAAAATGTTTCTGTAAAGGCCGACACATGTTTTTTCCCACCTAAAATCAAAATGGTGGCAGGTGTGTTTGTGGACTCCCATTGAACATGAAATTGAACATGATCTGTTACTTCCGAACTCAGCCAAATGCTGGTTAGAAGAAGGAGTGAATTCTTATTGAGCTATATTAATTTCATGTAAACTTTATTTAACCAGGTAAAAGACTACTTAAAAAAGAGCGTCTCTTTTGCAATGGTGACCTAGCCAAGATGGCAGCAAGTTAAACATAATCCATGTCAATCACATGCATGTTTATTTCAGCTATTTATTTTTTAAATGACCCTCTCAAAAAGATACACAAATAAATTAGTTGAGTTGCACGGTTTGTTTTATTTAATGTTGATGCTCTGATACTGATTATTCACTAGTTACACAGTACATAATTTATTTTTCACTGAGTACTTTCTTACATTCATTTGGAGCACTACTTTTGACTTTTACTTGAGTCATGTTATTCTAAAGTAAAAGCATGGTACAGTATTCGACTACGCCACCTACCTCTGGGTATAAGGCAAACATGACGGAATGCTTACTTTTTACAGTAAGTGTCGCCACCGTGCGGTCATCTCTGGACTCGCAGGCGTACTCCCCTGAATCTTCTCTTGTCAAACGATGTATGGTCAAACATCGCTCAACCCCATCTGCTCGAATGGAGAACCTCCTATTTGGAACCACCTCCTCACCGTTCTTCAGCCACTGCACATCTGCTTTGGGCTTGCACACTTCACAGCGAAGGGTCACCATTCCGTCAGCATGGGCCACAGTGTCTTGCATCGGCCTAATAAACTTTATTCTCATTTCTGAAAATCATACATTTAAGTGTTTTGTTTTCCCCCCGAGATTCTACAGAACAATATCAAAAGTCATAAAAAGGATTTGTACCTTTTACCAGCAGGCTAAAGTGAATTTGGTCTGTGTTGACGTCGCAGGTATACTCGCCAGCATCCGAGCGTCTTAAAGGTGTGATGGTGAGGGTACGCCTGTGACCTTCCATGAGTGCCTGAAAGCGCTCACCTTCAACCGGTGTCCAGTCTTTTAGCCAGCGCACCAGAGCGCTCTCCTTGGACACAAAGCTAGTCAAGGTGACACTTTCTGCCTCATAGCCAGTCACAACAATGTCATCTTCCTTGCTGAGGAATGTTACAGGAGGTTCTTCAAGAATACCAGAAAAGAGTATGTTAGTTCCCTCTACTGTATGATGCGCAAGAGTCCAAGTACTTGAGGGGATGGGTTTACCTTGGATTCTAACAATACTGATCATCTTGTCGTCGACTGCATCACATATATACTTTCCGGAATCCGAAGGCTGAACATTCGAAATGATGATTTTCCTCAGAGTCCCGTAGCTTTCTATATTGGTACGGGAGTCACTGACAAGCACCTTGTCATTGCAGTACCACTGGACAGGCGCATTTTCATGGGACACCTCACAAGCCAGGATTAGCTCCTCGCCTGATGCCATCTCCTGGAAATCAGCGTCTTTAGAGTTTCCTACAATGGTCACTGGAGGTTCTGAGGCATAGAAAAGGTTGTACGTTTACTTCTCCAAATACAATGCCTTGATTTGCTACAGTCAATTCAATTCTACCTTGAACTGTAACCTGGAAGGTGATGTTATCGTCTTCAGCATCCAGAAAGTATTCCCCAGAGTCTTCAAGCTCAGCATTGAGAATCACAAGAGAGCGAAAAGCGCCTTCTTCCTCCTCACAGAATCTTCCGTCACACTCAATACGACAGCCGTCCTTGTACCATTTGCTTTTGGCATTGCCTCTGGAGAGCTCACACTCCAGTACAACGTCATCAGACCTCAGAATTTTGAGGTTTGTGTCAATCTCGGACTTCTTTAAGATATTCACTGGTGGCTCTGAGGTCGCGGAATTACAGATAAAACAAATTACATGAATAAAGACTAAACAGTCATTCAATACTTTAAGATGATTAAATGCCATACCTAAAATTGTGACCTCAAAGTCAAGCTTGTCATCGACAGCATCGCAGCTGTATGTGCCGGAATCCGCTGGAGAAGGAGAGTGCATTTCAAGACGACGAAGTAATTCATTCTTTGTGATGGTCACAAAATCACTCCCTTCTATTTCTTGATCATTTAGCACCCATTTCACTTCAGCATTGAGGCGTGATACTTTGACTTCCAGTACAACATTTTTCCCTGCTAAACACTGCAGCTTCTCCGATGTGTTTGTAAGACGGGAAAGTACCACTGGTTGCTCTAAATGATCAAAAAATAAAAATAAAAAATTGACATTACTTCACATTTTACATTCACATAAACGGCTCCCTTAATTCCTACCTTTAATTGTCACCATGAAGGCAACAGAGTCATGTTCAGTCTCACATACAAACTCTCCTGCATCCTTTATGGAGGCCATAGGAATAACCAGCCGACGTTCTGCCCCCTCCACTTCCAGTATGAGGTTTGGACCCTCCTCTACCTCCAGACTGTCTTTGTACCACGTGACATGAGCGTCAGAACACGAGATCTTACAGCTGAGCTGTAGCTTGGTGGACGCCAGGTGGGTGATTTTAAGCTCCGAATCAGTGGGGGAAATGATTCGTACGGGAGGCTCTGGTGCATAAAGAAAATATGTATAAAGAACGTGGAACCTGTATGTTAATCATGCAGTATATGTATTGTTAAGTCAAATTTGAGTATTTACTTGTGACAATCAGTTGAAAGAATACAGAGTCCCCATTTGTCTCACAGATGTACTCCCCCCCATCCTCCACCTTGCTGCGGAGGATGGTCAGGCATCTGTAGGGACCCTCTCTTGTCAGCTGGATATTGCCGCCCTCCTCCACCTCCTCACCATTCTTGAACCACTGCACCTTTCCGCCTGTGCGGGACAACTCGCACTGCATGTGAATGTCTTCCGAAATGTATCGCTCCATTATGACGTCATCTTTAGGGTCCACAATCATCACTGGGGGTTCTATGGGAATTACGGATATTTTTGTTGTTGTTGTTTGAATAAAAACCTTTTCTTTTTCTGTCACACTATTTTCCCCACTGCAACACACCTTTGACATTGACAGAAAACTCCATGGTGTTGTTTTCCACTTGGCAGGTGTAGCTGCCTGCATCAGAGGTTTCAACAGAGCGGATAATCAGCCTTCTTAGGGTTCCCTCTGTCTGTAGAGTGATGTTGTCACTGGGTTCAATTTGACAACCGTCCTTGTACCTGAACCAGATAATATCAGGTACAGACTTACAGTGTGAATAAAAGAGTAACAGGTGACTTTCATTCATCCATTTATCTTCCATTCTGCTCATCCTCACTTGGTTTACAGGCGTGCTGGAGCCCATCCCAGCTGACTGTAGGGGAGAGATGGGGCACAGCCTGAGGGGGTCGCCACCCAATCGCAGGGCACATTTAAATTAAAAAAATCATTCACACCTATGGGCAATTTAGAATCTTCAATTAACTTATCATGGATGTTTTTGGGATGTGGGAGGAACCCGGAGTACACGGAGAAGACCCACCCAGGTACAAGGAGAACATGCAAACTCCATAAAGGCGAGGCTTGATTTGGACCCCAGTCCTCAGAACTGTGAGGTAAATTTACTACCCAGTTGGCCAAAATGCCGCCCACAGACAATTTAATAATCAAGAAAATTATAACATTGCAGAGCCTAAAGATGCACCAGATGAATTTGTCTTTTTACCACATAACTTGAGCATCCTCTCTGGAGACACGGCAGAGCAGCACCACAGGGTCAAGCTCCATGCTGTTTTTATGAAGGTCTTCCTCAGGTCCTGGAATGAATTCCACAGGAGGGCCTGGAACAACAGAGGAGGAAGGTTTCACTGATGTATCGCTCTTTTAATGATCATTGTAGGGAAGGCCAAGACCCCAAGGTCCCAGTTAGATGTTCCAATGCACATTTTTCTCCGTCTTCCTTGGCATCTTAGTATGTATGTACTAAGTATATGACATTTTTGTACTTCATAGTGCCAGAACAGGAGAGATGCAGTTTGTGTTAAGATTTTTGGGGTAATGCCACCAAATGGTTGATGGTTTAATACGGGACAGAAAGAAGGAGGAGAGAGAGAAAAATAACATCCGCAGCAAAGATGGACTACACAGAAATGATAGTGATGTGCTGACAGTATTTAAATTTTAAAGTTAATCTCCAGAAAATTAATTATAGGTTGTAGTATACACATTAAAAAGTACATAGTATTTGTTCAGAAACTTTACCTGTAACTTCAACCATAAATGTGATGACATCGCCTGATGTCTGGCACGTATAAACTCCAGCATGATGTTTCTCAGCTGACTGAATCACAATTCTCCTCATATTCCCATCTGATTGAATGTTCAGGACATCGCTCATCTGGAGCTCCTCACCGTCTTTGTACCAACATACTTTAGCTGAAGGATGTGATACTTCGCAGTAGAGGACAAAGATGTCACCGGTCTGTACCCTCTTGGTACTGTCAAATTCCAACAAAGGGTTGAATTTCATGACTGCGGCTGCAAAGGCATAAGCACATACAAAACATCAGGAATTCATAGAAGGCTCAGTTTGACAATAACAATCACGTACGTTTAACCATGAGCGTCGCTGAATTTCGCAACCCATTGGCAATAAATGTGATCTCTGCCTTGTCCTCTGCACTGAAAGTTTCATGGATAACCAATGTGTGCTGTGTTTTGGACTGTTTTACTGAGTATCTTCCACCGTCTTGCAGTTGCGCACTGTTCAAAAACCAGGTACCAACGAGTGAGGCTGACAACACGATGGAAAAGACAGCATCTTCTCCTTCTGTAACCTCCAGGTCCTGAAGGGGACTGCAAATCTTTGTCCCTGGAACTAAATGAAGAGCGATACATCACGATTTCTGATCAGATTTCATATATTATTTTGTCATAAGCTTCTTTTGTTTACCCACAGAAAAAAAGTGCATCCTACCCAGATGGACAGCTTTGGGAAACTCTACATGGCCACTGCGGCCATACTTGTTGATACAACAGACTCTAAAGCGGTAGTCTGCCTTGTATGGTACACTGTCACTGGAGATCTCAGTGGAGGTGGCTTTCTCAGAGGTAAAGCATTTCTGCCATTCTTGTGAGCCCACTTCCTGTCTCTCCACTACAAAAATGGAGCGAGTTGTCTGGTTGTTTGGTGCAGGAACCCAGGATAGCACAGCGCCATTTGGCCCATCCAGATCCATTTTGACTCCAAGCGGACAGATTGGTGGGCAGTGTCTTGTGTCTTCAAGAAAAGGGGGATTGTAACAGAAAAAAAATGCTTTTCTTTCAATCAAATACCTCAAATAGCTAAAGAACTTGTAGATCTCTGCCAGGGTTATAAAATGGGAGACCTCCAACATTTGTTCATGAGAAAAAGGAACAACCCTCCCACACACAGATGCATACACATTGTACACTTTTTTTGTCATTATAAAGAATAACGTTTTTTTTTTTTGTTTTTTTTTTAGAACTTTCCCAGGCCACCACAAAGAAAGAAACAAAGTGTGAATACATAAAGTGACATCATACCTCTGACTTTAAGACGTGATGATGTCTTGGATCGTCCAGTAACAAAAGTCACCACCCCTGAGTCTTGGTGGACCACATTAACAAAGGCAAGAACGTGAGTATTTCCAAAAGTTTTAAGAATTGTCTGGTGTGTCTCATGCAGTTTTTGCCCATTTTTGAACCAATGGATCTCCATGTCATCGTCCTCTACTTCCACAAAGAATGTAGCATTCTCACCCTCCAACACCTCCACCTTTCGCGGAAGTTTACGTAGGATTTTACCTGAGAGACCAAACAGTTATTGTGAGTCCAGTATTCATGAGGCCGCTCGATATCATCATGATGATGCTCACTGAGATAAAAAAAAAAAAATTGACCTGATGGCGAATACCTTTGACTGACAGTTCTGCTATGCTCTTTCCCCCATCTTGCATCTCACAGAAATACACTCCGTCATCGTCTATTTCCACATCTTTGATGGTGAGTCTTCGCCTAGTGCCTTGCTGCTCAATCCCATATTTATTGCTGGGCATCAGTCTTTCATCCTCACGGTACCAGGTGGTCAGGACTGACTCATTAGGAACTTCACATTCCAGAACAGCAACATTCCTCTCCTTTGCCTCCACATCTTTTAACGGATGCTTAAATCTCACATGTGGACCTCAAGACCAAAGAGAGGACCATATTTTATTCAACTTTCAATGGCCAGATTTTATCTATCTATCTATATCTATCTATCTATCTATCTATCTATCTATCTATCTATCTATCTATCTATCTATCTATCTATCTATCTATCTATCTATCTATCTATCTATCTATCTATCTATCTATCTATCTATCTATCTATCTATCTATCTATCTATCTATCTATCTATCTATCTATCTATCTATCTATCTATCTATCTATGTTTGGCCGCAGGCTACACCTGAGAATGTACAGTTGCCAGTCAATCACATTCACATGTTCATCTATTAACCTAAAATAAAATTTGGGGGAATGTGGGAGGAAGTTGGACTTTCCAAATGAGCATGCACACAGGAGAGGCTACAGTATACATTGTATAGGTATTGTAACTGTGAATTTGAGTGAAAATGGTTGTTGGTCAGATGGGATATACTAGGTCCGCAATGACACTAAAGAGAATATGGGGTAAAGAAATGGATGGATGTGCCAACACACATTTCCCTTTCCATGTAATGTATGTATTTGGATTTGAACCGCATCTTGTGTGGAGTTTACAAGTTCACTTTTTGCTTGCGTAAGTTTGTTTACTAGTAAGTCCACTTCCTCCCTTCCGACGGTCCAAAATCTACAGTGTACGTTAAGTTGAATATTTAAAATTCTGAATGTGGGCCAAAGTGAGTGTGAATGACTGTCTTTATATGTGAATCCAGTGATTGATAGATGACTAACCCAAGGTGCACCCCACGTCTCAATTGCAGCTGGGATAGGCTTTCGCTTTCCTATGATAAGCGGAATTAAAATCCATGGATTGTAAATAGAGACACTGACGTAAGAGAAACAAATCAGTGCAACTGATATTTTAGAAAAAGATAATGAGCAATTGTCTAGATGAACTAATGTAACATTTCACTATTAATCATGATTAAATCACTTGTATCTTACCTTTGACTGACAGATGAACGGCACTGAGAGTGTTTCCAAGAGCATTGGATGCTACACACGCATACAGTCCCGTGTCCTGAATTTTACAATACAAAACCTTCAGCGTGTAATAACCTTCTCTGTCTTCAAATATGCGATGGCGCCTCCCAGGATCGAGGGGTGATCCATCCTTCTTCCAGATGATCTCTGGCTTGGGCTTCCCTGTGACAAAGCAGCGGAACTTGGCGTGTTTCCCTTCTGCCACGACAAACTTCTTGACCTTTGTTGTACTGGCCGGTGGCTCCTCCCTGAGCTTTGACAAACTGAGCTTCCCCCCTCTGTCTTTTGGTGACCAATGGCTGGACTTTGTGCTGTCCCCTCGCTCTGGCACAGGGTCAACAAGGAGGACGGCCCCAGCCAGGGCCTCGCCATTGCGGTTCATGGCCTTGCAGGTGTAGACGCCTTTATCAGGAATGCGTGTTCGGTAAACCTTAAGCTGGAACCATCCTCCGTCTTGAACGCTAATAGAGAAGTGAGAGCTCTCAAAGATGTCATTCAATTTCTTGCCATCTTTTTCCCATACTACTTCTGGCAAAGGCGTGCCCCAAACCTTGCAAGAGAAGGCAGCGTCCTGTCCTCTGTCCACTCGCAATGATAGGGGTTTGATGAGGAACCTCGGTCTATCATCAGATGTGAAGTCAACATCCTGTGCTCCGTTCTCTTCACTGTGGTCTCCATTCTCCAAGTTGCTGACTCCATTTACATGCCCATGTTCTGTCTTGTGCTGCTTGATGCCATTATTTTCCAGTTGCTTGTCCTTTTCCACAACTTTGAGGGAGGCTGCAGCATAAGTTTCCCCGACACTGTTTCTGGCTTTGCAAATGTATTGGCCAGCATCCATCACGCTCACACCACTGATGCTCAACAGGTAGAATTTTCCTTCCTCGGAGAGCTTGTAGCGTCCTTCAGTGACGATCTGGACATTTTTGCACTCCCATATAACATCAGGACGAGGCTCTCCGCCGATTTGGCACTTAAGAGTGGCATCAGCACCGCATTGTACCACCACAGGTCGCGGGTAGCCCAAAACCCGAGGCGCGCCTCCAAAAATGTCCATGATGTCACTCTTTTGTCGTTGAATGAGAAAATCAGATCTAATGGGAAATTAACACAACTTTAAAATTTAATGGTTTGCTTATTTTAATGTTTATCAATTTAATAGGTCTTTCAGTTTCAGTTGGCAGTGTGACTCAGAAAAGTAGTGTGTCTATAAAAAGGGACTAGTGAGCTGACCATGTGTCTGGCAAACTGATTAGTGGCTAAAAGAGTGCCCGCTCTAGAATGCTGAGTGTGGGCACATGCCAGGCAAATTATGACCTAGGAGTGCTGTTATGTACAATGTTAGAGATCGAAATACCACAAATTAGGCTTACCTTTCTTATGAGATGTTTCCTGCAGGGCCTTATGGTCCCCACTTCTCAGGCCGGTAACATTTGAATTCTGCTGATGTTGTGTCCCTTCTTTAATTGATAATTTCCCTGATGATGAAAGATTCTTCACTTTTCTGCGATTAATAAAGGAGGGAAGTCAGTGGTCAGTTTTGTTGTCCTGCTTGTCTCCCTGTGCCTTGACAAGTGAATGACCAGTGTGTGCGTCAGACACAGGCATTGTCTGGGATCCTGGGAGAGAGAGATGCATTCTGGAGAAAGGGCGCTGATAGTGTGAGGGCTTTTTAGCAGCTGTTTCCACCGGACTGCACCCCCCCACCCAACACTAAAAATACTATCCGCTTCCATGACAGATAGGCTAATGTTACGCCGTCCACTACAACTAAAGATAGCGAGGAAGCCAAGATAAAAACACGTACCCTGACTTCCACCTCACAGATGGAGGAGAGACATCACAGCTGCCAGTTCTTGGGAGTCTTTTTGGTTCAGACAGTATAGAAAAATTTAATTTGACTTGGATGGTCATGAGTACACTGGTTGGACACTTCATTTGGCGTACCTGCAACTTGATGAGAGCAAGGAAAGTCTAAAGTCTAAACTACATTTACAAAAAACATTGCTCAGTTTAAACAGTTCAGTTAATAGATTTATGAATGTCACTGTTTATTATTGTGTTCATCTTTGATTTGCTCATATGGTCATGGGGCTGTGATGCAGATCTACAATTCTAAATAAATTCTTAAATTATTGCAGACTGTCCCATTATAAAATGAGCTTTAACATCTTTGTAAATAAATCATTTTTCATGCTGCTTTCATATCCAATTTTATGCTGTAGGTGACACACACTTATAGTATCTTTGTATTTAAGAATGAAGCCAAGAGGCTTTGAGGATTGCTAAATTTTTTGGAATTAACACTCTTAACATGTTGACAATGACGCCACACTTTAGAGTTAACATCCGGCATTGACAGCTTTTTGATTTCTCATGGCATGAAGAGGCCAATAATAACTGTTTAATAAATGAGCTATTGGCTGAAAGGCCTTTGTTCTTGAAAAAGAACCTGATTCCTAACCCCGCAGTACAGAGCTATGAGTGTGTGCAAAATCACAAACCAACCTCCATGAAAGCATGCTCGGATGGTTTTGCTGTGGAAAATCTTGCATTGTCCCCATAATTTTTTATATTTCTGTTAATCTAATGGTTAGGTTTATAAATAATTTTGCTGGGGGGATGTTGTATTTAGTCATTTAAATTATGACAATGTATTTCTCGTCATTATTTTAATCTCTCTGAGACAAGAAATTACAACTCTACTAATGCACATATTTATAAGAGCTCAGATTATTTGTTTAATGGACAACAAACTCTTTTGAAGGTCACTGACATTCTCCTCCCTACGCTCACTAGCAGCTGTTGGCATGACAATCAGTTCCAGGAATCAAAACCAGCTTCGACTTCAGCATCAGAGGACAGAGAATCCAACCAGATGTCCAACAACTACGTTGAGTTTATTTTTTACTTGTGACTCCATGTGGGAGCAATTCCTTTTTGCTCATGTGGGAGGAGTGAATGGGGGGACGGAAGGGGGGTAAATTGATGTGTTACACAATCTGTCCACTAGATAACGCCAGAGAACTAATTATTTGAGCTGGATGTTCGTCTCACCGTTTGTAGGTATTTAGGTGCGTGTCTGCGAAGTGACGCAAAGACAGATACGTTATAACGGTTTTGTCAGGTGACCTTTGACCTCACAGTCACCCTGAAACCTTCCAGCATGCTGGGAAAACAACAAAGAATAGGGAAAGAGAGGGAGGAATTTTCCCTGTATGCAGAAAAAAAAGTTGACAAGTGGTTAGCAGATGTGCCTCACAGCTCTTAGAATGTGATTCGAATCTTACCTTTGCCCTCTTTGTGTGGAGTTGGCATGTTCATACGTGGGTTTTCTCCAAGTATTCAGATTTCTTCCCACATTCCAAAAGAGTACAGTTGGCTGCTCCGCAGTATCGGGGGTCCCTCGTCTCTCATCCAAAGTCATCTGTGGATTCTCAAATTACAACAATCTGGTTATTTTGAGGGAATATAGAGGTAATATTAATTATAGGATGTCATATTGCAGTGTGAGTTGGTGTGTATGCTGTGCTGCCATAGCACATTCTGCAACTACTTTGGACGTTTTGGGCCAATTGAAACTCATTAAACTAAGTTATTGTAATTCCTCTGTTATCTTATGTGCTGACTTTGTTTATTTGATTGCGTCCTCTTTTTGACTATCTGCAATATTGAGCTACCTGTCGGCCGGTCCCAAGCCTGGATAAATGCAGAGAGTTGCCTCAGGAAGGGCATCCGGCGTAAAACTGCGCCAAACATATATGAGTGTTCATCATATGAATTCCATAATGGTTAGGTTGTGGCCCGGGCTTCCTACGCCCGCCCCCAGAACTGTTAATCTGCAAGGCGTGGGTAGAAATTCAGATAATGTAGGTCGAAGACAAAAAAAGAGGAGGAAAGTGGCTTAATCGGCAGAAGAAGAAAAGGAATGCACAGATCATACAGCTGTGTGTAGGGACTTTGAATGTTGGGACTATGACAGGAAAAGCTCAGGAGTTAGTTGATGGATGTTGTGAGGGAGGACATGAGGACAGTGGGTGTTAGAGAGGAGGATGCACGAGATAGATTTAGATGGAAAAAGATGACACGCTGTGGCGACCTCTAATGGGACAAGCCGAAAGAAAAAGAAGATATTGCAGTGTGTCATTTCATTACAAAAAGAACAGTTTCTACTGGCTGACCCCTGCACAAACCACCTCACACGTGACTTTCAATTCCAAGGTTGGAGTCCGCCAAGGCTGCCCCTTGTGACTGATTATGTTCAAAACCTTTAAGAACAGGCAACTAAGGCATTGTGGAGAACTTGAGAGATCAAATGGGTCCTGTTTGGTGACCTTGGCATCACATTTCTACTTTTTGGAGAGAATGTGGTTCTTTTGGCTTCATCAATTTGTTACTGTGTCTTTTACTTTTGCTAGAATGGTTCAGGGCCAAGTTTGTAGCTGTTAGGATAAGATGCAGCACAGTGAAATCTGAGGTCAAGTGTAGAGAGGATCAAGTTAGTGTGCCCACTACATGTTGGTGATAACCTCCTGGCTGAAGTGAAAGAGTTCAAGTATATTATTGCCAAGTCGGTACATACTTTGAATTGGTCTGTCGTGATCAAGAAATTTTACTGGTTGATTTATTTTCCCACCCTCACCTGTGGTCACGAGCTGTGGGTTGTGACCGATAGAACAAGATCACGGATACAAATTAGTTTCTTCTGCAGGGTGTCATGGATCCCCCTGATTGATAGGATGAGAAGCTCTGTTATCTGTGAGGGGCTCAAAGTAGAACCGCTGCTCCTCTGCATTGAGAGGAGCCTGATGATGTGGCTCAGGTACCTATTTAGGATTAGGATACCTCCTGGTGGACGTCTCCCTGCTGAGGTGTTCTAGACATGTACTACTTAGAGCAGGCCCCAGGGATGACCGAGGACATGGAAGAGAAACTATGTTTCATGGCTGGCTTGGAAACCCATGTGATCCCCCCATAAAAACTGGGGAACAGGACTGGGAAGAAGGCTTCCCTGCTGAAAACTGCTCGATTTGAAGACCAACCGTGGATTATCAGAAGAAAATGCATGAACGATACTGTCCTGTGTCCACATGCAGAACGTTTGATGTTAGTCGATGCCAGGCATGTCCTAGAAGTCAACTGACCGCCATGCAGCCAACTTGAGAGTTACCTTACACCCTGAGATCTGTCCTCATGTCAGTCATTCAATATCTAAAGTGCTTTAGTGCATGTCAATTACACACAAACACATGGAGAGCAGATGTGCTGAGAGGGGTAGATGTTGTCTACGTTGCCTGGTCGCTGCTGGCAACCATCTGCTCTCATTGCTGACCTTCAGCCAATGTTTTTCTCCTGCCACCTCCTTTGCGTTGCCGCTCTGTTACTGCAGTTGTAAGATTGTTTCTGTATCGTACTAAATTTGGAGGGAGGCGTGTATCTTTGTGGGTATGTGCGCATGCCCCCAGGCAAGCTCCTGCATATGACAATCACTGGCTCACAAGTACTCACTAACACAGCTGCTTTTCGTGAAGTCTTGTTGTTAATCGGCCTGAAGTAACCTTCAAGTCTAATTAGCGCCACATTATTTATCCTGTGTGTTAGTTAGTGTGCACATGCGGAGGTGTAGATTATATGAATGGAGGAAAGTTACATAGATATGTGATGACCTCCTTTTTTCACCCTCCCACCAAAATTTAAAAAAAAATGAGGTTGCTGTTCCCATGGTAACCAATTTGCAGGCTTGCAAAGGTGTCCTTCGCGTGAACTCTCATGCAGTCTGGAGTTACACTTCGTTGAGGTCTCACTTTGTAACTTTTATGCTTTGTGACAAGCAGTGTGGTTCAGAAGAGTTTTCCCCAATCGTTATTGGACCAAGGCTAATACGTCCCTGTGTTAAGGGGCCACATGGCTCAGGTGGTAGAGTGGTCATCTCCCCAACGTGTGGGTTCAATCCTCAGCTCTTGTGACCATGTCGAATTGTCCTTGAGCAAGATATTGAACCCTAAGTATCTGCCGCTCTTGCATTACCAGTATGTGAATGAGGAGACAGTATTAAAGCCTGTTTACATTCTCATTTGAACCTCCAAAAAGTAGATACACCAATCAGTTGGCATCTAGTGGAATTGGATTTATTGTTGCCGCCTTCGATATGTCACTGTCATAGAAAAATGATCAAAGATACATTTTGGTTATTGCTTAATTGTGATAACAGGTGAACTAAGACAATTTATGATTCACCACTTTAGAGATGTTGCAGCGGTAAACGTCAAGAACCTGGTGATAGGGTCCTGGGGTCCATGGCACCTGAACCTTATTGTGATGTTGATCCATGATGATCATGGGGATTTGTTTATCTTTCATGAATTTAAGTATAAATTGAATAGAAAAGAATAAATTGACAGACGAGAACCACTCAAACTTTTATGTGCTTGCTTGTTTTAGTGTTCACTTTTGTGAAGGGGCTGATCTGATTGTTGTATTGTGCACGTGCACACTGTTCAAAGTGGTGATTGGTGCCACACATGCACATACAAATGTGCATGCACACACACATACACACGACTGAATGGCAAAGAGTCAGAGGAGGGAATGAGGAGTTATGTAATCCCGTCAACACGTGGGTCCGATTGAGTAAAACAGGCTTCAGTGAAATCCCTTGCCCTGATATTCTGACAACACACAACATACGCACATGATTGTACGTGTGTGTCTTCATTCACCATTGTGTGTCTCATAGCGTTAAATGTCTTTTATCTCATTCCAGCAACATTTGCTCACACAGTGAATGATCTTCAACATCTTTGGCCTCATCCATCTTCAGAGCGTCTGCTCCAAATCCCGCCACAGCCTGACTGTAATCCACCACTGTGTTCATGAGATTAAAAGGAATACATTTATTTATATCTGAATATGATGATTTCAACATGAAGATGGAGGGAGATGATGATGGTGAGGCTGACTGTCAATGCTCAGTTTTGATAATCTCGCCATCATACGAACGCCCTTAATCCCTTGTGCATTTACAGACATCCACAAACACACACAAATATACACATGCAAACCGGATGAACTTAGTTTTTCCACTGTGGGTATCAACTGAGGGGAAGTAAGGCCATTTGTATTTTTGTTTTTTTTTTGGTTGGTTTGGTTTGGTTTGTGTGGAGAATGTGGGGTGGGCCTGTACCATAATGGGGATGTTGATAAGAGCAGGAAAAGTGTGGGTGTTGACCCTTATCCCCCAGAGGTGTCTCGGATATTTTAATGGCTTCGATCACATTTTGAGTGCCTTCACACTCAAAGTTGTCTGCTACCATGTACTCTGGATTTACCTGGACAGTTTCATTTCTCAACACCATGAACACGAACAAGTGCAGCTCATTTTCCATCGAGGGTGGGACCTTGTTGCTAGGTAACACTGCTCTATCTCAGAAGTTAGTGTGTGTGTGGTTGCATGTGCGTGTGTTTGTGTGTGTGTGTGCACCTGTGTCTGCATGCATGTGTGGCACCCAATTCAAAGCTAAATCATTCAAAAGAGCTGCTTCGCTTTCTGAGGTGTTGGGAACAGCAGGTGGTTTGTATCTGTTATTATTGTGTGGATAATGGGAATGGAAAAGTTTTTTTTATTCTGTGGTTAATCTTTAACAGCTACAAGTCGACATATTTTTAATCTAATGTAATGTAGCATTTACTGCGTACATGTATCACATTGTCACGTTAACATGTTGCACTGTTCCAAATTATGTTTTTAACTGGGGACATGAACAATTCTGTAAAAACAGTAAAAAAAAAAAAGAGCACAAATGAACCCTTTAACTTTCTCTTGGCCTTGAGAATAAATACAGTGACGCTTTAAGGGTACGAGTGACCCGACTGACACATTTTATTTTTTAAATATGAGTTAGATGGTAGCAGTGAACTCACTTTACAACAAGCTGCAGTTTGGCAAACGAACAAATTTTGTCCCAGCCAGTTTGGCGTTGGCAAGGTCCATGAAAATTGACAGAGGCTATTGGAACTCTACCGCTATCATGGTCTCTGCATTACTAACTCCTACTTTTGGTGTCAAGATCGACAGAAGAATTGCTGGACACCCACTCCCATCACTGGCACCAGCTAGATGTTACCATCACCGGAAGAGTGGACCTCAAAAACGTTCTCCATACAAGAACTTATCACAATCCCGACTGCAATATACACCATTCTCTCATTGCAAGTACAGTGAAGCTGAAGCCAAAGACCACCCACATACCATGACTAAAGGTCACTCCTGCATTAACACCTGAAATTGCTGTCAGGAGACAATGTTGCTCTATGATCGCATAACAAGGAAGGCATAGATGATAAACCATGCTACACTCAGCATCAAGAAAACTAAAACCATGGTGGATGATCCTGACTCCCCTTTTGTCATTTCCATTGACAATATACAATTAGGGGTTGTGGATGACTCCTACATAGGGTTCACTGTGAACAAAAACATGATAGCGAGAGCAGGTGCAGAATTGCCAAGGCAGCTGTTGTCATTGCAAAGCTCAACAAGTGAGTATACAACAACAATCAGTTGAGCGAAAGGAGCATACTACCGATCTCTCAGGCTTATATCCTGTCCACATCTCTTCAGAGCAGTGACGTATGGGCCGCCTATGCCTACAGTCTTCTACATGTTAAATGGGAGGACAGAGCCCCCAACACCCTGATCCTTGAACGTACGGCTTTGGGAAGTATCCCTGCATTTCTCACGCAAAGATGTATCCGGTGTTTTGGCCATGGACATGCGGTATGCGCAGATAAATACCAACACCTGGGAGGACATTGAAAAATCTTGATAAACCAGCATCAAAGAGGGATGGCTCAAGTTGGAGGCCAGGCTCTTCTTTGTTTGTGTCTGAATGACACTGCCCAGCTGTGCCCACATCACATGCACCGGAAGAATTGGCAATGAATTTTTCATGCCGCGTGTTATGGCCTAGTCATGGAGTAGGGAGGCGCAACATGGAACGCCAAGACAGAAGGAAATGGGATGAACAAAAAACGCGGTTTATTACTGCATACAAAATGAACAATACAATGTCCCAATTTTATACAAGAAAAATGAAGTGCTCCTTCAGTGTAAGGCCAAAGTAACAAAACATATTCAACTTTAAGACGTACGTAAAATAAAAATGAAAGGAAAATACACCGGCTTAACACAGTGGTTCCCAAACTTTTTTTTTTTTTTTGCCTGAAGAGAAAGGCTGACACAGCAGCAGATAAGTTAATTGACAGAGAACCCTTTTTTTTTTAAAAAAAAAAAACTCGTTGTTTGAAAATGCGTCTCATATTTTGTTCATGGATGGTCAACGCAGAAGTTGGAGGTTTTGGAATGGTCGGTGGTGCAACTATGTGGGTGTGTGGGGTGAAAGTGTCCTTTTCAAATGCTGTTGAGGTCGTCGACAAGCCTTCTATTGTTGTCCACTAGGGAGGACTGTCACTTGTAATTGGTTAGTGATTGTAATGTGTCTCTTTGCGGTGTTAATTTCTTTAGTCAGGTAGTTATAGAGCGATTGTGCAGGGCCCTATCCCCACGACGATATGCCACCTCTTTAGCCTATCCAAAGTCTGGAAGTGAACCATCAGTCACTCACATTTGAAAAATGTACGGGTGTGGTCAGTCATGCCCGCAGATATAAAGTTACTGGTGTGGTCCACCAGTCATGCCCGCAGATATAAAGTTGCGGGTGTGATTAGGGATGGAATCTCGAGCTCTAAAAATAACTGAGTTGATATACCCAAGTATGTAGTTGTTACCTAATACCATAATCCTAATTTATTGACACTGCATAGACTTCGTAATGAAGTGAAGAAACGGGTCCAATCCGATGGAACAGTTGGCAGAAGGTGTCTGGTGTTCTTTGTGACAGAAGAGTGTCTGCTAGGATGAAAGGCAAAGTTTATAAAACAGTGGTGAGGCCGGCCACGTTGTACGGATTAGAGACGGTGGCGCTGAAGAAACAACAGGAAGCTGAACTGGAGGTGGCAGAAATGAAGATGTTGAGGTTGTCACTCAGAGTGAGCAGGTTGGATAGGATTAGAAATGAGCTCATTAGAGGGACAGCCAAAGTTGGATGTTTTGGAGACAAGGTTCGAGAGAGCAGACTTCGATGGTTTGGACATGTTCAGAGGCGAGAGAGTGAGTATATTGGGAGAAGGGTGCTGAGGATGGAGCTGCCAGGCAAAAGAGCGAGAGGAAGACCAAATTAAAAGGTGTCATGATCCTGCCGCTTCAGCATGAGCTGTGCGGGTGCCCGCGCGGCTGCGCTGATTGGGAGGCGCACACCTGCTCCTCATGCGGGCTGATCATCCCTGTATATATAGGACCCGGTGACGACTGGTCCGCGGCCAGTTCATTGAGCTTTATGTCCCGTTCCAGCACCCTCGTATTCCTGACTGAACCTGTGTGTACCGACCTTCGTCCGTTCTCTGACCAACCTTGTAAGCCTGACTCCTTGACACTTCTGCCTGCGTTGATTGTTTCCCCGTGTACCGACTACTGCCTGCCCACTCATCTGCTCTTTTCGCCCGACGCCCCAACAACCGCTGAAGCACCGGACTGCCTGCTCGATCCCCGATCTCGGCATACAATAAACGTGTCTCTTCTTGAACTACCTTGCGTCTTCCGAGTTCCTGCATTTGGGTCCTACCTCTCGTTCCGATGGGACGTGACAAAAGGTTGATGGATGTTGTGAGGGAGGACATGAGGACCGTGGGTGTTAGAGAGGAGGATGCACGAGATAGGCTTAAATGGAAAAAGATGACACACTGCGGGGACCCCTAACGGGACAGGCCGAAAGATAAAGAAGAAGAAGATTGACACTGCACAGACTGAGACAGACATTTTTAGAGGTCAATAGACATTCAATTTCAAAACTAAATATTCATATAATCAGATCATTTTATTTCATCGTGATGTATTGTTATAATCTTGCGTAATTTCCGGCATCTATTGTCAATCCATTGATGAAAGCTAGCAGTAGATTATATCTTCCTAAAGCATCAAGAGAGGAAAATTTTTCACTTCAAGATAACGCGTACCACAGGGAAAATGACCGTTCACATTTAGATATCTGGACAGAGTAGTTAAAGTCAAGTCAAAGTAAATCACAATCTCATATTCATTATAGTTAGATACTGAAACATTACCTGTGTTATATCCCAGAAATGTTTTCAATGTAACTCAGGGGTGCCCAGATTTCACCCACCCACCTCCTAAAATGTACTTTTCAAGCAGCCAGCCTTTTGCGATCGACCGGCGGGGCAAGGGAGTGGGGGAGCACACGCGCATCGCCGCGACTGCTGTAAATTGGAGGCCAGCTTGCTAGAACGCGCCTTTATGTACGTGTGCTCGACGTATTGGCCACACCTGAATCAAGCGACGAGGTGGATGATGGTCTAACATCTTTCTTTTTTTTTTGGGCTCGCCGTCACACGATCAACCAAAACTGCCTCGTGATCGACGCATTGAGCACCCCTGACGTAACTGCATTTGCTTTGACATGGCTCATTATGTTGATGACTTTCGACGTAAATGCTCTGGCAGTAAGTGAAGCAGTTCGGAACATGCGCTTTTGGCATCACTTCCACACACATGCTCAGTACAATTAACTTGCTGTTTACTGATTGTTTAGGAGCAGGCTTGTTTTGTTAAAAACGTTTATGAAATAAACTTGTTAATTAATGTCAAGACTACACAAAATAAGCGACGTCTTTCAATATCTATTTTTTCTACTCGTAATAAATTTTACATGCGTTATTTTTCGTGCTCGACTGTGCAGATTTGCGAGTGCGATGGCGCGCAGGCGCGAACGCAGTCGTCAAATGTGAATGGCTTGTTGTTATTGAATGTGCAAAAGGTTTTTGTTGGTAGACACACATCTTCACAGAAACTGACGTATGATGTGGCAGCATCCGTATATTCGTATATGTATATATGACAAAGTGACACCTACCTGTGTGGTTGCCTCGCTATGGTGCTCCCAGATATTGTCTGTTTTTCAGTTGTCTCTGGTATAGTGCCTCCAAGAATAAAGAAAAATCTAAACTTTTTTTCTGCTAAAATTATAATGGGGACACCGCCCCTCACACACACACACACCACACACACACACACACACACACACACTCACACACACACACACAACACACACACACCCACACCCACACACACACACACACACACACACACACACCACCAGTTTGAAAACAACTGCTTTAACATAACTTCCTTTAAAGGCAGACAAAAAACATTTACTGACAGATCGTCACAAAAAGTTGATCTCACTCTAATGACCCCTGTGCTAAAATAAGGATTTACCCTTGAAAATGTTTACCACAGGGCATCCGGCGTAAAAATTGTGCCAAACATATGTGCGTTCATCTGAGATGACACGCTGTGGCGACCCCGAAAGGGACAAGCCGAAAGAAACTTTTTACTCAGGAAAGACCATCAGCCACCACAATTCCTGCACCTTTAAAATTTCCGCGTCAAATTACTAACCCATTCCAATTACTGTATACTGAAAAACACCATCAACTTTTCTCCATGCTGTATTCTGCTGTCAAACATTTAGCCAAACTTAATTTTGCTTCACTTTTATGATTTTCTCAATGAGCGTCAAAGGCCAAATATGCCCCTCTGGACAGTAGTTTTTCACATAAATTTTTGCCTTTCCTATATTTAAGGGCAAGTACAGGCTTTTCAGCACACAGGAATGTATCGCCCAAGGATACTGCATCATTCAATTTATGCAAATGTGCACAAGTTACAGCACAAACAGAAAATATGATGTTAGATGGTGAACTAACAGTTGACATAGGCAAATCAAAGTGATATACAGTATCGGGTCATGGAACTTGGGGGTGACGGGAAAATCTTTGTTTCCTGCTACATCATTGCCCAACATGAGTTGAATGCCATCCACTGTCAGACGTTCATATGCAGCAATCATCAAAGGATCATTTGCGAGGACTCACTTAACAAACACACACACACACACACACACACACACGAGTACATTCTGGGCGGGTTCGACCAGGCAGACCCAAACATATTGTGATGGTCTGCTGGGAACGTTTTGCAGGATCCCCAGTCAGAAGAAGTTTCAACTTTCACCGCTAAGAGAATTTGGCTCCCGTTCCAGGGGCAGTGACGTTAAATTCAACTCGACCATGCTCTGCGTCTCTTTTGTTGAGGTGGCTGACCGGAGGTGTGGCCGTAAGGTGGTTGGTGCCTGAGGGATGAACAACTGCAATTAAAAAAAAACAAAAAACCTCTCCAGTATAGTGAACTGTAACGCAAGAACCATGATATAAAGGAGGATGACTGTTTCTGTATTATGTGATGATAAAGTGCAGGGCTCATTTTTGCCAGGGCTGAGACCCATTGTTTCCATTACATGTGCATCCAGGATTCACATTCTCTCAAGCGTAAAATGATCTACGTGTATGTATATATTCAACCTGCCAAAGTGGCTAGTGGGAGTGTTGCTCTTACCCGCCCCTGCTTACTGTCAAGGCCCAGTTACACTGTTATTTTCAACATGATAAGTTGTAACTGTAACCAAGTCCATTTCAAAAGTAAGCTTCCCGACACTGTGAGTGAGGATGTGCGGTGGCTTTAGGTTGAAGACGTGCTTCTGGCAGTGACCCCAGAGCTAAAAAAAAGAGTGTATGTGAGTTAACAGTCACCGACTGCTGCTGTCTCTCATCTGTTTATGTATGTGTATGTGTGTATCTCTGTGTGTATCTCTGTGTGTGTGTGGACACACACGCGCCAGAGCGTGTAAGCAGCAGCAGCAGCAGTGCATCAGATGGTCTCCGTCCTTTCAGTTTGTCCGTCACTTCCCAAAAATACACAACTCATAGTGTTTGTGTTTAAGACATGAATGTGTGTATCTGCGTGCTTCTGCGTGCTGGTAGTTTTCCATGAGGGAGGCTTGTGAGGGTTAGGGGGAAAGTCTCATATGAAGGGGAGGAGTTGGCAAAGGAATTCTCAACTTGTGTGTGTGTGTGTGTGTGTGTGTGTGTGTGTGTGCTCGCATAGTCTCATGGAATAGTGTTACTATTAAAATGAAGACAAGGCAAGAATATGGGAAGTGTGCTTAAGGAGCAAAGTGGAAAACTCCAAGCGATGAAGGGGGCCTTTGCGTGAGTGTGTGTACAGGAAATAACGAGCTATTGCTCAATAGTCACATGTTTCTTTGGGTGAAATTGGGCAGGAAATGAAAAATGTACTGCATAACTCATGATGAAGGCCTATGTAAAGCTCATCCTCCCACCTAAAATATGTATATCCAATTTGTGAAGCCCCAAGGTCATAAATAAAATAAAACAAATTAAAAATACAGAGCCCCAAATAAACAAAGGACAGAGAAATGAGAACATGGGGCAAAAGTGAGATAAAGACAACTGACAGAGAAATGATTGCACAGGACAGAATGATAAAGATGCAAGACACAGGACAAAGGGAAAGGAAGACCGCTCAACACAATGTAGATGTTGCATAGTAGCGAGACGAGAGCACAGTTTATTTTCAATGTAATTACGCCACAATAAATGCATTGATATACAATATCTCACGAAAGTTAGGACACCACTCACATTATTGAAAAAGTACTGTATATTCTGAATTTTTCATTTATTTTCATGGGACATCAGTAGAAATGACACTGCTACAACAAGTAGTCAGCTGCAAATGTACAGTAATTTCCCCTCAGAACAACACAGCCATTAATGGCTTAATGCTGGAAACAAAAGCCAGTTGACCAGAGTGAAATTTTCCAAACATGGGGTAATGTTTCAATATTTTGTGTGGCCACCATTATTCTCCAGCATTGCCTTAACACTCTTGAGTGTGGAGTTGACCAAAGCTTCAGATGTCACCATGGGATTCCTCCTCCATTCCTCCATGATGACATCACAGAGCTGGAGGATGTTAGAAAGCTTGTGCTCCTCCTCCTCCACCCATTTGAATAAGCCCCACAGTTGCTCACTAACGTTTAGGTCCGGACACATGCTGGGCAACTCTGTCTCCTTTACCCTCAGCTGCTTCTGCAAAGCAGTGGTCATCGAAGAGGTGTGTTTGAGGGTAGTTCAAATGTTGAAATGCAGCCCTGTCGCTAAGTTTCTGAGGGGGGAAATTTGCACTCTTATACAAGATGTGGATTGATTACAATTGAATAAAATTTAATTCCTTCAGTGTTGTCCCATGAGAATATATTAAAATATTTTTAAAATGTCAGGGGTGTGCACACTCTTGTGAGATACTGTATTGCGGGGTTATCCCTCATTTTTGTTGCAGGTCAGATTGTAGTTATGGTTTCCCCTCAGAGGGCCATTATAACTGTGAAACCAAAATATTGTTTCATCGCCTCATCATATTTACACATGCCATTTATGAACTACTTTTGGAATCAGAAACCAAGGGCAATGGGGTTTTTGACTATTGTTCATGTTTGGTAAAACAAACATGCTTGCCATATCTCAATGTTATCACTTATGATCTCATAATTTGAAATTTTAGTATAGATTTTAGCAAGAAATATGGAAGGTGACACATGTGATTTGCCTTCGCTGTCCACATAAAATCATGTGGCGGGCCGGGTATGGCCCCCGGGCCTTGAGTTTGACACCTATGCTGTCTCGGAATACATAGATGTTTTGATATTTGTGGTCGATAGGCTCCATTCCAAAAACATCTTAATTCTTCACTGGCAAAAAACTCAATTCTAGTGAGTTGGTCTTGCCTCTGCTATCCCTCACAGAAATACCAGACAGCTTTTGTTTGAAAGGCAGAGCTTTTATTTTGAAAGCCACTCCACAGAACCAGTGAAACTGGCAGGAAAAGTGAACTGCTTGATGAGATTTCATGAAGCAAACGCACATTTAATGATCATCTCGTCACACATGTGTAGGCACTGGTTCTTGAAAAGCAAAAGCAGCTCAGACAGTGGCTCTTTGTTAGCACTGGCGTCTCTTGGCGTGGCCCCGGACTCACCAACAATCTACTGTGTTTTCAAGGCCCTGCTTATACGCAAGCACACAACAACTAGCACTGTGGTAGAAAGACAAATAATGTTGTGTCATAATTACGCCTGTCAGTCCAACCTGTTCGCCCAGGATGATGTTCAATGTTGATATTGACACAAGAAATACAGGTAACAATTATGGTGTAACTGCTAACAATTGCTCCTCCTAATTCATGCTGTCCAACATTAAACTCTAATTATTCATTTTCTATACTGCTTGTCCTCATTAAGATTGCAGGTGAGCGGAGGCCCATCCCAGTTGACCCTGAGTGACAGGAACCCTGGAGTGGTTGCCAGCAAATCGCAAAGCACAGCTATCTATGGCCAAATTTTCACCCAGTAGAGACTTACCATGCACGTTTTGGAAAGTGGACTGAAGCCAGAGCACCCCGAGACACGGCCCTGTGCAGAGATTTGAATTTGACAAACCTGCTAACCACAACCACACTATGCTGGCCAAATTTAAAATGGTTCCTCAAATTGCTGCCATATAATCCCAGATCAGATTCGGGGAATGTGCTCTGGCCGTGTGCGGTCAAAATGCAGGATTCAAATTCCTTTCCATTCATTGCATTGTTTGAACGATCCAAATCACATTTAAACTTCCAAATGTGTGATGCTGGATTTAGGGTATGGTTACACAACAGCAACATTATACAAACTTCCTGTAAAAACTATAATTTCATCAAACTGATACCTGTTCCCATGAGCCAGAACAAATGACTGAAATATGGTATACAGTACATTTGCTTAGATAATGGACGCATGTACACGTTTCTTCTTCTTCTTCTTTTTCTTCTGCTCAGTACTCAACATGAATCTCGTACCAGGGAAGAACCGACTGCCGGAGACAAATTCCGCTTGTATTGTTATATACTTTGCCATTACAGCTGATTCTGATTCTGTTTAACAGATGGCTTTTCTCAGCATGTAAATAGAAATAATCGTCCTGTTCTGCCCGCGACCCTCGTGAGGATAATCGGCTCAGAAAATGGATGGATGGTCTTGTTCTAAAAAATTTCACTCTGAGAACCCCTTCTCAACACCCAGCATATTCACATTCCAAAATGAAGTAACCATATAAATAAATAACTAAACTGACAATGATCCTCATTTGTAAGACATTCTTCTCTTCTTCTTCTTCTTTTCCTTTCGGCTTGTCCCGTTAGGGGGTCACCACAGCGTGTCATGTTTTTCCATCTAAGCCTATCTTGTGCATCTTCTTCTCTAACACCCATTGCCCTCATGTCTTCCCTCACAAACATCAATCCATTCATCCATTCATCCATCCATCCAACCATCCATCCATCCATCCATCCATCCATCCATCCATCCTTTTCTTTTTGTAAGACATTCTTAAAAGAACACATTTATTCTTAAATCCAAGTAAGGCACTTGAGGGGAAAAATGTAGTTTTCACCAATGTAGGTTAGCTCAATTACAATCCACAAACATACACTTTTTTTTAACTAGATGATGATTGCTAAAAAGAAAAATATCGGACATTACAAACCATCCTGAGAATAACTGAAACAACAACAAAAAAAGCAGTCCCATATTTAATTCTGTGCAGAGTTGCGGATGTTTTTCTACCCAAAGTATGTCAAAGTTGGTGAGGATCCCAAGTAATTAGATACATTTGTTTAGTTTTGGGCGGCACGGTGGAGCAACTGGTTAGACCGTTGGCTTCACAGTTCTGAGGACGGGGATTCAAATCTTGGCCCCGCCTGTGTGGAGTTTGCATGTTCTACCCGTGCCTGTGTGGGTTTTCTCCAGGCACTCTGGTTTCCTCCCACAAATCCTAAAAACACGCATTCATTGAAGGCTCTAAATTGCCCCTAGGTGTAATTGTGAGTGCGACTGTTGTCTGTCTCTATGTGCGCTGCGATTGGCTGGAACCAGTTCAGGGTGTACCTCACCTCCTGCCCTATGATAACTGGGTTGGGTCCAGCACTCCCACGACCCTTGTCGGGATAAGAGGCTCAGAAAATGGATGGATGGATGTTTAGTTTTGTATGTTTCCAGACTTAGGGTTAGGGTAATCACTCTTATTGGCCATGTACATTTCCTCAGTGTTCAGATTATCCCTCACATGGACGTTTGACTTTGACATGGTTTTCATATGTTTGGTTTCCTCAATTTTTTTTTTCCTATGGCAAAATCTGCCCTGCTCCTTGTACCACATTCATCTATTCATCTGGCATACCAAAATATTTTGAACTCTCCATGCAGCCTTTGGTCAAATAAAAGCCAACAGACACATTCCATTTCACAGCCTGACACAAACACAGGCTGAGAATTTAGAGCAGGCATGCAAGAGTATCTTTTGGAGTGGAGAGAGGATGGTTCACACACTAAGAAAAAGGAGTAACAGAATTATATAAATGGTTTCCGCCGTCAAGATTGAGGAAAATTCTCAGATTGTCTAACTTCTGTTTTCCGTCACAGTGTTTCAACCAGACAGGTTCACGTAGAAGTCAGTCTTCTAGGGCTGAAGATCTTTGTGTTTCATTTCTAAAAATATACTTGACATTCACTTGCCATTTTAGCACAATAGGCAGAGAAACACACTGCTCTTTTTGCCCTCTCCCCAGATAATGCAAGTAATAGTTGCACAATGAAAGCTCCCGTGTTTCCAAAACAATCGCAAAGCCTGTTTGTGAACTTAATGCATTAATGGAGAAAACATCTTGATTATAAACGAGACTCTTAACTTTACTATGCAAAAATGTGAGAAATGTTTGCGAGAGGAAGAAGTATGTCATGTGTTTCAGGATATTGAATGTTAAGACTTGGACTGATACATTTGAAATCTATCAGCATAATGTCAAACAGACTTCTTTTATTGCCATTGAATTGGAGGACGTGTACCAGAGGATCACTGAGACTAATCTGGAGTTGAACCGATTTATAGTCAATCAGTGTCCAGCCTCTATCACACAGCTGTAAAAGGGAGTAACTTAGGTTTGATGATTAAACATTTTAAAGGTCTATATGCGTCTCATTGTTCAAAGTCCAGGACATGGCAGGAGCGCCGGTGGAGGATGAACCATTTTACGGCACATTGACAGGCAAATTTGAAAAGCTTCTCATCACTCATTCACAGCAGTGAGCTTGCAAAGGGCACAATACTAGCTTGCGTGGGAGTTAAACAAGACCCACAACTGCTCGTGGTTCCTTAGCCTGGGGAAATTTTTTTTTTTAATTGATATTAAAAAGTCCATAAATCCTAGATGTTTTCAAAGCGGGTGTACAGTTTTGTCAGAGAAAAAACACGAGTTGCGCATGTGTGACTCGATGCACTGTCAAACACATGTTAGGGTCCCAAAGAACTCCAGTTTTCTGAATCCACACCACACCTCTCTGTTCACACAGGGTTCTATTATTCTGCAACTTTAGGTTTGAATTTTTTTTGTGTTTGTTTAAACCAACTTTCCCCCAAAGATATTTTCCCTGTATTACTTATCTTCTTGGCGGGTCTTTGTCATTATATTGGTATATAGTAAACAGGAAAAACCACCCTGCAGCCTCAAACAGGTTACACAGCAAAATATACTGGATTACTCGAACCCCCCCAACCTCCCCCACCACTCCTACCCCGAAGAAAAATTGACCCCTCCCCCTTCCCTGCACAGCCTTGTATCTGTAAACAGTTAAACGTTTACTACAAACACTTCCCCTTCCCCCCCCAGCAGCAGCCAACAAGGACAACCTTTCCTCCTTGCCCATTTCTCAGAACAGTAACATAACTTCTTGGTTTTATAATGGACACAGGGGACACTTTTAACCACTTTTGCCTACTACTCACTTAGATAGAATGTTGCTATTGGCCATCTTAAAATTGTGAGGAGAAATAACCACATCAGGTAGCCAAAAGTGGCCTGTTTAGCCACACCTTGGGAGCGGGGTGATAAAAGTCGCTAAATGTGGCGTTAATTTGGTTAAACTGCTTCAATTTGGTTGCTCAGATCTCTGTGGGTCATACAGCAAGTTTGCATGTAATAATATTCAACATTCACCTTTTTGTAGTTGGAAAGACTTTCAAGGGCGTTTCAGGGGCACAGGGTGATTCATTCATTCATCAAAGCGCTTTTACGGTTTCCTGCAAACGAAACAAACCCTCCACTTCCTGTACGCATTTCCTGCTGTAGCAGCAGCTAAGCTTTATTCACAAACACAAACCTGGTATCTCAGTGCAGAGTACAAGTAAACACTCTTTAATTCGAAAAAACAGCAACAATGACCACTAAGATCAGTAGCTTGAAACTTTGACCTTCTCTGAAGAAGAAGGCCACAATCTAGAACATTGGTCAGATACGTAAACTACATAAGATCGGCAATCCACTTTATCTTAATTTGGGAGTGACATTTCGCTCTGACCTCTGACTCCTAGCACAGACAGGGAGAATGACCTCCCCTTTTATCCCTTTTAGAATGTACCGGATTATTATCTTCTACTAACCTTGAGTGAAAGGAGGCAGAAATAGGGCCAGAGAGTAAGGAGCGAATGAAGGGCAAATTTCTCTTCCGCACTCTACCATAAAAACCCCACCTCCCGTCTCACACGGCACCACTACTATACACCTGTGTGATTTCAACCACCCCCACCCACATAAAACCAACTCCCCCAAACCCCTCCTTCAACCACCCCCCTTCACCTCAGCAGGTAGGTATAAAAGAATGCTAATGTGAAGCGGTCTATCTTCTCTGCTTGGGCGAGGGAATTCATAGTGCTTGGAGAGAGAGAGAGGAGAGAGAGAGAGAGAGAGAAGAGAGAGAGAGAGAGTGAGAGAGAGAGCGAGAGGGAGAGAGAGAGAGAGAGAGAGAGAGAGAGGCGGAGTAGGAAAGTCGAAGTTAAAGACAATTGGATTGGCTGTTCTCGGACTTACACTGCAAGCATGGGGCTGGGAGTAAGTATTGGAACTTGTTGCTCACATGCTTTGGCCTAGTTTTGTCAAGTCCTGTGGTTCAGCTTGAGCTCATGTTTTGGTGAACTTCTACTTTTAGTTCTTCAGTCTTGTGACGGTCTTTTCAAAGTGTTCCCTGGCTGACTTTTGACCAATAATTAGCCTGTCAGTCTGAATGTTTGCCTAACAAAGAGGCAATCTTTTTTCTGGCATGTGGCTTCACTTATCCAAAGGTTCATTTTGTTCCTCTTATCTTTTTGAACCAGAGAGGGAAGGATGAGTACAAACTGGCAGCAACCTCTGATGGCGGGGACAAGAAAAACAAGAAGGCGAAAGACAAAAAGAATATGGATGACCTGAAGAAAGAAGTAGATTTGGTGAGTTCTCCGTCTAAATAGTCGGAAAAGGCATGAAATGCGGTGACCTTCCTCAACTCGATAACCACCATCCTGTAGGCATGACCCATCTTAGGCTCTATTCAAGCCACTGTTGGCTTTCATTGGTCACCGTCATGGCCTGGACAAATACTCGGCTCATGGCGTAGTCACATGAAAGGAAGCTGTGTGCCCTCAGTTTCACAAGAGCTCCTTTCTCAACGAATGCAAGCACCATCACGTGTTTGTCATTTTGCAGTGTAAATCTTTGAGGGAAGCATGAATAGCCTTTTTTTTTTTTTTTTTTTAGCACAGCACAAACTTTATATTTTAGTATGAACGTAGTTGCTCAAAAGTAGCTGCTCAGTATTATGCAAAATAATATGTGAGTTGAAGTGTCCTGCATTGAAAGGAATGCATGACCGCCTGCCAGTGTCTTCTTCTTCAGCATGAATATGAGTTTTCATTTTTTTAAGGTCACGAGAGCGTTTCAAGTTCCCTTTGAAGAAAAAAAAATGTTTTCTGTGAATACACAGAGAAGTTACGTTTCCCAACTGCAACTTGCCAATAGGTAGGAGGAGCTTTATAAAAGACATAAGTGTTCTTAAAGGGTAAAATAAAGGTCAGCGTGACCTTCTTCAGACACAAAAGTGTCCTTCACTAGGTCAGTTGTGAGGACAAACTAACCAATGAATATATTGTACCTTTTTTAAGAGTCCAACCACGTCATACATACTGTTAAAACGTCAGCTTATTCTTTTTTTCTTTTTATTTGAATGCTGCTTAACCAATTGTCCCAACTGACTTTGACAAGGTCACACAGATCAGTGCCGGTTAGGATCAGCTTATTAAGTAGTTCCGTATGTTTTATTGTTACCGGCCACATTATTGAAAAAGAACTAGGACAGGACCTGGCCATAACTAATGAATTCAAAATGAAAAGAAGGTTAAAATGGTAGCTTTGTAATATAATGGGCACTAAGATTCCCCTTTAGGTGAAAATATTAATGATTGTGAGCCTCAGTATGTCTGAACTTTAACTCAAAGTCCTCGCAGCTCTTAAGGACATTGCAGTACCATAATAACCGTATCAGCAGAGTAGCATCAACATAAAACTTTCTTATCTTCATTAATCTTTTAAAAACACTTTTTCATTCAAGTTTGGCTTTGTTAGCAGAAGCAAAGGAATAATTGCAGCATTGGTGAAACAATGACAAAGCTATTAATGATTAACAAATGAACGCAGTTAGTCACAAATGGATTTGGTTGTATATTTACCTTAAAGGTACTACATTGTCTAAGGAACATAGGCTGAGATTGAATTGTTATTAATATTTGAAATTAATTAAATGAATGGATAAATAAATGCCCATCAGTTGCAGCCCAAGTTGGGTTTGGAGTCGGATGTCATCATCCAAATTAAATTCTGCTTTTTCCTTGTGGGCGTTCAAACACAAACGCTGTGTAGGCGCATGCATGCACGTCAGAGGCTCTTGTTCATATCTCTCACTCATACGCAACCCTTTCAGTTATATCAATTTTACTGAGTAAATACATGAAGCAGTGCAGAACCCATGTTTGTCTGACTATTGTTGAATGCCAAGCACATAAGCAAACTTCCAATGCAACAGACATTCATCAGGTTGGTTCGGCTGGACTGTTAGCAACAAACTATTCTCTGGTTTCTTGCAACTTCGCCCACACGTTGGACTTTTCAATCTGCCAGCAGACACTTTTGTTCAAACGTCTGCTTGCCCTGATCTTCAGATTGTACCATATACTGTACACTCAGAATACCTAACACATGATTTTGCAAGAGTCATCTGTGAGGTCCATCTTTCTCCAAAACCTAATTGAAAATCTCTGTCTTTTTATCTACAGGATGATCACAAGCTCACCTTGGATGAGCTTCACAGGAAGTATGGAACTGACTTGGCCAGGGTAAGTTTAGCAGTTGCGTTGTGGTTGCTGTGCTCATACCCACACAGGGCAGTACAAAAGCGATGCGAACACTAAGTACAAATTAATGGTTATATAGATTCATACATACCTGCACATCTAGGATAATAATATAGCGGTGGAAAATGGACAAACAGATAAATGTATTCCAATTTCTTCTCTGGAGGAGTAATTTATATCTTTTCACTTCTTCATTAACATAGCTGCATTAAACTCATCAATTTCTTCATAAGTTTTGGCAAAGAAAATTTCAGCATGAGGGCAACCTGGCAATGGACACTTGGGGTGTAGTGACAACACACAATACAGCCTCACATACACAAAGCACTTGACTGATGTTGATAATCGACTGAAACTTGATCCGTCTCAGTTCTTCTCTAAACAAAGTCTTCATTCTCAGTGACTCTGCCAACTCCCACCTTTTTTCCCCGCTCGTTTACTTGCTAACATGACCTTGACTTACAGTCTGAGTACATACAGTTTGCAAATAACAGAACCTCTCATTTCCCTTATCACACACCAATGTCTCGATTATTTTATTCTATTTTATTCCTCAATGTAACCAAGCTTAAATCCTCCACCTCCCCTGCTCAAAAATACTGTATACACTCATTTAATTCCATTATTTTTTCATAGTTCTTACCAGTGTACTGTATTTTACTCCTGTTTAGGGTCTGTCCTCCTCCAAAGCAAAGGAGATTCTGCTCCGGGATGGCCCGAATGCCCTCACGCCACCACCCACCACACCTGAGTGGGTGAAGTTCTGTAGACAGGTATAATGAATTTCCAGGAATTAATTCATCAAATTGTCACAATTTCACCACATCCCAAATATCTCCTCTCTCCAGCTTTTTGGAGGTTTTTCTATGCTTCTCTGGATCGGCGCTATCCTTTGCTTCCTTGCTTACGGGATCCAGGCTGCCTCTGAAGATGAACCTGCCAATGACAATGTAAAGTAGTCTTTTAGAATGTTTTGTGTGCGTGTTTGTCCAACCCATTTATTCTTTCTTGCTCTTATAGTTGTACCTTGGCGTTGTGCTCTCTGCTGTTGTTATCATCACCGGTTGCTTCTCCTACTACCAAGAGGCCAAGAGCTCCAAGATTATGGAATCCTTCAAAAATCTGGTCCCACAGGTGAGTTTCAGCCAAACCACATCACATTATCAAAAGGGTGCCAAATCTGACGTGCCTATAAGTATAAACTGTCTCTCACCACTTATTCTATAGCAAGCCTTGGTTATCCGTGACGGAGAGAAGAATAATATAAACGCTGAGGATGTGGTGGCGGGAGACCTGGTGGAGGTGAAAGGTGGTGACAGGATTCCCGCTGATCTGCGAATCATCTCTGCCCATGGGTGCAAGGTCATTATTCAGCTCATAAAACATCTTTCGCATGGTGGTTAAGAACAGCCATCTCCCAGTGTATTTTTGTTTGTTTCACCATGGTTACCATCCTTCAGGTGGACAACTCCTCTTTGACTGGTGAATCCGAGCCACAGACTCGTACTCCAGACTTCTCCAACGACAACCCACTAGAGACAAGAAACATCGCGTTCTTCTCCACCAACTGCGTTGAAGGTCTTGCTTATGAAAAAAAACACACCAATCATTAATGTCTAGAATAGTTAATGACTTTTAAATACCTTTCTACAGGCACAGCCAGAGGAATCGTCATCAACACAGGAGATCGCACTGTCATGGGTCGCATCGCTACCCTGGCGTCGAGTCTGGAAGGTGGCAAAACTCCCATTGCCATTGAGATTGAGCACTTTATCCACATCATTACTGGTGTAGCTGTCTTCCTGGGTGTGTCCTTCTTCATCCTCTCCCTCATTCTCGGGTATGGTTGGCTGGAGGCTGTCATCTTCCTCATTGGGATTATTGTTGCCAATGTGCCTGAGGGTCTCCTGGCAACTGTTACTGTGAGTTTCTCTGTGGGTTAACTGTTCTTTCTAATGCCTGTGTTTAAATGCCACTATAACATTGGGTGTCCCCAGGTATGTCTGACTCTGACTGCCAAGCGTATGGCGAAGAAAAACTGCTTGGTGAAGAATTTGGAAGCCGTCGAGACCCTGGGCTCCACCTCCACCATCTGCTCAGACAAGACTGGGACCTTGACCCAAAACAGGATGACAGTTGCTCACATGTGGTTCGACAACCAGATTCACGAGGCAGACACCACCGAGAACCAGAGTGGGACATGCTTTGACAGGAGCTCTGACTCCTGGGCTGCCCTGGCTCGAATCGCTGGGCTTTGTAACCGCGCTGTCTTCTTGGCAGAGCAGAGCAACATTCCCATCTTAAAGGTATTAACTTGTTTTGATATCTTCAGTTCATCAGGCACTAAATGTTTTGGAATAATTCACCTCTTCCACTACAGCAGTGGTTTTTGAAACCTTTTGGACCCCGTGCCCCTTTTTGGAAATTAACTTTTTCCGCCGCCCCACTGCTTGATATTTTCTCAGACTGGGGGCGGTGCGAGCACTGAAAATTGTAAAAGCTGTCTGTGGTGGGTAATAGCGCTAAAAATTGAGAACCGGGGGAGAGTGGGGGAGGGACTGAAAGATTATCAAGCGGGGGGCTGAAACAATCCATGACTCCCATTGAGATAAAAAAAAAAACAAACAAAAAAAAACACTGGACTATAACAACAGTGTGTGACCACAGGTGAAGGATCTATATGTTATCATGCTGTTTTTAAGTAACTGGATTCAGCTCATGTCCCTCACCCATTCATAAAAAAAATGAAATCAAGAGTGAGTTTCTCAGCAATATGAATGTGAAAAAAGCTACCACATAAGAACTGTATTACAAATCTTTAGGAAAACTGTTCCTAGCTTTGTATTAATTCCCAGATATGCAGAACAATACCTTAAAGAACATCCACCAAACTGTGCGTAGCAGTATGCAGAAGAACACAGTGGTTGTTGCGAGTGTGTTCACTGATCTTAGTACTTTTGACTGACAGAGGGACGTGGCCGGAGATGCCTCTGAGGCTGCCCTGCTCAAATGCATTGAGCTGTGCTGTGGATCTGTCAAAGACATGCGAGACAAATACCAAAAGGTTGCAGAGATTCCCTTCAACTCCACTAACAAGTACCAGGTAAATAGCAAAAAATAAAGTGCACAGAAACTGCTCACTTACGTCCCCTGCTGGATGGATTAATCATCACTTTATTAAGCATTGTTTGACTAACTATTAACATTCTGGACTGATATTGTCCATTTAAGGGACAATGAAGCATTGGCTTTGTTAACGATAAGAAACACTGAAAACTTCTCTCTTAAAACTTTGTGAATTTTTTTTGTGCTCAAAACATGGTTTTACCTGACTTGTTATGCAGCTCTCCATCCATAAGAACTCAACCTCGGGAGAGACCAAACACCTGCTGGTCATGAAAGGTGCCCCAGAGAGGATATTGGATCGCTGCTCCACAATCATGATACAGGGCAAAGAACAGCCACTAGATGAGGAATTGAAAGACGCTTTCCAGAACGCCTACGTTGAACTGGGAGGACTTGGAGAGAGAGTGCTTGGTAAGTCCTTGCTTTATGTCAGGAACTGACTGTAGAAATATAGTTATTGCATGTGTCAGTGGGTTTTGTCCGGGCAGTCGGGATTTTTCCAGCAGTCCACCAACATGTGGGCTCCAATATGTTCTGTTCAGATTCTTAGAGGATCTACAATGACTGTGACTGTGATGCCTGGGATTGAATGTTGACATGTACAGAAAACTGATGTCTAAAGAAAGTAAAACATTTTTAGGTTTCTGCCATTTCAATTTGCCCAATGACCAGTTCCCAGAGGGTTTTGCTTTTGACACTGATGAGGTAAACTTTCCCACTGAGAAGTTGTGCTTCATTGGCCTCATGTCCATGATCGATCCCCCTCGTGCTGCTGTGCCAGATGCTGTTGGGAAATGCAGGAGTGCTGGAATCAAGGTAAAGTTACACCTAAGATTGTGAGTTTGCTTGCTTGCTAAATGTGTCAATTGTCTGCCGTTCCATCAACATTGTTACCTTACTCTCCCCCCAAAGGTTATTATGGTAACAGGTGATCATCCAATCACAGCCAAGGCCATCGCAAAGGGCGTGGGCATCATCTCTGAGGGCAATGAGACAGTTGAAGACATAGCAGCTCGCTTGAATGTTCCAGTGTCAGAGGTCAATCCCAGGTTTGTACCCTCATCAAACCTTGTGGCTGAGTGTTTGTATTGCCAAATACTCATTGCATTACAATAAATTGTCCTTCTTAAGCCAATCCTTAAATCAATTTGTGTACTGTACTCAACTAAAATGCTTTTACCCCTGAGTCACTGCCGACAAATAAATCTAGACATTCACAAACGCATACATCACTGTGCTGCACCTCCAGATTTCGTGGCTGCACTGCGTCCTGTGGGCACAAAATATTTTATTACACTTTAGCCATTTTCATTTTGCCTTTTTAATCGATTGGTTCATCACAGCCGTAATATGAGAGTCAGCATTTATTTGCATGTCCCTTTCAGAAAGAACTCCCCAATGTCAGGCACACAACTTCAAACTTGGTGTATTTCCACCTTTCTTCCAAATCTGTTTCAACGTCCCTAGCCGGCAAAACCCGTGTGGATTTAAACCCCACATCTGGAATCCGTATTTTACAGGATAGCAGAGAAAAATATGTCCAAATACTGAAGTGTAGCAAGTGATCCATTTGTCTCTATTTATGAGGTTCCTCCCAAAGTTTTTGTTCTTATTATTGTGTCTGGGCTGGTTTTGTTATCTTCTTCTTTTGGCCCATATTTTGTATCAGAAAAAAAGTTGAGCATTGTTCGAAAAATGCATGTGTTATGCTTTTCTCTTTCCTTTCTCATGTTGAACTCGAGTCACAGTATTTATTAGACTGCAGGCAGCGAATTTAATAAAGAAAATAACCTTGGCATAAAGTAGCACTGCATACTGATACAGCCATATGTCTTTCCTTCGCAAGCAATGGTATTTTAAAAACTCTTTTGTTTTCTGTCTCGTCCACTCGTGCATTCTATTGAGATCACAGAAGGAACAATATTATCAACCAGTGAAAGAATGTTTATAAGTGGAGTGACACAGGTCACATATGTTTAAACCCTATAAGCTCAAAATGCAGAAAAAGCTGTAATATATTTATATGAACCAAGCCAGGATGCCCGCTAATGCTGCCACGATTTCCTCTTCAAGAGATGCTAAAGCCTGCGTTGTCCATGGCGGGGAGCTGAAGGAGATGACCACAGAACAGCTTGATGACATCCTGAAGCACCACACTGAGATTGTCTTTGCCAGAACCTCTCCTCAACAGAAACTAATCATTGTGGAAGGCTGCCAGCGACAGGTCAGAAATTCAGTCCTATGACCAATGGGTCTTCTGACACATTCGCTGACCACTCCCTTAACACATTGGTCACTCTTCACCATACAGGGAGCTATTGTTGCCGTGACTGGTGATGGCGTCAACGACTCTCCAGCTCTGAAGAAGGCCGACATCGGTGTTGCCATGGGGATTGCTGGATCTGACGTCTCCAAGCAGGCAGCTGACATGATCCTGCTGGATGACAACTTTGCTTCCATTGTTACAGGAGTTGAAGAAGGTAATAGGGTGTTTCTAAGGTGACACCCGTCAGAACATTGAGTGTGGCTCGTCTCTTGATGAGTAATCTATGCCCTTGTATCCCATTGGTCAGGACGTCTGATCTTTGACAACTTGAAGAAGTCCATTGCTTACACACTAACCAGCAACATTCCTGAGATTTCTCCCTTCCTCCTCTTTATTATTGCTAATATCCCCTTGCCCCTGGGAACAGTCACCATCCTCTGTATCGACTTGGGAACTGACATGGTGGGTGTCTGATATCTTTTTTGTCAACTTTGATTGCAATTTTATGTTCCGGCATCTGTGCACAGATAAGTAGCATTTTTATGACCCCTCCAGGTTCCTGCCATCTCATTGGCTTATGAAGCAGCCGAAAGCGATATCATGAAGAGACAGCCAAGAAACCCTAAAACTGACAAACTGGTGAACGAGAGGCTTATCAGCATCGCCTACGGACAGATAGGTACGTGTATTTCTGTTGTACCGGAAAATCAATAACCAGATTGTCCCTTATAGACAGAAAGCTTGTCTGTATTGTTTTTCTGCCTCAGTTCTAAAGATCAGTGCTCTGACCCTCTACTAGGTATGATGCAGGCCACAGCAGGCTTCTTCACATACTTTGTGATTCTGGCAGAGAACGGCTTTTTGCCCATGGATTTATTGGGAATTCGAGTCCTCTGGGATGACAAACATGTCAATGACTTGGAGGACAGCTATGGGCAGCAATGGGTCAGTGATTTCCATGGCAAGCAGTGACTTCAGAGCCTAAAATTTTGAACAAAAGGACTAAATACCATTATGTTTTTTTTTTTGTTTGTTTTTTTTGTTTTTTTAATTCAGACATACGAGCGTAGGAAGATTGTTGAGTTCACCTGCCACACAGCCTTTTTTGCAAGTATCGTCATTGTGCAGTGGGCCGATCTGATAATCTGCAAGACAAGGAGGAACTCCATCTTGCAGCAGGGCATGAAGTATGTTTATGTTTGTATGATGGAACAGAGAAGTTACTTTTGAAGATACTGTTCATACTTAAAGCCAAGAATTATTTACTTTTGGACGTTGGTTGTGCTTGATTAAAACTGGTCATTTTCCTCTCTTCTACCCCACAAAAATAATCAAATAATGTACATCAGTTTCAGACATTTTAATCATGTGTATATAATGTACTTGTTCAATTTTTTTTAACATCAGAACTAACTGCATTAAATGTTTTGGTTCCCAGGAACCGCATTCTTATCTTCGGACTGTTTGAAGAGACCGCTCTGGCTGCTTTCCTGTCGTACTGTCCTGGCATGGACATTGCCCTGAGAATGTACCCTCTCAAGTGAGTGAATACGCAAACGTATCCGCAAAGTTGGGCTATCACTTCTCAACAACTTTTGCAAGGAATTTTGTTCACCAGCGGTGGCAGGGTGAAGTGATTTATTGTTTCTGTACTGTTGTGTCATGGTAAAGTGCAACTAATACAAAAGGAAAACCATATGTTAATGAATGATTTTGGACACAGCCACTTTTGCAAACAGCTGTTCTGGGTATGCCTCTGCGTCCCTCTGGTGGAATGAAAAGACGTGGATGGGGAGAGGGAATACTGGCCTTCTCTGTTATTTGTTGGGGTGGATGAATTCTTGTGAATTACAAAATAAGTTCCAAAACTACAATATGAATACACTGTACTGAACAGTGGAACTGTGGATGACTGTGAGGACCCGGGTTTGAATCTGCAATTTCCAAATGAAAGTCATTGAGGTGGGATGTCAAGCTCATATTTTCATGGGTCACATTGTAGTTAGTACTTGCTTTGATGACTTTGCAATTTTGTCATTTTCACAAGAAAGATGAAGTCGGTGGACGTGATTTGCTCTCATGGGCCCCGCAAAATTATTTGGTGGGCCTGATCTGGCCCCTGGGCCACCAGTTAGATAATGTGTCGTAAAGGTTACCAGCCCAGGATCATGGCATTAGTCCCCCGAAGGAGCAATCGTGTATTTCTACAAATGTGAAACAGAATGCATAATTTTCCCGTTTGGTAGTAATATCTCCAGCCAGGACTGGAGTGAGAGACAAACAGAAAATGTCAGAATTGCAGCATTCTCACCTCCTCATCATGTGTCATGTACAACTCCTCCACTTTTCTGTCATCTCAGGCCATGCTGGTGGTTCTGTGCCTTCCCCTATTCGCTGCTTATCTTCCTCTATGATGAGGCAAGAAGATACATCCTCAGACGCAACCCAGGCGGTAAGAATTTTTTTTCTCTTCTATCAGATGGTTGGAGAGTGATTGTTAAATGTGGTAGCTCTTTATCCACTATCAATGTGTACAGTTTGCTGACATGCATGTAGCAAAAAAGTGAGCCCATTGTTAAAAATCTTTTCATGTTAGGACGAGACCTGTATATGGTAGTTTAGGTCATGCTCCACAAAAATCAGGAGCTTGTTGAGGTACTTTTTGTCCCTTAGTGGTACGATATCAACATTCCAATATTTATTGCAAGGCAGATTTTGGACTGATCCAACATGTGCATGCATTTACACAATATCATTCAATGGCTGAATGCGGATCAGCGAGCTTGTGGCAGATGGTGGGTCGTTGTGCCATTTGAACTCTCAACTCATCCATTGTTAATGCTTGATTCTACGCACTGTGCTGAGCAAAACAAGCAGTACCTGTATGCGGGCTTATGATGATACAACTGCGTTTCTAGACACAGTATTTGTGTATGCTACTATACATCTAAGCCTTGGTGAACACATGATGATGATTGCCGCCCAGGCATTACTATCACAATCACAACTAAAACCAAACATTATGACTAATAACATTATTAGTATGCCTCAACATTCATACAAATTAACAACATGATTTTGTGAATGGCTCAGCAAAATTAGGTTTTATTTTATGACCTGAGTGATGATGCTATTATGTCACGGATTCACATCACAAATGCAACATCCTCGGGATCGCAACAGGACGGACCTTTTAATAACTGCAACAGCATCAGGCAGGCTGAATTTTGAGACTACTATCTTAGTGGCTCTTTGGCAAAGTCGCTAATTGTGTCTCTTTTGATTTCCAGGTTGGGTGGAGCAGGAGACCTACTACTGAGCCACAGTTGGACATCATTTACTGCCATGTTACATACTAGTTTGAGGCATCACACAAATTCCATCAATAAGTTAATTTCTCGATTTACATGTCAATAAAACCGGACCCGACTATTATGTAAAACAAGAGTACGTCTGACTTATTTTTCTCAACATGTTTTTGTTTTTGCTTTACTGGACATGTGGAGTGGTGGAAACTGGACTTGAAGGTTCGGAGGCATTTTCAAGGGTCAGCGGTTATGCACCAGTGAATCACGTCTGGTTAACAAGCAAAAGGATTTTCTGCCTCAGCTGCTCCTAAAAAGTTGGGTCCTTGAGTTCTTTGGAGTGTTAAAGATCAGCAAGCAAGGAGAGTTAAACTAAACAAAGAAAACAACAACAAAAAACATCAACTGAGTGAGATTCTGTTAGGACACAACTCATCCTATCTGGTAATCATGTCACCGTTATCTACAAAGAGCAGAAAGAGCAAGCGTGGCAGAAGAGTGTGTGTGTATGTGCATGTGCGTGTATGGGTGTATGTGGGTCTCCTTTATCTCAAGGGCCAGTGTTTGCAAAGGGTCACACTGTTGAGCATTGATGCAACGAGCCCCTCAGTGAAAATGAACTGAAATGGCTCTCATCCTATCTACTTTGTGTTTACCTTGGTCATCATTAAGGCCCCTTCAACTCTTCTCGTTTGTCTGTCTGTCAACCTAGATGTCATGCACACATGCATGCACACACAGACTAAACTACATACAGTAGATGGGAGGGGTGTGGGGGGGGGGGTGAAACCACTGCAAATATATCTGACTCTAATATCTTGCTATTGCAAGATATTTCGGATTACAATTTACAATTGAATTGTCATCTTTAAAATACTGACTATATCCTAAATACATGGAGAAAAATGTTCTTGAGCTGTATCTTCTTCTTTCTTTCGGCTTGTCCCATTAGGGGTCGCCACAGCGTGTCATCTCAGATGGACACTTATATTTTTTGGCACAGTTATTACGGCAGAAGGGCATAATATCGGATAAAAGGTTGGAACAGTTGACTCCATACTGTTTACATATTCTTTGACCCAGGTTTGCCATTTCGGCCCAACCGCTAACCTCTTGCTGACATACCGCATATGCACCGAGTCTTACGCTCACGTCACTAAAACATATTTGCTGGCTACAGTATAAGGTTGCAATTGGGATGATCGTGAATAACTCAAGAAACGATGTCGGCATTGATGCCTGTTTGTGCCAGACAACCTCCTGAAGCAACATTTTTAGCAGCAAAAGCAAAAAAGATGAAAGAAAATAATGTCCTTATTTTGGCTGTGAATGTGTTTTCCCTGATACTTTGTAACAAATATTTCTGATAAATCCTCATGCCAGTAAAAAAAAAAAAAAACTGCCGTGGGAAGATGGAGGGAGCGAAAGAGAGAAAGAAGGAGGTCGACATTATCATGCCTTCATCCTCCGTTCACAAGCACCAGAACGTGCCTGTTGCTATGGCAACTCAATTGAGAGCCCCTTCGCGCTCTCTCTCTCTCTCTCTCTTTCTCTCTCTCTCTACCTCACTTTCTCTCTCTGTTTCTCTCTCTCACTTTCTCTCTCTGTTTCTCTCTCTCTCTCTCCCTCAAACATCTAAATAAAATTGATGCTATTTATAGAGCAAAACTGGCAACATGCGAACGGCGCTGATCGCACATGCGGGGATGTGATTGCAAAACAAAAATACAGCTCTGAAACACAGCTAAATGGCCGCGCCCGTGCACATAGGGCTGCTACTGTGCACCCATCTGTGCATCAAGTCCACCTGGGCTTTTGTTTGGTGATTCCGATGCATTCATAGAAAATGGGTGAGAAGGTTTAAGCGTCCCCACTCTTTACCGTAAACGCGAACCCCATGTTGTTTGATCACTCTGTGGTTTAACTTGACAGTCCCTCGAGCACAGGCGATAAGATCTATTTGCATACACAGGGAGCTCGAGGGTCAACTTATCACAAACACATTCCCTTTCATAAAGAGCCACTTTGGGGAGTTGACAGTGGACACTCGGCCTACTCCGTGTAGTTAGCCACAAGGCAGCGAGGAATGCCCCCCATTGATTGTTTCAGCCTGCAATTTTGCATCTCTGCAAGAGTATCGGAGTTCTTGCAGACTCCCAGCGGCAGCAGTGAGCCACAGAAATTATGTTTGAATAAACAATGAGCAGGGGCTCCACTTGTTAGGGGAGCAGAGGCACCGCTACGCCAAGTGGGCCCCACAGCCAAAAGCGGTCTGTTTGTGTGTGACAAATTCCACTTGATACCACTTTTTTGTTGTTGTTTTTTCACCACAAAGGAAAAAAAATTGCTCATCAATGTGTGAGTGAGAATTTGGAAACAAGCAATTTGGCTGCACGCAAAGCCCCATGCACACCAGCTGTCAAACCGAGTGAAGAGTGGATGAATCAGGACTTGTGCGTGTGCCCGCGTGTGTGAGAGTGCATGTGTGTGTGGTAGGTTTTGAATAAAGACCTTTACATATAAAACTTGTTTTCAAATACAAAAAAAAAAAAAACAACAATGATGTGAGTTGCTACCACCTCAGTGTATTGTCCTCCCCATCCATGATGAATAAAGTCGATTCTGTTTCAAGGCAAGCCGAAAAAAAGGACATGCACAGAGAGATTAGACCAAGAAAAACGCCCAATAAATGAGGACGCCCCGCCCTCATCCGTGGGGTTGTCATGGCAAGTAGTGTGACGTCACAATGGAAGGAACGCCGTCTATAAGTATGGGGGACTTAGCGCGGCTGCTTGTGAGCTCCCAGGGACAACGTTTGGGAAACCAACATACAAAATAAAATACTAATAACAATAATAATTTTTAAAAAAAGATTGCGGCACTCCCTGTTTTTTTATTTTAATCTGTATGATTGTAGTTTTTTTGAAGGTGGATTTCTGCGTGTGAAGAGTCGTCTCATCAGCCATGGGAAGAGGAGTGAGTACTGCGCATCCCCCTTTTCCTCTCTAGTTCAAAAAAGCCATTCAAACAAGTGTTTGATGCATGCTGATGTTGCCATTAGTTGAGAGTGCACGCTTTTGATTTTTGTGTGTCTATGTGTCAAAATACTTCCGTGTTGTATGTATGCATTGCCTCACCGCGTTTACAATAAGTTTGCATCACAAAACGCTCATGTTGCATAACGGGATGCGTCTGAATGCTGATGCTGGTAAAGTTTGACTCTGTGTGTTTCATGCACATAGTGCCAGAAATAATCCTATTCTGTAAAATGCTTGCTAGTTAGTTCGTTTCCTCACACTTGGGCAATCTCAGTGCAGCTGTGATTCTGGTGGGAGGGATGTGCTCAGCAGGGTTCTAAGTCTTTGGTTGCCTCACTTTAGCAGTACTTCCACTTCCACACCCTTTGGGGAAATACTTTCAAGTCCACATCAGTCACCATCACATCATGACTTTGGGTTCTAACACATGTGAAATGTTTTTGGTCGTTTTGAAGGCTTTTTGGGATGTAAAATTCATATTTAGACTTCTCCTTCAACTTCATGTATTTCCATTTGTCATGGTATAGGCGTCATTTTCAATGAGAGGGGAGCACATGCATTGTGTATACCTATGCCAACACTTGAACCGCATTTGATAAAAGTTTCTATGTGAAGTGTCAGGGGCTGCCACACCCCACCATGCTGCGCACCACTAATACTCATTATGCATTCAGCCTACAGCCCCTGGGATGGAGAGCTTCTTGAAGGGAGGGGGGAAAATGGGGGCAGAGACCATATTGTCTTCTTTAAGACCATCACAACTCATTTTATTCCTTTTTTTTTGTCACTACATGATGCTCCTGCAAATCTATGGTGGTTTTGCATCTCAGCCAGAAGCTGCTGCTATTTTCCCAAACCTCCCATAGCTGGTGAAAGGCGTCCCCTGCCCCCATCCTCGTTCCCTGAAAGCCTCTCGTCCTTGCTTCTCTGAAATAGCCACACGTGGAAGAGATGATAGCCACCACACGGCTCTCCTAGCGTCAAGTGGTGGGTGGTCAGAGCGAGAAGATTGTTTCTCCTCAGCCCTTTCTTGCTGTTGAAGATGGTTTTGCATTTTCTTACGCTTCCCACATCTGCCTCAAATTGCAATAAACAGGCATAACAAGTGAGCTGAGGGGTTGATGGGGAGGGGGCGAGGTGATGTAAAGAGACAACCAGTTGCCGCATAGCCGCCACTGATCCAGCGGGAGGGCTCTATATTGAATTGCAGACTGTAAAAATCTACGTCATCATTGTCATTACTTACATTCAGTAGCCAGTTTTGGATGTAACAATATGTAGATAAGTTTTTCTTGCAACAAGGCACAAATGTTATCTAAAATAAAAATGCTGAGAGTTTGCTAATGAGCTGGAATGCTGAGAACTGTATGTGGTGACTATATGACAGTTCATCGTGGCAATTCCCAGACTGGATGCAAATATGCTCATATGTCTGAAAGCAACATTGGGATTTCATCACAGGACTCGAACAACGAGATTCATTAGCAACTGCTTAGGAGGAATCCAATATTGAACAGGGAGTTGGCAGTTTATATATATATATATATAAACCTTAGCAGTAGTATGTGATATGTAAGATCGGTGGAAAAAATGGGAGTCTCTGGCCCCATTTTGTGCCTCGAATTTCATATTCAAGAAATCGGAGGGAAAATGACCAATTGGAGACCAAATGTGCCTCATTGGCCTTGTAAAAACAAACAAACAAGCAAAAATCAAACAATTGAACGTTATGGTAACAGATAAAGGCTTTCTGGAGCAACAAGGTAGCAGGTGTTTTATAAATTTATTTATTTATTAAATCACAAACTCCCTCTCAAAGATGTCACTCTTTCCAGGGATTTCTGACATTAACTCCCTCTGCTGCAACAAGCTGCAATTGCAGGATGCTCCCATGTCATCCTCTGTCAAGTGATTGTCCAGACTAGCTGTGTTTTGTCATGACAAGTGCCTTTGAGTTGTGATGCTTTGTTGTTGTTCTTTTGTGGACATGTCATGGCACATCACACATGAACAAAACAGACTATGCGGACAAGAGCCTTCGAATTAATCATTTGAGGATTGTTGAGCCCCTTTTGTTTCCTCTGAATCTTCATTCTGTTGTATGCATCCAGCACTGTGGGAAAAGCAAGATCCCCAAAGTCGCGGCTGAATGACGATTCTGTGGCAGCCGGCGACAACGAGAGAGCTTATGTGTCAACCTCGGCGACCTCCGACCTTTCACGTGTTTTTTCTGGATGAATAGATACAAATTGCCACAGAAACAATGCAGAACGTCTTCTCGCAAGAGGAAGATGTTTGCTGCAATGTTAGGACCAACTCCACAAGTACATCCTTTTACACATCAGGTTGGTGTGAGGGTCTAAAGCCAAGTTAATCCAAGTGGAGTATTTCACATCCTGACTCCAGTTCTGCGATCCTTATTTCACACCACATCTTTGAGGCAAGCTACCGTGATGATGTTTGTGGGAAAGGGCCTGATTTGATTCAATCTGAAGACCTTATCCTTATTATTTAAGGGCCAACCTTTTGTTGTATGTATTCTCGTCCGAAGCTGTACCCTGACTCTATGTGTACATCTTTTCTTTACACGAACCATTCTTTTTTTCTACCTGATCATCCCCTTCAGAACACAAATACACACTTCTCCCTCCCCAGGGGATTACATTTCTTCCGCTTCTAAGTCATTGTTACCCACCACTTTTTTGTTGCATGCTGCTCCTCATCTGTGACCGTCCACTTACTCCCTGGCCCACTTCCGCTGTGTCCTACGTGCTGCCCCGCTCTCACTTTCCTCCACCCCCCCCCCCCACCAACTACCTCTAGTTTCACCACTTCAGTCACTTGGTGAAAAGGAACTGGAACAATCACAAAAGAGCATGGGGGAAAAGAGACTGTTATTTACTCGCTTCTAAAAGTGGCTTCTTCTCTAACTGGATGAAATGCCAACTGATGGCAAGCAGATTTTGGATGAGGCTAGTTTCCAAGTTCCATATGGTAGCTCCTCCGCCATTCCTCCAAATGCTTTTCAAATGGTCGCTGGTTTGAAGGCACAGCTGTGTAAATCTAATTTCCACCAAGCTAATTGGGCTTACAACAACAAGGGCAGTTGATTCATCTGGCATCTTTTGTTCCGGATGCTGAGGACTGAAAGTTGCACGGGACGTGAGGAGAGTGTTAAAAGCCAATACACTTGTCCTATCCCCATTTGAAACTTGTTGGCCGAGGGGAAGTGAAAGGGGGACGGGAGGGGTTAAAACATTTCACCGACTGTCCATTCACATATCTCCAGAGGCGTGGCTTTGGTCACCGGTAGCAACCGGGCGAAGTCCCAGGAGAGTGTATGCTTGCACGCATTGTTCTGCACAGCTGAATGAGCAGCTTGAGTATCTGACGCCTGGTCCGTTCATAGGCATTCTGTCTGGGAAAGCGCATTAATATTTGTGACGACCTGACTGAATGCGCTTTTCTGTCTGTCCTCAGAAGTTCATCCCTTAGTTGAACCTAAAACTTTAAGTAAACTCCAATTTTGCAAAGTGACCCATTTTAATCCCTGCCTACAAATTTAATTCAATGTTGCGAATCCCCGTAACATTTTTGAGATTTATTTATTTTTTTAAATAAACACGTCATCATTCATCCACCTAAAGCGCAAGTGTCTATGCATTTTTTGTGGCCCGCACTTAGACAAATTGTTTCTGACTTATTTCATCTCGTCAGAAAATCAGACATTACAATATTTTCTTCCCTCTAAATCCCATAATAGTAACACAAGTATTTGTATTCAGATTTTTGCAAGTTTTCAATATGTTGTTAAAACATGTAGGGACAATTGTATACATAATTGTATACATAATAAATATGATAAAATGATTGCCTTTTCATATAATCATCACAGTCATAAAGGCCCTATGATGGAAACCAGAGCTTTTATGTGGCTTGTGACGAAATTGACTTTGACACCCCCCCCAAGGGGTAAGTGTTTCAGAATGACCAGAAGTACAACCATGCCAATTTTATTGTTGTAGGTGTAGCAATAGTTATAATAATTGCAGAATCTGTTAAGAATCACCTGGTTTGAAAGCATTGGTCTCTGATTTGTTGTGGAATTATTTGTCCAAAGCCAGATGGCCCCCGGGGGCCCTTGGGTGTCCAGAGGCTAAGATTTGGCTGTAGTGATGCAGAACTGGTGTTTTCCCAGCTTAGCTGACCGGGGGGTTCATGGAACAATAACATGTTCTGGGATCACACACTCTGTTCCAACAACTCCCTGGGAAACTTTTAGAAACATTACTGGTTTGCATATTTCCATGACCAAGGACGTTTACAGGATTCGCTGAGAACACACTCCACTGGCGTCGATCAGGTCGCAACCAAGATGACCGCTTCATTATGTATGCCAGCCCGTGGATAAATGGCTCATTTAGTACTAAGCACCTCACATCCCTGTGCTGCATTGACTGATTACAGATTATTATTAAATGTTTATTGACGTTGCCGTTGATATTACCGTAGCTACTGGAAAGAGAAATAAGCTGCCGTTGGATTTCTAAACATGATAATACCGCAGGCATGTATAACAGGCTCCTGACAGCCTCACCAGGTTCAGGTCTACAGTCTAGGCAAAATGTCATTTTTTTACTGCATTTTTACACGTTGTTTTATTTACTTGCTCTTTGTTTCTTACCACCGTTGCTGTATATTTCCAGGAAGGAAGAGAGCAGTATGAGCTGGCGGCCACCTCTGAGCAGGGAGGCAAAAAGAAGGGAAAAGGGAAGAAGAAAGATAAAGACATGGATGAACTCAAAAAGGAAGTGGACATGGTGAGTGTGTGATTGTCTAAGAGACCGTTCCTACGGGGTTTTTATCTTCACTTTCCGCTCTCTGAGAACAAGATCAAAGATCAAATGTTGTCCGTGCTGTTCCTCTTTTCTTTTTGATGTTGGTCTAGCTGCCATTTATATGGAAAAGGCCAGTGGATGTATCGTTGTAATGTGTCACACATATCTGACACTTGGGCCCAAATTTTTATGTGTATCTTTGCAGGATGATCACAAGCTGACTCTGGATGAGCTGAATCGCAAATATGGAACAGATTTGAACAATGTGAGCTACGACATATTCCACCTTTTTATATATATATACACAACATTGGTTTGCAATCTGCTTCAAGTAAATTAATATATACCATAAAGGTGATTGAAAGGGTTCAGCTCAATGATAGCTGGTCAGAGTCCTTGAAACTAAGTTTAAGGGGTGGCTGTATGAAGGAAGCAAATGAACAAATGTTGAATGAGGACCTTTTTAAAAATTTGTTTTGAAGGGTTCCGCAGCGGCGTCCTGGTGTGGCAGCTGTAGAGCGTTGGCCTCACAGTTCCGAGGACCGGGGTTCAAATCCAGGCCCCACCTGTGTGGAGTTTGGATGTTCTCCCCGGTGCCTGCGTAGGTTTTTTCCAGACACTCTGGTTTCGTCCCACATCCTAAAAACGTGCATTAATTGGAGATTCTAAATTGCCCCTAGGTGTGATTGTGAGTGTGACTGCTGTCTGTTTAGATGTGCCCTGCGATGGTCCGGCAACTAGTTCGGGGTGTATCCTGCCTCCTGCTTGTTGACAGCTGGGATAGGCTCCAGCACTCCCGAGACCCCTGTGAGGATAAGTGGCTCAGAAAATGGATGGAGGGAAGGGTCCACACCTTCAAAGCTAAATAAAAACACTACTTCTAAGTGTTAACACCAAGTTTGCAAGTGTCCAGGTAAAATGACTACTTATTATATATGCTGATTTCAATTTGGCCGGCATGGTGGCTCACCTGGTAAAGCGTTGGCCTCACAGTTCTAAGGACTGGGGTTCAAATCACAGCCCCGCCTGTGTGGAGTTTGCATGTTCTCCCCGTGCCTGTGTGGGTTTCCACCCACATCCCAAAAATATGCGACATTAATTGCACACTCTAAATTGCATTTAGGTGTGATTGTGAGTGCGGCTGTTTTTCTTTATGTGCCCTGTGATTGGCTGGAAACCAGTTCAGGGTCTACCCTGCCTCCTGCACCTTGACAGCTGGGATAGGCTCCAGCACTCCTTGCGACCCTCGTGAGGATTAGCGGCAAAGATAATGGATGGTTGGATGATTTAAATTTGCTTTTGTGCTTGTTGACCACCAGTCTGTCAAAAGGTGCGCACTCCAGCTAAAGGCTTTGTTCATGCAAATTGCAGTGAAGATCAAGCAGAATACTTAATCAGTGCCATAAATGTAGGCTCTTGAAGCACTGCACGTGTGTGCTGTGTTATTAATAATGAATAATTCATGAGCCACAGAAAACTCCAGCCTCCTGATTTTTCGACATTACTATCTTCTCCCAACACATCCTCTGTGCTGATGAAGGCCATGACCCTTTTTCTGTGGTGAAGTAAATAGTAGTGCCTTTGTTCTCCCTAGACATATGTCCCAGTGCATGGATGTGTTCACAATTTGTCGCAGAGCAATTGTCGCTCTGGATTCATTTTTGGTTGTTTATCTGAGGGGCTAGAGTGCACCAAATCTTTATCCTTGAGAATTGAGAATCAAGAACTGATTGGAAGTGGGACTAACAAGCCTGGTTCATCCCAGGATCGTTCAAATTGTGAAAAAATATTGGTTCCCAGTTTCGATGTCCACAGTCCGCTCAATGAGAAAGGAGTAAAAAAAAAAAAAAAAAACATTGAAGGCCAGCGGCAAACAAAAGTGTTAACTATGTTAAAATAAATGACGAGTCACCTCAATACAAGACTTCAATTAAGATTATTATTAAAAAGGAGGCTTTTGCAATGTGTGGAAGTCTGTCACAAATAATGCTGCATTTAACTTTTAGCTGAAACAATAATTAACGAACATTAAGTCAAATGGGTTAGTTTGACACACATTGGCTTTGAGTTCATAGGTTTGATATTGTTGCTGTTTATAAAGCGCAGCGAGTCAAATGTTAATTTTAGTTTATGCCACAGGCTTTAAAGAGTCATTTGGAACTGGAATCGCTCAAATTCAAATGATGCCCAACCCAACTTTAACACGAATCGTCTTCCCACCATGTTAGGGTTTGACTAATGCCAAGGCAGCTGAGAATCTGGCTCGAGATGGGCCCAATGCCCTCACCCCTCCTCCCACCACCCCAGAGTGGGTGAAGTTCTGCAAACAGGTAGCAGGTTGCTCTGAACTCTTTACTTCCTGGTTTTACTTGTGAAAAACATTGATTTTTTTTTTCATTATTATTGTTGGGCTTCATGCAGATGTTTGGAGGTTTCTCCATGCTCCTGTGGACTGGGGCCATCCTCTGTTTCCTGGCCTATGCTATCCAGTCTGCTATGGAGGATGAACCTGCCAATGATAACGTAAAACTATTGTTCCTCAAGCACATATTAAAGCATGTATATTGTTGTTGGAAATTGTGGGGTCCTAATGTCAAGTTCATTTTGCAGTTGTACTTGGGTGTTGTGCTCTCTGCTGTTGTCATCATCACTGGTTGTTTCTCCTACTATCAAGAGGCAAAAAGTTCAAAGATCATGGACTCCTTCAAAAACCTCGTCCCACAGGTGCTCTCTCATTTCTCCATCATTTTGTTGTTTTTTTTAATGTAATTTTCTACGGCTTTTTTTCTTTTTACCACATTCTTTGTTAAATATCTCAAAAGGGTCTGCATCCATTATGTCTGTCCCCTAGCAAGCGCTGGTTGTCCGTGACGGTGAAAAGAAGAGTATCAATGCAGAGGAAGTGGTAGTTGGGGATTTAGTAGAGGTGAAAGGTGGTGACCGGATCCCTGCCGACCTGCGAATCATTTCTGCCCATGGCTGCAAGGTACAAAGACAGAAGAGAAGATCTAAGCACAAAAAAAACATGGACATCTACTCCATCATAGTCGTTGTGACAATTATCAGGTGGACAACTCCTCTCTGACGGGTGAATCTGAGCCGCAAACACGTACTCCTGATTTCTCCAATGAGAACCCGTTGGAGACGAGGAACATTGCTTTCTTCTCCACCAACTGTGTTGAAGGTATGAAGGAAGGTTATGGCAACCAACCGGGGATTAGGGTTTCTAATATTAGCGCCAAACTATGAAAGTGTTAAATGTAAGAGCCATGATTTGTACCCCCACACCGCTCTCCCACTCCCCCATGCTTTCTCCCCTAAAAAAAGGAACTGCCCGAGGCATTGTGATCAGCACCGGTGACCGGACCGTCATGGGTCGCATTGCCACGCTTGCCTCAGGACTGGAAGTTGGGCGCACTCCCATCTCCATCGAGATTGAGCACTTCATCCATATTATCACTGGTGTAGCAGTCTTCCTGGGTGTGTCCTTCTTTGTCCTATCTCTCATTCTTGGCTACTCCTGGTTGGAAGCTGTCATCTTCCTCATTGGCATCATAGTTGCCAACGTGCCGGAGGGTCTCTTGGCTACTGTCACTGTGAGTCCTAAGCCTTTGCTCAACTTTAGTGGGTTCACAGCATCTAATAGGGCTCTCGTGTCCAGGTATGTCTGACTCTGACAGCCAAACGTATGGCCAAGAAGAACTGTTTGGTTAAAAATCTGGAAGCTGTAGAGACCCTTGGCTCCACCTCCACCATCTGCTCAGACAAGACAGGCACTTTGACCCAAAACAGGATGACTGTTGCCCACATGTGGTTCGACAACCAGATTCATGAGGCGGACACCACTGAGAACCAGAGCGGGACATCCTTTGACAAGAGCTCTGCTACCTGGGCTTCCCTGGCCAGAATTGCTGGGCTCTGTAATCGTGCCGTCTTCCTGGCGGAACAGAGCAACCTTCCCATACTAAAGGTAAGATTAATTTTTTTCCTCTTTCAAAGTGGTGATGTGTAAATGGTGCAAATTAATCTGGGACATGATTGGCTCATGGTACAGATGGCATCTTTGCCAATTACTACGGTTTTGCCATAATGAGTGGGTTTCAAATTACCGATTACTTCTGTCATATCGTAACGTCACATCATTTCAGTAATAGAACAAGACAGTAGCTTATGTATCGTTGTAGTTAAGGATCACCCAACTTTTCAGCATTGGAAACGTTCATATTTTGAATGGAAATTAGTTGGATTTGTGAAAGGTCAGTCACAATCCAACAGCAGAAATATTGATGTGTAATTGTTCAACATTTTTGTACTATCAATCACGGTGAATGTCACCTAGTGATTATGGAAGAACTATAAGGTTTTTTTAAGCCACATTTTAAGATCTCTAAATGCTAAAATTCTTTTTTCATTGAGGGGGAATTGGTCACCTGAACTCTTTGCCAAATCTAAGCCACTAGATTTTTCTAGTTTCAAAAGCTATATCAACCACTATTTTTTTCAACAGTGTTGTTTTCTTTAGTTATTTTTTTCATAGTTGATGCACACTTGTTAATTCACATTTTCTCAAGCCAAACTAAAATGCTTGCGCTTTGGACTAATGGCAGGTGGTCAATGTTTTCTCCTCCAGAGAGATGTGGCGGGTGATGCCTCAGAGTCTGCCCTTCTGAAATGTATTGAGCTCTGCTGTGGATCAGTCCAAGAGATGAGGGAGAAAAGCGCCAAAATTGCAGAGATTCCTTTCAACTCTACCAATAAGTACCAGGTATTGTCAGCTGTCTGGCGGCCAGACAAGGACAACATTTCAGGTTTAACAGGAGACTAAGTGAAGAAATGTTTGCTTCCCAGCTTTCTATTCACAAGAATTCCTCGACTGAAAGGGAGTCCAACCACCTGCTGGTTATGAAAGGTGCCCCCGAGAGAATTCTGGACCGTTGCTCTTCAATTATGATACAGGGTAAAGAGCAGCCTCTAGATGATGAGATGAAAGATGCTTTCCAGAATGCCTACCTCGAATTGGGAGGGTTAGGAGAGAGAGTGCTTGGTGAGAAGCACTGGAATATGGTCGTCAGCGCTACTCATGATCTAGTTGACTCAGACTCATGAGTGATTTTGTTTTTCTAGGGTTCTGTCATTTCAATCTGCCTGACGACCAGTTCCCAGAAGGCTTTGTTTTTGACACTGACGAGGTGAACTTCCCCACTGAGAACCTGTGCTTCATTGGCCTCATGTCCATGATCGACCCTCCTCGAGCAGCCGTGCCTGATGCTGTCGGCAAATGCAGGAGCGCTGGAATCAAGGTATGCTTTTGCTGTGCAACGACTGTTTATGAATAAAAGTTGACAAAATTTAAAATTAATGCTCCATTTTATTTTTTCAGGTGATCATGGTGACGGGTGATCATCCAATCACAGCTAAAGCCATCGCTAAGGGTGTTGGAATCATTTCGGAAGGCAATGAGACTGTGGAGGACATTGCTGCACGTCTCAACATCCCAATCAATGAAGTCAACCCGAGGTATAGGTTGAGGAAATGCAGCTGTAGGATATATTTGATATAGTGCCAAAAGGGCCTCACAACTTTCTTTCAACCATATTGGCTTTATTGTAGCTTCTAGTTTGGTTCCGGGCAAACCCTGTTGATTGCATGTACACTTGAAGTTAAAGCGACTTAAATTTTGCTCCAGGGATGCTAAAGCCTGTGTTGTCCACGGTGGAGACTTAAAGGATTTGAGCTCAGAGCAACTTGATGACATCCTGAAGTACCACACTGAGATTGTCTTTGCCAGGACCTCCCCACAGCAGAAATTGATAATTGTGGAGGGCTGCCAGCGACAGGTGTAAATTCCAGTACTTTGTGCAACATTAACTCCGTTTTTGGCAGCACAGAGAGCCCAAAATGGTTCATGGTAAATTTCCCTCAACACAATGAGATTTCCTTACTTTGCAGGGAGCCATTGTTGCCGTGACTGGCGATGGCGTCAACGACTCTCCAGCTCTGAAGAAGGCCGACATTGGTGTCGCCATGGGGATTGCCGGTTCTGACGTCTCCAAGCAGGCGGCTGACATGATCCTGCTAGATGACAACTTTGCCTCCATTGTTACAGGAGTAGAAGAAGGTAATGTAGTTTCTCTGACCTGTCTGACTGGAACATATTTATTTATGACCACAATATGTGTGTGCTTGTCCTCCTAAATAGGGCGTTTGATCTTTGACAACTTGAAGAAGTCCATCGCTTACACTCTGACCAGTAACATTCCTGAGATCACCCCCTTCCTCCTCTTCATTATTGCCAGCGTCCCCCTCCCTCTGGGCACCGTCACCATCCTTTGCATCGATCTGGGAACTGACATGGTGGGTATATGACATCCTCTCAAGTTACTGTGATATGTTTGAGTTGTGTCTGTCTGTGCATAGCTAAATAGGCAGTCATATCCTGTCTTCCAGGTTCCTGCCATTTCACTGGCTTATGAAGCAGCTGAGAGTGACATCATGAAGCGGCAGCCCAGAAATCCCAAGACAGACAAGCTGGTGAACGAGAGGCTTATCAGCATTGCTTATGGACAAATTGGTAAATTTTGAACCTACTTCATCATTCTGAGCCAAGGTTCTTTCTTGAGTTTTCTTTTAGCAAGGTTTCTGGGTCCTCTAAGATAAAAAGGGCACCATCCACCAGAAATGCCTTGTTTGAGTTATGAGAGGCCAGTACCTCTCCCATAATGAAGCCAGGAATCGGGTCGACCTGCTCCAATGGCCTAAACCAGGAACAAAATGCATTCAATAAGCATACACAGATTACATCATTTGCATCATTATCACATTCTGGCAATAGTTAATGTGCAGCTCCATATTTAAAACAATACTTTTACCTCCACTGTTATTCCTCTAACAGTTGTCTCATAATTTATTATATTGATTTATAGATGTTTTAAATCTAAAATGATCAATGATTTATTGACCTTGTCATTTGTCCAATTTTGGTCTCAATTTTTCCAAAGGACCAGATGACCAATTAGTCAATAGAATTTGATATTGATCTGCAATTTGTTTTCAAGATCAGCTGTCACCAGAAGTATGGTGACATATTTATCTAATCATTTTGTTGCTTGCAGGCATGATCCAGGCTCTAGCAGGCTTCTTTACCTACTTTGTGATTCTGGCTGAGAACGGCTTTCTGCCCCGCACATTGTTGGGCATCCGCGTGGCCTGGGACAACAAATATTGCAACGATCTGGAAGACAGTTATGGACAGCAGTGGGTTAGTGCAATTCCGCTCACATGATGTTTTTCAACAATGCAGGTCTGCATTTTGCTGCCTCTATGTGTCTCCAGACTTATGAACAGAGGAAGATCGTTGAGTTTACCTGCCACACGGCCTTCTTTGCTAGCATTGTTATTGTACAGTGGGCTGATCTGATTATCTGCAAAACCAGGAGGAACTCTGTCTTCCAGCAGGGAATGAGGTACGTGGAAATTTAAAAATATTTCTTTTTCAGGAATCCTGCTTACATTTTCACTTTGGCGACATACCAATTGTCTTCAAAGCACTAGCCAAACGTCTCCCAAACTCATATTTGAAGCGCCCCCTTTTTGGAGATGAAATTATTAAGAAATGTCATGTCTTTGGAAGCGTCTGCTTTATTGACTACTATTGAGTTTATTAGAGACATGTTGTATCTGTGGATATATTTGTGGGTATAACATTAAGTAAAAGTGAAAAGATATCAGGAAAAGAATTGTGGACCTCAACGTCTGTTTCAACCTTGGGTGCAATGGTTCATCCTTCTGTTCAAACAATTCTATGCAAGCATAAACAACAACAATGTCATTCAGTGTCCCAAAAAATGAACACGCCTTGGTCTCAAATCTGCATATTAACCCAACAACAAAAGCAAAAGACCTTGTGAATCTGGTGTTTCATTTTCAACACCTGGCTGGATCCCTGCCATCTGCCAGACTGCTTCTAGTCCTCCACCATCGTTCCTTTCCCCAAGAGGTCCCAGATTAGAGAGTTTAATGACTGCAGAGAAGTCAATTCCCCCCGCGGATACGCTCCAGGTCGTCGACAGAGCCAATAGGTCTATAGATGGAGTCAACCTGGCCCTTCACTCCATTCTAAAGCATTCAGACTTCCCAGGAATCAATGTGGGGATCCTTTCTTTAGTGTGAAGTGTAAAAATAAAGTAAGATAAGAGGTCAGTGATTGGGCTGAGTCGCGAGAGCGTTACAAATGGATGTAACTGTGAGCATCTCTCCATTTTTCCAATTATGATGCTATTTTAATTGTACAGGAACAAGATCTTGATCTTTGGGCTGTTTGAGGAGACTGCACTGGCTGCCTTCCTTTCCTACTGCCCTGGCATGGACGTGGCCCTCAGAATGTACCCTCTCAGGCGAGTGGAATGCCAGAATGACACGACTGCTCTGACTTGCTGCACAATATGTAATTTTCTTGTGTACATGTTTTTCCAGGGCCAATTGGTGGTTATGCGCCTTCCCATATTCTCTGGTCATCTTTATCTATGATGAAATCCGCAAGCTGATTCTGAGACGCAGCCCAGGAGGTGAGCTCATGAATCTTGCTTTTATTGTCGTGTGCAGAGAAATTCTTTCTTCTTTTCCTTCCAATAACACTCTTGTTAAGTTAAAGCAGCGGTTTGCTTTTGTTTGAAACTTCCTCATCAATAAAGACGCAACATTTCTACTTGCTCCATTTGCATGATATCTTACCGTGTGTTTCCAGGTTGGGTGGAACAAGAGACTTACTATTGAAGACCCACCAGCCTGCCAGCTCCCATCTTCTCTTCTCCCATCGTTGCATGAATATTGTCTTGCTGCTCGGAATAAAATTTTAACATCTGTGGGGGGAAAAAAGGCCCCATTGGAATGTGTTTTTATATTAGCAAATGCTTGATACTACTATTAGACCTACTGAGATGGAACGTGCAGATGATATATGGTAAATGCTAATAATGACATGAATGCCCAACATTGACTTTGACTATGCGTGCCTTGTTTCTGAAACAGGACCAATTTTATACGTGTTTTTAACAGTTATAAATGTTCAATAAAATGCGCGAGTCAGGTCCAATATGTTTCTGGTTCTCATTTATTCTAGAATTTTTGGGTGATAAGTATCTTCATGCTCAGCTAGTATTCAGATTATTTTTTTTCCTGTCTGAAAGTCCAAATATACTCTATTTTTTTTCTTTTTTTCTCCCATACACATACAAAATTTTCTTCGCCGCTTGTCCTAACGAGGGTCGCGGGCAGTGCCGGAAACTATCCCAGCTGTCAACGGGCAGGAGGCGGGGCATACCCTGAACTGGTTGCCAACCAATCACAGGGGACGTCGAGACAAGCAGCCGCACTCACAATCACACCTTGGCGAAATTTAGAGTGTCCAATTAATTTTGCATATTTTTGGAATGTGGGAGGAAACCCACGCAGGCACGTGGAGAACATGCAAACTCCACACAGGCGGGTCCGGGATCGAACCCGAGACCTCAGAACTGTGAGGCCCAACGCTTTACCAGGTGAGCCACCATCCCACCCCGTACACAATTTTATGGACATTAAAACAAGTTCCCATTTAAGGTTAAATGGATTTCAGAGCTGCTTTTGAACATATTACCAATAGCGTGCACAGAGCCAGGTGCTTCGATGTACATGATGCTGGTCGCAGAGCTGATATAATCTTCAACAAAAGTCATGTAAATTGAGTGAAACTGTTGCAGGTGAGGCAGAAAATTTCTTGGAACTTTTTGTGGAGTGAGTTGCTTTATTAAGGTGAAAAGTCCGCCAATTGGGAGGTGTTTGACTGGTCTGGCACCTAGCCCTTTCTGAGCAATAATTTAACACATTTTGATAGTTGAAATATGTCAAAGTCAAAGCAAAGCCCTCATCCCAGTCTGATATAATTCTCTGCAAATATAACGGATGCCAGCTTGTGTTGTGCGAATAGACGTTAGTAAAAAGTTGCTCCAAATGAGGGTGCCAGCCACAGTGTTAATGGTCTGAGGCCACATTTATTAATCATGCATACAGAAGTGCGCATAAAGTGTGCATATGACTATTCCCACGCAAAGTAGAGGATTTATCAAGTTACACATGTGGGTGGGATCTAAGTAAATATACAAAACCTTGTTGTAGAGCAGTGAAAATACAACTAGAATGCATTCATTAAGCATTTTCCTCATCAGGCACCATTAATATTTCTGTGTATAGTGAGCGCCTTTGGAGAGGAAAACACTCAACGTCCATGAAATCCAAATGACTGGGGCAAGAGTTCTGTTGAAGTTGCCATAAATGGAAATGTGCACATACATTTTGATCACGATTGATGTCAACTTTTGGACATATGCGCGTATCCAGCCATCCTCCAGGGACACTCTATTGACGTGTCCTCAATAATAATTGCAATATATATGCATATTTACACAAACCTTGCTTCTCCTCCTCCAAACAAAGATAATTCTCATCTTTTAGGCCATAACACAGTTTTTGACCTTAATGTCAAACTTGTTATTCCTGAGATTGGTCTTTTTGTGCTGATCCGACAGAATCCACGGTTGAGTTCTCACAACATCATTTTTCCTTTTAACTTAATTAATTGATTAATTAATAGTTCCTAATTGTCGGTCTTGGAGACCGAAGTGTAGTACATTTGTGCATTCTGAAATCGATTGCTGCGACAATATATGGTCAATTTGTGGTCTTTCTCAACGGAAATGAGGCCGAATGTGTGCTAGCATAGCAGTTTACAACAAGTGGGATTTATCAACACATTACTGACCGGTACGACAGGTGACCACGTCTTTGATAAATAGCGTTTTGGTTTTTTTTTGTACTTGAAGCGTTCTAAATTTCTATCCGATAAATGAACTTAGAATCTCTTCTATTCACTTTTCCAGGTAAAAAAAAAAAAAAAAAAGCTCCAAGTGTGGTTGGATGCTGCATGATCGCCACCGGTACATACTGTAGATCGCATTTTATTTTATTTTATTTTATTTTATTTTATTAAATCACACTTGAGAACCTCCAGCTTTGACTTAGTTATCATTAGGGGTCAGACCATGATAAAAAAAAATAATCTGTGGATAACATTTTTGGATCCATTAAAGTATTGAATTGAGAGGATTTATTCCTTTGACTGTCTTTTATTTCATTCTGATGCAATGCATGGGCATGAGTCATGAAAAATCCATCCATCCACTTTGCTGCTTATCTGCACTAGGGCCATGAGTGTTCTGGAGCCTATCCCAGCTATCTTCGGGCGAGAGGTGGGTGCACCATGAACTGGTCGCTAGCCAATCGCAGGGGACATCCAAAAAAACAATAATTGATATCCATTTTCTTAGCCACTTATCCACGCAGGAGTGCTGGAGCCTATCCCAGCTGTCATCGGGCAGGAGGCGAGGTATATATGCGTGTGTATTTATTCATAAGCAGTACAGAAAATGGGTGAATGGATGGATGGATATCTCGGAGAGTGCCAATATTAGGATCATGAACAACTTTATAGTTACGGTATTTTAAAGCCAGAATTTGTGGGACAGCTCTTGTATTATTGTTCTTCAATTCAACAATGGCCTGTTTGTGCAGCTTTTGAATAAGACACTGATTCCCAAAATGTTTTGAAGAGGAGAATTAACCCTGAAGCATTTAGTAGCACTACTAATGCTTTGTTGTTGAAGCTCGTAAATTTAAGTTTACCACAATGGAGTCTGGTGTGTGGCATTCAACTTGAGTGGCCTCAAACTAAACTGTAATTGGGCTACAAGCAAATCTTGACATCTGTCTCTCATCCCAGTGACACATCCTCATTTGGCTTGAACTCGAGTAACCTGGGAGTTTATTAGAAGGATGTATTGGATGTGTCGCATGTTGCAGTGACCCAAGCTTCTTCAAAGATTTTCATAAATGTCGAAGTCTGTTCACTTTTCCCAGATACTGTATATCCCCTAATATGAGCCACTGATAGTGTAGTGGTACATTTGCCTGATTTTATGCAGGAAGAGTGAGTTCAATTCCCACTCAGTGACATGTTGATACAGTATGTGCCCTGCAATTGCCTGGCAGCCAGTTTTGTGTGTAGTCTGCCTTTTGCCTCAAGTTGTCTCCACCACTTCTGTGACCCTTGTGAGGATAAGCCACTTGAATGAGTGATGGATGCCTTAATATACTGTTTATTGCTACACTTAATTCCCCTCTGACAACAGATGTACAACTGCAAAAAAAAACAGAGACAAGAGGTTACATATTTTTGGAATCTGCTGCATTTGCTGGGTTCAATCAAAGGGAAGAGGTAAGAGTTGTGGCTGAAGGAACAGCCAACAGTTCCAGGTTAAGAAGAACATCCCTCTGCTGGAGTGACCTCCCACCCCACCATGCAATCCCCCCGCTTTCTTGCTTTGTCAACGTCTTGAAAGTGCTCTTTTGAAATCAAAACGATTGTGACGATGGCGCCACACAGTATCCAATTACAATCGGTGTGCAGGAAAATGTGGCAGAGAAGGCTAGAAAAGTGTGTGAGGGGAACACTTGTAGTTTACAGTCAAAATCTTCAATCTTTTGAGGGCCCAGTCCTGGAACATTTCTGACACACTTCTTTAAATAAAGATGATTCTTTTAACATATTAAACGTATTCATATAACTAGCAAAGGCAAAGTATTTAATTTGCTTGTTTTTTTTTTCAAAAGTTGTACACAATGTCTATGTTTTAAATTATAGACGATGCTACACAGGTTAGCTTTGTTTTTAATATTTCCGTGCTTTCTGTCATCTTTGCTGGTGAGCCAAAGAGAATTTCTACCTTGGCGAACAGCAAATAATTATTCCATTTTATTCAAAGCTTGTGAGCGTTTGCAGTTGCCCTTTCATCGGTGTCAGCATATCGCAGGCTCCTCTGTGACCTGTGGCTTCTACGCTTGTGTGCTGTCTCAGGCCCGAGTACGTCCGTGTTGCCTATGAGGGCTCGCTCTGTGTGGAGAGGCTTAGTTTGTTGTGACAGATGTTATATAAGCTGGTGAGGAAACACCTTACAGCAGACATATCAGAGATTCTTTTTTTCTTGCCAAAGGTACAGTATGTCTAAATCCATTTGCATGGTCCTGAGTGTTGTGTGCATATAAACGCACTCTTTAGCAACTCCAACACTATTTGCAGATGCCAATTTGAAGAACAAAATACTATGCGCAGAGGGTGTAAATGATGACACAGCTGTGTTAATTATGGTCGTATCCTCTGATGTGTTGCCTTTGTTTTAATAAATTCCTTTAAAACGATGAAATAATATTATATATTATATATATAATCATTGTGGAGTTTGCATGTTCTCCCCGTGCCTGTATGGGTTTCCTCCGGGCACTCCGGTTTCCTCCCACATCCCTAAAACATGCAACATTAATTGGACACTCTAAATTGCCCCTAGGTGTGATTGTGAGTGCATCTGTTTGTCTCCATGTGCCCTGCGATTGGCTGCCAACTAGTTCAGGGTGTACCCTGCCTCCTGCCTGTTGACAACAATCATAATGTATTGTCCAGTATTTGTGCATGCTGCATTTTTATAACATCTCTTGTCCTGCCCATCTACATTATGTATTCAATATTTTTAATCCCAAGTAGGACTCAGATCCCAGCTGAGCTCGAGTTTCTGATGTCCTTCAGCAATGAGTGGATGTCAGAAAATCTTTCATACACTGAGCAGTGTACTGGATCAATTAATCAATTAATTCTTCAAAGTGGCCGCAATCAGCAGCAGCGCTTGTGGAGTCGGGCTTCTCCTCCTTCGCTATTCCTCAGATGATGAGTGTTCAAACCCCCCCTCATGTTAGGTTGTGAGTACTTGTATTTCTTTAACTAGATGTAGGTTGACCTCAAAGATACGGTAACAAATGTCTGTCATGCATGAAAATTTCATGTCAGCGTCACATTAATGTCAGTCACAAATGAACAAGGGGAGCCTGCTGTATTCAAGACAACTGGGAAGCAGGACGGATCCCAATTCTACGTTGCCAAGATTGACATTGTGCTGTCAGACAGCATATCCATAAGTATAAGCTTACCCCCCCCAAAAAAAAAGTCTTGCATTTTGAACAAATGTATACACCAGCGCATGTGACATTTTCCATTGCGCTGCGTGATGCAGCTGCTAGACCATGGAAACCCGTTCCATGAACAGACCTGCACAATGTTCTTGAGCGAATCCCAAGATCAAATGAAGTTTGGAGGTCCGTAGCAACTGACTCAGCAGAAAGTTGGTGACCTCTTCGCACTACGCGGCTCAGCATCTTCTGACCTCGCCCCATCAGTTTACGCAGCCTACCACTTTGTGGCTTAGTTGCTGTCGTTCCCAAAACTCACAGTTGACTGGAGAAACTAATACAAGGAGACATTCCGACATCTTATTCCCTGTTGCCATTAAATTACTGGAGGCTCTCTCTGACTCTTCGCAGTGTTTTGTTTTTTAAGCTCAAAAGTCTTTTTTGTCAAACTGGCAATTGTCATAATATGTAGAGCGATTCCAACTAGGGGACACAAAATTTTTGTGTGCTTTTGACATACTCGGCAATTAAAGAGGATTTTCATTTGGCTTTACAGGGGCTTAACTGTAGAGATTTCGTTGTATGTGGTCTTTCCTAATAAATAAAAAAAGTTTGTAACTGTTGGGCCACACGATTTTGTCAGAAAGAATAACTCTGAACCTGACTCTAAATGACAGTACCGGTCATCCATTCAAATGTTTGACTTCACCATTTCTGGATTGCCCACATGCATGTTTATAGCAGCTTTGTGAATCACTTATGAAGTGCGTGAGTGTGTTGCTGGAATGAAGTGTACACGAGCAGAAATGACACAATAAGGAGACTTTTGTGTGTTTAGGGCTCTCGTTGCCATATTTGCTCCAGGCAGACCCTTTTAACAGATGCTACTTTTGCTTCAAAGAGGACTGAATAAACCAGAAAATTTGTCCAAGAGCTTTAGAATCAATGCTGTTGTGTATAAAATAGAGTTTGTCTGTGTGCACACACGTATGTGTGCGTGCGCCTGCGTGTGCGCAAATGACACAGAAATAGTTTATACATTGCTCTGTACACTGTATTGAAAGTGGCATAAAGATTTTGTTGACACTCTGCGCTCTTCATCTTATGTCGCAAGCAGCAGCAGGCGAGCCCTGGGCTCCCAAGCTGAGGTCACTGTGTGTTGGCAGCAGCTGCTGAGTGAAGCCTTTCACTTTGTCAAACCAAACTGTTAAAAGAAGCTAGGCGGTCAAGTTTAAGCAGGAAACCCACCCATGGGTGTTTTTTTTTTTTAACCAATGAACTAAACATTGAAGTACAGTACATTGTTTTGGGACTATGGGAGAAGGACTTTTCTGCAGAGAAAGCCAAACTCAACAAAGAATGTTCAGAGTTGACAAATATATCAAAATTGAAGCCATATTGGAAGCCAAAGCAAAAACCACTTACTTCACCATTGTGCTGTTTGCACTCAACAAAGTAATGAATACAATACAAGATAATAAGCTGTTGCAGTTGTTCAACAATAGCTTGCAGCACTAATTAGTCTATTAATATTCTTTATTGTGCCAACTGTCATGAAAACTCTTTACTTTTATATGAGTAGCAATGTGGCCTTCACTGGGAAGATGATGGAGGTGCAGTCACAGAACACAGAAGAAAAGAAAAAAAAAACACACTGATGTTGGCCATTGCAGTTTTGCAAATTGAACTCAAAAAGTTTGCATTTTGGTAGCACGGTGGCTCAGCTGGTAAAGCGTTGGCCTCACATTTCTGAGGAACTGGGTTCGATGTACTCCCCCTGCCTGCGTGGGTTTTCTCCAGACACTCCGGTTTCCTCCCACATCCCAAAAACATGCAAAATTAATTGGACACTCTAAATTGTCCCTAGGTGTGATTGTGAGTGCAGCTGTTTGTCTGTATTTGCCCTGCGATTGACTGGCAACCAATTCAGGGTGCACCCTGCCTCCTGCCCGTTGACAGCTGGGATAGGCTCCAGAGCTACCCGCGACCCTCGTGAGGATAAGCGGCAAAAGAAAATGGATGGATGGAAGTTTGCATTCTCGTGTAGTTTTGACTTCTGCCAGTCCACAATTATGTTTTCTCCTGACACCTCTTCCAACATCACACCCCAACTCATCTCTTTCACTCTTCCAGCACTCACTTTTTATTCACCTTCTGAGCCTTCAACACCCCTTTTTTTCACAGACCTCCCAAGCCCAAATTGTTTTTATTTTATCTCTTCTTTCATGCATTTCATGTAAATGTCTCAATCTATGTGTCAATCCTGTGATTGACAGGTGATCAATCCAGTGTGTTATTGATCTCTTTCGCTAGTTCTGTACCTCAATTGACCCCTCCGTACAGGGCACTTAACCACGCCTCCTGAAGTGACGTCACGCCACGTGTGCTGACGTCAGACAAACAATTAGCAAAAATATCTGCGCAGCAAGAAAAGAATAGAGCGAAACTGTCCGATTTACCGGCTGATTTCTCACTCGCATTCTTAGCTAACAGTGAAATATCGTTGAAAAGCAGACAGCAGGGCTTCAAGTATTTCAGCGAGGGGTATTTCAATGGTATTTACATGCACATCGACGGAGAAACCATTGATATTAGCGCGAGATCTATCCAGAGTCAGAGGAAGACTGAGAAGCCACATAATATAATATATTATAACCCAAAGACGAATTCATCATTGACAGTTTCCTATTTTCGTGTTACATATCACACTTGTGTGCAGAATCTGTATATGTATCTGTATAGCTGTTTGTGAACCGCCGTATGAAGGAAAAGAAGAAGGTGAGGCTTGATTTACGAGTTGTTTCTCTCGTTTTCTTTGTGTAACGTCACGCGCTCCCCTCAATAATTATTCTTGAATTAGTGCCGAACCTACGTAAGTCCCGACCGAGTACGATAATCCTCAAACGTGCTTCCTTCAGTCTTGGTGTCTCGGTGCACGTCGAAGGCTTTTAGGACAGCCAGTCCGGTTTAGCTTAGCTCACCGCCGAACAGAGACACGTTTGTGCAGTCAGATCATCGCAAAATATCGCTCAACACAGATCAAGTGTGACAATCATTCACACGTAGCTATATTATGCAAGCGAAGAACTGCTAATTCATTTATATGAGACATGTGTTGAAAATCAAATATAGGGTATACCTTCGTGCTAACACAGTCAGGTTTACCGTAGCCGCGAACAAAGGAACACGTTTGTGCAGTCAGATCATCGCAAAATATCGCTCAACACAGATCAAGTGTGTCAATCATTCACACTTAGCTATGTTATGCAAGCGAAGAACTGCTAATTCATTTATATGAGACATGTATTGAAAATCAAATATAGGACTTACCTTCGTGCAAACATATCCGTTCCGGTTGATGGATTCAGTTGATCATGCGGTCTTCCACAAAGTTTTATCCATCAAAGACATTTTTCGTACTCGGTCTTCTGTTCCGGTTGATTTTAGATGGATTCAGTTGATAATGCGGTCTTCCACAAAGTTTGATCCATGAAAGACATTTTTCGTACTGGGTCTTTGGTTTTGGAAAGGGTACGAATTGAACTCCACCAACTAGCCTTTCAGGATACCTGTCGTCACTATTATAAAGTCCGTGACTACACTTCTTAACCATATCTATTGGTAAAGAACCCAAATACACGATAAAACGCCAACAGAAGCTATAATGGACCATCCAGCGTTGTCTGAGATCTGAGTCTGACATTATGCAGATCTCTGGCCTCTGATTGGTCAGTGACGCGGATTGCGCTATTTCTACGGAGGGGTCAATTAAGTAGTCGATGAATGGATTGAATGTCTTAGCTGTCACTTAGCGTGTGTTTTTATGATGAAAAATGAATTCATATGTTTGGCACAACCACACAATTAGGAATGGAAGCTTTGGTTTTCAGAGTTACTTGGTTACGCCACAGTTGAGGCACATAGGAGAGCTTTTTTTTCTTCCTGTAATTAAGACGGTATACTCAAGAGACTATGAATCAAACAAGGAGATGGTGCAAGGCTTAAGGAGGCCCGCATGTCTCAAAAGCATCTCACTACCCTCTTGAGACAGTTTGTTTTGATCTGTCGGTACTTCGTTAACACGTGAGAGAAGAGGATATTGTTGAAGACACATTAATATACCTTAATTATGATATATAATAAATTCAATGTCATCCGATGGCTGAATTTGACGGACAGCCGAGAAAAGGTGTGTGATGAGATTGGGGAGGGCTCAGTTTCAATTGTGACTCTGAATTTGCTTCTTTTTCTTAACTTAAGTCAGAAAGAGTACCTTAGTACAAAAAGAGGCCAGGGGAGGTATGAATGATCACACGCTGTAATATGATTCAGGGTTTAGCATCATGTCTGTGTGTGTCTACGTGTGTCTATGTGTGTTTGTTCCTCAACTGCAGAGCATGTGCGGTGGAGCAACTATTTGACATCACCCACAGTAGCTCTTAATCTTTACGACACAGTGCTGATTCCTCATCAAAATGAACACATTCAAACCTGCGCTTCTGCGTCTGCTGATGTCATGTAATTTCAACAAATTGAATTAGTTGTTGTTTTGATGTATTCTGGTGAACGAGGCTGTCAAATAGTTATCCCTTTCTGAGACAGAAACAGAAAACATTTAATTTAATCACTTTGGTTTTCTACTTAACACTCCGGACCACGTGCTGTATTTTTCTAAAATCCACTGTAGCGCCGTGTGAGCATTGCCATAGAAGTCACAGCAACAGTGATGATGAGAAGAAAGCTGCAGATGCCCCCCCCCCCCCTTTCGAGCCACATTAATGAATAATAGATTTGGAAAGATGGCGAGGAAAACAGCATATGCGAGGGAGAATGAGGCACTCCTGAGAGTTTGGAAGAGTGATATTTGCATTTCAGGTGTTTGGGACACTATATAAAGTTGGACTACATTATGAGGCCATAGAGGTGGTAATTACAGAGGTTTCAAAATCTAGCTGGGCAGTGAAGTTAGGAACACTGGAGTGTGTGACATAGAGTAGATGAAGACGAATACATGTGGGCTGCTTAACAGCAGCTGCTGCACTCAAAGAAATACGATGGTACCTTAACTTTTGAGTTAATTTGTTCTGTGGCCAAGCTCGTAACTCAACTTACTCACGTATCAAACTAATTTTCTCCACTGAAATAAATTCGAGTGCCATTCATCCATTCCCGCGCCCGAAAAGTGCCATCATTTTTCCATTGCCTATTTTAAATAAAGAAAAAAAAGCACCCATCCATTTTCTTAGCTGTTTATCCTCACGAGGGTCACGGATTTGCTGGAGCCTATCCCAACAGTCATCGGGAAGGAGGCAGCGTACACCCTGGACTGGTTGCCAGCCAATAGCAGGGCACAAAGAAGCAATCACACTCACAATCACACCTCACAGATAACTGTCGCACTCACTATCACACCTAGGGACAATTTAAAGTCTCCAATGAGTGCATGTTTTGGGGATGTGGGAGGAAACCAGAGCTCCTGGAAAAATCCCACGCAGGCACGGGGAGAACATGCAAACTCCACACAGGGGAGGTCGGGATTTCAACCGCAATCCTCAGAACTGTGAGGCCAATGCTCTAACGAGTTGCTCGGCCGTGCTGCCTCCAGGCAGGTCATTTTGCAATATTAGATCAGGAGTATCGATCACAGGTTGAAAGGGGACAACTACTGTACCAGGCCCGTGAGCCGCTGGTTGAACCCTGAATCAATAATATCTAAGAAAAACACTAACACACACACACCCACCACCTCATTTGCGGTATAGGGGCCTATAATCTATTAAAAGAAATAATGATCAAACAAATGCTGCTGCCTGTAACCTAACATCATGGAATCATTTTAAAATATAGTCACAAATGTCCTAAAAATATTGAGAGAATGACATGATTTTGAGGCTATGTTTTCCACTCCTAATCTGAAGTCACATATATTTTGTGCACTTTAGTGTATAGCGATGTATTTTCCATGACGCTACTGTGTTTGACTTGAGAGACTGTACAGCACTTGCAGGATATACTGTACTGAATGCAGTAAGTATTGTACAGTGGCGAACAGTACGTCACACAAAAAAGGCAGGAATGAATGCAATAAATCCACAAACACACCTGCCCCTTCTCCACCGCTTTGAGGGCATGTGAAATAGTTTGAGTCTGATTTTAATTAATTCTCTGGTGACTCTCAGCGGGGAACGGACAGAAACATACCTAGAACAGCTGCTTCTTGAGACGCACTCCATTTGCATCCTTTTCATCTTCTTGGGCGATAGAGGTAATCTTCCTTCCATCCTCATTCTCATTTTGTTGCAGAATCTTCCTGCTACACAAGTAGAACGCTCACTGAGTAATATTGTGACACATTCTTCAAATGACACTGCAATTGCACACAAGCAAGTTTCAATCCTGAACCTCATTACGATTGCAGCTCCCTCTTGATGACCGAAACCAGAGCAGATTATCTAGCCAACCAAACAATCTCATCTAATTTGTCCACTTTGGTGTCTTTGATGCACCAACAAATTCACATCAATTATTCTTATCTCAATTTGTGCCTTATCTGTCCCTGAAAGACAGTTTGGTTGATTTATGAGCTCAGGAATTTTTGTGTGCAAAAGAAAAAAAAAGTTACATACACGGAAAATTACATTACATGACATCCAATCTAATACGTTTCTTTTTCCTGATTACCATCATTTTTTTCACCAGTGGATTATTTTTTTTATGGTTCCAAGCATATTCCTATGTCAATTTAGTAACAATTCCCATACTAATGATGCTATTAAGGAAAAAAAAAATCCCGTTGAATTACTCCATTTTACACATCTGCATCATCCCACCCTCCAGCAGTGACATCCTTCATTTGGGTTGTGTTAGAGATTCAAGAGAAGTTAATGGGGAGTGAAGGCTACAGCTGAGTCTCTTTCGCACTCTCTCACATACACAAGTGCACACACACACACACACACACCACACACACACACACACACACACACACACGCAAACATGCACCATCTGCTTAGTGAGCTTACATGCTAGGGGATGAAAACACAAACATATCCACACCCACTACGATTTTCGAGACTTGTCTATGTGAGCAAAGGTTATACTGTGCGTTCACCCAAAATGTACTGTGTGTGTCCATGTGTGTGTGCATGTGTGTGTTTGATGATGGTGGTTTATTTCTGTTTAGCCACAAGGCTGTCTTGTGATATTGTTTACACATGACTTCATCCACTTGATTTTCCTGCCTCATCCAATTCAATGAAATTATAATAATAATACCAATAATCATAATAATTCAATAGAATACTAGCAGGAGAGAAGACGCCAGAAGAATGGAGCAAAAGTGTGCTAGTCCCCATTTTTAAGAACAAAGGCGATATTCAGAACTGTGGAAACTACAGGGGAGGTTAGAAGTAAGTATCTGCGAGCAACAGTATGGTTTCATGCCTAGAAAAAGTACCACAGATACATTATTTTCCTTGAGGATGCTTGTGGAAAAGTACAGAGAACGTGAGAAGGAACTACATTGTGTCTTTGTGGATCTAGAGAAAGCCTATGACAGAGTACCAAGAGAGGAACTGTGGTACTGCATGCGTAAATCTTGTTTGATGGAGAAATATGTTAAAATAGTACAGGACATGTTTTAGAACGGCAGAACAGTGGTGAGATGTGCTGTAGGTGTGTCAGAAGAATTTAAGTTGGAGGTGGGACTGCATCAGGGATCAGCTCTTAGCCCCTTCCTGTTTGCTGTGGTAATGGATAGGCTGACAGAGGAGGTTAGACTGGAATCCTCTTGGAACATAATGTTTGCAGATAATGACGTGATATGCAATGAAAGCAGGGACCAGGCAGATGAACATTTAGAAAGATTGAGGTACGCACTGGAAAGGAGAGGAATGAAGATTAGCCAAAGTAAAACAGAATCTATGTGCATGAATGTGAGGGGCGGAGGAGGAGGAGTGATGCTCCAGGGAGAAGAGAAGGCAAGGGTGGATGACTTCAAATACTTGGAGTCAACAATACAAAGCAATGTCGAGTGTGGTCAGGAAGTGAAGAAACGGGTACAGGCGGGATGGAACAGTTGGCAGAAGGTGTCTGGTGTTCTATGTGACAGAAAAGTCTCCGCTAGGATGAAGGGCAACGTTTATAAAACAGTGGTGAGGCCGGCCATGATGTACGGTTTAGAAACGGTGGTTCTGAAGAAACAACAGGAAACAGAACTGGAGGTAGTAGAAATGAAGATGGTAAGGTTCTCGCTTGGAGTGAGCAGGTTGGATAAGATTAGAAATGAGCTCATTAGAGGCACAGCCAAAGTTGGATGTTTTGGAGACAAGGTTAGAGAGAGCAGACTTTGATGGTTTGGACATGTTCAGAGGTGAGAGAGTGAGTATATTGATCGAAGGGTGCTGAGGATGGAGCTGCCAGGCAAACGAGTGAGAGGAAGACCAAAGAAAAGGTTGATTAATGTTGTGAGGGAAGACATGAGGACAGTGGGTGTTAGAGAGGAGGATGCATGTGATAGCCTTAGATGGAAAAAGATAACATGCTGTGGTACCCCTAACGGGACAAGCCAAAAGACAAAGAAGAAGAAGAAGACCCACAGGTTATGCTTAAAGAAATGTGAGAAAAATCATCTTTTTTAATTTGCATTGCATTTTTCATAACCAAACCATGTGTTTAGAGGCGGGACCCTGGTGAGCCACATCCAAATGAGGAAAACCTCCAATGATATTTTTCATCACAGGGGTCTTGAAGCCAGACTTTGTCTGGTCCCTCACCCAGGACCTGTTTGCCATGGGTGACCTCACCAGAGAGGTGACGCCCCAGACAAAATAGCTCCCAGGGTCTTTGGGACACTCAAACCCCTCCAACATGTTGCCCAACCATTTATTAGGTTTAGATGGCAATTACTTTTTCACTCAGGGCCAGAACGGTGTCAACCATCAACAAATGTTAAAACGTCTGACATATTTTGTGTTTTTTGAAGTAAATGCAGTATGCAGTTGCAGCTCTTGTCAGAATTAAAGTAAGTAATCTGTATCTGAAATAAATAATGACGCCACATCTTGCATTGTGAGTTGCTTGGGCATTGAGGTTATTCTTGTCACACGGTTCTGACCCGTTCTCTCCATGTACCTCACGTCTGCAAATAATAGAGCCCCCTTTTCCAGATTCTTGCTGTCTAATCATGTTATGCAATGCTGAATTCAATTTATTTCTTGTCGCATTCCTTGTCCTCTCCCTGTCTCAGACACTCATGACAGACACGAAGAAAGCATTAAACCTCTTGAAAGATAAATAAATCGCTCATTTGTAATGATCCATCAAGCTGGCTTTGCGTTTCCACACCCTGCTGGGAAGGAATTATTTAAAAGATTATCACAGGGCAAAGTGTAATCAATCTGAAAGCTGGCACAGCGGGAATTATCCCTGTGCTGTGGGGATAGTGGTCTCAAGTCCTGATCACAAAAGGCCCAAAAGACCCAAAACTCATATAGCATATGGTGATTGACTGATTATCTAATTTCCCCTAAGGTTTGTCAAAAGTATTTATGTAGCTAGCTTTCTAGCCCTCTCACTATCCATCTATTTATATTATTTCTAATGTGTTTGGTTTGTACAATGACCCATGGCAAACTGGATGTTGTGGGGTGGCAAGTGAGCACCATCTCTCTGATTCAAAGAGGCAACAATGATATATAATGTACATTATATACAGAAAAATGAGGTAAGAATGTGTATGCAGTGTTTGTGTTAATATTGAAACCTACCATTCAATGAAGTTATGCATTTGTCACCTTCAGAATTGAAATCATTGCTTTCATCACTATTGAAATATCCATCCCCCGATTTTGAGTCAGTCGCTTATCCTCATGAGGGTTGCATGAGTGCCGGAGCCTATCCTAGCTGTCATCGGGCATCAGACGGGGTACAACCTGAACTGGTTACTAGCCAATCGCAGGGTACATGGAGACAGGCAACAGTCACACTCACAATCACACCAAGGGGCAATTTAGAGTGTCCAATTAAAGTTCCATGTTTTTGGGATGTAGGAGGAAACAGGAGTGCCTGGAGAAAACCCACGCAGGCTTGGGGAGAACATGTAAACTCCACACGAGCGGGGCTGGGATTTCAACCCCGGTGGTCAGAACTGTGAGGCCAATGCTTTACAGCTGCAACACTGTGCTGCTGACAGACAAACATTGGACATTTTATTCTTTCTTCTTAAAAGAGTGTGAGAAAGGTTTTGAAAACAATAGAGACTCTGACTTTCCCTGTATTTTTGGCCTCTATACTGTATGCAGAAATATGGATAAAATCAATGCCATCCACAGATTCCTCTGTCCAGCACAAAGTGCAACAAAGGTAATAATCTCTCTCTAACACCAATGCAGAGCCCCCCTAAAACTTGTACTCAGCACTCCCAGCGATCCCTGGCCCTATTTTAACTTTCTGCATGTCGTCTCGCTTTTGTGTGGGTCCCTTTAGGAGGCATTGTGCAGAGATTACATAAGCAGTGCCCCAACATAGTGGAACCTCATCTAAGGTGCTCAACTGTGACTTCTGACAGCATATTTTCTCCAACTTGCTTTTTTCTCCTTTCCACAGAAAAAATATGAATTGAGACAAGTTGATTGTGACGCAGGTTCACATTTAATGAATATATTCTAAATGTTTCATTCCCAACGGAATCAGAAGGCGGGCATGTTTCAGTCAACAGCTGGAAGCTTTGAGAAGAGCTTCACTGCAAATCCAAATGGACACCGCTAAACATAGCTTCTGCAATTGCGTGACAAAACACAGAACATACAGTCGCTTTTGCATGGGCTCACGGCAGCTGATTGTGATTCACGGACTGAGCTCTTTGCTGGCAGCGGCATTGATCACTGAGGCCCCCTGGTGGCTCATATTTTTAATCCTCTTTCTAGTTTTACAGCCAGGGTCTGCAGAAGATTCATTTTTTGCAAAGTGCAACGTATTGGCCACTAGTTGTAAAAATATCCCATTATTACATAGTAATAGATTACATGAGTGTCACTTTGCCAGATTCAGTAGACCAATTTGTAGGGGGGTCTGAAGAAAATCAGGTCTCTGCTGACACCTGGTGAAGACTATGGGAACTGTCTCTTCATTTATTTTCTTTTTCTCTCTGGTTCCCTCCCACATCTCAAAAACATACAACATTAATTGAACATTCTAAATTGCCCCTGAGTATGATAGTGAATGGGACTTTTGTCTGTCTCCCAATTTCCTGTAACACCATAGGATGCCACATGATGGCGCCAAAGCCACAGCCAATAGAAAAGTATTAATTGGTATTTAGAGTACAGTATTCCGAAGTCTGGACTGAGCGAAAAAGTATGTCACATGGGAGAAGCTGAATTTAGTCATAAATGTTAGCGGAAATTACGCCACAGTTGTGTTTTTGCTCTCCTTACTGGTGGTGTTTTGGTAACATGGTTTGTGGTATAGTTACAGTTTAAATTGTTAATATAAGAAATAATATAAGAAACTGTAAACTTATATCCTAATTCATTGATTTAAATCATAGTTTTGTCTCTTGGTTTTCTTTGCTCTTCCCGGCAGAACTCGACAGTTAAAAAATACATACATACATACATACACGACAGAACTGAATTCATACAGTGTCTTAAAGGCCAGGACCAAAAAAAAGTCCTTCAATGGTTTGGGTTAAGTAACCTTTGGTGTCAGGAACCAATTTGGATTTATATGCACCTACAGTACTGCCCTGTATACTTACTGTATAGTCATCAAATTTTATAGGTTCTCTTTACACGTCCATTTCCCCTTAATACCTCAAGATGGCGATGTTAGCTTTTTAAAGAAAGTTTTTCAATACTCTGTACCAGACGAGAGAGGGTCGTTTTCGTGACCACACTATTGTAAGATTTATCAAGCCATTTTCTGCCACTGGTCGGTAAAGCAGGAGCCTAGCCCATCTCAGTCACATGGGGGCATAGTTTAAAAAAAAAATGCACCCATGATGATCATGCAAACTCAACACAGAGAGGCCCAAGCCAAGATCCCATTTGATGGTGAGGCTGGCAAGCTAAACACGTCTCACCATGCTGAATTGCATTTATCAATCCATTTTCTGAGCCGCTTATCCTCATGAGGGTCACGGGAGTGCCGGAGCCTATCCCAGCTGACATTGTGCAGAAGCCGGGGTCCACCCTGAACTTGTTGCTAGCCAATCGCTGGGCACATGGAGACAGACAACAGTCGCACTCACAATCACACATAGGCACAATTTAGACTGTCCAATTAATGTTGCATGTTTTTTGGGATGTGGGAGGAGACTGGAGTGTCCAGTGAAAACCCACGCAGCAACAGAGATGCAATGCAAGTGTGACGCCAACGCTTTTCAGCTGTGCCAACGTGCCGCCACACTGTGCAAGTGATTGTTTTATCTTTGCAATCCACTCCATGCTCCTGACCCAAAATGACAAACTACCTAATTACATCTAAGATGTTGATATTCAATATGGTAGCGTCGTTTGGCAACCATGCTGTGTATGTATCTAGCCAATATTTTGGTCCGGTGTATCTTAATTTGATAGTTTTGAGATGGGATGGATAGAGAAAATTACTTGTCCGTTAAAATGAATAAATGAATCAAATTCTCATCCCAGCTCTTTTGGAATGTGCAGATGTGGTCATTAACACTTACTCCGTTACATTTATTCATGTAACAGTTCGATAAACTGTACTTATCAACGTACCTTAAATTGCATTGCATTGCACTTTTTTACTTTTACTGTACTTTAGTATTTTTGTGAAGAAGGATCGATATTTCTACTCTGTTGCAATGATCATGATACCGTTCGCTCCTTTTCTTTTTCCATTCTTGAGTACACTTCTAAATTTGGACTCCATCTTCGACTTCCAAATAGGGCGTCCTTTGTGGCAATATAATTTATCACTGTGACGTTTGACTGAAGTCCAGCAATGAAATAACACAAGGCAGTCACATGACCGGATACTTTTGCGAGCCAATCAAATTAACTCATTTTGGGTGGGGGTGAAACCAGCTACGCGAGTTTGTTGACTTTCCACATCGAAAAGCTGCAGCTTTTTCCATGCAGCTCTTAAATTGTGGCTATACAAACTGGGATACTTCAGCCCACTCTTAATTTGAGGAAACACCTTGTGGTGAGTTCAGGCTGTTTCTATTGTGTTTTTGAACCGTGGGTATGGCAACATTAGCCCTATCCTGTGGTGTTGCAAACGCTCACACAATCACTAAGTTTGTTTAGCAAACAACTACTTCATCAAATAATTCAAATAAACAAAGAAAATAGTATTTCTGTAAGGCCTAATGCATGTGTTGTTGGCATTTGGAGGGTTAAACATTGAAATGGTGCCAGGTATGTGTCGACTCCCGCGCTGATTTAAAAAAACAAAATCAGGTTACTCTTTACTTGAGTAGATTTTTTTTTCCCCCATTGAGTACTTTCTTACGGTCAAATAAATATTTGATTGACTACTATTTACTTTTCCTTGAGTTATATTAAAGGGCTACTGTCATGAAATGGATGATTTTTAGTATGTTATTAATGAAAAAATGGCAACCGACATGGACCCGTTTTTTTCACCACAAAACATAATTTTGACAGTTTTTTGTAACTCCTGCCATGAAAATCCTCACGAGGGATTTGTTTTCGAGAAGAAGCAGGAAGTGACTTACAGGACAGAGGCGCCCCCTAGTGGACTCGTTTGTTTCCATTAGTTTTACCTCCGGGAAGGTACCACGGTGTTCCTTCGTGTTAGCCAAAATTCTGGCTCGTTGCATTGCTGGACATTGCTTTAACACTCGGGAGAATGGATTTACGCTTCATAAGTTTGCAAGAGACCCGGTTCGTCGTGAAAAATGGACTGCATGTGTGCAGACGACGAGAGCTTCGTGGGTTCCAAATAACAGGTAGGTGTGTATACAGCTACTAAAAAAAATAATAGTTTGGGGCGGACCACGTAATCGGTCTCTCATATCATAACGTAACAAAAGATCCACCTACCAAATATGTCGACGTGCGCGTTGGACGGCGTCGGGCTGTTGCGCCGCTTCGCCAAGGCTGTGCTTCGGGCTGGCGGACGACGATGGCTCTGAAGAAACCAGCCAAGAATGCCTCACTCAGCCGTGTGCGCGCAGTAAAGCGCCCCGGCTCGACAGTGTTGTTCATCACGTACTGCGGCGGCTATGAACAACCCCCTAAAGCAGCACAGCTCGGCTCCATTATAAGCCACCACGGCGCCGAAAATGAGCCACACTGGCTGAGGCGCCGCATGCGGCTGTCACGGCTTCTGCGAAGGCTGCGTGTCGGGCTCTGAAGAGCCCAGCCGAGAATGCCTCACTCAGCCACATGCGTGAAGTAAAGCGCCCCGGCTTGACGGTGTTCTTCATCGTGTACTGCGGAGTCTATAAACAACCCCCTAAAGCAGCACGGCTCAGCTCTGCCTCACTCATCCGCGTGTGACCACAATGCTGTAACGCGCCCCGGCTTGACGGTGCTGTTCATCACGTACTGCAGCGGCTACGAACAACCCCCTGAAGCAGCACGGCTCGGCTGTCATAAGCCAGAGCGGCCAGCCGTGATGGCTCATCTCCGCCACGGAAGTGGATCGGCCGGGAAGGAGGTTTGGCCGTGATCGCATATCAACTGAATATGGCTCGAAACAATAGTGTAATATTGCCCTGAGGGCTGAAACAATAGTGTAATATTGCCCCAGTAACTTCAAAATTTAGCAATACAGTAAGGCATTTTACCCGGTCCGATCGTGAACTCATGTGAAGACGTTACAAACCGGTGAGGATTTCTTTGTTTGTGCGCCCATTACGTCACATCCGTGCACGTAGCTCATGTGATTAGTAGTTGCCGATAAAAATCTCAAAACACCATTAAATGCGAGAGGATTAACAGCACATTGTCAAGGTACAGTACATATGACAAGACCTATTGAATACATTGTTAATCCAAACCACTGGAATTTCCCTTTAATTTTCATCTTTTACCTCCACCTGCCTCCCACTCCACCCGGGATGAAGATTTGGCCTTGCTCGCTCAATCGACCGTGTGCGACCACAGCAATTAAATTTTTCAATTTTAAAAGTATGTTTTCATTTGTAACACTGCTAAGATAAAACAAGGGTTGGGGGTGATCAATTTGCAAATACTCAAGCATTCCTCCTCTTGATCAAGAAGTGGTTTTTTTTCTTTGCTCTGTCATCTTGTCATGGCATCACATTTGCTTTCCTTTTTTCATCAAAATCAATTTGTTTTCTCCCTCAACATCACACTTACTGTAAATTTATTTGGATTGTTTCACTGCCGGGGGTCCATCGAGCGTATGGGGGAATTTTGAAATCCACGACGGATTATGTTGTCCAGATTGTCATTTTGAATTAAAGAAGAGGAGAACGAAAATATGAGCTCAAGCACAAACACTATAACAAGTACATTTAGTCCTTATGAAGAAGCCGCATTATAATGAAAAAGGGATAGGCCAAAAGTGTGCGTGCGTGTGTGTGTTTGTGAGTGTGCGCGTGCTTGTGCGTGTATGCGCATCCACTCACTAAATACTGTATCATTAATCTTGTTTGCTAGTCTTTGCTTGGTTTTGAGGTGCAGCTTTTCCAGACCAACTTGTTTTCTGGGTATGTACTGAATCAGAATCTTTTTTTTTTTTTTTTTTTTTTTTTGCAAAGTATGTAAAAAACACAAGGAATTTTTCACCTGCAGATGGAGCCGCTCGAGTGTGAGAACAGTCAATTGACAGAGATTACTTTTGAGACTGGGTTAGATGTTGAGACATTGAGAAAACCAGTCACTGAGCAATAAAAGGTTGCTAGTAGTTTTTTTGTTTTGTTTTGTTTTGTTTTTTGTTGTTATTAAAATTGTGCAAAAAGATGCAGAGACCTCTAGCAATTAGAGGACTTTAAATGGCGAATAGAGCAACAGTCCATGCTATGACCATTGTGCAATCCGGGACATTGTGGATTGTACAAATGTTGTTGACCCTACTCAGACACCCGACTGGCCAGTATTGGTCAACACCAGATATGGAACTAGTTCAGTGTAGCAAGACCAATGCAGTGAGGGCATGAGCAATGCGTATTTGGCCAGACAGAAATGTGACAACAAATCAAGAAAAAAAAAAGGCTGCACGTTTCAATGGAATTGTAAATCAACTTTTTAAGAAGTTAATGACATGATAGAGGAAGCCTTTGGAATTTCTGCTGGATTTATTCTGCATTGTTCGGTAGTTCCTACCTGAGGGAAGGAGCTGGAAGAGCTGGTCAGCAGGATGAAGAGGCTCTGAGAGGATTTTGCATGCTCTTGTCTTAATTCTTACAGCGTGCATGTCCTCAGGAGTGGGGAGGGAGGTACTGACAATCTGAATCAGGTAACACCAAGAAACTGCAAGTATGTTTGAGGAAGAGAATTTGAGAAATCTGGCGATTACTATAGGAGGTCCAGTCATGCTTCTATTACAATGCAACAGTTGCAGTTGTTCTTTGAATGAGCATTTTCCCAACAGTTATTTAATCATAAATGTCAACTTTGTAGTACTTTGTTATATTGGCTGCAATTGGCTGGCAAGCAGTCGAAGGTGCACCCTGCCTCTTGTCTGATGACAGCTGGGGTAGGCTCCGGCACTCCCACGACCCCCGTGATGATAAGCGGCTCAGAAAATGGATGGATGGATGTTTTACACATTTAAGAGAAGTATAAAACCCTGGCAGATTATTAACTTACCCCAACAATATTGTATTATAGTTTGTCATGGATATTGATTTTCTCCACTGAACCACATTGTGACGCTACTCAAGTGAGACTAACTCCTGAATAGATTTAGAGCAGCAGTACTTGCCAACCAGTGTGTTTAACCTTTCAACTCCAATAAAACGTCTCGCTTTTCCCCTTCAAGTCCCCTGTTCGGAACTGACTCCTGATAGTTGACAGGTGTGAGTGCAGGTGTCAGTTCAATAGAAAATGCACACGTGGTTAATGAGAAGATGTGTTGTGTGTGTAACTTTATTTACATTCAGATCAAAGAGTAGGTGTGCGTTATTAGCCTCTTGAGTGAGCTGACATGGCTGCCAGCGTGTCACACACTTATTTACAGGACATGTCTTTATGACAAGGCTATTTTGTTTCTTGATTAATTAAATTATTATTCCTGCTCGGGGCTCTCAACAGTGGGAACACCTTGAGATTTCAAAGATTTTTCCAGGGCACACAGCTACTGTGCTTGTCACTGGAGGATCTACATTCTGAGAAAAAAAGTGTTCATGATTTTGAGCAGAATTATTTCTTTTTTTTAATTGAAAGGATTAAAGCAATAAAGTGAAGTTATAAGTATGCAATGTTTTTGTCAGTGAATGAAATAAATAATGATGTGAACTACAGTTCCTGTGATCGCTCTCGTAAATCTGGATAGTCGAGCAGGAAAAATCACGTGCGTAAAATCTATGAGTAGAAAAAATAGATATTGAAAGAGGTCGCTTATTTTGTGTAGTCTTGACATTAATTTACGTGTTTATTTCATAAATGTTGTTAACTAAACAAGCCTGCTCTTAAACAAGTTAACAACTGCAAGTTAACTGTATTGAGCATGTTTGAAAGTTACCGGGCCCTGGCCATATGCGAACACATACTGAGTCTGGCGAGTAAAGTTTGAAAATGGTAAAAAATAAATTGGCGAATGTGTAAATTGGCTGTTTATCCTAGCATACGATTCTGTACTCTTATAGACTTTTATGCATATTAAAAGACTTCATATTTGATTCCTGGCTTTAGCGGGACAAAAGTTTCGTCGGAAGCTATTCCGGAAGTTCAGCGAATAATTCTTTACATCGGAGCACAACTGCGTCAAACCCACGCTTTCTCGCCATCAGTTCATGCTACCTGTGGATGCTAGGGAAAATTTATAAGCCTTTGGGATTATCTTCCAAAAAACAAAGGATGGCAGTGGTATAAGTGCAGCTTGTCAGCTGCCAACTTTGACGGATCCCCATCACGCGGGAAAGATGCCCAACACAACTTTGTCTGCTTTCGGAAAATCTACTCCCCGTGCAGGGCGGATGCAAAAGATTCACCAGGAATGGGTTTCTAAATTCAAGTGACTCAAATTGAGGGACTAAATTTTTTTTCTGCTAATGGTGTATTGACAGTGGAAGAAAAACATGCTCTGACACGTTGAAAATCATCGGTGGCGCCGAGGTTAGATGACTTCGTGAAGCATCAGGAGACAGCTGGTCACAAGTTTGCGGCAACTGCAAAGACATAGTTGATATAGAACATGGCTTCAGCAGACATTGCATTGTAAAGATGCCCTTAAGGAACTGTCTCAAAACAGAAAGTGTAGATGAACTGTTAATCGATAAAATTGAAGGGCCTGAAGAAGAATTGTTTGATTTCGATAAAAAGTGTCTGTAAATGGGTGATCAGTGAAAAGAATCTTTGTGACAGGAATCATGTAAAAACTTGGGGTTGAACAGTGATGCTATTTTCTACAGTCAGGAGTACAGAAGAGGATTGAAATTTGTTTTTATTTTATGACACATCTCTGTCATTCTTAATGTTTATTAGATTCAGTTACCAATAAATACAGTATATAGTTCCTTGTATCACATTTACATCTTAAAGTTATTTGTATGCATGTAACCCGAAGAACAAGAAAGAGTATTAGCCATGTTAGTAGACCGCTGTTTGACCGGCATGTGATTGGCTATTTTTTGGCAATGATTATAGAAAAGTGGCTAATGAAAATTTATTTGGGCTAAAAAAATGGCTAATGATGAAAAAAACCTAGCCAGGGCCCTGAGTTATGGCAAAAGCGTATGTTCAGAGCTTCTTCACGTGTGGCGAGCGCATTTAAGTTTAAAGTCATCAACATCATGAGCCATGTCAAAGGAAATTCAGTTACACTGAAAACATTTCTGGGATATAACAGGTAATGTTTCAGTATCTAACTATAATGAGTATGAGATTGTGATTTACTTTGACTTGATCTAACTTCTAAGGTTAGACTAGTCTGTCCATATATCTAAATGCAAACGGTCATTTTCCCCGTGGTATAAGTTATCTTGAAATTGCCAACTTTTCTCCTCTACATGCTTTAGGAAGATATAGATCATCTACTGCTATCTTTCATCAATGGATTGACAATAGATACCACCGTAAATTATGCTAGATTATAGCAATACATCACAATTGCTGGCAGGAATGTTTATTACAATGTATTGCTAGATTGTTGCCACTAACACCGATTATGTTGAACTAAACTTTCAGCATTTTCAGAACATTGCGGGTATAGACCATTCGTGTTTATTCCTTGACAGGCCAGTGCATTTAACTTTTCTTCAGATAAAGTTTGTCAGATCAAAAATTTTATTGATGAAAAATTTGAAATACCGTTTTATATCATGTTCTACTAATATCAGTTGAACTTGGAAATTAAAATTTCTGAGTTTGAAATGTTTTTCTATTTTAGTTATGTATTTGTTTATTTTATTTTTAATTTACAGTTATGTTATATTAATCCAGTAAATTATTTTAAAGTCTTGAGATTTCATCCCTAATTAATTAATTACACTCGCAACTTTATCTGTGGCCATGACTGTTGGACCACACCTGTAACTTTATATCTGCTAGCATGATTGACCATACCCGTTCATTTTTCAAATGTGAGTCACTGGAACTATCCATCCATCCATCAAGCAATATTGAATACAATCTTGAGTAATTCTATTGAAAGTGTAAATAAAAAATATTTACATAAAAATAATATGTTGAACCTTCAAAGTCAAGTACAATCTATTTTTGACATTGGTCGTCCTCGGTTTTGAGTGGAAAGAAGAAAAAGAAATACCATTTTCTGTACTCCTTAACTCAATTTGTGCGGTGATGACTTTGAGTGAAAGTCAGACTACATCGTTGACTTTTCATCTTTCAATTATTGGGCACCTATAGGAGCAGACAACCTTTCACACCATTACTAAATGAGAAATGTCTGCAAAAAGACTGTCATACTTCCAGAGATTAATTACTTTTCTAATAAATCCAAAGTGTCATTATTATGAAACTTTTTTATGTTCGGGTAATGTTTAGATTAATAGCTATTAGTAACCAAAACTTACTATCCTAATGTGCTTATGTTATAAATAGACAATAAAATTACAGTATAAATTTATCATGTCTGGATTATTTTTTATGATTACTGATTGCAGTTTTCCGACAGTAAGGTTAGGCATTTTCAGACTCAGAATCATCTTTATTGACCAAGTATGTCAAAAACACACAAGGAATTTGTCTGTGCTATTTGGAGGCACTCTAGTATGACAACAGACAGCTTTTGTGACAATAAATGCTTTCTAGACATAAAAACACCTGATGAAGAGTCATTGAGCAATGAAAGGTTATCAGTAAAGTGGTAATGCTGATACAATGACAGTTGTGTGGATGATGTCCTCAGAAAATTTAAGCTCTTTAAAGTGACTTGTAGTTCAGTGGTCAAAAACAGTGACAATTGTGCAAATTGTGCAGATAGTTTTCAAGCACACAAATGGTCACTGTTGGTCAACAGCAGTGATGAGACTACTAGAGTGAGTGCACAAGTAATGTTGTTGATTTTTCAACCAAGAAGTCCAAAAATCACAAAGTTATCATGGAATTATAAGTCAAATGTTTGAGGGGTTAATGTCAAGAGGGAAGAAGCTGTTAGAATATTTGTAGGGTTTAGTTTGCTTTGATCAATAGCGCCTACCTGAGAAAAGGAGCTGGAAGAATTGGTGGCCAGGATGAGGGTCCAAGAGGATTTTCCATGGTCTTGTTTTAGTTCTGTCAGCATGCACGTTCTCAAGGGATTGTCCCTTGCTGTCGGAGTTTGTCCTTTTCTGTGGCAGCACCAAACCAGACTGTGGTGGATGAACACGGTGATTCGATGACTACTCTGTAGTACTAACTCAACAGCTTCTGGGGCAGGCCGTCGTTCCTCAAATGCCACAGTAATTACATCCTCTGCTGGGCCATTTTGAGAATGGACTTGATGTTGGTATCACATTCCAGGACCTGAGAGACTGTAATTGACAGGAATTTGAAGGTCTCAACAGTTAACACAAACCAGTTGACCAGCGTGGAGGGCAGCTGTGGCGAATAATTTTACACTTAGGTTAACCAGTACAATGTAAACTCAAATCACCCACTAAAGAAATGTAAATTACTAAAACACCGAATACAACTTAAAGTCTACCTTTTATTGACAGTGACAGCCGTATACTGTGTCAGCATGTTTGCAGCTAACTATCTAACAGCAGGCAACAGAAGCAGTCAGATAATAGCGGTCTCACAGTTCCCTTTTAAAGGTCAAGTGTCATGAAATGGATGATTTTTAGTATGTTATTAATGAAAAAAACGGCAGCCTTTTTGTAACTCCCACCATGAAAATCCTCTCGAGGGATTTGTTTTCGAAAAGAAGCAGGAAGAGACATACGGGGCAGGAGCACCCTCCAGCGGACTCGTTTGTTTCCATTAGTTTTACCTGCGGGAAGGCAGCTTGTTCTTCTTTCTTGTTAGCCAAAATGCCAGCTTGTTGCATTGCTGGATATTGCTCGAACACTCGGGAGGATGGATTTACCCTTCATAAGTTTCCAAGAGACCCGGTTCGTCGTGAAAAATGGATTGCATGGGTGCAAAGGACGAGAGCTTCGTGGGTCCCAAATAACAGGTAGCTGTGTATACAGCTACTAAAAAAAAATACTAGTTTGGGGCAAAACACGTAATCCGTCTCTCATAACGTAACAAAAGATCCACGTATGTATGACAAGGGTGCTAAATGTGTCGATATACGCGTAGGACAGCTGCCGCGTCGGGCTCGCCAGTGAAGGCTGCCACGTTGGGCTCACTGGTGAAGGGTGCCGTGTCGGGCTCGCGGATGGCGGCGGCTACAAACAACGCTGCCGGTAATGGCACACTCAGCCGCGTGCGTCGACAACGCCGTAAAGCTGCCCAGCTCGGCGCCGTGATAAGCCACCTTGGCGCCGAAAATGAGCCTTGTCGGACGGGGGGGCTCGTTGCGGTGCCGGGCCACGATGGCTCATCTCCGTCACTGAAGTGGATCGGACTGGGAGGCGGTTTGGCCGGGATCCGCATATTATCTAAATACGGCTTGAAACAATAGGGTAATATTGCCCAGGTAACTTCACTCGGTTGTGAGATGTTCTCTTCTTCAAAAAGAGCTTCCGTGTCAGAAGGGGCGTGTTCGTCTCCCATAGTAGGGGCCGCAGCGTGTTTTCAATGGCGAATGTCCGGGGTGACGTCACCGACAGGAGATGAAGCCAATATGGTGACCACTTGGATGTCGAATGACACTTCCGCAACATTGTGCATGGATGACGGGCTCTCCGCTTATATTTCTTATTTCGTATAGACATTGAAGTGAATAATGTCATATGTGTTTTTCATTACAATATCCATTTTAGAATGTTTATAGGCATGACACTTAGGCTTTAAGCTAACACCAGTCACCAACAGATGGGAGACCAGTGATGCCAGGCATGGAATAGCCAAAGCTTTTGCCCACAAGAAGCTCATCAATATCGACTCTGGTTTATCTAGCAAGTAGTAATGGGAACCACAACAACGTGTACTCAACTTATCAATATAAATCCTGTAACAGTGCTAAATAATGGCTTAACAGAACCAAGCCTTGTGCACCATGGCTACTGGCAATTATCTCTGATGGGCTTGGCACTGAAACACTAGGTAATGCTCAGCAAAATTGTTTAGAATCTGCAGATTTGCAGAAAGACAAAGCACAAAGTGAATCACTAAGTTAAAAAAGTGAATTGGTTAAGAAGTAGGTTCTATACATTTTCAGAATGTAATTTATTTTTTAATCAAATGATCAACAATATAATTTTTCGTGTATTGATTTAATCAACAAATTTTTTAACTTTCTGGGAACACTGAAAAGAAAAAAAAATAGAATTAAGTTGTATTCTTATGAAAATTATATAGAATCTGTATTCTTAAAGGAGTGAAAAAAATTTATTCATAAATAATTGGAATACCCGAGTTTCTGTCTGAGCCAAAAAATAACTGGCTTTCTCTCAAAATCAGGATTGTATTGTATTAGGCTATGCCTTTTAACTTTTAACATTACTGATTGATGAGCCAACATGCTTACTTAGCCCCGTCCATGTGGTCTGAGATTCAACAGATTTATTTACACAGTATATTATCATTTCACGGCACAGTGTTTTGGCAAAGATTTTTGCATCATTATCTTGATGCATGATCAAAGATCTCCAAACCAGTTTGATGACATTTTTCTTAAAAGCGGACAAAGTAAAGGAATTTTACTTTAAAATTGTGATATGAAAATAAATTGGTCCCTTGAGTACATGCCCAACCATCCATCTATCCATTTTCTTTACCACTTAACCACATCATCTGAATATCTATGATAGTCAGCGTTAAGATTCAGAAGAATTTGGCCCAAGGATAGCATATATAGACTTAACAGGAGGGGTCCAAGAACAGACCCTTGTGGGGTCCCATAGGTCATTGCTATTTGATGAGATTGAACATTGACAATGGCTATTAAAAAAAAGTCCTTTCCTCCAAGTTGGTCTTGTACCATTTTAAGGACAGTTCTCTTTAGTTATTGTTGTGATCTACCATTCTACTTTTCGAATCGACCGCCTGTTTTCCCATAAGCAAATGTACGGGTTTCATGATGGCTGCACTTCTCACTTTACTGCACAGACAAAACTGAAATCTGAAAATCAGCAGAAACAGGGTTTTTTATGGGTTGAATAATCAATGCCCGTTGTAATTATCACTCAGCAATCTTGTATGGAGGTAAAGAAAAACAATGATGGACAAAGCAGGAAAATGTCAGGAGGGTTTAGATTAAAATGGTACTGCCTTCTATGGTTAATGTGTGCACTGATGTGTGTGGGTTTGTGTGTATTTGCTCAAGTTGATGGAACCCCTGGTATCCCTGAAAGGCTCTTATTGATGGACTTTCCGCCCTAATTGGACATGTAGCACGTGGCTGACATGCTCCCTCAGTGTGTTCAAGCCGTGTGTGTGTGTGTGTGTGTGTGTGTGTGTGTGTGTGTGTGTGTGCCCGTGTGCACGTTTAAATGTCCATTAAGAGAGTGCAAACCCTCTTTATCTGCACTGCATGAGGTAATATTGATTTTAAACTCCTCCCGCAGTTGGACAAATTTGACCATTTCAAGATATCTGATCGGCACCATCGGCATTCCATTCATTGACATATTAAGCTTTAATTTTTAGGTCTAAAAATGTTTAATCTTTAAATTGATTCAATGTGGATTTTATTTGGGGGGGTATAACAGATGTTCCCAATCATATGGGATATGTCAGTCAAATTCTATGAATTTATTTATTTTTTTAATGTCACTCAACTGTCTGTCTTTGATATCAAGATCAATCCAATTTTGTGTGAATGTAAAGACAAGGGAAGCAAAATAATTAACTTGTGCACCTCTGTGTGCATGTGTGTATGCGTGTGCGTGCACACATGAACATCTGGGCGATATGCTGTCATGATTGGCTGGAAAATACCTTTGAATGTAACAATTAAAAATGTCTTGGCATGTTATGAAATTGTGTGAGTATTTGTGTCTTTGTGCATGATGATGTCTGCAATTTGACAATGGCCATTGATGGACAATTATGCAGCTCTTGCCTGTGTAAGGAATGACTGTGTGTGTATGTGTGTGTGTGTGCTGGGAGCTTTTACTTCCCACCATTAGCTTCAAATCCTGTTTTTGAGCAGGCGGCTGATTCTTCCCTCGATTACTATTTAGGCATCCTCTCGTTTATGGAGCACCATTGTTTTATCGCTTTGTTTGTACCTTCTGCTATCCCCCCCCTCCCTTCATTGATATTGGATAACGTCTTTCCTTACAGTTCATAATAGTTGCTAGCTCCAGTGGGAATTTGTTGGAGTTCATCTTTTTTGGTGTACCTTTAAACGTGTTTTCTTTAAGAACTACGGCGCTCACCACCCATCTGAGAGGGGCCGACCCTCATCTGCAACATCAGCCCGGCTGCGGGCGGTGGAAGATTCGACAGGGTTGTTAAAAGTGTTGTTAAGAGAGTGGCTGGCAGCTGTTCCCGACAGGTTGGGGATGGAAGGGCAGATGGTGTTTGATTAGCAAGCAGACTGCCGAATGAATGAGAAGAGAAGAGAGAGGGAGGATGGTTATGCAGAGGAAGGATGCAGGGAGGAGGGGGGTGGATGGAGAAAGATGCAGGGGGCGAAAGGGGATGGAGGAGGGAGGTTGAAGGAAAGAAGGAAGTGGGATAGAAAGAGGATTAAAGGAAGGGCAAGAAGAGATGCCGTGATGATAAAACAATGACGCATGGCTGAAGACGAGGCTTGATCGTGAAAAGCGGAGAGGGAAGGAATGATGAGGGAAGGTTGTGTGAGTAGGGAGTAAAATTGTTAGTGCAGTACAACCTCGGTTCTCGACCACAATCCATTCCAGAAGGTGGTTCGAGAAGTGATGTGTTCGAAAACCGAATCGATATTTCCCATTACAATGGACCTTTCCGACTGGTGGTCTTAATCTCTCCCCCCCTTAGCTACATTTGCCATGTCCCACAAGCTTCCAAAATGGCGACTGAACAGAACAGGTTTGAAGTTGATTCTCTAATGCGTATTCCAGATATTATTGCAGTATGGTTTTTTGCCAAATGTGTCAGTCCAAGAGAGTTCTACAGAGGTCTCAACTATTTCACGCAAGGATATGTACACGGAATTAAGATTTTGGATGGAGCAGGACGCGACGTCAGAGTTACAGCGAAACGTTGGCGATCGATGCAAAAAAAAAAAAAAAAGTTTGATGCCTCACAAACGCCACAATGAAATCCAACAGGATAAAATAGTGGAATCATACTGCGTATGTAAAGCAGGGTGAGTACTTCTTACTTGGAAACATCATGAATAATATCATTGTAGTTCGGTTCGATTTTTTACAAGTGCATTTAAACAATGGTGATGAACTCAGTCAGTACCGTAGTCACCACATGAAAAAAGTTTGACTTGGCTCGTAATCGAAACCAGTGCTCTGTTTTAAAAGTCTGATGTGATACAAATGGGCAAATAGATATTTCTCTTGATTGATATCGGGCATTTACGTATCACTAACCCGACACTTAAAACATTACACACTTCATTCAGCAGGTCAGTGATACACTAACAAAGTGAAAGTTGTTCTCCTGCAATGTATAAAGCACTGATAACAATTCAATTAAACTCAGAGAAGATACTTCTCCCTCACTTACCTTAAAACATACAGCCTTGTGTTTGTTGATATTGCTCACATTTAGTTGTACTTGCGGTCTTCCTCAAGATATAATCCATCGTAGACACTTCGTCAACTGTGTTTTAGGCTTTGGAAAATGAATCAATCGGACCCCTTATAACCAAGCAGGATATCTTTCATCAGAATTGTACATTCCCCAAGCACATCTGAGGAACATTTTCTCTGTAACACTAACTTTTCCAAGTGGACGCTACTGACAACCAGCATTGCTTGTGGCACAATGCGGGGAGAGGGGCGTGTCAAGGCAGGGATTAAGACAATGCGGCTATCTGACTGGCTATTATTGTACGAGTGATTGACAGGTCGGAACGGTCCATTAATGGAAAAAGAAATAATGAGTTCCAAGCCTAAAAATTGGGCTTTTTAAAGCATTTGTTTTAGCTTTTCCTGATAATAAACTGCATAGTAGAAAAACATGTATAGTTTAAATATTTTATATAATAAAATAATTTAAGAAATGTATTTATTTTTTGCTGAAAATGTATGCTTTAGTCATAGAGTCGGCAAGGCTGGGAGTGCGCTGGTGAATCTGTAGCGACTTGGCCCCCATCCTTGTAAACTTTTTATTAACAAATGTGTCGAATAACTTTAAACAAGCAAAAAAAAAAAAAAACAATCCAAACTTTTTTTTATTTTATTTTTACAAAAAGTAACATACAAAAACAACTCCTAACTCAAGTTAACGCGAGTTAATTTAATCTTTGAAACAATCCCCAGCTAACTGTCGTTTGTTTATGAAAATTACAAGCAATTTTTCAACTTCCTCCAATATCTGTGGCCTCTGCTTGCTCAACACGGTTGTACGTGCTATGGGCACGAACACACCCCCATACACATGATGCTAGCTTTTGAACTTGATGCACTCACCTTTTCCTTTGGAACATTCATGATTTCCCAAAACATTTTGAAAAATAGATTCATCAGACAGCAGCACAGTAGAGGACTGGTTTGTGTGTCTGCCTCACATTTCTGAGGACTGGGGTTCAAATCCTGGCCCTGCCTGTGGGGAGTTTACATGCCTGCCTGTGTTTTTTCCGTGCACTCCGGTTTCCTCCCACATTCCAAAAACGTGCATTGATTGGATACTCTAAATTGCCCGTAGTTGTGATTATGAGTGTGAATGGTTTCTTTGTGCCCTGTGATTGGCTGGCAACCAGTTCAAAGTCTACTCCACTTCCTGCCCGAAGATAGCTGGGACAGGGTCCAGCACTTCTGCGACCCTTGTCAGAATAAATGGCTTAGATAATGGATGGGTGGATGTTATCCTTTAATCCGTTTTGATTTGAATGGTAAAATGAAAATTTTCAGGCAGACTCGTGAATCAATTCTATTCACCACCAACATTAAATATTTGCAGAAAGGGATGTGACTTAAATTTAGATGTGAGTCAATGCAAGTGAGCAAATACATTTTGACAGTAGCGTATATCTGGGAAAAAAGAATCTGAGATCTCAATAGTACTGTAACTGGTGCACCACAATATAAATACAATATATACTATACAATAAAAACAACTGAAGGAATGCAGGAAAGATGGGTAATTAAACAATAATAGAGGCAGAAAGGGTATGGATGATGGCAGGAAGAAATAAGTAGGCTTGGCTTGTGTGAGCAATGAAGAGAAAAGGATGCGGTAGGGGGTGCTGCTGAGTGTTTTGGGAGTGAAAACAGCTGTTGGAAACAACAACTGATGCACCTGGGTGTCGTCTTTGAGGATTGAAGAAAATAAACCTGCAGAGCTGCCTGATTGCAGTATGTTCGACAAGCCAGTGGTCCAATTTGCGTCACTTGCTTGTTGGACTTTCACTTGTTTTTAATTCTTATTCTGTTTTGGGTGCTGCGGTGTTTGTGAGTGATTGTTGGCAAATCCGTTCCAATCCATTGTGGAGTCTTCGATACAAATGTCCTTTTTTAAGTACCCCTACTCCATATCAGAAAACCCACAATGAATGATGCCATCTCAGTTGACACTGTGTGTGTGTGTGTGTGTGTGTGTGTGTGTGTGTGTGTGCATGCATGCGTGCACATGTGTGTGAGTGTATGATTGACAATGAAATAATAAGCAGGCCAACACAAACACAGCTGTTTTATTGTTGCACTGCTCAGATGTGCGTTAACAGGCAGACGGTGTGTGTGTGTTTGTGTGTGTGTGTGTGTGTGTGCGTGTGAGCGCGCACGAGTGTGTATCAAAAACAAAGAGTGTGAGGGAGATGGAAATACAGAGAGGGCTCATACAGAACAAAAAGTCCCCCCGCCCACTTCAGGTTGGGTCCGTCCCGCTCTTTGGCAAACCCTTCATCTCCCTCCGTCTGTGCATTTTATCTTCTTTACAAATGCTTCTGCAGTCACCAATAGATACTCATCTTACATAGCAGAGGTCAATTTAGAGCCAGACCCCTCCCTACCAATGCCAAACAATCCACAATACAAAAACAAATCCTGACTCAAAATATTGTTGAGATCCACTCTAATGTATCCTTTCCTTGACCTGATTGAGGAAGTCTTTTTTTTTTTAAATATATATATATTTGCACACCTTCATAACATTGGCAGAGGTAATGGTCTATGTTGGTACCACATTTTACATCTCTTAATGGTTGCTGGATTCATCACAATTTTCTTTCCTTGCAGTGTAGCCTTGTTAACTTTAAACACTTGCGGAAAATCTTCTGAAATGTGTATATTACACAGCAGTGTTCGCCAACCTTCTTTACACCGTGGACCGGTTTAGAGAAGGTATTATTCTCACGGTATTGTCTATCCATCCATTTTCTGAGCTGTTTATCGTCACGAGGGTTGTGGGAGTGCTCATCGGGCAGGAGGCGAGGTACACCCTGAACTGGTTGCCAGTCAATTGCAGGGTACAGGTAGAGCAGCTGGAAAGCGTTGGCCTCATAGTTCTGAGGACCTGGGTTCAATCCCGTTCCTCCCTGTGTGGAGTTTGCTTGCATGTTCTCCCCGTGCCTGCATGGTTTTTCTCCGGGCACTCCGATTTCCTCCTACATCCCAATAACATGCAGCATTAATTGGACACTCTAAATTGCCCCTCGGTGTGATTGTGAGTGCGGCTGTTTTGTCTCTATGTGCCCTGCGATTGATTGGCAACCAGTTCAGTGTACCCTGCCTCCTGCCTGTTGACAGCTGGGATAGGCTCCAGCACTCCCTGCGACTCTTGTGAGGATAAACGGTTAAGAAAATGGATGGATGGATATATATATATATACACACACACACACATGCACGCACACACACACACGCACACACACACACAGAGATGTATATGCAGACTTTCCTCGCTTGTGTGCTTCCTCCTTCACCATTACTGACTGTAAGGTACTGATTGGGGATAGTGTACCTCTACAGCATAGGATGGTGATGAGTAGGATGACTCTGGTGGTGGGGAAGAGAATTTTGAAGACAAAGGTAAAGCAGAGATCTATGTGCTTAAAGCTGAGAGAGGAAGTATTGTGTGGACTTTCGGAAAGAGCTGAGACAGTAGGAGCTCCAGGAAGACTGGACTACTACAGCCAAGCTGATCAGAGAGACAGGCAGGAGAGTATTTGGTGTATCTTCTGGTAGGAAAGGGGAGAAGGAGACTTGGTGGTGGAAAATCAAAATAAGGAAGTCATACAAGGAAAGAGGTTAATGAAGAAGTGGGATACTGAGAGGAGTGAAGAGAAGCGAAAGGAATACAATGAAATGCAATGTATGGTGAAAATAGAGGTGGCGAAGGCTAAACAAGAGGCATATACCCACCAACTTATTCAATAGAATACTAGCGGGTGAGAAGATGCCTGAAGAATGGAGGAAAAGTATGCTAGTCCCCATTTATATGAACAATGGCAATGTGCAGAGCTGTGGGAACTATAGAGGGATAAAGTTGATGAGCCACACAAGGTATGGGAAAGTGCAGTGGAGGCTGGACTCAGGACAGAAGTAAGTACAGTATCTACGAGCAACAGTATGGTTTCATGCCTAGAAAGACTACCACAGATCCATTATTTGCCTTGAGTATGCTAGTGGAAAAGTACAGAGAAGGTGAGAAGAAACTACATTGGGTCTTTGTGGATCCAAAGAAAGCCCATGACAGAGTACCATGAGAGGAACTGTGGTACTGCATGCGTAAATCTTGTTTGATGGAGAAATATGTCAGAATCGTACAGGACTTGTATGAGGGCAGCAGAACAGTGGTCAGATGTACCGTAGGTGTAACAGAAGAATTTAAGGAGGAGGTGGAACTGCATCAGGAATCAGCTCTGAGCCCCTTCCTGTTTGCTGTGGTAATGGATAGGCTGACAGAGGAGGTTAGACTGGAATGCCCTTGGAACATGATGTTTGCAGATGATAACGTGATATGCAATGAAAGCAGTGTGCAGGTGGAGGAACAATTAGAAAAATAAAGGCACGCATTGGAAAGGAGAGGAATGAAGATTAGCTAAAGTAAAACGGAATATATGTACGTGAATGACAGGGGTGGAGGGGGAAGAGTGAAGCTACAGGAAGAAGAGATGGCGAAAATGGACGACTTCAAATATTTAGGGTCAACAATACAGAGCAATGGAGAGTGTGGTAAGGAAGTGAATTAAAAACGGGTCCAAGCAGCTTGCAACAGCTGGCGGAAGGTGTCTGGTGTGTTATGTGACAGAAGAGTCTCTGCTAGAATGAAACGCAATGTTTATAAAGCAGTGGTGAGGCCAGCCAGGATGTACGGATTACAGACGGTGGCACTGAAGAGATGACAGGAAGCAGAGCTGGTGGTAGCAGAAATGAAGATGTTGAGGTTCTCACTAGGAGTGAGCAGGTTTTGGTGACAAGGTTCGAATGCGCAGACTTCGATGGTTTGGACATGTCCAGAGGCGAAAGAGTGAGTACTTTGGGGGAAGGGTGCTGACGATCAAGCTGCCAGGCAAAAGAGCTAGAGGAAGACCAAAGAGAGACCATGTTGTGTGGAAAGACATGATGAGGGCACTTGGTGTCAGAGAGGAAGATGGATGAGATGGCTTACATGGAAAAAGGTAACGGGTTGTAGAAAGAAAAAAAGATTTGGGTTGTATTTTTTTACTTTAAGTTGATAAATATTGTTCTAAATGTACAGAAAAATGACTTGAAAATCCACACCAGTTTCTTAAACACTGTTTGAAGCTAAATGTGACAAAGTATTGATATTCAGCGTGAGCCGCTTCACAAACGGCACACTCTACGCGGTAATTTTTTTATTTAGAGGATAAATTGAAACTAATTTACAAATGAATACTTTTATCCCGATGCACCTGGCATCATCAATCTCTCAGATTCTTACCAGTCACATCTTGGATACATTTCCATTTGTGAAAATGAACCTAACATTTGTGCTTTCACAAACACATGAAGATTCTGGTGTCCCTGCAGGGAACCTGTCAAAGCATCAGGCAGATGTTTTAAACTTAGAACGCACAAACTCCGTACATTATTTATTGGTTCCAAAATATTCCGAAATAAAGTTCTAGGCTGTTGTATGTATATTAACTAATTGAAATACAGTAATCCCATCAAACCGCTGAAACGTGGCAAGTTTTGTGAGTTCGAGTGTGGTGCGGGAGAAGTGTCCGCTCCTCACCTTTTGTGCGACTGGGTGAGGTAGATTGGGTCGCTGGGACTTGAGCCCACGGCGGTGATGGCAGTCTGATGCCATGTCATGCCAGCGCACACAGGGCATGTGTTGGTGCTAAGTGTCTTTAGAGGAGTTGAAAATGTTATAATGAAGGAGGCTTGCAGAGGTGTGGACGCCAACAAACAGGGCCACATCAGCGCCGAGGAGGATGGTTCGGTATCAAGGGCAGATGGGCCGTGTGTGTGTACTCACGTGTGACTTTGTGTGCGCGTACCCGCATGTGTGCGCCCCTGCGTCTTTGTACTGGCTAATCTAGGCGTCAGCAGCTTTTTGAGGCTTTTGTGCTGACAATAATCACACAGCGCTCCTCTTTTCAATTCATCAGCAACAACAAGGAGGGATCACATGTCCTGATGGAGAATACAGCGACAGAGGAAGACAGTTAAAGTGGCCATCACGTTGCCTGGTTACTGCTTGGTTTGATGGTAAATGCCACAAAATACAACATACACCACTTTTCTTTGTCAATAATTTATTTTCATGTTGCAGTGTGATGGATGGGACAACTAAGCCAGAGGTCAAATCTGGCGCAAGCTGTAATAAGAACAATTAGCCTCATAATAATATTAACAGCAATAATCATTATAAATAAAACCGTATGAGAATGTTCATAATTGTTATCACATCTAAAACTTCAGCTGTGTAGTTTTGGCTGCTGTTAAACATGGCACACATGAGCGTTCCAGTTTTTTGACCCTCATCAATGCCCAGAGTAGAGACACCATTTGATGGGAGACATGAGTGTTAAATACTCACAAACGGGTTTTCATCACTGTAGCCTGTCCTCCCCCATAGCAGGGAGGAGGATGTACAGTAATTGTGAAAAATCCAGGAATCAGCAGAAACAGGAATGATTGTTTTTGTGAATGATCACCTTTCGGTCAAATAAACACTTTGAAACAGCAACTCCACTTTTCACTGAAACAAAAAAGAAATGCCCTTAGGTCTTTTCATAATATTGAATATAAAACAGAAAGCAAACTCCTAATTCCATAATGTTCATGTTGCAAAAGAACATTAAACAAACAAAGCTGCAAACACGCTAAAAAATACAATAGGCTTCATAATGTTAATGTGGCTGGATGTGCCATACTGTCAGAACAAATAGCCATCAAGTCTTGCCACACTGAATGACACAAACAGAATGTAAACGTAGAAGGGAAGTCAAAAGTTTGTGGGAATGCTACGGAGCTTTACTTTTACTAATGAGGAAGTGTGTGTTGGTGTGCATGAGCGTGCATGTGAGTGTGTGCAAACGTATGTACAAAGGAGGAAAGCAAAAAATACAGAACCATCACTTTTTTCCCCTCATAAATGTCCATGACACTTAAAAACATACACAGTAAAAAGATCTTTATATATATTATCTTCTTTATTTCTAGTTGGTTCCATTCAGTCTGCAAAAGGATGAAGAACATGCATGGACGGGCAAAGAAAAGGAACATCTTTAAGTGCAACTCTCATTTGTTTCTTGCGAGCATCAAGAAGAATGTTGTCTTTGTCCATAACAAACTTCTCTTCGCATATCGAGGTCCATCACGAGCATCAGCGAACAACAATTTCAAATAACTTTAACCTTAGTCGTGACGGTCCGGGATAGCTGGCCGGGGTTCCCGCTTCCTCCCTGTCAGTCAGTCATGCAGGAGTTCCTGGAGGCAGTTTGGGGACTTGAAAGTTTCCGGGACTTCGCTGTCAAGCTTGCAGATCACCTTGTAGATTGCTTTCTTCCATGACGGGTCAGCATCTTTGCCGGCCACGATGGCATTGAAGAACTCACGAAGAGTCACTTGGGCCACCTCGAGAAATCGATCAGGAACCTGGAAGACCAAAAATATTTTCCTAGATCTGTTTCTGACCACACTTTCTATTGTTGTAACTGCACCCACATGCCTTTGTAAACAAGATGACTTCTTGCGTGTCTGTATGTTCAGATGGATGCTTTTCTTTTTCAAGACCAATGGCAGACTACGTCCTTTTCACATGATGCAAGTGTGTGTGTCTCTGTGTGTGTGTGTGTTCGTAACAAGCAGAATAACTCATACACTCAAACATACACACGCATCCACGTTCTTTTGTTTTTTTTACTCTTTTCCCGGGGGCAAGAACATAAGACACTAAACAACCTGACAAGCTTGCTCTCCCTTTCCTCCACCTTTTTATTTTTCGTTTTTGCATTGTGATGTACACACATTCACACACACGCACACACACATGCACACACACACCCACGCGCAAACATGCTGACTCCTCCAGACAAGGTGCGTGCTCCTAGACACCACGGCAAAGTGTGTAGTAACTCTGTCACACGTGGCAGGACACGCCAAGGTTAGACGCCACCAGAACGGATGGATTGCCCCCACCACACACACACACACACACACACACACACACACACACACACACACACACACACAAATGTGCACTAAATGATTCCCTAGACTCTTGTAGACTACATTCACCCTCTCTCTCTTTTTAGCAGGCCCCTGGAGACCACAGTTGTTTCAATGAGGCCCTCTGTCTGTGTCCTGCCATAGATCGGACTACACAAAAATAATACGTCAGATGAATTAAGTGCTTAGACATTCAAAGCATCTTAGTTAGCAATTAACATGCGCCAAGTCAAAGAAAGATTCTTTTGGTTGGTTGTGTTAATATGCAGATTAAGGAGTGCTGTATGGATTGACAGCTTCATCTTGCCTTCATCCACCTCAAGTGATGCCAGTGTTGCTTTCATCATTAATCTCACGCTGAGGGGAAAGCCATATTAAACTTTTTACTGCCATGCTGAGGAATGTAACCTCTGACATGCTGACCATTGAGATGCACTTTGCTATGGTCATTATTGTTCTGTCATCGTGTGTGTGTTTGTGTGCACGTGTGTGCCCAAAGACAAGCATCTGCTTCCTTTTTCCTCTTTTCAATGGTCTCAACTGTCAGGCCTGCCTTTCGTCATATTCTTCTGTTTTACCATTAGAGTTAAAAAATGTTCTCTTGCTTTGAAATTTCCCACCTCCTCCTTTTTGCAGCAACATTACATAAGTCGCACAACATAAGGATATCAAAAGCTAAAAAAAAATCAGCATGTTTCAGGGAATCATGCTTAGGTTTGATTGACATTGTCACATGTTTCGGGAAATATACAGAAATATGTTCAAGTACTTTTGCTTTTCACAAATTGACATTTGTATTCCGAAACATTTGTAAGGGACAGTATATTGCAATCATTTTTAACCACAGATCTATTGTCATTAGTTTTGGTTATTGTTACTTTGCCAAGGTGCCCGTTATGGCCAGCGGGTAGACATAAAGAAATAGTACAAATTGGATGTGGAATTCCCGATACTTTTCGAGGGTTTCCCACCAGTTTAATGGCTAATGAATCATTAGTCGCAGCATCACTACATGGACAGTGGTTAAGGTTGTCTTGTCTTTCAAGGAAGGGTCTGCGTTCTGAGATTGACTATGTGTGGGTCAGCGAGGAGGACAATAGCCTGGGTCATCTGACCGAGAAGCGGCAGACCACTCGTATCACATGACAGCGGCTCAAGGCCACGTCTTTGTTTAGCGGGCCTATTGTCAAAGCTGAGGAGACAGCTGCGGAGGGGAATCACTGTGTAAACACACACACACAGGAAGCTCACACACCAACACAGAAACCGTCCCCTCGTGACTCCTCATGGCTCTGTGACAAAGACGGTGCCTTCTTCTTCTTCGTCCCAACTGGAAGACACTTGGACATGCGCGCACATGCACGTACGCATTCTCCAAGCTCATCGCTATATTTATAGTGACAGAAACTGGCAGGTGGCGTTGTCTGCAGTGTGGTCTGCTCTCTGTCCAGCAGCACCACAGACTCAGTCTTTCATTTTCTTATCCTCATTCCTTCGGAAACTTTGGTTATTGAGGAGCTCATTTGCATCAGTGACTAACTGGGGATTTTGTAGCAATGGTGGCCTTAATTAAGTGACTAAAGTAAATAACAAACCAGACTGCATGATAGTGCTGAGCAACCGTATTTGTTTTGAGCTGTGGGGATTACATGAAAGAATCCTGCCACTGTTAGAATGGGCCTCTGTGAACGGACCAGGGCCTCTTGGCCTGGGAAATAGGAAGCAAGACGAGTGAATGGATGAATAAGATGAGAGGAACAACGAAAGAGTAAAGTAACAGCGAAAGGCATGAGGTTGAGCCTTTCATGTGGCACAGTGCTTATGAAATTTGATAGTCCTGAAATGTGAGCTCCCCATGCCACCTCCAAGGTGTGTATGTGTCTCATATGAAGTCAAAGGGCAGAATTTGTAAGTCACCACACCCAGTCTTCAAAAGGGGGTCTTTCAGTTCATCACAAATGAATATCTGCGTATCCATGTGTACAAGAACACGTGTTCCTGTGTGCATCGTTTGCCACAAATAAAAGTACTTCAAATTGTCAAAATGTTTTGTTACAAATATGTAAACATGCATGTATGTATTTTTACACTTGGCTGTATCATGTTTCTGTTGTGACCTGCAAAGTGCCACCTCTTGAGTTGCTTACATTTGCCCATTGTGCAAATATTTTACAACTCTTAAAAAGCTTGTGCAAGTTCAGGATGTCATGCCCAGTGCTTCTGGCAGACTTAATGGAGACTCGTCAATCTGTTTCCAAAAAAAAAAAAAAAGTAAGTAAAAAAGAAACATTTCTCTTCCTCTTGGCAGCGGCTAGAAGCTGACACCTTCCCCCGAGTGTCCTGGCAAAGAAAATCCCTCTGTCTCTTTTTGTTTTTGGAAGATGAGACTATTCCCCATTACCTTTCCTTTTCTCTCACCAGACCCCCCCCCCCCACGCCTCCCTCATTAGCCGGCGGCCGAGCTGTAATTAGGACAACATACTTCCAGAGAACGGGCAGTGAACGACGGTTGGGGGTTGGCCGGTGGGGAGGTTGTGTATGGAGGGGATTCAGGAGCAACGTGATGTGTATAAGAAAGAAGAGTTTAAAAAAAAAAAAAGGTAAAATGTGGGTGGAGAAAAGACAAGGAAGAGATGTGGACACGAAGGTGTAATCATTATTCCACCAAACTATAGCAAGGTAATTTATTTTAATGTGGAATGCATGAATGATACCAAAAGTTAACTGTGTGATGCTAAACTAGATGTCCATGTTGTTCTAACCAGGCGACGGACATGTGAGCAGAGAGGAGATAGCTGCTAAAGATGAATGAGCCTGATAACCGATGAGGAGGGCAGAGTAAGAAGGACAATGGGGGGAGGGGATGGAGGGCTGACGAGGGACAAAGCAAGGTGGAACCGTGATGCTAAATTTGGCTAAAAGGAGAAGACTCCTGTGCGCGACGGAGACTTGCTGAATCGGCCGTGGTTCCGGTTTCACGCCTCCAAGCTTGACAAAGAGAGAGAGTCCCTGACCAGTAATGTTCCCTCAGGGCAGACAAAACGAAGGAGGCAGGTGAAGGTGGATGCAGACAGGAAAAGAGTCAAACATAAGGCAGGGAAATTTGGGACACTTTTCATACCTTTTTTGGTGGTGGGGCTCTTTCATAGAACTTGTTAAGACATCAGTTTCAGCTTTATCTAAATAAAGGTCAAATGGCCAAACTCACGAGTTTTTATAAGAGGCTCTTCGAAAGGAATCCTTAAGCACCTGAGCCAAGATAATCCATCGACTAAAAAGAAGACTCCTCAATGAACTCATAATCAATGATTACCATGTGTGGCAGAAGTCACTTGACTCCAGTTATACAAAATTCTAAAAGCAAAGTGTTGTCTCCTCAAGCTTCTTTTCAAGTTGAATAAAAGTGTATTTTTCCTTTCGTGCCTACACGCTAATGGGCGTCTAAATGCTGCTGATGTTGTGTCAGAGTTTAAAGGCCCTGAGGTCCACTTAGACTAATATTGGGAGAAGAGAAGTGAGGGGAGAACGTGACTTCTGCAAATCGCTTTGACAAGGACACCCACGCCTTGAGCGGCGTCCTCTTTCGCATCGTCGAACACACACAAACACGCTACAACGTACACACCTCAGCAGAAAATCGGGAGGTGACTGTTGCGCTGTGAACAGCTGACTTGGAGGGCGTTTGCTCAAGCCAATTTGTGTAAAACATTTGCCCCGATCTACTCTCTTTAATTCAGACTGGGTATCATTCAGAAGCACATACTGTATTTACTCTTACCCATATGAACACTTTCTCAGAGTAAGGTTGCATTGGGACTGGAAGTATTGGTTCACTTGCCTGAGAACCACAGTATGCATGTAGCTTGGGTTCAGTTCTCACTCTGTGGCAGTGTTGGGGCTTTTCCTTCTCTCTATGTGCCCTGTTGTTTGATTGCCCAAAATAGCTGGACTAGAGTTCAGTTTACAGTGACTCTGAAGCACTTTCGGAATTGCAGAGATGTATTGGGACCAGTGGAGCATTTAGGAACACCCCTGCTACGTCAATCATATTTCATCGGATGTATTTTAAAATTTATGGAATCTCAAGTGTACATATTCATTTTTATGTTTTTTTAATGTGTGTAATTTTTCATTTTGATTTCAACACCAATCTTGGATATAATTTTAAAATCAATGTGGTTCTTTCATTGACATGGTAAAATAATACCCAAATGGTTGAAGTTGGGTTAGATTGATGGAAGCTGATTATTGTAAAAACATTACTGACATTCAGAAGAAAAGTTAACTCAGTTCTAGTTCATATATTTATTATTACTATTAATAATAATTGTTATAACTATTATTAATAATAATCATAATAATTATTATAACTATTATTAATAATAATCATCATGGTCACTGATGGTGTAGTGGTACGCTTGCCTGACTTTGGTGCAGGCAGCGTGCGTTCAATTCCCACTCAGTGACCGTATCTATATGTGCCCTGTGACCGACTGCCGGCCTTTCAATCAAGGTTAGCTGGGTTTGGCTTCAGCTCTCCTCTGAACAAGTTGAGGATAAGTGGCTTAGAAAATGGATGGATCGATATATAATAATGGCGGACAGGGTTTCAAATCCCAGCCTTGCCGACAGAGCGTTTGCATGTTCTACCCGTACCAGTCTGGGTTTTCTCCGGGTACTCTGGATTCCTTCCACATCCCAAAAACATGGTAGGCTAAATGAAGACTCTAAATTGTCCATAGTTGTGAATTTGAGTATGAATTCACATTTGAAAAATGTGAGTGACTGAAAATGGAATAATGGGAATTCCACTGGGGAATTGTTATCCATCCATTTTTCCATATATCGTCACTAGGGTTGAGGGCGTGCTGGAGCCTATTCCACCTGACTCTGGTGGGGAGTGGGGTGCCATCTGAACTGGTCGCCAGCCAATCGCTGTGCACATATTAATAAACAACCATTCACACTCAAATTCACAACTATAGACAATTTAGAGTCTTCAGTTAACCTACCGTGCATGTCCGCAGATATAAAGTTACGGGTGTGGTCCACCAGTCATGCCCGCAGATATAAAGTTGCGGGTGTGTGTTCTGTTTGTAATTATAAGTGTACCCCTTTAAGAGTGGAGGGGGCGGTGTCAGGTAAACAAGGAAGTAGAAGTAGGCTGAGCAGCAGCTCGTTGTTATAGAAAACGTGTGCTTCTGTGTTTAAAAAAAAAAAAGACATCAGCTTGTGGTTCGCTGCGCTGGATCGGCACTGAGTGTGTGCGACAAGTGGGCATTGGCGCAGCATAGAGGGAACTTTGGTCAAGGCTACACAAAATAAGCGACATCTTTCAATATCTTTGTATTTCTACTCGTAACAAATTTTACTTGCGTGATTTTTCGTGCTACTGTTGATATTTGCAAGTGCGATGGGGCGCAAGTGCATACGCGGCTGTCAAATCCCACTGACTGCATTTTAGTGTGGTGTACATTATGCATTGGGACAAGTCACAACAACAACAAAGGCTGTACTTTTGAATGTGACTTTGTGGCATTGCTTAGTGACTTTCTTACAATGCTTAAAGAACTGACATAGTGACAAGACAGTTGTGTGTCAATGAACCTTTGCTTACCTCAAAGTCATTGGCTTTGTTGTAGTGCATGTTGAGCGCCCGAAAGAGTTCAGCGTCGCGGCCCACTGCAAGGTCCTCGACGGCTGTCACACCCTCATTGATGGCCTGCCGGGCATACTTTTCCATCTGGATGTAGTAGAACTCTCGGAAATTGCTGAACCACTTGATCAGCTGGGAGGTGATGCAGCGGTTGAACTGCAAAAGTGGAGAGGTCAGAAAAGGTCCAATGAAAGTCATCACAGGGAGCGAAAGCAAGTTTGTGACACTGAACAGTAATTGGCTGACTGACTATGTGAACCTTGGAAACACAGTGGGAGCCTAGTGAATGTGTACGTGTGTGTGCCTGTGTGTATATGTTGCAAGGTGGAAAAACAACTTTGAAGCAGAGCTCAAGCTTTGGATGGTTACTTCGAAGACATCTTTGTGCCAGTAGGGCATGCAGGGATGTCACTGGGATGGAGGTGTAGCAAGCAATGGTAATGGGAAAGAGATTTGTTTACTACTTCACCTAGGAGTTGGTTACACAAATCATGCGAGGGGAAACTGTGTGTGTGAGACACAAAAAGAGTGCAATATATGCGTAACGTGTTATTCATCAAATGCTATGTTGCAAAAATATGTAAATCAATAATTATCTTGGGGGCGGCACAGTGGATCAGTTAGTAAAGCGTTGGCCTCTCAGTTCTGAGGTCCTGGGTTCAATCCCGGACCGGCCTGTGTGGACTTTGCATGTTATCCCCGTGCCCGTGTGTTTCCTCCGGGCACTCCAGTTTCCTCCCACATCCCAAAAAACATGCAACATTAATTGGAAACTCTAAATTGTCCCTAGGTGTGATTGTGAATGTAACTGTTTGTCTCTATGTGTACTGCGATTGGCTGGCAACCAGTTCAGGGTGTGCCCAGCCTCCTGCCTGTTGACAGCTGGGATAGGCTCCAGCACTCCCCGCGACCCTTGTGAGGATAAGGGGCTAAGAAAATTGATGAATGGATGACTAATTATGATGTTCTTTGCTGCAGTACCATGGTTGGCCATTACACCCTGGAGATCAGGAGTCCAGTGGAACTTGAGTTCAATTCGCTCTCCAAGTTATTTGTACGGTGGATCCCTGCATTTTTTCCACCTCACCGTTTGTAATCTATTTGTATATCCCCATGATCTTATTTATATTTTTTTCTTGAGCCCCCATCTATAGTCAGGTGTCAAACAAATCTTCGTGGAAATTATAATGAGCATCAATTATTTACAGATTTTTCTCTATTTACTGACAGCCTGGTCCCTATGCGACATGAAAACAAAACCATACAGCTGTAATTCAGATCATTACTTCACAGTGAGATTAATTTAATTGTCATTGATCTGTTACAGTTTAAAAACATTTTACGTTTCTAAATAAAAATAGTGTTTGCATTATACAAGACAGAATAACACCTAAGAAAACAGATTGTATGGAATTAACTCGTGCTGTCTGTACAGCATATCTCTGCAGCCGAGCTATGTGACTGCCCAAAAGTGACCAGTTGGCGTACTTGTAATTCAATGGACTACTGTAGTCAAACATTCCAGACACACACATTGTGAAACACCAATATGCCCCCCTTCACCAACTCAAATTTAGCTCTTCCTGATCACCGCTCTCCGCGGGAGACGAGAGGCGACAAATTGCTGAGCGTGAGGCATGCCACTTTGTGTTTGCAACCAAAAGAGGGAAATGGAGCAGCATCAGAAAAAAGTGTCAAGTGATGCTTGCACCCCCACCCCAGACACCTTTCTCACATGCATGCCAGAATGGCAAACTTTAAGAACTGCATGTGCTGCAGCTTGGCACATTTTGAGGGAAGACTATTTGAATGTGCACAATAAACATCATGGTCTCTTTAGACTGTTATTTTTTGCTACTGTATAGAATTGATACACTAACCTTAGATATGCGCACTGTTGCTGGCTGACGTACACGTATATGCACTCAGTGCACTTTTAATGAAGCTTAACATTATCATCTTTAGATAAACGTAGTTGATTTGCTGTTAAAAAGTGAGCAAAATGCAAGTTTGAGTTTCATGACCAGGTCATTATTCAGTAAATGTATTTTCAAGTGAAAATACATTTGAACTCATTGAAGCATCTAACATTTGTGTTAAACAGTGAAAAGATAGATAAATCTATCAGATTATGATAAATGGGCCTTTATTCATATCGTGCTCCTCTACCTTCAAAGTACTCAAAGCGCATTAGCACTGTCGTCTCATTCACCTGCTGATGCTGCTGCATCAGGGGAAACTGGGGTTTCATTATCTTGCTCAAGGATACTTGGGCATGATCATAAAGCCTGAGGCTTAAACCCCTAACTTTTGGGTTGAGAGAAGACACATCAAGGTGAGCCATGCTGCCCCATAAATAGTGTTTGGTTTGTGTTCATGTCTTAATTGATCAATTAAGATGGACTGAGACTTATTGGTGAAAGACAACACAACTCTGCTGTCAGGGTTCAATTTTAGGGCCCTTGCTTTTCTCTTCGTATTTGCTGCCCCTTGGTTCTTCTTGAAAAAAGATGATATATCCTCCTCTTGCAATGTTGATCACAGATTGACAGGACAATGTCCCACAGAAGAAGTTTTTTTTTTTTTTTCAAATTTATTCATGTTTTGAAGACATTAAAGTCTGGATGGGCTTGGACTTTTTAAATTTGAGACAAGAAAACAGGATGATGACTGACACTGGTCCCCAACCTCTGAGGTTGTTGAGATTCTTAATTAGCTTGAGTCAAAACCCATTTCGTCATCTTGATTGTTTAAATAATTGGTAATAATACTGGTGCTGGTTCACATCCTAATCATGCCAAATTGGCTGTGTAACTCCAATTATCAGAAAGGAAAAGAGGCGAACAGGACACAAATTCATTCCAAAACGAAACAAACTCAGGCAGCCTCTCAAGGAAGCGTGTCAAGAATAACGGCACTGACTGTGTATGGACGGGTTTATAACCCTCTCTGACAGGAAACTTGGGTGTGAGATGAAGAGTGAGTGTCAAATTAATCCACCTCCCGTCCAATTTTAATAAGGCCTTAATTGCTCTGGCATACCCTCTCAAGACAGGATGGGGACAACCTTGAAGTCTTCATGCTCACATGTGAGTGTCTCCTCAGAAGGAGAGGACTATTAGCCCTGTGTGTGTGTGTGTGTGTGTGTGTGTCTGTGGGTGCGTGTTTGTGCATACAGTATGTGCGACAAAACAGCCGTGCGCTCCAACCCACTTCCCACAGCATGCTCGGCTGTGAGGCTCATCTTTAAGAACTGCTTTCCCAGAGACAAGTCCATTCAACTCCAATTAGTGTGAGCCATTCAGGGTCCTAATTCCCTTACAGTGAATCTGCCTGATCCTCCGCACACATGCTACTTATTGTTCCCTCGGAGGGAGGGGCGGCATGGCAACGAAAGCGCGAACGAGACACTGACCCGGATTTTGAAAATATGATAATAATGAGGGCGATGAATGCAATGGGACAATGAAACAACACATAATAAAGTAAAAGGACAGCCTGGCTCATCACAAATAGGATTAGCTATGGTTCAATTTATATTAAACGAAATCATATCCTCCCTTAGATACATATGCCAGATTAACATGGCTTATCTGTCAATTAAAACCAAAAGTAACAATAAATCATTATTTGCATAAATTTTTAATATACAGTAATGGATGCTTTTGTTAAAGGAAGAAGAGGCCAAACATTTTTTTTACATTTTTTTTTTGCTCCTCAATCATTGCAATTATTAAACAGACTAAGCCTGGATGATAATTCATTTAAATCTGTCCCTTTTCAAAATATGAGGTATTGAAAGTGAACAGTGTCACTGATAATGTAATGTAAAATGTGCCTCCCGCGACATTTAATTTTTTTAATGTTTTTAGCATAACCATTAAAAGTAAACACATCAGACACCTCATTAGGTACATTTGCAAAAATCCAACAGCATCCATTCCAATAGCCCTCTTGTGATGGATATCATTAGTTTAATTTAATAATGTTTATTACTGTGATTGTCGCGAGCAGTAGTGCATCTTGGACTATACTGCATTATAACCACTAAACACTTTGTTGAAATCATAGTTCCCCGACTATATAAAATCTGAACCTTACAATCTGTGTAAAGGTATGATTTCCATACAGTTATTGCATGAAGTCTCACTACTATGTGTGCATGATACTCTAATGTAGTAGCCAGTGAATGGTATTTTATCAATTGTCAATGTGTGCGCTAGCGTGTTTCCAGTATGTGTGCGTTTATAGTTAATGGGCCATCAGTCTCAGTCACACACACATGAGCAGCAGGTGAGCTTAGTAACCTTGTGTTTGCCTAGCAACCCCATGTCCCGGCGACCCTTGTTACCATGGCAGCCAACGAGGATGTGGCACTGCCTGAAGGAAGTGGTCATGGCAGATATGAGCCACAGGGCAGCTGGTGTGTGTGCGTGTTGTGTGTGTGTGTGCGCGCGGGGGCTTGCATGCGTGCACACGCACACTCATTTGAATGCGACGTCCCGGATCCGCGAAGGAGCCGTATGCTCTTTTTGCAACAAAACACATCGCAGGCTGTAAACACAAAACAATCAGCGGCTTTGTTTTAAAGCTGCCGTTATTGTAATTTGTTTATGCCCCACTCCCCCCCCCCCTTCACCCCGTGCACTCCCGCTGTCGTTTTCTCAGAACCATCCACCCCCACTACACACAGACCTTCCATCTTTGTTTCTGTCAGTTAAACTCAACTTTAGTTAATTCACATTTTTTTCCTTCTTCTACTATTATTAGTATTACTATTTCTATTTCACTTACTGGGCTAATCTGTGATCCTTTGATGCCTTATCTTTGGAAATGTGTGTTGATAGGACAATTAAAGTTCTTGAATCCTTAAATTCATTTTGTCATATTGTATGTTTTATATTTGCCTTAAAAACAAGTGAGGTGCTTGTGAAAGTGAAAGGCTTGTGTGTTTCAAAGGACAAGATAAGAGGTTGAGGTCACCATGGGGGAAGGTCTGGTACCCCTCTCCCCACCATCACATACACCCACCATTGCCCAGTGAAGGCCGATTAAGGCCAGAAACTCTTAATTGTGCTCCAAAGATGTGACAGACTGGAGTACCCATCTGCGTCATGCACACGTTTGCGCAAATGCTCACAGTATAATATAAATAAACCAAATACGCACACGTACACTAATGGCGTACAAAATGCATGATGGATTATTATGGCATCACGTACCCGCACACCTGACCTCCTTCACAGCTAAGCCTGGAGCCTTTATATTTCCAATTGTTTTTTGTTTTTTTTTTTCTTACAAGTTTCAATCTCGACTGAACAAATGGCTGCAAATGAAATTAGAGAAACACAAAGGCTCGGCTGCTCACCTTGACATCAGAGAAGAAGATTTTAAGCATGTTGGAGGAAGGATAACGAGTGTAGAAGAACATGAGCTTGGCCTTCTTCAGGTGGTTGGGGGACAGACCCTCTTGGGTCTGGACAGAAAAGTTAAGGTGCCAACAAGCAGAGTTTTACTGAGGAGGGTATGCCCCAACGCAAGCATTATTTATCATATATACAGCTCTAGAAAAAGTAGGTACCAAGGCAGATTCAACAAACAAAAGAAAAAGATGACTTCTAAATCAAGGATGGACTTTGTAGCCAATGCTGTATTCTATGCTCTAGTCACTATCATAAAGGTGTTTACACACTTGAGTTTCTTCAGTTCTGAATGAAAATTTGTTGGCGTGGACTCATAAAATTGGTTGCAGTTTTTTTTCCCCAGAGCTGTGTATATTATTATGATTATTGTAGCTATTGTAATTCATTTTCACCAAATGACAAAACTGCTGCACGGATTTACTGAGTGGAGATGTGGCACTCCAGTAGTAAAAACTGTACACTCTGATAAAGCATTGCTTTGGATGGTGCATCACAATATCACAGAATGGAACATTTGCAGATAAATGCGTATTAATAAATGATTTGAAACCATTGTGACATATAACCTCTATAATTCAAGTAAAAAAGGGGCACAATATTTTGGGGAAAAAAATAACTGTTGGTATCATTTTAACACTCCCCTAAAATACATGACAGGGAAAAAAAAATGATTTAAGATACACATAGCCATCATCTTGCAATACCACAATCATTCCTGTTTATCTAATCTGCTCTGCACCACTATGTAGAAACCAGAAAAATAAGAATTGTGGAGACCTTGGTTGCGCTGTGATGGTCGGTGTGTGCTTGTTTGTGTGTTCGTGTAATACATGTAAGTGCGACAGCTGTGCCCTACTACTCTGCCATTTTGCCACCACATTAACGGCCCTATAATCTATCAGTGAAGATGAGGCAATCAATGCAACCCCCTGCAAGGTCAATTAGCGCGTGCGTGCATGCACACACATACACAAACCCCAGAGGCCCAATATGGGCGCAAATAGGAGAAAGAAGATAGCGAAGTATAACGAAGGAAGAGAAAGCAGATATTTGTCTTTTTAGTCCGGCGATTTATTTCACTTCAATCGTCTCCATTCGGTTGGCTTTATGTGGTTTATCACAAATGAGTCTGAACCCTTCTTGAAACTGGAGTTGAGTCATGCTCAGTCATCCATCATTCATTCAGCTACAAATAACGCTCGTTAACATCGAGTGATACCATTACCTGTTTAACATTCATGCCAACCTGTCACTGTGGGGTGAGGAGTACATTGGATCATACGTATGTGCCTCTGATGCATGTTTTCGTCTAACAGAACACAAATATGTGCTAATGGTGAGATGAAGCGATGAAATGTGTGTGCACAAAGGTCACTGATAGCGACCGATGCTCCTTTCTTCTCTTCTGTCTCTTTATTGTGTGTTGATTGTGATGTGTCTTTTGTGAATGATTCACCGCATCAGCTGTAACATGACCTTGCAGTCAGGTGTGTGTGTAGGTGGGTGGGGGCAAGTTTCGAAGCAACGAATTGGCGGGGTGGGGGGGGTGCAAATTCATAAATGAATGGAGTACATCTGTTCAGCTGCGCACAAAGGATTATCGATACACAGACCTGTGTTTATGTGTGTATTTATGTCAACACATCCTCCAAATGATCACTTTGCCTTGGAAGCTAATGACACTTGTCAAGGTTTATAGTTCTGTTTCATTTTAAATTGTAAGGATGAGATTGATTAATTGATTCCTTAATTTTTTTGGACTCCATCTTCTGTTTTACTTTTCACATGACATTTTACCAATGTGTACCTTAAGTTCGTGACATTTTCTGAAAATTGTTGAAACTTATCTCTGTTTTTTTCCACTTTAGAAAAACAGAGTTAATGGCAAATCTTTGAAAAACTAACATTTTCAATCAATACTTTTACTTTCTGAATAATTGTAAAATAATTTTGGAGCTACACAAACAGCAGGATCAAGAGGTATGATCAAGTATTCCTCTTTTTTAATTAAAGCAACATCTAAATTAGCTTTGAAGCACGACTGAGATCAAATCATTGTAACTGCAAGGAATTCTCTGTTTGCAAGGTTCAAAGTCTTATTTCCCTCCTCACTTTGTTCTTCAAACCGTGTGTTCTTGTCCCTGTTTGCATGCGTGTAAATGTGACTGCGTGAAGGCCTCTCCATATGAAAGGTTAGGAATGAAAAGATAAACAGCTACCTGCAAGCACCTGTCTGCACGCACGCTCCCAGAAAGGGCGAGCGTGCATGTGTGTGTGAAAGTGAAAGGAGTGAATGCACACACAGCTGCTGAGCAGCCGAGCGTAGCGGCCAACGAATCAAAGTGTAGGAGGAACTCAAGGAGGAAGACGGCATGCTAAACGTGGACACCTTTTGAAAGCTTGCATCAATGACGTGGAGCGTCTTTTACTCTCTTTGAAACACAATTTGCTTTGAGGTGTTGTACACGAGGTGTTGACCCAAAGTCGCCCCCCCACCCACTTGCTTTGAGCGTTTAAACGTACAAAGTCTGTGTGATAAAAGCGAGTTAACGGCACAAGAGTGAGCGTGAGCTGCGCAGGCTCAAAAGAAGTTGAGAGAGCAGCGCGCTCCCTGTTTAATCTTCCCCGCTCTTGCAAGACCCGCCGCACCTCGTTTCATCTTCACGTCTTGCCACAGAAACATGAGGGACCCAATTAATGAGGACTAATTGATATTAAAGACTTTGTGCCAATGGGTGTCGGCAGCTGCCACCCCCAAGACATCTCTCGCATTAGCGTACATCTTCATAGTCTTGCAGTGAAAAGGATACAGTGCTGCTTGAGTATGGTGAGATTTCTGCCATATCTGCCAGGTCGCCACATTCAGACTTGATGAGAGACAGCGACAAACCTTCGGGGCCGTGTTGACCCGGGGAGCTTTGCCTGTTATGGTGGTGACCGAGGTGGCCTCCTCCAAGGGTAGCCATTTTGGTTCTCAGGCTTACCGTTTCATGGGTCATGTCCATGGAATCTGGGGAGGAGTGAACGTGGTGGTGGTGGTCCTTGGGCCCAGGGGTATACCCTGTCCCTCCACCATGCGATCCGAGAGGGCTGTGGAAGGGATAGCCCATGAGCGGGAGAGGGAAGGGGTGGCGAAAGGATGGAGGGCTGAACCCAAGAGTGGCTGTGAGAGGGGAGGGGTGGAGTGGGGGATGGTGGGAAGGTGGAGGTGGAGGAGGAGGAGGTAGAGATGGGTTGGCATTCTCTTCGCCTGCGCCGCCGCTGCTGCCGCCACTCTTTCGCACCACCAGCGGCAGTGCCTCCGTTTGATCGTTGGATGTCGGCACACCGCTTAGTCTGCCGTTCAGACCGTTGAACGAGTCCAGTGGGGTCGGCACTATTATGTCGCTGAAGCAGTGTAGCCTCGGATTGGAGGAGTGATAATTGGAAGTGGGGCTGCCATCATTGTGAAGACTGAGGGCAAAAGCACCACCGCCAAAACGAGGGTCCGGGGTGAGGGAAGGGAGCGGGCCAAAAGGCAGGGGGCCAGAAGAGGATGAGTTGGAAGAAGAGGAAGGGGCAGCTGGCGTGCTGTGGCAACCGTGATGGTGGCTGACGGCCTGCTTGGGCGATGCGAAGCCTTTAACGACTGTGTCAACAACCTGCGAGACGGCGCAATTGAGCTCCTGCTTCAGTGTCTCCGCTAACTGCCTCCCCCCTTGCCTCTTGATCATACTCTCCCCATTCCTCTCATTCTCCTCCTCCTCCACCCTCCCCACCGCATCTTCCTCAATTTCTCGATCCATCAAGGCCTGTTGCCGCAGTAGGGCTCGGGCCCGGTCGAGGAACAAGCCCGGGTCCAGCTCTGAGAGTTCATCATGGCGGCAGCGCCCTCTGTCCCTGTGCCTCTCCTCTAGGCCATCAGAGCGAATACTGTCCTCAGACAGGTTACCGTCTTCATCCCTCTCGCCGCCTCCGTCCAACCTGCCACCCTCACGGTCTTCCTCTTCCTCTTCTGTCTCGGAATCGTAGATCTGGTAGAACTTCTCCTGGAGTTGGCGCAATTGCTTCTAAACAGGGAAGAAGCAGAGAGTAATTAAAATATTGAGTTGATGTCAGAGGTGGATGACTGGTGGTGACAGCGTACATTTGAAAGCTGATTTTTTTTCTACTGTACATCTTACTGTCAAAATATGCTTGTTACTTTTTTCAACCTAAGCAGATGATAACTCAACAGATGTGAATAAAAAGAAAGGTCAGCTCCAGTTGAGCTTTGGATTTGTTGTAGGTCGATAGATCAAGATCTTGGTGTTTTACAGAAAAAAAATTGGACCGCAGTGACATGATTTGGAGAAGCAGGATATTCCTCTTCAATGGCCTCATTAGTTAATAAAAGAGGGGTTGTGCCAAGATTTCAAAATGGGTATTTTAACTGTCAGTAAAAATGATTTTGTACTTGCTATTTTTTTTTATTGATATACATTTATTTCATAGCAATGCCTTTTGACTTCTGAAGTAGAGGAGTGGAATCAGTAATTACACTTTAATTCATCCTTTTTTATTTTTTTTTCAATTGTTTTTATTTTATTTACACAAGTGTTTGTTTTTCTACTGGGTGACCCACCTGCATGTCTTCCAGTTGCAGTTTGAGCTGTCGCCTCTCCTCCTGCCGCTGCTCCTGCCTGGAACACACCAGCTGCGTAAAGCTGTGCTGCTGTTGGGGCAGGCGCTGCTTCCTCTTGTTCTCCCGGTACACTTCTCCGGCACTGACCCCTCCCACCCGCGAACCGGGAGAGCCAAGGAGGGAAGAGGCGCAATCGCTTCGCCTGTGGCCGTGACCATTGCCGTCGCCTCTGTGCCCGTTATTGTTGTCGCGGTTGCTTTCCTTGCTGTGGTCATTACCGGTGGGCCGGACAAGCGGTGAGTGACTCATACCGCGGATGATATTTTCCACCCGTGCCCGCTTCGCCTGAAGGTGTTCATCCGACAGCCTGTCTAAGTCAAATGTGGAGAAGGACAGCGGCTGAGTGTGGGAATTGAGGTTGGAAGGAGGTAGCGGTCGTCCGAATGACGGCTGGGCCGAAGGGAGCGGTCCCGGTGAAAGGCAGTTCGACGAGCTGTCTCGGTCCTGGGAGGAGGAATTGCTGCAAGCATCCTCAGCCTGGATTTCTGAGCCGCCACTGGACAGAGTGCCACTTCCCTGAAAAAGACAACCGATATATGCAATTACGGATTGGCTGATTTCTTGAGGGCAAGAAAAAGTATCTCACTGCACATTTAGTACATTTTATTCTGGATCTTTTCATGGGACAGCACAGAAGGAATGAATGACTCTTCAACAGTGTAAAGTGGTCAGTGGACAGATTGTATGATGGTGTAAATGTACTGTTCCCTCACGATAACTCTACACAGGTCAGTTAACGTCCAAACCACTAGCAACAAAAGTGAGTACACCCCTGAAAACGTAGAAATTGGCTCCTGGTAGGAATTTTGTCTCAGTGCTACATCGTTGTCTATATTGATTTATTTGGGTTCAAAATAAAACAATCACATGATAATTAACAGGTACCTGGAAGCCGGAGTCACTCGCCCCATTTTTCACCATATTGTTCTTGAGGAGCTGTGAGATGATGGTTGCCCCGGTGAAAGGCATCATGGCATCCTCATACGAGTTGGCCCTTTTCAGTAACTTTCTCAAAACATTGGATTTTTCCCCAGTCCCGTTGCTATCGCTGTGGCCTCGGCCAACTCGCGAACAATCTCTATCCTGATCGGGGCTATGCGATTGGTTCATGCGGTCGAGTAGGATCCCCGTGACACTGCCCACAGTCCGTTTCACACCGATGTCCACTCGACGGCGCTTGGTCTGCCTGGTTAGGAGCCCGGCGCTGTCATGATCAGGCATCACGCAGGGCGGCTATACTGACCATTACCAGGCCTCCTCTCAAAGGCACTGAATCCCTGTGGAGGGGACACACGGTTAACAGCTATTAATCCATTTTTATACCACTTGTCCTCATTCAGCTCGCAAGTTAGCTGAACTGAAAATTTTTGTACTAACTTTGCGGCAAATGTGGGGTACACCCAAGCCTAGACTGTTCACCACCCATTTTCAGGGCACATATTTGGACAAATAACCACTCACTCGTATTTACACCCATGCACAATTTTGAGTCTTTATTTGTCCTAGAATGGATGTTTTTTTTTTTTAATGTTTGATATGATAACCACCGTGTTGCCTCAGTTAACAGCTAATATCACTTGATTTAGTGTCTCTAGTGTTTTATGATGTATCATTATGACTAACATCATGAAAGATTTAATAATCTCATTGTATGTTAAAAAGCATTCATATTTTCACAAACTTGTAGAATTCTTATCACTCACAAATGTGTTTAAAAGCAACATTCTCTCAGATTCGTGCGTCACAACATAAAATGCATGGGAAACAGCAGCTATGAAATAAAAGCAAACACATATTTATACATATACATACACGCACACATACAGGACGGTATGGGATTAAGGGGAAAATAGAAGTACTTGGAATTAAAAAGGAAACATCCTATAAAAACAGAGAAAGGCTCAAATAGCAATCCTTCGAGCGCGAGCTCTTTCCCAAGCGTTCATCGAGCTTCTGCACAAGTGAGAAACTTTCAAAGCAGTTTGTCATAAAGCGAGTGGATGTGTGCGTGTGTCCGACAATAAGCAAACTCACACGCTCTTTGTCTAAACTACTGGCTCGCTTACACTCTTGAATCAGTCACTTGCACTTTCTCTCGGCCGCGCACACACGCGCGCACGACACTACTCTTTGTATGTGTGAGGTTCCGCTTGCTCTCTTTAAGCCTTCATGTAGATGGGGGGGGGGGGGGAACAATGTGTCACTTTTCATGACTTTGAAAGCATTTGCGAAACGGCAGAAGTGTCATCTTGCGTCTTCACCGGGAGTAATTTAGCAGTGTGAAGTACAGATCGCGTTTTAGAATTTGAGACAGAAATCTCATGTCATATCCACTAAAAAGTGAAATCACTTGACGGTAAATTTGAGTGAAATATACTACTTGTTAGTTTTGTTAATTTTAGTCAAGAACTTCATCCGCAATTATCTTAACAAAACAATGTATATCTCTTTGGGACAAAAAAATATTTTCCGGAATGGTTAAAAAGTTCTAAATGACTTCTACCCACACCAACCCACCGCCTCAAACGTTTACTTTGGAACTTGGAACAAACTTCATGTTCCATTCCACTGGGCCTGAGTGGGACGCGCGCACGAGCAACATGCCAGCAGAAATACTTTGGAATATTTTCCATATTTAAACGTTTCCCTGCAAAGTTGCCCACCCAAATATAAACCACTATAAGCACATGACGGCAACACGCGCACAGAACGTCCGAAGGGCGAGCTCACACCTCAGTAAATCAGATTGATTGCGGCGCAAGTTTGCACTCACTTGGTCTTCCTCGGAGTGGGTTCGGCCCAGAAAAGAGAGAGAGAGAGCCTCGGGAGACGGATCCGCTGAGGAGCCGTTGATTGACTGCATGCGCCGAAGCGGGGATGAGAGTGTGCGCGTCCAGGGCGGACCGGGGAAGGCGCACGTGAGACGGACAGATTGAAAGTGAGAGAGAGTGGGAAGCAGAGACAGAGAGAAGCGAGAGGGAGAGAGGGAGAGAGGCAGAGAGAGAGAGAGAGAGAGAGAGAGAGAGAGGAGAGAGAGAGAGAGAGAGACCGCTTGCCTCCGCAAAGGACAACCAATGTTGGGGGTACCGCGCCCGCACCGGGCCGGTCCGCCACTTTCCGCACGCGAGTCGTCTGAGCGACAGACTACAAGACACCACGCAAGAAGCGCCCAGAAGAGCGAGGAAGGGACGCCAAGACGCTGCGTCACGCGAGGCAACGCCCCCACCTGACCAATAAGGAAGAGGAACCCGCACAGCCGGCTTTTATTTAAGAGGAGCCCGGGAGCGCACAAGCGGAGGACGACGACGACGAGGGTAAAACGGAAAGGTTGCCTGCTACACGCGAGGAAAGGCGCCCAAAAATCTCAAGGGAAATAACTGGTTTGTGATCCTGTGTATACGCTTTTGAAATTGTATAGTATGTGGTCACTTATTATCAGGTAAATCGAATCATTTCAGTAGATAAAAGTAATTAAACTCCTCACTCTGTGTGCTTTATTGCAGTGGTAAACATGCGCCGCGGCTTACTCAATTCTAATAAAAGCATGATTTGTATTAAATTGTGTAAGCTTCCTCACTTAAATTGAAAAGACGCGTTTAAGAGTCGCTACGTAACAAAATGTGGCCTTTATGTAAAAACGTCCGAAAAGGGAACAATGAAATCTATGTATTGTCATCATAATAAAATATTAACAAATATTAGAACTTTCTTATTTCCCGCGTGACACTCGGGAGTGAAATACATTTTTCTCGATAATAAAAACAGGAGCCATGGACGGAATTCCGAGCATACAAAATAAATCATAAATGATATGTGTCACATTGTAAAGGGGAAAAATGTAGAATTGTTTTTTTTTGTATGTTTTCTTTCTTTCTTTTTTTTGGCCTGGGTGGGGTGGAAACTGTTCCAAGTGTGAAAGTAGACTTAAGGCTACTCTTGAAAATGTGCCGCTTGAGTAGATCTCGGCCTGTACATTTGAGTTCCAATTTGGCAAATGTGTTGGCTTTTCACCGCGGTTTTGTGCAGAGGAATGTCCTCGTTAAACACGACGACTGTCCTGGGATCACGCACCCGAGCACACATTTCAAATATCAATATAATTATCAGCAGCAGTTGGTCTCGCCCAAACGCACTTTTGTTGTTCAAGTGTTGAAAAGCAAACAAAACTACTTTCCCTCGCGAGGAGTTCGGTGGCACGCAGGTTATCTTTCCACGCAGAGAAAGCGGGCCTCGTCCTCCCCAAGATTTCGGACACGGGGCGCGGAGCTCGTTCCCCAGTTCGCCTTGTGTGCAAACGACGTCAAACGCGTACGAATGATGACATCCACGGTATTGCGATTTTGTCGTGTGCTCTGATTTGTAACTAAAACGCGTGGCTTTTGATTTTCAAGAAAATATGAGGCCAAAATAAAAAGCCTGAGCGTGTGCGTGTGCACTCTGTTGGAAGCAATCCTCTTATGTGCACAAAAGGAGTGGGCAGTGAATTCGCATCTTTTCTTCGTCGGGCAGTAAAATTGCTTAGAGTGATAGATTTAATATCGGGTAAAGTTACAAAATGAATATATAAAGACTGTATCCCATCTAAATCTAGTTTTTCAATATTTGCGGTTTTGTGTTTTACAAGGAAATTTAAAAAAGAATGTGTGCTGTGCTGATTGGTCTGCAGTTTAGTGTGACCTAAAACCCCCAAACACCTGCCTTGGTTTGTACAAACTTCACTTTTTTTTTTTGTACACTATATAACGTGGGGAGACAACAGACCATTTGCAATTACTTGATTCTTCTTTTTTTTTTGGCTCTTCGATACAGCATTTTAAAATGCTTGAAATGTTCAGTTATAGAGTAAATTACGTCACAAAAATGCGAAACCAAAACAATACACTCTGGTTGCCGGCTTTCTCCCACACCCCCAAAACATTTATGGTAGGTAAATTGAAGACTGAATTGTCCTGAGGTATGAAGGGCTGTTTGTGCTGTGTGAGTGGCTGGCAACCAGTCCCGGCTGTACCCTGCCTCTGGCCCAAAGTCATCTGGGATAGGCTTCAGCAAACTCGAGACCATAGTGAGGATAAGCGGTACAGAAGATGGATGGATAGAAATTACTAAATTAATTACACGCTAGTTACACACGAGCATTGTTAAACAATACATTGAAAATGAATCACAATTTTTAATGGTAAAACAAACAAAACAAAGACACTCAAGGCAACTTGCATGAAGTTAATAATTCTGGAATCTGATGCCTTATTTGTCTATTCATGCTTTTTTTTTAACACTCCTTGTTGAGATGTTTTCTTCTTTGCAAACGAGTTTCGTCAAGAGAGCCGTCATATGTCGCATATCACAAAACAAGCATGTGGAGCGTTAACCCCGATTTCTCACTGCACTGAGCTCTCAGTGAGGTGTACACTGCAGTCCAATACGATATCCTGACGTCTCACATTTCAACGATGGGTGAGCACCCGGGCAGCCACCATTGACTTGCTTGGACGTTCAACAATAACCGTTTCCAAAATCTCTTTTTTTTCACTGTGAGATTTGAAGACCATTCCTAAAGTAACACAAAATACACAAAAATGGAAATCCATTATTTTGAAGTGTCTTTCTTTCGTGCAAGTGCTAAAAAGTTTGTATATAGTGAGGCTGCTCCAGGTCAAGTTTGACTTCCCAATGTTTTACAGGACTGTAGTTTCTGCAGTTGGTCCTGCAAATTGCTGTAGTGAGACGATTGATCTCCGCGGAAGAAGGCATCCGTCCGGAAGCCTGCCTGGATGTTTGTGGCAAATGCCGACTGCAGCAGAATGAATGGGACAAATTTGTGCAAACTCAAACAGGGCGGCAGCACATCTGCCTCACAGTTCTGAGGACCGGGGTTCAAATCTCAGCCCTGTCTGTGTGCAGTTTGCATGTTCTCCACGTGCCTGCATGGGTATTCTCCAGTTTCCTCCGACATTCTGAAAACCTGCATGGTACATTAAGTCAAAACTCTTAACTTTACTTACCTTACTGATTTACTGTATATAGAAATAGTAGTAGTAGTAACCATTCTATTCTTTGGAAGTTTTTCATTACTGTCAAGACGAAGAGCAAATGATGATTTAGAGGGCAAGTCCAATCTGTAACACGAACCCAAAGTAGGGTCCGGCTGCAAACCGCCCATCTATTTTCTTAGTCACTTATCCTCACAAGGGTCACAAGTGTGCTGGACCTTATCCCAGTTATCTTCAGGCAGGATACAGGGTACACCCTGAACTGGTCATCGGCCCACTGCAGGGCACATATAAACAAACAAGCATTCACACTCACATTCACACCTACGGGTAATTGAGAGTCTTCAATTAACCTACCATGCAGGTTTTGTGGATGCGGTAGGAAACCGGCGAAAAAACCCGCACAGGTACGGGGAGAACATGAAAACTCCACACAGGCAGGGTCGGGATTTGAACCTTACTCATCAGAGTTGTATGTCCGACTCTCTCGAACCAGTTGCTCTACCATGCCTTCATAAACCATCTAATCTTTCCAATTCAATCTAATCCAATACATCCAACGATTAAATGCTCTGGTGTCATGATCTGATGTAATGAAAGAGGAAAATAACCCAAGAAACATCATACATTGGTTCATTTATTTCACAATGAGTAGTGTAAAACAAAACACTTTTTCTTTTTCTTTAATCATACATTTATTGAGGTCAGACAGTGTTTTCATCCATTTTGAAAGCTCCGTTGTTCATAATTTGTTCGGACAAATATTGTGGACAAATTCTTATTCCGTGTCAAAATGAGCCATTGTATGTAACGGATAAGCAACTGAACACCCCCGCGATCGGCTTGGACAGCTGCCGTTCAAAGCAGGTGCATCTTGCAGGCTGGACTCAGTCTAGTACAGTCGGAGGGTCCGCGAAGAAGCTTTCGAGATACTGTTGGGATATTCCCAAAAATAAGGTGCTGAGAGGTTGGCGTGTTGTGTGAAGTAGTAAAAATATGAGCGCACAGTGGGATTAGTACTTTTGCAAGAGACAAATAATATCTTCCATTGCAGGGAGACAAAAGGGGAATAATGACAATGGAAAGGCAGCGAGGGAATAATGACAGGGCCGCAACTGATGGAGGCCTGGAGGTAACAACAGATAGATGCAGAGGTTCTTGTTCTCCCGCAGCCTTTAGTTGTTGTCCTCTTTTCTCCCATCCTTGTCTTTCTCTTCTCCCTCTATGCTCTCTCCATCAAGATGCCATTATTCAGGATATTAGCAGGGAAGAGCTAAAAGCTCTCAGTGTGGAGGAGGGTCCCAGGGTCCTGAGTGAGAGCTGTGGCACACACGAAGAGGTGGTAAAAAGGTCTTATTGTAGACATTACCAGGTGTCTCGGCTCCTCTGCTCTCTTCTGTGGCCAAAAATATGGACATTAGCTGACACACACAAAAAAACCCCAAACTGAATAGTCATTGCTGTAGCGCGTTGCATAGTGCGGGCACTGCTGCATTTATGCTTTTTATAACTTTGTATTTTCCACTCTGTGTAAAGTTTCCAAGACTGAAACTGTATGTCATGTGACAGCAGAGTTTCCAAAATGCAGTCGTGTTTTTTTTTTCGGCGAACAAAAGAAGAATATGATATATCATTCAAAATGGACCTTTATTAAAATCAAACCTTGTGTACATTAAGTGAAAGGCAGAGGTAACATCTACAGATAATTGGTCTAAAAACATCCCTGCAATTCATTTTCAAACAGGCCACTTCAAAATTCATTTAAATATGCTTTCCTGTGGTCCGGGACATTCTCCTCCAATTACAATCATTGTTCTGCAAAACCATCTCAACTATTCAGCTGCTTCCTTTTGCAATTCACTATTCTTGTGTCCTTCTCAGTAATTTATATATTTTTTTCTTTGCTTTTATCAGTTCTCTAGTGCTCATGTATTTATTCATGCATGTTGCTCTGGTAGGTGCTTGAATGGATCTGGATGGAGGTTGTGTGTATGTGCGAAAACGCTAATGTGTATGCACTTCCGAGAAAAGGTCTTAATCTAAGCACCGCATTGCTTCTGCTGAGACCTCCGCCCCTGCTTGTCCTGATGCTGTGCCCAGTCACCGAGGCTCAATGCAGTCCCGCTCAGGGTCTTGGGTGTGGGGCTTGGCCCGGATCCCTTCTCCTCATCATCCTGCAGACTCCCAAATATGGGTCCGTCCTGGCATGAGTAGACCCTGAAGCCGCTTCCTGGCCGTGGGCCCAGGATTGAGGGATGGGGAGAGGAGGGGTTAAGGGGGCACAGCGGCTGAATGTGCAGTGGGGTGAAGAGCGGTGAGGAGGCTAACAATGCTATCAGAGAGCTGGCATCCAACTTGCAAACATTTGTCTTTATCGCAGCTCTTCACTCATAAATGACAACAAAGCAAGACAGGCAGTGTAAAGCATCAAGAGGCAGGAAAAGAAGAGAAAGAAAGAGAAGCTGTCAAAGTGGTTGAACATGGTGATGGTGTGTTATAAAGGTCTAGTAAAAGAATAGACGCTGCCTTTGGCCTTGGTTTTTGACATTGTCTGGCCCTCCACGTCCCAGTTGTACCAGAAAATCAACATGTTTGCTGGTCATGCTTTCATTGACAGCTCGCAACCCAGCCAACAAAGGACAGCGAGGGAAAAGTGGTTTGCCAGATAAAAACATTCGAAAACAAATAACAGACATAAACAAAGGCTAAAAAGAGTAAAATCAACTTGGTGAAACCTGTTTTTTTTTTTTCCCTGCTCACTTCTGTGTTCATTGACCCATAATGTTTTGTCCGCAATACAACAGGCGATATCCATTGGAATTTGTAAAGGGATTACTTTTGGACTCACGCTGCACTGTGAAACATTGCGGGCGTGTTTACTGAAGATATTACAAATTAAACAAGCCAGGGCAGGTAAAGTTGCTTTAGCAAACAATTTCTGAAAGATCGTTTACATCACATAGTTAAAAAAAAAAAATAACAATTGATAATACTCATCATGATCCTTTAAGGAGATATTGAGACTACATGCATGCAGGAAGACAAAGAGCGATGTTAGAGTGACAGTGACTGCTCCCCAGGACTCAAACCGTGACTGTCACTAGTCTATGAAAAACCGAGATAGACACTCAGTTGAGCACTGACCTGTGCCTCACATTAAATTGTGCACCTTTACACATCCCTGCCTCTTGCTCTACCTTGAATTTTGCAATTCTACTCCATGCTTCATTCACAGACAAACAGCTCTGTGCTACCAACTGAAGTGCTCAGGAAGTGATAAAGACTACAATCTGTTGATTTGTCGACAGAGGAGTCATAGCTTCGGAGGACTAGTCACACTACCGACAGCTCTGGAAAGCCATGCGGAAAATCAGCAACTGAGTTATTCAATGATGGGCTGACAGGACCTCAGTAGTTGCGTCGGATGCATACGGATTAAGGTACAATAAGTACACTTAAAGTGCAAAGAAAACACAAGACACACAAACTGTCATCATGAGTCTATTTTTCATATTGATACAGCTGTTGTGCCCGTTTTTCTGTTGTTTTTCCCCGAGTCGCTTAAGCCCTCAATGGTGTTTTTTCTGTCTACCCAACTCTCTGTCCCTTTGCCCTGTCTCTCCATCTGAAACTCGACTCGCCGAGACAGAAGGTCACACACCAGAGAATGGATTCTATTTGAGGTTTCTTAATAAAAAGACGTTTTTTCATGACCTGTGTCACCAAGAGCTTGCTCGTTTGGGTTCAGTTGATTTTCTTTATTGCATGGGGAGTGTGGTTCTTAAGATCCTCAATGTGTAAACTGCCTTGAGATAACTTCTGATTTGAATTAGTGCTGTATGAACAAAACTGACTTGAGGATCAAATTCCTTTGCATTGATTGAAACAGAATCATTTTATAATAAGCACATAAGGATACACAGAAGGCCTAAGTTGAAAAAAAAATCGGTACTGCTGTGTAACTCGCTAAAGACATTTAAAAGCACAAGTACAGTACATGCATGAGAGCAAATGAGTGATAGCGTGATTAAACTGAGCACTAGCAGTCAAATGAATCCTTTAAATGCCAAATAATCAACTTCAAATTTGACACCCTAGAATTAAATTGATGTAATGTGGACCAACACGAAATAAAATTATAAAAGATCAGCTGATAGACCAGAAAGTTAGCATAAACTCTCTTTGGACATTCCAGAGAAGAATAACTGCCTCTTCATTTGGTCAATGTGGAACAGTTGCAAAGGTTCCAGATTGTTGTGTCTCTCAAGGAGGGGATGAGCAAATGGTGTTCTTATGTTACCCAAAGAGTCCCCCTGTTTTCCGCTTATTGCACCTACTACACGTTAGCAGGTCAAGAGGCGGTGTGCTGACTGTGCCATCTGCTGTCTGACAGCAGGTAAACAAACTAACCATGTATTTACTACACAATCACTGTACGTCTGCACCAGTAAAAGCATCCACTCAATTAAGCTTCAGTGTCAGCTACCTCCTGGCTGCGTGTTGTATATTTCTGGCAATGTCCTTGCATCGTTGCTTTTCTCACCTTCTTTTCATTACATTAAAAGCTTTACTTTCTCAAGTGAGGCACATATTTTTATTTTTATAACCAACACATACAATATGGTTCAAATCTGACAATATTGTCATCTTGTCAATATGATGCGTACCCCGCCTCTCACCTGAAGATAGCTGGGTATGAGCGCTACAGAAAACAGATGCATCGATGCCATAAGTAGAGTAAAACATCAACATATGGATGGAAAATGTGCTTGCTTTGTATTAATTTTGAAAAAAGCATTCATCGTAATCGAAATTTCCCCCAATTGACATTGAAGCAGGTGTGGCCTCTGAATGACTGGCGACCAGTTTAGGATGGAGTCCGTTTTTCGCTCTAAGTCAGTTGGGATAGATTCGATCCCTCCCTTCAATTGATTAGGAAGAGATCCTAAGCTTCTGCCGTGCAGGCACAGCAATTAGACAACACTTCCGTCAGTCATTGTGCATTTGAAACGGTGTCAAATCACTTGCATGTGTCCGCAAGCACACACCCCTGGGATTCTTTCACTGGGCGTGGGGCCACTCACTTATTGCAACCGATAATTCACGAGTATGCAAATTACTTGTGCATCCCCTCACTTATACTCTCATTCTATAGATGTTTATAATTCACTTATTCATTCCCACCACGCTTCAGTTGTATAGCTGGTTTCACAACCATTGTCCTGCCCGGTTCTTTTCCTATCCTTATCCTGTCCTAACCCTCACATGGCAAAGTGCTGCAGCTCCATGCAAGACCCATATTTGATGTTTCAATGTTGTAGAAATTGTAATGATTTACTCTTCGCATCTTGTTTACAAATACTGGTTTGTATTTAGTCATTATTTCTCTCTCCCCTCTAGAAACTTTGTTCTGATCGACTCTGATTCTCCATAAAGTTCAGCGATAATACTAAGAAACCACAGTGGAAGCTTAAAAGCTCCAGCGACATGATCAACCTTTTCAGGCAAAAAAGGGATACAGATCATCCATTTTGCTTGACCAAACAGCCAAACAGGGCACAAAAAAAAAAAAAATTATAAAGGAAGAAAGGTGGAGTATACCCTGAACTGTTCGCCAGCCAATCTCAGGGTATATATAGACAAAGAACTATCCACAGTCACATACACTTATTGATAAATTTGAGTTTTCAGTTGATAAACACAGGAAGGTGGCTGCATATTTTATTTTGAAGCCACACTTATTGTATGGCAGGAGAAGACTACTTCCTCTTGTTTGTGAGTCTTCAAGAGAGAGAGAGAGAGAGAGAAACAGGATTAAACCAAGTTGTGACCAGCCAACGCGTGTGTCTTCTCATTCATCCATCATCCAAAAACATACACAACACAGAGCTAGATCCACCACACATGCATGCGGGTACGGGGGGCATGTGCAAACTCCACAGAGGAAGGCTGGAGCCAAGATTTGAATCCACAACCTCTGAATGAGAGGCGCATGTGGTAACCATTATTGTATATGCCCCCCCAAAATTCCCTCTGGTTTCACCGCAGCCACCCCACTGAATATTCCCCAGCTTCCATACAGTATTGTGTAATTATAAGATATTTATGAAAAAAATACCGTAATGGCTCGCCTGAGTGGTATATTGAAATTATTTTTCATTTCAGTGATTAGTCTATAAAAATCCCTAAAAAGTAATAAAGATGCAGCGATTCAGTGAACAATTCCTAATACAGTACTTGTCTTTCAGCATCAACACAACTTGCAAAATGCTCTTGAACTAATATTGACACATTAGTTAGAGGACTCCCTAAGCCACTTCATGTTTCGTTGTGTATTTTCCATCATAATTTGGCCATTACAAAGTTACAACAGCGGCATCCACACCACTCTCTCATCATCACCTTTGGATAGATAACTTTGTACTCGGGGATCAACTTGCCGGTCTGGTGCTGTATCATCGGCATAACCTGCTGCTCGCTCTGCATCTTGTTTGTTTGCCACTTTATTTGTCGGAAACAACAGCATCAACCAGCCCATGCAATTATTCCTTAGTGCTGCTCCGCTCACTGCAATTATACCCCCATGTACACAGTGTGTAGATTAGTGTACATTCCTTTTTTGTGTCAACAGCATTAACAGAGACACACACTGGCCAGAAAGAGGAGGAGGAGGAGGAGGGTGATGCTAAATGACAGTGTTTTGCCATCACGGCCACCATTTAGTTGAAGTGTGCAGCTCATTTGCCCGTGTGTTGAGCCACAGAGGGTACACCAAACTTCTTGGTCAGATGGCAACAGCGAGCACAATTATATGCAAGAGGAGAAGCATCATTTTCCTTTTTGGCTCACATTGGTCTCGTGCCGCCACTCCCTCCGCACTCCACTCATGAGGAATGCCCACTCTAAGTTTATCTGATTTTCAATCAGTTATGGAACCACCTCACAGCTCTTTCAGTGAAGGTTTTGCTCATTGTTTGTCAATTTATTCAAACTGGACCTCTTAGTAGATTCCCCAGTGGCAACATCTGCTTTTCATCAACTCATTACAAGGGCTGATCAATACCAATATAGATGCATAGAATGTCGCACAATATTTAGGTTTGAAAACAGTGGAACAACTCAGGTGGAACACAGGTCAAACTTTGATCAACTGGAGTATTTTCCTAAACAAATATTTGATGTGCGATTGGACATTTAATATTGGGATCTTGAGTTAGATTTTAACGTTCAGAACTGTCTCATCCAATATCAAAAAGTAGTGAATCCGACCGGTTAGAAAGAGAAAATTGCAACGTGCTTGGGATGTCGATTGCTTGACATGAAAAACTAAACTTCCTGGTGAACCTTCTGTTCGTCTTCTATTATTATTTTACTTACTTAAGTGGCTTTATTTTACCAAGCAGTCAGAATGTGCGTACCGCTGTTCTGTGTCACAGTAACTTAGATCTTCAGTTCTACGGTAGTCATGGAATGTGTTGCCAACCACACCTGATGTGAAATTAAATAGAGCAAACACAATTGCCTGCATTCCATCTCTTTGTCTGCAAAGCGCTTTTGCTGCTAGAATATATCTGAGTATGTGACGAAAGTGAAGGATAATAATATGCACATACTTTAAAGCAACAAAAATGTTTTGTTGTTATTTAAATATTGGTTTTTATCATTTATATGCAACACTATAATATTTTTGCAAATCGATGTTGTCGAATGACCAACCACCTCGTCTTTTTTTTTTTTTGCAGCAGCAGCAGCGACAATGAAACTTTTTTGCAGCAATGTTTATTGGAACCACAACACAATCATTGTTAAGAGATTATATCAAGATAAAAAAGATATAGCTTTGTTTTCATAGCTACCGCTCTAATTTGTCCAGTGGTATCTTGCCTCATGAGTTTATTTAGTTTTGAGATCAAGCTTGTAACTCAATTTACTTGTACACCAAATCAATTATCACCTTTAAAATTAATAGAAATCCTCCAGACTTCAAAAACCACTACAAATATTTGGTGGAATTTTAGTTCAGAAAAATAGCACTGTATTGTATCATAGAACTAAAAATAAAAAGAAAATCAATAAACACATTTAAAAAACTATATTTACTGTATGTGCTGTAGTATCCGTGTGTATGTCTTTCAGTGATGTGGCCTAGTGCAGTGATTCCCAAGCAGTGTGCAGGGGTACATTAGTGTGCCGTGAGCGCTCTTCAGGTGTGCCGTGGGACGTTATCCAATTTTATGTAATTGCTAAAAAAAACATTTTTTTGCAAGAAATAATGTATCTTTATTCATCTATTTATGCCACTGAGGCACAATGACAGACAGAACAAAAAAAATCCTCTTCTGTTAGATGGCAGGAAGCACATACAGTAATGAATCGATCCATTTTTGGTGACATTTACTTATGTTGGTGTGCCGTGGGATTTTTCAATTATTTTTAAAATATATGCCTTGGCTCTATAAAGGTTGGAAATCACTGGCCTACTGTGTGATATCAGGAGCTTGAATGGGTTGGCTGGTAAAGGTCGGCGTGAGGGTTGTGGCCTACTGCAGCTGCTTGTGTGTGTTCTCGTTTTAGATTTAATAATTTTTATAATCACCTGAAAATGCAACAGTGACTGTGGCTCTCCTTTCTCACGTGTGGTCATTTACTGGATTTTTTTTCCCTTCACAAAAGCAAAATGCTCTGGAGCTTGCTCCTACTTTAATTCTGGCTTGCTATATAAACAAGAAATAAAACAAGTGATGATTTGTAACTTTAAAAAAAAAAAACCTCTTAATTTGGGGCACTTGTATGTTAAAGTTCAACTGTACAATTGACATCGTCATCATAACATTCGCTTAATAGAGCATAATAAAGCTCCCAATGACAAATGGGTGTTTATGATTTTGTTTTCAGCTTTTTCAGAATACAGTAAAATTTAGTAGTACATTATCCACAAAGTGTATGACGTAATTGAAAAAATATTTTTATTAATTGCTTATCTGCTCAAAACGTTCCACTTGCAGTATTAAATCAAAGCATATTGTGATTGGTCCAGGGTATAAGTGAGCTGGGATGGGCCTCAGCTCACCTGTGACTCTGAACATGTGAATTGGTAAAAACATAATGAGCATTTCAAACTTGAGTTGGAACAAGCATTGGAGAAGTTGTTCTAAGGCGTTTGCTTGGCCTGCAGCAACTCATTCTCATCCATTATTTATGTCTGAACAGCGTCTCTAAGGAGTTGCATTCATTATTAATGGCTGACGATCTCCGTCTTTCTCTCACAGGATCTCGTTCTGTCATATCTTCGATGGCGTCTTTGGCCCAGCTTGTGATCAGCAACGACAGCCTGGAGAAAAGCTAATAACAGGTGTGCCTTGTCCCTCCTTTTGGTGTTTCCTCCTCCCCTCCTTCTGACTTGAGTCCTTCTGTGACTTATTTTGGGTCACCAGGGGCCCATTACAAAATGATAAATGCTCCACGCATGTGTGCAATGCCCATGTAAAATGTTTTTTTTTTTCAACCCTTTGTGTTAATGCATGAGAGGCATTTGGCTCTGGATTAAAAAAAAAAAAAAAAAACTAGGTCCCTCACAATGTGAAATTTCAACTCATATTCAGGTGCATCTTCATTTTGGTCATGATTTAATATTGGCCATTTTTTTGTTCAGTTAATTGACTAGTATGTTGCTTTTAGTTGTTTATCCTTTAATTTTGTTCATTGCTCTGGAAAAAAAACATTTTGTTACAGGAAATGAGAACCAGTAAATTACTACGTAGAATGTTTATTAAAATATTATACTCATAATTAGAAAAAGAGACAGACGTTAGACTTATTGAACATTTTAACACAGAAGTTACACTTATTGAACATTTGCTGTTGAAGTCCTTTATACAATTCCTATTCCTGACACTACATTGTTACCTCCTAGCTGTCTTCCACATGAGATAGCCTCTATCATACCTGTGACCCTAGTGAGGATAAGCGTTACAGAAATTGGATGAAAGAATATGTCATCTCAACACCAGTTTTGTTGGACATTCAGAATATACGTTTCTTGCACCAATGCTGGAAACAATAAGTTAGCATTTCACTGGCATTCCAGAGCTTATACTTTTATCAACTCCTATGAGGAAATTTGCTCAAATTTTTTTTCCCTTTTTTGTACATAATTTAACGTGATCAGAGTATGTGTCTAAGTTTATTGCTGATTTTCATGATTTGCCATACAAAAGATGGGGTGCCAGCCTGTACAATCTTCAAAAGTAGCCGAAAGAAATAAATAAATGGCGCATGTGCTGAAATGACGACCAGGCCTAATTATGTCAAATTCACAATGTTTGTATCAGGGTTTGTGTATGTGTATGTGTGTTTGCGTGCGTGTGCATATGTGCGCGGGGCGCCTGCTCATCCATGCAACATGTCTTCACGCTGCAAATCAAGACTGCCATGCGGTGAGTGACTGACGGTGCTTATCAATAGTCGCTAATTCAATTCTTGCGCGTATTAATGAAAGACTTGGAATAGCTGTTTGCTATGTGTGCGTGTGTGTGCATCCGTGTGCTTGATTGCTGAAATAAAAAGATTTCACCTTGTGGCAGAAGCATTTGTGTGCCAGCATTTACAGTATTTTCTGTTTACTCCATACAAGTAAGTTGAGGAGGGGTGAAAAATATGCATGCCATGGGAGTGAAAAGGTAGAGAAAAGTTAGAAAAAATCTAACGTTTTAATGCATTTGGGCCAGGCAAGGTCAGTTTTATGCAAAATGGTTGAGAGGAGTGCCTCACAGAGCATGCCAAAGATGTTTACTTCATAGTGTTGCTTATTGCTGTTTTCAATGAAAGAACAGGCTAAGACACAGAGAGGGAATCCTTCTTAAGAATATTCTAGTTATTATCTCATTCCATATCTTCTGTCTTTGTTATCTACTGAATTTGAGTCATGAATATTTATTCTTGTTAAATGAGTGTTTTTGTATTAAGTCCACTGATGAAGAGGCTGTAGTTACTGGTGGAAAAATGTGTGTTCAATTGTATGACTTGACGCTTTGTGCCTCATGTTTTTGAACAGTGTATAGCCGGCACAGCGGGAGGTGTAAATATACACCAGACACGTGTTAGACCAGTGTTTGTAAATTCGTAGACAAACGGAGCCCAGCGAATCATCAGTCGGGTGGACTGCGCAACTATGGGAGTGTTTACAGCTGACTTAAGTTGCTACTATGTTTGGAGAAGACGAGGCTTTCTGAAGCAATTTATCACTTTGACACAATTGGACTAAAGTGAACATTTAAAGAGAGCTCCATCGGTTGGCTAAACCTGTGCATTGCTTTTTAAACGGAAGGGTTGAAAAGGCTTCTTTCTTGGCCGTCATGAGTCTCAATGTTAAATATGTTTAATGAAGACTCATTGTCATTCTGTACTTCTATCACAGGCGTCAAACTCAAGTTTCAGATCTGACGCCTACATTATTTATGTGGCCTGCGAAAGGAAATCATGTGACCACTACCAATAGTCTTACTAAAATTGCTACCAAAATTTAAAATGGTCATACAGTGAAGAAAATGAGTATTTGAACACCCTGTTATGTTCCAAGTTCTCCCACTGAGAAATCATGGAGGGGTCTGAAATTTTCATTGTCCAATGTGAGAGAGATAATCTAAAAAGAAAAATCCAGAAATCACAATGTATGATTTTCTTTAACAATTTATTTGTGTGATACAGCTGCAAATAAGTATTTGAACACCTGAGACAATCAATGTTAAAATTTGGTACAGTAGCCTTTGTTTGTAATTACAGAGATCTGTAGTTGTTCACCAGGTTTGCACACACTGCAGGAGGGATTTTGGCCCCCTCCTCCACACACATCTTCTCTAGATCAGACAGGTTTCTGGGCTGTCTCTGTGAAACACGGAGTTTCGGCTCCCTCCAAAGATTTTCTATTGGGTTTAGGCCTGGAGACTGGCCAGGCCACACCAGTACCTTGATATGCTTCTTACGGAGTCTGGCTGTGTGCTTCGGGTCATTGTCATGTTGAAAAAAAAAAAAACAGCCACGACCTATCTTCAATACTGAGGGAAAGAGGTTGTTCCCCAAAATCCCACAAAACATGGCCGCAGTCATCCTCGCCTTAATACAGTGCAGTCGTCCTGTCCCACGGTTAATGGAATTATGACCAAAAAAGTCAATTTTGTTCTCATCTGACCACAAAACTTTCTCCCATGACTTCTCTTTATGTTCACTGTATGTAACAAACAATTTTGGGAAATTGTAAGCTTTTTTGGTTACCGAACTCACTTACTTACAATAGTTGAACTAATTATTATTCTGTGAATCCAATTTAAAAAGTCGGTACCCCTCTATTTGTTCTGTGTTCGTAATGTGAAAGATGATTCAATATTAATATTTTTTGGTCATAACAGCCCTCTGACGCAAACCATAGCTATAGTGTGGTCAGCAACAAAAACGAGTTCGACTCCCATGTAAAATCCAAAGTGACTATTAATATAATCTGTTGTCTTGTAATACGGTGGCTACCTACAGATTGAGGATTGGGAGATATTTTATTTTATTTTTTGGTGGGGTGGGGATTAGTTCAGGGTGTAGTATGCGTTTCGCCTAAAGTTGGCTGGGATAGGTTCTGGCACTCGTACAACCTTTGTGAGGATAAGGGGCTTGGAAAATGGATGGATGGATCTTTCTGTCTTGCCAAACAAGTCATGCATGTGACACAGGACAAACAAAAAAGTTGCTACGCTGAGCGGCCTTAATATTTGGTAATCTCGCTCTATGGGCGAGCAGGCCTTTCCTGAGGAAATTCAGACATGGTGCACACAAACAAGCATAGAAAACACTATTAAGACCACTTGGCTCTACAATTTGGTGGGAGGATAGCGTAAATATGTCATTAATGAAAAGGAATGATGAGCTAATTATGTTGTATGCGCCGGAAAAATCAAAAGTCCATTAGAAAGAGGGAAAGTATACTGGACACGTGTTTTTCTTTTGATAGCAAATGATGATGATCAACAGAAGAAAACCAACCACGCTTTTACCTTTAATTTGGTTGTATGTGTCAGAATGAAGATGTCCAACTTGTACATGCTCATTTAGTTGTTTTGACCAGCCTAATAACTAAAGCACACGAGAGGCAACTTCATCTAATCTTCATAAATGGTTACATAGTTGGGAGAGGTCGCATGCACGTCTCCAGGAGAGCGAGTACAAGGAGATACCGGTAGAGAAATTAGAGTGAATGGAAATGAGTAATTAGCTCTGTTATTGCCGAGATGCACGCACAGAAAAGTCAGTGCTTTCAGAAAGACTTGCTTTTGTCTGTGCAAATTGAATTGGCTGCATTCAAGGCTAATTGTTAACCCCTGGATAGCATGTACCCTTTGGCCCAGGACCTTGCACAAAGCTTTGTTTTCTTTTGCTAACCACTAATACTTTGTTTGTCTGTGCTGTGCTGTGCTGCATTATTAATGGCTCTGGCAACTTTAACTTTTACCGCACTACATTTCCAGAATAAAATATATACTTTTACACCAATACATTTGGCCGCACCATCATTCGTGACTTGTTACCGTGAAAGGAAAACACAAAGAAATGATTGTTGACAAAATGCTTAAACTGTGGAGTACATTGCAGAAGAATGCTCTTGCCTGTATAACGAAGCACTCACTTTACCCACGCAAAGTACTGACCAGACGTACTGTATGAGCAACTGCTAATTCTGCTGCTCCCAAAACATCTCCAGCAGCAAATAATGATCAGAATGGTGAACTTCGTGGTGGACATACTGGAGAGAGGTTAACAGTGCACACCTGTGGCAATATTTACACGAATGTTTTTGGTGTTGGCGTTGGACGAAGTACCCCTTATGCCTCCCTAAAGTGAATAAATATTTGCATTCAAAATCTCCCCATCACAACCTAAACGAGCACATTTTGAGCTTGGTTGACATAATTCATATTTCACACTATATCACTCGAATGAAGTCAAAAAGTATACGCGATGGCCAGGTTAACCTGTCCCAGTGAACTTTGCAAATTAGCCAACAGGCAGATATTTAATGACTGCACACCACAGAAGTAAACTGAATATAAAAGAATACACATAATAATAAATAAATCCAATCAACACTCAAACTTTAAGAATATGACCTTTGCTTCAATAGTTCTTTCTTTTTCTTTTGGCTTGTCCTGTCAGGGGTCACCACAGCATGTCATCTTTTTCCATTTAAGCCTATCTAGTGCATCCTTCTTTCTAACACCCACTGTCCTCATGTCCCCCCTCACAACATCCATCCACCTTTTCTTTGGTCTTCCTCTTCCTCTTTTGCCTGGCAGCTCCATCCTCAGCATCCTTCTCCCAATATATTCATTCTCTCGCCTCTGAACATGTCCAAACCATAGAAGTCTCCTCTCTCTCACCTTGTCTCCAAAACAGCCAACTTTGGCTGTCCCTCTAATGAGCTCATTTCTAATCCTATCCAACCTGTTCACACCAAGCGAGAACCTCAGCATCTTCATTTCTGCTACCTCAAGTTCTGCTTCCTGTTGTTTGTTCAGAGCCGCAGTCTCAAATCCGTACATCATGGCCGGCCTCACCAATAAACTTATAAACTTTCCCCTTCATCGTGCCCGATACGTCTCTTGGTACTCTGTCATAGGCTTTCTCTAAGTCCACAAATATACAATGTAGCTCCTTCTGACCTTCTCTGTACTTTTCCACGAGCATCTTCAAGGCAAATAGTGCATCTGTGGTACTCTTTGTAGGTATGAAACCATACTGTTTCTCGCAGATTCTTACTTCTGTCCTGAGTCTATCCTCCACTACTCTTTCCCATAACTCCATGCTATGCATCAACACATTAGGATACATATCAAAAAAGTACTTTTGATTCTTAAGTACAACAAATGTAAAATATTTCAGAAGGTATATTTTACTTAGTTCTACTGAAGTTATTTTCTGTTACTTGTACTTTTATAGCTTATAAAAGACTGTACGTGGGAAAAGATGAGTCACATACCATAAATGTGTCACTTTGCATTTGCACTTGAAAGCTGCGCCCGAAAAATCTCAAACCCCAAAACATGTGAAAGAACCAATTACTGAGGACAATTGCTTTATCTCATTATACATGCTCTGAATTTTAGCAGATCCATTCGCAGGCTTAAAGCTAGAACTTAGCAGTAATTTCATACTATATGTAAGGACCTTTATTGCGAAAACATAAGCAAAATAAACACACGGCCATCATGTGTTCAATCGAGCTGTTTGTTAGTCTAGAACAATGGAGAGAAGGAGATATTTTTGGTGTGGAAATGATGACCAAATGACATGAATAATAGATGTTAGGCAATTGGTGACAAGACCAGAGAAGTGAGGGACTCTGGGATGCATGGCAGGAATGACACTGGGATCCACCAGCACGGCGGTAGCATTCTGGCGGGGAAACGGCAGCGTGCTGGTAGGTAGTGACAGCTACAAGACCGGAATGTCACAATGGTGAAATTGTATGACAGCTAGCATGAACCGACATCCAATGTTGATTGGAAAAAAAACCATAACAAAAGCATTTTTGAACTGGTTGGATCGAAAGTATTTCACTTTTCCATGACGACAATTATTCATTCAAAATTAACGGTATTAAAGGTCTAATCCAGAGGATATGTATTTTATTTGTCTATTATACAAATGTAGTTAAATTTCATAAAAAAATCAACACAACAGAAATGAAATAAAAGCGCGTCAAAGTCAGTCTCAAGATTTTGTTCGAAATGTCACTCAGCTTCAGCAAGTTCCGTAACTCCCGGAATCTGACGTCACGTCACGAGAACATTTAGCCAGAAAAAGCTAGCAACGATAATGAGGAAGTGTGTTGCATACGGCTGTTCTGTGTCAAACGCTGACAGAGTCAGTTTACATTAATGGCCAAAACATGAACGGATAGGCAGGTTATGGACCAAGTTAGTGACGACAAACGGGGCGCATTGGATTTACAAATCAAAGTGGACAGTATAATGTTCCAAGCATTTATGGAGGACTGCTTTGAAAACCCAGTACAGCGTTTACTTGGCTTTGGTAGCAAGTAAGTACATACATGTTCAATTTTTTAGTATTGACAAGTATCTACCTCGTTTTAAATGTAAGTACAATACCGATACAATGTTTAAAGCTAATAGCCGTATCCATGTGATGTTTTGGAGGTGACGAAATTTGGACACTGTATAAAGTTAGTGTACTAATGACACTGAGGTCTTCCAGAAATTCGACTATGGCAGTGTGTGCTCTCAAGTGTTAGGTGCATTATTTAAAATACGGGCAAAATCTTTAAACGCAGAATGATACCGAAGGTTTGGATTTTTATTTTACGCTGACTCAGTCGCTAGTACAACAACAACAACAAATGACTCACTGTTGTGTGCAAGCAGCATCAGACGTTTAAACGTGTTTGAATCAGATTATTTTGTCAACAAGGATGCACAGTCTGTGTTTTGAGTGCGAAGTTCCACGTCAACTTCATCAGGTCTCGCAGAATCCTGTCCTTGTGTTACATTCGTCAACTCCGGTTTGAACATATATAGTTGAATTACACCTGAATGGGATGTTTTTCGAACATGGGAAGAAGAAAGAAAAACTCTTCCTCTTCAGTTCCTCTTCCACAGAGCATTATTGGTTGTTTGTCACTATGCCGAGTAGAGGCTGAAGACTATTTTACTTTTATTGCACTTTCATTATTTTATTAAATATGACCTTATATATACAATCAATAGATAAAGTGTTTTTCTGTTTTTCCATTTGCTAATCAGACAATGTGTTGTGGAGCCGGTTGTCCTTGATCTTTGTATGCAGAAAACCAGCTGGCGCCATGCTCCTCTCCCAGGCGTTGCCGTGCAGACAAACGACACCAGATAAGGAGCGCAAAGTTACCATCCTGGCCCAGGACCAGACTGCGGAGGGGGGCAGCCACTTTTGCCATGTACGCATACATATAAAAACCTTGGGTTACCAGCCAGCTTTTGTCTTCTTCTTTAGCTATCCTGCCATAAGACACATCTCGTGTGCGGCAGATACCTAGATAAGACCCGGATGTCTGTATTGCACATTCCTTTGTAATAAATCCATTTGCTTTTAACTTTTTCTAATCATTGGTCATATCGTCCTCGATTCGTGAACACACATAGGGTCCAAACTCGCAAATCACTACAGGGCATACGCCTGTTATGGGTCGGGTCCCTTATCTGTGTTGTAGTTATTTACCTGCAGCAGTCTATGCGTAGCTGCCCACTGTGTTCCATGTTCTCGTAGTCCAATAAACACTCATTGCTTCGGAAATCTGTGTGATCTCTTATGCACACACAAGAAAGCAGCTGTCATGTCCCTGCCTTCCAGTCCTGGCTGGGTGTGGCCTGACAGAACGATCTGGCCATAACATGGACCTAGCTGACTCTGAAACCATCCGCCGCTAGTTGCAACTCCAAGGCAGACGCCTGGTCGAGAAAGAGGCTGGCCTCCAGGTGACGAATCAGAGGCTCCATGAGAATTGTGCCCGGCTGTAGCCATGGCTAGCCTCTCAAGCTGGCGCTGCTGCCATGCCGACGGCGGCCATTCAGCTCCGGTTAAGCTCATTCCGCCTGCTCCGCCCGCTGCGGAGATCCAGCGTGCCAGCATAACACCACTCTCCCGACCAGAACGTTTCTCGGGCGACTCAGGGAACGTCAAGCCCTTTCTCGCCCAGTGCAACCTCTATCTCGAATTACAGTTGTCCGCCTTCCCCACGGACTGCTGCCAGATCGCCTTCGTAATAACTCACATGACGGGAGGGCGGAGGCGCAATGGAGCTGCAACTCGGAGACGTGTCGCTCCTGGATGGCCAGTATGCGGCGCTGGAATGCAAGGCGGCGGCTTCGCTCATGACACTTCGCCAGGGTCATCGTCGTGTTTCTGAATATGCCACCGAGTTCCGGATCTGGGTCGCCAAGAGCCGATGGAGCGAGGACGCTCTCAACGACGCCTTCTTCCAGGGACTCTCCCCGCAGATCCGCAGTCTCCTTATCGCTGTGGATCTCCCTTACTCGTTGGACACCCTCATCGCGTTGGCCCTCAAGGTCGACTAGAGACTTGTCGTCCAGGGACAAATGGACGTGCTCTCCGAAGGAGAGATGGGTGTGTCCGTTTCGGCTGCTTCCCCGCCGGGGAGTTGGCTACTGTCTTGTCCCTGCCTTCCAGTACTGGCTGGGTGTGGCCAGCTGATTAGGAGGCGCACACCAGCGCCTCATCCCAACTGATTGTATTTATAGGACCCTGGGGATAACTGGTCTTCACCAGCTCATTGCCTCTCATGCCTTGTTCCCGCACCCCCGTATTCCTGACGTCTACCTCCTGTGTACCGACCAACGGTTGTTTGGACTGACTCCCTGGTAACCGACATTGGAACGAATAAAGGCTTATTCCGCACTGCTTACTTGTCACCTGAGTCATGCATTTGGGTCCGCCCTCGAGTCTCTTTCTGACAGCAGCAGCATTTACACATTCCATAAAAACATCTTCATCATTGCTGTCTGTCTTCTCTAGATCCCTCTTGTTTGTATGATTGTCTATATAGGAAGCCATTTCTGTACATGAGTTGTCTTGGAGTGACGTCACACGGAAGTAGCTTCAACAGAGCTTCGGTTTGAAAGAGACATCGGAGTCATTCACATTACAAAGTAAATGTGCACTTTGGCACTAATTTTTTTTTTCATTTCTGTTGTGTTGAGAATTTTGTTAATATTTTTTATGAAATCTTAGCTACATTTGCATGATGGACAAATAAAATACATTTCCTCTGGATTATACCTTTAAGACACATTTATCAATACACACGCCACATCTGGCAACAGACTGACTAAGAGTTAATTTTTTGAGTTTATGTCTAAGATATTTTCTGTGTACCGTCAATATTTCCCAACTCAAGCATCCACCTCTGCTTTGTCTGATGAGGCACAAGATTAGCGTATGGGATAGTGACACAACGTTTATGGGAATCTTTTTCTCCAGTCTTTAGCACAACCACATTTTCATGTGCGTGTTGTTCTTCATTGCTTTAGGTCACTTTCTTCTTCAGGGATTGTAGGGATCGAAACTGGGAACCAGATTTTTTAAATTTAAACGATTACACGAATATTAGTCCGGGTTCCAATCGGTTCTTGATTCTTGGTGACTAACCCTAAACAGAGTGTAGCCAATGAAAGAAGCACCCGTGACTGACGAACACAGAAGCGACCATAATTGAAAAAAGAAATGTTTTCCCCAAAATTATCTTATCTATAAAAGTGAGCCCCTCAGGTAGAAAGAAGTCTTTCTTTCTCTTTTTTTTTAAACCTGTACTGTTTAGCTTCATCTGTATGATGTTGTATGTTTTTGTGCTGAAACAGTTTTGCTGTGCAACAGGGGAGTTTGAAATGTTCCCTTGTATTTATTTACATTATTTGGATCATTAATTGAAAATGCAGCGGGATAAAAGAGAGTTTTAGGGGACAGGTTGGAATCCTGGCAGAACTACAGTGAGAAAGTCTCCCGAGTCAGCCAGTCCCGATAGAAGGGACATGGGCATTGGACAACCTCCTCCCATACGCACCACTCACCCGGAAAGCCCTATCCGGTGACCTTTATGTCTGTACTAGGCTGAAGTTGAGATGGGCTTTTGGACACCAAAATGTCCAAACAGGACAGAAACTCACTGCACTGACACCACCCAGCTTGACACAGTCAAATCTGCCAATGTGGAGAGAGTATTGTGGCTGTACAAAAATGAAGACACATCAATGAAAATTGTGCCCTCAGTCACCAAAATTTCACATGCTCCAGGCAGAAACCAGAGGACACCTGCCCCACTGCATCGACACCGCCTGGCTTGGTGCATGCCTGTCTGCCTAAGAGGGAAATGAAATGAAAGCCTTGTTCTGGCACGAATATCAAAGATGTGCACCATTCATAAGGCTTAGGCTTACCATAAGTGTGTAAGCCTAAGCATTCATCAAAAATGGACCAGATCCTAAAAAGGATATTTAATATCTAATAATTGTACCTCATTGAGGACCGTGCTTAAATAAGGGGAAAACAAATGTACTTAAATAACGGTTGAATTGAAATATGTTGCACATTTAAGGTATATGCAAACTTAATTTTTTGATTCTTGGACATACTGCAAGATATAGCCCGCATGTTATTAGTGGTACTTGTACCACACTTTGACAATCTCTCCTTGCGAGGTTTTGCAGTCATTTGGAGGAATATAAAGAGTTAGATATATATTTTATAGCATTCATCCCAACCATACAAAAATGCCTCTGTCTGTCTGTAATTTCATGCATTATGTTACGTTCTGGTAAATTACCGGTACTGTATTTTGTAAAATTGTGACGTGATAGTGTTGGTATTAAGGAGTGGATGAGCTCCATTAAGGCGGCATGGTTGCTCAGCTAAAAAGCATTGGCCTCACAGTTCTGAGGATCCGGGTTCAATCCGGGCCCCGCCTGTGTGTAGTTTGCATGTTCTCCCCGTGCCTGCGTGGGTTGTTTCCAGGTACTCCAGTCTCCTCCCACGTTCCAAAAACATGCAACATTAATTGGACACTCTAAATTGCCCCTAGGTGTGATTGTGAGTGTGGCTGTTTGTCTCTATGTGCCCTGCAATTGGCTGGCAACCAGTTCAGGGTGTACCCTGCCTCCCGCCCGTTGACAGTTGGGATAGGCCCCAGCACTCCCCATGACCCTCGCGAGGATAAGTGGCAAAGAAAATGGATGGATGGATGGATGGATGGATGAGTTCAATTAAGTCCTCACTGAAAGTCCACCTGTGTGGAAACTCAAATTTTAGTTGGTGCTGTTGTTTCATCAGGACAGAAATGTTTGGTTTCAACAGACATACAGTGCACACAAGCATTTGCATTCATATTTTAACTTGCACTGGCACACACCTCATCTGCCTTTGATGAAAGTTTTCAGTCTTTTTTTTAATTCAGAACCTTAAGAGTGCATACAGACACTGACCTTGAGAAACAAAAGATTAAGCACTTGAACTTCGACACATCCTTCGAGTGTCGGAACGTTGCAGGGAAGCAACAACATACTTTCTAAGAGATGGGAGACAAGCACTTGAGGGAAAATTAAAATCCTTCCAAGGATGCTGTGGGGGAGTTGAGAAAAAAATTTGCATGCATTTGTTTCTCAATATGTGGCTTGGCTTGCTTTTCTAACCTGTTCATTGTTGTTGTTTATGAATGAGACAAAGGTGTAGGCTCCTTCTCTTTTGCTGAGGGTGCAGAAGTGACGTCAGCCCCAAGTGTGAACCTTTTCAAATACAGGTGAAAAACTTTTTTTTCTCATTCGTTTTAAAGTAGTTCTAGTTTTCAGTGATATAAATTCCACTAAAAGCTGTTTTAATTTTACTTTTTCAACTGGTTTTATGTATGCATTTGAATCCTTTTAATTAAGTAAAGCACATTGAGTTATAGTGAAGAAAATCAGTATTTGAACACCCTGCTTTATTGCAAGTTCTCCCACTTAGAAAGCATGGAGGGGTCTGAAATTCATAGGGGGATGTCCACTGTTAGAGAAATAATCTAAAAAGAAAATCCAGAAATCACAAAGTATGATTTTTTTAACAATTTATTTGTGTGATACCGCTGCAAATAAGTATTTGGAAACCTAAGAAACCAATGTTAATATTTGGTACAGTAGCCTTTGTTTGCAATTACAGAGGTCAAACAAAGGTTTCCTGTAGTTGTTCACCAGGTTTGCACACACTGCAGGAGGGATTTTGGCCCACTCCTCAACACAGATCTCTATATCAGAAAGGTTTCTGGGCTGTCACTGAGAAACACAAAAGTTTCAGCTCCCTCCAAAGATGTTCTATTGGGTTTAGGTCTGGAGACTGGCTAGGCCACGCCAGAACCTTGATATGCTTCCTACGGAGCCACTCCTTGGTTTTCCTGGCTGTGTGCTTTGGGTAATATTCATGTTGAAAGACCCAGCCATGACCCATCTTCAATGCTCTGACTGAGGGAAAGAGGTTGTTCCCCAAAATTTCACAATACATGGCCGTGTTCATCCTCTCCTTAATACAGTGCTGTTGTCCTGTCCCATGTGCAGAAAAACACCCTCCAAAGCACGATGCTACCACCCCCATGTTTCACAGTAGGAATGGTGTTCTTGGGATGAAACTCGTCATTCTTCTTCCTCCAAACACAGTTAGTGGAATTATGACCAAAAGGTTCCATTTTGGTCTCATCTGACCACTAAACTTTCTCCCATGACTCCTCTGTATCGTCCAAATGGTCATTGGCAAACTTAAGACAGGCCTTGACATGTGCTCGTTTAAGCAGGGGAACCTTCCGTGCCATGCATGACTTCAAACCATGTCGTCTTTAGTGTATTACCAACACTCACCTTGGAAACGGTGGTCCCAGGTCTTTTCAGGTCATTGACCAAGTCCTGTCATGTAGTTCTGGACTGATTCCTCACCTTTCTAAGGATCATTGAGACCCCACGAGGTGATATCTGGATGGGGCTCCACTCTGATTGAGATTGACAGTCATGTTTAGCTTCTTCCATTTTCGAATGATTGCTCCAACAGTGGACCTTTTTTTCACCAAACTGCTTGGCAATTTATCCGTAGTCCTTTCCAGCCGTGTGGAGTGGTCTCTGTCTCTGGTGTCTTTGGACAGCTCTTTGGTCTTGGCCATGTTGCAAGTTTGAGTCTTACTGATTATAAGGTGTCCTTATGCTGCAAACGACCTCACACAGGTGCATCTGATTCAGGATAATACATGGAGTGGAGGTGGACTTACAGGTCTTTGAGGGTCAGAATTCTAGTTGATGGACAGGTGTTCAAATACTTATATGCTGCTGTATCACACAAATAAATCATTAAAAAAATCATACATTGTGATTCCTGGATTTTTCTTCTTAGATTGTCTCTCTCACAGTGGACATGCACTTACGATGAAACTTTCAGACCCCGCCATGATTTCTAAGTAGGAGAACTTGCAATATAACTGGGTGTTCAAATACTTGTTTTCTTCACTGTACCTTGTGTATGAGATGTGCTAGACAAATAAATTTGCTTTGCTTTTAGAAACAAGCTCTTCTAATATAGTGCTTCATACATTCTGTATCTACTTTCACTGTGCATGTGAGTGTCTGGAGTTTTTATTAATATTTCTTTTTCAGGGTTAAATAGAAGTAACACGACTTCTTTCCTCCATTGCTATTTTGATTCTTTTTACTTTTACTTCTCTGTGATGAATGAGGGGCTTTGACCTAGATAGTCTTCAATATAATGAAGTTTATTTCATTGCCATGGCCTTTCTGCACTTAGTGAACGTGTTTCACGCTGAATGCGTCAAGATGTTGGGAACAAAACTGTTGAGAAAGCAAAGTTGAGGTGGTGCTCTGCAATGTCTAAGGCAGTTCCACGACATCTTCTGTTTCCATTTTTAGTGCATGTTGACCCATGAGTCAAGTTTTTAACACTCAGCAGCACATATCAACACATGCACACACACATTTTGAGACATATTCTTGTACCCTTATGAAAAGATAAAAGAATCAGTCCGACTATACTTCTCATTAAGTGGCAGGTCATGAGGGTGGGTAGTGTAGTGACTGATTGGAAGCGCAGGTTGTCTGCCAACACAGACACACACAAAAAAACACACAATATTAAGGCACATATCCCAGAGTGAACAAGGGACTGTGCCCAACAAAACACGTGCAAAAATGTAGGTTTACACATTTGTCAACACAAATAATGTACAGTGAGCTCTCACTATTCATAGGGGTTTTGGGGATTTGGCCCCAAATAGTGAAAGAAAGGGTAATTGATGACCCCTCCCACCTAAAAAAAAAAGTTTATAACTACCTTTAATGATAGTTTAAACTGTAAATAAACTACAAAAAGAACAGTAACATTATTTGAAACTCACCTTACAATATTAGCCTTAAAACCAAACTTGAGAAAACAGCAAAAGCATAGTCCTCATATACGATATATAAGAAATGTGGATAAAAATGCAAAACATCCTCGCAGCAGTGAGATTTAAAAAAAAAATATCGTATTTTTTTTTCTTTTTGTACTTGTCTAATTCGCGCCCAGAGCCTGTCACTCTGTTCTGAGATGAGTAAAACTTGCATGCATGTACACAGTGCTGTGTGTGCACATTAGCACAAAGCTGCTAACAGCAGGTGCCCACATCAGAATGCATGTTGGAGGTTTGACATTCCTGCAGGCAGTGTCCGTCTAGCCAGTCAGGGGGAGGACAGCCAATAACACTCACAGCGCCGCCACGACTATCTGATGAGGCCAGTGCGCTTCCAAGTCAATAGTGAGGACAAAAGCTTTTAAATGCTCCACCCTTTACAAGGCCTGCGTGTGTGTTCAACGTCCTAAAGCAGCAACGATGGCAGCGTGAGAGATTAGCACAGTTAGGTACCTGTGTGGACCTCAAGGTCAAAGGAGCACAGAGGTGCGTTGCAGAGCATTGTCTGTGTATGGTAATTGTGCGGACACCCTATAATATGTGTATACAAGAGGGATGCATGAATACAAAATGTGCATATTCAAAGGTTCGCTAATTAATTCTGCACGAAACACAATGAGACAGCAAGCAAACAAAGAACTAGAAGGAAACAACTGCTAAAAATTGGACTTGACAGAAACAATAACACCATCAGTGATCAACAGTACCTCACCATTTTAAGGTTTCAAACTCTGATGTTCTCAGAGGACAGTGGAATGTGTGGACTGTCATCAGCAGCTTGGAACAGAGAAATGAGGGACTGGAACAGTCACAGAAAGGAACATTTTTGAAAATTATCAGGGATCACTTGTGAATTTAGCTACTTAATTTTACTTGGCCAAAATGTACTGAAACAATGAACAACATGACACGCATTCAAAAGCTTAGAGAACTTCACCGAGTTGTAGAGTGGACCCCCGACTTGCATATTTAATTGATTCTTGACTGGGATTTACAAATTGAAAAGTTTGAAAAGTAAATATAATTTACCCAAGCGATATAATTTAAAAATGGTGATAGCTGGGATTGGCTCCAGATCTCCCGTGACCCTTATGACATAGGACAAAAGGTGGACTTGGCTGCCTCTCCATCAAAGGGCACATAAAGACAAAAAACTGTTCATACACTCATTCTTAAGGTCTTTGTTGGCTCTGAGTGGGAATCGAACCCAGACTGCAACTGGAGAAGTTGGGGGATTGAACTAGTGATGCCTCTGTTGTGAATGATTCTGGACTCTTGGAGCAAATGACTGGAGACGGCTTCTAACCAGGACTCTGTTTTTTGCTCGTTTTCCATTCATCCATTTTCTGAGCCGCTTATCCTTACAGGGGTCGCGGGAGAGATGGTGCCTATCTCAGTGGTCAACAGGCAGGAGGCATGGTACATCCAGAACTGGTTGGCAACCAATCGCAGGGCACATGGAGACAGACAACAGTCGCACTCACAATCACACCTAAGAACAATTTAGAGTCTCCAATTAATGCATGTTCTGGGGATGTGGGAGGAAACCGGAGTGCCCGGAGAAAACCCACGCAGGCACGGGGAGAACATGCAACATGTACCATGCAAACTCCACACAGGTGGGGCTGGGATTTAAACCCCGGTCCTCAGAACTGAGGTCAAAGCTCTAACCAGTTGCGCCACCTTTTGATTGTTTTGGTCATCTTTATTGGGTTAAAGATGCATGTGATTGGTCAAGATGTGTGGTGGTGTGCTTGTCCACACTAAGAAGAAGGGGGAGGGGGAGGGCAAAGGTGACAGACAGCAAGCACAGTGAGGACACAAATTGGTTTGAGGGAGACACAACAGACTGTGATAGAGCATTGCTATTTTATATAGTGAGACTACTCGTAACTATGGTAAAATAACGCATTAAAAAAGTAAAATTTTAACAATTTCAATATAATTGAATGTTCCAGGACAAAGGGCACAATTTGCAAAATTCAGATTTTATATCGTTCAGGCTCCACAAACATCTAATAAAGAAAACAAGGAGGGAAGTCACTAATGAATACAATAGTGTGTCTTCTGCAACTTTTGCGACTCAAGCAATATGTCAATAATGTAAAAAAAAAAAAGTTTCTTTATGGTGCTTTGTGTTAGCATTTTTGTAGTATTGAAGGATGTAAATTAATATATAGAAACGGGCTAATAGGGGAGGTCAACCAATTGCCTGTTACACTGAAGCAGCTCCAGCACTCCCCGCGACCCTCGCGAGGATAAGCGGCAAAAGAAAATGGATGGATGGATATATACAGTGAAGAAAATGAGTATTTGAACACCCTGCTATAGTGCAAGTTCTCCCTCTTAGAAATCATGGAGGGGTCTGAAATTTTCATCGTAGGTGCATGTACACTGTGAGAGATATAATCTAAAAAGAAAAATCCAGAAATCACAATGTATGATTTTTTTAAATAAGTACTTGAACACATGCGAAAACCAATGTTGATATCTGTTACAGTAGCCTTTGTTTGCAATTACAGAGGTCAAACAGAGGTTTCCTGTAGTTGTTCACTAGGTTTGCACACACTGGAGGAGGGATTTTGGCCACCTCCTCCACACACATCTTCTCTACATCAGACAGGTTTCTGGGATCTCGTTGAGAAACACAGAATTTCAGCTCCCTCCAAAGATGTTCTATTGGGTTTAGGTCTGGAGACTGGCTAGGCCACGCCAGAACCTTGATATGCTTCCTACGGAGCCACTCCTTGGTTTTCCTGGCTGTGTGCTTTGGGTAATATTCATGTTGAAAGACCCAGCCATGACCCATCTTCAATGCTCTGACTGAGGGAAAGAGGTTGTTCCCCAAAATTTCACAATACATGGCCGTGTTCATCCTCTCCTTAATACAGTGCTGTTGTCCTGTCCCATGTGCAGAAAAACACCCTCAAAAGCACGATGCTACCACCCCCATGTTTCACAGTAGGAATGGTGTTCTTGGGATGAAACTCGTCATTCTTCTTCCTCCAAACACAGTTAGTGGAATTATGACCAAAAGGTTCCATTTTGGTCTCATCTGACCACTAAACTTTCTCCCATGACTCCTCTGTATCGTCCAAATGGTCATTGGCAAACTTAAGACAGGCCTTGACATGTGCTCGTTTAAGCAGGGGAACCTTCCGTGCCATGCATGACTTCAAACCATGTCGTCTTTAGTGTATTACCAACACTCACCTTGGAAACGGTGGTCCCAGGTCTTTTCAGGTCATTGACCAAGTCCTGTCGTGTAGTTCTGGACTGATTCCTCACCTTTCTAAGGATCATTGAGACCCCACGAGGTGATATCTGGATGGGGCTCCACTCTGATTGAGATTGACAGTCATGTTTAGCTTCTTCCATTTTCTAATGATTGCTCCAACAGTGGACCTTTTTTTCACCAAACTGCTTGGCAATTTCTCCATAGCCCTTTCCAGTCGTGTGGAGTGGTGCAATTTTGTCTCTGGTGTCTTTGGACAGCTCTTGGTCTTGGCCATGTTACAAGTTTGAGTTTTACTGATTATATGGGGTTGACAGGTGTCTTTATGCCGCAAACGACCTCACACAGGTGCATCTGATTCAGGATAATACATGGAGTGGAGGTGGACTTTTAAAGGCGGACTAACAAGTCTTTGAGGGTTTAGCTGACAGACAGGTGTTAAAATAATTATTTGCAGATGTGTCACACAGATAAATCGTTTAAAAAAATCATATATTTTGATTTCTCGATTTTTTCTTTTTAGATTATCTCTTAACAGTGGACATGCACGTACAAATTTCAGACCCCTCCGTGATTTCTAAGTGCGAGAACTTGCAATATAGCAGGGTGTTCAAATACTTACTTTCTTCACTATATTTAGCAAGGCCATATGCAGGCATATTACTATGGAACAGACAATTATTGTTTTGGAGGGTTTTTTTGTGGCCTAAAATGGCCAGTAAAATACAAACCTATTGTAACAAAATATAAAAAAGCTTGAAAATATTTAAAGGTTTTGCATTTTATTCAAACTTACCATGCCATTCTGCTTGTTCATGTTGACATTGTTGAAGTACTGTATTCATTGTAGGTGGGCCGCTTTAATGAGCCATGAAGATTTAATGTGCTTCCTATATCTAAGCCCGTTGTGAAAGGCAAACTGCTTGACAAAAAACAAACAAAAAAAACCCCAAACTGTTACCTGACCAAAAATATCATGATCCATACTCCAGAGACCAGTGTTTTTTATTCTGAGTTAACACTGAGGCCATGCCGCTCTCGCTCTCTGACAGTACTCTCCGTACAATACAGACCACTTATAACTGTCGTCACGTGACCGCCACCTCAGTGCCCCAAATTTAACACGGCCAACACATTTGCAGAGAAGGCATGATTTTTGGAATTGGATCTAATCATATTGTATAACTGTGACTCGGAAATACGTAATTCCCATTCTCTGCCTGTGTTGCGCTAAAGCACTTGGAAACAACATGCCAAATTTGAAGCTTGCAGACTTTGTCAACATTATTTTAAGTAACAAATGGAAACTCTTTTTTTGACAGCGTCCGTTTCATCAAGGTTGTGAACTATGCATATTCAGTTTAATATTTTTTTTCAACTAGTAAACAGTTTACATATAATTTGGTATTATATAAAATGAACCAATAAAAATTATAGAGGAGCCACATGGGATCCGAATGGCCGAGCTCTTTTGAGGGAGCCGGACCTCAAGAAATTACTCTGACAAAAGAACTGAAATTCCCATAACTAAAGTGACCCACTACACCATCTGTGACTTTAATAGACTTTCTGTAGTAATCTACCACTACAGTATATTGTCATATGCCCCCAAAAGTTAAAAGACCACAATCATGAATAAACTCTAGATACGCAACCCACTAGAAGCTTGTGCAAAGGTAAATGTAAAGAACTACTTATGTGGATACTGGATTGTCGTATTTATGACCCATGTAATATAACTGAGGAGTAATTAGTAACTCCTCCTGAAACGTTTCATTTGCTGTTTACAACTGTTTAGTCAACCTTGCCAAAGTGCATCTGAAGTTTTTAATGTCAGTCATTCAATTAAAGTTGGAGGAGGAGCAGAACCTCAGGGGGCAATATGTCACATATTGGTATTATCCCGCCCCGCTAATTACTGAAGCAATGAACTTTAATTAATAGCTGAGCTTGCCGTGTGCGTGAATGCGAATGCGTGTCTTCGCACGGTTATAGCGTGCTCCTCCTTTATCCTGAGCCATCTCTCTTCAACACATGCGCACTCCTCATGCACATGGGCTGACATTTCGTGCTGTGTCTCGGGGTCACCTGAGAAACGGCGACACCACCAACCTGCAAGCGCTAGCAGGGCTGTTAGCATTAGCATAATGTCCTTCCGCTTATCAATGGCATTTGATGTCTGCTTCAACAACTGGAACAACAAAAGTGACAACAAAATTAAATGACAAATTTGTTATGCTGCAAATGCAGTGCTTTATTCCTGATATGCTAAAATGTGCCTTTGGCCACCAAACTGCTATTATTCATTTACAGCAAAACCAAAACCAATTAGTCTCCATGTCCAACCTGTCGCCTTTCCAATGCCAACTTTCCTGTCACTTGTGTCACCCTTTCTTTAGCTTACCTCCTCTTCCTTAGACCTCTTGTGTTTTGAGGGATTTAACTTTGTGTATCTCAAACGATAAATTTAGAGAAGAATGTGCAAAATAATGTTTGCGTAGGGCAGTAGTCATATTCTGAAGGACTGCATTTCAAATACCTATTTCATGTTGTGAAGGCAACATATATTTTTAAGTTCATAATGAAAAGTCATTTATTTGCCCATCAGATTTCCTAAATGTTTTTTTTCTGCATCACTTGCCTAACTTTGGTGCAGGCAGCGTGACTCAGTGTGGGTTTCGATATGTGCCCTGTAACTGATTAGCCACCAGTTCAAGGTGTAGTCCGCCCTCCACCCAAAGTTGGCTGGGATCGGCTTTAGCATGCCCATTACCATTGTGAGGATAAGCGGCTTGAAAAATGGATGGAAGGATTACTCTGTTATATATTGCCTTTCATGAAACCAAAGGGTAGTTGACATAAAAGACACTCACAACAAGTAAATGACAAAGGGAGGCACAATAAATAAAAAGTAAACACAACACCAACAGAACTATCAAACAAAGTGCCAAAGGTCTGGGTGAAAAACTGTCATTTGAGAGCAGGTTTCAAACTGTGTAATGCTCATGTCTACAGAATCTCCATGGCAAGCAAGGGTAGGAACCAAGTGTGAACCCAGGCAGGTGTGTTCTGCGCATATTGCAATTTGTCCAATGCTTTGCTTGTGAGCCCAAGCAATAATCCACAACAATAGTCCAGGCTGGGAGTGATGTCCACTCTGGAGTGTGGAGATGTTTTTTTTTAGATGAAAGAAGGCAGATCTGATGGTAGATTTTACGTTAAATTTGTATGAGCTAGTGGAATCAAGAGTGACCCGTAGGGTGCAAACCTAAAAGGGACCAGGTTCAGAGCCCTGACAATGATTGAGTGGGAGCTGCAGCCATTGACTGATAGAGACTTCTGTCACCCAGATATTTATGAATTAGTGGTGTCACTGATCATGATGACCGGTTTCAGTAGAAATTAGGTGGTCGACGTTCATCTATGAATGCTTTTTATTGCCGATCACCCCCCAAAAAATCACTTGTTGCTCCTTCCTTGCAGTGTCCAGCCTGTCGAGAATGTGTGCTCTGCCGTGTAGCCAAGTGCCCCTTGCCCCCTTCACATTGCGCTGGGACACTGCAGCTGCAAAATAGACCCAAACAAACTTCTCAGCTCATAAAGCCAAATGCACTCACCATAAATACATTCAAAAATTTACAGATGATCTATATGAGCAATATCAGAACTGACCAGAAGATCTCAGTCATGGATGATCGGTATCGGAATCGGGCACATAAAATGCTGGTTGAATCATCTTGATTAAAAATAGAACCAAGAGAGAACTGAATCTCTAATAATAATCCATTACACTTGTAAGGGGTCGGGAACCTATGGCTCACAAGCAATATCTGGCTCTTTTGATGTTGCATATGGCTCGCAGAGCCCTCATCACTACATACTGTACAATGCCATTTCTGTCACGTAGGCAACGCAAGTGAGCAGGGACAGTTTGTCCTAGTGGGATTGAAGTAGTTCACCGTAGCAATCGATGTGCGGATGCGCAGATGGGTCCAACGCAGAGCAGGTAGCAACAACTAATTGTGCGGGCGATCGCTTAAATAAAAAAAGATGGGGAGTTGTACAGTCTTCGGCAAGACTGGACATCCATTCACAGATGGAGGAGTATGCCAAAGCTTTTGTGACTGATGTTGTCAATGAACTTTTTGACAACTTTTCGCATAAAGACAAGATGATCAAATGGAAAAAAGACGTGCTATTGTTGGCAAGAACTGTTCGCCATCATACCATCATGATGGCAAATCCAATTGAATTACATTCACGATGAACGAATGGAAGTCTAAACGCCTGCATGCAGCTTAATCTAACGACGTATGTAAGACTATAAAGCCATCAGCAAAACCATGCAGCAACAGAAGTCACATGAATGGTAAAAAGTGCTTATGTCATCAATGGTTAGCGACATCATTACAATGTTATTTAAAAGAATTCTGAGACTTATTGTACTCTAAAAGTGTTGGTTCTACATAAATGCTCAAATACACCTGTTTTTGTTTTTTTTTAATATTGCATGGCTCTTTTGAATTTACATTTTGGCATTTATGGCTCTCTCAGCCTAAAAAGTTCCCGACCCATGCGCTACGCTGTTTTTGTAGCAAACAAAGGCTGATACCTCCATGACTGTGGACAGAGTTGTCAGAAAGAATTCAAATAGACACTAGGGTCAGACCGGTATGGATTTTTTGAAGCAGATGACGATTCCTATATTTGGCCAATACAATTTTGATTACAGATGAATCGTCTAATATAAATCACATGACGGGAATAAAACAACATTTTTTTCCATATCGTAACACTGACAACAATGAATGTAGTGTACATATGAATTTTCCTTTTGTAGTTTATGTTAAACTTTACAACAGTCACCAGTCACAATTAGCAAAAAATCTGCCATTATTATTATGAATTATTATTGTTTTAATGGTTGTTTCAATGTAATTATCTTTGGCTTTTGTTATAATGTGTTAATGCGTGGGAAAAAATCAACAAAAAAATAGCCGATTTTTGTTTATTTGAAAAGGGTATAATTGGCCAACCAAGTCAGCCTGTCATGGTGGGTGTTTTGAAGAACACGAGGAAGGCAGTGCAAGGTGTGGAGCACTCAATTGGAGGGAAGGAAGGAGGTAAGACCAGAGTCCAAGCATTAACCAACCAAATGAAAGCAAATAAGGCAAGAGAAGGCAAGCAAGGCACCTGGGGAAAAACAAGACAAGACAACAAGGAACACCTGGACAAGACACAGGTGGCTGGAGGGAGCTGATTGGTCAATACAAGGTCGGAGGTTCACGAGAACAGATGGACACAAATAGTGAATATGCAAGATATGGAAGAGAAGAAAACATTCATACATCCTTTTTCTGAGCAGCTTATCCCCACAAGGCTCACAGGAGTGCTAGAGCCTATCCTGGCTGTCTTCGTTCAGGAGGCGGAGTTCATCCTGAACTGGTTGGCAGCCAAACACAGGGCACATAGAGACAAACACCCATTTGCACTCAAAATCACACAGGGAAATTTAGAGTCTCCCCCTAATGCATATTTTTGGGATGTGAGAGGAAACCAGAGTACTGGAAGAAAACCCACACAGGCACGGGAGAGCATACAAACTCCACACAGGCTTGCCGGGATTTGAATCCTGGTTCACAGAACTGTGAGGCAGGTGCTCTAACCAGTCGTTGAGTTTCCCCTGTTTTGTGTCGTCTCCTGCATCTGCCCTGCTCCTCGTGTCTCCTCCAATTAGCTGACTCCTTCTACTTGATTCTTGTTCAGGTGTGTGTCATTGTTTGGTTGGGCTCTGTGTGCTTTCTACTTTCTGTTCTGTCATCTTTGGTGAGTCTGTTCCATGTGGTCTTTGTGTAATTGTTTCAAGTATGTTTTTGTGGATTTTGACTTTCCATTATCATCTTTTGAACCTGGTTTTTCAATGTTTTTTTTTTTGCCCTTTCTTGATCATTTGCTTCTTGCGTTTGGGTCCACCTGCTTCTGCCTCCATCCTCCACACTTGTCACAACATTGATAGAAAGATGGAGGAGAGAAGAAAGGGAGGGTGGGTGGTTAGAGGGATATAGAGGATGGGGGAGCTATGAATAAACAAATGATCAACAGAGCAAGTGGCAAACAGAGGGATGCTTGAAGGGATTGAGGGAACGATTAATAAAGTGATTGATGTGGACAGAGTGAGTGAGGGACAAAGCAGAGGTCGAGGGATAGATGCAGGGAGGTATAGACAGGAAAGGCAGTAGAGTAGATTTGGTTTTATGTAAGGAAGAATATGCAGTATGGTAGGGAGTTTGGATATGTAGAAAGATGAATGAATGAAAAGAGGGAGGGACTCATTAAATGATGTTGGTATGAATGAAGGGATAGAAAGCTGCACTGACATGAGGGATGGATGGACGGACACACAGATACACAAACAGAACCACACACAGATCACCTTGCCACAGGCTGTCCTGCTTCAAGCCCACACTGCTGTCTGACTCTATTGAGTGGCTTCACTCAATGGAGTCCAAGAGTGTGCAGTGAGCAAAGGAGCCCACAGTGACTTGCGACAGCATGCACAAATGAAACTAGATGAACTGGTTGACGATGAAGCCCACACAAAGACTGCGTCATGCGTGTTTGCTCTGCGAGTTGTGGATGAGTCAAGGCTTTACTTGCGGGCACGGAGGCTAACATCCTTACGGAAGCAGCTGCACTGTGATCCCATACCTGCCCTCGACTTTTAGTCTGAGTAGTAAAAGAGAGATTTCATCTCTTAGCTGCCAGGGCAGGAAGGCGAATGTAACAAATGAATACAACACAATGAATAGCTTCTCTTTGTATTTTGTGTCTATCAAGAGCTTATTTTTGTCAGCACTCCCCACCCTCGCCGTCATTGGGAACCTTTTTCTCCACTCACATTTCTCTCACCCCGTCCACATCGTAGAACAATACCACCATAAAATTAAGAGTATGGCTCTTAGGGTTTAACCCACTTTGAGTTACGTAGGAGATTGGCTTTTTGTTTCCTGTGTTGAAATGATGAAGCCTGGCTCGTGGCTTTTAGTTATGTGCAATTAGCGTCATGTGTACGTGTAGCGTACATTGAACATCAGGAAGAGTCAATCTGTCAGCACCCATTCTGTTCATCCGGGCTGAGGAAATAACCAGCCACAGTCTTGACTACATGAGTACTACATGTTACCTCGTGTCCACCTCAGCAGTATGATATCAGGAACCTTATGGCAAAACTGAACTGTAATAATATTATTTTCAGAAAGGTTTTCAACTTAGCAACAGCTTCCTGTGCTACTATCGCGCCTCTGGTTCAAGATGGACTGCATGTGTCAAAACACCATACTAGCTGTTAAAAAATAATAATAATAATAATACGCTTTTTCCTGTTTGGGCTTGTTGTAGGCATGGGGAAGGGTGTCCCAGAAACACTAATTGTCCTTCATTCTCATTGCACTTCCACATATGGATGGGTGGACTAAGCAAGTGTCGTGATTTTTTTTTTTTTTTTGCATCAAATCGCTGAACTACAATATACACAATTTTGGCTATTTTAAACATACCACGGTAAAAACAAACAAAAATAAAAGGAAAAATCTGGAAAATCCAGTCTTTTACAAGGAATGTACAAGGGGCTTCAATGATGCACTCCAGTTTGACGAGCAATTAAGAATGAACCAATTCATTAATCAAGCAATGAACATTCACATTCAAAGGCAGTAAAATGCAGTCACCACACAAAACTATTTGAACTGTCTCTGATGAACTTGAACTAAAGTACAGATGTTCTAGTAAGCTTTTCCTGACATTTTTGTTTGGACTTCTTATAGCACAAGTCATGATCCGAACTTCCACAACCACAGTATTAGTCAAGAAAAGGCTACAAGAAATTGCCAAGCCATTGAAAATCCCATTGAACTCAGTCAACACAGTCAGAACACAGTCAAAATCAAGTAAAGAAAGGATAGCACAACGAGAGAAATACCAAGAACCGAAAATGAATGAAAAGACCAGAAGAAAAGTGATCAGGGAGGCTACCAAGAGGCTGAGAGCAACACTGAAGGAGCTGCAGCAATTTCTGCCAAAAACTGTCTGCTTAGTATATGTGACAAAAGGCAATTAAAACGGTGACAGGTGCTCACCCATTGAACGTGTTTTAATGTGCGGTGGTTAATTCTTAACATCCCCAGTTAACAACAACAACAACTTTCAAATGCTCGGAGTAACTGTTTTCTTTTATTTATTTATAACTTTTGGAAGGGGACTGACAATTATTTTAAATTTAATCTTTAAGCTCGTTGTGCAGATGATATGTTTGTCCCAGTTTTTTCTTGTCTCATTGCATAAAGAATATTCAGTCCATTTTCTATGGAAAAGCCAGCATGCCATAGTGTATTCTTTACGCTTCAAAAAACACACAGCACAGCACTCCATGTGGGAAGTTTTGTTGCTCTTTTGTGGAAGTTGGTTTGATTTGAAAAACAGAAACCTTGATTAAAATTACCGGAGCTGGAAAGCTACCTTAATTTTTGACACAAGTATCTGAACTGATACTTAACTACAAAGTGTGAGACGTTTTCTCATCTCTAATGATTCATATACAGATGTAACATCTTGTCAGTGTTTTCCCAGTGTAGATTAAAACATCTTGTACGCCAGCTTTATGCTTCCTGTGTTGAAGAATGTTATGATTTGACTGCATCTGAACGCGAGCTGTTTTCTGACCTCGACGTCCTCGTTGCGCCTAGCTGCCAATTCAATCACACAATGAAAAAGTTCACAACGTCTTAACTCCTAAAAAAGCTTTGAGGCCGCTGGGAGATGACGATGATGAATTTGGGAAACAGGCAAAAAGAAAAAAAAACAATAATAATAATAAAATAAATCCACCAAAACATAATGCCAGATTATACAACACCATTTTGGGAGCACAGCAATAAAGATTATTGCAGTGGCAGATTCATAAAATTGAAGACTAATGTGAAGAGGCGGCATGATGGATAGAGAAAGAAGGGATAATAGAGAAAGACATCTGTAGCAGTTGTAAGGACATGGATTTACTGTCTTAATAGAGTTACATCTCTCCCAAGGGGAGCAGAGGATTAGATATGGTCATTTCATCAGGAATGGCCCAGTGGAGGATTAAGAAACGGCTTGACAGTGGACGAGGGAAAAATAGATGTGAAGAAAAGGAGATGGCCGAGCGGATTGACGGGAGGCTTCAAATCATTTTGCTTCTTTGCGTCGATGCAATTCGGCTAAATCATCAAGCTCACCGAGCCTTTAAGACTTGAATTATTAACATAGTAAATGTATATGTGCGTGCGTTTTCCACCATAACATCACCGGTGGAAACTTGAAGAGACCCAATATGGCCCCAGGAATTATGGGAATTGACACATAAGAACACGTGAGGCTTCCTTCCTTCCTTCCTTTCAGCCGGGGTCACTGCCACACCAGCTGTCTCCACACAGGGGAGCAGGAGGCACGCGCACACACACACACACACACACACACACACACACACACACACACGAATATTTAGCTTTATAGCTGATATTGATGAGCATGAGAATGTGTCTTCACCCGTTGATGGAATCAGAAGAGCACATAAAGAAAGAAAATAATCAGTTTTAAAGACTACATGTTTGGTAAACTACGATTTTAGAGGAATACATCACACACAGATGAGAAGAAATACAGTTGTGCCTTGAGATAAGTGATTCATCCCATGATTTTGAAAGATATGACATGTTGTTTGGATGACATTTTTTTCCCTCTCTCTTTTTAGCAAGCAAAAATTTGAGATACGAGTGTTGCTGATGACAGTAAAGGACAAGCCGCATTCTGGTTCCAAGCTGTTTATTGCCACTTCCAGTTAAAGTTCAAATGAACATCAAAAAGATAATTAATTACATGTTGAGTATTTAACCACAATATTCTGCTAGTTTAATGTAGCTCAATGGATCACTGTAGTCTCCATGGTCCACTATTGAAATTTTTATTTTTTTTTTTGTATCAAGGGGAGACTCATGTTTTAAAAATCTAGCTTTTTCTTGTAACTGTTTAAAGCAAATTTAAGATGCATTGTTTGAAAAAGTGATTTTCTTTGGCTGGTTAATGTTGCCTGAGAGAGAGTGAGAGAGAGAGAGAAAGAGAGAGAGAGAGAGAGAGAGAGAGAGAGAGAGAGAGAGAGAAAGAGAGACAGCTTGATCAGGAAATATAGAAATTGAATCTTTGCGAGAAGCGCAGAGAGGACACCAGCCGAGGCCAAGCCTGGCATCCTCAGACATATGGCCGCCGTCTTCTTGATTACACTTCAGCTGGCTGGAAGATTACCAGCTCTGTGTGTTTGTGTAAGTGTGTGTATCGTTCCACATATGCTTGCCCGCATGTATGAGGGTGTCCAAGAGCTAAAACTGGTGTTTGTGTGTGCATGTGCGTGTGCGTGTGCGCGTGTGTTCATCGTGTGTGTGAGACACTTAGATTACAAGGCACCACCCAAGTGTGCGTTTCACGCTTAGTGGACCCTAAGAAGTCTGCAATCTTGTGCCAGGTTATTAGACTACGACGGCTCACACGATTAAGCATGTGTATTTGTTGAGGGCTGACACGTCTTCAGCTGCCCTTCAGTGGATTACCAGCATATTGAGCGTATGTGTGTGTGGGTGTGTTTGTGTGTGTGTGTCAAACCAAGATTACTCCAAGTCAAGCAGATTGAGCCTCCGGGTCACTGTGACGATGAGACGAAATCAGATAGCTTCTGCCTCCTTAATCTCCCTCACTTCCCCTTGTACAGTGTTTGTGTGTGTGTGTGTTTTTCAACTGTATACTCCTCAATGCATTTTATACGTTTGTATATGTGCATGTGTCACTGTGTGTGCTTGCAGTCTCCTCTGGCGAACGTTTTCTTGGAAGGAAGTGCGTCCATATGCTATGAGGAGTCTGCCTGTGACCTCACAGTGGGACACTGGTGTAGTCGACTAGGATGGGCAAGGAGGACAGAAAGCAAGCAGTGACAGTAGAGAAAGGAAGGATTGAGAGATACCAAGAACTACGAGGGGCTGTCAGCAACATAATTCAGGATTTATTCTCACACACACTATTGAAACGGTCTACATTCAGAAACAGTCATAATCAAGTAAAATGCTTTCACACACACACAATGGAAAAACTCTCACACTGTACAGATTTTTTTAACTCACAAGTACCACTGAGACATGGTGGCACAGCTGTAGAGCACTGGCTTCACAGTTCTGAAAACCAGGGTTCAAATTCCTGCCCCCTTGTGTGGAGTTTGCATGCTCTCCCCGTGTCCTCCCACATCCCCAAAACATGCAACATTAATTGGACACTCTAAATTGCCCCTAGGTGTGATTGTGAGTGCGGCTGTTATCTGTCTCCATGTGCGTTGCGATTGGCTGGCAACCAGTTCAGGGTGCACCCCACTCCCTGGGCTGTGACAGCTGGGATTGGCTCCGGCACTCCCGTGACCCTCGTGAGGATAAGCAGCTCAAAAAATGGATGGAACAATACTATTGAGGCACTCAAAACACTACTGAAATGGTCTCACGCACGAGGCTGAAAGGCTGTCAAATCGACTACTGACATGCTACTGATTTTTTTCCCACTCATATACTGTATACTGTACCACAAAAGTACTAACATTCATTCATTCATTCATTCATTCATTCATTTGTTCATTCATATCACTTTTCTCACTAGGGTGTGCTAGAACACGGGTCAAATCAAAGCTGTGAGGTAGACGTGTTCATCCAAAAATGTTCTCACATTCAACTGAACACTATTACACACACACACACACACACACGCGCGCGGACACATACCCACACTCCGCTGAAATACACTCACATCATAATGAAATCCACTAACATTTATTCATTGATTTTCCATGCTGTTTATCCTCACTGTGGTGTGATGTGATCCCAGCTGACTCCGAGCTACAGTTGTTCTTGAAGTGCTGTCTGAATAAAGTTGAGTAAAATGTATGAGGGTGTTTCAGTAGTGTGCATGAGAGCATTTTAGATTGTGAATGATGTCAGCAGATCACATGACATTAAAATATGCCAAAGTTTTTAATGAGACCTCGCCGCTATCAAATGATGAACTGTGGATTGTCTTTTTTTTTATGACAATTTATTGCAAAAGGTACCGCATCACAAAGGAGACTAGAACTTGAGGAAAGTGAGAGAAAGTGGAAGTTACTGTATGTGAAGTAAGCTAATTTACTGCTGAAGAGCATCCATTCCATCACGCCGCAAAAAAAAAAAAAAAAGCCCATCTAGAAATAAGCAAAATTTCCTCAAATCGTTTTATTTTGAGCAAAAAATTAGCAGTAAATTAGTAGCAAAATTTGCTTGGATGGAGTTATAAAAATAATCTTATAAATGTAACTCCTCTAACACCATCGCAAGTCTTAAAATTAGAAAATGTGCTTATTACAAGTAACAATTTTCAAAATGTTTTGCTTAATATTTTCATAGTTATTTAATAATTTACTATTTTTTTAACTGAATGTAAGAATGTAAATCTCATGAGTTTATTTTTCTTATTACAAAGAAGAAATGTATTTTACATCTGAAATGTTTCCTTCAAAAAAAATTATATATTTATGACTAAATGTTTCTTTTACTTAATTTAAGAACTTCCTACTAGTTAATTTTAACTAGTTAAAAAGGCTCACAGCAAAACATTTTCTTCCACCTTTGAGCTGGTTCCAAGAAATTCATCCTTTTTTCGAGAAAAAAAGTTTTGCAAAATCTGTTTAGAAATGAAGTTTATTCAAAAACTACTTAAAACAAGCAATTTAGACTTCAATCCGGGCCCTTGAAGCATTCGTACACAGGCCACGTACATTCATAAAATGCGTCAACAATTGCCTCTTTTCGATGATGTGACAATGCTTCAGTGGCAGCTTTCGCTTTTGAAGAACGTTTGAAAAAGATTCATTTTTTTTTTTTTTTTTTTGGGTGAGGGGCATACCCTTCTACTGACTAATATCTTTGAACTATAAGACCCCTGTGACAGTGCAAAAGATTTCTACGGAACCAAGGCTTGTGTTTTATGACGTAAAAAAATGTCAGGAAAAACTTTGAAGTAAATGCTGTATTTATTTGGGGTTAATCAGAGGCTTTTCAGATGGTGGCAATTGTAGGGCTACTTTGTTTTAACATGAATTTAAAGGTTTAAATTGTTTCATTGTGAACACAGTCATAAGGTGCATATACACTTGTGCAGGCCGGTCAGTTCAGTATTTTTTGTTTAGTTTTTTTACTTCCCCTCTCGGCGGAACGGTGACGCAACTGGTTAGAGCGTTGGCCTCACAGTTCTGAGGACCGTTGATAGCTGGGATGGGCTCCAGCACTCCTGTGACCCCTGTGAGGATAGGCGACTGGGAAAATTAATTAACTTCTCCTCTTTTCGTGTATTGTATTTTTTCAGCGGAGTTACAAGAAAATGTACACACTAGGTTAGCTAATAGTGGGGGAAAAAAAGTTTTAAAGTTATTTAGCTAACATTTTTGTTAGTTTTTATTTTTTATTACTTTTTTGTGATGATTTTGGCACTAAAATGTAAATTACGGATGTCACTTCGTGTCCCTTTGTAAAATCTTGACTGATACTTCCCACATTGAAACTACGGCGGTAGGGAAAAGGCATTTACCCTGTTTCTCAATCGCTGCCTTGTTCAAAGGCATATAATGATTTAGACTACTATGAAAATAGTTGAGTTTCTGACTCCCAAAAGGACATACAGTATGTGAGATTTTATTCAAAAGGTTGATAGCAAGCATCCTTTTTTGTGAGACTTGGTACCTGTTACTCGACTGTAGTCAGGGAATACTGTACTTCCCAACATCACTGAAAGACCCCTTACCTTATACACGGTGTCCCAGCAGTTCATAGTCAAGCCTAGACAGTCTCTCTACAACAAATCATCCGTTTATCACTGTGTGTTGCAGAGAAATCTTTAGGTCAAATATTAGCACAGCACCCACTGTGGGTCGGACAGATAACCTCAGAGTCCCCTCCCCCCACCATCCTACATTTGCTTGTCTTTCACACCAGTTATTTTTCTTGAAGTTTTGCAAGCGCGTGCATGTCTGAGGTGCAGGAATCTTGTGAGCGGTTAACGATGAAACTTGCGGTCAAAGTGACGACGAGGGAAACACAAACGCAAAAATGATCACAAAGATGTCGTACAGGCTGGGATCAAGGGACCACCTCCTTAGCAGCCTCTATTGATAATCCGCCGACTGTGTGAATGATTAGCATATAAGCTAAGCACTTCTATGCTATTAGCTCATACTGAGTATCCGAGATAACTAAAACGCCACATCCTCCTCCCCCCATCTATGTCATTACTCCTTTTTTCCCCAATCCTTAGTGCTTTGTCTGATTGTTGGTGCGGGTTCATTTAAGTCCGCCAAGGATTATAGTCAACCAGTATTTCATTGAATGGACTCTTAAGGTGTTTAGACTAACATTGTACGACATCATCAACTGACTGGAAATATCTATTCCACCACACTAACAGTATACTGAGCAATTAGATTACCCTTACACCAATGAGATTATTTGCATTTAAGGAGCCTTCTTGTTGTCCGTGTTTCATTCCATCAGTAGAAGTCCTCCTTTTGTCTTGTCCCAGACAGCATCTGTTTGTCTTCAGCACTCCTGGCCTTTTACACCGCTTTGTCCCCCTTGCATCTTTTATTTAGCCACGACCCAGCCAATGGATCCTCGAGACGGTCTGTGCCTTCAGGCAAGCCCAAGGCCTTGACGTGCAACAAAACCTCGGGAGTGAACTAGTGCATGCCAGTTCTCCATCACACTTGTATCAGGCCTAGGACCATTTTTTTCATACTGCTTATTATTCATTTATTTTTGCTATTTTATTTACTTGTTTATTCACTTGAAAGCAGGAATACAGGCTTGCTGGTAAGGTCAAGGGGTGAAAAGACATTATTTGGTGAAAGCAGGATCGTGTCTTGACTACAGTTGTTGTAAGGGGTTAAAGTGGGGGCAAGGTTAGAAGTCGGAACAAAAATGCATTTTTTTTTTTTTACACTAGGTACATCCTTCTGCATACATGTGTGATTGTGTGTCTGTGTGTGTAGGTGTGTTAGTGAGTGTCAGCAGAACAGATGGACGCAGTTGTCATCTTTACACTTCCTGTGGTCCCCTTGCAGTCCTTTTGGTGACCTGGAAGTATTTCTCAACACCACGCTGGAAGTCTGGAAAGTCTCATGTGTAGATGTGTGCACACACCCATCCACCCACTCACACACACAGACAGACGTAAATCCACACACACATTCACACACTGCGTGTGTGTACGCACACATACACTCCGGTGCTGCTCAGGGACGGCGACGAGCCTCCTGGTCTGTCACACGCGTCCTGTTTTCAGTGCATGGCACAGAAACAGAAGAAGAGCGATGGGCGGCAGTGAGGGGGTGCTGGGGCTGGCCGCTTAGCGCCGAGAGACAAGCAGGTGAAGAAAAGGCTGGTGAGCCAGGAAATGTATACAAAGTAGAAACTGTGACATTGGCGGCGAGGGTTACAAATCTGGACTTTTATTTCAGACGTTTTGAATATTTCTTGTTATGGATGTTGTGCAGTGTGTGTGTGGTGTGTGTGTGTGTGTGTGTGTGTGTGTGTGCGTGCTCGTGGATCCATTAGAGACGTGTGTGTCTGCGTGTGTGGGTGCGTGTGTGTGTGTGTGTGTGTGAGAGAGTGCATGGATGTGTGTGTGTTTCTGTCGTCTTGAGGATAGGCGCGCCGATGCGGCAGCCATTGTGTTGAAGCAAGCATATGGTTTGTGACACGTCTCTTTCTAGTGCCATACTGTCTGTCTATACGGCGTCATGGCAGCCAAGACAGCATCCTTTCTACTGCCACTGAAGGCCTGATTGAAGGAAAACATGGACCAGCATTAGTGGAAGTTTATTCCCCGGCTCGTGGTTTTGGACTCCATGGACCAAGATGGTTTTAAAAAGTGGATGGACTTTAAAGGGAATAAAGTTCTCTAACTTACTTTTTCTTGATTTCTATTTATACTTGCTGGAACAATGTGGTTCTCGGCAGGAACAGAGATCAGGGGAATAGTACCTTCCAAGTGACAGTTGCCTTTCTTATTGTTTCAAGTCAGATTGGACGAGAAAAATTCTGGAAAACCCAGCGGGATTCATTTGCTCCAATTTTGAGATGCTTGCCTCTCTCTTACATCCTTTTGTATTCTTCCTTTTTTTTAGGCTGATATGAGGGTGGGTTACTTTATGCTAATATGCCTCTAATCAATTAATGAATCATTCAGAAGTTTGATTATACTGATGGTCGCCAACCTATTAGAAGCCACGCTATACTTTTATGTTAGCTAAAAAACAAATATCCAGCATATATTTTACATAGTCAAACCCATACAGATAAGAGGACAATTGTTGTGTATTTCATTTCTATAATCATGTTCATCAATGAAGATACTTGAACCGTGCTATCTCCTCTTCGTTTCATAAAAAAAAGCTCGTATTTTGTGGATCATGAGCAGATCCTTTCTTTATCGTATTTTCCCTTTCGATAGCTTTTGTAAAGGTACATTTTTGTCTCATAAGAAAAAAAAAATCGGTCCCAAAGACGCTTAGGCTCATCTCCATTCTTGTTAGCAAATTCCACCCTGCTCCTCCCAATCTTCTTTCTCATATTTGCATCTTATAGTGGAGCAAAAACATTTGTGTGGTCCATGTCCATGACCCTCCAGAGGTTATTGGTATTGTCACAAACAGGTGCTTTCAGCTCTTTCTTTGTAGCTGTCAAAATGTGTTTGTCTTGACTGCTGTTGTTTTACCTGCTCTCTTTTTCAGAGAATAGCAAATGTTTTTATTGCCCATGGCCGTATTTGTGCACAGGGTTTCATCAGTTTTTGTGACATAACTATTGCTGGTTTTTGGACAGCTCTGTGGTACCTAAATCCACATGCGCGCAGGAGGAGCATGAAAACTCCACCCAAATAGATTCAAACCAAATTTACTGATAGTGCAGTGCTACACTCGCCTGACTTTGGTGCGGGGAGTGTGGGTTCAGTCCCATCTCAGTGACAATGTAAATGTGAGTGTGAATGTTTGTCTATGTCTATATATGTCCTGGGACTGACTGGCGACTCATTCAGACTGTCTTCCTCCTTTTGCCCAAAGTCAACTGGGATGGGCTCTAGAGCCCCGTGACCCTAACCAGGATAAGTGGTTTTGAAAATGAATGGATGGCTAGATAGACTCAAACTAAGGTTCATCCTATACCCAAACACACCTTAGTGCTGTGAGGCAGCACTTTTGGCCAGCTCGCCACTGACTATTTATGCCTCCATGATTTTATATTCCTCTAATGTATTGTGTCCATTCTTGGCCCCTCCTGAAAAATGAAAGAGTTGACTTGATTACAATTTCATACACATTTCACCTGTTTACTTTTAAAAGGTCTCTGAAGGTCTGTGAACATTGTAATGCATTCAGGAAATGAGCCACTAAGATGAGTGAACTGATGTGCATGGAAGATGTGATAAAAGGCAAATGAAGCTCTCATCCCAGAGGATGAGAGGACCAAATCAATCAGCTAATCCTCTGCTTAGAAGAAAAGAGAATAAGAGGAGGCTGGAAGAAGACAGAAACGTTGTTTGATTGCTGTTCTTCTTAAAAAGGAGACTCTGTTAATGCTACAAAAATCTTCCAACTGTGCAAACACCAGCACACGCACATGGAATTATAGAATTCCATCAGGGATTTTCCAATGGTTGACAGCAGAGTGTTTGTAAAGATAATGACCCCAAAGATGAAAGGGCAAACTGCAAAGAGGCCTCTCAGGATGTAGTGTGTGTCTTGGAGATGCTGAGGAGGAATGATTAGAGATGGCCACCGGGGAGAACCAGAAAGAGTATGAAGTGAAGGCGACATGTCTCAACAAAGTCATGTAATCTGAGCAATCCCAATTATTTAAACAATTACATAACCAATTTTAATAGAAAGTTGGGAAGGGATGGTACATGTGCCAAGGATGACACTGGTATATTTTTGTGCCAATGCAGGGGAAAAAAATCCAGATTGAAAAATGTATTTTATTGTCATAAAGCACTGATTGCATGAGGTTGTAGGGATTTGAACAACAGATTTTTTTTTTTTGCAGTCAATTCTAAGGTGTTGCAAGTCGAGTTGATTTTAATTAATCAATAATGTCATTGATTTTTTTTCAGTCTTCAACACAGTGTGCAATTTTGCCTCCAAATGCAACTTTGTTTGTTCAATTTCCCCACTATTTTTGAAAATAGACTTCTATATTTGGCAAGTGACTGTGCCACTAGTTTCATTTTTAGTAAAGTCTTCTACACAGTTGAAGAACTGTTGCTATTTCGCTGGACCAACTGACCACCTGTTGATTTCAGCAATGCGGCCGTGTTGTCAATGCCAAAACAGGTGATTAATCAAGCTGAAGCTAACAAGTCATTGCGCAGATCAGTCAATCAGTCGGTTCTACCCCAATGAGGTAGTCATTTTATTCATTATTATTATTATAATTAGATGTAGTAGTAACAAACACAACAAACACAAATGTGACTCCCCACAATTGTTTGTTTACTTAAGTAAGACCTAAACTTCTAATGCAAATGCAACTTGATCAAAGGTCGATGCTCTTTGATGTTATATTATTATTATTATTATTTTGGTGTGTGAGCTGGTTTCGTTGTTTTGTAAAAAGTCCCTCAACAGGAGACAAATTTCAGCATTGGGGAAAACTAGTATGGGTATGGTAGGTCTCCAATACAGTACTAAAAATTAAAGTGTTGTGTCCATTTTGTTTGTTTATTTAATTACATATTGGACTTTTGACATTCAGGATTAATTCATGACCTGTTTCCCTCAATTTTCCATGGCTGTTTTTGAAAAACCTTTTCCGGAGATTACTTTGTTCAGGTTTCAATCTGATCGTAATGCTAAAATCATATTGGAAATAATTCACAAAGTTTGTGCAAGACCTTGAAAGGGAACATGATGGTGGGCCAACATGTTAACCCCACACACACACACATACACACGCACACATTGCAAGGTGTTCTCTCACTTCAAGCTTTTCCACAGTTTGAGTTTTTCCATTTTTTTATCCCCTTGTCAAAGAATCACATCCCACATGGTCAAGGAGATGAAGAGAAACGTTGAATGATGGATGAGAGATTTTTTTTCAGTCCTGCTGTGACTCAAATATTCATTTATCATCACAGAAAGCCAGTGTGCCGAGTTTAGTCCCTGTCCCCCCGTTAAACACACATAGTGTTCTTTAGCCATATGGTAAAACACCAACATCAGCTTTTGGGAACAAGAAGATCCACACATGACAGAGCATTGTCCGACACTGACCGCCTCCCTCTGATCTTACCTACCTTTTCATCAGTCATGCCATCTCATGCTTTCAACACAGCCTCAATCCATCACATCTTCCTTTCCTTTCTTACTCCTCCGTCCTTCCATCAATCACCTTGTGAAGTTGTCGTGCTTGGACAAGGGCATGGCCGCTGCCTTGCCAATGCATCATCAGTGCTGCGGCCTTGAAGGGCTCCACCAGCAGTTTTGTGATGGAAGGCACTGACACCTGACAACCATAGGGTACAACTGCTGCTGTAATATTACAATACTGTGGTACCTTGACTTAGGAGGTTAATTATTTCTGTGACCAAGTTCAGAACTCACTTTACTCTGACATCAAATCAATGTTCCCCATTAAAATGAATTGAAATCTCATTAATCTGTTCTAGCCCTTAAAAACACCACAATTCTTTGTTACGTGTTTTTAATTAAGACATGTTTGTCTTGGCATAGGAGCATTTGGTGGGCTCGCTCCCAAGTACTCCTGCAGCATCTCACCAAGGTCAGTGTCAATGAGGGGGCTCGTGGGCTATTTCAGGAAACAGAGACTGTTGTTAAATGCACAATGTAAAAAGATGACAGACCAGTGGACGCAGAGGGGAGAGAAATGTGAGAATACGTGACCCAAATAAGCTTCTGAGTTCAAGATTGTGACTTCTGTGAAGCAAGACATAGGAAACCAGTCCCCAGTCCCTGATTCAGCCTCTCCATTTGTCCATTGTTTTTGGGACATAACCCAGATGACAGTCTGACCATAGCTTCTGTTAGGCTTCAAGAGTTCTTCCAAAATTGTGAAATGAAATGAGTGCATCTGTCTGATACCTCATCCATCCCTCCAATTTCTGAGCCGCTTATCCTCACGAGGGTAGCAAGAGTGCAGGAGTCAATCCCAGCTGTCATTGGGCAGGAGGCAGTGTACACTCTGAACTGGTTAATAGTTAATCGCAGGGCGCATAGAATCAAACAATCATTCGGTCTCACAATCACACCAAGGGGAAATTTAGAGTGTCCAATTAACACATGTTTTTGGGATACGGGAGGAAACCGGAGTGGCTGGAGAAATCCACGCAGACGAAGGGAGAACATGAAAACTCCACACAGGCGGGGCCGGAATTTAAACCCCGGTCCTCAGAACTGTGAGGCCAACGGTTTACAGCTGGACCACCATGCCACCCTGATCCCACATTCTTAGGAAATTGAACTTGAACATGTTATCATTAGCTCAGCAGTTTCTATTGCTGAGGGGAGTCTGGGTAATGCAAAGAAGTGTACCAGTTTCAAAAACCTTTCTACAATGGACAGGACAGTATTATTTCCTTTAGATGATGGTAAATCAGTCCAAACATCGATGGTAATGTCCAACCTAGGAGGTCTGGCTATCGCATGGGTTGCAACTCCCTAGAAAGTCCCTTACAGGAGGGATTGTTGGCAACGCAAACCTGCCAGCCATTGACATTGTTGGTAGTGTCCCTCCTAAGAATAGGCCATCAAAACTGCTGTTCGACGACAGTTTTGTCAAAACCTGGGGGACATACAGTCCCAATGAATAACACTTCCTATTAAGTGAGGGACTACATAAATCAGTTTTCACACCATTCTTGGGGACTAACATCATTGCCTCTTTGACCACGGCTTCAATTTCCCAAACAAAAGTGTAAATAAAACATGATTTGGGCAAAGATTTAATATTAAATGGTTTTAGGCTCAGACAGAATTTTCTTCGCAAAAAATGCATGATAGCGCATCAGGTTTACTATTTTTTGAGCCAGATCTGTTGTACAATGGGAAATTGAATCTCGTGAAGAACAGAGCCCTTCTATCATTTAATCTTATAACAGACATAAGATACTTGAGATTTTTGTGATCTCTCCATATCAAAAATAGAATGTGAGTGCCTATCCCAGCTAACAGCAGGGGCGATGCGGAAAACACACGCTGAACTAGTTGTCATCCAAGGGCACATATAGACAAACAACAATTTGCACTTACATTAGCATCTAAGGACACTTTAGAGTCTTCATTTAACCTAACATTCATGTTTTTGGAATCTGATAGGAAACCAGAGTGGAGACAAAACCTCTGCCAGGACAGGAAGAACGTGCAAACTCCACAAAGGAAGGCCTGTGGATTTGAACCCGGGACCTCCCAAATGTGAAGTATACTTGATGAATTTGTGTGAAGTAATGCAAAACAAAACAAGTACAGTGCTGTAAATCTGTCACCGACTCATTCAAATTGCAAAGAGCCAGGGAAGGAACTTGTATAATTAGTAGGCTCTTCCTTCTCAAGAGCTCTCCTTTTTCCTCTCATCACTCCTTCACACCCCCTCTCACCCTGCTGCCCTTCCTCCCCATCAACATGTTCCCTCCATCCACCACGTCACTCTCCAATTTCACTCATATCCTCCATCACCTTTGTGGCCTTTGTAGTTGGCTAAGGATCCTCTTCGAATGCACACATACACACTTCCTGCAGGAAAGACTGTACGCACAAAGTGTGACTGTTTGTTTGCAGGCACACACGCAAACACGGAAATGTTACATCCAGGAGCGTTTAAACATGCATGCACACACGCAGACACACACACACACACACACACACACACACACACACACACACACACACACACTCAGATACTCAGAATACTGGGTAATGAAGGATGATTAAGGCCAAGAGGGGGAGGCAGCTAAGACATGACCTTGTGCCTCAAATAAACACTCAGAGATCGGCACTGCTGTGAACTGCTCCAACCTTTCCACAAGAGCTTGATTGCTTCCTGGAGGAGCGCTAGGTCAGTGTGTGTGCTTGTGAACGGCATATGTGTGTGCGAAAGTGGTGAAGAAAACAACGAAGACCAGTTAGACAAAAGGTTGAGAGAGAAGATATCCAACCAAGCTCGGCGCTCCCTCCCTCCCGTCGCTCTCCCCCCCCTCCATTCCTCACACCCTCTCAGCGGTGCACTGTACTTAGCAGACATCCTTGATGGATGCCATCAACCAATTCAGCCAATGCAGCCATTTACTTGAAGAGATCACTTGAAGAAAAATACAGAAATTGATTAGAAATTGAATTTAGCATGCTGCTTGTGTGTATATGAGTGTGTCCCTACGTAGGTGTGTGTGTTTGTGCTGAGCACTGGTTAAAAGGACAAGTGCGTTGAGCACTGGTTAAAAGGACAAGGTGGTGTGTGTGTTTTTGTTGGTTGTGTGTGTCCTCGCAGTCATGTCATCTGAAGCGCACAACATTGAAAGGCAAATAAATCGAAATCTTTATATCATTCAAATTCAATAGGGTCCTTGCTGTGCAGGCACAGTACAGTTATCGCTGAAAGTTTGAAGAAGGCCATTTGAAAGTTGCACAATGCTAAAGATGTCCCAGTTGAGCTGACCTTTGAGCTTCTATGGCTTGAATGCTGTGTTGAATATCAGTCCAAATGCTTGGGCATTGAAAATATTCTTTTGCTAAAAGTTGGAAAAAGACCATTTGAAAGTCGAACAGAACCAACCATACAGCTATAGACACCTGAAATATTCTGGATTCAAAATCAGTAGCGCTTTGGTGAGGCCGAAGAAGGCTACTCTACGAGTGTGTGGTGACGGGAAAGGCGTGGAAGCAAGACGAGGCAAGGTGAGATGATGGGATGTGACGTAAGTCAGCAGGAGCCAAGTAGGCGAAGAAGAAAGGTGAGGAGACAAGAAGCAAGGAGACAAGTACAAGTGGCAGTAAACAAGGTTAGACAACAGGAGACAAGTTGAGGTGGCAGGAGGCAAGGTAGGAGGAGGGCAAGAGCAACAGAGGAGAGATGAGAGGAGCGATAGGATGATGGACGCCTGAAGGACGCGTGTACTTCGATAACAGATATCATCGGAGAAGATGCTATCGAGGCTCCTATCTTGCGGCACCACACACTGTTAATAGACAGCAAATAGAGCGAGGGTGTGTGTGTCTGTGTGCAATATGTGTGTTTTTCTCTGTCCAAAAATGTCTCCGTATCTGGATCAAAGGTAGTTTGTCTATATTTGTGCCACAATCCTCTCTGTTTCACCATTTTGCCTTTTCATGGCCTGCATCTGCCTTTTCCTACCGAGTTTTCTTTCAACCCATAATAAGGCTATTACTTTACAAATCATTCGCAGGTTTGGAAGAGGGTGGTGAGGTTAACTAATTGACCAAAATCATTTCTCCGACTTGGCAAACCGGATCAAGTGCCATTAAGTTCTTCACAGTACTCTCTGTGCCAGTCATAGAGGTGCTGCTCGTGGTTAACAAAAGAGAATTGTTGCTGGCAAAGTGTGTTTCGGGGTCTCTTCTGACCTTTTGTCGATGTTAAAACATGCGCACACGCACACAACCTGTGGAACGAATAAGCCACTCATGTGGACAGATGGGTAATCAGTACCTTAATTGTGTGATTGGCTGAAATCTAGACCAGAGGATTCTGGATCACACTTTGAATGTGTGAGCGTGTGCATGTCATTCCATGTTGGGACATCATCAAAATATTTAGTCGTAAAAGCAACATGTCCTTCAAGATGGTCAAGTTCAAAATAATGCTTTCGTTAATTCATTGTAAGACTTTTGTTGCGCCACCCAACCGATGATGTTAAGCGTCAGGTCGGATGTGTGTGTTTGTGTCTATGTGGGTATGCTTGTATGTGAGTGTGTGATTTGTGTGCGCGCCCTCGTGATTTTGTCCTTGCAGCAATGTGGCCAAAACACATTAGAGCACATCTGTCCACTCCATAGCCACTCCTAATCCTCCTCATCGCCATTCTGAAGAGCTCTCTGTCTGTCCATTCAGCCGACCCAAACGCTACCTTGAGAGAATCAATTTGCCTAAATCCTCATCATATTTAAAGCTCTGCACATATCTTACAACTGATTCAAAGATCAAATAAAGGTTGTAAACTTCTCCAACTTTTGATGTATGATTTCAACAGGCGAATTTACTTGCCATTATGGGTAATTTTCCCTTTCTTATACTCTGACTATTATTTGTGCATAACTGCATGTGTGTTGCTCCCCAGATAATAATCCATCCATCCAGTCATTCAGCCATTTTCTTAGCCACTTATCCTCACAAGGGTCACGGGAGAGCTGGAGCCTATTCCTACTATCATCGGGCATGAGGCGTGGTACACCTTGAACTGGTCGCCAGCCAATTGCAGACATTCAATCATCATTTCTTTTATTTCAAACAATTGTGAAGCAGTTGTGTAGAACCAGATGTTACGTCCCATCCGGTTTCTAACTCTCTTTAGTGTGAGGATGTGTGTGTGCGTGTGTTTGTGTGTGTCTGTGCGGCCTTATAATTAAAGCATGCTGACATATAATTACTGTGCATGTTTACCTCGAGTCCCATTCTGTTGAATGGTAGGCTGCTTTCCCTCCTTTGTGGCTCGGCATTATCATATGTTATTATTTGCGTCCTGCTCAGCTCCTCAGCCATCCACTCATTAAGTCTGCCGCTTTGACAAAATTAATGACCACATAGGCAGATAGAAAAGGCTCTCCACTGCTGCCCAGGCAGCCGTGTGTAGCTTAGTGTAGCATCTTTGCCTCACGCTTGCTGCATTTGCAAGAAAGCTCCAAGTTGATTTGAAACCTTCAATAGTAAACCATGATCGTCCCTACAAGAGGATGAGATGAATATTGAAGCGTTGACCTTGATGTGGTCCTATCAGACTATGGAACTATGCTTTTATGCAAATTGTTGCAATCTCATCAAAAGTTATCAATAGTGTGAAAAAACTAATTAACTATTTTTTGTTCTCACTGCTTATTCAGTTAAAGGAAGATGTCAAACTTATTCATTGAATATGTTTTCTTTCTTGATGTCTTTAATTGCTCTTTATAAAAAGTCTACTTTTGGTAGAGAGCGCCTTTTATTCGATGACAAGATGATTTGCGTAAGCACCTTTCAATCAGAATTGCAGAGGAAAGAAATCCAACAAGAGAACGATATCGCAGAGTATTGAATAAGTACTTACAGGAAGTAACTCCATCACACAGTGCACTGTTCTTATGGAACATTTTTAAATGTCGAATAAGAGGTTGGGTTTCTTCAACAGACTTGATGGAAATGAGTGAAAATTGGTGGAGAAGAAATGGAGAGATGTAGATGTAGGATTAAATAATAAAACATGGTGAAGAAGAGCATGACACATTTTAGCAACATACTTTCCCTGGCCCAGATTATCAGACAACATGGACTGACTTGACTTTTTGTTCTGATGCTGACAGGACATCTTATCACTGAGCTCCGCATTCAATCTATCATCAATTTTCTTCCACTTGGTAAACATTTCCATTTTCCGGCCAACATTCACTGATTTTGTCAGTGAGACCCTCGTACCCACGCTGATCACTTCTTATCTTGACAACAGTAACAGTGTGATTTGTGCATGCATTGCAGACTTGGACAGAAGGAATGATGTTGACATTAATAAGAAACATTCATTAAGACAGCATGTTTGCCATATAAAAGTTAGTCATTTAAACATATCTGTCCTTAACTTGTTGTAATATTCAGCCCTCGAATTCAACACATTACTGTGCAGACCAGTGGCAACATTAGTCATTTCTAGGGGGGCTTGATCTCAGACTCCATGAAATGATTTGGTTGGTGCCCCCCCCCCTAAAAAAATGGAGGAATAAAAAAATGTAAAATGAAAACAATTGTTAAATCAATGGAAAGATGAATCCAGGGATAACAAAACACAGGTATGTGGAGAGCCACTCTAATTGTCACTATACATACTTAGTTGTACCACAGGACTTTCTGTTGTTAGTTGGGGACCGGATCGAACAAATTGTTTCTACCAGCAGTGTTGAACAACCCAAAACTGCTTTCTGGATCTTTACATAAAGGTGAAGGAGGCTACAGAGTGAACTCTCTGCATGAATTCACATCATTAAAAAGGAGCTAACCACATTCACTTCGTTATTACAAGAGGACATTAATAATAATAATAATCACCATCTGTCTCGTCCACCTGTATTAGGATAGTTAAATACAGTAAGTAACATGGGAGTGACATCTACTGGAAATATCAGTCTGTGGGATTACACAGAATAAAGTCATTTGTGATGCAGTCTAGGAATTTTATGTAACTCAATATGGATATGAAATAGGAAACGTTTCACTCAAGGTGACTGATATAGGATTTTAACTTCATTTTTTTTTTTTTTTGAGGTGGGGGGGAGATTAAGGATTAGAAAGTGGATAGCCAACAAGCAAAATTAATCCATCCCAGATATTTTCAAGACTATTTTAATACTAATTTATTATTTCATTTAAAAGTAGTTGGGTAATATTTATCCCCAACCATTTTTGTGAGATATTCTTTCAAAATAAAATATGTGTGACTTCAGAGGTATCTGGGAGCAAACCGTTTTACCTGTTTGACAGTATGCCAGTGATTATGAAGTTTTCCAGTACAACCATGGGGCACAACTTGTGTGGTTTACAATCATAGATGAAGTAGAACAATGAAGCGGATGACAAAACAAAAACTTTTGCGTAAAGCAGCAAATTACCTGCAAGGCTTTCAGTCTTACAGCTCTTGAGATCAGGACATGGTCTCTCCTTTTGAAAAAAAAAAAAAAATGAAAAGTGATTGATGGGTGTAAGAATTCATCACGGCTCTTCCACCATTCGTGAATCCGCCAAGGAGGCAATGAACACCCTGGTCGTAGGTGTGCGTTTTTGTGTGTCTCGTGTATCAGTTTCTGTTTATAGTGCACTGAATAGCAGTTGTATGACAGGCACATAATATGCCGACTAGAAAAGAAACTCAGATAGCAAGAGACAAAATAGTCATTACTGTACGGAGTTCACTCTCTTCTAGAGCGGACAAAGACACACACGGGCACGCTTATTGGCAAATGTGGGATGGTAGGCGCACACCCCCGAGCAAAAGGGTGAGGGCGGCAATTTTTTTCCACCAAGGGACAAAAGCAGAGACTGAAAAGGTAGGAAATTATGGGGCTGAAAATGGTATTAATCGAGAAGACGTTTGCACATTCTGAAAAAATAAACTACACACAAAATTAGAAAGTAAAAGATTTGTCATTTTTAGCAACAATCACATCCAGTACATAACTAGAATAAATGTGGTTTTGTCACTGTATTTAAAAAAAAAAAATGACTCATTTTATTTGGTTCAATAAACGCGTCCGTCAGAACTTTTTGCAGGGCGCAGCGCACCGTTGACGAACCCATTCATTGTGTGCCAATGTTATGGGCGCTCCAGTTGAAAGTGACATAAGCATACAATGGAAAAATAATTAAACGCATATATATTTTGACCACAAATAATTTTACAAATGTTGTCACCTTAAAGTTGACACTTCATGCGAAACCCTATTGACAGGTTAACAAAACCTCTGCTGAAGTAAGTTACATTGATATCCCTCCAAATAGAAAATATACACACAAAAACACTCCAGCAACTGATAAAGATTATACAGTATAACAAAAAAAAAAAATCTGTGATATGCTGAATTCTTTTCTAATTTGTAAAAAATGTGTTATATTTAATCCTGTTTTTACCACTCCACAAAGTAAGTAAATTGTACTTTTTGAGTTTTAGAGGGTACTAAACATACAGTACATATGCAGGCAAAAAACACAGCCCCCTACGATGTGTTTTGAATGATGTGGAGGTAATTAATCTCATTGTGACTTGTACGCCACAGACTGTGTCACTCTTGTTAATCTTTAATAATGTCTTCAGGCGCTCGTCTCTCGCTGTCCGCTGATGGCCATGTTATGTTAAATGATGCAGGAAATTTGCCATTTCTGTGACCAGGGATTGCGCAAGTGATTGTTGTGTTTTAATCATGTAGTCTTTTGACAACTTTCCTTGACTTTGTTGTGTATTGATGGAAAGGAGAAAAAAGGTGGCACAACCTGCCGGTTCCATAAACCCCAGTTCCATTGAAGTTGGGTGTTAACAAAACACACATAAAAACAGAATACAATGACTTGCAAATCCTTTTCAACGTACATTCAGTTAAACACATGACAAAGGCAACATGTTATATGTTTTAACTGATGAATAGTACGTTTTGGGGTTTTTTGGGGGGACAAATATTCTCTCATTTTAATTTGATGTCTGCAACATAATCTGAAAAAAACTGACTGGTAAAATTGAGAAATGCTAAAATAAAAACAAAAACACAAGTTTGAAACATTCCACAGGTGACAAGTTTCATTGGAAACATGTGCGTGTCATGATTGGGTATGATAGAAGCATCCCAAATGGTTCAGTTGTTCACAAGGAAGAACAGGGCAAGGTTCACCAATTTATGAACAACTGTATGCACACATAGTCCAACAGTTTACGATAGTTTCTCAATGCACACTTGCAAGGAATTCAGCTGTGTCGTCATCTACGGTCTAAATATCATCGAGTCAGAGAATCTGGAGCAATCCCTGCACGTAAACGGCAAATCAACATTGAATGCCCTCATTGCGTGAAAACACTGAAAAGTATATTGCAACATGGGTTCAGGAACACCTTAGAAAAATCATTGTCAGTTAACAAAACTTGTTGTTACAGCTACAGTACGTATCAGCAATATTCAGAAACGCCACTGTCCATCTTGTCAAGGACCAGACTTGTCTGAGGTAGAATGACAGAAAGTGGGAAAGTGTGCTGTGGTCTGAATAATCCAAATTTCAAATTGTTTTGTGAACTCACGGACCAGATTGCTCTCAGGGAAAAAATTGAAAAGCCAGCATCTGTGACAGTGTGTGGTTGTGTTAGTGACCCTAGCACGGGACTCATCCGTGATAGATAATCAGGACAATATTGAGTCTTAAGTCTTGTATTGTGATCCAGGCATAACAGAACCTTTTGTTTCTTTTGAGCTGGTTCAAATAAAGTCTTGCATGAACTATTGTAGTATATTACTAGAAAGACTTTTTTGTGTCTACAGTATTTCCCGTGGCGGCACAGTGGATTAGCTGGTAAAGTGTAGGGCTCCCAGTTCTGAGGTCCCTGGTTCAATCCCCGACCCACCTCTGTGGAGTTTGCATGTTCTCCCCGTGCCTGTATGGGTTTTCTCCGGGCACTCCGGTTTCTTCCCATGTCCCAAAAACATACAGTACAACATTAATTGGACACTCTCAATTGCCCCTCGGTGTGATTGTGAGTGCAACTGTTTGTCTCAATGTGTCCTGCAACTGGCCGCAACCACTTCAGGGTGTACCCTACCTCCTGCCCATTGACAGCTGGGATAGGCTCCAGCACTCCCCTTGACCCTTGTGAGGATAGGCGGCTAAGAAAACAGATGGATGGATGTATTTCCAGTGGAGGCCAATTCTAGAATTTAGTATGACTGTATTTTGTTTGACTATATAATGAAAGCAATATTATCATATGTGGTGACAACCTAATTTAATGTCCACACACTCAGAAGTCATTAACAAACAAACAAACACACACACACGCAAACATACGCACTCATGCACACACAGTCAGGCGCTACCTATCTGTACATCACTGAATAATATACTGTAGGCCAATTTGAAGTCGACTGTGGGGTATTTAAGGCTATCTACACCTAATTCAAGATATGTGAAATTGAAGGGAGATATGACATGAGTGGCAAGCAAGTGGGGGCTAGGGGGGGGGGCGACAAAGAGGACAGTAGCCTATAGGGGACAGATTGAGAGACATCTTAGAAAAGCTTTCAGATTAATGTAGAAATGATAAATAGAAGCATACAAGGACACAGGATGTATATGTTGGCTGTCTCAGGTATGCGTGTATGTGAGCGTGTGTGTGTGTGTGCATGTGTGAGTGTGACTTTGAGGTGCAGTCCTTGGCACACAGATGCCCCTCTATTATCTGCCTGTCTTGTCTGTTCAACCTGGTCTGCCTCAGGCCACTTACCACTTTAAAGAGCTGTCCAACTCATAAGCATTCACATGCACGCACGCACACACACCACTCACACACACACACACACACACACATGCGCGCTTAAATACATACTTGCATACACACACATATACATATATATATATACATGTTTTTTTGGGTGGGGGAGTGTTAAAACAGAGCCACATTGGAGTCACTAGCAAACAGCATGTGTCAGTCCTCCCTCATGATATCAGTAACGAGTGCCGTCTATGGTTATGTCCTGGAATTGCGAGTTACTGAGTAATAATAGCTTGGTCTATTTCTAGCGCTCCATTATGCATTTAATCACATGTTATGTCTAGAACCCCCAAAATGCATCTTCCCGGAAATGTTTTGCTATTTGGGCTGCAGTGTCTCTGTCCTGGTGACCCAAGTGTGGCACACGGGGCGAGCTGACGACAAGTTGAATGGCTCCACTATGAAGTGGCCTGCTACAAGTGGCTAAGCTACTACTCACTGGCCGCGAATGGGCTTGTGGACCAACAGCAAACCGGCAAAGGAGCGTCTAATTCTCCACAGTCTTGTGGCCTCCGCCTGGGGTAGATTCGCACAACAAAGACAACTGTGCCAGTAGCCGCAAGAAGTAGCCTTTAAGCTAATAAAATAGTGAGCTAACATGCTAAGAAGCTTGCTCGACCGTGGCAGGTTCACCCAAAAAAATCTGCATCTTGGTCTGAGTTGTAGTGTGGTAGTCTTCCCACAGAACAGAGACACGGGAAAGTTGACTGTTTATTAACAACTACCACAACACCACACTTTATCTAGTCAGTAACTGACCACAAACACTAGAGAACATAGAGTACAAGGGAATACTGGATATTCGATTGACCAGTGAAGGGCTGTCTCTGGCAGTTTCAGTTCACATCCATACAGTCCTGAAGCTCGAGGGGAATCCCTATTTTTCATGACTTTAGAACACTGTCTGAGATACATGGTGCATTTTTTTAAACTCATTTAGCTATGGCAGGCTTTTGAAAAAAAAAGAACTTTTTTGTGGTGTGTCAAATTTGCAAGACATTATATTCGCCTTTTTGGTGCATCTTTCACATCTATTGATTTGATTAGAAAGACAACTATATAGTGTATAATAATAACAAATGCACGGAGTGGCACGTTGCTGGTTAGCACATCCGTCTCAAGTCTAAGTTTGGGTTTGACTCTAGGTTCTGACAATCCCAGGTCAAATTTGTACATTATCCCTTTGCTTTCTTGCGTTTTTATTTGGGTACTTCCTTCCACAATCCAAAAAGAATGCATGTTCAGTTCATTAAAGACTAGATTTTCCTGAGGTGTGATAGTAAGTGTGGATGGTTGTTTGTCTATATGTGCCCAGAGACTGGAAAGGGACCAGTCCAAAGTAATACTGTGTCTCATGGCCAAAGTCAGCTCGGCAAGGCTATGGGAGACGAACACGCCCCTTCTGACACGGAAGCTATTTTCGAAAAGGAGAACATCACACAACCGAGTGAAGTTAGCAGGGCAATATGACACTATTGTTTTGAGCCAAATTCAGATGAAATGCGATCACGGCCAAACTGCCTCCCCATCCGATCCACTTCTGCAGCGGAGATGAGCCACTGAGGCTCATCGCAGCCGGCCAGTACGGCTCATTTTCAGCGCCGAAGTGACTGATCATGGGGCTGAGCCGGGCTGTTTTAAGGTGTTGTTCATAGCCGCCACAGTATGAACAACACCGTCGAGTCGGGGCGTGTTACTGCGTTGTCGGCGCAAGCGGCAGAGTGAGACTTTGTCGGCTGCATTCTTCAGATCCACTGCCGTCTGCAAGCCCGGCATGCAGCCTTCGCCGAAGCTATGACCAGCCGACGCGGTGCCTCAGCCGGTGTGGCTCATTTTTGGCGCCGAGGTGGCTTATCACGGAGTCGAGCCGGGGCGCTTTACGGCGTTGTCGTCACACGCGGCTGAGTTCGGCATTGTCTGCAACATTGTTCAGACCTGCCGCCGTCCCCAGGCCCGACACGCAGCCTTTGCTGGCAAAGTGACGCAGAAGACCGACGCCGTCCGACACGCACATCGACACATTTAGCATGCCTATCATACGTACGTGGATCTTTTCTTATGTTATGAGAGACCGTTTACGTGGTCCACCCCAAACTATTATTGTATACACACCTACCTGTCATTTGGAACCCACGAAGCTCTCGTCCTCAGCACCCGTGCAATCCATTTTTCACGAGGAACCGGGTCTCTTGCAAACTTACGAAGGGTAAATCCATCCTCCCGAGTGTTCAAGCAATCTCCAGCAATGCAACGAGCCGGCATTTTGGCTAACACGAAGGAACAACGAGGTACCTTCTCGGAGGTAAAACAAATAGAAACAAACAAGTCCACTTGAGTCCCGCCCTGTACATCACTTCCTGCTTCCTCCTCTCGAAAACAAATCCCTCGTGAGGATTTTCATGGCGGGAGTAACAAAAAGCTGTTTATGTCAAAATCATGTTTTGTGGAGAAAAAAAAACAGATGGCTCCATGTCTGGTGCCATTTTTTTTTTATTAATAACATACTAAAAATCATCCATTTCATGACAGTGGCCCTTTAAACATCCCAAGCTCAGCACCATTGAAACTCCCTTGAATGAATTACAAGAGAGATGGTAACAAACACACTAACCCCTTACCTCAAAAAAGTTCTTCTGAATTAAAAGAAAGACCATGTACAGCCACCCTCCAAAACCTATGGAAAATCTTGAAAAGTATAAACTGTTCAAGCTGCTGTTGTGGGTTTCTCCTTATATGCATATGCATGTGTGTGCGCGCATGTGCGTGTGTGTGTGTGTGTTGCTATCAAACAATCAACAGCACGTCTTGAAGACACAACTGATAAGCGATTCTCACCTTGAGACACCCACTGTATCCCAACACTGTAACCCAAACAAACACACTCACACATACATAAACAGGAAACCACATTTGTCATTGAATCTTTTTTGCAACTATTCTCCTTGTCTTTTTTATTAACTTCAGTGCAAAAAAAAAGCTGTATTTTGCACTACGCAAATTGATTAATTAAAGAATAAAAAAAGCAAATACAACCTTTGGCTCTGCTACAATTCCTCCCTTTGAAAATTTTGTGCACCAATGCAAATCGAAAACTCTTCAGTTCACACAAAGCGAATGAATATGAGGCAAACTAGCTTGTGGCACTAGAGAAATTTGTAACAAGGCAGGTACATGTATATTCTTGTAATATTCTCATCTCTTCTACACTTTAATTGAGGTGTAATTGTGTCACTGCCTATAGCAGGTAAATAACTGGATGAGCCAAAATTTTCTTCAACTAAATCACAACAAAGTGGACGTAAATGTTTTTGGCAATAAAGAAAAGAGGATTGTTGTTAGTAAATACCTGCACTCACTATCTTTAAAAAACAAAGACCAAGTTCGAAACATTAGTGTTCTGATAGATTCGGACCTGACATTCAACAGTCATATAAAATCAATACTAGTGGCACCGGGGCACCCCAAGGATGTGTCCTCACCCTGCTGTCTCTGTCTACACAAATGACTGCACCTCAACGCACCTGGCTGTCAAAACTCCTGAAGGTTGCAGCTGCATATCGGCAGGAAATGGAGAGGCTGGAGCTTTGGTGTGGCCAACACAACTTGGAGCTGAATGCACTAAAGACTGTAGAGATGATTGTGGATTTTAGGAGGCATCCTTCACCACAGCCGCCCCTCATGCTGTCCAACTGTACTGTGTCAACTGTCAAGACCTTTAAGTTCCTCGGAATTACAGTTTCACAGGACCTGAAGTGGGAGTTCAACATCAACTCCATCCAAACAGCCCAGTAGAGGATGTACTTCCTGTGGCGCCGAAGGAAGCATGGCCTGCCATGAGACTGCCGAGACAGTTCTACTCAGCAGTAATCGAATCCGACTAGTGTACCTCCATCACAAGTCTGGTTTGTGGTTGCCACAATAAAGGACAAACTCCAACTGTAAAAGACAATCAAAACTGCTGGAAGAATTGTCGGTACCCGCCTTCCAACCCTCAAGAACCTGGATTCTACCCGAACTAAGACAAGAGCAGACAAAATCCTCTCAGACCCTCCACAACATGGTCACCAGCTCTTTCAGCTCCTTACTGCTGGTTGGCGCTACCGAGCAACACAAACCAAAACTAGCAGGCAGTTTCTGTCTCTTGCAATTTACTTCTGAAACAGCTACCTTGAAATTCAACTTCAACATGCTCCCAATTTCTTGCCAATAATTTGTTCCAGACTTAACAAATCCTCACAATTTTTCTCACATTTTAATAATGAAACATATGAATATACAAGCATAAGAACACATCCATGTTTCCATTTTCTGAGCTGCTTATCTTCACAAGGGTCCCGGGAGTACTGGAGCCTATCCCAGCTATCTTGGGGCAGGAGGCGGGGTACACCCAGAACTGGTTGCCAACCAATCGCAGGGCACGTGGAAAGGAAACAACCATTCGCACTCACAATCACGCCTGAGGGCAAAATAGAGGGTCCAATTAATGCACGTTTTTGGGATATGGGAGGAGAAAACCCACGCAAACACAGGGAGAACATGCAAACTCCACAAAGGCGGGGCTGGTATTTGAACCCTGGTCCTTAGAACTGTGAGGCCAACATTTTAACCAGATGTTCCACCATGCTGCCATAAGTAAACAAAATGAAAAGAAATTTGAAATAATAAACTGATTTGAGAAAGAGAATTAGGCCAAACGTTACACACATACACAGTAGTATTGTGGTGGTCTAAGTGAGCATCATCAGGAGTTCTGACTGCAGCTCCATTTGGCCATTTACCCAACAGGTACAGTAGTTCATTGTTAGTGTCTAATCCACGCTCCTTGTGAGTGTTTTTGTTTTGTACTTGTGTGTTTCACTGCTTGTCTCTTTCAATAGCCTACAGAAAATTCATAGTTGAAAAGGATTTGCAAATCATTATGTTTTTTATGTATTTACATGTTATATAATACACATGTAAATACATAAGTGTATATTGTTGTATTATTATAATACAAAATGCAGCCCTATGGGGGCACAAACCAGTGCAATCTGTAGGCCGGTCCCAAGCCCGGATAAATGCAGAGGGTTGCGTCAGGAAGGGCATCCGGCGTAAAAACTGTGCCAAACAAATATGAGCGTTCATCTAAAGAATCCCATACCGGATCGGTCGTGGCCCGGGTTAACAACGCCCGCCCCCGGCACTGCTAACCTACAGGGCGTCGGTGGAAATTCAGCTACTGTGGGTCGAAGACAAAGAAGAGGAGGAAACCGGATCCAGCGTCAGAAGAAAAAGAGGAATGCACAGAGCCTACAACTGAGTGTAGGGACTTTGAATGTTGGGACTATGACAGGAAAAGCACAGGAGTTGGTTGACATGATGATTAGGAGAAAGGTTGATATTCTGTGCATCCAAGAGAGCAGGTGGAAAGGTAGTAAGGCTAGAAGTTTGGGAGCAGGGTTTAAATTATTCTACCACGGAGTAGATGGGAAGAGAAATGGAGTAGGGGTTATTTTAAAGGAAGAGCTGGCTAAGAATGTCTTGGAGGTAAAAAGAGTATCAGCTCGAGTGATGAGACTAAAATTTGAAATTGAGGGTGTTATGTATAATGTGGTTAGCGGCTATGCACCACAGGTAGGATGTGACCTAGAGTTGAAAGAGAAATTCTGGAAGGAACTAGATGAAGTAGTTCTGAGCATCCCAGACAGCGAGAGAGTTGTGATTGGTGCAGATTGTAATGGACATATTGGTAAAGGAAACAGGGGCGATGAAGAAGTGATGGGTAAGTACGGCATCCAGGAAAGGAACTTTTAAGGGCAGATGGTAGTGGACTTTGCAGAAAAGATAGAAATGGCAGTAGTGAACACTTTTATTCCAGAAGAGGCAGGAACATAGAGTGACCTACAAGAGCGAAGGTAGAAGCGCGCAGGTGGATTATATTCTGTCCAGACGATGTAATCTGAAGGAGGTTACTGACTGCAAAGTAGTGATAGGGGAGTGTGTAGCTTGACAACACAGGATGGTGTTGTGTAGGACGACTCTAGTGGTGGGTAGGAAAATTAAGAAGACAAAGGTAGAGCAGAGAACCAGGTGGTGGAAGGTGAGAAAGGAAGAATGTCGTGCGGCCTTCCGGAAAGAGGTGAGACAGGCTCTCGATGGACAACCAAAGCTCCCGGAAGACTGGACGACGACAGCCAAGGTGATCAGAGAGACAGGCAGGAGAGTACTTGGTGTGTCATCTGGTAGGAAAGGGGAGAAGGAGACTTGGTGGTGGAACCCCAAAATACAGGGAGTCATACAAGGAAAGAGATTAGCGAAGAAGAAGTGGGATACTGAGAGGACTGAGGAGAGGCGAAAGGAGTACATCGAGATGCGACGTAGGGCAAAGGTAGAGGTGGCAAAGGCTAAACAATAGGCATATGAAGACATGTACACCAGGTTGGACACGAAAGAAGGAGAAAAGGATCTCTACAGGTTGGCCAGACAGAGGGATAGAGATGGGAAGGATGTGCAGCAGGTAAGGGTGATTAAGGATAGAGATGGAAATGTGTTGACTGGTGCCGGTAGTGTACTAAATAGATGGAAAGAATACTTTGAGAAGTTGATGAATGAAGAAAATGAGAGAGAAGGAAGAGTTGAAGAGGCAAGAGTGAAGGACCAGGAAGTGGAAATGATTACTAAGGGGGAAGTCAGAAAGGCACTACAAAGGATGAAAAATGGAAAGGCAGTTGGTCCTGATGACATACCGGTAGAGGTATGGAAGCAATTTGGAGAGATGGCTGTGGAGTTTTTGACCAACTTATTCAACAGAATACTAGCGGGCGAAAAGATGCCTGAAGAATGGAGGAAAAGTGTTCTAGTTCCCATTTTTAAGAACAAAGGGGATGTTCAGAGCTGTGGGAACTATAGAGGAATAAAGTTGATGAGCCACACAATGAAGTTATGGGAAAGAGTAGTGGAGGCTAGACTCAGGACAGAAGTAAGTATCTGCGAGCAACAGTATGGTTTCATGCCTAGAAAGAGTACCACAGATGCATTATTTGCCTTGAGGATGCTCGTGGAAAAGTACAGAGAAGGTCAGAAGGAGCTACATTGTGTCTTTGTGGATCTAGAGAAAGCCTATGACAGAGTACCAAGAGAGGAACTGTGGTACTGCATGCGTAAGTCTGGTGTGGCAGAGAAGTATGTTAAAATAGTACAGGACATGTATGATGGCAGCAGAACAATGGTGAGGTGTGCCTTAGGTGTGACAGAGGAATTTAAGGTGGAGGTGGGACTGCATCAGGGATCAGCTCTGAGCCCCTTCCTGTTTGCAGTGGTAATGGATAGGCTGACAGATGAGGTTAGACTGGAATCCCCTTGGACCATGATGTTCGCAGATGTTATTGTGATATGCTTTGAAAGCACGGAGCAGGTGGAGGAGCAATTCGAAAGATAGAGGCTTGCACTGGAAAGGAGAGGAATGAAGATTACCTGAGTAAAGATTAGATAAGTAAAACAGAATATATGTGCGTGAATGAGAGGGTTTGAGGGGAACTGTGAGCCTACAGGGAGAAGAGATAGCAGGGGTGGACAACTTATAATACTTGGGGTCAACAATACAGAGCAATGGTGAGTGTGGTAAAGAAGTGAAGAAACAGGTCAAAGCAGGTTGGAAGAGCTGGCGAAAGGTGTCTGGTGTTTTATGTGACATGTCTGGAGTGTGACAGAAGAGTCTCTGCTAGAATGAAGGGCAAAGTTTATAAAACAGTGGTGAGGCCGGCCATGATGTACCGATTAGAGACGGGGCACTGAAGAGACAACAGGAAGCAGAACTGGAGGTGGCAGAAATGAAGATGTTGAGGTTCTCGCTCGGAGTGACCAGGTTGGATAGGATTAGAAATGAGCTCATTAGAGGGACAGCCAAAGCTGGATGTTTTGGAGACAAGATTCGAGAGAGCAGACTTCGATGGTTTGGACATGTTCAGAGGCGAGAGAGTGAGTATATTGGTAGAAGGATGCTGAGGATGGAGCTCCCAGGCAAAAGGGCGAGAGGAAGACCAAAGAGAAGGTTTATGGATGTGGTGAGGGAAGACATGAGGGCAGTTGGGGTTCGAGAGGAAGATGCAGGAGATAGGCTAAGATGGCAAAAGATGACACGCTGTGGCGACCCCTAACGGGACAAGCCGAAAGGAAAAGAAGAAGAAGAAGAAGACATGTTATATAATACACCATCTTCAGTGGCATTGGGATTTGTAAATTGGGGCACTCATAAATCAAGGTACCACTCACAATATTTCCCCTTTAAGGGAAAACCTCGCAATGCCAAAGTATGCTGATGTTAACTCTGTTTCCTTATTCTTTTCGCTCTTGAAAATGTGCTTTATGTTGTCATCAAATATGTGTGTGCGTGTAGAGGATGTCAGTAATTATCCAGTAACTAGACGAGAGTCTGGCACCAAGCCCGGTGTGTTCTCTCCCGGAGGGAACGGCACATCTTAAGATTGTGAAAAGGAGCATCACTCTGTCAATGTTTGCATTTTCTTCTCCACAGTTGAGGGGAATCGCCGGCTTTACTTACCCAATGGTGGTTTTGCAAACATAGCATCCCATATTACCTGCATCAAGTATTTATTGGGATCTTTTTTCCACTCTCAAGGACATCTTATTGACAAGCTGTCATTCCTTAGTGCTCTAATAATCCATGGCTGTTTTCATCGCTAGACCAGATCATTTTCTTCCTACTCAAAGGGGAAGTGCAGTTTATTTCGACTTTAACCTGTTTGATTCACGGTCACACTCATGCAGTGTATGCAGTCAGAGGTGAAGCCACTTCCAAGGAATGGGAGGGACAGCATGACCTTGCTCCAACCTAGGGGGTTTCAGCAGATGGAAAGAAGGGCAGAGGGTTGTGGCATGATAAACTGAGCCATCCACACACACACAGACACTCGTGTGCGCTTTTGCTCTGACATTGTGTTCGGTCTAAGCAGTAACAGTAGCTGTTTGCAAAGGCCATTATCTTAGCACACGGGACACCACAATGGCCAGAGTTTGTGTTTTGGAAAATTGGACAGTTAAAAGAAAAAAGTGAAAGTTTCAAATTTGGCATGCAAAAATCTGTTGTTGTTTTTCTCCCACATTAACAGATGTACATCATAGAGGAAATAAAAGCTGCCATTTGAAATCGTTCCGGTGACAGAAGAATCCATAAAAGGCCATTTGGTCTCACTAATTTGCAATATTTATGTGGGACAATTTCTTGGGAGCCCAAACAAGGGGGTAGTCACGCGGCTGCATATGTCCCTCCAGATTGGGCCAACATACGAAACAACAGCAGCTCACGAGACGAGGCGGGAAGGGCGGCAAGTGGGGGAGGATGGCGGCGGCGAGGAGGAAACATTTGCGGGGCTATGACTCTTTGGAAGGCGAGCGCTGCCTGCCCACCTGTCTGCAAGGCTGCCAGCTGCGCGACACACTCGCTGGCATGCACAAGCATATGGCTGCTGATGCACACATAAAATGTCAATGCACAAACACATAAATGGACGGAAAAGAGTGCCTGAAGACAGATTTAATAAATGCAACAAAGCTCTGATTGATGCTCATGTTGTTTCCTGTAATGGATAATGTTGTTCTTCACATATTGTTGTGTACTGTATGTCTCGTACTCAAAGTTCTTCTTTTCGTGTAATTGTTGTAGTTGTGTACACATTCATACAAATGTGTGAAATTAACTACTGTGAACTTCTGACCATGACGATCAGATAAACCTTGTCCCGAGATACTGATTTTGAATTGTTTGTGCACAACTGGAGAAGTCTTGATTCATCAAAGAAAATAATGATGAAGACGTACTTTGTGACGAACATTCTAAACAACAGGTGTTCATTTAGGGATGATAGCAATTGTGTGAGAAAGCACTTTGTCAGACTCTGCTGGTTTTTGCCCAGATGAGGTTGGCATTCCACCCCAGGAAGCTGATGTTGATGACCAAGATGATGATGATGATGATGATGTTTCTCTTTCAGTCAGCAAGTTAAGCATAAGTGACACTTTAAATTCATGCACTCTAAGAAAAAAGTACACGTCTACCTTTCAGGATGAATGTCTCAACTGTCATAAAAGACTACAACTCTCAAGTCACGCAAAACTTCATATTTCAATGATTACAAATGGGAATGTGATGATGATTATGAATGAAATACAGGAACAAATGAGAAACAGTGACAAACCATTTGAGGATTTGTTGGCCCATCAAAATTACTCAAAGAGTTCACGATTTATCGAATATGTCACAAAAGAACCCAGAGTTCCAAAGCAAAACCCACTGATGACAAAACAAAATATAAAAACACAAAGGCAAGTCTTACATTTCCCATAATACATGATGATAAGCCCCATGACTTTTCAATAAATCTTTCTCGTTAGGGGTCACCACAGCGTGTCATCTTTTTCCATCTATGCCTATCTCATGCATCATCCTCTCTAACACCCACTGTCCGCATGTCTTCCCTCACAACATCCATCAACCTTTTCTTTGGTCTTCCTCTCGCTCGTTTGCCTGGCAGCTCCATTCTCAGCACCCTTCTACCAATATACTCACTCTCTCACCTATGAACATGTCCAAACCATCTAAACCTGCTCTCTCGAACCTTGTCTCCAAAACATCCAACTTCGGCTATGCCTCTAATGAGCTCATTTCTAATCCTATCCAACCTGCTCACTCCGAGCGAGAACCTCAACATCTTCATTTCTGCCACCTCCAGTTCTGCTTCCTGTTGTCTCTTCAGTGCCCCGTCTCTAATCGGTACATCATGGCCGGCCTCACCACTGTTTTATAAACTTTGCCCTTCATTCTAGCAGAGACTCTTCTGTCACACTCCAGACATGTCACATAAAACACCAGACACCTTGCGCCAGCTCTTCCAACCTGCTTTGACCTGTTTCTTCACTTCTTTACCACACTCACCATTGCTCTGTATTGTTGACCCCAAGTATTATAAGTTGTCCACCCCTGCTATCTCTTCTCCCTGTAGGCTCACAGTTCCCCTCAAACCCTCTCATTCACGCACATATATTCTGTTTTACTTATCTAATCTTTACTCAGGTAATCTTCATTCCTCTCCTTTCCAGTGCAAGCCTCTATCTTTCGAATTGCTCCTCCACCTGCTCCGTGCTTTCAAAGCATATCACAATAACATCTGCAAACATCATGGTCCAAGCAGATTCCAGTCTAACATCATCTGTCAGCCTATCCATTACCACAACAAACACGAAGGGGCTCAGAGTGGATTCTTCATGCAGTCCCACCTCCACCTTAAATTCTTCTGTCACACCTATGGTACACCTCACCACTGTTCTGCTGCCCTCATTCATGTCCTGTACTATTCTAACATATTTCTCCGCCACACCAGACTTGCGCATGCAGTACCACACTTCCTCTCTTGGTATTCTGTCATAGGCTTTCTCTAGATCCACAAAGACACAATGTAGCTTATTCTCACCTTCTCTGTACTTTTCCACTAGCATCCTCAAGGCAAATAATGCATCTGTGGTACTCTTTCCAGGCATGAAACCATACTGTTGTTCGCGGATAATTACTTCTGTCCTGTGTCTAGCCTCCACTACTTTTTCCAATAACTTCATTGTGTGGCTCATTATCTTTATTCCTCTGTAGTTTCTACAGTTCTGAACATCGCCTTTGTTCTTAAAAATGGGGACGAGCACACTTTTCCTCTGTTCTTCAGCCATCTTCTCGCCCGCTAGTATTCTGTTGCATTAGTTGGTCAAAAACTCCACAGGCACCTCTCCAAGTTGCTTGCATACCCCCACCGGTATGTCATCAGGACCAACTGCCTTTCCATTTTTCATCATTTGTAGTGCCTTTCGAACTTCCTCCTTGCTCATCATTGCCACTTCCTGGTCCTTCACACTTCCTGCCCTCTCATTTTCTTCATTCATCAACTTCTAAAATATTCTTTCCATCTATTCAGCACACTACTGGCACCAGCCAAAACATTTCCATTCCATTCTTAATCACCCTTACCTGCTGCACATCCGTCCCATCTCTATCCCTCTGTCTGGCCAAAGTGTAGAGATCCTTTTCTCCTTCTTACATGTCCAACCTGGTGTACATGTCATCATATGCCTTTTGTTTAGCCTTCGCCACCTCTACCTTTGCCCTACATCGCATTTCAATATCTTCCTATCGCCTCTCCTCAGTCCTGTCACTGTCCCACTTCTTCTTCACGAATCTCTTTCCTTGGATGACTTCCTGTATTTTGGGGTTCCACCAGGTCTTCTTCTCCCCTTTCCAACCAGACGACACACCAAGTACTCTCCTGCCTGTCTCTCTCATCACCTTGGCTTTAGTAGTCCAGTCTTCTGGGGGCTCCTCCTGTCCATCAAGAGCCTGTGTCACCTCTTTCCGGAAGGCCGCACAGCATTCTTCCTTTCTCACCTTCCACCACCTGGTTCTCTGCTCTACCTTTGTCTTCTTAATTTTCCTACCCACCACTAGAGTCGTCCTACACAACACCATCCTGTGTTGTCAAGCTACACACTCCCCTATCACTACTTTACAGTCAGTAACCTCCTTCAGATTACATCGTCTGGACAGAATATAATCCACCTGCGCGCTTCTACCTTCGCTCTTGTAGGTCACTCTATGTTCCTGCCTCTTCTGGAATAAAAGTGTTCACTACTGCCATTTCTATCTTTTCTGCAAAGTCCACTACCATCTGACACTCAAAGTTCCTTTCCTGGACGACGTTCTTACCCATCACTTCTTCATCACCCCTGTTGCCTTCACCAACATGTCCATTACAATCTTCATCAATCACAACTCTCTCTCTCTCTTTCTCTCTCTTTCTCTCTCTGGGATGCTCAGAAATACTTCATCTAGTTCCTTCCAGAATTTTTCTTTCAACTCTCTCTCACATCCTACCTGTGGGGCATAGGCACTAATCACATGATACATAACACCCTCAATTTCAAGTTTCTGCCTCATCACTCTATCTCATACTCTTTTCACCTCCAAGACGTTCTTAGCCAGCTCTTCCTTTAAAATGACCCCTACTGTATTGCTCTTCCCATCTACTCCATGGTAAAATAATTTAAACCCTGATCCTAAGCTTCTAGCCTTACTATTTTATCTTATCTTAGCACAATATATCAACCTTTCTCAGACTCACCCGCAAGTACAGTATCATGAATCCTTGAGGTCAGATTTGACTGCCAAGTGTGGCACAAACAATTTGAGTGTTTTTGTCTGCAGCTATAAACTCATTTCAGGTTCTTCTGTAGCACCAGTAGCCAGCTGTGCATTGCTGAGCCATTGCACACTGGCAAAAACTCACAGCATAGCATGGAGCCAGAAAGCAAAGTACTGTATGCGGATTGCTATGCACAACCATCAATGTAACTGGAGTTCTGTACTGAATGTTGACCAAAAAAAAGGATCAATCTCATTCAAAAAGTATTGGTCAATACAATGTATTAACAATGTTCTCAATACTATTGTTTTAGATGAATCTGTCCATCAATACAAGGAAGAATTCCACCTAAGGAAAGTGGTATCAACCACTGTTTCCATGGCCATTTGGCACTTAGCCAAAAAGATTGCCTGAGCCAAAAATATTTTATTGATCATCAGCATCAGTAAGAAGTTTTATTTGGAAAATAAGGTGCATCTGCCCATGCCACTCTACTCACAAAAATTGACTAGGCAGACAAAGAAGAGCTGACAACTTCCAAGAAAGAAGGGCTGCTTTTAAGAAACATTGTCACCCTTTCTACTTAAAATGTGGGTCTATCTTTACAGATAATTCACCACTCCTGCTCTACATAATATGCAGCATCAGACTTGTAAATGAAGCAACGGAACCTTTAAAACTTCCCAGAAAGCACCAAATACCAGTTAATACCGGTACGATCATCTTGGCCAAGTGAAGCCAGAGTGCAAATAATCCTGATTTCAGTGGATCACATTAAACAGACAAAATATTCCAATGGTGGAATGTAGTATATAATGTAAGTCTGAGGGGGTATCAAACTCATTTTTGTCGCGGGCCAAATTGTAGTTATGGTTTCCCTCATATGGCCATTACGACTGCGAAACCATACAAATCTTTAATTGCTGTATCATATTTACACACAAAATTTATGAACTACTTTTTGAATCAGTAAACAAGAGTACTGGGGTTTTTCAACTGTTGTTCATGTTAACACAAAAATGATTGTAATATTTCAACATTATCATTTATGATTTATGACCATTTGAAATTTTGGTACACATTTCTACAAGAATCATGAAAGTTGACACACGTGACTTGCCGTCGCGGGTCGCATGAAATCATGTGGCATGCCACATCTGCCCCCCGGCCCTGGAGTTTGACACCAATGAATTGTAAGACGTATCTTACAATTCAGGCATTTCTAATGCATCCCAAGACTCTCGAGTACCGTCATCAGGTTTACAGCAATAGAAAATTTAGCAGTTGCTAAAGAACATGGTGCAGATTTTAAAAGAGAAATTGAACTGAAAGTGGAACAAACACACATTCAAATCAATATTGTTGTAAAAGATGAAAAGATAAGACGTAGAAGATGCAGATTGATAGAATTGAAGAAAGCAGGACTTCCGCAAGCCCCCCCCCCCTCCAACTTATTCTTATTCTTATTATTAGAATGATGTGGTCTGTATCTTTCTTTCATCATTTGCAACTCTGCTGCTGTTTTAGCCTTTGGAATTTGGGATGTTTTTTTTTCTTTAAAAAAGCACAGACCATAAAGATGTAGCATGTGCTGCACTTGACCATTGAGTGCTTTCGTGTGAATGCTCAGTGCTGGTATTAAAAAGCCTCAAATGGCCACGTGAGGGACGTTGTAGCAGAATATTGCAGTGCTCATCATCTTCCATTATCCCATGAAGATGTAAAAGCTCATGTTTTTCATGTTAATAAAGGAGCTAATTGCAGTGTTCAAAATGAACGTGGAGCAGCGGAGTGGAAGTCACACGGGGGAAAGTAAAAGGACAGGGATGTAAATGTGCTTCATTATGAAGTCATTAATCTTATTACTCTATGTGTGTGGTTGTGACAGGGTGGGGGCGCTGTGCCATGTTCAGAGACATGCAGATGAATACACCCCCCCATGCAAGCAAATACATAAGTTAGGCCACAGTGGATCTTTGCGGAGAGGTCTTCCAGATGAATAGGTGTTAATGAGCGTGTAGTGGAACTGATTCCCTCCCATCATCCCCCACTTAACACCCCGCCACCCCACACATTGGCCTAAGGCCTCCCCCCTTTTTCACATGGCTCAGGTGTACAGCACATGGTGTCTTTTCCGCTCTTTCTCACTAAAATGTTTTAGTTCCAGCCGTCTCTTTCCTTCTCATCCTTATCTACAAAGACCACCAATAGTCCACATTATTATATGGTGTGTATTATTTAGAACCCTCAGACATTTGCACTCCGGGAATAACAGCAGGACTGTGCATGCAGCCGGCCCGTGTTCACATCAAGGTTACACTTCCAGGGGAAGAAAAAAAAAAACAACCTCTGATATTGCTCATATAATAGACTTGTTCTTTTCATCGCTTCCACATTCAAAGAGCCCCCCACCCCAATGATGAGACATAAAAAACATCCTGAACAATGACTGGAGCTAAAGCCACAATCGGGGTTTGACTGAAGAAAAAAGATTGCATGAAAGGATGCACGAAGAAGCACGATGTTTGCATATGTTCAATACTTTGCCAAAATGAAGACGAGGAAATTATTTTCATAACGTAGCAATTTTCCTCCCTGTAACATTTTTGCCCTAAAATATGGACGGTTGGACTTTTTTTTTCCTTTTTTACAATCATGCACAGACGTATACATGCATGCAAACACATGCAGGCCTGTCCAGGGCAGGTCCGAGGGGAGAAAGCCACTTGAAGGAGTGACTGCCTAATGAGGGGGAAAATCTGTTTTACTGTGGAGCAGCAGCAGTTAAAGCAGACTGTATTTACATTACGCACGCACCAATTAAAGATGTAATTGACATCAACAACGAAACCTCTCTGTCCCATTTAAGTATTCAATGTTACTGCTCATCATCACCGTGTGAAAATTCCAGCATCTCCAATGGAGGCTGCGCACACCCCGGTAATTATTACATGTGCATCAGTGGCATTTGAAGAATTATAGTAAAGAATGAAACATGCAATATGGTGTCTCATTTTGTTAGCAGCTTGCATAAAATATTTACGAGGTGCACACACAAATTTGGTCCTTGCCTGAATCGTGTTATCTTTCAGATTTGACAGTCAAGACCTTTTCTTTTTGTCATAGATTTAATTCAAAGTCATTTCAAGACCCACCTGAACACACTCCTTCCAGATTTAGTTTATTATTCTTACATTTCTAAATAAATAGCCACACATCAAACACTTAAAATCATCAAGGATAGGCATCATCATGAACACACAACATTATATATTCATTCCAATGCATAAACTCTCGTTTCTGCTCACAAGAACTCACCCCCCTCAATTTAGAAGAGCTGTGGCCATCTCAGAAAGGCAGCACACACACACACACACACGCACACACACACACACACACACACACACACACTCCCAGGTGTAGTTATCCAGGGATTATGTGCGAGTGTTTTCTCTGATAAAAGAGTCTATGTTTGAGTTTGGGATTGAGGGATTCTGAGTGGGATCAGAACAACTGACCTTTGGGGAAAAATAAAAATGAGACGATACTTCTACAAAAGCTGCGTTTAGTTTTTTTATGTGCAATTATTTTTGGTTGCCGCATCAATCCAACTTTAATTATGTATGTTTTTATCTGTTTAATGAAGAAACTGTGGCCGCCCAACCGCACATCCGTTTGTGGTAGAAAAGGGGGGTACGGTGGGGGTGAGGGGCATTGTGTTTGGCTTTGGGATCACAGTTGAGACTGATGTATGAACAGCACTGCATAAAGCACACAGATTATCAGGTCACAACACACAGTAACATACTTACTGACCTAAACAAAAGACCCACAAAACACACACCACCGTCACTTAAATATTGATGCCTTTTGAAGAGACCAGTACGAAATAACTACCTTAACAATATTACATATGTGTGTGCAACAAGTGAAAAACGTTTGAAAATCAGATGGGTAACTTTATCTAAAACACAAAAATAAAATTAAATCGCTTAAAAACAAGTAAAACAAATGCAAGATCTGGAATGACGTTTCAAAATTTTGTGTGCAATATATTGCCACTTACTGGTCATTCTTTGCAACTGCAGCATTTGCTCAAAGAATACACTGTGTGCATGCAGCAATAAAATAATATGAAGACGATATTAAAAGCGAATGTGCCGCTAACTGATACCTTTTTATTTAAGTTTGTGCGTGTGTCTTTGCGTGCGTGTGTGTGGGTGTGTGCGTCTCCTAGATCGACTCTGTTAGGTCTTTGTCATGTCAAAAACTATGATGTCACCCGCGAAACACAGAGTGGCTTTCAAGGGCCCGAGAATCTACATTGTTTTAACCTCAAATCTAAGAAGTAATTGGAGCAATCTACAGTATCTGTCTCATTAAAGATAAAGTCTTACAAACAAGGTGAAAAGATAACTGTCATGATCCTGCCGCTTCAGCACGAGCTGTGCGGGTGTCCGAGCAGGTGCGCTGATTGGAAGGTGCACACCTGCGCCTCATGCAGCCTGATTATGCTCTGGATTTATATGACCGCGATGATAACTGGCCGGCGCCAGTTCGTTGATCTTCATGTCCCGTTTGTGTGCTCCGGCATCCCTGATTGAACCTGTGTGTACCGACCTTCGTCCGTTCTCCGACCAACCTTGTAAGCCTGACTCCTTCGTTACTTCTGCCTGCTTTGATTGTTCATCTGTGTACTGACTCCTGCCTGCCCGCTCACCTGCTCTCTTCACCCGACGTCCCAACTACCGCTGCTGCACCGGACTGCCTGCTCGATCCCCTACCTCTGCATATAATAAACGTGTCTCCTTGAACTACTTTGCATCTTCCGAGTCCTGCATTTGGGTCCCACTCTCATTCCGATGGGACGTGACAAGATTATGTTCTAACACGTTACTGTCACTTGTGTCCAAGTCACCCTGTAACTAAATGCTTGTCCAATCATTAGGAAAGTAATTAGTTTTTAAGGCCCATAGATGTTCAATGTCTGATAGACATTTTTTTGAAAGAAGGATTTAATATTTATAACACATTCTGTAAGTGTATTGCATGTTGTATTTTATTTTGTTTTACATACAGATCTGCACTGTTTAAGTTATTTTGTGTGTTATTGTACATGTTTCTGGTAACACAAAAAGCATTCTATTCTTCTCTTCTATAAATAAAGTTAGTGTTGCAGTCTCCGAAGATGATATGACGATAGAAAGTCACCCTGGTAAAATTGAAAATTTTCTGAAACATTTCCATGTTTGAGTTTAAGCCTAACAGTTCTGAGGTCCTGGGCTCAATCCTGTGTGGTGTTTGCATGTTCTCCCCGTGGCTGCGTGGGTTTTCTCAAGGCACTCTGGTTTCCTCCCATATCCCAAAAATTAAACATTAACAATAATTGGACACTCTAAATTGCCCCTGGGCGTTATTGTGAGAGCAACTGGTTGTTTGTCTCTATGTGCCCTGCGATTGGCTGGCAACCAGTTCAGGGTATACCCCACCTCCTGCCTGTTGACAGCTGAGATAGGCTTCAGTACTCCTGCGACCCTCGTGAGGGTAAGCGGCTTAGATAATGGATGGATAGATTTCCATGAATTGGAAAAAGCAACAATGTGCAAAGCTATAGAGAAAATACAGTAAAATCCAATATCCCCAAACCTTTTCGTTGTGTGTGTCTCAAAAGAAAAAATCTATAACAATAGTAACCTTTTTCTAGTTTAGTCCACTGTGCTCTTTTTTTTTTAAATAAAAAAAAAACATGAAATGACATAACGACTAGATTTTGGAAATTGTTCACTTTTGTTATAAATTCCCAAAAGAAGCACAAGATTTTGTTTTGTTTTTAAAGGGTTAAATCGAAGCTCAAGTTCCTGTTTGGACAACCACCACAAGAAAGAATTTTAGTGGGAAGAGGAGGAGTACTCATTTAGTACATGCTCTTACATCTTTGATCTGCACTTTGGACTGTTATGACACACATTGCTACATACATCAACACATTCATTCAGACATTTGAAAAACTATGCAGGCTTGCAAGTAAATACTAGACCTATGCAAATTATCGCTGTAACATGTCCAAACAAAGCTGCCACGGTTGAAGGAAGTGGAACCCGGAAGAGACACAAACAGAGTTAGCCAATGGTTTCCCTCGAAGCAGAGGTGGCAAAGCTTTAAACACACAATTCCACAGTTGACTTGCTGGTGAAGGTGGGAACAGGGGGAAAGGCCAGAGCGCTAGAAGGTCAGCCAGCAGCTCAAATGGAAGACATTTACTTCTCCAACAAGGCTGTTAACACACAACCACACGCACACACACGAAGAAAAAAAAAAAAAACATCTGAGCCAGTGTCTTTGCTGGAATAATTGCAGAAGCGAGCACATCTGGTGCACTTTGAGATGACTGGATGCAGCAGTGGTCATAATCGGCCCCTCAGAATGCCAGCTTTTCATCTGACCCGGAATATTCATTGTGTGTCGTTTCAGTCATAGACTGCATGGAGAAATTAAAATGAAATAGATAATCGGCTGTTGAGGTAGTCCCCTAAGATTTGTAACTTTGTGAGAACAGTTAGTCAAATGATTTTCTTTTCAGTTCCAGCATGCTGTGAAAACAATGATTTGAACACTTCAACAGCAAACTTTCGAGGTGAGTGAGAAGAGAGACTGAAATCTGACATCATAAATGTTCTTCTAAATGCATTTTTTTGTATACACCTGCCCGAAGATACCTAGGATAGGCTCCAGCACCCCCACAACCCTTTGGAGGATAAGCGGCTCAGAAAATGGGCAGATATTGTATACATTGAGGTAATTGTTCATGCACTTCTGTGGCTTATTTAACTTGTAGAGAATATGAAGATTGAGAATGTATTGAATGTTTAGATGTCCATCCATCCATCCATTTTCTGAGCCACTTATCCTCACGAGGATCGCGGGAGTGCTGGAGCCTATCCCAGCTGTCAACAGGCAGGAGCCGGGGTACACCCTGAACTTGTTTCCAGCCAATCGCAGGGCACATAGAGACAAACAGCCGTGCTCACAATCACATCTACGGGCAATGTAGAGTGTTTAATTTATGTTGCATGTTTTTGGGATGTGGGAGGAAACCGGAGTGCCCAGAGAAAACCGACACAGGCACGGAGAGAAAATGTAAACTCCACACAGGCGGGTCCGGGATTGAACCTGGGACCATAGAACTGTGAGGCCAACGCTTTCCAGCTGGGCCACCGTCCCACAGCCACCGTGTTTAGATGTGTATGTATATTTTTATGACATATATTTAAAGCCCGGGTGTCATCCCTATGAACATTCTTAAATAGATATTGTAATGAAAAATACATATAACATTATTCACTTCAATGTCTATACAAAAAAATAAATGTGAGCGGAGAGCGCGTCATCCATGTGCAAAGTTGCAGAAGTGTCATTCTACCATATCCAAGTGGTCGCCATATTGGCTGCGTCCTCCGTCCGTGACGTCACCCAGGCATTTGCAAATGAAAACATGCGGTGCACCCTAACTATGGGAGACAAACGCGCCCCGTCTGACACGGAAGCTCTTTTCGAAAAGGAGAACACTACACAACCGAGTGAAGTTACCGGGGCAATATTACACTATTGTTTCGAGCCCTCGGGGCAATATTACACTATTGTTTCGACCCATATTCAGATGATATGCGATCACTGCCAAACCTCTTCCCCGTCCAATCCACTTCCGCACCGGAGATGAGCCATCGTGGTGACGCGCAGCCTTCGCAGAAGCAGTGACCGCCGAATGCAGCGCCTCAGCCAGTGTGGCTGATTTTCTGCACTGTGGTGGCATATAAGGAGGAGGTGGAGCCGAGCCATGTTGCTTTTAGGGGTATGTTCAAAGCCGCCGCAGTACTTGTTGAACACCATCGAGCCGGGATACATTGCCGCCTACCTGTTATTTGGAACCCACGAAGTTCTTGACCTCTGCACTCGTGCAATCAATTTTTCACAACGAACTGGGTCTCTTGCAAACTTATGAAGGCTAAAACCATTCTCCCGAGTGTTCAAGCAATGTCCAGCAATGGAATGAGCTGGCATTTTGACCAACACGTAGGAACAACTTTGTGGAAAGGTACTTTGGGTATGTGTAGTGTATAGCGGTTGCAGCTACTTCATTGATTTTCAAGACAAATTCCCCTGAGCTGACCATAAAGTTTATCCTGACCCTGTTCATGATCCTGAAAAGACAGGCAATGAAAAAATGAGAACCGGAAAGACACTGTCCAGTTGTCACGGCAATAGAAGCACTCAAACTGACTCCTCACAAAGGACGGGAATGTAAATAAGAGTCCAACTGGCAGAGGCTTTCCAACCACTCTTTTCTTTGTTTGTATAACCAAGCTGATAACAATAATAATAACAATATGACAGCAACTTATGTCAGTCCAAGCAATGTTGTCTGGGCTCTTCTTGCCACCAGTTGCTGGTGCGACGGGCCTGAAGCCACAGCCGCTGCAAGAAAGGCCCGGGAGGCCTCTTAAAGTGCAGTCATTAAGCAGCCACTTGTGTAGGTGTTCTTGCAAGAAATCTTGTACCAGCCGTCAATTAGACACACGCACTTGCTGGAGAGAAAGCCAGTGGATGAACGCTGCACTGAACGAGTGTGTGTGCGTGTTTGTGTGCATTGTTAATCATGACCCAAGGCTCAACCTGCTGTTGAGAACAGTAACTTGTGACTTAATGCCTTTGTTCACCCTGGAACATCTGGCTTTGACCGAAGGGTGTGTGTGCGTGTGTGTGTGTGTGCATGCCTATGATTGTTTGAAATGGGCCATTGCTCAAAGAGACAGAGAAAGAGAGAGTGTGTGTGCATGTGTACCGATGCGAGCACAGCAAGGACTAAGGCGCGAGGAGTTGATCATCATCGTGTAAACCTCTGAGGGGAAAAAGGCCTCGAAGCCCCTTCTGTCAGCTGGGCTCCGAACTCCTTCCCCTCGACTGCCCCCACAGACACACACACACACTCGCACACATACGGGATCCCTCTGGTGCACCAGATTAAGGTTTGACTGAGTGTGAGCAGAACAATACCCCAGTGTGTGTTTGCAGAGCCGTGGCTAATTGTGTTCATTTGCTGCTTAACTTGAGACAGTGAGGCCACTGAAGATGTACGTGTGTCTGTGTGGTAAGTGCCATGTGAGGCAACTTTTAGTGTCTGAACATCCTGGTTAATGTCCACCTCAGAGGCCACGTTTGTAAGTTCAGTTTACCGCTACTTCACAAAGTGATTCTGAGTCAAGTCAAGGCCACCTAGCGTCCTTAAAAGCAGAACAACGGCAGCATTGTTGGCACTGGAGTCCCAGCAAGGCTCAAACGCACAACGGCAGTAGATCGATACCAAATAATGTCATCTTAGAAGGTCACTCTTGGACCTTTTGGCCATGTCAATACAAAGCCACATGCACACTCACTCACTCACTCCAAATCAACATAATAAAATCTTAATAAACATGGATAGCATTTCTAGTGATGAAATGGTTGGCATGCACACACAAGTACTGTAAATGTGAGCACTGCGCTGCAGGCTTTGCTGTGTTCATCCTCCCTGCCTGGCGTGCCTAGCACTAAGAGGCCCCTCCCTGCCCACACTGAGTGCAAGAGAAAATAAACAGCTAAAGAGACAAACAGCGAGAGTCACTTAGAGCCACTTAAAGCTAAGGCTCCTTCCCACAGCGAAGCACTTGCCCAGGGCGAGAAAGTGTCTGCTTGCCACGCCAGGAGGCCGAGACCTCCATCAAGGAGGCAGGAGTTGCTCTGTACTACTCTTCCTCTAAGAGTGTTGTTTAGGGCCTGCCCCAGTAGGTGGAACGTGAACTTTAATATGAACAATGATCAGATTTTTTTTCACCCAAGATCAACTTTTTGGGAATCTTCCAACATCTACAAAATATTATATTTTTAAAAGGTAAATTGCAAATTAGGTGGAGTTCATGTTCAACGACATGAACAGGATAGGATTCACTGCTTCCTTACAAGTTTTGTATGCCTATTTTCTTGCCCTTTTTTTTTCTTATTTGCTATTATTCTCTCCACTCTGCCTCCCTCCGCTCATTCCCTCACCTGCCTCTGTTTGTCTGTTCCCCGACTGTGAAACCAAAGGCCAACACTCCCCTGGGAGTTCTGTTTACCTGAGCTACTCCCCTCTTTTTGACATTCGCCTACTTGGAGACAGAAGGAGAAAAAAGGAAGGACACTTTGTTTGGGGGAGTTAAGGTCAGCCATCAATTAAAAAAAACAACAACCATCATAGAAAGTAAATATGTGGAAAAACACCAGCCAAAGTTGTAAATGTTTTTCGCAGATGATGCAGAATGAGTTCAAATTTGCAATAAAAGGCATTGAAAAACACACTGTATGAATGGGTCCATGAACACTGTGCAAACAACACATGGCATGGCCACTAACAGTGTGTGTTTACCTTGAGTGTAATGCATGCTGATGGTGACACAGGTCCCTACAGGGCCAACCACCCCTGGGGTCCAGGTCGCCCAGCTTGAGGATGGGGTCAAACAGACAACTCCCACCGGCCGCACCATAGAGGGCTGCCCAGGACCATTAGTATCCATTACCAGGAGGTATACAAAGACACAAACACACAAAGAGACGTGAAGATGAATGTCATAGAAGCGGTTTTATTGGAGAGATGGGTCTAGTCTGTTTTGTTTCCAAACACAAATGAAAACAAAAAATCACATGTTGCCTGCTGATTCACAATAGGATTTTAGTGTTTATCAAGTTGTATAGTCAAAAATACACCACAATGGGGAAAAAAAACCACACGAGTAGCAGCATTTAGGCGAGACACCGTAACTAGGCCTCCAGCCGCTTGGTGCCAGAGATCTTCACTTCAAATGGATGTCCTCAGGGCAATGACCTTCTGGGAGTCTGTGGGGTATGTGTGCTTGTGCAGATGCAATATTAGTGATATGCAAACTAAATATCGTTGCTGTCCAGTTGAAATATTAATTGACAGATTCCTTGTATATTTGTGACATACTTGATTCTGATTCTGATTACGCTAGGGTGTCGTGTTGATTTTGTTGTGCAACATTTTATGATTCAAAAACATGTAAAAAAATGTATATATATTGAATGATGTAGCGTTTAACAAACATGTTTTTTTTTGGAGGGGATAAGTAGTTTTGGCGATGAGAACATTTCATCCGAAGGCCAAAATGTCCAAAAATATCCAATATAACAAAGGTGGAGTTAAAAATCAGTGAACAGGCTTACGTACGAACTGAAAATGCACGAGACGAAAAGCGAGATGAACTTGTCTCTGAAATTGTGTGTTCGCGGCTGCCGAGCGAGCAGCGCCCTTAGCAGCCTATTATCCAGACTAAAGCGTGGCAGCCGGCCCATATCTGCAAGGTGTGTGTGTGCACTTCATAGCTCAGCAGATGTGTTATACCTCCAAGCATCTACACAACATCCTCGTCTGGATACTGAGTGAAATGAAGGACAAAAGTCTCCCCTCTGTCACAGTCTTCGGCCTCCCTGATAAAATGCAATCTGTTCTCCTTGGACAGTGTCACATGTATGCATGCACTTCAAGATCTGTTTTAGAACTTCTTGCTGTACAAAATCCACGATTAGCCATCTTGTTCAAGTCAAATTTGTGTGGCTGTACTGTTCTGTAGTCACAGCACTGACACAAGATCGCCCTGTCAGTATTGTGGCCTTTTAGGTAATAGGAGCAACAAATCGAAAACTGATAACTGATCTATTCACCCAATAATGAAAAGAGATGTGTAAAATTCAGGGATCCTGTTGGATGTTGTCCCGCATCTGGGCCACATAAAAATGGCTAGGGACACAAATACTAAATCTGCTTACTGGGATGCAGAGTCGTGGAAGTACGATAATGCGCGAGAGTACTATACGGTACATTGTATTATAAAGTAGTATTAAAGTACTCTGGCATAGTGTTGGAAATACAACGTTTTTAAAAATGTTTTTCGTTGAGACAGAGCTCTAGAGTGCGACTAATTTGGTCACATATGCAGCCTAGTTTCCAAATTGTGCGGCAAAAAAAAAAAAAAAAAACAATGTGCACCTGCACGCCCAGCCATTTGAGGAAGAAATAAAACTCTGCAACTTGAAAGCAGACATAAGAAATGCATTGCGGTCTCTAAACCAATCAGAGATAATGAAGGGCAGGGAACCACCGTCTGACTGGCTGTGTCTGTTTGTGTTTGTGTTTTTATGCGTACATGTATGTGTGTGCATGCGCGTGTGTATCCATGCAGGCAAGGGCCAGCTTTTGAAATGTGGGCGCTAGCATACACAAAGCCAGGTTTTTTGACAGTGAGCCAGTAGCTGCACAGTGAATGAATGAATGAATGAATGAATGAATGAATGAATGAAATTAGTTTCACAGCCTAATACCACAGTGGCGATGTGGGAACATTTTGGATTCAAGCTAGATCATTGCAGCCAACAAGTTGGTATATCAAATTTGCATGAAGTCTCAACAAACACAACACAAATCCTAAATAATAATCACAAATAATCTAAATTTTTTTGCTTTTTAACTGAATGAGGTTAAATACAACGGTAAATGCTCTCCCTCACTCTCTCAATATGAGGATAAAAAGTCTGTCTGCACTGGTCCTGCCTTCTGTACAGATTCTCACACACACACACAAACGGAATCTCCAACCACCTAACTGTGCACACCTCCGTTGCATCCACCAGCACTACCACCAGCCGCGGCAGCCTTAGGGCTCGGCCATCTGCCGCCACTGTGTCCTACCCACCTTCTTAACAAATGCAGCCCTTGCCCTGGGTAAGGTGGCGGGGGCACCGGCCTCGGCATCAGCCAAAGGGGTTGTTGGGGGGGGGGGGTTTCAAGAGTGCATATGGTACACATGAAAGAGTGACAAGAAGGAGGCGAAGAAAATGGAAGGCAAAGGAAGGATTAGTTAAATCTCAGTTTCGCGCTCGGTCTCCCCCATATGGCCGTTTGCTGCCTGAGCACCAAGGTCAAGGCCCACAAAGGACTAACAAGGCCGCAAGCGACGCAGTGAACAGGGGAAGAGCAGAGGGTAGGGGGTGGGGGTACATGAGGTTTAGGAAGGGGGTGTGCTTGGTCAATGAAGCTGGCACTGTCACTGAGACACCATTGTGACATTGTGCCTCGGGGCATCCAGAGCCACAAAATGGCAGGTGTGCGCTACTTTCATCCGCTCATCATCATCCTGCCTCTGTCTTCCACCCTCCAAACAAGATGAGCAAATGACAGTCAGTTTTGTTTCATCGCTAACATTAATTACATCCTCTTTTCTAAAGTCCTTTTGTCCATTTTTCATGAGGCTTCTTTTCCATGCACTGCGCCAATCTGCTATTCTCTTTCTTCCACCAGGGCCTCTTTACCCGTTCCAGGAAAGCATCAAGTTTTGAGGTTTGTCAGTTAACCCAACAGGGAATAGGGTTGGAAAATAGCCTTGAAATTTTTACAAAACTTTCTGCATACATGCAAGGTCCAAAATAAATAAAACATTTTTGTCACCTCTATCATCATCTGATATACACGATGCGTGTGTGTGTGTGTGTGTGTGTGTGTGCGCGCGTGTGCCTGGGTGTGTGTGTGTGCATGAGGGAGAGATTGAGCTGTGATTAAATAAATCATGCTGACCTTTCTTATAACCTTTCTCCCTGCCTGAAGCCCCTGCCTCCCCCATCCGACCTTACAAGACCGCTCACATTAAAGACTTTTTTCCCCTTATCTGAACTTTCCAAACATCTATCATCACATGAGGAATTTCTATATGCAGCAGGTTGGATTCTTTATGCGGTCCTTCCATCAAAAGCAAACACAGACATTGTGTGTGTGTGTGCTGTTCAATGTGCACTGAATATGTTTGTGCATGCGTTTATGCACTTTGAGTGTGTGATCTTTAAAATCTTCTGGTTCAAACGACCACTCCCACCACGCCTTACCACTGAACTCACCAAGAGGTCGCTGAGATGCTACAGTCCGTGTGTGTGTGTGTGTGTGCGTATGCGTCCGTGTGTGTGTGTGGGGGGAGGGGGGGTGAGCCGATATCCTGATCTCCTACTCTAATACCCTGAGGACCTTTTGGTTCCTTAACTGCAGGAGCTCAGAAGAAACACACACACCAACACCTTCAAAGATCTAACATCAATCGCTCGTAGCTCTTGAAGTCTTGAAGAACGAGCACCTCAGGTGAAAGGTCAAGCACACCTGCGGAGTGACACTCAATCAATGTGCGCGGATGAAGGCACCATTGAGGATGAGTGGCAGGGGGGAGGGAGGAAGTGCTGGCATGGAACAGCAAGCGATGGTGTTGTACCTGAACAAGTTAGAATTATGTAATAAGTTCAGTACAAAGTGAGAGAGCCTCAGCATTGCTCAACATACAATACACGCACATATTTGAGGCTCATCACAAAGGTTCCGAGCTCAAATCCTGATTTTTCAGCCTTTTTGAGCAGAAATCCTGAATTTTCAGCCTTTTGTGAGGTTTGTATGTTCTCCCCATCTCATTTGTGGGTTTTCTCTGGCTTGCTCTGATTTTTCTTCACTTTTTAAATTCTGTATGTTTTATTAATTTTCAGACAGTTTTATTGACTGAGGGGTTGCTCATGCAAATGCAGTATTCCTCCAGCTGACGAGAGTGATGTATACAATTTGAGTGTTTCCACAATATGTATTCAGTCCTTTCCATCTGGATTTCATAAATGGTTTCATATGGCCCGCACATCATTATGATTAGGTTATTAACTTGGTTGGCATTCTCGAGTGTTTGCAGGTACACACACTTCCTGAAGCATGTCTACAAGACCCTCATTGGTCTACTTTAGATTTATTGAGGTTGTTTTTATCGAAGACAGACCTATATCCTACAGTCATGTGACATTTTTATCCCTACTGTTCTGAACAAAGTTGAAAGAGTTTTTACTGTACTATACTGCTCTGCTACGAACAGAAAAGTCAATAAAAATCCACTGGACAATGCCTGTTACCTTGTACCTGGATTCACAGCTTACCTTAATTTATGTAAACTCATGCTACGTTGAGTGGGAGCTCAGTTTTCACTTGTTTTGTTGGACGTATGCTGCTGACCGTCTGGCCACATCAGCATTCAGACTTTGGTCTCAACTGCTCTTTTACCTAGTTAAATAAAGGTAAAAGACAAAACAAGAACAAGAAATAACTTTTTAAATGTATTAAATGTTGTCCTATTCTTTACAGTAATGTGTTGAAACTAAAAAAAAAAACTGCATACATATGAAAAAGGGTCTCCTAATCTTTATGAAAATGACCTGTGATTATTTCCATCCAAAAGCTGAAAATGCTTGTAATCTTTTTAAATATTCTGTCAGGCCATGTAGAAGTCCGTCACGACCAAAACAACAATGGCACCCACTGTAGCACTGTCGCATTCGTACACATAATGTTTCTCCTGCATAATGTATATTTAAGGAGCCTCGGACTGTTCAGCGATGTATCATACTGTAATTCATATCTTACAGACTTTTTTTTGTTCAGAGATGACAATTGTTTCTAATTGGAATGATAATGGAAAGTTTGTCTCACGCCTGTTTGAGCGCCAGCGCGACTGAGTTGCGCTCAACTCTGCTCGGCCTGCGGTGCCGAGCAACCGGCGTAGACGAGAGAAGAGAGGCTTATCTCTGGACGCTTGGTGTTTGGACGCGTGTGATGTCGGACCAGTTTCAGTAATGCTTCCTGGGCTGGGTGCGCTGATAAGCTTTGGGATGGAGATGTGCAGGTAGCAAACAAGGCTCAGTTGAAATTGAAGCCCATTTGTCTGTGATGTTCTTCTTTAGCTTGTCAGCATCCCTGAGCAGTGACCGGAGCAGCAAGCCATCCAAACATTTAGAAACTGGGACGACAACGAAGAGGGGATGGATGGTAAAAAGAGAGCTGGGGGAGAAAAAGGATGGAGTCCAAAGAAAGGAGGACGGCAGAGGAGCGACTGCACATGGAATGCCACAAAACAGAAAGACCTGAAAGCGGAGTACATGGAACCAAACAAAAGGAGGAGAAGTGTTGGATTGAATGATGAGAGGAAAGCTAAGGCCGTCTCTTTCCTTCTCCTCTTGTCCCGCCTCTTCCCCCCGTGAGAATGTGGATTTTTCTTCCTTCTTCAGATGTGGTGCGCTTTCATGTGCACACAAAGACGAGCCATACCTGGCACACCAGGGCGTGAAGGAGCTGGCACAAAGGTTTGTGTGCCACACACACACACACACACACACACACACAGACACCTGCCTGGCAGATAGTGGCCTGTTTGTCGGAAAGTGGTACACACATAATGATAATCTGGATGGTTTCCCCCTCCAACTAAAGCCACCAATAGCCTAGTTGTATGATGATTCAAAATATTGTCCTGACAGATTATTCTGTTGTGTACAATGTGTTAAAACAACCTATGTCAGGTCACTGTTTGAGGCTTAGACTAAAATTATCGGTGCCTCCACACACCTACACACACACATACTTATACACGCACAAAAGATGATTTCCTTCCACTGCCCAAACTTAAGAGATAGTTACATGACTCTGCAGTACATCATTGAAGTTGAAGTACTCTCTTTGCATACTAGCCGATTAAATCTAATTAGTTGGTTAATTGCAATTAATTGCTGCACTTACGTAAACATTATTTTAGGATTGCAAAGCTTTAATGACTTGTATTCATTGCGCCAAAAGCATTGATGCCATTGTTGTTCTTAATTCCAAAGTGATGCTCAACAGCTGCAGTAGTAAACAAGTGCATGCTAAAGAAACGTGTGGCCACAAACAATCAAGAGGAGAGAAACGGATGCACGCATGGATGAACATCCACGCGAACATAGAGCTACATGCACACAAAAACACTGATTGCTGTAATTAGTTTGTTTTAAAGGAAGCAAATAACAGTGATTTTGAGAACCACAGCATCCATAACAATTTGCCCCTGGAGATACTCCACAATTTGAACAGGATCAATTCAGACACCCACACATAATCACATATGTGCGCAGACACAAACGCTGTCGCGTCTCCATTAAACGTACTTGAATTTAGCAGTGAGGGGTCGTCTCAGTTATTATACACAGAATTTATTACCCCTCATCACCAAGCAAGGTGCAAAAATTAAGGCTCAGTTTGATCATGGTTTGAAAGAGACGAGTAAAACTGATGGGTGTCTGTAAGCACAACCACTGGTGAGCTGCAGTGCTGCAAATAACAATTAAAGAGAGTGCTACAAGACTGAATAAAAGAGAACAGATGATTTTAAAATCAAGGATGAAGTTATGGAGCAAAGTTGCTTAATGCACTTGTGTCACAGCCATATAGATGTCTAAAAAGATTGACAAACACTTTTGTGTTTCCTTTTTCTTTTTTCTTTTTTTGCATCTCAATGAAAATTAATTAGCATCAACTTCCCCGAGCTGTATACCAAGTAATTACACACTAACCTCCCCCACCCCACCCCACCCCACCCCACCCCCCACCACTCCACCCCCCACCGCAGCATTAACTTTGAAGGGACCAAGCCCAAGGAAGTATTAAGTAAGTGACAGTAAGCATGGGAGTCTCACTGGACAAAGATCTGGAGGTCTGCTACCAGAACTGTCCACTTAAACAAATTCGTCACGGATTTATCTATATCTTTTTTTTACATGAATGTGCTGCACCCTATATCAGCAATTGTGTACCACATAAAGACTACTCAAATATTTATTCTCACGTTTTCACCTATAGCCAATTTTGAATATTTAATTGGCCTACCATACATGTTTTTAGGATGTGTGAGGAAATTGGAGTACCCGTTGAAAATCTACACACAGGGAGAACATCCAAACTTCAAATTTCCTCCAAGCTCAGAATTGTGTTGCAGATGTGTGAAGCACACATACACAGGGTGTCTATGAACAGAATATATAATACTTGTATTTGTAAATGTAGAAAACGTTTTGGATGTTTTTGATATTTGGCACAGATTTTTAGCCCCCCCTCCTTGAGTTTGACGCCAGTTATTTAAACCGTCATTTCCAACTGTATCTCCCGATGCCCCCCAAACTGACACTTTGAAATTGTTAGACTGATAAACGCTAAACTTTTTACAAATGTAAAATATGTGCAGTCAATTTCTGACTGGCACATTTATGATGTCTTCTTTTGATTGCTTCTCCTGGAGGCCCCATCAGGGACCCTCGGCTATTCTGTGGCGACCTGCCAAGAATTTCTGCACCTCCTGGAACCCCTCAAGGCAGCAGACAGCCAAAATGTCAGCTGGACCCTCTACAGAGTGGTGAGGAGACCAAAGTTGAAGAGGAAAACAGTGGCGTATTTTCCAAATGGAGCAGTGGGAGGCAATTTAGAAAACCGGTTGGCGGTTGGAAATTTCATCTCACTACAATTCTATATCGTAAAGAGGTAATTACATTGCATATTACTTAAATTGTCTATTCTAAAGCTGAAAGGCGAGAAAATATGCTGGACTTTATTATTATGCTCCATTATGTTGTTGTGTGCTGTCCCCGTGTTCAGACCTAAGTTGTTTCTCTCATTTGTGTACTTCATCCAAGAAGTAGAGTGGGCCTTCATGGATCGGAAGGCATTTTGGTGAATCACTCAACTGTATTATAAAAGTTTAATTCATTAGTTAGTAAGTTCTCAGTACCAGAATTTGTGTTTCAGCACTAAAGTTAACGTGGTCAGCAAGTCAGTAAATACGTAACAATGTGGAATATTAACTGAACCTCAGGTGTTTTTTTTTTTTTTTTTGCTTCAAGTTTAATTAAGTAAAAGTTTTTTTAGATGTTTTTTTTTCCCATACTGAATTATTTATTCGCCGACCCTTTAAATCTAATTGAATGGAGGTTTACAGTTGTAGAAAAAGACAGGGCTTCATTTTTGTGACTGACAGAATAAACTTTGTGTTCAGCTTGGTCAGACTTGGTGTTGGTAATTTTGTGGATCAATGTTCAAAAGAGGAAGGTCTGCCTTGCTGTGAGGGTGATCACAGCCGGTTACATGTCCAATCAAAGCAGCTCCTCTCATTCCCTTTAAATGTGGCATGGTAGGAGGTCCAAGCTCACAAAGTACGGCTCTGCACGTAGACCTCTAAGGGCAGTTGTAAAGTTAGCTCTGGAAGAGAAGCCCAGTAAACTGGACACTAAAGACTGCCGCCTAGCCATGACTGGAACAACTGTAATAATAATAATAATAATAATAAAACTGTATCTTCTCATGTAAAATACACATTTCTTTCCTTAGAAAAAAAATGATTAAAAAAATCTAGGATGTGAATTATATACATGTAGTTGGAGAATGAAAATTAGTTGCCATATTGTATGGATGTTTATCTGTACCTAAGGGTTATGAAAAAGTTGTACTTTCATTCCAATATGATATATATAGATTACACACAAGAAATTACAAAAATAATAATGATAAATGCATACATTTTCTGTTCCACTTATCGTCACTACAATTATTATCATTATTATATTTATAATGATTTCAATGAATTCATATATTTGGGAATGGAATAAATCTGACATCCACCACATGTTTGCGGAGCTTGTATTATATCACGGTCTGTCACTGGTTTGCACACCCGCCTAAGCGTTCTGAGGACCCGGGTTGAAAACCAACCTCGCCTGTAAGGAGTTTCCATCCTCCCCGCATACCTCCATGAATTTTCTCCGGGTCCTCCAGTTTCCTCCAACCCCTCCCCCACACACACACACCAAAAATCGAAGACTAAATTGTCCATAGGTATGAATCGTTGTTGTTTTTTCTGTGCCCTGCAACTGGAAGGCATACAAATGTGTGAAAACAACTAATATTAGGTGACATGGGTTATAATAAAATTAATATAATATAATATATATAAAATACCCTCTTCAATTTGCCCATCCTATGCCAGTTTCACAGGGAGGGTGTACATTTACTTCACGAAATAAAATATAAAAGTATGTTATATGCATACAGTTTTCTCATCCAAAGCAAAATAATGATTATTTTTTTAATTGTCTGAACTGTCTTTTTTGCTTCCTTTATCCGAAGCAATTTTGCTGCTAGTTTGAGCTTTCTCTGGCTCAAGTAAACGCTGAATTTGAACGGCAGGTAAGTTAGAATTAGCGGCGTGAGGATGTGTGCAATTAAATGAGTTGTCATTCATCTAAATTCGAATGCATAATTCAAAAAGCATTAGAAAGGAACGAACTGGCTCTCAGAAACAGCATCCTACACTGCAATTATGGGATGCGCGTCTCCTAATGGCTGTGAGGACTCAGCCTAAAATGTGTTCATCTGTGGAATTTTAGCCATGGTTCACCTCACTCAGTCTGTCACCCAGCACAAATACACAAATTCACAAAGGCGAGAAGAGGGAGCGTATAGCGGGGACGTCAAGTGGACCGAGAAAATGCTCTCACATTACAATTTTGTAACTTTAACCCAAATGTTTTTAGCATTTTAAAGTCTGATTTGATTGTGTTCTCTTAGTTTGGAGAATAACAAACATTGCGTGGAGACAAATACTACAAATTTAAATGCGTGTAATTCTAAATACATTTTGAACAAATAAAAACTATTTTAACCTGGGATTTTAATCGGGTGTTCTATTATTGACATCTTGTGGTTGTTGCCAGTAACTACCTAAAAATGTTGTTGTTTACATCTCCTACCAATAGATGGCGGTAATTCGCCTCAACGTTTTTCGCCAAACACCATTCAATACAAAGATGAAAAAGGCCAGGAAGTGGTATGTGTTGGCTACTGGCTAGCTACATTGCGGAGAAACGGGTGTACATTTCTCAGAGTTTTTTTTTTTTTTTTTTTAGTAGTTTTATCCGATTGCTACTCATTTGTAGGCATGCTCCCAGCGTGCTGACGTTACGTCAATCTTGTTTACATCCGTTTGACGGCCTGTCATATGGGTACGTTTCACCTCTAACACTAGTTTGTTATCTGATGTTAAAAGATTCAGGTTTGAGTTGGGATTGGTTTGTCGTGATGTGCCCTCGACCTCGCTAATCCGAGAGCACCGTGGGCTGCCGCTATGGAGGAGCGAAAGCTGAAGAGAAAGAGCCCTCGGACCCCCACAGCCACAGCCCCAGCATCAGCAGCGGCGCCGGCGGCAGCTACGGTGATAGCGCCGACAGCCACAACAGCGTCTGGCCGGAAACACAGTGCTTCCACCGGTGGGAAACATGTCGGCTACAGTCATGGCACGGGGTCTCATTCCAGCCAGAAGAATAAAAATAGAAGGTAGAGACGAAATTTAGGCTACACTCACAAGTTAGTACTTTAATTAAGGGGTGTCAAACTTATTAATCGACTTTCAAGGCCTTTTAACGCTGCATTTTCTCTCTGTGAAAGGCCCACACCCTTGCTTTAGCTTGGTGTTTTTTTTTTTGTTTTTTTTTTTTTTCAGGGGAGTTCGTGACAAATCTAAGTATCAGATGGGGTCCGGTGTTCGACCCAGCCCAAATCAGAACCAGACAGCTCCCATAATCCAGCATTCGTTCTTGACTGATGTCTCTGACGTCCAGGAGATGGAGAATGGACTTCTCAGCCTACTCAATGACTTCCACTCTGGGAAATTGCAAGCGTTTGGTGAGCTGATTAATGGAGTTTCACTGCTTGACTCAAGTGACACAACTTATTTTTTTCTCCCTCAAATGGCACAATTCAAATATGGCAACTTCTTCTTTTTCTTTCGGCTTGTCCCGTTAGGGGTCGCCACAGCATGTCAACTTTTTCCATCTAAGCCTATCTCGTGCATCCTCCTCTCTAACACCCACTGTCCTAATGTCCTCCTCACAACATCCATCAACCTTTTCTTTGGTATTCCGCTCGCTGTTTTGCCTGGCAGCTCCAAAAGAAATTACAACCGTATATACATGTCCCCCATATTGGAATTAGCCATCTTCAGACAGATTTCCACTCCGGGTTTTTGTGCCCAATTCTGATAAATCACTTTTTAAAATCTCTTCACATCCTGTCAGTTCAGTGCCTAAAACAAAAAAAAACGTTTTTCTAGGGGCATTTTGCTATCTTCATCTGAAATGGAGAGATTATTTGAGGAAATAAATCTGATATAAGAACTATCTAAACTGGAAATAGCCACTTGAACTCAGACATGCAAACCAGTCAACCTTCGTTGAAATTCACTGTTTTGAACTCAAAATAGGCCACTTATGTGAATCGTATAGATCCTGGAAGGGGGGGTTGGTCACCTTCGCTGACATCATATGCTACATCGTACTGCTTGAATGCAAGCAGCTCGATGCATTCCATACATCCACCATCCACAGATGTTATTGTGAATATTACTCTTGCGGCCTGATATGTGCGGGTACATGTCTGAGGTTCCTCCTGTGCGCTGAGGACCTCCTTTGGAGAAGTCATAGGTGTTAATGAAACCACAAAAAAACACTTCCGCCCCTCCTGCTGTTCAGAAGGAACAGGACTTTTACTCCATTACAATGATCTAAATGTCACTGCTTGAAGCAGCTCAAGGGTGCAGGTAGAGATGGGCCTAGCTATAGTTCAAGGCCCGAACATATAAGCAAAGAAATGCAGCAAATTTAATTTTGATCTTAAATTTGTGCGTAAGCCTGCACTTGAGCAATTGAAATTGTTTTTCTGTGTGAAGAAAATGTTTATTTTGCGTTATTGTAAATTTTAGTCTTCCAGATTGCTGAATTTATGTTTAAAAAATTCCTGCATTGAGCCCGGGGGATTCCCCCATACCCATTACCCCTACAATGTTTTTTGGTCACCTTTTTCATGCCTTTGGCGTTTGCATGTTTGTGGACCTGATGTATAAATCCACCCTTGGTTATTTTCACCCGAGCAGCAAGTTAAACACAAGAGTTGCTAACTTCTTTTGTCTTTTATGTCCCAGGTAATGAGTGTTCCATTGAGCAGATGGAACATGTGCGGGAGATGCAGGAGAAGCTGGCCCGCTTGCACTTTGACATTTACAGCGAGGAGGAAGAGATGCAAGAGGAACAGAGTAAAACAGCACGGGACACCAACATGGACAAGTTGCTTCTAAATGTAAGACCTTGGACATTGGCCAGTTCAGTACAAAACTTGGATCAGTACTAGGATTGTTGTTTTAAGGACCTTTTCTGCAGAAGTAATATTGGCACAGTTCAAATGGTTAATAGTTGGGCTTCCATTCCCTTTAACTCCAGTGATGATACTCCATACTATACTATACTATACTCCAAGATACTCCTCACTAATTAAATTCCACTTGCATTGCAAATCGAGAGTATTCACAGAACCTTTTCTGCTTTTATTTTACAGCCATATTCCAAAAGTGATCATTGTTCCTCAAATGTCTACACACAATACATCAGCATAAAGGTTTTTGTGTCAGCACATTTGTTAAAAATGAAACTATTCTACTTACTATGTCAGTAAGCACACCAATTGCTATCATACTTCAAATTGAGCTTTGCACTGCACCCTTGAGATGTTTTTTTTCATCTTGATTTGTGTCTACTTGTGGTAAAACCAGATTGGACATGACCTTGAAAGTAACCCATTCAATCTATAGAAGATTCCAAAGTTGATCAAGCTATGAACTCAGAGACATTTTCTGTAGAACTCACAGGTTAAGGAAAGGGTAGAAAAGAAATCAAGCAAGGTTGGGGAGAGAGAGCTCGATTGACCACAGTCTCAACTGTCTTTCTGAATTTAGATCATCCTACTGTCGGATCACCGTCTTCACCGTTCCAACACGACAATGCTCCTTAGCACACAGCCAAGATAACAAAAGAGTGCCTTCGGGAGTCATCTATGAATGTCATCCAGTCGCACAATTAAAGCCCACAATTGAAACCGACGGGGCATTTCTGCTCGTTTCAGATTGTGCTTTACGGGGTCGCTTTGAGTTTTAGATGTGCAGCGAAGAATGAGAGTACCTGCCCAAAATTACATAACATACTCGGGAAGGCAAGGTTTCAGAACTTTTTTTTTCACCTTGTCCCTCAGTTTGCGTATATAGGATTTTGAGGGAAACAATTGGATTCCATTTTGGTGTGCAATTTGTCAAAAATTTTGAAGGTGAATGCTCTGTTTTCTATATTTCTGTACATGTACTTAAATGTCATTTGTTGCTGTTGCTTTATTTATATATTATAAATATCTTTGTTTTTGTTTTGTCTTTTCTGCCTCTGTAGTCTTAGAACCTTAGGTAAGAATTATGGTTGCAAAAAAAATGTAATTGATTTTTTTTTTTTTTTTCCTTTTCAGCTGGAGGAGCTAAGTTCATCTATGTATCCTTGTTGGCACTTGCAAGGCCTAACGTGAGATTTCTAAACTGTTGTTGCGTTAGAAAACACATGTGCTTGTGTTTCTCCTGAACTCGCCTTTTCAGACAGAAACTGAATCTGACCGACAGCCAAGAGATTCCAAAGTCTGCCAGCGTGTGACTGCCTTTCCGCCACAGTCACTGGAGGAAACATAGTTGTTGCCAATGAAATGCAAAAGCAAATTTTAATACACGTAATGTGGGGGCCGCATCCTAATTTAACGAAACAATAAGGTCCGAGTAGTTTAGGAACTAATATTTACTGTCTCATTTAACTGATCACCAGCATCTGTTTGCTGTTACAGTGTCCTGTAGAGGAAGCTCTACATTCTAACCAAAGTGATTTGAATTAACTTGACAATAGATTGTGTGGATGAAAACAATATTATAGCACTCTGTTGCACTTTATATTAGCAGTGAATTGGTGTAAAATCAAAACAATTTATCAATGCATAAAAAGTGTTTTTATCCCCTTTCTGTATCAGGACAAAATGGTTCGTGTCCACATATACAGTGGCTCAAATTGGCATTTAACACATCAGCATTTTTATCACGAAATATACTTCCAAAGGTGCTACTGACAAGATGTTGGGAACAGCTCAAGTAATCATACATGCAGAGAAAGTAGAACAATGACAAAAAAATGAAATGACAGGAGAAAAGTAGCGAATGCATGAAGAAAGGAGGTGCAAAAAGGCATAAAAAGCCAAGACAACTAAAATCCAACAATAATCAAAACCGCAATCCAGTCCCTTGTCAGTGCAAATGAATATCAGCTTGTCCAGTTTTAATTGACGGAGGTGGTTTGAGTCGAAACACATCTCATGATGCATAAGAGCAGCGAGCTGTCTCAAGACCATAGCAAACTAATTGTTACCAAACATTATGATGCCTTTGGTTACAGACACATCACTGAGCTTCTGAAATTTCTAGTGAATGGAAAGCCAATCATACCACCAGATATGTGCCTCAATCAGGTGCTCCTCACAGGTTTTCTGACAGAATAGGGCAAAGAATAATCAGAAGAATTGTCCAGGAGCCAAGGACCACCTGTGCAGACCTTCAAAAGGACCTGGAATTTGCAGGTACTGTTATCACAAGGAAAGCAGTAAGTAACGTACTCGGCCGTGGCCTGTATGCAAGACGCCATTGTCGGGGCGAGGGAGCAAGTTTAAAGTTTGCTGAACAATGAGCGAGTTAAATACTGGGAAAATGTAGTTTGGGTGGATGAGTGGAAAACTGAACTGTTTGGAAGCCAAAATGAACCCCACATTCGGAGGAGAAATGGCACTGCACATCACCCTAAAAACAACACACTAACAGGAGCATGATGGTTTGGAGCTGCTTTTTAACAAATTGTACTGGCGAACTTCACATTCGAAGAAGAATGAATGGGCAAATGTCCTTGACATTCTTGACAAAAGTCTGCTGCCATCTGTGGTGATGATAAATATGAAATGACTGTGGACATTTCATCAGGATGATGATCCAAAACACACTGCCAGGGAAAGTCTCAATTGGTTTCAAAGAAAAATAAACCTGCTAGAATTTGTCAGCCTTTCACGTGACTGGAACTCAAATGCAAATCTATAGAAAGAAAGTCAAGGTCCATAAAAGGAGCCCACGGAACCTTCAATTTGAAGACTGCTTATGTGGAGGAATGGAAAAAAAAATTACTATTTTCTCCATACAGGAGGTGTCTTGAAGCTCTCATTGCAAAAGTTTTAAATAACAGGTGGCATTCTTAAATAGGTTCCCCTCTGTTCACACTACAACACAATTTTTGAGCATATTTTAGTCCTTTTTGTGTACGGACTACCTCGTTGTTCCCAACATCTGGTGAAAAAAATCATCTCATGAGCATCTTTTGGAAGTAGAGGAAAAAATGATGCGTGTGAAGTGCTTATTTTGCTTATTTGCAATATGTTTTCTGTTGGGCTGCAAACAGATATTGATTTCACTACCATGCCTTAATTTGTATGGTAATGTAAAAATTTTAGTGTAGTTTTTCACATGCAGATTGTAATCTTTAATCATTTGCTGCTTTGACTGTCAGTGTCAGTTAATGTTGGGGATGAATTATTTTCACAGGTGATGTTTCTGTTGTTTTTAATAAAATGTATGTGAATAAGTTTATGCAGACATTATTCTTTAAAAACATTATGCCACTTTTCAGCAAGCATTTTTCCTAAAGTTTTTTTTTTTTTTTTTTTTTAATACTTTATGCAAGCAGAGTACAGTGCAGTTACTCTCCCTTACAAGATTGTCATCTCTGTCACTTGGAATTATCCAATTTTCATTGATTGGTGCAAAAATTATTGACTGCAAATGTATATTTTGTTCATCTAGCTATACCAGTGCCATATTGTGATGGGCAGAACTTTCCAAATGCTCATCTACCAGACTCCAAAGTCTAATTATAACATAATTACCCACTTTTTGGACATTTTCGTGAGATCGTTTGCCTGCCATTTTTCCACATTTCAAATGGTTGGTGAAACACTGCTGTTTGAGTTTGGATTTTATTTGACATTCTCCAAGCTCCATCTTGTGCTTACAACCCGAAGCTACACGTAGAAGACTGAATAAATCAGAAGTTTAATCATACGGCCACTGTAGGTTCGTAATATTCTTTAAAACGTAAACTATTGGAAGGCAGATGGGGTCGGAGAAGTAAGTAAACATAAGTAGCTGGCAGACTTGTTCTTTCTTTCTTTTTCTTTCTTTCTTTAGCCGGGCCTGACAGATTTTGCACCTTGAGTGGTTGCTGCCCGCAGGAGGCGCTGTGTCCAAAGGAATGTGTTTGTGCGTCTCTATGGTGACTTGAGGCTCGCAAATTTTTAGTCTTCGAGTGCAAAGTCAGGTTTCCACGCGGCTTTTTGAGCCATCATCCATGGAGAAAAAGATGAACTCTCACACTCTGTTCAGCTGCTGGACGCCGTTGAGCAACCACGTCGAGAACATGCAGGTCAGCGCAACATCAAATGACACAGAAATATTTTTAAATTAGAAAGATATACAATTTTGTGAAATACATCTGGAATGACCCATAACCTTCCGCACCAACAGTTTGGGAACATTTACTTTTTTTTTTTTTTTTGTATGGTTTCATTGGGGCGGGGGGCGCCGCACGTCATTTAATTTAGCTATCATCAGTGCGTGTGATATATTTTGTTTGTCAAGTAAGATATGCTCAGTTACCAAGGTATCAAACTTTTTTTTCCCCATCCATCCATTTTCTAAGACGCTTACCCTCAAAAGGGTTGTGGGAGTGCTGGAGCCAATCCCACCTGTCATCAGGCAGGGAGCAGGGTACACCCAAAACTGGTTGCCAGCCAATCACAAGGCACATAGAGACAAACAGTCGCACTCACAATCACACCTAGGGGCAATTTAGAGTGTCCAATTATTGTTAGATGTTTTTGGGATGTGGGAGGAAATCGGAGTGTCTGGAGAAAATCCATGCGTACAGAGGAAGAACTGTGAGGTCAATGCTCTAACTAAGTTGTGCCAACGTTCAGCAAGAAATATAACTAATGATTCCTGAATATTATATATAGTGTTGAGCTCTAAAGCACCACGTAAAGGTTTTTTTTTTTCATTTTTCTCTTTTTTTTCTCAAGTAATGCACATATTAAATGGATAAAGTAAATTTTAACTTCTTCACCAGCTGCCATATCAGCTAACATGACTAGCATTTATGCCAAACTAAAACATTGTTTGTATTGTTTTGTAAACCTGCTTCTAAAATTAACGTAATACTCAAATTCAATTTGAATAACATTCAAGTTGAACTGTAAAGGATTAACTACAATGTTTTTTATGCACCTGTATTTATTTTTTCATATGCCTGACCATGCTATGTGTAACAAGGTTGTGCCAAACACGCCATGACAAATAAAATATCTAAGAAAAAAAAATGCATAGTTGATGATTGAGTTGGACAAATTAAATGTATACGGTTACGTATTTTCTGGAAAACAATTTTGATGCCTAAATTGTCCTCCAATTCTGTAATGGACCATTTATCATAAAAATAGCATCAGTCTTATATTTAAAAACATTTCTTGTTTAATACTGTGTGTGTTTTTAACTTAATAGACTGAGTACTGTCCATTCATAGCACTGCTGCAGCACGTTTGTTTCCCTGCAGTTATTTGATGAGAGGACCAGCTTAGTGCTCCACTGGTTTGATCTGTGGACTGACCGACAGAGGAAACACATGCTCCATTCTCTTCTGACGCGATGCACCAAGTCTCAGCTCAGGTCACCTGAAGCCACCCCTCCCCCTTTTTTTTTCTTCTTTAAAATGCGTACATCAGACCTCTATTCAACAAAATTGTTAAATCACCCGAGCAGGTACTGTAGAGATCTGCTGACCGAAAAACTTCCATTGACCCAAGTGGATTTCACAGCGGTGTTACCTCGTTTCCTGTCACTTTACATCATGTCCTTCCTTCCCCCTCTGGATCTTTGCTCTGCTGCACAAGTCAGCTGGCACTGGAGGGTTCTATCTGAACAGGTGAGAAGGTTGTAAGGCCAACAATTCTACATGATCACTCGCGTGACTTTTATCCTTGTGGGTTTGACATAAACCCCAGGACTGTCTCTGGGCCGGGCGCTGCATACGGCAAGGTTGGTTTCTTCCCTATACACCTGGAGAAAAAGAGTTTGGCGCTTGGAAGAACCACTTCATCTCTTCTCTCCATAAACTGGACTGGCTGACTCCTCGTGAGGCGCCACAGCGGTACTGGAGATTTAACCAACTGTGTGAAGAGGCAGAAGAAGAAGAAGAAGAAGAAGAGGAAAAACTAAAAGAGAGCAGAATCAGGCAGATGATCAGAGCGAAGATTCAAGAGGAGAAGAGTGAGTAAAGTAATATACAAAAAAAAAAAAGAAAAAGTACCACGACAAATGCAGCATATTCTACATTGTTTGTATCCTCAGGAAAAGCACTGATAACAAGGAAAGCCTGGAGCAGCAGTACAAAGTTGGGGCCATCTGGAAGTCGGACCATGCAAAGCCAAACAAGCATCCTTGAGACAGTATTCAGGACCTCTGGATCTCCTGGCGTGAGTTTGAGCACAAGCGGTGGTCTGACCTTGGAGGAAAACATGAGGTGCAGCTTGAGCAGGTCAGAAATGTATTTAACAAAAATGTGAAATTGTAACATATACTGAACTTAAAATGTAAACTAGCAGCTAACTGTTCTCAGTAAACACAAGATCATCCATTTTCTGAGCTGCTTATCCTCACAAGGGTCGTGGAAACACAAGATCAATTTTCCAAATTATGTTGATGACTCGCCACAACCTGTGATTGAATTGTTGAAAAATTGATTTTTTTTTTATCTTCTTGAAAAACTGATTTTTAAAATGAATTCTTCCATCCATCAATCCATTTTGGAGAGCGCTTGTTATGGAGGCAGGGTTCACATGGGACCCTTCAACAATCACTTGCAGAGTGCATCCAGACAAACAAGCATCCACGCTTACATTCCTACTGAAAAGTCAAGTTTGCCATTCTTAAACAGCTAACAAGATTTGAATATTAGCTTTTCATCTCTGACCAAGGCTACGCTCCAAACTGACATGAACTTAGTCCTTCAATGTGCTCAATTCGCAAAGCGCTTAAAATATCACCATGACACATATAGTGTGTGTTTGTTTTGTCTCAACCTTTCCAATTCCTTCTTTTAAACTTCTTTCTAACTAGAGGTAAAAAAAAAAAAAAAAAACAACTGTGAGTGTGCACGGCAAATGATTAACATCTCGTTGGTCATACCTTTGATCTCAGTTTCTGATAAGCTGTTCTCATCCTAGCAGGAAACATTTTCAAATAAAATATAGACATAAGATAGATATATTTTCAACATACCTTTTTAATAATTGTATTATCATGTCATGCACACAAACCTAGATACTGACAAAATGTTTGTCTATTTTACTGCAAACTCCAATTTACAGACAATTTAGAGTATTTAGTTAATCTAACTTTTCCGTTCCATCATGGCAGTGCCCTTGTACGCGAGGTTTTAGGTGATCATTTCTTCATGTAATAATTTTTAATAAATTGAGCTGCTGTTTGAATTTTTTTTTTTTTTTTTTGAACAGCGTTAGTGGTCCACTTTCTAAGTACATCTCCAGACCTGCGCCACTACAATCCTCCAGCATCAACACACTTCCTGCAACGTGCTTGCTGTTGGTCTCGAACAGAATTCCTGCTTACGAGGTAATCCATGAACTTAAAGAAGACCTGGCTGAACATCTGGAGACAAGTGCTTTACCTGCCTTGGTTTCTTCCTGTGTGGCATGTAGCTGGTGCTGTGCGGCGTCAAGGCCGATGTAATTGTGATCCTCTACGACCACCGAGGGACTCTGTCGGCACTGCTGTGCCAGGTGGATGGCGCCGTTTCTGGACGCACCTTTCAAAGGCTCGGCCTGTTGGCACCAGGAGGAACAGAGGAAATCCACCTGTTTCACAGTGAGAACGAATACTGCACATTTGCTTTATGTTTTTAAAACCCAGAGGTTATTTTTTCTTAGTCCTATTGAACAGCATCAATGAGTCCTTAAGTCTTCAAGGATGAGCTTCTAAATATGTTTGTTATTCCTTTGTTTCTGCAGACAGCTGTTTATCAGACAGAACCCTTCTGATTCCAGCCCACCGGAATTTCTGGGAAAAACTGTCCATGCTAGTTGTCCCTGCTGAGCAAGGCGGTGGGATTGACATTTTCTCGCCATGTGCGGCATCAAGTGGGTGATCCCCATTCTTACTTTGATTTAGACAAGCTGAGCGTCTCACCTGCTCTTCTCTCTCAGCTGCAGGTGTGGCGTTCATGCAGAAGCTCGCAGCTATTACAGGGCTGAAGGTTTCGGCACCAATGGGTCTCGCGACTGGAAGTTTTCAAAATAGTGAGTCCTGTAGCCACAGTCTTATAGAATAAAATGGTTTGCCGTTTAAAATGAACCTTGTAACCCGTCCTCAGTCCTTAGTGATTGGTCTGATGGTAGTATCAGTGCCATCAGGCTCTGCGACCCCCAACCGGGAGGACCGGCGCTTCATTACATCAGTGAGCCAGTCCTGCAGAGCTGGTGCAGACAGGTCCAGTGGATGGAGGAAGCACTCGGGGAGATGAAAGCGTGTCTGGAGTTCCGGTTTCAGCAGGTTGGCCTTCAAGCCTGCGGCAGAGCTCTAGGTGTGTGTCACACATTTGGAGGCCTGTGAGAACATTCTGCGTCTTTTAAACTTGGGCGATTTTACAGGTCATTCGTTGTGGGAGAGAGTCCGTCTTGAGGATCTATCTTTGCCAGAAGACATAAGCATGGCTCTTACTGAGGGACTCACTATTCTCACCAAGCAGGAAGAGGTAAATAGGACTACTTGCTGTTCAGTTGAATGATCACCTGACCAGCTGTAGAACAGATGTTAACTTGCCATCTAGAAGTTGCATACTTCAAATTGTTATGTTTACTCTAATGTGCTGGAAGTCCGTGTCAACTAGTCGCTGATGTCGTAAAAGTCACAGGAGGGAAGTTCTGAAATAATCTATCTTCACTTACCATGGGCAGGCACCTCAGACTAATAATTTACACAGAACAGCAAGTAAACCAATGTGTCACATTTTACATAACATACATATGTTAGCATCGACCTGTGCTCTCCTTCCATTTTGATGCGTTGTCCAAAAAGTTGTTTAAAATCCTGCTCGAGTGTGTCTTTGTTTATGCAATTATGCTCTGAACATCATTGTGAGTGGTAAAGTCAACTTATCGACCCCCATGTTTGCATCCTCAGATGAGACCCTTTGAGTTTCTCGCTGGCTTTCTGATGAAATGGAGTGATGAGAAGGAGGCCAGAGAGGAGACACAATTGTCTAACGGATCTCTGATTTCGGGGCATCCCCAGGTGTGATATGCTGTATTTGTTCTCTCCCCATGCCAAAGAAAAGCCATGCCTTCATCTTTGCTCACCTCTACTTCCAGGTGCACTTAGACTGGAGAGGCGTCATCGTCAGAGAGTTGCAACTCAGCGAATTTCTATACATCAGCAGACTGAGTGCTCTTGTGAAGGTCTGTCCTCTTCAGAGCCAGATGATTGTGGATAAGAGGCTTACTCTATGAGTGCCTTGTTTATGGTTTATATCTCAAAAAATTAACAAGACGATTTTGTGTTGGACTAACATGCGTTTGCTTATCTGATGGAACATGTTGTCGTCTGCTGCACTGAGTATGTTGTCTTTGACTGATTGTAGCATAGTTTGGCACTGTACTACTTTTTACCACTGCAATTTATGTAGTACTAAAAGGGGAAATCCAGTGGTTTGCATTGACAATGTATCCAATAGGTCATGTAATATGTACTCTATCTTGACAATGTGATGTTAAATGCTTTCTCATTTAATAGCATTTTGAGAAGATTTTTGTCGACAATTATGAATTTTCATGGTTGCTGCCATTTCTGCAAGTCACATGACCTACATGGGCGTGTGTGACGTGTTACGTGCCGTTCCAAACGCTCCATTACATGGGACACCATTATGACCAGTGCTGATTTCTTGGATTTATCCTCATCTGATGAAGAAATATTAGTAGTAGTATTAGTTGATTGGGAAGACGGAGGAATACGTCCATACACATCCGTGAGCGGCTCTCCGCTGCTTGGTTGATCGGGAAGACTGATGAATACTTCCATACACAGCCGTGAGCAAGCTCCCCGGCCACGCAAGCTCACGGCTCCGGCGCTCTATATGGAAGTATTTCTTCCCGATCAACCGATATTGCTATTTCTTCATCAGATGAGGATGAATTTGAGAAATCAGCGCTGGACATAATGGTGTCCTGTGTAATCGAGCGTTTGGAATGGCATGTAACGCGTCACTTACGCCCACGTAGGTCATGTCACTTGCGAAAATGGCAGCACCCCTGAAAATTCGTAATTGGCGATTTAAAAAATCTTCTCCAAACACTATTAAAATGAGAGGGGATTTAACATCACTTTGTCAAGATAGAGTACATATTGCATGACGTGTTGGATACATTCTTAATGCAAACCACTGGATTTCCCCTTTAAAGATTGAGTGAGACAAACTGCAGTCTTAATTGAACACTTTTTGAAAAAGAAAATAGATCCAGAAGAAAACACACTGGCTGTTGTCAATTAAAGCTTGTCCAGTTCTTGTCATGACGAGCCACAGGCCAAGGAAAACAAAAAACATTGGATTTTTTTTTTAATACTTTGTCAAATTCCACTTATTGAATGTGGAATAGATTAGTGGGTTTTCATTGTGTCATGCTGTTATAATGTCACACTAACTTTGGATGATTGTGACAAAGTTAGCGCTATACCACATCAGATTCATTACAAACATATTCACCTTCGTGGCAGTCATTGTGTATACTGTAAAGAGCTGTCAGTTCTTTTTCCTGATGTCCTCTACTTTAAAGGCATACCAGGAGCCTCTCACGGCAGCCCTCAATTCCAACAGAGCCATTCTCAGCTTTGCTGACATGCATGTTGTGCTGAGCCCCGTTGCGCAAATTCTGGACCTCAACAGGTATGCACAAAGTATAACCTACACACACAGCTTGCGTGTTTAGTTTTTTTGTCTCCAGACAGTTCCCTCCTGTTTGTCACAGGGCATTCAAGGCAGATTTAGATGCCAGACTGCAGCAGTGGGGAGCAGAGCAGTGTGTTGGCGATGTGTGCATGAAATTGTGCACACAGCTCAGAGTTTACACAAACTACCTCAACAATTACACAACTGCTCTAAGTACCATTGACAAGGTAACCACTTCCACTCATGTACATTGTTCCCTTATTATTCACGGGGGTTGCATTACTTACACCCCCGCGAATAATGAAAATCCGTGAAGAATGGATGGAGTATTAATACAGCTATGTATGATCTGTACCGAATGTGTGCATGTGCAAATGTCAGAACTCATTGTGTACATAAGGTGCAGCACATTGTACGGTGCCATGTCTAATTTGGAGCCTTGTCTATTTAAAAGAGAATTTAAGATCGCTACGATTGTGAAAATACAGTAAATAATATATATTTTTTAGAAATCTGCAAATATTCAAGCTGTGAACGGAGAACTGCAAATGGGAGGGCTCACTGTATAATTCCGAAAGCTGTTTATTATGTTTCCTGTGTCATGCAGCAAAATGTATAAATATTATTAACTGTTCGCGGTGATGCTCTGAAGTTCAATTCCACTATTATCTACAATTACAAAAATAAACAGTGTGTGAAATGAATACCCCATTTGAAAGTGACACTCATTGTCAAAGGTGTGATTATTTTATACAGCTCACGACACTATACTCACTCAGATTATGTAAATCATGAAAATGATTGTGTATCATTGCATTAATACTAAATGTGTACTTTTGTGTCTATGGCCATCAGTGCAGGGATGAGAAGCCAGCATTTCGAGCTTTCTTGAAGAGAACTGACAGAACACTTGCAACACACATGCTTAGGTGACTTGTATACGCTTGTACTCAATTGATGTTAGATGTTCTTGTGTGTACGTGGTTTTGGGTTCACGTGTTTGTCTGCATTCATAGTTTACAGGAGCTCCTGCTGTGTCCAGTGTGGAGAATCCAGGAGTACACGACTCTGCTGCAAGCTCTGACTTTGCATACGCATGACAGTCACCCTGATCACACACACCTCTCCTCAGCCCTTAACACCATGCAGCGATACACAAAGTTTATCCAAAATGTAGAACAACAAACACTTGCATGCTCAGTGAACACTGATTTTTCTAAAAAAAAAGAATTTTGTCTCGTTTCAGCTGAAGCGCAACTGTGAAAGAGACCGGCTGTTGGAGGAAACCCAGCATAGGATCCAAGGCTGTCCGGTAGAATTATGCCTCTGTCTTCTTTCGACACGTGCACACCTGGGAATTTTTTTTAATGTTTGTGTGGGTCTGCATACAGAGGCTCAGAGAGGGAAACCGTCAGCTGATAACCAGTCAGGAAGCTGCTTTGCTATACAGCCCGAATGAGCATATACCAGAGTCTCTCAGGTAGTGATTTAATATTAACTTCCAAATATTTTGCAATGCTCCTAAATAACAATAATGCACTCTTCAACATGTGAAAGATATCATGCATGTAGGACAGGACTGTTGTTACTTTTTGTGGCTTGATGTGTGGATCATGTTTGATTAGGACCTACGAGCATGTGGCAGACGTCTGCCTCTTCCTGTTCACTGATATTTTGGTGTTGACGCGGAGGCAAAAGCAACACACACCTTTCACAGTATTGCACAGAAGCACACACACGTTCCTCGCCTGTGTGGCGCTCGCCAATCTGACCGTGCGCAGGATCGTGCACTCACGTTGTAAGTAGTCACAGACATAATTTGAACGCACTTTACTGCTGCTCTTCTTTCCTCAACTGCGTCATATTTTCTTAGATGTGGAGCATGCCTTCATCCTGGAGGGGCCTTCATGCTCTTGGATTTGTGCCACAGAGCGAGACGAGCAGATGAAGCACTTCCTGTGCGTGCTGAGCAATGCCACACAAATAACGCTAACAGCCACATGATCAGCAACAGGATGGCAATGCGAGGACAGAAGGTTTGGACAACTTGGACTTGAAGTATCACAAGTAAAAACATTTAAGGATGCAGCACAAATACATTTTAAAGTATAACATAGTGCATACGGAAGGCTTCAGAATCAAGTAGTCCTGTGCATCCCAGTCAGAGAGAGAGTTGTGATGGGTGCAGATTTCAATGGACATGTTGGCGAAGGAAACAGGGGTGACGAAGAAGTGATGGGTAAGTACAGCATCCAGGAAAGGAACTTTGAGGGACAGATGGTGGTGGACTTTGCAAAAAGGATGGAAATGGCTGTAGTGAACACTTTTTTCCAGAAGTGGCAGGAACATACACTGACCCACAAGAGCGTAGCGTGATGCACGCAGGTGGATTATATTTTGTCCAGACAATCTGAAAGAGGTTACTGAATGTAAGGTAGTGGTAGGGGAGAGTGTAGCTCGAAACCACAGGATGGTGGTGTGTAGGATGACTCTGGTGGTGGGTAGGAAGATTAAGAAGACAAAGGTAGAGCAGAGAACCATGTGGTGGAAGCTGAGAAAGGAAAAATGTTGTGTGGCCTTTCAGAAAGAGGTGAGACAGGCTCTCAATGGACCAGAGAAGCTACTGGTAGACTGGACTACTACAGCTAAGGTACTTGGAGAGGCAAGCAGGAGAGTACTTGGGGTGCCATCTGGTAGGAAAGGGGAGAAGGAGAAGGAAGGAACAGGAAGTCATCCAAGCAAAGAGATTAGTGAAGAAGAAGTGGGACACAGAGGACTGAGGAGAGCTGGAAGGAATACATTGAGATGCAACATAGGACAAAGGTATGGGTGGCGAAGACTAAACAAGTCATATGATGACATGTACACCAACTTGGATATGAAAGAAGGAGAACAGGATCTTTACAGGTTGGCTAGACAGAGGGATAGAGATGGGAAGAATGTTCAGCAAGTAAAGGTGATTAAGGATAGCGATGGAAATATGTTGACTGGTGCCAGTAGTGTGCAAAGTAGATGGCAAGAGTACTTTAAGTTAATGAATGAAGAAAATGGGAAAGAAGGTAGAGTAGAAGAGGCAAGCATGAATGACCAGGAAGTGGCATTGATTAGTAAGGGAGAAGTGAGAAAGGCACTGAAAAGAACGAAATATGGAAAGACAGTTGGTCCCGATGACATACCGGTGGGGGTATTGAAGCAACTTGGAGAGGTGGCTGTGGAGTTTTTGACCAACTTATTCAACAGAATACTAGGGGGTAGGGGGATGCCTGAAGAATGGAGGAAAAGTGTGCTCGTTCCCATTTTTAAGGACAAAGGGGACTTGCAGAGCTGTGGCAACTATAGACGAATACAGTTGATGAGCCACACAATGAAGTTATAGAAAAGAGTAGTCGAGGATAGACTCAGGTCAGAAGTATTTGCGAGCAACAGTATGGTTTCATGCCTAGAAAGAGTACCACAGATGTATTATTTGGCTTGAGGATGATAATTGAAAAGTACAGAGAAGGTCAGAAGGAGCTACATTGGGTCTTTGTGGTTCTAGAGAAAGCCTATGACAGAGTACCAAGAGAGGATCTGTGGTTCTGCATGCGGAGGTCTGGTGTGGCGGAGAAATGTTAGAATAGTACAGGACATGTATGAGGGCAGCAGAACAATGGTGAGATGTGCCGAATGTGTGTCAGAAGAATTTAAGGTAGAGGTGGGACAGCATCAGGGATTCACGCTGAGTCCCTTCCTGTTTGCGGTAGTAATGGATAGGCTGACAGATGAAGTTAGACTGGAATCCCCTTGGACTATGATGTTCGCAGATGATATTGTGATCTCCAGTGAAAGCAAGGAGCAGGCGGAGGAACAATTAGAAAGATTGAGGCACGCACTGGAAAGGAGAGGAATGAAGATTAGCTGAAGTAAAACAGAATATATGTGCGTGAATGAGAGGGGCGGAGGAGGAAGAGTGAAGCTCCAGGGAGAAACGATCGTGATGGTGGACGACTTCAATTACTTGGGGTTAACAATACAGAGCAATGTCGAGTGTGGTAAGGAAGTGAAGAAACAGGTCCATGCAGGTTGGAATAGCTGGCGGAAGGTGTCTAGTGTGTTATGTGACAGAAGAGTCTCCGCTAGGATGAAGGGCAAAGTTTATAAAACAATGGTGAGGCCGGCCATGATCTACGGATTAGAGATGGTGGCGCTGAAGAAACAACAGGAAGCAGAACTGGAGTTAGCAGAAACGAAGATGCTGAGGTTCTCGCCCGGAGTGAGCAGGTTGGATAGGATTAGAAATGAGCTCATTAGAGGGGCAGCCAAAGTTGGCTGTTTTGGAGACAAGGTTAGAGAGAGCAGGTTTAGATGGTTTGGACATGTTCATAGGTGAGAGAGTGAGTATATTGGTAGAAGGGTGCTGAGGATGGAGCTGCCAGGCAAAAGAACGAGAGAAAGACCAAAGTAAAGGTTGATGGATGTTGTGAGAGAGGAAATGAAAACTGTGGGTGTTAGAGAGGAGGATGCATAAGATAGGCTTAGCTGGAAAAAGATGACAATGCTGTGGCGACCCCTAACGGGACAAGCCGAAAGGAAAAGAATAAGATGTTTTAGCAAATTTATTAGCCATAACAAAGAAATCACCTTGTACATGTGTATTCATGGCCTTTGCTTTATGTATTCCATCTTAGAATACAGCTGGAGCATAAGAAAAGTGAAGCGATCTGATTCTGAATACTTAATGCTTGAACTGTATTTTACTCTTAACCAACGCTTCTACAGAATTTCTGATGAGGAATTTGAAACGTGTGTGTGCTACAATATAAAAGGTCTTTATTGAACCAGAAGGGGAAAACAACAATATTTAGACTTCAGAAGTGTGATGCAGCTGGGTTCTGTCATTGGTTTTAGGCATTTATATTTTTTTCATTATTACCACTTATTAAAAAAAAACGTTTTTTTTTCTCAAACTAATAAAAAATAAATTATAAATAGTCAACATACAGCTTTTGCAATTGTCCTTAATGTTTCTCTTCAGCTGGGTTGCAGTGATGTTGACATGATAATTAATCTAAAACTGCTCCTGTCTATTTTTTTTTCTTTATTAATTTTTTTTCCTGGAGTCATCACCAGCTTGTAAATCCAATACAGGGTGACCTCCTTCAAATCACACATTGTCATTCATCTTCATGAATCCATGACATTGATTAAAGTCTGCGGTTGGCAAGGTTCGGGTTGCTGTTGTTGTTTCTGCGGGCTGCAGACGTGTGCACAGCTTGATCTTTGCCACTACTGAGAGTAGTGTGCAAGGACTGGCTCCCAATCGGTAGCAGCCCGTTGCCGTTTGTGCCTTTTACAGAAGCGTAGCCCTTTGGTTTTGGGATGCGTGTCGGCCCTGGGCGTCTGAATGATTCTTGAGGTATCTGGAAGAACACACAGAAGAAACGAAATGTACGTCGAGCAGTTGCAGTTGGTTTGTTTAAAATATTAAACAGTGACCCTTAGGTAGAGCCAAAGTAACTTACTAATTACACAAAACCGTCTCCCCCTAAAGATGTTTTCAGACGCAATGAATGGGAATGTCTTGTTTCATTTGAAACATATCAGAAAATGGGAAAAATATGGTGATAAATTTTCCTAAGCCATCTGATGTCCATGAATGTTAAAAAAACAGATAATGATGAGTAAGTACATCAGATTCACCAATGACAGGCTGAAATAGGATGATGTAAATTTGTATCTGTTCATAAATGATAAAAATGGTTGAATTAATTTACATGTTGTCTGCAATAACTTTGCTGACAATAACTATGCTTTACTGGACTGTTGAGCGTCTTAACCAGAGTTTGACAATTTGGTTATTTAGTTCTTTGGCCCCTCTGGAGAAGAGCAGTTAAATGGGAGGAAAATAATAACTTACTCTTAAAAGTTGGTTTCTTGCTGAAAAATGCACCCACCCCCCCAAAAAAAAACCTCTCTCTCTCACACACACACACACACACACACGCAAACAAATACACACACACTAACCTGTGAAATAATGGCTTTGCCACTGACTTTATGCAAATGGTGACACATTTGGAAACTATTTCCATCTGTTAAATGTCATTCTGTGTGTCAGTAGTTTAGGTTTCCATTTTGTAAATTATTTATCCAATTTGTTCTAGGTGCACAATGACAGGCACATCATTTTGTTGAGCGTGCATTACTTTTTATGTCGACTTTTCCTGCACTACATGTGCGCAAATGAATCAAAGTGGGACTCTTCATAGTTTCTATTCACATGGCTTCCAAAGTGGATTCTAACATAGCAACATGAAGTGTAAGTTTCAGTACCTCTAAGAGACCGGAATATGTGTCAATACTTGATTTGTGGGATTCTATTTTCTTCTTTGGCATCTCATTGCTGCAGCGGGAGCTCAGCTTCCTCCTGCTGTTTCCATAGAAACCAAACAAGAGTTTTGTTTTGGCGCTAGCGCCGGAGTGCGGTCACATTCATGGCGTCCGCATGCCCACTTGCATGTGATGTGGTATGTTTGGAAAAAGCCCCTAGACTGGCGTTATCATACTTTTATTTTGGCTGCTGCTCACAATGGTGACTGTTGTCCATTACGGAAATTCAGGAAGTCTCAGTGCAGCTGTTGAGGAAAGTTTGCGTTCAATCCAAAGTGAAGCACAGACAGCATACTCAGCTGCCCAGTTTTTCTCAGGCCTTACACTAATGAATAGCATCTTGTTTAGCCCGCATCATCTCTTCCTTTCCAAACCCGCCAAGGATCCAGTTTCTTCAGCTGTGACACTAACCGTAGCATGTGTTTTATTTAATGCCTCATTTAATCATCGCCTCACTGCCGCACGGGTCTGTGTGGACGAGCTGAGGAAAATGCTTAGCACACTTCCTATTGTCTGCTTTACTTCAACCGCTTAATTCTTTTCACATTATATAAAAATATTTTTGCTATTCCAAATACTTGGTGGTCAGTTTCACATCCCGTTCTATGCTTTCAATACGAAATTATGTTTCGTCTGGTAGTGTTTATACTTACAGCAGTCAGCATGGCCACAAATTCCAACCAACTATACATCTTTTAGATGTCGTCGTCACCGTCAATGAATGAGTCTTACAAAATGTATGGATATGTACAAATCCATAACTTGTTGTGTGCATCCCATCCCTTGGTATCCCACATGAGTGGCTGTTCAGTGCAGTTTAAATTTAAATATGTCTCGGTTCCAGGCTGGCTGACTGGTCATCTTTGTGTTTGTGTGATTCACGTACAAAGGATGGTGCATCCCCCCCCCAAAATGTTAATATACAGTACGGTTAGGTCCAGTAGTATTTGGACAGTGAGCGACATGTTACAATTCTGCCTCATTCCACCACTATAATGGATTTGATTAACTTGTAGCGTCTCAGCAAATTCTGAGGCTCCTTCGTTGAGATTCTTTGCCATTGGATTGGTATCAGGTCAGGACACTGACTTGGCCATTTAGTAATATTCAGCTCATTTGCATTCAAAAAACCTTGATTTGATTCTTGCAGTAATTCACAGGAAGATAACTAAACCAGATTATAAAAACACATTTGGAATCACATGCTGCGGACAAATTAATTACGTTATTTCCATCTCATTATACGACGTTTACCACATCATGTCAAACATGGTGGGGGCATGTTAAACTGCTGGAACATTATCGATTTTTTGACTGCTGCAAGCAACAAGAGAAGTTATGATGTGCAGAGTTTTAAACCCTGCCCATGAAACTAATGCTTCAGACGCTAAGCATACTACAGTATTCTTGAAATTTTACAGCTAGTCATTTGAATATCCTTCCCCGGCTGTATAATTGTCGGTGGATTCCAAGCACTTCTTGACTGTAAAGCAATCTTACTTTTGAAAATTTACAATAAATATACTTATGACTATGTCAAATGTTTGCGCTCCCAACTCAGTAATGGCTGTAATTTCTGAATGAAAACAATAGAAATTCAATATTTTGAGAAACCTCTCAAATGAGACAAATCTTGTTTCTCATTTCAAATCCATTGAGGTGATGCATGAAGTCCAACTCAAATGAGCTTGGTCAATTTCTATCGATCATTCGATTGGATCTGATTAAGTTGTCATGTTGCTCTGTTGGTTTAGTTATTTGGGGTTTGTTTGTTATTATGTAGATCAGCGGATATTACGTTTCTAAGTTTCATGCATTTGGATATTCAGATACATGGAAATGTGAGTGCAAAGGTTGTATAATGAATTTAGCTATTGTCAAACGTGAGTGCATCCCAACAATGGAATCACATAACTGTACATGCTGTAAAAATAGAATCAAACAAATGTTTTATTATTACATGCTGCATTCAGTAAATAAATGAGGCGGGTGAGCACTGATGACAAACTAGAACAACTTTAATTCTCAGAAACGAACTCAGAGACATATAATAGGATAGAATGTACATCAGTGTAAATTGCAACACAGTACGTGCACTCTGTTTAGTCCGGTTGTGGCAAAGCAACAAAAGTCAAAACCCCGGTCAAGCCAACTACTCTGGGTCAAAGGAGACACATAGAAATGGGTCAGGGTTTTGTATTGAATCTCTTGTGTGATGGGATGGAGGATGAGGGTGGAGAAGGGTCTCATAAGGGTCAGTCGTAAACATTACTTACTGTAATCTGTGATGGCCGTTGGTTTTGGGTGGCGGTGGGCTTAATCATGATGCTACTAGTGACTTTGCTCTTGCTTTTGGGTGTTGCAATGCTGTCGTTAGTGATCCTTTGCTCCTGCAGTGCTGGTGAGCTCACACTATGAATGAAGGGACTTCCCAACTGAATATGGATTTTGTTATCCTCTGTGGTGATAACGTTTGGCCCAGAGTTGTTGGATCTCTGCACCTGCCAGCTGTTCTGACGCTCAGGGGTCACACGAACAATAGCGTGCCCACCGGCTACCTCCATTGGGTCAACTGAGACATTCCGGTCAGGGGTGCCTGTTGTGACGGAAACAATTTGGATAGGGGACATTGCTCTGTCAGGGGTCAGAGAGTTACAAGAGTCAGGTGTCAGGGCTCTAGAATATGTTGTCATTGTAAGAGGGGAGAGCATCCTGTCTGGCGAGCAAGACCTGTCTGATATCGGGGAACCTCTGCATTTCGCAGTCGGGGAAATGGCTGTGTTCTGGATGATGGTAATTCTCTGTTTGGGCGGGCCTCCGCTTGTGGGTATAATGGCGGTACTGGTAAAGGACTGTGTGTTTTCCGTGGTAGGGCTGGTGATCTCAAGTGTCGCCATGTTGTGTCCATGCTCAGGAGTCACTTTAATCTGAAGCGACTGGCCAGGACTGTGGGTTAATACCACGTCTCCAGCCTGTACACTGTTACCATTGGGCCGCGGTTTCAACTTGCCATTCAGCTGGTGAGGAACCTCATTGGATTTAGCACATTGGACTCTTCTCATGTTGTTATTGAGGTTATTGATATTATTTACAAGGGAGGGGCCACATTTGGTGTGGATCTCGTTGTCCTCAGATTCGCTCTCATCACACAGCTTCCCGTTAAGCATGACATGCCCTAATGGGACTGCTGTCAAGAGGTCACGAGACTCAGTCTGGACCTCTTTGGTGGCAAGGTGCAAATCAGAAAAGCGCCTACCATTCATGCCAGGGCGCAAACTTTTGCTAAATCTTCGATATCGTTCCAGCTCCCGTGTAAGCGTCTCCATTTCCCTGACCAGTTCTTTGTTTCGGACCTCCTGTTGGGTCAGCTTCCTTCGCACGGTGGTCTGGTCCGTCTTCATGCGGCATAAGGACTCCTCTTGTCCCATATATTCGTGGATCTTGTCTTTGAGAGCTTCAACCTCCTGTGCCAAATGACTTGACTTGGCCTCCTCTTCCTTCAGACGTTTGAACAAAACATGCTCTTGGTTGGACTCATTCTTCTCGGCGAGCCGGTATGTGGAAAGTTCTTTTCTTGATATTTCCAGCTCCTGGCTCAAAGCCTTGGCCTTTTCTTGCTCATTTGTAAATCTCTTCTCCAAGGATTCAAGTGTCTCTGTTTTTAAGAGGTCACCATCTACAACCCTTATGTCTTTGAGTTTCTGTCGGAGTCGCTCAACCTCTTGGGTCAAGTCTTTGACTTTGTTGTCCTCTTGTTGGATGTGGTTGGCTAGAGGGGTTTTAACGTGCTCCTCTTTGACTTTGCTCCTCAGGTAGTCTCTTTCTATAGTCTCTAGCGATTGCAACCTTTTTTTCATCATATTGATTTTTGACTGCAAATCGACGTTCCTCTCCTTCTCCTCCCTTAATTCTGCCTTTAGGTCATCCCGCTCCCTCTTGGCATCACACATCTTCACTTCTAGTTCAGCCTTTGCCTTTAATGCTTTTTTACTTTCTTCAATGAGCTTTTCTGTGACTGATGTTACCTTATCCTGTTCCACTTTAAGTTTCCCAGTGCTGCTTTGTACCTTGTTTTCCATCTGCTTGAGCTTCTCTCCCATGGCCTTCCTCTCATCAACCAACATGACTGTCAGTGTCTTTAACTTGGAAAGGTCCTCCTTCAGTGTTACCTCTGTCTTTTCGAGATGACCCTCAACACACTCCAAGTGTTTAACTTGAGATTTCAAGGCTTCGAGTTCACCAGAGAGAGTCTTTGATGTGTTTTTTTCTTTCTCAAGGTTATTTTTTAGTGAGTTGCATTCTTGTTTACTCTCGCAAAATGCATCCTCTAGTTTTTCCAAGTCCATAATTCTCTGATTCAGTTTATCAACTTCAGCCTTCAAAGTATAGCTTTGGCTTGCTTCTTTTTCCAGTTTTTTGTTGAGGTCCCTGCAGTGGTCCTCCATTCGAATCAATTCCTCATCCTTTCCCTCCATTTCAAGTACTCTTTTCCGTAGCTCCTCCAATTCTGGCATGAAAGTGGAGTTTCCACATTCACCTCGGCTAATTTTGTCTCTGAGTTCCTGCAGTTCCTCCTCTGCTCGACGCAGTGTCTTATTGGTGTCCTCCAGTTCGTCAAGCTGCCGGCTGAGAGTTGATAACTTCTGACGCAGCTGCCGATTCTGTGCATCCTCACTTGTCAACTTGGCCGTCATGGCCTCCTGCTCCCGATGGTGTCGACTGATGCAGTCACGCAGTTCTGTTTCCAGGCGACACACCTTCTGTTCCTCTTCCTGCAGGTTTCTTTTGGCCAAGCTCAACTGCTCCTGAACCTCTGAAGTGCTGGTGCTCAGCTGTTGGACCTTGGCCGTTTGTTGGCTGAGCTGCTCGTTGAGATGCTGCTGTTCATCTACCACCATCAACGCAAAGGACTTGACCCTTGTTAGCTCCTCTTTCAGACTTATAACCTTTTTATTGTTCTCTTGGTCCTTGCGTTGTTGATAGGCCTTTTCCTGATCAATTAAGAGCTTCAGCCTGTAAAAGAGAAAATTAAGAAAGCATTACCCTCAAGCACCGAGACTACAGTCGGAATCTGCTTTCGCAGATCCCATATATTTGACCCCAACCATCATGGTACGTTTTGGAAAATAATGAGTTGTGATTTGACATATATTTCTCCCACAGGAAGTCCTCGGGTGATGGCAGCGCAAACGCTAGATACATGTATCCATCCATTTTCAAAGCCGTTTATCCTCACAAGGGTCGTGGGAGTGCTGGACCCTATCCCAGCTAACTTCGGGTGAAAAGCGAACAACAGCCACAACTGGTCTCCAGTCAGTCAGTCAGTCAATCACATTGCACACACACACATATACAGTATATGGACACTGTCACTGAATGGGAACTGAACACATGGTGTCAGCACCAAAGTCAGGCAAGTGTACCACTACACTACCATATCCATATATATATCCTATATTTAACTGAATAACTGATCAACTTATTGTTTTAAGTTGACGTTACACCAGTTTTTCTCAGCCTAATTGGATCGGCCGATTATTGGCATTTTTTGCTAATCACCCGATCAGTTTTGATGTTATAATTTGTCAATCCTGCGACTGGCTACTGACCAGTTCCTGGTCCTGCCTGGGATAGATTCCAGCACTCCCATGACTCTTGTGAAGATAACCCACTCAGATAATGGGCTGATGGATGGATGGATAATTTGCCGATCCAATCAATGTCATTGATCCGTTCAAAAAAAGACATTTACTCCATCTCACTGTTGTGATTAGCAAATCTGAATCGAAAAGCTAGTTTATTTTCATATCGTAGTATTCATATAGTTTTTTGTGCCCTTTAGCATAGTATTGTAAATATCTGACAGCCTGAAGTTATTTAAAAAACAATGTCGGCAGCATGGAAGACAAAAGATGGCGGAGAGAGAAGGGAGTAATGCGCTGATTCACACTACAAGACAAATTAGATCTTTCATGTGTGCACTATGTCAGACTACTGCAATAAAATCTTGGATTCCAATACCACTGCATCCCATTTTATATGATCATTCGGCTTTTATCTGGTCAAATCAAATGCGACGGGCTACATTCATTACTGTGGGGATGAGTGGATCGACCTGACTGTACTTTTGGAAGAAAATGGTGGAAAACACGTGTGTTGGCACGTGTGTTGGTGGTCACCAGTTCTCAGGACAAGGGAAGACATTCGTGTAAGGCTTGCTTGAGCTATTTTCGCGTACTTTTAATACGATACGGCTCACGAGCAGCCAACAAAACTTTATGTAGCCTAGCAATGTATGTATGTAAGCATACTGCGTTCTGTTGAACACATGATCTGACCAGAGTATTCTAACATTTTGGGAGCCAAGGCACAACATACTATACCCGAAAAATCCTGATCTTGTAAAGCCTGGTTTTGAGCAAATAATCATTAACTTAGAATTTTTTGATTGCGACACGTCCCAAAAAAGACTGAGAAAGTGCAGGAATGGTCATCATGGCGCTGTGTTAGTGCCAACATCATGGATAACTTACACATCCGTGAAGTCACCACTAATGTTGAAAGGTACATGCAGATTTTTGAGAAACATATCCTGCCATCTAAGCAACGGCTTAGTTCAGCAAGACAATGCCAAACAAAAATCTGCATGTGTTACAACAGCATAGCTCTGTAGTATAAGTCCAGTGGTTTTGGATTTAAGAAAGCAGAATTGATCAACACCTGCACTGGACATTACACCCACAATCGTGACTGACTGTGGATACTTCACACTGGACATCTAGGACCTTGGATTCTCTTCTTCACCTGTCCTCCGCCAAACTCTTGGAATTTAATTTCTGAATGAAAGGCAGGCTTTACTTTCACCAAAACGTGAGGACCTTGGACCACAAGCCAACAGTCCAGTCCTTTCTCTCTTTGGCCCAGTTGAGACGCTTCTTACTTTAACTTGGGCTCAGAAGTCGGCTTGACCCGAGGAACCAAGTAAGGTAAAGTATTTCTAACAAATATCTATAATTTATGAAAGGGTAACTTTTTGAATGGAATTATGAAAACAAATACATTTTTGCATGATATTTCTATTTATATCGCTACTATCCTCACATTTCAGAATTGAAAAAAAGTACCATCCTGCTTGTCACTTCTATCACATTCCAATATGCGACAATATCAGCGTGACAACATCCCAAAATCATGTTCCATTACTAATTTAACACACTAAAAAAAAACTGTCAAATTTATTATGCTATCAGTGATTAAAAAAATGGTAGGATACATCCCCAGCATTTAGCCAGCTCCAGCTGTCCACATCAAAGTGCGCACGCATCATAGCAAAAGCCTTTAATAAAGCACAAAGGGACTATTTTGACTTTCCAAACTATTTTTTTTTGTCTTGGAGTTATGAGATATGCAATAAATAAACAACGAGATGACTAACCCGAGTATTAAACAGATATTAATCGTCACGCAAACTTGCTTTCATGACTCACAGGCTTCCTTCTAAAACGCCATATTACAGCAATTGATTTAAACAGAACAGACCCACTCAAATGTATCTTCTATATTTTCACATTTTATTATTTCAAAAAAAAACATCCAGACTTTTAATCTTGTGATGACAATTATCTTGCAGTGTGGAGGGAGTCGAGTTTTACAAGATATGATGGTTTCAAGTCCAGAGATTCTTTGTCCATTTAATAATAATAATATTAACAAGAATAGTTTTGCACTCTGGGAGTGGTGAGAAGTTTGAAACAGCTAAACTTAAAAAAAGTAATTGATTATTGAATTAATCATTAATTTATTTAAAAATAGCATGGCATATTTAAAAAAACAATTTAGTTTGACATCGATGGACAATTTACTCTTCAATTAACCTAACATCTGTTTTTTGGGTGTAGGATGCAAATTCCACTCCGAGATCTTTTGATGCAAAATGAAACTCAGATCTCTTTGGGTTCTAATCCATTATTGTAAAATTCTCATAAATGTAAGTAAATACAGCACATTCACCTGTCTTTTTTTTCCTCCCCAGTAAATTAGAATTAGCTTTATGGTGGTATTTATTCAGGAAATTAGTTTTAAGTCCTAGTCGTTTTAATCAGATGTTCCATCTTTTAAATGAACTCAATAGAGTACATGCAGATAAATGTTTGGAATTTTAAAGTGATTTGTAATCCAGATGAATTTAGCGCTCAAAAACAAATACTGTACATTGTACTCTGTCTTGACCAGCAAAGAGTTTGGATAATGTTAAGCAAGCCTACCTGGAGCCAAGCTTCTCTCGGTCCCTGTGCCATGAGTTATTTTGACGTACATTGTGAGCCTCGCTCTCTGAGTAGCATTCCTGTAGCCAGACCAAATAATCAGGGATGTGCTCTGCGCTCTGTGCCTGTCGGCCATGACATCATCAACATGGCCTTTTATGGAGCTTTGCATTGCACAGTCTCACAAGAAGCGGGTGTACGGACTTGCTTGCGTGTGCGAGGACTAGACCGCATGTGTACATTTTGCCATATTAGCCTCTCATTCAACATTGCGGCGAAGTGATTAAGTACAAATACTTTATTGTACTTGGGTAACTTTTGGGTATCTGAACTTTTGAATATTTTTCCTCACGGCTTCTTACTTTCTATGTTTGAGAAGCGATAGCTATAGTTTTTACTTACAATATCAAAATGGTTTTGTTACTTCTTTTTTTTTATTTTAACGGATGGCAATAAGGCATTAAAAAAATCAGAATGTAAAACAGAGAGAACAGTGAAGCAATAGAGGAGGAGCAAGATGTTCCCCAGGCATGGCCTTATTTAAGACAATTTTGTATTTTTTTTAGTTGTTGACAGCTAATTTCACATTTTTCCGTTAGTCAGTTTGCAGTGTGCGCTGGTTTTATGTCAAAAAAAAAGTCAGCCAACACAAGATAACTTTTTCTTCTAGTGTCAAAGACTACAAAAGACTATTTTGTGTGCAGAAAACTTGTTTTTTCCTTTGTTCCACCTCATCACAATTATTGTATAGAGCCTTTAACGATTTAAAAAAAACTGTGCTACTGTATTTAAGTACATTTTAATTTGTACCTATAGAGTTGTGTCAATACTTGTACTTTTACTAGTCTTTCTCTGGTACTGATATTTGTACTTCTGCTTATGCACACAGTGCAAGTACTTTTGCCAACACTGCATTTGAACCAGGTAGGTGTCTCTTGTTAATGTATTTTATCTCTACTCATTTTTAGATTACAGTATTTCATACAATATCATAGAGCTGACTTTCATTTTTTTCCCCTTCTAAGGATCCTACAGTATTTTGTGTGTTTCCAGAAATGGTTGGTGGCAAGTTTGCAGGAAGTGAAGTCATTTAGCCTAAATTATGCAATTTCCTGTGTCAAGTCAAGAGTAGTCTTTCGTGTGTGTGTGTGTGTGTGTGTGTGTGTGTGTGTGTGTGTGTGTGTGTGTGGTGTGATACAGCCAAGCATATATTTTCCATACTGCTTATCCCAACTAGATTTGCGGGCGTACTGCAACCTAGCTGATTTTGGGCGGGAGGTGAGCTACATCGTGAACTGGTCACCAGCCTTTCGCAGGCCATATATAAACAACCATTTCCACTCACATTCACGTATACAGGAAATTTAGACTTTACAATTGACATACTATTCACATTTTCGGGATGTGCGAGCAAATCGGACTACCCGGAGAAAACCCACGGAGGGAATGGGAGAACATGCAAACTCCACACAGGTGAGGCCGAATTTGAACTTGGGTCCTCAACTGTAATACATGTTAATACGTGTGTGACTACTAAACTACTACGAGCAGTAGTATTATTACGACTAAATCAATTGGCAATTGATTTATGACCCTTTTCGTTGAGAAAATGGTCTCAAACTGGCTCACTGCAGGCCATTTATAGCCTCAAAGATGATATTTTATCGCCCCCATCTTAAAGGGCCACTGTCATGAAATGCAAGATTTTTAGTATGTTATTAATGAAAAAACGGCAGCCGACATGGACCCATGTGTTTTTTCATCAGAAAACATGACTTTGCCGGATACAGCTTTTTGTAACTCCTGCCATGAAAATCCTCTCGAGGTATTTGTTTTTGAGAAGAAGCAGGACGTCACGTACACGGCAGGACCGCCCTCAAGTGGACTCGTTTGTTTCTATTAGTTTCACCTCCGGGAAGGTAGCTCATTGTTCCTTCGTGTTAGCCAAAATGCCGGCTTGTTGCATTGCTGGACATTGCTTGAACACTCGGGAGGATGGATTTATCCTTCATAAGTTTGGAGGAGACCCGGTTCGTCGTGAAAAATGGATTGCATGGGTACAAAGGACGAGAGGGTCGTGGGTTCCAAATGACAGGTATGTGTGTATACAGCTACTAAAAAAAAAGAATAGTTTAGGGTGGACCACGTAATCCATCTCTCATAATGTAACAAAAGATCCGGGTATGTATGACAGGGGTGCTAAATGTGTCGATGTGCGCGTCAGACGGCTTCCACGTCAGGCTCGCCGGCGAAGGCTGCCGTGTTGGCTCACCTGCGAAGGCTGCCGTGTCGGCTCGCCGTAAAGCGGCCCGGCTCGGCACCATGATAAGCCACGTCGGCGGCGAAAATGAGCCAACCCAGTTGACAAGGCCGGCGGCCGGCTCGGCATTGTCTACTTGTCTTGCCTTGTCGGCCAGGGTGGCTCATCTCCGCCACTGAAGTGGATCGGACAGGGAGGCAGTTTGTCCGTGAGCACATATCATCTGAATATGGCTCGAAACAGTGGGGTTATATTGCCCCGGTAATTTCACTTGGTTGTGTGATGTTCTCTTCTTCGAAAAGAGCTTACGGGCCAGAAGGGGTGTGTCCCATAGTAGGGGCCACACCGTGTTTTCAATGGCGAGTGACCTCATGGACAGGACATGCAGCCAATATGGCAACCACTTTGATGTCGAATGACACTTCCGCAACTTTGCGCATGGATGACGTGCTTTCCGCTCACATTAATTTTTTCGTGTAGTCATTAAACGGAATGATGTTATATGTATTTTTCATTTCACTATCTATTTTAGAATGTTTATAAGGATGACACTTTAAAATGAAAGTTTAATGGTCGTGTGCCCCTTGAGTTGTAAATGAATGGTAGTTTTACAGCATTATGTGCAGAACTGACAAATTACCAATCCTATTGGATTATATGGCTCTCTGGGGCGTGGCAGACAGATTTTGATGTAGATGAAAGCAGAGAAACATTCTTAAATTAATGTTACAACAGTGTTGCCATTAGGCATCGCAAACGGTTACAATTAATCGGTTATAACAGGTTTTCGATTGTTTAAAACCGAAACCGTAATCGGACTTTCAAAATCGGTTAAAATTTCCAATAATTTCTTCCGGTTCCAGTATTCCACATTGCGCTATTTTTTCAATATCATTTCCACTTTTTTCAAGAATGTTAACATTAAAACATTTTTACAAAAAAAAAGAACAAAAATTTAACTTACACGAGTGCATTGTTGAAAGCCACATTCAACAAGCTTCTTTGTCAATATTGTATACAAACTACTCCATTACCGGGGAGTAAATTAACGATCGATGGTGTAGCGCCGAGAAAAGGAGTCTGAGGTGGAGTGTCGGACACAGGAACAAAACTTGTTTTATTGGCAGACATCAAAACACTACCCACATAACGGCAGGAACTCTGTGAACTCGTCACTCCGGAAGAGCAACAACAAAAACAGTCCGTGCGGAACCCCGCACCCCAACTCAAGGTCCCACGGGTGAATTATGTAAACACCACAATGGTACCGATTTTAAAACCGGTTAATCAGTTTTTTGCTACAGGTGTTCGGTTAAAACCGATTATGAAAGTAAGCGTTTTTTTGCGATCCCTAGTTGCCATGGAGAGTATTAGTACTTTTGGACACAACTTGTTCAGACCAGTGTCCTTTTTTCATCTTAGTTTGTGTTTAAAAATTAAAAAAGACGTTTGATAAGATTTTTTAATTTTTATAATTTATAATTAAAATAATATGTATAAAATAATTAATTTCTGATTCCAATTGCGGGGGAACGTGCGCCAAGGTTGCGCCTCGGTCTCAGGTAGACTCTACCTCCAGTGGCCTCCAGTGAGTTTGAGAGCCCTGTTTTAGTATGTAAACAAGCCCTTCATTTTTCAGCTTTCATTTTACATTCAATTCAATATCTGCAGCCCGTTGGGCAGGACAATATTGTGCTACCTGTCGGCTGGTCCCAAGCCCGGATAAATGCAGAGGGTTGCGTCAGGAACGACATCCGGCGTAAAACTGTGCCAAACATATATGAGCATTCATCATAAAAATTCCAATAAGGTTAGGTCGTGGCCCAGGCTTCCTACGTTCGCCCCCGGAAATGTTAATCTGCAAGGCGTTGGTAGAAATTCAGACAATGAAGGTCGAAGACAAAAAAAAGGAGGAAAGCGGCTTGGTCTGCAAAAGAAGAAGAGGAATGCACAAAACCTACAGCTGTGTGTAGGGACTTTGAATGTTGGGACTATGACAGGAAAAGCTCACGAGTTTGTTGCATGATGATTAGGAGGAAGGTTAATATATTGTGCTTCCAAGGGAGCAAGTGGAAAGGGAGTAAGGCTAGAAGTTTAGGAGCAGGGTTTAAATTATTTTACCATGGAGTGGATGTGAAGAGAAATGGAGTAGGGGTTATTCTTAAAGAAGAGCTGGATAAGAATGTATTGGAGGTGAAAAGAGTATCAGATCGAGTGATGAGGATGAAATTTGTAATCAAGGGTATTGTGTACAATATAATGATTAGCGGCTATGCCGCACAGGTTGGATGTGACCTTGAGTTGAAAGAGAAATTCTGGAAGGAACTAAATCAAGTAGTCCTGTGCATCCCAGTCAGAGAGAGAGTTGTGATGGGTGCAGATTTCAATGGACATGTTGACGAAGGAAACAGGGGCGACGAAGAGGTGATGGCTAGGTACGGCATTCAGCAAAGGAACTTTGAGGGGCAGATGGTGATGGACTTCGCAATAAGGATGGAATTAGTAGTGGTGAACACTTATTTTCAGAAGAGGGAGGAACATATAGTGACCTACAAGAGCAGAGGTAGAAGCATGCAGGTGGATTAAGCACGCAGGTGGATTATATTTTGTCTATATAATGTCTAGACTATGTAATCTGAAGGAGGTTACTGATTGTAAGGTAGTGGTGGGAGAGCGTATGGCTCAACAGCATAGGATGGTGGTGTGTAGGATGACTCTGGTATCGGGTGGGAAGATTAAGAAGACAAAGATAAAGCAGAGTATCAGGTGGTGGAAGTCGAGAAAGGAAGAATGTTGTGTGGCCTTTCGGAAAGAGGTGACACAGGCTCTCGATGGACTGGAAGAGCTCCCGGAAGACTGGAATACTACTGCCAAGGTACTCAGAGAGGCAGGCAGGAGAGCACTTGGGGTGCCTTCTTGTAGGAAAGGGGAGAAGGAGCCTTGGTGGTGGAACCCCAAAATACAGGAAGTCATCCAAGGAAAGAGATTAGCGAAGAAGACGTGGGACACGGAGAGGACTGAGGAGAGGCGGAAGGAATACATTGAGATGCAACATAGGGCAAAGGTATGGCTGGCAAAGACTATACAAGTCAAATGATGACATGTACACCAACTTGCAGAGGAAAGAAAAGAAGAAAAAGGATCTCTATAGGTTGGCCAGACAGAGGAATAGAGATGGTAGTTTGCAGTAGGAATGGATAGGCTGACAGACGAGGTTAGACTGGAATCCCCTTGGACCATGATGTTCGCAGATTATATTGTGATCTCCAGTGAAACCAGGGAGCAGTCGGAGGAACAATTAGAAAGATGTAGGCATGTACTGGAAAGGAGAGGAATAAAGATTAGCCAAAGTAAAACAGAATATATGTGTGTGAATGAGAGGGGCGGAGGAGGAAGAGTGAAGCTCCAGGGAGAAGAGATAGCGAGGGTGGAGGACTTCAAATACTTGGGGTCAACAATACAGAGCAATGGTGAGTGTGATAAGGAAGTGAAGAAACGAGTCCAAGCGGGATGGAACAGTTGGCAGAAGGTGTCTGGTGTTCTATGTAATAGAAGAGTCTCCGCATGGATGAAGGGCAAAGTTTACAAAACAGTGGTGAGTCCGGCCATGATTTACAGATTAGAGATGGTGACTCTGAAGACACAACAGGAAACAGAACTGGAGTTGGCAGAAATGAAGATGCTGAGGTTCTCGCCCGGAGTGAGCAGGTTGGATAGGTTTAGAAATGAGCTCATTAGAGGGGCAGCCAAAGTTGGCTGTTTTGGAGACAAGGTTCGAGAGTGCAGACTTCGATGGTTTAGACATGTTCAGAGGTGAGAGAGTGAGTATATTGGGAGAAGGGTGCTGAGTGAGGAGCTGCCAGGCAAAAGACCAAGAGGAAGACCAAAGAAAAGGTTGATGGATGTTGTGATGGAGGACATGAGGACAGTGGGTGTTAGAGAGGAAGATGCAGGAGATAGCCCAAGATGGAAAAAGATGACACGCTGTGGCGTCCCCTAATGGGACAAGCCGAAAGAAAAAAGATTTTACATTCAGTTGCATTACGTGAACACCTCTCAACTATAAGGTTGGCGAAGAGGGAACAACTCGGCGCTGAGTCTTGATAGTTGCATCATCTCGCATAAACCTGCCTGCTCACTCATGTTGCACAATACGACATGGACAGACGGTGCTCATTATCTGACGCACACGTGATATCATCCTATAATCTAACCCAAATGTCTCTTTTTGTTTTTTAAATCCCCACATTTCATCTTTAATTTGCTCTTTTCTGCATTTTAATGCTACTGATGTTTCTTTGGTCTTATAGATTATAACAGTTTGTTCTTCCATCAAGACTGATTTCACTATTCCATTAATAAGAAGGACTAGCCCCCAATATATCTACTTGAGTGACGTGTGCGGTCCTGTCATCAACTGCTCCAGCTTCAGGGGCAGGAATTGATTGTGCCCCTTCAGACAGAAGAGTGGAACGATGTTGACAGACTGTAATTTACACATCTACGACCACACTTTACATGTTTACATCATGGAAATTCTTCGGAATCCTAGATGTATTTATTTTTTCTATCAATGTCCCCTTTAAGAGAGAATCATCTTTACTCGCCAAGTATGTCAGAAACATACAAGGAATTTGTCTCCGATAGTTGGTACTGCTGTAGTATGACATACATGACGACAACAGCCAGACAGTCAATTGAGACATAAAGATATTGCGGAAACAGTCACGGAGCAATAAGCGCTGTTACTTCCAAACAAAAACAGGAAAATTTAAAGAAGCGTGTCGTCATCGTTAGTGTACAATGCACATTATTTTCAGTCAGGTTTCCCACCACCCCCATCCACTTTGCACTTTCATGTCAATCCTATCCAATCACACTTTGTACAAACATGGTTGCATTTAGGTGCCACCGTAGTATGGTGACAGGGACACATCCGTATTCATCTTAAACAGCCACATTCCATGTGAGTGTTGTTTGCCTTGCAGCACTGCAGTGCAGTTGTTAGCCAATTAGGCTGAATCCAAAAGGAATGTATGATATGTTGCTCCAGGTTTGCTGCTGGCCACTTTATAGGTTGGTAGAAATAGAAGAAATTGCTTCTCATTGCTGCATCTAACTTTTGCAAAGACTTGATTGGGTCTGTAGGGTCTCTAATTAATGAGTGTCTTAATAAAGCAAGTAAGTATGTTTTTCTGACAAAAAAAGAAAAAAAGACAGATGGCCTACAGGCAAGCTGTTATGCAGAAAGCATCAGTAAGGTTATAAAAGATCGTGACCACGAGGATGAAAAACTCAGAAAATTGGCATTGAAGGTGTTCTTTTTCAGTCATGGAATTTTTCTTTCTTTTTCTTTTTTTACAAAAAGTGAAGACTTGTTTTGCAATCACACTTATCACCAGGGAAATTAAAAAATTAAAAATAGGTCATAGTTTTGTAGAGAGCTAGCTCTTTTTATTTTTTTCATCCGAGGGAACAAATGCCTTTTTTTTAACCCTACATGCAAACTACAGTGTAACACTGATATAAAATATGGAATAATGATGACCCCGTTAAACAATCATTAAAAAGAAAGTCAGTGATGGTGTAGCAATACACTCCCCTGACTTTAGCATGGATCAAGCTCCCACTCAGTGAAGGTGTAATGCCAATAGAAACAGAATTGCCTCGTTAGTCCATGTTGTCAATGGTGAGAAAACTTCCCAACCTTTTTGACACTGGGAGATGGTTCTTTAGTACTGGTTAAAGTGAATAGCCACCAGTTTAATATGGACTGATTTACATTATTACTTATTTACATTTGTCCTCAAATTATGTTTTTATTAACAATTAAAGATATTAATCTATGTGAAGATGACCATATTAGTGATTTCTCACTAATTATCAACAATGGTTTAAAGATTGGAACCAAATATTATAAGGCACGGCCTCTCATCATTGCAAGTGTTGACATCATTTTTATAATGTTCCTACGAAATCACATTTTCCCATTTTCACTGGAATAGAAATGACGGGCATTTTTTACTGCACTGTGTGACACTGGCATGTAGAGATGGACCCGCGACACACTATGAGTCTCTGTGGTGTGCAGTCACGGTGACATCATTGTCCTGGGCACTTCAAGCGGATGACGCAAGATGCCCCCCTCTTTCAGGTTGGGCCAAGACACATCACATCATCATCCATGTGATGTGTGACATCATGTCAGCATCGGAAGATGTCATCACCTTGTCTTCCGTGAGGTAATCGGGTACAACCTGGTAGTCATAGCTGGATGAGTCCTCTACCTAAGTTCTCTAAGCCAGTGTTTCCCATCTTTAATTCAGCCAAAGCATATAGTTTATATCAGAAAAAATTAAGAGACCAAAAAACACTGGATGACTTTTAGCTGTATCTTATGGGTACAAAATATGCTACATCTCCTACCCAGGTATTTTAATACTGCATCCATTAGTCACGGATTTCTGTTTTTCATGGCAGTGTAAGGAACTTAACCCCCGCGAATAACAGGGCCACACTGTATAGCTATATATAATTTTATAGTGTTCTGTTATTTTTGTTTCCAGAGCTGTACATATCCTGAAATAAGTGTGACCTCACCTCAATTAGCTCACGAATTTACGTGGTCTAAAACGAGGATAAGCGACTCAGAAAATGGATGGATGCGTGTGATGCGCACGGGTTAAATTCCCCGTCTACAATTGCAGTTAAGCATTTCATTGTTCTGCCTGTCACCAAGTCGCTGAGATGAAAATCAAAATGTTTAACGAATTAAAAGAAATTATACAATTTACCCAGACACACCGACACCAGACAATCTGTCATGACACACTGATGTGCTGCAGGACACTGATTGCCAATTGCTGTTCAAATCCTTGTACTGTAGAAAGTGAACATTTTTATCAGGCAGCATATTCACAGCACTGTGACCAAGCACAACACTTGACTCTCAATTCTGGAACCAGTCCACTTGAAGTTGTGCTTTTTCCCCTCCAACACTCTTCACTGCGTTTCTAATTTCATTTTGTTACAATAATTTACTTAAACATAGCAAATTAATTTGGGTTCAACTGGGCTCAAAATGAGCCCCAACTAGCAAGGAACTGCTGTTAAATTAGATTCTGGGTCGTTCCGACTTGAGCGTTAAGTTGGCTGACATGGATGGCTTCTTCAAACATGAGCTCATGAGTTCTTTGTTTGGAAAAAGAGTGTTCTTTTGCAATGACCTCATGCTATACTTACATTAAATTAGAGAGCAAGATTTAGCCTCTCGCCTCTCCTCTTAATCCAAACCGCACATGCTTTGCCCCTGATTAAACTTTACAAGAGCGCTGCTGAGAGTTTGGAGGTGGCTGATCCAATACAGTGAGTGCATGTGTGCATTCCTGCAAAGACCAGATCAGGGATTGTGACCCAAAGACATTGTTTTGGTACATTTGGCTCTTTGCAGGGGCCTCATGGCTTGTCGACATCCTGACATGGATACTTCCTCTTTCCTCCACTGCTCGGATCCTCCCGAGACAGCTGTAATCAGATCTGGTTTCTGAAGCTTATTTAGTCAGACCCTGCCCTGACTCGCATGGTCTCAGAATCCAGCTACTGGGTGTTTGCTTATTTGAAGCAAAGAAACAACTAACAGTCTTTGTGCCTCAGCTTTAACATGCAGCATAGCACTTTAAAGGCCCTTCGAGAACAACCCACTGCTTGATTTATGCTTGGGGTGCAAAAAAAAAAGGGGTGTATTGGACAGTGCCAGTGGCATTAACCAGTCAACAAACAATATATATTTCTTTTGGGCAGTTTTAAAAATTGATACTTTTTAAAATACAGGTATGAAGCATTACCAAGTAGTTGTGGCTTGATGGTTGAAAGAAAAAAAATGACAGTTACACGTTTCATTTTTAGGAAATACACAGCAAAAAAATATATTTGTTCTGTTTGTATGTTTGTTTGTTTTTAATACATGTAGTTACTGCAGAAAGTGTTGTAGTCTGTCCTAACTAAGGCTTGTTGCAGAAGCGAATGAAGGTGCCGGGAGAGGCGAAACATCTACCCCAATACCAGAATATTGGTTATTTAATAACCTGAGAATGAAATGACCTGGATTTATGAATGAATTCAGAGGTTTAGTGCCATAGAGTATCTTCATCTCACCTGTGCAGTGGGCAAAAGCAAACATTTGATTTTTATAACTAAAATGTGAAATCTTTATCTTTTCCTTTGGGCTTATCCCATTGTGGGTCACCACAGCAGAACATACTTTTTCATTTAAATCCATCTTTTCCATCGTACTAACACAAACTGCCTTCATGTCTTCCCTCAGTGCATTTGTCAATCTTCTGTTGGATGTTCCTCTCACTCTTTTGCCTGGCAATTGTATCCTGAGCACCCTTCTTCCAATATAATCACTCACTCTCCTCGCGACATGTCCAAACCATCTAACCAACTTTGTCTCTAAAAAAAAAAATCTAACCTTGGTTGACCCTCTGATAAGATCAATTATAATCATATCCAAATTGGTCACTCAGAGAGAGAACCTCAACATCTTCATTTGCTACATTTGGCTCTGCTTCCTGTTGTCTGTTCAGCGTATTTATACATCATGACTGATTTTCCCGCTGTAATAACAAAAAAAGTGAAATAATTCCTTTAAAAACACAATTACCAAAACAATTGAATTGGCATCTATGGTAAAGACAGGTTCCTTAAAACTGATTATTTTCTTTTATAATATTCTTCACTGATTGCTTGAATGGGTAGCAAAAGGGTTAAGGAAGAGTTTAGTTCAATGTTTGGACCATTGTATCTGTAGTAATTAGGCAATATGCACTCAAACTTTCTAGTAAAAAAAATTATGCTTCATTTAGTTTGAGCCGGAACCAAGTGCAGTTTGTAGCCAATTCATCCAATTTTGAATCCATCCTTTTTTCTGGTTGATAAGACCAATCGTGCAAAAGTGAAAGTGGTCAAAAATCACTCAACACCAGCCTCTTCCAATGAAGCTTTTCACAGCTGGTGGTTTTCAGCTACTCCAGAATTTAAAAGATTCCAACTTTTGTAAGATTCGAAATTGTGACATTCAAGAATACGATCTGGTCACAACTTTGGGACGAAGTTTGTCGGTAGTTGTTTATGGAATTATGAGCTAAGGTCATATTTGTCGGAGGGCCCCTGGATCCGTTATGCGTGTCAACAACACTTCGGGGCTTAAACTTGTCTAATTGCTTCAATAATGCATTTCACTCAGCGTCTGAAGTTAGCAGTAGGCTATTTCAGTGTGTTGAGGCTGCCAGAAGGCAATCACACAGTTGATTCTCAAGACACGACAATAGAAAACCTTTCTTGCCCTCCTCTTTTTTGAATGCTGCGGCTTCAGAAAGTACTGGTTACACAGTAATAAAATAACTCACTACTAAATTTGCAGAGGCTGGAACAAATTTTCAATAACAAAAGTACAGAAGCATATACCGCTTATGAGTTTCAACAGACTGACAGAAATGGGGGCTCTTCCTTCAAAATTTTCTGATTGGTGGATTTTGAGGAGGAAAACATGGATTGCTACTTAAATTCTGCAATTTTTTAAATACATAATACAGCAACATGGTAGACAAACAACAACAACAAAACAACATGTTTTTAAGAAAAGAATTTGCTATGCTCCACAAATGTCATACTAAATGGAAAAAACAAATTGGGTTGTCTTTGGGTGGGGTTTTTGTTGTTGTTGTTGTTGTTGTTGTTGTTGTATTCCCCTCAAAAAAAGGACGTTTTAGGTAAGCTTTTGACTTTCACTATTGATAAAAAATAATGTAAATGGTCCCCTGACCACATATGCAGCAACAGAATTAGATCTTCTCTAATGGAAAGGCTTTCTACAATATTGATGGAACTTTCCACAAGATCTCTAGGGATTTTTTCAAGATCTGGGGGCACTAATATTGGACTTGTGAGAGGGCCTGGCTCACAATTTCTGTTCTACTTAATCCCAAATGTGTTCGATGGGGCACTTTCGAATTCTTCCACAAGTTATTTCATCGCCAACTCATCCAAGCATGCATGAAATATGCCTTGTATACTGTGGTGCAGTCAAACTGGAGAGAAAAGAGCCTTCCCCAAACTGTTCCCTCAACGCACCAACCTGTCAAACTCCTGAAGTTTTCATACAAGACCACAGTTGTCAGCCTCACCAAAGACAGTGACAATTCTGCATCTCACCAAGAAGTGGAGCGGCTGGAGCTCTGGTGCAGCTGACATAACCTGGAGCTGAAGACGGTCAAGACTGTAGAAATGATTGTGGACCTCAGGAAGCATCCCTCACCACAGCAGTTCTTCACACTGTCCAACTGCACTGAGTCACCAGTCGAAACCCTCAGGTTCCTGGGAATTACAGGGTCTCAGGACCTGAATTGTGAGACCAACATCAACTCCATCCTCAAAAAGGCCCAGCAGAGGATGTACTTGAGGCAGTTCTACATAGGAATCATCGAATCAGTCCAGTGTTCCTGGTTTTCATCACTGTCTGCTTTGCTGCTGCCTCTAAAAAAGACACACTCTGAATAATCAGGACTGCCAGAAAAATTGCAGGTACCCCCAATCCACCCTTGAGGACTTCCACGCTGCACTAAGACCATACGGAATCCTCTTGGACCCTCCACATCCTTGTCATCACTTCATCCAGGTCGTTCCCTCAGGTAGGTGCAATCGATCAATTAATCTAAAACGTGCAGGCATTCCAACAGCTTCTTCCCTCTTGGCATTAAACTGCTAGAGGTTAATTGACTCTCTGTTGCGAAAAAAGTACTTTATTGCCAAAATAGCTGGCAATTGTCCTATAGCGTCTCCACCTAGCAGAAAGAAATTCATTGTGTTTTTGACATACTGGTACTTGGCAAATATCGAGGAGTCTGATTCTTATTGTGTTTTCCAAAACATCCTGGATAGATGAACAATTATTATTAGGAGGAACTAATGGGATTAAGTCTAAAATAGGGTTCATTTGTTTCATCAAGCGCATTGTCTCAATATCCTCATTGAAGCAGCTCACACGCTTGGCTTCAAAGGGTCCAGCTCTAAATCATGCAAGTTAATGGTTATTTATATTAGTGTTTCCAGAGCATAACCTGTCTTTTTCATAAAACTCAGCATTGTTGGGTTCCAGGATCCTGAACTTGAAAAACAATACTGTATACTAGAATATAGGAGGATTGGTGGCGACCCCGAAAGGGACAAGCCGAAAGAAACTTACTTTTTGGTGTCTGAATGTTTGGTCCATATTGTGTATTTTCTGTCACGAGAAAACAATTTGCCAGCCACAATAACTTGTCACGCTCAGTGTAAACACCGTTATTTCTTGTCTAGCCGGGGAGATGGATAAAGGAAAACACATGCTGTCACACTCTGTAGAACTTTCCCGTAAGTGGCTCTATATCTTCAAGCATGATGTCATTACTAATGTCGTGTCGCTTTCATTCAAATGAGACCTCCAGAGAGGCTCCATTAAGTCTATCAAGCTTGTCCCGTCCTGCGCGTAAGCTCTAAGCTATTTGCTCCCAGGCCTTTGTACCTTTTAAGGAAGGATGAACTTTAAAATCTCACAAACTGCATGGCTTGTCTACTTCAGCTTCTAAGAAGGTTATACCACACTCACATGAATCTGATAGATCTAACTACTGTAAATGTTACCTAAAAGAAATTATCCAAAATTTGGATAACACAAAACCTTGTGTGATTGTGGTTTTAAAGCCAAATTTTGTCACCTTATTCACGTCCAGTTTAGAAGCGGCTTTCTGCTTAAAGGTGTTTCTTTATTTTGAACCCATGATAAAATTGAAGCAGCAGATTACAAATCAGAAAAAGGAGGCCCTTGATCAGCGAGAGAATGTACTTTTGTTGTAATCTAAACTGACCTACAAGGCACACGCTTTTTAATTCTTTCTATTCTATGATCATTATACTTCCTCCTTCCTGATTCAGGCTCATTCCTGATGTCTATCCTTTTCATAAATACTCCATACAAGGAAATGTTTGGTACAAAGCATCTCCATTTCCCTTCATCATCTCCCAGAAAGCTGGTGCAGACCAGGAATGTGTAGCATGCAGTAGGCTGAATATGCAGGTGTGGATCTCTTCAGGAAAGATGCTGCAAATACTTTTTGATGGCCCAATGGCATCTTCACAGTCTGTAGATTTTAACAAGTCCTCCTCATGCACGTACCACAACAGTTGCCTCATAACTTCCTCAAACATTACGTCATTTAGACACAAGAGCGAATACAATGAACCAATGTTTATCGCGGTGAATACATTCCAGTAAACGTGATATAGAGGGACCATACAAAATGACTTCTATCCCTGGTACATGCTTTAGATACATTTCAACATTTTAACACACTCTTTTTAAAGTATTGCTTAGGATTACAATTACTTTTATAAAATTTGAGTAGTACCAAAACTAGGTTTTACTTAGTTCTCTCTTTTGCTCACACATTTATAAAAGTGAAATGGTGTTTTCTTCATGTTGTTTATTTGTCACTCCTAGTTTACTGTAAAACTGACACATAAAATAACTGAATTAAAATGTTCTTTATCTAACCTAAAATATTTAACCAACCCACATACCAGAAAAGTGTGGTAGTCGCCATTTTTAAGAACAAAGGCAATGTTCAGAGATGATAAAGATGAGCCACACAATGAAGTTATGGGAAAGAGTCGTGGAGGCTAGACTCAGGACAAAAGTAAGTATCTGTGAGCAACAGTACGGTTTCATGCCTAGAAAGACTACCACAGATGCATTATTTGCCTTGAGGATGCTCCTGGAAAAGTACAAAGAAGGTCAGAATTACCTACATTGTGTCTTTGTAGACCTAGAGAAAGCCTATGACAGAGTACCAAGAGAGGAACTGTGGTACTGCATGCGTAAGTCTAGTGTGGCAGAGAAGTATGTTAAAATAGTACAGGACATGTATGATGGCAGCAGAACAATGGTGAGGTGTGCCTTAGGTGTGACAGAGGAATTTAAGGTGGAGGTGGGACTGCATCAGGGATCAGCTCTGAGCCCCTTCCTGTTTGCAGTGGTAATGGATAGGCTGACAGATGAGGTTAGACTGGAATCCCCTTGGACGATGATGTTCGCAGATGATATTGTCATATGCAGTGAAAGCAGGGAGCATGCAGAGGAACAATTGGAAAGATGGAGACATGCACTGGAAAGGAGAGGAATGAAGATTAGCCGAAGTAAAACAGAATATATGTGGGTGAATGAGAAAAGTGGAGGGGGAAGAGTGAGGCTACAGGGAGAAGAGATAGCAAGGGTGGATGACTTCAAATAATTGGGGTCAACAATACAGAGCAATGGAAAGTGTGGTAAGGAAGTGAAGAAACGGGTCCAAGCAGGGATGGAACAGTTGGCGGAAGGTGTCTAGTGTTCTATGTGACGGAAGAGTCTCCGCTAGAATGAAGGGCCAAGTTTATAGAGCAGCGGTGAGGCCGGCCATGATGTACGGATTAGAGACGGTGACACTCAAGAAACAAGACGAATCAGAACTGGAGGTAGCAGAAATGAAGATGCTGAGGTTCTCGCTCGGATTGAACAAGTTGGATAGGATTAGAAGTGAGCTCATTAGAGGGACAGCCAAAGCTGGATGTTTTGGAGACAAGGTTAGTGAGAGCAGACTTAAAGGGTTTTTGACATGTTCAGAGATGAGAGAGTGAGTATTTTGGTAGAAGGGTGCTGAGGATGGAGCTGCCAGGCAAAAGAGTGAGAGGAAGACCAAAGAAATGGTTGATGGATGTTGTGAGGGAGGACATGAGGACAGTGGGTGTGAGAGAGGAGGATGCACGAGATAGGCTTAGATGGAAAAAGATGACACACTGTGGCAACCCCTAACGGAACAAGTGGAAAAGAAAAGAAGAAGATATCAGCAAAACGTCTGTGAGCTTAATACTAACATACAATACAAAACAGAGAGTGAGTGAGATAAATTAACACTCCTTGAGCTACATCACATACAACAAAATAGAACTAATCATATATTTCAACATCAAACCATAGAACCCTTGAACTTTACTCACAGGCAGATATTCTCTTCGCTTAGATGTGATCGTTTCCATTTCCTCATGTGCTTGGTAGAGCTCAGTTCTGCCCAGTGTATTGCAGCACGTGGTGCTACATAAAATTACAACTATCTCAACATTCAGACTTGGCAATATACTGTAACGTAAAAACAATAATGTATAGAAATACACCAGAGGTGTAAAAGATGCGATTTAGCGAGGGTTTACAACAAAGTAACTCTGTTGCGGAGTTCACAACTTTCCTCTGCGGCAAGCTCGAACTTACATGAACACTGATTAATTTTAACCAGAAATTCCACGTTGTTAACACAAAATGTAGTGTTCTTTTTGAAAGAAGTGGGCAGGTCTGGATAATAAGCACCTCAGTGATGATGAGGGCATCGCTCAAGAATGTTCTCAACCTGTTGACGTCACCATCGCTTCAGTCAAACCAGCCAGATGGCATAAAGATAAATGGCAAAACCTGCGTAGCAAATAAAGAGGCAGACTGATCATGCTGTGTCATGTTCGTTGTTACTGTTGTGCAGCCGTATTTTATTACATATTTTGTCATATACTGCACACATTGTTCATGGCTTGGGATATACAGAAAATGTCTCTTTTAAAGTTTAATGGTTTAGTTGAGGTAACTTAAACTACACTCAGCAGAACACACCATCAAATTAAGTGCCTCGTTCACAGATATCCACCACAAGTGTTGAAAATTTTTGCCATAATTCTAGCCATATCACAACATTGCTCAGAAAATGAAACAAACCTTTAAAATATGTCTCTAAGAATTGCACAAACTTTTAAGGACATCACATTGCATAATATGGGCAGCATAGCTGTTTAACTATTACATCTGGCTCATAGTCAAGAAGTTCTGAGTTTGAATCTTATCTAAGGCCTTCTGTGGGGTTTGCATGTTTTGCCTTTGCTTGCCGGAGTTTTCCTCAGGTACTCTGGCTTCCCTCCACATCCTCAAAACATTATATCGGGTGTTTTTTGAAACTCCAAATTGCCCACCGGCGTGAATATGAGTGTGAATGATGAACAATCTCTATCTGTGCCCTTCAATTGACTTGCTACCTGTCCAAGATTTTCTGCTGGATGCAGTTGGCTTTGACAAGCTCCCACCCACCCATGACACTGCTGGGGCAAATAGGAATTTAAAATGGATGCGTGGAAGTGTCTAATGCACGGTGTCATGTCAACACATCGCATGAGACTTGAGCAATACTTTACTATAGAGCTTAAAGGTCTACCGACACGTGTGGCATGATTTTCAGTATGTTTTTACCCCCCCCCCCCAAAAAAAAAAAAAAAAAACAGCAGCTGGAATGGACCCATCTGTTTTTTTCAACACACGTCATGATGTTGTCGTATATGGATTTTTGTATCTCCCGCCATGAAAGTCCTCTAAAGGCATTCGTTTTGTAGAAGAAGCAGGAAGTGACGTTTTTCTAGACGCCCACACTGGTGGCTTCGTGTGTTTATACCAGTTTTACCAACAGGAAAGTAGCTGTTTTTTCCTGCGTGTTAGCTAAAATGCCATCTCATTGTATTGATGGGTATTGCTCAAACACTAGAGAGAATGGATTCAGTCTTCACACATTTCCAAAAGACCCGGTTCGTCGTGAAAGATGGATTGCACAGGTGCAAAGGACGAGAGCTTTGTGGGTTCCAAATGACAAGTAGGTGTGTATAGAGCTATTCAAAAAATAATACTTCAGTCTCAGAAGTAGAAAAAGATCCGTAGCATAATAACTTAATAAAGTGCGTAAGTCGGGGGTGCTAAATGTGTCGATGTGCGTGGCCGCGGATTTGTCGTCACTCGCAGTCATCTCCGCCACGGAGGTGGATCGGGCGGGGAGGTGGTTTGGCCACGTGCGGCAGGAGAAAGGAGCACCCCCCAACCCCTCTCCGGCCAGTTACTTCCCCTGGCATGGGTCCTCCTGAGTACACTATATACTGTCGGGGATTCTCTTGTTAGTTAGAACTGATCCGCATATCATTTAAATATGGCTCGAAACGATGGGGTAATATTGCCCCGGTCACTTCCCTCGATTGTGAGATGTTCTCTTCTTCAAAAACAGCTTCCGTATCAGAAGGGGCGTCAGTAAACTGTGAAAATCTCCGTTGTTCGTCTCCTATAGCAGGTGGCACTACGTGTTCTCAATGGCGACTGTCCCAGTGTGACGTCTGCAGATGATGTAGCAGGCAATATGGCTACCACTGGGATCTCGAATGAGACTTCTGCAACTTTGCGGATGGATGACACGCTCTCTACTTATTTTTTTTCGTATAGACATTGAAGTGAATAATATATGTAATTTTCATAACAATATCAATTTTACAATGTATATAGGGATATCGGTAGTCCTTTAAAGTATAGCACGAATCAAAAGGAGTGACGTTAAAGGACAATGCTTTCTTATTCCGTTTTGCAATAGTGATCTACGGTGGCTGTATAGTACAAAACACTACAACAAAAGCAGAAACACCAAAACAAAAGCGAAAACACTTAAACATTGAACTTTACAGCCACCGTATTGATCACTCTGCTTGAAATGACTCTGTTTCAGAAGTATGTATTTTGTTAGGAGGAGGAGCTAAGGCAAAAACGAGGGTCACTCATTGTTGCCAGCTTGACAACTTTTGAGAGCATTCTCGGGACTACGTTTCAAAAGTGCAATTAGCACAAAAATGTGTCTTTTTGACTTTTTTCATTGAGTAGACTTCTGGAGAGCCAACTTGTGATGTCCCAATCTGCAAAAGACAATTTTCCATACTATGTGTGCGTGTGTATTTGTCAAAGAGAACTAGGGGATACGGGCAGCCATGAAATTGGCTCCCTCGAGAAGAACAAAGGCGACAACTTATCATCTATGTAGCATTCCTCTCTGAGCTGAGGTCATGTTTTAAAAAACATCTGTTGCTGGTTAGCCCACCACTCTCGTTGTGGCTCCCACACCCCTGCTGCTCCTGCATCAGCCGGCATGCGATGAGCTCACCACTCAATGACAACCACTTAATCAATCAAAGGGGACTATCTGCCGACATTTCTGCACATCCGCTATGCCACTGGTGTCAAACTCAAGGCCTACGAGCCCTATCTGCACCGTCATGTCATTTTATTTGGCCTGGGAAAGCTTGACACAATTTGTCCTTGACTTCTGCTTAGGGCTACAAAGGGCTGACAAATTTCTGTTCATTGTCCCTAAAATTTCAGGTAAATTTTCATGGGGAGTTCATTTTCTAAGGGAATTATGGAAATTAATAGGAACATATGGTGATTTAATGGAAGGGTGTCAGATAAAAAAATGGTTTTGTCATATGTACACATCCATGCAAAATAGCTAACTCAGTTGCCAAATCCCACAAAGTCATGACAGTTCCTTAATTGCTCCATTTTTATTTCATATCACTTAAGCGGCAGGTTATCGGAAGTTTGCTCAAAATTAAAATTTAGACTCACAATGTGTGTTTCTTTCGGCTTGTCCCTTTCGGGGTCGCCACAGCGTGTCATCTCAGATGAACGCACATATGTTTGGCACAATTTTTACGCCGGATGCCCTTCCTGACGCAACCCTTCTCAGGATACAAAGCAAAAAAAAAAAAAAAAAGCAAAGCAAAGGCTTGTTACTCATGGGTTAGGGTGCTAATAAGTCAAGGTAGCACTCTCCTTGCAAAAATCTTTTTGTTAGAATTATGCGAAAATATATTAAGAATATATTTAATTCAATTCTTGACATTTTACATCTTTTGTGACACCAGTCTTGGAACCTGTCTGATACCCATCATGATACAAATTAGTCATTTCTTTTTTAAATTGTGGGTGATTATGATGTGCTTTGTTTCTTTTGTTTGAATTTTTAGATACGCTTTAATTTTTATGTCGCTCTATCAATGACTTCAGTATTTACTGAATTTTTAATTAACACAAAGTCATGACTTTGCCTGGGATACTGAGGTTGGGGAAGTTCTGTGATGACACCTGTGCTGCATTCACGTGCACTGACCTCTCACGTTCTTGCTCCAGCAGGTTGGTGAACTCGTCGCTTTTCCTCATAAAGTCGCCATGGTTGCGCTTTTCGGCCGCCATCTTGTGCAGGACCTGTTTGTGGGCCTGCTCCACCATCAACAGCTGCTCCAGCATGCGGCGGTACGTCTCCCTGTGCTTCTCCACCAGCTTGTCCAGCTTCAAGACAGTAGCAGGACACTTAAACTCGGGCCAAATGTTAAAATTTTCACCTCATCAATTTTCACCGATCCCAGGGTCCAGCCATGTTGGGCAATGTCACCCTCTGCTGTCGATTAAAGTTAAGGTCACATGTGTCCTTGTGTTTGTATTGTGAATGTCATGTGACCAAACCGGGCACTTAGGAGCTGTCCTCCATGACTTGCAGAAGCAGGTCGAGGACACTTGTGGCATTAAGTTCAGTAGACAGCAGAGGGTGACATTGCCCGACATGGCTTCCCCCCCGGATCAGCCAAAATTGATTAAATTAATCCATTATTCCACAAACACAATATTAATCAGTCGAGGGTGTTTGGACTTGTTGGGGTGCATGCAACATATTCTAGCCCAAGTGTTTCTTGGGTTTTCTTCCCCTTTATGACTTTTAGTCAGGTAATATTCCACAAGGCGACTTTTGCTTCTACCAAAGTTATCTGTTGAGATACTTCTACTTTTATTCAAGCATCATTTTCTGGTACTAAATTTAAGACTGCTGATACCTCCACCATGGGCCTTTCGTAGATGTCTTCCTGCAATCCATCAGCTTTTCCCTGGATGGCATCCCGTTGCAGAGCTTGCAACACTTTGGGTGGTGTGACAAAGCCGTATTTGGCTTCCAGAAGGGCCAAATCGATTTTTTCGGCCTTCAGCACAGTAATCACCTCGTCTCTTGCCTGCAAAGGGCAGAATGTAGTCCATCACATACACTCCTGAGAAAAAAAAGTTTCTTTGTGGCTATGTCACCTGACCTGCAGCTCTCCCTCCAGCAAGCTCAGCAGGAAGACCAAGTCATCACGCGTAAGGTCTCTTGCCTTTTCCCTGCGGCCCCCCTTTGTAGCGCTGCTGCCACCATTCTTGTTGGTGTTGTGGTTCCGCTGGACAGTGCCAGTGTCATCTGGCGGCTCCCGCTGGCGACTGTGGCGCTCTGGCCGCCCTGTGGGTCCTTCTTTGTCCAGCTTGACCTTGGTGACATCCTCCAGGCTGCTGCTACGGGAGCGCATGTTGCTTCCTTGAAAGAACAAAGTTGGGACATTAGTCTCAGATGTGCACACGCATGTTGAATATTTCATAAAGATGAATAAATTGCTGGCATTTTTTGAAAACATTTAATTTATTCTTCCAAATTAACTCAACATAGTCGTCAGTGTCTGAACCACTGGCAGTAAAAATGGCAACACCACAAATTTTGTCCAGAGGGTCAATCTTTTGTGTAGCCACCATTATTTTCCAGCATTGCCTTTATTCTATTGACCATTTCAGTTCACCAGCGTTGAACAAGTTGCGACTGGTATCTTCGTCCACGTCTTCATAACAACATCATGGGGGTGAATATTAGAGACCTTTTGCTGCTCCACCTTGCGTTTGAGGATACACCAATGACAATTTGGACCTTTTCACTCAGGGGTTTACTCACTTTTGTTGGGATCAGTTTATACAACAATATAGAAATGCACGCAAGAGTTAGACCTCACTGCTAATAAGAGAAAAATACAATAGTCTGAGAAGGTCAAGCACAATAATATATAAAGGATCTGAGAAAGACATCAATAAAACCATCTATTGTATAATACTCTTTATACAGTTTGTATAAGTGGTCCTGTTTTCAAGCACACTGATGCTGCATCCTCTGACTTGCTGCCGCGGCTTTCCAAGCTATTATTAGCTTCAAAGTAAAATTGAGTCATCAGTACAGGCCAGAAATGATCAAATGCTACAAATTACAAACTGCATCCAGAACTTACTTGGACCACCTAGCCGAAACCTGCTGCCAGCCACTTGCAACCAAGACTTCACAATTTTTTTCTTCCGTGACTATGTTTGATGTCTTTGGCCCCCGAGTGTGATTGGAAAAATGAGTAACTTCAGTGAAAGATGACTTTGGGATAAAAAGAATCATCGTTTGGTTGGCTGACGTCTGCTGTGTGACTAAGACTTTCAAGCTCTAGCTGATTATGGTGAACCCAGCTCTGATAAATTGATAGAACAAGCAGATGAACTGTAAATGTGGCATTTCTATCATTTTTCTTTCCTTTTTTCTTTTGAGCAGAAACTAAACATATCTCAAGGATGCCAGAATCATTGCATCATCTTTTGTAAGCACTTTTATCTTAGTTGAGAGTTAAAGAAGACATGGGCCTCCGAGGGATTAGAAAACCATTAGTAGGTAATGAATCATCTGAAATGCTAAAATAAGGGATTTATTTCAATATATGGCACAGAAAGTAATTTTATCCTCCTCAGATTTGTAGCTGAATAGAATCTCACCACTGGGTGAACTTGCCAGATAAACAGAGCGGTATTTTGGTGGAGTTTTAGTGACTTGGCTGATGTGTGAGGCCTTCTGATGGTCTGTGAGTGATCGCAATGGCTGACTGATTGCATTGTACAAACTGGAAGTGAGACGCCAAGTGATTGTGAGCTGAGGTCATTCCCTGCAGTCCAGGACAGACTCCACATCCGCTCAGTCAGAACACTGAGCTGCTAGAAGAACGGGTTTACTGCAACGGTTGCAAAGGTCACAGACGTGTACAGCAGCACAGCAAGTGCAAGTATCACGTAGTTGCCAAAACTGCAACAAGGATCACAAATATATCATATAGTCAAAAGTATAGAAGGGTCAAAGAAGGGACAAGGAAGCCAATTCATGTTGAGTTGAATGAATACTTCAGTCACTTGCTATAAACATGCAGTTGGGGAATTTCCAGGCCACAGGCAAATACTGATGCAGATATTTACAGTGCATTGATGTTGGTGCCTTTTTTATTTATGGGTGGAAAAAAAGTCAGTTTAGTTGCTTACCTCTTCAATCAAGAACATTTTGTCAAAAGCAGAGGTTATTACTATTTGAGCCAACTCCACCTGCATCGAATGTTCAGTTTCATTTGATTAAAAACAATTTCACACTGTACAACTAAACATCTTCAAATTTAAGAGAAAATTGATACGTTTTTTTGAGTGATCGGATTATCTAATATTATATCTTGTCTTAATGCCAATGAGTATGCTGCAAATATGCACTTCAGTAATTGTGACATTGATGTGCTGGTGATAATTTGTTCTATATGAAATCGTCTATTAGCACTAAAAAAACAACAACAAAAAGCAGTTCAGTAGATCCGCCCTATCCGTTTATTGTCGGCAGACATAACTGTATGTGCTGCCAAAAATCACTGGAAAATGTTGGCAATTTGCACTCTTTCTTTCCAGTGACCACTTAAGTTTCCATGACTAGCGAGCAGCTCTAAAAGTAGGATATGGGAAGTCCCAGAACCATGGACATGCAGCCCGTAGACTATTAGACTCTTTAGAGTCAACGATCACGTCATGTATCATGATGTAAATTTAAAAAAAAAACAATGGCCTTCACTTTTTATTTGCCTTATGAAAGTCACCAGGGTGAAAGGTGAGGAAGCAGGTGTGCTGCAAAGAAAATAAACCTCTTCCCCCAAGCATGGAGAACATAGGCCTGAAAACACACACACACACACACACACATTACTGAGTACATTCCTACAGCCTGACATCACACCCTGATGTGATTTAGGGTAAGAGAACCCAGTTCAAATGGAAGCAGAGAGAACAGGGAGGAGCAGAAGCAGTGAGTGACCTTCGCAAAGAAGTCCAGTTCCACCACTTGTCTGCCTACTGCACACAAAGTGGGCTACTAATAAACTACGCAGACAAATAGCAATTTTTTGGGCCTGGAATATTGTATCTTCTGGCTTTCACCCCCCCCCCAAAAAAATCTTTTGGCTCCAATCTTATAAATAGTATCCATTGCTAATCAGTGTTGAAGAGTAACGAGATTACATGAGATTTCGTGCCTATGAAAATTCCTACTCATCCTGCTCATTTTATTTTCAGGGCACTGAATCAATCCCAACTGTTTGTCTTTGAAGATATTTTCTCATTGGAGCGAGCTTCATGAGTTCATGCAAAAATTCTTAGGATGCACTAGCAGGTGTTTGTGTCGAAAACCCAACCATTTCTTCTGCAAATTTAAGGCATTCAGCACACCATATTAACAAATTCTGAACCTACATGCATCCCAAAGAACCAATTCCTTGGAATGCAAAAAAAAAAAAAAAAAAGTGGGGGGTTGTTAAAGTGCCTGGCCGAGAGGCCTTTGGCCGTTCACCAGAGTCATTGGGTGGAAACTCCCGCATTGATATTCTGTTCAGTTGTAAAGTGGTCAATTTTAAGGTGGCCATTCTCTTTGTTGCAGGCAGAATATTGAGTTTCTTTGGATTGGACAAAAGGAGGACATTTTGATATGTGATGTGTAATAAGCAATGGGTTTTTTTCACCTTAGTGTAGTGGGCCTCGCTCACCCCTCTTTCGAATCATCGGTCTTCCCTGCCCAGAATCTACACATATCTGTTGTAAAAAAAAAAAAAAAAAAAGTGCTGTTTCTCTTTTTAACATGTTTTTCTTGTTTTTCCATATGATGATATCCACAAGTGATGTATACTGTGTGGACATCTGTTACCTTTGTGTTGTTCTGTTTTCCAGTTGGATTTTGACGTAAAAGTTCTTCATTTAATTTGCATTGACTATGGAAAGTCTTGAGTATGAAAGTTTATAGACATTGTAAGGTAGTGTACTGTGAAGCTGTTGTGAGTATAAAAGTTACTGGCATTCAATCTTCTATAGTCTCTTATTATATTATCTTTGTGTTGTTTCAAGTACTTCTGATGGATTTTAATCCACATCGGTTCATAAAATATAAAAATGGTTAACAGCTGAAGTGAAAGCATTTGGTCAAAATTAAGAAAAAATATCCAAAATAGAATCAAGTGTTTATAGCTATCACATTTTGAGAACATAATTAAGTTAGTTACACTATTGTAATATTTTTATCAGGGTATAATAATTATAATTGGAACCAATGACATTTTCATAGTGCCGTAATCTACCGAGCAGTTATTTAGATGGTGTTCCTATTTTAATTTTGTGAATGTTGCTTCATCAAATGCGCTTAAGCTTGTAAAATACCCGCATTTACTTTAAATTCCAGCTATTAGCCCTGTATTAACAACACCTTCTTCCACGGTTTTAATGACAGAGCCACAAAAGGAGAGGGGTGTTTACAAACAAGGTAGATGGTTGTCACGGCAACCGGTGACGCCCAGAGTTTACAGTTCCTTGAGGTGGTATAAAACCTTTTGAGATGCTTCCTGCCAACATAAGAGAGTGAGGGAATTATCAGTAATCTTATTAAAGTTCCCCCCCAGGACAGGACATTCAAAGGTACAGGGTGTGGTTCAGGTTGTGCATGTTTTGTTGTGGCTGGGTGAGAAGAAAAAGCTTTAAAGGAGAAACATTATGGAAAACTGACTTTTTCATGACATACATGTACAGTGAAGAAATTAAGTATTTGAACACCCTGATATATTTCAACTTCTCCCACTTAGAAATCATGGAGGGGTCTGAAATTTTCATCGTAGATGGATGTCCACTGTCAGAGAAATAATCTAAAAAGAAACATCCAGAAATCACAATCTATGATATTTTTTTAATGACTTATTTGTATGATACAGCTGCAAATAAGTATTTGAACAGGTCTATCAGCTAGAATTCTGACCCTCAAAGACCTGTTAGTCCGCCTTTAAAAGTCCACCTCCACTCCATGTATTATCATGACTCAGATGGACCTGTGTGAGGTCGGTAGCTGTATCAAGACACCTGTCCACTCCATACAATCAGTAAGACTCAAACTTGGAACATGACCAAGACCAAAGAGCTGTCCAAAGACACCAGAGACAAAATTGTACAACTCCGCACGGCTGGAAAGGGTTATGGAGAAATTTCCAAGCAGCTTTGTGAAAAAAGGTCCACTGTTGGAGCAATTATTAGAAAATAGAAGAAACTAAACATGACGGTTAATCTCAATCAGACTGTAATTGCAAACAAAGACTACTGCACTAAATATTGACATTGGTTTTGTCAGGTGTTCAAATACTTATTTGAATCTGTATCACATTAAAAAATCATTTAAAAAATCATACATTGTGATTTATGGATTTTTCTTTTTAGATTATCTCTCTCACAGTGAACATGAACCTATGATGAAAACTTCAGACCCCTCCATAATTTCTAAGTGGGAGAACTTATAATATAGCAGGGTGTTCAAATACTTATTTTCTTCACTGTTTATAAATAGTTAGGAATCCGGGATGCATCCAGAGTCTGACACGCAACCAAGTCAGATCTTTTGTGATGTGCTGATTTCCAAAAATGAGGCCCAGTGAGGAGTTCTGAACTTTGATGTCGAGTCCTGCTGTGTGAACTCAAACGTCAATGAACAGAATATGACGCACAAGATGTGCACGTCCTTCTTGCGCCGTGGAACTCTACACGATATCTTTAGCTCTGAGAATCCTGTTTAGGCCTCAGTGCATGTTCCAACACACAATTGGATTTATTAGCCCGTATCGGTTTTCCTCTCTTGGCACAAACTGCAGACCTGGTTACAGTTGCACTGTAACCAGGTCTGTTTTGGAACAGGTGATTATGAGCGAGAGAAGGCAGAAGAGCTCGGTGGTTGTAGTAAGTTCAGTCCGGGGTCATTGGGTTTAGGCAGACAGTGACACTTCGGATCTTTCCTTCTACAAAGCATTACTGGGCTTGGTAGTTCAGCTCAGGGGTGTCAAACACATTTTTGTTGCGGGCCAGATGGCAGCTTTTGGTTTCCCTGGGAGAACCATTGTGACTGTGAAACCATTTACCGTAAATGAATCATCACCTGATCAAATTATCACATATGCACAACAAATTGATGGATAATGTTTGTAAATATTCATCATTTCATTCCCAGAATAAACTTGAATTATAAATAGGTGGGTTTTCACACCAGGCAACCAAACAAAAAACTCACTAGTGCTGCATCATGCAGTTGGTTCTGAGAACTGACGAAGCCTGCACAGATGAGAGGCAAAATATCTAAAATAAATATACAACAACCAGACTAGTCCAGTTTCCATCAATTCACTACCGAGAGAATGAAGGGTAACTAATTTTGAAAGCATAAGTCAAAGATTGTAGTTTGTTCATCTTTTTTTCAATGCATTTTTAAATGGGACTTAAAAGATTTTCACAGCAATCATGAATTAGTCATAAAAATGCCTTTGGTGGCGTTCCGGATGTGATCCTTAGGCCTGGAGTTTGACACCCGTGGTTTCATGACAACTATTTTACCACCCAGGTGTTCTTGATCATCTGCTCGTCTTTCCCTCAGCAGTAACACACACGCACGCACAGACACACACGCACGCACACGCGCACAGGGTTTTTACATATCGCCCCAAAGATGGACCCATGCACCTTAGCCAACCAACCAGCAGAGGGTAGTATATTCTAAATTTGGGCCTGATGTGTCCGGGCCCCTTTTGAATTGAGCGTACGTGTCTTTTCAGCATATTTAGGACCAATGTTTGCCTGTCTTTTTTCTTTTTTTTTTCTTTTTTTTTTTTTTTAGTACCACCAATTCATAACAGAAAGTCATCTCAAGGCACTTAACCACATTTCATCATCCATGACAAAAACAAAAATCAGCAGAGCCCCACATGAGCGGCACTTGGGAACGGAGGCAAGGACCAACGACCTCTAAAGAGGTCTCATCCAACAGAACCCTGGCTCTGTGGAGCGTCAGTTTGGGTCGGCCAGTCGAGTTGAGAGGGAGAGTCGGAGGAGCGAAAAAATGATGGAGAGCTTGAATGATAGGGGATGGGATGCGAAAACAATCAACACAACAACTGTACCGTGCACCTTGAGATGCGAGTTTAATTCATTCCATCATTATGCTTTTATTTGAAAACACTCCTATCACAAAATATTTCTCCATTAAAATGAAAGGAAATGTTTTTAACCGGTCAATCCATTCCAGTTCTCCTACCCCCCCCACAATTTTTTTTTACATTTTTTACTGCAGAAAGCATTAGTATTTAGTAAAACAGTCAAACAAATAATGTAAAGATATTAACTGCTTTACTGATGTCTAATCTCTCTCTCTCTCGACACACTTGCTCAACGCCCCACCCCCTCCCTCTCACGCTACTCTTGAGTAAGAAGTGTCTGTGTCTCTCATCAGTGGTTACATCCAAAACCATTTGTTCTATACCCGTCTATCCATTTTTTGAGCTGCTTATCCTCACAAAGGGTGAGGGAGTCTTGGAGCCTTGCCGAGCTGTCTCAGGCAGGAGGCTGGGTACACCCTGAAGTGGTTGTCCACCAATCGCAGAGCATATACAAACAAACAAACAACCGTTTGCACACACATTCACACCTACGGGCTGTTTACAGTCTTCAATTAACCTACCATGCATTTTGGGAAGGGATGTGGGAGGAAACCCACACAGGCACGGGGAGAACATTCAAACTTCACACAGGTGGGTACGGGATTTGAACCCCAGACCTCAGAACTGTGTCCACCAAGCCGCCCATTTGTTCTATGTGTTGACACACAGTAACAAGATTTGCACCCCACATGACATTCGGTCCTTCCTCAATATTGCTATGCTGACGTCGCTCTGTATCTTTTCCATCATAATATCCACAATGCCAAAAAATTTTCCAACACGTGAGTGGTGCAATTGTTTTTTTTTTCCACTGTCAACCCATTCAATTTGCTGTTTTCTTTTCCATTGTATGCTCGATGGGGTCTATGCTGTAGCTTCAAATACACAGTGCATCCTCTTTGCTTTATAGTCAGTTTTCAAGTACACGCCAACCTCTTTTTTTGTCGTTGTTGAATATTAATTAATTATATCAGCCAAAGTGCTTCTTATTGTCAAGCAAGTGGCACCTCCAGTCACCATACAGGAATCCATAAATTTTTTTTGAGCTGCTTATCCTCACAAGGGTTGCAGGAGTTCTGATGCAATCCCAGCTATCTGCAGGCAGGAGGTGATGTGCACCCTGAACCGGTTGTCAGTCAATTTCAGGGCACACGTAAACAAACAGGAATCCTTTCTCAAATTTGATGTTGCAAGTCAGCCATTTTTTAATCTAAAAAAATCTGTAACTTTGGTCACTGGTATGTCATGGTACCACCACAATCGTCTCTTGATGACAACAGTGTTGATCATAACGGTCTGTGGCCTACAGTACCATCCTCATCCTTGCCGTCGCTAATTACCAGGGGACCATACAGGTACAGAGGGGCCAAAGGGGCTGTTTCGTGTGGACTAAAAAGTAGACATCCTCCTTTCATGGGCTTTAACCCCCGATTGAAGTTTGACAGCAGATTAGGCAGGACAAGGATTTATGGGATGGTCAGCAATCTGTCACCTCGTCTGCCGGAGTGGCTTCTGTGTGACACAATAGTGATCATTGTGAGGATTACAAGGTCACGCCATCCTTGAGCCAATCACCATGCTGTCGCTTGAAAGGCCTGAGCAGTGAATGTATTTCCTTGTGGCTCAAGCAACACTGTGTGGCGAAGGCTGCTCTCCAAGAATTAATCAATGAAAGTAAAGGCAAACAATGAGACGGGTTGCAATCAGTTGATTCCTGAGGGAACTATTTCTCTTGTTAGCTGCTCAACAATATGCTGATGATCAATAACTTTGCAAAACGATGAGCTGCCAGCGCTCAAGTGGGACTGAGAAGTTAATGAAGGCTGGACTGGGCCGAGGCTCATTGCAAAGCCACCCAAGCTACATTCTGTAACGCCCTGTTAACATATTGAAGACTATTTTACTTTTATTGCACTTTCATTCTTTGCTTAAATATGACCTTTTAAATTTAATCAACAGATAATGTCTTGTCCATTTGCTAATCAGACAAGGATGTGTTGTGGAGCCGGTGGTTCTCCTTGATCTTTGTACGCAGAAAACCGGCTGGTGCCATCCTCCTCTCCCAGGCGTTGCCGTTGAGACGAACGACACCAGATAAGGAGCGGAAAGTTACCATCCCAGCCCAGGACCAGACTGCGGGAGGGCAGCCACTTTTACCATGGACCCATACATATAAAAACCTTATGTTACCGGGCAGCTTTTGTCTTCTTCTTTGGCTATCCTGCCAGAAGACACACGTCTCGTTGCGCGACAGATACCTAGACGTCTGTATTACACATTTCTTCATAATAAATCCATTTGCTGTTAACGTTTTCTAATCATTGGTCATATCTTCCTCGACTCGTGAATATGTGCAGGGTCCAAACTCGCAAATCCCTACAATATACATTGGCCCTTCTTGGATAAATAGTTCGAAATAACTTTTTGAAAGCGCTTTTATAGATGTGCAAAGCTGTAAATGTACTATGTACATCTAAAATATTAATATTTCTATCCATAGAGCCTCAGAGAATAAAAAATAATTCTGTTCAGAAACAAATACATCACAAATAGCTTCACTTTCTGCTGTTTGAAGGTCCAATTTGTAAAACATGTCGTGACACGATCCTAATGAAGTCAAGACGTCTTTAAATATTGTCAGCTTAAAATATTATAGATTGGTCTTGTTTTGATTCTGATTGTGGAGCTGTAATTCAGCTGCTCCTCAGTGGAATGCAATAGTAGTTTATTTCTTCTAGTATACAGGGTCACATCCCACACCAAATTCCTAAATAAGCCAAACAAATATGCTTCATAAGCTTAAATAAAATCAGCAATAGAAATTTTAAAAATACTTTGAATATATAAGGAATTGTTTGATATTGTTGCAAAAAAGCTGAACTGCTTCCTGGCTTCTGTTGAGGTACCCTTGTGCAAGGCACCCTCCACAGCTGAAAAGCAGCACTGTCTATGTGCCACTTTCACTCTAACACCACCCCTTGCATATATGCATGTGTGTGATTTTGTCATATGTTATCGGTTTGCAACACAAAATATATACAGCAAAGTGTACATCAATAAATTAACTGAATATGAAAAGTAGGAAGTACACAAAAAAAACAATTTTGTGCTTTTGTATACATCAGCCGCTCTGTAAGAAAGGACTGTAACAGAGCCACACAGTGTTGGTTTGCGTGGGGGGGGGGGGTCTCCACGGCAACATGCAACACACCACAGGTCAACAATACCAGCTCAAAAAAGGAGTGTTGATGGTATGTCCACCGCTAGACGAATATTTACAGCCCCCCACCTGTGTCGTTTTATCTAATTATGGTACACATGCAAGGAATTTCACAGGTGATGTTGCATCCCTCCTCGAAATAGACTGCAGAAATTGCTGCATGAGACTGTATGTGGATCTCCGCGAGGATTTTATGTGAATGTTACGAGCGAGGCCACTCAATGGAGGGAGCCGGTATGTGTGCAGCCTTGGCAATTTGTGCTGCATCATGGAAAGCCCAGCCGGGCCCGCATCAAGTGGCCTGCGGTGGAATCTAAGTTTGACCTGCTGTGTAGTTAACACAAAGCGAAGCACAAATACTCAACAGAGTGAAGGCAAGAATGCAGTGGCAAATGTGAACAGTGATTGTAATAAACTCCGGCTTCAGTACAATTTCTTTTATGTAAGTGCTGTTTTTATTATAATTAATATTCTGAGGGTTAAAAATATCAGCAATGGAAGTAGTGGGTAGGATCACGGGGGTCGTAATAACATGTTTGTGACATGCTTTCAACAAAATACCCCCAAAAATCAACTATGACATAGTACTTTATATACTCACTATTTTGTCACGCTGAAATTAGCATGCTTGTCTCACACACGTGAAGTACTGCCCACTTTGACCCATACACAGCCGGCAAATGGCAAGGACAGATTTTATAGCATAAGTGGAGACGAGAGGTTTGGTTTTTATGGGAATGGTTTGCTTCACATTGGGTATGAAAGGTGAGAAAATTCAAAACAAAGAGCTTTTTTTTGTGTGAAGAAGGACAAATTAATGGCATTTTAGGCCTCCAAAGACTGACTTTGTAATATGGACTTAATAAAACAAGTGTCACTTTCACTTAAAAATACATCTTTGTTTTGTCTTGCGAGTGTCCAGAAAAGGCCTGTTTGACAGTTACTTCTGTTTGACCGAGGTTTGTATCTGTTTTGTTTATATTCGGCTAAAACTGTTCCCTTGCCTCTGATTAATTGCCGCCATGTAGAAGACCCACTTCTGAGATCACGTTTGATATGTTGACACCACTGACTCGGGAGTGGATCATCGAATACTCACACTATTCCTTGTTCAAATGAGCACATTTTTTGGAGTGACCCTACTGAATGGAATCACTTCATGTTCTGATGTGTTCTTTTTGTCAGTCCAGTTAAGATCACCTGTGCAAACGCAGAGAGGCTTCCGACGAGCCTAATAGGCGTCTCGATTATGTCTCTCCGTGAAATCACTCATTGGTGCCTCAGAGAAGCGTGGTAAATTAACTGATCAGGTGGTCCTATACGCCAAGTCAGGGGTGGGCAATTCATTTTTCAAAGCAGCCTTGTAAGAAACTGAAATGGCTGTCGTGGGCCACATCAACAACCTTAATCTTATGTTAAATATGAGCTTAATGTTGGGAGCACAAAGCACTAACCCACATTGTTTTTTGTTAGTTTAGACTCCAAAATCACGACCAGACATATTCCTGGCTCTTTCCCCAACCATCCACACGGACATATCTAAATAAAAGCAGCTTGTACTTTCCAATTTATTTTGATCAGAAACCCTAGATGACCCAAATGTGGCCAGTGGACTGTACTTTACTCAAGTGTGTGCTGTAAGTCTGTAACTTCATCCATGAGGGGTAGGAAAAAACTACCAAGAACCTCTGGTGCTCCTTTGAGAACCAGTCACAAATTATGATGTGCATCCCCGATTATGTGTATAAGGCTCGGCTATTACAGTGGTCCAAACTCATAACATGCCAGCAACATTCACTCCCCTTCAAAAGTATTGCAATAGTTCAGTTCTATTTTTTCAGCCATTTGCATCTGAATCAGACACACAGCTCCTCAGAGCAACTTGTGAACACTTTTGTTTGAGTATATCCATTTTTCATGTGAGGAAAAGTATTGAAACGTTATTCACTGTTGTGTCCAATTAAACTAATTATAAAATATTGGGGCGGCACGGTGGGTCAAATGGTAAAGCGTTGGCCGTGTGGTTCAATCCCAGCCCCAACTGTGTGGAGTTTGTATGTTTTCCCCGTGCCTGCGTGGGTTTCCTCCGGGCACTCTGGTTTCCTCCCACATCCCAAAAACATGCAACATTAATTGGACACTCTAAATTGCCCCTCGGTGTGATTGTCAGTGCGGCTGTTTGTCTCCACGTGCCCTGCGATTGGCTGACAACCAGTTCAGGGTGTACCCCGCCTCCTGCCCGTTGACAGCTGGGATAGGTTCCAGCACTCCCTGCGACCCTCTTGAGGATAAGCGGCAAAGAAAATGGATGGGATGCATAAAATATTGGGAAGCTGAGAGAAGATGGAAATGTAGTCAAGGCCATTGCACAAATATTGCCAATCATCTGAAGAAAGAAAGTGCAGGTGTGTGGTTGGATGTCAACAGGTTCCAAGGAAAACGAAAGCAGCTTAACAAACACGAAAATGCAGTCATAAAAGACCCTAAAATGGAGACATGAACCAAAGCATGTAGGCTACATCAGAAGATATGAACCGTTTATGAGCCAGAAGAACACAAAGACCATCTTAGACTTTCCCAAAAGATGTGCCTTTATGGATTTATGAGATTAAATATCAACAAATTATTGTCAAGGTATAAAAAGTAATTGACACGAAAAATGTGTTTTGTACTTAAATCAATTTCAGACTCAGTACAGTGGACAAATTTGTACTTCTTTTTTTTTTACACAAGCAGCTTGACTCGAAGTAAAGAATGTGATTACTTTAGCCCACCCACTAATTATGATACACTTTAACCAAGATGTGTGTCTCATTATTTTCTATCAATTTTTGTGTCTCAATACTCATTGGAACTTGCCTGGTTAAACAATGTTTCCCTCGTTCCATCCTACAGGGCAGTGCAATCGCCACTAACTTTATTGGACTTATTTGGACTCTTTTGACTGCAGGTCATGCTTGGAGCAAGGCTAATGTTGGACAACATTGGTGTTTCTAGTGGAGTATAAATAGTGTTCTTTTCCCAGAGCTCTGAGCGGCAGCTATTTTGTGAGTGAAACCAGATCCAGAGAGCCCTAACAACTCAGTGCGCGCCATGTGCCCCTCGTTCTATACTTTGATTGGACTGGTCGACCTCACCACCACCTCATTGCCTCAATGCTCCGGACAATAAATTATTCTAGGAACAGCACACGTTTGAGAAATGTTATTCCTCGGCGTGGACCGAGAAACAAGGTTCTGCTGAAGTCAGCAAACGTAATCTATGATGTTTTTAATGCTTTTCTTATTGATGGTGCAATGAATTTGTGTGATTCCCAATCATTGAATCATCCAGAATCAAACCCTGAATAAAGTGGGTCCCGATTAGGATTCTCATAAAATGGCTCCCTTTTATGATGTAATTGTGATATTTTCGAAGCGGCCGCAAGACCACCATTCTGACCATATGAGTCATTGATAAATCCAGCACAAAACCTCTTAACCAGCCCTTGTAATCCGCCCTTTCAAGTCAAGGAGCTCAGAGTACTACAATCTGTGACCCACTACCCCCAAACTGTCACCCAGCAGTAAGGTGCACTTTTCGCCACTGATTTCAACACATCAATTTTATCATTTCCTCCAAATGAATTAAGCCTTTTTCCACATAAGTCTTCTATTAATCGAAGATGTTAGGGTTAGGCCTAAGGGACTCCTCAGCACACCACAAAATAAAAACTCAACATTTTGCCCAACGTTCACGCTTGGGGCTCTCGTGAGACCACATGTAAAATGTCTAATCAATCTGTTGTGGAGATTAGTAGCACCAAAAGGTGCTGGCTTGCTGTCCTGCTATTAGACACACCCAACCCAATCAAATGGTCACTTCTAGTAATGTACCAAATCCCAAAATATACTGCATATCAGCAACATACTGCTTGCTTAGTTTCAGTCCTGTGGAACAGGGTGCTAAACATATTTTGATCATGGCAACATGGCAATTATGGTTTTCCTCAGAGGGCCATTATGCCCTCTGAATATCAGAAAGATGTATAATCGTGTCATCATATTATTATGTATACACAATTGCCTCAAGATTAAATTATTATTACATGGGTCATTTCATATAATTTAATTTTAAATTTAAAATCTATGTAAAGACATACCTCACTGAATTCCCTTATTAAAATCAATCAATTTTATTAGCTATTAGCTAACTGTTGTTATCATTTAAAAAGTAATAATTGTCCAGCCATCCATTTTCTGAGCCGCTTATCCTCACAAGGTTCAGGGGACTGCTGGAACCTATGCTAGCTACCATCGGGCAGGAGACAGGGTACACCCTGAACTGGTTGCCAGCCAATCACAGTGCAGATGGAGGCAGACAAAAGTTGCAGTCACAATCGCACCTACAGGCAATTTAAAGTCTTAACCTATAAAGCATGTTTTTGTGATGTGGAAGGAAACCATAATGCCCAGAGAAAACCCACACAGGCACGGGAAGAGCATGCAAACTCCACACAGATGGGGCTGGGTTTTGAACAATGGTCCTCAGAACTGTGAGGCCAACGCTCTAACCAGATGTTGCACCATGCCACGGAGTAATAGTTGTAATGAAAAAAATATTCTAAAGTAATATTTTCAACTTTTTCATCCCAAAATATCCTTACACTTATGTCCGAATACAAAATCTTGTTCATAATTAACCAATGTTATTGTTTTTTTTGGGGTTTTTTTTTTGCAAATATTCTCAATATAAATTTGATGCCTGCAACATGTTCCAAAAAAGCTTAGACTAAAATTATTAAAATAACTCATTAAAGTAAAAGTAAGTAAGTAATAGTAAACAACTAAAAGTTAAAAATATATATATATATATATTCAAAATGCTTTAAAATTCTTCAGCTACGGCATAAAAAAAAAAAAAATAATTATATCGCTGCTGACGAGCGGAATCTTTATGCCTTGAAAATAATCTCTTTTCAGGAAACCCCCCCCCCAAAAAAAAAAAAAAAACAGCATATATATTGAGTCATTAACACTTTAGATTGATCAGTCATTTGTAAAAATAACAAATCTACATGGAGACTGACCAATAGTATGAATTTGGGAGAAAATTTGGAGATGAGATGGTTTTGGGCTGATACCAACGATATGGAATTTCTGTCCAATCATCCAGTGACTTTAGGCTTGTAGCTACGACAATTGGCAATGTTAACAAGAATTGAAGTGCTAAGTCGCTGAGAACCAGCAGGCCTACAAAGCAGCGGCCTCGGACAAGCCAACCGAGACGCAAGCGGAGGCAGAAGCGTGACGATCAAGGTGAAGTATCGATCTAAAGATACCCATTACCCATATAAAAACAAGGCTGCATTAAAAACAAGCTAATGTAGATTTCAATTTTTTTCAGAAGTTTCTTTCTTTATTGATGAAATTATACGCGAATGACCCACATACAACGTTAATTTGAGTTTGAAATCAGAAGAAATGGAAAACAGTGACAACCAAATAAATGCTATTGTTCAATATCCATGTTTTTTTATGATAAATTTAATATCTGTTAAAAATATATTTTCAATATCTGTACAGGCTTTCTGCCAATAAGAATAGAACAACTCCATTTAGCAAGAAACATACATTTGAAACATATTTAGTGGACCGCAAAAAAATTCAACTCATTTGCCAGTTTGTATGATAACAATAAAGGGCATTCATTCATTCATTCATTCATTCATTCATTCCGATCGGGTCCTTGGCTTTGGGTTTAACTGTGCAAGAATCTGTTACAATTTTTCATCGGGTTACTTCAGGAGAAAATTGTTTTGGTGCAGATTAAATCGACAACTACTGATATGACGACAATCATTTCAACTGCAATCTTAACCTGTGAGCCTCATCACGTCAGCACGTCATCAAAATGCAGGCGTTGGCAAGCCAGTGATGCCCGAGCCAGTGGAAAAATACAAACACCTTTGTGAAACTTTCCCGGTTGAAGCCAACATGTGCCACCATCAAGTAGGGGCCCTTTTGCCCGAGTTATCACCCGAGCTTTGATGACTAACTGCAGGCTGCCAGCGCAATATCTCGTTCCACCATCAGCAGCATTGTGAGTCGAAAGCACCTTCTCACCCGATTTATTTTCCTGTGGAAATATGAATTTGAACCTCACGGCATTCTGATCACACTAAAGGGATCAGTTGGGTCAAAATGGATGCCCAAAATGTGCTGATTAACAGACTCAAGGTAAAATTCCTCAGAAGCTTACCAGTAGTCAAAGCATTTCTAATAGTTACACACACACACACACACACACACATCCACGGTGCACACGCCTCTCCCATCTTACCTCTCGTAGCTAAGCGACCGACTGCTAACTGTGATGCTGCAGAGTGGCTGGCCGTGCCTTCAGCCTGACGCCTGGGGTGATGTTCTTATCCTCAGTGTTGAATGGCTTCTGCGCTCCCAGCGTAGGAATCGCTTCTCCGCCGTGTCCCCTGTTATCTCCTTGTACAATCCGGGCGGTCTGAAAAAGGGAAGTTGCTGCTGTGTGTGTAGTGCACGGTGCTGTCTAAGGCTAAGTCTGTGTGAGCACGATGCTGCCTGGTCATGTGTGTTTGTGTGTGTGTGTGTAAGGGAGAGGGAGAGGACGACCTGCCATGCAGATATCAGCCAGTTAAATTTAAACCGGCCAGCCTTCTGACACCTTGAGCCACGGCGCACACACACAGACACTCACAAGCACACACACATTTGGGTATATGTGTGTCTGCACTCTGACGCACATGACTATGACGCTACCATATGGCTCCTGACTAAAGCCCAATGCCTCAGCAGTCCCTGAGGAGAGGGACGACCTGATGCTCAGGGTGGAGGGCATGGAGGAACATATAGAGGCACTTGTGCTCTCAGGGGAAAATGTAAATGAACCCTAAAACAAACCTGAAACCGCATTTTACAGTTTGGACACTGTGAAGGCTCTATCGCAGGGACGTCGACATACAGCCCGTGGGCTAAAATAGACCTGCTAGGCTCGGGGTTCGATCTGGTCCACAGGATGAAATTGAAGGTGAAAAAATCGTCAATTGGCATATTTTTGTTCATCATCACATCGGTTTTGACGTCATAATATGCCGATCCAATCAGTGACATAATTGATTGGCTCAGAGAAAGACATTTACTCCGCGTCGCTGTTGTGCACAGTACATGCCATGCGATTGACTGCCGACAAGACCCACATCCCCAAGTCAGCTGCGATAGACTCGACGTCAATCATGGTCTTCGACTAGAGAAGCTGGAGAAAGTGGATTCCTGAATGGAACCTCCGTAAAGTCCACAATGTCATCAATCATATTTTTGCAATTTGTTTTATACCCTCCATCCACCCTATAAGGGGGCACATTGGAATGTTAAAATGTTTGGAAAATCTAGATAGTGTTAGATAAGTTAGCTAAGCTACTTGACATACTGCTCCGCTATACCACAGTATCCTAAAGTGACCTGGTAAGAATGTGGAGGCATACTAAACATTGCTAAATAAAGTACCATTGGCACACAGTCATTGAGTGTATTTTTTTGGACATATAACTAGCGATGGAAGGTCAGCACATTTGCCATACTCTCAGCCTTGCAAGTACATACAGTATGTATTGCATGAGTGTATATGAGTGAAGAAATACTTTGAAATCCTGGCGAACAGGACAGGATCCCCATAAATTTCACCCAAACTCAGCTAGGATGGGCTCCAGCTCACCGATGACCTTAGTGAGGTCAAGGTGTATACAAAATGGATGGACCTGAATATGATGCAACCAAGAAGTGACTTAAAGGCTCATTTAATGCATATTGAAGCATGCTTGTGTGCACATGTGCGTGGATATCACTGTGCAAGATGTTGACATTACTGTACAGAGTTGAGGGAATGTATTATTATTATTATTATTATGGAATTAAAAGTCACATGGCATCGGGGAGGAAGGATTTCCTCAGTCTGTCAGTGGAGCGGGGGGACTGACACCAGACTGTCATGAAACCTGCTAGTCTGGAAGTGGTGCTGAGTAACGAATTCTGTGAACTGTCCATTGGAGAAACCTACATAAGTAACCACTAACTGGAAAAGCAGGAAGAACATGCTTGCAGATTTTTCCCCCTCATCGTATGTGGGCTATCTCACATTTACTTATTTATTTTTGTAAATGATGCAGGAAACCAGAGAAACCCCGCATAAGATTGGGAGAACATTTGAACTCCACACAAGGGGCCCTCAGCTGAGGCACTAAACTCACACTCACCTGGAGTAAAAAGATTGATAAAAAATTGTGTTTTGGTTGTGGAGCCAGATATTTCTTGAAAGTTTTCCTTTTCTTTTTTTTTCGTTAATCAAATAGTCATCATTGGGTTTGTGGGAAATATTTTGTCACAGACAGTGTATGTATAAAAGCTCTAGTTGGGTTGTCTGAGTAATTTAGCATAACACAATGACTAGCCTGCTAGCTAACATAAGGGTTACAGCATGATATCCATGGCTATGTTTGGAACATTCAGAAATACACTGTGTTGGTGGATTGTGCCATTCGGTTATCCAGAGCATCACACTGGCTGGGGGTGCCGGTGGGCAGCTGGAGTGTCAGGCAGGACGAAATGTTTACAGGCAGAACTGACACATTCAGTGTGGTGGAGGCGATGACATAGCTTCGCCTTTGGCCATAGAAATGCTTCTGTACTCTCTGAAAGCAGTGAGCGCATCAGATTGAATTTCAGACAGACCCCACGTCAGCGTTAAAAGGGCATTACAACAACAGAATATTCAAATAATTCGCCAGTCTCTCAATGATCAAGTGAACTATGTTTGAATTTCAATCATATCTATTTTTGAATTAACATACATACCTCCCGAAATGTAAATTATGACTGGGATTGGATCACACTTCCAAGCAATGTACCTCCTATAACAAGTTCTTTTTGATTGATACTTCACACATTCAAACTATGGCAGTCGAGAAGAAAGCTAAAATCATAATTCATTATTTTTTTTTTTATTGCTCCGCTTAATCAAATGATGTTGCACACCCGTGGGCACATTTGCTTTTTGTACATTGGATGAAGCAGTTTATTTCAACCTAAAACAACTGAATAAAATATTGGCATTCAAAAACTCCTTGTGCAGCTGAAAGAAGCATGGTTAAATTAATGGATTTTTATAGAGAAGTCAAAACATTAATGTTCTCTCAGTTATCATGTGGCGGCACAGTACCACAACTGGTTAGAGCATTGGCCTCACTGTTCTGAATGGGTTAGGTTAGATTCAAATCCCAGCCCTGCCTGTATGGAGTTTGCATGTTCTTCTCGTGCCTGCGTGGGTATTCTCCGAGCACTCCGGTTTCCTCCCACATGCCAAAAACATGCATTGATTGGAGACTCAAAATTGCCCATAGGTGTGATTGAAACTGTTGTTTGTCGCTATGTGCCCTACGATTGGCTGGCAACCAGTTCAGGGTATACCCTGGCTCCTGCCTGATGAGAGTTGGGATGGGCTCCAGGACCGCGACCCTTGTGAGGATAAGCGGCTCAGAAAATGGATGGATGGATGGATGGATGGATGGATGGATGGATGGTTATCATGAGTTAGTCAAGAATGGTGATTAAAGGTGATGACCAGCAAATTTTCTTCATTAGCCAATACACACTTTAATGACAACACTGAATAAAAATAATTTAAAAAAATAAACAAAAAATAAACAACATATAGTGGAAATTCTAACAATCAATGTAGAAGGACGCTGAGGATAGAGCTGCCAGGCAAAAGAGAGAGCGGAAGACCAAAGAAAAGGTTGATGGATGTTGTGAGGGAGAACATGGGGAAAGTGGGTGTTAGAGAGGAAGATGCACGAGATAGGCTTAGATGGAAAAAGATGAATACGCTGTGGCGACACCTAACGGGACAAGCTGAAAGAAAAAGAAGCTATTGGAAATTCTAAACCCTTCACTTTTTAATTTAGTAGGCTACATTCATATCATATAATAACATAATAGTGATGCTAAGCAAGTAGGGACAGAGTCATCAGTCCATTTGATGAGTATAGATGACGAGAAAACTGAAAGAATGAGAATCTCGGCACATTGTACTACATACGGTGACGCACAACACTGACTACAAAAATTACAACAAGGGGAGCGGGGATAACTTTAAATTGTAAAAATAGATTTGTAACTGGGGGGATTTTCCCCCAAAATGTGTGTAACAATCGCACAAGCATTGGCATTCACAACAAAGCAAACCTCATGAAAATCTGTTAAGAAATGAGCAATACATACAACCTAATTTTAATGCGCATGGATTGCCTTTGATGGAAATCGCTGCCAAAATAGCCGCCGCATAGGCAAGTTGGTTTACCCGTCTGTTACAGTGAACTGAGGTATCTAGTTTTCTCTTGAGATTGGCCACATTATCCATCACAATTTCCTGACGCTTCGGCACCACCCGACTGGACAAATGTTGTCTCCTGGTGGTCAATAGTTGGTAGTGCGCTCCAGGTGCGAACAATTAGAGCCGAATGTGATGACACAAGAGCTGTCTAAGCAGAATAAGGAAGAAGAGCAAGACGAACATAAAACAAGATAACTTTTAACAGGAGTTCCAAAGCGTGTTGTGGTATAGGAGAGGCTTTTTTTTTTTTTTTTTTTTTTTTTTGAGATGCTCAGCGGGAGTGTGTACATCATCCCAACCGGCAGGCAACTGCCTAGAACGCCGCCTGTGAAAGAAGTGAAGAAACTGATTCTAAAATATGACAATGTGGCAATGCACCAGAGGACTGAGGTTTGCACGTACACAAACTGTCTGATTTTCTTTCTTGTTTGGTTGCAATCCCACTGTTAAACTCATGACTTGTGTCTATGTGTTCCAAAGGGGGACAGCAGAGACCACCCTGACCCACCTACAACGAAGTTGAACACTCCAGGCACAAAACAAGGTGTGTCATAGTCAATAATGCTTCTAGAATAGTGTTTCACAAAATTTCTTGAACTTAGGTAAGTATGTTACATAAGAAAAATGTGCACCATGAAACCAATCACAAATGTCATCAATGAAGATCTTAAATTCCAGAATTGGAGGATATTTTCTGTCTGCCAACCCACCATGAAGTTATCAAATAATCTGTGCAATCGCCTCACTGGATGGGAATTCCTGTATCAATGTTGGGGAATATTTTTTAAAAGGTATCGAGCATTACGTAAGCATGCCTTAGAGCTTGTACATTATTTTGTCCTTCGTAAAGCAAATTGTAGTCTTAAAAGTTACTACGTGTGTAGGTCAGAATCATTATTTGCCAAGGATGTTGAAAGCACACAAGGAATTTTTCTTTTTTTTTTTTTTTTTTTTTTTTTGGGTCGTTGGAACCACTGCAGTAGCAAAGACTTGGTAAGTTGACCAAAAAATATTTTTAAAATTACACTTGCGACTGACTGGCGACCAGTTCTCGGTGTAGTCTGCCTTTAGCCCAATGTTTGTTGGGGTGGGCTCTGACACTACAGTGACCCTTGTGACGATAAGTGGCTTGGGAATTGGACATGGACATTTGCGCATGTGAAAATATATTGCTATTTTGATCAAAAGTCACCACAACCATGTTCACGTGTCATTTAAAAAGGGTGCTGACATTATCAGCGGCAACTGTGAACTCATTAATAATGCATTTGACTTGCACTCAAAGGTGGAAGATTACAATATTGCACTCGAGTCACACTGTGTCTTATCTTGCCCAGTAGTTTGCCTGCAAATAAACTACGTGTGTAGTCACAGTTGCCCTGCACCAGGCCAACGGGAGCGTTGCTGCCATTTTTCGCCTGTGGGCCACATTAGCCTTTCCTAGTTGGGATACTCAAATCATTGACCTGTTCTGGCTTCTCTAGTCCTTCATCTTTATGCTACCTTTTGTTAAACTTTGATGGAATGCCCTCTTACAAATATGGGAAAGAACTGAGCTGTTTCAAATGAGTTTGGCTCCTTTTCTTCTTCAAAAAATATATAGATGGATAGCCAGTGCAATAACGGGAGTCAATAGAGTAGGATCTCGGATATACTGTACTGTTCTTGGTTTTGTAAGTTTGTAACACAAACTGCCTTCTTGCCACTGATTTTGTCACCCACATGTGACTGTTCTATTTTGTATGAATATCAAAGATAAAAAAAGGTTTCTAGATTCCTTTTTTTCCTGTCCTTTTTGTTCTTACTGTTTTATTCTTTGCAGACTTTTTTTTTTATTACAGGTCTTTTATGTTCACATTGCTATCATTCTCTAGGACTCTATGGATGTGGTTATGTACAATTTTTCATATTTTTAGCTTAGCGTGACCCTTGAGCATTTTTGTGAAGACTGTAAACCTCGACAGTTTATTTTAAATGTTGAGCCTTCAAAGCATTGTAGGGAATGTTTCCTTTTTGTAGTGGTTACTCAGGCGTAACCTAACCGAAAGGTGGCATCGAGGCACCTTTCCTGAGAGTTTTGCAGAATTTAAAGGACATATCCTCAAAGTACCCGTTTATCTCGCTCTCATAGGAAAGAGGTTCTTCAGCAAAATTCAAAGACTGTCATAATCACGGCAAATCCCGGGTGCCCTCTTCATTCCGCTGTGGAAAATCTTTCCTGTTTCAATTAAACAGCAGTTAATCTGGTTCTTAGGTGTGCTAAGCAAGTCAGAAACTTTGTCTACCTGGAGTGGCAATAGCACTCCTTTCGCTTACTCCTATTCCAGCTCTAGAGGTTATCCTTATTACTAACAGAGTTCATATAAAAAGATGAACAATCATCGGTTAAATGTAGTTGTGTAGTTTGGACACCCCAGTCAGCGTGAGGATATAAAATGCTAAAATGTGTTATTCTCACCAGGTTTTTCAGATTTCTCTGAAGCCTTGCTGACCGGGATGAAGGGCTATAAATTAACGGCGGGTGACCTGGATTTCATGAAGAAGATGCAAGCGGAGAAACAGACAAAGCAGTTGCAGGTTTGTTTTCGATGAAGCGATTCACATTCACAAATTGGAATGCAAACTCATGCGGGTCCTGTTCAGGGAGAGCTGGAGCGGGTGCAAAATGTTATTCAAAGTGAGCGAATGGCCTTGGAGCTCACGTTGGCCTCCAGGGAGAAGATTCAAGATGCTCTTGAGAATGTAAGATCATGACCTTTGTTGGCCTTTCATTGTACTCGGGTGTTCGCTTATTCTGCTCTAATTACTTTTGTTGTGTTTTAACCCTCATCTTATCTTATATCAGAAGATTTTTATTTTGCTGAAACTTGTTAGATTTAGTATGGAAATAGATTAATTTCCATCCCTTCACTTTTTTGTTTGCATAGTAGAAAAAATGTAATGTTGATATACTGTATTCTCGGTAACATGTTTTTTTTTTTTTTTCTTATTGCGGATACTACATTCTTCAGCCAGCAGAGGACGTTTCCACGTAACTTCAAATGTAATTCTTCTCCATGGACAGCAGAGTGTATCACAAAATTCCTGAAATCAAAGTTTTATTTTTGTCCATCTGATTGCAGTAAGCTTTAAATTAATCTTTGAGAAACTAAAATCTATGTAATATTCTAAGGTAATCTAGTCTATTATACACAGTATATTTAGAGCCAAAAACTGGAATTTAAAGATCAGAAGAAAAAAAAAAAACAAGACAAAGTGGTCTCATTGAGTTGAAGGTACAGTGTGATTTCGCTTGAAAGCTGAATAGTCCTAATTTTCTGAGTGCTATGATACATGGACCTGGGCTCAGGTCGAGTGCCACGGTGATTCAAATTCAGCGTAAAAAGTAAGGTGATCATTCAGTTTACAGTACACCAGCACGTAATGGAGTCTTGCTCTGTTAAAGTTTTGCACAATCATGCCAAGAAACAATGCAACCGCAGTCAAAACAATACCTTGTTGCTCTCCAAAGATTTTTTTTTTTCTCTATCAGTTATTTGACCGTGACCAGTTTGTGTAAAGACACGGTGAAACTGCTTGAAAATGTCTCTTCCCTGCCAGCTCCCACCATACTCTGAGCTTGTGGAGCATCTCAAGCAGGTGCTTGGAATCGTACTTCCCTCTGTCAAAGTGGCAGAGCAGGATATCCGGTCACTGCTGGCCATGGTGACCAAGGAAGATGTGGCGAGGCTGCTGAGCCAGAAGGAGCAGGCTATCTGTCACTTGGAGAAGAAGAGGCAGTAAGTTTTGACTTCATCTCACGTTATAATTTGTACACGTGTGTCCTGGGTAGCAAAAATCGCCCATCAAAGAACAGAATTATTTAATGAAAAGGTCAAATGGAATGCTCTTCTTCTACTTGCAGTTGACTTTGTTTAAAGAGCAAAAACAACTTTTGCTCTGACCTTTTTTGCTAATATCGATTTGCATATACCTTTATCGTAGGTTGCCACCTCTGTTTTGACTAAAACAGGGAAAATGGTTGGAAGTAGCTGTAGAATTACAAATGGTCTGTACTCTGTAAAAAGGGGTTTTATTTCAAACTAATTCACGCAAAACCGTGTCTGTGCGCGGGTTTCAAATATATGTACATATCTGGATGATGTAAGTTGTGGTGGATGTCCCCATCCTATGTCTCATAAAAACCTTTCTTTTTCAGGAGAAAGGAGCACACTAAAGCACACCTGGAGTACAAACTTGTTGATGATCAGGTGAGGGGGGGGTGGAAAAAAAAAACAGAACTGCAAGAAATAATGCTTTTTACTGTCTGTTCTTAGCTGGTTATCCAACAACTGATGAGAGAATTGTCTGAACTCAAATCTAGGGCTCAGCTTCAGGTAAGAGCTAGCTCGGCTACAACCCATCAACTTAATTTATCGTCTAAAATACGAATGCAATATCGGACCTTTCTAATGCAGATAGTCAGAAGGAAGGTAGAGACAAAAAAGGAGCTGCCCAGGAACAGGAATTCAGCAAGAAAGGACACAAGTAAGAGCACAAACAAAGCCCAAAAATCACCTTCAAAGTCCACAGTGAGCAAGACTCCAGAAGCAGCTGCAATATTGCAACCATTACCAGATGAGTCTAAGCCTGTACGAGTTGCCCAAGGGAGACGGAAGGCAGTCCGACACCCAAAGGATGAAGCGGAAAGCGTCAAAGAGCTAGACAACTCTAAGAAGGCTCGGCACACAGGTGGGCGACTTCATAAGCAACAGGAGGAGAATATTGTTCCTAGACGCTCCAAGAGGATTGCCAACAGGAGGTAGTGGTGCTCAAGCCAAACGGTTGAACCTCAAGAAGATGCTTTTTAAGTGTTTAGTTTTAGACTTTTGTTTTAATTCTTGTTTTTATACATTAATGCCATGCCTCCTTTTTCACAGGAGTAGTTGACTATTTTTGCACATTTTTTTGAACACTGGAACTTTTAAAGAGGAGCACATGCAGGACTTCTTAAATTGATTTTAAGTGTAGGTCGGGTAAGTATGAAGAACAAATCAATTCAGTCCTCACACTGTTGTAAAACTGAATTGTACCTCGTGAAACTTTAAAAGGCTTGTTCAAAGTTTTAAATCTTTCTGCACAACTTGCTGTTCTTTAGCCAGGACATGACCAGCGAACTCCATCCAATCCTTTAATCCATGACATGACTGATTACAATTTCTGGTTCAATTAAAATTGGTATTTATTATGGGTGTGCATCTCTTCAATAAATGACAATTTGATAAGTATCTCCAAACAACTTAATGATGTCCCCTTTTTAAAGTGGAACAATCTGTTTCAATTGTGCTCTTTCTGTATTGAATTCCTTGGCTTCATCCTTTAATTTGCTGTACAACTGTGCCACATACTAGTTGGTGACGTGCTTGTGTATAATGACTCTCTTTTCAGCATTTCCTGAAACCACTCACTCCCTATGAAAGAGTATAGTCTTAAATATTTGAAGGATTTTTCACTTATTAGCATTCGGGATCTAATATTGGGTCTGGGGCCTCAGTAAACTTATGCCATATGAATTAAAATCATCCATTCATTGAATTTAAGAGATTTTCTTGCCGGGAGGCTTGATATGTCATTTCAAGCTTATCTACATTACAATCATAGATGTCCTTCTACCTCTCTGCTACCGAGCCAGTGCTGTCAACATTAATGTGCCCTCACAAGTGGCTCTTCTATAGTGAGGCAACCAATTAGAGCAAAGGCGCTGATCATTGCCAAATATGGGTAAAAGCTCTAAACTGAAGGCCTTTTGCGGGCAAAACTTTTTCTTGGCAAAACCAAGGTCTCTTTGAAATGAAATGGAAACAGTCCTTGTTAGAGAGTCACTCTACGGCCATCTAGTCACTCGTCATCTAGTCGTAGTTACCGTTCCTCTGGCTGAATTGTGGGTGATTTTGGGCTTGTATGTCATCTGCATCATCCACCCCCTTGCCTGTTGACCCATCATGCCATTTCACAAAGTATGCAGATTTGTAGATGTGTACCACGGCCTGAGACCAGTACCCACACAGGTACAGGGAAAGAACTAAGCACCAAATGGGCAAGGCCGGATTTAAAGCTCGGTCCTTAGAACTGTGAGGCAGATGTGCTAACCAGTCGCTTGCCATATGCACACGGTGCAGTGGTACTCCAAAAGGTTTCCCAATAACAGCAGAGGTTGTCCTTTTTTTTCTTTTTTTTTTTTCATGTGGGCGAGGCTCAGTTGTTAGGTGTGTGGCTGTGAGTTGACGGTTTCTTTATTTCTTTGGTGTGCAGATGTCCTTATACTATAAGTAACTGTAGTCTGTGTCAGGCTGATGTTTAGTATGTTTCCACAAGTAAACCTTGAGCTTCTTCTGCATTTCTTCTCTTTCTGCAAGCCACATGTCTACAAATGAACGTGATTATGCTCAGCCGCCATCCTTCTTCAGGGTGTTGGTGGGATCCAAGTCCTGTTATTAAGAGTAATAGTCTTTCAACAGTTCCCGTCTCTGACCTGCTCGGAATGATGAGTTTATTTGGAAAAGGTTTCCGCTGTGGAGCTTTCCTCTGTTTTGTCCTTATTTCTACAACGTTCCTGCTTGCCAAAGCTGGAACGTCTTGCCGAGGCATGAGAACGTTGACGTTAAATCTCAGCTTGTTTCCCCGACACGCCATGCCGACTGCTGGGATCCGAGCCCAAGGAGTTGCGGATTGAATTGTGTATACACTGCTGATGTTTCGAGAATTTGGCTGGCTTTTGGTCCCACAGTAAGTAACATTATGAGAACAGGGCTAACACATTTCTGGCATAAACTCTGGTACCCCTGGCAATATGAAATAACTTTCTATTAAATAACCTTTGCAGAACAGACTTTTTTTTAAATTATTACAAGGTTGCATTTTTTTTGTGGTTGATAATCTGCTTCCTGTTCATTTTGTAACTGAAGCTTGAAAAATGTGTCCAAGACAGTTTTTGAAGCTTGTGGGAAACTTTCAATTGGGAACAAGCATGCACAGCCAAGCAAGCAGGTTTTAACATTGCTTTGCAGCTCACAAAAAGAACCAGCTTTCAGTCTGCTGTTAGGTCATCATTCAGCCCCTGAAAACTGCAACAATCTGGCATAATGAGTTCATGGCCACTGACATCCTGCTCTGTCAATAATGTTTGCATTGAATCTGCCTGTGTGTGTCTCCACTGAGACACCGTACACCAGCAGAAACGGGTTCCATTAGCAAAGAGATAGAGCACACCATTGGTGGATCAAAGTAGGACAAACCATGTCCAGGAAGCCCTGACGCTCAATTCAGGCTTGCATAATACAAACTCTTCGTTTCCAGTCTTTTTAAGCAGAAGTCCTTAATAATCTGAGTGACAGTGTATAAACTACAATTAACCTCAAGATAATATTACAAATCCAACGTGTCACTGTTGTTTCACTGGAATTTTGTTATATTCGGTCTTCACATGTGGCCTGTCAACCAGGAATGATAACTGACAAGACTGATTACTTTGGATTCTTTGCAGCTCTGACTGACTACATTGGCCAAATATTTTATCTCATGTATTGTTATATAACAAAACCAAGTCAATATTATAAAAGTGATTGTGCAGTGTTTTAACAAAAGTATTCTGACACAAATGATTTTACGAGTAATCAATCTTGACAATGATGTACTGGAAATAATTAAAAAAAACAACCTAAGAACATATTTGCCTCCATTTGTGGGCAAAGAACACATAAAATGTGTTCTTTATAGTAAAATTATATACTTTTAGTCCATTACAGTGGTCAAAATGTCAAGCACTACTTTTTTTTCCCCATCAATTATTGCTTATTTATCAGCTATTCTGTGTACACAACGACTTCTGCATTGGACATTTTATGCTCCAATCCAGTTTAAGCGCTAGTGACAAGAAGAAAGTCACATGACCTTACTATCCTCTGTTTGGTATCGCATCGGGGACAAGAATTAACATTTTGTATTCATTAGGAAATGCGGCTACATTTCGGACGAGTTTGAATGTGTGGTTAATACTGCATGCAGCCAAATTTTTGTTATAGGAGGGTGTGCACATTTGTGCAACATTCTTTTGGCAGTTTATTTTTACTTCTTCTGTCAAGAAGATAGGTTTTGAGTTGTGCAGGTTATAGGGTATATTAATGCTGGAAAAACGTTTTGAAGTGATTCACCTTTTTAATTATCAGAATAACCTGACATTTGAACAGAGAGGGGTTGAGCTTTTACAGCCACTGTCACTACAGTTTGAGCCATTCAGACACATTCTCCACAGGAAGTGACTCAAGGATCATATCACTACCAAATACTTTTAATTAGAACCTCTGCAATGCCAGGCATTTGTATTTGTTTTCCTTATATGGTTTTGAGGAATGATTGTGTATTTTTGTGGCTATAATCCAAGAACACTTATCGTGTTTTTATTTTTTATCCTTAATTTTGGTTTTGGATAATTTCTCACTTGATCTGCAGAGCGGGTGAGCGGGACGCAATGGTTCACTTTGATGCTCTACAAATTGGGGAAGGTATGTACACTGAGAGAACTGGAAAGATTTTCAGTGATTATAATACAGTTGAGGTTATTTTCCACGGGCATGTCCTAAGTGCACTTCCTGTTTTGATTGGGTGTCTTTGAGCTAAATGTGAGAAGAAAGTTGCAGACAAAAGAGCAGTGAGGCGATGTAATGACTGTGAAACTCTATCTGACAATTTCCTCGCTGACCTTGTAGCCGAATTCCTCCACATGTTTTCTTTCAGAGTGAACGAGCTGATATTTCTCTGATGTCATAATTTCCCTTTATTACCTGGTGCACTGACCCAAAAAAATGAATCCTTTAATTTTTCCCATGAGGGGGAATTCAGTTTGGAGGGACAAGTGAGTCACAAAGTGAGTGAGGGTTTAGTGCCTTGCTCAACAGTGCGAGGACTTTGGGAAAACTTGGAAATTGATCTTGAGCAATCGGTCCCAGTTTCCTCTTATTTTTACCCATAGAAGGGCTAATTTTCAGCAGTCCTGTATAGCAAACGAGCCTCCATTGGATGCTGATGTCCACTACATAAAAGAGGCCATCACCCTTACCACTGAATGTAAACCACAGGACATTCATTCATTCTTTTTTTTTGTACCGCTTATCCTTATTAGGGTTGCGAGGTCACAGTTTCCATGACGACCACGTTGTCTGTGGGATGTGCTGCGTTTTCTCCACACATGAACGTGATGGATCCAAGAACTTAATCGAGTTTCGCTGGGTGCAGCAACTATTTGCTGACTGCAAATTGGCTGAAGTGAAATTAAAAAAACAAACAAAAAAAAGATTACTCAAATGTGAACCAGCTGTTCAGTGGGAACTGACACCTTGAAATAAGCAACAAGTTGAGCAAAATTTCAAACAGTCGTTAAAATGGCACATGGGTTGCAAACGAGACTAGTAAACTTCCATCGTCTGGCTTGTGAAGAGCAGTTTTTCCCTGCTCTTTTTTTGGGGGGAGGAGGGGGGGGATATAACGTCACTTGATCCCATGCACTCAGCAGCTATTGGATATGCACTTGCACAATGAATACAGTTGGATAAATGGATGCATGTTTGTGAATTTTAATCAACACTACAGAGCAATATTTTCATGATTCAAGTTTGTTTGCAGTGGTGTACAATTGCCATTGATCATACAGATATTCAGAAGACTGAAGGTAAGGTAGTATTGTGTATAGGTAGAGATTTCTATCTTGCATTAGGTATTGATTATGTAATCTGAAACAATTTAATAGCAATTGAATGTCAAGTGAGGCAACCTGAAGTGGATTACAGCACTGTGACTGCCTTCCCGCAGTTTTCCATTGTCTGCGCCTTCTCCCTGAAGCAGATCCTGCGGTTGGTTGTCTTTGTATTTGGTCTCCCTCCTCTCCTCATGCAGCTCCTCCTTCTTGCACATAAAAGCCTCAGCAGTATGTATCAAAGTTGTGAGCGACATTCACCCAGCCAACAACAAGTGAAGGTAAGAGGTGTATCACCACTTTGTTTTCAGGTTGTTTTTTGTTGTGTGTGTGGGTGTGTGTGTGTGAGTGTGTCATATCTGGTAGCTGCATTCCATTTTCTGCATTGTCTCCTTGCCAGCAAAATAGTGCACACAACTGAAATGCATCAGAAGTTTGAAAAATTGGAGAAAAGACTCACTGACACACGACTGTGGCTTCGTAGCTGCAAAAGTACATTCTTTCTGCATCCAGAATCTGATCATCATGGAGGCCCACAAGTTGCCAAACTCAGCCGTTTATGTTTGTAAAGCTCTGTGATTTCCAACCTTTATAGAGCCAAGGCACATATTTTACAATTGAAAAATCACACGGCTCACCAGCAAAAGTAAATGTCACCAAAAATGGATCGATTTAATTACTGTATGTACTTCCTGCCATCTAATAGAAGAGGATTTTTTTGTTCTGTCCGTCATTATGCCTCACTGGCATAAATAGATGAATAAAGATACATTACTTCTTGGAATAAATGTTTTTTTAGCAATTACATGAAACTGGATAACTTCCCACGGCACACCTGAAGAGCGCTCACGGCACACTAATGTACCCCTGCACACTGTTTGGGGATCACTGGTATAACTGTCTGTATACCTTTTTTTTTTCTGTGCAGCTGCCAGCTCAATGTTCGCCGGTTTGTCCCTCTGTGCTTTGATTGTTTTGTGCTTGATTAAATGAGAACTGGAGCTTTCATTCATGATCATCCAACGCGCTCACGAGCACCACAAAATCGAACACATATCTTGTCATCCTGGCGGTTAGGTGCTGTTGCCTTATTATTGGACCAGCGCCGGCTGTCGTAAACGGGTGCAAATGGGGACCAGACGCTTCCGTGAGCAGGGTCAGACGTTTGTTTGTTGCCTTCTTAATATTTTTGCACCCCGCCTCCTGACAGGATGTGTTGCTGTAGCTTGGAGAGAATGTGCCTCTTGATCCCACCACTGTGTGTCTGTGCACTTCTATTGATGTCCACTTTCTTGTTTCCTGCTTGGTACATCCAAATGCTAAATACAAATGCTGCCCTCCTGGAAGTTGGGTTGGGAAATGTGTTTTGTAATCACCCCTGCTTTGCGTTTTGCAGATATTGAGCCAGTTGTCTTCTAATATTAAGCACTGTAATTTGAGTATTTAACTGTCGGAACATTTAGCCCCGTAGCAGAGGGAGAATCGTCATTCTCTGGGTGGAACAGACCCAGGCCAAATCCAGGAGACTGTGGTGTTCGGGATTAGGGTTAGTTGATTCCAGTTGCGGGCCATGCATTTCATATGTGAGCCTTTTGTGGAGACTTACCCATCTCTTATTATCACTACTATCGAATTCCATCCATCCGTCCATTTTCTGAGCCGCTTATCCTCATGAGGATCGCGGAGTGCTGGGGCCAATCACAGCTGTCAGCGAGCAGGAGGTAGGGTAAACCCTGAACTGGTTTCCAGCCAATTGCAAGGCACATAGAGACAAACCAGCGCGCTTACAATCACACCTAGGGGAAATTTAGAGTGTCCAATGAAAGTTGCATGTTTTTGGGATGTGGGAGGAAACTGGGGTGCCCGGAGAAAACCCACGCAGGCACGAGGAGAACATATAAACTCCACACAGGCGGGGCTAGGATTTCAACTTCGGTCCTCAGAACTGTGAGGCCAGTGCTCTACAGCTGTTCCACCGTGCTGCCTACTATTGAATTGCAGTCAGAAAAACCATTAACAGCACACAAAAATACAATGCAGTATGAAAACAAGCAACTGTTCCATGTACATCATTTGTACTGTTCACAATATTTATATAAAAACATTTTATGTATTTAAAAACATAAAGAATAAAATACAAAATACCCACGATATATGCTGATTATTTAGTTTGTTAATGCATGCAGATTGCTACAGACGAAGACGAAAATAACAAATTGTCCTCTGACCAAACAATAAGGGTAAGAGAAAAACGATGATACCATTGCGAGCCAGTTTGTTGGCCTTTGGAAATCTGTCAGGAGAATCTTAATAGAAGGGATTCATCATGGCAGGGCGTCATCCGATATAGACGTCTCTCCATTACAATGCAGCCTGTTATTGGCTAGTGACCAGTTCAGGGAGTACCACACCTCTTGCCCAAAGACAGCTGGGATAGGTTCCAGCACCTATGCAACCCAAGAGAGGATAAGCAGCACATAAAATGAATGGATAGAATACATTGAAACACTTTTTTAGGCCATACGCATATTACTGTACAGTACTTGCAGAAAATGTTTGTTTTGTAAATTTTCTTTCTGAACTACGATGCCCAATATAGTACATAGTTATTGTAAATAACGTAAAAAACACAAAAATTGAAAATGTTCACATTTATTTACCATGCCTGAGTGCTTGGCTTGGTCATATTGGTCATAGTGACATTGTGGACAATACTCATCATTGACGAGTCACTTTGGTGAGCCATGAGGAATTAATGAGTTTCCTGGTTCCAAATCTGTTGCCAAAGTCAAGCAGCTTGACACACAAGCACACCAAAAATCTGTTACTCTAGACATTTGTTTTCCTCAATTAACAGTGCCCCCCCCATCTCTCCCTCTCTCTTTGTGCATCATCACCATGGCCACCATTTCAGTCCCCCACATTCGACATGGCCTTACATTTTGTAATATTGTATACCTATGACCCTGAAATGCATCAGTCCCATTCTCTGCCTGCAATGTGTTGCACCGCCCGTAAACAACACTGGCCAATTCCAGACGGTCTGTTGCATCTGATATCTGTCATGTCGGGGTCCGTTTTATCGAGGTTCCACTCTGGTTAAAGTTACACGAGCACCACAGTCCCCATTCTGTTGCCCCCCGGCAGACTGTTGTCAGAAATAAGAACAGAGAACAACAAAAGACAAAGCACTAGCTGTAAACAAGAGGACAGTAAAGCATGACATAACTCGTACAATAACAAATTGAATTAGAGTATCGTATGGATAAGTAATGCAACACCCTGGTGAGGGAAGGATGTCAATAAGGGACAAGAAAAAGAGGGGAAGCATGCAGGACAGAGGTTGTAGACCCAGCTATACAACTTGAAGTGTGGTGGGAGTGGAAATACAGTACACTATTTGCATTTTTAAAAGGGGAGAGTTCATATCTGTATTCAGATGACAGACAGCACCACCCAAAGTGTGCACCTACTACGTTTAGTAGTTTTGGGTGCCCAATACAGTTTTTTCAAATATGATGGATGAACTGAAGGATAAAATTCGACAATTCAAAACAGTGTTGTTGAAGAAGCACCAAGTCATTTTGCTCTTTTTGTTATATATCCATACAATTAATAGAAAAAAAAACAATGATTGCTTGCTTATGATTTGATTTTGATTTGGTATTTTCGCATTAAGCATTTTGACCAGTTGGTTCTTTGTAGTGTGAAAAAGCATTTAGCTCTGGACAACGGCTCCTTTGTATTGTATGTTGAAATCACAGTTTATAATCGAGAATTAAACTAATGATCAGAATTTCACATAATTTCACTTATCGCATGTTTTTTTTTTTGGCCCGTCAAATCCATAAAAAAACGGCGGAGTACCTTTAGGAGCCAGTGCAAATATGAGACAAAGCAATCACACGAGGTCCTGGCAATGGATTATGGGTACCAAACGTGCAGTGCAATAAATCTGCTTGTTGACATTTGTATGAAATGAAAACTATGGCGAGACGTGAGGTGGCTTGTAGTTCCCGGAACTTCAAGGAAATTCTGTTAATAAGTCAGACACCCTTTGCGTGGATTACGCTGCAATGATATGTGTGTATCTTACGTTTATTTCCGTGCGAGAGGTTGAAAGGAGGTGGAATAAAACACATGCCACTTGGCTCATCAGATGTTTAAAAGCAACAATATTGAAGTACTTTGAGTAGCTTTAAGGTAGAAAAGCATTATACAAGTACAGCCCATTTACCATGATATGCAAGATGTGACTGCTTTCACTCTGCAGCAGATTTGGAGGCAATTCTTGCCAGACACAAGAAGTACACAAGTATTTAAAAATATAACGCTCTTATAAATTTTGCAATATCAAAGATGTGTGTACTTAAGTACGGTTGAAATATTGTTGTACTCCTTGATGTTTTTCCATTGAAAATACAGCTGGCCAGAGCACTCGTTCACTTGTGCAAGCGCACACTCAAAGGTGCATTTACCAGATGTCTTGGCCTCAGTTCTTGTGACCATCAGCTGAGTGTTGCATGTCAAATATATTCTGAGCTGCATGCAAAAGCTCCGAAGGCTGTCCTTTTAAAATAATCCATATAGACCTCCTCAAGACTGCATCATGTGAGGTTTATAAAAGTGTCTGCAAGATTCGCTTGCGTTTTGTAAAATATGACATATCAACAACATCTTACAAAGAATTGAAGGGAGGTGACACATTTATTCTGGACTCTAGAATATATTGCCCATAACAAATCATGCTGATTGATCCTGTTGGTCCTGATGGAGACAGGCTGTTGTCCTCAGTTCACATTGATGCATTCTTGGAGGTAGTGCTTAACATGTGTTTCAGGTACAAATGCATTTCACATTATTAAAGTTTGTGTATTTCCCAGACTTGCTCTCATTAGAATATAAAGGAACAATGACGTAAGTGAAGGACGAGAACTGTTGGCTTTGAAATGTTGTCAGAGTTTGGACTCAGGGGTGCACATAATTTTGGTCTGGTTCTCAAAGGAGAACGAGAGGTTATTGCTTGGTGCTCATATTTTCCCCTGGACCACCGGCCTAATAGATTAAATTAAAGACTTCCATCTGGACAAAGTTCAGTCTCTGGGCCACATCTGGCTGGTCCATAGTTTGTGATCAAAATGAAATGTAAAGTATTGGCTGATTTTATTTTGATGTGTGTGTCTGCACGGTTGAGCAAAGAGGGGACTCGGCCTGGGAAGATTTGAGTCTTAACAAAGAATGGCTAACGTGACCTAGAGCAGTGGTTCCTGAACTTTTTTTGCAGCGCTCCACTTTTAGAAATGAAATTATTTTCAGCACCGCCCCTCTCCACATACATATACAGTTTTTCAATAAATACACATTTGTTTAGCTTGCAAACATTATTCCTTGGGAATCAATAAAAACATGAACAAACATAACTCCAATTATCACTGCAGTGGTCACTTTTACAGTTAAAAATTTACACTGGCAAGTTTAATAAGCCACCAAGAATAAACAAAACCTTAAACATTTTTTTCAGCTAAAATATAACGTTTTGAATTCCTGTCATCATTTCAGTGGCTGGTTTGCTTTCTGTGGTTCGTCATAAAATTAGCTCCATCTGCTGGGTGTAACTTAATAATGAACTGTGTTCTTGAAAATGGATCGCTGTATTAATCTCAGGTCACACTCATGGCCTTTAGGAATGTTAAAATATAAATGCAAACTTTTCTTATACAGTTGATAAATGTTTTTTATAATGTGAATAGACCTTGGAAAAAAAAATTGTTCTCTGGCGACTGAATACCTGGATAGTTGACAATAAAAGTGAAGATTCCAAGAGAATGAGGAACAAGTCAATTATGGTTGTAAATTACACTGACTTATCTTGACTGGCAATTTCTCATAAACGTCTCTTTTTTTTTTTTTTTTTTTTTGCAAAAGCTGAAGTGTTTCCACATGTTTGACGTTTTCAAGCTCGTCAGGCCTGAGGTTCCCATTCACAGTCCTTCATTTTGTTCACGCTGCTGGCTTTCCTGGACCTTAGCAAGATGTTTAGGTTAAGGTTGTTAAACGGTATGGGGTTCTGTCCATGGTGCTGGATCTTTATGTTGGAAATCAGATATTCTTCAGATGCTTGTCAGTGCTAGATTTAATTTGCTACTCTTGATAAGTGATTAAGCCAACGCCCACATCCAAAGCTCTGACCGTCCATAACATTATGACCACTTTCACTATTTACTAATGAGAGCCCAGTGAAGAAAAGAGGAGGAAAAGGGAAAAACAATACAATACACATGTCTAAACATGACATAAAAAGTAATAATTTAACACATTATTGTAGTTATAGTTTCACTGCCATACAACAGAAGTGTGCGTCTTCTAACCCATCTTTTTCTTATCTACCTATCTACCTTATCTACCTTATCTTTTTCTATTTATGTAATCTGTGTGCACTGTACTCTGTGTCTACGAATCCACCGTCAGGAAGGGATGTTCAGAGAACATGCTGTACATCACTGAATAAAGGTAAAGATGGTACAAGTTGATCATGAACCTGCCATTCCTTTTTTGGCAGAGTTGACCACTGACCAAAGCACATACATGGCCAATGTCCCACTCAAACTTTGGAAACGTGTCAGAGAAGCAACCTAATGTAAGGCAAGGCAGTGGACAAAGAAGTCGACTTGGCAAGGAGAACAAATCCGAACGTGAGTAAACATGACATTTGCAAACTGGAGGAGTCAAATTTTTGCAATAAACTTGATTTTGCTTATTGGTCAATGATGAGTTTGTTTCTTGATCAATGATGAAATATCAGAACTTGGCAAATCAAAGTCAATTGGGAAAGTATTCACAGCGTTTCATTTAGTGCTACATTGTGTTATGTAACAGTCTTCTTTCAAAATGGAAATTCCCTCTGAAAGTGAAAAAAATTACACACCACATCCCCCATTGATAACATTTTTTTTAAAATTACTGTATGTATGACAATTTTAATATGCCCCCCCTTGAGCCGTCAACTTATTGTGGTGGAGGGGTTTGTGTGTCCCGATGATCCTAGGTGGCTTGTTGTCTGAGGCTTCATGCCCCTGGTAGGGTCACCCATGGCAAAAAGGTCCTACATGAGGAACGACTCCAAAACCCCTATGACAAATACAAAACTTGGATCTTGGTTTCCCTTGCCTGGGGCCTCCCTCTGAAGCCAGGCCTGGAGGTGGGCTCAAAGGCAAGCACCTGGTGGCCGGGCCTGCACCCATGGGCTCGGCCAGGCACAGCCCAAAAGGGTAACATGGGTCCCTTTCCCATGGGCTCACCACCTGTGAGAGGGGCCATAGGGGTCGGGTGCAAAGTAAGCTGGGCGGTTGACAAAGGCGAGGACCTTGCCGATCCGATCACCTGCTACAGAAACTAGCTCTCGGGACATGGATTGTCACTTCTTTGGCAGGGAAGGAGCCAGAGTTGGTGTGTGAGGTTGAGAAGTTCTGACTAGATATAGTTGGACTCACTTTATGCACCGCTTGGGCTCTGGCACCACTCCTTTTGAGAGGGATTGGACTCTGTTCCACTCTGGAGTTGCCCACGATGAGAGACGCCGAGCAGGTGTGGGTATACACATTGCCCCCCCCAACCATACCACCCCCGGCTCGGGGCCTGTATGTTGAGGTTTACCCTGGTGGATGAGAGGGTAGCCTCCCTTCGCCTACAGGTAGGTGGATGGGTCCTGATTGTTGTTTGTGCATATGCACCAAAAAGCAGTACAGAGAGCCCACCCTTTATGGAGTCCTTAGAGGGAGTGCTGGAGAGCGCTCCCTCTGGGGACTCCATCATTCTGCTGGGGGACTTCAATGCCCTTGTGGGCAATGACAGTGAGACCTGGAATGATGTGATTGCCCCCCCTCGATCAGAACCCGAATGTTGTTCTGTTATTGGACTTCTTTGCTCATCACGGATTGCCCTTAACAAATACCATGTTCAGGCATAGGGGTGTCCACATGTGCACCTGGCACCAGGACACCCTAGATCGCAGTTCAATGATCGACTTTGTAGTCATGTCATTGGACTTGGGACCGCATGTCTTGGACACTTGGGTGAAGAGAGGGGCAGTGCTCTCAACTGATCAACATCTGGTGGTGAGTTGGCTCCGATGGTGGGGGAACATGCCGGTGCACACTCCTCAGCCTCCCTGGCAAGGCCTATTCAGGGGTGCTGGAGAGGACCGTCGGTGGGAAGTTGAATCTCAGATCCAGGAGGAGCAATGTGGTTTTCGTCCTGGCCATGGAACAGTGGACCAGCTCTACACCCTCGGCAGGATCATTGAGGGTGCATGGGAGTTCGCCCAACCAGTCTACATGTGTTTTGTGGACTTGGAGAAGGCATTCGACCGTGTCCCTCAGGGAGTCTCGTGGGAGGTGCTACGGGAGTATGGGGTACCGAGCCCCCTTATACAGGCTGTTCAGTCCCTGTATGACCGCTGTCAGAGTTTGGATCACATTGCTGGCAATAAATTGGACTCGTTTCCAGTGAGCGTTAGACCCCGCCAAGGATGCCCGCTGTCACCGATTTTGTTCACAACTTTTATGGACAGAATTTCTAGGTGCATGCAGCCGAACCATATAGGGTGTTCGGTTTGATGACCTCAGCATCGCATCTTTGGTCTTTGCAGATATTGTGGTTTTGTTGGCTTCATCAAGCCGTGATCTCCAATGCTCACTGGGGCAGTTCACAGTCGAGTGTGAAGCGGCTGGGATGAGAATCAGCACCTCCAAATCTGCGACCATGGTCCTCAGTCGGAAAAGGGTGGCGTGCCCTCTCCGGGTTGGGGATGATGTCCTGCCCCAAGTGGAGGAGTTCAAGTATCTTGGGGTCTTGTTCACGAATGAGGGAAGAATGGAGTGGGAGATCGACAGATGGATCGGTGCAACGTCTGCAGTGATGCAGACTTTGTATCAGCCCGTTGTGGTGAAGAGGGAGCTAAGTCGAAAGGCGAAGCTCTCAATTTACCAGTCGATCTACGTTCCTACCCTCACCTATGGGCTAAGAGCTGGAAGAAGTGGCCGGGGAAAGGGAATTCTGGGTATCCCTGCTGAAGCTACTTCCCCCGCGACCCGACCCAAAGAAGCGGTAGAAAATGGATGGATGAACAGATGGATTTTTAATAGGAGAGTCACTGATGGTGTAGTGGTACACACGCCTGACTTTGGTGCAGGCAGCGTGGGATGGATTCCCGCAGTGATGGTATCGATATCTGTCCTGTGACTGACTGGGGATCAGTTTAAGGTGTAGTCTGCCTTTTGCCAAAGCTGGCTGGGTTAGGCTCCAGCTCTCCCGTGACCCTTGTGAAAATCAACAGCTTGGATAATGGATGGATGGATTTTTAAAAGTGCTAGGGTTTTTAGAAATCACATGAAGTTTACTATTTTCAGCCTCTGCACAATATTTAATGTTACACCTTTGCCAGCAATTATAGTCTCAATTGCTGTTAGTTTCATTGCAAAGGTTTGGCACACCTACTGGTATCTCTGAGAAGTTTTGCCCATTTCCCTTTAAGAAACCTCTCCAGATCACTTAGGTTGGATGCGGAGCAACAGTGCACAGCCATTTTCTGATCCCTCCAGATGTGTTAAATCTGATTCAATTCTGGGGTCTCTCTCTGGCACTTAGGACCTTTACAGTGTTGTCCCGTTAAAAAATAAATGGTCCTAGTCGGAGATCATCATAATGATGTCTGTACATTTCTGGATTCACCTTTACTCAATTCTGACTACTCTCCCGGTCATCAGAGCAACGGTCTCTGTGCTTTTATGGTGTGACAGTCTTTCGAGTACTTTTGGGCAAACTCCAGGTTGGCTGCTGTGTGTGGCTTCAGTGTAGCAACTTTACCATACAGAAATGATTGGTGGATATGGTTGTCATTTAATCTCAGACATTTTGAGGGAAAAACGCATTTAACCAATTTTGGAATAAGTCTGAGACACGCAATATTTGGAAAAAATGAAGTACTGTAAATACTTTTATGATACACTGTATTTACTTTTTTCTCTACCGTAGACTATGAATCCTAAAATCCTCCATCACATCCACCTACTCATCACTGTGTTCCATCTGGCCTGCGGTGGCGCATTCTCCAGAAGCAAAACAAAGTCGCAACAACACCAGGTCCAACTACAGTACAATGATGGCCATCCACAGCAGCCCTTCATAGGGAATGAGATGCCTTTATTGGGTCAGTACGGTATGGAGCTCCCTCAGCTTCCATTTGAACTGGGCAAAGAACGGCTATCGACAGAACGCAAAGGTCTCACATTTTTTTTCAAAGTTAATAACTAAAAAAATGTAGGCCTAGTTATTAATCTGCATTGAATTGACCAAATGTTCATTATTTTTAAGGACAAACATTCGCCAGAGGAGCCAAAGGTCCACCTCCCCCTGGTCCCGATGGAGAAGGCTACCGCATTGGACCTCAGGGAGTTCAGGGCCCACCGGGGCCTCCAGGACCACCAGGGCTGCCAGGACAGGGATTGCCAGGATTACCAGGAAAAGCAGGTCCTACTGGTCCTCAAGGGTACCCAGGAATAGGGAAACCAGGAATTCCAGGATTGCCTGGGAAACCAGGAGGACCTGGATTGCCTGGGCCACAAGGTGTCCCAGGACCTAATGGTCATGAAGGACCAAATGGTCTTCCTGGTCCTCAAGGACTTCCAGGTCCACCTGGCCTCCCTGGAATTTCAAAGCCAGGAGGTCAAGGTCTGCCAGGGCAAGTGGGCATTCATGGGGAGCCAGGCCAAAGAGGTTCTTCAGGGCCTCCTGGCCAACCAGGCCCCAGAGGAGAAAAAGGACTTGGCATACCTGGTTTGCCTGGGTTGAAAGGACCTACTGGACCCCCAGGGCCACCTGGACATGCTGGAATTCCAGGGATTGGCAAACCTGGTGTGAGTGGTCTTCCAGGAGAGCCAGGAATGCCAGGAAAAGCTGGACCTCATGGTGGACGAGGACCAGTGGGACCACCTGGTGAGAGAGGCCACCCAGGGCCACCTGGCTCAATGGGAATTGGAAAACCAGGGAAGGATGGATTTACAGGCCAACCAGGGCTTCCTGGAGGCAAAGGTGAACCAGGCTTTCCAGGGTTACCAGGAAGTCCAGGTTTGCCTGGTTATGGGAAACAAGGCTTTCCAGGACCAAAAGGTCAAAAGGGACACAATGGTTTTCCTGGATCGCTGGGTACAAAAGGAGAAAAAGGTCATGGAGGCCTTCCAGGCATGAATGGTCCTTCAGGTTCTAGTGGTAGACCTGGTCCACCAGGCCCAATGGGGCCCTCGGGTAGTATTGGGTTCCCAGGACAGAAGGGAGAAGATGGTGACGGTGGGCCAAAAGGAAATCCTGGATTAAAAGGGGATTTAGGATTACAAGGCCATCCTGGACAGCAAGGCTTCATAGGTGAGGTAGGGCAACCTGGACTGAGAGGATTTCAAGGACCAACTGGCCCCAAAGGCGAACCAGGTAACAGGGGTTTATTTGGCCCTCCTGGTACAGCAGGAATACCTGGGCCTAGAGGAGTGGCAGGACAATCTGGTGATAAAGGCCCCCAGGGACCACAAGGAATTCCAGGACTTTCAGGACCAGGTGGACCAATTGGACCTCCTGGAATGCCAGGTCAAAAAGGAGAAACAGGCCCTCCTGGGGTACCTGGCTATCCTGGTGAGGGAATACCTGGACCTGCTGGTCAGATTGGTCCTAAGGGAAGCTCTGGCCCTCTCGGGCCTCACGGAATACCTGGCCAACCAGGCCAACCTGGACCACCTGGACCTCCAGGACCCCCTGCGACATACCCTGACCTTGGACACACTCTTCCACTATCGGGTCCATACAATGGTCAACAACAAGCATTCAAAAAGACAAAGAATGGTGGTTACACCGGTGAAAATGTCTTGGAGATACCAGCGTTCACTGTAAAGCGCATCGATCCTTTCCCTCCTGTTGGGTCTCCTGTGATTTTCGACAAAGTCTTGCACAACAGTAATCAGGACTACAGTCCTCAAAGTGGTGTTTTTACATGCAGCGTACCCGGAGTTTACTATTTTGCTTACCATGTCCACTGCAAAGGGAGTAATGTTTGGGTGGCACTTATGAAGAACAATAAGCCCATGCTGTACACTTACGATGAGTGCACCAAGGGCTTGCTAGATCAGGCATCAGGCAGCGCTGTCCTCCCTTTACAGCAGGCTGACACTGTGCATGTACAGCTCCCATCTGACCAGGCAGCAGGACTTTATGCTAGTCAGTATGTCCATGCAACATTTTCTGGACACTTATTGTACCAATTTAATTGAAAACACTTGCATGATTGAAGCAGAAAATGTAGAAATTACAGTCAGCAAAAAGGTTTTGCTGTGCTATTGCAACATAGTCACAATATTTGTTTGATATTGCAATAAAATCATTACATCTGTATTTACAAAGAACAAAGTGACTTTTACCCAAAAGCGCTGAACGGTCTTATGTTCGGGTATCTTATTACTTCCGAACAGTAACTACCTTCACTTCCATGAATTTATTTAATAGTTTCGAGGGAGGAAATAAAACACTAATGATGGAGATCTCTATCTCATTTTTTTCTTTCATCTGCATATGCATATTACAAAACAGAAATACTTGATTCATACTGCAGAATCAACTGTTTTTCTTTGTCATTCAAACAATTACTTTTTGGATTTTACAAGGCATACTGTATATTGTACATGCACAACATGGCAGGTATTAAATCGCAGCTATATGGTTTGATACAGGATTGTCAGTCTTGACTTGTGGATGCAAAGTAGAAAAACTTGGCATTTCAGTGTTTTGCCCAAAGAAAGGTTGTTGTACTAATAACTGCAGTTAAACATTTTTCCTTTTGTCAATCAATATTGGAAGGTTGTCGTTTTACTTCTAAAATGAAATACCTCTTGAAGGTTTTGTTGAAAAATATGTTTGACTAATGGTTATTTCCTGTAAAACTTAGGCATAGCAAACTAATTATTCCAAATTGAAGAACTAAAATGTAAAACGTAAGTGTGTAGGTGAAAATAAAATACCGCTACTTTAAAAAGGTCCGAGGGCATTTCCAGGCCATCTTAGAGACTTAGTTTCTGCAGTGTATCCTGGGTCATCCCCGGGGTCAGAATAAAAGATTTTGGACCACCACTCAACAGTCCAGTCCTTCTTCTTCTCCTTGGTCTACATGATATGCTTCCTACGTTGGCTCGGGCTCAGAAGCAGCTTGATCTCAGGAACTCGACGGTTGTAGCCCATCTCCCGAATTCATCCAAATGTGATGGTTTATGAAGCTGTGACTACCGCATCATTCCATTCTTTCTGGATTGCTGCTTGATAATCTTGAATCTTATGTTTGATAATCCTCTGAAACCCTTGGTCATCTCCTCTGCTGGTGCATCTTCTCCTACCACATTTTATCCTTCCACTAGACTTGATATCCTTGAACAGAGCACCATGATGCTCAGTTTAAAACATTAACGGTCTAATCCAGAAGAAATGTATTTTGTTTATCATACAAATGTAGCTACAATTTCATTTAAAAAAACGTTTAAAAAATTCTCAGCACAACAGAAATGAAATAAATTAGCGTCAAAGTCTGCCTCAAGATTTTGTTCGAAATGCCACTTAGATTCGGCAAGTTCCATGACTTCCCAGAATGTGACGTCACCACAAGACAACATTTAGCCAGAGAGTGAATGAGATAGGAAAGATGGTGAGGAACTGTGTTGTATAGAGCTCATGCACCTACGTCACTGAAGTCACGTGCCTGGCCATACTGCCGGTCTAACAAAGCATTGCTCAATGCTAAATCGCTGGAGACGACACGAAAATATGTCTTGTAGCACGACGTCCAGAGTTTTGTCCGATACCGTTAAACATTTAGAATGTGATAATAAACGAAGGTACGTAGAAAAAATGAGAGACACTTGGCATGGAGGACCCATATTTAATGCCGAAGTCGATGTTTTCACCGATAAGAAATTGGACTGTTAACACGCTTCCGCTTATCATGGACAACTGGATCTACACATGTATCTGGTGAGTAAGTCGTCAAGATTTACACAGAAGAGTTTGAAAGTGTAAAAAATTCTGGACGCATACCAATACTTTGTTGCTGGATCTGTTCTCAATCAAGAATAATTCCCACATAGTGATGGAGCCACTTGGGTTTTTTCAATACAAATACCAATATTTAAATAAATGACCCCTGGTTTTACACAAACTCGGATTGATTAACTATGATTGGGGGGAAAAAAAAATAGACAGCGAGTCGGCTCCTCTGTATATATAGCATGTTGCAGCCACACGTTAAACTTTGGTAAACCTCTCCGTGACAGACATTTTTTTTTTGAATATGCATGGTTCTCAAAAAAGTCCAATGCGTATTTAAAAAAGAAAATAAACCACTGGGATAGGCTTCAGCCCCCGTAGATGGAAACCTTTTGCTGCCACACATTAACCTACATAAATCTCTCTGCGACAGACGGTTTATTTTCTTTTTGTAAATATGCATTGGACTCATTTGAGAACAATGTATATTTAAAAAAAAAAAAAAAAAACGTCTGTCGGGGAGAGGTTTACCGAAGATTAATGTGGCTGCAACACACTTCTGTGTACACTGGAAATGACTCCGTCGTTTTTTTTTTTTTTTTTAAGGCAGGGTTCTCAAATGAGCCAACCTGGTCTTATACGTAAATACTTCTTGGGAATTTGAGATTGAGAAGAATAATTCCTACCTGAAATGAAGTGATCGCTACGCAGTCGTGTGTATTTGGTTGGGCACCATCCATCACGTTTAATTGCCGAAATCTATCAATGTTTTCTGATCTTTTCAGCTGGTATTCTATAGAATGACCTCTTTGAATATCTGTCTCGTCTGTTGTAACAACCTACAACATAACAAGTCTCGGGCATTGTGAATATTCTGCTCCGGTTCAATGTCCCCCACACTGTCGAGCAGCTCTTTTTGACCGGCAATATGGCACCGTGAAAATGGTGACGTCACGTGCACGAGCGCTATACGGCTGTTCTGCATCAAATGCTGACAGAGTCATCTTACAGATCATGAACAGATAGGCAGGTTATGGACCAAGTTTGTGAAGACAAAGTGGACGCATTGGACTTACAAATCAAAGTGGACAATAATTTGTTCCAGGCATTTCACGGAGGATTGCCTTGAAAACCCGCTACAGTGATCACTTGGCTTCGGTAGTGAGTAAGTAAGTACGTGTTCAATTATTTAGTATTGACAAGTATCTACCTCGTTTTAAATGTAAGTACAATACTGATACAGATATATATGTCAGCTAATATTTGTATCCATGTGATGTTTAGGAGGTGACGAAATTTGGACACTGGATAAAGTTATTGTACTGTTGACGCTGAGGTCTTCCTGAAATTCGACTACAGCAGTGTGTGCTCTCAAGTGTTAAGTGCATTATTTAAAATATGGGCTGAATCTTTAAATGTAGAACAATACTGAAGGTTTCGATTTTTGTTTTACGCCGGATCAGTTGCTAGTACAACAACAACAACAACAAATGACTAACTGTTGTGTGCAAGCAGCATCAGACGTTTAAAAGTGTTTGAATCAGATTATTTCGTCAACAGGGTGTACGTAGATTTCTTGAGGCACCTACCAGTCTTTGTTTTTTGTTTTGGGTGGGAAGTTCCACGTCAACTTCGTCAGGTCTAGCCAAATCCTGTCCTTGTGTTGCATTTGTCAACTCAGGTTTGAACATATATGGGTGAATTACATGTGCATGGGATGTTTTTCAAATATGGGAAGAATAAGAAAATTCCTCCTCTTAGTTTCTATGTCTTCCACAGAGCATTCCATATAAACCTCTTCATCACTGCCGTCTATCTCCTCGAGATCCCACTCGCAGCCTGTATGATTGATTGTATAGGAAGCCATTGTGTTTAGTGGGGTTGTCTTGGCGTGACGTCACGCGGCAGCAGCTTCAACAGAGCCTCGGTTTGAAACATCCAGAGACATTCAGATTACAAAGAAAATGTGCACTTTGGTGCTAATTTATTTTATTTCTGTTGTGTTGAGAATTTTAAAAATATTTTTTAATAAAAAATTAGCTATGTTTGTGTGATATATAGATAGAATATTGGTCCTCTGGATTAGACCTTTAATGACCTGCAAAATTTGGACTGATTTCTTACAGTATTCAAATGTTTGAATTCCTGATTTTTTTGGGTTTTTTGAGCTGGAAACCCAAATTATGTAAAAATAAACTAAAAATAAAATTTTCAATTGCTTAAACTGTGGGCCTTAGATCTAAAAATGATAGCTATTTTTTAATAGAATTATATATATATATATATATATGTATATATTGTGGGGTTCTGTATTTCAAAACGAAACATGAAAATGGCTCCTAACCCTTTAACTATGAAACTCCCTGTACTAACTTTTATTCCAACATGGTCTATCAAGACAAATCCGATTGGTTCCTTAATCATTAATTCAGAATAGCATTACAATGTATATTTTTTTTTTTACGGACATGTTACACATAACACTTAGCTTTCTAATATACAAGCCTGCACTGACTAGATCTTAAAAAAATGTGTATCCTAATCTGTTCTAATGACATGACCTTATTATTATTATTACCTTATAATTATTACATTATTATTAATTATTGTTATTATTTCTCCTGGGAAAATCTGATATGCGGTCTGGTACCTAGCTTACAGCCATTTTTATTTTAAATCCTGCTTCATTAGCCTTCTTTTTCTCTACATTGGAGCTTACAAGTTAGGAAATACAGCAGCTATTGGTAATTGTCACGACATTAAAAACTGAAGCCCCTACATGGAATATTGGGTCTTTTTATAGTGCCAGTATTTTATTTTCACCCATAAACGTTATACATTGTTCAGATAAGCGAAAAAATGGATGGATAGATGTCATATTTTGATTGATTTAATGTGTATTTTTTTAGGTGTTATCTGAACCACTTCGGCTGTCGGGCTTCCAAAGCAGTACTCATTCTAGACAATAGGGGCGGTAATGCACTATCATTGTTTGCAACTGCCGTTATGAACGAGGAAGAAAATCTGCCTGGCCAATCCTAGTTAGGAATGTCAGCCGCCTTCCTCTTCCGCACACCGACGGCGTTTGGGGAGTTCAATCTGTTCACACGCGAACCACTATAAGAGCACCTGGAGGTAACATGTAAGTGCTTTCATGTATTTAGAATCTTAAAATATACATTTGGATCATTTCCACAACACATTACCTTCACCAAGCTCCAGGCTACACTATCTGTTAGCCTCTTAGCTCTGCTTATGGCAACAGCTGACGTAAGGTAACCCACAACAAAATGAATGATCGGTTCATTGAACTCGCACTTATTTGGATGCGGTTGCCATGGCCCTGTTCGGTTGGTGTTAAATGACCACATTTAGAAGATATGTTACTTATAGTTGAGAATTGTAACAGGACGAGCGAGGCTGACCTCTAAAATGGGAACTCGAGGAGGCTACTTGGCTGTTAAATAAATCCATCGTCTCGCTGTGGACAAACAAAATCGCTCCAAGATGCTGGAGAGTAAGCAACCCAAATACGTTCCATAACTCAGTAGATTTTAAATTCATATAAAAAAAGAACATATTCTGTTATTGTATTGTATTGTAGTTTCAATCGAACCTGTTATTATAATTATTGCTTTAGTGCTGTGGTCCAACTTGACATCACAATAAGAAAAAGTTAGCTGTTGCACATTTAAAATGAAAGGATTTCGTAAACAAGTACGTCCAATGCCCCCCCCCCTTTGTTGAAAATTTACATTTATACTAAAAATTCACTCACCCGTCAGTGACACATCTAACCATTGTTTTACTTTTTCATTGAAGACATTCTGATATATTATGAGACGGTGAACGATGATGAGTTTGGTCATTTTTTTTTTCTATGCTTTGCGGGAAATGTCCACAGCGAGACGATGGATTAGCTGTTGCACATTTAAAATCAAAGGATTTCGAAAACAAGTACGTCCAATGCTTCTCCCCCCCCCCTCCTTTGTTGAAAATTTACATTTATACTAAAAATTCACTCACCCTGTCAGTGACACATCTAACTATTGTTTTACTTCTTCGTTGAAGACATTCTGGTACATTATGAGACGGTGAGCGATGATGAGTTGGTCATTATTTTTTTCTATGTGGGAAATTTTGAAATCACTGGATAGGCCACAGAATTTAATCACAAATTATTCGGACATCACTACATAATGCACATGAAGTGGTTAATTGGTGATATCAGACACGGCCTAATAATGCGGACCGTCTCGTCGCTCAGAACTGAGCCATGGCTTCCCGGGCAGGACCGCGTGCAACGGGTACAGATGGCAGTGACTTCGAACACAGGGAGCGAGTGGCCTCACACTACCAAATGAGGTATGTCCTGCTTAAGTGCTCATTTTATGTCATTGTTAATAGGGCTTTTCAAGAATTCAGGGTTCAGTGAATACAACAATTCATGCAAATGAAATCATCATACCTTCACGTGGTTACTGGAATTTCTCTGGGAATTTAACATGCACTTTCCTTCCGTGGGTTCCACCAATCATACTGTAGCAGTCTTCCATGCAAACATAACACTATTTCACCAGGCAGGCTTGGAGTATCAAATTAGGGTTTCAAAACAGGGTTTGAGTTTCAAATTGTAATAATTGAACTATATTTCATCATCATACCTATCCAGGTTGTTATTTAACATTGTCAAAGAATAAAATAGATTTGCTGGAGTGCTACATTGTGTTTACATTCTGTTAGAAAGTTAGCGGATTGCAATAACCCTTCATAGCCAAGCCCATGGACATTGCAAGGGAATATACAATAAGATATTTTATTACAACATTCTACTTGGACTACACAATGTAGGAAATCATAAATTGGCAGTTTCATAATTAACAATATAATATAAAGAATCATAACAATATACAGTCCATCTTAAGTGTAGAAATCAGGCTCTGTACAAAGTATGGAATTCTGAGATCTCAAATGTGGAGGAACCCTGTACTCATACATACTGTTTGTATTCAAATGTTCCATTTAGTGTAGGTAACTTTTTTTTTAATTTACTACTGTAAATATTTTTTTCTATGTATTCATAACATTCATATTTAACCAGCATTTTGTTGTTAATCATTTTTATATGCCTTCATATTGTCAACTTCGATCTGTCTTTTAAAATGTCAAGTAGAATGTGTAATGTAATCAGAAACAGAGTCCTGAAGTGTGCGCGACATCAATGAGTAAGGCAGAGGGTAAAGAGCGTGAAATGCTCAAATTAATCACAACAAAAGCGAGGAACTCACATCTCTTGGTTTTTATCAATTGCTCTCTGAAATCATGCACTTTCGGCCGCAATCATCACCCTCCAAAAAAAGTCTGTAAATTCTTGAAGAGGCTGCCTAGTAATCATGCTGTCTTGTGTGTCCAGCGTGGCTCTGAAGTCTGAAATCCGTAAACTCAACGTGGTCCACTTGATGATCTGGGTGCTGATGGCTGCTCAGGTAGAAACGCACTCACTCACCTATCTTAGCAGTGTGTCTGCCGTGCACCAATTAAAGTGCCTGGTTCTGCATCAGGTGACCCTGAGCCGTCTGAGTCTGGTGTCCCACAAAACGATCGCTTCTCCATACCAGTGGGAGTACCCGTACCTCCTCAGCGTCATTCCCACCGCCTTTAGCTTCATGGCTTTGCCACGTAACAACATCAGCTACCTGGTCATCTCCATGATCAGCGCCGGGCTTTTCTCCGTGGCGCCACTCATCTACGGCAGCATGGAGATGTTCCCGTTTGCTCAGCAGCTGTATCGACACGGCAAAGCCTACCGTGTCATCTTTGGTTTCTCGGCGGTGATGGTCATGTATCTGGTGATTGTCATTTCCGTGCAGGTACACGGCTGGCAGATCTACTACAGCAAGAAGCTCCTGGACCAGTGGTTCACCAGCACGCAGGAGAAGAAGAAGAAATAAGTTGACGCATAGAACACAGAGATTGTGTTTGTGACCTTGGGCAAACTAAGAAGAGGGAGTTGAGTCCAGAAAAGAACTGCAGAAGGTGGGTGGGGGTGGGATTGAGTCATTGGTTGGTGGTGGACTGATTCAGCCCAGTCTGTGAGGAAAGACTGCAAAATGTTGTTTTTAACCATTTACATTTTATTTACACTGTTTTTGTCTAAATGTTCATTTCCTAAGTCTGCTGCTTTTGATGCAAACTTGAAACTTTCTGGCATTTCATCATTAGATGACTATAATAAATGAACAACCTCCTGCTTTCTGTCACACTTGTGAGTTGTGAATTTTTGCAGCGGTTAATGAAAAGTCAACCAGTGACATTGCTGAATGTTGTTAGGGTTGTAATACAAAAGAATGCAAATGATTCTTCAAGATCAAAAGAACTTAACATTTACTATACAGTTTATTGTATAGAGGTCGTGCACCTATGTCACCAAAATCACGTGACTGGCCGTATTGCCGGTCAACCAAAGCATTCAATTCAATGCTCAGTCCGTTGAGACAAAACGAAAATACGTCTCCCAGAGTTTTGTCTGATACTGTTAAACATTTAGGTGATAAACGAATGTACATGAAAAACTGAGAGACACTTGGCATAGAGGACCCATTTTTAATGCCGAAGTCGATGTTTTCGCCGATAAGAAATTGGACTATTACCTCGCCTCCACTTGTCTTGAACAACTGGATTTACACATGTATCTGGTGAGTAAGTCGTCGAGATTCCCACGGAAGAGTTTGAAAGCGTAGAAAACTCTTTATTTCTGGGCTTGTCCCGTTTGCGGTTGCCACAGCGTGTTATCTTTTTCCATTTAAGGCTATCTTGTGAATCCTCTCTAACACCCACTGTCCTCATGTCCTCCCTCACAAGAGCCATCAACCTTTTCTTTGGTCTTCCTCTCACTCATTTGCCTGGCAGCTCCATCCTCAGCACCCTTCTACCAATATACTCACTCTCTCGCCTCTGGACATGTCCAAACTATCGAAGTCTGCTGTCCCGAACCTTGTCTCCAAAACATCCAACTTTGGCTGTGCCTCTAATTAGCTCATTTCTAATCCTATCCAACCTGTTCACTCCAAGGGAGAACCTCATCTTCATTTCTGCTACCTCCAGTTCTGCTTCCTGTTGTTTCTTCAGAGCCACTGTCTCTAATCCGTACATCATGGCCGGCTTCACCACTGTCTTATATACTTTGCCCAAGCGGATACTCTTCTGTCACAAAGTGTAGAAAATTCTGGATGCATACAAATATTTTGTTGCTGGATCTGTTCTCAATCAAGAATAAATCCCACATAATGATGGAGCCACTCAGATTTTTTCAATACAATTACCAATATTTAAATACATAACCCCCGGTTTTACACAAACTCACATCCATTATAATTGGAAAAAAAACAAATACAGGAAGTCGGCTCCTCCATACACGAAGCATGCTGCGGCCACACGTTAAACTTTGGTAAAGTTCTCTGTGTCAAGACTTTTTTTTTTTTTTAACTTTGCATTGTTGTCAAATGAGTCCAATGCGTATTTTAAAAAAAGAAAACCACTGGGATAGGCTTCAGGACCCGTATATGGAAGTGTGTTGCAGCCACACATTAACCTACGTAAACCTTTCTGTAACAGCCAGTTTATTATTTTTTAAATACGCATTATTCTCAAATGAGTCAACTTGGCATTATAAAAACTTATTAATAATGTGAAATTGAGAATAATAATTCCTACCTGAAATGAAATGATCACTACCTACGTGTGTATTGCATTGGACACCATCCATCACGTTTAATTGCCGAAATCCATCATCTTTTCACCTGATATTCCATGGAATGATCTCTTTGAATATTTGTCTCTTTTGTTGTGACAACCAACAGTAGAACAAGTCTCTGGCATTTTGAATATTCTGCTCCAGTTCAATGTCCCACACACTGTCGAGCAGATCTTTTTGACCGGCAAAATAGCACCATCAACATGGTGACGTCACGGTACGAGCGCTATAAATCCAAGTTCCTTAGTTGTTATCAGCAGCCATTATTCAGCTCCAGAGTCTAGTGCGAGTTTGGGGATTTTCCCCCATACGTCCACTCAGGTAAAAAAATAAAAATGTTGGCACTATAATTCACATTAACAATACATGACTCTGTATACTTGCTCACTTCAAAGTAACTAAAATCCTGCAAATATACAAAGCTTTAAAAATATAGGTAGCATGTGTAATTGAATATTACACCGATCAAAGTGCTGAATGTCTAGTGTTCTTTGAGCACCACCCTTTTGTAGTTGAGGCCAATGACGCAATCACAGAAGTCAGAGACACCCACAAAGTCGCAGCAGATGATGTTGACGGAGCCCACCTCGGGTCCTGCTCGTTGTTCTGCCACCCAGCCCAGCAGCACAGCGAGGGCCTTTGTGGTAATCTTCCTCATGTTGTGGAAGGGATGGAGGAAGACAAACGGAATGCTTTCAGTCAGGTTCAGGCCACAGATGTATAAACCAGCTGAAGGACAGATATCAGGAAAGATCAGACATTTGAGCTGATTCATTATGGTCAGCTGCTGTATTACAGCCATGTCAGATTTATTTATTATTTTTTTGCATTCTAAATTACATGGTCTTCCTTTGCGCTTCTGAGCCTCCAAGTACGCAATCACCTTCTTTGGATCAGTGCTGTCAGCATACCTACACAAAGTCATTTACATTTTAGTACATGGGGCTGGTGATTTGGCATGCACTTATGATTCTAGTTATGTACCAGTAAGGTATTTCAGTCCACAGTTCAGGATGATGCTGGACCATGTCCTGGTTTCCATAGGAAACAATGATCTGTTGATTTTTGGACCAACACGATCGCAAGGTGGGACAATCCTGCAGAAAAAGTCCAGAATTTCAGAATATTTTGAAAATTCATTCATTCATGAACCTTCAGGCCTTAAGTTTAATAACCAATCTTGTTAGTCGCATATGGTGTGTAATTTTCAAGATTGTGTTTTGCTTTATTTTTTTGCTTTTTTTCCTTTTAATGCTTATAGATTTTAAGTCATTAGTAGTAACTATCCAATCATTTATATTTTTTTAATCGTTTAAATTATTCCAGTTCGCACCAAGCAGGTTGTAAAACAACCTAAAAAGGACGTTTATATGCAGTATTTTCCGTACCATCTTTTTTTTCTGATGTATAACTAAGTAGTCTTTCTCTAACCAGCAGAGGAAGGTCACGCTTATGAAAATGTAACACTTCATTGTCAGTCGAGGATATGTGTACTTGTTAAAACTTGTACCAATTCTTTGCTCCATTGGAGAAAATTAAGACACATTTTTCCTTTGGAAATTACTGTTACATGATGTGCGTGTTCTTGATTGATATTGACAAATTATGTAATTGGGAGAGAACAAGAAAATTATTTTTTTTAGAATGAAACTCATTTTATCAAAATTGGATGATTTAATTCAGTAAAAAAGGATTTAAAATACATACCTTTCAATTGGCCACAACATATACAATTTGATGTTAACAGTATATCATTGATATATTTAATGAGTTGATGTAGGAAATAGAGTATCAGACATCAACCTATCCTTGACAATTTAAATTTTATTTCCCGCTAAAATAGCATGCAACTCAGACTGTTAATATAAAGTTATATAAAGTTACCTGTGAAGAACAGAGCTTGGGTCCAAACAGTGATATGATGTAATCAACAAGTTGTGTGTGGTCACTGAGGGTCAGACAACTGAAATGTGAGCAGCAAACGATGATAATCTCTTTTGGATGTGCATCCAGCCAGGTGGCCAATTCTTCCAGCGCCTCCTGCTGACACACACATCACCATTGCGAGTGTTAAGTGCAGAAACAAATCAACATTCCTGTTAATTCCCAGTAGTTCCCACTGAAAGTATCCAACTCTGGAAATCTGCTGAAACTGTTCCAGTGTTCCAGCATTTCACAACAATGAACATCAAGTGAAGTTTACACACCCCTGTTCAAATACAAGATTTTTGTGATCATAAAACATGTGACCAGGATATCATTTAAAATGTTTTTCCAATCTTAATGTGAGCGATAACATGTCCAACTCCATTTGATTTTTAATCCTTTTGAGGGGGGGAACTCCATGGTACCCAAGTGTTTAAAACCGGGTAATGTGGCTTTGTTCTGAATGAATCAATCCTTTCAAGGGGACAGTGGATTTCTTGATCAAACACGTCCAGTGAGTATATACTGTATACAGTACCTTGACAGTAATCCACGTATAGATACCGTGGGCAAAGAATAACTTGACACACTCTGTTGGCTTCCGGGCAATGCGCAAGTCCAAGAAACGAATGCCAAGGTCACACTGATGACTGAGGACAGATTGCTGTGCACAGAGGAAGAAGGCCGTAAACGTGCAAATATTAGTGGTGGGCAAGCCAAGTTCAAGGCTTTGGTGATGGTGACATCTAGTGGACAACTGAAGCCTCTCGAGAACACGACTGAAGCACTGGCAGTTTCCCCTTGACAGCAATTAAGTTCGAAAAATCTGTATGGTCAATCAAGTGTTTTTATTATTCATACCAGATTATGATTAAATCAGGACTAAGATTCAAATCCCAGCTGTGTGGAGCCTACATGCTGAAGAGACTCAATTTGAACTCAAAGCCTTTTTACATGTGAAAATCTGTTATTTGCTCTGGTTTTCAAAATAGTTTTATTTTTTTTTTGGGGGGGGGTGTTTATTTTGTTTTGTTTTATTTTATTTTGTTTATTTTCAGAGAAGGTCAGAAGGAGCTACATTGTGTCTTTGTGGATCTAGAGAAAGCCTATGACAGAGTACCAAGAGAGGAACTGTGGTACTGCATGCGTAAGTCTGGTGTGGCAGAGAAGTATGTTAAAATAGTACAGGACATGTATGATGGCAGCAGAACAATGGTGAGGTGTGCCTTAGGTGTGACAGAGGAATTTAAGGTGGAGGTGGGACTGCATCAGGGATCAGCTCTGAGCCCCTCCCTGATTGCGGTAGAAATAGATGGGCTGACAGACGAGGTTGGATTGGAATCCCCTTGGACCATGATGTTCGCAGATGATATTGTCATATGCAGTGAAAGCAGGGAGCATGCAGAGGAACAATTGGAAAGATGGAGACATGCACTGGAAAGGAGAGGAATGAAGATTAGCCGAAGTAAAACAGAATATATGTGCGTGAATGAGAAAAGTGGAGGGGGAAGAGTGAGGCTACAGGGAGAAGAGATAGCGAGGGTGGACGACTTCAAATACTTGGGGTCAACAATACAGAGCAATGGAGAGTGTGGTCAGGAAGTGAAGAAACGGGTCCAAGCAGGTTGGAACAGCTGGCGAAAGGTGTCTGGTGTGTTATGTGACAGAAGAGTGTCTGCTAGGATGAAGGGCAAAGTTTACAAAACAGTGGTGAGGCCGACCATGATGTACGGATTAGAGACGGTGGCACTGAAAAAACAACAGGAAGCTGAACTGGAGGTGGCAGAAATGAAGATGTTGAGGTTCTCGCTCGGAGTGAGCAGGTTGGATAGGATTAGAAATGAGCTCATTAGAGGGACAGCCAAAGCTGGATGTTTTGGAGACAAGATTCGAGAGAACAGACTTCGATGGTTTGGACATGTTCAGAGGCGAGAGAGTGAGTATATTGGGAGAAGGGTGCTGAGGATGGAGCTGCCAGGCAAAAGAGCGAGAGGAAGACCAAAGAGAAGGTTTATGGATGTGGTGAGGGAAGACATGAGGGCAGTTGGGGTCAGCGAGGAAGATGCAGGAGATAGGCTAAGATGGCAAAAGATGACACGCTGTGGCGACCCCTAATGGGACAAGCCGAAAGGAAAAGAAGAAGAAGAAGGGGTGTTTATTTTGTTGGGTTTTTGTTGTTCAGTGTGGGCCCCACCCAACCCGATAATAAACCCATCAGTAGGAAGCAGAGTGCAGAGGCCCAAGAATATTTAATCGAGTATTATGTTGTGGACAAAAGAACAGCAACATGCAAGGTTTGCTTGTACCTGCGTGGTGGCCCAGCGGAATATGCAAGGCCGCGTCCAACAGGGAGCAAGTCTGTCGAGTACTTGGAGGAGCCGTGACTCTGACTTCACGACAGAAGAGGACAAATCCAGACAGAAAGACATGCTGTCATGGCTCCCTGAAAGACACATGCACAAAAATACGTCCGTGAGGTACATGTAGGAGGAAAGCTCCAATTGCCAGCCATCGATCGATGGCCTTAATTCTAAGAAAGTAGTAGTAGTGTAGATTTTCATCCAGTTATCGCATCACAGATAACGATAAAAAAAACAATGCATGCATTAAGAATTCCTATTGATAATAATAAAAAAACGAGTAATAATCAATTGCAATCGTTGTATCTAAAAGACTATTGTATATCGATCCAGTCCCTCCAAGTTGCAATGTTCATCTTCACCGGGAATGGCTAAGTTCCACAACGATACATCAAGCAGCTCATCGGGTAAATGCGACATCCAGTCCTGGTTTCCGCGTAGTTGTTCCCCCATTTTAGATTTGACCTTTTATTGTTTCCGTGTGGCTACATCGTTTGATTTTTGTTTACATTTGCAACCGACGTCACGTGAGAACGGCGCAGATGCTCTTCTTCTACCTATACCGCGTGGGGTTTAGAGACGCTTCCAAATATACTGCTGCTCCCTGCTGGGCAGAAACAACAGTATCAGATTATATACAGTTCATCCATCCATCAATTTTCTTTGCCGCTTATCCTCACGAGGGTCGCAGGGAGTGCTGGAGCCTATCCCAGCTCTCAACGGGCTGGAGGCGGTGTACACCCTCAGCTGGTTGGCAGCCAATCGCAGGGCACATTGAGACAAACAGCCGCACTTACAATCACTCCGAGGGGCAATATAAAGTGTTCAATTCATGTTGCATGTTTTTAGGATGTGGGAGGAAACCGGAGTACCAGGAGGAAACCCACGCAGGCACGGGGAGAACATGCAAATTCCACACAGGCGGGTCCGGGATTGAATTTGGGACCTCAAAACTGTGAGGACAACACTTTACCAAAGCACATTTAGTACGCTACGTATCACCCCTCTCACACACACACATGTGCACACACATTAAATCCTCAAGACAGTTTTCAACTCCCGTGGACACCACCTCATAAAAAATAGTGCCGTGAAATGATATATTTTTTTGATAGTTTCCCCACTTAAAGATCATAAAACAAATGCAAAAAGGCAAATGTAACCCGAGTGAACTTAAAATGCTATTTTAAATTATTTTATTTATTAAGGGGGGGAAAAAAAAACACTATAGAGTTCTCACTAGGTGACCCGAACATGTAGTCCTAATTTACAACACAACCTATACATATAAAGTGTGTAAAAAGTAATGTGCTCCTAAACCTAATAACTGTTGAGCCATTTTCATGAGAAAAAAAAAAACTCCAATCAAGTGTTTTCTATAACTGGCAAAGAATCGTTTACATCATTCCATTCATCCTGGTAGAATTGTTTGAATTCAGGAGGAATGGAGAGTTTTCCCGGCATGAATGGTCATGACATTGCATTTCAATCAGGTTCAAATCTGGACTTTGATTGAGTTTGAAAATTCAAAACCATTTAGCTTTTTAAAGCCATTCAGAAGTTGGCTTAGTGGTGTTGTGGATCATTAAGTCGACTCCAGAAACCAAATGTGGTTCAGTTTGAGGTCACAAATTGATGGCCCAACATTCTCCTTAGCATAAACACACCAAGAACAGGCTCTCAAAAAGCAAATATTGTAGCAACGCCACCAAAGAATGACATTTTTCAATGTGTATTTTGGATCACTTTTGGAAAGGTGTCAAATTTCAGTGTAGGAGTAACATTTAGGGTAATTTTTTTTTTTAATTGCTAAGGGGTTAAGTACTCAAGATGTTTGACATTCACGTAGGATATCACCATTTTAGAAACTGCTCGTAATCAGTATATTTTATTGAAAATCTTCACTCATTTAGTCCATCATCAAAACATTAAATTGTGCCACAACAACCAGAAACAAAGAGTGCTACTTTATATTGTACATCTACTGTGACATTTAGGGTGAAAACATATTCTGAATTGTAGTTAGTGAACAAACCAACTTCGTATTTTGTGTAGTGTTTTCTTAAATCAAACTGCATTGAGAAAAGTATATTTAAAAACATGTATAACACCAATACATATGAACTAGTTATACCTAAATACATAAAGTGCCCACAGACTGAAGACATTGGATTTTAGGAGCATTATTGGCACGTTACCAAATCGGTAAAAATTGATTAATCACACTTTGACATCTATAAATAGCCAAACTAATTTTAAAAGTGTTTGTTGCATAGAAGCAGCAGTGACAACTCTCCCGAGATGCAGGCTGAAATCACATTAAAATAAACACTTGACGCACAACTTAAAAGCTGGGATAGCCTAAGATACAGGCTGCTACCGGTGGCCGTTGTCCCTTCAGGCAGGCTCATAAAGACTTTGGCAGCGTCAAAAATCTACAAGCAGGACAACGTCGCAGTCGCACGCAACATCACAAGTGCAATTTCAATGTCACGTGGAAAACAACCGCACCATATTTCTATACCCGTGCCGTGGTTGGGCCACCTTGCAGCTGGCGATGGGTCTTGGGGTACCGTTGAAGGTGAGCCAGTGTGGGCTGAGACTTGACAGACACAGGGAGGAGGGTTTACTGAGCACCGGGATCCTGCTGCCCAGCAACCGTGGGGAAAGCACGCATGCTGAATTCCTGACGGCCGGGCCGACGTAGGCAGCGGCTTTCAGGGATTGGAGTGACAGTGACGAAACACTCCCCGTACTCTGGACTCTAGTGCTCCGCTGGATTGGGACGGCTCCTGGGATAGATACTTCATCACATGAGGGAAATCAAATTGTCACAGTGGCGATATTTTCACATATACACTCAGTAATGATATAGAAACAACCAACAGGTACAACAAATATACAGGAGCAGCATTCAGAGGAAATTAAAAAAAAATCTAAACAAGAAGGGAAAAATAGATAGAAACATGGTAAAATCAAATTAGATATAAAATGATGGACCACTAAGTTGTACAAAGTAGAAAGTAAAAGATTGACTGACATACTTTACAATAATCACAATACAACCAATATGAACAGTGAATCATTACAAATTGAAAGTAATTTGACCAAATATAAATTGAGAGGTATAACTACAGATAAGTGTATAGGATGTTTATATGCATAGTGCTGATAGTGCACACGTAATATGCACAAAAAAGTCACAAAGCCCAAATATGAGCTGAAAACTCACTGGAGGACTGGAGCCGGGTCAACCAGCCTGGAGAATCAAAGCTCTGGCTGGTATGAAGAAAAGAAGCGCTGGCAACACTGGGAACTTGGGAAATGTTGGGCAGGCTCCTCTGCATCTTATCTGGAAGACAAAAATATGAGCCCACAGTGGTTCGTAAAGCTTAAATGTTTTCAAAAAGCAGTGCATGACTGGAGACCCGTTCATGATACTGTATGTACAGTAAAGGTTGGTGTAAATATTAAGTGCGCTTAACTGTGAGTGTTTCACAATAATGACAACCTACGCACACACATACGTACAGCTTGATCTGCTGCCATTTGACCCACAAATGATCATTTCTGACAAATAGTTATTCTAAATCATATTGGGCATACCCTTTAATCCCAGACATGTGAAATTACATTTCAAATTATTATTATTATTTTTTCATTTTAGGACGCAGGCAACACAGTAGCATAGCAGTTAGCACATTGCTTCCATTCTGAGTTCTAAATCTCAGCCCACCTTCCTATGTGGGTTTTTGAAATCATTTTGGCATCCTACTGTATTTCAAAAACATTTTGGGGTAAATTGAGGACAAAATTATTCTCAGATGTTTAAGGGATTTTTATTTCCTTCTTCAGCCCAGGGGTATACCCTAATTCTGAATTGAAGAACTGCTTAAAAAAATACCAACATTTCCCTGCTTTAGAAAGCTCCAGTTGATATACAAAAAACAGACACTACAGGAAACTAGTACTGTAATCTGGCCTGTAGGAAGGGGTTGATACAGCACAGACAGTTAAAATTTTTTTAACATCTAAGATACAGTACATCTCAGCCGCTACCCTCCCCACAACAACCAGGAGACCCTAATACGCAGTCCTAAACTTACAAAACATGTAAATGCACACGTCCAACTGTTCAACGTTTTAGTAATTTTTCCACAACTTGCTGTTCTCTAACAAAAGACCTGAACGGCAACCTTTGTGACGTGTACCAAAGACATCCACTTGTATCCCTTTCCGGGACTCTGCAGTCTCTCTGCATCCGCCTCAACCAGCTGCTGATGACACTTGCAGCTCAGTGCCAAATTTGCTTTTATAACATCCCACTTGCAGCGTCGCAATGGTGAGGTATTGTTAGTCACTTAGGGTTGGTCTTGGTTTCATTATGTCAAAATGTAAAGACTTGGTTTTACCCTTTATTTATCCAGGAAAACCTCATGGAGATTAAAGACCTCTTTAACAAGTATTCTGGTCCCAAATACCAATTCTACTTGGACTAGGACCTCATGGATCTAGTGCCTGCTGTGTTTTGCTTTTTTTTTCCTGCTCAGCACCTCATTAAAAAAAACATCAAGTTGTGCAAAATGAACCAAATCGATAAACAGTTAGACAAGGGCATCCTGAGAAAGTCTAATTGAGTTCACTTGCAAAGGTTATAGTGCAGGGGGTCGGGAACCTTTTCCACTGAGAGAGCCATAAATGCCAAATATTGTAAAACGTAATTTCAAAAGAGCCATAAAGTATTTTTAAAACTAAATAAAGGTGTATTTTGCACATATATGTAAGACCCAGACCTTTAGAGTACAAGAAGTCTCTGAACTCTTTTAAAAAACATTGTTACGCTGTTGCTAACCAGTGATGACAGAAGTACTTCTTATCATTAATGTGACTTCTGGTGTTGGCTGGTTTTGCTGATGGTTTTATGGTCTGTTTTATACATCGTCAGATTAAGCTTCACAAAGGTGTTGAGACTTCTATCCGTTCATCATGAATGTAATTAAATTTGATTTGCGATCAATATGCTATGATGGTGAACAGTTCTTGCCGACAAAGGCATGTCTGTTATTCGTTTGGTAATCTTGTCTTTATGCGAAGTATAAGTATGAATGCGTTGGCATACTCCCCATGTGTGAATGGCTTTTCATTCGTCACAATTACTAAAGGACCAGCAAAGCTATCTGAATTGCATTCATTCGGTTGGGTCCAAAGACGGATTTGCTGCTGACTAACTTGGACTCTAGAAAGTAGCTCTTGCGGTCAGCGTTCGACCCTTCAGCGCCTGCGCACATCGACTTCTATAGCAAACTACGGCAACCCAACTAGGACTAACAGTCTGCATCATTTGCGTTGCCTGCCCGACAGAAATGACACATACAGTACATCGTTATGAGGGCACTGCAAGCCACATGCAACCATCAAAAGAGCCAGATATGGCTCGCGAGCCATAGGTTCCCGACCCCCGCTATAGTGGATTTTCCGCACATCTTGACTTTTCACTTAAAAAGAATACAGTATCCCCAACTTTTGATGAGTAGTGTACTGTACGAGCCCACTGAAGACAATTCTGATTCAAGAGAAACAGGAGTAACGTGACATCTGAAGGTCACAGCCGACACTCCATTTGGAAACGATAGCTTAAGGCACTACACAAAGCTCCTTTAACAGTTCCCAGCACTAACGTTAGGATGAATCTAATCCCGTCAAAGTGGGATCGGAAACTCACTGCCGACGGACTTTTAAGCGCACTTCAAGAGGCTTAGAATGTTATTATTAAGCGATAGGGCCATGGGAGCGGGTCACTGGTGGATGTGGCTGCATTTTCTCACCTCTTCCTAGTTTGAAAGATACTCGCATTGGCTCTGCAGAGGGGAGAGGAGAGGTGGGGGGATGTAAGGACAGGAAGCTGCTGCTGCTTTGCAAATCTCTGGCACTGGAAAAGGTGCGGGTGAGCGGCAGTAGACAGAGGTGGCACCCGGGCGGCGCAAGGGCGGAATCTCCGCCGCCCACATTTTCTTCCTCCAGGTCGTGGGGAGCGCTGAGGGGGAAGGTGACGCTCAGGCTCCGTCGCATGGCCAAGACGGATGAAGTGCTGGCGCAATCCTGTCTGAGTTCTGGTTTAAGCGAGAGATGAGGAATGGCGTGCCACACACAACCACATTCATGCACTGGTCGTAATAAGTCATGATGTCAGTCTTAACCAGCTTGCAAAAAAGATACAAAGGCTAGAAGAATTGGAAAAAAATGTACAAGTGTGTATAGGGGCGTTGAATTTTGCCGTTTCGCTCCTTGTTCGAGAATACCAACTTGTACAAAAGACTCCATGTCCAGTTCTGTCTGTAAAGGTTACAGTAAATTTCAGGCTCATTCCTGAAAGCTGAATATCGCTGACTTTTTGTAAGTAATGTACATGCAAGTCATAAGTCTAGAGTCCCAAGTTTCAAGCAAGTCCCAAGTTACTGTGGCAATAATAATAAAATATAAGTAGATTTGAGTCCTAAAATTGACAAGTTAAGTCATGCACCCTTTGACAGTTTCACACACAATCACCTGGCGGGGTTTATGAAGCTAAAGTAGCGATGTGCTCTGAGGTCTACGGTTAGTAAGGGACAGGACATGACGGTGATTAAATATCAACCACGAAAGTGCACATAAAAAATGTTCACTCTTGAGTTTAAACCTACTTTCTTCCTGCAGGCGTGCCACCACCTGCACGTCAGTCAGATCCTGCAGTTTGTAGCCGTGAGGGACAACGTCATCCTCATCTACACCAGGAGAAATGATGTCAGAGTCCACACGGGGCCGAGGGATACAGCCGCGCAGTGTGTTGCCTTGTGACCAGTCATGAAAAGGTAAAAAAAAAAAAAAAAAAAAAAAACATGTTCTTGAGTAGATTTGTTGAGGTTTATGTGTTCTGATGGGAGTCCAGTGATTTTTACTCACTTCTCAGTATGTTTGGAGTTTAATGAAAGCGGGAACCTACTTTGTTAGATATAATATATGCATCCATCCATTTTCTCAGCCCATTATCCTCCCGAGGGGCGTGGGAGTGCTGGAGCCTATCCGAGCTGTCAACAGACAGGTGGCAGGGTAAACCCTGAACTGGTTGCCAGCCAATCGCAGGGCACATGGAGACAAACAGCCACGCTCACAATCACACCTTGGGGTAATTTAGAATGTCCAATTAATGTTGCATGATTATGGGATGTGGGAGGAAACTGGAGTCCTGGGGAAAAACCCACACAGGCACGGGGAGAAAATCCTAACTCCACACAGGCGGGTACGAGATAGAACTGAAAACCTCAAAACTGTGAGGCCAACGCTTTTCAGCTGATCCACCGTGCTGCCAGGTGTAATATATAATAAATATAATTGATATCATATGGTATACATAAAATTGACATTGAAGATGTATTTTTACTTTTCTACCTTTTTGTCTGTACTTAGAGGAGCTGAATCAGCACTTAGTTTTTTTTTGTTTGTTTGTTTTAAACAAGTACCTGTACTTTCATCTTAAGTATGGTACAGAGTGTGAGCGAGTACATCATCATTATATATACTTAAGGTGCAGGCATAAACAGACATGATGGTACAAATATAGAGCCACATCAAGATAACCATAAGAAAATAAATATTTACCAAGTAATATACAAGAAACAGCAATACGACAATTTTCAGATCTGGGACTAGTAATGTGTAGTACTTAAACTCATGTTTGAAGTACCCAATGATTACATCAATTGAGTCATTAATCAAGGGAAATATTTAAATTTGAGTTCTTAGTATGGCCTGCAAAGTATTAACTCTGACTTAAGTACCGATGAAGCAGATTTGGGGCAAGAAGGGAAAGAGTGTTTACCCCGGGTCGGGTGGGGGATGAAGGTGGGACTCCTTGCCCTCCCGATGGGACTCTGAGAGTGAGGCCGAGAGGACACTATGGGAAGAAAAAGTAATTTTTAGAAAATGTGTTGAGAAATCCAAGTTCAAGACTCAGCCACCAATATAAAGATACAGCACCTCCGTGCACGTGTTTTCATTTTGTGTAGGTGTGTAGCTTGAGAGACGACTCGCAATTCAAAAACTTTTGGCATTGTTAGTCAAGCATAGGTTTTGTTGGTGTACGATGTCTGTGTACTTACCAGGCGTCTCAGACAATGGGGGTCGAGAGCGGGCTGTGCCGGATGGCGGAGTGCCGATGGGGGACACGACACCAACTTTGCTTGGAGGTCGTGGAGTCGAGGCGGCCCGGGGACTGATCAGTAATCTACGCCAACAGGAAGCTAAGGATGTTCAGGAAATAGTCAATATCCTCAGAGGGATGACATCATGACAGAAGTTGAAAGACGAGTGTTCAGCCGAAAGAGGTGAACCGTCCAGACAGAGAAAGGGGATAAAACGGTAGATCTCAAAGTGTGGTACACGTTTGTGTACCCGGTAGAAGAATCATTGCCCGAGTGCAATACATTTACATTCTATCATTAAGAACTGTTTGTTTTGAAATAGGTAAAAGGTTTAAGTGGCGGCACGGTGGCTCAGCTGGTAAAGCTTCGGCCTCACAGTTCTGAGGACCCAGGTTGAAACCCGGACACGCCTGTGTGGAGTTTCCATGTTCTACCCGTGCCTGTGTGGGTTTCCTCCAACATCACAAAAAACACGGAACGTTAATCGGACACTCTAAATTGCCCCGAGGTGTGATTGTGAGTGTGGTTGTTTGTCTCGATGTGCGTGGCGATTGGCTGGCAACCAGTTCAGGGTGTATCCCGCCTCCTGCCTGTTGAAAGCTGGGATAGGCTCCAGCACTCCCAGCGACCCTCGTGAGGATAAGCGGCAAAGAAAATGGGTGGATGGAAAAGGTATAAGTTTTACATGCAGTAGATTTGAAGTGATTTGTTAACAGAGTAGTATGTCATTTTCCTACATTTAAAAGCAGTGTTAATGTTCAAACTCTGCAAATTGTCGTAGTGGCTTATCATCGTATTAAATACATTTTAAGAATAAAACCATTTTTGAGCAATCAGTTTGAATACTACACTTTTAAATGTGAGTCACAAAAGTGGAAGTCGGTGAAAATTTAAGAACCACTGCTATTGTGACAAATAAAATGTCTTTGAGAGGCGCCTGGCACTGTGAGGTTAGATCAGCCGCACCGCCTGTCACTAGCGTCCTGAATAAACAAGACGCCATTGTTGCATAGACAGGCGCCTGCAGAGTAAATGGACTGTACATGTGGATACACCAAGATGGCCGTCAGTAGGAACTTGGGTTGCAAAAGGCTGCAAAATTTTTAGAAAATTCCTCACAAGCCTTCAGTTAAATTTTCAAGGGAAGATAAGGTGGGGTGCGGGGGGGGGTCTGTGAAATATTCCAGATGTGACATTTTTCATTTCCTGATTTTGTTCCCTAAATTCACAGCAATTCCTGTGGAATGTTTCAAATTTTGAAAATACCCAGAAGTATGGAAACAGAGTAGGAAGACGGCGAAAAGCAAATCCATCACACACCTGACTCCAGTTGGAGGCACATGGAACGCCTCGCTACCTTCCACTCAGGAGCCTCCAGAATGTGCCGGCACCATTTTAACGCCATTAGAGGGTTCGCTGCAGTCGATTGGTTGGCTTTGGGGGGCACGTACAACCTGTCCAAGACGCACACAGACTGTCACCACTAAAGTGTCTCATTCACAAAGTAAACATGTTACATTGGCAATGGCTTGGCTCACTTTAGAAAAGCTTTTCAGACCCACCCTTGTGCAGTGTTTCACAACCTTCATTGGACCAAAACACATTTCACATGAGGGGAAAAAATAGCTATACCGAATAAGAATGTTAAAAAAAAATAATAAAGTGGCTACAAAGGTTCATATGAACCTCAATGATGTTTTATGTACATTCAGGTATCTGGTGGAAAAGCACTTTTGTTCTGCTTGTCACTATGTCGTTTGTAAAGCGGCACAGCCTGAATATAACCGCAAGATGTCACATCGAACTTCAAACACTTCTTAAAAAATATACATTTTTTGATTCACCTTTTTCACACAATTTACAACTACATTTGCCAACTCAGTAGCATTTCTTAACAGTTCTTAAATATCACACCTAAATATTAAATTTAAATGCTAAATCAAAATATCAGATCTCAACTCCAAGTCTAAATTTCAATCCAAAACATAGATATCTATAATTGTAATTTAAATGGTGAAACCAATATAAATTCCCAAATAGCGCTACTGGCATTGATCAACGAAGATAGTGGAGTACTAAAAAACAAAAAAACAAAAAAAACCACAACAACAACCGGTAAACGCTCACCACGTTTCATTATCAGAGAAGCCAATAATCTCCACGTCCAAAAGTTCCACTTCGTCAAGAATTAAATGTTCGTTCCGGTCGTGGTGCCAGCCCTCGTGTGGTACTACCAGGGAGCCCAGCTGGTAGGGAGGCGGCGTGCAAGGCCAGTGACCCGAGGGGCTGGTGGGCAGCCTCTTCAACCCCACGTCGCTGTTTGCGAGGTTCCTCTTGCGCTCCACGATGGCGGACTTCCCAACCGTTGCCTCCATCCCGCCGACAAAACCACAAAGAGCGTGTGGATAACTCAATGGCGCTTTTCGTCAATTGCAGACTTGTTCCTCCGCCCATGGGACATTAAGCTCCACCCGACCGCCACTTACACGCACCGGCCACCAGATGTAATAATTACTTCAAAAACGTCTAAGTTTGATGCCTGGAAATATTGCTGACCACATCTCCTTACATTGACAAATACTATTCAGACAGTTTAACCCATAACATGGCCAATTGTTTGGGGTTGATGACAACTAAAAGCACTTTAGATTTTTGTTCTCTTGCCCCCATCTAGTGGTCAAGATACACCATTGCAAATTCAGTCATAAATGAAAATGCAAACGTTTTACACACTTTTTCCCCACCATGCACTGTCGATGTTTATATGTGGAGTTAAAAACAAAAAAAAAAGAAAAGAGTTTGTGTTGTAAATGTAAAAAAAAAAACAAGTTACTCAAATGTAGGTCAGACAACGATTTGATCAGTTTGTGCAAAAAAAATTTTTTTCTCTTTTAAATTTCATATAAGCTGAAAATAAAATTGACATCGAGCAGCTAAACCTGATCATTGCAATAATGTCCATATTTGTATTTATTTCATTTTAATTTACCCAGATAAGAAAATTAAAAACAAATTCTCATTTGTAAGCTGGACCTGCCATTTCACACCAGATACATGATGTCAATTTTTTTTTTAAACTCTTGGCAACAAAAGACACATTGGCTAGTACTGCTACACAACTACAGAATCCCAGCACCAACCATTCACACATGCATAAATGTTAATCTTTACTGAACCTAACACATTTTGGGACATACCTCAACCTGTACTTTCTTTCTTTGACAAAACATTGCTAACCTGTTCTGACAAGGCTTTAAAGAGCTGTAGTTAAGTGACAAGGCTAATACTACTTTCCAAAGTGTGATGACCAGAAGTGGAAGTTTAATCATATACTGTGCCAATGAACATAATACAACTTGTGTAATTTCTGGACACAAGCGCCGGGTGGCTGAGAAGCAAATGTCTTCCATTCTGGCATAATAAGAGGTAATAATTGTTTGAGCTCAGGTGGTGTCGTCGTCAACGTTTCTTCCAGGTGAATTTCTTTCTTGCACCTTCCTGACCTGGCTTCTTCCTCTCTCTCACTCTGGGGTCAGGAGTCAGAAGACCAGCTTAAAACAAAGAAAAAGAAGGGATCAATATTTGACAACAATTTCAGTTGACTTGTCAAGATTTATTTTTGAAAAAAATGCCTAAAGTTTAGCTCCTGGATAATATTTATGTGACACAATAGGAAAAAGCAGTTGCCTGGCATCCTCACCTTGCCTCATGATCTCTACGTCTCTTTGGGACAGAAAGCTGCAGAGGGCACGGGAGATGGCAAGTCGCAGCGCCCCCGCCTGGCTGGACCGCCCACCACCGCTCACGCTGCTCTCTACGTCAAAGCGTCCCAGCATGTCCATGAATTGAAGCGGGAACATTAGCTGCTCTCTGCACACATGACACCAAGAGAGCACAGGCATGAGGAGGAAATAGTACAATTAAAAAAACATAACTACAGTGACATGTAGAGCTGCTTAATATTATCAGGCAATGGGCTGTTTCATGTTGGACTATACTTACATGAAATTTACTTGTTTTACTCAGGATTATGTTTAAATAATATTTTCCCCAACTATATTTATGTCCCGTATTAAAAGGGGAATCCTAATTTATTCCAATTAATTCCAGTGGAAAGTTTTCAATTGAAAATTCCCTGCAATTTTACTACCCTAGGGATTTGGTTCGGTGACCACATATTAAGAGAATCTTCGGACTCAGTAGGAGAATGTAAACGAGTGTGGCAATTGACACAATGGGACGTTTTCCCTAAACTGTGCAACTAATTCATAATAAGGAAATAAAAAGGCAGTGTGTGGTAAGAGTAGAAATGGTTCATAGGAAGAAAAAAAGGGAAAAAAAGATTCTCGTCAACCTGTCTTCTAGCAGATTGAAGTATGCGAGGTAGTTCCGCCCGTTAATGCTGACACTTCCAGAGCCGCCATCTCTTAGAACCACAGAGGCGTTTGATGTCTTTCTGCGCCCTGAGATCAGACACACAGGGTAACAAATGTCACATTGTTTTCACAAGACAATCTCAAAAGAATAAAAAAAAAAAAAAAAAAACATTTATTAAAACTCTGCATCTACCTTGTGAGGTACTAAAGGCCAGCCCATTTTCATCCTTCTCCAGGGATGGGATTGCCTGTTTCCTGGACTGAGTCTCGAGCTGGTGCCGGTGCCTCAGAACAAACTCCTCCTCCATTGCGCAGTAAGGTAGAGACAGCAGCCGCTCCATTAGCTGGAGAAAGCGAGTGTACTGAAACGAGAAAATACCAGCAGGGAATGAAAGATGAGCTTTGGTCGTTTCATGCCATAGATCATATACTTCTATAGGTTCATAGTATTTTTGTTCATTTTTTAAAAACAGTGCCTTGACTTACACGTTTTCAGAAAATAGGATCCAAGGATTTGTCTTTTTTTTTCCCCTTGGGATATGAATTTTCTGCAGACGATCACTGCTAAATAGCTACAGCAAACTTCACAACATCCATACACTATTAATTCACATTGGTTTCCTTGCAATTAGCAGTTTACTGTGTGTTCCTAGAATTCGAACTAAAACAAACAATTCTTAAAATAAAAATAATGATGCAACGTTCAGCTATTATGCTCATAACATATGAAACTACTTTGCCTTGCAGTGGAAGGATAATTTCAGTTGGCTGTGGTAATGCAGCATTAAACTCTTACTTCTAGACACCGCTGTACAGTGAAGCCCCATACATAATGTATTTGGTGAACTTATCCTCCATTATTTGCTGAAACAACAACCATTCGTGTTTCTGTGCTCAGGTCAGGGGTATAAAAGTAAGAATTTGGCGCCATCTTTTGGAACCTTGATATTGTTATGCCGTTTTTTTACCTTCATTTGAGACCCGTTTTCAAAGCACCTCATGCACCAAGAGTTTAAATGACACTTTGCTTTGCATCTTTACCAAAGCAACACCTATTGGGCTGTGTAGTAATCTTTGCCCTTACGATATGCCTGTAGTTCCAGACATGTATGTGTAGATGTCAAATGTTGAGTTTAGTGAGTTATACATTTTGTGTCATGTGTTTGAGCACATTGTTGAATGCCGAATTGTTTGTCCATGTGCGTCGTTACCAGAGTTGAGGGTATGTATATGCATCATCAAAAATCACGATTAACACTTGATAAACCTTGAGTGACTGTGGTTTGTTTGTGCTGAACAATCTAACAATTGAATAGATATGTAGAACAATGTTCTGATTGTTTATGCAAGTTCTATAGTGTTGATGCGTTAATCTCAGTTTTAAGTGGTTTACCACCATCTTGTGGTGTCTATATAGAATTACAAACCTCTTTCCGGGAGAGAGTCAATTATTTGCAGATGTTTGCCATTTGCGGTAGGGCTCGGTCCCTACTGCCCATGAATAACAGCGGTTTATTGTATACGCAATTGAAATCATATCAAGTATACACCTGTACTGACAAAAGGTGGAGTCACGCCTGAACATTGCACTAAAATATTTTCTAGTACATGAAAACAAAAACTAAAAATTCAGCAGTATTGTGATAGCACACAAAGGCGCCAATGCGACTGTCAACACAGAAGTGCTGAATACCATCATCAGGCTGGAGCATTCCAATTTTGATTGTTAAGTACCTTCAAAACTACTACAAGCTAATTAACTTAGTTTGTGACGAAATTGCTTACATCGTGAACAGAGATCGTTTCCACCAGCAACTCCTCCAGCTCCTCCTTCAGGAGCCACCTGCTTGTGCCAAGGGGGCTAGTAAACAGAAGAGAGTGCTTTCAGAGTCAAATCACCATGCATCCTCAAGTGCAATTTGTACTCCTACATCGTTTTGACGTCCTGTGAGAAGAGTCCTTTGGCTCGCAGATGATCCTGATGCTTCTCGATGTTGAGGATTTTACTTTGCGTATCCTAAAAAAAAACCTTTACTTTAAATAAACTCAGAGTAGGGGAGTTTCTGTAATCATTCACAACATACTGTACCCATCAGAATATCTTCCCTACGCTGTCCCACAACTTACCACATGTAAGTGTGGTAGGTCTTTTGTATGGGTTGTAGCGCCAAACACTGTGCTGTGTGTTGATTGGCTAACTTCATTGTCAACACCGTGTTGTTACAAAGGTATGGAACAAAAGTAAAAGAAATATATTTTATTTACAAGTACTGTATGATATAAAGAGGAGCACTATGTGGCTTGTATTTAGATAATGCACCCAGCACAGCTCAGTTTCTTTAATTCCTTTGCAAGAGTGCTATGTCACAACATTATCATCTCATATTCTTAATCATTTAGTTGACTAAATATCATGTAGTAACGCAGGCCTGATGAGGAATTCCCAACTTCACAACAGAAAAAAAGCTAACTTGTACCAAACTCACATGCATCAAGCTGTAGTACGCCTGTTTTCCTGTGTAAAACAGGAAGTGGAATGGCCGTTTGTCCGCACCCCATTGAACAGCTGCTCGAAGAGGAAGACCAACGTTAGTTGCATAGAGCACCAGGTATAATATGTTAAAGTCAACGTCATGTACCTCGCTGCTTTGGAAAGATTTCCTCCGGATGCTGAAGAAAACAGAACACCGTAACTCAGCCAAATTGGATTTGAAGAAAATTTGAAATTTCGTGCATGAACAACCAAATATGTTCAGTCTATACCTTCATGAGGGGTCGTGCCTTCTTCTCAAATAAGCCGGAAGGGAAGAGGTAAGCGATGCTCCTCTGCAGAGTAGCGGGGGAGAGGAGGGGGGGGAAATACATTTTAGAAGAAAATATAGCAGAACATAATGACAACGTTGATGACGACACCTCATGATAACAGAGGTCATGTCAGCAGATGGTGGTCAGAGTGACAGAGGTTCAGCCACAAGCCGGTTCAAGGAAAGGTGAGCTTGCGTGTGGCAAAGTTGACAGCCAGCAGAGGTCAGCCAATATGTCCAACAACTAACCCCACACTCAGCATGTGTGCGTCCGCGGTCACTTTAGTATCCAACAGATGGCTTAGCAAAAACCAGTATGTTTTTGCTCTTTTGACTACATTGAAGAGGGACCAGGTGGTGTGCTGAGGGCACGGTGAGATTTCAGCTTGTCAACAGTGGCATAGAAATAACTGGTCACGGGGCGTATGGGTGCTTGACAAGTAAAGAGAGGTCGAGTGAGGCGAGAGGCAGTAGGGTGAAAAGTGTGAAAGGAGATGAAGCCCCTCTGTATCCACTCTGCCATTTGACAGTGACTCCCAAGACAGCACCACCTGAACAACTGAGGGTGACCACAGGGCATCTGGGTTTTAGACCACAAAAATGACAGCAAGTGCAGTCACAGAAGACCACTAATATGACCGCCTGCTGTTCTCCGTTCTTTCACCATCACACCTGAAGAGTTGAGACAGTTTGCTTCTTTCTACTGTGAAAATGTGGGGAATAGCCATGGCTTCACCTTTCTCAGAATAGGACAAATAGCTCTCGTTCGCCAATTGATCCCGCTCGACTGGCATAATGGTGAGTTGGGGCTCGAGAATTGATTGGAACAGAGTCTAACGTTCCGGTTCTCCCGGAACCATTCCGATTTAAAAATTTTGATTCCCAGTTTTGATGCCCACAGCCTCAAATTCTGCCTCATCAGGGGCTAAAGGAAGGGAATCAGCGTTTTATAGCGCTTGGTTTTATCCATTAAACACAATAAAAATGTCAAAATGTTGAGTTCGCTTAAAACAGGAAGTCAAGTTTAAACTTGCACATGTAAACAAATTGACGTGATGAAAGTCCGAAAAAATATTTTAACAATGCTATATTTAACCATAGGGGTGTATGTAAATAACCTCAAGTCAAATGTTCATTTTAGTCTATAACGTGGGCTGCTAAGAAAATGCCACTTCAAAACTTGATCACACTATATTTAACCAGTGGTTTCCAAACTTTTATTTCAACGCCCCCCACCCCCCTTTTTAGAGATTTTTTTTTTTTTTCAGCGTTCGCTTTCGCCTGTACACATGCGCACAGTTATACAATAAGTGCACATATACTGATCTTCCAAACATGATTCCTTCAGTATGGACAAAAAACAACAACAAACATAACTATAATACCTATAGTAAATAATAAACCTTTTTTTTCTGCTAATATTTAATGTCTTGAATTCCTGCAGTCATTTCAGTGGCTGGTGTGGCCTTATGTGCCCCATAGTGAAATTAGCTGCATCTGCTGGGTGTAACTTAATAATAAAAAGTGCAGATGGTAGGCCCCGCATCCCCATGGTCATAACGCCAAGCGCGCCCCACAGTTTGAAAACCACAGATTTAAACCATAAATACTTCTTTGACCTAACTCCCAAAAAGAAACGGAATTAAGAATCATTTGGAACTGGAATTGAAAACACTTTGTGATTTTGGAGTAAAACACTTATTCCTAAACCATGTCAAAAAGTTGTCACCGTAAACTCTGCATGGACAATTTGAAATCACAATTTTCGATATTGAAAGTGTCATACGAGGGCTTCCTCTTGCGGTACGTGAAGTAAATAAAACCTCTCCCCCCACCCTACTTCACTCACCCTTAGCCCTAATACTCTACTGTATCTTACCATTGGCCATGATGGTTGCACTTACAGAAAAGCTAAGTATTTTTGAGGTGGTACTTGTTGTTCAGGGAGTAGTCATCTAAATTATAAAAAAAAACCCTAAAATGGATTTCCAAACCTGTCCTAAAACATCTTACATCGATGTCCTCCTGAGTGAAATTCTCAGGGTCCTCTCCCATCATGTTGGCCAGATGTCGCTTGCCGATATTGAATTCTTCCACTTGCTTCTCGATAAACTCCATTGTGAACTTTTCGGGGCCAGAAGCAGCCAGGTTCTTCCTGTGCATGTAGGCACTTGTACATATCTGTCTCCTGAATACCTGGGGAGGAGAAAAAGGGAATAGGAATTCATTGTAAATAATTTACTCATTACTACTGCAGAATAACGATGAAGGGATTTTTAAATAATGCCCTAAGTAGTTCACTTAAAACAGAAAATCACGTTTCCGCGAAATACAACATTAGTGGATTTGTGGGACGCATCGCTTCATGCGGGGTAACTTGTGCTCACTATATACTCAAACACCACGACAATATATACAGTACCCTGCATTTTAAACTACACACTAGCGGATGGGGTGAATTTTAAAAAAAAACAACCCCTGTATTTATAACGGAAATTCATCTCGCAAGAAGAATAAGATGCTAGCCCAAGGACATCGCTGCTCCCATCTTAATTCGGTTAGTCTCATATATGTGGAGCTATCCATAGCCGGGGGAAATTTGCACTCACCACCCGATTCGCATGTGATAATACGCCAGGCCTGGTTGAACGATACGTCCCACACTTTGCGAGAAAGTAGCAGAGTGTACGAGCACACGGGGCCGCCATGATGGCTGGCTAACAATTGCCCCACCCCGGAAGTTGTCACGTTTGGAGGCTAAGAAACGGAAATGACATCACAGTTTGCGTTTACCGGTGTTTTAGTTTTTAAAAACTGGTCGGCTATCTTCTTTTGGTATTTGCTATTATCTATAGTAAAGAAATATTCAAAAGTATGCATTGCTCTTAAAATTTTTAATAGGTTTGATAGTTCAAAGTAAGGCACCTCTGGTGCAACATTCTAAATCCCATAAATTAACAACAATCGTGTTTATTGACAACATGACAAGATAACAGTGTGAAATAAGGCAAACATTTGTTTCATTTATTCATGAGAATTTGAGATAGGGTCTTGTAGGGTTTGATAAAAACAGTCATGTGTGAGGATTACATCTGATTACATCCTCCAAGATGTATTCTAATTAAAGACAGTTTCTTTCGGCTTGTGGTAATGTACTATAAATTGGTCAATAACAGGCACACGGTGGAATGTAGACCACATTACAAAACTGCAATAAATGACAAATGAAGTAAATAAAGAGTATAAATGGCATAACGAAACAGCGTTTTTCAAAAATTGCATAATGAGTAACAAAGGCCATTTCAAGAACACCACTTTTTGAAATCTCTCCGGTTTCCAGTTCACATCAGAGAATAATAGTTCCTTGGAAATCCATGTGCTGATGGTCATACAAAGGAAACTATACACACCATGATGCAGGAAAACAAAGTCTGTTTCTGTTTTATTCAAATCAATTCCAGCCATCATCCGAGTCCTTTGTGATGGGAAGGGCTACGACTTCCACATTCTTCTCAACCCAACCACCAGACATCTGATGAAAAGATCTCTAACACATCTAAACTGAAGGTTCTTTTTGTGCAGCTCTGATACAAAAACATCTCAGGGCACCTCCCTTCCACGGACTGTGGCTTCTCAGTGTATGTGCAAGGTGCAGAGCACTATGTCAACAGATCAATGTTGTGTGTCTTCACTTAGATTACTTTGATAGAGTTGGAAGAGAAGCACGGGAAGATTAATCAAAGTGAAGGGGCACTGACGCTAGGCCGGTGCCAGTCGATTTGGCCGTGTGGTTAAATTGCCTCAAGGAGGACTGTCGTCAGTTGGATGATAAACAGTGTTTGCCCCCTTCTTTTGCCACGAGCATCCTCCTGCCCACCAAGAAAAATAGTTTCAACCTCTGTTCTCTAATTCACAGTCGGGGTGCGGGGTGGGACATGAATCAGCCTTCCTTGCCTGACAGATGAGCTGTCGTGGGTGGAGCGGGTGGAGATCTTCAAATTTCACTTTTTGTTGATGACAAGATACACCTTATTCAGAGTGATTGGTCGCACTGAGAGGCAGTGAGGAAGAGCAGTGTACTGCAGCAGAAAATAAAATCAATGAAAGTGCATATGAGGCTGAGACTTGGTGCTAGGGCTCCCACATTTGGCCCCCATCCTGGACTTGGGACTGATTCCAACATGGATGGACAGAATTTCGCAATAGGCCACAATGACCGACTTAAATTCAGTGGCACCCTTTTAATTGTGTGCCTAAAACAGCGATGGATAATTCACAATGGAGAATATCTCACTGTGGAGCTCAGCCAAGTGTTCCTTCCCCCACTTTCCAGAGGATGGGGAGGGGGGGGGGTAATAATGGCAAGCTGAGGCTTTGCTCTCGTCATCATTTCCATGCTGCTTTACGCTGATTCCCTAATATCCTTAGCGCCTTGCGTAGGGATAAGCTCATCATGCTGAAACATGACTATGAACCGTTCATGGCTCTAAAGAATCCATTATGGTTCCTCCACAAACATGGAGGACTCAAATGGGCACTTTCCTTATGCTCATTTATTTACCCTCTGTGCAGCAGCACAGGGGATTCACCGCGCTGCCAGACAGAGATCCTGTATTCAATTACAAGTGGTCATTTATACCACAAATCACTCAGCAGACATCTTTAACACACTTAGCTTTGCATACATTTTGGAGCTCAATGGATGTACTGTAAAAAGTTAAGAGCTCAGTAAAAGAAGGTGGCGTGGACTCAATTGCAGCAGGTGCACGTGTGAACAAAGTACAAAGCATCATCCAATAAATTGCATATTCCGTTCATACAGACCGGGGTTAAAATATCAATATCATTATCTTGTGCACACACACTTATGCGTACACGCGCCTACTCACACACAGTAATGTGCAGATTACAGAGTACTGTCCCTGAGTGGAAATTAATTTGCCATCAGTAATAGATGTGTGAGATGTGTAAAGGCAGCCGAACTGCCAGCAATGACCTGTTGGAATCAGCCCTCATCAATATCACGATAATTACAAAGCACTTCTGGCAGCGCGTGAAATGAACTGTGCATGCAACAGATTGGGCGGTGGCCATAGATGTCTGCAGGTATTAGATCGGTTTATCTTCAGAGTGCCTCCATGGGGGCAAGTGCTTGCTGAGCAGATCAGAGCTCCTGATCCTGCATATGGGTCCAATGTGTTGGCAGCTAATAGCTTTGGACAGTTTGGAATAAAAAGACGCCAAACATAAAGAGACAGGGTCATTTTTTTCCTCTGGCAAATGAAGAAATAAATTAATATCCAAAATTATTCACAATGAGGCAAATTCTTTCATCATTGCTAGCTACGCAAAACACTTGAGAATATGTTCATTGGCTTGATGCGCCTTAATCTCAATGGACTGAGATGAATCAATCTAATTCACCTGAATTCTCTTGAAATTATTTTGAGCAAACAATCATAAATGATTGAAATGAAATACATGATTGATTCATATAATTCAAAATTATTCCCAAACTCCACACACACCTGAAGTTAATTTTTCCGAGTGCCAAAAGTGGGTATCCACTTTATTAGGCGGGCGTATTTGTTTAGTCTCAAAACTGTACAACTAATGTCTTGCCAGCAAAGCAATTACAGATTACAAGTGCATGCAGGATCGCAAAAACATGTACCGATATGACCTTCCACCTCAGTTCCAAGAGGTTGATCCAAGTGTTTCCCAGCGTTCATATCCATCTCTCACCTGGAACCACTTTGTTGGCTGCCTCACCTCATGCCCTCTCACACACAGTATTGAGTTCCCCCCAACAGCCGAAAGGTTACTTCAGTACATCTGTGGGTTACAAAGATGACATGACTACTTTGCTTCCTCTTCTCCTTTCACAGTGTTTTGTTCATTTGAACGACTGGAGAGGAAGGAAACCATTTCAGATTGGGTGAGCTGGGGCCTGGCTCATTGGAGAGGAAGAGGATTTGGTTTGGAGCGCAGACAGGGAGAAACCTGAGACTTCTAGGAATGTCTGGGAATAACCCAGAAAAAACATCCGGCAACCTAGTGCCCTCCTCATCCTCTCAACCTTTTCTCCATAATGGGCCCAGTCTGCTAGAAAGTGAAGTCCCCAAGGGCCCAAACACTCAAACGATTCTACAAATTTCCATTACTATTTGACTTTGTACATTTCTAAAAGAACAGAAGGGTTAAATTAGAAAATCTAGGAAAAGTTCAAAGGCTCTCCTCCTTTGACAAGAACAATTAAAAGAAAAAAAGGAAATCTTGGCATGAAGACTAACAGTAGATATCTGGATGAGTCTTTTTTATTTTGGAGTGGCTGCTGGGGGTGAAATCCACTCATAAGTATCGTACTCCAACATACCCAGAACATGGATGTCAGTTTAAAATAAGGACTCTAAATTTTCCACAGGTGTGAACGTGTGTATGTGTGTGTCATGTTATAGACTGGCGACCAATCCAGGTTGTACCCTCCCTCTCTCCCAAAGAGAGGCGGCATATAGGCACTGATCATTGTGACTGAGAGGAAAAAAAAGATGGATTGGAAAGATGAACAGACAGGTAGCTGGATTGAATGATAGGTAGCTGGATTGTGGGATTAATACTCTTCAAGAACATTTTAATTTAGTTCCCATCATCAGAGGTCAGTATGTGGTTGAACTCACAGAAAACTTCAACTTTGTTCACATTACTGAGCTCTCATACAAAGATGCAATTTTTCTCAAAATTGAACACAACTGTCAATTATACAAACAATATTTTCATTAAAAATCAAGAACATTCTCATTCCTAAGCACAAATGCAATGTTACGTGACAGGAAGTTGGATTCGCTGAAGTACCCGCGTGGGACTCAGACTCCCCAGAATTAAGTCAACAATCGTCTCTCACCCAACTATAAAAGCAGCTCAGCTCTGGATCATTTGTATCTGCCATCAAGCAGGGAGGAGTCGAGAGACAACTTTTGAGATAAAGAGGCCTGTGTGAAAGAGAAAAAGTTGTCCTGATGAACCCCCACCTGTGTGATGATGCAGTTCCTGCCTTCATTCTTCCCTTTACTCAATCCCTTTACTCAATTACTCAATCAATAATTAAGGAATTCTTTTCAGAATGAAGATAGAAGGGTTTAACCCAGGAGATTTATCCAATGAAATGCAGGTATTTTGGGAGTAAATATGGATCCTTGTTAGGGAGGGAAAAATAATGCAAGAAGATTCTTTCTACAGTGCATCACTAAAGACCACCAAGATGAAAACCTGTAGCAAGCTATTGGATTGGTTTTCGTTTTGTGTTTCTATTGGATGTTTGCAGCCTTAAGTTCAAGGTTTGTCAAAATACAGCAAGACTTGTTGTTCAAGGTATCTTTCTAGGGGTGGATGCAATTTTCCCAAGTGCAAGTTCTTGGTTTTTGGTGGAGATGAAGTTATATTTCTTTCTTAGATTTCACTTCTGAATGTTAATGGGAATATAGTGAAGGGGGGGTTTAACTTTTTCCACCAAAGTATTTATCATAATCCAAATCATTTTGATGGTAAAATGCACTTTTCCTCTTTTTCAAAAGATCTCAGGAACTGTGTGAAGTACCTTCCTGTTTCAAATGCCTTACCATCATCCCAGTCTGCGGGAAACATGCAATGTTGGGTGGGAATGACAACAGGCCTGTTTCCCTGATATCTGGAGTCATGAAGTCTTCTGAACGCCTCTTTCTGGATCACCTCAAGAGTCTCACAGGACCTCTGCTGCACCCCCTGCCGAGTGAGCAAACAGGACTGTGGATGACACAGTCGTCATGGGACTGCAGTTCATCGTAGAACACCTTGATGGTGCAGGGACCATGTAAGGTTCCTGCTTGTGTATAATGTCAAGATCATCATTCCTGAACTAGTGTCCCACTAGCTTCTCCAACTCAGCATCTCTGCTGGTGAATCTACAGCTTCCTGACAGGCAGGACACAGGAGGTGAGGCTTGGGGCCACCACCTCATCCTCATACACCATCATCACCGGAGCCCCCTAGGAGGTGTCCATCCTTTTTCCAAAACTCTTCTCTCTCTAAACAAATGATTGTATATCAACATTGTTGGCTGTCAAACTCCTCAGGTTTATTACACCACACCATAGTCATTGGCCTCATACAGTAAAAGACGGTGACGAGTCTCCATATCGACATGAAGTGGAGCGGCTGGAGCTTTCATGAGGCTGACACAACCTGGGTCTGAACACGCTCAAGATTGATCATAGTGGACTTCAACAAACATCAATAACCACAGCTGCCCTTCATGGTGTCCAACTGGCCTGTGTCAAGCATTGAGAACTTCATTTTACTGGGAATTACACTATCTCAGGACCTGAAGTGGGAGACCAACATCAATTCCATTCTCAAAAAGGACATACTTCCTGCAGCTTCTGAAGAAACATAGCCTTCCACAGGAGCTCTTGAAGCAGTTTTACACAGCAGTCATCAAATCAGTCATGTGTTCATCCGTCACTGGTTTGGCATTGCCACAAAAAAGGACAGACTGCAACAATGACAAACGCCTAAAAAAATGATCGGTACCCTAGATAAACTATTGAGGACTTGCACACTGCCAGAACTAAGTATGTGAAGTATCTTCTTGGACCCTCCACATACTTGCCAAATAAATAGGATTCTGATTCCGATTTTGCTGCGAAGTCACACGTTTTGCAGTTTGTGCTGAACATTTTGAGAAAATTTATGGTGCAAATGGTAAAACCGATTGAGAAAAACTGTAAAGCCTATTGGAAAATTGCTTCAATAGAAGCAAGCGTTGCATTTAATACATCGTTTCAATTTGAGGTTTTTATCCTTGTTATGATTGCTCCTTTTTCATAATTTGTTGTTTTCTATGCATGGAATTAGTCAAAAATACAGACCAATATATATTTGATTTACTTCTCTTTATTTAGGAAAAGACATTTGAATGGAGTTGCACCTTTAACAGGTGACAAATTACAGTGCTCTTTGGATCGAGGAACTGTTTGCAGGGTTAATATGCACAGTTGATCTTGCAATTGATCTTCTGAACATAGCAAATGACCACACCAATTTGAAATACTATGCCTCACTTGTGACTTGACATCAGGGGATGGGACTACAACGTCTCTGGGAAGAAAACTACTGTGACAAATCAGCAGGGACAATATTTACACAAAAATCTGCAAGCTTTTTCTCTTCATTGATCAGAAGGCCGAGGACTACCACTGTGATCCTTAACATCTGGCCGGCCAATTTGACGATGTAGAAAGTTTAAACCACAAAAATTGAATATTTGCCCAGAGGGGGTGAAGGCACTGCAATTACGAGGTCCACTCGACTGGGCTAATCAGCTAATAGCGTGTACTAGGGGCTCAACTGGCCCAATAAGCCCTGATCAGAAACTCTGTCCCCTGCCTCTACTGTTTACTTATTAAACCTTGTTCCCATGTTTAAGGGCGCCTATGCAGCCTCTGGCCCCAAACGGCCCAAGGCTACATTTAGCTTTTGACGCTCCTTCTAAATGGGACCACACCACTTGGCAAGAGAGCAGCCAGTGAGTTAATCAGTATCTGAGGGTTTTGTTGAGGAATGATCTCAAATTACTTTCACCCCAATCTGGGAGGCATTAACACCTCAGGAAGCCAAGACAGGAATTTGCACCCTGAGGTGGGACCCAAAGTACAGATGTGTGTGTGTGTGTGTGTGTGTGTGTGTGTGTGTGTGTGTGTGTGTGTGTGTGTGTGTGTGTGACAAAGCCCTCGGCTCTGATGATATGCGTGTGTTGTCGTTGGAACAAAATTGTTGTACACAAGTATAGAGAGCAGGATTAGTGTAAAGGATATCAGAACTGTCTGGTGTGCAACACATTTGAACGATGCTCGGGGAACAATTACTGGTAATTAAATATGTGGCAGTTACTGGAATAAGATAATTATGTCCTTGGTGTATCGCACCAATTAATTACTTTTATTTCAGTGAGCAAAGCTTTTAAATGGCAACGGAAGACACTCTGATAGCTCCAGTGTTTGAGTGCAAGCAGCCTCTGTGTTTGCTTTTGTACACTTTTGCACATTTCACAGATGTTGCAGCCGTGTGATAGTAAAAGTGCACGTCTCTTCACCTCCTTCCTCTTAAGCAGGAAACATTGACGCTTGAGAGGAGCTGCGTCTCGCTAAGAGGATTGGTCAGATTGGAGGAATCGTGAGCTTCATCCTCCACTCTCTGTGCTTCCTGCTCCTCACCAGGCCAAGATTACCTGGAAACCTTTTCCACATCACGGCACCAGCCGAGACCGAGCATCCGCATGTTCACATATTGGTGGAAACTGTAGGGATTATCACATTCATTTGTGGCGGCGTTGGTCTCTAATGTCTAACTTGCAAGTGCCTACGGCCCATCATTAGTAATCTATTAAATCCACTGGCTAGAAATGGTTACACCACCAAATGTGGCTGGTGGCCTTTTTTCCAATCTGCCTTTTGCTTTGGTTAATGAGATACCGAGCAAGACGGCTCGAGTGCTCGAGTGCTTCACCTCGTCTTTTTCTGCCAACTCGCTCTTCTCTGCAGCGTCTGTTTAATCCCGGCACCCACGCCTCAGCCTGTCAAAAATGTTATGTGTGTCTAAATGTGTGCGCGCACATGTTCTTAATATCATTTATGAGCTTGTATGTTTGAATGGCCACAACAAAACATTTCCTGTTGGGAGTTTTGCAGCCAAAGAGCAACTTTTATTCGAATGTTTGTGAGCTTTTTTTTTAATTTTATTTTATTGTACACACAATCATTCTGCTGATTGTAGCTGAGAAATAGACAGCATACATAGTTTTTCATGCACAGAAAACAATGCACAACACATCAACAATGAAACGGAGGAGACTATTTGATTTTGATGATTGTGGACCTGACATCCTGCAATGATATTTACACATCCAGTCCTGTACTTAAAAGTATCTGTACTGTTGAAGTTTGATTTTGAACGACATGCACTTTGAAACTAACTACTTCCCGGTTGTACTATGGTGCTTGTATTTTGTATTGTATGACATATGATTGTGATGTAAATGAACTGTTGCAATGCTTCCCTCTTAATGTTAATGAGACTTTTTCCTGGATAAATATAGGATAAATGCTGTGGTAACTGAGTTCTTCAACTGACTGATAATCAGTCTAGAGTCCATGGATGGATGGATGGATGGATGGATGGATGATGGATGGATGGATGGATGGATGGATGGATGGATGGATAGACTGGTCCACGCATGCTAAACAATTAGCCTTGTGGTGTAATGTGTCTCCAGTAACCTTAGAAATGTGCAGAGTGGGGCCGAGTCTCGCAGCAGATCGGCCGGGCTCCCGATCTAAGCGGTATTGACAAACCCATCAGAGCTGGTGATGTATCAGGCTCCCTCCTTGCTCACTCCCCAATGACTCACCCTCCCTCTGCTGTCACCAAGGTAACTGCCGCCAGGGCCAACTGCCTGCCGGGACAGTCCACAGCCAGCAGGCTGTAGCATACATGTCACTTTCAGATCGCTCCGCCTCTGTCCCAAAAATAAAGGATAAGAAGAAAAATGTTGCCTACTGGGATGTCGTCACCTGGGAGGGTTGCTAGTGACATACACACACTGGCCACAAAATGTATACCTCTCTACCCTATGATAGGATTCCAGAACGCCATCAGTAGTTCTTTGCCAACAAAGGTGTTAAATTAATTTTTGTTATTAGCCACATTGTAGTTATTGTTTCCATCAGAGGACAATAATGACTGAAACCAACATACAACACAACATGCAAATGATGGACCTAAGGCAAAAACCTTGTGTGTCCAACATTGGTCAATTTCATAATTTTTTACAACTCAATACTATTTGTTAGTACCCATGTGGGTCCCTATTTAAGGAATTAATTATATAAACTATATAAATTATTGACAAATATAAAGTGTTGATGATATATTGTGCTCATTGACAACATAACATTCATGAGTCAACAAAGCAACAAAACAAAACAAATTTTGGAGGTTAGCTAAAAATTATTTGTTTTGGCCCACATAACCAGTCACACATAAGTTTAAGTTGGGGGTTCAAATACTGCCAGTTGCCTTTCTGTGTTTTGCCACTCCCGCTTCCTCCCACATCCCTGAAAAAAAAACAAAAAAAACATGCTTGTTCAATTCATTGAAGACTAAATTGTTCTTAGGTGTGAATGGTTTGTCTTTTTGTGACCGGTGATTGACAGGTAGGCAGTAGTCCAGTGTGTAACCTGTACTTAAAATAAACTTGAACCTTGTACTATAATAATTATAATAATAATAATGATAATAATAATGTATAGTAACAAAAATAAAAAAATGTTAGTTGCCAGTATTTGAAAAGAATACCCTATATAGTTTACAGTATACAAATGTGTAACACTTAGATGCTGCTAATAAATAAAATATTTAAAATGATCAGTAATCAGGCAGCATTTTGCATTTAAAATTTCAAATTATGTACAGTAATGCATAGGCCATATTTGGCCTCCAGGCTTCGAGTTTGACACCTGTGTGACTTGCAGAGCCAGTCATGTTAAACAGATTCAGAGGTGATGAATGACAAACTTCTTTAAATAATTAAATAGTTAAATGAATAGATTTCTGTTCAAACAAAGCAGTTGTATATGTAAAGCCAGAGGTCATTACATGTTGCGTGTGTCTTTGTATACCACAAAAAGGTACACACCAACGATTGTGGTCGCTGACCCAAATTTATTGAAACTTCTCTCACCAAAGAGCAATCTGAAATTACTATTTTGTTAATATTTCTTACTTTTTTGTGCTTTTTGGTCTGTACCACATTGTTTTCAAAATGTAGACTGTAAGTTGCAAGGTTGTTGCAGAGGACCACCATCAATATGCTGTACATTATAAGACAATAATCATAACATCAGTGACTACTTGTACTCAAAATATCATTGTGGTCTTTCAATGCAATTGAGGACCAGAGAATTCACACTTGTCGACTGTAAAAAATGTGAAAGATCACTAACTAGCTTCCTGGTTCCCTTGGCAACGACTAAACCGTGTCAAGAGTCTTCAGTCTGCACGTCAAGCAGTTATTCAACTCTCAGGTTGACTGCAAAGAAACAAAGATGCCTGAAAACACCAAATATTTACACGGGAATTAAGTTAACAACAGATATACATGCATACATATCATTTAAAAGTATGCAACATATTTGGCACTAAAATATTGTTATTGATCTGTATATTGTACATGAATGTCATTTCAGATTTAAGAGTCGTGTCTAGTGACCACTGGGCGGCGCTGTAGGGTCACAGATTTCCTGTGCTGCAGGTTCAGATTATCTGTAACATTAACCAAGTAATTGCTTTAAGAAATAATAATTTTATTGTCGTTCAAATGGATTCTAATCATCTTAGTTGAATATGTAATAAATTTATAAATGAATACATTCAAATACTAGATTGAAATATAACAAAACAGCTCAACAAAATGACTTCACGTTTCACAACGGGATCGGATAAATAATATACAATTAAGAGAGTTTAGCAAAGGATTTGGGTAAATGTAAATGAAATAAAATATTAAACTTTCCATGCGAATTGTCCTATTCTGGCAAAATCATTCGCTGTTCTTTAACTTTTCTTTAATTGCGACACTCTTTATATTACAGATAAACTACTGTTGAGGCTTTTTTTTTTCATTTTCTCACTCACATTGAGTATAAACACGGACAGTGAGTGCGGCCGAAGCACTTCCGGATTGAAAAAAATCTAATAATTAAATACATATAGATAGATAGATAGATAGATAGATAGATAGATAGATAGATAGATAGATAGATAGATAGATAGATAGATAGATAGATAGATAGATAGATAGATAGATATAGATAGATAGATAGATAGATAGATAGATAGATAGATAGATAGATAGATAGGCGTGTTTGCTTGATGATTGATAAATTGTGAGTTTGCACGGTGTTGCATTTTTCCCCTTTTTGTTTGGAACTGCGTTTTCCAAAAAAAAGAAGAAAGGAAAAAGGCTACATTCGACGAAGAGCCCCTCCTCTTCCCCAGCGCACTACTTGTTCCCAGCACCGTGACCTTCACAATTTATGGAGAGGAACCCCAGAGAATCACGTCATTTCTGTAACATCCTGATGCTACCGCACAAATTCCGTGTTTGCTTGTCTTTCTTTTTTTTTTTTGTTTATGTAACATACAACAAAAATAATAAACACACCTTTGACATGCCGACAAGAATGCAAACTGTTTATTATTTTAATTATTTTGGGAAAATACATGCAATGTGTGTGACGGGATTTGTTTGAAACACATTTTTATGGTAAATTAAATTTTAATTGGTTGAGAATTGACACATTAAAGGCAACCATTTACTGGTCATTTATATTACTGCCGGTAATGATTGGGATTATGTGAAACAATTTGACATCAATGTTGAAAGATCTGCGTGCGATGATGGTGACAAATGAACTGGCACAATAAAATGTAACATTACCGCAAATAAGAACAGTCTTGAGCATTGCTTATTTTGTTTGTGTACAAGACTCAGAATAATTGATAATCATGTTCCACGCGTGGACTGTATATTTGCGAAAGGAAAACGTGAAACTTTACAAGTGCTGGTGTCGTCTAAAGGCACATGTTAATACTATATAATTAAACATGCATTCAATAATAGTGTAGCGAAATCAACCTTATCAGGACCTAATAATTAATTTGCCCAACTTAATATTCATATCGTGCAGTGTAACACGGCGTTTATTAGATATTATTGCTTAAGCGCTACAGATAAAATATTAATCAGGGCAATTATTTTTTTATGACACGCGCAGCAATGACTTTTCTGTCGGATACTGATTGAAATATTAGCAGCAATTAGGTGTTGAAAAGTCCCCCACCCAGATCTCGGACAAAGTGGTCTTGGGAGCACGGTAGTGTGACTGGAGCTGTTTCGATTATTGGGCTCCCAAGGCCTCGCGAGCACGCACCCACGCAAACGCACACACCGCTGCCAACATATAGAGGCTTGGAGAGTCATGAAAAAAAGCCAAAGCTCTTCGCAGAATAGGCGGATCAAAACCCATTATGAGATTTTAAGCTGGTTTTGTGTCGGGCCCGCTTGAATCTCTCACCAGATTTTGGTATTTGTGCATGAGCAACGGATGTATGTGCGGGGAGAATGTTCATTTGTCAGCAAAACAGACGGTTTTCCCAAGTTGAGTGACTTTTCTCAAGTAGAAAAAAACACACACAAACACACTCAAGCGTCGTTATTTTCATTTTGATTCGAAATTAAGGAATAACGAAATTCGTTTGTGACGAGAAAGCCATCGAAAGAAAATAAAGTTTGATCTAACTTGAACGGCACGACCATCCTCGGTAATGGAAACAAAGAAGTGCTGCTACGTGATCATTGAATTCGGTTGCTTAGCAACTAGTGCGAGAATTCATCCGCGAAATTCAAACCGTGCCTCGCAAGGACAAGTTCTGTGAGTTCTGGCGAGTGACTAGAAAAAAAAGTTTTTTGTTTTTGTTTTTTTTTTTTCAAGGCCGCCAGGACACATGACTCTCACAGACGATTAAACTTTACCGGTGCTCACACATCGTGCAACTTAAGATGGAAACAAACACTCTACCGAGCAATTTGGCTCCCTGAAATCATCTAAATTTGGCCTGCAGCAATTGAAGCACATCAATGACTTCAAAATCAAACGCACCACAGGCCAGGTTCAGTTAAATGTTGTTGGGGGATGCAAAAAAAGAATTAATTTTGCCGTTCAATACACGTTTTACAGTATTTCACGAATACGCTGATCAAGCACCCATCAATTTTATTTAATGAGATGATTTGCTAACGCACGCTATTAGTTCATTCGAAATAATTCTTTCTCCACACACAGCAAATTCCAAATGTATTTGTCGTGCACGATGAAGAAAGTTGAGACATTATTGAGCCTGAAGTGCTTCACATGTAAACAAACGACTGGCTTGCTTCGTTTAAAAGCTGCCGCATTAACGTCAACATACACTCATATTTTTCTTACAATGTGTGTTAAATCTTCTGCAATGCATTATTTTAGACTCAAACTATGCAGTTTTGCGCTGTATCATTCGATTTTATTCGTCCAATTTGAAAAAAGAGCACACAAGAAGCAGTGTAAAGTAATAAAATAAATAATAGTGTAAATGTAACACACAAAATGGCTGCGTTTCATTCTAACAAATTTATTGTGTCTCAATCAGCTCATACGGAACCACTACTGAAAATTAAATTACAATCAGATAATCACATCAAAATATACCAACAACGGCAGCTTGTGATGATTTGTGCTCCTCCAGAATAAAAAAAAGAAAGAAAAAGAAACGAGAAAGCGCAAATATAACAAGAAAGCGGTCTCACACAAGTCCTGGGCGGGAAAATAAATTACCGTTTGGAATAATTCATGGTATTCCGAATAAAATATAAAAACAAATCAAAAATAAAAAGTAAATAAATCAGATCAGTTTCTGATCTGGTGATCTATATTGCCGGCTTTACACAGTTGTTTATTAAAACCTACCAAAGAACACTGCTTAGAAAGGGCAGCATTAATAATGTCCACATCACCCACTCAGTCACACTTGGCAAAACATTTTTAGACCCCCCTCCTCAAATAAGTGCAGCTGAAGTCTTTGACAAATGTCTCTATTTGTTGAAATATAAACGGGGAGAAAAAGAATCCACAACGACATCAGCGTCCATTAAATAATGAGAAAATAAATGCCAGGTGAAAGGAAAATGATCTTTGAGATCAGGGGGGATTTAGGGGAGCAGTCCACTTCCTGCCTTTATTTTATTTATTTATTTTTTTTTTGTCGTGGAAAAAAAAATCCCTGATCCTTCGAATGTGAATGACAAATACAACAAGGAAACTTGGTGGATCTCGTTATCCTGTGAGCGGGACAGTCCCCTGTCTAAACGTATTAAAAAAAAAAAAAAGCTTGGCCCTTTGTCTCGATCCCACACAGGACAGTGGTCGTTGTTTTGGAGGGTGGGCGTGGGGCATCAAAACAAAACTTGGTGATGGTGGTGTGGGGGGTGTGTTGGGGTCTCAATGCGCCAAAATTACCTGGTGGAATGAACTTGTGGTTGTCACCCTCTGGTCGCTCGCCTCACTTGCATCTTTTAAGTAATCTACTAAAAAATGCCCCTGAAAGAAACAAGCAGAAGGAACCTTTTAGGTTAAGACATTTCAGGGCCCTGAAGAAGATGCGTTTGTTGTGAAGGGGGTTGGGAGGAAAAGCGGTTCAAGGTTCTCTTTGTTTTTTCTCTCTCTCTCTCGCTCGCGCTCTCTCTCTCTCGCTCTGCTGAAAAATAGATTACACTTTTTTTGTTTTGTTTTTGCAGTCTCATTCACATTTCCTCACAATCACAGTATCAAAATGCTGCTATCCTGGCGATAGTCTGTGCGTGTGTTTTCTTTTGTTTCTTTGTCTGTTTACTGAGTCTAATTGGATATAAAATATTTTGCTGTGCTGCTCTCATGTTTCACTGAACATTCGTTTGCAGTCCATGGAGGGGGGCGGTGTTTCTGCACTCACATTGCCGACCTGAGAATACACATCCTCCGGCGTCTGCGCCACTCCCGGGGGCGTCATCCGCTTTTCCTTCTGTCTCCTATTGCAAAACCACACTCTGACCACCTCCTTCTCCAGCTGCAGGTTGTCCGCCAGGCTGCTGATTTCCTGGGCCGAGGGCTTGGGACACTTGAGGAAGTGGCTCTCCAGGGCTCCCTTGACGCTCACCTCGATGGACGTGCGCTTCTTTCTCTTCCTCCCCTGCGCGGCGATCTTGTCGATGCTGGTGGGGCTGCCGGTGGACGAGTCGGCCTCTTCCAGCCACTTGTTCAGCAGCGGCTTGAGCTTGCACATGTTCTTGAAACTGAGCTGCAGAGCCTCGAATCTGCAGATGGTCGTCTGCGAGAAGACGTTGCCGTAGAGAGTGCCCAGCGCGAGGCCCACGTCCGCCTGCGTGAAGCCCAGTTTGATCCTCCGCTGCTTGAACTGCTTGGCGAACTGCTCCAGGTCGTCAGAGGTCGGCGTGTCGTCGTCTGAGTGCGGGTCGTGGCTGTTGACGCCACCGTGGTGCTGGTGGTGGGGATGGTGCTGGTGATGGTGATGGTGGTGGCTGCCGTGGTCGAGATCCGGGGTGTCGCCTCTCACCAAGCCGGGGTGTACCAGGCTCTGGCTGCCAGCGCTGAGCATGCCGTTCACAGTGAAGCCGCCCGGCTGGGAGTAGATGAGCGACTGCTGCTGCTGCTGTCCACCAGATATGGAGTTAATGTGCGCCGCAGTGCCGCTGCCCCAAGCTCCCCCGTGCGCCTGATGGGGCGTTAAGTGAGACGGCACCGGCGGCCGGTGGTGAAGCGCCGTGCCCGTGTGCAAGTCGTCTCGGGCGGAGTTTTTCACGTCTTGCTGTTGCGGACTGGCCGTCATGCCGACCGGGCTTGAGGACCAGGGGGCGCCGGCTTCGGCGGCGGCCACCGCGGCTGCTGCTGCTGCTGCGGCGGCATGCGGGAGAGAGGTCACCCACTGGTGGGCATGGCTCAGCATGTGCCCCCCGTTGCTCGCTGCCATTGCGCCTTGCATAAAGTCACTTTGCACCATCTTGATGGAGGGGTCTCCTCTGTAGCCCCCAGAGCCCGAGGTAACAGCAGCACTGCCCGGCTGCATGCCACTGCCTCCCGAGTCCGAGTGCACGATGGAGCCGGACGATAAGATGCTATTGCTGGCCAGATAGGGATTGGAAGCCGCGGTGGCCATTCCGTCACGCCTTATGAATATGGTTGTGGATAGCCCCCTCCCTTTCTACAGTCACTTCTTTCTTCTAGGCAAATTATATCTCATGAATTATTCAAACTTCAAAAAGTATGGCCACACGTGCATGCGTAAATACGCCAAAAAGATGCTTGCGGAAAGCTGAATAAAATCCACGTGCATTTACTGCATTCGAGGCAGCTGAGCGTGGAGATGGAGGAATACAAACTCCTTTTTTGTCAAAAGTCCTCTTAAAGCATATACAGTCCGTGTACAAAGTTTGGCGACTAAAAATGTGGACATTAAAATTTAGTTGTGAATGAAAAAAAAAGCGTTGTCCCATACAAACTTTCGGTGGTCACAAAAAAATAAATAAAAAAATAAAAACCCTTGTAAAGTGTCCAGAGTCCCAGTTTATGTTCCCTTTGGATAAAAACAAACAAACAAACAAAAAAAAAAAACAAAAAAAAACATGAGCGGTGCAGTCCTTTTGTAATTCAGTCAGATTTCTCCCTCGCTTTATTCTTTTCTCTCTTCTTTTATAGCAATGAGGAGTCTTTCTCTTTGTTCCGTTTTGATATATTTAAACCTGCCAAACCACAAACTCCAGTTGAAGTACAATCCGTAGGAACAGTGGAAGGCGCTGCTCACCAGCCTCTTTTCTCATTCGCTTGTTCTCTCTTTCCTCTCTCTCCCTGACTGGTCTTCAAGTCCCCGCCCCCCACCCCCATCCAAAAGCGCACCTCCGCCCCACAGCACCAGGACTCGCGGATGTTTACACCGTTCCTCTCAACTGATTGGCTGTCAGGGGAATGATTGGCAGGCACGATAAACCTCGATGCCCGATCACGAAGACCCCTTCCGGCTGTTCCAATTGGTTTATTCTTAATTGCAGGGCAAACCAAACCTCGGTAGTGAATAAAGTAGAAGCTCATAAAATGTGATCTCTTTTTGTGTTTGTAGTATATAGGATTTCCAATAAATATGCTCGGGAGTATACCTGTTTTGAAGCATCATTTGTCGCACACAACCCATAACATTAGGAAAGCTCCATTATACATATTATTATATATATTGGCTCAGGCAATCCCGCGAAAATGTTTATAGCAACGAGACACTGTATTAACGTTAAACGTTAAGAGAGTGAGATATACTATAGACTATACTAGACTATACTATTTATAGATACTATAAACATGCTGTAATGAACCTATATTTTTTATTGGAGCATATCAAAGACTAAATTGGGTTGATTTCGGATGAACTGTTAACAATAGTGAAAAATTATTCATGGAGTGTCACATTTGTGATTGTTGCTCTCTTTGGGGGGTGAGCTGACTACTTCCTGCATGCAAGATGATGAACAGGCAAGGGCACATGCTGCCATTACGATTCTGGGAAATGACAGTTTTGCTGATGCGATAATGACTCAAATGGTGGAGACAAAAAGGACCATCAACAATGTGTGGACAAAATGATGCAGGCAAATAGCCAAAAGCAGACTTAAAGCTTGGTTGACTAAAATTCGTCTTCCAAGGTCTACATCTACAAAATGAAAGGTTCCAACAACAATATGATATCCTTCAACAATAATTAATTTATTTTGCAATAAGCAGCCTGACAAGCAATTATTAAGTATGTTGTTTATACACTGTAGTTATTTTGGAAACACGATTATGCGACAACTCTCCGTCAAGTGAGCAAGTTAATAGTTTTGGATTTTTTTAAGGCCTTGCATCTCTATACAATACAATTTCCACTTCCCCTGATCAGATCTCGACATTCAGAACCAAAATAAGAGTGATTTGTAATGAATTGACTATGGTTGTAATTATTTTGGAGAAATCAGACTTTAGCAACGATCATAAACTAGAAGAACCATTTTTGGTTCTGAAGCGGAATCCTTTTTAGGCATTATAAAGAGAAACTTTGTTACAATTTCAGATGCCTTAAAAATAAAAAAATATATATAATAGTGGTATATGCCATGTCAAATGTTATTTTTAGTATTGTATATGCTGCTGACTGTAAAAAAACGAGAACAGGCCAGAAATTGCCCCTGAGCCCTAGTTTGGAAAGGCTTCTACGCAGCATTGCTCTCCAGGTGACCACGAATGAAAACCTCATGGGTGTCTGCATCCTGCTGTGCCCACCTGCCAGGTAAAGTCCATCACATAACCCACTCGGATTTGTAGAACATGTCACGCATTAACCCGAACACTCTCACCAAAGCTCTCCAAATCAAAGATGACGCAATAAGGGACACTAAAGGGATTTACGGGGCAAATATAAGACTGCAAGGCTCTGTGTACCCCATGCCAGTGACGCCCCCCCCCCCATCCCAGTAGATTTAATTTGGACCGGGCTCAAAAACGGAGGGCGCCTCGTGCATTTCTTTACATTGAATAAGCAGGCTTGGGGGCAGAGCCATGGGGCCCACTATTCATTAATATACATTGAGGACTTCTGTCCAAATTACTGATGTTCTGTCCACAGGCTCCCTGAAAGTCCGTCCAGGGCCGCCACTAGGAACGTGCCATCTCATGCAAAATACAACTTAGCATATATACAAAAACAGAGCAGTCAAAAGGCCGCTGTCTGATATCTGACGTGTTTATTTATTTGTTTTTTATAAAAGCCCCCCCGAGTATCGTGCCGGGTGGGGGTCGGTTTTTATTATGCATAAAAAAAGAAAGGCAGGAGAGAGGGGGGAAAAATCATCCCCAAGTATAACAAGAGACGAACAGTTAGTGCTGATTTTCATTTGCATAAATTTTCATATATTTTAGCGAAAATAATAGCGGGAGCAGAGGAGAGCTGGTGCTCAGTCGAGGCAGAGCAAAGAAAATCTTAGGGAGCAGCAGCCAGTCGCAGGGAAAGGAGATAAGCGTTTCCACAAGTCCGCATCCCATGTAGACTTTCCTGGACAGGAGGTAAGCCAGTTCATGCGCAACTCGCTGTGCCTTTTCCGCGCGGGGAATATTTACTGCTACTTTTTTTTTTTTAAATGACATTTCAGCTTCTGGGTCATACGCATTCATTTTGCAACGTGTGGGGGTTAAAAAAAGAATGCAGTTTCTTTATTCTGAGTGCGTACAAATCAAGAGCGTTGGCGCCCCAGCCTTGCTGCTTTTATACAAAAAGCAAGCAGACGGATAAGTTGCACGGGTTTGTGCCGATCCTGGATCGGACCAAAGAGCCATCAATCACATTTTAAGCAGGAGGAAAGAGCCTCATCTCTGGGTGGAATATTCCGCAGTGATCGTAGAGGCAAGTGCAGTCTCTCGCACAGAAGGTGAAGTTTATTTAGAGTTGCACGTTGAGCCGATGTATTATTTTTCTTTGAGTTGTTTTTAGCATTATTCAATCTGATGGTGGACGTCGTTTTTGTTGCTAAAGACTACTGCCACATGATCTTTAAATGGAGCCAAAGATATCTGATTCCGATGACACGTTGAGATCGAAAGTCTGCAGGTGACTTAGATCTTCGTTCTCACGGGTTAACTCGCTTCTCTCGCTCCATTGATGCAGGAGCGCATTTCTGAGCCCCACGCTTGGTCGCCATGGTGAGCGCCCCCACCCCCACCCCCCAAAAAAGGGTGGAACAGTGGTGGCATTAAGCTGTATGTTTGTGCACTGGGGTCCCGAAGGAAAACTTCAGGGCGTCAAGTAGTAACGCACTTTGAACTGTGCAGTAACGCGTTACAGAGACGCGGTTAGTTTAAGGCGAGGGGAACTCATTGATTATTTGTACTCATTTCTTATTTGTACCGGTATCTATTGAAGGACCCATCTCCATAACTTTACAACTTGTAGACTGAACTGTACTTTTTGTTGGGTCTCATTGAGCCAAAAGATGCAAACATTGTAATTTCTATTTGGAATGGGAATGAGTGAATTTCGTTGTTGTTTAAATAAATCCAAGTAGAGTTTTTAATGCGTCATTATTTTCACTGTAAATGTTATGACATATATATCCTATAGAAATTGAAATATTTCAAAATAAATAATTAATAATTGCCGCCAGGTGTCGCGCTGACTTTTTCGACGTCACATTGCAAACGCTTCAATTTTTTTTTGACATAACACTTTCTTGATGAATGTAACAGTTTCACTAAAACATTGAGATCCAAGAAATAACAGCCTTTTGAAAAGCTCCTTTATTTCTTTATCTTGCTGACAGCTTTCAATTGATTTGAGAAATAACACAATTATAATTGCAATCTGAAACAAGAATACATTGCCAATTATGATTTTTTTTTTAAATCGTACACTTCTGGCTCACGAATGGTACTGAATAAAAATAGTTCTTGTGTTCGAACAGATTTTACATGCAAATATAGAGTAATTAGATGGGCCCTGCACGATTCCGCCAGCCATCTGCATCCAGCAGCTCTTTGTGCAAACATATGTAAACGTCGACTTTAAGAATGACTGGCAAAACGGGCCCGGGCAGGAATCATGAATCATCCAGAAATGAGTGCGACGCAATTCTCTCCACGGCCACTTTGCTCCAGCATTTTCTTGCAGCAGTAACGCAACAACTTCGTTCGTTGCGACCACACACAGCATGTTCATGCCTTGCACTGAAAACACCTTGAAAAATTATTAAGAAGGTAACACGAGGTTGCATCGCCAACTAACGCCTGCAGGGAGGACACGTGACGGGCGATATTTCAGCCAGAATTGTATTTAAATATAAAGCACAGTTTAGTAAGACATAAAAACATCAACGGAAAAAAAAATCAATTTCGTCACAATATGAATCTGCTCGACTCCTCCATAAAACGTGGCCTTATTCTCATTTCTGCCATAAATGTCCGTTTAGGAAATGTATTCATTCCTACCTCAAAGGGGTGTAAACGCATCCCCTGCATGCATCCCTGGTTACAGTATTGAGATTGAATGCATGCAATTCCCGCCATTTTAATTATGGCCCACTTAGGTTGCCTATGGGCTGCATAATTTATTTTCTGCCCCGCGGTCCCATGTGAAACGACATACACTGAGTGTTTCACGTCAGGCCAAACGTTGATTTAGAGCGGAGTTCAACTTGGACCACTTAAACAATAATGTGGTCACTATCCCGTTAATTAAATGGCTTAAGCAGGCTATCAGAGCAAGCATTAAATATGCCTTCAATTTCTGACACCAATATGATTTTTTTCCCTTCTAGCTCAACCATTATAGATATTGTATTAATATATACTCAAGAGTTGTGCACACTTGTCATTCCATTGCAATTGAATAAAAGCATTAGTTTCATTTAAAATGTTATAAAAGTTGTGACTCTGAATGGTGATCACGCTAGTGAAATAAATTCAAAGCATTTAAGGACCTTAAATTCAGGTAGAAGTGTTAGTGCACACACACAAAAGAGCAACAGGAGACAGATGGGCAAAGATAGCAGAAATACACAAATGCAGCTTACGGAGCCGGCGTGTGTTTCAACTCAAGACTCTAACCCCAGTGTAGCTTTTGTGTGTGTTTGGGGTGGTTGCGGTAAGTTGCTGTGACTGTCTGCAGTGCTGTATCCCTTGCCTCTGCCCCCCAAACCCACCACCTACTATCCCCTCCCACATACCTGAATTCTTGATCAAAACAAATCAGTCTTATTGTTGTGAATACAAATCAGCAGATGGACACAATGGTCATTTTCTCTTCAGATGGTCTGCATTACAAATTGTAATCAGGGATGATATAAACTCTGTGTTTAATAAACAAACTGAACCTGTAGAGAATCTATACTGTTTCTTTGTTGCTATATGTATCACGATAGTGGCAGCTTTTTGTTTTTGTTTGTTAAACAGAAGCAGTCCCCGAGGATGTAGTTGGACCGTTTGTGGCACCTCCCCTAGCAGGATTACATTAATCAAAGTATTTATTTCCCTAGGGGAGCCAGGCACAAATCACTCCAAATCCGAGTAAAATTGGATAACAGAGGAGTCGGCACCCAGGCTAAACCTCTCCTACACTTTGTTGTTATGTTTTTTTTTCTTTTTTTGCTCATTTCACCAACTTAATGGATCTAGTTCTATCTAACTTGGTGCACCGTGTATGCATGTGGTGGCCCAGATAGATGTATTGAGGCCTGAGAGAAGACAAACAACATAATTGGATGGAAGCGGGAGCTCAGGTAGAGTAAAAACAACAACAACAACACTAACACGGTAGAAGAGCATGAGGATGTGGAGCTGTTCAAATAAGTTTTTTTTCCTGTGACTGTGGGCCTCCTAGGTCAGAAGCGGAGGGGGATAGTGGGTGTGGGGGAATCCTCCAGGATTTTGAACAGCATAAGCAACAAAAAAAACAAAATAAAATAAACCCCAAAAAAACCTGGCAGGAAAAACTGTTACAGTATTGCTATTATTTACACAGTAATTACTTGCGTAGTTTGGCCAACAGCGCTATGGTTAATAAATCTGGAAATGTTTACAGGCGAGATGCTGCTTCTCAAACAGTAAATATAACCCCCAATACACTGCCTATTTTAGGGAATGCGAATAAAACAATATCCCTGTAAATTTTCTCTGCTTGTTACTGGTATTCATGACAGGAGCAAATGTCTTGTTTTAGAAGCTGTCGCAGCGGATTCAACCATGTTTGAATAATGTACCTGAGTACAGACTTTGCTAGCTAAAGATCTGATGCTAACCCAGTTGGAACTCTGGTGATCGCGCACGCTAGCAATGGATGAGAGGCAGGATCTGTCGAGCTCTGTTGGGTGAGTGGAACGTGGAAAGGCTGCCAGTGTGAAGGTTTGAAAGGCTACACGGCTTTGAGGATGGGACTGGGGCCTCTCCGGCTGCTGATCAGCAGCACACGAGCCATTCACACACAATCTTGTGCGGTCACGTTCAAACAGCCGAGGGGAGCCTTGAATCACGCAGGCATTATGCACGCCGGACGCTTTCGGCACCTCTCGCCGTTGCTGTGCAGTCCAGCTCATTTGATGGAAATGGGTTTACATACATCTTGTCCTCGACGAGTCAACCGGGAAGCTCCCCCTACCACCACCACCACTACCAGTCCCCTGCCGATGTTTACAGCATGCTCCCGTTCGCAGTGAACTAAGTTGAGGGCAAAGTACTCACATTGTACTTGAATAGCTAGAAGTACATATATTTGTGCACAAAAGTAAATGGGAGTAGAATTGATGTAACTCACATACTCATTCATCATATTTCTCCTGTGATTGTTTTTTTTGTTTTTGTAATTTTTTTTTTTAAACCAGCATACATTTCTGATTCCACAGGAAGTTAATTTGGGGAATTTTGGAAACATTCCAAACTGGAAAATGTCCATGGGGATTATGGACAATTATGAGCATTAACTGGAAATTAAGTGTACATTTCATTTGTAATTTTAATCTTAAATACAAACAATGGTCTTGTCATAAGCAGACATTCATCCAAAATAGAAGAGAACCAGTTGCATGAAAGGAGGATACTATGCTAAAATAGAAACTATTTAAATATCCCATCAATATTTTAAATTCCTGGTTTGTTCATGTGTTTATTAATTACTAAATACTAATACTATTAATTCCAGTGAAAGTTCCCTACTTGCGAAAAATTCTTATGTGATGCAAACAGGAGCTCACTGTCTTGTTTAGAAAGTGTTCTGAAGGTGCTGCAACTGTAGACTACGTACACTCGGTTTTCCCAAGGGTGCAGAGCTACAATATGTAATAGTTATAGTATTTCTCATATTATAATAAGTTAAAAGGGAGCGCTAAATAAGTGAGAGTATGTGTTGATAAATGAGGCTAATGAGTAGATACATGAAAACTTTTGAAGCTTGATCTGATCACTGCAAAAACTGCTGCTCGTCCAAAAGCTCAACTGGCTTAACAGTCTACGGAGCAGCTGCTGGCCTGTTTTCCCTTCCCCTCCCCGTGTTGTGGTCCAAGCCTGTAAGCGTTGCAACCAGCAGTCGCACAAAAGCACCTTTGAGGAGGGGGAGGGGGGCACGGGGTGCAGGGTGTGCACACGCTGCTGCAGATCCTTGGTGCAAACACCCATCGCACATGACTCACCAACGGGCCTCGGTGAAGACGGAGTGTGCGGGCAGTCACAGGACCGACACAGCGGGAGTGAGACGCTTCAGTTTGTAGAAAGCAAGAACTCTCAGGTCCCAGTTATGCCAGCAGCAGCGCAATAGAACTTTGTTGTTCAAGGTTGTCAAAGAATTGCCTCAGCATGGACTGTCAAGTCAAATATCCCTCTGTGTGTTTGGCTTTTTTTTCTTCTTGATGCCAGGAAGCCATGATGACTGTGAACATGCTGCAAGTGTGTGCGTGCGTGTTGAGCCTGTTTCGGCGAGAGGTGACTGCGAACCTGGATCATGTTACATCTGTGCTCAGGATTAGATTTTTTTTAAATGATTATTTTCTGTGTCGAAATAGTTTCTGACATTTTCAAGCGAATGTGTCACACCGCCTGAGCGGTAACCTCACAGCAGCTTGGAGTGTGTCTGCAATTTGGGATAAACATTTTTGTGAAATTTCCAGGTGACATTTGAACACAGAACAGCACAGACATTTCTTTTTTTCTTTGTGCGTGGAATTGTTACCTCACAAACATGCTGCTCCTGTTGATGTGTTTATCCAAAAATGAGTCCCATTATACTGCTGTTGCTGCCTGAAAATCAAATGGGCCTCCTTTGTGATGCTGAACCGGAGATAATTCAATGTTATGTCTCCATATTCAGAGCTTAGCGGAGCAGATTCTCGGTGCTCGTGGTTGGTGATGGCACCATTGAAGGCATGCGCCCGTGTGTGTACTCGTGACTGTTTGTCAAGGACCTGTTGGATTAAGATTGTGCATATCCCCCCCCCCCCCTTCCCATACACACACACACAACTCCAAATGCACAATGCATGTTACAGTGCACCTCCTCACCCTTCCTCCTACATTACATAATGCTGCACTCTTCTGCGAGTCATCAACTCATGTTCCAATCTTGTATGCGAATAAGGAAGGATGTGTGGGAGAGTGTGACTCGCACAGTTAGTCACGCAAGAAGTCATCCGTCACTCAAACAAGGTTATTACATTTGTATCCAGCTGTTGACTCGTTTGGGGTTAGCCAGTTTGTCATTGGTGTTCAACTTTTTCACTTTAATATCTGACATTTTGACAGATTAATCATGGTGTTAGGATGATTCAGAATCAGAATAAGAATCCTGATCTGAATCCTCATATTCTTTGTTGGCCAAGTACCGGTATGTTAAAATGCACAAGGAATATTTCCGGCGGTTAGACCCACTTTAATATTACAGCAACAAACACCAATATAGAATAGAATAGAATCGAATGTATTTATTGTCATTACACACTGTACAATGAGATGGGAGAGCTTCTCCTGTTTCAGTGTATCCAATATCCATCCATCCATCCATCCATCCATCCATCCATCCATCCATCCATTTTCTTAGCCGCTTATCCCCACAAGTGTCATAGAGATTGTTGGAGCCTATCCCAGTTGTCAACGGGCAGGAGGCAGGGTACACTCTGAACTGGTTGCCAGCCAATCGCAGGGCATACAATATACATACATGCATAAAATATACATACATTTAAAACATAAACATAATAACGCAAATTAAGAGATCGATTAAACAGTATAAAGTGTCAAGTAATATGGGGTACTACTCTCATACATCAAGTGTGCAAATGATACAGAGTGATGGAAGTACAATAATGTATATTGTAGAAATAGGACAACAGAGACAGGCAAATTGGCGTCCCCATGAAATTAGACGACAACTGTTTAATAATTACAGTAATTTCTCGAGTATAATGCGCCCTGAAGTATAATGCGCCTTGAAGTATAATGCGCACCCCCAAAGTTGACCTAAAAAAATCAAGAAAACCCTTCTACCAATATACAATGTGCACCACCAATTTGTCATTTCCCATATACTCAGAATATTAGGAATGATCTGTATGTATATTTTGTTAGGTTTGTATTGTTTTTCAAAAAACTGTCCGTACAACAATCATTGATAATATTGTGCATGTGCTGATGTGCTGGTAATATAATCTCGGTTCAAGCCTCAGGACATGCTTGTCCTGTTCCCTGTAATTGTCCAAAGAGAATCCCTCAACCAACTAAAATAAATGCTCAATGATGGCACAACATTTTATTAACAGTGTTAACACATTTCAGTCATAAAAATATAAACTCTAACATTTTTTTATTAAACAGTGCATTAAATATTTGTGCATAAAACATTTGTGGATAGTGCAGTTTATCCAATACATTACACATCTTTGGCTAAACCTTCAAAAGAAGCATTATGACTCACCTCCAATCCGAAAAAGATCCATAGTAGCTTTATTTGGTGCATCACTGTGGAACTCATCATTGATGACTTAACAACGTGAGCTCAAACTACGGAGAAACAAGTGTAATGGAGATATTTTTTAAAAAGCGAGCATTTCACTTGTGTGCGCTCTCATTTTTTTTTTAATGTCCCCATGACGCTCGTATTACATGGTTTGAGCTCACGTTGTTTTGATACCCACCTGAAGCCATTGAGGCGAGCTATCATTGTTTCGGACTGCAGTGCGACTTCCGGGTTGCCCGCATCATCGACGCGACTTCCAGGTTGGCGGCATCATCAGCACGAGTGTTGACACAATTCTTTTAAAAGCAGTTGCACAACTAGCCATTGTAGTCGACATTATTTTGTCTTAGTTTAAGTTTAAACAAACTCATGGCCAGTTGTTTCTGATCCTTGGTGCAGTAGCAACAAGCATTCTATGCTAACAATCATAAAATGCAAGCTCCCGGAGAAGCTCTAAGAGCTCCGGTTGGGGGTGCACATTGCTGTAATATATATAAACGTGTAACATAAGACATCGTATATCATATCAAAATGTATATGTATATATTTTTTTTTACCACACTATGTACCTGTATACGACTATACAATGTGATTCTATTTTTTATTTTTCATCCATACCTAAATATAATGCGCTCGAAAATTTGTGCATTGTTTTTGAGAAATTACGTTAAGTGGCGAGGGGTCAAGGTGACATAGTTGACGACTGGGTATTATGTCTGCCTTACAGTTCTTAGGTGGGAGGTTTGAATCTGGGCTCAGGACTTCCAGTGTGGAGTTTGCGTGTTCTCCCAAGACTTGCTTTTCGCCAACCACTCTGATTTCTTCCTACATTCTCAAAAATGCCTGTTAGCTTCATTGAATTCAAATGTCTCTTCCAATACTGGGCCTTGCTTTGGAACTTTAATTTCCTTTCTTATCTGAGTGAGATCAACCAGAAATATTTGGGGGAAAGCAGAATTGTGGACAGATTGCGAGTCATGCCTGACAGACTACAAAACAAATTTGGTCTGTCACGACTTCGCTATGTCAGACTACTGGCATAAAATGTTGCCGCATCTTGGGTAGACAGTGTCAACACCACACGACGTGTATTCTGACAGCGCCATATACCATCGTTTATGTTTAATGGGCTTTATCTTATCAAATCAAAGACTGTGGGAGAGGCAGAACGAGAAAACGTGCCACAGGTCAAAAAGACAGAATACACCTGCTATCATGGCAACGATAAAAAAAATGGATTGCACCAATGTATTATGGAAAAAAAATCAAGAAAAAAGAGGAAAAGCATGGTGCTGTCATCGGTGCTTGGGAGTGGTCTTTCCATTCAAGAAAAACTTGAGGTATATTCTGGAAGTTTTGAAACATTATGGCTTGTAACCAGGCTGCATAATATTATGTAGCCTAGCAAGCTAGTTCATTCACCTTTGTTTGTAAACAAGATGGCATTGTGTTGAATCATCCTCTAAAGCTTGAGTAAACTTTGTACATGTGAATAAATATTAATAACGACCATGTACGTTAACAATGGCAAGCATTGGCGGTGATGCGGCAGTTGCAATATGCAATATCATTGCTCGATGTCGAAGTGAGCTGTCAGACTTGTCGCTGATATGTCACACTACACAGAAGAAATCCCCAAAAATCATACATGCTAGACATTTCAGTTTGCCGTCGTAGGGCTATCGTTGGGCCAAATGGTTGGTTGTGGATTATGTCACACTACCAAAGGTTTTGTTGCTCCCAACAAAATATGACAGGGTTGAGCTATGAAATTGCCTGCGATAGCGAATCAAACCAATATCGCGGCTAAAATCCTTTAGTCTGATCTAGGCATAAATTACTATTATGCCACAAAACACAAACTTATGATGTTGATGGTAATACAGTAATATAAACATAAATGGCCCCTCTTAAGTAATTCTCGCTCCTAGCGACAACCTGATTGAAATAAATGCAACAAGCACACATTGATCAAAGGAATGCTTTTCTGTGACATAACCTCAATAGTAGTTACTGTAAATCCAATACTTACCTCAGCAATACATAGCGTTGCTCTGTGGCACCCACATTTCTCTATTGTTTCAAATTTACGACCCCTTTTATGTAAGTTAAGAAATTTGCATTTTTAAACATAATTAAACAATGATTACATCGTCAAAGGGCAATTAAGAGCACAATAACAAAGTGACCATCAACACAAATGCATGCAGGTGTGCTGGTGTCAATCCCAGGTGACTTTAGGTGAGAGGGGGGTACACCCTAAACTGCTCACCAGCCAATAGCGGGGCAAACAACCATTCACATTCACACATATATAGACAATTCAGTCTTTTCGATTAATCTACCTTCTGTGGTTTTGGAATTTGGGAGAATATGCGGACTCCAGGCAGGAAGGCAGGAGCTGGCTTTTAAACCACAATCTGAACTGTGACTTGAACTGTGAGGTGGATTTATTAACTACATGATGACTGTTCCGCCTCTCTATTCAAATACATCGAATAAAACTAAATATCAAAATTTTACATATATCCCAGCACTGATCTTTTCTTTGGGTTCTTTGAAGTGCAACACCAATTGGATTTGCTATTTGCTTGGTCTTCATCGAATGAGTCCAGAAGAGGCTTTTTAAATGCCAAGGGAAGTTTTGTTTGCAACATGGTAGTTTGTGCTGCAGTGATATTGACATTCACAAATGAAATCACATGAGTTTGACATACCGCCAAAGGCAAATTGCTAGCCACGGTGTCTGTACAGAAGAGGCTGACCAGCACCGTAATTGTTTATGGAGTAAACTATTAGTGGCTCGAGCATGAGGCAGTTACACTTCCTGGCCCTTACCTAAAAAAAAAAAGGTGGAAACTTGGAAAGCCTTTGTACCAAAAATCAAAATATGAATGAATACATGGACTGTTAGACTCCTAAGAGAAAGATGTCTGTTGCATGGCTTTCCAAAAAAAAAAAAAAAAAAAAGATGTCACCGGAATGTGTTTATAAATTTTTCAACGTGCAGGGGGTTCTTAGTTTAGGATGACATGGTGGTCCAAATTTGTGCATAAGTTGGTGTGAGTTCATGTCTCATCATGCAGTAAAATCCATCCATCCATTTTCAGAGCCGCTAATCCACACAAGGGTTGTGGGACTGCTGGAGCCTAACCCAGATATCTTTGGGCAAGAGCTGGGGTACACCATGAACTGATTGCAGCTGGCCAATTGCGGGGCACATAGAAAAAAACAACCATTTGCACTCAGATTCACAGTTAAAGGCAATTTATTCTCTTCAATTAACCTGGCATGCATGATTTGATGATATGGGAGGAAACCGGAGTGCTTTGAGAAACCCCACTCAAGCACGGGGAGAATATGCAATTTCCACAAAGGCATGGCTGGGATTTGCACTGCAGTCCTCAGAACTGTGAGAAAGACTCTCTAACCAGTCATCCACGTGCCACTCACATCTAAAGCATTAATGTTAAATAATCAAATATACTGTATAACAGAGAATACTGTGTGGTGAGGTATTTACAGTGAAGAAAATTTGTATTTGAACACTCTGCTACTTTGCAAGTTCTCCCACTTAGAAATCATGGACGGATCTGAAGTTTTCATCGTAGGTGCATGCCCACTGTGAGAGAGAAAATCGAAAAAGAAAAATCCAGAAATCACAATGCATGATTTTTTTCACAATTTGTTTATGTGATACAGCTGCAAATACATATGAACACCTGAGAAAACCAATGTTAATATTTGGTACAGTAGCCTTTCTTTGCAATTACAGAGGTCAAACGTTTCCTGTAATTGTTCACCAGGTTTGCATATACTGCAGGAGGGACTTTGGCCCACTCTTCCACACAGATCTTCTCTAGTGGTGTCCGGGCCTTGTGGACTTTCTATTGCGATCTGACTAGCGTGCTTGTGTGACTCATATGTCTTTGTCTCTTCTTCTTACAGGAGAGCCATCCCAGCACCTGCCATCTTCCACAAACACACACACACACCACTAAACTTTGCTCACCCCTTTCCTCCCCAACACTGAGCCAGTTCTGGAGGTAAGGGCCCAAGCGTATGAGTGTGTGCGTACATGCACACCGTCACCCCACACGCCGAGTGAAAACGGATACACCGTCTCCCCGGCTTCCGCTTCCCTCTGCACGCCGGCTGCTGGAGTGTTCACGCTTCGGGCTGTTTTCTTTGAGAGGGAGCATAAAAATATGCAAATACTGTTGTTCGACCACAGAGATAGCAGGAGGAAACGTGGTTGTGGTGGGGAGGGTCTTCTTTTACGCTCTGTCACTGCCTTGCCACCTCCTCCATCCAGGTTGGAGAAGGAGAGAGAGAGAGAGCCAGAGAGAGAGAGAGAGAGAGAGAAAGAGAAAGAGAGAGAGAGAGAGAGAGAGAGAGAGAGAGAGAGAGAGAGAGAGAGAGAGAATGGAGCCAAAAACTCTCAAAGGGGAAAGATGTTTGTTTTTGTTAACCCAATACATGTGCACGTGCACGCACACACACACACACACCACACACACACACACACACACACACACACACACACACACACCGAAATACAAAGGAAAATTGTAGTTAACTAAAGCCAGACTTACAAAGTGAAAGTATAGAAGAACACATATACAGTATTGAAATTAAGTTTATGTCTATTTATGTAGCAGTTAATAAAATAAGAAAATACTTTTACAACAAAAAGGTGGCATACTGCACGGGCTCATTGGTAAAGGTTACAAATGTGACAAGGATAAATCATGGTTTTGTTAAATCAAGTGAAAAAAAAGCTTAAATTTAAAAGGCAAAGACTTGACAAAATCAAATGTCTAAAAACAAAAACTAAACATTTCTTTTCATCAATATATCTGTACGTATTTATCTGAAAAATATATTTCACTTCTGTGCTTTCTCTTACAAATAAATATTGATGTGTGATATCAAACATATTGTTGTTTTTGGATGATTTTATTTCATAAAACACTCCCCAGATTACTTTTATATGATTTCTTTGGCAACAGAAATAGTTGATTCACTGCCAGATCATATGCGCAAGTTTTCATGTGGACTTGACTGAAATGTTTACAATTATGCTTTGGTTGAGACTCAAATACATAACTGTACATAACAGGGGTGCACAAACATTTTCAAACAATTTTTCTACATTATTCAAAGTATTAGCAAAACATTGTTTTTTACTTAACATTTGAATAAACTTGTCCTGCACGCATGAGGCAAACTGTCTTCAGCGAAATCTTTTTTAGTGGCTTTACTGCTCATAAGATTACTTTCTCAGGTTAAGGTCATCATTTAAAAAAGTTATTTTATAGTAAAATTTTAAAAATAGTTATTCATTCGGAGGCACGGTGCCTCAGCTGGTAAAGCGTTGGCCTCACAGTTCTGAGGACCAGGTTCAATCCCAGTCCCCACTATGCCTACGTGGGTTTTCTCTGGGCACTGCAGTTTCCTTCCACATCCCAAAAACATGCAACATTAATTGGACACTCTAAATTGCCCCTAGGTGTGATTGTGAATGTGGCTGTTTGTCTCGATGTGCCCTGCGATTGACTGGCAACCAGTTCAGGGTTTACCCTGCCTCCTGCCCACTGACAGCTGGGATAGGCTACAGGACTCCCCGCAACCCTCATCAGGATAAGCGGCAAAGAAAATGGATGAAGAGAGAAATACATTGATTTTGGAGTGAAAATGTTTGTTTGCAAAGCAAAGCAAAGAAGAAATAAAATAAAATAATTGAATGATGGATGGTTCAGAACTGAAAAGAAATAGGAAAAAAAAGAATAGTTTGCAGTATTCATAAATCAAGGTATACCGCAATACAGATTTGCCGTCTGCACTGGCAGGTTAACAAAAGAAAATATAAAAGTGACTTTACAGCAATAGAGCAGAAATGTATTGATTTACACCTCGTGAAAGTGAAGCTCTTAGCAAGACATTTAGAAGTGATTATGGAGATGGTACAGATCAAAGGATTTGACGAGTGTACGCCAAATATGAGACGGCTAATCAGACTGGAGCCCCTCCATACAAGATGGCAGCACACGCTGACATCTCTCCTCAGCCACCCCCCCCCCCCCCAGTCTCCAATCCACCCGCTCCAACCCCACAGTTTCTCTGCAAATGTAATGCGACGCTAACGGATAAACAGATTATGAAGGAATGGAATGGCGGCTCTAGGTGAAGGGGACCAAAGTGGAAAAAAAAGAAAAAAACTTTTATTCACATTTGCTTTATTTAATGAAGTGCGGGGCTGGGAAGTGTGAGAGAAATTAATTAACCATTAGTGGCGCAATCTAAACAGCGAAATATTAGTGGTGATGTGAGATGATGAAGCAGTATTGCTCTTGCAAGTGTTTCTCTCTTCTTTCACAAGTCATTATAGATTAATCCATAATCCTCGCCACCTAAAGACATTTTTTTCAGTGTACCTTAGGGATAGAGATAAAAAAAAAAATACCCACAAGTCCTCACATGTTGTCACATCTCAAAACTCTCCTCACCTTTTGGCTCTGCAACCAGCAAAACTGAATGGCTGCTCAGACATTGATAATATTGATTGTGACTATATCTTCATGTTTTGTCTGTACTGCATACAGCATGGGAACTTGAGTAAAATACATATGTATGTGTGTCTCATAAAATGTAAATGAAAGTCAGCACAACATATGTTTTGTTTGCCGTCTGTGATATCGTGTGACTACAATATTTAATTTATTAGGCATGTGCTGTTGTTCTTTACTGTATATGTGCCTTTCGGTTTGCAGTCTTCAGTATTTCCCCGCCTGTCACCTCATATCAGTTGAGGACAAAGGCTCTAGGAAATGTATGGAATAAGTGGTATTTTTTGTCATTTAGGATTTTGTTCTTCTACTATTTGTGTGTTTACAATAAAAAAAACAAGAAAATGTATGGAAGGCTGTTTTTGTTCATTTTCATAAATCATCAATGTCATACAGTTTTTAAAAACAAGTACAAATATTTTTTTGTTGCAAAAATACTCAAAATCACATGTTCCAATTTGTTACATCCTATATTTTAGAAGGTATAAATAGATTGCAAAGAATCTTGAAATATATGTCACATTTCTTATATTATGTTAAGATAATATAAGAAAGGCAATTTCAAACAAAAAACACCTTAATTGATCATCATTAACCCCTCTTTGATATCATCTTAACAATTCTCTCGGGCATTCAATTTGTATACCTACCCCTGTATGTCATTTGAAGATACAGGAATTGACTCCCAAATTTGCTGTTAGGAGGTACTTTTTTCTTTGAGGTTCTCAATAGAGTTGAGGTCAGGGGATGGTACAGATAACACCAGTTTTTCTCCCTTAATACAGAGAGCAGATGTCATGTTGTCATGCATATGAATGATTTTACGGCAGCAGGCACGGTTCTTTTAAACAAGGGCAGAAACTGATCAATTAGGCCACATATTTTGTCGATGTCATTAACTGCCAGCCTTGGAGGAATCTGTTTCAAGGGATTCTTGAGACACAAGCGGTACCAGCATCTTAAAATACTTGCTTGCTCTTTATCAGTCACTTTTTAGCAACTGCTCTCAGAATATGATGTAATTGCCCGACAGAAACTTTCCTTGGTGAGACTTTATCCAAACAAATCCATTTGGTCTCTGACTCACAATTCTCCAAAAAAACTAAAACTCAAAAAACTTTCAGCTAAATCAAAATGGCATAATAATTTGGAGCAAAATGTATACGGTAGTATCTGAATTTAAAAAAGAAAAATCTGGCCTGAGGTGCTTCACTCAGTGACCAGAGGTCAAGTCAGATGATGGTGCACGTCCCGAACGACCACTTGGTTGAGATAAACATTCCTTTGAGGGAGAAAGGACACAGATGGAGGGATGGGGCGAGGCGGCGACTGACACAGAAGACTGAGGCTCCACTGTCGCTGCTACCGCTACTGCCACTGTCATCACCATGTGGGCCTGCACAGCCTTTCATCCACATGCTAGCTTTCCTGTCCCATTAGAGAACAACTCGTGATGCAGCATTACAAGAAGAGGGGATGGAGGGAGGGAGGCAGGGTACGCTATACGAAGCAGATGCTGGCCTTGTTTAATCATAAAGAACATTTGGTTTGGTTGACACCAACACACACACAAAAACCGACAAGAGTGGAGATGAAAGGAACAGACAAATAGATGAGTGAGAGAAAACCCACAGAGCTGATAAAAATATCTCAAAAGAAAAAAACAAGTTCACTTCCAGGCTACAGGTGACTCCAGCTCCAGATTTCATAGTAGGATCAGACTAAAACATAGACATCGAATGAGTTCACTGTCAAATAAAATACCCATGCAGTGCGTGTACTTTAACTGTTTTGACATAGAATTGTATAATGTATAGATTCCTCTCCAAAACATATTGAAACAGCAAGGCTATTCATTTTATTTTTGCTGTGAACTGAAAAAAATACAGTTAGATGTCACATGATTAAAGCTTTTATAGCCAGGTATTTTATTTAATAGACAACATAGACAATATCCTTATTTGTAGTGGTGCACAACCGTTTAGCTGAGCAAAAGTATTGGAACAGATACTGTACACTTAAAAGAAGAAAGAAGAAAATCTGAGTTAATACAGTATTTATTTGCAAATCATTTGGTTGCAAAAAGTGCCTAAACTTTGTGTTCTTTTTCAAAAGCTTTTGTCAGGCTGTTACTACAGACTCTTGTTTTTTGTTTTGGTTGGTCACTCAATTTGACCTCCTTTTGACCAGGTAAAATGCACGTTCTACATGGTTTAGGTTTGGAGAAAAAGTACCAAGACTAAAACCTTGACATTACCCTCCAGAGATGAATTTATATGTTTGAGATCATAGGCAGGTCATTTTTTTTCTTGAAGATTGACTTCACCCACCACTTTGATCAAGGTTATTTCTTGTTTCATCTCTCTCTAAAATGTTCCTCCAGTGCTTTTGAAGCCTGCAGCCTGAACTTCCTATTGTCCTATTAGCAGTTTCCCGCGGCCACTCGTGTCTTGTACAGGTGTTCCTCATTGTCTCCTCAGTTTGTTTGGGTTTAGTTTGTATTGCTTTTTTTTCATTTGTGTTGTGTATTCTCCAATGTCATGGGTCAATTATTATCAGTCATGTCTCTTTAGTCCCGTTATGTTTTTTTCTTCCTTGTTTCCTGGTGTTTCTTTGTGACTTTGTGTTTAGATTTTAGATTTGGTTAATTTATTTTTTTGGCTCAATTATCTTTCATTGCATAATTGTTCTTGTCATGAAATCCTTTTAGAGATTCTGGCACTCTCACCTTGGCTCCCTGCTTCCTTGCAATTAGGTCCTCCACTTCCTTGCCTCCAACACCTCAAAAATCCGTACGTGGCAGGATCGGTGAATGTGATATCATGGCTTGGGCTTGCATGACTCATTCTGGGTTGGGCTCATTAATCTTCATCAATGGGTAACACGACAGCAGTAGCAAAGTGAATTTACTGTAGATGTTTGCAGAAACATGTAGGCTGACAAAACTGATTGGGGTATCCTTCATCATGCAAGCAACCCCCCCAAAGAAAAATTCTTTCAAAGAAACAGTTATTATAGATGCTTGTTCAACCATTAACCGTTAACTGTATCTTAATAGAGTAAATGGCCACAAAGGTCTCAAGGTGGACATTTCAATAAAATGTGTAATGATTCAACCAAACATCTTTGGAAGAAAAAAGGAAAGTCAAAGATTTTTTTTTCATATTTAAATGGTGGGAGACAAGTTTATAATCATTTAAAAAACTCCATCTTCCAAGTGACATTGTAAACATTAGAGAACTGTAAAGATTTCCATAATGCGAATTCTCGATCCAAATACACTCAGCGTAGATTTTTACAGAGATGTGCATGTATGTGGTATTAGATCAAATTGAAAATGTTATTTAGTTATATTTATAGCTCTCTGTAGATGCATTGGGAAAAGAAGGTGTCGAAAAATATAGTTCGTGTTAATGTGGACATGATCTTATTGAGCTAGCTGATGTTGCGGCTCAACGTGTCACTTTGATTGGTTAGTATCAAGGGCAGCAGGCTATTGATTGGCTGGTCGTTAGGAGAGTGCGCCAGTCATCTGGGAGCGCTGACACTGTTAACACTGAGCTGTGCTGCGTTGACTGTGTAGGATCCCGCCATTGACCTGCCAGCTGCCTACCATCCCGCTGCTCCATGCCAAATGTGAGTAAGAGGCTGTGGTGTGTGATGGTATTGATCCACAGGCCCACTGAGGGCCAGCGGATCCAAGATGAGTATAACTCTGGAGTTGGCAATTTGCAGCCAAGATAGTTGCAGCTTGTGCCAAAAACACATGTAAAATGGCAAAAACCCAAAGCAAATAGCACAAGAGTACAGTACATGAAAGTATAAAGTAAATGGATCCATAATCAGCCAATGAAATTAATCCTGATTTTGGGGAGAACCTTTGAGCCATGTAATATAATTGATGATGCTAGGATCCACTGTATGCGACTGGCTGGTGAGTGGGCTGGTCCTGGCGCCTCTGCTCATATTGTATAGCAACCGAATATCCACGATTGAAACCGAAATGTCAATAATATGTTTGAACGCCACCAATAAACAACCCTACTATTTTGTTGCATCTTATTCAATAAAGAAAAATCGCACATCGTATAAAACATGTCTAAAGAGAATATACTGGAAAAAAAGGGTTTTATGACTTATGATTACTGTATGTTGGGACAAGTCCCATAACAACAATAACAATTGTTGAGTTGTACATGCATAATTTTGTTTTGAGATCAGGCAGTCTCAAGTCAAACTACCACTTTTTTCGTGACACGTTGAAGTTGTGTAGAAGTGCTCTACAGCACAATAAAAACAAATTTGCCATACAACATATTTTGCCACTATTGAAGAAAAAAAAGACGTTCTTAATTTGTAATGCTTTGAATTGGATTTCACTGTGCAAGTTTACCTAACGTTGGAGCTCGTGACAATGTCAAGTACTTGAACAAACATTGTCACAGAAAAACTTTTGTTTCACTAAAAAGTTTTGAGCATTAGACAGCTACAGACACTTATGATTGTGATATTTTCAGATACACACCTCAGATTACTTCAACAAAGAAATATACGTGTGAAGTATTGTGTACGTATGTGTGTAGTTATAAAACTGTAAAAAAAAAAAGCCCCAAAAAAACATGCCTTCTTTTTAAGAAAACTGGCTAGTCTGGTAAGTGACGGTGAACACAATGTGAGCTGTCAGAGCTGAGGAAATATTTCATGACACTGAGAACAGGGGGGATGAAAACAGCCTGGAATGTGTGCGCGTTTGAGTGTGTTTCTGTGTGCAGTAGCGGGCTGTGATCAGAGAGTGAATGAGCCGTTTTACAGGCTGCTCTTCTCCTGGGGGGGAGCCTTCGCTACAGTGCTGGAAATGAGCTCGGCTGTGCAGTAAGTGTGGCGACCTCGTGACTGACCCGATGCTGCTCCACCACCCTCGTCACTGTGTGGTGCCTACTGTTTCCTGCACATTATGAGGATTGGTTGGGTGAAGGTGGAGGTGAGGGTGAGGGCGGGGGGCTTGATGGACTCTCCGAGGCCTTCTCCCCCATTGATGTCACACGCTAATTTGGACAAGCAAAAAGTGTTAATTCTGACTCGGAGGGACATTTTGACTGTTCATTTGTGATGGTATTGGCACAATCAGTGTCAAAGTTGTACTTGTAAACAAGACCATCACACACACACACACACACACACACACACACACACACACACACACACACACACACACACACACACACACAGACCTAACATTACTGTTCATGGGTGCAAAAATTGCACATGGAGGTGTAGAAGGAAAAATTCTGACTTTCTCCAAAGCATCAAGACTGCCATTATTTATTGAGGACAGATATATAATATGTGGAAATAGATTGGTGGAGACGGGAAGTGAAGGTGCAGCAGGGGAATGCTTTGAGCTCCGCCCTCCTAGCTGTACACATACAGTTTAATACCCCAAACCCCTCTCCGGTTCTTGCTTTTCTCTGTGGAGTGGCAGTGTGAGCACAGGTGGTAATGCTCACTCCAATTTAACTCAAAGCCCCAACTTGAAATAACGCTGCTGTCAGGGCCAATCTGTGCTGCGAGATGGACTGCTGTCGCTGCTTGGGATGGGGTGGGAACATGCAAACTTACAGAATCACGGATTCACCGTCGGCAGTCACGGGAGTACAATCGTTTCATTGAATCCTGCCTTTAAATGTTGAAAGCGCAACACTTGCGAAATGTAATTTTTGGTTTTCTCGAAGAAGGCGTTAGGATGTCTGCAAGATCATTCATAATAATTAGTGTGCTGCAAGGTTTTAGAGCGGCTTGGCTTGTTTTTCATTAATTTGGAATTTGAAAAGGCCTCCTATTGAAGGTTGAATTATGATGAAATGAACTGACATATGCAGTTTCAGTGGTTTCAATTAATTTTAATTTGTTTTTTAAACAGAATACAGTTAATTTTTTAAAAATCTTTCACTCATTCATCTTGTGTATTGCTTATCCTCTATTAAAAAAAAGTTTTTATTCTTTGTGATTTAATTCATTTTCAGATCGTTGGCAATCTCCTTGAATCAACAACTGTTCTGTCTCTCTCTCAACCGAAGTCCAGAATCTGAGTGTCATCATGGACTCCACTGAGTCCTTTCCCTCTCACATGGAAGCCATCACCAAATCTGCCATTTTCTACCTTGAGAATATCCTCAGACTTTGTCAGATTCAGTTGGCAAGACCTCACCCAACAATGCTGTTCTAGTTACCCAGCAAAGTCCTGGGGGACGGCCCCCAGTACACCCAAAACACAACTGCTAGGATCCTCACCCACACCAAGCCCTGGCAGGATATCAGTCCCACACTCATCTATCTCCAGTGGCCCCTGATTAAGTCCCGCATCACATACAAAAAATCCACCAACACACCTCTGGTCTCCTGTACCCTTGCACCTGCCTGCTGACCTATGGGGCCAAACCTTCAGCGTGGCACCCTCTAGAACTCTCTTGTACAATCTGCAATACCCTATTGTTGGACATTTAAACAAAACAATTCAAAACTAAAACTGTTCCACTTATTAGTGTTTGGTGTCTTTTGCTTGGTGTTTTTGTTGTTATTCTTGATGTAAACTGGTTTTTGGTTTAGTGAAAGGCACTTTGTAAATTCAAGTCATTATTATCATTAATTATTAAGCTTATCCGGTATTAACTGATGAGTTATCATCGCTATGCTGTCTGTTGAAAACAGAGCTCCTCCACAAATCCTGAGATGATAGCGTTTTCTCAATTGTCAATGTAGTGTAGTGTTGACACTTCAAATTTAATGGCCAAATAAAACATGTTTTATGCTGTGATTTAAGCATTTTTCACAATATGCAACACAGTGGATGAGTTCTTAGGACGTCTGCGTCACAGTTCTGAGGTTCAGGAGTTTGAATCTTGGCTCCGAGCTTCCTGTATGGAGTTTGTATATTTTCTCTGGTTACTCTGACTTCCTGACACATTCCAAAAACCTGAATCTTTGGTTAATTCAAACTGTTGTTTGTCTGTCTGTGACCAGCACTTGACTGGCATCCAGACCAGGGTGTCCCCCACCTCTTGCCTAAAGTCTCCAGCTCAACAAATGAGGACAAGTGGCATCGGTAATGGATCATGGGCTTCCAAAATTGTCCATTAAATACACAAGCCTCCTAAAAGCCACTCATGGTTTTGCTTCAGTATAGCAAGAGCTACTAGTAAACACAAACATAGCACATTTAGTAGGTCACAATTGAGTGGGCAAATTTACAAAGGCAAATAAGTGAGTTCATTTGAACGTTTAACTTGGGATATAACTGAAAAAGTCACTTGGAAGACGAAGTTGATAATGTGTTGTTATTTTGTTGTCATATTTAGTAAAATCCATCTTAAGGCTAATGGAAATCAGATATTGCTGTATTTGAGTATAATCCATTAGCTTGGACGGACGTTTTCCACTATTCAAAGGAGCAGCAGAGTATTGATGGGCATTCAAGCTGTGTGTTTGTGTTTTCATGCACAGCTTTGTTGTTAGAATGGTGCCATTGTGAGGCCCTGTGAATGAACCCTACACATTTAGAACACTCAAAAGCTTTAAAGACTTTTAGTTTCGAGAAAGAAGCCCGCTATGACAAAAATACAACTTTTCATGTCTTCGTCTCTATCACATGGAAACTACACGCGTGTGCCATAAATGTCTTAAGTGCACATGCTCTCTGCAGAGGTGCATTAACAGCTAATGCCTGCTTCTGACGATCCTTGGGTGCATGCCTGATAACCAGCAAGCAGACACATAGAGTTCCCCGGCAGGATCACGCCACTCCGACAGTGAAGGATTTACACCAACACACGTACATGCAAGGCAACAAAGACAGGAAGCACACAATATGAACGAGCTGCGAGAAACTGAAGGCGTTTATTCTTTGACAGGGTGCGTTTGAAGCCTTGTTGTTTTCGCCTGCAGCTACAGCCAGCTCCAATGATGCCGAGCTCCTAAGGGCCCAAAGCAGGATTCTTGGGCTGAATGCAAATTTACACGACAAATATGAGGAAAAAAAAAAACAAAAAACAAAAAAACAAAAGCAAAAGGTGCAAGCTCACTGTACCCACATTTTTGGTTAAATCAGCTAATTTGGTTCCTCTGTTAGGAAACACAATGCACCTACAATAGCAATAAGGTGCGTTCTTTTAATTTTGAGAATGGCTGTGTTCAGCAGTGTTTTTGTATTTTCATGCGGTAACAAAACATACATGTGTCATATTTTATAGGGTTGTCAGTTATCAGGCGTGGACAAACTACAGCATGAAGCCGTTTGCAGATCATCATCCAACTTTTAGTGGATCATGAAATATACTAACAATAACATCTGACATGGACTAAGACAAAATTTAAAGATTGGGGTGAAAATTGAGGGAGTGAAAAAAAATGAGGGAGGTGGGGACTACAACTACAACTAATGCGATTCGCAACAGAGTGGTGATTTGAAGAGGTTTCCTACATGTGCAACTACACAACTAAAATGGAAATTTTTTTTCTAAATGATGGTGAATACAAATAAAAAATCAATTCATGCTAAGGTCTGACTTGTCAACATACTTTATTGCATTTATGATCCTCAAGTAACTACTTTAAAATCATCTCAAAACAGATCGTTTCGGTTGTGAATGTGGAGATTTGCTGATTGCAGGAGCCAATCTATTTTAGTGAGATGCCGTCACACCAAATCTCAACAAATCATAAATGTATGTATTTGCCCTATCACCTTGAACATTCTAATGTGGCAGTTTCGTAAAATAATTTACATTATATATACTGCTTGAAGAATCGGTTTTAGTTTTGTTTGATCAAATAAAGTTGCATTATTTGAGTTTTGACCTTTTCTAGGAACAAGTTTGGACAAAACTACTGTAGCTGAGTGTTTCCAAACCTTTTTTGCGCCGGCCCCCCCGCCCCATGGATCGGCTGTGAACGCGTGGGATATATATACAGTAAAGGACTGTCTTAAGGACAAATGTTAAATGCATGCAAAATACAACACAGCATAGCACATAATGGACAAAAGAAGATATCACGTGACCTACGTGCAGTCTCGTGTTGCCTTGTTCACAAACATTTTGTTCAACAGAATGAATATTTTCAGTGAATGTATTTGATTGAATCAGTTTATGAACTGATTGGTTCATTGAGCTTGGCTGCTGCCACGAGCGGCTGAGAGCTGAAACGGAACTGCAACAGCGTTCTGTACAGTCTTGATGTGTCAATTACGATGTGCAGCTGTTGCAATGGAAAAGATCCAGTCATTTTCACAATAAAACACATTTGACACCCGAAAAAGCAACACAACAGTAATTATTTAAACTGGTCATTCCTTCTTTGCGGCCCGGTAACAAATGCTTCACGGACCGATACCGGCCCACAGACTGTGGGTTGGGAACCACTGCTATCAATGATATGTTACAGATGAATGTACAGACAAGAGATTGCTGCTTGTGCTGGAAACAAGTCGCCTACCCCAAAGATAAAAATTGAAGTTCCAATGTAATTTTATTATTTTTTTCACAACTTCAAACAGTGCTAAAATATTAATGCAGCTGTGCGGCTATGGGGTCAAGGACAGTCACTTATTGCCCATTGACCTATGAAAGCAGCTCCTATCACCGCTCACACCGGCTTCACGTCGGTGTTAATAATTGTTACAAAGTTAGCATTCGTCTGCTTTGACACGGTTTCAGTGGCATCCCACTTTTGTTGGCCGTTGACAAAATGCGTCCACTCACAAGCAGAGGACGCCTGGTGTCTCCTCTATCTTGAGAAGCCTTCAGCGACAGACTTCAGGGCCACCCACATCCTTTTCATCTGCCAAGAGCTCCAGCAGGTCAATACTCTTTCAACTAGGGAAAAAAAAAAACCAGCAGTGTCCGGCCACTAAATTGTTGAGAGAGGGGGACCGAGGGAGGGAGAGCGAGTGTGGACTTTCATCCTCTTTCTTCAAACGCTGTGCTGAAAATGGAGTTCTAGATGGACGACCCCCTGCGCGTGACGGTCGGCGCCCCATGGCGTCAGTGGGGCGGCTGCTCAAAAAAGCAGTGCAGACAGAAATGAGACAATGGCGAGATGGAATATTGAAAATGTGGATTCAAGCACACACACAAGTGAATGCAAAATACACATTTACCCACTTACAGAAATTTCATCGGAACAAGGTTCATCATGGACTTGGTGTGACATCATATGGTCCTGTGACCTGAAAAGCTTTTGTTTGCAGGGGAAATGCTACGTAAATATCACATTGCTGCTTTTCATTCAGTTGGAGGAACAGTTTGTTTTCAGTCCAATTGAACAGAACCGGTCTGAATTGCGAACCAAAATTTCAAATAAACTGATGTAAAAATGCACTAGAGATGGATGACACAGTTATCTCCCTTTTTTTTTCTCCAGTAAAGGAAGAACTAAGCAGTCAGTCGGGAAGCTGAAGGAGTGTAATGACTGTTGCTGTGAGAGCAGAGCGTCTCTTTCATGAAACAGAGCCATGGGACGTGAGCAGTCGGGGATGCAGATAATTCGGTAAGTCGGTAACTGCCTCCTTCAAGTATGACTCGACTCTCGAATATGTGCAGTGTGTCTGCTTAGAAACAGATATCCGAGAGCAAACCCTTGTCTGTACTAAGTAGACAAATGAAAAGGTGGCAGTGGTAGAGAGTTGACAAGAAGTGATTCATAGCCAGTGTAGGAACAGAATATGTATGTATGATGTTTTACAATGGATTAGGTATTACTGGACAATTGGCAATCAATTGTATGAAAGTAGGAACCTTCTTTTGCTACGTTAGGAGTTGCAAATCGGGATAATAAAAGGTTAATGCTGCTTTGTAGCTATTTCTCGAGAGAGTTATTGGTGTTAAATTTTCACAAAGAAGGATGGGAAAATAAATGGACTCCATGTTGAAGTTGTGTCTCAGACTTTCAATACTTCAGTCACAGTAACAAACAGCGCGTCAGTTAATGAACACCTCGCCATCTCAAACATTGGCTTAGCTCCTATATACAACCTCCATCTTCATGCCCACCATCTCCCCCCACCCCCATGTTCTGCTCTCCGGGGGTTCGCCTCCTCACTTTGTTTGAATTATTTTCACAAAGGCAAATGTGCCTTTTTTACCATAATTGTGGCTGGAACTCTGTCTCTAATTTGGAGAAATGTATGAAGGGGAAGTTGGATGACCTGCTGTCGATTGAGAGGGAGCCATCTTTGAGGGGAGTCATCACCGGCCAGAGCAGCACAATAATCAATCGTTCATGTACATGACTCCACCTCCCCTTAATAGTGTACGAGCGGTGTGAGAAGTGTTAATCCTATCTTGCGACATCAATCATGCGCGATGAGACTAGCCGGGGTGGGGGCGGGGGGTGGTGTGGGGTCTATTCGGAAGAAAAAGCAGCGGAAAGAGGAAGACATTCATAATGATGGGGAAAAAAAAAGGCACGCATGCATCGTCACGCTCCCCAGATTTGCCTCAATAATTGTACATGGTTGTGATGATATATACACCATATGCTTAACAAATTTATTAGCCCACCACCCAATGTTTATGCCACAGCTGCTCTAAATTAACCATTGGTAATTGCTGTATGATTAATATACCAGTATGTAGAAGATCTTGCATTGAATATATATTTAGAAGATGGTGTTATTCATTTATTTTAATTACATGCGCTGTTCCGCAAAACTCTGATTGGCTGGTGACCAATCCAGGGTATACCCCAAATTTTGCCCAAAGTCAGCTGGGATAGACTCCAGGTCACCCTGGTGAGGCTACAGTGCTATAGAATATGGATAGATTGATGGATATTTTATAAATAACTTATACTAATAATAGTAAAGTACATTATTTATTCATGAAGATGTTAAATTACAGATATGTACTTGCATTGCTGAAAAGATAAAAATGTTCCAGTGGATGAATATCATCCATGATTGAGCTTGGAGTTCTCAGAGAAGCCCAGTGAGTCAGCTCAAATTTGGGTTTGAAAAGATGAACTCAATTTGAAATTTCAAATCCAAGATTCAAATTGGTAAATTAGTCAAACATCGAAATCGGAAAAAGTCACAATTATTTGTAACTCAAACAGTCTTCTTTATTTCAAATAGTTGCCGAGACTACCAGGTAGTATTGGTCGAATAAGTTTGTCAAGCATGACAAGTATTATTTTTTTCAGGAAGAAAAAAATCATGCCCTGATACCAAAGTCTTTTTTCATGCAATCAAATACAAATTCTGATTATGGGGCAGATTTATTGAAAAATGAGAAATGAGAAATTGTACATGTGTTATTTAACAGCAAATGTCACTGCTTCTAATTAAAAATTTTACTTCCACAAAAACGTCACAAAAGCATTACATTCATATTATATACATTACTGACAGTTGCATAATCCGAAGGCTGATGGCTTCTTTGTGCATCAATCAAACTTTATTCTGACATTTTACACCTTAATTGTTGAAAAAGCAGAAGCATTACATTATGAGTAGTACAGTTGTCTGCATCGAGGTACCGTATTTTCCACACTATAAGGCGCACCTAAAAGTCTTTAATTTTCTCAAAAGCCAACGGTGCGCTTTATATATGGATCAATATTGAGCCTTTAGTGCAACTCCATCTAATGGATGCATAACGTAATCCCAGCCTCTACTGTAGCGTCTATTCTATGCGCCTTATAATGCGGTGGGCCTTATAGTGCGGAAAATACGATAAATTGTTTGTTTCTGTTTTTTTTTTATTTAAGTTGTGACTTTTCAATTGTTGTCAAAACCAAACATATATGGGCCACATGCAGTGTAGTAAATACGTAAGCACATCTGACTGAGTTCGAACTACCAATGGAGATACAGTAATTGGGAAAAACAAGTGAAGAGGTCTTTTCCAAAATGCTACAAATGATCCTTAGCCTTATTATTCTGATTGTTATGATTGTATTTTATAGCTCATCCCTCCATCCATCCATCCACCTTCTCCTTTGATTTGACCATGCTTACAGCATATATGGCATCCATGATAATTCCACCCTTGTATTCAAAATTATGTTTTGAATGATAGAAAGAATATGAAAATTGTAAAACTTCTTGATTTACAATTGGTTCTTCTAATTATTCAGATTGAAAATGTTCTGTGGAGCGAGGGAACAAACATAACAAGAGACATACAAATAGAAACATACAAATGTAACAAAAAAATTGTAGCAAAAATCATTAGTCACTTGACATGGATAATTTTTATCAGACAGTGGTGATACATATCTCATTGTGAGTTGTCGATTTCAAATTGCCTGCTGTTTTATTTCCTCAGGGGTTCCATATTCAAATATACTCAATATTCACAACATCCACCATATTGTAACATTTTTTGCTTCTGCAAAGAAAAGAAGGTATATTTTTGTGGTTGTAGCCTGCAAGGAGCAGAATGAAAATTTATCAACCTGAAAGTGGTTTCACATTTTTTCGTTTCCTCATTTAGTTACATGAGAAAGTCATGATGTTAATAATGTTGCAATCATCTGTGTGATGCAATACAGATTCATATAATACAACACAGTTTTGTAAAGAGAGCATTAAAAAACCCCCTCTCGTATTCTGTGTACAAGTAAAGGCTTATGTTTGGGTTAAACTATGATGGTCATTTTGCAAATACAAAACAATGTCTAGTTGGGGCCTATTCTTGATTGTCACAAATAAAAAAAATAACATGAAATATCTAAGAGATAAACTAAGAAAATAATATTACATTTTTGTCAGGGAGATGTGTTAGGGCAGGTGTTGAAGATGATGAGCCAGATGCAGGTGAGATTGAATGTTATCCCGCAACAGCAGATCGACACAGAGATTTTGAGAAAGATATGTTGTGTAGAGCAGGGGCGGGGGTGGGATGGGGGTGTCTGTTGGGTTGAAGAGAGAGAGAACAGCGAGTTGGCTGTGTGCTCAAAGACAAGAGAACAAACCCCTCAAAGTCATGCGGTTAATCCATCCCGACAACGCTGAAGCCTCATCATATCGATGCCTCCCTCAGCTGTACACACAAACACACTTTTCACTCCTTCGCTGACAGGACGCAGCCGGCACCCACCCCTCCCATCTTGCCTCCATCCCACCCCACCGTAACCACCTCCACTCTGATGGACAGATGAAACAAAAGGCAGAAGGTCGGGAGGAAAGATGGAATGGGTATGAAGGTCTGAAGTTCAGACATACGTGGTGCAGCCTCATTCCTTTTGCACCTGACCAGTCCAACACCAACAACGATTTCACTTCCTGAAAACTGAAGGGGTTCTTCCTCAATGCACCATCCCTCTACAACAGGGGTGCCCAGACTTTTTTACCCCAAGATCTACTTTTCAAGTTGACAGCCTCTCGCGAGCTACCGACGACAGAGGGTGGGGGGGATGATGATGATGATTCTCTCAAATCGTTTTAAGGTTAATGTTATGTTGCCTCCTATATTTAAAATACAGAATTAGCAAATTATAAGAAAGATATGAGGCCCTGATCTTGTGTGCATCACTCAGATGCAGTGCCTTGAGGATGGGTAACAATGCTAAACATGTTCACATCATAATGCTTGGTAACAAGTGCACAGCCCATTGTGAGCACTCGCCTGCGTAGCTGGCGTGTTTGGGCATGCGCGCGCACGTCTGAGTGTGTCCCCTCTAGACAGCTGGCGTGCCAAAGCCTGTTCAGCGGTTTGACACACTATGTTCACTCAGTACAGCTAAAACAATGTGGCTCATATGCTATAGTCTGGTCTACACACTCATTCATTCTCCAAAAACAAGATATCCATCCTTCCATTTGCTCTATTGCTGATCCTCATTAAAGTTCCACTGACATGAAAACCATGATTTTTAGTATGTTTAAAAAAAAGAAAAAAAAAAAGAAAAAAGGCAGCCGGAATGGACCCATCTGTTTTTTCACCACAAAACATCATTTTGACGTATATGGCTTTTTGTAACTCCCGCCATGAAAATCCTCTCGAGGGATTTGTTTTGAAGAAGAAGCAGGAAGTGACATTACCAGCAGGAGTTCAGTCAGGGTATACCAGTTTTACCTGCGGGAAGGTAGCTCTTTGTTCCTTCGTGTTAGCCAAAATGCAGACTCGTTGTATTGCTGGATATTGCTCGAACACTCGGGAAGATGGATTTACTCTTCAGATGTTTCCAAAAGACCCGGTTCGTCATGAAAAATGGATTGCACTGGTGCAACGGATGAGAGCTTCGTGGGTTCCAAATGAGGAGATAGGTGTGTATAGAGCTACTAAAAAAAAAAAATACTAGTTGGAGGGGGGGGATCCTCTCAGAACGTAACAAAAGATATGCGTACATAAGTTAGGAATGCTAAATGTGTCGATGTGCGTGTTGCCACCACGTCCGCTGATCATGGCTTCAGCGCCACATCCAACGATCGTGGCTTTAGCGTATTGAAGGCCGCGGTGGTTCATCGCGGCCCTGGGCCGTGGTGTCTCGTCGCCACTCGGGGCTGAGTACGCTACATACTGTCATACATACTGTACTGTGAGGGAGTCTGTTGTTAGAAGTGATTCGCATACCATCTAAATATGCCTCGAAATGATAGGATAATATTGCCCAGGTTACTTCACTCGCTTGTGGGATGTTCTCTACGAAAAGAGCTTTGGTGTCAGAAGGGGCGCCGGAAAAATCCAAAAATCTCTGTTGTTCCTCTCCCATAGCAGGTGCCACCACGTGTTTTCAATGGCAAATGTCCCAGTGCAACATCTACTGATGACATTGCAGGCAATATGGCTACCACTTGGAAGTCGAGTGAGACTTCCGAAACTTTGTGAAACGATCCCACGTTCTCCGCTCATATTTATTTTTTCGTACAGACATTCAAGCGAATAATGTTTTTTGTATGTTTCACTACAATATCTATTTTAGAATATATAGTATATATACTTATAGGCATATCACTTGGGCTTTCAGGAGATGTGAGAGCTGGAGCCTAACCCAGCTGACTTTGGGCAAGAGGCTGGATACACAGTAGACTGAACATCGAAGGGCACATAACAAATAATCATCCATTCACACTCTCATTAACACCTTAAGGACAATTTAAAAGTCTACATTTAATCTCACGTGCCTCGTCACCATCCATGTTCTACGTTACTAACCTGCTTCTCTTTTTTCTCTCTTCCCTGTAGTTGTTGCTCAATGCTTCTGGAGGTGTGACTGAGGACTGCATCATTTCACTTTCACACTTATGTACTTGTTTCCGTGAGTGGTGAGGCCATGGACAACGGTGCTGGGAGTGGACTACGACCATTGTCGTTGCTGCCATCACGGGACTATAAATGTTATTCGTGTTGCTGCTGTTCTGCACAATATTCTCTATTCCCTCACCAATCTTTCAACTCATCCTGTTTTTTGTCTATCTACCTGCTGTTTGCCGACTCGATCTCCCAGTTCTAAACCCAACTAAGCAGAGACTGATGGTCTCCCCACAGAGCCTCTGTTCTGTCTGAGGTTTCTTTGCTTTTCCTTGCCAATGCTGCGCTTGCTCATTTGAGGTTCTTAATCTATGAGGAATTTGGTTCTTGACCTGCTTAATTTGTAAAGTACCTTGCGATAACTTTTGTTGTGAATTGGCGTTACTGTATCTCAATAAAAGGGACTCAACTGTACTCACTCCAAGAAGTATGTTTTGGGGATTCAGATGGAACATTCACAAGCACACGCAGAACAGACAGGGTTTACACAGCACACAAGATTTCAAACCCAGGACCCTTCGAGTTTGAGGCAGCACTGCCAACCGCTACACCACCATCTGTCCTGTAAGACAGAATTGAGACATCAAAACTGTATATGAAGTGGACGTGGATGAAATTGGGCAAACGATGGACAAATGGAGATTAAAGAAAAAAGGTGCATACCAAGGGAAGGAAGTCAAGTGGTGGGATGGTTAGAATCCATGGCTGGGATGGAGGGAGAAAAAAAAACACGTTGTTAAAGGTAGAGTGGGGTAAACGGGCATCAGCAGTGCTTGTCTAGCTGCCAAGTCCATGAGCTCCACAAGAGTAAATTTCTTTCCATTTCATGACCGTCAACCAAGACCAGTAAAACTCCATAGCTAGTGCCGAGGAGTCAGACCCCGAGGGGGCAGAGGTGAGCCCGAAGGACGAGCGGTCCCTCACTTGCACAAACACACACCCACACACCACACAAACTCCTACACTTGCTCTTTTTCCTGGATGAGACACACACTCTCTCCCCTTCTGCTCTCTTGCACAAAGCCAATTTTTTGCTCTTTTTCAATCGCGCAAACAGCCACACTCATGTGCCATCCTTCTCCGGTGTTCCCACATTCAATGGCATGGATATGCAGTCTCCCAGGGATTCTTGCTGTGGGACCGAGGTTAGATTAGGTTAGGGTCCATGCCCCATGTCCAATCCTTCTCTTTCCTCTTATTCAATAAAGGAAGAAGGGAGTTCAATTTGAGAAAACAACTAAAACAACATTTGATCACAAAAATAAAAGAATAGAGTAGGAGAGGTAAAATATATTGGGGATTTTTGGAAAGATGAGCGTATGACCCAAAAAGACAAAGTGGCTGTTTTTGTGGGCTTTCCCCAGGCATTATCCATTAAAATGGACTCCCGTGGCTCTGAGTATGACAAATACGACACACTTGCACTGGCTGTCAAAATCTCGCTATGTTCTTCGGCCATCAGTTGGTCTGCACACGTGGTGTTAAAACACCATAGTGGGCCAGAGACAAGATATTCCGCTCCAAGAGAGATTTTCTTGTCATATCTGCATTTGTACTTTAAATGGCGACAGTACAGTGAGTCAGATATTCTTCTCAGGCAATTGGGTTGCTACATGTGACCTGAGACGGTATGAAAGAAGTAGAGGAGGCATACAGCTTATCAGGAAAACATTTGACTCCACAAGATTTGTGGAATGGAAACAAAATCTGCTCCAGGATCCTGCAGGTGGTGAAGACTACAAGCACATTTAATTGACTGCAATGTTGTCTTTTGCATTTTTACATTACATTGTCTTGTTTTTATTGTCTTTTAAAACCCAACCTTTTTTTTAAACCAAGCACTGCAGTTCAACACACCAGTTTTAGTATTTCAATGGTTGAAAAACAGACATACTTTTAAAAATATATATATATTTGGTGCCCTATATTTCAGAAATCTATATATAGCCCCCCTGTAAAAAGATAATAAAGCGCTGCAGTCTGTTGCATGGTCTTACATGAAGAAAATTAGTTTTTTTTTCTCCACCCCAAAATCTAGATCTTTTTATGAAACAGGATGTGCAACCTTGAAAGTGATGCTCCCAAGGTTGTTCAGTTCTTTATTACACCTACTTTACAGCAGAAGAACACATCTAGAGTGAAGGGTTATATGGTCAGGGAGGTAACCTCATCTATGCTTTTTTTCCCTAGTAGACCTAACTATTGACATATTCTTCTGATTGGTCTCCCCCAAAGAACGTTAAACAGCTCCATCTCATTCAGGTACTGATCAAAACAAAGAGATGTGAGTGTGACACTCTAGTGTGGACAAATAGGGTATATAATTTTGTTGTTGTTGTTATTATCACTGTTTTTTGTTGGTTATTGTTCAGAGGTGTTCCCATTTGCTTTTTACAAATGGGATGTGGAGTGTTTGTAGTGCACCTCCGGGGCAGGAAGGGGCAACGTGTTCCTGGGTGGTGTCGATGGTGGCAATAGGCGGTGAGAAAAGCACCTCTGTGTCATTGTCGTATTCACGCCACTAACATGTCTCCTCCGTCTCTCCTTCCTAAAACTGTTACAGGTTAGTCACAATTCACTCGCCTGCAACTAAATTGATTGTGTTGGGTAGAAATCCTGAATTGAGCGCACAATATTTAGAAATCTCAATGTGGAGAGCATGAATGTTTAGGTAGTAGCGGTGGGGCGAGCCGTCACCATATTGCTAGCTTCACGCCTCGTCCTGCGTGCACACACACAGGCGCGCGCACATACATGTACGCACGTCCTGAACATGTGGGAACCATATATCGCTCTGAAGAGGAAAATGTTTGTCTCTCTTTTCTGAAATCCAGCTGTGAAATGGAAATTATTTCTGTCCATATTATACTTCTTTGTATAAATTAGCACCATAGTGAAAATTATTAACAGCGTGGTATTTGAAAGATGTGTTTTATAAAGTCATTGTCGTATTGAAGTTGCTGCCACCAACATGTCTCCTCCGTCTCTCCTTCATACAACTGTTACAGAGTTTTAAAGAGAGATTGGCAGCGGTGATGACTAATCTAAGATGTCATACAGGCTTTCGTTTGGAGGCCTTGTAAAATGAGCATATAACTCAAATTTTCTACAATGCCTCCCAGCAACCTTTAGAATAGACATTAATGTTCTGGTACTGGTGTATAAATCAATGAATAGCTGTGTGCCTTGAAAATATATTTAAGTAAACATATGGAATATAAACTAAGTAGGGCTTTGAGATCGGCAGACTCAGGTCAGATAGTGGAGTGCAGAATTCAAAACAAGTGTGGTGAAGGAGCATTTAGCTCTTGTGCTACACACCAACAGAATAAGTTGCCAACATAAGTGACTAACAAACTGGATGTCATCCGCACCAACTACCCCGTGGTTAGAGTAGCCTCTGGAGGTTAACAATGACTTTAGGGTCGAGAGCCAAACAGTTGACAGCGGCAAGTCACAGGGCAAGGAGGGGGAGGGAAAAAAAAATCATCCAGGGGGACCAAGTGCGCACCATGCTACCTTGGCGGTGCACACCCTTCGGCGGCCACAGTAGCACGTTGTTCTGCTGAATTTCAACTAAGGCAAAGGAAGTTCAATTCAATTCATTCCCATCGGCCCAGTTTAGAGGCTGCTTCCCTGCAGCCCGTGAGAGAAATTTGCAATGTGCGTCGCTGGGAATTCTCTTTTCCTTCCTCCTTTTAGAAGCAGTTAAAAAAGGCACGTATTTGATTGAGGGATGAGCGTTTCAGGAAAGTGGAGTATTCAGCGCATTCAGCGACATGCCCTCAGCATCTATAAGCTGAAATAACATCTCGTTTCTGACCATTTTGAAACCTGATTTTGAGATCTTTAAAAAAATTATTCAGTCTTTGTTCAGGTATTAACAAAACTCTTTTCTGTAATGTGTCAAATTTACAAAACACTTAATTGCATCTTTTCTGGGACTTTAGCCGAATGACAGGAATGAAAACCAGATCAGCATTTACTCTTCTAAATTATACTGTGGTAATCTTATTAAATATTGGAAAAGTGACCAAATTCTTCCATAAAAAACACCTGTAGTGAAGTTTCTGTATCTGTTTAGTTTTCCTTGTAGGATCACATCCCAAACAGATTTAGGGGGACCAATTGTCCTGCAGGTGGTAGAGGTCCAACAGGGACCTCTGTGTGCATGTGCATTGGGAGATAAGACAGAGGCCCAGATGGTCAGGGGGGAAAGTGACAAGTGGTTGTCAGGGGGATTCAGACAGGCTGGCCCTTTGCTGCTCTTCTGGCTCATGCATGCACGCATGCATGGACAAACACACTCCAACACATGGAGTCAAGTCACCAAAGGGGAGTGCTGGTTGTGGTGATGGGTTTAGGATGGTAACAGATGCCAGTTTCTCCATCTTTCTTTGCATCAGTGCCACTCGTCATCATCCCACTGTTACTCCATGCAGGCACCAATCCCTCCATGCATCATTGTTCTCTAAGTTGAAACCCACAAGAGCACGACCAAATGGATGTCTGTAAAAATGTACCTTCCGCCATACTATATCAGTTTGAACATCACTTTTGTATTTAGACTGCATATTGTAGTGACTCTGTATTGATGGTTGTCAGTGAGCCGATCTATGACATAATGCAGGTCAGATTATTACTGCAGAACATTCAGAGTTGTTTCTTTTTTTTTTTTTTTCCAGAATCTTAGCAGTCCTAAAATAAAAATCGTCTTGGACCAGAAATGTTGCGGTCAAGTAACGCCTCTATCGCTGAGCTTGTGAAGTTTTATCCGAAAAAAGTTCAGGAAACCTCTTCCTTTTTGGGGCCCTCTCTGCTTTTGTCCACTCACACATTCTAGACACATAACCAGCCCCATCAACAAGTGACAGCCTCAGACACGCACACATGGGCACTTTCACATAACATGCATGCGCGCGCACACACGGTACTCTCCAGCCATCACATTTACATTTCAAACTGCCTGAGCTCCCTCCAACGCATCCATTATTTAGCAGCCTCTGGCCAAAGAGTGGAGCACCGCGAACACACTACCCAGGTAGCACACATGCAACCCACTCAGCAAACTGCAGCTTTATTTACTAAACTTCTCTTAAATGCTCCCTTTTCCCCTTTCACAACTATAAATGCTCTTCTGGGTCAATAGACAGAGATTCCTACAGACAGACTTTGAAAGTTGTAGAAAGTCTCAGAAGACTAAAAGCTGTTGTAGCTGCAAGGGTGGGACCAACAGCATACTTTATTCTAGTTTATCTTGTGTACTGTCTTGTTAAATAAATAAACAGCTATGGTGGTCACTGAAACAACTATCAAGGAGACTTGAGCACCCGTGGACAGGTATTTTGGTACACTCCTCAAACTGTGCCTTCTCTAGACTGCATATTTAAGCTCCTTCCACAGATATTCACTGTTATTTAGGTCAGGGATCATAGACAGCTTCTTGAGAAAGTAAATCAACGTTTCATTCTTAGTCAGTTCTTAGGTGCTTTTGACTGCATTATTTTGAAATTTTGGTCTTTCGTTTCAGTGTTGGGAAAAATATTTACCATCCAAACTAGTTCAATGTTCGGGTCACCGTTCCAAAAATTAACTCGTTCAATTCAAAGTTTATAGTTCAAAATTTTAAAAAAGTGCATTGTCTTTTTCCATTTTTTTTCCTCAATATGTTGCTGACAGGCTATTCCCCTTAAAACTCTGGCATTTCATTTTCCCATTGTTGCCAATCCACACTAGTAGCCATTTCCCGCTTTCACCGTGCACTCTTAAAAACTTGACCAAAAACATTGCTTGAATGGGCTTTTGAAGGAGGTTTTAATTAATTGTCAAAAACTGGATTTTTGTCCTGGATAAAACAACAAAATCATATAACACAGTATGACAGGAATGATTGTGAAAGGACATTAAGAACTACATTCCTCACAGCTCTGGCTGACTGTATTCATAAAATGTTTCATTTTACAAAATTTCTATATTACAAAACAAAATAAATTCCACATCATAACGGTGTGATTGTGTTTTAACTGAAGAGTTTTAACTAAAGCATTTTGATACAAATAATAATTTACTTCATAATCAATTTTTACAATTATGTACTGTATTACAAAAGAACCAACAAAGAACACATTCGCTCCCATTTACATGGTGTCCTTGAATGCACCTCATGTTGTCACACAGCTGTGACGTGAATGCCATGAATGGCAGCAGTGGTCGCACAGACTCGTTTACCAAATGTATTGTTTATCCGCTGATATATGAAGGCTTGTATATACAGTGTCCACATGCTCGATTACATTCATCAGGTGGAATGAACTACCTGGTAAATTCAGATCACATTTGCACAAAATAGCAACCATCCATCCATCCATCCATCCATTGTCTTTGCCACTTATCCTCATGAGTGCTGCGGGAGTGGTGGAGGCAATCCCAGCTGTCATCGGGCAGGAGGCGGGGTACACTCTTAACTGGTTGCCAGCCTATCACAGGCCACATGGAGACAAAACAGTCGCAGTCACAATCTTACCTATGGGCAATTTAGAGTGTTGCAAATTGCATGTTTTTGGGGATGCGGGAGGGAACGGGAGTGCCTGGAGAAAACCCACGCAGGCATGGGGGAACATGCAAACTCCATACAGATGGGGCCAGGATTTGAACCCCGGTCCTCAGAACTGTGAGGCCAGCACTCTACAGCTGCAGCACAGTGCTGCCCAAATGTTTTCAGCCTACAGTAAAACCCTGTGAAATTGTCTTCTGTTACACTACTTTTGGAATGGAGTGAAAATGGTTCATAATGGATGAACACACTCTTGTCCGTAAGTTAACTAAAGAACCCACTAAATGATCGAAATCTCATTCTGTGCCAGGCTGACCTGTGGATGCTGCAGAGACTTTATGGACGCACACGCAGATTGCAATATAATAGGCAATTACCTTGTGCAACTCTTTCAAAATATTTGGTCTTATAGATAACAAGAAATTAACAATGTAGAATCCAGCCAACATTTTCAGAAAAATATGGCTTTGAAGTTAAAACATCACCAACTATGATGTCAAGTGTGAGAAAGAAAAAAAAGAAGCTTGGATTTTGCAGATATAAATAACCAATTCAAAGCGAGAATTGAGAAAAAGTCCAAACACTATCGAGTGATGGGCTCTCAGTCACACTTACCAACTGATTCTGGGATGGCTGGCCAAGCATCATGGCACGAGCTACTGTGATTGGCTGCTGCTGCTGCTGCTGCGATGTTAACTCCATTGCACGGGCACAATTTCTACACTGGAAGACCGAAGCACCTCAGCCACCTTTTCTATTTGCCCTGCTGAGATCACCCAAACTACAAGCTTTTCCTCTACGGTACCTTCCTACCCATTGAAGTGGCGTTTAGCATATTCTTGTGAAAAATTCTAATAAATGGCAGACATCTTTCATTCCCCATAATGTGGCCCACCGTCTGTTCATTCACACCACTGCAGGTGTGATTGTGTTCCCATGTGTTTCCAGTTCAGTGCTCAGCATTGCAAGTACAATAAATACTGAATAAAATAAATCTTGATGTCAGCCATCTCCAATCCCAAACATCTGGCTGCTGTTAAGCAGCAAGGTAGATTAGCAACACCCACTCTTATGGAGGACACAGTTTCACCCCAAAATTACTTTCTAGGAAACACAGTCAATTCCGATCCATTTAGATTCTGTGCGAGCAACATGTGTGGCCCATACGCTTAGGGATGTTTTTTTGGCACAACTACACTCAGCCACTCACTTGCTCAACACCTGTGTGCTTGAATGTGAATGTCCAAATTAGAAACCCGTGGGCACACGGTCATCTTGAAATGAACACAGCTGGGGTGTGAAAATGCAAAGGAACCGCTTCACTTGTGGGCTCGCACATGATGAAATGACATTAAGCATCATGATGTAGCCCAGTTTTCATCGCTTAAGGCTCATGTTATGACATAATCAGCGAGACCCCCAGTGGAGTTTCCCAACTTTTTCTGAGACAAGGCCCATACTGTATTTTACATTCCAAAAATCTCACAAGACACCACCAAACTAAATTGTCACAAAAACGTCATCTTCTGTGTATGAAAATAATGTTGAGATCATCTCCCTTCACTTACAAAATGTGCGAGTGCATGATTTATTCTTCTCAATGGTTGGATACACATCAATCATATACTGTCCATTTTTTTCTACCTCGTGGAAGGGCTTTTACAGTTTTTCTCAGTCACTTTGGTACATTTCCCAAATTATCTTCAACATTTTCAACAACCATTTTTGTGTGGTCAGAAATGTACCAAAGCAGTTGTCAAAAGCTGCAATTATTTTGTCCGTCACTATAGATTCCTGGCATAGATTGATGGACAAAAATATATGATTTCCTGTAAATAAATCGTAATTTTTGCACCAATGAAGCGCTGTGGCACACTGGCTGGCTGGGAATCAGTACCCTTGTGCCATACAAACAGTTCACATGTTTCCTTTTGATGGGTGGGACACAATTTACATATTTGTTTACCAGAATCTCTGACCCGGCACCAGTTCTTTGTCAGACGCTTTGAGTGCTAGGGAATTTGAGATGTGCAAACCTAAATGAGTCAAAACATCAACATATGAAGTAAACTTTCCCTGTGAAGCTCAAACCAAAGTCTGCAGGTGTGAGGGGGCCCTCCTTTCAAACATAATCCCATTTCTTGGGATCTGCATTCCGTGATGAAAATCCACTTCATGTCCTCAATTCACAGAGCTTTTATCATTTAAGTCAACAAGGCCACGCGACTGGAGGCTGTTTACTGAGCAATGTCTCCTTCCTTTCTGTCACGTTGTGCTACGACTGGAGGGTAGCAAACAATCAAAGCTCACCGAACACGCGTCATCCTTTGAGGGGGTCTTTGAAATCCACCCCTCATCCACGCAAAGAGGCGCATCACAACGCATTAGACAGTTTGCGGAATAAATATTTGACGGCCGGCAATATCAGAAGACACAGAGAAACCTCTGAGCAAGCAGCTGTTCAAGAACACCCCCCCAACAATCACCGCCTTACTGTGTCCCCCTTACCCCTCCTTGCAGCCCTCCGCCCTGCCCGCTCGGCTCCTGGAGACAGAGGGCTGGTTTAAAGCTCAATTGTGCATTTTGCAGATAAAGTAGCAAAACTACTAGAGGCGGTGTTGGGAGTTCTTGTTGCCAGGGCAACACTGTTAGGGAGACCCGCTCCTCTATTACTACTTAATTTAGTCTCTCTAATTGCATTTCTCGCAATCTGTAGCTACACTCTTTTGCAGATGAGAAAAAGAAAAGTTAGGGTGGGGAGCAGTTCGGGGGCAGACGTGGGCTCGGTCCTTGGTAAACTCTCTGGCTTGGAGAGAAAATAAAATGTCTCACAAAGAAAACAACAGCAAACGTCTTTGAAAATGTCTGTCATACAGTCTGTTGTGACATACGATGGCCCTGAAGTGCAAAGCACAACAGCAAATTAAATACACAACATCAAATAACCAAACGCAAAAGCAAATTAAATACACAACATCAAATAACCAAACACAAAAGCAAATAACCAATCACAATACCCTATTGAAATCTTTTTTTTTCTTGTGTTTCGTGATTTGACGTTGTGTAATATGCTGTCGAGACAAAACTTTCAATTTTGCGGAACTCCTCTTAGCGTCTAAAGGAAATAAGGATGTATTCAGAACCAAGAGGTACTGCCTAGAAATGGCAGCAATAGCGAGCCTGTGTTTGAACACACACACATCCACACATTCAAAACCACACACACACACGCAACCGTTCTTTTGAATTGCCGCAGGCTTTCGGTCTGTGAAGGAGCTTCCCTTCATGAGATGGGTTTTGAAATGATTGGTAACCGTTGAGCCACTGACCTCTAGCACTTAAGTACTTTAGACACAGGATGCAACATGGCCCAAATTATCCAGTACCATCCAGTTCCACTTCACTGACCCAGCAGACTTGCGGGATGACTGCCCTGACAAAAGCAATAAATAAAATACACATTAATGAAAGACAGCATTTTGAGCTTGCTCAAAGCACTTGGAATGGATGATGGACCTTCTGATGTCGCGAAATGAATTTTGAAGCACACCAAATTGTGTACCTTCAAAGGTGCTTCTAGTTTGCATGTATGAAAGAAAAAATCAAACCCAAGCTAATTCTTAAAAACTCCACAGTCAAAGCCATTTTTGCCCAACCAGACAACAAACAATCCATTCCAAACACGACCTCCTCATGCAGGTGAACATTGCAAAGTTTTCAAAACTGTTTGTGTGTGTGTGTGTGTGTGTGTGTGTGTCTATGGATCCTTGTTTGATAGTGATGGTGTTGCCTTGATTGTGTGGAGGGGGTGACCGGCGGTTTGACCCCTGTCACTTTTTCCGACCTGTCCTTTGTCCTTTCTCACCCTGGAACGCCCACAACCCTACCAACCCTGTCCCTTCTAACCTACCAACAAAAGGATCTTTTGGGTAAGGGAGGGGCATTGGTGAGGTGGTGTGGGGGGTACCTCTTTTATGACTTCTATGCCGTACCCCCCCAGCTTTTGGGTTTTCAGACCCATTCGTTCCTCGCCCGTCTTCAGGAGTCGGGGGCCACCATTTATATCGTTGCCTGGGAATTAAGGCGTCGTGGCCCCTTTTGTTATGAGGTGGGCTAGGGCAGCGGTGGCTGGGGTAGGGGGTGAGGTTTGCAGGGGAGGGCCCTCTTTTGTCCTAGGCAGTGGAGTGGGCTTCAGTTCCCACAGAATGGGGGTGAGCGGGGCCTGCAATGATGAGGCTAATGTGTACAGCGATGAGGACCTTTACAAAGTTGCACACAGGTATTATATAGGCTGATTTATAATTCTGTTTGATCATTTTTGTATGTTGTGTATCCTCCCTCTGTGGCGGCGAGTCGCTACCCTGTGTCTTTAGTAGTTGGGTTTTGAACTCTTTTTTTTTTTTTTTTTTTTTTTGTTGATGGCTCCCAGTGCAGACAAATCCCTGAGATGATCTTTCCTCACTTGGATTCCTGTGCACAGCCATTTTTAAAACCTGCTTGCAGTGTTTTGCGGGGTAACTAATTACCTATAAATAGATTGTAATGACATTTTTTGGTAATTGTAATCTATGTCATGACGTAGAAAAATTGTAATTAAATTGCAGCTCCTTCTGACAATTTCATGATTACAATTTTAGCGAGATTTGATACAGTCGCAAATGTTTTTTAAAATCACTTCCTCATTCTAAAGCTGATGCTTATGAATGGCTCTCTCTGGTCACGTGACATTATGCTGCAGGCCTAAACTTAACATTTTTTTGCAAATGAGCTCAAAACTCCACGTTTTGGTGTTATCTGTTAGTCTGAAAAAAGTGAGACTTGTAGTAACACTTTGAACAAATAAAATAAACCTGTCTTTTGAAGAGTTTTTATTTAAATTGTAACCTTTTTTTTATGGAAGATTGACTCACCTGGGTTGTCATATGAAGTGATATTGTCTAAATTGTGCACATTTGTAATAGGGTCAGCATGGTATTGTATCGTGGTTTTCTTCATGCTTACGCATCTAATGCAACAAATATATATTTTTAAATTATTCGTTTACATTTCATCATATTTGATCAATTTAATATATATAAAAATGTTCATTCCAAAATAATTATCCAATGTCTGTGTATCTGTGTGAATGAGGGGCAGAAGAGGGTTGATTTTTAACTATGTAAACCACTTTAAGTTGCATTTTTGTGTTTGAAAAGCGCTTTATGAATAAAGTTTCGACTGAATGATTGACTATTTTGTACTCCCCCACTTACCTGCTATCCATTACCTCTTTCAGTCTTTTTTGAAACAATGAACACTTTTTTTCCAGATTACCGCCTCCTCCGTCCTTGCATTTAGGTCCACTTACCTTTAGCATGTGCACCACCACAATGAACACCCCCCCCCACCACCACCACCAGGACTGAATGCATTTTACAAGTGCTCAAAGCCCTCCGCTCCTCATGTGTATATGTGATCAGGCTGCCATTGTTTTGTGGGAGGGTTCAGAGGTAGGCAAGGAATTTTGCAATGGAGCCATGTGTGAAACTGTAACTCAATGGCAGCCCAATGCTAATAACCTCCATTGCTGTTTTCAATATGAATTTAATCTGAACTGATATTTTAAGAAGCTGCTACTTGTGAAAATATGGTAGGCCTGGTAAGCGATAACTTCATTTCTGAGCATCTACGTGTAGACTTTCAGCCACTTATTGAACAGCGAAAACAAACAAACAAACATATACAAAATAAGAACATTAGAGCAAAGAGCTACGGTAAGACAAAACTGCCCAGAAGCTCGCATGAAAAATAACCGGCCATGTTCCTGGCATCACTCATTGGGCTGTGCCCTTTAAAGTCACACATACTATATAACACGCCAACTAGTTATAATGACTCAGCTCATTTCAACATACAGTTGTGACATTATAAAACCAATCTATCTATTTTTTAATATTCTCCATTATTTCTTATACAATAAATTATTATTTCTCTTTAAAACATTTTTTTTAAATGTGATGGCTCTTGGGCAGCTGGAAAAGATAAAATGAATTTCAATTCAATTCATTTGTAAGTTAACAACCTGTATGTTGTATTAGTTAGGGGAAAAAACAATTATTAGGAGATACAATGAAATTACACATAGTGAAATTCTATCAGATTCACATAAACATGTCTATAGTGTGCATCAAGCACCAATTTCAGAATAAAAGTCATTACTCATTAGTATCATATATGTGCCTTCACATTTTCTACATTTTATTTTGACTTTATGAAGAATTTGCAAAGGCAAGTCAGACTTTGGACGACGGACTGAATGTGTGTCCCACTGAGTCCGTTTTCCCCATGCAGATTTTAACTCTGGTCATAACTTTGATAGGATGTTCATGAAGGGATACGCATACACTTGCAAGTCTCACATTTTACAATGCTTCTCGGTAAATCATGGGACAGTGGGCCTATCAAACCTACTGTACATTCTTGGCTGTCATGGTGGATGCAAATTGTGGGCAGGCTTGGTAACAACATTTTTATTGTCATAGTGGCCTGACATAAGGGGGAACATCCACAGCGACAACTCCGGGCCGGGAACCCTCCGAGCGCAAGTACATTGTTGAGTTGTAACAAATAGCCTGGATACTCTTTACGTCAGATTCAAAACACTGAATCCTTGTATGATTCGCCGCCGCTCTGCTAATGAGGCAGACGTGCTGATTGTTACTAAAGGACGATTGCAGCAATTTCCACTCTCCCTTAATCACCTCCTTTTTATGATAAGCATGTAACTGACTGCAGAGGTGATGTTGCATTGTAATGAAGTCGGCTGGTTAATAATGTAATCTTAAATTCCTGCATAATTACTTCCTCTTAGTCACTGAGGGACGTTCACTAATTCAATCACTGGCCCCTCCGATACTGTACAATAAAAAAAAGGCCCATTATCTTGGCTGTTTTAGCGTGGAAATGAATCAGCTGACACACTGTGGCTTGTGCTTGGGTAATTTGACAGCGGGTCTTATCCATCAGTGCTTTACAACATCTCCAGAGAAGAATGTGGGTGTGTGTCTTTGAGAGCCTGTGCGCATGTATATGTGCGTATTTTCATAATTTAATGTTCCTGATTTCACCATGTAATGCAACCCACACACATTAAGTCAGAAGTAGCACAGAAGTTCATGTCAAGAAAGAAGAGTTGTTAACCCAGTTGGCATCTATGTTTTATTCTTTTAATGCTTACAGTCAGCCAGGGTCAAATCTGGCTGGTTTTGATAGTAATAAAAGCAATGCTTTTATTATTTTACTGGGAATGTTGGGAATCAGAATTCCTAAAGTGAGCCAAAACAGACAAAAATAAAACAAAACAAAATTTCTTTTTGGATATATGCAAGTGCTACCATATGAAGAGACAGAACAGTCTAAGAGAAAGAGAAGAGATAAGAAAACGTCCAAGTGAAACATCCACATAGAGGGGTCAATGTTGGTCCACATCAAACCATGACTTGGTATGGACTAAAGGTTGATATGGCAGGGGATGTTGACTCCCGCCCCCTCCCACTCCCACAAGGCTTGATCCCAATCCTGAGCCTTTTTTTTGACAGAATCCTACCCCACAACACACACCTTCTTTACTAATTGTCAAACCTGCTCCGTTTTTCTTCCCTGGTATAAAATATGCAGTACATGTCTGCCTAGTCACTGTAATAAATACATTCCATTGAGTGATCACGAAAAAACCCCACATTTTTTTGTAACAAAATCCAGATTAGCTCCTTAGTTTACCTTAAAATGGAGGGGAAATGTTCAAATACTAGTTTGAAAAAAATACAACGTAATATGCATTAACGTTTCACTCTTGTTATGATCTCCATTCTCATCTGCTCCTATCATCATGTTTTTCATTCCCGACCATTCCTGGTGACTTTATTGTCATAGTTACCGCTTCCACCAAATCCTGTGATCGATAGTGAAATCCAATCCTGATCTGTATGAATTCCACCGGACCCAATGGAAATCCCCAAAATATAAACTTGTAGTTCGGATGGACCACCATTTGAAGATACTCGAAAGAGACATTTATCCATCCATTCATTTTATGAGCCGCTTATCCTTGCAAGGGCTGCGGGAGAGCTAGAGCCTATCACAGCTATCTTTGGGCAGGAGGCAGGGTAGACCCTGAAATGGTTGCCAGCCAATATCAGAGCGCACAGACATAAGCCACACTCATAATCACACCTAAGGACAATTTAGAGTCTCAAACGAATGCATCTTTTTGGGACATGGGAGGAAATCAGAGTGCCTGGAGAAAACTCAAGCAGGCACAGGGACAACATACAAACTCCACAGAGGGGCAGCCAGCGTTTAAACCCTGGCTTTCATAAGTTTGAGGCCAATGCCCTGACCAGTCACGCCATTCTGAAAGAGACAATACTCTGAAATATACTTTTGACCCAGGCCGTATTATTTATTCATGGAAAATGAACAGTACGCAAAGTTTAGGATGACTAATTTAATGAGTTTTTACCATTGTTGTATCTGACATCCAACACTGAATTGAATGAAAAGTTCTCTAACTGTGTGAGCATTCCACCATCAAGCATTTGTTGGATCAGCATCCACACACAACACACACACACGCACTCTTAATCCTATTTGTCGTTCATTTTGTAGACGGTGATTTCTTTAGAGACACGCTTGCCAGATATGATGTGGCAGGCAAAAGGGGAAAAATTCAATTTGAGAAGTGGGAACTTCATTTTGTAGGTCTGCTTGGGCCTTGCAGGGAGGAAGAGAACCTGTGTGGAAATCCATACAGGCATGCTGAATCAGCAGTGGATTTGCTCGCTCTTGCTGAGAAGAGCGCATAATTGCCAGCCTACCCCTTCTCCCCCCACCGCAACTGACCAATCTCCATCGTGGTCAAACAGGTGTAAATAAATTCCCACAAGTAACAGAAGCGTGTTGAAAAGGGCTGCTGTCTACACGCTAGGCACTCTTAAACCAACCCCCCGACCCCCACTCCCAGCGTGAGATGAAAAAGACATGAAATAGATGACATCGCCAGCAGACAGGCTAGGTGCAAGGGCACGTTACAGTGAGGAGGAGGGGAACGTGGTGGGGGGTGTGGGTGACATCTTTCCAATTTGTTGGAGGTCGGGATGGAAAAAATGAGGTTTGGATGAAGTTGGGAGGTTCCAGGGGGTCACCAGTCCCAATGGCCTCTTCTCGCGACATAAAAATAAATAGATTTTCATGTTCCGCTGTCAGCAGGTTGACAAGAACACACCTTTGCTCTAACTACCGAAGTGGGCAAGGCATGTGTGGTCACTATGGCGCCAAGCAAAAGGCCTGATAAATTTGACACTCATTTTGCACAGTCACAGGCAACAGTTGCCCGGGTGTCGGCGCCTGATGAGACAGATCGAGCAGCACGCCAACCGGGTGCGAGCGTCAACACACGAGCTCCACGGGAGGACCCGCGTGTCGTGCCAGGAGCCGCATGATGCCGTAGCAACACAAATTGTTTACGCTTGCTGCAGGTAAAATGTTGATTACACTGCCTTACATTACGGCACTATTATACAGCACAATTGGAACACGTTTGTTTTATATATAAATACCTTATTATTCCGATATAAAAAAAAAACTGAGATCTCTAACCTCAGACAGACTTGAGATCTGTCATGTGTAGAATCAATGACTGAAAGGCTCAACTCTAAAAGATAGTCATGAGAAAATCCAAAAAAATCTTTATAGCTATAAAACACAATTAAGTTTGATGTGACTTGTCTGAAAATGTTAAAATGAATTTTCTGCAATCTTTTTTGTTTGTTAGTTGTGCTTATTGTTTTTGCGCAATATAACCGTTTGAAAAAGAGATTATTAATCTCAAGATGTAACTCCATTACAAAGATAAAAGAAATTGATGTCAAATTAGAATGAGACTAAGTTTTTTTTTTGCTTTTTTACACGCTTTAAATTTGAAATAGATTTCAAAATCTGTTTTTGGTTCACCTTTTTGGGAAAAAAGGAATCTTCTTGCAACCGCTTTTTACTGTTATCAATTTGTAAATGGACAGTGTATTTTGTATCAAATTATGACTTGAAAAATATGACATTAATATGCAGGAAGGCTTTCATCAATTCCTGTCTTCAGTTACACAGAGATTTTGATTTATCTCGGAGGGCAGGAGACTTTTACACAAAAGCTGCATTTAAACTGTAGCCGGATTAATTCTATCCCCGCTATCTTTACTTTTAGTGTGTTTTAACTCATGACAGGGATATGTTAAAAATCTCCAGGGAGGGGTTGAGACTGTCAAAAGCTTAATCCAAAACTTCAACATCAATGCAGTATTCATTTGCAGCGGCCTCTGTGGGAACAAAACTCCCGAGTCTTGTACTTCTGCTATTTTTGTTGCTTGCTCAACTGAACAGAACATTGTGACCCACTGGTCCTGGCAGAATTCCATACCTTTTCCGTGCTACGCATGTCAAGTTATACTGTAAAAATGTCTTGCTCTGTGTTTCGTGTGTCGGTAGCAGGAGGCCCACAGTCCTGCCTGTTTAGATTGGCGATTCAAACTCGGTCTAGGCTTTCAGAGTCCGACCGCAGTCTCCTCTCAGGCCAGGACTCACATTTTGCTTTGCTTCTCTCAACACAAGCCCGACACAGTTAATAGATGATAGAATAAAACTGCAGTTCTGTTTTATTGTGCTTCTAATTCAATTCATTCACATTAGGTAAAAAGCCAGGTGGGTAAATATTTTACTGTCATTGGAATATAAAGCATTAACTCAATAATATAATCATATAAAGCAGGATTTGCTACACCAACGCTTCTTGCCACAATCCAAGCTGCCGCCTTGTCCTCGATCCAGGCAGCTGTTACGCCACAAACACGTCGTAAAGCTTCCAAATCAATTTGTTTTAAAAAAATGTTCTTTTCTGCCCTACTGGGTGGCTTTGGAGATATATGATGCAGCTTAAGCGGAAAAGGAGGAAGAAATCGCTGCTGCCCACCGAACCCATTTGTCCGACTTGATGCGCTGGCTCTGACACCAACTCCGTTATTAAGATCGAAAAAAAAAGAAATAGCCTAGTTGGATGGTTGGGGGAGACTTAGCTTTACATTTCGCCAGCCCAACAGTCTGCTGACCGCCTGCCACACTGTATGCTGCGCCTCGCCCAGGGGGCATAAATCAAGATAATTCTCTGCATGCCTTGAACTTTAACCCCACTACAATTCATATCGACATGAGGCTGGCTAGTGGGAGGAAGGGTCGTGTGTGATGTGGAAATGTAGCAGTGGGAGCGAGTGTGCAAAGGTGAAAAAGAGTAAACTGTGTGTCATAACAGAAGCACCACATTTGGATGTTTGCACTTGAGCGAGTAAGCGTCCCCAACCAGATTAAGCCAGTTGTCCCATCTAAACGTTGCGTTTTTATGAGCCATTAATCGTCGACTCGGATCATTTTCATTAAAGTTAAATCTTGCTCAGGAGCCATCAGCTGCACAACAGGGCATTGCAGAAATTAATAACCCACCCATTTCTGTCTTACAATGACCCCCGCACATAACCTCTTTACTTCTCATTTCCCCTGCGACACGCCTTCCCCCAGCTTCTACAACTTCTTTCGTTGCCGTTTTCATGTGCCTGTTTGCTCTTGGCCGCCATGTGATCCCGATTATCACTTAGATGACCAACAGATATGCAATTTTTGCAGTTTGGCAAAATTGAAAATATAGATATTGTTGTTTTGCCATAGAGGAGTGGGACGTTCTCATTTCCTGTGGATCGGAGGTCACAGTACTGTGGGCCGTAAAAAAAAGTGTAAAATTTGTTTTATGATTGCCGCAGGTCATCCATCACCTCACACAAAGACACTTTTGTGAAGTAAGTTTGTATGTGTTCCACATTTCTTTCACCCACTAGTCATGCCCTGAACTTGCTTTTAATTATTATGCATGTTAAATTCTGTGGAATTAGCATATGCGGTCATGAGTCAAGTGTGTGTCCCTCATAATATGAGCAGAGAGAAACTTCTTCTCATAGAAATGAACAAATAATGCAACGTTCTCAACAATCCTACAACTGGCCCATGTTCCAAGATGTATTTCAGATCGATATGACACAGGAAACTTACACTGATCTATGACCTCGTGTATCATTCAGCCAGACTGAATGACCAAAGTGCTGCAAATCATGCACCAGTTTGAACCGCCTCCAATTTTGATCTGTCCGGGTGGACAGACCAGTTTGCCTCAGTGGACACAAGTCTGCAACACGTCTATATAATAAATATGCGCAACCATTCGAAGTGGTCAACCTCTTGCCTGTCGCGACAAGAACCGGCAAGCTATATCCAAAACAACATAGAAGCTGATGGGGATTTGTTTTAATGGAACCATGTTGTTTATTACTCCAAATTACAAGTTGGACTTTCAATAAGAACAAATATGCTCTTATTTCAATATCTACTGAGAATATTTTCCAATAGGTTGTACACGTCGATGAGCATCAATGAATACTTACTAGTACTACTGGCGCACAATTGAATGCTGATGTGATTGTGCAAAGCACCTGGGTAATGTTTTTTTTCTTGGATATTTAATGTAGTGCTCAATCATTTAAATAGATTTTAATAATCATTTTTATGGTGAACTTTTATGGCTATATATTGGTATTTTACAAAGTCTTACATAATGTTGCTGGATGTGTGTCCAAAAAAAAAAAAAAAAATCATACCAAACCAAACTGAGTAGATAACTCACTCTAGCTGCCTTTTTTGAAGGGGACTTGTAAAGACCCCCAAATGCCAATAGCGCTATTTACTATTTCAAAGTACAATTTAAAAAAATGTATTATATTTGTTTTGAATCTGCAGCAATATCTTTTTTATTGCGTCTCACCACGATCCCTGTTCAGTTTGAATCTGTGCATATGACCCTTCAGGCGACCTTAAATGGGCAATAGGCAGGCGTTGACCTATGCTGATTAGGATCAGCTGGCATGTGTTGGCAGCATAAGTGGAATGAAAATACAGGTGAAAGAACTTTTCATGCAGCCAACGTTCACTTCTTGCACATATTGCTGAATGAGGTCCAATGTCAGTATAGAAAAAAAAAAATAAAATAAGCGCAATGACTCGTTTATGGAAAGAACACCTTCGTGTTTTGTTTGTGCTCTCGCTTCTATCCACACGAGTAATTATGCTGTGCATGTCTCCACTTGAACTCCCCCAGACAGCAGTCTCATAAAGCAAGCAGGCAGTCCGAGTGCGCTCAGTCTCCCACTGATGATGTCACCCACCTCAACCAAGTTGACCTTGAATGCACCCGCTGAAATTGCATCATGCAGCAAAGCCCTTGCCGATATCTCCTTGGCAGCTGTGAATCTGGTGAAGCAAAGAACTGTCATCGATGCACCATATTCACTGTGGGTGAGGAGGATTGCTTCGGGTTACGTTCACACTCCGAAGCACATTACTGTTCACCTTACAGTTTGAGAACATGTCAAAGGAAACTGCTGACCTTCAGGGCATTCCCATATTAATCCAAAAGAGACTGTTAAGATGTTGTAGTAAGTTGTCTTGATCTTTCTTTTCCCCAATGTCTGTTCTTGGATCCATGCTGATGTGTTCCTTTTCTGTGATTTTGGATGATTTGTAGACAAGACATCTGCTCTACTGATTGGTAGCATCAGTGGAACCTACACTTAAAAGCAGACACGATGAAAGAGAGAGTCTATGTCGTTTTCCTTAAAAAAAAATAAAAAAACACACTTGAATTGTTTGGAAACAATGTACTAGCAGTATTAGGTCGGGGTACATTTTTTGATAGTGTTTCTCCTTTATTTGGAGGTAGGAGGCAAAAAGGTAAGCAAATTGTGTTTTAGTTTTCATGACTAGATTACTGTCAAGGGAAAATATATGAACTGTCTAATAAATGAGAGCCAGGACAAGCACTTTCAGGCACAATTTAATAAAACCTTGCATGCAAGGACACAGTTCAAATGAATTCAGTGGCTGATCTAAGATGTACAGTATTTGTCTTTTTCTCTTTAAGCAAGGGCATATGCGTACACATGAACAGGAAGTTATTGTCTGCCTCATGGAACTGATGCCCCCCAACCACAGCAGAGGTCTTACTTTGTCTCACAGCTGTGATGTGATTACACCATATCAGAGAGTGAGGAACACGTTCTGCTTTTTCATCCTCGTAAAAAAACAAATGACTATATGAGGTTGTGTTTTAACGTAGAATAAATTTAATACATGCAAAGGCACATTTTTCTAACAGGTATATTTAATCATTTCCCAAGTGACAAATGGTTTGTTTGTTGTCTTATGTTGTGTTTTCCTTGAACTGGAAACCATAAGTATAAAGGTATGTGACGTCTTGGCTGGAGAAAACCCTACTGGGAATGCCAAGATCATCCAACCAATTTGCCATCCCCTCTCCCATTTCTTTTCAGACATCCACCCATCCCTTGGGCACCAACCAATCAGCTGTGAGCAGGGCAACATAGAGATCCAGGAAAGAGTACTGCTTGACTCGTCTCTGTGAGGCCGCGACAAGCTTCAGTATGGGTGTTTGTGATTGGAGTGGCTTCAGTGAGCAACATTCATGTGCTTCTACAGGTCCAACAATCAGTACATCATCTTTACTGTCTACTCCTCTTCCTTTACACATTTTAGGGTCGTTTGAAAATTGCTTTCATGATTCCCATCAGTGAAGAGGAGAGGAAGCCATGGAGAGTTTTGATGCACTCTTAACTGCTCGAAATGAAGAAGACTGCATCTTGCACAACTGTGACTCTTACAAAGAATAGTTCCTATTAATTGAATGTCTGTTGTTCTCCATTCTTGTTTGTTTGTCCTTCTTCTCAGTGCCAAACATGAATGTTGTACCAGGGCGGCACTGACTACCGGAAACAAATTCCTTGCGTGTTGTTACATTCTTGGTCATTAAAGCTGATTCTGAGCAATGGAGGCTCCAGGTACATCCAGAGGGCCCATACAAAGACTTTTCTGTCATTACTCTCTTTAGTGTCATACCTAGCAAGGCTGTAGCTGTCCGGGCAAATGCACCAAGCAGAAGGAAAAGTTATGGTACCCACATAGGTCTATTTAAAAATGGTCACACAAACAGAGGGATTGAAAAATAAATGAATTTCTACACCCGGATCTAAATTTAAAATGACTGCAAAGGGCATTTAAGACAATCACTCACGAGATGAAAGTAACTTCAGGAAAAACAACAACAAAAACAACAGTAACAGAACAAAGAAAAGTGGAAGCAACTAAAATAAGCCTTAATTTTTCAATATTCAGTAGAAAGTGTTGAAAAAATAATAAATAAAAAGACCCAACGTAAATAAACCTGTCTCTCATAAAGAGGACGATACAAGAGATAAGACTGTGATGATACAAAGGAAATAAGCCCATAAAAACACAACATTTTGATCTAAGCTTTTGGCCAATGACGGAAAACACAGTGCTTAGGTAAATTTAACTGAAAACCATACAATTCTAAAAATTTCAGAATTTATGTGTACAAGGCCTGTGACTCGCACCTCATCATGGTAAAGATATTGTGGATTCCTGAACGTTACACTATGTTATATTGTCACTAGCAGCTGCTCATTCTAGCAGCATGTTTACCGGAGTGGTCGTGTTGCTTGTGGTTGCCCGGCACTCCCAACTCCAGGTTTTCTGAACCCATTTGAAAGAGTAAACATGCCTGAGTGACCGCTTGGGAATGAAGCACTGCTGCAGAAAGAGCTGTGAAAAGTTCCTCAATCACCACCAGTGTTTAATAACATGTTATTTATGAGCAAGGTACAGCGGCTGAAGTAAGTATTTAACACCTCTCAATTTTCTTCACCAAATATACTAAATTTTACCAAAACAACCAAAGTAATTCATACACATGAAGAAAGTAGAACTAATAGCTCAGAAATGAAATGTGCAAAAATGTGAAACAACACACAGGCAGTATATTTAATGAGGAAAAATGTTGGTGCACTATGTACTTATTTAACCTGCTGTCTTTTCTGTGTCGTGGCGCTGTCTTCACAGTCTCCACGAATCGGTGAATGATGGTAATCGTACTGTCTTCATAGCCTTACGTGTGTATGTGAGAGGGAGACAAGCAACGAAAGAAAACAACATAGCAAGAGAAATGCTTAAATTGATTTATGCATATGATGGTAGGACTGTAATCCTCAGGCTGCGTATTCCACTAGAGATGTGAACCTCGCAGCTGTGCACAACGAGGATCGAAATCGTTTATTTCCTTCCTGCCTGTACACACAAAGCTCTGATGGCTACAGTATACATCTCTGTCGACAGAGTATGAATTATGTTCATCAACCACACCACCCAATCCTGAACCCTGCAACAATCAACATCACTCACCTTCCCCTTTTGGTCTGTTTTCAACCCAGAACATGCTTTCCTAACCAAGAACTGACTGAACACATAAGTTCAGAGTTTGTGTGAGAGCATGTTGTGTTTCAGCTCATTTGCTTAATTATGTTGTTAAATGACACAAGGACGCCCCCTTAACCACTTCATCAAACTACAAATCCCCAGTTTGCCCTCCCTCTAGTGACTCATTGATTAGGCAGGCCGGCTACCCACAAGCCCCTGCTGCTTGTTTACTGACACAACAGAGGGTAATAGTGGGACTACGGGAATGGACTGTGGGCAATGAGTAAAACAGTGAGAGAAAACAGGAAGAAAGAGTGTCCTTCAGATTGCTTCAAATTAACGCAAACGCAATCGAGGACTCAATCGTTAGACTCCATCCAAAGGGGATCGTGGCTAACCTGATTCTGAGTCCAATGTCAAACCACAGCCTCACCAACACAGCTTAGCCCGGTCACCTTGCAACTTCAGAGGCCTCCTCTCATCACCGCATTACAAACCAACACATTACGTAGGGTTGTTTCTGTATCTTCTTCTTTTCCTTTCGGCTTATCCTGTTAGGAGTCCCCACAGCGTGTCATCGCAGATGAACGCATATTTATTTGGCACAGTTTTATGCTGGATGCCCTTCCTGATGCAAGCCCTCTGCATTTTAGCCGGGCACGGAAGCTTGCAGCACCCGTTATTCCCAGGCTGTCTCTCATCCAAGTACTAACCAGGGCCAAACCCGCTTAGCTTCCGAGATCTGACGAGATTGGGCGTTCTCAGGGTAGCATGGCCGTAAGCAGTGCGGTTTCTGTATGGCGTGACCTAAATTAGGAAAATATTGGTCAAGCAAAAAAAAGATGCAAGAAAAGACTCCACACATTGTTCAATTCAGTGTCCAAACCAATGAGAGCATGTGGAAAAATGGATGCCAAAAAGCATGTTACGCATGAATCTAATGCTCTTGAATGCGTCAAACTATGCGCCAACTCTAACTCTAACAGAAATTACACACACTTGTACAAACCACACCCCTCAAATGCAATTAAATCGTACTTAAGGATACCTAATGGAAATTGATCAGTACTTTAGATCATCTTAGTTTGATCCAATTAATCAATGCCTGCTGATTTGGACGGTGGCAGACGGGCAATTTCACTCCCAAGCATCTTGCACAAATTGAGCAGACACACAGTCACCGGCTAAGGTTCTAGGCGAATTTTAAACAGTTGAGTCACTTTTAGGGGTGCATGCTCTCAAATGAGGTCAAATGAGGTGTGGAGATACACCTGGATATCGATTAGCTGGATCACCTCTTATTGGCAGGTTCTTCATCAAGGCTGATGACAGCGTGCAGACCAAAGCAAAAAGGAGCACTGGACTCAACGGGTGAAGAATTTACAGAGCAATTTATGGGCTGTTTATCGCAGCCACGTATCATAACTCTCTGACGCTGGAGCTAAATCAATTCACTCTCACTCAAGTGGAGAAAAGTGAGCCCAGTTCAGTCCCATGTTATCAGTCACATTAAAAGCACACAAAATCGGCAATATCTGAGTTTTAAAAAAAATATTTCATCAATTTGAATTGAATGATTTGTTTGCCTTAGTCTAATATCAAAAAAGAGTTTATTCAGCAAACTTTTATCAGAGCAGTTGTTTTGACAATAAATTAAACCAAGTTTCATTTTGAATTTACAGAATATTAAGGCACACAACTGTTAAATAGAACCTCACACTTGGAAATATTTAAATAAATATGGTTGTGGTAATATGTATGTATAAATAAATAAATAAATAGATAAAGAATTGTGAGCTTTGCCTATTATGTCAAAAGTAAGAAAAAAATTGCAGTTAATATAGAGGGGGGACCTTCCTTTTTGCAGTTGAGGACAGCGATACTGGAAGAAAACAGGGCTTTCTCAAAACCTCAATAACCCCTTTTGCTAAAATATGCTATTCTTTACATCTTAACTGTTCTTCGAATAGTGACAGACTCACACATGTCAACAAAAATGTGTAAACCATTCCAAAAATATGTTATCTTTACATGTGCTTTGAATGAAGAGTTAACATTCAGGGCAAACAAAGTACTTTGGCTCACTGACGAATTAATTATAAATCAGTTGTCCGAACAGGTTTTAGCCTTGTATAGTTGGTCCCTTTGCATGTAACCACCTCTTTCCAGAAATCATAATGCTTCTGACATAAATCAGTCTCAAATACCATTAAAAATAACTGGAGACATTCTGAAGCTAGACATTTCAATGTGTGAATTAATCTCCACTTAATATTTCTGGTCTATAATTTAGTTTTGGCTCCTCAAGAAGACGGACAGAGCGAGCAAAGAGAAGAATGTTTGGCCAAGATAGCTGAGAACAGCCATGGATAGAATGTAAACCAGAGAAGAACGACAGGAAACGAGGGAGGAAATGAGAGGTGGCTCTGCAGCGTCACATAAAAGCTCACCCTTTTGAGGTTAATTAACCAAGCAATTTGACCTTTCTGGATCACCAAGTGTTGCTCCATCTCCTCTATGTGCCACAGACCTGCTAGTCTTAAGGTCTTCCCAGGCCCTCACAGAGGGTGTGTTTGGCAATGGGACACAACTTTGTTCCTATGACAGATGTGCATCCTGTGTATAAAATTAAGCAAATCAGAATCAACTTTGCTGAAACAGTTCAGGGACTAAGGGCTTTTAAAGGGATCATGTATCTAACTTTTTCCATGACAATACTCCAAATTTATGCTAGCAGCACAAATTAGTATTTAAAAATGGCAGGAGGTGCTCCAGAGATGAAATCCATTGGACTTCACAAACACGACTCTTTTTCAATTTATTTCCAGACAAACTCAATTATTCCCTTCTCTGGACGCAGTGATGGCCTGGGTCAGTTGTCAAATGAAGTCGCCCTAAAAAGTGCAATCGTGGAATGGATGAAATATAGATGAGGCTGTGTTGGCGCTCCAGGTGTGTCAAGTGTGATTTAATATGAAGAAGGGACATGTGCCGCAAGATGAAGATTACTGACGAACGAAGCCGCGGGCGGACAGGGTGACATTTGACCTTCCAATAGTACTCAGCCAGCTAATACTGCTGAGCAGAACCATACAAAGGATGCCATCCCCAGCCGAGCGGATCCAGAACCAATCTGTCATTTTTGTGCGTGTGTGCATGCGTGTCAGCGTGTATTTTTAGAATAAAATGTGCCTAGTGCCAGGATGTGGTTTGAACCACACAATTCAGGTCAAATGTACTTCAGGTTAAGATGGAAAATTAAAACAAAAGAATTGTCTTCATTGTTGCAATGCATGTTAGGCAGTGTTGCACTTGAACGAGTGGACTGAACTTACTTCATTTCTGCATGATGAACGAAATTGACAAGGCACTCATTCTGGTGTCAAAATGGTTTTGGAACAAAAGTTCATTCTTATTCGAGAGAGCCAGGCCTTGCTTGAGACACACAATATAGAAGCCTTTGTATGTTTGTGGATAAATGTTGTATTTGGCAATCGAAACAATACACATCACGATTGCCATTCATGGCAGCTACTTGCCGCTGCATGAAAACGCAAGTTACCTTGATAGGTTCTGTATACATGTTTTCTTCTGTGGTTCTTTGTAATACAGTACATAATTGTACAAATTGATTACTACCAAAATTATTTCTACAAGAAATGCTTTACTTAAAATTCTGTATGATCACATTGTCACAAAATGATATAACATTAACATAACATTAGAGGCAGCATGGTGGAGGACTGGTTAGCATATCTGCCTGACAGTTCTGATGACTGGGGTTCAAATCCCAATTACTATGTCCTCCCTGTGCCTGCGTGGGTTTTCTCCAGGCACTTGAGTTTCCTCCCACATCCTCAAAATATGCATGGTAGGTTAATTGAAGACTCTAAATTGCCCGTAGGTGTGAATGTGAATGTGAATGATTGTTTGTGTATTTTGATTGTTTGGCAGCCTGTTCAGGGTGTACCACTCCTGTTGCGTGAAGATAGCTGGAATAGGCTCCAGCACGCCTACGACCCTCGTGAGGATAAGCGATATGGAGAATTAATGAATACAAGAATAGATAAAATAAGAGAGCTGCGAGGGATGCAAAGTTATCAATGTCCTTTCACTACAATTCCTGCCATACTGTGGTGTGTGTGGGGGGTTTTTTTTGCAAAAAACTCCTGTTTTTATTTTAATTCCTGATTTAAAAAAAAAAAAAACATTGAAGAAACACTTTTTTGTTTTTTTTTTGAATGTAGGGTGAAAGGTGCAGCTGGCTACTCGCGTGGACGGAATTGGTGGCAATCACCGGAAAATGGCATGCAGATATTTTAAGGCAACATTTTGAAGAGAACCAAAAAAAGAAATTTATTTTTGGAATGGTCGAGTTAGTTCAAAATTTTTAATGTTGACCCATGAACTGGAGTAATTCATCTTTAGGACAGTGATGTGAAGTCTGAACTAGTTTGTGTGGGAAATTACCTTTCCCAACTGGTTACCTTAAAAATAATTAATTCAAACGTTGGTGTTCTCAAACCGGGAGTACGGTGGCGCAGCTGTAGAGCGTTGTGAGTTGGACTCACAGTTCTGAAGATTGGGGTTCAAACCAATTTCAACACCCCGCCTGTGTGGAGTTTCCATGCTTCCTCCGTGCCTGCGTGGCTTTTTTCCGAGCTCTCCGTTTTTTCAAACATCTTAAAACATGCAACTAATTGCATGCAATTAATTGGACACTCAAAATTGCCCCTGGGTGTGATTTTGATTGTGAGTGTGACTGTTGTCTGTCTCTGTCTGCCCTCTGATTGGCTGGCAACCAGTTCAGGGTGTACCCTGCCTCCTGCCCATGACAGCTGGGATTGACAGCACTCCTGTGACCCTGAATGGATGGATGGAAAGGTTCTCAAACTTTTTACATCTACTTGCCTGCCAAAGTACTGGTAAGGTGAGCACATCATTCCCATTCTTCTATCTTACTAACAAAGAAACTAACTAACTACGGAATACATAAATGAACAACACGGAATCCAAACAATCCCTTCTAGAGACAACTTCCCAAGGAATTGCGTTTGCCGCCTTTTCATGTTGACAGAGCATGAAAACTGCTGTAAAAGGCAGCAACCGTGCTGACTAGCTCGCTAATCATTACATCTTCCTCCATCCTCCCCCCACATTTCCCCATCTTGGAAAAGTGACTTCATTGACAGCATCATGCCTGCTCTTATGTTTGTGTGCGCTTCAAAAACAGTGGTGGGAAGTCGCAAAGTACAAGTATTTTTTTCAAGGAATTACTGTACATTTACAGCAGATTATCTTTTTTCTTTTTGACCAAAGGAATTTTTTCATGTTGACTTTGTCAGGTTTGCTACATCCTTTTTCACAATTATCATATTATGCTATCTGTAAAACTGTATACAGTATAATGGAATATTAAAAAATAACCCCTTTGGCTGTTGTGGTTTGACCATATAAGCACTATGCAAGTAAATAAAAAATATTTTTAAAAACTTTATTTTAATAGCTTAACAGTTTTTTACTTTTACCAGTGATGAACAACTTTACTCCCTAACAGTGAGTAAAGTTGTTCCATTAGTACTTGTACTTTTACAACTACTTTACCAGGACTTTTGCAACCTCTGCTTACTCCGATTTCCACACTTTGCCGATCCCGCCATGGACTAGACTAATAACTACTACATGACACCTCTTCAATTGCATTTCCTGAAAGAACATTTTATACTTACTATACTTGGACTTATATACGTAGTTTTTGTTGAAAATTATAGCTGTGTATGCAGATGTGTCCAGAGAACTACAACACCTCCCTTCAAATTGAGCTTTCCTTACCTTTCCTCCTCTTTCACACTGGCAAAAAGGAAGCATTGCACTTGTAACCATGCAACACAAAGGTCGTGTTGTGGGCAGCGGGCTAAAAGGATCGCAGGAATGAGTATAGAATGTATACACGGTGTATACAATTCAACTCCCCACTTGGCCTGACCTTTTCTGAAGGCACACAGTGACCATGTCAAACCTCACCAGGCAACCTAAACAACATCAGCCCTACTGTTAATAGTACCCTTGTGTATTTATTAATAGAGTATAGATTTATGTATTGTGATTTGGAGTAATTCAAGGACATTTTACAGTCGTGGGTGACATTAAAAAGGTAAAATATAGAAACAGCTAAATGAGCTCAACCGAGAAAAAAAAAACAACTTAATATAGGCATCTACCACTTTGACCTCAATCACATTGCATCAATTGTGTGAGGAAAAAAAAGAAAAATTAGATATGAACACAAACATGCCTCTATATGTCTGTCCTAAGTGACACGTTAGAGGATGTGTTAATTCAGCCCTTAAGTTATCGGCCTGCTACTTGGTCATACATTATCGTCTTGATTTAATTAGCCATTAGCAAACACACTCCCATGTTAGAGATATGAGATGGGGGGATTGGGGGGGGGTGGATGCATGTGTGTGTGAGTGTGTGTGTGTGTGTGTGTGTGTGTAAGTGTGAGTGAGACAGAGAGAGTGTGTGGAGACAGCTCCATTTTCCCACTGTGGCGGCAGAACAATTGGCAGGGACACGCTGTTCAGCGGGGCCTCCACCTCATTACTGGCCCACTGCTCACTTGTGAGCCGTATCATTGTGGTGCGAGACAATGGGTGCCATGGGCCCCACCCGACATTAAACCCCCTTTCTTGCACACCACATGAAGAAACACACCAGTCCATCTATAACTCCCCTTCTCCTCTCCCTGAATTCCAGACTTGCAGTAACCCTCCGTCTGACTGGTTGTGTTGTGGAAGCCCGGTGCTGGTCGTAGTCCGTGGTGGTGAGAGAGCAGGGGATTAAGCCTAATTAGCATGAACAATAAAAACAAACACACATCGGGGAGAGAGGTCAATGAAGCGATCCCACAGTCTCTCTTAATTAGCATTGTTTAGCAAGCAGCATACACAGCAGTGCACATATCACGCTGTCATGTGGGCTGCAGCAACACACAAACATTAATTGACGAGGCAAAACAATAACTGTGGCAACAAAAATATACAGTGTATAATGAGTGCACAAAACAGTCATTTGTGGACACAAAATAGAAATAACATGAGCAAGGGATACATACATTAAAATCAAATGTAAACACCACATTTACAGTACATTACATTAGACCAAGATATCTCCACTAAATATCAGGTTGAGTGAACCTTTTCTGCTGCCGCACTCTACTGCCATTGCTCATCTTCTTATAAAGATTTCTGTTAGTTTTAAAAAGATATTTTTAATTCTTTTTAACTCTTGATTGATTGGCCGGTTCACATGTCAGTGCCCTTACCTGTTGGAGGAAAACATCAGTCTTCCTTCCTCCTTGCTCAATCGCTTTCAAGTTTTATTCACTTTCCTCTCTTTTACTCTATGGTGCTTCAGTAAACGTGAAATTGGAATTCAAATCATCCACCCATTGCCGAGTTCCAGATGTATTTCTTCTGAAAGGCCTGAAATTAGGTCACTTTAATTTTTTGAGCTCATCTACGTCACTAGTGAAGCTCTCCCCCTACGTCTACACTCCCGAGCCAGTGCTGTCAACATAAGAAATGTGTGCTCTACCAATTAGAGGAAAGCCAGATATGGACAAAGTGGATACAAAATAGTGTCAAAGAGAAGCGGGTGTCAGATGGGCCTTTTTCTGGACACTCGTATGACAAAACCAAGGTGTTTTTTTGAAAGCGAAATTGACACATTTCTACCATCACTCTCTGAAGGTCTAAATAGCCAAAATATGGGAGCTTTCATAACCTTCATAGTAAGTAAGTTTCTTTCGGCTTGTCCCTTTCAGGGTCGCCACAGCGTGTCGTCTCAGATTAATGCACATATATCTTTGGCACAATTTTTATGCCGGATGCCCTTCCTGATGCAACCCTTTTCAGGGAGTGGAGGCCCCAGTGGGATACGAACCCACAACCCCTGGTTTACCAAACCAGTGTTCTAACCACTGAGCTTCGAGGCCTTCATAACCTTCATGCCATTTCCAAATTCCCATTCTTCCAAAAAATCTTGGAAAAGACCTTTACGTCCAAGCCCCGCTCATACCTTGCTTCCAATAATCTATATGAACACTTTCAGTGTGGTTTCCAGCTCCTCCGTAGGATGGAAGCAGCACACAACAAAATAACCAACCTCTTCCTCATGCACTTTGATCTGACGGCAGCTTTCAATACAATTTCCTCCAGCAACTTCCTGAAAAGGCTCCACCACATTTGCATGAGATAACCCTCCATTGGTTTCGTCTTACCTGACCAGGCTCAATCAATTCGTTCAAAAGAAATCATTCAAATCCCATTTGTTCTTGTTCCCCGTTTCTTCAACTGTCCTCCAGGGCACTGTTCTGGGCCCCTCCCCATATCACCTAAATCCTATCTCTTGGCATAAATTAAATCTTCCATAAATTCAATTTACACTTTCAGTGTTGCGCAGATGACACCTACCGCGACCCCTCCACCCAATCTACTGCCACTCTTCCTCCTTCCTCCCTTAATGACCGCTTCTCTGAACTTGAACATTGAATCATATCCAACTTTCTACAACTCAACAGTTATCAAATGGAAATCCCACTCTTAGGTGCCAAGTCCTTGGTAGCCAAAATTGAGAGTTTTTCTATTACACTTGGAAATCACTTTGTTTCTCCCTCCTTTCAGTTCAAGTCTGGGCGTCATCCTTGAGAGCACACGTTACATCCAAGCATACACAAACAAATTGACCTGGTCTGCATACTTTCACAAATGAAAAATCCATCGCGACTGTCCAACCATTACTCTTCACACTGCTTTTGTTCTTGTTCATAGCCAAATTTCAGAAGAAGGCGCTTCACTTTTTCCCTTCCATGTCATGTCTTGGCTCTGCAGAAAAGTGTTTTTCTTTATATTTTCTTCACTGGTTGAATTGCAGTTGCCTGACTTGTGTAATGACACAAGACTCCTCTTGTGTGCTTGTACTATTGATCGCAGACAGTAAATGTAAATATTTGTGGTCAAAGGATGGATGATCAAAGGATGGATCTCTTTGGAATTACAGAAAAAAATAATTTGCCTCCGAATGCGAATGAATGTTGAAGCCCCACCTGTCGAGAACCAATCGCTGCATTGGCTGTAGGCAAAAGTGGGCCAACTCAAAGTGATTTACCATGTCCAAATCAATATTGCATTAATAGATTTGCTCACACATGTCATCAAAAAGTTGAATCAGTACAGAAACCAAACAACTGACACTTGTGTGAAAAATCTGCACATCACATCTTTGTGGTGAATAAATAAGATAATCATGTCTGAATAGCGCCTTTCCTCCAAAATCAGCTTTGATATCCTCCAGTGCCCCATTACCCTGAACAAGATAAATGGCATTGAGAAAGGCTGGGCAGATGTTGAAGTCACTGATGGTGTGGTGGTATATTTGCTGCATCCAGTTCCCATTCAGTGATAATGTGAATGTGAGTACAAATGGTTGTTCATACCACTGACTGGCAACCCGTTCAAGATTTTCACACACATTTTGACTTTCACCCAAAGTCAGCTGGGATAGTTGGCTCTAAGCACCCCGCGACCCTGAACAGGATAAGCAGTATTGAAAATGTTTGAATGCGGGTAAAATGTCTTGTGCATAGCCTGCAAATAAATGAAATAAATATCTGATTGGATGTTTACTTGTGGATCCAAGATTGTGTTTATCTTTTTGGATACCTCGGTTACATGCGCTCCAGTTTTGTCTGTGTTTTTTATTTGTCTTTAGAGACATTATGTGTCATACACGGACGGGAAGTCTACCCCGGACATTCTTTCACCAACTTTGTCAAATCCGCTCAGTTTTTTTTTTCCCCAAGTTGCTCTTGTGGGGAAGGGAGGGGGGGGTGCCTTGATCCAAGTTAACCTCTGCAAGAGACACTGGTACTGATAAACTTTGTTTTCAGCAAATAATTATTAACTTTAATTTTTTTGGGTGCAACTCATTCCAAAAAAGCTGGGACAAGGTCATGTTTACCACTTACTTGTGCATTCACCTGTGGTAGACAACAGTTTGACCGATTGATAATCTTCAGTGGAAATTTCCATCTACGCTGGGGAATGGACAGAAATTTTTCCCTGCAATTGGCTGGCAACCAGTTTAGGGTGTATCCAGTTGTTCAGCCACTACGTAATGAGTCACGTGATAATTCTACTTCCGGACCCAAACAGAGAACACGTGTTTCTTGGTCAATGTCTTTTATGTGAAAGTTCTCAAACAAAATGCCTCAATGCTGTGTTCCAATCTGCACAAATCAACGGAAAACCTGTCCCGATAGATCTTTCTTCAGACTCCCATGGAAAGAAAAGGAAAGAAACGAGTGGCTGCAGCTCATAATGTAACTAAATCACATAGCATATGTCCACGAAAGGTTGTACGACCGTACTTACTTCGAATATTCCCATACAGTTTCTCATCCATGTACGCGGCCTGGTACATGTACCACGGCCGGTCCGAAACACAATTGTCTATCCGGACAATGTCGGGAGTTTAAAAAGTTGCCTGTGGCAAACGCTAGATGGTGTCAGTATTAAATTTAATACAATGACAGGTTCTCTAATTTACAACCATATCAATGAATATTACTTTGTAATAAGTGTTGTGTGAATGATTGTATCGTAGAGAATATTTGATGTCTTTTCAGATGCAAAGATTTGATCGCTTTTAGTTTTTGATTATAATATTGTTTACAAACTTACACATATCAGTAAATACATGACATCCTTGGCAGATGCAATTTTGGGCACATGTGAGCAGATTCAATGTTGGTTGCTGGGTTTATTCATGGATGTAATGATCAATGTCGATGGTTAGTTGTATTTTTTGTTGATGATTATCTACTGTGAACCCAGAATTATGTCATATACTTCTATTAGTGCTGATTTCATAAAGGAAAAAAAAAAAAAAGCAAATTTACTTGATTCAAAGATTTCTTTTTACCTCATGTCAACAAATTTATCTATAGTGAAAGATCTGTAAAATATATTAGCAATTTTTGTATATTGTTCAAAACTGACAGAATGTTATCCTATATTTTTGGGTTTCCAATATCAGGTGTGATTGCACAAATAACAATAAAAAACAAAGAACTGGTATATAGATATATTCAGCTTGTGATTCTCAAACATTCAGACAAACATTTTTACAAATCTTCTAAAACATTTGGCAAGAAAACTATTTTGCAAAATGTGTGAAGTACATCTCGGTTAAACGCCCAGGATGGATCCTTCATCACAGGAATGATTTCTGTGCCCTTGGGAGTCCACACCACAAAGTCACACTTGTAACACCCCGCCAAGTACAGATGACCCTTTACAGTATTTGGTGAAAGTAAGCATGGTCCCTTTTTAGTTTCAATGAGCCAGTAACCTCATCCATGGTCAAATAAAAGTCTTTCTTTTCAGCCGCTTGTGTGGTGGGTGTTTCATATCTGGCTGGCCAGGGGCACTTGATCTCAGCGATTCCATCCAGTGAAGCTCCAAGAACACCACTTGGAGCAAGTCCAATTCCTGCTGGAGATACAGGCTGGCCAGTGATGCGTGTGCACTCTGCAAGAGCAACAGGTTCATGAAGGATACCCCAGTGCATAGCCTGAAAAAGTTATGCTCAATTTGGATTAATCATATATGTAATAGAGTGTAGCGAAAATATAAATGATTTAAATATTTAACCTTGATTCCTTCACTCATATTGTATTGTCCTCACAAAGTTTCGAAGAGCGAGGGAGGGTAAGAGTGGCGTCCAACTGCAGCCAATACTTGACCAAAGTTGCTAGCAGTGACATGATTCTTTTTGTAGACAGACCTGAATAGGTTAATGACAAACATGAATATTGACAAGGGACAATCATATTCACACGAATGGGCTCAATATCATTGAAAAAATGGATGTCAGCACAGATAAGATTACACCATGGCAATGTCCTACGCTATCAGTGATTAGCTTACCTTGACTTTGTAGCTTTTGTTTTTCATCAAAACGTGCACACTTCCATGAATAACTCCGGCATGGATATTGACATTATTCACCCGGTAAGACTTGTAGGAGTTTAAACCCTTTCTGACTCTGTCTGGGACATTCAAAAAGAAATTTGCAACAGGAAAAAAGGTTAACGGCTTTGCTATATTGTTCAGCTCTAAGACACATGGGTCCGGAAGTAGAGTCACAACATCACACTGAACAGCTGGAGAGGCTCCAGCACTCCCCGCGACCCTTGTGAGGATAAGCACCTAAGAAAATGGATGGATAGATGGATGGATGGATGGATGGATGGATGGATGGATGGACAGAAATTGGGCCATTTTGGGTTAAAGAATCCTCTTTGACAAACCCTAAAAAATACAGTCCTCTTGAATTTGTCCAATTGGAACCAGGTAGCCGAGTCTAAATTGTGAAAAATGGTTCCATACAGGGCAGCACGGTGGCACAGCTGGAGAGCATTGGCCTCACAGCTCTGCGGACCAGGGTTCAAATCCCAGCTTCGCCTGTGTGGAGTTTGCATGTTCTCCCCGTGCATATGTAGGTTTCCTCCGGGCAGGCCGGTTTCCTCCCACATCCCAAAAACATGAATTCATTCAAAACTCTAAATTGCCCCTAGGTGTGATTTTGAGTGCGGGTGTTTGTCTCTATGTGCACTGCAATTGACTGGCAACCAGTTGAGGGTGTGCCCCACCTCCTGCCCATTGAGAGCTGGGATAGGCTCCAGAACTCCCATGACCCACGTGAGGATAAGTGGGTCAGAAAATGAATGGATGGAAAGTTCCATTCAATATTTGTGGAGCATGGTATTGAGGTTTGATGAAAGTTTCAAGGAAAAAGATAACTCTAATAATGCAACTCTACAAATTTGTAACATGATCAAAATGTGGAGGATGAAGACCGTTGTTTGAAGAGATCTTTCGGTCAACTTCCTCAATTTGTAGCTGCCACATCTTGTGGTGATGTCAAACTTTTGTTTTTTTTAGATTTATGTAGTAATGGGAGTTTAAAATGTTATTAAAGTTATTTGGTATCAAAGTGTGTTGTGTGTATGATTTAAGATGTAGGCAACTTTAATATTTATAGGGGGTGCTCAGTTATGTTTATTCACTCTTTCAGCAAGGTCTCGATCCCTATACTCAGTGAATACACCTATAATATACACAATCTGAGCTTCTTCAAATTTAATTTCACAATTAGCTAGCACTGGCCTGCCTGTTGACAGAGGTTCTCGTGCCTCCCGTGAATGGTGGAATAAAACCGTTACGACACATTCACAGTTCTGAGGTTCAGGGTTTGTACATTATCTCAAACACGACCTTAATTGATGATTATTAGTCTATAGGGCTTGTGACAAGTCCAGGGTGTATCCCACCTCTTGCGCAAAGTAAACTGGAAGAGGCTCCAATTTACCTGTTATGCTAACGAGGACAAACGCGATAAAAAATGGATGGCAGTTAAGACGACACCCAGCACCTGATTGCATTACTACTTTGATGGAGGTAGTGGTTGTTGGTGAAAATTGATTACTGTCATAGCAACCCTCCTCCCCAAAACTGTGATAGTGGATTAGGGCACAAGCAAGCACCAATCTGTGGCAACATTATAAGCCTATTGTTAATTGAATGACTGTCTGACGGGTCTGAGCATTATTTACAATTTAGTTTTAGTTTTTGTTCAGGTATGCCTAACGTACAGTAGCTGCTTGTCATGGAATGCACTGGGTGTAGCTATGGCTGTTTTTCTAAGCGTTTCAATTCAGAAACAGTGAATTTCTTCTGAGAAAATAGCCACAGCATTTGATTCTTGTGGCTGTCTTCTGGCATTCTGGGATGTTTGAGACAAGGCTAATGCAAACTGACACATAGTGTTGAGACAAAGTGAATGAAATAAGAATAATGTTACGTTAATGTTAGAATGGAGACACTCCATCTCAAACAACAACAACAAAACACCTCGTGAGGTTGGGAGCTTTGGGATCCCCCCATTTGCATCAAATCCAGTTTGAGAAAGACAGAGACAGATTCCTGATGTAATATGGAGTGATGAAGCTCTACATATGTCTGTGTGTCAGGTGTCCAGCACCAACATGTTCAGTCCGCTGATTGGAATTACGCAATCAATTACCGCCCCCTACTGCGGCCCAAATGAGCCAGCCCAAAAGAGAGAGGAATTGGTTCAATGTTATTGTCAGGAAGCCATTATCCAACAATCAGAGTGTTTAATGCAAGAAAATGACACTCATTAAAACGGCTCAACGGGAGGCTCCCAGGGGCTCGGCCACAGCTGACCCTCATTCACCAGCGGCCTTTGTAAGCCCTCGTCCGCAGTGGGGAGGGGGGATCATGTCAAAGGCACAAATGCTCCTCTTTTTGTCCCAGAATGGCCTTTGGTCTTGCATTGCATGTGTGCATGCGTTAGAGAAAATACCTCCCTATAACGTGTTGTGTGATGTTGTAGGGAGAGAAAACAATTACATCATCATGTCAATTAGAAAGGGGATGGAGCCAGCAGTAATGAGGCAGACTCATAATCAGCACACACTCCTTTAATGTATACTTTGAAAAAAAAAAAACACTTCCAGACAGTGGCAGTGATATCATCTATTAGCACAGACACGGCTATCAAAAGTGAAATTCATCTTGCACAAGCAGATGTGTGGTTATTTTTGACGCAGGATCCCTGGGAGAGATTATTTTTACAAACTGTCGGCAACACTTGTCTTGGTCTTTTTCTGTTCAGAGTTACACATAGGAATGGCAGGTCAGCGTGAGGGTGGGAGACGGCCTTGTTATTTCTGCTCATTCTCCAGGAAAAACAAGCGCTGTCTCATGTCATGGACTGACAATTGGAATAGTACAAGTCACAGCACAGCTGGATGTGTATTGCAGACAGCTCCTGCTGAACTCTGCAACGATAAGGAGGTAATGAGACTCACAAAGGCCTTTCAGGAATATAAATGTTGGGGAAAGGAGGATTCACTCCATATTTTCATGAATTTTTACTTCTCGGAGGTGGAATGTCCAGGTGTCCCACGTTATGTTCTTGCCTCCCTGAAGTGTACAAATTTCAACTGGGAGGCATCACACCATGCAATGAAGAACTGTAAACTTGGTTAGGCAAAAACCTAATTCAACGGCTCCTTCAAATGTAGCCTAGAAATCCAGCCTCTTTTTTTCCAAACAGCGGGACCATTCCGTGTCACCCTCACTGCGGCAGAAATGTCAAACTCCATGGCTCATCATGAAACAAGTGAGATTACTAACGTTAACATGTTTGCTTTTTGCAACAGAATGTTATAAGGGTGAAGGCTAGATCCCATCTAAGAAAAGTAGCTTGTAGACTGTGTGACCTGGGACGTCAGAAAGGTTCAGTCCCTGAATTGGGACAGGACTAGTCAAAATCCCAGGAGAAGAATCTTTTGCTGAATCCACATTGGCTTGGAAATGGCTGTGAATGTAAACTGAATATAAAATTAAACTGCTAGTGGCAGATCCTCAAGGTCCCAACATAGTGATGAAAAACCAGCCACTGGGTCTTTAGGTTTTTAAACATACGAATTGACCCTCCTGGTGATGGCTGGTACAAAGCTAGACAGTGACTGTGACCCTGACCGCCACACCCTTCCATCTGTTACCTTGTGGCAAAGCATGCAACCCTGTTCATTTGGGCAACAAGATGCTAAGGATAAAAATGCATTATAGAGGAAGCATCGTGATTATAACGTGACAGTCTAATGAAATCTTTTCCTGGCAACATGCAGTCTGGTGTGAGTAGGGCGCATCACAGCACGGTAGAGATCTGATGACAGGCACCTGTTATGTTGAGGAACAGGTGGAATCTCAGTGATCTCTCATCTCCTTGGAGGTTTGTGCAGATTTTCTTTCTGTGGTAAGCAGTGGGAGTGAGCGGCAAGTTAAGCCTCTGATTGAGAAGCATGCCACGGTGGCTCAGTGTTTCCACTGACATCTGTCCTGAGCAGCGTGGCCCCTCTGTGTGGGGACAGTAGTGGAGAATACAACCAGTTTAAAAAGGCCAATTAAAAAGGCTATTGGCCTATTAAATCAATATATCCCTTTTCTGAGCTGCTTCTCCTCAAAAGGGTCATGTGAGTGCTGGAGCCTATTCCAACCATTATCGAGCAGGAGCCGGGGTACACGCTGGACAGGTTGCCAGTCAACCGCAAGGCACATAGAAACAAACGAGCAATCACACTCACAATCATACCTAAGGGCAATTTTGAGTTTCCAATTAATGCATGTTAATGGAATCTGGGACCTAGAGAAAACCCACACAGGCACAGGGAGATCATGCGGACTCCACACTGGCGGACAGGATCAATCAATCAATCAATCAATCAATCTGTGTATCGGGTTAGGGTTTTCATTCATACATTGTAACACAGTGAATTAAAATCAAGGTCTCTGCCAGTTGTGCACTAGGACATGGACATGCACACACATACTGTATTACACACATTTCCTTATTTGCCCATTTATTTCCTTCTTTGAGATGCACTGCCAAATCTTAGGAGCTTGTGCAAGTGTTTTCATCTTCTCCACTGTGGCTAAAATACCACAAAATAAAACAAATATTGGGACATACTTAGATCCTAAATAGGGGACTAATTGCAAGTTAACGCACTCTAAAAGATTGCACGTGCTGTTTAGAAAACAGGCTTTTCTACTACATGTAGTACTGATTATTTTAACCATGAAAATTTTGGGAAAATGTAAGCACAAGCATATAAGCATAAAAAGACCTAAATTCATCATCCATCCATTTCTGCTTTCTGGGGTCCGGTCGTGGGGGGAGCACCTTAAACAGGGACACCCAGACTTCCGTCTCCGAAGCTAACTCTTTTGGAGAGATCCTGAAGTATTACAAGGCTATATGGGGGAGAGTCTCACCAGCTTGTCCTGAGTCATCCCCAGCAAGTCTCACCAGCAAGGCATCCAGGAGGTGCCCTCATGGGATGCCTGAGCCACCTCATCTAGCTCATCTAGTGGGGAACAGCAGCTTGACTTTTGCATTTCCATCACACACAAAGACTTAAAATCATCAAACCAATTTTAATATCACTCAAACACAATCCACGGAGCCACAAAATGCAGTTTTCAAATGACAAATCAATTTATTAAGGTACAAAAAAAAAAATCCAAATCTTTCTGGCCCTCTGTGGACAGGAAATTGCACCCCCTTTTTAGATCACAAAACTACTGTGAAAAACTACACATTTTAGAAAGGTGAGTTCAATTTCACAAGCCACACCCAAACCTGATTACCACCATATTTGGTGAATCAAGTAATTACTGAAATAGAATCTGTCAGAGAATGTGAAGTAGGCTACAATATCTGAAGAACCAATACATCATGCCATGATCCAAAGAAATGTAAGAAGAAATGAGAGAAAAAACGTTATTAGGTTGAGGGGGCAAATATATTTTCACAGAGTGTCAGAAAGATCTACATTCTTTTTTTGTGCCCTAATTATTTGAATTGTCATTTGGAAACTGCATTTTGTATTTACTTGAGTTGTCTCCGAGTGCTATTAAAATTGGTTTGATGATTTGAGTCTTTGTGTATCACAGATATGCAAACAAAATAGAAATCAGGAAGGGGGCAAATACTTTTTTCCCACCACTGTACATAATTTTAGATTTAGATGCACTGAGTCTCATCCCAATTGCTTCACACTTAGCTGTGAAGTGCTCCAGTCATAGTTGAAGTTTGTGGCTTGATAAAACAAACAGAACCAGATCATCTGCCAAAAGCAGGGACGTAATACCAGACAACAAAATAGGCTCTCTTAATGCCTCGGCTGAGCATAGAAATTGTGTCCAACAAACAGAATGTGTGACAAAGAGGAGCTTTGGCAGTCTAAATAAAGTGACCAAATTTAGTTAATTCAAACAAAAATACCTAGTAAGTCTTTGAAGAACAGAAGCAACATTATTGCAAGGTCAAGTGAAAGAACCATCATTTAAAATCATCCATCAACCTATCCATATATCCATTTTCTGAGCCGCTTATCGTCACATGGGTTGTGGAAGTGCCGCAGGCAGGGTACACCCTGAAATGGATGCTAGCCAATCACAAACGTGTTGTAATAAGGATGAGATGCAGACGACATGCAGAGTATGAAGAACAAAATACTCAGACTCTGGCTAACTAGCTGGGCTGCAGTACATCTGCACGTAAAGCTGCGATAAGACACCAGCGCTTTCAGAAGCGAGTCATCTCCGGCAGGGCGCCTAGCTATCATTATCTGTTAAAGAGACTTTGTCCCCATGGATCATCATTACCAGGCGCATTAGAAAATACTTTGATTAAACTACCCTAATCCAGCGTAGACAGCTGCAGTCCATTCACAGCTGCCTAATCTTCCCACCGCTAAATACCAGCGAGACAATGGGCAACAAATGACAACTTTCATGGAGGGGGAGAGGGGGGTTGGGGCGTGGTGCGCTGCGTTCAGAAAACAAAGCAAAATAGCAAGAGAGAAGCGAGGGAAGATTAGTGTGATGGCCAATGAATCACGCTAGGAGACGACAGATGTTTTCTGTGAACAGAGAGGGAACGCTAAGTGACAGAACAAAAATATTTTAGGACAGGGTGGCATGAGTGCCAGAGGGGGCGGGGTCAAGAACTTTGCAAACCCTTCGCAAAGCCTGCAAATGAAATTTTGGAGAGCTCTCTTTTTCCCTCCAAAAAAAGGCAATAGTGGGTGATGACAGCTGCCGCAATCAAGACAAGAGGAGAGTACGGCTGGCAAAACTCCTCAAAGGCACAAGTCACCACAGGGAGGCTATCAGGGCTGTCGGCAATCACTGTAATGGCAACGTGGCTTGACATGATAGTTATGGCACGCAAAGAAAATAATTTGCCCAGGCTTGGAAGGAGATTGGCGGGCAGGCTTCTCCTTAAATACTGGCTTGTGTGTCTTCTGTGACAGGGTGTGTGGTTTACCTGAAGGTTGACCATAAACGGTCCTGATCAATCAATAAATCAATATTTAATATGATAGTTAAGGCAACAGTAATGAACTGCCCTGACCATATACAGTGAAGAAAATAAGTATTTGAACACCCTACCATATTGCAAGTTCTCACACTTAGAAATCATGGAGGGGTCTGAAATTTTTATCGTAGGTGCATGTCCGCTGTGAGAGAGATAATCTAAAAAGAAAAATCCAGAAATCACAATGTATGATTTTTTTTAATGATGTATTTGTGTGATATAGCTGCAAATAAGTATTTGAACACCTCTCTGTCAGCGAAAATTCTGACCCTCAAAGATCTGTTAGTCCGCCTTTAAAAGTCCACTTCCACTGCATGTATTATCCTGAATCAGATGCACCTGTGTGAGGTCGTTAGCTGTATAAAGACACCTGTCCACCCCATATAATCAGTAAGACTCAAACTTGTAACACGGCCAAGACCAATAAGCTGTCGAAAGACACCAAAGACAAAATTGAAAAGGGCTACAGAGAAATTGCCAAGCAGCTGATGAAGCTGACCAAGCTGGTGAAAAAAGGTCCACTGTTGGAGCAATCATTTGACAATGGAAGAAGCTAAACATGTTGGTCAATCTCAATCGGAGTGGAGCCCCATGCAAGATATCACCTCGAGGGGTCTCAATGATCCTGAGAATGCTGAGGAATCAGCCCAGGACTACACGACAGGACTTGGTCAATGACCTGAAAAGAGCTGGGACCACCGTTTCCAAGGTGAGTGTTGGTAATATACTAAGATGTCATGGTTTGAAATCATGCATTTAAACCAGCACATGTCAAGTCCCGTCTTAAGTTTGCCAATGACCATTTGGATGATACAGAGGAATCATGGGAGAAAGTTTAGTGGTCAGATGAGACCAAAGTGGAACTTTTTCGCCATAATTCCACTAACCGTGTTTGGATGAAGACGAACGATGAGTTCCATCCCAAGAACACCATCACTACTGTGAAGCATGGAGGTGGCCGCATCATGCTTCGGGAGTGTGTTTTTGCACATGAGACAGGACTACTACAGTTTGTCTACCTCCACCCTTTGAATACCATAAAAAATTGTATGGTGTGCCAAGTAGTGCCAAGAAGTAAAAAGTACCTTATTGACGTACTCTGACAGGTTAACAATTGAATGGTAAGATTATGAACTATTGCATATAATCGTGAAGTCTACAAGAGTACACTGCTTGACATAAACACAAAATCATTTTTGCTTTATACACCTCTAGAATACACAAAATATAAAAATTACTTTAGGTCGATATAGCAAGCAACTGACCTGGAATCGTTTGCCTCTTGACACACTGACATTGGTAGGCCTAATTTAGGGTGGCTTCGGCATCCCTAAATTAATGTTAAATCCCCGCAAAAACTTTGGTTAAAAAAAAAAAATCTGCGCAGACACTTGGAAGGAACTCGCACCAACCCTCCATAGAATTGACGATTGAATGCACTAGCTAATTGGCAGTGTCAGAAAGTAATGACGGTGTTATCAACAGCAAGTAGCTTTTTAGTCACGAATCTACCTTGGTGATCCCATAATGGCCTTGCATCCACAGAAGCTACAGTACATTTACCCAGTAGTAATGATCCCTAAATGCTTTAGTTCGAGGTCATGTCACGTAGGTATCCTCCTGCTAATGCAGACCCATGTTTTTCATTTGGGGGGATAACTGCAATCCTGCATGCCTTTTCTGGGCCATCACCTACAACCAAAATATCAAGAATTTCATTCAAAATGAATCTGTAAGATAGAAAAACAGGGACAAATGGGTATTTCTGATCAGATAAGAATTTTACTTGTAGACCACATTCTGAATCATGTAGGAATACTTCTTGTAATACTAGTACTGCATGTACAGGTCTGCCTGAGCAGTTTGTCCCCTCACATTTCTGCTTTTTTTTCTTTTGTGCTTTGCAGGGATGATTCTTTTTTCTTTCTGTCGGTATACCAACCAGATCCAAAGTATGATCTATTACACATGCAGTACAAAATTGAAATCGTCACGACAGTGAAAGGAATTCCCTGGCAAATGTGCATGTGTCAGAGTCCAAGTTTGGATTGAGGTGGCCCAAAGAGAAGTGTTGAATAAGACATTGAATCGCATCCTGTGTATCTCCTGGGGGTTAAGCCCGCCTGTTCATAAAACCTAGTGACACCCATGACTTGAGACTTGAAGGAATAGTTACTTGGCATGCTAATGGGAGCAAATCTGCTATGAAGTACATCTAACAGTACATCTATTGATCTGCGTGGGTCATTTGTATATGATCAGCATTATTTTTTGGGAATATATTTGATTTAAGGTGGCTTGGTGGGGCATCTGGTTAGAGTGTTGGCCTCCCAGTTCTGAGAACCGGGGATCAAATTGCAGCCCCTCCTGTGTGAAGTTTGCATGTTCTCTCGGTGCCTGGATGGATTTTCTCCTGGACCTCTGGTTTCCGGCCACATAAAAAAAAATACATTAATTGGAGACTCTTAACTGCCCAAAGGTGTGATTGTGAGTGCAACTGTTGTCTGTCTATATGTGCCCTGCGAATGGCTGACAACCAGTTCAGGGTGTACCCTGCCTCCTCCCTGTTGACAGCTGGGATAGGTTTTAGCACTCCCTGCAGCCCTTGTGAGGATAAGTGGCTAAGAAAATGTGGCCGAAAGTCTAGCTTGCACTGATACAAACACTTCAAGCGCATCCTTCCAAAGACAAATTCCTTGTGTGTTTACATACTTGGCCAATAAAGCTGATGCTGACTCTGAAGAAGGTCTCTCTCTCTCGCTTTCTCTCTCTCTCTCTTTCTCTCTCTCTCTCAATGGATAGATAGATAGATAGATAGATAGATAGATAGATAGATAGATAGATAGATAGATAGATAGATAGATAGATAGATAGATAGATAGATAGATAGATAGATAGATAGATAGATAGATAGATAGATAGATAGATAGATAGATAGAGTGAGAGAGAGGGTCGCGGGGAGTGATGGAGCCTATCCCAGCTGTCAACGGGCAGGAGGCCAGGTACACCCTGAACTGGTTGCCAGCCAATCGCTGGGCATATATAAAAAAGGTCATTGCATTTTTCAACTCTGTATAGGACAGCTCCAGGAAATCCTCATTAGATCAAGTTATTTGAAAACAAGCAATAGTGAATGAAAGTGCTCGGCCCATGCATTGTGACATAACACATATATCATCTCTGTGCAACAGACAAAATCCAGCAAGCATGAAATTTTTATTTGGAAATTAATTCTTAATCTAATCTATACAGCCATATTAATAACTATTATAAAGCACACCCCAGTCACGAATTAATCAAGGATTGGCAATTAGTGTAAATTTAAATGCATGTTGTAAACCCACGTTGAGTGTCTAGCACGAAAAGAAGGTGCCAAGCCATCACTGCAATAATTAGTTTGCAATTATCTTTAATAAGTTCTGTGGAAGCCAGTCCTCTTGGAGTCAGGGGACTGGCTCTTCTTCAGCAGTCACTGCACAACTGAACAGAAGTCGCATCGCTTTTTTTTTTATATTTCTCTCTTGCAATATGGCATTCTTACAGTTCATGTCATCTTATACATCTGGAAGGGATTTATTTCACAAAGTTTACCTTATAAATTTGTAATCATTTTCAGGTGATTTGCACCTTGGGGTGTGGAATAAAAATCTAATGTATATAGTACATAAAAATGTTTATCTTTGTCTCATTATAAAGTAAAACCATTCGTGATTATGTAACAGCTGAAAGGAATGTGATTAAATCATGAGCCTTGTGATGGAGGCTAAAAAATATGAAAACGGCGTTGAAGGAGAGAGAAGGCGGTCATGGGGTTTGGTTTCCTAAATGGATCTCTGGAGGAAAGCGGATTTTGAACAAAAGGGCATCTAAACGGGAGTTTGCATGGGCAACTGTCAGTGAGGCGAAAGACAAGGACCCTGATGTCAAACGTCTGCTTAAAAAAAACTCTTCAGGAGGCTTCTTTTGTGTTTTTGTGCAATATCGGACCAGCACTTCAGCGTATCTTCAAAGTATTTAGCACTCAAACACCAACAGTTTTGAGAGAGCGGTCTCCTCCTGGGTTGACGGTGCTGCATGCCGGCCTAACAGCATGCTTCAGCTGTGAATCTTGGCTCACCCCACTGGAGCAATGTGTATGAATGTGTGCATGCGGTTCCATTTGGACAAGCGCCTGATACCCTCCATGTTAATAAGACTAATCAGTACCCCCATGCCTGCGACAAGCCTACCTATGTCACAGCAGGGACAATACTTTCCCAAAAGTACCCCCTTCTTCAGCACAGCAGACACATCATACACGTTAATGAGCGGGGAAACAGTCAATACAGTTGAATTGATCAGAATGGTTGGGTGACGGTGTTCCATTGATTGGGTTTCCCCTTGTAATGCCTAATTATCCACGTCTGTGTCACACACAAGCAAATGCACAAGCAGGTGCACCGTAAACAAATCACACTGTTTAATTTGGAGCTGCACACCAGGCTCTGGCTCATTTCGCTGGGAACTCTGGTTCATTTGCAGCGGTGGGTCAGGGTAGCCACAGTCCATATATTTTCATTAATATCAATTGTGCAATGTCAATATTAAGCCTGTGTTGAATCCTTGAGAAAGAGACCTACAAATTCAATTTCAAATGTTCTGCCCCTGCAGACATTTCTGCGGTGGTTAAATCCAGCCATGCCTAATGAGACAACCTTTACTCCTTTAAAACAAACAACCTATTTTTTTGTTTGTGTTTGATAACAAACCCTTTTGGCAGGAGTCACATGGTAACTATGTACAGATCAGGCATTTTTTTGGTCCTTGGTGGTGCTGATAGAGAGTGTGTATTTATGTATTTGGATACATGTGGTTACAGATAGACGGCACGGTAGAGAAGCTGTAGAGCTTTGGCCTCACAGTTCTGAGAAGTGGGCTTCAAATCCCAGGCCCTCCTGTGTGGGGTTTGCATATTCTTCCCGTGCCAGCGTGGATTTTCTCCGAGCACTCCGGTTTCCTCCCACATCCCCAAAACATGCATTGATTGGAGACTCTAAATTACCCCTAGGTGTGATTGTGAGTGCATCTGTTTGTCTCGATGGCTGGCAACCAGTTCAAGGTGTATGCTGCCTCCTGCCCAATGACAGCTGGGATTGGCTCTAGCACTCCCGCAACCCACATGAGGATAAGCGGCTCAGAAAATGGATGGAAGGTTACAGATATTGACAATACCTTTTAGTCAATGGGCATGTGCAGTGGGGTGGGGTGGGGTTTTTGGCAGTTCCTCAGGGGCTACCCGGCCAGTGCTATTGTATGCTTGTGTGTCTTGGCGATTCCAGATGGGGCATATTTCTGGGCTCCAGTGGGTTCCTTACTGCTGGGGTCTCAGTAGCTTCTAAGGACTCCTGGGTACTAGCGTCAAAGAGGATGCATGGGGTACAGATTAGTTTATAGTTTTAATTCTTGCTTTTTTTTATGTTTTCTGCCTGTCTTTTCTGTCTTGTTTTGGTTACATACAATGTAAAATACCATTTATGGACTATATACTGTCATTTTATTCTTGAATTATAAAGAGATATTATTTTTGGCTAATGTGTATTTTTTTCTTTTTGTTTGTTTTTTTTTTTACTTCAGAGAGGGTCAAGAGAAGTTACTACACTCACTTGCAAAACATACTGAATGATACAAAAAAGAAAAAAATGCATGTTGTATCTTACTTGGTATGAACTACATAAAGAAATTAAGACATGTAGAAGGAAAGAAATAAAATGTGTATGGTTTCTGTGGAGGATTATTGCTTAAGATCCCCGGCAACTCCAAGTTTTCATAAGTGAGATAAAAAATACAATGTATATGCAAGAAGTCTGACTATCCAATTGAATTAATCACACATCATTTTTCATTATTGGCAGTCAGTGAGGATACAGTTGTGTGTGCATCCAGAATTCTATGATGTAGGGGAGCTCTGATTACACACACTATTTGGAAACAAAGGAACAGACACATGAAATCAAGATCCTGCATCCAATCACTTCCATGGAACACTACCTTCAGAGATGAAATTGTAAATGTCAGTCAGCAAACAGGCGACATCAATCAGATATGACTGATGACGAGGAGGCGGCAAGGTTTCACATCTCCATCTGGACAACAGACAGGCTCGGCCCATGTAGATTGGGTGTCATTTAACCGTGAGCCTCACAATGACAAATTCATTGAATAGGCCGATTGCCGTAATGACAGTAATAGAGCGGCCTGATGTCACACTACAAAATAGCACTTTGGTTGAGGTGGGGATACGAGAAGCTTTATTCCCCGTGTCTAAAGGTGCTCATTTTGTCCGACAGCAGTTTCCCTACGATCAAGTATGTTTTTAATTTTCTTGCCTCATTTTGCCCATCTCTGGACTGTTGGTGTGAAAGGCCGAGAATTGACAGCACCAACGTGTCCTTCCCCTGGCCTTAATCATTAGTCTGCAAACATGCTGAGCTCGGATTCGCCATCTGAATGTAACTTTTCTTGCTATCAATTTGATTTTTGATACATATATGGCACATATACACAAAGAACTGTACCTACACACTCATATTCACACACATCACATAAGTACATCCCCAAGGCCCTGTAGCTCAGTGGTTAGAGCACTGGTTTGATAAACCAGGGGTTGTGGGTTCGTATCCCACTGGGGCCTCCACTCCCTGAGAAGGGTTGCGTCAGGGAGGGCATCCGGCGTAAAAATTGTGCCAAACATATGTGCGTTCATCTGAGATGACACGCTGTGGCGACCCCGAAAGGGACAAGCCGAAAGAAACTTACTTTTTACATAAGTACATCCCCAACCCTAATGGAGATACATGGTACGGAAGATTGATGAATGATAATAATAATAATAACAATCATCATCATCATCATCATAACTACAACAACAACAAGAATAATACCATTATGCATATTGAATAGTAAATTGACATACTCTGATATTAACATTCATGCATCTACTTGATGCAGCCAAAGTACAATTTATTTCCAAGAAAGAACTCATTTGGTTTATTAAAAGTATGGCAAATATGATTGGCTACTGATTCGACTATGTTGTGATTCTGAGTAAAAACAAGAACAAAAACTCAAGTAACAAGTAACAAAGCAGCCAGTTGCTCTCTTTTCTCGTTTTACACAAACACCGCGACTGCGGTTGAGAAAGCAAAAGAGAGACCGTAAATAGGAGGCCAGCTTGCTAGAATGGGCCTTTATGTGCGTCCGATTGACATATTGGCCGCGCCTGAATCAAGCGATGAGATGGATGATTGGCTGACGTCTTTTTTTTTGTTTTTTTTGGCACGCCTTCATGCGATTGACCAAAACTGCCTCGATCGACACATTCAGCACCCCTGCTGTAGACTATCACACGATTCATCTCTTTGAAATGCACGCTGCACAATTGTCATTGCACTGGTCTATAACGCACTTTGTATAATCTTCACATAATATGATGCACTCTACCTGCTGTAAATGCTAGAAGACTTTGCATCTTTGCACAACTGTGACTCTTATAAGGAATTGTTCCTATTAATTGAATGTCTATTGTTCTTTGTTCTTGTTAGTTGGTTTGTTCTTCTTCTCAGTACTTAACATGAATGTCGTACTAGGGCGGCACCGAGTGCCGGTGACAAATTTCCTTGTGTGTTGGCACATAGTCGGCCATTAAATCCGATTATGATGTTGCATTGTTGATAACACTAATAACATTATTTAGATTGTTTTACTTTAATGTAAGTAATTTCGACAGGGGGAGAATGTAGATTCATAATCTTAAAAAGTCAAAATCCTCGTTAAGTGAGCAGATCCAGGCATTAGTTATAATAAATGTGATGAGATGTGATATTCATTTTTTGTTGAACCACTATTTTGTATGCAGGGATGAGAATGACCAATTTGGAAAAACACTGAAAATGTCTGCTTTCTGGGGGGGGGGTTATAAAACACACTGTTAAATGTTGACCTCTGGTTGCTTCTAACAGTGTAAATACAGGGCAATCATAATATTTTAAAAACTTAAAATATGACCAAAATAATTTTGCCAAACTTCAGACATAAAAATGTAGACTTAGTGAAATTTATATAAAATAGGTTGCACTTATAAGTTATACTTTAGAAATAAGTACACACATATATATATATATATATGAGAGAGAGATCATGAAATATAAAAGTAAGCGATAAAATGCGTGATCTACATATAGGCCTAATCGTATTTCAATTATATAATATTTGAGAAATTTACGTCCAACTTACTTTTGTGTTTCCTGGTTTGGAGATGCTCCTGGATAAGTGCACAGCACTTTGCCGAGAATGTCCACTTTTTGTATGTGTTCGGTCAGACATGTTGAGACCGTTTTCATTCCTATCTGCAGGGTTATTCTTTTTTTCAAGCCATGCCCACCTGAAACAGTTTGTTACCCCATGGTCTTTATCAATTTCCCTGGCACGATCTTCATCTTTTGCTCCAAGGCTTGCGCCATCCTGGAACGTGCAGACCGCTCGATAATATATATGCCGTGTAAACACATTGCTTCTCTTAGAAATGTTAGCGTCAGAGTGAAAATACCGATGAAATACCGCCAAATGCTCCTGGAAATTGGAATGCTGTCATTTTTCTAAACACCAAATTTAATACAAACAGAGAGGAATGCCGTAAACAGATAGCAATGCCATTTTCCGCTATCATAGCTGTGACTAATTTCACGATGAGCGCTGTCGATAAATGCTAGCAGCCGGTCTTGATGGTCTTGATACCCATCAACCTCCTTTTCTGAACTTTCCCAGGTGAGAAGATTATGTGGTTGGGGTTGTGTCATTTTACTCAAATTGCCCAAACCTGACAACTCACAGTGTGCATAAATGCCGTACCCCTCCCCCCCTAAAATTTTCTCAATGAATCTACACCCTTCACAACAATGACATTTTAAGCTGAAAAAACTCAGAATGCCGCGAATCCGCGAAAAATTCTCATCCCTGTGTATGGGAAGGATATGTGTTTATAGAAAAAAAAGTTAAGCAAAAGCAGCTGATAGGATATATATATATATATATGATATGTATATCATATAAAGTGTACTGAAACAGACATACCCATCAACCTCCTTTTCTGAACTTTCCCAGGTGAGAAGATTATGTGGTTGGGGTTGTGTCATTTTCCTCAAATTGCCCAAACCTGACAACTCAGAGTGTGCATCTTTGAGTATGTCTGTGTGTGTGCCAAACTTGTACAGTCGTGGCAGTTTGCATATCTGGCGTACGGGTTTGTGTTTGTTTTCCCTGCCACAAACGGGAGTACCGACAGTGAAAAGGTTGGCGCTCAGTGTCGGTGGACCTCTAATTTGTTCCGCCATGGCAGGAGTGGGCTAATGCAGCACACCTGCTATCACTGTACCATCATTAGCTGGTGCAACGCAGCAAAAAGGTCAAACATAAACAGCGAGATCACACAGCAGTGGAATGGGAAAAAAGAAAAAGCCAGCATGTGTGAGGGAGATAGCGCAAGAGAGAGAGGGTCACTAATGTGGGGATGATGAGTGGGCGTGAGCTGCCCAGGCACCAAGTGAAGCATGATGGGAACACTTCACACACCCAGGACGCTTGTGTCTGATCTTGGCAAATAAGCCTCAATGCAAAGGCATTTTGACTGCAAATGTGTGCGTAGGAACCCTCACAAACAAACAACAGCAAGGTAAATGTGGCTTCATTTACTTCCATTATATCTGACATGAAGCGAAGATACCGAGAATACATGATTAGTCAAGATCCATCTTGAAAACACATCTGCTTGAATGACAGCACTGGAGCGACTAAACTTAGAAAACCCCACTCTCTGGAAGACTATACTACCTTTCACCCAGCAGTTCATCTTTTTGCCAAAAAGGTGTTTAGGCACTCCCCTAATGAACTGAAGACTCAGTCAGGAATTAAACTCTCGGCCTTAGTTCACATTGAATCTTGGGCAAGACTCTTTCTTAAGTTCCTTAAGGTGGTCTTAGATGAGTTTGATGTGGAAGAAGTTGAGAGCCCTGACATCAAGCCCTTCGAACACCCACAGGCTGAACAAAGATTGTAAGCCATAATCTATGATCTCTGACCTTACAAATGCTCTTCTGGTCAAGTGGATAGAAATTGGAAGCTTAAATAACTGAACGCATTGCACTGCTTAAGAAAGTTCTGGTAAACAGCTTAATGTGTTCCACTATTTACGTAAAACCGCAATGCTAATGTTCAATATTTGAGGAACAAAAGGTCATTTAAGATTGAATTGCACCTAGTGGAGTCAATTCAGATTTAATTCGTATGATTAGTCTTTTAACCGAGGCTGCTGCCACAAAGATGTGACTGCATCTAGATTAGCTTCTTGCTTTGTTCACGTCAAAAAGTCACACAGGTGCTCTTCTTGGGGTGGGGGGTGGGGGGGGTGGGGGCACAACAGTAAATAAAAAGTGAGGCTGAGATGCAGCCATATTTCTGTCACTTGAGAGTGGGCTGCAAACTCCATCGGTCCCACGACCACAGCCCTTGGAGATGGAGACTCTGCATTGTGACATTGCATAGCTTTGGACAATCTGCGTGAGATATCCCCTGAAATGCAACCACATACCTGCCATTGAGGTAGTTGATCTACTAATGTATTCACAAGTGTTCAACAAGAAAAATATGACGGAGACAGGCACAATTACTTGGGCTTTTTAAGCTACATTAACTCTCTCGCCTATTATGTAGTGAAAGCTGCTCATTGGCTTTGAGGGCCTGTAAAAGGAAATTAAAAGGAGTGTGCTATTTGGTGTGATGTGTAATCATGAATACATTTCAAATAAATGCAGTGACACTACATTTAAAAGCTCAGGGAATGTGAGTTTGCATCTCACGGAGGACATCCATGCTGTGCAGGAAAATTCATTTAAACATTGTGGCTGAAAGAGAACCTCACAGATGCAAAGGGCAAAACCATCAACCAGAAAAGGACATAATTGAAAATGCATATCGTTGGTGTCGGGTCCAAACTTCCGATGTCCAAATTTATATTTTTTACATACAGTCTTAATACATTCTCCCTTTTTTTTTTCATTTTTTATTTTTTTACTATTAACTATTTACTAACTATTTACTATTAGGAATGCACAGAGCCTACAACTGAGTGTAGGGACTTTGAATGTTGGGACTATGACAGGAAAAGCTCAGGAGTTGGTTGACATGATTATTAGGAGAAAGGTTGATATTCTGTGCATCCAAGAGAGCAGGTGGAAAGGTAGTAAGGCTAGAAGTTTGGGAGCAGGGTTTAAATTATTCTACCACGGAGTAGATGGGAAGAGAAATGGAGTAGGGGTTATTTTAAAGGAAGAGCTGGCTAAGAATGTCTTGGAGGTGAAAAGAGTATCAGATCGAGTGATGAGACTAAAATTTGAAATTGAGGGTGTTATGTATAATGTGGTTAGCGGCTATGCACCACAGGTAGGATGTGACCTAGAGTTGAAAGAGAAATTCTGGAAGGAACTAGATGAAGTAGTTCTGAGCATCCCAGACAGCGAGAGAGTTGTGATTGGTGCAGATTGTAATGGACATATTGGTAAAGGAAACAGGGGCGATGAAGAAGTGATGGTAAGTACGGCATCCAGGAAAGGAACTTTGAAGGGCAGATGGTGGTGGACTTTGCAAAAATGATGGAGATGGCTGTAGTGAACACTTATTTCCAGAAGAGGGAGGAACATATAGTGACCTACAAGAGCGGAGGTAGAACCACACAGGTAGATTATATTTTGTGCAGACGATGTAATCTGAAGGAGGTTACTGACTGTAAAGTAGTGGTAGGGGAGAGTGTAGCTCGACAGCATAGGATGGTAGTATGTAGGATGATTCTGGTGGTGGGTAGGAAGATTAAGAAGACAAAGGTAGAGCAGAGAACCATGTGGTGGAAGCTGAGAAAGGAAGAATGTTGTGCGGCCTTCCGGAAAGAGGTGAGACAGGCTCTCGATGGACAACCGAAGCTCCCGGAAGACTGGACGACGACAGCCAAGGTGATCACAGAGACAGGCAGGAGAGTATTTGGTGTGTCATTTGGTAGGAAAGGGGAGAAGGAGACTTGGTGGTGGAACCCCAAAATACAGGGAGTCATAAAAGGAAAGAGATTAGCGAAGAAGAAGTGGGATACTGAGAGGACTGAGGAGAGGCGAAAGGAGTACATCGAGATGCGACGTAGGGCAAAGGTAGATGTGGCAAAGGCTAAACAAGAGGCATATGAAGACATGTACACCAGATTGGACACGAAAGAAGGAGAAAAGGATCTCTGCAGGTTGGCCAGACAGAGGGATAGAGATGGGAAGGATGTGCAGAAGGATAGGGTGATTCAGGATAGAGATGAAAATGTGTTGACTGGTGCCGGTAGTGTGCTAAATAGATGGAAAGAATACTTTGAGAAGTTGATGAATGAAGAAAATGAGAGAGAAGGAAGAGTTGAAGAGGCAAGAGTGAAGGACCAGGAAGTGGAAATGATTACTAAGGGGGAAGTCAGAAAGGCACTACAAAGGATGAAAAATGGAAAGGCAGTTGGTCCTGATGACATAACCGTAGAGGTATGGAAGCAATTTGGAAAGATGGCTGTGGAGTTTTTGACCAACTTATTCAACAGAATACTAGCGGGCGAAAAGATGCCTGAAGAATGGAGGAAAAGTGTTCTAGTTCCCATTTTTAAGACCAGAGGGGATGTTCAGAGCTGTGGGAACTATAGAGGAATAAAGTTGATGAGCCACACAATGAAGTTATGGGAAAGAGTAGTGGAGGCTAGACTCAGGACAGAAGTAAGTATCTGCGAGCAACAGTATGGTTTCATGCCTAGAAAGAGTACCACAGATGCATTATTTGCCTTGAGGATGCTCGTGGAAAAGTACAGAGAAGGTCAGAAGGAGCTACATTGTGTCTTTGTGGATCTAGAGAAAGCCTATGACAGAGTACCAAGAGAGGAACTGTGGTACTGCATGCGTAAGTCTGGTGTGGCAGAGAAGTATGTTAAAATAGTACAGGACATGTATGATGGCAGCAGAACAATGGTGAGGTGTGCCTTAGGTGTGACAGAGGAATTTAAGGTGGAGGTGGGACTGCATCAGGGATCAGCTCTGAGCCCCTCCCTGATTGCGGTAGAAATAGATGGGCTGACAGACGAGGTTGGATTGGAATCCCCTTGGACCATGATGTTCGCAGATGATATTGTGGTCTGCAGTTAAAGCAGGGAGCAGGCGGAGGAACAATTGGAAAGATGTAGGTACGCACTGGAAAGGAGAGGAATGAAGATGAGCCGAAGTAAAACAGAATATATGTGCGTGAATGAGAAAAGTGGACGGGGAAGAGTGAGGCTACAGGGAGAAGAGATAGCGAGGGTGGACGACTTCAAATACTTTGGGTCAACAATCCAGAGCAATGGTGAGCGTGGTAAGGAAGTGAAGAAACGGGTCCAAGCAGGTTGGAACAGCTGGCGAAAGGTGTCTGGTGTGTTATGTGACAGAAGAGTGTCTGCTAGGATGAAGGGCAAAGTTTACAAAACAGTGGTGAGGCCGGCCATGATGTACGGATTAGAGACGGTGGCACTGAAGAAACAACAGGAAGCTGAACTGGAGGTGGCAGAAATGAAGATGTTGAGGTTCTCGCTCGGAGTGACCAGGTTGGATAGGATTAGAAATGAGCTCATTAGAGGGACAGCCAAAGCTGGATGTTTTGGAGACAAGATTCGAGAGAGCAGACTTCGATGGTTTGGACATGTTCAGAGGCGAGAGAGTGAGTATATTGGTAGAAGGATGCTGAGGATGGAGCTCCCAGGCAAAAGAGCGAGAGGAAGACCAAAGAGAAGGTTTATGGATGTGGTGAGGGAAGACATGAGGGCAGTTGGGGTTAGAGAGGAAGATGCAGGAGATAGGCTAAGATGGCGGATGATGACACGGTGTGGCGACCCCTAACGGGACAAGCCGAAAGGAAAAGAAGAAGAAGAAGAAGATTTTTTTACTATTATTGACTATTGCATTGAAAATGACTTGTTCTCTTAGGAAATGTAATAATGGCTCATTTTTGAGTGAGAAAATTTGTCCATGTCTATATGTGCCCTGCAACTGACTGGTGATGAGTTCAGGTTGTAGTTCGAATTTCGCCCAGAGTCAGCTAAAATAGGCTCTAGCACCCCGTGACAATGAACAGGATTAGTAGTGTTGAGAGTGGATGGATGGATGCATGAATAGATAGATGAATTGATGAATGGATAGATGGATTGATGTTGCAAATGCAAGTAACTTCATAATAAAACATTGTCCTATTTCTATTACTAAAGTATGCAGTTAGGTATTTCGCTATGTCCTACAAACCAAAAAATGCATCTTGCCTAAAGTATCATGCAACGCCCACGCAAGGAGCGTGCCAATGGTGAGTTGGATGGCTCCACTGACACTTGGCCTGCCACTGGCAATTGGAAGCAGTCGGGGGTTACTGTACTTCAAGACAGGTGTAGCAGTTTTGGGTACGTCCAATAGGCTATTGCCTTGTGCCATGCGGCGTGTGCAGAACTACAAGACCGAGACACTTAATGTAATGTTAATTGTTTATAGTATTCACAAGCAGAAGAAGTGAGCTAACAAGCTCAGTTGATTGCAGGGTCATCTCAAACATCAGGGCCTCACTTTGCATTGTTGTTGCGTGGTTCCCTGCATGACCGAGACATTTAAAGCAAAGTCAACGGTTTATTGAACACAACGGTAAACCTATTCAACCTGTAGCTGACTTGACACTAGTGCGGACGGACATATTTGAAAGGTGGAGGGCTCATTACTGCTGCCTTCAGAAGACACGCCCACACAGTCCTCCAGCTCGAGGGTGGGCCTTGTTTTTCAACATTGAAAATTGTAACTTGTACATTGTTTCAGTACCTGAGTAACTGGTTCCTTTTTTTTTTCCCTCCTTGCATCTGGGACAAGGTAGAGGACCATGCGACGCGCAACAAACTGAAAAACAGCTTTTATCCACACGCTGTCACTGCTTTACTATGTTCCCTAGCCAACACTGAGGCTGGCGGACTGATGACTGAGTAGAACATTTGATCACTGAACACTTTGTTTTTCCACTAAAATAGTCATTGTATGCAGGAGTGTCAGTTTTTTATTCCTTATAATCAATATTTAGAGCAATTTTAAATACTACCATTCAATTCATTCAAATTTGGCAGACTTGTCAAAAATACTGCTCTCTGTCAAATTCACAAGAGATTTTATTGCTCCGTCTGCACTCTGTTTGATGAAATAAAAATTCTGTTACACACGGAAAAGTGGAAATATTCATGACCCTTGACCAAATGTTTTTTTTTATACTCTCGGCAAAATTTAATTTAGAAAATAAATTAAAAAAATATGCACAAAATATGAACAGAACAAAAATGTGCTTTGTATCACGTCATTTATATAAATTTGTTTGTTGTTAATTTATGTAAGTTAATTCAAACATCTTTCTATTGCGATATACAGTAAATGGATGGATGCCACACGTTCATAATGGGTGCATGCACCAACTAACAAATGTGTGAGGTTAAACTTTAGGTCAAAATGAGAGTTAATTAATTGAAACTCAACAAAGGTCTCAAAATACAATGTAATTGTTCCCAATACACATAGAAAACGAGTCATATTTCTTCCAACAGCATATTAATTGGTACCACACCTGCAAAGGTGAAATATTATCGATGACACTACCCAAAGTGCTTTTTCTACAATCTGAAAAAAATGAATAAATAAATTAAGGTTGGCATACCACTTCTAACTGCTGAAGTCATGACGAATCGGCTACAACTAAAACTCAACAGGGAGATTATAATCTGCCTTGACAAATCACAAATTCACAACAGACATATTCATCATATTTAATTTATATTTATTTTAGATAAGACTTTTCAGAAGTGAAATTAATCACTTTTCAAAAATTAATTTAAATATATAGCATATTTGTACATTCTAAAATCTTATTCACCATAATACCAAGCCTATCTCACATCAATGAAGACTTAAACATTCACCAGATATACAATATGTGTGGCTATATATGGACCAGTCTGATTGTAACGTGTTTCAAACACAAGCAAGTGCACCCATGACTTTGCAGCTGTTCTTGTGGTGTCTGTTGTGCAAGTTGGCAGTTATTAATAACTTACAGGATGGTGATAAAATATTTCCCATCAAAATTGCACACTTCTAATGAAATATATGCGTGCTCTTACATGAGCAATGTTCCTCGCCCCTGGCCCACCATTATCAAAGGTTCTGGGGACAGAATCCAGTGTAAGCGTGCCCCAGCATGGTACAAATTGCAGTGTGCCCCTCGATTGTTTAGGTGTACTATTATATTTTGGTTTGATAATCTGCATCACTGACTCAGTACTTTTTTTTTTTTAAACATATACACTAGATGAATCAACTCATACTCATTTTTTATTTATTTATTTTAGGAAAGGCAGCGTTAAAGTGTGTCAGTTATGGTAATGTAATGTAATATAAAGCTAATGGAACAGCTATTACCCTCCGGTCACATCACTACTAGCAAGCTGCCCATAATTTAAATGTGGGGGTGAGCAGGGTAAGAATGACCTGTATCCCGTGCACTAGAAAGCTAGCATTTCATGCGGCTATTGTTAATAAAAAAAAAAAAAAACAATAATTGTTCTCCCATGCGTACTGTTGGTGTAGTGTGTCAGCAGTGCCAAGACTCTTGTGAAAAAATCCAAACATGTGGGTGTTTTACAAGTAGCAACAAACAATTTAACACCAATGTGGGGAAATGTTGATTTTTTTTTTTAGAGTGGGTTCAATGTGACTGTATGCGATAGGCATGTCTTTTTAAACAGTCGTGACTAGAAATTTTGGTACCCCAACAGTACCAATATTTTTGGGCATGACTACACGTTCTATATATTCCTATATATTGTGTGTCCCTCGCTCTGTTCGATTTATGACACGCTGCACAGAAAGTTTTTGCCATCTGTTGAGTTGTCATATCGGCAAAAGTACAGACGACAGTAATGTAAAGTACTGCATGGGTCTTTTTTTTCCAACTGCCCAGTGTATACCAGTCTTCTTCTTCTTCTTTTCCGTTCGGCTTGTCCCATTAGGGGTCGCCACAGCGTGTCATCTTTTGCCATCTTAGCCTATCTTCTGCATCTTCCTCTCTAACCCCAACTCCCCTCATGTCTTCCCTCACCACATCCGTAAACCTTCTCTTTGGTCTTCCTCTCGCTCTTTTGCCTGGCAGCTTCTTCCTCAGCACCCTACCACCAATATACTCACTCTCTCGCCTCTGAACATGTCCAAACCATCGAAGTCTGCTCTTCTCTCGAATCTTGTCAGCAAAACATCCAACTTTGTCTGTCCCTCTAATGAGCTCATTTCTAGTCCTATCCAACCTGCTCACTCCGAGCGAGAACCTCAACATCTTCATTTCTGCTACCTCCAGTTCAGCTTCCTGTTGTTTCTTCAGTGCCACCGTCTCTAATCCGTACATCATGGTCGGCCTCACCACTGTTTTGTAAACTTTGCCCTTCATCCTAGCAGAGACTCTTCTGTCACATAACACACCAGACACCTTTCGCCAGCTGTTCCAACCTGCTTGGACCCGTTTCTTCACTTCCTTACCACACTCACCATTGCTCTGGATTGTTGACCCTAAATATTTGAAGTCATCCACCCTCGCTATCTCTTCTCCCTGTAGCCTCACTCTTTCCCCTCCACTTTTCTTAATCACCCACATATATTCTGTTTTACTTTGGCTAATCTTCATTCCTCTCCTTTCCAGTGAATGTCTCCATCTTTCTAATTGTTCCTCTGCATGCTCCCAGCTTTCACTGAATATCACAATATCATCTGCGAACATCATGGTCCAAGGGGATTCCAGGCTAACCTCATCTGTCAGCCTATCCATTACCACTGCAAATAGGAAGGGGCTCAGAGCTGATCCCTGATGCAGTCCCACCTCCACCTTAAATTCTTCTGTCACACCTAAGGCACACCTCACCACTGTTCTGCTGCCCTCATACATGTCCTGTCCTATTCTAATATATATCTCCGCCACACCAGACTTCCGCATGTAGTACCACAGTTCCCCTCTTGGTACTCTGTCATAGGCTTTCCTTCGGTCTACGCAATGTAGCTCCTTCTGACCTTCTCTGTACTTTTCCACTAGCATCCTCAAGGCAAATAATGCATCTGTGGTACTCTTTCTAGGCATGAAACCATACTGTTGCTTGCAGATACTTACTTATGTCCTGAGTTTAGCCTCCACTACTCTTTCCCATAACTTCATTGTGTGGCTCATCAACTTTATTCCTCTATAATTCCCACAGCTCCGAACATCGCCTTTGTTCTTAAAAATGGGAACTCGAACCCTTTTCTATTCTATTCTGTTGAATAAGTTGGTCAAAAACTCCACAGCCATCTCTCCAAATTGCTTCCATACCTCTACCGGTATGTCATCAGGACCAACTGCCTTTCCATTTTTCATCCTTTGAAAGTGCCGTTCTGACTTCCCCCTTACTAATCATTGCCACTGGTCCTTCACACTTGGCTCTTCAACTCTTCCTTCTCTCCCATTTTCTTCATTCATCAACTTGTTAAAGTATTCTTTCCATCTATTTAGCACACTACTGGCACCAGTCAACACATTTCCATCTCTATCCTTAATCACCCTTACCTGCTGCACATCCTTCCCATCTCTATCCCTCTGTCTGGCCAACCTGTAGAGATTCTTTTCTCCTTATTTCGTGTCCAACCTGGTGTACATGTCTTCATATTCCTCTTGTTTAGCCTTTGCCACCTCTACCTTTGCCCTACGTCGCATCTCGATGTACTCCTTTCGCCTCTCCTCAGTCCTCTCAGTGTCCCACTTCTTCTTCGCTAATCTCTTTCCCTGTATGACTCCTTGTATTTTGGGGTTCCACCACCAAGTCTCCTTCTCCCCTTTCCTACCAAAAGACACACCAAGTACTCTCCTGCCTGTCTCTCTGATTACCTTAGCTGTCATAGTCCAGTCTTCCGGGAGCTTCTGCTGTCCATCGAGAGCCTGTCTCACCTCTTTCCGAAAGGTCGCACAACCTTCTTCTTTTCTCAGCTTCCACCACATGGTTCTCTGCTCTAACTTTGTCTTCTTAATCTTCCTACCACCACCAGAGCCATCCTACACACCACCATTCTATGCTGTCGAGCTACACTCTTCCCTACCACTACTTTACAGTCAGTAATCTCTTTCAGATTACATCGTCTGCACGAAATATAATCCACCTGCGTGCTTCTACCTCCGCTCTTGTAGGTCACTATATGTTGCTCCCTCTTCTGGAAATAAGTGTTCACTACAGCCATCTCCATCATTTTTGCAAAGTCCACCATCATCTGTCCCTCAAAGTTCCTTTCCTGGATGCCATACTTACCCATCACTTCTTCATCGCCCCTGTTTCCAATAAATCCATTACAATCTGCACCAATCACAACTCTCTCGCTGTCTGGGATGCTCAGAACTACTTCATCTAGTACTTTACAGCATTTCTCTTTCAACTCTCGGTCACATCCTACCTGTGGGGCATAGCCGCTAACCACATTATACATAACACCCTCAATTTCAAATTTTAGTCTCATCACTCGATCTGATACTCTTTTCACCTCCAAGACATTCTTAGCCAGCTCTTCCTTTAAAATAACCCCTACTCCATTTCTCTTCCCATCTACTCCGTGGTAGAATAATTTAAACCCCACTCCTAAACTTCTCGCCTTACTACCTTTCCACCTGCTCGCTTGGATGCACAGAATATCAACCTTTCTCCTAATCATCATGTCAACCAACTCCTGAGCTTTTCCTGTCATAGTCCCAACATTCAAAGTCCCTACACTCAGTTGTAGGCTCTGTGCATTCCTCTTTTTCTCCTGACGATGGATCCGGTTTCCTCCTCTTCTTTGTCTTCGACCCACAGTAACTGAATTCCCACCGACGCCCTGCAGGTTAGCAGTGCCGGGGGCGGGCGTTGTTAACCCGGGCCACGACCGATCCGGTATGGGATTCTTTAGATGAACGCTCATATTTGTTTGGCACAATTTTTCGCCGGATGCCCTTCATGACGCAACCCTCTGTATTTATCCGGGCTTGGGACCGGCCTACAGATTGCACTGGTTTGTGCCCCCATAGGGCTGCATTCCCAGTGTATACCGGTAATAACCATAATAGAGTCATAGATATATATACAAGAAAATCCTCACCTCTTGTCTCCGCCACTTCACCACTGCACCGTGGAGGCTGCAAGATTTTGTTCTCTTGGTGGTGGTCGAGATCCTGATGACCATTAGAAAATAGTTGGCACTGCAGCTGCTTTAGCCTCTCCCTAACTACACAATTTTATCCCATGTGTTCTGGTAAGTCTTTTTCAAAACACACCAGTTTGAAGTGATCGGCACAGAGTTTGGAATGCTTTCCAGGCATCCATAGCTGAGGACATTTCTTCCCCTGTTGCTTGATTCCCTATCCACAGGTCACAAATTCCTTCATCAATTGGAAAGCCAAAGAAGCTCTTTCCACTGTGTGAACCAGTTGTAGAACTAAATGCCACATGATAAACCAGCCTAAAATCGCAAAATCATCCATGCAACTATCCATTATCTGAGCTGCTCATCCTCACGAGGGTCACGGGAGTGCTGGAGCCTACGCCAGCTAAATGAGGGCAGGAGGCGGGGTACATCCTGAACTGGTTGCCAGTCAATCCCAGGGCACATACAAACAAACAACCATTCACACTTACAATCACACCTAAAGGCATTTTGAGCCCCTGTTTTTGGGGTGTAGAAGGAAACCGGAGTGCCCGAAGAAAACCCACGGAGCCATGAGGAGATAATGCAAACTCCACACAGATGGAGCTGGGATTTCAACCCCAGTATTTAGTACTGTGAGTCAAACGCTCTAACCTATTTTTGTCAAACTCAAGTTCTGAGGGCCGGATGCCGCTTGGCACATCATTCTATGTGACCCGCAAAATGCAAATTATATTTGTCAACTTCCATAATTTTTGCTGAACTCGGTACCCAAATTCCAGATTGTCATAATAATAAACAATAACGTATAATGTTATGTTAAGATATTGACTTTTACTGTTTCCATACCCTTTTCTAGGATAACTTAAAGTGCCACCGACATGTAAAGGATGATTTTTAGTATGTTTTTAATGAAAAAAAGGCAGCCGGAATGGACACATCCATTTTTTCACCACACGTCATCATGTTATTGTATATGGATTTTTGTATCTCCCGCCATGAAAATCCTCTCAAGGCATTCGTTTTGGAGAAGAAGCAAGAAGTGACAATTTTTCCAGACACACAGGCAGGTTCATGTGTTTATACCAGTTTTACCAGCGGGAAAGTAGCTGTTTTTTCCCACGTGTTAGCCCAAATGCCATCTCGTTCTATTGCTGGATATTGCTCAAACACCCGCGAGGATGGATTCATTCTTCACATGTTTCCAAAACACTTGGTTCGTCGTGAAAAATGGATTGCACAGGTGCAGAGGACGAGAGTTTTGTGGGTTCCAAATGACAGGTAGATGTGTATAGGGCTATTAAAAAAATAGTTGGGGGGATGACATAATCCTCTTAGAACGTACCAAAAGATCTGCGTCATAATAATTTAATAAAGTACGTAAGTCAGGGGTGCTAAATGTGACGATGTGACCAGTATTGTCCATCGCTGCCACCACCGGCATTGTTCATCGCCACCGCAGATAGGACACAGAGGAAGTTTAGCCGCGTGTGGGAGGAGAAAGAAGCCCCCCACTGGCCACCAGTGCCTGGGCACCCCTGAAGTAGTTACTTTGCCTGGCTTGGGTCCTCCTGAGTACGCTACATACTGTCATACATACTGTCAGGGAGTCTGTTAGTTAGAAGGGATGCGCATTTCATCTAAATATGGTTTGAAACGATAGAGTAATATTGCCCCGGTCACTTCACTCAATTGTGAGATGTTCTTTTCTTTCGAAAAGAGCTTCCGTGTCAGAAGGGGCGTCAGAAAAATCCGAAAATCTCTGTTGTTCACCTCCTATAGCAGGTGGCACTAATTGTTCTCAATGGCAACTGTCCCAGTGTGACATCTGTAAATGACGTTGCAGGCAATATGGCCGCCACTGTGATGTCAAGTGAGACTTCCCCAACTTTGCGCATGAATGACAACTCTCAACCCTTTTTTTTCATATAGACATTGAAGTGAATAATATTATATGTAGTTTTCATAACAATATCTATTTTAAAATGTTTATAGGCATGTCGTGGCACTTTAAACAATACTTGAACAAACTATTATCCTTGCCTTCTGACTTGAAAAACGAGTTATCCCTCAAGTTCTCCTCAAGTGTAATGGTAAAACTATAATTTGGTGCTGCCACATTTGTATAGAATTACTGTCCTTTCTGAAGGACCCCCAAGACAAAAGTCTGTTTGACACCCTTGCTCTAACCAGTCATGCCGCCTTGCTGAATCATGCCACAACAAATATACAAGGACGGGAACAGCAGCATGGCTGAATGAACAGGCTGTTTGGCTAGTGCCGGATAGAGTTGAAGACCAGAAAGAGCTAGATGAAAAAAGTGGAAGGCACATTTTGAATCATATTTATCAATTAAATTTTGAAATGGCAGATGTGGTTTGTAAAGGGATTCTAAAGTTGTCAAGAATTTTTTAAACATCTACCCTTTTTTGGAAGGGCACCAACAATTTTGTCCATGTACAGTAGGTATGCTCAGCCTCCCTCTTGCATCAGCCCTTCCCAGATCCTTAGAGCTAACCCACCTCTCGGCTCTCTGGGCTGTGGGCAACTCAGCATGGGGTGGTACAGCAGGGCAGCTTCTGTATCTGCATGGCAGCAATCTGCAGTGCAGTGCGCTCAGGGCGGCTCTCCAGGCTGAAAATCTAGCAAGGTTCTAATGATCCTAGGGATGTCTGCTATCCAAAACCCTGCAGAAAGGGAAGGATGAGAGGAAACAAATGCATGTTTTAGGGAATGGGCATGCGGTGTAAATCTTCACAGGAAAAACATGCAAGCATGGAACAGGGAGGGCGATGAGTGGATGTTGGAAACTGGCTAGCTAAAAGAACACGGAGATGGCAGCGAGCGGTAGAGCGGATTTGTATCACTCTCTTAATGCAGTGATTATGACAGCTAAAGGGGACAGTGCAGTGAAAATTGGTGAGAAGAAATTACCAGTTATACTGCTCGCCATCTTACGAATGAATGCCGTTTAGCCTCAAAATATAAATGAGTATGATTTTGCATGGAGTGGAAAACGCAAAAAATGTCGACACAAGAAGTGGTGGCGCAAGCAATCAGTTTTGTTTTTACGTGGAGGTGTACATGGACATTAAATTGTTTGAGTGTGTAACTACAGGCGTGTGTGCGCGATTCAGTGCAACTGCCTGAAATTATGCACACAAGTAACAATGAGCAAATTGAACCTGCACATGATGACACACACTAGCACATGTGCAAGCATGGGCGCGCACACACACGGGACAAGGTCAGGCTCAAAGACGAGCGAGTATGGGGGTTCTAGCTGTGGGTGGGAGTGAAAAACAGATCATGATAAATTGGCTCACATTTTACAAAACGCTGCCCTTAATACAACTCGGCGAGCGTGTACAGCCGGCCTGGCGCAGGCCAGCTTTAATAGCAGCATTTGTGATGTATGGAAACCAGGCAGTGGCACTAATTGTGCAATTACAAAGAAGAAGCTGGGTATGGCAGTTCAGCGACGAGATGACTGGGCTACATGGTTAATCCAGGCTCCGTGTTGCCTCTCAGACACCTTTTTTTTTTTTTTGTAAAATGGCCAATGTAGTTCACTGAAAGGTGGAGTGAGTGTGCCAGTTTCACAAAACCACAGGGAGTAGACCAAATTGGAGAGGAGGGCACTACAGTGAAACTGAGGGAGATGGAGGCAAGCAGAGGGAGGGGAAATAAGACAAAATTTGTCTTGGGCATGGATGAAAGGACAATTTATTACAAGCTGCTCAGGGAGACAGAATATTTTTGCCCCAGTGCTTTTCCGACTGTCTGGATGAGAAATGAGAGCATATTACCAGCTATGCTGGGCCCAGGCATGAGTACGAGTCTGGGCAGGGCAGCAGACACAACAACCTGGCACAGCCCCATCTCAGAGTGCTTCAGTGTGTCTTGGATCAGGGGTGCAAAGGGATGTCCGGGAGAGGCCCTGCAGCAGGTGTAAGATGCTGTCATAAAAGGGATTGTTGGAAAAATGGAAAAGATAAGGTCATTCCAGTAAGAGAAATCAATCGAGTCAAGCTTAAACCAGACTTCTGGTGTGAAGCGTCATCGCCTCCATGCATCTGTTGCACAACTGCTGAAGTACACTTCCTCTTTATCTCCTTTTCACTGAGCAGCGACTTGCGAGACTGGCTAGCGCGACCTCTGTTGCGCACCACATTAATTTTGACTCACCGTTTCTATGTTGACGATTAATAAAAAGTGACTAGGTTTTCTGCAAATGAACATGCGCTGATAAATGGGAGCACAAGCCTAATTGCTTGGCAAATTAAGAGCTCACAATAGTGACGAGGAACTGCGCCATTTTTAATATATAAAAAAAACAATAGGTGTGGGGAAAGTCTCGCTTAGTTGTGTCTTGAGGTTCTGTGATTGGCTAATCTCAGTGCTAGTTTCAGGTTACTTACTTGATCAGAGCTGTTTACTGAGGCATTTAACACTAAACCACATGACTGAGGAGCAGTTTTGTTTTTGCATATCAAATCAATTACCATGCGTTTAACACATATAAACATTGCAAACATTGTACAGAAAGAAGCATGCATTCGTTTGAACAGCACTGGGTTGCTGTGATTCACTTTGTACAGTGGGTGAGCCACTTGACTGAAGGGTTGGCAGTTTGAATCCCAACTGACTGTGAGTTGACATGACCTTGGGCAATAAAAAAATGCCTACAGGCTTTGATTGTTAATCAGTAACTGTTCTCAATTGCCTTACCTGATTTAATAGGAAATTATTATTTCCCGCGCGCCTTTGCACTCGCAAATCTGCACAGAGCACAAAAAATAAAGAAGTGCTGTTGCTTTAATGAATGTCGGGGTAGGTGAATAATCGAAGAAAAGTAGCGGAACTGGACGAGATTTTCTCTTTTTTGAGTAAAAAAAGGTCTGGTCTGAAGACAAAGTAGAAAGTACAAGATGAGATGGTGTATAATGTTAAAATTCCACCTTGGCTCAGCCTGATCGAGGATGAAAACACAGATAATACAATGCACAAAAAGCTTATTTTGTATTTTAAATATAGGAGGTACCATAACATTAACCTTAAGACTGTTTGGGAGCATCATTTAGCTTTCAACATGCATTGCTAAAGATATTCTGCGATATAACACAGGTGATGTTTCAGTATCCAACTATAATAAATATGAGATTGTGATTTACTTTGACTTCATCTAAATTCTAATGTTAGACTAGTCCGTCCATATATCTAAATGCGAATGGTCATTCATCTCCTGTGGTATTGCTTTATCTTGAAGTTGAAAACTTTTCCTCTCTACATGCTTAAGGAAGAGATAGATCATCTACTGCGAGCTTTCATCACTGGATTTACAATCGAGACCGCCGTAAAGTATGCTAGATTATAACAATACAACATGATGAATACAATGATTTGATTATTTGAATATTATGTGCATATCCATAGATATGTTTTGAAATTGAATGTCTATTGACCTCTTTAAAAATGTCTGTCTCAGTGCAATGTCAATAAATTATGATTAGGGTATTAGGTAACAACTACATGGTCGGGTATAACAACTCAGTAAGTTATTTTAAGGTCTTGAGATTCCATCCCTAATCACAGCTGCAGCTTTATCTGCGGGCATGACTGACCACACCCGTACATTTTTCAAATGTGACTGACTGCTGTATATTAAATCATGTAGCTGGTTTGCTGTAACAGCTACCTTTCATTGGGTACAATGCAGCAGTTGCACCAAGGATATCATCTTCATTATTATTGAGCAATAATGTGGCACAACACAGAGGTAGGAAATTGAGCAAGTTGAGTGGATGCTCAGTTTAGGGTGATGGATTGCTTTGGGTGATGTCTCTTTATTATGACTGGTCAAGATCAATATTATAACAGTTCAGTTAGGCCCAGGTTGGAGTGCTTTAAAATGTATTACTCACGTCCTTCATCAGCTCGGAGGGACGTGACAATGAGAGGACAAGACAAGAGACCTTGTGCGATTATTAAAAGAAAACTTTGGAGTGAATCCATGTTTCAAATATCATGTCACAAATAATTTCCTGATTTGAGTTAGACAAAAAAACTGCCAAATCAGGTGTGTGCCTTTATCTAACCAGCAGACATTGATTCAGTGGAAATATTTAAAAGGTACTAACAAATTAACACAATTAGCAGGATGACCGAGGCAAGAATAATAAGAGCACTCAGAAAAGTCCAGAACTCTGATGAGGCCAAATAAAAATGGTAGAACGTGTCCTCTGTCATACTTTGTGGAGGAAATATTATTTAATTGAGAAGTACACTTATCTCCTCAATCTGATCATTGTGATATAGTAGCTTGTTGGCAGTAGCTCATTTCATAAAGTATCCCTGAAAGTTTTTTACCATTTGTTTATTCTTGTGATTGTATTGCAAAGGTTTGCAAAGATGAATGAATTCACAATGAATGGACAATGATATTAAACTCACCTGTTGAGAGTCTGATGGAAAATGGCAGTGAGAGGACAGTTACTGTCAACTGACAGGCACAAGGGAGCACCACATGAGGTGATCAAAGCTGAACACCAACAAATCCCCCAACCAGCAGCTATCAGAGACCCTCAGTGAACCTGCTGCACTTCTAACACTGCTCTGCATAATCCTCCGTTGACTGTTTGCTCTATGACACTCATGTTAGGAGAACAAAAGTTCTTTCTATTTTTACGGATGAAATGACCTTTTTGTAAGCGCATACAAAACCCTTGTGACTGGCTTGTTGACGATGGAATCTGCAGGTACACATTATACCTGTCGAGTAAGAACAGCATTATATGTTTTGCTCCTGCTTTATTCGTATTCTGGCTCAGAACCACAGAAACATAGACAACAGGGTTAGGAAGGCAGGAACATCGCAGAGTCCACATCAGATACGACCTGCGATACATGGTGTAGAAAAGTGTCTAGGATTAAGAATTGTGACATATTCAGATCTACCCAGAATTAAAGCTGCTGTTGTGCAAGTGGGTCTGTTGCTATCAAAGCTGCAGCGAGTCAGCCAGAGAGGGAAGGAGTGCAGGGCTGAGAAGGGGGTTGGGGGAGATAGGGATAAACCGATATAGAGGTACAACGAGAGCGAGGGAGCAGCCGAGAGGATTTCTTTCAAAGCTCCCCTAACCATCTCTCAAAAAGAAAATCCTTTGTAGCCTCCTTCCAAACCGGGCACCCTCCCTCACCTGCTCCCCCACCTCTACAATTCTCCATGTATTTAAATCCCACTGTGGAACAAATGGGGAGCGAGCCCTGGAAAAGTTGGTCCCTGGAAGGCCGGGTCGCGGTTGAACTGATTATATCAGTTTCAGCAGTGTGCTGGTAATAGGCTCCTCCTCGAGCTGCTGCTAACCCCAGCTCTCCCCTGGCAGTCGCAGAGAGTGGAATTAATCAGGCCTACTGGGAGCGTCCTCCATCCCCTCTCCGCAGGCAAGCCACTCCGCAGTCATTTAGCAGCCAATCCCACTGTCAAGCCACTGTCATTTAGGTCCTTTTCATTACACCTTGTCCCCCTTGCTGAACATACAGCCTCACTTTTACCTCTCAAACAGCATCTGAGGAAGCATGGAAATGGATGACAGATTAGCCTAATGCTGGGTCCTTTTTTTTTTTTTTTTTTTTAGATGGCCTATTATGACCACTACCACGCTGATAAAAATATATATTTCAGGCCTGCACATTTACCCAAAAACGAGAGAGCTTAAAAAACCTACCTGGGGGCATAACCACCAATTAGCATGGCTCAAGGCCCCAGTGGTGCAGATTCCACATATCAGACAGACCTGAATGGCTAAGCTTTTTTAAGTGACTTATTTTCAGGCTCTGAGACAGCTAAGTAAAATACCTTACTTAGAGGATTCTGTCATGAAATACAAGGCTTCTGTTCTCAAAATGACCCACAAATGTAGCACCACCAAGTCTCTTGCCTCTCTTCCTTAACAAAAAAAAAAAAAAAAAAAAAATATATATATATATATATATTATATATATATATATTATATATATATATATATTCATGAGTAAACAAAAGCACTGATTTGAAAAATGGCCAGAGGAGAAAAGAGAGGAATAAAAAGCATCCGTATTGTATTTGAGGAGCATTTAGGGGCTCTGCCCTCTCTCTGGGGTTAGAGGGAGATTGCGTTTGGACTTTATTAAGCTCCTGGACTCAGTCAAGAGGCCCAAAGCAGACGATATGGTTGGATATAGGCAAACCTGAACATGCCTTTGCATCCTCATTTCAGTAAGATATTGGATGCTTTATTGGCACATCCGAAAATAGCAGAGACTGTGTTTGGTCGCGCTGGATGAGAAGCAGACCATAGGCGGCACAGAATGAGCTGGACCCTCCTCTGAGACAAGACCAATTAAGATAAGTGGCCGTTAGCAGGAAACGCTTGTTTGACATCTTGTCATGTTAACGACTTGGACTTTCACAGTGTCCATAAAACTCTGTTAGTTGTCATCGCTTGCGGTTTTGAACACAGAAAACAGAAGCTGAGTTGACGTCAAAGACTTCAAGCTTTGATCACGTTAGAAGACAAACATCATGGCTGAGGAAGTAAATATCTGCTACCACGCTGCAGGTCACCTTAGAAGAGCTGTTCCTCTAGAGCCGCTCGTCTACAACTATCAGCAACGAGGAGCGCAAAGACATCTTAACTTGGAGCTGCCAATTCTGATATTATACTATGCAGGTGCATCCACTGTGCAAGCATGCGTTTGTTTGGGTTTTCCATCCCTGGAAAGAAATGAGGTAGCCAGGGACTCTGCTCAGGATCAAACTATGCCCTCACTGTGTATATTAAAAAAAAGGTGTTTATTGTAGCTGTGGCTGCCTGGAAGTGACTGGCAGAAAGTGTGCAGAGTTTGTCAAACGAACAGAGGCCAGGGGCGTAAAATAGACAGGCCCTTTACAGCAGGAAGACCACACGCGCTGCACAAACACACTTTCAATGTCTTCACTTTAGAGTCAGTCATGAATTCACAGACAAATTCAAAATGGAGGGAAAAAAATCCTGGATGAATGAATTAAGCTGTATGAATGAATATAAACGTTTTAATATGTATGAATGAGATAATGAGGCACTGCTTGTGTTATGAATGCCTCAAATATTTGAAAATGCAAGTCACTCTTCAACCAAATTATTGTGGTGAATTGTGTTTCTCTGCAAGCTTTGCGATAACCAGAACATTCTTTAACCTGAGCACTGACAATTAGAGTGGTGGAAGCAGGGTGGAGGAGGGGAGTGCTACGAGGTAGGGGGACTGGGGAGGGGGGCAAGGCTGGGCATTATTGCTTTGACCCACCCGTTTTACTCTGAAATGCCGAGGAGAGGCAGCGATGTGACGGCAGGATATCGTCAAGGAAGAAAAAAAAAAGGCTCCGTCTCACATGGCCAGCGGCTGCTTACGTCCCTGTATCAATGCAAAACAGACTATTTCCCTAGGCAAGGAGGAAATTTCACTTTTCATAAGCTGCCTTTCTCTTTTCTTGATCTAACATTAATGTGAGGACACAGCAAAACACAGATGTGCTGGAAAGGAACGGAAAAGAACACCAGATGAAAAGCATCTTTAGGATGTCGGAAACATCTGGTTTCTTATTTGCAAATACAAAAGGAAATTACAAATAGGTGTGTGTTTTGATTGTTTTCATTATGTGATTGGCTGGACAGTAATAGCCCCTGGTCATAAATACAGGAGCTAATGCGGTATACAGAACAGTATATCCTGTCCGCACCCATCATAAGTTATCTATTTGAAATTGATGGGCTGGCATTATGTCGAAGATGCAGCGTGAAGCTATTTGAATGCATATTTTTGCTGTGTAATGGCTCTGACATTTGAATGGCTCTCAGGGCAAAGTGCAAAGGTGACTCTGCCTGCCCCGCCCTCCTAAAAAAAAAAAACACTTTCAAAGACTTTCAACCTTCCATTAAGTTTTGAGTTAAAAGTGAAAGTCAAAACTTTCCATCCTCATTTCCAAGATGATTTATATATTTCCTTCTCAGTGCAATTTGGAGGCATATTTGAAAACAAAAAAAATATATAAAATTAATCCAGTATTGTTGTCTACAAAACAAGTAGTCCTGAGAGGACAGCTAAAGAGTTTATAGTATGGTGGTGATTGAGTGTTGAGCCTCACAGCTTTCTACTGTAGAGGACGTAGAGAACATTTTGTCCAAAAAAACTGCCCAAAAATATCCCAGTAAGACACAAGTGCACATTACTTGTTCGTAGTGTTTAGGCGTCCAACCACAAACACAAGGAGGTGGATATTTGTCCGAAGAGAAGATCACTTTGGTTAAGTTCAAAGGATCTCCAGATGTACCCATCCATCTTTCCATTTCTAGCCTGCGTATCCTCACTTGGGTCGTGTGGGTGAGCTTGACCCAATCCCAGCTAACTTTGGTTGAGAGGTGGGATACAAGTGAGATTGGTTACCAGCCAATCACAGGGGTTCTCCACATGATAAGACAACAAAAATGTTGACTTATCATGAGTACGGTGGGCCAGCATGGTGGACAAATTGTGAGCGCATCTGCGTCACAGTTCCGAGGACCCGGGTTCAAATCTTGTGTGGACTTTGCATGTCCTACCCATACCTGCATGGGTTTTCTTTGCGTACTCTAGTTTGCTCCCACATTCCAAAACCATGCACGGTGGGCTAAATGAAGACTATCAATTGCCTCTACAGTAGTTGTGAATGTGTGTGTGAATGGTTGTTTATATTTGCCATGCAATTATAAGCCCCACAACGTTTCGACGCACCTGCACAATGCTTTCTACAAACGCGTTGTGCCGCGGCGGTGGTTGGGTCCTTAGGGTGGATGATCACGGTGGCCCCGCTGTGCAGTTCACTTTTTTTTATTGGCCATGGTTGTCAAGCGATCAAGTGTGAGTGCATCCTCCTCCTCTTTGTCAACACTTGTGTCCACTTCTTCCTTTTCACCACAAAAGAGCCACACCACTAGCATCGAACAATTATGTAAATTGGGCAACATGAACCCATTCTGTACCGTACAGGACCCTTGCTATGGAAGAGATTGATTAACCTCCAACGAACTGCACTGGGCTCAGGTGTGCTTGTCCAGCAGCAGGGTTTTGAGACCTTCGCGGGTGCGGTAACTCACCCTATGTACCTGGGGCGGCCGGCGGCCCTTTCGGCGTTTCGGCGCACCCGCCCAAAGTGTAGTGACTTCAGTTCTCCAACATAGTCAAATGTGGCATGTCTGTTTAAAAAATATTCTTGCCCAGAAGGAAAAAAAAGAGTGCCTACTATGACCCATAGCTATTTTTCATTCACAAAAAGACACCTGCACCAAAGACGCTACAGCAAAGTCATGCCAACCGGCCAGAGGAACTGTAAAATACGCATGAGCCACTGTTAATAATTTCTTGTGTCCAACCTCATAGATTGATCATTCAGATTAAATGTATTATTTCTAAAAGCTATCATATTTTGGAAGAGAATGGATGGAGGACATTTCTATATTTATTTTTAAATAAATATTTTGGCCTAACACAGGTTTTGATTTTTTGTTTCATTCTAGATTATACAGTAGTGTACTTTTTTTTTTTTTAATCTAAAAAGGTTTGTACTTTGAAAGTTGTAAATACAACTCATCTTGAATCATCACATGACCAAACAAAACTCTTCCTGGATCTTGCTACACTAAACAATTTCATTCTAATCCAGTCCAAATCTGGGTTGCAGCGATGAAAGACCAACGTAACATTGAGTTCTTTTTTCTTCTTAGGAGAGTTTGTCAGGCAATACTCCCTCTACTTCTGCTCCTGAATCCCATCCTTTCTTCATGTTTCTCAACTCGTCCTTCAATATTCCCCACTGAATTTTGGAGTACACAAACCAACCATGCAAGCAGCACTGGCGGGATCCCTCAGGACTGGAGTCTTTCTCTCCCTGTTATTTGATGTTGAGCCTCTTGCGGTTGAACTTCAGCCTGGGCCCATAGTTTGCACCCATCATCAAACACCTCAGCTGGGTGCTGCGCCAAAGCTGTGTCCCTAATCAAATACGGCAACCCCACAGACAACCCTCCACCCTCCTATTTCTTAAACTAAATGGAGAAAAAGACAAATAACTAAAGCAACTTTGAAAATTACTTCAATATATTTAAAAGTCAAATCAACCTCTGCCTCTTCGCAATAATGTGGGGTGTGTGAGAATTTGTGTACCGGAAAAAAAGTGATGGTAGGCACCCCTGCTACTAATGGAACTATGCTGCCATAAATGTAACAATTCTATTCAAACATGGCATACTACAGGAGGAGTGGAAAGAAGAGAAAGGTAAGAGGAGGCTGTCCTTGGAGAGATGGCAGCCGCTCAATTGTCTGTTTGCTGCCATTTGTCTTGTGCTGCTAAGAGAGACCAACAGTCCTCGGCACACAGATCAATATCTTCTTAACCCGCACATAATCTAGCAAGAGTTTCGTTCAATTTCTTTTCCCCCAGCACCTGCGTCCCTACCACCTTTGCTTTGCCTTCTTCTTCCCAGCAATTATTTCTAGTTGTTGGATTGACAGACATTTTTCTCGCTCCTGCTCCTGGTCTGAGCTAGTGACATGAAAAGGAATGATGTTTCCTGCCAAAAACAAAGAATCTGTATGTGTGTGTGTCGGGTGGGTGGTTGTTTGTTTGATGGATATGATGTGTTGGTGGGACAGCTGTTATAGCCCTGAAGAACACCCCACACACCTCTGGTCCCAGTGAGATTGACTAGCTGCCGAATCAGCCGTATGACATTGCAAATTTAGGTTTTGTTTTCCCCACCACTTACACACACACACACACACACACACACACACACACACACACACACACACACGAGAAGTCAGGACAAGCTGCATAGAAAAATGAATGTGTGGATGATGTTAAACAGTTATGCTGATATTGAAAAAAATGTAAAATATACTGTAGATAAAATCCAAATTAATCTGCACCTGTCATTAGAATAATGTAATCATAATAGGCATTTGAGACTTGCACAATTTCTCCTATTAGTCATGTTTACTGCTGAAGAGTTTTCTTGCTAATTCTATGATGTCACACTATAATGTCCCATCTTTTAAGATTGATTATCTCCCAAATTTGGCACTTATGCCAATAAATTAAAAATAATCTGCACCTTTTACATCTACGGAGTGTTAACCTTTGTAAAAAATAAACTTGAAATACTATAACCATTTACCCAGTCGCCTGTGATCTTACGGGTGAATTTTTAACAAGAGGAATCTTGTGTCATGATTTCCTTTTTAGCCTAATTTTGCCTTCAGGTGGAATCCTCTCATCTCCAAAATAATCACATTTCAGGAAACTATAAAAAAAAGACATTTCTTATATAATTAACATTGGATTGTCAAAGTGTGCAAGACGTTTTTAATTATTTTAAATTGGTCAACAAAAGTAACAGACTCACATGAAAGGAGACCAATGCTATTTAATGATAAATATTTTAAAATGAACTACATTTGGACAAAGAAGGTTTTTGTTCTACAGTGGCAATGCAGGTTAGCAGGTCTGTCATTGGCCCATATGGTAAATGGCCTTTGATTTGTAAGCCACTTTTCCACTTTCAAGACACTCAAAGAAAGTGCTTTAACACTCACCCCATTCACCCATTAATGATGCAACATCAGGAGCAGGGTTCAGTGAGAGTGAGTGTCAGTCAGTCAGTTGTTAAAAAAAAAACAAAAAAGAAAAACAATGATCTTCGTGAGCAACTTCCACAGCATCCTCAACATAATTTTGTCAATGGACGCTTCTGTGTAATTTTGGTTGGCCTAGAGAGGGCAGGCAAGGCACTTGCACTTTATAAAACCCTTTTATTTATTTAGTCTCTTTGATATATATTTTTTTGTTTGTTTGTATACAATGCAGTGCTACTTCATCTAAATTATTAAAAATACTATGGAAAAACGTGGTGGTTTTAAGTGGGTTAGAAAAGATTAATGGAATTTGAAGTTTGAACAGTGATTTGAAATACAAGTAACTTGAGTAACGAGCTTATAGTCAATGAATAAGGTACGGTAAGTCATTTTACCACGGTAAACAAGAAATTTGGTGCTGGTAGTTGGTGTCACTATTTCTATTGCCACAGTGCAACAAATTATACTTATATTTATTATAGCATCATCTGCTAATACGTGGGCCTCAATACGATGACAGGGAGAGCGATTGGCGTGATCAGCTTTTGCTCGTCATTTTTTCTATGCCAGTGTGCACATTACACACTGTACACTTCAACAGAGCTCAGAAGAGAGGCGAAAAAAACGTTTACAGTTACGCTTCTTGCAGTGGCAAATGAATCGTATTCATATTAGTGAAAGCGAATATCATCATTGGCACATTCCCCGCTCCACCTTCACTATTTCACTCCTCCCCTGCTCATCTTCCTCCACCTCCCTGCGCTTAGGTTCCTGATTCCAGGGCGCTAATGAGGGCGCGTTATGCGGCACCATAAATGGCGGGGCTCTCTGTCACTATGCATAAAGGATGAGACAGAGAAGATGGCGTAGGGGTCAGGTGGGAGAGCAGGCAAGCGAGGACAGGCTGTGCGCACACGCAAAGTATAGAGCAAGAAAGCTCTCAATGGCAAGTCACAGAGTCTGGTGGCAAATCTGCTGCCTCGGTTTCAATGAAGAGCGTACAGCGCCCCCTAGGCTTGGCACATAGAAAGTGATCAAGAAGACGGTTAAAAAAACAAAAAACGTGGAAGCGCTTCAACTGCAACGAGCTTTGTGGGCCGGTAAAGTCACATTCATCCACTTCCGAGATTTGAAAACAAACAAAAAAAAAAAAAGTCTTTGAGACGAAAGTGAGCAGCACAATAATCCAGGTAATATTTTCCATGACACCAACATGTAGACAATATTTTGGTTGATGATAACAATTACAATACATTTTGATAACCTTAATAGTTTCATAGTGCGTTTTGCTACCACGTTTGGTCAAAACATCATGTTTTATCTTCTTCAAGGGTGTCCAAATGTTTTCTTTCAAGGGTCACAAAGAGAAAAATGCAAAAATGCACATGCCACAGATATTCTTCACCCTTCATTTATTTTCAGTAACATACCAAAATCAGACCATCAGTGGAAATAAAGATATGCTCACCAATTCAAAGAGTCTTCATATGTTTTAGATGCATTCATTGGAAAAAAAAACAGTCAGGTGGTAGAGCAAGACATCAAAGGGTTTTCTAGATTTTTCGGGGTGGCCAGTCAGCCTTTAATTGACAACAACAGATCCGCCCTTGTACTGACTAACAGCAAAAATCACAGGTCCACATTCAGAACAAAAATAACAGCAATCTATACTGGACTGGCCTCTACATGAAGCAGAAAGTGGAGACAAAAAAAAAAAAAATAAAAACATTCAGCGGCACAACTGCTGAGAGCAGTGGCCTTAGAGTTCTGAGGTCCGGGATTTAAATCCCAGACCCACCAGTGTGCCGTTTTCATGTTCTATCTGTCCCTGTGTGGGCCTTCACCGGGCGCTCCTCCCACATCCCAAAAACATGCATCATATGGACACTCTAAATTGCCCTAGGTGTGATTGTGAGTGCGACTGTTAACTGTCTCCCACGTGCCCTGCAATTGGCTGACAATTAATTCAGGGTGTTCCCCGTGTCTCCTCCTGGATGACAGCTGGGAAAGGCTCCAGCAGTCCCGTGACCCTTGTGAGGATCCAGAAAATGGATGGATGGAATACTATTCATGCAATTTTGGTAGTAGAACTAGCAGTAGCATTAGTCAGTTGGTTCTCATCCATCCATGCAAAAGGCAGCGTTGTGTCAAATGTTCTTAATGTATGGCATGGGCTACAACAAAACAGACAGGCTGCAAATGGCCCCCGGGGACAAGTTTGGATACCGTTGAACTCTATGAATAGTCATGGGGTGTGTGTAGCAAATAACAATATAGAAGGAGAAAGTCCATGAAATTAAATTGGAGTTTTTTGACAATGTGAGTCAATGCTGCTTCCACGCTAATCGACGGCTGTCTGGAGGAAATACGGGTCTCGCACACAAACACAACTCCATACCATTAGCTGCCATGTTTCACGTCAGGTAACACAGCAGCACACAGGGATGCGGAAAGTCTGCAGGGTACTTCTGTGTATGCTTGTGCACACAGACAAGGATACATGGTGAGTGTATGAGTGGATTACAGCGGGTGCGCGGGAGAGAGCATGGCAGCAACTTGCCACGATAAAAGGATTTCTTACTTCTATGTGCTCTCTGTCTCTCTTTCTCTCTCTCTCTCTCTCTCTCTCTCTCTCTCTCTCTCCTCTCTCTCTCTCTCACACACACACACACACACACACACATGCGCACACACACTGATCTGAGCCAAAACAGCAAGCAGGTTAGAAGCAAAGCAGAGCACATACTGTATATCACATCTGAGAGGTGAGAGAGAAGCTGCAGCAGAGCTCACTTAGAGATACATGCCATGAGCTATCTCTCACATAAAGCCACAAGGAGACGTGTGCATGGATCAGCCGCACACGACAGGGATGAGGAATACGCAGCAAAGATGGATGAGGATGAAGACTGGCTGGAAAGAAGCCGCTGCTCTACAGCGGAAATGAATAGCTGAAATGGTGTGTAGAGAAAGTTTTTGTTACACGCTGATGACACTACAGGGACTTGGCGTCTCATCTTGTTTGGGTAAATAAAGTCCAATTTCTGTACCCATGAAAATGTGATGGCATGTTAGTCTGTGTAAGTCAACCGTTTATAGACATCTACTTTTTGTGTTCTCAATGGCACCATTTTCTCAGGGCTGTGAGTTTACACAGTCAAGTCACGTAAATTTGAAATGCAATCCTTTCACTCGGACAGGGATTTTTAACTGAGTTTAGAAACAGTCATTTTGAATGATATGACTAATCTAAATCAATTGTTGTAACAACCGATCCATAGACTGCAACCCCAGATTGTGAGTAAAACATGCATTGGAACATGCCTAAAGCATCTTTGAGATGGCGTCCCAATGTCACCCAAATAAAAGAAGCGGGTCAAACCTTCCTTGTGCTTGTCACTCTTCACCGCTTTCAGCTAATAAGCCACACATGGCCACCAGAGCAGCAGAAAAGTCAGCATGCAAGGTCCAGGATCACTGGCGAGACAAGCAACGCCCTATCCTTGGCGGCTATTGCCGGCCAAGTCAAATAGCGAGTGGCACAGCAGGAAATGGCCAAGTGAGCAAGATGATTTCTCTAGCCTGGCTATAAAAGAAAGAAAGGCAGCTGCATTTTTTTATGATTCTAAACTCCATCCTATCAGTATTTGAATTAGACCTGCTGAAGGGATTAATAGTTCCAGTTAATTTAACCCTGAACATTAAAGCTACATTACACATCACTGGATTTTACTTTATGACTCGCCCGGTGGCCAGCCAATCTCTCCCCCTCTTCCCTCAACCCAACAAGCGAGGGAGCATTATCTCGTGTTCCAAAGCAGTTGACCAACCAGAAGTTACCGCAGCTAGCGTGGAAACACGAGACATGTACGAGAGAGGTCAACAAGGACAGAAGTTTCACTCTGCTGGGTCAAGCTGAATTTTCTGAATAAAATGTTGCTCGAAGGTTCGTCAACATTACAGCCTGCAGATGTTGGTGTGTCCTGTAATTACAGGATAGCCTGAGCCCTGTAGTAATTTTTCTTTTATCTAGGCTGGAGTGATTTAGCACTATAGATGAAGATTAGATATTTATTGAAGATAGCCAGGCAGAGATAACTGGCTAGATAGCTAGATACAGACTTTTCTTGTTTTTTTTAATGCTTTATTGGAACTTCTTTTCCAAGGTGTAAGGACTATACACATCATTTTTTTTTAAACAAACGGAAAAAAAATGATGTTGCACAGGTTTAAATTTATTTACATGATAAAAACTGTACATATACTGTAAACAAAATTGTACTTACACTTTGCTGTGCTATTGTTTGGAATGTTCCTTAGTAAATTTCCCCTTGATCAAATGGTCTTTGTATCCATCAGCAAGTTTCTGGAACAACTGCATCTATAATTCTGTGCAGAATTGGTGAAGTTTATTAAAACTATTTAGTTGCCTGGCATGGACTTGGTTTTTAAGCATAGTCCACATGTATTCAATACATTTTGATGTGTGTTTGCGATCATAGACCTATTGGATCTACAAATTATGACCAAGTTGTAGCCATCTGGCTATTTGAAGTGGTTTTAGGAATTAATATACCACTTTGTGCAGTTCACCAATGCCAATGCCACTAAAACTGTGGATGTCATCACCATGCACGACAGTTGAGAGTCTTCTTGGGCTTCCTTTCAGGGCTGTCAAAATGATCTTTGTCTAATAATAAACGTTTTTCCCCGAACTACCTTGCATCTCCCGAGTCCTGTATTTGGGTCCTACCACCGTTCAGATGGGTCGTGACAGAATGATCTGGCCAAAACAGGACCCAGCAGGAAAGACCCGGCGTCGCCAGGACCGACGCAAGGTAGACCGACTGCCGGAGGACCAAGTCTGTCCGATCCGGGTAGGCTCCATGACGTCCTACGCGTCTGTGTCACATGCTCCGCCCGCGAGCTACGAATATGTCCCGACCCGTCCAGCACAGCATATTCTTCTGGACTCTGACTTTTCGGACTGTGATGAGGACCTTGATTTGTATGACCGGCCTTCTCACGCCGCCGCCTTCTCACGTTCCTGTCCAGGAGGACCGGCGGCGACCGCGCCACGGCCGTCCCACGCCCCTGTCTCGATGGTGACAGGATCTAGGGAGTTCTGTTGACCCACCCCCGGAGCTGGAGAGACTTCGTAATGGTTGTGGCGGTCATGGCTCTGGTCCTTCTCTCCATCATCCTCTTCACTCCTGTTGGCTCCCAGTCGCTTCATGACCTGGCCTCGATGACCAGTCCACAGCTGCATCCTGGCCAAGCCTCGGAGGTGACCAATCCCTGGTCGTCTCGCAACCACAGCGTGGGAGGCTCTCGTCCGGAGCAGTTGCCTGGCTTGGTCTGGTTCCTGCTTTGTCGTGTGGTTCCTCACCGGGGTCGTCCACCCGAATCGCCGAATTGCTTGGCGTCCGGGTCATCCTCTTGACCTGTCCACCCGAATGCCTCGCGTTTGGGGGCCTGGATGGCCAACAGACTAGGGTTGAGGGGGGGGGCGTGCTCTCCTCCGGCCCCCCTTCCGCCCGACCCTGGATGTGTTTAATTATTGTCTCTGTTTCTTTCGTTTAGGCACGTCTGGGAGCCGTGCCTTAGAGGGCGGGTACCGTCACGATCCTGCTGCTCCAGCTCGGGCTGTGTGGGTGCCCGCGCAGTCGCGCTAATTGGGAGGCACACACCTGCGCATCATGCGGGGTGATTATCCCCTGTGTATATATAGGACCCCGATGATGACTGGTCCTCCGCCAGATCGTTGAGGTTTATGTCCCGTTCCAGCACTCTCGTATCCCTGATCTACAACCCGTGTGTACCGACCTTCGCCTGTTCTCCGACCAACCCCATAAGCCTGACCCCTTTGATGCTCTTGCCTGCTTTGATCGATCTCCCATGTACCGACTCCTGCCTGCCCGCTGACCTGCTCTCTACGCCCGATATCCCAACTACTGTTGCTACACCTGACTGCCTGCCCGATCCCCGACCTTCTAATAAAAAACGTTTTTCCCCGAACTACCTTGCATCTCCCGAGTCCTGCATTTGGGTCCTACCTCTGTTCCAATGGGTCGTGACAGACCCATTTCATTTCACTTTTTCTTTAGCAGATTATGGCACAGGGATTACACTTACAAATGACTTGAATTTATGTACAGTTGATTAATATGATCTTGGAATTAACATCAATTAGAAAAGGCTCCACAACACTTGAGTAACTCTACCTGTTCAGAGCACCTTTCCATTGTCCAGGTATGGGTTTATCCAATTAGTCCTCTCAAACAAATTCTTTTCAGTAACTTCCAGCTGTAGTCAATCAAGAACACAAATTATGATAATAGGCCTTGTTCTTGCTTCAAGACATTTTAGAATGCTATGTCTTCAGGAGAAAGTGCTCCTCTGGTCCTGCACAATTTTATGAAGAGGACAAAATGCAGGCTTGTAAGTGACCTGTACACTCAAATGTCTCCATTTTCATCTTTTTATGTCACCAGCCTTCCAAATTTTATGAATCATTTTGAGGTCCCTTGTACTAAAAGCTGAAAATAAAATACTAAAAAATAGAATCATAACATCTGTTTCCCTTCACATGTGCGTTTTTTTTTTTTTTTTTTTTTTCTAAATGTGGACCATAAAAAGGCCCAGGGTATCGATTCCAGTGTTAAGAATGGTTCAGGCGCACCAGAAATGCTCATCTGTGCAGTAGCTCAGCTTGGAAGTGAGGAGAGCGAGCGACGCATTAGTTGGTGGAATTATGTGGCAACAGTTCACAGTGTGGATGCTCACCATCAGGATTAGGCAATGCTATTATCAGCGTGAGCCTAGCATTAGAAAGAAGCATTAGGATGGATAATTCCTCCGAGTCGTCAGCAGTGAACTTCCAGACAATCATTGCATTGAACCAAAAGAGATGAGATGAGATCTCAAAAGACAGTTTGAAAATAGAACTTAATGGTAAATCTTCGCATTATTAGGGATCTTGTTATTGTGTCTTGCCAGATCAACAGGAATTTAGCCATAGATAATCCAACACAGCCTGAAATTGTTAGAATTAGATTCTCTTTCTGTCTACCAAAACAGAAAGAGCATTATGCATTTTTTTAACAAGTGGAAGTAATGGATATTTTTGACATTGTCACGACCCATCGGAACGGAAGTAGGACCCAAATGCAGGACTTGGAAGATGCAAGGTAGTTCATGGAGAAACGTTTATTATTCAGTGGTCGCGGATCGGGCAGGCAGTCAGGTGCAGCAGCGGTAGTTGTGGCGTCGGGCGAAGAGAGCAGGTGAGCGGGCAGGCAGGAGTCGGTACACGGGAGATCGATCAAAGAAGGCAGAAGTGTCAAGGGAGTCAGGCTTACAGGGTCGGTCGGAGAACAGGCGCAAGTCGGTACACACAGGTTGACGATCAGGGATACGGAAGTACTCGAACGGGGCATGAAGCTCAACGATCTGGCGCGGACCAGTCGTCATCAGGGTCATATAAATACACAGGATAATCAGCCCGCATGAGGCGCAGGTGTGCGCCTCCCAATCAGTGCAACCGCGCAGGCACCCGCACAGCCCGGGCTGGAGGGGCAGGATCATGACAGACATGACCTATAATGCCAGATGAGTTGGATCCAACTTCGATTTTTTTTGGCCAGTACAGATGTGGGTCTGTGTTCTTTAGCACTTCATTATGGTTTAATTTTTTGGTGTGTCACGAACGGCACTGCACTATACCTACAGCACATACCTCCCTAGCCAACCTTGGCAAAAACAACAATAACAAATGTTTTGGACCCATCCCTTTTGGGACACACCATTCAGAAACAAACTTTATACCGAGAACCTTCACTAAAAAAATGTTGAAATAGAGATGTGAAAATCCTTCAAAAAACAAAATACACTTCAGTTGCCTTGGTTCCACCTTTTGCCAGTCACCAAGACCAGAATAACTGAGAAATGACTGACATGTGATCCAGTATTATGCAAGGATGGCCACTCTGTCATGTAGTGCCCTGACGTTTCGCTATTCTAACCTGGAGCGCCCTTTGCATCGTCTCTCTCTGTCTTTGAACCAGTTTTATACCTCATTCCATTTTTCGACTTCTGAGTCTCCTGAGCTTAAACATAACATCGGTCAAACTAAACAAAAAAATAAATAATTAATTGATTTTGAGAAGGTGGCCTATACTTTTTCCCACTGTATGTGCCCAGCAACTGGTGTGCAACTTGTCCAGGGTGCAGAATGCACCTACAATAATTGTGCACTGAACTCCTATGGAGCATGTGCTTGTGACAAGGCTCATACCTTCGATTATGTTTAAAGGTGGGATGGTGCCCATGATGGTTTCAGAAGTCTTTTTAGCATTAGGGGAAACACAGCTGCTGCTAGAAGTGCACACATCTGGCTGAAACAAAATATCGCTGTTTTGTCTTTACGTGTTTAGCTGCTGGATATTTGAATGCAAATTAACATGGTGGGATTGTGGAAGGGTGTTTTTGTTGACTGGAATTAGTGCGGTGAGTGAGCTTTCTTCTCTATTCTCTGCTTGGTTCTTCTATCCAAATTACAGCTATTAACATAAAACTGACGCTCGCCAAACACGCCGCTCCATTTAATGTGATTTCTCATGCTTAGAGAGAAAGGAAAAAGAGGCAATGATTCATGGAAGCCTCACAAAAATTTGGAGATGGGAAGATGTCCACCTCCAGTCTACTTTGGCATATGCACAACACACACATTAAAATGTATCTAAGATTATCGCCCACCTGCAAATGATCTTAAAGTGGACATAATGGTTTATGATATTCAGAATTTAAACATACTCTCACCTTAAAATGCGCATTCCATTGCATTCCGATTCATGGACATATATAAATGTTTACAGCCTTTCTGAAGAAATTCGCAAATGTGCTACCTCATACTGATTTTCCTGACAAAGGTGTTGCTTGCATTTCATCATTGGAATGTTCTACAACTGGTGTTGTGCATTAAGTCCCATCGACGTGGTTGTCGCTTGTAAACAAAGGGTAGAATGTTTAATCCGTCTTATTTTATAATGTTCTATTAGTGGTCAATTTCATTTTATAATTGTGTAACAGATGTGGGCAAGCTTCATGCATTACACCTCCTCAATTGAGACGTGTCCTATTGTTTAAAACAGATTAATAAAAAACAGATTAATAATAACTGGCGCTATACAAAGATAATTACTGTAAGTAACATGGGAGTGGTCTTAATGTGCAGAAAGATTTACTCGTAACAAAATGCCGATCCATAACAGAGACACCAGACCAAGAGCCCGGAACTAGAAGGCTCAAACACACCATTTCTGTGGCATAATGCTGAAAATCATTAGAAGGAACAAAACTCGACATGATAATATTACACCTGGGTCAAGTAGGCTGTTTGGGCCAATGCATCAAGGCTTAATGGAGCCTTTGGCGCTGGTTGGATGGCTGAGAAAAATGACAGATCACTGGGGTGGCATTCCCTGCCAAAGCTCGGAGTGGCCTCTGGCTCAACACCAGGGATCTCCTCTGGCGAGAGCCAGCAGAACCGAGGGCCCGTGTAGGGCTGGGAAGGCTAACTCAGCTCGCTAATGGGTCCTTAGACAATTAGGCTTGACCTCACAGACCTTGTGCATTCATTATCATCTGGTTAGTTGTTAGCAATCCTAGCCTCGTCTGCTAGCAACCTTAGAACTGCATGAAAGCCGCCCCCTGAGGGTGATGGGAAACACTGCATCATATACACCCATCTAATTACATCCAACCTTAGGCATTAAAATAACAAAGTTCAATGCTTATGGACACTATGAGTGTATTCTGTTACAGTGGATTGAATTAGATTCTCTCTGTAAATTGTTCTGGTAAATTGTACCCAAAATACCTGACCACAAATGTTCTTCCCAGTGAAGCAAAACTAATGTGAAGTCATGGTTCCAGGTTACACAAACACATCTTGTTGTTTCTAGGAAGAACGCAACTGAGTTGGAAGTCGCCTTATTTCTACGCAGCTTTTACTCTTTAGAGAGATCTTTACCCACTCTGCATCATCAGCATCAGCCCACAGCAACTGTGAACTCTGCATACATTATCTCGCCTACCTCTGCAGGGTGCCTGTGTTTCATAGTAGAAAATGTGCCCATTTATCTGCATCCTCTATAACAGTCAAACAACCCCCACCCCGCAGCTTGGCGAGGCACCTGCTGCTTCTCAAACTGATGCCTGGCTGAGGCCTTAGCGCCCCTGCAGATCAAACAGAAAAATTAAAAACAAACACAGAGCAACTGCCTTCATAACTGGAGGTGAAAAGTGAATGCAAGTTGGGGGAATGGAGTGGAAAAAAAGTCCAAAGGGAAACAAGGACGTCTGGCAAGCTTTGCCCTCTGTGCCAGGTCCAATGATTTCTAATGGCGGTAAACACTGAAACGCCGTGAAAACCCTGCTTCTCACTCGGGATGTGCACGCAAATCGCCCATCGCATGTTCTCTTTGTTGACTTTTGTGAGACAACAACACAGCGGCGCTTATCTCCATTACAGACTGGCACTGCAGGGAGCTTTCAGAAATGCTTCCACCCATTGCCTTATTAACAGCTACTCCCTTCTGTTTCCTGATTCTCCAACTGGGAGTAGATACGGTAGAGTCCATTATCCCAGCGCCCCCTCTTCTGAATCACTCCAAACCGTCACTGTATCTATTCAAGCAACCAGTCCTGGATGGACCTGATTCCCTTGTTGAGTCTCCCTTCTTTTCCGGTCTTAGCCTTGAAAGATGCAAAGAAGACCAAAGTCGTTATTTATAAGCCCGTACACAAAAGGGTGGCGGATAATTTCAGTGCCAGTAAGAAGATGAGGATCTTTTGTGCTTGTTTCTGTTGTGGTAAACAAATGAAGGGATAATGCCAATCCTCATATCAGGGAATCGGCGACACAATATGTAATATATGCAGAGGTTGAGTTTGCTGCCACAGCTTAAGAGATAAAGGCTGCTTACAGGAAATAATGGAAAGTTCCTCTATTTCCTCTACAACATCTCAACTCTGGTACAGCAGGAATGATAAGATCTTCTTTTTGGGTCCCTCTCCTGAAGCCATCAGTTGGTCCCCCCGTTTGTTGAACCTGTGTTTATTTGTTTCTCTGTAGTCCTGGGATTAATTATCATAACCATATGCCTGGCTAATACATCTCTCTCCAAGCCAGTAGTGTGGCAGCGTGCTACTTATCCATTTTAATTACAGCTAACATCGTTAGCCTGATTTTGTTCAGAATATATAATGCAGTCAACCATCAGAAGAATGCTGGGCTACTATAATTAAATGCGATGAAATAACTCGAGAGAGGAAAACTTTGCACTTCTGTGGTTGGAATGGGCCAAAGAACTATGTGATGACTTTTTGGCAGAGCCATTGGGATAACTTGATGGCATGCTATTTTTTGGCTTGATAAATAAATGAGGTATGGATGTGTGCGGAGGATTAGGGTGATATGAAGAACCAAAGTTATTGGCTCCTGTAGCGGCTTGGAACTGGGCCAGACAAGTTGTGTCTGTGAAAAAGGCTAAATCTAATGACTCAGAGTCAATCAGAGTGAAGCCTCACTATGTTAGGTCAATGTGGCAAAACACGCATATATATAAGAGTGGACGTGACCATGCTTTTTGGTCCACGCTCACATATTAATATCAACGAAAATACATAATGCTCTGAGGAGTCTTAGACCTACTCCAAGACACCGGTTTAACATTGCAGGTGGATCGATGGCAGTAACTGTGCAAAACTTTGCCCTGGATCAAATATTCTGCCCCATTTCCTAGGTAATGATGCTCACTCCTTCTGTCTCCATCAGGCCGCCTTTTCAATAAGAAACCATCGTTATTTAGCTCCAAACCTCCCTGCCGTCTTTGCTGCATCCCCCTTCTTTTCCCACCAGTCTCTCCCTGGATTCTGGCCCCCCACCGGTTTCCCCCTCAAGGACGAACGTGGTGAGAGGAGAGGCTGACCCAGTCACCAGGCGACCTCTCAGAAGAGACAAAGTGAGGCGTACAAACAGCCCTCAGAAGAAACGTGTGACCCAAATATACATCTCTTTGTACTCTGGTTCAAAGTTTCCTGTCCTCTCTCCCAAACATTCAAGGAGAAGGGAAAAAAAAAAACACAATGAATAAATCATACAGCAAAAAGTGGATGTTACTGTACTGTTGCGAGAGAGAGAGAGAGAGAGAGAGAGAGAGAGAGAGAGCGAACAAGAGCAAGAGAAAGAATCCATAAGACAAAACAAAGAGTTGAAAGAGAAACGCAAAGCAAAGCTCACTTTGGTCTTTTAATAGCGTCCTTATGGAACATAGTATTTCTTGATTCCTTCTTAAATCAATCATCAGTTACGCTAATAAGTCCAAGGAAGTGATGCTCTGAAGCAACATGCACCGTCCCCTGTGTGCGCTCAAATTACTAGAGCCAAATAATTCAAGGGCTTATTAAGGAATTTTGATTGAAGGTGCCATTTGTACTTCTGTAACAGCTCAATTAACATTTCATTTGATATGAGAGTGCCACTGGAGAATATGGGAGATAAAGTACATTATATTTTATGAAGAATAATCTCACTTTTTAAAGGGTAGAATGGGTTCCCCATTCCCCTGCTATCACCACCTGTGGGAGCTGCCATAAGGGTGCAGTGTGAGCTGGGAGGTGGCTGAAGGCGAGGACCTAGGTGATCCCATCCCATGATATACAAACTGGCTTAATAGGGATGTGGACTATCGCTTCTTTGGCAGAGAAATAGTGTGAACCGGTGTTTGTTAGAGAAGTTCCAACTAGATATAGTCAGGCTTGCCCCCACACATGGCCTGGGCTCTGCTCTGATACCAGTCCTCTTAAGAGGGGCACATAGAAACAAACAACCATTCACACTCACAATCACTTGTAAGGGAAATTTAAAGTGTACAATTATTGCATGTTTTTGGGATGTGGGAGGAAACCGGAGTGCCCGTAGAAGGAGAATATGCAAATTCCACACGGGCAGATTTGAACTGTGAGGTACACGGTCTAACCAGTGCTGCCCCGTGGCTTCATCAACAAACATGTAGATGGACAAATGAACAAATAACTGAAAATTGAAATTCAAGCTTTGCGGATGTCTACCTTCTCTTGGGATTAAAAAAAAAAAAAAAAAAAACATTTGTTAAAGAGTGCCCACTTGAATACAGCAATGAGAACAAATTTCAATTCACAGTTAAAGCAGCATGTGTGGAGCTGCAACTGTCTTGGATATGTGAGAGCATTTACCAAGACTGGTGTCCCTTGATGCTCCCTAGCAGGACAACAGACAAGGATGCCGGTCCTAACTGCCTGTCAAAAGGGCGATCGATTCCCTCTCAGCATATCATACCTCAACTGTCAAAGAAGGCCATCATCAGAGACTGTAGCGATTTATGACACAATAAGTCAGTCTCTGTCTATCAACTAAAAAAGCTGCAAATGTTTTTCTTCAAGTACACAAACAGCAAGTCCAGAGAGATTTGCATGTGCGTGCTTGACAGAAAGATCTTCCTGCGTCACACTCACACGATGGCAGGAAGCAAAAATTTCCCATGCAGAGTGGGGCTCGACGCTCCTCCAAATGACGGAATCTTTTGATGTTTAAATTAGGATATCATACACAAGGAGGAGCGATCCTCACAGGGCTGCACCGTCTGATGACAACCAGAATGCCAAATCAACTAATGTGGGCTAGTCTTTGTGCGCCCATGATTCAGAGTGAGAAACAACTGCTTAAGCAAGAGGCCATCTATCGAGGTTTATGTGCAGGCAGGCATCAGGAGAGGCAACGGACTGAACTGACATAGAAGAGTGGAACAACTTGTTTATCCAGTTTCCAAGACGATTATTTATGGATGCAAACACCCAAGCTTCTCCTTATGAGAGATTCTTGCTTTTTACATCCCAAACAGGTTATTTTAAGGAATCTTTTTTTAATGCACAGTAGGATTCAGTGACACGAACAGTCATGGTGTTTCCTCATTAACTGGGGGCAGATGGCTCCATTGTACAACACAGTAGAGAAAGAGGAAAACAAATGCAAATTTAGGGTATTAATCTCAGAAAAGAAACCTAAATTAAAAATATTAATATTCTAATCAATACACATTCATTTGGGAATTCATTCCACTGTAATATAAACAATATTGATGACACCCCAATAGCTGCAATAAAAAAAAAAATACACTTTTAAATCTGGAGATTTATTAAGTACCGCATTATGTTAACTAGCCCTAGATTTATTGTCCATAATTATTTCTCAATCTCCACTGTCTCTTTAGTTAGAGTATTCCTGAATAGAAAACCAGTACCAGTACTGTATTTACCAGAACGTTTAAAAAAAAAGTTAGTTTCATTGTGTATACTCCAGTCATCCATTTTCTTAGCCGCTTATCCTCACAAGGGTCGCGGCAAGTGCTGGAGTCTATTCCAGCCGTCAACGGGTAGGAGGCGTGGTACACCCTGAACTGGTCGCAGGGCACATAGAAACAAACTGCCATCACACACATTCACAATCACACTTAGGGGCAATTTAGAGTGTCCAATTAATGTTACATGTTTTTGGGATGTGGGAGGAAACCGGAGTGCTCGGAGAAAACCCACGCAGGTACAGGGAGAACATGCAAACTCCACACAGGTGGCACCGGGATTATACCCGGGACCTCAGAACTGTGAGGCCAACGCTTTCCAGCTGAGCCACCATGTCGCCTAAACATGCATTAATTGAAGACTCTAATTGTCCTTAGTGTGACTGTAGTGTGCATGGTTATTTCTTTCTTTTCAACCAGTACTAAGTGTACCCCACCTCCTGCCCGAAGATAGATGGGATGGGCTCCAGGACTCCCGCGACCCTTGTGAGGATGAGCAGCTCAGATAATGGAAGGGTGGATGGATGATTTGGACTGCATCGCGATATATATATTTTTTTTACTGAATATGCTGTACATAACTTCAGTTACTAAGGAGTCCAGCATATACAGAGCAATACACAAAGGAACATGGCATGTTGCATTTTTCATGTTCTTCCAAATCTACCACATCCTTTAGTCTACTTTCCTTTCAAACATTATGTTGAGAATGAAAACAAAACATTTACTGACGGAAAGCTCCCATGAGATAAATGATACCTGGACTCCTCATGTTGTCGCTGATTACTTCAGATTTCACCACGTATCAGGGCATTAGTTTTCTTGCTGGAAAAGAGTGGCTGCTATGTAGTGCAAGCACTCAAAGCTCTCCCCCACTCACCCAGGCAGCAGTGGCAGCTGCCCATCTAAAACCCTTTACCTGCACTCAGGTTGAGCCATAAGGGCCCACTTCATTGCCGTTATACAGGGATGGGAAATACATTACTTCTCTTAAAAACTCTGACCTGGCCTTTTAGACCAGCTTGCTGTGGGGGGAATTATCCTCGCTAACCTTTTTAAAAAGTTCTGCATCCACATCACTCACTTTAGTGATGAGTGTGCATGCAGTAGACTGCAAGTGGCTCGTACACACCGAGGCTGTAGCCCCAACTCAGGTGGAGATCTACGTTCAAGAGGGACACACAGCGAGTGTTTAACCTTGGACTGGGGGTGACTTTCACTAACTCACTCATGTGGGAGTAGCTTTTGTCAGTGCCACTAAGCTGAATCGTGAATCTAAAGGGCTTGCTTTGCCAGTGCTTCTTTTTTAAGATGACATTGGGCTCAAAATTATGTCTGAAAACCTGCTAAATGATGTGCATGTTATGGCTACAGATGTTAGAAAAGCGTTGCTCCATGTTCCAACCTGACTGTATATAATGAACTTATAATATGAAAGACAAATGGAAATGAGCATTTCTCAGATGCTGCAGGGCCCATTGGTGTATCAGACAGAGTACTGACGGGATATCCTGACTACCTTCCTGCAGTATTTGTATGTACATGACCCAACAACATGCCACTGGCCTCTCTTACTGAAAGCTGCCAACATAATCAAAGTACCCAAAACCACAGGCATCACAAGCAAAAAATACATTAAACAAAACTATAATGGATCAATGAGGAAAAATGGAGAGGTACTCAGGTTTTAAGCTCTTCAGAGTACACATCACTGTGTACCTGACTTGGGGGTCTAAACATCTCCTGCATCATCAGAAAACTCCACCAGAAACTGCTATTCAGGAATGCAACATGCATCCCTGCTGCTCATCAGCTGCTCATCAGCTGCACAATCCAGGGCAATCAAGCATATTTCGGTATGGTACTCTTGGTGCACTGGTGCACAAAGAGAGGACCTGCAGCGGTTTGTGAGACTGGAATAATTGCCAGCTCCCCCCTCCCCAACCTGGGCCACTGAAGCTCTCCCCAGGTGTGGGTTGGAAAAAAAATCCTACTAGACCCCTCATGCCAGGAACTCGCTTTTCACCTCACTCCTTTTGGGCAGACTCAGAACTCTCAACACAAAAACAGGCAGGCCATGGAAGAGCTTTTTCCTTTTAAGAAGGAAACATCCTGTAGTCACAAAACCTGTATGGATCCATGTGTACATAAAAACTATAGGATGTATTGTATATTCATTTTGTATTTCTATCTGTGGCCACAATTAGTTTTCTAAATCACTTATCTTGTCCTTGTGGGGCAGAAACCTATTTGATGTTACTTTTCAGGCAGAGGTTGTCACGAACCAACGGTGCACGGGCGGACCCAAATGCAGGACTCCACGACGAGGACATGATGTTCAGTGGGTTTTATTATAAACGAAGGTTGTGCACGACAACACAGTCCAAGAAGGAAGGATCCAGAACACAAGAAACAATGTCAGATAACTATGAGTCAACTAAAGAGCATAACCAAAACCATGACTGGACTATAATGGCGCAGTGGCGGAGTAACCCTGGATGCGGGAAAGCATACTCAACGAACTGGCAAAAAAACAGTGACAAAACTCCAACTTAAATACATTGTCTAATCACGGTGCCTCATGTGACATAGCTGTGACTGGCGACAGGTGTCAGAGATGAAACCGCTTGGAGGTGTGGCCAGGCCACGCCCCTCTTGGCCGTGGTCCAGGCTTGCTCATGACAGAGGCAGCTTACACCTGGTAGGTCGCCAGCCCATCTCACGTCACGCAGAGAGAGACATCTCCTCACATTTACGTCGTCACTGATTGGAAACTGAAAATATGCCTGCTCTGCACAGAAATCAGTCAAATGAACCGTGACAGTATATTTGACTAATTTTCGTGTACGTTATGGAAGAATCCCTTTGTTATTTTGGGTCATTACAGTATTTTGCCACATGATGAAGGAGCTCCCAAATAATTTTTGATTGCAGCTTTCTTTATATTTGCAGGCAAAATTTTCTGTCGACTTTTGAGTTCATTTCGCTACTACCATTATGTGTTGCATCATTGATGGACATAAGTGGGCTCGTCCCAGAAGAAGTCACACAAGCTCAAGCCACGAGATTACCACCAATGAGTTCTGCAGATGAAACTATATGATTGAGATCGTGATTCCTTCCAGAATGTTTTAGGCTCGTCTTTCCACCCTACCTTTTTATGCTTCCTGAAAAAGGGTACTTTGCATTTTTTAGAATAGTATCTATGTACAGTATACTTTTGTTCAGGTTGATGACTTTAATTTCTGCCATTTGGGAATTGTTGCTAATAATTTAGAGTCAGTATAGCTCTGGCAAAGTTTCTGGTATCTATGGTGTTTGTTTCACTGAGTGTATTCATTTGTCATCTGTTGCTAAGTACACTGGTGGTTTATTTCTTCTTCAGGACATTAAAAATGCTTATGGTTTTGGATATGGCTATGACTTAGCATGTCTCATTTTCTCATGGACTGTTAATTGGTTTTCGTGTTGAATATACCTATAAATATTATAGATGTCTTTACAGAAAATGCCTAAATCTAAAACAGAAAGTAATCATTCTGTGCTGTTTATTTTTTGAATAATCAATACCCGGGGTGTAATGGTATACTGTATATGTTCATCTCAATTCGTCATGGTCTGGTGCATGCAATCATTCAATGAATATCCCTGAGTTCATTACAGTATTCACAGTCCAAACAAAGTGGAGGTAATGCATTGAAACCTTTTTTCTTAGTACCAAAAACAACTGAACACAGAATAAAAGTTGGCATCATGGCACATTCTGATCACAGACAGCTATAATACACTTTAGAATATATGGGTAGAAATGAAATCGTAATAAATTTTGGAGAAACACCTCCATTGGTTCTGGTTTAGTGTACTTTCAAATTTAAATTAAAACAAAATTAATTTTAATTGTTAAAATCAAACTAATCTGTCTCGTAAGGGGCAGGTCACTTTTTATATTTATAAAATTTAGGGAAAGTGACGGGAAATCTTTATCAGTCGTGATCTGAAGGTTGATTGAAGATTCACCTCTGGGTGATCTGAAGTGGGCACTTCTATCTCTGGGGTTCAGGTCACCAAGGTGGTTAAAAATCTCCTTTAAGGGGTGGATGAGATTTGCCTGGAGTTCCTAAAGGCTCTGGATGTTGTGGGGCTGTCCTGGTTTATACGCCTCTGCAACATCGTGTGGACATCGGGGACAGTGCTTTTGGATTGGCAGACTGGGGTGGTGGTCCTTTTTAAGAAGGGTGATCGGAGGGTGTGTTCCAAATATAAGCGGCTCACAATCTTCAGCCTCCCTGGTATGGCCTATTCATGGGTACTGGAGAGGAGGGTCCTCCCGGATTCAGGAGGAGCAATGTGGTTTTCGTCCTGGCCGTGGAACAGTGGACCAGCTCTACACCCTCGGCAGGATCCTCAAGGGTGCATGGGAGTTCGCCCAACCAGTCTGCATGTGTTTTGTGGACTTGGAGAAGGTATTTGACCGCACCCCTCAGGGAGTCCTTTGAGGGGTTCTTCAGGAGTATGGGGTACCGAACCCCCTGATATGAGCTGTTCAGTCCCTGTATGACTGCTGTCAGAGTGTGGTCTCCATTGCCGGCAATAAGTCGGACTCGTTTCTGGTGAGAGTTGGACTCTGCCAAGATGACCCTTTGTCACCGATTTTGTTAATAACTTTTAGGGACAGAATCTCTAGGTGGAGCCGAGGCGTAGAGTTTGTCCGGTTTGGTGGCCTCACCATCGCATCTCTTCTGTTTGCAGATGATGTGGTTCTGTTGGCTTGATCAAGCGATTACAGCCCTCCAAATCTGAGATCATGGTCCTCACTCAGAAAAGAGTGGCGTGCCCTCTCTGGGTCGGGGATGAGATCTTGCCCCAACTGGAGGAGTTCGAGTATCTTGGAATCTTGTTCACAAGTGAGGGAAGAATGGAGCGGGAGATCGACAGACGGATCGGTGCAGCGTCTGCAGTGATGCAGACTTTGTATTGGTTCGTTGTGGTAAAGAGGGAGCAAAGTCGAAAGGCGACGCTCTCAAATTACCAGTCAATCTACGTTCCTACTCTCAGCTATGGGCACGAGCTGTGGGTCGTGTCTGAAAGAAGAACATCCCGGGTACAAGCGGCCAAAATGAATTTCCCCCCCAGGGTGTCTGGGCTCTCCCTCAGACATAAGATGAGAAGCTCGGTCATCCGGGAGGGGCTCAGTGTCGAGCCGGTGTTCCTTTGCATTGAGAGGAGCCAGATGAGCTCGGGCATCTAATTCGGATGCCTCCCGGATGCCTCCCTGGTGGAGTGTTCCGGCCATTTCCCACTGGAAAGAGACCCCAGGGACGACCCAGGACATGCTGGAGACACAGTGTCTCTCGGCTGGCTTGGGAACATTTCGGGATCCCTCCAGAAGAGCTGGAAGAAGTGGCTGGGGAAAGGGAAGTCTGGGTATCCCTGCTGAAGCTACTTCTCCCACGACCCGACCCAGAAAAGCGGTATAAAATGGATGGATGGATGGATGGATAGATGACAAAGGCTCGCTAAACTCAGAATACACATAATACAACCAAGAGTTGAATTTAATTTAATTGAATTTAATTTAATGACATCTACAAGGGCTCGAGAGGGCAACACACAAAGAAGTCTAATCATCCATCCATCCATTTTCTTAGCCGCCTATACTCACAAGAGTCGCAGCACTGCTGGAGCTTTTCCCAGCTGTTATCGGGCAGGAGGCAGGGCAAAACCTGAACTGGTAAGATAATGTATAGTTGGATGTCGTTGTCGCTTCAATCTGTGGGTAATTAACTCCCTTGTTTCTTTCAGTTCTGGTTGGTCCATTGTCTGCTGATGTGATTGTTCCTGTCAGTCTCTCTGTCTGTGCCCATGCTGTTGTCTGTTTGCGCCACTTCTTTGTCACTATCCCTGTTTTGTTTGTAGTTCTAGGTGTAGTTATGTGTTTTTTTTTTTTTTGGTCATTTTGGTGTATGTGGTTTTTTTGCCTTGTTTGTCTTTTTTTGGAATTATATACCATTTTGTTGAGACTCCTGGACTCCCGCCTTGCTGCCCTGCTTCACTATACTTGGGTCCTCCATGTCTTTGCGTTCACATTCAGAAACCCAAACCATCACAATAATAATGGTAAAAAGAAGGAAATATGCATATGAAAAGCAAAATAGTACATCGTGTGTTGGAATGAAGTGGAAAACGAGGGTTTAATGTGTCCATTACAGATTAGAGTCAGAGAGAGAGTGAGAGAGAGAGAGAGAGAGTGAGTGACAGTGGGAGAGAGAGAGAGAGAGAGAGAAAGAGAGGACAATGTTGAGATTTTGTCTAGTGCTAGTAATTTCCCTGAAATTATTAGGCACTAATATTGTACAGTGTGGCAAACACTTACCGGGTTTACTTTCAAAGGTGATTCAGCTGGCCTCTGGGAGCGATCTCTCTTTATCTGGGCATGTCTCAGGAAGCACAGAGACAGATTTAGTTCAAAAAGAAAAAGATGTTGAAAAAAAGTAAAGAGGCTTTTCTTCCAATTACGCTGTTCTAGGTCTCACTGTCATTGCCCACTTGAGCAATGAAGTCCCCCAGCAGAACAATGGAGTCTCCAGCAGGAGTACTCTCCAGGACCCTCTTCACGGACTCCAAAAAAGGTAGGTTGGCTGAATTGCTGTTTGGCAGATGGGCACAAACAAGTCAGGACCCGTTCCCCACCTGAAGGCAGAGGATAGCCTACCGTACCTTTCATAGATGCGGTGAGCTAGGGGGAAATCACCATACCTGCCTGTCACCGGTGCGCCTGTCACCGTGGGGAACTCGAGTCGGATGGAATAGAGTCCGATTTCTCTTAAGAGGACTTGTACCAGAGCCAAAGCCGTGTGTGGAGGTTAGCTCAACTGTATCAGACCGGAACTTCTGCACCTCGCACACAAGCACAGGTTTTTTTCCTGCCAAAAAAGTGACATTCCACATCCCGAGAGCTAGGTTCTGTAGCCAGGAATTGTCCAAGGTCCCTGCCCTCAGCCACCACCTGGCTCACACTGTAACCGACATCTATGGCCCCTCCCACAGGTATGTGCCCATAGGAAGGGGGACTGACGTTACCCGTTGTGACAAGGCATGCCACATGGGTGCAGACCCTGATAGCAGGTGCTCACCTTCAAACACCACCTCCAGGCCTGGCTCTAGGTAGGGTTCTCCCGCATCCGGGGAAGGGAAAACTAAATCTGTATATATTGTTCATTATGCTTTGTCTGGCCCCTCACCTAGGACCTGTTCACCATACCAGGGCCGTGAAGCCCCAGACAATTTACCTCCTAGGATCATTGGGACTAGGATCATAGCTGACGCTGTTAGGCAACAGTTATGATATTAAAAATATTTTGTCCATCATGTTCACAACCAAGCCTGGCAAGTCTAGGCCTTAATTAGCAATATGCACAACTCAATAAGCAGACAGGATCAGGCCAGTAGAGGCTGAGCCTAAATTCAGTTTTTCAAGTGGAGGGATGCCAGTCAGACAGAATTCCTTGTTTCCCAGCACTATCCCCACCATTAATCCATGACCACAGACAGCCCCCTCATTACCACCAAATTACATGCAAATTTCCCCAAATAAATGAGTTTTAAGTACTTGACAACCTGTCATCCTTGGAATATTGAGACGTGCTGACGGCTAGATAAACAATCAACAATAATCACTCTATGCAAATTTGATATTTCCTGCACAATTACGAGAGGGAAAAAGAAGCAGACTATAAATAACTGGACACACAAAGGCATCTGGCATTTGTTCAGCTTTTGAACAGATACGGATGCAAATGAAAGATTCTTTAGGATGTAATTGATTCAAACGTTACTGTGCCTCCTCAGCCTCCTTTTATTGTTCTTTTTTTCCCTGGTACTTGTTTTCTTTGCCGCTCTCCCTTTATCTCGCCGCTTTCAATACACCCAGATAATGGATGATGTAAATGAGTGAATGAGAGAAAGGGAAAAGAGATGGATGTGAATCACCTCTCTGTCAACCTCTTGTTTTGTCTTCTCATCTGCGTGCTGCTTCAGAGAAGACACGTCCACAAAATAATGTGCGCTCGTGAAGTGGATTGGAGATGACTGGGATCGAATGTTGGCTTGGGAAAGGTGAACTGCGTCCACTGCTTGTGAAGGAGATTACAACGTGCCTCAACCTCCTCCACAATAGCCAAAGATTAAGACTGACAAGAACATGTAGAGTCATTGCGGGGCGAGGGATTTTGCTCTTATCTCTGGGCTTTTCTTTTGGAAGTGCATCCTCTGCTTACTCTCAAAGTCCCTGTGCCCCCCATCCTCTCATCTTACTATTCATCCACCATTTATCTGTATACACTGAGAGCACTTGGAGGTTAGTCGTAAAAGTGTCTCAGCCCAAGGTATTACCAAAATCTCTGATCAGTATACATGTATGTGTGATATGTGTGCCTTAAAAGGCACATACATCAGAAAACGTGACTTTCATAGCTACACACAGTGAACATGGACACACTATCATATATAAACATAAAATATATATTTTAAAACATATACTGTTATGAGAGAATAGGCAAGATTTTAAATCCATTAATCCAGCCATTTTCATTGTTGCTTTTCCTGATTAAGGTCACAGGGTGCTGGACCCTATTCCATCTATCTTCAGTCAAAAGGCGGAACACATCCTGAACTGGTTACCAATGAGTCACACCCACATTCATACCGTCACTGAGTGGGTACTGAACCTACACTTGCCGCCCGAAAGTCAGATGAATGTACCATTACTGTACATCAATAACTAAAGTGCAAATCAGAAAAAATAAATGATGACACATCAGGATACTGGAGTCATTAGTGCAGTCACAGTTGTTTTCTGAACTCCCCTTGTTGAGCCTGTTTGTTCATTTACAGAATGAATAAAATAATGCGCGATATTATGAGAAACTGATTGAACACCAAAGTTACCTGCTTCTACTTAGCCATATATTTTGAGAAGATTAATTTCCAAACTAAACAACCTCATGGGTATACAACAGTAGAGATTTCACTTAACATCCCATTAAAAGATGCTCTTTCATCATGTACTGCAGGGAAATGTTCCATTGTTGTTCTATTACTTGAGTCTGAGATTTTACATAATTTGTCGGTTCACACATTACATGAGCTAATCATTTTATAGTCTTCCTAAAATGGGGTTTACAGTAGTTTTAGGATCTGTGGGAGCAGCCCACTCTCTCAAAGCAATGCATTGCATGGGAGTGCCTTATTGGCAGAGCACCAACATGTTCCATCCATCCATCCATCCATCCATCCATTTTTACATCTGACAAAGGGTTTTGCGAGATGTTCCCAGCAGACCCTCACAATACCTTTGGGTCTGCCAGGGCAGACCAGTATCTTCCCCTACCATCGCAGCCAACTCACCACCAGGTGGTGATCAGTGGACAGCACTGACCCTCTCATCACCCGAGTGTCCAAGACATGTGGCTGCGAGTCCAATGACACAATCACAAAGTCGATCAATAAATGGCGACTCAAGGTGCCCTGGTGCCAAGTATGGACACCCTTATGCTTGAACATGGTGTTTGTTAAGGACAATCCGTGGTGAGCACATAAATCCAATAACAGAACACCACCTGGGTTCTGATCAGTGGGGCATTCTTCAATCACACCACTCCCGGTCTCACTGTCATTGCCCACATGACAATTGAAGTTCCCCACCCTCTCCAAGGACTCAAAAAATAGTGGGTACTCAGGGTGCATAGGCACAAACAAGAGTGAGGACCCCCGAACACACACACACACACCTGAAACCGGAGGCACGCTACCCTCCTGTCAAATGCACAAGCGCCAACGGTAAGTATAACTATACCTGCTCTGCACCTGACAGAGAGAAAATGACATCAGATACCAGGCAAAAAGCACAGGCGAATGATCATGGCAATGACGTTTACGAGTAATGCCGTTATCAATCACTTGCTCCTCTATTAATCTCATCAAGGCTCCAGTGCCTGCTGACATTAAAAGACAAGCCGGTTGGGTTCGATTGCGGTCCCTGAGGTTCCAACATTGCTGGCAGCTGCTTTTGAAATGCAAATCAGGCTCTAACAGTTGATGGAGCCGACTGGCCAAAATTATCTTTCTGCCTTCAAATCAGGTGGTGCCTTCCATCCTTTTCCCTCCCCCTTGTTCACCATCAGCTTGACCCCTGTGGTACCTGAGATTTAAGGAGCATCTTTAGAAGGGGGCGACAGATAAAGGCAAAGGTGGAGGAGGGTGATCAGGGAAGAAGGGGTTGAAAGGCATTGCTGACACCAGCATATACTCCTGGCGGAGGGACAGAGGAGACATGCTAAGCTCGGCGATTAAGTCATTTGAAGGACAAGGAAGTGCGACAAGGAGGGCATAGAAGGGAGAATGGGGATGGCCAAGCACTGCTTCTTTCTCATTAGCAGCATAGGCAGAAGTTGACGAAAAAAAATCAGTTGTGAGCAACTGATCTCACAATAAAAGTCACCTGAATATCTCATGAAGTCCTTCAGAGCAGCACTGTGCTCGTAGAGTTGTCAATATTGTTTAACAGCAGGGAAGACATGGAAGGATTGGTTACCAATACTAAAGAGACTGGAATTGTATGCATGAAAGACATATTTCGTCTTTTTATTCTTCATAGGAGCAGGCTGAACACATTTATTTTAATTGAGACATTAAATGAGAGGAAAGCAAAGCTCTCAATGGACAGGTGGCCGATGGCGGCCGATGCTTGACAGCAAAGGGAATGAAAAATCTGAAGGTATCTCAAATGGGGAAGGCTGGAGAGGTGTTCCCAACGTCAATACAAAAAAATACTTTGTATGAGCATACAAGAGCTCCGCAGTATTACATTGACCCCTCACAGTCATATTGCCCATTTTTCATCATTTCACATCTTTAAGAAAAAACAAAGCTGATTCTTTTGGCATAGCCAAATATATAAATATTCCACATGTTTCCTGGTTTCAGTCAGTGAAACTCAGGAACAGTGTTGCTACTGTTACATTGAAAAAGCAACTTAGTTACTTTACTGATTACTTGATCTTGGTAATGTACGCCAATGAAGTTACAGAATGTCATCAACATGAGAAACGAAATATGAGCATAGTTGAAGCCACATTAAATGAGCAACTTCACCACCTAAATATAAACAAGCACACCGTTCTCAGTACACTTCTTTTGAGACTCTTGACTCTGTGATACAACCCGGATGATTGTGTAGGGATGCAGAAATCAAATTTGTGCGTGTGTGTGCACGAACTATTATCCATAGGATACAACCAACAAACCTTAGTATTGTCCTATTTGGAGAAACTCAAAGTTGTGACTGTATTTCTAATTTAAGTATGCCAGTCTGGTAAATGTGAGCTGACTTTCACAGTCACAGTCAGCTGTGATAGGCTCCAGCACATCCATAATCCTCGTGAGGATAAGCATTATGGAAAATGGATAGAAGATGGATGGATGGATGGATGGATGGATGGATGGATGGATGGATAGATGTTATAGACTACTTTGGGGGTCATTAATAGATGTGTCTGTTGATATTCAGGACTGTGAGTGTTAACTTAAAACAAAACAATTTACAAACTATACTAAAATAACGTAATCATAGGATACAGTGTGTGTATGGGGTGCAGTAGCAATGGGTTTTATTTGCATCTTTTTGGGATGTGAGAGAAAACCAGTGTGCCCAGAGAAAAACCACGCAGGCACGGGGAGAACATGGAAAGTCCACATAGGTGTGGCTGGGCATTGAACCCCGGTCCTCAGAACTGTGCGTCCAATGCTCTAACTAGTTGCAGCACCCTGTTTTACGACATCCAAACAGTTCAATTTTGCTCCCATGTGACCAGACTATATTCTCGTAGTAATTGGGTTGTCCATTTGTTGTTTAGAAAACTTTTAATGAGCTTTGACATGCTATTCTTATCTTTTTTTTTCCAGTATAGGGTTTTGCATGATGAGCGCGCATGCAGGTCATGGTGGCAGAGACCATTACTTTGTTTTCCCAGTGACAACAGTACTTTACTAATTGCAGTTCTTTTTAAACCTCTTGGACAACTCTGCTAATTATTCTTTGCACTCCTCTGTCAGATATCCTTTGAGTCATTGAGGCAAGTTCATGGTAGTATGAGTGGCTTTCCACTTATGTATTATGGCCCCAACTATGCTCACTGGAACATTCATAAACTTAAATATCCAATGTAACCAGTGCCATTATGTTTTGCAAAATTATTTTGCGATGGTCTTGAAACAGCTCTTTGCACTTACCCATCCTTAGATGGATCTTGACTCACAGCTAGCTAGTGAAATATTTTTGTTGGCCATTAATTACGACTGAAAGAGTGAATAGTGTATTCATTTGCACCGAGAAGGGGGGTTCTGTTTATTGATTGCTATTTAGTATTTTCTTGGCTTTCCTTAACTCCTCCCCCTCCTTTTCTTCATGTGTTCAATACCTTTTTTCCTTAGTCATTTGAAATGATTGCATACAATTTCATTTAATTTGTTCTACTTTCTTTGCATGCATGGATTATGGATTGGGTTGTTTCCAACATCTGGTGAAAATTCTGTGTCAATAGCACCTTTGGAAGTATATTTAGTGAGAAAAATTGTGATGTATTAAATATTTTTTTTCCAGCAGCAGTATCTTGCCGTATTTGTAGAAATGAATGATAAATGTAATTAATTTTTGTCTAAACACAGTGGATATTCATAAAACAATTTTAGAAAGTTAAATATACATGTCATTATACCATAGTCATAGTCATTAGTGTAGCTTACTCAGGAAATCAGCTATCCCTTTTTCCTTGTTTGGTCACGTGTTGCTTCACGTGAAGCAGATTTCTTTCCACTTTGACACCTATGCTTGGCATGCATGAGGAGACGCTTGATGCAGTGAAACAAGTGAAGAAGGAGGAGGAGGGAGTGGTTACACGTGAGAAGATTGGCAAAGACAATTTGAAGGTAGAGAAACGAGAATAAGGTTTGTGTCATGCAGTCATTTGAACAACATATCTGGTGACTAACTCCTGTTGCTCCAAGAAAGATAATAACAGGATGTTATGTTGACTGCCAAAAACCGGGTGATTGGTGACATATGGGGAGGAAAATGAGCACACGAACAGAATCTCCTCATATGATTGCTTTCATGTTAAAGACTACAAAATAAAGAGTATAAGATCTGCAACAGTGCTGGCGCTTTTCAAATGAGGAGACCTTATATCAAAAACTCTGTGGCTACATTGAGTACCTTCCCCCTCCCCCACCACCTCAAACCAAACCACATAGTCTGATTAGCACACAATTGTTCCTCAGATGTTTCCGACTCGTCCATCAAGTGCCGGCTGATTAGTGTACACAAATACCAGGTTAATGTCCTCTGTTGATGGCAAACAACAGGATGTGAGCTCTGCAATCTGCGGCCCGCATTGCAAGTCATGTGTGTGTGCTTCCTTTTCAATCTCCACATCGAAAAATGGCTATTTTGATTGCATGTGCATCTCTTCAACAAGGCGGCCGTGTATGCCCGAGCCTGTTCACTGCCACTCCTGCGAATGGTTATTATTGTCATCAGCAGCAGTGGAAAATCGGTGAAATCAGGGCCTTGTCAAGCAATCCCTTCTGCAACTCAACCTTTTTTTTCTTCACACCAACGAGGTTTTTTCACTGCCTCGTTTTATTTGTTTGTTTTTTTTGTATGCAACTCCCGGTGTAGTCTAAAGAAATCAAGATTTCAGTGCCTAGAATTTATAGAGCTAAATTTAAAAAAAAAATGTTCTGTTTATGTGTGGTGGGTATCATCAAATCTGGATTATTCCATTCGGCAAATTCTGTGTACGCTTTGCCAATTTGTCAAATCCTGACAGGAGAAAACTCCATTGTTAACATTCCACACTTGATAAAAGTTATTATTTCAAGACTAAATATTTCAATGGACTACTTGTTAGCACGGGTATGTAGCACCTCGCCTTGTGTCCTCACCATCTGGTCATGCTTTGTGTGCATCTTTCAGTTCTTCTAACAGGAGATGCAGATTCCTATGCTCTTCTCATGGACTTTTCTCAATGCTCCTTGTGGAGGCCAGAAATTCTTTTTAAAGAAATAGATATCAAAGAAAAGACAATTGATAAGCCAGAAAGTGATCCGGAAAACACACTTGTGGAATAAATCCTTTAATGTTCTCCAAAGGCTGAGCTCTTCTGTAATGCGTTATCATGAAATACTTTGGTTGAAAGCCATTAAGATTTGAGCATATTCACCTTTAATTAAATTTTTTCCACTGGTCATTCCATCACGAAAAAAAAGCCAAATAATTACTTGATGGTTTTACAAAAATAAGTTTTAGGGGTTTTAAGACTGGGGGATAAGCTCTTTCTCCTACTCCTTTCATCTCTTAAGATGTCAAAGAGACATGCAAGACTCGTTCGTCTTCATCCAACAGAAGACTGTACTGTATCACTGGGAAAAGTACCAAGATGTGTGCAAACAAGTGAATGCAATGAAGCTGTTCTTTTAGTCTTCAGCCTCACTTTTGCTTCTTTCGTAATGAAATAGTACTCGGATTCCAGCAAAATGGGGGAAGGAGAAGAAAACGACCTAGATTAAATTGAACATTTTCAAATTGGCATGGTTTGAATCAGTCATGAAATGTTTAAGTAGGAGGTAAATATGTAAAGGTCTGAGAATTTTGGAATTTTTTGGAATGGCAATAGTTCCGAAGTTTTAAATGTGCTATATATTTTGCATTTACAATGGCTTGAACCCGAGTGAGGATAAGCAGTTAAAAAATGGATGGATGGAATGGTTTGAATCATGAAAACATCTGTCAAGAAAAAGTATATAGTATGAAGAATATGCTTTCAATTTTACTGTGAAAAATGTGACATATGGAGTGGGAAAGATGGGAAGCATTTTTTTGTCAAATGTTTCATTCACTTGGATGAGGTTTTTGTGGAAAATGTGCAAAATTGGGAATGTTAGAAACGTCAACACCACTGGTTCACATGTCTCGAATTTTTTGAATCTTCAGAAGGTTGAGTGATTTGACACAGTTGACCAAAACTGTCAATGGAATGCAATATGGTGTGACATTTCTTGCTCCAGGTCTTGTTTCCTTGCTGTGTTGTTGGCATACTTGTAAGGATCTTACAGTTGTATGGACAAAAGGGGACTTACTTGAGGTGCACACAAGCTCCACTGCAGGCGTAATTGCATTTCAAGTGTTTTATCCTCGACTTGTGACAAAAATCTTCTGCCTGAGGAAATGACACCAAGGAAATGGGGTTCCGGGCAAACCGCATTACCATGAGATGGTGTACACTGAGTGACTGCTCATACAGTATCTATTAGTAGTACTGCAGTATTCTTTTCAAGAGGGAATGAGGAGCAAATGAAATGACCCAAGGGTTCCAACATTTCCATTCAGGTACCACTGATCACAAATGAAGATATTTATGGCTAGCAGTCAGTCTGGTGGAGAGTCAGTTCATTTTCAGGACTGAAAACGCAAGCTAGTTGAACTCTCTTTGTGGCACAGTTCCCATAATCCAACACACCATTCTTACAATTCTCTGCTTCTAACCCAGAGAAAGAATGAATGATTTGGATTTGCACCTTTGGTCGGTGAAGCCTAAAACTCACACTTTCAGACTGTTGTCTTCTTCTCCTGCTATGATCCATCTTTACTCTCCATATGTGTCTCTTTCATCCCGCAACACAGAACAACGAAAAGTTCTTCATGGTGATTTCACAAGAATGCTGATATAATCAATGTGGATTTCTTGCCTCTTTTCATTGAGGAGGAGGTTTTACAAAGCTGTAAAGAATCTTCTTTTCTTTCTGAAGGCTCTTTACCTTGAATAACTGTTCGAAGCCTTTCCATATGGATCAACACAATACGCTGCCGAGTCAACTGTCTAGAATTAGAAGGTATAAATTCCTCCCGGAGCTGTTCAGATTACAGTCTGCAACATAAGTATTTGGAAAAGACATATCTGTGACATGGGGTCCTCGGCCATTTTCATCAAGACACAACTTTTGAGGGAGTTAATTTACTTCATTGTTCACTGCAAAAAGCATATAGTTAGCCATGATATACATTAGCCAGAGGCTGAGCTGCACTGTTAAGTGTGAGGGATGTGGTCAGAATACAAGAACTAATTCTCCGAGCATTTGATTTTAATGATCTGTAGTAGTGATATCTGATATCACTTTTTTCCAACAATTTTATTTGTCAATTGTCATATAAGTGTAAGCAGACCTATGAGTGTGACACTACTATGAGTTTGATCAGGACAAAACACTGTTTTAACTCACTTAAGATTAAAAATGAATGCAGATTTAACAAATAATTGTGTTGCTGATTCAGCTCACACATCTCCATTCACATTTAACAATCACAAGTAAATTAAGCTCCAACTAATTTGAGCAAAAAAAAAGTCAATTAATTAGCCTAGCCTTCAATGATCATGTTGTTTGAATTTCAATTTCATCAATTTTTTTAATCAATTTTACTGTTGAAAGGTCATGTTCCATCTCCCATGTAATTACCTTGTGTAACGTCTTGTCTTTTCAACTGACACTTCACTCATTCAAACTATGGCGGTAGAGAAGTCTAAGCTCGTCATTCACGTCTGTTTTCTCAATCACTCAGCCCTGGTCAAATGACATAGAAGCGTTAGTTTACTTGTGATGCAATCAGAATTTTTGCCACCCAGAAGTATGTCGTGGCACCATGATTAAAGAGGGTATTGGCAATCATCTCCAACTGGCAAGACACTGAAGCAGTCACTAGTGCTGGACCAAAGAAATTGCACACGGCCTGAATAAATTAGATGTTCTTTAAGAATACTTGTCGCAAAAAAAGCAAGGCACACAGCAGAGTTGTAATCCTTTGATGCTGGCTAAAATGAGGTTGACCGTGATGCATTTTGCTGTCTATTTATTATTCAAAGATAACAAAAAGTGTAGCAGACATCAGATCATGTAAGATATGCTTGTTAATATTCTCATTCTTCCGGGTCATTTCATTCACACGGCATTGAATCAATTGAAACTGGACTGCTGTAGTTGTCTTAGAAGGCATTTCACCTCTCACCGAGCACACTTCAACAGAACAATTTAATGCCCTGAGAGTAGCGATGGTAAAGTAGGTAGAATCCTCCTCAATTGCGTTCAGAATCTGAAGAATCTCCCTCAGTTGCACGTAGAAGAAGACAAAGCTACTTCGAGTGTGCGTAGAAGAAGGCGCTAGTTATTTTTTGAGCTGATAGCAAAATTCAGCACGACAAGTATGGACGCAAAATATATATTTCCAATTTGATTAATTTAAAATCTTTCACAAAAATTGTCTGCTTGCGATGGTCATCCTTTTCTGAGGACTGCCAGTGGATTTTAAAAGCATGGAGGAGTGTGAAAGAATCAACCATAACCAACAGATGAAAAGGCTGGACTGCTACGTGAGCGCAGCACAACTTCAGTGGTAACTCAAGATGAACATGACATTGAGAGCGACAGACTGAAATAGTGTGAGACGGAAACTTTCTGAGGCTCTTCAACTCTGATACTGAAGACGATGATTTTAGTAATTTGACTGAACAGGAGGAGGGGGAATAAAAGCAATGACTTTTCTTTTATGTTTGAGCAGTTTTACTGCCATGTTACAGTCACTGTTTGGAAACAAGGTATGTAAATAAACATTTACAAAGTCTTTCTGTGCAAATATCTAATTTTGCACTGTATCAGTATGTACAGTATATGTCCGTGGTATTTGGTGTGGTGGAGCTAGTATCTAGAAAAACCAAAAATAATATGCAGAGTGGACGCGGCTTATTAATTGGTGCATGTTGTTGTTACTGCCGCCATAAAGTTCTCGTATCACCAGTTTGTACAAGTCTAAGCAAAGATTCTGCTGAGTAACTACTCCTATGTTCAAAAACTCGTAAATTGGGTCACTCAGATCCCTACTTACTACTGTATTGTGATGACATCACATGATTTAGGGTTTAGCTTAAAAAATATCAAACCTTGTAGCAAATTATTTAAGGATGTTTTGGTAATACTGGTTATTTGAATGGTACATACTTCGACACATCACTGTGGTATATTGTATTACTTTTTAAAAACCCCACAGACGTTTTTCTGGTTCTTCAAAAAAAAAAAAATGCCAGCATACCTCTGTAATTTAAACTCATGTTGCCCCGTTCTGAAGGACCAGGATGTTGCACTGGTGTTATGGTAGCCTGTGATATCCAACAAAGTGTGTTCATCAGCTAATGAGCCATACAGGTCATCATTGTGTATACTCAGAGTCAGCAAAATAGGAAATAAATAGCGAAAGTGAGTCAGACAGTAAGTGAGAGAAGTTGAGACATGATGTTTTCCGCTAGCTTCTCCATAATCAGACTCGTCTCCCCACCAAACTCCGCACGGCAATTAGACCTGACAATACGCTGACTCCCAGAATCCCACCAGGATTACATGTTCAAACAAAGTCAGGGGGATGGGAGAAGAGGGGCTGCAATGCCTGAAAACTGGCACAACTTAAAAAAAGAAAAGAAACAGCTTCTGCTAGCAGAGAAGTAAGTAATGTAAAGATTGGGAGGTTGAAAGTGGCATCTTGCATGGGCAGATGTTTTGTGGGAACAGGATGGTGAATGTGTGGGGTGCACAGAAGCAGTCGACGATTCCCAGTGGACACCTTTGGATAGCGGGATGGTCGCAAGCCAAGATCGCTTGCATGAGTGCAGAGCTAATTGGGATAATTATTTTGATACCTCAGTCGTTATTGCATTTTAATATGGATACTGAATGTGCTAAAGATGTAAGTAAGATGTTGTATCTATTCATGCAATTTTGGGTCTTTTCCAAATGACTGCATCCATCCACAGTATTGGCAATTATCTAATTCACAGTGTGTTGCATTCTGGGATAGGTAAACTTTAAGGATGCTACCTAGACCATGCAATGATAAACTGCAAACCATTATTTATTGGGCAGTTATGGTAAATTGATTAAATGAAGCAATTTTCAATTATTAAACCGTCTGCACCCTTATACAGATATTAAGTCTCTCAACTGGCCTGAGAAAACCTTGAGTTACGCAATGTCGAACTAAAAACACAAAAACATAAAAAGTATTCGAGAGCGTGCAACTGAAACAACCACATGGTTAGGCACTATCTTGGTCTTGAAATTTTCAAATATTTTCAAGGTTTTTTTTTTTACATTTATGTTCAATAAAAAAATGTTTCACTGTTCAGTGTAAGATATTTTGAAATTATTTATCTTGATCTCATTTTTATATCATAAAAACTTTACATCAGAACAGGCGTGTGTAGACAATTTATATTCACTGTTTATAAAAATGATGTTCATTCATTGGGCGCCACCGTGGTGCAGCTGTCGAGCGCTGGCCTCGCAGTTCTGGGGACCAGGGTTCGATCCCAGCCCCGCCTGTGTGGAGTTTGCATGTTCTCCACATGCCTGCGTGGGTTTTCTCCGGCCACTCCAGTTTACTCTCACATCCCAAAAACATGAACATTAATTGGACACTCTAAATTGCCCTGAGGTGTGATTGCGTGTGCAACTGTTGCCTGTCTCCATGTGCCCTGTAATTGGCTGGCAACCAATTCGGGGTGTACTCTGTCTCCTGCCTGAAGACAGCTAGGATTGGCTTTGGCACTCCTGTAACAATTGGAAGGATAAGCAGGTCAGAAAATGGATGGATGGATGGATATTCATTCGATGAGCCTACAACTGATTAATGCTGATTTTACATGATCTGCAGGAAGTAAATTACAACAATAAAGAAAAAGAACAACACAAGCACACAATTTACATCCCTTTTACTGCCTATCAGAAACAGGGTGTGTGAAGCTTGGATTAGAGTGCAAAGAGTGGCAAGTGAGTGTCCGGCAGATGACAGAAAAGCTCAAACTGACTTTCTTTCTCCTTCTTGAAGGAGCCACATCAATGAACAACTCTCTAGGGCAATAATTCTAGATGAATCATTCCCTCAAGGAGCCACTTGCTGCATTCAAACGTGCCTGTGACCTTCAGCTCTGCCTCCTTCTACATCATATAGCCTGGAAAAATAAAATCTTATTAGCTGCAAACATCACTGATATGTTTGTCTGATGGCAATACACTAATGAGGCGTTGCAGGGATGCAAGGGAAAACTATGCTTTTAGAGCTATGCCCCTCTCACAACCCATCTCCCTACTCCAAAGGAGCAAAAATACTATAATAATACAAATAAAACAGATTAAATGCAGTATTGCTTTACCATATCAAAGGATGTGGCTGTCTTTTGGTGCGTTGATGGGTGACACAGTGAAGTGGACTTCTGTAGATGTATGATGGACAATTCAGCTGGAGAAGCTGCAAGAATAAACAGGGAAAGATAACAATTGCGGCGCACACGGCAAAGAAACAAACATGACATCTAAATGTGAAAACAAAATAAACTCTTTTTTTTTTTTTTTTTCAAACAACTCATGTTTTAATATATACAGTAATATAATATAATACAATCCTGGCCCCACCTATGTTGAGTTTGCATGTTCTCCTCCCACATCCCAAAAACATGCATTCATTGGAGACTCTAAATTGTCCCCAGGTGTGATTCTGAGTGTGACTTTTATTTGTCTCTATGTGTCCTGCAATTGCCTGACAACCAGTTCAGGTTGTACCCTGCCTCCTGCCCGCTGACAGTTCCAGCACTCCCGCGACTCTTGTGAGGATAAGCAGCTCGGAAAATGAATGGAGGGATATATTATCGTATCGTATCTTCCTAAAAAAAGTGCGATGACAGACCTAAACAGATATAATATATCCAGAGAAAGCAAGAGCAATTGCTAGCACAAAAATATTGTATAAAGTTACAATATGAAAATAAATAGACTAACTGCAATAAAAATCTACAATATAGAGGGACTGCAAAGCAAGAACCGTGATACAGTGAATGATTACTGTATCTGTATTCAGTGATGATAAGTTGCAGGGACTCAGTCCAGGGATGTGACTTGTGTTTTTCCTTGTGGTGCATCCCAGGACTGAAGTAGTCTCAACTGTAAAATGATCTGTAGGTCATTTGACAACAAATTAGTTACTGTGACTTAAACACGGGTTTCCCTGTTGAAGTTTGGTGCCATCCTTTAATTTTTATACCAATTATTTTACTATTTCTGCTTATCTTTATGTTCTTTCATTCAGTTATTAAGTCATTTACATTGTCCCTCCCCAATCTGGTTGCTTGAAAAGTAGATCTTGGGACAAAAAAGCTTGAGCACCCCTGTTCTAACTAATCCAGAAAAACGTATATGAATGTGTTTGTACAAACGTTGTCTAGTACTAGGCCAATGGTCAATACATAATTTAGATGGGAATTATTGGACCCAAAATATAAATAAAATCTAAATTAAAGTAAAATGTGCATTTTTGGGTCAACATGTTCACAGTATAACATTTATCCGTTTCATGTTTGTTTTACTATGTCTGATAAACACAATCAAAATTAAGCACATTAATCATACCAAATGTCTCAGGAACATACCTGAGACTGAGAAACTACAACTAAATCCTTTATGCATAGTTCTCCAGCTGAACGGTAAACAAAGAGCCTTGATCTGTGATGGGATGCCAAAGAGTACTTAAGCCTCATGTCTTAAAAAGACAAAAGACAAAATACACTCACAATTACCGACAGGGATGACATAATGCATGAATTCTTGATCCATCCATCCATCCATCCATTCAACCATTTTCTCTAGCCGCTTATCCTCACAAGCGTGACAGGAGTTCTGGAGCCCATCCCAGCTATCATTGAACAGGAGGTGGGTACGCCCTGAACTGGTTGCCATCTAATAGCAGGGCACACAGAGACAGACAACAGTCGCACTCACAATCACATCTAAGGGCAATTTAGAGTCTCCAATTATTGCATGTTTTTGGGGATGTCGGAGAAAACCAGAGTCCCCGGAGAAACCCCACACAGGCACGGGGAGAACATGCAAACTCCACACAAGCAGGGCTGGGATTTGAACCCTGGTCCTGAGAACTGTGAGGAACAAGAAGATAAAGGCACAGTATGCTATAATAAAGATACATCTTTGTGTGGGGTGCATGGCATATGCCATATGAACTTACTAAACTTGACAAAATGGCACATTACGCAAACAATGTGTAGAAATGTTCCCCGGATGCTTGTCACATAGTTTACATGTTAATCCCCCTCCCCAACTGCACATCACAATCCATCAAACTGTAGAATACCGTCTCCAACTTGTTAAGGTGCCATTTGTCAGTTGCTCCTGGAGTGGCTGTGTGAATCCACCACTAATTGCTACGGGAGCTAAATTTAGGCGATACGCGTGGTTTTGATCACAAGTGCTGTGTCAAAAAAAAAAAAAAATCTCTGCTCCGCCTCGGAGGCAAGTTTACCCGCCTCCCCCTTATCCTCCCATCACTGGGGAATAGGTGAACTATTCCATATGTCAGCCTTGTCAATCAGCAGCAGAAAAATGGGAAGTGCTCCTTCTGTCACTCTCCTGGATTCTGAATAGATGGTGCTCGCCTGTGCTGGTGCATGTTTATTTATTTCCATGTCATCATGGGTGGTTGGCAACCTCAAGACAGTGAGAGAATATTAATCAAAACAGCTGGGAATTTTAATAGTAACATTAATCAATCATTCCAAATAAGTAACTAGATAGTTACCGCAATTAGAGACACAGACGGCTCAGCTCAGTAGAGGAAAATAAAATTGTATTTTGTTTTACTACACAAAAAAACCCTATAGAACTGTATAAAAATTGTATGAGTACCAAACTGCATACCATCAGAATACCAACCTCGCTATTTATGCTTGAATGATTTCCACAAGATTTGTGTCTTAATCATTGCAAAATTAAGAGAAATGAAAATAAATCTCACAAATCTGAGCAAAATTCCAGTCAACACAAGAATGTAATGTGTTCCTCCTTTGTCGTTTATGTAAAAAACTGAAATAAAAATAAAGAAAAGGGTGCAGACTAACTTATAAATATAATTTTTGACATGTTTATTGCCACTTTCCATTCCAAGACAACCCAAGATGCACTCGATGAGTCACCTTGAAATCCAACCGTCATCGGCTGACACACATTCTGGCAGACATCCATTGCAACATCAAGACGTCAATTTCCAACTTGAGTTGTTTGCCAGCGATCAAGGTCACGGAGCAAACTTTACTGTTGTCAAGAACACCTTTTGTTTGCGTGCATCACCATTAAATAACTTCATGTGGATGCGCTTATTTTAATTAATTTATCTCTTTTGACAAAGTGGTGAACGGTCAAATAAAGGGCTTTGTATGGAGATTGATACTTCTCAAAATGATAGCCAAAAAGGACACAAATCAGATTAAAAGCATCGTCCATACAAGTTGCGACCCCCAAGGTTGTACACTTCATCGCATCTTGTCGAGTTTTTTTTCATCTACAGCTTGATTTATATCACAGTAACAAATGTTTGGGAAAACCATGCAGAGAACTCCATCCTGCCTACAGCTTCAACTTAAATATTGACACACTGCTTCAGTCACTGTTTGCTTCTTTTCTCAGCAGGCGCAGTGGAAGCCTTATAATATGTGTGAATCTGGTGTGTACAGAATTTTGAGTCTGCAGCTTGTCCACCAAACGAATACTGCATTAGCTTCAAATGAAAGCTAAAGCTTTGAACACACAAGGTACACGAGCGTCCATTTGTCTGCGCTCTGCGCGTTATTCCGTCCTCCTGTTTCAAAAAAACAAAACAAAACAAAACAAAGGGAGAGAGAATGGCTCCATATGAAAAGATCTCTGAATTAACCTTGCTGTAGGCTACGACCCCAGCTGGCTCTCAACTGACTCATGCGCATCCACAATTTACTCACCGGCGTACAACGTTTCCCACTGCATCGTCATGCACACTTAAAAGTCACACTTAACCTCACAGCTGATGCCACCTTCCACCCCACGACCTGCTGGTAGCTCAACAACAGGTCAAAAGGTGAAACTGCACACATGTTCTACTATTTGGAATTTTGTTTTCAGCCACAGGAAACCCAGTTGGACCTGCTTCTGTAAATTAGAGTTTCCATTTAGGTTTTTAAGGGCATACATTTTCACATTTTAACTCACACAATTTTTGTCCACATGAAAACACATTTACAGGTGTATGTCAAAGGAGCAGGTGACACATTAACTCATAACTCCCCACCAGAGGATTGAAGAAAGTTATGTTCACCAACACATAATCACCCATCCATTTTCCATGCCACTTTTTCTCACAAGAGTTGCGAGCATGGTGGATCCGATCCCAGCTGTCGTTGGGCGAGAGGAGGGGTACATCCTGATCAGGTCATTGTATAAACAACCATTTGCACTGATATTCACACCTGTGGGCAATTTAGAGTTGTTAATTAACTCACCATGCATGTTTTTGGGATATGGGAGGAAACCAGAGTACTGCGCAGAGAAAACCCAAGCAGGAACAAGAAGAGCAAAGTCCACACATGCCAAGCCAGATTTGAACCTTGATCCTGAGAATTGTGAGGCAGATGTGCGAACCAGTCGTTTCCTATGCTGACCATGGATAATAACAAAAATGGTCATTCACGAAAATGTGAAGTTCCTCCATACATGCCTGTCGAGAAGTTGGCATCCAATAGAATTACATTGAGATACTAAACAACGGTTAATCAGTATTGATGCGGTCCTCTGATTGATATGTTGCAGTTCACCCCATGATCCTAAACAGAGTAAAAGGGAGAAGATACAAGAAAACCCAGATAATTTTAATAATAACAATAATAATTAGAGGTAGGAAACAAAATGAGCTGAAGATATTTTGAATAATCTTATCCTGTACTGAAATAACTAAATATAATAAACTAATTATTCCACTTAATAGCTTTAGTACTTTTGAGGTATTTGCTGTATTAGTTTGTATTAGTGTAACTAATACCAGTTGTCACTTTAGCTCATAAAGGTAGAAACGAAGAATTAACATGAACTACTGAAAAATGATATTCAGTATAATGATAATATTCAGCATTCATAATAATAATATTCAACTTTCAGTTGAAATTTCATAATTAACCTAAAATGTACTATACCCTAATTTGGTAAACCTAATTGTATTTACTCAAAACTTTACATCTGGATGTCCACTAACTGTTCAATGCTTCAGTATTTTTTGTCACATTTGTTAGTTGTTGTGAACAAAGAGCCTTTCTGTGACTCTTCCAGTGTCCACGTATCTCGCTATGCTGATGACAGTCAACGGCTTCTTACCATTCTCTTTTAAGCTTCGCAACTGCTTGGTCAGTTGTCATCTGTATAAGTAATGCAGATCATTTGAAACTTCATTTCATCAGATCACTTCAAACTTAACCACATCGTTTATCCTAAACATCCATCCGTCTATTGTCTGAGTCGCTTATGCTCACAAGGGTTGTGGGAGTGCTGGAGCCTATACCAGCTGTCTTGTGGCAGGAAGCAGGGCACACTTTCAACTGGTTGCCAGATGATAATATGATCAACTACTTCGAACCAGATGTCAGAGATTTTAATCTGTGAATATGTTGTAAAATGTTTCCCGATTTTACTATGTACGACCTAATTAGGCTGTGCATGTGTACCTCATGTCAAGGTCAGTGAATGTATGTCTTTTCTTCTGGGTTGCTTTGAAACCAAAAAAAGTGGAAGAAAATTGCACCAGAATAAGTACCAAGAAAAAGAAAGCCATTGAGTTTGACAATGGAGATCTTTGTTTGTTGACGTGTTGTTTTATGGGTTCTGTCAGATGGTGATATTAGTTAAAAGGATGTGTATTAAAAGATTAGTTGGTTTTTTTTGTTACTGTTTTTCAAAAGATGAGTTGAATAAATAGTCCCTTTAAAGAGTAATCGCCAACAAAAAGAGCGTGCTATTTTTCTATTTTTTAAAAGAAAGATAAAGTTAAAATTTCAAAGTGTTGTTTTAGTCTTAAATCAGGCGGCAGTTCATTTGCACTTAATTACATTTCAAGATGTTGAATCCAATACTGCCTTTTGCTATCCACTTTCCTCACATCTTTTTGATGGCCTGGAGCTGTTAAAAATATCTGTTCAAACAAAATAACACCTTTTGAAAGTGGAATCTGCAAGCAGGGCTCAAATAATGCACGTCTGTATAACAGACTGTCCCAGTGTGGGGTGTGAATCTATGTTTATTATTATAAGAAGAACAAACAAAGAAGTAGATTCAACATGTGTAGAAAGATGTGTGGGAAAGTGAACATCTTTTCATGTAGGTGCATAGATACTCTATACACTGACTGGCCACATCCTTAAAGGTAGTCCTGCACGTTCCCCATTCCACATACTCCCTGAGAGCCCCTCAAAGGACTTTTGGAGAGACACGGTCGAATGCCATCTACAAAATGCTCAAAGCACATCCAGACTGGGTGTGCTTAGTCCCATGCACTCTCCCGGACCCTGCTGATGATGTGAAGCTAGTCCTCTCTTCCACTGCCAGGACACAAAAACACAGTGTTTCTCCTGAAACAAACCTTCAGCTTTCTTTTGGACCCTCTACTCCACAAGATTAAGGAATGTGATTTCCCATAATTGTAACAGACACTCCTACCTGGCTTCTTAAAAATGGGGGATCATCACCCTGGTAAGCTTGTCCCCATTATAATCAGGCAATAAATTTCCCCCAAAACTATCACAGCAACAATAAGAGCTTTGAGTTTTTTTATGTCTCTGAAATCATAAAAAATAAGACCCAGTCTCGAACTGCAAGACTGTTGCCGTTCTACTCAAGATGAGCCTTTCACCTGTCAATCAAATATACGTTGCCATTCACTGCAGTACACAGGGTTTACGCCAAAAACTTCAGGTTTCAAGAACGGATTCCGCTCCCACCTCTTCTGTTCTATTGAACCATATGCCAAATGATTGTATTGTTTACAATTCACCAAAGGCACGTTAAAAATTTGGCCAACCGAGTTGAGTCATATCATGAAAGCATATTCATCCATATCAATACCCGAGCACAATATGGACCAATCGTCTAATGCATAGCTAGCAAAGCTAGTAATGTTAGCTCACTAGAGCCCACTCATTCTTTGGTCAAAACTACAAGAGACGACACAATTATTGAGATTTTACTAACGTCTTTTTCTGCTTTTTCCTCCTTTTATGGTGATTTCGAGCCATTTTTTTTTTAACTGTGAGGTCAGCCACTGGGCTGGGGACAGCAAGCAAGACAGCTCCAAATTTTGCTATAAATCCCACCCAATCTGTGACATAAAGCCTAATAATGACTGTATAAAGTGTGCCACTTAGATTATGCTTGATAAACCGTTAAATGTTTCGTTTGTATTATGGACTGACACACAACATCTTGGAGAGGAGCTGGTGTTGTAAACGACTTTGCCCTACTGAAAGGGAGCTGTTTAGCTCCAAAGCTTGCAAATTCTTTAGCTTATGGTCTAGCAAACACAGTAAACAGTTAACTTTCCTATGTGTGTTAATTGGGGACTTACAGACACAACAACTTGGAAGTGCTTCGCTCCAAAATGTTGTGTGACATTTTAAATAATGCTGCTGCGGTTGAGGAAGCTCTTTAGCTCCTTAAATTGCTAGCTCATTAGCTTGCGGTCTTGTGAACATAATAAACAGTCACCTTTCTTTTAAGTGTCTCTGTTGTGAAAATCTGTGTGCCGCAGATGGAGCAAGACTGTGGGGTATTGGATGGACCAAACACCGTCAAGTGTGTAGTGGTCCATCAACATTCTGTGAGCCCATTAGCAGCTAATGACATGCCCATCCAACTGTGCTGGGTCACTGTGTGAGTCGCGTGCTAGCTCACCTCAAGAATGCTAATTTATTCAGGCCGGGAAAAATATTGTGTACATTTTATTTGTCAAACAACCAATCTTTTAATTATCATGACAAGTCTAGACTGTGGTCTTCCAAATAATAGGGGCATCAAGCAAGAAACCCCAGAACCATGAATAACTGGAAAGATCGTAGCGACTCCCAAACCTTTGCAAGAGGGAGCTTTTTTTAGCCACATCTATGACCTCAGCCCAAAGATAGGAAAACCTACCTCAGCGTCCCCAGACTCTGCCTTCTCATTGGAAGATATGTTGATGGACTTGGGATTTTTCCACTGACCCGCAGCTTCCCTAGTCATCGGGCACCACGTTGCTGCTATCCATAATGTTCGTCCAAAATTTGGCCTTCCTGAGCTTTTGGAATTCTTACTCATGCCTACTGCCTACTTACTCATATTTGGGCACTGCCCATGAACAAAGGCTCTCAAGACTTCACAATGTTGGCCTTCTTCCTACAGCTGCCCTCATCTCTGGTCTGACCTCTTCCTGTCCGTCTTCAAGTCACAAAGCCTGGAGGTTATTGGTTTTCAGCTCTTTATTTTTCCATGCGGGTTCCAGAAGAGGGCAACTATTGGTGTTCGATTCAGGCTTTCAAACATTGTGACCTGGGCAAGTCCAGTACCTTTGTAGGAGCTCATCATTAGTTGGCTGTTGACCTGTTATCTGGCCAAGCATATGTGAAGCATTTGTCCAAACCAGGTGTTGAATAATGCTGGAATATTTTCATGGTGTTGACAAGAAATAACGGGAAGAGGAGCTCGTGGTGTCAGAAATGAGGATGTTAAGGTTCTCTTTAGGAATGACCGGGTTGGATAGGATAGAAATGAGTTCATCAGATGGACAGACAAGGTTAGATGTTTTTGAGTTAGAGAGAGTAGACTTCAATGGTTGGGACACGTCCAAAAGAGAGACAGTGATTATCCTGGTAGAAGAATGATGAGGATAAACCAAGGGGAGGTTGATGAAGTGAGGCATGATGAGGGCAGTTGGTTTGGCAAAGATAGATTTAGGACCAACATTTAGAGCCCCACCGTAATTCAATGCTGGTAACCATCAAATGCTTCTGGGGTCTGACGGGCCACCACCAGTGTCCAACCATGGCGTGGGGTTACCACGATGATAAGCCACCAGCCACCTTGGGACCACAGTCAGGCAACCGTTGTGTGGGCTTCTGGTTATTTTTGATTTTGAAAAAGATAACGGCGGCACAGTGGCTCAGCTGGTAAAGCGTTGGCCTCACAGTTCTGAGGACGTGGGTTTGATCCTGCCTGTGTGGAGTTTGCATGTTCTCCCCGTGCCTGAGTGGGTTTTCTCCGGGCACTCCAGTTTCCTCCCACATCCCTAAAACATGCAACATTAATTGGACACTCTAAATTACCCCGACGTGTGATTGTGAGTGTGGCTGTTTGTCTCAACTTGCCCTGCGATTGGCTGGCAACCAGTTCAGGGTGTATCCCGCCTCCTCCCCGTTGATAGCTGGGATAGACTTTGGCCCTCCCCGCGACCCTCGTGAGGATAAGCGGTAAAAGAAAATGGATGGATGGATGGAAAAAGATAAGTAATGAAAGATGGATGGATGGCCAGATACAGTACATGGTAGATGGATGTAGGGATACATCTGTACAGACAGAAGAATTTAATTTCACTTTCACCTTTAATACAAATACGTCCGACAGAAATGGTGACAATCATTGTTTTGATTGGACAGAAGTATGTTCTCTAATCTATCCAGTTCCCATCATTTCTGCCAATGCAGAATTGTTTAATAGACCTAAAATTGCAGCCAGTCAGTCACACCAATGTTCCCCATATTAGAGATAATTCCCTCTTAAAATATAATAAAAGACTGTATTGCACAATTGATGTGCTCCTAATGTGAGTCCAGAGCAATTCCACGGCACTCTAGATCCAATTAGTATTACATGTGAGTAACATATTAATTCATCATTTAATTACATACCATTACTAAGTCATTGTGATGCTAGTGGATTACCTGCTGCAGAGTGTAACTAATTGCTAGACACATTCGTTACAAGTTAATCAAGACTTTTCCTCTGAGGAGTCCCTGTGCAAAAATCTAATAAACGCAACTGTTATATTGCACGACATGATGACACATATAGACCCGCGTGCGTGCATGTGTGTGTGTAAACGCACTCACACGCTCACACACACACCTCTTCGCCAGGTGGTAACGTGACTGAACGCCACTCTCTGTCCTTTTTATAGACTCTCGCTATGTCTGAATGGTTAAGCTGTCCCTGGGTTCCGCTCAGCCATTGTAATCCACACACAATGGACGCACATTTAATGGCGGTGGTGATGAAGCAGAGGCCACATTTTGCTGGGAGCAATTTAGCCTTCAAACAATATGCTAAGGTTTGCTTCCTTGTTACAATAGAGCTGTTAGTTCTTCCCTGGTTACAATGCAGAACATCTGATATGATTATTTGGAGTAGTAACAGAGTTCTGGATAGTGGCCCAGCCAGGGCGTTAGCCAGTTTCACTCCACTCGTGCTAAAAGGCAGAAGGGACTTCATCCTCACCTTTTTCTCACAACACTAAACCCCCATTAGTATTCACACACCATCCCCACAACTCAGGCCACAAAGTAGACCTATTTTATGATGCCATTGGTGCGCCTCCACACTATGTCCCTCTGTGATAAGAAATGCTACTGCGAACACATTAGCACAGCGCATGATGGGATAATGTGCATGGGCTTCCTGTCTGAAGTATAGAGGAGGATGCAGTTGTAGCTAATCACTCTTTTAGAGTTTTGGAAAAGAAGAAGCTCAGTATCCGTTTGCTGGGGCATTGTATAAAGATTAAGTGGATGAATTAGCCTCTTGAGCCACCACTAATTATCTGAGGTCATGTCTGTTGATTATCAGATAGCAGCCTCAATAAAGTGGGAAGCACTGCTTTGCACTATCATCTGTCATTGTAAATGTCATCACTTTACTTTCATATTAGTGGTCATGACAGGACTTGCTTTATCTCCTTGCAGTTCGCCAGGTGGTTGCCCATCTTCTCTAGTCCCTTGCTACCTTGCACTTAGACTACTCACCGCTGTATCCCCTTTCAACGTGTGGCACATGTTCATCAGCATAAAGGTATTTTCTGTTTTAATCTTACATTTTCCCAGGGGTGAATAAAAAAGGGAGACGAGCTCTGCAGCCGGTTTCACTGAGAAAATTGTGCAGAATTGCCTCATTCCAGGGCAGATTAGCGAATACATACAATCCTGGGCTAAGTGCTATTGTGTGCCACAATTTGGCCATTATACTTTGTCTTTTCCATTTAGAGAACCCCCTACCCAATTAAAGTAATACACCCTTTCCAATACCTGCTGCCAATTAAATCTGGGCGGTATTACCTGCCTTGATGGAGCCGGCCATGACTCCTCAACACTCTCCTGCATTCATTAGCTCTATTCAATGTGACAGAGCTGATGACAACGCTTCAACTGGAAACTCCCCACCCAAAAAAAACCCTTCTACACCCACCGCTCATTGCCTGGATATGCCCTCTTCTTTTTGTGTTCACCTCTTTTTCTCTGTCACTCCCTAAAGGCTCCAAATGTGTGCCGCTCAGCCCAAGAGGACTCAGAATTGGATGGGGAATACACATTCTGAAGGGACACCCCCCCCACCACCACCGCCCTATCATTCTTCCTCTTTCTTCCACATCCTCTGGTCAGCCCTTGGTTTTGTCTCTCAGGTACCTCCGATTTTTTTCCCCCATCCTTTTTTCAGCTCATTGTGCCTTTATCAAATACTCCCTCCATGCTACTTGGTTGGCACCGTTCTAAAGCCGCCACGCTGCAAAGAAAGAGCCTGTCCAGGCCACTGACTCGATTGACAATTTCAGTGAGTGTTGAAAAAAATGAAAGAAAGGAGTGGGGTGGAGCAGAGAAAGAATCCACAAAAGCTAAAGCCCGGGTTGCTGCTGGAGCAGCCGTCAGCATGACAAGTCTGCTGACTGGACCCACAATCACCTGGGGTTAGTGGCCTTTCAGCAAACTCACATCCCACACCTAAAGAATAACAAAAAAACACAATTAACGTCAAATTATTTTTTTTCTAATTCAAAAGAATGGAGACAATACTAATGATTTTTTTAAAAATATTTTTTCATAGTAAGTACTGTTCATACTCATTTGTGTTCATGGAGTCTGGAGTCAAGGCAAATCAATGTTTTGTAGGATGGGATTTGTTGACATGAAATATTTCATGTATAGTTTTTCTGTTGTTGTTGGCTTGTTTTTTCTTTTTTGCATTTCAAAGTATGTTCAAGTCTGTTTTCCAAGACATTGTTGGAGCCGTTGAACTCATCATTTCATACAGTAAATATATTTGCAATGATTACGCACATAAAATACAGATTTGTAGAAAAGATGAATATCCAACAAGAAATGAGACCATAACGCCACAAGATTATCTATGAAATTTCCAGAGTATGTGGCTGAAGAAGTTTGGGAAGAAGAGGAGGGTGTAAGTCTCCAATGAGGGAGTAAGAGTTAAATTCTCAGATCTCCTATGAGGGAAAACCTCTGGGACAGTCAACCTCTTGCCTACACTGCTAGGTCAAGTCATATCAGCTCTACCTTTTAAGGCTGGTGGAGAATGTGTATTTGTGCAAAAGTGTATTTCAATCCCAAATGGAAAATAATCTTGACTAGTTGCTAATGACTTTTAATTAGATTGAAAATTGTTTCCATTTTGAAAAAAAATGTGGATACATTTTCCATTAATAATATTTCAGTTACAGTGACAAAGGCCTTGTTATACAGTATTATATGATATTATATGGTGTATATCACAAGCAAAGTAATTTCAATTTAAATGTCCTTCTAACGGGTTTGTAAAATAACTTGTTCTAATTATCCATCTATTTTCTGAGCTGCTTATCCTCAGAGGGGTCACGAGGAGTGCTGGAGCCTATGCCAACTGTCAACGGTCAGGAAGCGGGTTACACCCTGAATTGGTTGGTAGCCACACGGAGACAGATAACAGTCACAATCACACCCAGGGGCAATTTGAAGTCTCCAATTAATGCATGTTTGTGGGATGTGGGAGGAAATCGGAGTGCTCCGAGAAAACCAACGCAGACACGGGGAGAACATGCAAACGCCACATAGGCGGGGCCAGGATTTGAACCCCGGTCTTCAGAGCTGTGAGGACACTGCTCTAACCATTTGCTCCACTGTGCTGCCTTGAAAACTAAATATATAAAAATTCCTCCATCCACTTTCTTCCGCTTTATTCAGGTCTGGGTATACATGTTTTCCTATAAATAGAAAAATAGCATGTTTTTTCAGACATAAAAAGTAATTTTTAATGATCAAGGGAGAAAACTTGCAAACATAAAGCACTAAAGAGCCACACAGGTAGCATCGAACAATTATGTAAATTAGGCAAGCTGAGCGCATGTACGGGACACTTGGCATGGATATTGATTGACAATGGTCTCCAGTCCCTTAGCTAACAGGGACGCAGAGCAAAAGTGTTTTCTCTGAGCAAATCAAGATACAGAGCTTAATATGGTGTCCAAAAAAAAGGCACGATACCTGTGCACTGTAAAAAAATACACACAAACAAATCCATGTAACAGCAACGCTATTTAAAGTGAACCGTGTAGTAGCGAGGGAACACTGTACATGTATTTGCATGGCTTGATGGTGGCTATCCAGGTGGGTCGGTCTCTCCAAACCTCAAAATGAGGAATTCCAGCACTGAGTGAAAGCTTATGTTTATGAAGTCACCCTCCAAAAAAATGGGCCTGAACACAGCACAATTTTGGTTGTGAAATGCTTAGGATTCTCACCAAATCTACATGACGCAGCCGCGTAGTCATTGACCAACTTTTTCACTGTGGGTATCTACAAACCCCAATGTGGGTGGATACTTCAATAATTAATAACTTGCTATGTCACAAACTGAAATATGATCCAGTAATTCGGCAACCTTTATGCTTTTTATTGTCTTTTGCATTCATCAGAAAAATTGGATTTTGATGGAGAGGGATCTTTAAGCAAAGATTTGACTTTTTTGTGGAAATAATTTTTGTGCTACCTCTTCCCTAAAATGACTCAGACGTGAGTTTCTATGTTCCAACCTTGGCTACAACTTGAAGGTCATGGTCTGTTTCGATACTGAAAATTAAATGTTAACATACAAAATATGAAAGGGACTATATGGGTCACATAAAAATATTACTGGCGTATGGAAACACATAGTTGCTTGGAAACACTTTGCAACGCTGGACAATCCGAGAAAGGAAACTAGATGGGGGAAGGAGATAAGGATGCCTTCAATCCAGACCACATGGTTTAATGAGGGGATTTACTCGGGGCTACTTTTAGTCATGATGGCATGAGGAAACAAGCTGAGAAAAGCTATTATGTACAAATTTTGTTGGCCTGTCAGTCACAGGGAACATTCAACCAAACAATTTTTTACACTCATATTTACACTGATGGAAACATTTTGAGTCGTTAACCCTACATGTTTGTTTTTTTAATGTATGAGGAAGCCAGAACACCCAGATAAAAGCCGTACAAGCACCCCAGATTAATGAGACAGATTTAATCAGCACTACTCCATCATGATGCCGAGAAACATCCATGTACTGTTCCCTTTTGATCATTAATTTAGTCTTGTGGCTCCTATGGAGAATATTGAGCTGATTTGGCTTTTTGGAATAACAAAACATAGTTGAAATGAACTTAACTGCTTGTTTAGATGCAGCTTGAAATGAACTTTGAAATGAAATGGGCTCATAAGGGAAGGTTTCCACCTGGTTAGCCAAAATGATTCCAGGCCTTCCCAACACATTAGCAAGCAGCTGAAATTTGCATCGACACAGACCGCAGACAGCTTTTAATTAATTTTACACCGACAGCAGTGCAGCGACCCCTTGAAAAAGGGCAAGGCACACCCGACTAATCATCCTGAACCTGGTGACATCACTCCTGCGTCTGCCTGGCCACTCAAAATGGGCTGAGTCCGGATAGTTTATTGTGGACACAAAGCACCAATTTTTCACTATAAACAAATGCTAACCTGGGAACGTTGCCCCCCGGCAGAATTAATTGGCTCTCTCTCTGTCTGTGAAGTGTCTGGCCTTGTTCAAAAAGACAGCCTGCCCCAGAGACCCTCAACACACTCTGCTCTGGAGCTGCAATGCTATTGGCTGATTGATAGCCATGGAAACCCCTTCTCTACGTAGCTTGCACATACAAGCGAGGAGCCACACACCCGAGAGCCTCACCCGTTACGTCATTTGAATACTGTAACTACAGTCTATCAAATCAAAAAGAATGAATTGAGCAAGAAAAAACAAAACATTGTGTTGTGAGTGGAAATTTGAGTGACTGCATGACTGCCCTCATTGTTGGTGTCACCAACCTTTGACCCATTGTGCTGGACTTCCCTACTACGTAGGAGTTAGGTGTATGAGGCATTGGAGGCTTTCGATGTGGGCTCTGTTTCACCCTGCTCTCTTTATCGGTCTCCCTCTCGTTCAGCTGAGAGAGAGCAGCTCTATCTTGCCCGCCCATCCGTGGTATCTCCTTTCCCTGACTGCTGTACTTGGGGGAATAATTAATCGGGCTAACAGGTAAGAGATATCAAGATGTGGCACAAAACAGCTTTCAGAGTTCTATGGGGCTTCAGTGGTGAAATGGATACACGGGGCCCTTTTCACCAGAGGAGGGCAGCCAGTCTTGAGCAAATTCAACTTGACAGACCCTCTCTTCCTAATCCCCGCCCCCCCCATCACTCCCCAGGAAACCCTGCAATGCCCCCAAAAATAGGAAAAATAATAATTGGCTAAATAAGTCTCTTGCATGCAGAGCCAACTCTACAAAAGGGCCTTGGGAAATGTTGCCTGCACTACCACCCTGAACTATTTTAAATTATTTTTTTTTTTTTTTAACAGCATCTTGTAGGGTTGCTGTCCAAGCTAACGGATTCTGAATAAAAAGATCTGGATGTGACAGCAACAGTTTTACAGCAGCGTGTTTCTGACAAATTCCTGGAATAGCCTTCAGCTGCTTCCTGTGGCTGTCAGGTTGCTTCAGAAAAACAGAAACTTTCAAAAATTCAAACTTAAACTGCCTTTTTGCACTAATGAAAATTTCTGTACAAATGCAACTGAACATCACTGCAAGTGCCTTTTTTAAAAACTGAATTACAAGCACATTAAAAGAGTCACGAAAAAGCAGTATCTGCATTCCTGCCAAGGCTTAATCATGATTAAGATCATGGTTTGGGTTTAAAATCTATTTATTATATAATTTCTTCAAAGATATATATACAGGTGTGTGTGTGTGTGTGTGTGTGTGTATATATATATATATATATATATATATATATATAAACATAGAGAGAGAGAGAGTTGTATCCATCAATGTATATGTATATATGGATGGATGTATTCAGGATAGGATTTATAATATCAAATAGAAATGTGGAGTTAAGTCGAGAAAAAAAATTCTGTCACCAATGAAAAAAATTGAAATTATAAAAGAACAAGAACCAAAGATTGAGGAGATTCATAGTGAATAAAATGTGGATCAAATCCAGAATTTTGACAACAGAGCTTTGGACCCTACCTACACAAATCAAAATAATAAAAGAAATGAAGTCATATGAATTGTATGAACTTTGTATAACCTGTTAAATTCTAAATTATATTTCAGAGATTGAGAATGTATTTATTTTGGAAGATAAAATTTCAATTATTTTATTGTCAATTAATGTTGTATATCGTTCTGTAAACTATAGGTAGGAAATAGTCACAATAAGAAGGCAAAAAGAGGCACAAACATGTTACCTCCTGTTTAGAGATAAAATTAAAGGTTGATTAACACATTGCTGAACAGTTTGCAGTTCTCAGGGTAAAAGCATCATGTCATTTGTTCTAAAAGTTGAAAAAAAAAGTTAAAACCGCTTTCCTTACTACAAAGGTTGACAGCGTCATAGTACAAAATAGGACACATTACATGGAGACACCGCATCTGATTGAGAACTGAAATTTATAACATTGTAAGCACCATAGTAAACACACAACAACGATAATTAACAACAAACTGTAGTTGAATGCAGGGTAAAGTCAAACATCTGCCACTACACTCGGGGAAACCTAGAGGAGGATGTCCTACGGGCTGGTAGCTTACCTGCAGCCCACTCTCTGGAAAACCAGCGGGAACATGTAAGACCAACTCTGCCTGCACTGCCTCTGGTGCACTTTTTCTTTTGTCTTACCTCCCCCTGCTGGCAGCCTTACTTTCTCCGCCGTTTGCGCAAGACCTCATTGAGATAAAAAAAAAAAAAACGCTTAACGGGAGAGAAAAAAAAAAAACATTTCTATCAAAGATTTGCATGTGCCATGTCAAGACTTTGGGTTTATGTTCACAAGGTGCTCAGCAAGAGGCACACTATCACACACACACACACACACACACATATATACACACACACACACACACAATTATCTCATGCAAATGTACATTTGGTCTCAAGTTAATCAACATTTATTCATCAACAACTAATAACAAGGAGAAGACAGCGGAGGATAGCTTATAAAAGCATATATTCCTGTCAATCTGTCTATTGATAATGTGCTTTTGTGCTTCAAGAGGACATGGGAGCAAAATCATTTACAGGTGGTCTTCTTCTTCTTCTTCTTCTTCTTTCGACTTGTCCCATTAAGGGTCGCCACAGCGTGTCATCTTTTTCCATCTCACCCTATCTCCTGCATCCTCCTCTCTAACACCAACTGCCCTCATGTCTTCCCTCACAACATTCATCAACGTTTTCTCTGGTCTTCCTCTCAGTCTTTTTCCTGGCAGCTCCATCCTCAGCACCCTTCTACCAACATACTCACTTTGGCTGTGAAATAGCAGTTGTCCCAGCATGTTCTTAAAAGGAGAGCTTGTAGTTTTGCATTTTCTGCCTGAATTGGATACAGGGGGTTCCGCTGCCATCCCACTTTTATCAGAAGTAAATGTATAGGCCTGAGAGTGTGGCAGACCACAGGTCAGTGTGGGAGAAGGCCAACAGGGTGTGTGTGTCCCTGTGTGTGTTTAGGGGCGGGTGGGGGTGGTGGGGTTTGGGGTAACACATCTGCAGTCCAAAGAGCACGCGGCTGAAAGGCTTGACGAGAAAAGCAAAGGGAGTAGCAGGGGTCAGTGGCAAGTGGCACACATGGGGTGGGTGTGGGTGAAGTGGGCTGGAACAAGTGCTATAGAGGGGCCAAGGGTTTGTGTTTTTCCCATGGTCCACTACCCTATTTCCCTCCTCCCCTCCCCAGTGTCCCTTGGTGACCCCCACCCAACTCTCTCTCTCGCCGCCCTGTCAAGAAAGGACAGAGGCCGGCTCAGTTTCACTCCACAGGGCCGCTGTGTTTTCAATGAGTTGATACAGATGAAGAAGTCTAACACAATGGATGGATTACCTCATTCCCCCCAAATCAAACCCCAACCCACCTCACCCATCATAACCCCAACCGCCAGCCTCACTTATTCACACAGCCAATCACACGATGGAGGATATGAACCAGCATGCAGGAGACTAAAGTTTTGCGGTTTTTAATTTTATTCATAATTTGGGTGTGTCACGAATGTACAGTACCTATACCTACAATCATTGCCTTGCTGGTGACAGATGTTCAAATGACAACAAAGTCAACAAAAGATTTAAAGCCACGTACTGAAGAAACGAGGGTCCACCCCACCATCACCTCATCAGGCGGTGTCCTTAGCTGTCCAGGCTAATGGCTCAGAATGGTTGCTAATACTCGGTGTACCTGATAAATCACGAAAAGCAGCCTGAGTAGACACTCAGAGGATTGGCCGAATACTCACACTGAGATTAATGAGCACACGCCCATTGAGCTTGCAAAACAAGCAAAGAAACAAGTCTCATTTCAAATTCAGAAAAAAATATCTGTGACAAGAAAGAAGTGTGCAATTTATCACTGGCAGCGTACATACAACAAAATGTGTAAACGTTTCTGTTCTCCTATGACATTCCCATTTACCTTCAAGCCTGATGTTTATTTTGACAAGAAATAATACATTCAACCTTTCCTATCTCCCCCTGAGCTATTTACAAACCATAATTATTAATCATTTTTGAGCATCAACAACTATTAAATTAGGCTGGGTCACACTCCAGCAATGATATGATTTTAATTGCACAGGGCAAGGCTCTAATTCAACTATCTCTGGATCACTTGCTGGGGTTACAGTAGACAAGCCTAAGAGGGGGTGGTGGTAAGGGAAATAGAAACAATGATCAGGCACGGTTTCAATTTATGTGTGTTAAAAACGAACTAAAGGAAGAAAAAAAGCCTCAGTGTGTTTCCAGAGTTGGAATGTAACACGTGCTTCGGGGCGTGGGGTCAATCCCTTCACTTAGACAAACAAAACAAGCAAAGCTCAGGACAATGAATGTGAGCGAAAGTACCCCAAAATAAATAAATAAATAAAATTGGGGGGAAAAAAAGAATATGCCCCAGACCCAACTTCAATTGCGCTGAACCAATACGAATGTTTACTTGTTGAATCTTCTATCAGTTTACGTTTATCTCCCTCCTTCCCCATGTGTTATCTATGCAGCAGGTAGCAGGCTTTGCATCAGGGCTGTGGCGAGCTGATTAGAGCAGTGATAGATGGGAGGGTGGATGACCTTAGCTTCCGACTAAACACAAGGTTGGACATTTGTCTCCTCGCTGCATTTGCATCCTTTCCGCCCGCTCGTGGCAATTTGTCACCATGCCGGCTGTGCCATTGAGAAGACAGTATTTAAAAGGCAGGCTCAGGAGTTAGAATCAGCAGCAGGTTATGATGAAGCACTTTCCCCAAAATGAATGTGCAAAAAAAAAAAAAAAAATCAAATACTGTGATTAATTAAAGCAGCAGTGATGCTGGAATTCATCTTTGTAGCAATCTGCTGCACTATAAAACTTTGTTTGCAGGGAAGTTTCTACTTTTTAAAAAAGTTCACACGTGCCCTCAGACACCTTGTGACACCCACTGATGAACGGCCTGTCATGCTGTTTAGTCATCAGTGAATCATTCGCAGTCTCTTAATAATTCAGGGGCCTCATCTTAACAAATTACTGGATGTCTCCCCAAACTAACAGAGTTCACTCAGCTAAAATGTCAAATGAACACACACACTAGCCCTCTCCATTGCACAGACACAGTGGTACCTCAAAGAGAATACAATCTGTTCAGTGATGCAGGTCATTTGGTTGACTTTCAAAACAAATGTTCCCATCATAGCAGAATAATTACATTGTGAGTCGAAACTAACAGCACCATAAAACATGAGTAGCAAGAAAGCATTTGGGCGATACAAATCCGATCAAGCCAGCAACAATTGAACAAAAGGAAAAGGCAAATCAAGCAGTTCTTCTGTTGTTGTTGTTTTTTTCTGCAGCAAATCATCTTCTTCAGACAACATCTCCCTGTCCTCTGCATTGTCTGCAACACAACACCCACAAATCTCCTCTTTTTTTTTTATTTTCCCGTCCTATTTCATGGCTTCAGTTCCAGCATCCCTCCCTCGACCCATCTACCCAGTGTCCTTCCTTTCCACATATCCAAATGGCATTTTTACCTTTGTCTCCAAACCTCTACTGGCCCTTTGAAGAGGTCTTTCCTGATCCTACCCAGCTTTGATGCTCCCAAAGATAATCTCAACAAACTGTATTCAACTCTGCCACCTGTAGCTCTGTCTATTGGTCACTGGTACCATCCAAACCATACAACATGAGTGGTCTCAGCAACCTACGATAAACCTTTACTTTCACTTTAGATATGTCTTCCATGCTTTTGTGACCTAAATCTGGAAAGTGTTTAATCCATTCTTTAAGTGAGAAATAGCTTTAACAAAAAGATTAGTTTTGTTTCCTCTTCTGGTTGCCTTTCCTGCCTTTTGCTCCTTTTTTACATTTTTATCTCTGCATGTTATAGTTTCGGCTTCCTGTCTCTGAACCTTCATTTGAAATTATTAGTGACATTCACCCATCACCTCACAGCATGAACTTCCAGTCGCTCACACAGGCTCAATGTGCTCTTATGTATACATATACAATGAAAGATTAAGTTTTACTTATAAAATCGCTCCCCACACAGAAAAATGTCAAAGAGTCGCACAGAAACAAACCCATGCAAGGAGGCCCCCACCAGACACTCCAGCTCCCTAACGAGGTCGCTAATTAACTCTCCCACTTGCAATGGCTGGTTTTAATCCGAGGAGTTTTTTGACAGAAGAAAATTGCTGGGCAATTAAATCATCTGAAGATGAACACTCCAGCAGCTGACATTAACAGTTATATGTTACATTCATTTTTAAAAATGAGACAATGCACAATGTACAGGGAATTGTGTGACATATGTAAGACACATCACACTTCACACGTACTGTATCTCCTAAATATATGTTATTGTTGTATGTTGTATCAGTGTCATGTAAACCCTTCACATGCATAAACATCATCATACAGGAATCATACAAGGGCAGACACAATGACATTGCTCCGCTCATTGCAGCCCACCAGGTCCCTGGTCAGCTCTCAAACTGATTTTTGTCTCCTATTTTGTTAACCTCACTTGCAATTAACCCCACACTGGGAGCCAGCCACACACAGGCCAATAGAAGCAGCCTAGAGTATGAGTGCGGCCCCAGCGTGAATCCCCGCTTTGTGTCAGCCATCCCAAAAAGAAAAGAGCGGCGAGGCAGAAGAATGAGGGAGACTGGGAGTTGTTGGCACCCCTGGGGGTGATGACAGCAGTGAAGTTTGTGTATGTGCCATGGGTGAGGGTGGGGATGGGGGCAGGAGGCAGGGGGGTCCAGCCAATGTGACAGGTTCTTTTGTTAAATGTGGGTGGAGGGGTGATGCCATCAGGAGTGATGGCGTGAGTTGCCACAAACAATAAGGAGGGGGTCATTAACCCACTACACCCAGCCTTGACACTCAGTGGGTGGATTCCATGGCTCAGTCTACATTTTGCAATGCATTGATACACAAACACACATAATATCCCACAGTATTATTGTGCGTTTGTGTGTGTGGGTCGCATTTGCGTTGCTGTAAGCAACGTGATGATGTTGGGAAAAGCTGTGCACTGTTTAAAAGTTCTTTTTATAGAATCTATGCTTGTGAGTTTCTTTAACTCATTAAAATGGTAAAAGGTCGGAGTCTGGAAAGGAATTTGATGAGAGAGAGGGTGTTAAGATGAGACCAATTGTTTTTTCAATTTTTATTTTTCTCAAAGTTCCCCAGCCCATATAATCTCCCCCTCACTCCCAAACACCATGCATCATCATGCTTTATGCCGTGATATCATTAGAGCCTTGATATTTAGAACCCTACAGCACAGTTTCTGGATTGTGATTGTGGTGCTTCCCCATGGCGGCCAAGTCAGATTTCAAGACTGCCAGCCACTCAGAGCAGATGTGAGTGGCATCAGAAGACCTGCAGTGCCTGGCAGATTGGGGATGTGGGTTCGTGGGGAAGGGGGAGGAAGAGGGGCATTTTAAATGGATCATCATCTGGAAGGGACTCTGACCATCCAGCTGGTAACAGCCATCACAGGTATCAAACAAATGGGAAGCTGGTCCAAATCGTGTGTCCAAGGGTCAAATCAAAAATGGTGTAGCTCACTACAACAACTTCAAAGCAGCACTGTACAAGTCAATGATTTGAAAATAAATCTTTCTAATTTGTAATCCTTCATAATTGTTTTTTGAAAAGTGAAATCCATTTTCTGGGTACAGAGGCATCAGCGTCTGCCCGCTTCTGAAAGAGTCACAGTTTGTCAATGTCAGGAAATGAAATTGCTCAAATTTGTGTTTGCAGAAGGACTGTCTGGTGTGGAAAGCACATAACACAATGGATTCCCATCTTTTTCCCCCCTCCTCCTTGCAGTTCCAATTTATTGAAGTAACCGAGCAGAAAATGCACTGACAGCTGTAGCACTTTATTGCGAATCAGTATATACATTCTACAACCCACGAGAAAATCCCAGCTTTCATTGTATTCCTGCAATTGGTGCAGCCCGGCAGGACAGAGCAACAGCGACCACAGCAATTATGAGCTACAAATTATAAAATGGAAGGAAACTACAAAGAGTACTGGAAAAGTTATAGATAAAAAAATATTTTTCAATCATCAGACCAGAGGTCACTGATATCAGACTAGAGTGGATCACATACAACTAGTTAAGTTCTTCCACACCAAACTCCTCAAAGCATAACTTTATGGACTTTGTAAATGGTGGAACAATCATGCTGGGGGGAAAAATACCCTGGCCCAAACTGTTGTACCATGAAGTTAAAGTATACAAATGTCCAAAAATGCATTCATAGAAAAGGGGCTATTGTAGATTACTTACACACATACACATACACACACACACAGACACCTCCCCTTATACCAATGCCTCATTGATGAGATTAGTAGCGCTTCATAAGTGAAGTGATATTTACACGTCATTTAGGTTATGCTTGACTGTGACCATATACTATGATGAAATCCCACATCTGTGGCACAAAATCCAGCTAAAGTGAAAAATGTCAAGCATTTAACGTTGGCATCCTCAACCGATGAGGCAAGGTTCCAGATGTACACAATTATTATATTGTGCAGTTCTAAGGTGACCCTGGGGATGCTAACAACAGACCTACAGACTATTTGGGATGTAAAACACAAAGCGGCAATGTAAACAGTTGTCTCCCTTCATATTAGATTTTCAATCACCTTCATTGTGGCCGTGGTTAGCAAGTAACAAATCTACCAGTCCGCCATTTCAATTTGCAACAGCGCTTCTTTCAACGAACATCCTCATTAATGCTGTTATTACTTTGCCATGTCAGATACAGTTATGACAAGACATAAACTATTTGCGTGGCTTCTTGTACTGACAGTCTGATTGTGAGCTCAAGTGCATTAACAGACAATGCGGGAGATGGGGAATGTGCCATCCATTCCACTTTTCATCTGACTCCTCCGAACAAACGCCTAAGATTAAATGGTTGCAATGCAGTTTTCTCAGATAAGAAATGGTTTTCAAAAGGTTCTATTGAGTTGGAGACCAGAATGAAACTGTCAAGGCCACCGCACACACACGCACACACACGCACGCACACACACACACACACACACACACACATACACAAATACAGTACACTTGGATAATTGAAATGTTTTGCTCCACTATGGCAACATGCATCCAGAACTGGACTTCTTCCTCATGATTTCAATGTTATTAATGGATAGCAAGGGCTCTGATATAAAACACATAAAGTAAAAAGTTATGACAACAGGGATTCCAAGAATCTCCCAGATAAACATGCGACCCCTAACGGGACAAGCCAAAAGAAAATAGTATTATTCATCATAGAACTTCAATTTACTTACACCTCGATAAGACAGACAATATACAAGCAGAGAATGAGAGAGGGAATTAATGAGAGTATAATCATAAGTATGGTACTATAGTAATAATATAATAGTAGTAATATAATATATAAATTATAATATATAATATATAATAATAATAATATATTATATATTAATAGTAATATAATAGTAAAATCATATGTCAGTGGTCGATGTATTACTTCTCATGTGTAGACAATTTGACCGCCACCTACAAGAGTACCAAGGGTGCAAGCGGGTCTTCGATCCTCAGGGGAACACTACACTCTCACTCAGCCAGTCCCAATTTAGGTATTATCACAAAATTCAGATGGCAAAGTCTTTAAAACCAATGTCAATGATAGGGAGAGCAAGAGCTGACAAGAGACTTCCAGGCTATCTTGCTCCCCCTTTTCAATCACTTTGAGAACTCGAGATCCACCTTTTAAGAACCCTATGTGGAGGAATCAACCTTGCACGCCTATCTCAGACAGAAAAACCAGCACACCCAGAATTATAATGGAAGCACATCAAGGGACGGTCAAGCCTGACTGACAAGCGCTTCCCTCTTCACATGAGCACCGGGTATTTGCACGATGGGGTAGGGCTGGCAGAGGGTGTTAATCAGGGCTTCCCAGGGTGCTATCCCAGGCAAGCGCTCACTTTCAAGCAGAATACAGTACAGTACCATGCTTGCTTCACCTGGGTGAAATCCTCTTAGCTCGGCTCACTGGGCAAGAAGAAGACAAGCTATTTGTTTCCATGTGGATTGATACATCTGCCACTTTCTCTTCAAAAACATATCTACGTAGGTTGACTTCTTGACTTACTCACTGTTTTAATATTTTAGTGACAGCATCAGCTTTCTATGATGTCCCAAAAAGGCCCACACATCCTCCTTGTGCTAATAGACAATCGTAAACAGATTGATTTATGATTAGTTTGGTAATGAAAGTATCCTATCACCGACATGTTAAGTGTTCTCGCTACCACCAATGTTGCCTGAGTTAATACCCAATTTAATTAAATGGTGTTCTTATTAAGTCAAAAATAATGACAAGGTTCGAGTGACGATAACAACATAGCCACCAAAAAGCAATACACCTCAGATGACGGACTGTGAAATGGCTCCAACGAATGATAACAGAGGGACATGAGAATGCATTCAGTGACCGTTCAGTTTGATCGGTGCTCTTTGCACTTTCGGGTGGAATTAAAAGGGACATTCTACATGTTCTGGATGGATTTCAAATCAGAATTATTTTTTATCTTTACAGCATTTTGAAAGTTTGTCTCTCCAGGGAAGCCATTTTGGTATGAATTAGACTCAATCAAAGGAACATCTGATAAAGCCATTTATCATATGGCATGTTTGCTCCACAACAAAAATACCCATTTCCTATTCAGCCACGTCAGCTCCTCAGCAGCATCTGATTGCCACATCTTTGATGACTCACTCACTTACCCGTTAGCAACAAAGACACATCTTGATACATGAGTAAGGGGACTGCTATTTTGGCTGATTAATGGCCTTCACGTTTTGGCAGGTACACTGCTTTCATCCGTACAGCAATGCCAAATAAACCTATCAATCACTAGAGGGATTTCTTCTTTCTGTCTTTCTTTCTTTCTTTCTTTCTTTCTTTCTTTCCTTCTTTCTTTCTTTCTTTCTTTCCATTAGACAGAGTTGCATCCTAAACACTTTATCTGGAGAGCAGTCAACATACTATAGTAAGTGAGCCGCTTTTTGCATTTCAATGAATGATTTTACTTCCCTTGTGTGCTATCAGTTATATTATAGCAATTAATATGATCATTGATTACTTATAATTCCTATTCTTATAAAGAAATACATATTTGTACATTCAATCAGAAGTGGCAGTTCTTCATTTTACCAAAGGGTTTGGCCACTACTATAGAGTAAGTCTGGTAAGCGTAACATATAATTAAACATTTGCCAGCAACATTTAATTACCTATGAATTGCTCATCTAAAGTGGTGGCTCATGACGCTCACTTTTTTTGCGAGATGATGCAATATTTATAAACTGTAACTGCCGCTAAAGAATATTTTAAATGTTCTTTCAGGGAATGCGATTGCAGAGGTGTCATGTAGTTGTAGTCCATAGCCCGATCGGTAAAGTGTGGAAGTCAGAGTAAGTAATAGAAAGGGGAATCTAATAAGAACTTGAAGGAGGTGAAGAGATGATGATTATCTTTAATCACTAACTTGCCTCTAGTGGCGTCACAACATTATCCAGCACCTTCATTCCTTATAAAAATATCCATCAGGCACAATAGTGGAGCGATGAAAAGATGTGGTGTTGGTGACTGCAGTGGAATGCCAATGACCTCATTACTCGTCCTCGCACATTGTAACTGGAAATTGCTTTTTCAGGTTTTGTTTGCTCAGGCAATTACAATAAACTCTCGGGTTGACATAGTGTTTGCACAGATGTAGGACATTAATAAACATGAGCGCTAATCTGAATTATTGAACTGCTCACTGCTTGATTCAGAGCCCCAAACGACTGGAGGGGAAGGACGGCCGGGGATCAGCGGGATCGCCAGATTATCCTTTGAGAGTTCCCCTAATGGGATATTTGAGCGCAGAGCTGCAAGAATTCTTAAAGTTGGTGTGGCCATTTTGTTCGCAAAACACAGCTGATTTGACAATGAGATAAGATACCAGTAATTGAGATGTAAACGAAAAGGTTTGCAAGATAGACTACTACACTATCAAGGTATGTTAACATGAAAATAATAAAGTCAAATAATACTGAAAATTGTGAAAATGTTTCTCACTCAAGTGGACTTGCAAAAATGACTGAAAATGCTGTAAAATTCATGGAGAGCAGTTGCTCCATTATACAGAAACAACTTTTACTTGCATGTGCACCAACTACTGTACTTGTTCTCCCAGGTTTTGTGAGGGAGAGACACATAAGCAGGCATTAGTAAATTACAATACAATTTAGGAATGCCCACATTGAATTCTTCTGTATGTGGACGTTTTACAAAAACATCTGGTTTCAGTCAACAGATCAACTGTATATTTCTACACTTATACAATATGTATCCTTATATAGTACAGCCTATCCATTACACAAAACAAACGATGTGATAGATGTACTACATTTAACAATACAACATACATGTATCTTTGTGAGTGTAGTTTGCAGTGGTGAATAATGGTGTACTGTATTTTGATTACCTCAGGGAGTGACGGGGGGGATATAAGGAACTGGACCCAGTATGATGCAGAACACAACTGCTAATTAAACCACAATAACTTCACTAATTAATACCTCTTTGCATCAATAAAAGCTTAATACAATTTTTGTAAAGGGACTGAGGGACTGTTGTATTAGATATTGTGCATATGGTCATAATTTTATGCAGTTGGTCGGTGAATATTAAATGTTATGACTATTATATTGTAATTTGTAAATGTGAAGATAATTTGAGTAGACCAAGAATAACTGCCAGCAGACACTGACGGACCACAATATGACAGGTACGAAAACCTCCGGAAAAGGTCTGATGAATCACCAGATGTTGACATTCACTAGATCTTACGCAAAAGTGATTTGTTTCATTTCCAACAACTAGAGCGCAGAAACACTTTTGCAGAATTTCGTTATGTACGAAGCCTCTGTGTTGTCTCTGTCTCCCTGCCATCAATATTGACAAAGTCCATCAGTCAGTTTCAGGTCATTAAAAGAAAGTTTATTGCATGTTTGCTCATGAGTGGAGGGAACTCGGCGCTATGTTTGCTGTCGCATATCACTGTTTACTCCAAAAGTTACTGCGAGGGTGCCCGTTTCTCCTTGGGGAGAGCAGCTTGGCAAACACCTCGGAAAAAAAACAAGACAATATGCTAATGGGCGGCTTCATTATTCTCCCTCCAACAAGCCCTGCCTCGCCAAAGACACCTCACATCTCCATTATGGCTCGCATTTGCTGGAGAGCCACTCCACCCCTGCCAACACTGCCACCTGATTAATATCTCATCAGGTGTTGCACTGCTCCCCCCCTCGCTTCCTTCCTGCCATCAGTCTTCTGGTTTGACAATGTTTCATTTCCAATGCTGTCAATCTTTTGATATTCCACAGAGGTGATGTTCGTAAAGTGACGTAAGATAAAGTTGTTCACCTTTATGTGTTTCAGAGATGTATGCGCGACTTGACAGCCGCCCCCTGAGAGATGGATTGCTCGAGAAGTTGCATCTGTTCCACCTGAGCTTTCTTCATGAAGACCTCTGAGGCTGAACTTCAGCGGTCAATAGAGGCACAGTGAAAGCAGCCTTGGCACGATGAAAGCTTGAAGTCTTAAGCATGGGGTGGGGAGACGAGGAACTCAAGACTTGCTGTTAATTGAATTGGACTGTAGATTGAATTAATTAACTGCATAAATATTTACTGCATTGCAAGTGACCCGAAGTCATTACAGTATAGATTTTCCCTCCTACACATTTACCACAATATGTTCATAACAGTGCTACTGTGAATTGCTCCATATCATTTAGACAACATGGTTGGAAAGAAGGATCTAAACCGCAAGTTGAACTGTATCTAGAGAAATTGAGGTCTGAATCTTATTTATTTCATAACAGATTGATAAAATATAAATACATCAATACACAAGATTGTACTATTGCTAATTTCTGTCTTTTATCCATTCACAGGTGGATGGTCCCTGAATAAAATAATAACACCTTGGTAAATAGGAATGCGGAAAAATAAGGCAGAGTCAAGACGCTGATACATTGCACTTGGTTTTCACTGTGCCAGCAAGACTGAACAGGGATGACAGTGGAATGGCACAATTATGGTCATATTTGGGACTGGTTGCCATGCAGCCAAAATGGAAGTAGCCTTGTCCCTTTTCCATCTTGTAAGTCACAACTCAGCAAGATGTATTTGCCGTTATTGCAATGGAACATTTATGATAAAAGGAGCAGGAGGAAGGAGGAGAACTCCAGCAGCAGCTAAAATGTCCAAAAAGCTTCCAAAAGACCACCTCTAAGGCTGAGCAGAGCTTCTTTTCTTCCACGTTATAGTACATCACCTGTCTTGTGCCCCGCAGCATAGGACATGAAAACACTGTCTTAATTAATGATGTTCTCCTCTATTCTGTTTTCGCTGTAAAACATATCAGAAAATTATCTTGCAATTTTAACTCTCAAATCACTTTGCCACAATCTCTCCTAGTGGATGTGGTGAAATATCTTCAAAGTGAAAGTACGGTGACTTCTAGTGAATTATGAGATTACTTCAAGTGGGATGTGAGATGACAGAAGATTAAATTGACAGCAGTTTACGCATTGCCATGTTACAGTTTTGGTTATCCTCAAAACAATTCTTCAGAAGTTTTTGAGGATAAGTGGCTTGGAAAATGGCTGGGTGGATTCTTCAAAGGGTTTGTGAGTTCAATTAAGTTAAATGTAATTAAATTTCAAATGTTTTATCTTTTTGTTTTTAAAAGGCTTTCATCATGTAAAGCACATTGAGTTACCTTGTGTATGAAATGCGCTATACAAATAAATTTGCTTTGCTTGCTTTGCTTTGCTTAAACCAGTGGGTATTACATTCCATGAACGGGCTCATGTAACGGAGAGAACACATGCTTTATCGTGAAATGTTGCACTTGCTACTGGAGCTTGCGCTGGTTAACCTAAGGGAATTTAAAAGTACTCTACGATATGTATTATTCAAAAGTGATGGCGGTAGGCCAGGGTTGATGAAAATACAAGAGATACAAAGCAACATGTTCAACCTAATTAATGTAAATGTCTGCGATATATCTTGGACCATTGGCTCTCAAAGGGTAGTAGGAGTACCATGAGTGGTACACCTGGTCCCAATAGTGGTAGCCAAGATAACCACTGAATTAAAAAATCAAACTTCCTGATGTTACAATGGAGTATTCTTTTTCTTTTTTTCTAATCCAGTATACTGTATTTTTTAGAACAGTCCAGCAGTATTTACCTTTGAAGAACAATACATTTGCTATTCATTTTACAGAATTGATTGTTTTCAAACATTTATTGAGGAAGAATTTTTATTTAACATTTGCGTGAAATACATTTTCCTTGAATCATTATGTACTGTTTTTTTCTCCTACATTTGAGGGCAATGTTAATGTTCGAATTGGGCATAACGTTACAGTCTTCTTCTTCCTTTCCTTTCGGCTTGTCCCGTTAGGGGTCGCCACAGTGTGTCATCTTTTCCCATCTAAGCCTATCTTGTGCGTCCTCCTCTCTGACCCCCACTGTCCTCATGTCCTCCCTCACAACATCCATCAATTTTTTCTTTGGTCTTCCTCTCGATCTTTTGCCTGGCAGCTAGATCCTCAGCACCCTTCTACCAATATACTCACTCTCTCGTCTCTGAACATGTCCAAACCATCTAAGTCTGCTCTCTCTAACCTTGTCTCCAAAACATCCAACTTTGGCTGTCCCTCTAATGAGCTCATTTCTAATCCTATTCAACCTGTTCACTCCAAGCGAGAACCTCAGCATCTTCATTTCTGCTACCTCCAGTTCTGCTTCGTGTTGTTTCTTCAATGCCACCGTCTCTAATCCGTACAACGTGGCCGGCCTCACCACTATTTTATAAACTTTGCCCTTCATCCTAGCGGAGACTCATCTGTCGCATAAAACACCAGACACCTTCCACCAACTGTTCCACCCCGCTTTGGCATAATGTTACATAATGTTAAAGTGGCATGCAATATTAAATGTACCTTTTGAAATATGTCTGCTTCCATTTCTGATGATTTTGATGAACACTGTGGCCTAGTATGCTACTTTATTTTAACGTTGATCATTACAGTGGTACTTTCAGGGATGAATATTTTTTGAGGTGGTACTGGGTGTAAAAATTTTGAGAACCACCTGAACTGTATATTTACAGGCATCCTTTCTTGATATGAAAAGCATGGCGTGGAGAGCCAAATGAAAAATTCACCCAAGCAAGGCCAGCGCATGCACACTCCCCACAAGGTCCAAGACTAGATTCAAATAAAAAAAGTTTACTAAAAATAAAACTGTAGAGGCGGCACGGTGGAGCAGCTGGTAAATCTTTGGCCTCAGAGTTCTGAGGACCCAGGTTCGATCCCAGCCCCACCTGTGTGCATTTTGCATGTTCTCCCCGTGCCTCCGTGGTTTTTTCCAGGCACACCAGTTTCCTCCCACATTCCAAAAAACATGCAAGATTGAATGGCCCTAAGTGTGATTGTGAGTGCCCTGCCATTGGCTGGCAACGAGTTCAGGGTGTACCCTGCCTTCTGCCCTGTTGACACCTGGGATAGGCTCCAGCACTCTCTGTGACCCTCATGAGGAGAGGCGGCAAAGAAAATGGATGGATGGATAAAACCGTAGACTCAGGCAAACGTACTACTCACATCCAATGTTATATAGTGTACATTGATACAAATGTTTAATATGCTGCTGTACATAATCACAGTCAATAAGAGAAGCCAGCTAATTATGTCTTACATGTTTGCAGGGTGTTAAATGCTGGTAACCCATGAGATACAATTAATCATTCACTATCACGCTATTACTTCCCTCAGTTTTTATGTCACAGGCCAGCAGCCTTACTTTCTTCCACCAATGTTTGCAATGTCAAGGGTTGGAAGACTGTAGCTTGACTGATACTAAGCACCATACAGCCCTCCAATGCCTGTCACGGTTCAGGACCCTCTAATTTCAATCTGAAGTTAAATTCTGGCAAAAAATAAAATGAAAAATAAAAAGATGGGCGTCACAAGCAATGGAAAGTACTTCTTCATGGGGAGACGTTATGTAAACGTGTTTACTTCAAGATGCAGCCCATTTTGCTCACGCTTGGCACATTGTTCCTTAGGTTTATGGGGCCTTGAGTTAATAGCCCAGCTGTTTAGGTTGCCCCCTCCTCTGGGCTATCCTCACACACTATGTGCAAATCAATACTTGCTGCCTGAAGAAGAATAGATCACGGAGCTACAGCTGGACTCCACCTCAGCGTCCATCCCCCTGCTAGCTCAGAATCAGTACCCTCTTCCTCCAGAGGACCCAAGCCTGTACATATTCACAAGGAGTTACAGAGAAGCCGACCCTTGACCTTTGACCTTTGGCCCCTGGCCTGGCTGTCTGATGCCCTATCGATTACGTCTAGCCTCGCCGGGGTAATTGTTGCCCTGTAATTACTTCACATTGTGGATGGTTCTGCTTAACCAACATATTGCCTTCCAAAAGCAAAGTTTCACCTGATTTCAGCAAATTACATTTTAGCATGCATTGTTGCTTTTGTCATCGTGAAAGTACGACCGCTTTCACTGTTGAAAGCAAATATTGTACACCCACAGAATTGTGACTTGAACTGCTCCAATCGCGTTAAAAATAAAAGAAAACACATCCATGAAAGATCTCAAAATCACCACAGCAAATTGAGTTTGTTGTGTATACAAGCACCTGCCACATTCAATATTGAAGAGATGATCCAAAATGGATTTTTGATCCAGGGAAAATGAGGGGAGATATCTGTAACAACAACAAAAAAAAAAACTGTGAAGAAGAAAAAAAAAATCCATAACCCTCTCAAACTCGAATCCTGCTCCTGGCTGGAGAATATATTATTCTGTCCCTTTGCTCTGTCTCATCCCCTTTTACCACTTGTTTTCATGTAAAGAAAAACCTATAGGCTTGACCTCAACGCCAGCCCGCCTTTGGCAATCCGCATATTGCGAGTTTCCAATCCTATGTCCTCAGGGAAGGGTCCAAGTCAAACCATATAAATATTTCAAGAACATTTCTTGCTCCCGAGACCTCTTCCCAACACTAGCCTCTGTTGGCAAGCAAAGCTCGTCTGTTTACACTTACCACTAACTTGTCATTACTTAAAATTCAGCTTTGTACAGTGGCTTAATGAGAGAGGCACATTCGACCATATTGCACGTTCAAGTGTTTTGCCAACAACCAAACCCTCTTACTCAAAGTGACTCATGGATGCTGATCAATATTTTGAAAGTCAAAAGACTTTTTTGCTGAGGAGGGAAAAACACAAAAACATGAGCTCAAAACCGATTTTATAGTTCTTTCCCCCTTGTGTGTGAATGTCAGATTCACATGTCCAGAGAAGAATCCAGTAAAAATGTAAATGCTTAGTCTTTGGAGATTCATCTCGACATCTGGTCGCCATCTGAGGGAGCCTGGAGCGCTGCCAAGCATCCTCCAAAAAAATGAAAATGGCTTCATTATGAGTGAATCATCATTGAACGTAGAACACAAAGGCAGAGGGAGGTATTAGGAACTACCTAACTTGACCACAGGAATGGAAAAAATTGTCAGCAAAGGGATTGGATGTTCAGTGTCAGTGATCTGATCTTCTACTAAATATTGCTTACATGAAAACAAGTGTTGTTTTGTTTTTATCAATACTGTCAAACCATTCATCAAAATTCTGTTTGTTGCTTTAAGGAAAAGCTTGAATGCACCAAAAGTGAACGAGTGAAGCAAACACTCCCAGCGGCCTTTCCATCATAAACAATAATCCCAGCACAAGAAAAAGCAGAAGCACAAAAGTCCTGGAAAATTTCTAGTTGTCGACGTCAGTGGAGTCGATGTCAAGCGGAAAATGTGACCAGTTTCAAGACTGCGCTGACAGACAAGTTAGAGATAATTTTTGCAATTAATCATCATGACAAATAATGATTAGTAAATTACTAACTATCACTTTTTCATGTTTTTATGACAGAAAATGACCAAAAAAGTTCCAATATTAAATACTTAATCCAGTGGTTCCCAAACTTTTTTTTTTTGCAGCGCCCCCCTTTTGGAGATCACCCAGACACACACACACACACACATACACACGCCTGTTTGAAAACCACTGACTTAATTCAAGACAAATTTACATTTTAAGATTTTCCTTAAAAATTCGACATTAACTTCACAACTTGTGAAGGCAGTGGAAGCGGAATCCATGTAGTAAAAGTTGTCATTTTCAAACGCACAACCCAATGGTAACAACATAACAATATAATATTTAAGCCTTCAACTTCAGGAGTATGAGGATGTTAGTTTGTGAATGCAGTCCAGTGTCTTTTTCGGCAGTATTAAATTATAAAATATGCCAAGAGCAAAATTGGCTTAGCTTCATAGATATCCCCCATTAGCCAGGTTGAAAATTTGTTGTTGAAAAATTTGATGATAATGCCACACAACTTTTGCTGTAACTTCATACTGAAAATCTATTTTTTATGTCACGAAAGACTGATATATCAGTGACAAAAATGAAAAAAAACCCAACATTTTGACCTTTGACACTGGATACACCAAGCATCTTGGACTGCTTATCATTCAAGTCAGAGCCCCTCATAAACGGCAGGATGTACAACATCAAACTAAATACTGTACACCTATCCAGGTTTTTGAAGGAACTAAAATACAGTACTGCACTTCATAAGGCAAGGAATTTGGCTTTAGCTTTTGCAGGGAAATGTAGCACTGTTTGTTTACATTAAGCAGGATAAGTGGTTTACCTAATCCTGTGCAGAAAGTCAGATGTAAAATTGTTTGTTTGCCGTTAAGCCTATTGACAGGTTTGAGAAGGATGACCCACAATGTTGTGTTTTACTGCCACAGTAAATAGGATTAGCACCAGCAGGTGTTAGGCTGCAAGGGATACAAACACTCCTACTATCTGCTTGGACTGGACTCGTGCGAATGGCAGCTAATGAACTGGGTTCACAGTAACAAATGAGAGAGATGGAAAAAGGTGAGGGACAAATGCACCAGAGCAAGATTGATTAGTTTGGATCATATCCAGCAGGTTGAAAGCTTGTGGAGGATTTCCAAGCCTGCTCATCATTTCAAGCTCCAGCTTTTGTCTAAAAGTGAACAACGAGGCAGGTGATCACCTGTGTGTCCATTCAGTCCACGAGGTGGTGCATCAAACTGTCGTCTAAATAAGGGACTTCACTGAGCCGTCTAAATCTGTCCTGTACACTAAGACCAACAATGAGGCCGGAGAAAAACGGACGTCACCTGGCAGTTTGAACGAAGGACAGCCATTTCCTACTGTAATGCATTCGGCGTAATCACCTGGGGGCCGCTAGAGAAGCATGGCCACCCCACCCTCTTCTCCCTAAATACCATTCAGCACCACGCAGTGATTAAATACCGGGTGAGGAGGGAGCCAAGTGTCTCTGTTAGAGATGATCATGTTTTTACAATCGCTTTCCTTCTCCACTTCTCACTTCACACTCTCCTCAAGTACCCAATAACAAACAGTGATACATTTTTGCACTCCTATATACACACACTAAATATTTGGTGTCAGCCATTCAGTAGGAGAGTCATCTGTCTGCTGCGATAGATCGAAAGCAATTACCATCAGACAGTGGCTATCGTAAGCATCGAGTGCACTTCGGCCGGCCACTGCCTCTCAATGCTCCCTTTCTGCTGCCTCCGTGTGCGTGCAATTTAACTGACAGATCGATAGCCAAAGTCAGTTAGCGAACTTGCGGCTCTCCGCCAGGACACGCCACGGTGTTCACACAGACAGCAAATGTCAAAACAACATGGCCCGAGCAGAGGGTGAATTTGTTCTTGTGAAACAAATTGACACATTTTAACCTGCATCTCCACTCTGCCTAAGAGTCAATTCTCATTTAAAGGGTAGAGCACCACCTGTAAGTCAGGAGGATTTGTAGCAAGGTTGACAGGGTCAGAGGTCAGAGATTGCCCCAAGGTCAAGGTGACAGCAGGATAGCAGTGCCACAGAGGCCTTCATCTACACAGTGTCCTTGGACACAATCAATATCACTGGAGCATCTGTCCGATCCATCACGCCATTACCTCCTCTAACGTAGGCTTTTTACTTTCACATCCTTTTTCTTAGCTCAGCTCTATTCTCTCATTTATGGATTCATTTAATTGGCTGTCGCCTCACTTCCCACCGCTTTCAGCCTCACTTATGAAGGAGTGGGTCTTATCTCGATACTGACCCCGGAGGCCGCACAGGAGAACCCCTTGAATCCTGGGCCGTCGCTGGAAATGGACAGGCAGAGATAACTTGGGCTCTATATTGTTTGAATAGCATTTTATTAAGCCGAGCGCTCGCTTTAATATTTACACTGGTGCATCGGAGGCTTCGGAAATGCTTTAGGCAATTACACACATGACCAAGTCGATAGCCACGGAAACAGCAAAAAAGCCTTTATCACGCAGCCAGGAGAGTATTGCCAATTCCGCCGCCCGGCCGTTGATGTAGTTTGCATTTCAATTAAAAAAGGCTGCAATACAGGTCTTTTATTCAAAGTCTATGTCGTAAGAAGAATCCACAAAATGTAGCCACAGCGAACATTTTGTGTGGAGTGTAATAATGCACGGGCACCACACAAGCCATCATTCACAGCTCAACAGCCAAACTTGCAAGAGAGAATATGACTGGAGGGAAATGGATGACTTTGCAGGAGTTTTTTCATTATATAAAAAGGCAATGTGGTCCAGATGGATGCCCAATGTGGTATAATAATAATAATAATAATAATAATAATAATAATAATAATAATAATAATAATAATAATAACGATGATGATGATGAGGGCGGCACGGTGGATCAGCTGATAAAGCGTTGGCCTCACAGTTCTGAGGTCCTGGGTTCAATCCCAGACCCACTTGTGTGGAGTTTGCATGTTCTCCCTGTGCCTGTGTGGGTTTTCTTCGGGCACTCCGGTTTCCTGCCACATCCGCAAAACATGTAACATTAATTGGACACTCTAAATTGCCCCTAGGTGTGATTGTGAGTGCAGCTGTTTGCCTCCATGTGCTCTGCCATTGGCTGGTGACCAGTTCAGGGTGTACCCCGCCTCCTGCCCATTGACAGCTGGGATAGGCTCCCGCACTCCCCATGACCCTTGTGAGGATAAACGGTTAAGAAAATGGATGGATGGAGGGATAATAATTACAATAATAATAATAAGAAGAAGAGAAAATCCATTTTTCCATGCCACTTATCTTCACTAAGGCCACAGGCGTGCTGCTGCCTATCTCGTCCTACTCGGGGCAAGAGGTGGGGTACACCAAGAACTGGTCGCCAACCAATCGCATGGCACATAGACATAATCATGCTTTCGAGTTTAGCTTTTAACGATCATAAATACATTATCGAAGAAAAACATATATAGTTTATAGCGCAGAGACAGGGGTTGCTCACACAAGTTCCTGCGCTGTAAACACACTTTGTGTTGCTTACAGCAAACTGCGTTGCGTGTTCTTTTGCATTCTGTAAGCGTCCTTTAAGATGTTTATGGACACCTCAGATGGAGTTCTGTTTGCTAAAACTAAACGCACAACAAAAATAATTGCTTCCATTTAATATTCAAATACAGGACACACCATTTTCAAAATCACTATTCTTATTGCATTTGTCAAACTAGCTAACAGCATGAGCTCATGGGAGGAATAAACTATCAAATAACAAAGTAAAACACATAGACTGAGATTATAACAATACTCACTGTCATATGGTCTTCCTAATCTGTGATAAACTGGTCTTGTTTGCTTACTGTAATATGCCCCTCAATGCATGCATCACACCACACTGGCCCAAAAAGGTTGAGGCGCGTACAGCAGGAATGGTAGATGGGGTTGTGGCTTTGTATAAAAAGACAATATTTATATTGACTGTTTTACATGAAAACAGACTAAAATTTAACCTGTTTCAGTCAATTAGGATTACTCGCTTAAAACAGCTTGCATAAGATCCACAATCAAGAATAGTTGACTTGTTTAAAGCTAATAAAAAAGCTGTTAAAGGCTGCAAAAGTACCTGGTAAAAGTCTTTGTGTTTCTTTTCTCCCGTTCTGTAAAGCTGAAAAACTAGAGTTATCTGACGGTTACCAGAAATAATTTTCACATGCCGAAATCTGTGTTGTTTAATGTACAAAATGTAAAACGTTAAATGAGGATTCGGAGAAGAACACAAATGAGGAAGATGTAGCTGTCTAAAAAAATGCACATTTGAAGTCTATGAAAGAACATTTGGATGTTCTGCAGCATTGTTGGCAAAATATTCTGTTGACAGATAATCCCGAAGTCAAATTGTTTGCAAAGAACACACAACACCATATGTGGAGAAAGAATGGCACAACACACCAACTTCAAAACCGTACCTTAACTGTGAAGCATCGTGGAGGGGAGCATCATAGTATCAACGTGCTTTGGCAATGGAAAAATGAAATCACAAGTTTGGCATGATATTGTGAAGAATAATTTGAGACTTCAAAAGAAGAAAGTACGTGCTCTGGAGTGGCCCCATCAAAGTCCTGACGTTAATCTGATTGGGATGCTACAACATGACCTCAACACAGGTATTCACAACAGACATCCCTGCAATGTTGCTGAACTCCAACAGTTATGTGAAGAGAAATTGTCTAAATGTCTTCTTGATCATTGTGCGTATCTGATCTGAAACTGCAGAAAACCTTTGTTTGTTGTTATTGCTCTGTAAGTAGGGTAAACCAGTTTTTAAATGCAGAAGTTCACTTACTTTTTCCTCATTGTCCTTTGAGCATATTTGTTTTTCATGCTCTAAAGAAATATGACCAAAAAATACAATAGTTTGTACAGTATGGTATTAGTTTTAGCAGATTCTCTTTGTTTAGTTTTGATTAACTCCTTTCTATATTTAAATTTACTTTAAATGTTGATCAGATCACATTTTATGAATTTCTTTTGCAGAAATTTAAGAAATTCACATATCCTTTACTCCCAATGTATACCCTGCCCCCTATTTTTTTCAAATAGATAAGTAAATGCAATCAAATTCAAAGGTAACCCTAGGTACATTATTCTTGAGTCCTCTCTTTGCGACATAAGCATCATCATGTTATTGCTAAAAACACAAACACGAGGAACCAGAGGGGTCCTGGCAATCGGGATTGTCTCGTAAAGTGTATGAGGTACTATACAGGAGCTTATTTTGTTTTGAAGCTGGCCCAGCCCTTTGTCTGTACCCCATGGTGGTCTCGGCTGGTGCATAGGAGCCCAACAACAGACGGGCGAAGCACCGAGCGTGCACGCTCGGAGGATCATAGGTGGCTTTGATAATCACTCTCATGGTCCTAAAACAAACGCAATTACCAAGATAATTGTGTTCAAAGTGGAGGCAGGCACTGGAAGTCAGCAATCATGACTGTGCTGACGGTGCAGCAAGCGTGGAGAATAATGGATGCATGAGGGGCAAATGCTCAGGGGAGGCAGCGGAGCTGAGGAAAGGGAGCGCTTTGGTGTGCAGGTGATGCAACGCTGAGGGATGTGGCGGAAAACGCCACCCAGCTTGACCCGCCATTTATCAGAGGATAAATGAAGGGTCACGTGACTGGCATAGCTGCAGCCTGATTGGTCACTGGGGTTGTTTAGCATGCAGGTGCCTGCTCATGGTGCTTGCCATGCACAAAACATGTCTGCTCCATCAAAATGAATTATTGGTCAGTGGGTATGATCAATTTGAACCTTATGCCTCTGCATGTTTTTAAGAAGAAATGGTGGTCATAAGGTATTTTCTCTTCCATTCTTGCACTGAAATGTTTCTCCCTCCCGAGGGAGGAAATGGTGGCAACAGATGTGTTCCCTCCTTCTGAGAGCTTCTTGGTTGATGGCAACACTGGAGCGTGTCATCTTGCCTGAGGTGTTAACAGTAAATATTACAATGCCACAAGATGCTCTGTGCAAGCACCATCTCTTACACTTGTCATTCAATTTCTACCCAACTAAGAACACATTTATCCTCAACACAATCACTGGCCAGAACATTTGGTACACTGGCATGATCTCTTTAATTCTAATACAAGGCTGCAGCCAATGATCTGCCATTACAACAATCATATCACACAGTTTTGAGTTACGGAATTATGCTAATCAAATAGTGACATTCCCTACTTAATCAACAGGGTTTAGTATTTTAGAACGAGATTAGCTTTAACTCTACCGTAAAAGCTTTCCACAAGGTTCTGGAGTGTGTGTAACGTATTGGTGACAATTCTTCTAGGAGCATATATGTGAGGTCACACATTAGATGAAAAGGAATATATTGAATGAGAAGGCTTGGCTCTTAGTCTACACTCTAATTCTTCCTAAAGGTGTCCTATTAGTCTGGTGTCAAGGCTCTATGTAGGCCAGTCAAGTCATATCTTCTCTCACAACATCCATCAACCTTCTCTTTGGTCTTCCTATAGCACTTTTGCCTAGCAACTCCATCTTTACCACAATTCTACCAATATTCTCATTCTCTGTCCTCTGGACATGTCCAAACAATCGAAGTCTATCACCAAAGTTTGTCACCAAAACATCTAGGTTTGGCTGTCCCTCTGATGAGCTCATTTCTAATCTATCCAACTTGCTCACTCCGACCAAGAACACATCAGTCACATAACAAACCAGACACGTTCCTCCACCTGTTCCAACCTCCCTGGACTTTTTTCTTGACTTCCTTACCAAACTCACCATTGCTCTGGACTGTTGAACCCAAATATTTAAAGTCATCCACCTTCACAATCTCTCCCCACTCCACCCTTCTTACTCATGCACATATATTCTGTCTTACAGCGAATCTTCTTTCCTCTCCTTTTCAGGGCACTCCTACACCTTTTTAACTGGTCCTCCCTGCTTTCATTGCAGATTACAATGTCATCTTAGTCCCACCTCCACCTTAAACTCCTCTGTCACAGCTACCTCACACTTCACCACTGTTCTGCTGCCCTCGTACATTTCCTGTACTATTTAAACATACTTCTCTGTGAGTCCAGACTTATGCATGGTGTACAACGCTTCCTCTCTGGGTACACTGGCAAAGGGTTTCTCTAGATCTACAAAGACACCATGTTGCTCCTTCTGACCTTCTCTGTACTTCTTCATCAACCCCCTCAAGGCAGATAATGCATCTGTGGTACTCTTTCTATGCACGAAACCATACTGTTGCTTGCCAACACTCACTTCTGTCCTGAGTCTACCATCCACTAATCTTTCCCATAACTTCATCGTGTGGCTAATCAACTTAATTCTGCTATAGTTTCCAAACCTCTGCATATCACCCCTTTTCTTAAAAAAAAAAAAATGGGCACAAGCACACTTTGTCGTCATTGATCAGGCATCTTCTAACCTGATTAAATTGTTTTAAACAAGCTGTTCAAAAACTCCGCACCACCTCTCCTATATGCTTCCATAAGTTTTAATTTCCCCCTTACAAATCACTGCTACTTTCTGGTCCACCAAACATTTCTCTTCTACTCTTCTGTCTCTCATAGTGTTTGTGAGACTACAATTACTTGGGCTTTGCGCCTTTATGAGAAAAAAAATCCTTATCTCTCTCTCTCTCTCTCTCTCTCTCTCACATGCACATACACACACACTCACACACACGCACACACACATACTGTAACTGTCAACTCAAGAAAAAAGTAGCTTTCTGCACAATAATGGGCCATCCTAGGATTACTGGTATTGCATTTGGCTTCCTGTGGTGCCAGGGTGTCTTTGGCGTTCTAAGTCATTTAAGATGGAGCAGCGGTGGCGTCCCACCCTGGGCGTCGTGCAGATGGTCTCATGTGTGGAGAAATGAGCCGCAAGCAATAGCTTTCTCCTATTTCCTCCTCCCACAGTCCCTGAACTTCTGTTTACCTCTCTGGGCCTCCACTCCTGTCCCTGTCCCTTCATCCCTCCTCACCTCTCATCCCTCCGTTTGCCTCAAACTCATCAACCCTCCTCCCTCTTGAGTGAATGTGTGGCCTGGGGCTGCCGTTCTGTACCCCCATGCCATGGCGTCAGTTGGGGTCTCGGCGGGAGGCCCGGCAAAGCAGGCTCAACAAGACACAGGAGCCCATCTCAGGCTTGTGCTACCGTAAAATCTTCCTATTCACGCTTGGACGCTCCGCCAGATGCACTGATGGAGGCCGCGGGGATGGATGGGTTGCTGGGGGTAGAAAGTTGGAGGGGGGTGGTGTTTGGGTGCTCCTGCTGTAGATGGAACATGAAGCCTTTGCTTTTATTTGGAGATTTTATGTAAAGCTGAGCTGCTCTTTTTAAAACTCGCAGTGTGGAGAGATGGAATGGAAGAGCCATCACAGAAACAACAAGCTTGTGAATGTCCTGTAAAATACAATTAGCCAATGTGTCACAACATTTTAAAGAGATTGTGAGTGTGGGTGTTTTTCTCGATGTGCCCTGCGATTGGCTGGCAACCAGTTCAGGGTGTACCCTGCCTCCTGCCTGTTGACAGGTGAGATAGGCTCCAGAGCTCCCGGGATCCTCGTGAGGATAAGCGGCTAAGAAAATGGATGGATGGATAGAGTATGGAACAATAATCCAAACATAGTTTGGATAGTCCCAATTTTTGCAGGTCAGCATTATCAAATTCACCTATTTACAGATTTTTTAAAAACTCTGTTATTTGAATTAAAACCCTTCTCTTAACACATTTTCTGCACAAGCCAATCTATGCTCATCGATCCATTTTCTATCATCTTCATCATTATCAGGATAGCGGACAATGTTTCCATGTTTTGATTTTGGAAAAAGTGAGTTATTGTAGGTCAAACTGTGGACTGCCTCAAATTCATCATAAAACTCATTTGAATCCTGCTGGAATTGTAAGAAGACGCACGATTGGAATGCGGATTGGAACATAACTACAGGAGAGTGCTAATGATTGAGAGAAGAGTAACAAGCGCTCAAACAAAAAGAAACCCAATCCTGAACAAGTTAAAGTGCTCAATGACAATATTTTCCTCACCACTGAAATGAATGTGTTAGTGCTGTTGGTCAGCAAATTCAAGATCATATGGCAAAGTATGAGGCCACACCAGAAATCTAGTGAAGCAAAAATTCTGCATTTAATTTTTGAACTAAATCAATGAGATTTATTTATTCATCCATCCATTTTCTCCCACTTATTCAAGTTTTGGTCAAGGGACCAGTAGCTTTAGCAGGGAGGCTCAGTCTTTCCTCTCCCCAGCTACTTCATCCAGCTCTTCCATGGAGATCCTGAGGTGTTCCCAGCCCAGAAGATGCCTGAATCAGAGTCCCCAGTAATCTCATCTGGCTCCTATCAACCTGTAGGACCAGCAGCTTTAATCTGAGATCTTCCAGGATGGCCAACCCTCTCACCCTTTCTCAAAGGGAGATCTTGGACACCGTTTGGGTGAAACTAATTCCGGCCGCTTGTATCCGGGATCTTGTTCTTTTGGTCATGACCCACAGCTCATGACCATAAGTGAGGATAGGTGCGTAAATCAACCAGCATCACTGCAGACAATGCAACAATCTGGCAGGCTGTCTCCCTTTCCAATCTTCCCACACTTGTGAACAAGACCCCAAGATATTTGAACTCCTCCACTTGGAGCAAGATTTCACCCCCGATCTGGAGAATAAGGACCATGGTGTCAAATTTGGAGGTGCTGATTCTCATCTCAACTGCTTCACACTCCAGTAAGAGTTGAACATTACATCTTGATGAAGCCGTCAGAACCGCATCATCTGGAAAAAGCAGGAATGCAGTACTAATGCCACGAAACCGGACCACCACTGTGTCTCAGCTATACCTAGAAATTCTGACCATAAAAGTTATGAGCAGAATCAATGACAGCTCTCCCATCTGTCTTTGTTTGTCTTGGCGGAATCCTACCATCACCAGAAACGAGTCTGATTTACTGCCGGCAATGAGCACCAAACTCTGACACAGGTCATACAGGGACTGAACATCCCAGATCAGGGGGTTCGGCATCCCATACTCCCGAAGGACCCCCACAGAACTGTCTCCTCCAGTGTCTGAGTGTTTGCCTTGGTACCCTTCAGCTGTCTCAGGAGTTCCACAGGCCAAAAAGACCTAATAGGATGACTTCAGCTTGATGGCATCCAGCATCCTTTACCAATTGTGTCATACAGTAGTGCCCATATTTTTTTTGTACATTTAAAAAGCAGGCAGTACCAGCTTCATAGCCACCAATGAGGCTCATTTGATCGCGGTACTCAAAGGTGGGATTACAATTAAAGCAGACGTATTCTGACACATTTAAACAAGTGAATATTAATATATTTTATCAAAAAGGGAGTTAAACAATAATGTTTTTATTATTTTTTTCAAGAGCTCTACCAGATAAGCACTATTTCAAGAGTTTATCCTCATTTATTTATCTGGGGTTCATGCACATTCTCATTTGTTCTTTAATACATTCAGATCAAGAAATACAAGATACTACACAGCTTATTAAAAATAACAATAAAAAAATACGAACACAACAGTTGAAACAAACAAACTTGGACATTCATTTCTAGCAGCATGTCTTTGATTTTCTTTTCTCGCCTAAATGCAGTAATCAGTGAAAAGTACACATACTGTATGCTCAATGGATCCCATTTGTGAAAAAGACAAGGGGCAACAAATAAGGTACCAATAAGGAGCAGGTTCACCAAATTTGTAATGAACAATAGCATTATTTGTGTTGTCCTTATTCATGACCGACACATCACTAAATTGAGGAGTTTCTCTCTCTTGAACGCTTGAATTGTTTTTTTCATTTAATTTTCCAAGCTACTTATCCTCAGAAGGGTCACGGGAGTGCCAGAGCCTATCCCAGCTAACATTGGGCAAAAGGCAGACTACACCCTGAACTGATTGCCAATCAGTCGCAGGACACATATGGACAGCATCACTGAGCGGTTATCGATCTCACGCTGCCTGCACCAAAGTAGGGCATGTGTACCACTGCATCATCAGTGACTCTCGCTTGAATTGTTTCATGCAATTATCATCTATTATCACTTTCAAACACAATCAAAGCTATATTACCAGCGAGGTAATGAGATATAAAAGGTAGGGGCATGTTTGAGGATGTACGTGAAGAGTGCCGAGTTTGTGATGATTTAATGTGATTATGTTTTCTTTGATGGAGATGACAGTAACTGCGATGAAATAGGAGTTGTTAGATTTTGCAAACAAAAAAATTGAGTTTTGCATTATACTTGATCATTTTGCAGGTTTAGAAAATACCACCTGGAACGATGTCATGATGGGCTGGTTGCACGTTGTTGTGGCTTTGTTTCTGAAGGGTTGGCTTTCCCATTCCAACTTTTCAGCTACTCAGATGTTTTTTTTAGTTTGTTGTTGTGCTTTTTTTTTCTTTTCCCAACACCATAATCGTTTTAAATGTATTGTGATATCACTGCTGAAGCCATATTGGTAGAAAAGGGTTGGAGAGAAGAAGGTGAAGGTTTGAGCTGCAGTTTGTCCTTCCCCTCGATTACCCCCATCTTCCGCTATCTGGGAAATTCAATAGACTAACCTTAAGAATTTAATTGATGCTGCCAACGGGATTATAAAATGGCCGGTTGGGCCCTAGCAGGGGACAGCTGATTAGGAGCGGGGGTAATTGTTAATTGATTGATATATCTCCATACCTCTTGCTTTCAGTGGCTCTTTTTAAGAGTTTTTTGTTCGTTTGTTTGTTTGTAACATTGCCAGGATTGCTGGATGGGACATTTATAAAAGTTTTTTTTCCTCCCTTTTAAACCTACTGTCCCCAAAATGCATGTGCGCAGAGACACACCAACAAAAACAGAAGATTAGGGGGTTCAAGGTCACTGCTTTGTGCATTTGGGCTTGAGTTCTTTAGCGGTGTGCATGCGTGTGTGTGTGATTTGGATTCTGCTTGCATGCTTTTTTCTATTTTCGGATGTTAATGCTGCAAAGATAAAAGACTGCTAATTAACAGAAGCTGTACAAATGATGTTCCTACAAGCCAGAAGGCATGAGCGTGTGTCTATGTAGAAGTGATCCTTTCTGGCTAACACAATCGTAATGTAACTCAGCATACCATTTTAACTATTTTGCAGCCACAAGACATCATTTCACCCCTTTGACGGTCAAAGTCCCACTGCTGTTATTTCTGTTCACCCTGCTCCAGGCCAACACCGCACCCACTGCCAACAACCTTCCCACCCCTGAACCCTTGCCTCTGGCACTGTACTGGGGGTACCATCAACCAATTACACGGGAACTTGGCCATGGGCAGGAAATGCAGGCACTAAAAGTACTCAACAGTGGCAGAGGATCCCTGTTGGTGGCGAGCCCGAGTGCCTGCATGTTGAATGGGACCTCAGAGCATGTATATTAACATTGTGTACATACATCTTGCAAACACACACGCTCACTGCTCGTTCAGATGTTCTTATTCACACAGCGGGCATCCACAGCAGGATATGATATTGCTGAAGAGGAGGAACCTTGCACTTCTAAAATGTCAACTCTTCAGCAACTCAGGAAAGTGGACTTTTTTTGTGTGACGACAGCTCTTCCAACAGTGCTCAATTGGTTTTGAATGACCTCAGCCAACACCAAAGCTAAATCTCTTGAGTGGGACTGAATGCACGAAGGAGACGTAGATGTTTACATGATGAGAGGAGTGACATGCAGTAAAAAGCTACGCTCATGTCCAAGGCTGCAGGCTATTGATGGCAGCAGAAATGAACAGAGCTGGATCAGAGGCGATAGCAGTAGATGTTTCAACACATTTATCGGGCTTCTCGTTCAGGCTTCCAGGCATGTGAACATTATTTCAAACCCACGCAAGTAAGCTTTGCTTTGCACAAGACAACAAACTCATCATCTCCAGGGCGATATTGATGAGGTAAACCGAGAGGTGGAGAATGTACAACTGTTCCCAAGTTTGTAATACAAATATGTTAATTCACTGTAACTTCTTACTTGAGTTGCTTTCCCCATTTTGACTGAAGCTGAACATGCATTGATAATAAAGTCAGATTCTGAACCAATTTTCAATTAGCCTTTTCACTTATGAATCAGGGCCAATTTCAGATCTGTTTTCAATCTTCAGTTACACCATCTAGAGGAGGGAATGAGGATGGAATGGCAAAGTAAGTTACAATCATTGCTCTCAGTTATTCTGTACAGTATAAGCTTTTTAATTGCTAGTTTAGCTTTCCCATTGGGTTTTTTTTTATTATTTTTGCATCCAGTGTAAATTTGTAAACAATTTTTCAATTGATTTTCCATCTAAACTCAAGATAATCACAGTTTAATTCTGGGTGAAAGGGGTGGTACAGCCTGGTTTTGCCGACAGTCATCCGCAAGGCAAATGTAGACATTTGCACTCACATTCCCACCTCGGGGCATTTTAGTCTTTGACTAATCAAACATTACAACATTATGCAGTTATCAAAAAAGTTCCTGCCAACCAGTGTTTTCTGCTAGTATCACAATCAAATGGTAGAAATCATCACGATCATACCTCTCCACAAGGGTGGACATGGATGCCCATTCTCCACTGCCCTCTCGGCGGGCCTCTAAAAAATTGCACTCCAAGCTGAACTGCCAATGAACTTGCCACAATTTTTTTGTATTACTCTTTCTTTCCATCAGAGATTGTGAATAGCACTGAATACTTTTCAGATGAAGGCATTCCTTTGAGATATTTAAACTCCCTGCATGCCGGCGTTGCCTCCAGGAGTGGGAATGGAATGGTTATTTATGCATTATTTACACAGGTTTCCTGCTGTGTTCTACTGTGCCTTGATTAAATGGATATTGCGAAGCAGACACTTTTGAGATTGTAATAGGAGAATGTTATTTTGCTGTGATTTGCTTTTTTTCTAATTTGAACTTTTGTTTGTTGCATGTGTCCCAGGCTACTGCAAAGTGTTAAAATAGTGATAAATTCATGTTTAACAGAGCAACCTGTGAAAACATGTTGCTATATTGACCAGATACTTTATGTACTGTAGGCTGTACTGTACGTGGAAGAATCAAATGAATTGACCCCTCCGTACAGGGCACTTAACCACGCCTCCTGAAGTGACTACGTCAGACAAACAATTAGCAAAAAGGGCGGCGCAGCAAGAAAAGAATAGAGCGAAACTGTCCGATTTACCGGCTGATTTCTCACTCGCATTCTTAGCTAACAGTGAAATATCGTTGAAAAGCAGACAGCAGGGCTTCAAGTATTTCAGCGAGGGGTATTTCAATGGTATTTACATGCACATCGACGGAGAAACCATTGATATTAGCGCGAGATCTATCCAGAGTCAGAGGAAGACTGAGAAGCCACATAATATAATATATTATAACCCAAAGACGAATTCATCATTGACAGTTTCCTATTTTCGTGTTACATATCACACTTGTGTGCAGAATCTGTATATGTATCTGTATAGCTGTTTGTGAACCGCCGTATGAAGGAAAAGAAGAAGGTGAGGCTTGATTTACGAGTTGTTTCTCTCGTTTTCTTTGTGTAACGTCACGCGCTCCCCTCAATAATTATTCTTGAATTAGTGCCGAACCTACGTAAGTCCCGACCGAGTACCACAATCACTACTTTAGCGTCCTCAAACGTGCTTCCTTCAGTCTTGGTGTCTCGGTGCACGTCGAAGGCTTTTAGGACTGCTAGTCCGGTTTAGCTTAGCTCATTAGCCGCGAACAAAAGGGACACGTTTGTGCAGTCAGATCATCGCAAAATATCGCTCAACACAGATCAAGTGTGTCAATCATTCACATGTAGCTATGTTATGCAAGCGAAGAACTGCAAATTCATTTATATGAGACATGTATTGAAAATCAAATATAGGGCTTACCTTCGTGCAAACATATCTGTTCCGGTTGATGCGGTCTTCCACAAAGTTTGATCCATCGAAGACATTTTTCGCACTGGGTCTTCGGTTTTGGAAAGGGTACGAATTGAACTCCACCAACTAGCCTTTCAGAATACCTGTCGTCACTATTATAAAGTCCGTGACTACACCTCTTAACCATATCTATTGTTAAAGAACCCAAATACGCGATAAAACGCTAACAAGCTATACTGGACCATGCAACGTTGTCTGAGGGAACTGGGGATCCAAAAGGGGGCGTGGTTTATGCAGATCTCTGGCCTCTGATTGGTCAGCGATTTCTACGGAGGGGTCAATGTAAAGCAGACATGCATTCTCTCGAGATAATGGTATAATAATATATTACAATAATTTCATCAATTGATCCATTTTCTAAGCTGCTTATCCTCACAAAGGTCGAGGGAGTGTTGAAACCTATCCCAGATGACTCTGAATGAAAGGCAATGTACACCATGAACTGGGTGTCAGCCAAATGCAGGGTACATACAAACAACCATTCACATTCACACCTATGGGCAATTGAGTCTTCAGTCAACCTACCATGCATGTTGTTGGAATGTGGGAAGAAACCAGAGTAGACAGAGTAGAAAACCAACGCAGACATGAGGAGAACATGCAAGCTCCACACAAGCAAGGACAGATGTGATCCTGGGTCCTAAGAACTTTGAGGCAGATGTGGTAACCAGTTGTTTAACATGACAATTCTCAATTTTAAAATACTTACTTGTTACTGTCATCAACAGCCAATAATTGGAACAATGTTCTTCTGTGATGATTCCGCAGCTACAATAATGAACCCCCGCCTAGTGTTGGACAGTCGCATCTTTTATTGGTCTTCTCACTAGAATACACTCTAACCATATGTTTCTGCACGAAGTTGCAGTGAGTCATATATGTCTTGTCATTAAATCATTATGAATGCTTATGAAAATAAAACATCTTTCCACCAAGCACTCTCATTCCATACAGTATCTCCCTATACAAGGAAATTAATCACTGGTGGAGGTGCGTGTGTCTGATTTCAAGACAGTCAATTGGGTCCCTTTCCAAGGGCCAATGCAAGAGAGGAGCGAAATTAATGATGTCTTGCGGATTCCACTGCGGAAAGTGGAGAGTGACTGAAAGGGAGCAAATAAGACCTCTATTCCCTCTTCCTACTTTTCTTGTTGCTGTGATAAAGCAAGGAAGGTGTGTGAGGGAGCTGAGTTGCTTAGAAGTCTCACATACAGCTCGAGCCAGAGCATTTTGTGGCAATTACAGGCAGATCAGGGATTTAGATATTAGTGCCCAGTGCTCCATTAGCTGGTAATTTCCCTGTCTTTTCTCCTTCACTCTGAGCAGGGGAGTGCTTGAGCTAAGATCTCCGCCACTCTAATCCTGTAAATAATAGTTGCATCCAGTAGAGAGCTGACACTGAAGAGAGCTCACCAACACATGGATGTCATGACTTAATGAAGAGAGGTTCAAATATATCCCCACATTTTAAGCCACCTTTGGACTGAAGAGGAAAGATACACTCTCGTCTTAAGATATTCTATAAACAATTACAGTGCAAACTAAATAGCAGAGACACTGAAAAGGTATTCTGAGGTGGTACATTAACAATTGTCATGTTTTGAAATGAAACAACAGTAGAGAGTAACCAGCCATGAATGGCAAGTGCTAGTGGAAGATCAAAATGTTCCTTCTTGCCTCGTCAGTGTGTTTGCATTAGTATTCTTTAAAATGCACTATTTAGTTTCTTCTTTACATTCAACAAGTCACTTTTCATTGTCTTATGTCGCATGTGCCATTGTCTGTAGTGGCGAGTCTCTTCCCCATCCCTTTAGTAGCCTGTGTGGTTTTGGGCTTTTTCATTATTTCTTTTCTTGCATCCCTAATGTTTTGTTCCACCTGACTTTTACCTAAAAGTAAATGTCAGGGCACCAATCATCCTTGTGGCCTCGCTATGGGATATGCATGGTGACATTAATCATGAAGCCCCCTCACTCTTCATCGATTGCCTGGATAATGGTTTCCCCTTATCACCTCGCTATGTTCTTTGAAAAAAAGGCAACACCGTTCAGGGACATTCATGGTGTCTTTTCTTTTCCACTTGGTGATGAGGAGAAGCACATCGTTCCCTTCTGTCATGCTTGCAAGGTTATTGCAAGAGATTCACAGTGATGTTTCAGGCAAATTATTGGATACAAAGAGATTCATAAACTCATTGCAGTGTCGTAGATATACTATATCAGCAGCGGCAAAAGAAGCACCCATCAATCTTCCCTCGCCCCGCCCTGTTACCTGCCTCTAATCTGTGCTCTCTCATCTCTCTTTGCAAAAGTAAGAAGGTTAGCCGAAATCTCCGCAGATCAATTAAGAATAGGACCTGCCCTTCAGCTGCTGGATGGGAGGGGGGGGACAAGACAAGAATAGACAATGAATGAGATGCGGTGTGTGTATGTGTGTTGTGTGCATGCGCGCGCGCGTGTGTGTGTGTGGCAGGAATGTACCATTAGCTTTGCAGCACAGCAGGAACACACAGGCTAAGTATTTTCTACTAAGTCAGTTGTTTGTTTATTGTTTTGTTAACTTTATATATACGCTATGTGTAATAATAAGAAGTAACTCCATAGGTCCTGTGTCTTTTACAGAATGCCTCTCATGGAGTGAAATGGCCACATGTTTCGGGGTGTAACTCCACCTGCTGTTTTGGATTGTGCTTGAGAGCCAAAGGTGTCAATATTTAGTTTTTTTTTTTTTTAGGGAAATTAAGTTTTTGTTTTCAAGTTGTGTTGAAGTAACTTTGAAAAGGTGTAAAACTCATTTCCCCTCCAAGATAACAACCTTCCAGTCAATGCCATTCTCAATATAATAACACAGATGCCGCATATTGTGTCACGGGCCTCTGGCAACCGTTGGGCATCCTGTGTCCCCACTCTTCTACCGGGGCTGTCCGTGCCTGGCACTGTGGTTGGAACCATGGGTTTTGGCAGACTGCGATGCGACGTGCTGTTAACGTGACACACTTTGCAGAACACATCACTTTGTGAGGGTCGTCTCACCTGGCACTGACCCAGAGCTCGCCGCCTCTCCGGCACATCTTTGTTCTCCGCTCCCATCTCTGAGGATGACAAAGGTAAAAAGAAGTTGTACTATCTGGGCTATACCTCTTCAATTGCCTTAAATTAAAAACCAAAAAAAAGTGTTAGAAGCAAGGAAAAAGAGAATTATCAAACGGCAACAATACTTCTAATCTCATTCTCCCTATGTGCGTTTTGAAAAGGGGAGGAGGGGGTGGGTTGCAAAGGCACTTTAATAATTAGGAGGAAAAAGCTCAAACAGATGAAACAATGCTTCCTTCTTTTTTGTTCCCATATCGCCTGTAATGATTGAACGCTGATGGCGAGAGCTCTTTGAGGATGACATTCAAACGCTGACATTTGAATTATGTCTGTTTATCAGAGAGGGAACGGCCCGCTCGCTTTTGTTGTGCAGGCCCGCGGTTGCAGGTACTCAAGCTGCCGGCCTCCTTTTAATCACATGCGTGCATAGCGACATACAATAATGGCTTCACAGGAATCCTGAAGGGGGCAATTTCAGATGGTTTTATGAAAATAAGTGTCGAAACAGTGAACACTAAAAACTTTATTGTGTTTTATTTCAAGCATTCACCACAGAAGGGCCATCAAACTGTAACAACCGACATAAAATCACTCAATGTCACTAATCCTCCTGTATTGCCAGTTTATCCCTCTGAGTGTGGACATCATTTTGAGGCTAAAATGTTGAATTCCATGACAAACCATGTTAACCTTCGGGAGGATTTGCCCACAGAGGGGAGATCACATTTGCATGGGGAAGATTTATAGACTATCAGTAAATGGACTGCAATGAAAAACAAAGGCCGTGCTACAGCAGTGTGCTCCCTCCTCGGGTGCTTTTCAACTTCAGAATCCTAAAAAATAAATAAATCAGTACAAATCGGGCCGATCCATCACAATGGCACATGAAAAATGATAGAATTCACCCCGAGGAAATGTATTCATGGTGTAAATGGGTGTTTAACAAAGGCATTCAGAAGTCGTATGTGAGCCAGGGTTTGTGGATAGCAAGGGATAAAACTTAATTGCAATTATTAAGTTTATTGTCAGACAGCTGTTCCATTGTTGCACTCATCTTATATCACACATTCCTTTCAAATACATGCCTTAAACTTGATTAATGTGTCTTATCAGAAGAAATGGTTATTATTTTATGAATGCAACACTTGTATTATATGGCTTTCAGTGATAATTTTACAGATAGTGATATCTGATGACTGGATCCCTCCAATGTTAATGTCTTCATATTTATAAGATTTTTCATGCTCGTGTAGCTAACCTTTATTTAAAATTATAGCATGTCACAGCTCATCATATTTCCAGTTATATTAGGGTTCAAAAGTGTGTTTTTTTTTTTATTCTTCTTTATCACGAGCCTGTCATTTATCATGAGGATCCTTGAGCAAATTCCACGGTTTTCAACACAGTTTATCCCGTTTTGCGGGAGGGATACATTGTTGTCAATATATAGTACTTACATTGGATGGAATTCGTATTCTCTGTTTTAGGTTTCAAACGTGGACACACACACTTTTGAAATTACTCCAAACTTTATAAAAATGAAAAACATTGACCTAATAAATGAAAATGATAACATCAGTGACATCAGTGGACCAAGGTCAGGGAGGCTTTTGCCAGTACAGGTCTAAGATTTTGGAGGGTGGAGCTACAGAGGCGAGTGATCTTTATGTTTGCCTCACTTACGGGGTAATGCTCAAAACATTTCCTCTCCCCTGAGTGGAGCATTGTTCAACAAGCTTTCCCTTTTGCTTCCAGGGCGCAGCGTGCACTGAGTGCCGCCTCATGTTTGGTTTGGACCCTCCCTGCATGGTGGAGAGGAGTCACTTTGGCTGACTCAAAGTGAACAACAGCCTAAAAGCACAGACAAACAAGGTATTGACCATCTGGCTGAGGAGCAGCTGTGGGCTATTGTGAAGCAAAAACCAGTTTTGAAAAGAATAAATAGAATGTGACGGACCGTTGTGGTCAACCACATGAAGTCATAATTGTCATTTCCAGACAAACAAACAAAAAAATAAACAAATAAATGCTTTTCTTACAGTTTGGGGTTAAGCTAAGCTGAGGTTAAGGTTCTTGTACAATGATGTGTTGGTGAAAACACACAAGGCCCTCTTTGTTTGGGGGTTCCTGCTTGAGTGAGCACCCCTTTGCTTGAGACTGCTGGTTTCATTTAATTGTTGCTCCTGGGCCGGCAATCCCCCACCCCAGCCCCCTCACACACGCACACACACACACACCACACCTCCATTAATGCCCGCATGCATTTCATCACCCTTACATCGGGAGATGATTTTGTGAATGAAACCATGCATATCCTCGCAGTCTTTGCTAATGACTTGCAGTAGAAGGACAATGAAGGAGGAGAATGGCAGAGGTCAAAGGATGCACTGGTGAGAAATGGAGGTGGCCATGTGAGTTTATTATATGTTTGTGTCTCTCACTTGATGAGTGAAAATTTTAAAGGTGAAGAAAGCATGTCATATCACCAACAGGTTTCGGGCACACTGAGATCATTTTCAGGAAGCTCGGCAGGGGGGAAGGAAAGCAATTCCCAGATGAAAAACCCTATTAAATGCATTTTTTTTTTTTTGCAAGGGTATTCAGAGATACATGTTGATGAAGTCATTAATCATTAACAGTTAAGGGAGACCCATTTTCACCTTAAATTTTTATTCACCTGACCCAAAGATTTTTATTTATTTAATTATTTCAATTAATTAATTTATTTTATATTATTTGAGTTTACCGACAGTGAAGAAAATAAGTATTTGAACACTCTGCTATATTGCAGGTTCTCCCACTTAGAAGTCATGGAGGGGTTTGAAATTTTCATCTTAGGTGCTTGTCCACTGTGAGAGAAATAATCTAAAAAGAAAAATCCAGAAATCACAATGTATGATTTTTTTAATGATTTATTTGTGCGATACAGCTGCAAATAAGTATTTGAACACCTGTCTATCAGCAAGAATTCTGACCCTCAAAGACCTGTTAGTCCGCATTTAAAAGTCCACCTCCACTCCTTGTATTATCCTGAATCAGATGCACCTCTGTGAGGTCTTTAGCTCCATAAAGACACCTGTCCACCCCATACAAGCAGTAAGACTCATACTTGTAACATGGCCAAGACCAAAGAGCTGCCCAAAGACACCAGAGACAAAATTGTACAACTCCACACGGCTGGAAAGGGGTACAGAGAAATTGCCAAGCCGCTTGGTGAAAAAAGGTCCACTGTTGGAGCAATCAGAAAATACAAAAAGCTCAACATGACGGTCAATCTCAATTGGAGTGGAGTCCCATGCAAGATATCACCTCATGGGGTCTCAATGATCCTTTTAAAGGTGATGAATCAGCCCAGGGCTACACAACAGGACTTGGTCAATGACCTGAAAAGAGCTGGGACCACCGTTTCCAAGGTAATAAATACACTCAGGTTGGTTATACACTAAGACATCATGGTTTGAAATCATGCATGGCACGGAAGGTTCCCCTGCTTAAACCAGCACTTGTCAAGGCCCGTCTTAAATTTGTCAATGACCATTTGGATGATATAGAGGAGTCATGGGAGAAAGTTTTGTGGTCAGATGAGATCCAAATGGAACTTTTTGGTCCTAATTCCACTAACCGTGTTTGGAGGAAGACAAATGATGAGTTCCATCCCAAGAACACCATCCCTATTGTGAAGCATGGGAGTGGTAGCATCATGCTTTGTGGGTGTTTTTTCTACGCATGGGACAGGACAATTGCACTGCATTAAGGAGAGGACGACCAAGGCCATGTATTGTGAGATTTTGGGGAACAACCTTTTTTCCTCAGTAAGAGCATTGAAGATGGGTCATGGTTGGGTCTTTCAACATGACAATGACCCGAAGCACACAGTCAGGAAAACCAAGGAGTGGCTCCGTAAGAAGCATATCAAGGTTCAGGCATGGCCTAGCCAGTCTCCAGACCTAAACCCAGAAGAAAATCTTTGGAGGGAGCTGAGAAACGGAAACCTGTCTGATCTAGAGAAGATCTGTGTGGAGGAGTTGGCTAAAATCCCTCCTGCAGACTGTCCAAACTTGGTGAACAACTACACGAAATGTTTGACCTTTGTAATTCCGAACAAAGGGTACCGTACCAAATATTAACATTGGTTTTCTCAGGTGTTCAAATACTTATTTGCAGCTGTATCACACAAATAAATAATTTAAAAACTCATATATTGTGATTTCTTGATTTTTCTTTTTTGATTATCTCTCTCACAGTGGACATGCACCTACGATGAAAATTTCAGACCTCTCCATGATTTCTAAGTGGTAGAACTGGCAATATAGCAGGGTGTTCAAATACTTCTTTTTTTTTTTCGCTGTATTTGAACTGCTTGGGGAAGCTCTGGTATGTTCAACTGTTTCCCAGTGTATAAAGCAACGTCCATAAAGCATGGATGACCTCTCGAGCCATGACTATTGCACCATCAAATATGTATACAGAAAAAAAAATACTATGATGCATTTATTTAAGCAACAACTTCTGCGTAAAGAAGTCAAAAGTCCTCATTATTCAATGACACAAATATAGGCACAAACACATTGCTTTATCATAGTAACTACCAACAAGGTAACGTCCTCAAAACAAGGAGACTAAGTTAACACGAAGTCCAGAAGGCTGTTCCTAATTTTAACATGGGCAGCATTTCTGCTCACATCTAAATAAAGGATGCCATTTTCCATGACAGAACTGTACTGTATTCTAACATCTGGCTTTACTACTGCTTCAGACAGTGACACCTGAAAATTGGAGATAATTGTCTTGTGATTGTTCAAGTGTGTTGGCAGTGAGCCGTGGACCACACCGGTGAGACACATACCGTAACAGCCGGCTGCATGCACATGTGCAACACAATCTTACGTGTTGTAAAACTTTCACACTTGCCCTTTTCTTACATGGGTGTCAGATGTCGGTGACTTGGTTTTGGTACAATACCCTAGAGATGAGGAATTATAGTCACACATTTCTTTGGCTCAGTGAAATTGCGTATTTTCAGGGATGCTGCACATCTCATGCAAGTTAGCGACAGTACCCTAGCTTATACTGTAATGGGCACTGATGAGCCAACGATATGTCCTGTTTTCGTGAAGAGAGAATCTTAGAATTATGGAAGAGGATGTGAAGAAAAGGAAGTGCCTGTAAAGACAACAAAGCATTTTCACTCATTGAGGTGACTTTTAATATTCTTACTTTTGAAGTGGGGTGTGGCTCCACTACTGTGATGCATTGCAATATTTGAAATACATTAAAGGTATATTTTTATGTATCAATATAATTAAGACAATAAATTAGCATGTTTACTTATGTACGCACTCGTAATATATTCAAGTAGGTTACTCCCACATGAAAAAGTTAACAGGAAAACAATGACATCTATCTGCAAAAGCCATAAACCTGCATTGATACATGAAGAGCAAGGCTCCCACTCCTTACTTGGTCTTACCATGTAGTCAATTACGAGTTTAGCCCATGTAAAATTGTCATTTGAGTCGTTGCTGGTTTCTAGCACAAATTTCAGCAGACGTAAATTATTAGTAAATCAACAAGGTGCTCCTGTGCTTATAACCAACTGTGGGTGTCAGTGCAGCATCAATGCCCAAGCTAATCCCTCACAGGAGATCAACAAATCAAGCAGTGACTATTATCAGTCTAAGCTCCATTTTATTAAATCCTTTACTGCATCCCTGTTGTGTGGTAATGGGCCCATTTGTTGCGAAACACAGCAATGGACATAACCAATGATTTGGGGGTTGTAAGTGGGCGAACATTTTTTTTTTTTTGCTAATTAGAAGCAGTCAAACTTGAAACCAGAACTTTTGTGGCCATGGTGCACTGTGGGAATGGGGGTCATTGGTCAATTTTAAAATTACTGAAGCTTGGCAGGCTGCATCTGACCTGCACAGGTGGTCTCACTTCACACTTCCTCATGATTTGCTCAGGTCCGATATACATGATCCTGGCCTTCTGTACATTCCCCATCTTTCCCCCTAGCACCATTCTGGATCTATTAGTGCTCCCAGAACAAACTCCAGAGCTGATCCGCAGTGTAGTGTGTCTCTCCTCTGCTTAGCCTGCCATGTACAATTCAGCATTTGGGCTCGACTCTTATTCAGTCATCAGCACTGTGTCAAGGTGTGCACAATCTACATTTCATAGAGTATCAGTTGCTTTGAAAATGCTGAACTGACAATGTCAAGGAGGGGAAAGGTCTATAGGTGTAAGGGATGGACGATGAAACTGATACAATCTGAAAAACTACAGTCACAGATGTCACTGTATTCTTGCTGTTGATGACCCAGTGCTTAATCTCCAAGGTATTTTTTTTTTTTTGTTTCTGAATGGCAAAGATTAACTCTGAGGGATCCAGAGTAGAATCTCCCAAAGACCCTAAATTGTCTTGTGAAACAGCATACTGGTTGTGAAAGCACCGAGAAACATACAGACAAATTTTATGTATCACCACTTCACAGCATTCTGGTATTGCATTGGCAGAGACATTAGCGAGTCAGCCACTTGTTTCCTATTGATGAGCTGTGATGAATGCCAAACAGCTAATGCACACAAGAAAAGATGCTGTGGGAAAAAAAATGCATCTCTAAGAAACACAGACAAATATTTATCCTCTGGCGTGTAGAGTAACAATATGAGCCTGGATGAGGAAACCTCTTTGCCAGTCTGCTCTCTGTGATGAAAGCTGTATACTGTATTCCATATAGATACTGGCAGCCACACCTGCCTGTGGGGCCAGGCATTTTCCCTTTCCGGACCCTTGTGTGCTTCAAAGGTGCTTTCGTCCATGTCCCATTATTGTGGAGTGAACTGGAGAGGGTATTGTGAACCCATTGTGATCTCCCTGCCAGCTGGCCAGGGGGAGAGCAGTGAAGGCAACGAGGGCAAATCGAACAATGTCTAGATCTGTGCAAAATGGGCAGCCTGTGCAAAGGCAGCATTGCCGTGCCAAATTAAACAAAAGGACTAAAGTATGACCAAGTTTAATGTCTGCAGATAAAAAAGCAACGTGCATTTTTGAAGGGCACAATACAAACACACATACACACACAGACGGGCAATATCTAGCCTCAAAGTTCTTCATTTAGAATAAAAGACGAGAAAAAGTTCCTTTTAGGCAGGTGTGTAAAACTCATTTTTGTCTCTTGCCACACTGTAGTTCTGGTTTCCCCAAGAAGCATCGTAACTGTAAGCCATATAAATATATGGTCACGTAATCATATTATCACATATACTGTAAATTTTGGTGGCAATGTCGAACAATGCCCAAAGGGCACATTGAGGTAGCTGGACTTCTGAGCATGCCAAGGGGCATGTGGTAGAATAATTTAAGAATTACATACTTATTGTAATGTTTGTAATTTAGTCTGCTTTTTATCAACAATAGTGTAGCACCTCTTACGAGTCAGAATCATTATCACCATGATGAAATTTGTCACTGGTAAAATTTCATCACATAATTATTTCCTCATTGGCAGACCATTGTAGTCAATTTCAATAATATCCACAACATAAAATTTACTGTAACTCCAATTGTCTTTTTAAAAAGAAACACTCGATTGTCTTTAATGGGCCACAAAGTAATGACGTGGGTGGATCTGGCCCTCGTGCCTTGAGTTTGACACCTGTGCTTTAAAGGAACGTCTGGAATCCATCTGAGGTGGAGAAATCTGAGCATTGTGGAGGGATGTAATTGAATGAGGCAGGCAGGCCCTGGTAACACGCTCAGACCCAGCCTTTCTCTCTCTAGAACTCCCAGGCCATGTGGTCTGTGGCCGCTGCCAGGAAAGCATGTCACAGCTCATCAAAGTTGGAAATGAATATTCATGCAGCCAAGGGAGCCAGTGTGCTAAGTGTTTGCGTATGCACATGCAGCACGGACCATTACCCCATGTGCATGTCTGACCATGCACGTCTCCTGGCTGCCGGATTCGTCGTCAGACGTCCAGGATGCAGCCACAGGCTTCTGCTTCCGACATGGCCGCCACTTGTAACATGGAGAGGGCGAGGGGGGGGGGGGGGGGGGGGAGACACATCCCACTGGCTCGCTGGCCAAACACAGGCCGGGTTGGCTGGTGTCTACACAGACGCATGCACGTAGAAGCAGCCAAAGCTCCACAGATGTCCTGGCTGTTGCTGCCTGTGAATCAGTGCGGTTCGAGATCTTTGGTGCAGCCAGGTCTGGTGCAATGTTTGGGGTGCAAGGAGTAAAATGTGTGACAGGTGCATGATCACATGGACCTTTGGGATGTTGGGGTGCTCCCAGTGGGTCCTTTGAGCCCTCAAACAATAGCTTGTCCATCACAGTGAACAGACTGGGGTGACACCAGCTGTGGTGCTGAAGTAGTTGTTCCCACAGTGACTAGATTAGCATTGTGGGTCGCTGTCAACTTGACATTTTTAACACGATGACTTTGTAGGACAAGTGTAAGTTCACGCGAAATTTGGTGACAATCATAATTTAATGCACATAAAAATGAACTGAATAATATTAAAAACTTTAGAGGAGTTGGTGAATTTTTCAGAAGTTTTCCCAAACTTGCCCTCAGTTTCCTGCTTCATTAGTGACAATATGACAGCTTGGACAATAAGTTAACTTCCATCTGAGAAAGTTTGTGTGACAGTGAACCCGTCACATTCCAAGACAAATTAGAATCTTCAATACGTGGTCTGTGTGGGTCTTATATTCCTCTCTCATCTCAATAACGTCCTTTGTTTGCATTCCACTTTAGTGGAATTAGATCCACCAGATCTAAGGAAGATGTCTGCAAAAGTCTTAATTGGGCAAAACATGCCAAGAGAAACTGTGCAGATGAATTGAAGAACCAGATTTCTGCTCATCTGCTGTATTGTGGGAAGGCTACCACAAACTCTTAAATTGTCAATGACATCACTATTTTGTGGTAATACTCACTCAACCCAATTGGCTCAAGTAGCCTTACATGTATTCAAAAATGGCTGTGGAGTATAGCAAAAATATTTTGGAACTATAATTGCAAATCAGAAAAACCAGTGTCGGTGATTGGTCGCAGCTGGGGGTAGACATAGCAGCCGCCCAATCAGGTTGTGCAAACAAGGAAGTCATGTTGAGTGTTCAAAGCGTACCCTAATGACCTAATGCTCCATGCCAGAAAGTTGCACTCATGTTTATTGGAGAGCGCAAACACACCTAAAGACCTCTGAACCTCGGCAACTGTCTGCCTCTTAAGGAGACCTTAATGGCGTTAATTCAAATTACAAGTAGTGTATTCATAAAATAAAAATAAGCACAAGGCAGTGACCACACAAGCAACAGGAAATGTGGATCCTATTTAATCAGGGTTGTCCATTCATCTCCATGATCTGCCCTTCAATTAGAGAAACACAAGCCTAATAATGATTTCTGACACCCAGGTGATGAATGATAGAAAAACAGCCAACCAGACACCTACCTGGGTGTGTTTCTGTGAAAACATCTGGCCTGTCACAAAAGCACCACAGGACATTGCAGACATTAAAATGGCCTCAGTAGTCAAATCCCTGGGCTTTGCTGTGCATGGGGTTTCATGGGTGGTCAAACGGGGAACCCAACAAAAAAAAAGAAAAAAATTACACTGGCATCTTTATGTCAAAATTGAAGGATCTATTTCTTTAAACGATCGATTTGCTGTCCAACACACCGCATACCTTTTTCAAAAGTGTTTTCTTCTGTCCTATTCCGCTCAACATCCTTGCTCTGACCAACACCCTATCTCACCCACACTAGAAAGCATCCTACCATCTCATCTTCTCAATCGGAGGTGTCCAGGAAATGAATGCTCTTTGCAGGAATAATTAAAGGCGGGTGCTGGACAGAGCTGTAATTGCTCCTCAGCCGAGGGAAGCGGAGAAGAAAGTTTGGGCCGCAGTTTGTGGGAGCGTATGCTACGTGGTGCGAGAGTTGGGAGGGTGAAGCCATGAAGGGGTGTTCCTGAGTGCTTTGAACTAAAGCTCTGTCACAGTGGATTAAAGTGAGAGGGGTGAGATGGACGAGGGGGGAGGTGGGAGGTTGTGGGGGTGCTTTTGAAGTTACAAAGCTTTAAAAAGAAAAAAAGAGAACAAGTTGTCTTGCAGAAATCCTGTCATGTAATCATCACTTTCACCTGTTGACATCACACTCATTTTCACGCCAGATACTTTTGTTTACGCAAACTTGTTTGGTTCAATTCCAAAGCGAGAGCGCTTCTTCACCTGAGCTCATGGGTCAGCGGTGTGCCGAAGCCAACGCTTGGATCATTAGAATTCTTTTTCCTGCCCTCCTCCCACACGCGTGCACCCATTCTCCCATTCTACATCAGAGTGCAACTGATTGCGAAAGGTCGTAGACTGATTGGCGAACAGGTTCATTCTCTGAATTTTAACACTTTAACTTGTTAACTTTGTTCTCAAACGAGGGTAATATATTCTCTGCTGCTCTGCAAACAGTCAAGAGTTTGAAAAAACTTAAATAAATAAGCAAGGGAATGATTTTTGGCTGTCAAGCCAAACAACATCATTTCATTCCAAGTCACATAGATGGAAACAAACCATTTGATATAACCAATAATATGGTAATAATAATGCTAAGTGTAGCAGTGGACGACTATTTAGTACATCTGCTGACATGGGTTCAAATCTAGCATCACCTGTGTATGTTTTTCTCGTGCCCGAGTGTTTTTTCTCCGGGTGCTCCGGTTTTTCTCCCACATCCCCAAAACATACATGGTAGGTTAATTGAAGACTTTAATTTGTCCATAGGTGTGAATGTGACTGTAAATGGTTGTTTATATGTGACCTGCGTTTGCCATCTACCAGTTCAGAAAATGGATGAATAGTAAAAATACACTTACACAACTTACATTATAAGAAATGAAGAGACATTTTGTCAGGGCCTAGCATTTTACATTTGTCAAAAATGAGAGTGATAGCTAGAAAGAATGACAGACCGACAGTCAGATAGATAGATAGATAGATAGATAGATAGATAGATAGATAGATAGATAGATAGATAGATAGATAGATAGATAGATAGATAGATAGACAGACAGACAGACAGACAGACAGATAGATAGATAGATAGATAGATAGATAGATAGATAGATAGATAGATAGATAGATAGATAGATAGATAGATAGATAGATAGATAGATAGATAGATAGATAGATAGATAGATAGATAGATAGATAGATAGATGGGTTTAGTTTAGTTTTTAGTAGTCGTATTTTAGTAGTAGTATTTTAGTACTTCATTTGAGAGGCCCATAGTTATTTTCTTTTGGGGAGGGATTAGTAATCTTTGCACCTTTGTGGTGTAAATCTGAAAATGATGAAAAATTAAGATGCCAATTCAGAACTTATTTCAAGTGTGAAACCAGAGGTTATCTTATCCACTTAAGTGCAAAGTGATTAATAAAAACACATTTTTAACAAATATAGAAGCAAAAGTAAAATATATTACGCTCTTGCATCTTTTTAGTGACTTTTTAGTAGTGTGCACTGATCGTCATGTCACGTCATCCATCAGCAGCTCATAGTGAAGCAGTGAGGATGAACGCATGAGCATCACTTCTCGGTTTAGAAACTCTCCTTGAGGCACTCATCATATACATCGCTGACACTCGGAGGCCAGAAATTGTTCACTTGATCAATTATGGATGAGAGCATCTCGAATCCTCTGTCAGATCCAGTCCGATTGGAGCCCTTAGCTGGTCACCCTCTCCTGTACTTTATGGCAGGATTTTTGATCACGGCACAGCGAACCTTGATAAGCACACCATGTCGGTGGTTTTTGGAAGGAATGCTCCCGCTTTCTCCTCTGTGTTCTCCTGTTCAGATGAGAGGCAGTTGGAGTGACGCAGGGAGGAAACAGGGTATGAGAAGGAGGAGGCAGGAGGGGTTGCATCTGATTCGGCCATCACGTCCCACTAACAATTTCTGTCAGCTCCCCAGAGGTTCCTTAATGAGCCCCACTGACACGGCCCAAGGCGAGAGCTCTGCACCGGCCCAGTGAAGTGAGGAGTCTGCAGAAGACCAGCACCTCGCAGCTTTGCAATTATTAATCAGTTTTCTTTTTTCTTTTAAGCATCATCGTTCTGTCTGTTCATCTCACTGGCCTTTTTTAAAAAAAAAAACTGAGAACAGAGAAGACTGATGCAGCAACATTGGCAAAGCATCAGTTTCTGTCCTTAAAACTTAAAATACAAAAAATGGAATTGTTGTATGGGCCAAGAAAATGTTGCAGATACACACTTGTTTCTTCCTTATACTTAACCACAGTTTTTCATTTGGATATGTATTAATGTTTGTAGCTTCCGCAATTTGCTGTTAAAATCCACTTTCCCACACTTGCATGCTCAGAGCGCACACACATACCTGCTTCTCACTCTGTGTGGACAAAGTTGCCCTCCGACATGCCCGAGGCCAAACGTAACCTTTGCACCAGAAAAGGTGAGATGTTCTGTTCTCATTGTTTTGAGAAGAAAATGCCTTCAGAAGTAGCATTTCTCTCCCTTCACATCTCATCTTTTCATCTGCGAGTGTTTTTTCCCCTCCTCGGTGGCCCCTCTGTTCTCCATTGAGTGAAGACCTCCTGTTGCCCCCCACCAAGACTGCCCCAAATCCCCAACCGTTCTTCTTACCATTAATACAGCAAACCCCCGCCCACCCCCCCACCGACCACCACCATCCCTGATATTATTACGATTTTATGTGCACTATGCAGCCGAACTTCTACTGGAGACATAGGTGGTTCTTTATTGTTGCAGGTGATATGAGGAGGTCATGACCTCTCTCATGAAACAGGATATGAAGAAAAGTAGAAAAGCTGGCTTTTTGATGTAATGCTTCATCCGATGTAGGTGTACCCCATTTCCTCTTTGTGTGCCGATTGAATGTTCTTTTATATCCTCATTTATTGTACGTGTACAGTAAATAAAACACACTTTTGGAAAGGTGATTCAGGTTAAAGAACATACTTCCTCAGTTTACAAGAAGAGTATTTCTGGAAAGTAAATTTTGCAGCATGACTTCTTCTTTCTTTCTGAAAATATTGTGCAATTGAATAGCAATTAGCTCATGTATTGTTTGTATGTATTGTGCACTCAAAGATTTACTTTTACATATGATCTTGAACATTAAAATAGTTTTTGACACACAATTAGCAGGTGAACTGTACTTGAGAAAATATTTGATCATATTTATTAACTGTAACTAGAAAAAGTAAATAAATAAACATTATACATTTTTTAGTTTTCCAAAAGAAAAATAGTTGGTGATGTGATTTAAATCAGGTTTAAAAAATTGTGCATCTGGTCGGGGGTTAATGAAATTACAGTATGTTCATGCATTTGAATTTAAGCACTGCTATACACACACATGCGCCAACGCAGATGCGCTCGCACACACCCACACGCGCGCACCTACACATGCACATGCACACACACATGCTAATGCAAATAAGCTCCCTGGTCAACCAGGCTGAAAAGGCAAGGGAAGGCAGGAGCGTATGGCGAAACAGTTGGGTGACCACCCAGACCAGCCCAGACAGGCCTCCAACACTCACATAGACAGAAACACACTCACACAAACGCAAGAACACCCACGCACTGTCCTCCCTCCTCTCTTTTTAACACACACCATTTGACACTCTTTGTTTCCGCAACTGTACATTTTACACTCCGATTGTGTGTACGCGTGTGCATGTGTGTGTGTGCACACGCATGGGCATGTGGGTGCGCATAGGTTTGTGTGAGTTTGTGTGTGTGTGTGTGCATGTGTGCATGCACATCCCTGTGTGTATATTTGTGTAGAGATGAATAAAGAGGTGGAGGGGGGTTAAATTAGCTGGAGGCCTGTCTACACTTCCAGGCAGTGTCTGTGTATGCACGTGTGTGTGTGAGAGAAGGAGCTCAGCATAGGGGGTGGGGTGATGGAGAGCTGGCAGAAAGAACGTGTCACATGTATGTACCCATTTCTTCCATCCACCCCCCCCCCCAAAAAAAATAGCTACCATGCACCCTTCCACGCCAAGTGAAGAAATGCAGATAATGCCACATGTTACGTGAAAGAGACAGAGGGACCCTGGAGCCAATCCCATCTGAATATGTGTGAGAGGCAGCCTTTCCCCGAAACTGATCTCCTGTCAATCACTGAACTGACACCTAAACAGACAACAGTTTGCACACAGTCATAGTCATTGATTACTCACTGACCTAAATGTACATGGTTTTGACGGTGGAGTACACTCTCAGAGAAACGACAAAATCACAGAGACAACATGTAAATTCGAGTAAGAGAGGTCAGACCCAAGATCCAAACGTTTATAACCATGTGTGTTAGTGTGTGAGTGTATACACTAGCAGTTCAGTGTTCAGTGTTCAGTGTTGTGCTAGTGACCCCTAGGGGCAAAATTACTCATTATTTGCATGGATGAATATTAAAACGAGAAATATTAAGCCACTCTGATTACAATGAAGAACTTTTTAATGTCACATATTAATGTACCAACCCCAAATTCAATAAAGTCAATACAGTGTGTAAAGCATACATGAAATATAATGCAATTATTTGCATATTATTTTTTACCTATATTCAAATGAATTCAATCCAAAGAAAATATAAACATATTTAATCTTCAAATTGATGAACAATATCATTGTTTTTCTCATTTTGAAATTGGTTCTTACAAATTTGTTCCCAAAAAGCTGGCCAGAAACAAAAAAGATTGTAGAAATTACAGAATGTTAAGACAAACAAAAACACACACCATCAATTAATTTGGAACGTTATGCATATGAACAGGTTTATTGTAAACAGGTGCGTGTCATGGTAGGATATTAAAGGAGCTTCCCCGAAAGGCTCAATTGTTCACAAGCAAAGATAGAGCGAGGATAAATCACCACTTTGGGAGCAATTGTCTGAACCAATTGTCCAACAATTTAAACCACTCCATTTCAACTTAAAAAACATGGCTGCCCTCAGCCATGTTGAGTGGGGAATGTCATTTTTTGTCCCATTCTTAACTGGCTCAGGCTGCGCCAATCAATAATTATCAAAAGTGTTTCGTGAATACATCTGTCACGTGCAAATAACAGATCGTTGAGGATGAAATGCTAGATGTGTCGTATTAAGAAGGTTTCTCAAGCCCAAAAACCAACATTGAAAGCCTGATCCTTCAGACAGCACAAAAATCTGAATCAATGTGAAAACCATATTGACATGGTTTTCATGAACCCTTCAGTCCATTGACACAGTTTGCCATTACAGCGACAAATGCATGTTTAAATTCTACCAAGCAAAGCCATATAGCCCTATATAATAAATATATAAAGCCATATACAGTATCAATAACACCAGGAAACACTACTAGCTGGTTTTACTAGGTTCAAGCTCATAGTATTCTGTTTTTAGACAACATCCCGATTTAATTTAAGATTGGATTATATACTTATTTGCTTTAAAAGAAAAAAAAATGCAGTGTGTATCGTCCGAATCATGTCGGAAGGGGTTTAAATGTTTTTCGATATGCGAGTGTTCTCCGCACACGTGTCCTAATCCCGGCTCACCCGCTCTCGCTGATCCATCTTGTATTTTATTCTTCGGGCTCTCCCTCATTCCTCTCTTGACCATTTCAGTCCCAAAGAAGCGGCCGAGTGACAGGCCCCATTCAGCAGCAAGCTGGGGACGACAGCTGGTGAGAGGCCCGAGTGAAAGAGCGATGCCCCTGTTCTATGTACGGCAAAGGAAAAGACGGCTGGGACTCTGTAGAGGCGCAGCTGAGCCGGGCCAGCATTTGTGTCACTTCCTGCGCCTCCCGGTCTCACAATTGGGAAATGATTTGTTTTCTGATCTAGTGGGTCCTTTCAGTGCCTGTCCATCAGAACGACTTTCCTGGCTTTTGCTTGGATTCTGTCGTTTGACTCAAATTGTCAATTTCCCCCCCGACCCACCCACACATACACACACACATGTGGACTTTCCTCTGGCCATCACGTTGTCCAAGACAGCACCTTTTTTCTTGGCTCATCAGCTTTCACGTGCACCTGTGTGTTTTGGTGTGTGCATGTATGTGTGGGTGGGCTTCTGCCTAACGAGGGTCTCTACTCCATATGTGACTTCCTCATTACCAGGCCACATGACAGCAACAGAGGTGCTGGCCAGTGGCCCAGTTGAGTTGACATAGCCAGACCCCATACACCAGCAGGACTGTGCGTGTTTGTATACATGTGTGCGTGCGTCTGTGTGTGTGTGCGCTCTCGGCCGCAGATGCCCAAACCATGTGGGCCCCCTGTTCTCGCTCCCAGTTTGGACCACTAATTACAGGCTGGATGAACCTCACTTCACCATCCCTGTCTTTTTGTTTGGGTCTGTTTTGAAGTGATAATGGTATCACTGAGTTGCAGCGGCCGGCCAAGGTTGAAGGGACCGGATCAAGTGTAATATCCAAGATGGAGATGGTCCACAACAGGAATATGAGTACGGCAGATGTGTATCTAGGGGCACGGATAAGTTCGATGCATGGGGGGCTCACCAGTGACCTCACAGGTGATGATTGACAGGTCTTCGCTGCTTGTTGACAGCCTTCCATGACTTGCAGTCAACTTCGCAGCTCCACGTGCCGCAACTGGCAAGGGTACAGTCGGCATACAAGGTGGGCTGTCTGCGCAGCTGCGTAGTTTGTGACTAGAGATCCAAAACAAAAGGCTTCTTTCATCTAGTGAAGAGTTGCATGCTTTTAGTCAACGACTGAGCTGAACAATTCACAGACATCTAGACTTGTTTTTCCTGCTTAAATTGTTGTTACAAAGTTGTAGTAAACAAAGGTGTGCTGCAACTTCAGCTTTTGGGAGTAGAAAAAGTGTCAAAAATGTTTATCGTTGTATTGTACAATACATGTACGATGTAACTGTTGAGGTCCCACACAATCTACTCAAGGGTTCCATTCAGACATATAAGCAATTCTAATGATTCAATAATTACCTTAATAATATAAGCCAAATTAATGCATTCAACGTAAAACCACACCATGGCAAGGTGTTAATTGACAATGGTAACAGTGAAATATCACAACAATAAAAGCTAAGTAGATCTTTGGTAACCTCCTGGTGCTCAAATCAATGACACAGGGCTGACCTCAGACAAACATTTGACCTCTGACCTTTCATTTGTCTTGTTGCATTTCCAACATAAACAAAGAGAGACAGCAACTAGGCTGCGATGTTTTCCAGGTCTGCTACACTGTCCATTAAATCATCCCCAAAAATGATGAATGATGTTGAGTGGGACCCTACAAGCTTGTGTTGCAGCGTTCCCAGGAGCGACAACCTCGTCACTGAATACTCCAGCCAAATGGTCAGTTTTTCATTCAAAGTGTCTGCCAACATAACATCAAGCTTGAGCTATGAGGGGAAATAAAAATGATTTTTTTTTGTTTGACACCTTCTGCAAGCATGACGCATGTCAACCTTGAAGCAATGTAATCATTTCAAAATCCACCAAAAACAGAACAGGACCAATGACTGTGACCAATGAATGATTTTTGACATGACTGCGGAGAACCTTAAGGCAGTTTGTCCATTCAAATTGAAAGAGGTCTGATTCAGGATATTTGCTATAAGCTAAAGTCCTCGTCATCATAATTAATTTGACTACCTATGCTCTCCAATAAAATGTCCATCCATCCATTTTTTCAGTCGCTTATCCTCACAAGGGTCACGGGAGTGCTGGAGCCTATCCCAGCTGTCAACAGGCAGGAAGCAGGGTATACCCTGAACTGGTTAGCAGTCAATCGCAGGGCACATCGAGACCGACAATTGTTGCACTCACAATCACACCTAGGGGCAATTTAGAGTCTCCAATTAATGTTGCATGTTTTTTGGGATGTGGGAGGAAACGTGCCTGGAGAAAACCCACGCGGGAACGGGGAGAACATGCAAACTCCACACAGGGAGGGCTGGGATTGAACCCGGGTCCTCAGAACTGCGAGGCCAATACTTTACAGCTGATTCACCGTGCCGCCCCAATAAAATAGAAATACCTGTATACAATTCTATAGTATTCAACGATTGATTTTGTTTTTTTAAATCTTCCGACTGAAAAGGAAGGTCTAATAACAAACCGACAAAGAAACCAATCTAAAGTGTTTGTGTTTAGGTAACGTGGTTAATTAAGCAATTCCAAATATTTTATACCAAATGTTATGTTTGCATTAAAACTACAAATAAAATCTGCCTAATGATATAATACATAACATGTTCTTTTAAGACAGCCTCCAGCACCAATACCAAAAACGTGCAATAGCATTTTTTTTTTGATCGATTAACATTTAGACCGGAAAAACCTCTGTTGTTTGTCTTCATTTCCAAGTTTCTTTAAGTATTTTAATGCATTACTGTGACTGTAATTCATTTTGTGTAGTGACATGTTGAATGCAGACATTTGAAAGGGATGATTTTTTGTGTGTATGCTGACACCACGAGGTACTGTGCCACAAATAAAGTACAACCCCAGCAATCATGCTGCGTATCGTCAATGAGTACACAACGCAGAGTCAAAGACCAAAAGTTAGTCTTGAAACAAATTGAATCCAGTAATTATTAAAGATGGATAAAATATTGGGGATGTGTATAACCACATTTGCGGTGGTCGCATTCTTTCCTGATAAATTGCATTGGCAAATGTACTTTATAACAACACGCATTATTGACAATGACAAATAAACATGTTTACTCTTTTTCTTCGCCGTTTAGCCTTGCTTCATGAGATTCTCTCCCACCAGCAATATTGACTCACACAAATCCACGAGATGTCCCGGCAAAAGATGCTCACAAAAACTGTTTGAGTCGACTATCTTATGTTAAGAGTTATAATGCACTTAATCGATTTTTGTGTGCATACTACATGATTGACCAGGAAAGCTGCTAAGAAGTTGTGAGGGCTAATATTAGATTTTGTACATTCCATAAAAGTTACACAGGTTAAATTACAAGCGCACATCAAAATGAGTAAATAAAGCTTTTATTCATCCTCAAGGGAAATTCACTAATAATTGGTCAGAGACTGGATATAAATGGTACCTCGACCAGAATCCAAACCTGAGTATGCCTTTTGAAATCTTCTGCTGTAGAAATCTTGAAGGGGATGCAGCTTTGGGATAATGCCCCCTCACAAAGCAAGATCACTTAAAGAACATTTGTGGCACACTGGCGGCACAGTGGTGCAACTGGTAAAGCGTTGGACTCACAGTTCTGAGGTCCCGGGTTTGATCCCGGCCTCGTCTGTGTGGAGTTTGCAAGTTCTTACCAGGCCTGCGTGGGTTTTTGTCCGGGAACTCCGGTTTCCTCCCACATCCCAAAACCATGCAGCATGAATTGGACACTGTAAATTGCCCCTAGGTGTGATTGTGAGTGCGGCTGTTTGTCTCTCTGTGCCCTGCGATTGGCTGGCAAGCAGTTCAGGGAGTACCCCGCCTCCTGCCCGTTGACAGCTGGAGGCTCCAAGCACTCCTCATGACCCTTATGAGGATAAGTGGCAAAACAAAATGGATGGATGGTTGGATGCTCACACACTGACTCAATCACTTTTGCACCAGTTGTTGTTGTTCTTTAAGCTTTCTCTCCTGGGAAAAACAAAAATACAAGCTTTTCCTCTTTAGCAGCATGGTTGGCACGGTACACAAACAACACTTGTTCTGTTTACTTGGAGTCGGTCACCTGGGTACTTACCTGCAATGGGTTCTGCTTATTGTGGTGTGAGGTGCATTTGAGTGGGATCAGAGGCATCAGGGAGCCTGCAAGGATGTGGGTGGTCTTTGGAGCGGCTTCAGCGGTGTGTTATTGATGCAAACTTCTTTAAGGCTACCTGGTTATCCAGCGGCTAACAATTAGCTGAACAATGTAGTAAGCAAGCTCTGCAGAAGGCCTCATTTTCTGTTTACCCTCGGGCTCTGTAATTCCTCCAAACCAATCATAGGGGAATAGCATACCGAGTCTTAAATTTTGGGCAAATTTACATGTAGAGTACATCGCGCTGGAACCGTATTTAATCTATGTCGGATAGCGCATTAGGTTTGACAATTACATCATTTGCTATAAAACAGTAAAAATGCACATTATGGGTATATGAAAATGGATGGAGAGCTATTGGCAATGTGCAAAAAAAGCATTAAATATTCTGTCATCTTTGACCATGTGTCCGCTGCCTCCTTCTGTCCCCAACTTTGCTCTGTCTGTTGTATAAAACATTTTCATCACGCTTGAAATTTTTAAGTTTGTAGAAATGAAAAAGACCTGCAAAACGTGGGCCAGAAGATGGAAGTGGAAGTTTCATTGTAAAGATTAATTTCTTCGCATTTGGGAGTTTGGGCTGGAGTGTGGCGGAAGATCAGAAAACACAACCACAACTATTTAAGTTGCCCTCATTTAATGTTTGTTTTTTTTATTATTATTAATCTTGAGAAAATACATCATTCGCCAGCTTGAATTGAAAACCTTATGGAGATTTCGATGCCATCCGTCAAGGTTGAGCAGCTTTTTTCAAACTTTACCCTTCATTTGTAGAAGAATCAGCAGCAACATTAACTATGGAGCCAGTTGTTCATCTCTTCTCTCACTTAGACATGACAGGAGTCAAAGAGAACTTATTTGACATTTTTGGGGGGCTAAAATTTGGAGTTTAAGTCATGTTGGTTGGTGCGTAAACAAAACCTGAATTTCCTCTGATATTGAGTAGCAGGGTATCCCCGCTAGGCCTGGTTCCTTTGACCACGAGGCCACGGGTCATGTGTTGTGTGGCTTGTCGGCCTAGGGAGTCAGCATTCTTAACAACAGCCTAATTAACACTAACACGATATGATGACACAGGTTAGCCAAAGGTGACCTGCTTGGATTTAGAGCCATGGGGGTGTTTGACAATGCACCAGTTCTGGGCTGCAACATAATATAAATGACAATCCACTATTCATATTAAATTGGGTAAATTGTGCTTTTTTTTTTACCCTCAAATGAAATGCTTTTCTCTTATTATGTAGTTTATGTGGCACATTAGAGGCAGTACACATACAAATGAAAGTAACATTGTGAGTATTCCATTATATATGTCACTATAAACCCCAGCCCACTTCAAAAGGAAGGCACCAATAATCAATCTTTGCGTGATGGCAAATAAAATGCAAAGCAGTGAATTAACAAGCAGGTGTGAAGGGCCGATTATTGATTTAATGTCAGCGGCTGCCTGGCACATACATCTCAGAGGTGCCATACACTATTAAAAGCTCTTAACGAGGGTAATTGCATTAGACACCTTTTTATGCAATTTTGTGCTTCTAATCGACGTGTAATAAGCAGAGAGGGGACACAGGAGCTGCTGTTTTGCTGAGTTAGTGGCAGTCTGATGTCTGCTGGAGAGCAACAATTCACCTTTTTGTAATCGGAGCACATTGCCATGCATGGGGACCCCTTATGCCGCTCATCTTCTACGATAGTGAGACATTAGCATTGATCAAAGACAAATATACAATCGTAAACAGTCAAACCTCTGGGGTCAAATGTAACAGATTTGTGGTTTACCACCAATTTGGGAGCGTCACAAAGTACTGGGGGAAAAGAAATCAATCAATCAATCAATCAATCAAATTATAATTAAAAAGATCTACTAAGAGGTTATTACTTTTAATTCTTAAAAATATAAACGGAACAAAAAGCGAACATAGATTCAAATGTTAAGTTCAATGCCCAATTAATATGATTACAACTGATATTATCAAATAATCATCATCAGACCATGCAGTAGTCAATATTTTTTTATATTATGTACTGTTCGTGACTGGTTACCAGTTGAGGGTGTACCCTGCCTCTTGCATAAAGTCAACTAGGCTAGCTACGAAAAGGTACTGCGGAGGACTATATGTAGGTTAAGTGTTCCAATGCTGGCGTTGTCAACCATGCAACTATGGGAGTATAAAGTGGCTTTTGGAGAACAGATTTCGAACCTGAGTTCTTCTCATACTACAGTCCCTGCTTATCCTCATGCGGGTCACGAGTGTGCTGTGCCTAGCACAGCTATCTTTGGGCGAAAGGTGGGGTACACCCTGAACTGGTCACCAGCCAATCACAGGGCCCATAGAAACAAACAACCATTCACACTCACATTCACACCTACTGGCAATTATGACTTCATTGAACCAACCCTGGATTTTTCTTATATATGGGAGGAAATCGGAGTGCCTGGAGAAAACCCACGGAGGCGTGCGGAGAACATGCAAACTCCACACGGTGTGGGGCTGGGATTTGAACCCAGATGTGACTAGTTGGTCACCGAGCTGCTCCAAATTGTCAACAGAATGTTAATTGTATTCATCTTAATTCTTTCAAATTCTGAAAAATACTAATACAACAATTATTTTAAAAAGTATTTTATGTTTTAAATTGAGAGAAAAAAATGTGCTATTTAACTCATAAAAACAGATAAATGGCCACCGAAAGACTGCACCATATAAAATTTCGCCAAGGGCAGCAGTCCCAGGTTGGGTACAGCCGGCTATGACTCATTCCATGTGGGCTAGTGTGGCTGTGCCAGTACCAGCTAATTTTTCTTCCCCTCATTGACAAGGAGGCTGAAAGTAGGAGACTAGTGTGAGATTAAAGAAATCAAACAAAAGAAACACGAGCACTTAATTCCTCAAAAACTATTCGAATACTGCTTGCCGTGCTTGTCCCACAATCATACAAACATTTATGGTACATAAAATGACTAATGCTTGTTTCTTTTGCATCTCAAAGATTGTTCTCCAAAGTATAGACTCTGGGGATACTTCGTATGCCACACATTTAACTTTTTCACGGGAGAAATATTTGCAGCCCATGTTTCATTTTCCTTTCAACTTACAACTTTTTTTTTTAATGTGCTACTTATGTTGAAATTCCAGAAAGATACATTAACATGACAACATGTGGAAATGCTTGAGAGCTATGAATACTTTTGCAAACCAATGTTTATACAGTATAATGTATGCATGTACAGAATGGCTGAATAGAACTGTATAGAATGCTCAGAGAGGGCAGATGAGGTCCGAGCAGCGGGATGGCCGGGCTTTCATACCAACTGGCGACCTGCCGAGTTGCCACTTTGTGGATGGTGCAGGAGAGGTCAAATGCTCAGTGGCCCTCAAACGCACACGTGTGCACTCTGTGCGATGACAACAACAACACAGCTCTGTGTGCACACTCAACATTCATGCACAAGAGTGGAGGATGAATTAGGTCAGCTTCGCTGGTCAAACAGCATGAACACATCCACAACAGGCCGCTAAACACACATTATCCTCACTAGAACGCCCTTACTATAAAACAGGAGCAGAACAATCAGTGAGTGGGCTGCCTTCATTTGGACTGCCCCACTGCTCAGTGTGGCACCGGGTCATGAGGGCAGCTACACACACACACACACGCACACGCACGCAAACCCGCGGGAACTTAGAGTAAAAGAGCAAAGTTGTTTGTTTGTATGGAGCTATTATAATTATTGGGCTCATATTAAACCACAAAAAGTGAATAGAAATATTATAGAAAAGTTCTTCCTTCCTTTTGGAAAACATTTCACCATTTATCCAAAAGGTCTCTTTATGTCTCTCTGAGTGAAAGTCATCTCACTAGTTCCTTTATGGTGGTGATTTTTTTAAGACCATTGCAAACAAAAGACAAAATAAATACCATTCACCTTACTTATACTTAATGTTATGCACGTAATACATTTAATAGAGTCTTAAAAATGACTTGCACTTTTCTGTCATTCAATCAGATCAACCATCCAACATCTATAATTTAGTTTATCAGCAGTCTTTTTGGAATGCAGCACAAAATCCACTCTAACTCTTGAAGGAAGGGTATGATTTAAACCCATAACGTCTCGACTGTGAGGCAGGCATGCTAAGCACTTACACCATGCGGCACATTATTAAGACCAAATGTTTCGAGTATGTAGTGATATGCACCAGTTGTGACACAGGCCTGTCCTTTGTGTAACAACAACTTACTGGCTGGCATTAATCACGGTTTGGTATAATATTTACTGGTGCCTATAGTGAGATTGCAGATCTTACGTGAAGGTTAAAAATGAGAATAATCTGTCATGCAAGCTAATTGTGAAGATGATCATCGCAACACATTGTCATTTCCTAATCATCTATATAAACATAGAGTGCCTCGCCCACTAAATGGAATGGGAGGAATAACAATCCTGCTGTGTTCTTGCCTTCCTGTAACTCCATCATAAATATATGCTGTTGCACTTTTTACATCAACTACTTTCCATGCAAATATCACATTTTATGGCATCTCTTGAAGTGATGTGCTTGCAACTTGAAAGACATCCATCAAGGGTGAGGATAAACAATGTAACAGGCCATCGCAAGCCCATGATAACCCCACGTGCTTTCTCATCTACTTTCATGTGCTTTGTCTCCTTTTTTTCTTATTTACCCCGACACCCCCTTCAGAAGCTCATTACCTTGGCACATAGTCTCAGACGGAAATTATAAGACGACTGGCAACGGCACTCGTTAGAGGCCTTGTCAATCCATCGGCGCGGGCAGAGAGGAAAGCAATCGGCAGTGGGGTCAGCAATGAAGATGTTCATTCCCTATTCATCCATCACATCTTCCGGGAAATCAATTTACACTGCATCAGCGGCTCGACAAAAGCCGTGATATGAAAGAGGAGGGAAGCATCTTCTGAGACAAAGATGGAGGAGAATGTAGGATTCATTTAGATACAATCTAATCAATGTCAGTCATCTTGCTCCTTTTTTCTCACTACCTAAAGAAAACCGGCAACTCACAGCACATTCAAAACCGTAGTTGCTTTTCTATTTTTATTACGATGCTAAACTAACATTAATAACAACCAAACTATGAACACATTTCCAATCACCACTCAATTGAAGCATTCGACACATGCATTCGTAGTCTTGTAAACTGGTGGCAGGTGACATAGTGGCTCACATTATTGTGGCTTTCCTGCAGGTGTCAGCTTCATGCTTCATTAGTGGTGTTTGGTTTACGGGAAACTGAAGGGAAAGGGGATAAAAGGAAGATGGGAAAGTAATTGGCAGCAGAAATGAAGCCCAATAGCACACTGACGCTGTCCCTATGCAATAAAATGTCTTGAACGTAAATGGCAGCTCTGCGCCAGACACGGAGGTCAGGTAAGAAAAATTCAGGTGCAACAAGGATAGAGTTCCACTTTGTGCGCATGGAAGTGTCAGTGTGCCGATCCGTGTGTGTGTGTGTGTATCTGTGTGTGTGTGTGTGTGTGTGTGTGTGTGTGTGTGTGTACGCTTTCATTCCAGGAGATGTCATGCTGTTTGAGCAAATGCTTCTCTGTGAAGGCCATCCACTGCCTGCTGCCGGTGCCATCACCCCTGCTGCATGGAGTCTGCCTTGTGCCAACGCCACTAATGCCAGGAGCCTGGATGAACCCTCGACACCCCCCTCCCTTACCCTCCATCTCAACAGAGCAGATGTCACTCAATTGCCCTCGCCTCCTCCTCGCAAAAAAGAAAAAAAAAAAAAAACACCAACCAAGCACCCCAACAGGAGGCCGCACCAGTGTGCCAGGCAGTCGACACCCAACATGCGCGTGGTGCGGGTGGTTGGGTGTTTTTGGTGTTAGGAGAAGGCACAGCATGGAAGCGTTGTCGAGATTTCTCACTCCATTGCCCTCCTACCGCCCACCACCAGCACCCCGCCTAAATCCCACAGCACAATAAACCACTCAGGACCCAAACGATCCCACCACACCCAAAGCCTCGCTAGAAATACAGCCGCGACTACAACTATCATCCACCCAAAGCCCGCCTCTAAGTTACCTATCCTCACCCACCACATTGCATAAAGAGAAACATTTTCCCAAGATAATACACCTTTTACATAAGTGAAGTATAATATACTCCCGCTACATTGTGGTTTACCTATTGCAGATATTTTCTTAATATTCATATTGTACGTAATTCTTTTGGGATTTTGAGTGAATAAACTCTTCCCAGCATAAAAGTAACACACAAAAAAAACAACAACCTATATCCTTAAAACACACACTACAAAGGGCGACACGGTGGACGACTGGTATGAGCGTCTGCCTCACAGAGTTTGAATGTTCTCCCCCATGCCTGTCTGGATTTTCCTCCCACATCCCAAAGACGTGTATTGATTGGAGACTCTAAACTGACTGGCAACCAGTTCAGCGTGTACCCTGCTCCATGCCCAAAGATAGATGGGATAGGCTGCAGCATTCCCACAAACCTTGTGAGGATAAGTGGCTAAAACAGTGGATGGATGACATCCATCCATCCAACCATTTTCTTCACTGCTTAACCTCACGAGGGTCGCAGGGAGTGCTGAGGGAGTCCTATCCCAGCTGTCAACGGGCAGGAGGCGGGGTACACTCTGAACTGGTTGCCAGCCAATCGCGGGGCACAACGAGACAAACAACCACACTCACAATCAGACCTCGGGGCAATTTAGAGTGTCCAATTAATGTTGCATATTTTTGGAATGTGGGAAGAAACCGGAGTGCCCGGAGGAATCCCACGCAGGCACGGGGAGAGCATGCAAACTCCACACAAGCGGGTCCGGGATTGAACCTGGTAACTCAGAACTGTGAGGCCAACGCTCTACCAGCTGAGCCCCCGTGCCGCCGGATGGATGACATATTACAAATAATAGAACCTCAGTGCATTCCTCCTAAGAGTATTCTCTTAAAGAGTTTAAAACACATTTAAGAAGATAGAAAGTGTTGATAGGAGTATGGTAGATCTTAAAAGAACACTCTGGAAGATTAGTAAGAGTCTGGGGAGAGCCATACATTTTTAAAGAAAATGCCATTACTTTCCAAATTTCTATTGCAGGTGTGATACAGATCCTAATTCCAGAAAAACTGAGGGATTGCTGTATTCCATTTCTGTCCTTTAACTCCTTATTACTATATACGTATGTGGAGTGAGCAGGATGTGAATCATAATTAGCTGCTCTGGGGTGAGCAGAAAGCGAAGCGCCCCCCACCCTCCCCTCTAAAAAGGGAAGGGTGACGGAAACTACAGGATGAATAAGGTTCCAAAATATTTCATTCAGTGTAACCACCCAACCACGTTTTTGCTACAGAAGTGCATATATGCTCAGCCCCTTTGGACTTTAATTTCACTTCAGGAGCTGACAAAAATAAATGAAGAGTTTGTTTTCAAAACGAGACAGAGGCATTTTTTTCAGATTTACGAAACTCGCGCCAAAATTATCCAGCTCCGAATGGATGTGAAAATGCCTATGTCTCGTTTTGAAAACAAACTCTTCAAATGTACAAAAACAATCCTCTGTCAAGACACTGTAGATCTTATCTGCAAGGGAACCCTGTATCAATAACCTTGCAGCCTTGTCTTCCACAAGGAGGTTGAGCGGAATGGGCTAGCTGTAGGGACGGAAGATAATGGGATTGAGGTGGTACTTAAATCTCAATGAACCATGGATGCTCAAGTAATTAGTGGATGGGATCCATACTCGGGGCGCACAGCGTCAGAGTTAATACTGCCCAGCTCTCTTACATATAGTATGTAGTTGGACCAAAATAGGTCGAGTTATGTGCTGGAAGCATATTAGGATGGTCCATGAATAGCATTTCCATATATACCTGCTCAAAGAGGCATCCCTGTATTTTTATGGTCATGTTTTTGAGTTGTTGGGTCCCCGATAGTGGAATACATTCCTTTCCTCAATTAGATCTACCACCTTCAGTGACATTTTTCACAGTCAGTTCACAGCAGTGTCATAGGAGACAGCCAAGTCCCAGTCTTTCTATTTAGCCCTCATTAGGGCGAACAATGGACTTCCCTGCCATCTAATTAGACGTGGTTAATGAGCAGAGGAGGGCCGCACCAAAGTCGTGTCTTAAGAAGGGGAGATGGTCAAGGGCCCGCAGGAGGTGAGAAAGTGGCTCAATTCAAACCATTCTCTATTCATTCATTCATTCATTCATTCATCCACCATTCCAGTTATCCTCAGTTGGGTCGCCGGCGTGCTGGAGCCTATCCCAGCTATCTTCAGGCGAGAGGCTGGGTACCCCCTGAATTGGTCCCCAGCGAATCGCAGGATTCGATATACAGTTGTTGTTGTATTAGGGCTGATGTGGGACGGGACGGCTGAAGTTGAAACGCAGATTTGATGTTTTCCGAGGTAGTATCAGGAGTGTAAAAAGTGCGACATCACCAGTGTTAAGCGTCGAGTAAAGTTAAACACTTGAGACTCACTGCCCACTCCCCTTGGTTTTGAAAGGGCCTCTGTTTTGCTGACATTGCCACATATCTAATCATCTCTTTGCGAGGAGCCACAACGGCTGGGAGAATTCATACTTCTGAGAAAACTCCGCCCTGCTACTGTCTGAAAGAGGCAGGCAAATAAATCCCTGCTCTGCTTTTACACCTCTGATATGCCAATTTACCCAGAATCCAGCGTGAAAGTGGATACCAAAAAGAGACACAGCTGGCTAGAACGCAGTGCAGGCTCAGCGCTGAATGGTTGGTACAGAAAATACATTGAGTACACACACACAACTTCAAACGGCGCTGTCAATATAACACCTGGGCACTCTCAAGTGGGTCTTCTAGATGAAGGCAGCCAATCAGAGGAGAGGGGGTGCTCTTAGTCAAATATGAACAAAGTGGATACAAAACCGGGTCAAACATGAGTATCTGTCAGAGGGGCCTTTTCTGGATATTCTGATCACAAAACCGAGGTGTTTTTTGGAATTAAAATGAGACTTTTATACTTAGTCCATGTTAGGGAATCACTCTACGGAAGTATAAATAGCCAAAATGTGGGACCATTTTTGGGGGACAGTCAACGGCAGTTACACAACACAAGAACCACAGTACAGATCTTTCGACTCAACTATGACAAGTACTTCTTAACACTATCTAAAGCATTTCCCTTGTTTAGAAAAATTCAGCCCAATATCGTGCCTACTTCATTCTTCCTTCATAAGCAAGGGGGCAGCTGCTGGTTGCATCTGTTATTAGGTGGACGTGTTTGGCGAATGACGACATTAATTATTTGTTGTCTTAAATAAAGAGACACTGCAATTCATTAATCAACGTGGTTAACGTAAATGGTGTTTTTTTTCTTTGACCACGTCAATCAGAAACATGGCTGCTGTTACATTTGTAATTGCAAGATCAGGGATTTGCAGGTGGAAATTCTGCCTTCAAGTTCTACACTGGTGCAAGCATGTATTTTTCATTTTACAGAAATGGGTTCTGCACAGAGTCAGTGATCGCCATGCAGCCCGAAAAGAACCAGGACATACAGTACATCCTTCTGTACATCCACACCAAGAATGTTCGCAAACCAAAAATAATGTGTAAACTAAACATAATTTTTCAACAGACACTTTTGGTTTTTATCAAATTGTTTGTGAAATGGTTACCCCAATGTTCCACCGTACATACTGTACAGCGTATTACTTAGTTTTAGACATGTTTTGAACAAAACAGTTTGGGTCGAATAGTTATTCACAATTGTTTGCAAGAGGTGATGAATATGTATCATTCACATTATTATTCACATAATATTTACTTGCTCTGCATTTGTTTCTGAACCTGTAGTTGATGTTGGCACTGCGAGAGTCTAGCTTAGAGTAAAATTTCAGACCAAGTCATACTTTTTAAAATCATCATCATCATTCAGACCAAATGTAGGCCTCAGCAAACGTGATCCAGATTTCAAGACTTAATAGCGGAGGCACGATGTAAACAGGAGGAGCTCCACACAGAGATAACAGTTAACGAGTGAAAAACATGGTATTTAATGTATGGCATGTAGGCAGAGCGAAACGGTCTACTTCTATATTACTTCACTGCTTTTTGTTTTCATACGACTCCAGGCTTTTGCATTGCAGCACACAGTGGGGTAGCTCTTTTTAAATTACTATCTTTTTCCATAAATCACCATTTTCCACACATCCCACATTAAGGCACATTACATTAGATGCAGGGCGCCGTCTACCTGAGCTACAAGCAAGTAGCATTGCTCTCTAAAAGGGATGTGTGCATGTGAAATGGGAGTTTTGTGAGCTGAGAGGCAATTTAGAGACGGCAAAAACAGTGTTATCACCGCACTGCAGAGTCTGGCTGTGGCCTGAACATATACATACTTTGTATAAATGCGCACACACACACATGCAGGGAATTGCGTCAAGGTCAGAGTGTGCAGAAATAACTCAGGCTAATTTCACATATTTGTTCTCAGGGCAGCAGAAATGCATTTTAGCAGACCTACAGAGAGTCATTTGCAATGATACCATTGAAAGTGACACACGCAAGCAAAATGCTAATCACACAAAACCCATTTCCCCCTCAACAGCAAAAGCAAACAAACGGGCCTCAACTTTCCCATTCAAGGCAGAATGACAGCAAAACACAAGACACAGCGGCAAATGCCGTATTTCTTTATTCACGGTACGTCAGCCGCACACTCTTCTGTGAAAAAATATCAACTTCAGATGTTGAGCGGGAGCAAGAAAAGACGGGTGTTTTGTCTGCCTTTGTTGGGCCAGGCTTGATATGGTGCGTGGGCCTTTCAAGCCATTTGTTAGACTCAATTTCTTCCCGTGTTACATGTGCAGATGAGGTTTCAAGCAACTAGCAGCCGCATGTAGGCACAGCGGCACTATTATGGGGAGAGAATGACAACGTGCATGGGTAGGAAATAAGAGAAGAGGTTGGGGGAAATAAAGAGCCGATGTAAAGAAAACGAAGGAAGCAGCGATAGAAGTGATGAGAGACTGCAGTGATGGGACATGTGTGTAGATTGTAAATCCATGCAGGTTATGCAAATACAAACACTTTTGTCATCTCTTATTGTTTCCCTATCCTTTTAACTATTTCTCATGGTTTCCAAACAGTTCCTGAAATGCGTCAGCCTGAAGCGCCTGGCGGATTCGTGGCTTTTGGTTTGCTTCAATGTGTCCAGCAAGTTTCTGTAGAGAACCACACGATTTGATTTATGTTGATCCAAGCTAGAAACCATTTTCTTGGTCCATCTATTTCACAAACCTCCAAACTGAGATCAAGCATTATGTTATTGCACGCAACAGCTCCCTTGAGCAAGATGATGTCCACGTATTTGCCTTATCGAGGAGCCTTGATTTGTTTCTGCGTCCAAATCATTTGCAAATGTTACAAGTTTCCAGCCAGTGGGCACAAGAGGATGCTAATTCATGCATGTTTCCTTTCACAAGTCTTCACTGCCAGCATCTGTCCAAACACTCAAAATTAAACCTATCCATCCATTTTTTTCTGAGCCGCTTATCCTCACGAGGGTCGCAGGAGTGCTGAAGCCTATCCCACCTGTGATTGGGCAGGAGGCAGGGTACTCCCTGAAGTGGTTGCCAGGGCACAAATTGAAATCTATCTACTCTATTTTCAAATAAATCTACCAGGTTTCCTATTCAACCTAAAAATTGTTTTCTTATATACTTTCAGGAAGCCGAGACTCTCGCAGAATCTGATAGCGACACATGATTTGAGTCTCCTTTCACCATTTTCTCAAGTTTGGAAAATACCCTTGATGGTGTTTTTCTGCTGTTGAATTTTTGTAAAACAATTCAAACATGTTCTTTTTCAAAATATTCAAAACAAAAAATAGATAGATAGATAGATAGATAGATAGATAGATAGATAGATAGATAGATAGATAGATAGATAGATAGATAGATAGATAGATAGATAGATAGATAGATAGATAGATAGATAGATAGAGATAGATAGATAGATAGATAGATAGATAGATAGATAGATAGATAGATAGATAGATAGATAGATAGATAGATAGATAGATAGATAATCATTCATTTTTTTAATTTCGCTCTGATCTTTGGACTGTTTAATTTTTTTTTTGTGTTGGGACCTTTATCATTGTCTTACAGCATTTTGTTTTTTGGTCATTTCATAAATGAGAGGCCCTGTAGCTCAGTGGTTTAGAGCACTGGTTTGGTAAACCAGGGGTTGTGGGTTTGTATCCCACTGGGGCCTCCATTCCCTGAGAAGGGTTGCGTCAGGAAGGGCCACTGGGGCCTCCATTCCCTGAGAAGGGTTGCGTCAGGAAGGGCATCCGGCGTAAAAATTGTGCCAAACATATATATGCGTTCATCTGAGATGACACGCTGTGGCGACCCCGAAAGGGACAAGCCGAAAGAAACTTGCTTGGTCATTTCATAAATAAAGGTGTAGACAAATGAAGTTCATTTTACAGCTTCTCAGTTATTTTCACCTGTTGCCCTTTTTGCTTTTTTCTCTGAAAATGTGAATTTTCTAGTTGTTCAAATAAACGTAGGACTGCTACAAGATAGTTAACTTTTTCAAACCTTAAACCTTTGCAGAGATGAAGGAAATGCAGAAAAAAATATCTTTGTTCTAGATCCATTTGGGCGGAGGGCGTTGAATCAAATCAAATGTTTTACCTGAAAGATAAATTCAAACATATAGACGGTGGGACTCGTGGTGCTTTTAACAAACCCTCGTTTTACTATATTGCAAGGGACATTTTTATTGCACTTTATGGCAGTAGTCTGGTCACACTACTTTAACCTAGATCGCCATCTAGAGGTCATGCTTGGTCCATCTCCCAAGAAAACAATCCCGCCGAGGAAAACCGCACTTTGTGTGCGCCTATCTGCAGAATGGACAGGAATATTTTATTGATGCTTTGTCACTCCGTGTGTTTTACTAGTGTATGTTGACTTGGGCGGGTTATTTAATGGTACAGATTTATATTCCAATTAGGCCAGTATTATCTTTATTTTTATGTTTTAATTTAATTGCAGCAATTAATGACTTGGAAAAAAAAGTCCACATGGGACTTTGTGTGTGTGTGTGTGTGTGTGTGTGTATTTAGTAAAAATAAAAAAAAATCAGCACCCTTAAACTCAAGTAGGCTACAAGTGCGTTGAGAAAATACACTTGATGCATGATGCATGGAATTGTGCACATGTGCAATGTTTCCAGAGGCAGTGCACCTCACCTCTCTGTAATGAAATCACACGGGTCAGCAAGGCCGCAAGGCTCAGGCAGGTCACCCAACAGATCGGAACTAAGCTGCTTTGACCTGGCCTGGTGCTGCATGCCAAATTTACACACACGCCCAAACACACAGACACACACACACAAACACGCTACACAATGGAACATCAACTCCAGTCAAGTGCTTCGCACACATCCGAGAAGGCTGACTTTTTTCAAAGATATATTCTTTTTGCCATTGGGAAGCTGTCCTTTAAGGAGAAAATTAAATCACCAGGCAAAGTGAATCATGTGGTTGTGCGCATAGAACTGCAACATCAGATTGGAATACAGCAACTTGTATTCCAGTAGGGTTTTTATGAGCTAAGCTTTAATCATTCCTCCTCTATTAGTCACGTCTCATATTTGCTCGGGGACCTCAATTAGAATTAAATTAAACAGTGGAAATGTACATATTGACAGCATGCACATTATTTATTCCATAAGCAACAAGATCAGAAAATTGCCACTGCATTGTGCTAATATGAAATATATATTTGCATTACGTGACAAAGTAAACCACGCATTACCAAATCCACCTTTACGGCCTCTTTGTGTGACTTTTACAGTCATCAGTATGTCTGAGGTTAGAAGTCAACAACTACAAGGCCATGCTACTCAGAAGCTTTGACGATTCTGGAAGAGAATAATCAATTACCACAAGGCGGATCTTGGCCGTCACGTTGCCGCACGGATCCGGCAGGTCCCTATAAATATGAATGGAAAACAAGCTTAGCAGTTCAGGGTTAAACACGTAATTAGTTGGGACAAGTCGATGCAAGGAGCAGCTTTACTCGGCAGCGGCCCTCCGAGGCATCGCGATCTCGCGTGGAGATATTAGAAATGCAATTGTCCTCTGCAGACGCCTGTTTGTCTGCAAATTGACTTTTTTATTATGCACTGGGTGCAATAATTAAATATTCGATGCCCTGGGTTGGCACAGCTACTGAACCACACCGGGGAGAGTTAACAGGTCCTGACGTTTGTTTGAAATAATGTTTATTTATCAGTACTAATATAAAGTGCCACAGTCCCGCTCCGCATTTCTGCAGGCTTTGCATAAACCACATGCATGCGACTACGCTGAGAACTTGACAAAAACTAAGAGTTAGCTTTTGTTTCCTTATTGTCTCCATGAAGCCACGTCTTGATGAAACAATTTGGCACATGGCTTAAATAATAAATGAATACATGAACACCCAGACACTATCCAGACAGGGGAATTAATACATAAATAGATGGCCATATTTATTCATAATCTCAACATGGATCAGATCAGAGAGGCTTAATAGACCAGATACGAAATATTCTGCACTATGTGTTTGCATGTGGACTTGTCTACCCCATTCAGCATCATGGTGTGATTTGCAAGTCATGCGGTTCGGAGGAGCCACCAAGGAGAAGATAAAAGTCCACCGAAGAATAGGAGGGGGACAAATGGCGGACTGAGAATGGAACGGCTTTCACGTAGGTAAGTCCTCTTCTCTTCAGCACTCTTTCTGTCAGTTTCTAGAGTAGGAGAAACTCGAGTCACGCAAGCCACAGTGGGTCGAGGTCAGGTTTACACCTGTTTCCATGCTCAGCCTCACGCACAGTTGGGTCTCTGGTGTTCATTTTTTCCACCGGGTCTATTCTTGAGACAAATATGGTGAGGAGGGAGGGCAAAGTTGTTGGAGTGCTATTGCTGACAGGAACCAACAACTTCTAATCGTCCTTCATTGCAGTGTTTGACAGATGTGAGTAGCACTTATGAAAGTGTGGGGGATGGAGGAGGGGGTGTGGGTGCATGGGGGCGGTTAGGACATGGGGGGGGCACGAGGGTGTCAATGCGGGGGCTGAGGGTGTGTGCGCGAAAGCACTGAATTAAAAAAAAATAAACAAATCAGAAACAATTAAGTGTGAACTCTCATGGAATATTCATAGGCGAGCAGCCTTTGCGTGACAAGCCATCACGCCACCTCCCGTCCATTTTTTTGGTTCCTGCTCTCCATGTCCTGTTTGTGGAGATGTGGCTGCCACTTAAATCAAATTAGTCATTAGCAAATTGAATCAACAATTAGAGCAAAAGAGCTACATGGAATTAGCGTCAGTTCAGTCACGTTTGTCAGCCTATCAGAAAAAGCTCTATTCTTGTTTTTCCTGCGGTCCTTTAACTCCTCGCCGGTGCGTTCAAAGTCACGGCTGTAGCTCAGGGCAGAAGGCCCCCGCACCCTTTTTCTGCCACGGTCACCTACCGTCACAGCAGCATTGGCGCCTTGTTTCTTTGCCAAAGTGAATTTGTTCCCTTCGCCGACTCTTTGATGGATCCGGTGGCTGCGCCCCTCTCACATGATTTCTATCGACATCTTTCACTCGTCGCCACTGCGACATTTTTGTCAAAAACATGGCTGGCGGAAAGGAACCCGTTCTCTTTATGTAAATATCACTGACAACATGTTCGCTTTTATAAATCAGAAGTCAAGTTGCATTTGAGGACCTTTGGAGATACTGTCAAGACTATTTCAATGCAGTTTTGCTGTTATGCTGACATTGAAACTAATGGAGTTTACTTTGAATGGGTTCATTTGGTGTGATGCAATATACATTTTGGGTAGCAATTGACAACAACCACAAGTTTTACAATGCATTTGCAAAACATTCTTAGAAGTCTCACAAAAATTTACAAGCTGTCCATAAAACGTCCTCAAACATGGCTGAAACAATGAAATAAATATTTTATTGCACCATACTGTATACAACAAATATGAATGAATAATGTTAGTATCACAAGACATGGATAACAATTTGTAAAATTATTATTCATGGAACAGTGCCATTAACCAGAAAAGGCTTTCAATATGTCAACATTAGTTGAATTATTATTTATTACATGTGAGGATTTTCAAATTTTGGTACGGATTTTGGCCAAAATCATGGAAGTTGACATTTTTTTTTTGCTTTCAGGGGCCAAGTAAAATGATGCGGAAGGAAAGATATGTTCCCCGTGCCTTGTGTTTGAACCCTTTGCCTGAAATTCTCAATACATTTAACATTTTTTAGATGTTCTTCAAACTGCAAGGTTTGAGAAAATCCATCTAGTAACATAACTTAGTAGTATTCAATTTCCTAATATGAGGACGACTGCCTTTCAGTACAATTCTGCATCACAGGAAGTGATTCCTTTGTGAGTAACACACCAGAAATTCCCCAAACCTCTCCTTGTACGCTTTAGTTCATCATCCCTGCTACAGTGTGCTTTTGCCAATGTCCACAACTGTGATGATTTACATTTTGTAGTATACATGTAAAAAAGTGTGACTCAATAATAATCATGATGACTCTTACTTTTTGCTCTTTGTGACCAAAATGCCAAGAAGAGGGGTAAAATTTGGGGGCTAAGGGTTTTCACTCCTTCATCTCTCAAAACAATACAAGAAAAGAAATGAGCGATAGTTAGAATAATAATAATTTTAAATCATAAAATGTTTCTATGGCCAATCATTGTCGCAATGAAAAACGCTAAGGAAAAATTATGCCTGGCTATTAGTCGGAAAAGCAGAAAAAGGAGAAAGTGAGAAAATAAAGAAAAAACATCAAGAGTTGATTTTAATATTCATGAATTTTCTACCAGCTCAGTTCAGCAGTTTCGATTAAGCATTAATTAAGAGCCAGAGGCGAAAGCAAACAAAAATAAGGAGCTGAATGACTAATGATGCTAGTGTAACTGTGGATCCGGCACAGGCACCAGCACCAGCACCGGCACCAGCGGTGTGGGCGACCAAGCATCGCTCTGACCATGGAAAGAAATTGTGGTTCTCACAGGCCACGAGCCTGCTGCACATTAAAATACAACTACATGAAATCTCTTCGTGATTATTATTTTCACTCTTGCACTTGGTCAAGACTTCCAAAGATTTTGCAATTGGTATAAAAGTGGGACTTCATTGAGTGTTTATTAGTATTCTTAAATGAGCCATCCAACATATTTGAAATGTAGGTCTATTATCTCAAAACACTGCTTCTAATTACAAACAAAACTAAGCTAAAATTAAAAAAAGCAGAAAAGAAAAGGCAATAAGATGAGCTGGTAATGGTAATGAATCCATTGCCATTTGGCGAGGGGGGGGTGTAAGGATAATTTTATTGAATCAAAATTGTCCTCTTTACAAAGGCAGTCCATTGAATTACATAACCAATACTTAATTCATCTGTCTTCATATATGAAAATATGTAAATGTTGTTTGTACAACATTTCTTGTATTCCATTTGCAAAATCAAACCTGGAGCTAACCTTTATCATTTTTGTTTGTTTTTTTTTTTTTTTGCAATGATCTAAAAGTCTTAACACAAACAAAATATGTAAAAAAAAAACAAATTCTAATGTTAAATAATATTTGATGAAATCAAATGAAGATGGCATTTATTTTGTATTTTCTATTCGTTCCAAATTGCAAACCATCAATTTGACAAAAAAATAAACAATAGTTTATTAATTGAGATATACACAAAACTCCAATTCCTTTCGCGTTAGCAATAATGTAAAAATGCATTGGCAGTGTACTTGATGCAGAATAACATATTTGCAAAATATGAATTTACATTCAAATCGTTCCTGTCATTGCTCCAAAATGTTAGTGCAGCCACATTTTTTTTAACCTCTTCCTAAATTGAATTAAAGTTATTTTGTTTTCTCATTCTGAGAGATGGGAGAAAATAAAAGTGTTTGAAAAAAGGCTTTGCAGTCTATGCTGCCGCAGAAAGCAGGGATGCAGGGAACAAGGAAAGAAATAATTGATATTGTTGCAGCGGTGTTACCCTTAAGCCTCCCCCTGATACTTGATTGTATTGGTGAATTGTAATCAGGTATTTCAGCTCAGCGGTGCCGGTGTCACACGCCCACCAGCTGGTATTGGACCGCAGTGTGACAGGGAAGAAAAAGCCGTTCTATCCCAGCTTGTAAATCTACACATTGTGATGTGTACGCACAGACAGGAAATGCCGAGCAAACGGCAGCTACGAGAAGCACATACGGATGGGGCAGCCATTTCAATCACGGCAACAAAATGGCAAAGCTCCAGCTTTAAAGTCTTCACATTATTCTTGCTTTTCTTTTTTTTTCAATCTTTGAGTCAGGATAAAGTTAATGTGTTTCAATGAATATAATTCAGTTCTGAGGTCATTTTGTGGGTTTGTGAACTTTACCTTTTTTTGGGGGTGGGGGGGTGGAGAGCGCCTCACTAGAGCATACACAGAGAGAGAGAAAATAAAGCATTGTCAATTTTTGCAAGATTTTGTGATAGAAAGTAACACTCTTACATATTAAAATATTGTCATTGCTGATTATTCTGTTAAGGTAAAACCCAAACATTGCTGAACAAATGGTGTTAGGTGGGGGAGCATCCTCACCACCTTTCACAATTCATTACCACAAATTAGGGTTCAATAAAATTGCTATTCAGAGATAATTAGGATTTCTTTTGGCGATAAGCTACAGGAGTGTGTGTGTTGGTGGGGGCGGGGAGGTGGGGCCTGCGGGATATCTGGCACTGCCAGATCAATGGGGTGGAAGGACATAAACCGTGTGACCCAAAGCGTCCGTGCGGAGTCACACACAGAAAAAAAAGGCCTTTTGCTCACCTGCTGAGCTTTGGAGACATTCTAAATTCAATGAATTATCTTGGGCCTCCCATTTTCGGCAACGAGCTGGAACATAGAGGGTGGCTAATAAGGTTGTACAAGAAGGTTGTTCTTTCAATAATTAACACTTTCCGCGGAGCACACGCTAACTGTCGTCACGTTGCAGCAGGAGCGAAATGTCTGCTGGGGTGACAGAATCCAACCAAGAGCAACTAAGTGTGCGAGACTGTGATTATTTGCAACCACTATGCTTTATTTTCTCGTGCTCTCTCCTTCATATTTACAGGTTAACCCATCAATTCATCTTTGAAGTTTTAATGTGACTAATTGATTCTCTGAAGCACGTAAAATAAGATAGAATTACTTTTTGGTCTAACAGACCATCCAAGAAAAAAAAAGTGGCATGTGATTGTTATTTGGAAGAACTAATAACAACTGTGTGGTCCTTAGTTTTGATTACTTTCAAGTGTCTTTGTCTGCTACTGTCATCTACTTTTTTCTTTGGGCTGTTTGTGCCCTTCATCCTCATCATTTAGTTTCTCCCTCTCCTCGGTCGCCTTAACGTCGGCTGCGGCGCCGATGCCACTGCGGGGGCCGTGTGAACCGGCGAGTCCGGTCACCTCGCATCAGTGTCGGCCCGGAATGTGCCGTGGACTGGCTCCGGCCATGGACGCCGCTCTGGGAGGGGGTACACAGGGAGGGGGTCGAGCAGGTGCTCAGTATAGAGTGGGCAGTCGTGTGGGGGATGGATGATGTTGACGTTACATCCCTGCTACCCATTGTGGTCGGGGTGAGGTGGACAGAGAGAGCCTGTGGGTGCCCCCCCTGCATAGGTCACCGTGCCAGATCGGAATCACAGGGTGTCTTTGCTCATTAAATGGCCTCCCGATGGTTCGCCGACACTACATGACAACCAAGCCTGGTCAATTCTTGAAAAAAAAAATAGAAAAAAAAGAACCAGGTGAAGGTATTTCCGCTCTGCTGTCATTTTGATCCTTTGGACTCATATGAAACCAGAGGTGTAGGATTACTTTTTTCCACTCCTTTTGGAATGAAAGAAGCCTTTTACTGTGGAAACATTGTGCACACTCTCTGATCAGCAATTATGCACTTTCAAGTTATTAAATACTGTTGGGGACCCTCTGGGGACCACCACAGCCTGTAAACACACTTCTCTCTACAACATGAAAGGAAGAAAACGACCATTCATACACATTAGGCGTAAGTGCTATAGTCAATGATATTGCATGCCTTTCCCTGATGAGTGTGAATGTCTGACAGCTATCACCGCGTATGTTTCTATGCTTTCCCCATGTATTAGGAGGCTTCTCACTAAAACGGTTTGGAACCTAAAAGAGAAATCGCCATTTCCTCCATCAACATCCGTGAAATGATGGTGAGAATATTGAAAACGATGCAGAGCCCCGTCATCGCCAGTTTACGTTCACTTTTGTGAGACGCACCGAGTGGACATACAAGCAACATACTGGAAAACATATTCACGTATGACACACGGGGGCTGACATACAAAACACGGAGGAGGTGAACGCACCCACACGGTGGGAAAGAGATCTGTTTGACCTTGACCTCACAGGAAACCCCAAGGAGCGCTATCAAGGTTGCTCTGGGCTCTCCAGAAAACACATTTATCTGCTGTTTAGAACGTGGTTACATAAACTCTATTTCCATCTTTTTTAGACTAAGAGCACATTAATAAAGCAAATACTGTAATCAGTTTTTAGTAGATGCCAGCACAACCGTTTGATAGGTCATGTTTTTCAAGGAATGATTTAACATTTAATGGCGTTTGAACTCAAATAAAAGTGTGCTGTGGTGCCCCTCACGTATGAGATGGCAATGCAAATAACCATTATGGTATTTAATGTTTTCTGCAATGTATTCATGCATTGAAAAAAAACAGCAATCAAACAATACAAAACAATTAAAAAAATCAAGTGAATGAACTCTCGATTTGAGCTGTATATTTCTTTAAAATAATAATAATAATAATTTTCTTGCCATTTTCCGCCCATCAAGTTACATGATACATGACATGACATGACATAATAGAGGCATCTATTTATTCAACTATAAATGGATGAATGATATCTGGTATAAAATGCAAATGTTTTTATATTGGTTGTTCACAGGTTACATTGGCGAATGAAAAAATGCTAAAAACGCGAAAAAAAAATTAAAGAACACAACCTCTCAAACAGCAACACACAATAAAAGTTCATTACTGTATTAAAGGACAATAAGAACATATACGCTATCTTTTAATCATCCTCTTATCCTCACGAGGGTCATAGGAGTGCTGGAGCCTATCCCATCTGTCAACGGGCAGGAGGCAGGGTACACCCTGAACTGGTTGCCAGCCAATTGCAGGGCAGACTGAGACAAATAGGCACACTCACAATCACACATAGGGGCAATTTAGAGTGTCGAATTACTGTTGCATGTTTTTGGGATGTGGGAGGAAACCGGAGTACCCGGAGAAAACCCATGCAGACACTGGGAGAACATGCAAACGCCACACAGGGGGCTCCGGGATTGAACCCGGGACCACAGAACTGTGAGGCCAATGCTTTCCAGCTGAACCACCGTGCCGCCTATTTTCATAGATATTTTTTAAAATCCTAAATATAATTAAAATGTAGATGCCGATGTTTTTCAAGTCTGTCATTGTTAGATATGAAACTTGTTAATGAATGACAAACTACTAAAAACCCTTGACAACCACCTTTTAACACAGAAAACATAGACAACAGATTCAAATGTTAATAAATATCCTATTAACATTGTGAAAATGAAAATACCATGTATCTGGCTGATTGATTTACTGATCACTTTCTATTGGGTTTGGGGCAAATTTATTGATGTGACCCAAAGAACTGTGTAAACAAGTCGAAACAACCAAAACTCATCAATAATGTGAGGAAGATTAGAGAAGGTTTGCTTGTTGCTGTTTTTCGGATTGTCCCATTAGGGGCCACTGGTATAATTTGTAACATTACAGTAATGACATGAAGAAAATGTCCTTTTCTCAATTTTACATATTTTGACATGTTAGCCGTTGAATTGAAGGCAATCTTTAAAATCTCGCCTAAGCCGCCACAGTGACCCTAGTTGCGAGTAGCCGAGACCTCTTCAAAGTTCACATGCCCAGGCCGTACAGCCAGGGTGTAACAGCAGGCTCAGGAGGTGGAGTTGGGGCGCTGACGTGAGGTGAAGTGACAGCTGACAGTTGCTGCGTACTCCATCAAGCTGCCAGTGTCACACCTGGCAGCTGTCAATCACAACGCTCCCGAACACCTCGCTCCCCGCCGCCGCCGCCGCCGCTGCCAAACACGCCGGGAGTGTTGACATCCATCCACACGCTAGTGCTGGCCTACTCCGACTGCGCTCATCTTGTCAGGGCGAGCAAGAGGGTTGGCGGTGGGGGTTAGTCCGAGAAAGGGAAGCGACCAGCTATTTACATATCACACAGAAAGGTCACAAATAGCCTGCAGGCACTGTGCTAATTACAGTACGTTACAAGAAGAAAAAAAAAAATAAGGCTACATTGAAAGACAAAAACAGAGTTATCTAAGTATGTGACGAGATGAAAACAGGTGATGAGCTGAGTGGAAGCAGACACCGAGTGGCAGCACCTCAAAAAAGGTACTCACTTCGAGGTCACAAGTTGGAAAAAAAGTATTTTCAGTGCAAATGTAAACAAGTGAAAGACTGTCGAAGCGTGGCAGCGGATGGATGACCACCGTCCCAAAGCGAACGTACGGGCACGGCCCTCCCAAAGTAGACGTACGCCATATGACACTGTTCAGACAGACGAGCGTGTGGGATCTCCTGTAGCCGAATAAGCGAATGAACCTTTATAATTCATTGTGACAAGCTGACAAGGAAAATGAGTGTAAAATTTTATACTTACATGAATTTTTGTGTCACATCGCCGTCTGTGCACTTGTTTTTCCGCCTGGCCATAGCCGAGGGCTTCTTTCTCTGTGGGCTCGGCGGACCTTGTTTCTAGGCCTTCAGACATATCGCCCTTCGCCCTAGTGAATTTGCTGATTAATTTTGGATGCAACCCTTAATTAACACCCCAAAGGAAAGTGTAGACTTCCTAGCCTGCATTTGCTGCAGAACAGACAAACTGAAAGAGTCTGGAGAAGGATGACCTCGGGGAGATAGTAGTGCTGATGTCCGAACTGACAACATGAAGGCCGAGTAACGCCGGGCCGAAACCTAAGCAAGGGCAATGCCTCAGGAGCTTCCAGGCCTTTTAATCAGCGGCTGGAAATGAGTTCCCTATTAGTCTCATTTCATTTGCTTTAGCCTCGCTAGAGAAGCAAAGCTCGCATGATGCCACCCGACGCTTGAAACATGCTGCTCCTGTGCCAGCGCTGGGGACGCCTCCGGCCCACCGTCATTAATTGGTGCCACTCTCTTACTTCCAGTGAAATTGGCAGGTGACGGAAAGGGGTGAAATAAAAATGTGATTTCACTCGTGTTGTTTTTTTTTTTTTTAATACCTCCTTCCGCCTCTCGTCCGAACATCAGAGCGGATTTGGCTAATTGGGTTGAATGGCACCCATCTCGCTTTGTGACAGCCAAGCACGATGCATGTGAAGCTGCGGGCAGCTTGGAGAGCTCTCACCCGGCTACACTGGCTTGAAAGCGTTGGAAGCGGGAAGTGTGTGTGTGTGTGGGGGGGGGGTCAGTCACAGGGAAACAAAGAACACAGAGAGGAAATGGCGGTCTCACTTTTGTCAGACCTTGAACTAACAAACTTGGGCTTTGTCTCAGTGAGATTGGGGGACGCACGCGTCTCACAGACAGCAAAAAATAAACACAAAGTGAAATGGGTGTGCGACGGTCCCCACACAGTGGGAGAAGCACTGACTACAGTATCCATATCTGCCATATCCAATTTGTGGTAATAAACACGCGTACCACCCACCTGTCATCTTGTGGGTATTCGCCTCAATTCCGTTGTGCTCCCATTCAAGGAGAAGAGGCAGAAAAGCAGAAATCCACTTACAAAAGGACAAGAAGTGCAGGTGTAATTGGGACGTTTGAGCGGTATCTGGTTTCAGGAACAGCAGTGAAAACCAAACCCGTAAGATGAGAGTGTCAGAGTGGCCAGAAAGGAGACCCTCATCACTTCAGTTTCAAGTCTCATTTTGCGTACATCAACTCTTGTGCACGGTCCTTGGTTGCAATGATCGGGCGACTATATGGGACAAATTTAAAGATGATATCAATTAACGGGACTAAAAGGGGCTCCTATTCAAGAGTCCAGTTGCACTAAATGATCTCCTCATCTTTTCTTTCCCTCCATTTGCAATCTCGCCATTTTCTAGCCCAGGACAATGCAGCTGATTGTTGCCAAAAGCCCGCACGGCCCTACAAAAATCTTTACCATCAGGAGTCAAGACGGTATGCGAGCGGGGTGTAATGGATCCATCCAGCTATCCTGCCCTTTTCTCTATGGCCCTATCTCAACATGATTGGTATCAAATTTGCTGCTCCTGATTGTCGATGACAAGTCATCCAGTAAGATCCCTGAAAGTGCACATTCAACATAGGATGCTCATGATATTACGGAAATACAGGTGCATCATATTGCATGAAAACATATGTCGAGAGGTGTCAAATCACTCAGCACTTTACCAGAATTCCTCTACTCCGCATTCCCATCTACCCATCTCATCAGAGTTTCTCAGGTGCACCTATTTTCTTTTCTTGGTCACGCTCCCAGCGAGCTTTTTTGGAGGAGTGCCATAAACAAACGTGGGAGAAATCACCAGCGGTTGTGGCAGAGAGGAACAAAATTATCAGGACCGAGCGGCTGGTTTAAACCTACGCAGTGAACCCTGATGAACGTCCACCATTCCATCCGTCTGCAACAGACACACAGAATTGTTTACGCTCCACCTTCCAATCACACAGGCTCCGCTGACAGGCCGCCATTCGCTCCGGCAGCGGGCCGGCTGCAATTTAGCCTCGAAAAAGAAATGTATGTATGAAAGGAAAAGCGGTGGGACCTCTCTGATACCTTATTGATGGAGCGTCAGCCCTGTTATCTTTGGGCCCAATTTGATTTCAAGAACTGTGATTTACATTTCACTGGGATTACACCTTTTAATGCTGCACCAGAAGTGGGCAGCGGCTGAAAGGAGGTGGCGGCAGGAATGATGGGATGAAAGGTGGAGGGAGCAGTCGGGGGGGGGTTCAAACGACGTGTTTCCAGGTCCTCAAGTGGAGAGGATTACAATTACAATTAAAAATCAAAGGCCTCTGCGTGTCCATCAAACAACTGTCCGCTGCTGCCAAGTGGCCGCAGATGTAAAACCGCTTTGCAGCTAATTGTTCTTTATTATCGTTTGTTGGGATGTTATGCAATAAGTGTTATTACAGGCAAGGTCCAAATAACATGCTCATGGGAGCGGGATGAAACAAATCCACACATCAACAGCTGTGCCACTATTCACGTTGAATGAGATTGTTATGTGGTCTGGTCCTTGACAACTTCAGCAGATCTAAAGAAATATGTATTCCTATTTGACGTGACATCTGCGTACCATGGGAAACCTCAATTGATTGAGCATTTTTGTTTGGTTGTTTGTTTTTTTTGGGGGGGGTGGGGAGTCTATTTTTGCCTCAACCACTGAAAAAAAGAGAAATGTGAAGAAAAGACTTTAGCATCATCGATCCTCTCACTGGGAAGTCGACATGTAGGATTTTACAGTAATTTACATTTAACCTTTAGTAGCAAATAAAGTATGAATACTTGAAGCTTTCAGATATCAGCATAATACTTTACTTTTACATCCTGCATTTGAAAACAGTTATCTTGACATTTTACCACTGAGTTCTAGCAAAATTTGGTGATTACTTGTTTCACCCTCCACAGATCAAAGAAAGTATGATTAATTGAAAGTTGGGGTCTTACAAAGCAGAAAATATAGGGATAACGTTCAGAAGTCATGTGTCAAGGGTGGGGGTAGCTTTTTCATACATTTTTCTATCCTCCCTTCGCCCCAGAACCCTTGGACAGTAGTCCACTTCACTCCCCTGCCATGACTGTTGCAAAGTCCAAACTATCTAGCAGAGATGTTGTTTGACCTAAGAGATTTCACTGTGTTATTATAATATTTCTGTTGAAATGTATTTCTTTATATGACGTTGCTCGTGGTCCATTTAAATTTTGGGGATGGGCTACGTCATATTTTTTTAGGGCACTTGTCAAAGTTTTGGTATCATCACAGAGTTTCAAATATCGTTCAAAGTTGATTACATTTACAGTAATTAAAAATAGTGTACAGAGTTTGAAATATTCCGATGCATTGCAGTGAGTTAACCAAATGATTTTTCTCAAATTAAAATGGAACTGATTGGCCGTCGGTGTCTTTGTTTGCCCTCTTTTTGGGCAAGAGGCCTGCCTGCTTACGACATCGTAATCATGCACATTAATTTTGTAATTTTGATCACAACATTGCACAGAATTTTTATTTATCTTCTCAGAGTCAGTGAAATTATGGAAAGCACTCTGTGTGCAAAACTACACGGATTATTATAATGATTATTTGTGATTCTGACACATTTCTTTATGCAGAGGCAAACACACCAAAATTACACTTAAATGGCACATAGTTTTATCCAAGTTTATAAAAATTGTTATAACTATATCCAAAATGTGCATTCTGAACATGGGCTGCAGCAGCTGGGAGGCTTGTGACAGACTAACACGACGCAGGCAAGTAGAGCACTATAAGAACTCCTTTCCTGCAAATGAAGAAAAACATTAGTCTTTGTTGAATTAATTTCTATCATTAGCTGAGCGTTCCAAGTAAGGCTGCCATGACCGCAGCATCTTGGTCGCCAACAGTCTATGATCCAATCATTTCTGAGCCAAGTTATAATAGCAAAAAGACGCCAAAACAAGGTGGTGACAGAGAAGAGTGAACTTATTTGCCACGTTGACGGCCCTTGTGCACTGTGGGTGAGCTTCTGTCTTCAATCAATACCCAAAATAGGCCCGTGTTGTGTGAATTAAAGAAGATTTCAGGAAGTAGCGTACCCAGTCAAAAACAAACAGCATGAGACATTACATGCCGAGGACGTCTCCCATATGGGTATGCGATGTGCTAAACGCAGGATGGATTAGTTCCATACAGATGTTCACCTCTGTTTCAGCAGCAGCCGAGTCCATCTGTCTTTACGGTGTGCTACTTAGCACGTCGCCATTGCAGGCATATGGACTTTTCACAAAAGGTTACCCCACATAAATTAGGCTGAATGGCAAGCTGTTGATGACATCCGTCTCACTTTCTCTATTGTAGGACTAAGTACATCACATTAGGGTGTACTGCTACAGGTGATAGAGGCTCCGCTGTGTAACCAATCGAAAGATGCTGAGATGGGAGGATACGGAGCAGTCAAATACCACTGACAAATAGAACGGTGCAAATAGGTTAATTAATACCGCTCTATTATTATCTTTTTGAAGGCAGAATATTTGATACAGCTCTGGTGAATATGAGATACTGTTGAGTCTGCTTGAAAATGACACAAAAAAGACACCCGCACCTATGCACAATTTAATAGTTAACTGATCAAGTTCTCTTAATTGTAAAACAACAATTAAAACATTGAAAATGACATTTGCTAGGATGGCATGCTTGTCTAATCATGAGCATCACAGCTACCACATACTTTGAGGAGCTTCTAATTTGAATTATACTTGATGGATTAAAAAAAAACAAGAAATGATAATATAATGATAAATGTTGATTGCACAGCTTCGCAATATTTTAAAAGCAAAATTAGGCTGACATCTAGTGGACACTTAACTCATGACACGCACGTGACACGCACCAACCACACTTTTCGAACAGTGCATCCTGAGTTTTGTTTTTTTCGTTTGAAAAAAAAAAACGAAGTGAAATCCCCTTAATGTTTTTTAAACTTTCTTAGGCATTAGCCACACCGTTATCACCAGAAATAATTCATCTAAACCTATAGGCCTGCAATCAGAGATGCATTGAGCGGGAAAGTTCCACCTCCTCCATCGCCAAGTGGTGGATTCATTGAGGTTTTGTTACGCAGATCAGTGTGGGGGAGGTTCAAAGGATGGCGCCGGCTATTTTGGGGTCACTTGGCGTCTTTCATGTGCTCCTCTTCTACCCAGGCCAGAAACAAGAGGTCATGGCAGCACAGATGCGTCATACCCACGGGAGAACCGACCACTAGAGCTCAAGTGTCTCATCCACGTCCCTATTCATGCAAAGATCAGATACAGTTGGTTTAACCTGGTCCTGGATGGCCAACTTGGCTGACCGGCTCAACGGCAGTGAAGGAAAGATTTTAACCATTTTTTTGGCTCATAAATATGAAACACAAATCACCATTGATATTATGTTAATAACGATAAGAATAAATCTGTTTGCAAAGTCGACAGGGAGCTTTGAAAATAAACATTTTATATCCAAAGCATGCAAGAGAATATTTGCTTAATGTTGAGTATTTTACAGAGATAATAATGGGAAGTGGCAGCATGGTGGTGGAACTGGTGAGAGAGTTGGTATGACAGTTCTGAGGACCGGGGTTCAAATCCCCACCCTGCCTTAGTGGAGTTTGCATGTTCTCCCTGTGCCTGCGGGAGTTTGCTCCGGGCACTCTGGTTTCCTCCCACATCCCAAAAACATGCAACATTAATTGGACACTCTAAATTGCCCATAAATGTTGTCTGTTTCCGTGGCCCTGCGATTGGCTGGAAACCAATTTAGGGTGTACTCTCCCTCCTGCCCGTTGACAGCTGGGATAGGCTCCAGCACTCTCATAACCCTTGTGAGGATACGCGGTGAAGAAAATGGATGGAGAGACAGTATTGAGTTAATGATGAGTAAAATCAACATGTTGATTTCTGATCTATGACACAACTTCCTGTTTGGGGGCAGCAACGTTTGCCATTAAGTCTGATGAAATTGTGACCTGCACAGCGTAGCCCTGTACAATCTAAAAGATATATTGCTGTGGTAGGACATCAAACTCCAGCACCCCTCCAGCCAATAATTTGTCATTGCGAAACAACTCCACCCCCATGAATGGAAGCCAAGTTCGCTGTATTGTTTTTTGTCCCATTCTTGCACCAGCTAGGGTGCAGCATTTGAGACCTAGAAAATTCCATGACTAAGAGAGTCAAATAACTATGTATTAGAGACAAGTGGACAATTTCAAAGCCATTTTGGAGGTAAGACACGGGGATAAATACAATTTCCACATTAAACAAATTGATTCTAACCAAAACCACAGGCCGCGGCGCTCTTAGATGGTCGAGGAGAGCATTCCAGACTGCGTGTGGTGGAGCAAAAGGTCCAGTCAACCGGAAACTGAAGCGTGGTCCTCAGAGGCTGGAGAATTTTAGCCTCTCCAAAGCAGAGCTGATGGGTGGAGAAATAGGAGCTAAGTAGTTCTTTGTGGAAGACGATGGCAATGCCATGGAGGCACTGGTGGGACAGCAGGATGACCTTGAATTCGATCCTGTTTTGGACAGGAAGCCAGTGGAAGGATATGAGGATGGGTCTAATGTGATCTTGCTTACGCACTCTCATCAGAATGCTGGCAGTGCTCTTTGGAAATTATTGCAGCTGCTTGTTGGGGATCCTGATGAGAAATGCATTGCAGTAATCCAGCCTGGAGGAGACCAAAACATGGAGAAGTTTTTGAAATCGGAGAGAGTGATTGTGAAGTGGAGTCTTGCAATGTTTCTGAGGTGAAAGAAGGAGGTCTTCCATAGGTCTACGATGTGGTTCTCAAAAGTCAGGTGACCTAGAGCATTGTCTAAAAGCTCAGGACGAAAATGTGTCTGCATGACATGCACTTGAAATTTGGCCTGTTTTTTGCCTAATTCCCACCTCGATAGTCCAATGTAATCATCACACACCACAATTAGGTGCCTTCTTTGTGGAGTGTGTCGCGCCGTCTCCTCGCCATGTAATTTCCTTGGAAAGAAAGCACCACCTCGGCAATTGAGCCTCTTTTTCAATGGATCATAATAGCCCCCAATTTTAATCAGTTTGATTTTTTTCTGAGCAACACAGAACAATTGGCCTTGATCTTTGCTACTCACATACTTGTGACCCTCCTCGTTTTAAGGCATCAATAAAGGAGCGCCCTCATTTGAAATCTACAGAGTTCATTCCGTTTAGAGGGTGATCTGGGAATACAAGAAAAAAATCTATTGAAACAATAAAGGTGGTTTTGATATGAATCTATGTAATGTACCACCAATAAAAGATAGAATAATATTAGCGTGACAGCTCTGAAACTGGAGAGTTGTCTTTTGGGGTTGATTTAAATTATTTTCATTCACCAGAATGGGTTCAGTTCCCACTGAGTGTAAATCTGAATTTGAATTGTCATCCAGCTCGATATACGCCTTGTATATAAAAATGAGAACGATTTGAAATGCATAGCAGCCAGTTGTTAAGACATCAATTAATAAAGAAACACAATATGCAACTGCCTGTTTTCTAGGGCCTAATCTATAACTAAACCCTGAAACGTGACTCATTTCATTTCTGGGGTTTGATCTCTCCACTTCAAGATCATGGAGAGCTTAACAGTTGTACGAATGCGCCTCGCACAAGCAGCTGGGTGAGCTGCCTTGTAAATTTCACGTTTCTGACATGTAGCATTTCCTTCAAACCTCCATATTTGACAAGTTCCAGGTTGAAGTTCTCTCAGGCTCTCAGTTTCTTATCTCTGCTCCTCCTGAACCAATCAATGAAGCACTTACTGGGACAGGGAGGCTTATTGCCCTATTTTGACTTCCAACGACAGTGGGTGCCAAATGATGAACAAACCATTGCAACTGTTGACACATCATTGCTCTTGATATGAATATGCATTTGAGGAAAGTCTCATTTGTCATTTCAGCACAATTTCCACGATAAAGGTTCTATTTGGGGGCACAAAAGTGTTTATAAACGCTGAAATGAGAGCAACGGGGTGGAAAGGCAACGCGGATGCGGGCCGATAGGCAAACACCTGCCTTCTTCTATAGCTCAAATAGATTGCTTTGGAAGAAATGCACCAGAGTAGCTTCACTTGTCAGAAATTCTACTGAGAAATTTTACAGAAAGAAATATCCAATAAATAAAAAGCTGTTTATAGATACACCTCTGAAAATACAATACTCTTTTTGCGACCTGGCAACATACTTTAAGATCATAAGAAGATTATGGAGATGTAAGAGATTTAAGATGGTGAGAGAGCTTCCTGATTGGCTGACCCAGCGGGCTTACAACAACCCCAAAGAACTGAAAAACAAACCTTTCTTATTTAACGACTACAAGGCTTGTCAAATGTTCAAACTCTTCAAAAATGTCAAATAGGTTCTCAGAAGGCAGCTAAGTCGCGAATTCCGTCTTGAACTCCTTGTTGGGCAGCACTCAAAGCATAAAGCAACAGTGATCACTTCAACCAAGCAAAGATGATTTTTGTTGTAGTATCAGAGAAGGATTATCTCTGACAGCACATTTTCCCTGCCAAGTTCTACTTTACTTAGGTCTGTTTCTTTACCAGGCTCTCTTCCTGCTTGGCACCTGGACTAATTTGGAGTCTTTATTTACCTACGGCGTCACAAACAGTTGTGAGGTAGTGACAAACTCAGTTTAGTTTGCGGGCCACTTTCACTGCAATTTCATCTCAAGTGGGCAGGACCAGCATACAGTATTCGTAGCCTGAGAAATAAATAGTTCCACCCCCACCCCATATACACTCACACATACAGACACATTTTTGGGGTGCAAATAATTACTAGTACATTTGGAAATACCGTATTCACAATCATCAGTATCCTATACCTTGTCCCCCCTCATTCATAATTGCCTATAGATGCCACAAGACTGGCAAATTACTGCATTTGTTAAAATTACTTGCCTAACATATGGTATGGTATGAGACATATGATACCAAATATCACAGGGTGGGTTGGTGATTGTTTTTTTATATTTATAAAAGCAATCACAAAAAAGCATGGTGGAGCAGTTGGAAGGTGTTGGGCTCACAGTTCCTAGGACCCGGGTTCAAACCCGACCCTCCCTGTGTGGAGTTTGCATGTTCTCCCGGTGCCTGCGTGGGTTTTCTCCAGGCACTCTGATTTCCTCTCACAACCCAAAAACATGCATTCATTAATGGGAGACTCTAAAGTGCCCCTATGTGTGATTATGAGTGTGACTGTTGTCTGTCTCTTTGTGCCCTGCGATTGGCTGCCAACCAGTTCAGGGTGTACCCTAGTTCACCCTAGTTCACCATTAGGTGAAGCTGAATTGAGGCTCAGATGAGGATCAGGTCTAGTTTATTCCAAAAGACTCAGACCAGAACACTTTCCCAGTGTATCTTCTTGTTTTCTCTTCTGAGTGACGATGGTTCATTACATCACTGCACAGGAAGACAACCCGTAAGTCTTTGTCACACATGCTACAGCAGAGATTATGTATTTTGGACATATTTGGAATCTCTGTGTGTTTACAGAGTACATCAGCACCCTCCCACCATTGGCTAATTCTCACCTTGCTGATGAATTCCAAGGCTGGCTGACAAATCACATAAGCCCAACAATCTCCAAGAGGTGGTTTAAGGCGACCAGACCGGCTCAATCAGCAAGTATGAAAGCAACATTAGATGTTAAATAAACATTAAGATGATAGACAGGTGGAATTCTGTCTCACAGCTTTTCTTGGGAGAAGGCCTTGTCACCTTCCAGGTGTTTCATGAACTACTAGTGATGAGAATGAAATGCATTTTAAGAGCAAAAAGAAGGACCATCCCTCTAAAACCTAATAAATGCAAAGAATATATTTCATCCATTAAAAACTATATATTTAGCTGTTATCCAGAAGCTCCGCCTCTGTTTTGTGATTGGCTGACCCATCTGTATGAGAGCGCAGCCTCCATCACAAACCTCCCATCCGAATTGTTTGGTCGGGAAATCTAGGCTCGAAAATTGTATTCCATCGACCATGGTTTCTATCAACACACAATTATCTGGGTTAATCATGTGGAACTGTGGTCAATTCACCTGGGGCTAAGGAACTAATGGCATTGGCATCCGGCCCTGCTTTGGCGGAATGGCACCTGGAGCAGGAACACTGAGATTTCCAAGGAAAATTTGGGCTTATTTTGTCCACCTTGACGCTTCCTCGCCATCCAACCCCTCCTCCTCCTCCTCCTCCTCCTCTCTTGCTATCAATATAATATAGTCACCCTACACCCTTCACCGTTTCCTCCCATTTGCCTTCCAACTTGTTCATCCTCCAGTTTTTATCCACATTCCTCCTTCTGGCATTTTTCTCACACGTTCAAGGACATGGCGCCCAATCTTCATCACAACAAAGTAAAAAATATATTCACACCTCATCTACTAAAAAAAAAAAAAAAAAAAAGCCAGCCTCACCACCTGTGTCACACTTGTACCAGCAGTAAAGGTGATATGGAAAATGATATCTCACAAAAACAAGTTAGAGACTCCGCTTCCGGAGAAACATCATCTTGGATTCTCACTGCATAATTAATAAGGTGATTGAGAGCAGTCAGGCGGGTTTGATGCGCATGCTCTCACCGACGCGCTCTTTGTCTTTCCAATGTGATGCAGACTCAATCCCACCAACTTAGAGGACACCAGGACTCATCATTAGACATCAATATAAACATATGTTTTCCAATCACAGATGTCAGCCATGTGTGAAATGAGTGTCACGCTTTTTGAGGTCTTATTATTTGGCCGCTGGTCATAGAATCTATGTAATGTACCTCCACCCCCTCTCAGGATCTCAAAACGTGACGGCCGGCGTGAAAGCCTCACACCGTTGGACGGTGGAAGATGGGTTGCTCACTGTTTTTATTCACACCTGCATGACAGATGAGACTGTGTCAATCTTTCAAGGGAGACTTTGAACCTAAAGCTGTAACCCCCCCCAAAAAAGTTAACGAATTATTTGTCGAACTCAGACTAAATTCATGAGGAATGGGAATGTTTGGAATCCTATCCGGTTGTTCCAGAAGTCTATTTGTACCCAAATATTTTGAAAGATAGATATTGATACTTGATTTATAATGTTAAGCGAGAAATCACGTTAAACCGGAAGTAATGCAGGATTTGCTGCTTTGATGAATTTATTTCTTAAATGAATTACATTTTATTCAAATGCCAATATACACTACAACAGTCAGCCATTTTGTTTTTTGTTGTGCGTGAGTCCATAGAACAGAGAAACTTCAAGGAAAGTTAATTGTTGATGAAACACAGTGACACCAGTCTATTCATTCAAATTTGGCAGGCTTGTTAACAACACAATTCCCCTTTCTATGTCAAATTTATAATATTCTTTTCATTTTAAAGGGATTTTAGGGAACCCTTCCAAAATGTGCCTAACTATACTGCTTTGTGGAAATTGAGTTTTATTGCAACCTTGATAACCAGACCATGATACACCTGAAACCAAGCAAGCTAGCACTCATCAGCCATACAATTTTACATTGTTGTTGCAGCTTTAAATAAAAATGTCTCCTCTCAGATGACACATTTGGGCACGGAGCAGTTTTGGGGACTAATTGAAAAACACTAAACAAAATAATCAAATTTAAAGCTTAAAGTTGCATGGTGTGCCGATGCACACAAACTAAAAGGGCTTGGCTCTTCGCTGTGGCGTCTGACATGGTTTAACATTCTCACAGGAGCTGCAAAACGCCCCTGAAGGCTCAGTTTAAGCTCCCCTCCTTTTACTGCCTATTAGGAGATAATGCAAGTGTGAAGCCCAATGAATCAATATGCAACAGCAGCTTTAGTTTGATAATTAATACCAGTGTCAAAAATAGATTTGAGATTTGGCGGCGTGGGCCTGATGCGACGGTAGTCTAATTCTCCACTCAATGGTGCTGATTCTTTCTGCTAAAGCCTGTTAGCTCACTTAGGCCCTGCCATAAGATCCAATGGCATTCTGACATCTGCACTCTATCCCATCCAAATTAGTCCTGACACACTTTTCAATGAAAAATTAAAAAAAGAAACAGTTGAGATAAGATGTCAAATATCACACAGAGGAAGGGATGGTGCCTGGGTGTGGGTGATTTGAAAATTTTCTACTCGGTTTTGTGGCATTTTGGGTTTGTGTGGCTCTGTTCATATTGCATCGAACTTGGCGACTTTTAGCCATAATGGATTTCCAGGTGGCAGGAAAATGACTGACTACAGCAGACTTAAACTGAAACAATGACAAAAACTTGCTTTGTATGGGGTTGCACCACCAGATATGACCTAAATGTTGTATTTTATTTATTTTTTTTACTTTTTTAATTATCCCTTAAGCATAGCAGAAAAGTATAAAGTATAGCAGAACATGTGGCTGAGGAGGAAAAATGTATTGGATATCGAAAAAATTCCAAGACTGTGTAAAGGCATAATATCTTAACTTCTAAATTTACTGGATGGGTACCAAACCTCCATCATTGGCTTTGTGGACATTAGACATTCCCTCAATGTTACACTAGCTACAGTATCTAAATTTCCCCCACGCATTGTTGAATAAATTTATCATTTAATATGTTGCAGTAAATTACAGCTGGTATACTGTTTCTCTTTAAAGCAAATTAACACATGTAGCTTATTATTTTTTTCACATATTCAAACTCAGTGGTAGAGAAGAAGGCTAAAATCATTTTTCAAGTCAATTTGCATCTGGGCATTCTGTCTTGGACAAATGACACACTGTAGATGCCATAAGTGCATGTAACTCTCACTCCGGCTCCCTCACAAGGCCTGTCCAATCGGATGAGCAACTGTACAAATACCAAAAAAAAAAAGAACAAAATGAGGAAAGCACTTAATAGGTGGGAAAAAACTATTCAGTTAAAGAATTATGGCATTATGACAAGTTGACAGTGACCAAATTAAGATAGTGTTCACAAGTCAGGCAAGAGCCATTCTAATAACTTGTATGTACTCCAATTTGTATGTCCTGTATATGCTCATTTGACCTCCTCCTTCTTCATTATCTGTTCATTTTTGTATTGTTTTAATCTTGCGCAGCTGAGCATGATTTTGGCCTGCTTGAGCTCATATGTATGGAAAAGGTTTGGCAAGGAGAGCCATTAGGGGGTTGATCTTCTCATAGCATCAGTCTGAGGTCAGAGACGAGGTTAGAACGTCTTCGATGAGCATGGGAGGCTAATTCTTCAACTTGGTTGAACAAAGTCCTGAATAATTGTGGCCCCTGGGTCAGCCTGCGGGTAGCAGAACACGATGGGAGGAGCAAAGGGGAAGGATTTTACAGCAGATTCTGTCCAGCTTTTATGTGTTTTAAATTTACATCTAAGTATAGTAAGTGGCATTTCTCACAGGGAGGATGGACAAAGTGCTTTACATGGTTAAAAAGCAATCACAAAGATTACAGGAAGTAGTAAAAAAAAAAAAATGTTTGTAACTGCTTGATAAAAATGTCTCCAGAGGAGGAGGCTCTGGAGTTGAAATGGAAGTGCAAGCCACAATTCTGGGCCCAAGAGTCTCTACCATAGTTTCACATCTTGTTTTAGTTGCACTAAGGTAATGGCAGTCAGCAGAACACAGTGAAGTAACAGGAGTGGACAATAAAATGACGCAAGAACCACCAAGTATAGAGGAGCTTGACAAATGAGAGCTTTGTACGTGACAATAAAAATACAAACCAGTTGGATGGAGATGATCTGCACAAAAATAAAGACATTTTGTTGAGAGGGGTCAAGGGAGAATTGCAAAAGTCAAGATGTGAAGAGGCAAAAGTATGACTGACCAATGAGAGGGGTTACAGTTATAATGTTTATTTATTATTTTGCAGCAAAGTTTCTCAAAGTTGGATGCACATTTTTAAGAAGTGCCTTCAAAAAGATGTTAACTTTAGGATCCAAAGTGCCAACAATTAATACTTCTAGTTTTCATGGCATTTGTTGCTGCCAATGGAGGGTCAAAAAATCCAAGTTAAATCCAAGAGTTACACAACTTTTACCTTCCCAGTCCTGTAATTTTTTACATTTCAGTCTCATTTTTGTGGGCTGTAAACACAAATCCTTTTTGAAGTATTATATTAAAAAAGAGGCAAAACACTCCAAATCTAATGGTGGCTTTGAACTTTTAGTCAGTATTGCGGTTTCAAAATACGTGCAAAAACATCACAAAGCAATTTCTCAGTCTTTGTTATCTGTCAATAAAGTTTTGTAGTTGTGTGCAACGTTGGCTCACATCCTGGGCCACTAACCCCTTTAAAACAAGAGTGACGACGCTGTATCGAGGTATCCATTTAATACTAAGTTTTATTTTAGGAGTTCTCTTTTGCAGTGGTTAGGACCTGGATTTAGCACTGTACTTTTTGAATTGGATCTCATCAGATTGTGTTGGTGTACTTACTTTTAAGTGTGCAGCAATATATAACAGCAATAATGGAGCTATGTTTTTTCCCCCTTCGTTTTCTTTGTCTTTTTTTGTTGGGGGGGGGGGTTGCACCGCCACACCCTCCCATGGACTCAGAAAGTCATCATGATGCATGTCAACAATTGAAGTTTGAGACGCATGTGGATTTAGATGACAGGTGTCGTGAATGTGTGTGGCACACTCAGGTGTCATAACACTCACCCAGCTCAGACAGCAGATTAAAAGCACAATTGAAGTGATGAAAAATGTCTTGAGAATTGCGTCTAACGGCCTGTTGTGTGGCTGTTTCCGAGTATTCACTTGTAAGATTCCCCTCATTCCATCATCCAAATTGCACTGAACTTGATAAAATGGTATTTTTGTGAGGGAACAACAACAAACAACAAATACAATGATTTCCATTTTACAGTTCTCGCGTGTTCGGTCCTCTGATGGCTCTCCAATTTTGGATGCCAATAAGGACAATTAGGACGAGGCAACACTGCTCTCTAGCGGCAGCGGCATAACGTACCCAATGCGTCGGGAAATGGATTGTGACAGTCTCATTTATTATCTCCATCCCCGTGACCCAAGCATCTCTCTCATGTCCGGATCGTGTGCACGTTCAAGCGCGGCACCCGTCTTTTCAGCACTTCTGTCAAATCCAATTGATCATTTACAATGAAGGAAGTGTGGCTCTATTCATTAGATATATATAAATATATATATATATATTTAAACTGAAAATTAAGAGTTCTAATTATCTTTAGTGATGGAGGTCACAAGGATCCTGTGGTTTATACTCGGTGAGAGATGGATGATGTTTGCATTTGATGATGCGATGTCATTTACACAAAGTTTGATCTTAAAAACAACAAACACTTTGGGCAGAATGATGCTAAAGAAGTGTAATTTCAAAATTATGCTGTTTATATCTTACATGATGTTCTGGTCAAATTTGATCCATTCTTCAATAAAAATAATCACCAAAAAAATCCCCAAATGTCTTTCTTTCACCATAAATTTGATGACTTTTACCAAAGTGAACCACATCTCATAAAAATGCAAATATTTTGTACAGGTCGTTCAAACGTTGTATATTACTGACAAAGAGGCTTTTCTGGGTCAATTTCAACTTCTCCCTACTGAAATGGATGTTAGATTTACCCATGTGTTCCAGAAAATCAAGAAGAATTGTGGGAATGATGGCTGACGAGTGGGTAGCACAGTGGATCAGCTGGTAAAGTGTTGGCCTCACAGTTCTGAGGTCCTGGGTTCAATCCCAGACCCGCCTGTGTGGTGTTTGCATGTTCTCCTCGTGCCTGCGTGGGCTTTCTCTGGGCACTCCAGTTTCCTCCCACATCCTCAGAAAAACATACAAAATGAATTGGACACTCTAAATTGCCCCTAGGTGTGATTGTGAGTGTGGTTGTTTGAGTCAATGTGCCCTGCGATTGGCTGGCAACCAGCTGGGATAGGCTCCAGCAATCCCTGCGACCCTTGTGAGGATAAGCGAATAAGGAAATGGATGGATGGCTGATGATTACCTTGCAATGGTAATATTTTACATGTTGTAGTATAAAATAGCTGTGTTTTTTTTTATGGGACAAAGATAACATCTCCCGAGAAAAATTCTTGAGTACTGACCGAGTTTCCAAAACATTTGTACATGTTCTTGCAGAAATATGTATAAAGTATAAATTAATTCAATCAAGAGATATTTTTCAAAAATTGGATCATAATGTATTTAGGGCCTTAATCAAGCAGACACCTCAATGACTCAGGTTATAACATATGGACAGTTGCTAGGAGATGTGGTTTTTTTTTATGTGATTGAAACAAAAAAATACACTTTCCCTTTTCTCTTACTCATTGATTGATTATTGATCATTACTTTATGATTGCCAAAATGGGCAAAAACATTTGGGGGGAAAGGATCTGTAATTTACAATTTGAAAAAGACAATAATTCTGAGGATGTTCTTGTTCGACTCGTAACATACTATATGTGCATGGAAAAGGAATAGTGGGCAGTACTTAAGCCAGACCACTCTTTACTCTTGATTGGACTTGAGTGACCTTCTGCTATTAATGGGGAAATATTTGTCTTGACTTGCCCCTCTTTAAACCATCTGGTGATGAGTTTCTTTTAGCACGACAAATTGAGATCCTGAAAGTCACAAGTCACAAGTCAGTTTGGAGCTCCGGCAGCTAGGGCATCTTGTCTCCGTGCTGTGGCCTGGGAGAGCGAGCGCACTGCGCAATGATGATGAAGAGCAGGCCGGACAGCATGCTAAAGAAGGAGGCCACGGGAGCCAGAAAGAACGACAGTCCGTGCTGAATGCTCAAGTGGAAGGACCCGCAGCCACTCACAAGCTGCCCTTCAGCAAACTCCTCCAGAGTGTCCAACACTTGGACCCATACCAGAAACATTAACACCACAGCCAATAGACACACACCTGCAGGACAGACAAACGGACAGATGAAACAGGGTGTGTGTACTTATAGTATTTGTCTTTTTCACTGGGGCAAATCAAGTTTCGGACACAACCTCCAACCAGACATGCACAACATCTGCATGAGCACACAAGCTAGGACGTGCTCACATCAACGTGGCTCAAATCAAGACCTGACCTCGAACAGACTGCGTTTTCCCTCACTGAAATCAGATTTATTATTTTTTTTTAATTCTGGTATTGGAAAATATTTTCCAATTGACTTTAAAATGAAGTATGATTTTCTGCAGTAAGTCCATTCTATTAATCATTGACATGTGTAAGGTGGCGCCTTACGTTTTCAGAAATGACTATTTTCAGGTATCCCGTGTTGTTATATATGTATATCATATCTGATTGCTGTATACAAATTTAATAAAACTAACTGTGATGGTTTATTTCCTGGCCAAATTAGTTGCAAAGTCAGTCGGTCATTAAGTATATGTTGAGGCAGAATCAAGTTTCCTGTAAAAACTCTCTTTATGGGATATCATAGAATCAAGCATAAATTGCGGCATTTGCGGAGGGAAAAAAAAGGATAATTATACGTACCACCGCAAAGGAGAAGGATTCCACCTACTTTGTAGAGCGTGTAGTTGGACAGAGAGGCAGTACAGATAACTAAGAGCCCACCAGTGAACACAGTGGCCACACCCGTGATGAGGAAGATGCTCCAAAAAGTTCTGAAAACTAAGAAAGTGCCACTAAGGTACACTGAAGACAGTGTGTGTGGAACACACGTGAGGGAGGAGATGTCCCACCAATGGCGGCGTGATGCTCATAGGGTTCTGCAGGTGACTCCCCTGAATTTACCCAAAACGGGTCCTTGGCAGGAAACGGGAAGAGGAAAGCAGACTGGCACACTTTGACATGTGGTGCTTTTACTGAAGAGTAAAAAAGGGGGAAAAAAAACATTATATAAAAGCTGAGTTGAAATTATGCTGGGAGGGTGGAAAATGACCTTACAGATCCAAACATCCCAAAGATTGTATTTAGGAGATGTTGCTGGGAAGGAGCAGCGCCAGAACAGACCCTCGTGGAAGAGTGTGTTGTCCACGGCCTTGGATCAGAACACCACTGGTTAATTATCAGGTATATGAATGGACATTTGTACAAACGTTTTCTTCCCATGACCTCACTGAAAAACTGAAGAATGCAAGGGCCACACTGAAATTCTTTGACTTAGTTTGAATAAAAACACAAAACGGATAATTGGGCGCCTATATAATATGTGCAGTATAACATTATAGTACACTTGTTCAGGCTTTCTGCCCAATGATAGCTGGGATAGGCTCCAGAACTCCCGCAACACTTGTGAGGATAAGCGGCTCAGAGAATAGTTGGCTAGATGAAAAATTGCTCCATCTAAGCTTTCTGTTAAAATCAAATATTTCAGGATTTTTCGGTGGCCCCCAGCCCTATATCTCACTATAATAGATCCGCCCATGCAATAAGCACATCAGCACTTTTAGAATCGAAAGCAACAATCTGCATAAAGACAGCTTTTACTTGAGGTTCATGAACAGGATGTATTCACAAATTGGATCTTGACACTAAGCAGAAAGTAAAAAACGAAATTCTTGATTCTGAAAAGGAATTACTATTCACTGTGATAAAGACACATTTTGTCACTGTTTTGTATTATTCATCCCATAATGGGCCCATTTTATTTTCAGTATTAGTTACAGTAGTGGTCAGGGGCATTGGAAAGCCTTGCAGAGGATACTTAATTTGCAAATAACGCCTTTAGATTAGTTCATCCGATTACCAGCAAAGGTTTTCCATCTTTCTGTAACAGTGATTTTCAATTGGTAGATCCCGGGCCCATTTTGAGTGGGTGGCTGATAGCTAGTGCCAAAATTGCATGTATTCACTTACCAAGTTACAATGGAACACATAAGGGAAGGACAAAAAAAATACTTTAATTTAACTTGTAATCATAAAAGTGCAACTCAGTCTCTGGGTAGTGGTCATCATGGCTAGCAGCATGCTTTTGGCGGTATGCCAGAGATGTTTCAAAACAACAAAAATCTTCACTGGATTAATTTTTATAAACCTGGGTCACAACTTTGCAACAATAGGAAAATGCAGGTTCTAGGGTGACTACAGTTGGGAACTCCTGGTCCAAAAGTATGCTGCACACTACCTCTGTCTGGATTGATCCACTTCTTGGACGGCAGAGCACGGCAGAACCCAGCAGCCAGTAGTCAGTCGCACAAGAAAAGAGCGTGGACAGAACTCCAAGTGCGCCGAAGAACAAAGCAAAGAAGAGAACCACACTTAAGCGGACATTCAGGCTCAAGCGGCACCGTTCTGACATGTTGACAGAAGCCTCCACGTGTTTCCAGGGTTGGGAGTGTAGCTACAGGACGTCTCCGTCAGTCGAGGGATGAAAATAAACACTCGGATCATGTGTCAGGAAGGAGAGGAGCAGATGCCACAACTAAATATAATGACATGCTAAGCAGAAAGTGTCAAAACATCTCAACTTTTATTGGAATGGCAGCAATGACACCTGGATTCAAAAAGTGCTACTCTACGTTAGTACATGAGTGCAACTGGTTTTAAGATGTCTGCCGGAAAAAGAAGAAGTTCAGGAGCGGAGTGATGTTGATTTTGCCATAGACAACTGCATTGGAGAATGGCTGGCTGCTCGGCTCATCATGGTGATTATGTCCCTCCCCAACATCAGAAAGACTTATTATTCATCTACTTTATCACTAATTCTTTGTATTGAAGTGTTAGGAATTATTCTTGTTCCAACATTTTTTGAAGGAAAATATTGCACATTTCTTTTCTCATCTTTTATTTAGTCCCACCTCCTGACAGACATGCTGACGCAGGTTTGTTCAAGCAGACTTATGTCGCGTTCGCCATGTTGCAACGCTGTGAGCACAAATTAAATATTTACCAGCGATTATTAAATTACTTGCAGGAAACGCGACTGGAGTTGTTGCTTGTCCCTTCTAATTGATGGAGGACGTCGCTCCCATTGGTGGCAGCTTGTTTGGTCCGCTGTCACTCGATCTGAATGAAGAGGTCTATCGGCGCACCAAAGGCTCATGAGACCGCCACAAATTTGCTTTCTCCATTTCCCCTCCAGCTCCACTCAACACGGCCCCCATGCCTTAAGACATGACCCCGAACACGGGGTTGTGGCGGCATATACTTGGACCGATTTCCTCATAGTCTTTCTTGGTGTGGCATACTTGGTAGAACTCGGGCTGCCAACACAAAGTCAGCATTAGGGGAAAAAAAAAGGAGGAGGGAGTGGAATGGGGAGCAAAATAGTTTTACACTCACTGTGGATGCCAACATGGAGCCCCCGAACCAGACAGCGTATCGCTGCATGTGATGTGTGATGACCTGCACATCAATGGGTTTTGGCTACAAAAACAAACAAAAAAATAAACAAATCTTAAATCAATTATCAACTCATTTGAACAGAAATGTTTTAAGTATTAATTGCCCAGAAATGTTCCCAGAAATAAATGAGTGATTAGCGCACCCCACAAAAAGGTTTAGAATTACTTAAAGATGTTACAAGATGGCTTCAGAGTACTACTTCTGCTTTGGTCCCATCTTGTGGAAGATGATACCTAGACTAGACGACAGGAGTTTATCTTAAGTTTTATTTTAGTTTAGCTTTACTGGGCCAATTAAGCCATCACAGATGATTAGCCGGGCATTTTGTGGGAAACAACAAAACTTCTTGTTGTGTGACATCAGTCATGACCAATGTTAAAAGTATGTGAACAAACCTCAAGCAATCCATCTTTCCAAACGTGCTCTTCTGATCACCCCACATTTTCCCTCATTTTGCTACCTCACATATTTTACAATTGAAAGATCTCATCAAAAAAAAAAAAAAAAGTGGATACATTAATTAGCGTGTGTATGTCCACATTTGTTGTCTGTCACAATGCCTGACTGGCATAAATATATGAACAAAGAAATTATTTCTTAGGAATCCAATTTTTTGAGCAATAAAGTACACAAGTATGTACAGCAAATGAACAAGTCGTTTAAACAGACTCATTGCAAAGCCTAGCAATTTATGTGAATTTGAACGTGACATTTAATGCAGTAAACTTTTCTGTGCTCTATACCTTTAACTTGCCACCACTCAGTTCCTCGCTGATTTTCAGCCGTGCGTCCACAGTGCGCTTGAGATCCCTCTGCAGGCGTCGACCGAAGTCTCGGAACATAGTGGAGCCTCCAGAGAGCACAATGTTCTGTGGGATAGTTGACATTTGAACACAAAGCGGATGCACATATTCCTCTTATCTGACTTTTCCATACCTTGTAAAGAGGGCGGCGGACATCTATAGGGCAATTCTGAATGACCTCATCCACTACCTCCGAGATTGGCTGTGTGAAATCTGGGTTGGCAAACTGCGTGAGAAGAAACGATTGTGGATTGCGTCTTTTGTGAACGCACATGCAAGCAGAGTCAAAGGCACCTCGGGGTGGAAGAATATCTCTGGTCCGAGGAAGCGCTCATAGCCCACATCTATCTGGAACTCTTTTTTGGTGATGGCATTGACACCTGTGTACTGCTTTATCCACTTGGACCCGTCTGTGTCGTACTTGTTAAACTCCTTTACAAGGTCAGGGCAGACGTAACTGAAGCGCTCCTGTAGTGACACACAATGGAGAGCCAAGCAGGACAAACTTTACAAAACACTCAAGACTGTTAATTAGATCGCCGTGTGATATTATGTTGTTGTACTTTTGTTCTGTTTGTTGTACTATTGAATTAAAAAAAAAAAAAAAAAAAAAAAAGTTGAGTTTTGCCACATGGCCTAGTCCCACGGCAAAGGTGAGAAACAGCGCTCCAAATTGCGCTCTGTTTATTGAATTTGTAAAACACTAAAACTCACATGCATAATGAATGCATGAGAACGTAAAGGGACATACTCAACTTGCAAGTTAAGGTCCCAATGTGCATTAACTTCTCTTTTCTCTTTATTACCATCAGAGTCACTCTACTGCTTTCTAGCAACCCAGCAGGGACATGAGCAGAACAGATGAAGAGAATTTTGAAATTCCAGGAAAGAAAAACTGACCTTGACAGCTTTGGCCGTCTCCAGGGATTGCTCAGGAGGGATTCCCACCTCTCGCTCCCTCAACAGCTGTTGGATGAAGTACGTGATATCGCGGCCCGCAATTGGGATGTGCTTGATGCAGCTGCCTATGACGTAACCTTCAGCCTGGAATGGAAGGAGGAAACAGAATGAGGATGGCAATGTGTGAAAATAATCAAGCACAAATACAGCAGTAAAACAAACCACTGGGATAACGTGGGTGACGCCATCGCCGCTGTCGATCACTGTCCCCGTCAGTGTCCGCTCGCCGACCTGCCGGGACGTCCAGGAGGCTGCCAGCGCCAGGACAGCCTGCAAACGATAATTTTACCATCATCTTGTAGTGGTGAGATTCCCCAAAAATGAAGATCTTGGTCCTATTTCGGTACCTGAACAGCAATGTAGAGACCTGGGACGTTGAAAGACTCAAACATGATCTCTGCTGTATACTCTCTATTTTCTGGTGTGTTTAATGGTGGTTCTGTCTGGAGGACGAGATGCAGAACACATTATCACAGAATAAAACAATCTAGCTATCTGTATGCTACACATGTAGGAAACCGAGGTTTTACCAAAAGGAAGTAATGATCTTCAGGTTCTGCCCGCAGATACTTGAAGATGACCTGCTCCATGAATCTCTCCATCAGGTCCCAGTCTTCCACTATTCCATGACGAATTGGCCACTGAGAAGGAGGAATGAAAAAAAAAAGTGTCAATCTTCCACTGATGTGTGTAACCAGGCTACTTCTGCATGGTCAAATTTCACCTTTGTTGCATATGACGGTTTATCGATGGCTTCATCCCCAATAAAAAAATCCAGATCATCAACACCCTTCATCATCCGCCGCTGTGCCTGGTCGCCAACCTTGGCTGACTCTTTGATTGCAATGCCTGACCATGAAATAAATGAGAAAAGAAAATGACAAAGCTTGTTCAGAAATGAGCTACTATGAGCCAAATGATAAGATCAGGGATTTAAAAAAAAGAATGGATTTAATTGAACCCATTATGCTGATGGATTTTAGCTACTGTGGAAAAAAAATGAAAATATGTATTGTAAGAAAATATTTTGAAATCTTATTGTTAATCTACAAACCTCAGACTGACCTTTTCAATTCACTGAAATTTACAGCCCCCACCCCCACCCCCCCTCGTTTGAATGTTTCCAAAACCAAAACAAAAATAAGACATCCAGCATTGTATTTTTATGCTCCTTCACTGTAAAACAAAACTTACACAATACCTGAGATTTGGTCAAACCATTGGCAAAATGAACGTGTTCTGATATTTTATTGCACACTGCTTCTTTTTCCATCAATCAAAAAGATTATTCATCATCTTACTCTTGTCGAAGTTGACTTTTAACGGGTGCTATACAAATAGTCACATCATTCAAATGGAGTTCTTTCACGTCTTTTGACTTACATGATGGCATAATGAACTGGGGTTCCGTGTTTCCAGCATAACCAAGCTTTGTGTACCTAGATGGAGAGGAAGATCAACAGTCACTGTAAATGTGCATTTCCGGCATTCAATGGGTATGCAGCGGCAGCTAAAAAAAAAAAAAAGAAAAAAAATGTTGACGTCGTGGTTTCCTGGGTGGAGAATGGACTCGGAAGTATGGTTAGCCTCAATAGCTCACGAAAGAAAACTGTTATAAAAGGCAGCACTATCCTACAAAGCAAACCGTGTCAACTTGGGGTTCCTCGCCCTACCCAACTTGTTTGGAAACTTTAACGGAAGATATCAGGGGGGGAAACGGCACCACAAAAAGCAGGGCGTTAGCCGGAAAAATGACACGCAAGCTGCAGCTAACAAGCACTAGCAAGTTCCAGACCAGACTTACCCTGTGCCACAGTCCACAACGCAAGCCGGCAGTCGACCAGCCATGCTCGCTCGCCTTCCAGCCAAATGCGAGGTTAATAGCCCGGGTGCCCGATTCCGACGGACGTGCCGATTGCAGGTTATTTTAAATCGCCGCTGCCTCAATGGACTCAGCAGCAGCCGCCACAATCGACGGATGAGCGCTTCCGGGTTCCCACAGGTTTGCTGCCCGCACAATGAGTACTCAAGGGCGCAATACTGAACTCCAGAGTATGGAACTAGTTACTGCATCAGGTTTAGTGCGTTGAGGTACGTGTTTGATTCTCCATTAACAGCGGACACACTCAAAACATACTCGTTGATTGTGTTGTGATTAAGAGTAATGCAAATAAACTTGACTTGACTTAATTCAATGCGTCGTGGGGCAGCGGGTGAACGAATTCAGTAGTATATTGTTGTCAGTCTTTACGCGTTTTCACCGCTTACCTTTGAACATATTTTTAATGTTTAGGAGCATTTACTTCAACTTCAAATGTTTCCAATACTACTAACTGTTACCATGTTAATCGGTAGTTTTAAATGGACAGTTTGGTTGTCTTAAAACTTTCTATACTTATGCTAATGAACTTCACAAACTGTTGATTTTGAACTGAATTTGTATTTTCCAACTTCAGCTCTTTAAACATGCAAATAATGCACATGAAATTATCTATCGTAGCCACTATTTGTTTAAAATAGTTTAAGAAGTGGCGATAGCCTGTGGTGACAATGGGCAAGAAATACATTTTCAATTAATATGACGATTCCCTCTGATGACTGTAGAAAAATTAAAAAGCTGGTGAATGAGAATATATTTTTAAAAAATAGTTTATGTTTTTTTTCCTAAACTGCACACTGTGCAAACGAACAATTTTGCAGGGTTAGAAAATAAAAATGACTGGATATTTCACTGCACACCAATGATAGAAATTGATATGAATTATGCACTTTAAGCAGGAAAAGTGACACAAAAAAAAAACACGGAAGACGTTTTTTGCACTTTGCAGTTGTTGTTCTGACTAATATGACGGGGTAAAATATGACGTCAGAGAAAGCCAGCAACCCATTATTTAAGGAATATGTTAACACATCAAGTACAGAGCAACGGTTTTTTCATATACACAAACGACTAATTTGTCCACATTTGTCAATTTTGTGGAGGGTAGCCACAATTTCCCGTGTCAAGTATCAAGGGCTCGTTCTAACAATGAAGAGTTTGAACGCTAGAGAGCAGTAATGTACAAGCCATCGTTTCCCTTTTGTATATTAAACACTGAATGCAATACTACAAAACAGTGATTCCCAACTTTTATCGTGCCGAGGCACATATCTTACATTTGAAACATATTACGGCACATCACCAAACAAAAATGTCAGAAAAAGTCGATGCACAAGTTGATTATGCACTTTTGTCCATTAAACAGACAAGAATTTACATGTATTTGTTCTGTCTGTCTTTATATGCCCCTGCCATAGATGGATGAACAAAGCTCCATTATTTGTGAAAATCAACAATATTTTGACCAACAAAGTGAAATTTGATCATTTCCCGCAGCCCCCCAGAAGAAATCTGATAGCATATTAATGTGCCACAACACACTGGTTTGAAATCACTGCTCTAAAAGACCATAGAAGCCATAATGCCAGCCATTTTGCTGAGGAACGATACATTTTACATTAGTCTGCAGCTTTCCTGGATCCGCACATTCATTTTCCTTAATCTGCCCCTGTAACTTATTCCATTCAACTGTCTACCTACATTTTATTGCAAGTAGTAACGGTTAAGTAGCTTTTAACACAGCTCGGCCAGTAGATTTAGGATCAATGTTAAATTGAGGAGCTATTTCATGTAGTTTATATCTATAGACCACAGATGTTTGACTTAGTCACAAATGGTGTGGTGATACACATGCCTGAATTTGCTGCGGGCAGTGTGGTCTCTATTCCTGCTCAGTGATGCTGTCAATATGTGCCCTCTGATTGACTGGTGACCAGTTCGGGGTGTAGTCACCCTTTTACCCGATATTGGCTGAGATAGGCTCTGACCCTTGTGAGGATAGGCGGCTTGCAAAATGTAATTGCAAAAAAAAAAAAACGTTTGAGTTATTTCACTTTGGCTCCTACTGTAGAGTTTTGAGTTAAGAGTTTATGTCTTTCTGACTGGTTTGTGAGCACATCATTAGAGCCAGTCTTTAGCTTCACCTTACCCTTATTATTTTTAATAATGTGTTCCTTTTACTCGTCCTCATCCCCTCTGGAGGTGTGCTGTGGGCTCACTAGTGGCCTATGACGACCTCCTCTGTGCTCTGTCCTCGTAGAGCCCATGTTGAGGCAGTATTAGAGCTGCGCAGTTGTTTTTGTGTAAACCAACTCATGTGATTTAACGAGTCATCAGAGTGCTAATAAGTCATCTGACTTGTTTCTCTACTTGACCCATCAAGTGGGAGCGGCTCTGTTGTGCCTGTGGCGATGCATTCCAGAATGTGGTTTGTGACAATTTTTATTTGCCCCTTTTCCACTTAATAGCTCAGGATTTTTGACTTCCTGGTAAGCAAAAAGGTTCCTATTATCCAAATGCATGACTACTGCCTGCACTTATGAGTTCTGGGTAGCTTATCCAAATGAGTGTCTGTTATTACTGTCACATGGTATCTTATCTTATCTGTCTATCTATCTATCTATCTATCTATCTATCTATCTATATCTATCTATCTATCTATCTATCTATCTATCTATCTATCTATCTATCTATCTATCTATCTATCTATCTATCTATCTATCTATCTATCTATCTATCTATCTATCTATCTATCTATCTATCTAACACACATGAATAAGTTAGTGAATGAATGAATTGATTAATTAAAAAAAATCACTCATACATCTTTTGTACTGGTTATCAACACTGGGTTTGTGGATGTGCTGGAGCCTATCCCAAGTATCTTCTGGCAAGAGGCGGACTACACCCTGAAGAGAACATGCAAACTCCACTAAGGCAGGACCGGGATTTGAACTCTGGTCCTCTAAACTGTGAGGGAGATGTGCCAACCAGTCACCCACCTGTCTACAGCAAAAGCAACAATAATAATGAAAAAAAATCAATATAATAATTTTATTACTTTTTCTTTTTTAATATAATAATTGCGGCACGCTGCCGCAGCTGCAGAGAGTTGGCCTCACAGTTGTGAGATTTGGGGTTCAAATCCCGGCCCCACCTGTGTGGAGTTTGAATGTTATCCCCATGCCTGCACGTGTTTTCTCTGGGCACTCCGGTTTCCTCCCACATCCCGATAACATGCAACATTAATTGAAGATTCTCAATTGCTCCTATGTGTGATTGTGAATGTGCTTGTTGCCTGTCTCCATGTGTCCTGTGATTGGCTGCCAACCAGTTCAGGGTGTACCCCGCCTCCTGCTCGTTGGGCTATTCAGGACACGAGTGGTTATGAAGCTGGTAAACAATTGACCCCTCCATGGATATTGCGCAATCCGCGTCACTGACCAATCAGAGGCCAGAGATCTGCATAGACCAAAGCCCGTTTTTGCTCCCGCCATTTTCTCTGACAACATTGAATGGTCCAGTATAGGTTTAGTTAGCGTTTTATCGCGTATTTGGGTTATTTAACAAAAAATATGGTTAAGAGGTGTAGTTACGGACTTTGTAATAGTGACGACAGGTATCCTGAAAGGCTAGTTGGTGGAGTTCGATTCGTACACTTTCCAAAACCGAAGACCCAGTACGAAAAATGCCTTCGATGGATCAAACTTTGTGGAAGACCGCATCATCAACTTAATCCATCTAATATCAACCGGAACACATATGTTTGCACGAAGGTATGCCCTATATTTGATTTTTAATAGATGTCTCGTATAAATGAATTCGAAGTTCTTCGCTAGCATAACACTGCTGCGTGTGAACGATTGGCACACTTATTCTTTGTTGAGCGATATTTAGCGATGATCGGACTGCACAAACGTATTGATTTCTTGCTGGCTCGTGGCCAGAAGCTTAACCAGACTCTGTTTGCACGAAGATATGCCCTAAATTTTATTTTTAATACACGTCTCGTATAAATGAATGAGACGTTCTGCGCTAGCATAACATTGCTACGTGTGAACGATTGACACACTTATTCTTTGTTGAGCGATATTTAGCGATGATCGGACTGCACAAACGTATTGATTTCTTGCTGGCTCGCGGCCAAAGCTTAACCAGACGGTGTTTGCACGAAGATATGCCCTAAATTTGATTTTTAATACACGTCTCGTGTAAATTAATGAGACGTTCTGCGCTAGCATAACATTGCTACGTGTGAATGATTGAATGAAATTAGAAGCATGGCGTCTCTCTCAGTTAAGAATGTATTGTATTTAGAATCTATAATATATCGTTGATTTGAATGAAATCAGAAGCATAGAGTCTGTCTCAGTTCAGAATGTATTGTATTGTATTTGCCATTTTTACTGTTTGTCTTACGTGAGCGCACGTGGCGTGACGTCACTTCAGGAGGCGTGGTTAAGTGCCCTGTACGGAGGGGTCAATTCCCTGCAAAAGTGCATGCTAGATAGCTTTAATGTCACAGAGTACAGTACAGAAGTGGTTTATCTATTGGGTTTATGTTTGAATTCTCTCTTCACCCTCCTGAGGTCACCATGAACCATCACGTAGTGTATGTGATTCTGCTCCCGACAAACAAGCTTTGTTTGTAGCCAGCTGAGGAGGAAATGCAGAAAATAATCAATCAAAGAGTAATTGGATGAGCTAAACATTCTGCGTATCTCTATAAATGAGTACTTTCATAACGCTTGGCTCTCCACCCTGACAGCGGGAAGGTTGAAAACAATAAGAGAACTTCCTCAGCAAAGATTTGCAGACTGAGACATCTACTCTCATATAGTTAGCCTTATGTCCATTTTGATGTTGTTGGAAAGTCCACTTGTGTCATTCAGTCACTCTCCAAAACGTAACTATAATGCTCTTCCTGCATAAAAAAAAGATTTTGTAAAATAAGATAAAGACTATCACTCTCCTGCATTTATGGCCTGAAAATATCATTCAAGTGATTGTAAATGCCATAAAAAGATGTTTCAACGCAACATTTATTGATAACTTAAATCAGAAGCTGTTTCACTCTTCATAGAAGAACATCAGAACAAAGCATTTATATTTTAGCATAGAAGCATCTAAACAAACAAATCTCTATGCATATTGAGGAAAGAATTTCATGCTTGCATGAAAGATTCATTGATTATGAAATGACTGATCAGTGGATCCTACACCAATCTGCCTATTTGAGCTTTATCTATTTCTAAGCACTAATAATATCCAGAAGCCTCTTTCAAGTGAAAGTAATATTGTTCTTATGGTCCTTGTGCTGCCTTCACCCAATTCCCAATTGTTCTTCTCCAGGTTAGGCTCCTAAACCAGGTGTAAAATACAGCAGCTGAAATAAGTATTGAACACGACACCATTTTTCTCACTAACTACATTTTCAAAGGTGCTATTGACCTGAAAATTTAACCAAATATTGGGAACAATCCAAGTAATCCATACATACAAAGAACGTTGGAAAAATGAGATCAGAAACTGAGTTGTGTGTAAAACTGTGGAATGACATAGGGAAAAAGTGCTGAAAACACGAAGAAAGGGAAATGCAAAAAGGCATGGAGAGCCAAGGCAACACCTAAGAACACTCAAAATCTATCAATAATCAAACAGTAACCCAGCTCCTTGTCTTTGAAAAGGAATATACAATGGTTCAGTTTTAATTGATGGCCTACAAAAAGGTCTCATTGCCAAGGTGTGAGTCAAGACACGTTTCATGATTTGTAAGAGCAAAGAGCTGTCTCAAGACCATCATTAACTAGCTGCTGCAAAACATAATGAAGGCATTGGTAAAGGTCACAAATTTAAGCTTCTGAACATTCTAGAGAGCACGGTTGGGGCCCTAATTCGTAAGTAGAAAGCCAATCATACCATCAAAAATGGCCCTCGTTCAGCTGCTCCTCGCCAAGTTTCTGACAGAGAAGGCCAAAGGAAAATCAGAAGAGTTGCGCAAGAGCAAAGGGGCCACCTGTGGATGGCTTTAAAAAGACCTGGAATTAGCACGTATTGTTATCCCAAGGAAAAGCAGGAGTAATTAGTCTCCTGCCCTTTGGACCACCCAGTTAAATATTGGGAGAATATATGCTAGTGTGATGAGAGCAAAATTGAACTGTTTGGATGCCAGAATGCACACCACATTTGAAATGGCACTGCACATCAATCTAAAAACATCATACCAACAGTGAATTTCTAAGGTGTGGGGCTGCTTTTCGGCAAATGGTACTGGTAAACTTCACATAATGACTGGGCTAATATACTGAGACATTCTTGACAAAAAATTGCTGCCAATTATGAGGATTATGATAATGAAATTAGGGCGAACATTTCATCATGATGATGATCGAAAAGATACTGTCAAAGAAACTGTCAATTGGTTTCAAAGAAAAACAAATAAAACTACTGGAATGGTCAAGTCAATTGAAAAACTATGGAAAGAACTGAAAGTCAAGGTCCTTCAAAGAAGCCCATGTACTCTTTAAGATTTGAAGGATGCTTGTGTGGAGGAATGGGCCAAAACCACAACAGATCAATGCAAGCGACTAGTTTCTCCATACAGGCAGCATCTTGAAGATGTCATTGCAAACCAAGGCTTTGGTAAAAAGTATTAAATAAATACCAGTTGGCATCTTCAATGCTTTTCCCCTGTACGATTTCGCATTATTACACACAACTTTATTTCTGAGTTTATTTGTTCTATTTTCTTTGTGCGTAGGAGTCGTTGTGTTGTGGTTGTGTATCTGCTTTGCGCGCACACACACACACACACACACACACCACACACACACACACACACATAAACAGTCAGCATTTTAGGCAGTGTCCATTATACCAAAAGATAATGTACATTTTGTGCATTCATTTGGCAAGTATAGAAGAAACACAACATGAAAGATAATTCATAAAACATACAGTAGCTGTGACAAATAATGATCAGAGCAAAATTCCACCTCATATTTGTCACACAAAACACAAAGTGTGGAGGATTCTAGTCCGCAGTACAGAAGGGGATTGAGAAGGTGTGTCCACTGAGATTCCCACTGGCGCTGGCAGGGTTCAGGATGTTCCTAAAGTACGTTTTGGATGTGTGCAGTAACAAAACCAGCAAATAAAAACCAGCCACAATCCCATGGTTCTGATCAAACAAGCATGCATGCGACGTGATGGAGGCAGTGTCTACGCCTGAGAAACAATCAGCAGAAGGAGAGCGAGGATGACGCTGATCTGTGGCCCTTGCGTTGCCATCGAGGGAACGGGCCGCTTCCTCTTGGCCCCATTGCAGAGTGCTGTGTTGCAGCAAGAAATGCAGACCGAGTTCAGCCTCCCAGTGCAGAACTGCTGGTAGCCAGAGGAAGCGATGAGGCACGCTGCGGACGATGCGCATGACTTCCGATAATGAATCCCTGCGAAGGAGGGTTGGTTGAATTGTTCATTTACTTCTTCTGGAGCCGATCAATTTGCTGCATAGTCTCATCACATCAAGGTGACGATAATTTATTTTGTTACTCTACAGAGCCAAGGTACGGTGTAATACAAAATCTGGAGCACAGGAACGAGAGGCGATTATTGTTTTCCTGTTTTTTTTATGCACTTGTCTTTGTGTCCATTTTGGCACGATCATCTAAGGCCCGCTGCACAGCGGGGGATGTGGCTGAAACCACCTGACCTGTCACGCAGTGTGCTGGGTTTGGCAACTAGTTTTCATGAGTAGCTTAACGTCACCCATTGGTGTTGCTGTGACCTGAAATTTGGGTTGCAGACGAAAGGCGTCGCAATGTCGTAGAATTTCTGTTGCAGTGAGTTGATGTATGTATGCCACCACTGGCGTCATTTTTGTAGTAAAAAAAAAGTGATACAAAACAACATTTTTGATTGGCCATTACCTCTGTGAGTGGCGAGACCATTCAAAATTTCACTTTGCATCAAAACTAGTAGCAGACACTCAGCCGCTCCTAAATAGTACTTGCAGAACAGTTCAGTCGTGTTGGGTGAGATTGAAAAGAAGTTTGCATCGACAAATATGATTTGTAGTGCTGTTGCCACGTCAACAGGGTGCCGTAATAGCCACTCACCATCAGGTTTGACAAGCACCTCCTTCTGGCACATGTCCTGCACGTTGACGGTGCAGTTGACAATGTACTCAGGCGTGGAGCAGTCATTGTGTTTCATCTCCTCACACTGGTAGCACTGGATCTGAAACGTTTCTCCTGTAAACACCAGTAAGGAAAGTGAAAACAAGATTGTTGATTTCTCCATAAAGGGAATTGTGTTTTGAGGGCTTGGGCTTCGGCCATGATGGAATCTATTACATGTCGATGATGATCTAGAATAAATAATGAACAGTGTATCCAATAGGTCACGTAATATGTACCCTATTTTGACAATGTGATGTTAAATCCTCTCTCATTTAGTAGTGTTTTGAGAAGATTTTTATCGACAATTACAAATTTTCAGGAGCGCTGCCATTTTCGCGAGTCACATGACCTACGTGCGCGGATGTGATGTGTACCGTGCCGCAACAAAGGCTCGATTAGATGGGACACCATTTATGCCCAGCGCCGATTTCTTTTATTTATCCTCATCTGATGAAGAAATAGCAGTATCGGTTGATCGGGAAGACGAAGGAATACTTCCATACAGACTTTAACCTGTGGCTATAATTAATTTTGAATATGCGGATGGTTCTTCAGGCGGAATGGCGCGGAGTCTGACTACTCGGAGTGTTACGCGCGACATAAATGCGTAAACAAAGGCCCCTGGAGCTCCGGGCTGGCAGCCGCAGATGGTTCTGTGGACGAGAATGACGCGGAGTCTGATGAGCGAGCTCCGGCAGCAGGCCTCAAGCCAGGCTTCCAGGTGGCAGAGGCCGTTAGCCCTGATGCCGAAGCTTCGGTGGCAACAGAGGCCTTTAGCCAACCTTCGGCAGCGGCGGAGGCCTTTAGTCGAGCTTCGGCGTCTGGAGCTAACGGGCTCTGCCGCCTGGAAGCCTGGCTTGAGGCCTGCCACCGTAGCTCGCTCGTCAGACTCCGTGTCATTCCCGTCCGAAGAACCATCCGAATATTCAACATTAATTACAGCCACAAGTGCAAATCTGTATGGAAGTGTTCTTCAGTCTTCCCGATCAACCGATACTGCTATTTCTTCATCAGATGAGGATAAATACGAGAAATTGGCGCTGGGCATAAATGGTGTCCCATCTAATCGAGCCTTTGTTGCGGCATGGTACATGTCACAACCGCGCACGTAGGTCATGTGACTCGCGAAAATGGCAGCGCCCCTGAAAATTTGTAATTGTCGATAAAAATCTTCTCAAAACACTTCTGAATGAGAGAGGATTTAACATCACATTGTCAAAATAGGGTACATACGACATGACCTATTGGATACACTGTTCATGCAAAGCACTGGATTTTCCCTTTAAGGTCCGGATTGAGGATACCCTCCCCCCACGCCACCCCCAACTTTTTGCTGCTGTTGACATTACAAGATTGTGTTTCATTTTTCCACATTTTCCTCCTGTATGACAACATCCAGGTTTTAGCAGGACCTGGGTATCCATGAAAGTTTGCAAGTCCAGTTTCATTTTCATTGTGGTTTCCTTTGTATTTATTCTGTCTGTGCTTGGTTTTCCTCTGGTGCGCGGGCTTCCTCACACATTCCCAAGAAAATTAACACTAAATTCTCCTGGTTTTCAGTGAGGATGTGAGTCGGTGTTTGTGTCGGTTCTGTGACTGGCAGGTGATCAGTCTATGCCACAGGTGTGCCGAAAGGAGGGACGTAATGACATTTTAAGGCCCCTAAAAAAAAAAAAAAAATCTATTTTCAATTTGGCACATTGACATGGTAGAGCCCTAGTGATATTCTTTTCTCAGGGCCGACAAGCACGGCACGGCTTTATTGTGACCCTGCACGGTGTAGCTACATCAAAAATTGATAGATGCATAGACAAAAGAGGGGGACTTACTGTATGGATAAATCTGGGATCTGATCTGGGCTGTCATCCACATGGTCATGCATTTTTTTCTCTTCATTTATTGTCACCTTGCTCTGGTTTCAGCACAAGTCATGTCTGCTTGCTTGTTGTCACACTCAAACGCCCCCCCCCCCCCCCCCCGCTCACAGTTTTCAAAGTCAAACCAAAGCCAAACAAAAGGTTTTGTTCCAGATGGGTCCAAACAAAACTAATGGGGTCTTCACTCTTACTGCTCTACTAGTTTGACGTCACCTTGAGCTGGAGGGCAGCTGAAGATTTTTGCAAAGGACGCTGAGCACATAATGATGGCTATGTCCATGAAGTGAGGAAAGGCCATAAAGTCACAGCAGTGGTATTTTTGACAACCAGCTTTCTTTAAGGTTGGTTAAGTTTCATTTACAATGCAAACAGAAGGAGCTTGATGCCGTGCCTGAGGGAAGTGGCACCATGGAATCTTGCAAACAACCCTTCTACTGAATATTTTTTTAAAGCTATGATGTATGTTTGTTCTAGCAACACCTCCGCAGAAGCCTGGGTGACTGTGGCAAAAGCACACGTAGACAATACATCCTGCGTGTGCACTGCATAACAACATCAGCGAACCGTGAGAGTCGTATACTTAAATTACTACCTCTAATGTGAACCAATCATGGAAGCCACACTCAATCAAGCCAATCACAGAACACCTGCTCAATGGTGTAATCATGGGAACGGTAGAACCCATTCATCTGTCACGTTTGTAATAGATAAACACAAGCAACATCAACAGAAAGCGAGTGAGTGGCTCCATCTGTCAATTGGGATCAGATAGTGGATGCAAGCGGCTTCTCATTATTTCAGAAAAACTCTGTCATGCTGGGAGGAAGAATGCTGCTTATCAGCATGAACAAATGGTGTTCAGTTATTCAACAGGGAGAGTTCAAATGGATAACTAAATAAATATAGTTCCTTCAATCCATGAGGCACTACAAAGGAAATTATTCTAATCAAACAGTAGAGCTTCTTTCGAAAGGAGTAGACCATCACTCTGATTTCAGTTATGAATAAAATAATACAAAACTCATGTTTCCATTTTGAAAAGCCATCATGCAATATTTCTTTTTTACACATATGCCCAAACTGCGCAAACGAGGCTGGGACCAACACAGCTCCAACTGTACGCATAGGTCATGTTTAAAAAACAAAAAAAAAACACACATGCAGCTGAGTTAAAGTTATGTCACACTGGTCACTCTTGTAATGGAAGAATAAAGATTTAAACATCGAGAACAGACATATTACAATGTAGAAGGCAGACGGTGTACTTGCATTTAAGTACAGTACAATAAACATGCACGTGCGCGTGGCTCCCCGAGATAGGGATTGGCCGCACCCACCTGCGTGAACCAGGACTCCAAAAAGAGTCGCCAAAACGAGCAGACCCATGTCTCCAGGGAGGGCATCCGACCGGAGAAAGTTGTTCAGAATGCAAACCAAGGGACGGAGCGCCAAAGATGAAGCGCGCACACGCTCGCGCTCGTCAGCATCCTCCACGCTCGTCGTGGGGCTCGGCAACCTCTGGACGCGCAAGGCGAGCGCGGGACCCTTATAGGGCGCCACGTGACGGAGGCGCGCATCGCGTCCCCGCTCTAAATTGGGACGTAAATTAGTGCGAGAGGGGCGAAAAGTTGTATCCATTTCTGAGTCTCCTGTTTGTTTCAATCAGCGTCAAAATTACTTTAGTGGAGGGGTGTCCAAATTAGCGAACCTGTTGCGGCTCACCATCAGATTTTCGATGACCTTTGCGGGGGTGATGGGGCAGAATATAAAGGGTGGGTGTCGGAAATGAGTATGTGGGGGGTGGACTTAGAACTTGGTAGTGGGGATCGTTGCCACACACACATCCATGGGTGCAACCCGCATAAGTACTACGACTACAACGAGGATACTCGTATGACTACCACCACTACTACTTTGGTTTTGTATACAGTGAAGAAAATGAGTATTTGAACACCCTGCTCTATTGCAAATTCTCCCACTTAGAAATCATGGATTGGTCTGAAATTCTCATCATACGTGCATGTCCAATTTGAGAGAGATAATCTAAAAAGAAAAATCCAGAAGTCACAATGTATGATTTTTTTAATGATTTATTTTTTTGATACAGCTGCAATTAAGTATTTGAACACCTGAGAAATCCAATGTTATTTGGTACAGTAGCCTTTGTTTGCAATCACAGAGGTCAAACGTTTCCTGTAGTTGTTCACACCAGGATTGCACAGGATTGGCCCACTCCTCCACACAGATCTTCTATAGATCAGACAGATTTCTGGGCTGTCACTGAGAAACACGGAGTTTGAGCTCCCTCCAAAGATTTTATATTGGGTTTAGGTCTGGAGACTGGCTGGGCCACATCAGAACCTTGATATTCTTCTTAAGGAGCCACTCCTTGGTTTTCCTGGCTTTGTGTGTCCGTTTATGGTCATTGTCATGTTGAAAACCCAGCCACGACCCATCTTCAATGCTCTGACTGAGGGAAAGAGGTTATTCCCCAAAATCTCACAATAAATGGCTGTGGTCATCCTCTCCTTAAAACTGCAGTCGTCCTGTCCCATGTGCGAAAAAACACCCCCAAAGCATGATGCTACCATCGCCATGCTTCACAGTAGGGATGGTGTTCTTGGGATGGAACTCGTCATTCGTCTTCCTCCAAACACGGTTAGGGGAATTATGACCAAAAAGTTCCATTTTGGTCTCATCTGACCACAAAACTTTCTCCCATGACTCCTCTATATCATCCAAATGGTCATTGGGAATCCAATGGTCCAAATCCATAAGGTCATTGGCTATTGGGAACTAACAGGTCTTTGAGGGTCAGATTTGTAGCTGTCATTAGACAGGTGTACAAATACTTATTTGCAGCTGTATCACACAAATAAATTGTTAAAAAAATCATACATTGTGATTTCTGGATTTTTCTTTTTAGATTCTCTCTCTCACAGTGGACATGCACATAGGATGAAAATTTCAGACCCCTCCATGAGAACTTGCAATATAGCAGGATGTTCAAATACTTATTTTATTCAGTGCAGATATGTAAAATAGGATGGTGGATATGCAAATATTAAATTGAACCTTTTACAAATAAAATAATAAGACCATAAGTGCATGTATGAAATCTCATTTTCACAATTTGCACCAAACCATCCATGTGAAGGGTTTCATTTCATTGAGTAATTTACTTATTTATGTTTGAATGGAATTTACCTTCAATCAGTCCGAGCAACTCCATTTCATCCAATTCCTTCATTTTGGTAGCTGTGTGCATCAGTGTAGTCGGTGTTCCAGAAAATGTTGCTCGGACGGATTTTCTATGTTGTCTGAAACAAAATGCAATTAAAACATGATACATTTTTAACTATTTAATTTGTCTGTAATACAGCTTTTCACGGAGCACAACTGAAGAAATATGACACTTTGCTCCAACGCAAAGTAGTCAGCTTGTATTACAGTGCGCATTCACTTTCCCCTTAAAATTACTCAAGACACATCCACCAGTTATAAAAGTGAGTAGATCCTAAGTGAAATTGTCCACATTTAGACATTTTGCTTCTCTGATGTCACTTTTTATTATCTCAGGTGTAAATGAGGAGCAGGTGTGCTGAATTTGATGTTTTTGCTCTCACTCACGCTCACAAATTGACTTACTTGGTGTGAAATTAAAAGCCTGTTTAATTAAAAGCAAATCTGATACACTCAAATAAGCCATGGTTATATTATATGATTTTTGACAACTGGATACACAGATTTAGTTTGCCATCTGTCATCTAACGAACAAACATTTCATTTGTTCTGCCTGTCACGATACATCATATGCCTATGGAGCAGCTAGATGACCAAAGATATATTTGTAATTTCTAAAATATTTTTCGACAAATGAAGTGCAATTGGGCACTTTCCCCTGTACGCCCGATGAGCTCCGAGAACACGTGTTTGAAATCATTGATTGGCGCAGGCTGTTAGATGTTGGCCAACACCCTCGAATGGAGCTGGGGCACAATGGCCAAGGCCGCATAACATTCAGAAGAGGAAGAACTTGGGATGCACTCACATTTGTAAGATGCTGTATTGCAGAGGTACAATAACAAAACAGACAACTACAGTGGTGTTCTGCATTTTGTACGACCTTGGCTGCCATTTTGTTTTATTTTTAGGGATGGTGATTTGTATACCCTCAGGGGCATTTAACTCCAGGTGTGCCACAACATTTTTGCTCTGTTTCTCTTAAAAATATTACACTGGGTGCTAAACCAAGAGAGATTAATATTGTATTCTGCTATCTCTCATTCATCCGTCCATGTCCCACTTATCCTTACTAGGGTCGTGCCCTGCTATCCGCCATTATCCTGATATCTCTGCTCTTGTTATCGTCTGAAAGGAAAAATTTCTCATTAGATCGTGAAGGTGTATGGAGTACAGTCCATATTGCGGTGGCACTGTGACCTGTTACCCCATGTCCAGCCTGCAAGCAGTAACTCTTATTGATAAACAAAGGCACACTTGAACATTCTATTGTCGCAAATGATCATTGCAGCACATTAGACATATTATGGTGCAAAATCACCATGATGGAGAATAACTAATTGCATTTATTCAAGCACTATAATGAAGCATCATGGGACCGCTTGCTTGGAAATCCCTGCACACTTGGCTCAAACTGTCTCCTCTTCACAGATTGTTAGTAGAAAAGTGATTACAGGCGTAGTCCTTTGGGGTTCTTTCGCTTGCTTCCTGGAAGACTCAAATGTGCATTCTGGGACAGAAACCTGGCTGCACCAGAAAATATTTTTTTCATATTTATTTAGGAAATAGATACATAAAATAAAGCATTAGTGTAACAGACAAGATTGCACACAAGAATAATTATCATAATGAATAATTAATAGTATTTAACAAAGTAACACTGCTGGTAATCATTTCCGAGAGAACATTTAAGGAAAGAGGTGAATCACACTACAGTCTCGTAGTACAAAAACATGGGTATAAATAGTCAACAGCTAGAAAAATACTCAAGCTTTCTGCACTCACACAATATCAACAGTTTCATACAAAATAATAATAATAATAATAATTGCGACACGCAGTCGGCTGTATTGATTAGCACCAGCTGGTCAAGTTCCAGATAGGAATTTGGCATAAAATCACATTTAAAATAAAATATTTTAGCTCTTTTTGATCAAAATAAAGATTTGTATTCAAACAAGAACCCTAAATGAATTCAATAAGAGACGTTACAAGCAATTTTTCAAATGCACATTTGAAATAATGGCAAAAACAATGCATGTTTCTTTTTTTGTGTATATTTGCATATATAAATCAGCAATGCCCATTCCAATATTTTCTCATAGCACTTTTATTTACAAAATAATCATACATCTGAGAGGTGATGTTTGGTTCAGGTTTGCTTCAGAAAATCAAGCATGAGTTTAACTTGGCGTCATGGAAACTGAGAAACAAACCATTCATGGTGTTTGTATATGTGTCAACATTTTCCTGATGGTACAATCAATTTGAGTTTAGTTTGTTCCCTGAGCTACCAACAGTCTGTTAATCTGCGCCAAATGAGGAAATGAGTAAGTAAAGAATAAGTCCTCATTTTTCTCAAGAAGATACGAGCTGAGAGACGTCAAAACTATTTTTATAGATGCATTTAGAAAACAAAGAACGTGTTGGGAGACACTTTGACCAAGTCAAACCAAGTGTCCACTTCCTGAATATTGGAAGAACTCATTAAATTAGTAAACAACAAAAGTGAGCCAGTTGCACTGTGAAGCAGCAGATTCAATTTCCTGGAAGATCCAAAGCAACTGCCAGTCTAGTCATTGGCTGGACGCTGCCAACAAACCGTGCTAACCCAAAGGTTGCCGGAAGTCTGAATGAGTAATGCATTGCTACCATCAAACTACTGGATTTAACTTTCGCCTCTAAGTGCTTTTCTTTGTTGGGCTCTTCATTTGCAGGAGAGGTGCAGGACTGCAGTCACTCAAATCAAACTCGATTCTTCAAGGCCGCAGCAGACAGCAGCAGCGCTCACAGCAGTCTTAAATCTCTGCTGGTGGACACCCAAATAATCACACATTGGGAAAAATCCTTTCACACATCGTTGGAGATCTGGCTGGTGCAGGACGAGAAGCTGTTGTAGAGCGAGTCACTGAGGGAGCCTATTGGATCAGCGCCAGGCTTGCCGGAGAAACCACTGGACGAGGCAGGCTCGTCCACCTTGCTGCCACACAAATCATCAAGCCTTCCATCATCTAGGATGGCCTCTTTCTTGACACTGAAGCTGCTGTGATTGAGCTTGTTAAGAGACTCCAAGGCGAAGCCCTGGGAGCCCGACTGTTTGGGGCAGATGGCCATCTTCCCCGACTGGATTTCCTTCTGTGGAGAAACAAACGTTTGAAATCCTCAGATCTCCTTACATTAAACAAGATCACACATCAACCCAAAGGAATTTTTGACATCATTTAAAGGTCAAGTGTCATGAAATGGATGATTTTTAGTATGTTATTAATGAAAAAACAGCAGCCGTTATGGACCCATAATTTTTTTTCACCACAAAACATGATTTTGACGGCTATGGCTTCTTATAACTACTGCCATGAAAATCTTCTCGAGGAATTTTTTTCGAGAAGAAGCAGGAAGTGATGTACGGGGCAGGAGCACCCTCCAGCAGACTTGTTTTTTTCTATTAGTTTTACCTGCGGGAAGCCAGCTCGTTGTTCCTTTGTGTTAGCCAAAATGCCGGCTTGTTGCATTGCTGGATATTGCTCGAACACTTGGGAGGATGGATTTACCCTTCATAAGTTTCCAAGAGACCCGGTTCTTCGTGATAAATGGATTGCCCGGGTACAAAGGACGAGAACTTCATGGGTTCCAAATGACAGATAGGTGTGTATACAGCTACAAAAAAATAGTTTGGGGCAGACCACGTAATCGGTCTCTCATAACGTAACAAAAGATCCGCGTACGCATGATAGGCGTGCTAAATGCGTCGATGTGCACGTCAGACGGCTTCCGCGTCGGGCTCGCTGGTGAAGGCTGGTGCGTCGGCTCGCGGATGGGTACAGCTATGAACAACGCTGCCGGCAATGGCGCACTCAGCCGCGTGCAACGACAACGCTGTAAAGTGGCCCAGCTCGGCGGTGTTGTTCATCGCGGACGGAGGCGGCTATGAACAACGCCCTGGTTGGTGGGGGCTATGAACAACGGCGTAAAGCTAATGATAAGCCACCTCGGCTGACAAGGCCGGCGGCCGGCTTGGCCATGTCGACAAGGCTGGGAAGGCTGCCGGCCGCCAGCCTTGTCGGCCGGGATGACTCATCGCTATCCATATGAATAAGGCTAGAAACAATAGGGTAATATTGCCCCGGTAACTTAACTCAGTTGTGAGATGTTTTCTTCTTTGAAAAGAGCTTCTGTGTCAGAAGGGGCATGTTCGTCTCCCACAGTCGGGGCCACAGCATGTTTTCAATGGCGAATGTCCGGGTGACATCACGGACAGGAGATGCAGCCAATATGGCGACCACTTGGATGTCGAATGACACTTCCGCAACTTTGCGGATGGATGACGCGCTCTCCGCTCATATTTATTTTTTCATATAGACATTGAAGTGAATCATGTTATATGTATTTTTCAATACAATATCCATTTTAGAATGTTTATAGGGATGACACTTGACCTTTGAGGTGCTTTGGAAAGCACCAGAACAATCATGCTTTCTCTTGAGGAGCCAGTAAATGAAACTTGGGAGCAAAAAAACAAATTACGACGGCATCGAATGAAACAAGTGGATTGGGTGGGGGTGTTTGAAATGTTCCAGACTACTACTAAATATGGGCTAGGGGGCTTTTTTTCACCTCCCTTAAAAATCTGAACAACAACCTGAAGCAGGAACACATTTTTACTGCAGCAACACATGCCTGGTGTTGACTTGCAGAAAGTCATTAGAAGTACTCTCCCTAGAAAACACTTGGGTATGTGCAAGGTAAAACAACACTTCTGTCTTACCCAGTCAAAATTACTATTTTTTCCCCTCGAATGAAATCTAAATAAAGAGTAAAATATTCCACTGTTTTATTTTTTTCTGATAATTTTGACTAAATTTTGCAGCTAATAGAAACCCCTAAATTCACAACATAAACAAGTTTGGATATTACAACAAAAATCAAATGTTTTTAAATATAAAAAGACCTTCTGAATTGTTTTCTTCCCCATGTGTTGAATGAATCAGCATATAAGTGGTACGTTTTGGAAATACCTGCTGAAATGGATGTTTATTACGATGCACCTGTATCTACTGTATATACAATTAATACTGCATATGAGGTGTTGTGGTTTTTAACTCCAGTTTTGGTCTTAAATCAGTGCAGGCAACTCATATTTCACGTTTTATATTGAAATGCAATGTTCCCTTTCAATTCTACATCCAGTCTAAAATTTCTCAAGGCAATGCAAAGCCTGCATTTAGATATTTTGTCTATTCCTTTGGTCCAAAACAACCAGGAATCTCTCCAACTCTATTCTTCCTGAGGCAATTATGTTCCCCGTCACTAACAAAAGGGAAGATGGGTACGAGCAGGACAAGAATGAAGGGATGAAAAGTCCAATGGGAGGAAGGATGATGAGCTGAAAACAAATGTCAGACAAACAGAAAAGAAAGACATAAAAGTGAGAGGAAGACAGCAGGAGACGTTCCTGAAAAGGAGGACTCAACGGAAAAGGGAACGAAGACACGGTTAGCAAGATTGTCAGGTGCTGTCAGGATGATGAATGGGAGGCCAACGTGGGCCATGAGGGCTCTGATGAGAGCCATTGAGCTTTGCATTGCTCTCCAGAGTGTTTGTGGAATGTTATTAAAGGGGCTCAAATCACAGATCTTTGACACCAGCCACCAAAGTTTCCCAAAATGTGGCCAATGGTAAGGCCTCACAAATGTGACGCTCCTGTGCTGCACCAGGTCTGGACGTGCATGAAGAAAGGCAGCAAAGATGCTTGCAATGCACTGATTTGTGTAAATAAAACCTGATGGTTTGCTGCATCAATTCCCACACAGACACTTGGAACTCATTTTACAATTTTGTAATTTGTGACTCCAACTAACTGTTTTGCAGTAGTTATATGTTCACTTGTCTGTTGTGTGTTTGGTGAATTTGACATTGAAAGTGCCTGCATTACTGCTGTCTGGTTGACAGAATTACGATAAAGTTTGATTTGATTTTAAGTCATTTCACTTGAGTTCATCAAAGGTCAAGAATAAAATTCACTGAACAAACTCGAATGTGTTGAGTCAGATGTTTTCCCCACTCCAGAATATCGATTTTCATGTCAGGGCCGGCATTGGGGCAGTCGAGGGTAGCACGGCTGTCCTGTGGTGGCAGCTGGAGGCCATTTCACGGTCTCTGGCCCTCATTTGTCATTGGGCGTTGTTAAATAAGGGTAGGCAAATACCCTCTGACACGAGATGGCGTGTTGATCGAAAGCAATTAGACAGCTATTGCCATGAAAATTTCCCAACATAAAGACTCATACTGAGCATGTCTCTTGTGTTGAGGGGTCTTTCTTTGTGCAACAGGTCATACTGGCAGAGCCAGAGAATTTTCCATGCTGGCACTTTTCAACGAATTAACAGAAGGCGAGTTCTGCATTTTTCACAAGTCTCAGTTAAATGAAGCAATGAAGAAAAGTGGGAAATGGGACATTGGGATTGAATGTTTTGCATTAATGATGGGCATCTGCGTGGGCATTGCCAAATCAGTGCATCCTGATGAAGCTAAGGCGGATCAACTTGGCCAAGTTCACTCGGAGGCAAACTTTGGGAAGCAATACAATTTTCTTCATTGGAGGTCTGAGAGGGCGACTTCCCTGTTTTCTACAAAGAATCACAATTTCTGACGGTTAGGCGCCTGACCTAAGGTAACCGTTTCGCTGCAGTTGATCCTTGAGCTTTGCAGGGGGCTCAAAGTGAATCCAGGTCGCTCAAGTTCAGTCTCAGTGTCACTGGCACTGCTGCTGCCTGAATACGTACACAATTGCACAGCTCTCTCCTGATTGAGAAACACTAGGATGATAAAAAGAAATGATGCATGAAGCATCTTTTAACATTCAGTCATTTGTGTTGTCACTACTAGCAATAATATTATGGCGAGTCCCCTTGATAAAAGAAGTACACAACCATCGCATATAATTTTGAAGCCTCATCCACTTTTCTCTCACTCTGTCAACTTAAGATATTGAGGCAGATGGCTGCCCTAACCGGAGTCTGGGGGTCTATTAAAGGTTTCTTGTTAGAGAAAAGTTCTTTTACCATTTTGGGTGAAGTGCAATGCATAGAGTGTGGTCCTCCTGAACCTACTCCATTTTGAAAAGTGCCTTTCAAAATGTTTTCGTGCACTAAAATAGGAAAGTGTAAAATGCAAACACAGGAACAGACCATTGTTAACCTTGCACGTGTATTCTATGCATATACATCACTCTAACTTACGGCAGAAATGTCATGCTCCTTCGCATTAATCCTTTGCCCAGTTTCATCGTCTTTGTCCTCAGTTGAGGGTGAACCACTTGTTTGTAGGGTAAACATACTAGATCTCTTGCTCCTGATTGCACCTGCAAGTCAGAAGGAAAAAAAAAGATGAGAAAAGATTGGTGTTGGTACTCATCTGTAGAGCCATTGCTGTGTGGGAGTGAAACAGGCTGCTGCATGAATCAGTCATCTGACTGCACCCTATGAACCATGCCAAGAGTGAGGCTGGAGATGGTTCACGATCCACATTGACACACTCAGTTGAATGCATTTGTTTGGTGTTTACAGAACACAGCGAGCAGCAGGAAAACATGAAGGTCCCGTTCTATTAGCATCGTGTGCTTAAGTGGCCAAACAAGCAGAACATTTAATCTCAGCTGCTCAGGCCTATTGGCTAGAATGTAAATAGGTAGGGAGGTACAGTAGATGCTTTATTGATCACATGGGAATTTCTGGATGGTGTTAAAAAGGATGGCATCAAATCTTTCCATTTAGTGTCCAAGAGGTACCTCCCGAATAAAATAATTCTGTTTGGGCCTCTAAAAGATGAAGGAGTTGATGACATACATAATAACAACTTTTTGATTGTTAGTTGCTCTTGACTTACCGGCTGGTTTACGCAATCGGGTCGGGGCATCCTGGTTGGAACCGCTGTAAGTAAGGGATGGATCAGAGAAGGAGTGACCCAAGATTCCAGGAGCATGCAGGCTGGTGTTGGGTACGGAAGGCACTTTGACACTGAGTTGTGAGCATTCTGGAGAAGGGGAGGGGGGCTCAGCTTGGAGTTCGGCAGTCACCCCATCCGGCCTGGAGTCACATTTTGGCACGTGGCGTCCGTTGGCCCTTGTGACAGGGTCAGGGAGTGGGAAGGTGCCAATCCCACTGTCCAGTGTTCTCATCTGACAGCTGGAACCTAGAGTGACAAGGAAATGTGACGACTAAGGGAAGCAAGGGTCAGCACAGATGAAGAGGAAAGAAGGGTTCACATGCAACGGAAAGGCTGGTGAGAGTACAAGCTATCTGTGGGGGGTTCAATCATCGGTACAAAGAAGAGAGAAAAAATACATTTTGGTCATGTTAAGAAGAATCAAATGAAAGGATGTGGCATTGCAAGGTTACATACTTTGCTAAACATGAACTGACACAGAGCAAGTTCCACAACAACCTGAGCGCACACTGGAGTGATTGGTCACAGCTTACGGATGCAATCAACAACATAAGGATCTTGTTGAGTGGGTGGCCAAAGGGTACATCTGTTCTGCTTATTAACTTTTGATTTTTTACCACTAGGTTGAAATCAAAGGTGTCACACTCAGAAACCCATTAAAAAGAAAAAAAAAGCCAAGGAAGAAAGTACACTTAACATAAAAATCTGAAAGGCAGATTCTCTGCAGCTAGCAAACCAGCATTATAAAAAGATCTGATGACAGAAGTGCATATTTTTGTTTTTATATTGATTGAATTCCCAGCAGGGTGTGTAGCCTCACAAACACATGCAGGGTTACAGGCAGAACCAAACAAAAAAATAATCACACATTTTTAGACTACAACTACCGGGGGGGACTTTATCTCTGGTATAGTTTCAAGTAAACATTTTAAAGGGTCGATGTGATGAGTTCTTTTGACTCCAAACTCATCAATGCATGCCTGTCTGGACCTTACACTGCGCACTGTAACAGAAAAAGGTCGTTACCCAAACTGCTCCTATATAACTGGAAGAAGACACAGTATTCAAAAAAATGTCTTACAAAGATGAAGATGAAGACATTAAGGCAAAACTAAATCGTCAGGCCAACCTCAACCGAAGTCTCATGCGGACTTGCATTCAAAAAATTTTGCCCAGCAAGGCTTTGGGAGTTATTCATTTGAATAACATTTGTGCCAGATGTACAACTGTGTACAAAAACATTGATGAGGTTGTTGCTGAGGTGCAGATTATACATTTGACATCTACAGATACGAGCAGCACCTACGAAAATCACTTGATGTAAACATGCACCGATAACCAGCTTGTTGCTTGACTCACTTGACGACACTCGCTGCACAGCATCAAAATTCAGAACAAATAACACAGGGGAAGGGTGTAAGTGTTGAGGGGATCTGGGGATGGGGTTGGTGGGGGTCTCCTTATATGTTGGAGGGAAAGCGCAGAGTGCAGGCAACCATAGATTACTAAGTCGTATAATCGAATGCCAGGGCTGACAGTTCAAAATGCCCTCTATAAGCAAACTATAACAAGTTCTACCGTAATTCCAGCCGGAGGCAACAGTGACTGGACGTAATGTAGTTTTTCATGAGCTGCTATCACATCCAGGCTGCATGCTTGGAGGCGAAAAGGCTGTGGTGATGATACTGTCTGATGGTTAGCCTTTATTTGTTTTGATGTATTCATTCTAATTTTGCGCTGGACCGTAAAAAAAACGTTGATTTATTGCTTTTGAAGCATAAGTCAAAACAAAAACAGACCTTCCAATTTACTGTCTTGCATATCTTTTTTTTAATCTAGATTATTTTGTGTAAAACATCACATATTAATTCATCGATCAATTCAGAATTTCGGTTTCTGGTTTGCTGCTGTTTCCGCTGAGGTTGTAAGCAGCCCCCAGTCTTCTCTTGACCTCCATCAATCTCCTCACTTCTGTATGGTTGTTATTCCTTTGGTCTCAAACATTTCATTTTCATTAATAAATGCTCAAGAACAGAATGACCTGAGATTTATTTTTTTTGTGTGTGTGACTGGACGCAATTTAAAATCTCTTCCATTGAAGGTGATACTTCATAAAGGCTACCTTAATACTTTCTACAATAAAAACTGTGATAATACAGCAGCCACTCAGTCATCACGACCTTTAAAGCTGGATGCCCAAGTGACAAACATGCTGTACATCCCATCTGCTGAATGAGAGTATCACGCTGCAATCATTACAACCATCATTTATAAGAGAATACACAGAGTTGTTCCCCACTTCATTGGCTAGGAAAGCATTGCCACGTCACGTGGCTTACTGTCATTCTGAAACACTCAACAGACAACAGACAACAGTAATGATCAACATTAACACTTACCCATCACATGGTCTTGACCAGCAACATCTGCCATGTGTTCCTCTTTGTCAACCCTTATGTTGAGCTTCTCACTCATTAGAAGGGTCTGTGAAGTTAAAATAAAAAAATGACCTCAGCGTGCAAAGACTACATGCTACACTTTCATCGTCAAAGTGGGTACATTAGTGTAGCTAATTATTTAGTAGTTGATATAGTGAAGTTGGGCGGCATGGTGGCGGAGCTGTAAAGTGTTGGCCTCACAGTTCTGTGGACTGGGATTCAAATCCCGGGCCTACCTCTGTGGAGTTTGGATGTTCTCCCTGTGCCTATGTGGGTTTTCTCAGGGCACACTGATTTCCTCCCACACCCCAAAAACAAGCATTAATTGGAGACTCTAAATTGCCTCTAGGTGTGATTGTGAGTGCGACTGTTGTCTGTCTCCATGTGCCCTGCGACTGGTTGGAAACCAGTTCGGGGTGTACCCTGCCTCCTGCCCAATGACAGCTGCGATAGGCTCCAGCACTCCCGCAACCCTCGTGAGGATAAGTGGCTCAGAAAATGGATGGACGGATGGATATATTGAAGTTGGCAACTGGGTTTTTTTAAGTGTGAGGCAAAAAATGTTGCAGAGGTCATAAAGTGTGTCTCTTTTGTGGTCTTTTGGGGTTAGAAGATGGATGGAAGGCTCATGGCATGGTATCAAATGGCCCCTTGTCAAATGGACTGCTTCTGATAAAGAGCCACCAGTGCTATCAAAAACCCCAATCAGGATTAAATTTCCTGTATTATTCTGAAAGGCTCTCTCTTTGTCCGTATTCAGTCCCACCTCATCCATGATTGGTAAAGAACAAATTAAATATAAAGTTCCAAATTTTAATTTACAAAGTAGCGTAGTGGTAGACAACCGGTTAGCACATTTCCCTCACAGTTCTGAGCTCTGCAGTTCGAATCCCAGCCCCGACTGTGTAGAGTTTGCATGTTCTCTCCGTGCTATGGTTTTTCTCCAGGCACTCTGCTTTCCTCCCACGTCCCAAAAACATGCATTAATTGGGGACTCTAAATTGCCTTTAGGTGTGAATATGAGTGCGACTCTTGTCTGTCTCTGTGTGCCCTGCAATTGGCTGGCAACTAGTTCTGGGTTTACCCTGCTTCCTACCCAATGATAGCCGGGATAAGGTCTAGCACTCTTACGACCCTTTGTGAGGATAAACGGCTCAGAAAATGGGTGTTGGCATGTGTCCTGAAATTTTAATTCGTGATAGATGTGAGCATATAAATATAGTGCCATCTATGAATTTGTGCTCATCCCAACAAAGCAAAATGTTCACTCACAGCAGCATCTGGACAAATCTTCATGTCTCCCTTAATCTCAGAATATTTCTTGGGTGTGGAGATCCCTGTCGGCAATGCAGTAACTAAGTTGCCCTTTCCAGCAGTCCTGTGAAGAGGTAACAATTTATCTTTATTTCAGGGTCTAGGCTGCTTAGAGGCTGCTTAAAATTTTGTCTGTTTGTCTGTGTGGACACAAAATACCCCAAAACATGCTTCTGAGAGGGTGTGAAAAAACAACAGATCAATGGAGTGAAGTGTGTGGGCTCATGTTTAAAGAGCCAACCTACAGTATTTGTTTGGAGGACTGGATACACTCGATTAAGAGACAGGAAGTAATCAGTAATTAATTAAGAGTAATTCATTCATTTTGTGATTGTCTTCTTCTTAATATACACACCTGCCAAGAAGCTCCTTCACAAACTGGTCTTTGCCAATGAACGCGGTGGTGCACTGGATCTGACTGGCGATCTGGCCCATTTGATTGTTGCAGTGGTCCATGATGGAGCTCAGCTTGTTGTTCATCTCTGAATGATTCTGCACCTCCAGAATGTCATTTTTCTTCTTCTCCTTCTTCTTGTCTAACTTTGTCTGTTTGGCTCCAAGCACCAATCCAATCTTCATCTCTTTCTTGTCCTCTTTGGCTTTGGGCAAGTCTGCCTTCTTTCCGGTTAGAGCTGGAAGTTTGCTCTTCCGAAAGCCAAACCAGTTTGCCAGCGAGGGACCCGTCTTTTGTTTGGCCTCACTAGCAACGACCTTCTCTTGTTCTTGACATTTTTGCAAATTTTCTTCAATTCCCATCATGACCTTCTCTTCAATAGTGCAAGCCGATTGGCAGATTTTTTTGTCCTCTATATCTGGGGGTTTGTTTGGTGAGTCTGTCTGGGTTTTTACTCCTGAGCTAAATTCTTCCTCATTAGGGCTTCTTGCTGTGCCTCCTGTCTCTTGCAGCAGGTTTTCTGAATTACAAGGACAAGAGGCTGGAGGCTGAAAGTGTGAGGTGATGTATCCAGGTTTACATACGTTATTCAAACCATTTTTTTCATTGATGGACAAACTGCATGCCTCTGACTGAGAGGGTGATGTAACTATCTGTCCCTTCACTGTGCTCTGAGATTCCTCACCTTTAGTGATTAATTTAGAGGTTCTCTCAAGTGGTGCATTTTGATTGTTGGGCCTCATCCTGACGGAATAGATTGGACTCTCTGCCAATCCACCGTTGGGTACCTCCAGGGAACTCTGTCTAGACAGAGAGTTTCCTCTTTCTGTTGAGTTGGTGATGATCTGAGTTCTGATTTTTCCTGGACCCTCCAGAATATTGGTGTTGGGTTTCTCAGTGTAATTGGTGCTGAAACTCTGGCTCCGGGCTTTGGCCCCATTCATTCCCAAGGCTGGCTTTAGATGGGATTTAGTACTAATGGATGTGGATCTAGAGAAAAGTTGACTACTCCTTCTCCCTTTATCACAGACATCCCTCTCCTCTGGTCTCAGCACGGGATTTACTGCCTCTTCCAGTAAGATACAGTGAACATCACCTTTCGCCTCTGTAGCAGACATCTTGGTTGGAGAATCAATACCGTAGGCAGACTGCAAGCTGTCACACTGACTAGGGGTGTTTGAAGTCACGGTCTCCTTGGAAACTAAATTGATATGATCTTTCTCTTGCTTGTCTGGCATAGAGGGACTATTTTTATGGCTGGGGGGATATTTTAAAAATGCTTTGAACCCCATTGAGATGCGGGTCTTTTGACCCTTTTCTGATGAGTTGGGGGAAGTCACAACTGGGTGTGGAGCACTGATAACATTTTTCAAGTTTTGTAGCTCTTTTTTTGCCTGAGAGGCTTCCTGAAGTGAAACTGATAAATTAACTGAGGGTTTCTGCACAGACTGATGGTCATATTCATGGGAGGACCCTCTCTTACTTGCAAATGAGCTATAAAGAGAGGACCCTCTGACGGCACTGTATGGAGGAGGGACATTCTTTGAGCTTTTAGGTGCATTTTCAGAATCCAGGTCAAAGTCTGAGTTTGTGGGAGGGAGGTAGTCTTTTGCGGTGATCTGCGTGGGAGGGCCTGTCATAGGTGTCATGCCAGAGGACTTTTGAAGGTGCTGACTGGTTTTGTCAACCAGTTTCTGAGGTGCAAGTGCAGTTCCATAGCCGGCATCCATGTCGACATCTTTATCTTTAATGAGCAGTGTAGGTTGCATATTTGGTTGGAGAGAGGTGTAGTAACTTGGAGGAGGGCCCCTCACAGTGGTTGGTGTGGGTGGCTGAGCCACCCCTATTTTATGTGCTTGAGGTGACCCCTCGTAATTTGGTTTTATCAGTAAGGAGGTGGAGCGACCAGGGGGAAGGGGTGGTGAAGGGGACCTGAGTTTGTTTTTTATGCTTTCACAGTGTTTATCTCTGGTTGGATGTTCAGAATTGTCAGCAAATTCTAAATGTCTCCTTGAGAGTCGAGGAGAACTGGGAGAAGAGCCCTTACTCCATTCAGACCTATTGGGAAGCTTGGAGTTCACCACCTTTGGGCTCAGGGAGCTCTTGATGAACCTGGACATTTTAGTTATTGGAGGTTGGGGTGTTCCCTCCTGAGTAGGAGTTCCTGAGTTCCCACTGTTCAGCTCAGTGGTAGTGGCCTTCGACAGTCTGATCGGGGATGCAGAAGGTTTATTACAACCTCGTAGTTTTGACCCAACAGATATAGAACTGGCAGGATCATTTAGAGGCGGGATAGAATGTCCTTTGTTAGCTCGGTTGCTGGGGGGTTTGATTAACTTTTTCTGTGAAGCAAGCTGCATTGAAAAACGATCTGATTTTCCCCGTCTGCTATTATTAGTTTTGCAAGTCCTGAGCTGATATTCAGATGGCTTCTCTGGAGAATCAAGGACTGTGTAGTTTCCTGTATGTGTTGATTTCTGCTTTGTGGGCTTCACCTGAGGGGCTAATTCGTTGTATTTATCCACTACTTTGATAACTGGAATCCCTATTATAGGTCCACCACCCTTTACAAGCTTCTGAGGACTTAGTTGAATTGGCTCCCCTTGTGCATCAAATACTGCCAAGATGCTCTCCTCGGACAGATAATTATTTGTCTCTTTAGGTGCCTTGACAGGTTCTGGTCTCCTATCTGCAGACTGGACTTGTACTTGGTCCCTTTGCAAGCATTTTGGCATGAGCACCTTGGTAGCATCTCGGGAAATTGTCTCCGCTTGCTCTATTCCTTTGCTTAAGGGCACCTGCAAATTCCTAGAATCACAGTTGAGTTCTTCTAGATCGTCCACATCTGAAAAGCAATTGGAACCTCCAGGGTCAGAAGGGGTAACAGGCAGCATCGACACTCTAGTGAAAGCTGATGGCCAGCCACTCTCGGTGAGACAATTGCTGATGAAACTTGTGAGTTTCTCCGGACGCTCGTTTGAGTCAAATTCAGCGGGGGGCTTTGTCTCCACACTTTCGCCTAAACTATTTTCACCCACACCTCTGCTGTCTTGTATACCCTCCCAGCTACACAGAGTGTCAGAAATACTCTGGGAGAGCCTCTTGCAGTAAAACCAGTTGTCCTTATTGGGGACGTCAGGTGCATGAATAGATTGCACAAGCTCATCATCTGCATCATCCGAATCATACATGAATTTTCTTTCGACAAGAACCGATGCTCTTCCAATAGGGGTGGGCTTAGTTAGACCTTTGCTGCAATTCTTGATACCAAGTGAGTAAATGCCTTCATTAGAGTTCATACAGTCTTTGTACCCTGACTTAGAGAACCTGGATGAAGATGAGGACCTGTGGTTCCTCCTCTGTAATTTTCTCAGTCCCTCGAGAATGTTAGTCTCCTTGCGCCTGGTAGGTGTATGTTCCTCCAGAGGGACGCTGATGTTACCTGGGGCAGATGAACCCAGACTTAGCCTCTTATCCCAGGTGAGAGATGAATGCTGAGAGTGGGTCAAATAAAATGAAAGAATATTAAAATCCTTATCAAAAAGGCACTTGAAGAAATAAAGAAAATATTTTTACCACTTTCCCACAGGAGCGCCCATCGTTCCAGGTGTAGGAGCCGCTTGAGAGTTCACTGCATGCACTTGACAGGGATAATTCACTGCTGCTACAGCTGCTGCGTGGGTACACTGGTATTGGCGCTGTCAGACTCAGCTGGCTCAGACACTTGGTGATTGGCAAACCTAACTTTCCGTTCAAAAGGATCTCCTGTGAGATATTAAAAATTAAGATTGTGAGATTTAGAACACCGAAAGCCTCTGTTGGACCAAATGTTTTTTTGTTGCTCTAAAAGAAAATGAGTTTAACTTTTATGTTTTGTATGTATAATGTAAATTTAATTGAAGTAAAACTTGGTAACCTGTACATAGATAACATAAGTTAAATGACATTTTGAGCATTGCTATTTCATAGCTGACTTCTTTTCTTGCCTTAATGCATAATATATAAGGTGAATAATACAGCATATAGTCCCATAGTCATCTTTAATCACAACCATCTCAATCGATTACTTTCTAGTAACATGACAAGGATTTATTTCTCTTAGTGTTAAGTGATACTATGAGCTATTTCTGCTAAGAGTGGGTAGGGGTCAGGTCTTGGGGTACTAAGTGCTGTATTTTAATATCATGTAATGATTTCTTCAGTAGCTTCAGGGCTCTGTTTCAGCACCAGTACCAAAAAGAGAAAAGCTGATTCTATTAAGCTTACAGTCGAAGCAGAATCTGTGTTCCTGGACAGTACGAAAGACTTGCTTCTCTCGGGCTCTTGGAGCAAATCAGTTGCAGACAGATCCATGATCCGTGACTGGAGTTTCTGGAACGCAAAAGTTTTGACCATTTGATGTCTGGGATTCCAGAGAATTAATAGGAGTCTTGAACTGAATTTTTGCAGCACATAGCACAAAATGCATGTTTAGCTTGAATGGGTTAATGTCATACAGTATATTAACATTATTTCTTCAAAGGGTCCGTCGGGTCCACCCTAATGGTTTCATGCACAGCCTGAATTCCAACTCAGACATTGAGTTGGAATAAAAAAAGAAGTGAACAAGAAGTAATTGCATCAGGGATTAAGGGACCCCTTTTAATATTTTCCCCCAATTCATTTGCTTGAGTGTGAAGAAGACAAAACCAAATAAAGCTCCATGTATTAATCTTACAGTTTAATTAGTCTGGCTTTCATACGATCAAATTAACTTAATTTGAATTTCCTCAAAGAGCGTAGCACAGTTTGTTTGTTACGATATACAAGCAACTGTTACCCTAATTTTATTTTTTTCATATGCCCTGAACATTAAAATGCTACTATTGAGACACCAGTCGTCTTTCATGAGCAAACGCCAATGACTGCCTGAGGTGAAAGCACAAAATAGTATATTTAAAATTCAAGATCACCAGATGCAGTTCGACATTTTCTTTTAATTTGAATGCCATTTCTATCACTTCCTTTTCCTAAATGTGTGTGTAATATAATTAAGGCAGCTTGAACGTTTTCATTTTTTAAGTTTTGATGTCAATGTCAAAGTGATCAAGCCTTCCTGGGACATGAGATGGGAGTGGCTGAGGTGTCACAGAGTTTATGATCTTATCGTAAGGTGTAAAATTTCACCTCCTCAGCATCCTCATCAAGGATTCAGTCGATAGTGTCACAGGGTCAAGGGGGGGGGGGGGTTGTTTTCAGCCAAAAAGTCGAGTGGATGGCATGCCAGCATAGATTTTTCCCTTATTAAGGTTGAAGGCCAGAATCAAAGTTGAATAAACTGCAAACATTTATAAGCATGCCATTTTTAATGTACTTATGTACTTCTATCTATCTATCTATCTATCTATCTATCTATCTATCTATCTATCTATCTATCTATCTATCTATCTATCTATCTATCTATCTATCTATCTATCTATCTATCTATCTATCTATCTATCTATCTATTGTTTTATTTTTATTTTCATTTTGTGTGTGTCCTGTTTGGCTGTTAGATCAAACAGAATGGGGAATCTCCCTCCCCTTTAAGCAAGAACAGTTTTACTGTGTCACGATGGCGTTTTCGAGCTTGCTCTGCAATTTCTTTGTATTTTAATTGAAGATTTAATGAGGATCAGTGTCGATCAGTCCAACAGAATTTCTAGAGGGGTAAGACAAAAAAAAAAGACAAAGCACTAACTGTAAACAGAATGAAATAAAGTAAATCATCGACAACAAAGGAACTTAAATTTTCCACTCATCCATTTTCTTCGCTGCTTATCCTCATGAGGGTCGCGGGGAGTGCTAGAGCCTATCCCAGCTGTCAATGGGCAGGAGGCGGGGTATACGCTGAAATGGTTTCCAGTCAATCGCAGGGCACATTGAGGCAAACAGCCACACTCACAATCACACCTAGGGGCAATTTAGAGTGTCAAATTAATGTTGCATGTTTTTGGGATGTGGGAGGAAACCGGAGTGCCCGGAGGAAACGCACATATGCAGGCATGGGTAGAACATGCAACTCCACACAGGCGGGCCGGGATTGAACCCGGGACCTCAGAACTGTGAGGCCAACGCTTTACCAGCTGATCCACCGTGCCGCCAACTTAAATATTAATATATATATAATGTATTCATATTAAAATTAAATATGGATGTTGCATGAAACTGTTGCGCTACACCCTGTGAAGTAAAAACAGGACTGGATAGGACAGGAGAAGAAGCATGCAAGACAAGGATTGTGATCCTGGCTATGGGGCTCATGCACGTGACGTCACCATTTTCATGGCACCATATCGCCGCTCAAACAAAGCTGCTCGACATTTCGGGAGACATTGAACCGGAGGAGAATATTTACAATGCCCGAGACCTCTTGTGCTGTTGGTTGTCACAACAGCACAAGATAGATATTCATAAAGATCATTCTATAGCATACCTGCTGAAATGACCAGAAAAGATTGATGGATTTCGGCAATTGAAGGTGATGGATGGTGCCTATCCAAATACACACGCCTGTATCGCGATCACTTCATTTGAGATAGGAATTATTCTTAATCTCAAATGACCAATTAGTATTTATAATGCCAAGTTGACTCGTTTCAGAGCAATGCGTATTTAAAAAAAATAAACCGTCTGCCACAGAGAGGTTTAAGTGTGGCAGCGATATGCTTCCGTGTACAGAGGAGCCAACTTGCTGTCCTGTTTTTTTTTTCTTTTCCAATCATCGTTAATGAATGCGAGTTTGTGTAAAACCAGGGGTCATTTATTTAAATATTGGTATTTGTATGGAATACCATCTGAAAAGAGCAATAGAGATCGATGGATTGCGGCAATTAAACGAGATAGATGGTGTCCAACCAAATACACATGCCTGTGTAGCGATCATTTCATTTCAGGTAGGAATTATTCTTCTCAATCTCAAATTACCAAGAAGTATCTCTAATGTCAAATTGACACATTTAAGAACAATGCATTTAAAAAAAGTTACGTGCGGCAGCGATACGCTTCCGTGTACGGAGGAGCCGACTCGCTGTCCTTTTTTTTTCCCGATCATAGGTAATGAATGCAAGTTTGTGTAAAACCAGAGGTCATTTACTTAAATATTGGTATTTGTATTGAAAAAAAAATCTTGAGTGGGTCCATCACTATGTGGGATTTATTCTTGATTGAGACCAGACCCAGCAATGAAGTATTTATATGCGTCCAGAATTTCATACACTTTCAAACTTTTCAGTGTGAATCTCGACAACTTACTCACCAGATACATGCGTATATCCAATTGTCCAAGAAAAGCGGAAGTGGGTTAACAGTCCACTTTCTTCTCAGCGAAAACATCGACTTCGGCATTAAATATGGATCCTTTATGCCAAGTGTTTCTCATTTTTCCACGCACCTTTGTTTATTATCACCTTATAAATGTTTAACAGTATCAGAAAACCCTGAATGTCATGCTTTAAGACGTATTTTCGTTTCGTTTCAACAGAATTAACTTGCAACTTGTTTGATCGGCAATATGGCGAGTCACGTGATTTTATGACGTAGGTGCACAAGCTCAATACAACTGGAATTTGGTGGGACTGACTATGTGAATTATAGAAGTCTACAGAATGGGAATAGAAGTTGGGTGAACATTTCTAATACAGAATACATGTTGAAGAGAAAAAAAAACTTGCCACTCCACAGTGATCTGTCGCTATATATAGCAAGATAAATCTGAATCACTCATGACAACATGCATACAGAACTCTTACGTGCTCCTATTCATCCTTTTGCATATGAATAGCAGCACGATACAGTACTTAGGAAACACTCTTTGGCAATAAAGTGTATACATCTATGTGGTCCTATTCAGCCTTTGTTTGTGATAATAGCAAAGGAAGATAAAAAAAGAAACAATTATCAAACAATAATATGCAATGCGCATACTCCTTTGCGGTTCTATTCAGCTTTTGTAATATTAGCAAGCAAACGGTGCTGCAAGTGTTATAGCAGCAATGAGGTCATGCTCTGTCCTTGAGGCCCAGAAGCAGTGCAGCGATTGTCCCAAATAATGGACACTTAATTGCCAATTGCCTGCCATATTCGATAAGCGGTACAGGCTGGTTAGGGCTGGCCGCACACCCATATGCCATCACTTCTAACAGAGAGAAACCATCATTGTTTTTTACTTTTTTCAAAAACCCCGGCCAGGTTGTTGTTGTTACAGAGCACAAATATGCAGCCTAAACTGAAGGCAGTGAAAGTGTGCAGATGGCGACGACACCATCAAATTCATGGTGGCTTTTTATCAGGGAAGCTCAAGATGCCTGTGGGGAACGAGAGACCAGTTTAATTACTGATAAGCAAAAGCTTCAGACCTGGACTTCAAATACTGTAGCACACAATTAAATCTCGAGCACTTGAAGCTACAGTAAAGAAGAACGTTTTTCAATGTTTTACTAAATAATAATAACAAGTCTGCAGAACAATGTGGGTTATTCATCCCGCTGAATCCTACCCATTAATTTCAATGAAGAAATAAAATACATAATCTCATGACTGGGTTGTATCTCAAACATCTTGGATGGCAAGAAAATCACTGCAGATGCTGCACCAGCTCGACCTCAGTAATGTGATTACTGTACCATCCGCTTGAAGCCTTTGACACGTTTTGGACTGACAACACCTCCACTGGACTTGTTTCACTAAACTGTCTCTTTTTGTCTCCTCCTCTTTCCCTTTGGCACTAGAGCTCACTGATAGCTTCATTTTCAACTCGCCGCTCTTCCCATCTTATCTCCCTCACCTCTCCCTTTATGCCTGTCCCCCCCCCCTCCCTGTTCTATTCAACTCATTTTTTCAGAACTGACAGTCCTTCCCCTTTTTTTTTTTTTAGCAGCCTGTTGTTTTCATATTGACAGTGTGGAGCCCTGTGGCCCTGGTGCTGACCTTCCATACCTAGAATATTATACCACCACTAACAACAGATGGATGGGTTTGCCTCATTTCTTCTCCTTCAGCCTAGTGCTTTGCAGTAAAGCGCTTGTGTTCAAATCGAGCTGCAATGATCTGAGGCAATTTCCAGCCAATCTAAAACCACATTGCTTTAGAAGGCAAGAAGTGCAAAGTCATTTACTTCTCAACCTCAAAGAGAAACTTATAATATGAAGATAAACCAATCAGCAATTTGCAGCCCATTTTTTCCCATCAAATTTTCTTCATTATCAGCTGAAACCAAGCAGCTTTATAAGAACAAACCAAGTGGAAAATACCTTCCGTTCAGAAAAGGTTCTTTGCTGTTGGGGTGACGCAGCCTACCTGTAGGAGCAGCTCTGAGGTGGGCTTGATACGCTGCTGGAACAAAATCCCCAGCACCCGATTCTGCTGCTCCAAATCAGAAACTCGAGTCCGCAACTTTAGACATTCTTCTCTCAGGTCCTAGTGGCAACACAGAGCCAGAAAAATAAGACACTGTGCATGTGAGCATTCAATTCATGGAGGGAAAATAATAGACAAACCTTCTGAGTAACAAGCGCTTGCACAACTTGATTGGCGACCTTGAAAGGGACACAGACAGGGCAAGGTCAATCATAAGGAGACATATTATGGAAAACTGACATTTTCCTTGGAAACAAATGCCATCCCATCCAATTTGAACTGATTCAACCAAGTCAATCTTTTGAGAGCTGCCTATATGTAACAATGTATCTCTGAGGAAGCCGTTAAGAATTTGGCTGTACTGTGCTGTCTTTTTAAGACACCACGCCCAGACCTCGTTTGACTTAGCAGCTAGACTGGGTGAAGATCGGCAATTTGCAAGCGGCGGTTGGACTAAAAAGATACGCTAGCATGTCAAAGCCAAAAGGGAGCAGATCTACAGCATTACGATGGCTTAACATTAGCTAAGAGCCTTATCTACATTTCTTGGTTGACGACGTGCATGTGCCCCCTCCCCGCGCACCATGAATGGTTCTGCACACTAATTGACAAGTGTAATTGATGACTTGGTTTGTATTGAAAATAAAAACGATTTTTTTCTTCCTTAATTAAGGAGCTCGTAGTCACTCGTCCAGTTGTAACACCCAATTATGGCAACACAACCTGGAGTCTGCATTGGCTCCATGATACATTTGTGGAAGAGACTGAGTGTTTTCAAGAGAAAATTATATGTGCCAAAGTACATCATGTGCTCCTCATGCTGTTACATAACATTTACAAAGTGTATAAACTCATGCTAAAGAACACAATAAGAAATGTATTTCAACACAGACAAACCAAATAGTTTAGCTATAGAATGGGACATGGGAATAGAATGAATGGAAATTAAACATCGAAAATGGAATATATACTGGCAAACTTCTGTGCTTCTGTTTTTCTGGCAAAAGGTTGAGAAGGCCCCTATTGTTATTAGTAATGATGATGATTTCTTGCATGGCTGGTGTCCCAAAAGTTGTCAGGTACTTGAGTGAAAGAGGACTGTTCTTGCTTTAAAAGTACAATTCCCTACCAGTGAAACAGACTATTGTAGTACTAGACCAGTGGAGAGGTGTTTGTAGCGTAAATGGTGTTTGTGCTGGACTATGTATTTACTCTGACCACAGTGTCAGTAGAGAAGCGGCTCACATTACTGCTTATCGATCCCTCATTAAGTGCAAGTTGGCTCTGGAGTATTCTCAGTTATTGAATGAGGAAAGTTGAGCGTAAATATGGCCGGTTGAGCCTTAGCATCTGATTGTGCTTGTCTCTTATTTGACTGGCTAATGTGTTTGCCCACACACTCGACAAGCTCATGTAAACAATAATCTTGTTTAATCACCCACTTCCATCTCCAATGGACTCCACCCTCCAGCAGAGGCTGATGCTGTCTCCTTGCGTCCCCCCGCCTTCCTTGGACCATATACTCCCACTCACGGTGATTCAACAAGCAGCTGTACTGATATTCTTCCCCCCCCACGAGACTCCCTAAGCAGCTCTCAGCTCGAAAACAACCACAAGGCAAAGATAATTGTGATGTATCAAAGCCAACATACAGCTTTATGGACATTTTATCTTGCACAGACAGCATGTGAACTGACCTCAGGTAAAGGATACACAGTAGAATACTAACATTCTAACTATGCTTCGGAGACCATTGGTGGCTAATCATCTTTTTTTTTTTTCTTTTTTTTTTTAGCAGCTTAGGGCACATACTAAAAATAACCTTAGATACAGCCCGCAAATTTATTAAAAAAAAAAATGGGGGTGGGGGACTAGGTGTTGGATTAATTGGATATAAAGTTATCTCATATTTGCTCTCTTGGTTGTTTTTAGTGCTTCATTGCTTATGTGATGCGATGCAATCAAGAGTTCCATTGGGTGCCATGGAAACTTTGCTATGATGTCCTTAAACAATGCGATGCAATCAAGTTACATTGGATGCCATCGAAACACCAGACAGTGATGCAGAAGACAAAATAAAGACTGACGATATCGAGAGGATGGTGAAGACATCGCAAAGACTCACATGTGAAAGAGACACATCCCATGTTTTCCTCACGAGCCAGAAGTTCCTCTTGTCTTCCTTCCTTGAGAAATTGTACTTTAAATGTCCTAGGCTGCTAAAACCTAACACTAAGAATATGACTACTGCTGCAGTTATTACAACTACAAGAACTTTGACAACCACAGCATTACTAAATTGTTTTTATATTGAGCTTTTCTAGGTATGCAAAGAAACTACTTACAAATAAAATGGTAAAATGTCCCTTCATCACACGAATTAATAAATATAATTACATTTTGAGAAGGTAAATTGGTTAGCTCTAATTTCTGCACTGGCCAAGGTCTAATTTGTGAACATATCGAATTTAAACATCCTCAAGTAACTTTAAAAAATGTCAGGTTATTACAGATTCGTCGTGTTTTGCTTCTGAATATAGACATCTTTTCAGTGCAGGGGTGGATCTATTCCACCAGGATACAGGGCTATGGGCCACCCTCAAATTTTGAAACAATGTCAAAACTATTTACCTTTCAATCACCTATAATGGAAAGCTTTATGTAGCAGTAGTTCAATATATGATTTTATTTTCATTGATGATTGATTTTAGTGTGTTGAATCATTTCTGTGGGTTTTGCATCACTTAGTTTTTGTCTACATGGTTCTCAGAGGAAAAAGTTTACACAATCCTGCAGTCGAACAGTCATAGTGAGAAGGCCACTCACCTCATCCAGACAGCGTTCATACTGCTCTCTCTGGCTTTCGTTCTCCGACGCCAGGACAGAATTTCTCTCCTGGAAGGTAACACGCACTCTGTTCAGTGAGTGCTGTCATTGTCGACATTGTTAATATGATGTAAAAACAACAACAACAAAACAGTGAAGGAGGCGTACACAACATTCATGCCTGGCTTTAGAAAGGTCAATAGAGCATTGGTGTGGCCAATAAAACCCTCCAAGGTACCGCAGAGGAAAAGGTCACGGGGATGCGAGTCATGATGCTGAACTTTGGGGTTCGGATCTAATAAGAATATCTCCTTCATTTCCAGAGGGACCAGTGACAGTAGTATTGATCTCTGGGGGTTTCCAATTTGTCAGAGGCCAGCAGCGTATTAGGAGCTGTCAACCAGCCTGGCGCCACTCACCCTCTGCCCTTTAGGAGGAACTTGCCATTCTTCCTAGGAACACGAGAGACGTAATTATAGCCCCCAACATTCTGGGGGAGGAAGGTAAATGAAATCCCCAAAGCTTAAGAGATGGATGCAAATATAATGAGGAACAAGTGATTCTCTCCAAGAATGCTTCAACTCTCATTTCTTTAAGCGTTTTTTTTTTTTTTTTAAGGCAAGCTGGTAGGTGGAGATAACTGCAGGAGATCACCATGGTTACCGTAGCACATCATTCTTTCATCTGTATCACTCACTGTAAATAACACAACATGTAATCTAAATCATGCATTGCTCAAGGTATTGATCACAAATTGGGGTGACTGTATGAGCTTTTTCTTTTTTTTTTTAAACAGGTCTTCTATCAAACTGCACAAACGTACCTAATAAAGTGATCAGTTCCATTTTGCTTAGCATATGCAATCAGCCTGTTCGTACAGCCTCGAATCAAAATCTCATCATTCACATATGCATGTATAATATTTATTATTCATGTAGAGTTGACTGATATGCTGCTGCTCTCATTTCTGCTCATTTTAATGCCCTGATGTTGTAAATATGTACATAAAATATCCTTTTGCTGCTGTGGAACTAATAATACTGTTTTCATACATATGTAAATAATTAATATTAAAATATGAAATCAATCAATGTAATTAATAATGTATTCCTTTCTGCTTAAATAGCAAATATTTGCAAGAAAGAATAATACTCATATGTAATACAAATACAAATCTGCTTGTCTGACAGTCTGCTTGCACTTTTGCTGCAAGAATAATTGACATGCACTCGTTATAAGGCATAGCAATTATTCCATAGTGCTGTGTTGCGTATAAGGACAAATACAGTACAAGGAGCACCCAATGACTCTGACTGAAAAGCCAGTGCAGATGTAAAAATTGAAAAATCTGAAGAGATCAAACCTATACTGGGCTGTGTTTGGTATTTTGAACAGTTTTCATTTATTTAAATAAATGCTATCAATGACAAGATTTGTATTTGGAATTTGGGGTTACTTTTTTGTCAGTGGTTTATAGAGCAAAAATAAATTAAATAACTAGCCAAATCAGAATAATTGATATTTTTGCAGTGGTCTTTTAAATTGATATTTTTGCAGAAGTCCTTTAAAGGTCCCATATTTTCGCTATTCTGACCTTCGTAGAGTGATTCTCTAACTTAGACATTGTATAAAAGTGTCATTTTCATTTCATTGTGCACTTTGGTTTTGCCATTCAAGTGTCCATCTGTTTGACCCAGTTGAGTATCCGTTGTGTCCATATTTGGCCAAGACCAACCCCTTTCCTCTGATTGGTAGCCTCTGTGTGGAAGACCCACTTGTGACAGCACACGTATTTACGTTGACAGCGCTGATTTAGGAGGCAAAGATCCTCGCTAGTGATGAAGATAAGATGGAGAAATTCAAATGACCGGATTTCAGGCCTCTCGACACAAAAATATTTGCCACTTAGGAAGTCATGGATGATTTTAAATCCATATCCATTGTCCAAGCCGCTGATCCTCACAAGCAGAGCCTGTGCCTATTCCAGTTTACATTGGGCAAAAGGCAAAAAGAAATGAACTGTTCACCAGTCATGCATGGGAAATGTATTAACAACATCACTGGGTGGGAATCAATCCCACACTGGCTCGACCAAAGGGAGGCGTGTGTACTACTACACCATCAATTACCGTTTGATTTTAATTCATATTTCACATATACTGAAGCACCAAAGAGACAATAGACCCGAAACACAAGAAAAAGTTGTCTTAGTAAAATATGGCACCATTAATTCTTTCCAGAGCTGTATATTCAGAACAGAAACATGCCCCAGTGAACTGTGAGAATACACAATGAATGGACAGATGAGATGCAATTATTGTCATACTTTTATAAATCATCTGGTGTGAGTGCTGTTTGCCATTTTTTTTTTTTTTGTATAGCTGTAGAGCTGCAGCTCCAACGATAATCAATGGATTGACGAGTGATGTATAGTATCTGCCTTGCTCCTGCTGCTCCAGCAAGTGGTGCATCAATCACATTCTCTTGCATGACAGGATTAAATGGCATCTAGCTTGTGATAAAGGTATTTCAAATGTAATTTGGAGGTAATGTTCTTCATCAAACTTGAAGGATGAGCAACAGGAAATCATCTTCCGCTGAATAATTATCTCGGGTGCTTTGTGTACTTCCTGTTAGTGGAGCGCTACAAAGTCAGTCGTAAGTTTGTTGACAATCAAGTGTGGAAGAAGGAAGGTGGTGTTGAGGGGGGAATTAAAAGGGAAAAAAAAGCTATCAGTGGAGAAGTTACCTCCAGGGTCTTGAGCCGTTCCAGCAGGAGCTTGGTTCTGTCATCGTTATCGTATGTTTGGCCGGTGTCGGCGTGCGGCCGCATCCCAGACTCGGGCTCCATCTGAGTCAGCGGCAGGGGGCTGCTCTCTTCTGGGCAATCATGCTGCTTTTGCATTTCCTCTGAGAGTTTCTCCTGAGGTAAAAACAAAGAGGGCAGGTTTGAGGAGGTAGCACACGGAGTGTGTGTGTGTGTGTGGGGGGGGGGGGGGTTGTCAAGAAGAAGCCACAGCAGATGGGCTGAGAACAAAAAAAAACATGGATGACTACCGTTTGCAAAGGGAGGAGGAAGCAGTGAAAGGGAGAAATCACAGAAGAAGGAGAAAATGACATACTGGATGAAAGGAAAGAGAAAGAGGAGAGCGGATCAAATGGGCAGATGGGCTGACGGGGAGGCAGCTTCAACTAAACATCCCATAATCCCTAATCATGTTTCTCTTGTTTTCCAAATTGTAGCAACGACCTTCACGGCGCTCCCGTTTGGCCCTCCTACATCTCTTTGCCAGTTATCTAGTGGGGGAGACGGGGATCTTTCTGGCATCCCGTAATTAACGACTGGTAATAATAAGCCTCTAATTAGACACTTTGTGACTGGCTCAGGGAAAGAGACGGGCAGTCTGCCCGCTCCACAAAAACAAAACCAGAGTTGCACACAAATATTCTTCATTCAAAAAAGGCAAACCCACTTTCCTAGCATTTTTGGACCCGCACCTTTTAGACAGAACTCACAAGCCACGACTTTGCCGTGTCTATTCTGGAATTTACACATCTTCTCACAATCTGATAACTTGTGTTAGTGTCTGTTGTGTTCAGGTTGGGCAAGACTAAAATACACATCACCGCCTGAATTGGATCCCTACGTGGAAACATTATACGTATATTGCAACATACATTTGGGTGTCAATCTATGATGAAAGTTGTTCTGAAAGTTGTTTGAAAGAGTTTGTGTAGGTCATCATGTACATCAACAACGGAAAGAATGATAAGAGATATAATGTAGTTTTAAGTACATTTGTTGATCATAAATTCAAAATCAAAACTAACATGGAACATTGCTGATATTGTATATATTTAATATGCTATATACTGTGTAAATATAGTACTTTTGTCATCATTGGTTCTTCCTTCTGATGACGTACGTGTTAATGTACTTGACAATTTTCAGACCTGCGGGCTCACGGCATGTGTAGCCGTTGTATTTTCTCTCTATAAACATGATTTGCTTTGTTTTATTACTGCTTGATTTCAGTTGTTGATGATGAATGTGGGTTGAGGGGGCTTTTCTTTTTCACACAGGGTCAGATAGTTTTGAATAGTTAGTTTTTTTTCTTAATAGAGAAAACTATTTAAAAACTGCATTTTATGTTTGGTAGTGTTATCATGGATATTTACATTTGTTGATACAACAATACGAAAAATATTAACTTGACACCTTTTTTTACAGTACTTTGTAAGGTTTTCAATCATATACAGTGAAGGAAATAAGTATTTGAACACCGTGCTATCTTACAAGTTCTTCCACTTAGAAATCATGGAGGGGTCTGAAATTTTCACCGTAGGTGCATGTCCACTGTGTGAATGATAAACTAAAAAGAAAAATCCAGATATCACAATGTATGACTTTTTTTAATGATTTATTTGTGTGATACAGCTGCAAATAAGTATTTGGACACCTGAGAAAAATAATGTTAATATTTGGTACAGTAGCCTTTGTCTGCAATTACAGAGGTCTAACCGTTCCTGTAGTTTTTCACCAGGTTTACACTCACTGCAGGAGGGATTTTGGCCCACTCCTACACACAGATCATCTCTAGATCAGACAGGTTTCTGGGCTGTTGCTGAGAAACACGGAGTTTCAGTTCCCTCCAAAAATTTTATATTGGGTTTAAGTCTGGAGACTGGCTAGGCCACGCCAGAACCTTAATAGGCTTCTTACAGAGCCACTCCTTGGTTTTCCTGGCTGTGTGCTTCGTGCCATTGGCATGTTAAAAGACCCAGCCATGACCCAGCCTCAATGCTCTGACTGAGGGAAAGAGGTTGCTCCCCAAAATCTCTCAATACATGGGCCCGGTCATCCTCTCCTTAATACAGAGCAGTCGTCCTGTCCCATGTGATGAAAAACACCCCCAAAGCATGATGCTACCACCCCCATGTTTCACAGTAGGAATGCTGTTCTTGGGTTGGAACTCATAACTTGTCTTCCTCCAAACACGGTTAGTAGAATTATGACCAAAAAGTTCCATTTTAATCTCATCTGACCACCAAACTTTCTTCCATGACTCCTCTGTATCATCCAAATGGTCATTGGCAAACTTAAGACAGGCCTTGACATGTGCTCGTTTAAGCAGGGGAACCTTCCGTGCCATGCATGATTTCAAACCATGACATCTTAGTGTATTACCAACACTCACCTTGGAAACGGTGGTCCCAGCTCTTTTCAGGTCATTGACCAAGTCCTGTTGTGTAGTCCTGGGCTGATTCCTCACCTTTCTAAGGATCATTGAGACCCCATGAGGTGATATCTTGCATTGGGCCCCAGTCCAATAGAGATTGACCGTCATGTCTAGCTTCTTCCATTTTCGAATGATTGCTCCACCAGTGGACCTTTTTTCACCAAGCTGCTTGGCAATTTCTCCGTAGCCCTTTCCAACCATGTGTCTTTGGACAGCTCTTTGGTCTTGGCCATGTTACAAGTATGAGTCTTACTGATTGTATGGCGTGGACACCATCTTTATGCAGCTAACGACCTCACACAGGTGCATCTGATTCAGGGTAATACATGGAGTGGAGGTGGACTTTTAAAGGCAGACTAACAGGTATTTGAGGGTCAGAATTCTAGCTGATAGACAGGTGTTCAAATACTTATTTGCAGCTGTATCACACAAATAAATTGTTAAAAAAATCATACATTGTGATTTGTGGATTTTTCTTTTTAGATTATCTCTCTCACAGTGGACATGCACCTACGATGAAAATTTCAGACCCCTCCATGATTTCTAAGTGGGAGAACTTGCAATATAGCAGAGTGTTCAAATACTTATTTTCTTCACTGTACGTATTGTATGATTGTGTCTTCAAATTTTGCGGTGGGCCCCATATGCTTGTTTGCAGAGGCTGCTCATCAGCCGCCGTTAAAAGACCCCATAATAGCTTGAGCAGAGAGAACAATGTCCCTCGTGCTGCCCTTTCAAGTTATTGAGTTTGTCTGCTGAATGCACAGAAAGCAACTGCGGAGAACAGGCTGGGGTTCTCTTATTCAGCAACTGGGAATTGACTAATAGCCCTGCATGTTTGCTCTTGTCCACAAAGTCCGCAGGCGACTGATCACAAGACCAAAGGAAACCATTGTGAGAACTCAGTAAAATAAGAAGACAGTTCAATCCTTCCTTTTATCTAGATTCTACATCTCATCCTCAAATGAATGAAATCTGTCATCCTTGCATCTCCATGTAAACCAAACCATCTCCATATCCAACCATTTTTATTCCTTCTATATGTTATAAAAAACTTTTTCGCACCTCAGGCCAACTACCAAACTATCAGTCAAACTGGCTGCTAATCCTCGTCGGAGCACATTAGCACTGACATTTAGCCGCATTATTCTGCCCTCGTTTTATTTTCCCTCATCACTCAATGGCAATGCACAACAACGAAAGCACACGCTCACGGAAATAATCGGATGGATGACCTTTTCTTTGAATCCCTTGATCGCTTTGCACATTTGAATCTTCAAATAATTAATTGGGTTGGTGAAACCAAACGAAACCCTGCAGATCTGGATGCAAAAGCGTTATTTATTTATTTATCTATTTGATTATTTATTTATTTATTTGCTTATTCACTCTGCAATTTTCTCATTTTTAAAGACAAAATAATGGAAGACAACGACGGCCAGTGTGAAAACAAAGTCTCACCTGTGACCTAAAAGGTGACCCTGCAGATATTACACATTTGTTTTACATCCTTGCGCCATCCCAAAATCTATTTCTGCTCAATAACAAGGTCAGCCATGATTCCTTTCCTCCTCGCTAAACTGAAATAAATACAACGAGGAACGAAGGAACCTATTCACATGAGGTCCTCCCATCAATTCAGTGTTACTGATATTATAAAAATTAGCTACAGATAACATTTCTTAATTACATGAATACAATGTTTACTTTGTAGGCCTTCATGATGTCCACCGTGTCTGTTGCCGTCTGCTCCACGACTCCTTGATTCTGCAGCAGTGACCGCACCGTCTCTTCCATCCTGCAGAGACAAGGCGTTGAGGGTCACTTTGAGCCATCCCCTCTCAGATCTGCCATTCAACAGTTTTTGTAGTATTTATTTCTTTTATTGATGTTGTCAGATTTTCTATACAAACCGGACCTTGGATTAAGATGGACTCCCAAATGTTTCTTTGTAGCATAACGTGCTTTTAAAAGAGCAGCTGCATGCGCAAATAAAAGTGCAATCACAGCAGCAACCGCCGACCGAGTGACTTTGACCTTGAGGGCTCGGTCTCCTCAAAACAATCATCCGCCAAACATGCAGCCTGCATGCTGAGCAGGCATCGAAGAGAAGAGTCAAAATGGCCTCTATATTAGCATCAGACCTCCCTTGACCTGCAGGCTGAACTTTGACACTGTCCTGCATACTTTCCGCTTCTGTAAGGTAAAATAAGCAGCCCAAGTTGACGTGCAAGTTTCTCTGCCTTTGTTGCAGCAAGACCTATATTTTACATTAAAATTTCACAATCAAACATATGCAGTTTACTGAAATCATGTCTCATATTAGGGGCCACAGTGAGCGACTGGTTTGCTCAAGTCCTTCATGGTTCTTTGGACCGGGGTTCAGATTAATCCTCATCTACGTGCAGTTTGCATGTTCTTTCCGTGCCTGCGTAGGTTTTCTCCGGGTACTCTGGTTTCCTCCCACAGCCCAAAAACATGAATGGTCGGTTGATCGAAGACTCTAAATGTGATTAGGAGTGGGAATGGTTGTTACTGTGTGTGTTTACGTCCTGCGATTGGCTGAAGATAGCTGGGATAGGCTCCAGCACACCTATGACCCTAGTGACAATAAGCTGTATGGAAAATGGAATGGAATGGAACTTGTGAATTTACTCACAAATTACTGGTTGTTAAAATTTAGTCCTATTTAGTAGAAAACAATATTATTCTGTTTGATGAATACTAATGTGGAAATTGCCCCTTGGTCCAGTGTGTTCCAGGAACAAGTGTAAGTGTGTGTGTGTGTGTGTGTGTGTGTGTGTGTGTGTGATGGGTAAAAAGGAAAAAGGTGGATCATTTCCTGTAGTACACCTGATGATCTCTCACAGTAAACTCATATGGTTGGGAATGACTGATATAAGTCAAACATGAAAGTGGATTCTACCTGAAACATGCAGCAAGAAGAAGGAGTATTTGTACACAACGGGGTGCGCACTTTGTCACATCCAAAGTGTTGCTAGTCGGCTGAGCTGCCCAGTTCCATCTGATGAGTAAAGTTAGAAAAGGTTTTCCCCACCATCTGTCCAGGATGCGCTGCAAAGCCGCTCGTAATCAGGCAGCGAGTGAACGTGCGAACAGTCGGCGAGGTAGACGGCTCTTGTGAGCACTTTAAACTGGCCTGAGTCAGCCCAGTGAGGAAAAGGATGCGACATTGGCGGCCTGCAGTGGGTCATCTCAAGCGATGCCGAGATGTTTGCGGTGATCATGCCACAAATACAAACGCAGTTTGAATGAAACAAATTCACTTGCAATCCGAAATCCCTCGCTTACAATTCAGAGCTGCGCTTCTAATCCAGAACAGATGGCAAGTATCTTCGCTCATTTTGAATTCAAATAGATGAGCATGTGGACAAGGCAATCAATCACCGTGTATGACTACATAATGTTACAGCCTCATTGACGGACCGTGCTTTGCATATTTGAAAACAGCGTTTCAGAAAATAGGATTTAAAAATGTGTTTGGCCACACAAGGACAGTGTGGCAAACATAGGCGCTTGTTCAATGTACTTTCTCTTTTAGGGAGTATTGTGGTGTTAAGATCCCAAGAGGAGTAATTTGGCGAAAAAACTGGGGCTGTGTCCAGGGGAAGAAAGTCAAAAGAGAAATGTTGAAACAAATTATGTAACAGCATTGATTTCTGCAATTCCCTTCACTTCCAATTCTTTTAAACAAATCACTGATTACAATGACCCCCCCCCCTCCCAAAATTCCACATTACCGACAGCCTGGCAAGAAGAAAACACTTGAAGATTGTGAGACTGGGGAAGGACAAATGGCTATCGAAGAAGACAAAACCAAAATATGACTTGCTTGACCCATCGCAGCCTGAGCTGAATTTGAAAAATGCCAGCAGTCCAGGAAATACAATTACGGGGGCAATCAGCTTATGGCCTGCGGCCTGTCAATTTTTCCAATCATCTCGCTCCCTCTGTCTCTCTCTCTCTCTCTCTCTCTCTCTCTCTCTCTCTCTCTCTGGCTCTGTCGCTCTCAGTGAGACAGAGATTGTGACACCAACCATTTTCCCCGAGTACCAACTATTTACCCCTAGTTGGAATACAATTTATTTTGAGCAGTGATGCTGTTATTTAGGAACGCGTTACATACTCCAAAAACCCACCATTTTGTGTAACAAGCAACTACAGTCACTTTTTCGATCCAACAGTAGCTAGATTGGCATCAACGGGGATTGGAACCGCTTAGTACTTTGCACATGCTGAAACAAACGGAGAGCAGTCCAAGTGGGCCGAAGAATTTCACCAACCACGCCAATTTTACTAACTAAGAGAAGAAAACGATAAGGCAGTGATTGTGTGTTCAACAATGCACAATGACGGCGCAATACCATAAAAGTCCAAAGAACTGCACAATTTCACTGCCTCTGCACTAGTTTTGTTATGTTCCTTAATAAAAAGTGCATTTGATTGTTGCTCCATTTTTATCTACACATTAAGAATGCAGTTTTACTGGCGTTTTAAACACGCAATGCATTGTGGGTTCATTATTCACACCGAGTGCGCGGTCATAAATCATCGTACAATAACGACCGACTCACTGAAGGGCTTAGTGAGAACTTTTGTCTGTGAGCTGGTTGAACGCACCACACGGCTGATGTCAAGGTGGTGAGAAAAAAAGTTTTATTGCTCATTGCAGCAAAATTACTATGGAGGGAGCAATGGTGTGTGTGTGCGTGTGTGTGTATGTGTGTGTCACTCATGCACAAAGCTACATACTGTACACCAGGGTTCTCAAACTCAATTTCCCTTGGGTCCGCTGGAGGTAGCGCCCGGCTGAGGCTGGGCCGCCGCCTCGGCGCACATGCACGCGTGGGCAATTTCAATTTGAATTTTTTGGAAAAAATCCAATCTTCTCAAAAGTCTTTTTTATTTATCTTTAAAACAAAATAAGGTAAACATGGATGCTGGTGTCAACAAGTTGTGTGCAAACTACTAATAAAATGCTTCATTGCAACGCTGCTGTAATTTTCTCGCTTGTTGTCATGCCCCCCAAGAGTGACATACCCTACCGTGATTGGTTGAGGTGTCAACTCTGCACACAATACTGTGAAAGTGGCATTCATACAGAACTCAAGGGCCACACTAACACTTTCATATTAAGGCGGGGGCCACAAAATATCCTCTCACGGGCCGCCAGTTTGAGACCCATGTTGTACACCCACACACACAATCGGCAGTGTACTGTACTGTGTTTGTTTATGTTTAAATTACTGATAGTTTATTGTATTGTTATATCAATGCTGCACTAAGTTACTGCTTAATGTGGTTTCAACGACACTAATATTCAAATTCTTGCTTCACGTTGATGACATCATTCTATAACTTGTATGGTGTACATTACCAAGTAACGGGTAATACTTTTTTTGAACTGTGGACACGATGATGTCTTACATACAGACAAACCAGTTCAAAAATGCTCTTTTTGAAAATCATTTCAGAATTGCCAATTAAAGTAGATGAGAAAAACTGATAACATATGTCACTCTTGTAATTCTATATTTAACAACTTCAATTAAAATTAAAAAGTCACATCTATCCTTGCAACTGGTCATTTTTCAAGTTTCATGACTTAGAAATGTGGAAATGTACTTTTTTAAAATCAGAAACATTGACACAAAACTTCAAACAAATATATCCATCCATCCATCTATTTTCTTAGCCGCTTATCCTCACAAGGCGCAGGGAGTGCTGGAGCCTATCCCAGCTGTCAAGGGGCAGGAGGCGGTGTACACCCTGAACTGGTCGCTAGCCAATTGCAGGGCACATTGAGACAAATAGCCACACTCACAATTACATCAAGGGGCAATTTATAGTGTCCAATTAATGTTGCATGTTTTTGGGATGTGGGAGGAAACCGGAGTGCCTGGAGGAAACCCACCCAGCATGGGGAGAACATGCAAACTCCACGCAGGCGGGTCCAGGATTGAACCCGGGACGTCAGAACTGTGAGGCCAACGCTTTATCAGCTGAGCCACCGTGCCGCCTCAAATATATACAAACTATCACAATTAGACTGCAACATATTATAACACTCAGAAATTAAGATCAATTCTATTGAATGAATTTTATTGGGGATAATAATTCAATTCAACAAAAATTTCAAGCTCCTTCTCTTCAGTTTTTGCAATCAAATTTTATATTTGTTCATATTTATCATGGTAATTACTATTTATTCCTTTACTTGATGTCCCTTAATGTGCATCAATTCTTACATTGCAGTGTATCGTAACAGATTTTGTCTTTATGGTAAATATTGACTTTTTTTTCTCAATGGCAAGGAATCAAAACATACTGTATCTTTGTTCATGTGGACGTCTATGTTTAATTGCTCGAACCTTTTGTAAGTATATAAGTGGAAGAAACTGATCAATTTGGGTCTAGTTTTAACACTGTCAACCGAAATATGGCACAGAAAATGCTTAGCCCATGTGTAAAGGCCTTGCCGTACTGCAAAAAAATCTGTGTCGAGACTAAAAAGGGCACACTGTCATCAAGTAAACCCGAGTGCTCAAAGCAAGAACCACATGCAGCGAGGTCAGTCCATGTTTCTGAGCCAGCCTGAAAACAGATCCTGTACCAGTTATGGCCACACTGTGTCATTATCCCACAGTGCCGCTGTCGACTGATGTGGCCGAGACTTTCCCATATGGCTCATGTAAATAAGTCGTCTCCCGCTGGGATGCAAACCGGCTAGTAGACTTGGATCATATAGGAAACAAGAAGAAGATTGCTGGGATGAATTGTTGACGTGGCTTGCGCTCTCTCATCAGTGTGTGTGTGTGTGTGTGTGTATGTGTGTGTGAGATGGCTCTTAAATGCTCAAATGCTCTTAAATTCAATGAGGCTTTGGCCTCATTTAAGTCAACACTTAGTTTGTATGCTGACATGCCAGGACTCACTCTCAAGGCGCCATCATTTATTGTCGCTTCATCTTCTCGCAAAAAGTTTCACCTTTCCACACTGATACGTACTGCTGGTTGGGTTACTTTCAGTGATAGCCATCATACTGTTGTAATGTTTAGACCAGGGGTCGGCAACCTGTAGCTCCAGAGCCGCATGCGGCTCTTTCATCGTTACGTTGCGGCTCTGTGAGGCTTGGGAAAATAAATTACAAGTGTCTAACTGAAGTGTATGTTATTGGTCTCAAAAACTTGTATCATGTCTTCTTATTACTGGAATTTTTTTAACTACTTTCTTCAGTGATCACCGTTGACCTACGCCAGAGACATTTGACACAACTCGACGTGTAAACAGGCAGATTTGACAGCCGTCATGCCCGGAAAGCCCAGCGACACCAAAACTGCACAATATCTGAACTTCTTTTTCTTTCGGCTTGTCCCATTAGGGGTCGCCACAGCGTGACATCTTTTTCCATCTAAGCCTATCTCGTGCCTCCTCTTCTCTAACGTCCACTCTCCTCATGTCCTCCCTCACATCTAGCAACCTTTTCCTTGGTCTTCCTCTTACTCTTTTGCCTGACAGCTCCATCCTCACCACCCTTCTACCAATATACTCACTCTCTCATCTCTGAACATGTCCAAACCATCTAAGTCTGCTGCCTTGTCTCTAAAACAGCCAACTTTGGCTGTCCCTCTAATGAGCTCATTTCTAATCCTATCCAACCTCCTCACTCCGAGCAAGAACCTTAACATCTTCATTTCTCCTACCTCTTGTTCGGAGGCTTCCTGTTTTTTCTTCAGAGCCACTGTCTCTAATCCGTACCTCATGGGCGGCCTCACCACTGTCCTATAAACTTTGCCCTTCATCCTAGCGCAGACTCTTCTGTCACATAGAACACCAGACATCTTCCGCCAACAGTTCCACCCCGCTTATATCTGTTTCTTCACTTCCTTACCACACTCACCATTGCTCTGTATTGTTGACCCCAAGTATTTGAAGTCGTCCACCCTCACGATCTCTTCTCCCTGGAGCTTCACTCTTCCTCCTCAGCCCCTCTCATTCACGCACATATATGTTTTACTAATAATAATACTAATAGTAATAATAATACTATACTCATTTGGACCTGGTTTCCATGGAAAAGACAACACTAGGAGCCGGAAACACCTTTTGACATTTGAAATGAAGATTTAATTTTTTTTGTGTGTTTGTGTCCATAGACACTCTAAAGAATACATATATCTGAACACTTATAAAATAATGTGTTGCTAATGAAATCCATGCAGTCCAGTCATGTTTCAGAAAATCTTGCTTTATTCATTAGATGCACAAATTTTGAACTCTTACAAAAAAAATAGAAATCACAGAGTTGAAAGTCAAATGAAATAAAAAGCTGAACTTATATTATCGATCTAGCAAACAAAAAGGCCCTGCTCCCTGCTTTCACTGCGGATCGCAATATCATCTGCAAACATCATGGTCCAAGGGGATTTCTAGTCTAACCTCATCTGTCAGCCTATCCATTACTACCGCAAACAGGAAGGGGTTCAGTGCGAATCCCGGATGCAGTCCCACCTCCACATGAAATTAATTGTAGCTTAAAATTGGAAGATTATTGTGATCTCAAAATATAAAAAAGAAAAATTTTGTATTTTTGTATCGCTCAAAATATGCATCACACTCTCCGAGACGCCGACGCGCCTCCCAGACGGCATCTTACAGTTCTGCTTAAAGATGAAAGTGACTTCTTCCAACCCTTATTTGCAGACGCTGTAAGTGGACATTCAGGAGCAGAAGTCCCGTTAACCAGGGAGTTATTTTGCAAATATTTATTTTCATTTTTCAGTGAAATAGTGCTCTTTTTTCTCTTGTATTTTTAAATCCGTTACCCACTCCGAAAAACCATAGGATGATGGCTGAGGGCATTTTTGTTTGGTAGATCGATAATATAAGTTCAGCTTTTTATTTCATTTGAAAGAGACCTCCAACTCTGTGATTTCTATTTTTTTTCGTAAGAGTTCAAAATGTGTGCATTTAATGAATAAAGCAAAATTTTCTGAAACATGACTGGACTGCATGGATTTCATTGGCGACACATTATTTTACAAGTGTAAAGATATATGTATTCTTTAGAGTGTGTATGGACACAAACACAAAAAAATTAAATCTTCATTTCAAATGTCAAAAAGTGTTTCCGGCTCCCAGTGTTGTCTTTTCCATGGAAACCAGGTCCAAATGATTCTTTGAGCATTAAAGGTTGCCCATCCCTGGTTGAGTCAAAGCGGGAGCGACCTGATTGGGCATTTGGGCTTCCACTATATTTTTGGGGAAAAAGCTATCACCTACATTTATAAGCGCTAGACCAATATAAATGTAGCTTTTTAAGATAAGCACACTTTAACACAGGAAAATAGTGTCCAAGATGCCGTTACCTTTTGACACCAGTGAATGACAATAGCGAGTAGATGAGAGATTTTTCTTTGTCCAACTAAACAGGTCACACTTTCACTTTATCGCCGTTGTCAGACATTCAAGTTGACCACAGCCATTAATCACATTTGAAAAAAAGAAAATTGCAAAACCACAAAGCTGAAGCGATAGCAAGAACAATCACCTGGTTGTGCGTCTGAATTGAGGCCATCGGGGGTGGATTGAGGTTTGTGTGGGACAAATCGCCTTATGCGGCTGCAGAAAACCCATGCAAAATTGTGTGCTTTGGCTCAAGAATATTCTATTCTTCTTTCCACTCCTCATGTGAAGCAAACAGATGATTGCCTGGCTTATCCTGACGCTAAGCTATACTGATCCTCTCAGAGCTGTTGTGCAGAAAACATCCAAGGAGACCCTTTCTTCGATGTGACCTAAATGTTGGTGTGCCGGAACTCAAAAAGCGTCTTTTAATCCACTTTCCAGAAGCATACATGGAGGTTACAAAAGCTTAATTACCACCAAGTCTCGACATTTGACCACCGCTATTTTTCTTCCTTCCAACAAATGATGAATGAATTCAATAAACTGCATGATGCCAGGTTTGTATGGCAAGCACATGGACAAAAAGACAGAGAGGGAGCCAGATCAAGGGTCTTCCTCTCACATCCTGAACACATTTGGAAGGACTTAAAGTTCTCCACATGTTCACCTCTGGCCAAAGGAAGCAGCAAACACTGAGGAAAACCGTTGGTGGCCAACTACAGCATGGCCGCAGCCTCTGAAGACATTTACTGAATAGATTGCAGACGTGGGTGAGATACTGAAGAAGGTGTGAAACCTTAGTTACAGTAAGTAGACAGTTCACATGTGCATGCATGGAGTAAATCAACACTAATACCAATTAAGAAACACAAGACATATAAATGTAATGGCAGTCTAAAAGATATACTATATGGACAAAAGAATATGGACATCTTCGTGGCCACTTCACCCACAAGAATGGAAGAAACTATAGAGTGTGAATTACGAAAGCTTCCACTCAAGGGAAGACTTTCAGCAAGAAATCTGGATGGAATTTTTATCTATTAATCCAGAAGAACATTTGTGAAGTCCGAGGTCAATGATGCTGGCTCAAAATCTCTATTTTAGTCCATCCCAAAAGTGTTTGATCACTTGAGGTGAAGGCTCTCCAGTTTTTCCTCAACATCGAAGCATTTCCTTTATGGACACAATTTTGTTAACTGAGGCTGTAGTGCTCGAATAGAAAATGGCCACCCCCAAATTGTGCCCACTATTTGGTGAAAGTTCATTTTTCACAAATGAAGAAACATGATTGAGGGGGAACCAAGAGGTCTAGTAGTCCAACCAGTGATTGGTCATTTCATTGATTGGTAAGACTTCATTTTGTACATATAGAGTAGGTGAATTAATGACTTAACAGTCAAAGTGTGAGATTGACGCAGTGGTTTTGTTTATTGAAACCAGAGCAACTGCCAGACAACCAAATCTATACTGCAATCATGAGGTCAGTATGAGTTACAAGCTGTTTGGCTGCAGGCGATAATCAATGAGGAAAGGATTCGCGCGCCGTGGAGACCAGACGAGCAGTTTTGATTTGAGGATATGCCCTACATCCGCAAAGGCTTGTAATCTGACCTCTTTCAGCATGCTTTGAAACATCAGAACTGGCCTGTTTAATCTGTGGTGGAAGTCATCAGGGTGGCGTGCGTCTGTGCGCATTTACGATCATCTGACACAAAAGAAGTAATAGGTTAAATTTAAGAACGCAAATCGGAGTGATCTGTGTTATCTTAATTCCCTGTTCAAGTGTGGAGGTTCAAAAGAAAAGTGGTGCTAATGAAGCTTCTAAGTGTGTGCTGTGCTGCTTCTAAAATAGGGCACACTTATTATCTGTATAACAACCCTCATCATCATTTGGAAGGACCGGTAACGTGCCTTTAAAAGATCCAGACCAACCTCCTCGTAATGACCCCAGGTGTGCCGTTTCGAAAAGAGGCTCAATTCATACTGAAGCCTCCCAAGCATAGCAGGAGGCATTTGCCAGTGTTCCAAATTAAGAGACTTGGTCCAGGCATGGCTGGCTACTTGAATTATTAGAAGAATGGACATTGATCAGTATACGGAGAGACATCACTCTGCTTGCTCTTTGAGACTGCTGTTTTCTGCAGGTCAGCCTCTTGCAGGCCTAATGAGAATGAATAACATGAGCACACGTAACGGTCAAGTTCAACTCTTAAGTTTGCCCAGTGGAGGCATTTCAATTTGAACATGATCGCCTGTACGACAAGTTCAGTCTCGACAAGCCATTCCTCCCTGTTTGCATCACTCATGCACACGTGTCCGAATGCGCTGAATAATGTGCTGAAAAGGCTCCTACAGCATTGTGGGCGTCAACCATTTTCACAGAGAACGCCAAGCAACAAAACCATAGGGGAGGTTGGTCAATCATTGTGAGTCCTGATGCTGCAGTACAATTAAGTGACACTAAGGGCCTTATTTACTAAAATCCTGAATAGTAAGCGCTGGATTCCATGATCACTCTAACAGATTGGCCATCCTGTTCTTAACAGATGTAAAAGTGGTAGACACAGCCTTATTTAAGAGGGTTTGGGACTTTAAGTAGCGCTGATGGCTTCGCCATGGAAAATTTGTGTCAGCACAGCAAGTGCAAAATGAAGATGAGGTGAGAGGAGATGGAATTGGGAGTGTTTGTTGAAGAGGAAAGCAAGCATAATACATAAAAGGAATCTATTGCTCCTTGGGGAAGTCAAAAAACCGCATAAAAGCCATGCTTTTGATTATATTTTTACATCCAAATGTGTGCAAATTGGATGTATCTGTCTTTACTGCAGAACTTTTAATACTGACTCCTTTGTGGGACGTGCTCAAAGTCACCTTATTGATCGTCCAGAAGCTTCAAAAGTGCACTGTCAAACAAATGACATCTCGTGATCATTTTTGTTTCTGGCATTTCAGAAATATTCACACGCCTTGCCCCAGTAACAACAGCACCATTTTGCACCTGTTTTTCAGACACTGTATTTTAAAGACTCAACATTATCTACCACAACTCGTATCAGGTTTGATAAATCCCATTGCACGTGCTAAACTATTCTATCAATCTTGCACACATTCCTCCTAGAAAGTGCAAAAGAAACTGCCTGCAATTTTGCCCATTTGGCAGATACAATCCAGGTTGCACGCACTTAGTAGATCAGGTTTCACATCTGTTTGAATGAGCAATCAAGTTTGCATCTGTTTTTGCACACACACACACACACGCACATTTATACGCACGTCTATTAACCCTGGCCCCAAGTTGTTGTTTTTGGAGTGCGTATATCTTGCACACATGGCCCAACAAATACAGTAAAGCCCAGCACTAAAAACGAGGAATAGTTAAAAATTAATTGGAATAAATAAGGCACACAAGATGTTCGACCCATTACCTGATGTCCCCTTCCATCATCCTTGGGCAAGAATACGTGAACGGGCACCAAGCAGCCGGCACACCTCTGCCAGCCCACCAGTCATCCTGTATGTGCGGTCTCAAGGCCTCATTGTGCCCTTGCAAGATCCAAGTCCAAGTGTTGTTGTTAGCTGATTATGTTGCTCTCAGTGCACAGTTTTCCTTCCTCTGTCCCTGCTCTTAAATATCGCAGCCCATATGGAACAAGCGACGTTACGGGTGGGCTGAGCAGGCTGCAGGGCTGTGGGCTGCAGTCCACCGCTAAGCCGTTGTAGTTTAATGACAGCAGGCCACACCAAGTGGCGCTGAAGCTCTGGGGGGTTTACCCAAGTCAGGAGGGGTTGAGCATGTGACCCACATCAAGCTTAGAAGCCAGGCGGGGGGAGGGGTCTGCATGCTGCCATGAAGTGTGAACCTTCGTCTGGAGCTAAGTGGCCAGTCACTTGAGGAATGTTTGCGTTTTTGTTTTACTTTTTAATCGCAACCATGGAATCATGAGCAAAGTGGGATTTTCAAGCGCTTAGGTAAACAAGTAACGGCAATTGTCCCAGGGGCAGATGCCAGTTCTGAACACCACTCCCAAATGTACATGTAAATTGAAGCAAAGTATTTCATAAGTTATTTCTTATATTGCAAAAATAAATAAATACAAAATAAAACAGTGCTTCACAACTCAAAGAAGATGCAAACATGCTTAGGTGATATGGGCAGAGACATCTTGCAGCATGTTGTATGCACTTGGAAATGTGCACTATCCATCCAGCACATCTTTTATAGCACCTATCCTCATTTGGGTGAAGCGTTAGTTGAAGCCTATCCCAGTTGCCCAAAAAGCAGGGCACACCCTGGACTGGTCACCAGAAAAATCACTGGAGTGTGGAGGTAACATACTAATACAATGTAGGATGGTCCGAATTTGGATTGAAACCCCCACCTTGGGAACTATGAGAGGGATAAGCCAACCACTCGAGCACTGAGCTGCCAAAAATGCACCAATTAACTGAAATGAGCAGAGCAAACAGAAGATGCCAGTGGGACTAAGGTTCATGGGAAGAAATCAGAAGCCTGGCTTTTGGGTGAGCACCCTGCTCTCACCCATCTGCCAACCTCGACTCTGCCCCGTTGAGTATTTGTCTCCCATTGTATCCAGTGAATGGCCAGGTTTAATTCAAAACAACAAAAATCTTTTTGGCTTCTTTCCGTGCAGTCGGATGAAGCTGGTAGCCCGACCTCTGTGAGCCCTCCCCACTCCAGGTGTCTTGAGGCCAGAAATTACAAAGATCCAGTATACTGAAAATGAGCCGAACCCTTGCAGGATGACAACAATAGTAGAGCAGGCCACGGAACATTGTCCCTTTGATAAGCACCTTCTTCCGAGGCTATAATGGAATCTTTGGCGAGACAGTTTCAGTAGGCTGGCGCCGAATGAGAGCCATCCATCCAGATGACCCTGCGTCATGGTGACAAATTCATTTGGGACCTATGCAGGACCCAATCAGGGATAAGCTTCTGTCTTATTAGAAAGACTCTTTCTGTAAAGCTGCCACACTATCTATGTGAATCTCACTCAGAGAGGACGCTAACTGCTCTGCTACAGCACTCAAATTATAATCACACCTCTCACCAAACGGTGGCCTGGATGAATAATTTCAACACAATAAAAGCCAGACAGAAGAATGCAGCCGGCTACTAGGTAGTAAACTGATTCTGATTTGACAGAAGTCAAAGTGAAATATCATAATTTGAGCAAATGTGAGCAGAAATATCAGCAGTGCTGTGGTGCAAGAATGCCGTGCAGACAGAAGAGAGAGCAATTGAGGCCATTGTTGCATCAATGGCACATTTTAAAATATGCACTAATCATCAAAACGTCTCTTTAAAATATTCCAACCCTCCCCTGCCGAAGAGTCTGCGGCTGCACGCTGGGATCATTAAACTGTGAAGCGCTTTTCTAATGAGGAGATAAGCAGCTAATTTGAAGTTAGCTAATGTGAGGACTCCTGCTAGACTACTGACTGTCTATCTGCAAATTTTGAACTCCAGACCGGCTGGGAAAAAGAGGTGAAGGGAGGTTTTGTTTAAGCAATTTACATTTGGTCTTCTTACTCGTAGCGCAACTGTCACAGAAGATAACAAGGTCAAGTGAACATATTGAGTTTTAGGTGCTCATTCACCTGGAGAATTGCTGCTGCAGGGAGACGATCTGTGCCCGGCCCAGCTCAGATTCCTCCGTCACTTCTCGGAGACGCTTCTCGCTCTCTAGACGCAGGCGTCGCTCTTCCTCTAGCTCATGGATCAGCTTTTCTCGCTGCGGAGGCAAACATAAACACATTGGTTTGAACATGACTGCGTGCCAGCCCCACTATGGTAATTTATAATAATAATTTAAAATCAACTCTCAAACACATTTTTTTTTTTAGTTCAGAGAAAAATCAAATGACCTCACCAAAATTTTAGCGGTCCATTCCCCTCCAAAAGTGTGGAAACAGTGACGCCGATTCCTTTATCTTCATTAAGCTTTTAATTCCAAAAATTTAAATCTTGATCCGATAACTTTGTTTTGTCATACAATTTAGATGGAGTAGATTTTGGAAATATATGTAATATGTCTGTTGTAATTTGATTCTTCTTTTTTAAAAGGGTTTCTGCTTGTTAATGCTTTTTCTGAAATGTAGAAGTGCTTCACAATTTGTCTCATTGTTTTGAACTTCTAGTCCACCTTAGAGAGGAACTAATTGTCAGTTTAAAACATTCCACTTCTTATTCCTGATAAGATCCATTATTATTTTGGTGTAGAGTTTTGGGTTGCAGCATGATGAAGTATCTCAATATCAACTTGAGTGCATCTTACTGTATTGGTAACATACTACGGATATTTGCACAGCTCTGCACTCTTCCTTGAAAAGCATAGTGAATAAAGTGGGGCTTCACTGAGTGAAAATGTTCTTAATTGCCTTTAGGGACGCTCATTTTTTTCCGCATTGCTACCGCAGTATATGTGGCAAGGTTAGACATTTATAATTCTCTGACTAAACTGCAGTACTTCTCTATACTTGGCGTGTTTGGAAGAAACACATTAATAAGACAGCCAAGAATTGTTTTGACAGTAATTGCGGAACAAATAATCTCCTTTATAATGTCTGTGGTCTTAGTCAATATTGCTGCTTACATCAATGAAGATAAATGAGCCCATGCTAAAATAAGCCAAGCTAGCACAAGCTATGACATCGACTCTTGTGTCACAGATACGTTTGTATGCATGCAAACTTTTACATTTCCAATTGTTTCATCAGTCCGTAAAACCTATTCCCATCATTTTTCAGGCTCGTTACGCCAAATAGGCCTACCTGTTCTTTCTGCTCATGAGTGAGTTGCATCTATTGGTGTAGCTGCTGTACTTTTGGTCACGAAATCAGCTGCAAACAGTAGATTGCGATACCTTTACTCTTGCCCCCTGGAGATTCTAACTGATGTAACCAAACAGTTGTTCCGGGGGGTTATTGAAGCGTTCACAATCTTTCTTCCATCAACTGCTGCTGTTTTCTACCCGGGCAACAGTTTCTGCACCTTAAGGACATTCAAAGCTCTTGTACTCGCTATGACAAATGTTTGGAATGACTCATATTCATCTTTTGATGTTCACAGCAAAAAAGGGAGTTATTAAGGGGCGAGCATATATTCTTGGAAGAACTCCCACCGATACCTCAAAAAGAACCTGAGTTGACATCAAATACATTAGATGGAAGTTGCACACAAACAAACCAGCTGCGATGAAAAAAATACCCTCCTTGCCAAAGGTAAAAATTCTGAGATGAAAGTAAATAACGATGACATTTAATACTTAGTGTTGCAAGTTTAGCTGTTTTTAAAGGGGCTCACTTTGCTCCTATCAAAGAAAGTTCACACAAAATGTCAAACTACATCACAGCTTCAATCTTTCACTGCCGTGGAGGCTTTGTGCTGCACTTCGGTAGGAAATGCACCCTCCCCCCTCCTTGGACTTGATATTGACACAGAAGCTCAAAAGGGCAAAAAAAAAGACTTGTTGCATAAAGTCCGCTTTGTGCCGTCTTAACCAGTTTTATCAGTCTCTCTCTCACTCGAGACATGTCTGAAATTAAATCTTTGTTCCCCCTTTAATTGGATTTTTCTGTCAGATGGCCTGAGGTATCTGATGCCCAATGAGAACCATCCTCAAACTGCTCTTCAGACACTCCTCTGGTTGAGCGTTTGAAGTCATCTGTTAATTACTGTGGCAGATTGATGCTGGGAAAATTTTCCGGCTTCTCGTGGCTTCCTTCACAAGCGGCATCCATCTGCCCTCAAGGCTGGCCGGCGCTCCTCACGTGAAATTCAAGTATTTAAGATTAAAACAAAAGACTAATTCACTCGATTAATTACTCAAATCATAAAATAATCAGTTAACTACAGCTGATTGAGGGTTTGACTACATTGTTTTATTCCATCTACCTTCTGGTATTTTATCAACCATCTTTTTCATGTACCTTCTTAGAAATGTTCTATGCACATGTGAAAATTAGCAGTAGTGCACTTTAAGCAATTCACCCCTCGCCTCGTATCTGCAATAATGATATTAAATGTATGAGTAAAAAAAAAAAAAAACGTCACCAAACCTTGAAAGATATGTGAATTTGTACTGTACTGTTTAATTCCTCATCTTTGTTTGTTAAATCTGCGAAGCAAAGTGACAGTGAGAGATGAAGAACAGCACAAACTGCTAAAAATACATAAGTATGCACTGCATATAGTGTAAGAAAATTGGTTAAAAAAAGGGAAACAAATTTGTCAAAGAACTAACTTAATAAATTAACCTTTTAAGACAATAATACTTTTTATAGTCGTGTTCTAAAATCATGTTCATATTTTATTACACAAGCGTTTGAGGGAATTACTGCAATTCAATGTTCCCTGTAACTCAATCATTGAGACAGACTACCTGTACTGTACTGAATGTTGTTGAAGTTTAATTTCCTGCAATCTGTTAAAAGCCTTCGCAGAGCCGTTAGCAGAAAAGCACGAGCCCGACATCTAGCGGTGAAATTAAGGAGACGCACGTAAATTTAGTGAGGCCAATGTGGCTGCACTTAGACGTGAGAGGGTCATCCATACATCCATTTTCAATACCGCCTATCCTCAATTGTGTCACAGGCGTGATTTAGCCTATCCCAGCTATCATTTGGAGTGAGAGGCGGGTCGCCAGCTAATTGCAGGGCACAGACAACCATTCCCAGTCACATTCACACCTTAGGGCAAATTAGTTTTGAATTAACCCAGCATGCACATTTGTGGGATGTGGGAAGAAAACCCAGACAAAGACGGGGAGGACTCACAAACACTACACAGGGAAAATAAGGAACATCACATTCCAATTCATTCAATTCTGCAAATTACTCAACGTGCAGTGGCCTGTTTTGCAGTAACCACACAAGGCAAATGCCACTAATGTTGTGTGGCGCAGAACAGTTCACTCACAAAGGCACTTTTTTTTTTCCTGTGGAATCCATTAGGGCATGAATACTGAACCCAAGACACAATTTAAAACCATTGTGCGGTCTTGTCGCGGTTGTAAATTGGTGGCTACTACAGTACGTGTAACAGCTCTTTACACAGCACAGATGCTCGCCCTGTCGAAAGTAATGGCTGTTATAAATCCAGATGCAAAAAAAAAAAAGAAAAGAAAAAAACCTGCAACATCACCCATGCCTTACAGCGAAACCCCTGCACCTGAACACAGAGCAAACTTCTTCATTTTGTTATGGCGCACAACAACTTCTTTGCAAACGTGCAAGAAAGCGAAACGGGTGAAAATGGAACTTGAAAGACAAAGCTGCTCATAATACAAAAGACAAAAGCCTTTTCTTCATGTATTAAGGTGCACTGTGTTGTTGCGCGTCCCTCATGGAACAGTAGCCTTTGTTATTTTTTGTTGCCCACATGGCCCAAGTGAAAGCAGCCATGTCTACCGACAGACTGATGCCAAGAATCTCAATAACAAGGCGGGATTTACAGTCTTATTCCAGTAAAAGCTCTCGATAGCTTTACTTCAATCTATAATTTTGATGGTTTAACCAGGCAGGGAGGCTGTTAAAGCCGACATTACCATATCTTTATGCTGTGGCCAGAAATCCACAGCAATACATCAGACTGAAATGTTTTATGCCAACGCCCTACCATGACTTTTATTCCTTGGAGTATTCGTTAATGGCACGCAGCTAACCTGTTTGAGAACATTTATTTCAGTTCAACCAACGACAGCTACAAAAAAAAAAAATGCTTTCGCTCGCTGTCGTCATGTGTAATATTGTCTTCTGCCTGTAGAGCACGCAATTTTGCTGGAGTAACAAATCCCCCCCTAAAAAAAAAATCCTCCCAAACATCACAGGGCGGTGAAAAAAATAAAAAACACATCAAAGCAATTGGAAAAGCAATTTCTAAACTGGCCTTGGGATGGCTTTTTATCTGCTAAGCAATATTCAGAAGTTTCAATAAACTCAGCTTGGGCCTTTGAGGATCAGATATGACCTCCATCACAGACAAGGCCAGTTTCATTTCCGGGATGATAAAAAGGCACCACCCATCTAGAGGTGAATCAATTTATCAGTGTGACCATACAACGCTCAGAATTGAACAGACTGCACGAGGACGCAGATTACGTATAGAGACCCTGCTGGTTACGTTGTAATTGTATTAGCTGAAGCAGGGGCCAGCATGAACTCTGCATCTGAAACTGCTCTACATTAGAAGGTAATGGTGCCCATCCAAGATGAATTACTACAAGGCACAACAACCCCTCTTCCCCCACCTCACCCCAAGTGCCCAAAGAGCCACGGAGCATTGTAAATTAATTAGAAACCCTAGTCTCTGCCTGTAGTTCTGAATCCCATTTAGGAAGAGCTACATCAGCATGATCAGCTCAAGTGCACCGGCAGGCCCAGAATGTCCATCAATTGCTGTCTATCATCGAGTCCTAGTGTGTCCTCACTCATGCGGCATGCGGGTATAGTTTTCAGGGAGCTCAATAATCTCTTCATTACCTAGACCTTCGCCTTCACCCCCTCATTCAGATTCTAATCAAAGGGCCTGAAGCGGTTCTCTGGCTCGTTGCTAAAGCAAACATCAGGGACACAATACACCATAAAGGTTCTTAGTTCATTAATAATACATGCCAGTGGATTATGGGTGCGTGCATACGTGCGTGTGCGTTCATCAGCAGGACTGAATTCAAATGAAAGGGTACAACAAGGAAGATTTGGGGTGGCACATAGAATCTATTTGAATAAAGAGAAATCATCATGCTGTGATTTTATTGTTGCAGAAACTGCATATCAATTCAGTTCATGACTTTGAGGATAAAAACACGAGTGGACCGTCCCATATCATTAAAACTAGCTGTGTCCTCCTATTGTTTTCCATCTAAGCAAAAAAGTGCATTATTTTTGCAGCTCATGTATTGTCGAATTGTCCTAAATATGTGTTCTGTTCAGGGACGCACAGCATTAGGTACACTTGCACAATCTCAGCAGATCCAATACAGTCAATAAATGAATAAAAAAATCACGCTCACCAAAAAGCAAACAGTCAAAGAGGTTGTCATAAATTTGCATACTGAGTGTTGTCCTTAATATATTGGATACCTCTTTTAGGAAACATATGGGAGTCCAAATATTAGACACACCTGACAGTGTAATATAAACTACAACTATGATAACAAACAATACTTTATTTGATATTCTTCTTATTTCATATTTACTTTTTTATTTATTTTTTTCTTTGTCAAGACCTAGTTTGGATAGAGTTCCCCTTGGCCAAAACCAAGAAAATCTAATTAAGATACAGTACTGGACTGCACGAATAAAATGCACCAATAGAAATGGACAAGAATCATTATTTACTCAAAATAGCAAGGCTACAAACAATTTTTTTTTTACTACGAGTAGGAACTGTGAGTTGCACTTTCATGGATTTACGTCAATTCTTAACTGTCTCAAGGGGGCATGGATTCAATTATCACGGCAAGCCACTCCAAGAACAAGGAGCACTTCTATGAAACAACTTCCGACACTATATTATGGGAAGAATACACACTCCTCGGGAATACTGTATGCTAAATTATACCAGTAGCCATTTATCATTGCCAACGAGCGACCTTCTTCCACACCCACCCACAGGCGGGGGGGGTCATTCAGTCAGTGCCGTGACTGAGGGTGACGGCGTGCAGCGGCTGTCAGCGCTCGTCCACCGGTCAGGTCGATGTTTCCAAGGGGGAGGCAAGCTGAGGCCTGCGCTGCCCCTGGACGTGGATGATAAGACTCATGTGCTAAAACAGCACCTGAGTTCAACACCCCCCCCCCCCCCTCCACATACACACACAAGGCTACACTGTCACACATTTCAGCAACGGCTGTCAGAAAGATCACGAAGCCCTGTGAGACGTGTCTTTATCGACTCGACAAAAGAGCTTCATCTTAACGGTGCTGTTAATTGTCCTTTATTATCACTAAAGGACAATATATATATACGGTGATTAATCATGCTGTCATTGCTCATTTAATTACTACAAGTTACAGCGTAAGGAGTGGTTACAGTGATGCCATACTAATTGTTTAAAATAAACTCATGCAGTTGCACTTTTAGCCAGAGTGTTTGTACAATTTAAAAATGATTTGTAAAAAAAATACGGAAATAAATTAAATAAAGATTGCGGTGGCAGGAGACTTCTGCCTTTGACTGCACATACCAAACGAAAGAAAAAGCCTCAGTACTCGTGACAGTAATCATCACTAATTAATATTCCTGCAATGACTTTTGTTTTCCATCCATATGGACATGGAAGTAGTGGGGGGGGGGGGTCTTACCATTATGCAAGCACAGACAACTGCCTGGGGCTTTGAGGCTTCCAGGGCCCCTCAAACATTTCAGAAAGTCTGATCAATAAGGTTTTCTTTGTATGAATGCAATTAATATCATTTAACTTATTTCACAAACTTAAAATCGTATCAAAATTCATAACTATCACACTGTCATTAAGCATACGGCCTGAGGGCCGGACAACACAATACAGTAAAAGTTATTTCTCAATGAACGTAAGTGTTAGTGTTAATTTTGTCCTCTGGAGGGCAGAGTGACCGTCACTTTTTATATGATAATATGACCCAACTGCCCCTCAGAATATGACTGAGATGTGGAGTTGACTCACATGACTTGGACTCAAGTCATGAATTTCATGACTTTAGACTCGACTTGACAAAATGTCAAAAGACTCGAACTTGAACAGCAAATGACTCATGACTTCTCTTAGGGCAGAGCCCACCGACTTGGATGGAAAGACCTCAGCTTCCATCCATCTTCTCTACTGCTTATTCTATAGCTCAACATACCAAAGGTTATATTTCACTAAAGGAATTTCAGAATGATGTAACCACAATATTGATGTTTTCAATGGATAGCACTCAAGTGGAAGCGCCCCACCATATAAAACTTTTATTACATCTCTTTTCTTATCACAGTTACGACTCTTCTGGGCACACACATGTAAAGGAATTGACCAGGAGGTCACTCTTTCATACACTACCGTCTTGAATAAATGGCTTCATTAAAAAAAAAAAAAAAAGAGTGAGAAGGAAAAAAAAAGGTGTGACATAAATTAACAATAAATGTGGCAGTTGCATAAGTTGTACAATCCACAAAGTACTAATAGCACGACAATGATAGTTGATGTAACATTAAAGACATTGATTATTGTAATCTTGTTTTCTCTTGTGTTTTCGGAATTGAAGAAGACTAAAAGGACTTTGACAACTGTTATCAATCATATTTGTTTCGAGTGCCCCCCCCCCCCAATTTCTTATGGATTGGATACAGTCATTAAGAAAAACAAACCAATTTCGTGATAATTTCAACATGTTACTTTTATGAAATGAAGAATTTGAACTATCACAAAATGTGTTCTAGTGGCAAAGCATCCCTTTTTCACATCTACATTTGTCTTGACATCTTTTATTGCTCAAATTCAGTCAAGTGCGGCCTCAACCGTCAGGCCAAACCTTGACAGCAGCACCTGTGTGTGTATGCTGTCTCTTCGGCTGACGTATCAGCGTGTCCACAGACCTCAAAGAAAAATAAAGCTCCCGAGGTTGAGATTGTTTCTTTTCACGTGTTGTTTACACAGCCGTTTCCAGTGGCCATAAACTTAGCTAACAGTCCAAATGCCTTTTTAATGGGGAGACACCCCCCCCCCACCCAACCCCAGCAATGCATGTAACACTCTCTTTATGAGTCTGCATGTGTACATGTGTTTTGAGGCTGACAGGAAACCTCACATCCTGTCCCCTCCCCAAATCGACTCAGACTGTGGCTTAAAAAAAAACAGTGGCCCTGCCCAGCACCACGCCTCTGGGAAGAATTCCAGAAGAAACCTAGAGAGAGGATGAGCCTGTTAATCAGCAGTTGGACTCAGAACAGATGAGCTTTTTAGGCACAGCCCTCAAAAAAACAAAAATGACCTCTGTCAAGATCTGTTTTTCTTGCAGGAGTTTTCAATTTGCATTACCAGACTGTGATGAAGTTCCAGCTGAACTAATATCAAATCCCTCTGGTGTGACAATAAAGTTTGCGAGTTCGCACCAGCAAATTGTTCAATAAGCTTCCAGTGATTCCCCCAAAAGATCCATAACCACAAGTTTTGTAAGGAGGTGCAGTCAGTAGTCACGTCTCACAACAGGAGCTCCACCTGAAACACAACATGCACTCAAGAGACCCGCATGATGTGCCGCTAACTGTGTGATGTCTCTACAGAGACATCCAGCGAGGTGACTACTATCTGCCTGGGATCTGTTCCCAACGAGGAGCATCACACGTCCTTTACTATTTAATCTTCTCTATTTAGCAGAGGAAGACGGGAGGGGCAAAGGATGGAAGTGGTTCACAAGTCGCTGCTGGCTTCCACTTTTCACCACGCAGCTATCTCCTCCATGCACCTTTTTTCCCCTTCCTAGTGCAGAGCTGCGATGCCTCCCAGGAATGCCAGAAAGCGACAGAAAACGAATGCGAGGGGACTCCAACTGGGATAATCCCAATTTCAAATGGTGCTTAGTGATACCCCCCTACCAGCTTCTGTCTTGTACAGATAACTCATCCCCCCTCTTGCCACCATGTGCATGCATACAACACACACACACACACACACACTCCTCCTAAGACATAATTAGCATGGTATGCGCCCGCTAGAGTTTGAGCAGCTCTCCGTGGCCAATGAGATGTTTTCCTTGGCGGAGGTCGGCGAGGTTAGTGTTACAGGAGGAGGCAATGACATAGATGCCACACAAAGAATTGCAGTGTGTGCACGTACACAGTGAGGAAACAGCAGCCGGGACACAGCTCCTGTATAGACTGACAAGGACAAGTATCCATTTGATATAGTTTGCCCTGAAGCAAAACCTGGAAAAAGCCTGTATAAGTGCATATGAATTTAATGGCCATGTATATTGCAAGATGGAGTGGCATGATGGCATGGAAGGGTCAGATAGAGGTCAGAGAAGGGTCAGAAGTGTGGGAAAACGACTCAATGTGACCTTGCTGGCATCAGCATTCATCTCCTTTTACGACATAATTAATGCTCACATTCTAATGTATATATGAACTTCCATGGTGATCACAGTATGCTGAAGGGCTTTTAACTAATACTCTGGTTGTGTGTATTGAAGTTATCAGCTGAACTGCATTGCATCACGGGGTTTGTTGGCCCTACGGTGTGACCTCCCCATTTGCACTGGGAAGCATTGCCTAGCATCAGGATTTTTGTCTGTAGCGTGTTTTATTTTAGATAATTTAATTCCCATGATCGTCTCCTATAGAACCAGTTGATGAGAAGGCGCCATGTGACTGACTCATGCAAAGTTGCTGCAGGGTACTTTACCATTGTTCCCTCACTCTTGCTCCGCGCGACTTCCCTCTGCAGGCGAGCCACGGCCAGTTTTTCCCTATACAAAAATGAGAGAAAGTGGGAAATAAGCAAAGTGACATGATGATTCCCCCACCACACATCCCCCAAAAGCTATCTTGCATTTTCCATTTATCGTCATTCAGAGGTCAGTTGATTTCACTAATTTAGGTCATCATGGATAATTAGAAACAGCAATCAACTACACAGTTCTTGCAGCTAAAACACTGTGTTGGCCTGTTTGAGTACATCAAGTAACTTTGTACTTTGTCATGAAAAAAAAATACTTAGAAAGACCATGGCACGCTCTCCTTCCTTCTTAAACATCCAACACGTGAACAAACCCAAAGAAAGAAATGAAATGTGTGGGTTAAAGCCGTTGTACACGTGGGACCATTCCAAATTGTTAACGGGATGACCGGGTAATAAAGCTTTATGTTTTACGGCCTCTCGAGAAGGCTAAACCGAATCAAGGTTCTGCAACAGTTTAGTCACGTTTTGTCTTGCATAGTCTTGGGTAGTCTGACTTTAAAAAAAAAAAAAAAAAAAAAACAAGTGTAGTGCAGAAATGAGTATCCAAATGATTATTGTTCCCCAAACATGTGACTTTAAACACTGAAACACTGAAAGAACTCTAAACTCAAGACTTTGCAAATCTCAACATGACCTCAGAGTTTCTCAGCTGTCTACATACCTGCCCGGGCAGAAACACCTGGTGATTAAAAAAATCAGCCGGGGAACTTTGCGACTCATTGATGAATGGTGTGTCTGGACTGAAACAATGAGGCTCCCTTTAAATGACAACAGATGTATTCCAGCAATGGCGGCATTGTTTAAAAAAAAAAAAAACAGTGAGGGAGTGACTAACCAAAGAAGAGCTATGGTGTAGAGTCTAAAGTGTGTGTGTCTGGGTGTGTGCACACTCATATCAGAGGCCTGAGGCAATTAAACTGTCTGCACCATGAACAACCTCAAAAAAAAAACAACAAAAAAAACACTTAACTCTCCAAGTACCACCATAATGAGGGCATTAAAATAAAGTAACAGGGCAGGCCTAATCATTCAAAATGAGCCATGTTTTATTCCTGAAAAAAGTAAATGTACTTGGTAGATATAGAAACATTTGAAAATAAAACGACCTACATGTTGATTCAATTAAAATCAATTGCTCTATAAGATCAAAGTGGAACTGCCCTTAAACTTAACTGTACGAAAAAATGCAGAGCAGAGCTAAAATGCTAATTATGTTTGATTGTATTATTAGATTTGAAATATATTTTATTTGTATTTAATTTAGCGATTCTTTCGCACATATGAAGGTTGTTGCAAATCCACGTGGCAAATCATGAAAGAACCAAGTGTGACCAGTTGCACAATGCTTTAATGATCCTGTCCACTTGTTCCACAACATTCCGTCTTGGTGGGGACCAGACGTCATTTCAACAATCTTGCAGTTTTTGTTTTGTTACACCGAGCTTGGCCTGGCGTCAGTCCACATTGTGTTACGTTCCAAGCTTAGCTCATGTGGGACCGTTCCACAAGCACCAGCAAACATCAGGTAATTGGAATTTAAATCTGTTTAAAGCCATTGTTGGCTCAAATAAAGATTTCCTTCCACATGTGAATGGGACTGATGTGGGATCGTAGAGCTCAAGTACAGTCAGCACTCAAAAAATTTGCTGGTCCAGGGATTCAGAATTCAGTTATCAATTCCAATAAAATCTATAGTATGCACATGAGCCAACACCACAAGTATGGCAAAGAATCACCAGATTGAATAAAACCAGTTCGTGGAATTAGGATATTTTCGCAACTAACTTGATTTTAATTGTATAAACAAAACGTGAATGTTTGAGTTTCTGAAATAAGTAATTCAATCATTTGTAATCTGTTGTTGTCTAGTTAAAAGTATGTATGTAGGAAAGTTAAATGCCAGCATTACCCAGATGTTTTTTTCTGAAAGTAATTCAAAACTAACACATAAGCAGTTTAACGTAGTACAATTGCAATGCAGTCATATTATTCATGAATGAATTACTTTCAGTGAAAAACAACTAAATGTAAGTTTGTCACAAAACATAAAAGTAGAGTTTTTATGTTTTACTTTTTACTCTTTTCCTACATTTGGGAAGGTTAAAATGGCATAAACATTGTCTACACTGTTCAGTAATATTTAGAAAAATGTTTTTAAAAATATTCCTCCAACGTCTTGACCCTGTTCTTTAATTTCAGTGGTTGCAAGCACCAGTACTTCACTCCTAATCTTTCTTGGTCGAGTGGCTCATATGTAGTTTGTGTAATATGGATAAAAGTGAACAAACCACATGACCACACTGAGAAGGTAGATCCCCATACACGTTCTTTGGATGTGGGCTGGTGGGTTCATCAATTTCATCATTATAATTCACGACGCCCAATTGCATCCATCATCAGGGTAATGACAACCGATCACAGCAAGAATGTAGACATATTGGACTTTGAACTGCATTGTGGGAGGTTCGCAAATGTTTCTGTTGCTGTCACTGCTTGTTTGTTGTTAATGGCAGAGAAACCCACATGAATGCACTCATTTAATCCCCTTTCGACAGAAAGAGGCTGACAGATTAAACATTGCAAAATGTTTCAGGCATATTGTACAATGCCGGAGTGTATATTTGTGTCAGACCTACAGAGAGGTATATCTCAAAATGTAGAATAGCTGATAAATATTTCCTCTATATTGTCACAGAGTTTGCAAGTGACCTCAACCTGTCATTTTGAGCCACAAGGGTACACAGGGTTGCACAAATGATTACACGTTGGCTATCGCTGCCATGCATTTATGTATTAGTATCTGTGCCCCCGCTGGGTTAAGAGCTCTGACGTGCACGCAATCCTGTGGCCCACATAGAGGTACTGGCTACATACTGGCTCTGGTTCAGCACCGGTCATTCCCACCCTTAATCGGCTAGTGACTGTTTACATAACTGTCAGATCCCATGCAAGACCCTCTTTGTGTGAGCCAGCGAGCCCGCCGAGGCATCCCTCACGGCAGTCAGTTAAATATCAATTTGTTTTAAACTTCCTGGTTATTTGGTTCTTCCTTGCCCAATTATACTTGGGATAATACGCTTGTAACACAGTCACAGCCCACTATCCAATGATGCTTAACAGTTTCCAGGAGCTGGGCAGAGAAAGCATAAAGTCAGCAAACACTCTTCTGTTTCAAGTGTCTGGGGGCTGGGCGTGTGGGGGGGCTCACACATCTGTGACCGCTCAATTGGTCCAAACCATCAGTGAGATGCACAATCTTAGACGGAGCCTCACCCGCAGCTGGACACCTCCTGTCTCCTGATGCTGACGCTGTGTGCGCTGGACAGCGGCAGAGAAACAAACGGGAGCCACATGTCAGCGGTGTACACACCCTTGCGGCTGGCAGGAGGGGCCTGATAAAGAAGGGCCTTACCTCACAGTAGCAGACCATTAATTATTGACTTGGTGAAATGTGAGGAGCGAGTGCACACAAAGAATCTCCTCATGCTAGAGGCGAATGTCTTTAGTCTGTACAGTAGCACATTCTGTATCATCATGTCAACTGTTTGTGTGCCCAAAGGCAAAGTAGATCAGGCTCTTGAGCTCATGGCTTGTTGCGCGGAGTCACACGGTGACATGATCCACATCAAAGGAGCTCAGAATTGTTTACACTTTTCTCACAGTGATAAAATCTGTACTTTCTTGACACTGGCTCAATTGATGATTTGCTTCTATCCATAAAAGATGCACTGACAAAGAAACAACAACACCATGACATTGATTTCAATGGTGAACCCTGATTGTTTTCCTCATGGAATATTGACCATACATATATAATTACAGGCAGAATGTTTGACTGACACGCAAGATAAGGATGAACCAATCATGGACTGCAATGTGTCTGGTTCTTTGGCTCCTCCCTCCTGTTGACATCAGAGAAATAAAAGATGCCAAACAGTAGTATGGTTGGAAAAAAATGATTTATGTACCGTATCTTACTGAATTGAATCATACAGATTGGGGAAAATGGGTTTCAGTTGATGAATGAACTAAGGAGAAATGTCTCCGCTTATGAAAGTTGTAACGCAATCTCAGCAAATTATCTGCAACATTAAAGAAATTGGTGGGCCCAACACAGGATCAAACAGATACACCAACCTCTCCAAAAACCACAAGCAGCAAAATACAAAAAGCAGGTACTTCTCCAAGACATCTCCTGAGTTGCAAAGCATGAGCTCAACTCCTTGTCAAGCGTGGCTAACAACCACCTCACTGCCCGTCCCCCAAATGTTTTCTCATACCGATGCAGCGCCAAACCTCAATTGTTTCCATGTCATGGACGCATTCCTGATCAGATGGAATGAAACGCCACAGATGAGCGCATGCCCAGATGGCTGACTCACGGGGCCTAAGGATTGAACTAGGATGCCAACACATAGTCTGAAGATTCGAATTTCTAAATGTGGAACGAGGAAATGAAGTGGACCTGAGCAATGATGAGATGAGATGATAAATGATTAAAGATTTCAAAGACAATAAAGTGCCTTCCAGACGCACCTTGTTGTGACACACAAACATTCCTGGCCTTAAGATGAAGGAATTATCTTGTGCATGCGTTTCATCTTTTCCAATGAACATTATTTCACTTTTGTGCTTAACACACCTACTATTGGTTGACTGAGGCACGAGTAGGAAATTGAATTCTAATGGCAGATAAAAACTGCATGGTGTGAAATTTCTGTTAAACAAGAGGATACCTGAAAATGTGTTGAATGAATTTGTCCTGTAATAAATGCAACCATTGGGGACACATTCTTAAAATGTCTTATCGACTCGCTTGCCTGCCTTGACATTTGAAGAAGAAGAAGCGATTAACTCTCAACGCTACTGTCTACACACAAAACCTAAAACGCATGTTGTCTTTTTTTTACGTTTTGTTTTTTGTTTTTTTCTTATTTTTGGGGCTGATTTGCACTTTGCATTGGGGCAAAGCCAAGCCTTTGTCTGAAGGAACATTTAAAAGTTCATTATAACACTCACTGCGTGCACTGTAATTCAGACTTTTCACGCATTGTTCTGCCTGACCTGGCTTGACCCAACTGGGCAAGAAGGACTCATATTTACTGGAATGTTCTGCTGACTCATGGAGACCAAGAGGGTAAAGTATATTTTATGTTGTATGTCAACACATCGTTTCCTGAGCGTTGGTCGTACGGTACTCTTTACAGTAGTGGATAAACTGCTTCACATACAATTGGAACATGCGTAAACAAGAGGACTTGAGCTCAGGGTCTGCTATGCAAACCCTTTCAGGAGGGGGAAATTGGCATAGCAGCCTCATGTTGGACTTCTGGCATGCCGGCACTTAAGTCATTCAAGGGCTTTTACTTGCAATAATTCACTCTCAGCAAAGACAAAAGGCAAATGTCTAAAAGGTTTAAACAGAGCACAAGAGGTGTTTGGAAAAAGAACCGGACTGTGAGGTTCTCCAGCTGCGTCGATACCTCCAACAGCTGGACTCCAGCCATGCATGCTTCTGTAACTATTACTTGCTGATTTATAGCCCAGATAGTCCGAAGCTCAAATTTGTTGACATTCTCTGCCCCTCCACTGATGCATATAAGACCCCTCCTTTTTCAGCAGCTCACCCTCATAACCTGACCTCCGTGACAAGTTCAGAATTCTGAAAATATTGTCTTGTTTCTTTGCTGGCTTGGTTCCAAAAAATCTGTATGATACATTTGGTTGTGAAAGTGTGCCAGCACCTTAGAGCCGTAAACTAGGATGGCAACATATGATCTTGCTCGAAGCAGGAATGTGGGACAACTATGTGACCTAAAAACATCTTGTTAAGGAGTTAAGACTATCTAAGGCATCGTTATAATATTAATCAACAATAGAGGTTTGTGTTAGCCACCCTTTTTGGAAAGTAGGCTGTTTACTTGCACACCTTGGTGCCCTCACATGGTGCCAGCCTGGCCATTCAGAGACCACAAAAAGATGAGCATCCTCGACAAAGATGTGTTTCCAGGCAGTAGCATCTTTGTATGCAACAGCCAAATGACTGCAGGCAAATAAAAGCCTTTCATTGTTCATAAATTTGGTGTTTGTGTGTGGCCAATTGAACTTAATGCACCTTCCTGGCCAAGCCAACACAACAAAAACCACATCGTCCTGATTTCATTTACCTTCAGTCTGCTGTGCCAGCATAGATGGGATGGTGGTGGGAACCCTGTGGGAAAGTTGCCTGGAAGGAGGACACCCCCACTTCCCAACAATTGGCTGTCAAAGAAAGGGGAAGACTTCCATGTTGAGGCCCACTAGACCATCCATTAAACGGAAGAACATTCCTCAATAATTCACTTTGAGCTGAGCCCAACATGCTTGCTGAGGGTAAACAAATCTAGAACATTATATGCAGGCGGGGGGGTTTTGCTTGGGTTGTAAAACTGCATGAAGAGGACTGAAAAACAATGTGACGAAAAGGAAATACAAATGCAGCCAAACGTACAGTGTATGGCAGTGGGCTCTTCGTAGTGATGTGTCTTCTGACCAAACATTGAATTCTGGGTAATGATTATCCAAACAGTCCCAGTGGTGGTGTTTCAATTAGACTTGGTGAACTGTTACGGACAAATTGTCTTTTCTAGTAACCCAAAGGAATACCAAAATAAAAATCAAAATGACGGGGAAACATTTTTGTAGCATGGCCACAATGGAGAGAATTACACTTTTAATTCAACAAAATCAAATCCCTCCATTTGCCAATCCTCTTACCCAGTAATCCCCAGGTAGATTTCACATGGAGGCAGCCTCAAAGTGCCCAGTGTGCCAACACATCTGCCTCAGGCACAAGTGGACATATTCCCCAACTTCCCCGAAAAAGGCACAAGTGGAAATGGAACTTGCATGCAAACAAAGCACTGTACATGTTGATGGTGTTCATCTTTCTCTACGAAAATGGCAAATTACTTTTGTCTCTCGATGGGTGGCTTCTAAGCAATGACTTCATGGAAGGATCTATTTTTTGCTGTCAAAATTGGATGTCGCTCATTCCCATGGTTTTTATTTCTGGCATTTTGTCAAAGCCAACAAGAGTGATAGTTCCAGTCGACTCTCCCATGCTTCACTATCATCTTCTCATATGGTTCTGTTTTTAGAGATAACATAATAAGTTAAACTGTCCATTCATTGTACTGAAGGGCTGCAGCAACCACATGCATGTCTGTGGTCTTTAAATATGGCTGGGCTTTAGCAGACTGCCAAGAAAATCTTAATCTGTTTGAGAGTGTGAGGGGATGGAAGAGGAGGTGGGCAGCATTCCTGTGCACATAAATCTCCCTGCAAGCATAGTCTACATGACAGCTATCCGTTTCCTTCTGCTATCAATCACAGTCAACGTGGTTAATCACGCATATTCTGTTGCCACTAGCAACAGGATACGGAATTCCCCCCGTCCACTCTCCCACTAACCCTCCCAACTGTCCGGGTAGATCCGAGATTGTTACTTGCACATGAATATTGGTTGGTTATTCTCCACATATACTCTTTTGTTTATATGTGTGCAAATATTGCTTTAGTGAACTGTGGACCACAAGCATCAGCCATCATGAATACTGAGTCTTACCCTGGTGGAGATGCAGCATTCTGGCGCAGTCAGAAGATACTCATGGTAATCCACCAGCTCGTTTGCCTCCCTCTCTGCAGCTGGCCCCCGCTGTTCCCCGTCGATGAGAAAGTTTACATCCACACCTCGTCACAGCTCCCTCGCCTCCCGACTGGACATAACCCCAGGCGCCCCACTTTCTTCGTGACCCCTCTTGTAGCTACTCTGTGGTTCCCTTTCTCCAGCCCTCTCTCAGGCTGCCAACATGCATGGACTCTCCTCTCGACACTGCTTTCCTACCTCTCTCTACATGCGCTCTGACTCTCAGCTGTGGTCTCTTTCATATCAACACACAGCGATGTGAGCCTTCCCCCTGCCCGCCCCGCCCCCCGGGCTTTATCTCCCCTCAGTAGTATTGTACAGCTCGGGTTCTGTCTCTCCCTCAGACCTTTTCTCTCCTCTGAGCAGGACACTGAACATGTGTTCACTGCTGCATCTCTGAAGGTAGTGCCTTGCAGCAGGGAGAGAGCCAAGTGGGGGTTTGCAACGAGGAGGAGGTGGAATTTTTGGGAGGGAGTGATTGCAATGTGGGGGTGGATAAGAACGAGCTAGCTGGCTCCTGTATGTGATGTAGGAATAAACACTATTTAAGATTGCTAGGAGGAAACAGGAGGGTTTGAAAAAAAAAAACAAAAGCTTGTTACTCTCACTTTAGAACAAGCACCAATTCAGCAACATATGAAGTAACTGTATATAAACCATACAAAAAAAGTCTGTTTCAAGTCACAAGAATGGGCCATGTTAGAAGAAAACGAGTTGAGGTCAAGCAATGCTTACTGAAGGAGTGAAGCACTGGGGAAGGTGAAAGGCAGAGTGAGAAAAGGGGGTCTGACCGGACTGAGCTCATCCATCTGCTGCAATCATAATCAGTCTCAGCTGAATGGCTGTGACAAAATTCAGCCTCCACCAGGCCTGCGAGCAAGAACGGAGAGAGATGGAACAAATGGGGAGGAAGAAGATGAGGGAAAAAAGGAATGGGGGGCATCCTCTTTTGTCTGCCTCCCAATGGGACCAGTGAGATGGGAACCGGGAAGGGGAGGGAATAAAGGGGGAATTAAAAGGGTCCGGTTGACAGAAGCAGACAGTTAAAGAGGGAAAAGAAAGGGACCGGTCTGACTTGGAGTCGAGGCCACTTGGCCCCACATTCACTGCCACTAATGTGCTGAAAGAACAATGACACCAACCATGTGAGGAAATTAGCCTGCAGGAGAAGGGAGAATTCTGGAGGGAGGCTGGGGGCAGGGAGGTATCTAGAGAAGGTTGATAAAGAAAAAGGAAAGATGCTTCACGTTGTTAGGACCCCGCTGCCTCATTTATCATCATAAAAATCAGAAAGATTCACAATGGCTGATGATGATGAGTGTTACGCAGCAAGATAATCGTGTTTAACATTAGCGCAGCTGTCTCGCAGGAAGGTCTGAATACTGAGCCAGCACGATTTAACTCTCAGAGCAGGTGGCTGCCAATTAGAAGCCATTGAAAAAAATGACAAATGGCTGGCTGAGTCAGCATTAACACGTTCATGTTTGGCATAATCAAAAAATATCGAAGGCAGTGTTCTATGGTAATTACATCAGCAGTAAGCGGCCAGTGATGATGGTTTTCTGTTTTTTTGTACTGACCTCCTGCACGCAATCTGCCTCTTCAATTTAGGAAAAATGATGTGGTTGTTTAGTTGAACTTGCAAAAAAAAAAAAAAAAAAAAAGCATGTTGCTACAACTTGAAACATAAGCGTCTCTCATGCGCACGTGTTTATAGTCTGTCCCATACCGGTGGATGCAAAATGGTCCAGATAAATCTGCTGCGGTCATTCAAGCATTGCAATCTGTACTGTTAGTTGTGTCATTGAGAAATTCCTGTGTTTGGAAACATTTGGCTGCTCATACAGTCAGCCTGGCTCCACTGATGTCACACGTAGACATAGACGCAATCAGGCTAGGCTAGCATTCCACAGGGAGCCTGTAGGCGAAGGGAAGGAGACAGGACGGTGCTGGGACAGTCGCCGGCAGATCGATATGGGGAAGGGTGAAGGGCTCTCAGAATGCAAGTGCAGTGGAACATAGCCTTGTTCAAGGAATGGTTAGTAAAATTCAGATATGCTAGTACACAAACAAATTAAAGATGCCATGTTGACTTGGTGTGTTGAGACTTGTTTTCAAAATCAGCATGATTTGCTTCAGCTTGGTAGAGTACATCGTAATGTGTGTTCATTTAAAAAGGTAACAACATATAGGACTTGCAAAGGATGCACTTCAACACCCTTTTTTTACACAAAATGTAAGAGAAGACCATGAAAAAGCACGTTATTAAAAATGTATTCAATTAACATAGTTTGACTAGCTTGTTTATGGATAATGTCAGCAGACACCAATCTACAAGGCCCTGTATTCATACTAATGACAGTTATGTTTTTATCAACCCAAATCTCATTTATTTTTTGCATTGCTGGTTCAACTTCTCGACAAGTTCACGTATCGCGAGTCTATTGTCCAACTATGGTGACATATTCACAGTAAAGGCACTTCGCGACAATGTCCTTCATTTCGTGAACAATTTATGAACAGCTAAGTTCTTTGAAAGTATTCGAAGTACTGAAGCTGGTCTTGAGTTCAAACAGAGAAGACTTGGAATGCTGTAATCTCCATTTTTGTTGAAAACTCACTGCGCAGTATATTCCTAGTTAACATTGACTTCTTACTGAAGTCAATAAGTCACCATCTTTTAAAAGGAGTTCTCTAGGAAAGTTTTTCTTTCTTTCTTTCTTTTTTTTTTGTCATTTCAGCTGGGTGCTCAATTTGTGGTTTGTTTACTGAGGTGCGAACAATGAAGTGCCAGAAAAAGAAACATAGCCAATTTTTATAGTGAAACACTCATGCTGCATGTAATGCTTTGTGCCAAAATGATCTATGGTCTGGTACTGGGCCACAGCCTGGTGGTTCAAGACCCCTGCTAGGGTTCATTAAAATAGTTCATCATAATGTGTGAATGTACTTTATGGCAATCAGTGGAATTGCCAGAACCATCAGCCGCACTTTCCCTCTGTGACATTAATCCGTTGTGGTTTGATCACAGAAGAGAAACCAGAGGCACAAGGGGGACGCTAGCATGCATCATTGGGGTTCGGAAAATGACTGTTCCATTCAGCTGTTTAGGTGTGTGTTCTAAGAGACCTCTATTAACACGAGACGTTTGTCATTGGAGCTAACTAGTCGTGTCACTGAAAAAGCTTAATCATTTCAGCACGGTTTTTAAATGTCAAGAGGAAGCATGTGGTTTGCATGCAGCAGACATTTTAAGTGTCAAGATGGCAACTCTCATTTCCTGCAGCAGTATGAGCAAAGGAAATACCAGAATGTAGACACAAAGCCCGTTTGTTTACCCAACACAAACCCACTCAGATCTGCGAGCGGCCCGACAGATGCAAATCACAAGACGGTCATGCTGACAGAACCCATGAGTCTCTTTGTTTGAAATTGTATGTGGTGAGACGAATGTGTACTCGGACAAAAATGTTCCTGCCCCGCAGTCTCTTCTAATTGAGCAGGAGTGGCTGGGCTGGGTTGTGCGTGTTGCGATTGAAATCTGACAAGATATCATCATCACAAACTCATTTCCACTCTGGAACCAGGAAATGCTGAAAGTATTCCATTAACAGAATTAATTCTAATTGGGTTTATCCAAAGAAACATTCAAGGTGAATAATAATTTTGGGGCTTCCAGTGTTTCAGTGTCATTACCATAAAAACAAAACCAACAAAAATGTCAGTGATAGTTGTGATCTCTCTTTGATCTCAAAATTTGTAAACACATTAAAACCTGAAATGATTCATCCGGCAAGATTACATGGGATTGTTTTGCATTTCACAAATTTTCTCTCCTTCCTGTTTCCACTGGGACTAAGGGATGTTTTCACAAGGCCTCCAAGGTGTAGGTAAGTATTATGGAAATGACCTCCTATCAGGCTGAGCTACACAAAACACTACATAATCATAAAAAAAAAAAAAAAACACACACCCACCGCCTCTATGGGTCTTCATCTTTGCACAGAGGATGTTTTGGCAAGAGCCGCTCAGAAGCTCAGGAATCGGTCCAAAAAATGTCACGCTATCATGAGCACCAAAGGGAACTTTGCACACTCCCAGTACTGTACTGATAAACCGGATTTTATTTCAAGTAAGAGCTCAAATTGTTGAAACCACATGTACTGACTTTCTTTGCATCTCAAATCTTCAATAAAAGCTGAACGTGCAGAGAAAACTTGTAAAAAAAAAAAAAAATTATCTTTGTGCTTGACCGTGACACAAGCTGAAAATGCTTGGACGGACATTACAATACAAACGCTTAACCTTTGAAACCCTCCTTTCAAACCCCAACAATATTTTGAAACAATACTATAAAACCCAAAGCTTTAGGAATTGTAAACCTTCACCTGACTTAGAATTCTAACCCTACTTTGAAAACATACTTTGAAACCCTAACCTTACTTGGAAACACTCACCCTGGTGATTTACTGCCAGATGAGGTGGCTTATCAATTGTGTTCTGCACGTGTGGATTTGAATTTCATTCTCATAGATATTTAGAGTTACTGTATCCCATGTCCTAATATGAAACCTGCCTTGAAACGCCTAAACCCTACTTTGTAACACTAACACTATTTAAAAAAAAATTCCCCCTGATTTGAAATCCTACTTGGACAGGCCAATCCAGCTTTGAAACCCTAACCCTAATTGAAACCTAATCAGGTTCAGGGTTTCAAAGTAGAGTTGGGGATACCAAGTAAGGTTTGGGTTTCCAAGTGGGGTTAGGTTTCAAAGTTATTGTTTTTTTTTACGGTTTCAAAAAGTCTTGTTTCAATACAGGTTTGGGCTCAGGTTTAGTGTTATGACAGGGTGGGGTTCAAAGTTGTATTGTTTTTTTTTTTTTTTTGGTATAAAAAAGTCATGTTACAAGACAGTTTGGGGTCAGGTTTGGTGTTATGACATGGCATAATTCAAAATGTAGACTTTGAAGGTGTTTAAAGCCACGGATGCAAAGCACAATTGATGAGTAGTACATGGCCTTAAATTCTCAGCCACCTCATCTGAAGTTCGGTCACAAGGGATTAGTGTTATAAAATATGGTTTTGAAGTGTTTTTTTTTCCAAAGGTCAAGGTTTCGAAAGAGTGGGAGTTGTTTAGAGTAGTTGTAGGATTTCAGAATTGGGTTTGTTTTTAAGACAGCAAAACCCTAAGTATGAACGAAGATGGGATTCAAAACCATGTATGCATAGCACAAAGGATTAGCAATCCATCACCTTATCCACTCAGCCACCTCATTGCACACAAAGTTATCAGGTTCAGGGTTTTAACGTATGGTTAGGGCTTCCAGACGGGTTGGGTTTCCATGTAGGGTTAGGGCTTCCAAGTGGAGTTGGGATTCAAAGTTGGATTTTTTTTTTTAAGTTTAAAAATGTCGTGTTACAAGACAGGTTTGGGGTCAGGTTTGGTGTTACAACATGACATCAAGCAAAATGGTTGGCATCAGGTGAGAAGGTTTAGCGTTTCAAGGAAGAGTTAGGTTTTTCAAGCAGTTCTTAAGAGTTTTAAAGTAGGGATTGGGTCCTATAGTAATGTTTCAAAGTAGTGTTATGGTTTGGTATGGTTAAGCGTGAAACAACATGGGGTTGTTTTTTTAATTCAAACACCCGCTAACATTCCATCAATACTTGAAGTTTCTGACAAAGGTTTTGCAGTTTTACTGTCTCACCCTGAAGGTTATTTGAGGCATTCTGAGACAGCAAATTGACCTCAAAGGGCTTTATCAGGCAAGTCATTCACTTCAGGAGCTACACATACAATTTAGGAGTCTGGTTTCTTCTGATTTCTTTGGCGCTTAGTACGATTAAATTATTTCATAAAACTCATGAAATTAAAGTCGTTTAATGCATAGCTTTGGTCTGAACAAAAGTTCCTCAGAGGTTGACGTATACCCGCCTCCTCATGGATAAAACAGGCGTCACTACATACTTGGATGAAGGATTAGGTTCTTTCATGGTGCTCAGAAAGCCGCCAGCCCACAGGCGTGTTGCCAGCCTGTTATGCCTTGTAGTAACATCAGGAAGGTCCGACAAAGTAAAGCTGTTTCCCAGTTTGGAGCTCCTGCTATGTTAAACATTCATGCTCTTCACGGACATTGTCTTCAAAAGGCATCCCCTAGCTGTCTCATTCAAGGTCATTTTTATGAGGATTGTTTTTCACTACTTAAGGAAGAGGTGGTTATAAACAATTACATGTAGAATATTACATGTAACGGCAGGAAAATTCCTACATTTAACTCTTTCATTACCAAAATTTACTTAGATTAATACAGATCTATGTTCTCTCTATGAACATGGAAATGGTTATTGAGCCACAGATATGATTTTTGGCTAGGGTCAGCCTAAGAGTAGACCTCCTTGGTATCCTCACTGGCTTCCAAAAGGTGTGTGAATTCTGAAGAATCATGACCCCTAACCACCACAGCACAAGAGTGGTAAATAGTTAGAAAGTACCTTAATCCACACAGAGAATTACACAGCAGCTTGTCATAAATATAATGTTAACTTCCCTTTGCCCAATAATCATGAATGTTCTCCATCCAAGCACATTTCATTCTCGCAATGAACATTGTTGTTGTCAGAGAAAATTATAAAAATGAACATGAGATGTCAAAAAAGGACAAATGCTGAGTTTGACCATCTGACTTTGTCAGAAATGTCCTCATATTGAATAGACAAGTGCAGGGAGAACTGACCCCATCCAACTGTGCATCAATTTTTAATGCTGACAATTTCACAGCTGGCTCGTCACACAGTGAATACAGAGGCTTTCAATTATTATTTTTCAGCCGAATACTGAAAACCTTTGCTTGAATCTGCAATCTTGCAGCCACAAAGCCTCTTATAAATACCCGGCGTTAAAAAGAAGCCATAATTGTCCAGTCTGTGTATGCCACTAGTGTGAAAGTATCCTATAATACGGTACAATGAATGACATGAATGCACCGGGTCATAAGGTCATGAAGTAGAGGACAGAGGAATGTAAGGGCATGACGGATTGATGGGCCCCATTAGGGTCCAGTGGGAGATGTCTACCACACCACGAGTTGCTGCCTCATGGGAGTGTGTTTTTTTTTGTTTTTTTTTTTCATGACCATGCAAATTTGTAAAATCCTTGTTGAATAAATGCAGCCATTTTGACATTAAACACTGAAGGGGAAAGGATCTTTAAACTTCCACACTTATGGGGTATCTGTAGGAAAAATACAAAGGTTAATTAAAGAAAATGAGCCGCATATCAAGAAACAGAGTGGGAATCAATGTATAGATTATCGGGGCTAAGGTTCCCTCGCATCAGGTCTCTCAAGTCTATAGCTGAAACCCGATCAGGCCTTTTGGCTGCATGTTATACTCATTGTCTGACTTGTCACGACACAGGGGATTTCAGGGAAAGATATGATTAAGTTGCAGTGCGAACTAAGACAGTCACAAAGTTCACGCCCAATCTAAAAAGACACATCAGGACCTTGTGAGGACATCGTGGCTATACTAAGAGCCATTTAGGTCACCAAGGATGACCCTCTTGTGTCTTAATAGGGGTGCGGACGGCATGGACAAAAGAGTCATTCCTTTACGTATCCTTTTCCTTTATTGAGGGGTGGGCTCGCCTAGTAAAGGGGCTGGCCAGTGGTCATCCACCTTCCACCCCCTTCCATCCACACACCCCAAGACCCCTCTCCCCAAGCCTTTCTCTGCCCACTCAGGGGAAAAATTATTTTGAGCCAAAAGAATACAGCTCCATTGAGATGGAGAGAAGGTTCATTCATAACAGGGTGAAGTTTCAAAACAATTTCTCACTTGTCTTTGGAAAGAAGATCTAGAAGTACAGAGGTTACAAGGTCATTAGGTTGGCATCTCCATCAGTGCTGGAGCCCTATTATTTTGGAAAATCCTGTCCATGAGAAATGCCCCCAGCCAACCCAACACTGGACTCAGACCTTTCCTCCCCCACCCATTGTTGTCAGACACAAAACATGTCTTTTTGAGAGAGATGTGATGCAAAGCTTGTCTTGGGCTCAAAATCAAACAACATTGTTCTGCTGCCTCTGACTGGAAATGGATTGCAAGCAGCTGCTCACATCCCTCATTTGTAAAACATCTGCCCTAAAGTCTCACGAAGGTCTTACCTCCGAATGCTGCGACGCTCCTCCTCAAGCTGGTTGAGAAGCTCATCAATGCATTGGTTGGAATCCATGTATTCCTGTCAAGGGTATATAAGAAGAGTTAGAAATGGAATTTACTTAAAATGGAATACTTGAAGACTAAATTAAAATATCCGGACATTTGAATGTTTGTGTGAAAGTTTGTTTGCCTATATACAGTATGCTCTATAATTGGTTGGCGAGCAGTTCTGGGTGTACCCTGCCTCTCGCCTAAAGTCAGCTGGGATAGACTACAGCTCACCCACAACCCACAACTCCAGTGATAATAAACAGTTCAGAAAATGGATGGATGAGATGTCCATCCTAACCATAATCATCAAACAGCAGCAAGATCAGCACATCACAGACAAAGGGACTGTGTCCACTTCACTTTGCTTCCACCAAAAAGGTGGCCAAGTGTCAAACTCCAGAAAAACCTCTGCTTCCTCAGAGGGATGCATTGTCAACTGGAAATAACTCAAGTGGAAAAAGCATGTGAGTACTCTAACTCAACATGAAGTTCTATTACAGTAAGTCTCACATGTGAGGTGATCACAGCTCTGCCGAGTAATGCAACATGGCATAAATCCAGTCTATCTGTAAAAATGGTAGCTACGGTAATTTTGGGTACCAGCATTGGCCCACAATTTCCAGTCCTCTTTTAGATGTCAAAAAAGTTGACTTTATTGTTGAATCAAACAATGGGTCAGAAATAGAACAAGTAATATTTACTCAAGCATTTATCCCATTAGCAACACAATCCCATATTCATTTCGACTGCAGCACAAGGCCCATGTTGGCAAAAATTTGAGGGTACATCAAATATGAAGTAAGGCTGCCTGAGACAGTCAGTGTTGTCATTGGGCTGGCGTTCCTAATGACAGGGTGCTAGAACACCCCTCAGCTCACATGTAGGAATGCCAGGAATGCCTGTGCTTGTTGCCATGCAGAGGGCATTTAAAGCGGAGATTTAAAAGCATTTGCAGTACAAAGTGTTATATCCTCACTGGTTGAACTCTTTTACAGGACAAGAGAAACTGACAGGAGCAAATAGACATTCAACATCACAATCAAACTCACGCATGGGTCTCGAGGCCAAAGATCCGTTCTTGTCCGCCAGTATTGATATCGATATATGGTGTTGTTGGGAAAGTATCGAAGGACGTGATGTCGGTATGAATTCTTAGCCACCCCAAGCTTCTACACTTTAGCAGACATTGTGATATAGATCAGAGCCAAGCTGTTCTGCATATCTAAAGTAAGGAAGAGTCAATGTTCAAATTTTGGAGAAATCCAGGTAATTTTCAAAACTTCACATGCTTTTTGAACCCGAATGCTTTTGACCCAAAACAAGCACCTAGATAAAACTACACTGCATGGTTGCACCTCACATGAATTTATGAATTTTAACGCTATTGCTGAATTCATAGTTTCCCAAAACTGTTGATAAACTTGTGAGAAAAAGCAAGCAAACATTACTTAAAGAAAAACTTTTTACATAATGACAAGCCATAAAGCTTCTAGGCGAATGTCCTTTAATCAGATTTGCTTTTCTGATTTCACCGCAAGGTGCCTTGAATCTGTGCAGGGTACAATGACACCTCAAAACCAGCAAGACATTCTGGAGAAAAATGTGTTGTCCAGTGTCATAAACCTTGGTCTCGGCTACCCGCGTCATTGGACAAGATAATGAACTAAAACAGAGAGGTAAAAAACACCCACACGAGACAAAAAAAATGTGACTCCTCTAATAAGCTCTTTTTTGAAATCGTATTGCTCATGTATGGAAGGATTTGAAACATTTAGTCTGGAGAAGGTAAGCCTAAAAACGGAGATGGATGGAACAGTTGGTCCAAGAGAAGTAAGCCTTAATATTGTCGACAGGTGCTCAAGTGTTATTAAAATTTGAAGAAATTGACACCGAAGAAGAAATTGATTGAGTGACAATCTGCAAAAAGTGGGCATCCCAATATCTATCCATCCATTATCAAGCCGCTTATCCTCACAAGGGTCACAGGAAAGCTAGAGCCTATCCCGGCTAGCTTCAGGAAAAAGGCGGGCTACATTCCTGAACTGGTCATCAGTCAGTCACAGGGCAGATATCGACACCATCACTGCGCAGGAATCGACCCCACGCTGCCCACATCAAAGTCAAGCGTGTGTACCACTACACTATAAGTGACCATCAGAATATGACATTACTATTATTATTTTTCAGGACAGTGGCATTAGGTATTATTATTATGACTATTATTAATTTTGTGTGATCCAATTTCAATTAACTTCCAGAAAAAAACAATTGCATACCTTTCATTTACAATGCTTTTTATTCAGTTTTGACAATTTCAAGTTATTTTCATAAACACTGGATTTTTCTTTCCTTATTTAACAGATGGGTATCACGTATTTTGTCCATTTGTGTACAAATAAAACAGCAGATCAGACTAAAGACAAAGTTTCAACTTCTCCTCTCTCACCCTACAACCCTGCCTGCCTCGCCTCACTGGGATATTTCTGAGCTCTGGGATTGCAACACCAAAAACCATAAATTGCTGCTTTAACAAAGAAAATGCTTGGGCAAGTCAGCGGTCCAGCCAATAGAATGCATATATCTGTTTTTGTGTGTTTGGATGACAAACAAGAAAATGTCTCTGCTGTCTGCAATTAAAGAAAACAAAAAAAATCAAACATTCACAATGGACAAGATGATTTTGAATAAGAGTGGTCTTCTACCAAAGTGTAAATGTTTTTCAATGTGAAATCAATGAACTCAAATCTGTGCACCTATTAACAAATGATTTATTAGACTTGGAATAATTGTGCTCATGGGATTTTTATTTATTATTTTTTAAATTGTTGTCACATTAACTTTTATGCAACCTTTATTTCTTGCAGATAAAATCTGGTTTGACAGACACATTGACAACAGAGATAGGATTATTTGAACAAACATCTACCCTTTTGTCTCTGTTTACTGCTACTACTACTAATAATAATAATATATCCATCCATTATTGAAGCCACTTATCCTCACAAGGGTCCCAGGAGTGCTGGAGAATATGCCAGCTATCTTCGTACAGGAGGGGTGAGTACACTCTGAACGGGTTGCCAGCCAATCAAAGGTCTCACAGAAACAAAAAACCATTTGCACTCACAATCACACCTGGGGGCATGTTTTGGGGTTGGGGAGGAAACCCGAATGTCTGAACAAAATCCACACAGAACTGTGAGGCAGACGCCCTAGCCAGAGGTCCATCATAAATCGGTTTTGTTTTCTTTTTTTAAAGCTTAGTTTTCATAATTTGAAAGCCATATTGCTTTAATTGTAGGTCGGAAGTTCAATCAGTAGTTTCACAAAGTCGCCTTATTCAGCTGCAGACATGCAGTGAATAAATGTTTTCAGTTCATTGGACATTTTTTTTCCTGCTTATCCAGCCCAAATGCCATGGTTTCAGCCAATACAGATTTCCTGAGAGACAAAAACGACCCTGTTCATCATTTTCAGTGAGTTTGGGCTATCTGATGTCCCGACTCTGCCAGCACCTTTGGCCGTGCTCAGGCGAAACATCAACAACTCACCAACATCAAGAATCGTTGGCGGATTATCTTTCCAAACATGAGCCACCGGCAGTGCACAAAATAGCTCCCCCTGTGTTTGAGTCTTTATCGGGCTCTTTGAGTCGCACAGAGCATCCTATTCATGCCTGGAGGGAACAGTGGCAAAACTGTTCACGGTGCAAACCGCATATGTGAAATATGGAAAAAAAGAGCTGAGTGGAAGTGCACATAAACCGTGGCTTTCTTATAAGATGGGCACTGCTACACTTGGAAACTGCTTATCATTAAATGTTGATTGAAATGATTCAAAGCAGCTGGTAACAGAAACAGTACGGTGTTGCGAATTGTGTTAACAAAGCCACACTTCAAATGGGGTTGTTAGAAACACCTGTGCTATTTCTTCTTTGACTTGGAGTAATGGCTCAATTTACTCAGGATAGTATGGTCTGTATTTATGTGTTTCCTTCAAAAATATGTGTGGAACCAATCTCTCTGTGGAAGAGGACAAGAGTATTAAAAGCCTGGGTTTAATGACCATGCGGGGTCTTATATTCTGCCAGGTGTAGTCATACAGGGAGAATTTGGGACGGGGGGGTGGTGATGAAAGAAATGAAATGGAATCAGGGAGCTGGAAGGGGCAAGGAGTTCAGAGGTTGCCGAGGTGAGGCTGGCTCCTGGTACAAAGAGAAAACTGGTCCGAGAGCAAAGACAAGAGAATGCTGACTTCTGCTTGGGCCCAAACTAGACGCCATCTCAGCATTCCAGTCATGGCTTGGAAAGGAGTGGAAGACAAAAGTGAAAAGGGCAGACTGAGCTGAGTGATGGCAAACAGATGATTGCTTTTTCGCAAGTGGTCAAGAGAGCTTCTTTTTAGCTTTTGACCAGAAGACGCCACACCTCATCAACCAGGTCAGATTGGGGGATGATGTGATGTGATTAGAACAATAGCGTCATATTTCTAACGTTGAGGGTTCTAATCTGTGTTCTGACTTCCTGTGTGAAGTTGGTATGTTCTCCCCATGCTTACTTTAGTTATTGCTGGTTACGCCATCTTGCATGCATGGTAAATTCAATGAAGACTTTAGTTTGTCCTTTGACATGAATGTGAACGGCTCATTGTCAAGTGCTCTGCGATTGGCTGGTGACCAACCCAGGATGCACGCTGTCTCTCAACCAAAGTCATCCGGCCTTGGCACCATCTCACCCGTGACCCTCGTGCGGTTAAGTGCTACGCAAAATGGCTGGATAGGCCTCAGGGGGTACTGCCAAACGATTTTTACAAGCCAAGGTGAAATGCAGTTGCTGCAACAATCACAACACCAAGCATATCTTCTTGCAGGGTAATTCCCAACTGAGCTTTATCGTAGCCTGCTTCTTTTCCCTCCTAAATTTGATTGATTGTCTCAGCCCATTTAAGCACCAAGCCCGTCGACCCAGGTGTCGGGCAGATGGTGCGGCTGCTCAAGAACATTCACGTCCTCTCCTACTTTACACAACTCCTTGCCTTGGAATCAGGGTGCCTGTATAAGTAGCCAAAACCTTGAAAAGGTTAGTGGGGAAAAAATGCAGTGTCGCGCAGCTGTCATCACCTGTGCTATTTAAGATTATTATACTCCCTATCCTGGCTGACGAATCTGTAGACGCAACAGTTGTGAGATTTTAAAAAATAAATAAATAAATAAATCAGCAAGAAAGAGATGGGTTGTGCTGACCTCTGAGCCACACAACAAGATAGATTGCAGTGATTAATCCCGGCATCACAAATTATTTCTTATCTATTTTTCTCCAACTGTGGAGGATGCTGCACCCTCCAGGTGTGCGGAGGCCTGGGCCAAAAGTTTTGAACTTGAATGGAGAGAAAACCCAGAACAACAATGCACACGTGGCTGTTGTAAATCCATTCTTCCTCTAGACCCCAGGTCTGACACCATCTTCAGTGAGCTGTCCGTGTTGAAGAATACACGCTTTTGTTTACAACCTTTGGTCTATGTTTGGCAACGTCTTTTTGTTTTGCCGTCTGTGTAGCGTTCCCAACGTGCACAGCGCATACAATATCCTGTCTTTATACAAAGGTTGCAGTAATTCAGCAGCTTACTTAGATGGCAGTTTTGGAATTCCAAAGTGAATCCAGAGCCAGAAACGTGCTGTATTTCCACTATTAATGGCAGTAAATCCTTGTTATCGTCTCACACGCAGGTTTATTTTTAGCAGCTAAGCCATTTTTAATGTTTCCAGATGCATACTGTTGAGGAATTTGACATCAGCACTGGTTCTCATTAACCCTTTCAAACGAATGACATCAGTGGACTTCTTTTCGACTTGGCAATAAATCACATTTTTCACTGACGCGTCAAATAACATTTTTTTTTTCAAAAATCCTTACTCGATTAAATAACCCACTTCGAGCAAAGGAACCTGATTCGGAATATCATTTATGTTTCAAAGTGTCACTTTTTCTTGAATATTGTAGAGCATCACAATCAGGTAAGTTCGCCACTGTTGTGGGAAAATGTTGCAACAGAAGGACCTAAATTTCCTTTGCTTAGGGCAGCTATTTGCGCTTACAATAACAACACTGTTCTATCATTACTACATGTTTACTCAGCTAACCCTTTTATCTGGGACAACCCCCTCATTGACCTCCCACCACCAGGCCCTTCTAGCGATTTACTCTCCCATTCTCTGAAGCCTCTGGAAGCTATTTCTCAAGCGGCAATGGCCAACGGGCTGATTGAAGAGAGGTGGTCGCTTCTTTCTAAGGGTTTACAATAGCTCACCCATCAGATGCCCTCTACCCCTGAAAGCATTACCTTCAGCATGAGCTGTTTGCCATGGCATTGTGCATCACACACTGGGCCATTCTGCATTGTTCACTTGTAGGTCACAAGTTGCATCGACCACATGGTGTGTATTATTTATGGATTCCGCCAAACATGCACGCCATTCACGCCATGGTGAGCCGGGAAACATGCTCGGAACATACTGTAAGGATGGTCTTCTGCGCTAGAGAAGAGCTATGTATTCTGTTGATAGAGGTGTAGAGGTCTCATTGATTAATTAATTTAGTCCCCCCTAAAACAAAACAAAACCCTCACTACCTTGTCTTTATGCAAAGAGGCGACAGAAATAAAGATATCTGTGGATATTTGATGCATAGAAGTTCACTGGCAGTTCCAGCTGGAGTACCAGATGGATGTTGGGCCGCAGCTCGATACCCCTTGGGTCCTCAAAATTGTCCCTCAGTGACCGCTGCCTGTGGTCATGTAAAAAGACAGCCATTGACCATTGACTCCATACAATCAGTCGCTGAACATCACCCCATCCCACACACAGCATTCCCCCCGCCCCTCCCAACTCATTCAAAATGTTCACCTGGGGCCCAGCCCGCCTCATAAAATCCTAATCATGGTTCTGACATCGGGCCGCAGCAAGCGAGCGCGGCAGGAAATTATTGAGTGCCACGAGCACATCACCATAAACATGAGTTATAATCATGACGGGCACGCAGCTCATGTCGTGTCCTCTGAAACTGACTCCATAAAGCCCATTTCAACAAATGCTGAATGGTATTGATTGTTTTCTTGGATCTTGAGCCAATATGCAGACTACACACACGCACATACATACACAGAAAGTATTATTCTATTGGTGCAAAAACAAAAACAAAAATGGCCAGGACAGACTTGTAAGTTTTACCATACATTTTGTTGGTATCGTCATGGCAATTGACGAGATACGTACCTGTGTCACCTCCTCTGGTTTTGTTCCTTGCATCTGACATCAATTTGTGGTTGTCTATTTATATACTGTCTAGGGTGGCCATTAGAATGGGAAAAGGTAAGTAGTGTGACGTCAAAGAGAAGCGATGAATACAAGGTTTCGAACTGAGTGGGAAAGCTTTTGGAGGTTTTGTGAACGCTACACTGCTGTGACCATTGAAAGTAGCCTCACGACTGAAAAGCTATTTGATAATGAAAACAGCGGAGTTACGTCAAAGCTACTGATAATTATAGTTCGACTAATAAGACTCCTACTTGTAACACTGCTCCTGCCTGATACTGTTTAAATATGTGATGCTGTTAATTATTGAAGTACATCTCCTATTAAGACCTGTGTGATTTACAGTACGGTAAAGCCATGTGATTTGGCCCTGTTGAAACTTTACATTTACTGACAAGCCGCACCGACATCTTCTTCTTTTCCTTTCGGCTTGTCCCATTAGGGGTCACCACAGTGTGTCATCTTGGATGAACGCATATTTGTTTGGCACGGTTTTTACGCCGGATGCCCTTCCTGACGCAACCCCTCTGCATTTAGCCGGAGAGAGAAGCTTACAGCACCTGGTATTCCCAGGCAGTCACCCATTCAAGTACTAACCAGAGCCAAACTCGCTTAGCTTCCAAGATCTGACGAGATCGGGCGTTAACAGGGTAGCATGGCCCTAAGATCAAGCCGCACCTACATGAATTTTCCTGTAATAATCAAATTACTATTTAGAGTCATTGCTGATTTTGTTGAATGATTCGCTGCCGCCACGTTAATGATTATTGCTGTAAGGTTTAAATTTTAAAAACAAAATGGGGGAAAAAATGAATTCTTACCTGCAACAAACTGGAAAAGCAGGAGATTAGTGACCATGAAGGGAGAAAACCGTGTTCTCTCCAACACTTTGTTCGATGACAGAGGTGGCACACTTTGAGTCAAGACAGATGTCAAAACCAATGTTGCCTCAGTTCAACTGCTTAGCATAAAAGCACTTTAGCAAGAAATTGAGGGAGTGGCTCCTGCTATGAAAATAACCCCTTTAAAACAGGCCAGACAGGATTATAACAATTTTCCTAAAATGTGCAAGACGGGCCAAGTCTGCACAAGCTCAATCAAAAACATGCAAATGTGCACTGTATGACACATCCTACAGCAACGCGGGCAGGTGATTTCCTGGGCACAATTAAGTACTCCCAATGTGCGCCTGAAAGGCAGACCTTCCCCGTCGTGCAGAGGTGAGAAGAGAAGTGTACGTATTGTGAGAATGGCCCTTTGAAGCTGTCACCAATGAAAAAGTACACAACCCCCAGGGACGGCCAGTCAGGGCCACCACAGGGACAGCTGGAGGGGACACAGACGCAAATATAGTGAGCTCCAAGCCCCAGGGATGCTCACAGGGAATCTCTGTCCTACACGTACGTATTTTCGCCCATAGTGCACATTTCACGATTGCACGTGACCTACTCACACTCAAACCTGACGAAATGGATGTATTTGAATCATTTGCTCATTTCTGTATGATCACATGGAAGATGACAGGTGAGCTGCACAGTCATCATAAAGTAATTGAAATCACAGCTGAGGGCAACAATCATTTGAAACAGTAACGTCTTCCGCATGAAACAAACACCGTCCTCCAAAACTGACGCTTTAACAAGCAATGTTGAGCAAATCCACTATGGCACTACAAACAACATGGCCTCAATATTTGGGAAGTGGGCCCGTGTGTTGGGCCGAGAGCTAATCTATGCAAAGCTCTAAAGCAGAAAGACAGTGTGTTTAAAGCCAATAAGGCGCTATCAAAACCAGGGCAGAGTTAATTAATCATCTCGGCATCCTTTTTATGGCCCTCCCATGACTGTCCCAAGGGCGCGTGTATATGCGTGTGTATGAACACGTGGGTGCGTACGTGTGTGTGTGTGTGTGTGTGTGTGTTCGCACATGTAGGGAAGCAGCAGGGTGGTGCAGCTTGCAGCTGGGGGATATTTGCATAAAGTTCAATGAGGTAGCAGATTGCAAAATAATCCTCAAGATACTTTTAACTTGCAGTAGTTTAAAAAAGGAGGACTATTGTATATGTTTCAGTAATGTTACCTTACTCAGATGAAATTAATAATTTTCTGCATTAACACGTTGTCACTCAACCACATATAATTTATGGCAGATTTCATATTCAAACTTTAATGCTTTTACAACACCTGGTATTGGTTGTGGGGGGGAAATATGAAATATAAACTTCTCAAATAACCTTTAATATCATTTAGATGAAGATAGTTGATGCCAAAGGATAAGCATGATAGACCCATTCCATATAGACCCATCAAGTGCTTTAATTTTGCAAGTTTGAGGCAACGGAAGATGATGAAAAGTAGGCCTACTTGCCAAAAAGCACATGGAGGACATAAATATCTGCAGTCACTTACACCTTTAGTGTGCGTAAAACTTTCATTGGGCTGTCAGTAAAAGCAAGATGAAAATGGCTCTGGAGGCTCGACAAAGCTTATTTTTTTATCCGGACTCTGGAGAAATACGACATCAGCTTTGATGTCAATGTTTGTGATGTTTGTTGCTGCATGGAAATCCAGACTCTGTGTGTTGTTGTCTGAATATGTGAGGAGGTTAGAGTTGCGAGCTGGGTGGAGGGTTCTGAGGAGGTTTTTTGGGGATGAGACGCTGAAATAGGATGTAAAGATTCAATCGTACATCGCAAGCCTCGTTAATTTCTAGCTGTTTATCGCGTTCACTCTCTCTTCCTGAGCCATTAGTGACTGTTCAGTTCCCGTTAATGTAACGTAGACAAAGATATATGGCTTCTCAGGGCTCAGCAGAGACTTAGGTCTGTTACGTATATTGCGATACTGCAATCCACTAAACTCTGCTCGTACAAAAAGATTTGAAACATGAAGATTAGAAAAAAAGAGATTTTTTTTTTTCAACATTCTGCCAAAATGTTGGTCACGGTCCAAACTTCAGGTCAACGTGCACAGATGGCAGCCGGGTTCTCTAATCCGTGCAGCCTTGTCGAGATATGGAACAACTCAGAATGTAGTGCATAATTAGCTGCAACACAGCTCATCTGCAAGTGACCTAAATATGGCACAGAGATATTGTTCATTTTTCACACAGTGCACGATGGAAATCAAATAGCTTGAAGTACTGTAGAAATACACAGACACACACACATCTTAACCCTCCAACCCGCAACGGTTCATTTCTGGCCCAACGTACAGTAGGTGGTTGTAAATTTGCCCTGGCCGGAGGGCAACCTGATTATCGGCCAGCTCCCCCAGTCTGACGACTGCCCCAGTTATCTCTCCTATGGACGGGATGGAGGGGTGACACTCACCGCCAGCTGCTCAATCAGGGCAACGTTGCTGATCCTCGGCACGGCGTGCTCGACAAACTGCTCATCCTCGCTCATCCTCGGTCCTCGGTCTTCCGCCTCATTCCACACTTCTGCCCCAGCTGAGTCTCAGCTGCTGTATGCTGCAGCATGTGCATGCGAGTTTTATGGTGTGTTCGTGTGTGTCTGTAATACTCTATATACATGCAGTGTGTGTGTGTGTGTGTGTGTGTAAATGGGATGTAGCAGGCAGCCAACTGTATTGTCTAAAATTTTGTCTGACCTCGAGTAGGCCGCATCAACTCTTGTCAATATTTAATCATCCCTGTGTGTGTGTGATTTAAGTGTTTTGATGTTTCCAGCTCAGTGAGCGACTACATTGTGTGTGTGTCGAGACAAACTATTCAATCATGTTGGACTCTGCTTTTCCTTCTTGCAGTTCCGCATTGGGAATTGTGAAGACATTTATGATCATTCCTGATATTCAGAAGATGCTCTTGGATGGCTTAGAACGAAAAAGAGCGAACAAAAGTTGCATGCACGTGGAACACATTGGGACAGTAGGAAACCTAGCGCTCACGGCTCAGTTAAGATGTCTTCATCGAGGACACAACAGTCATAGCTCCAGAGTGAGATTGAGGTGAATGCTCCAAGTTCATGTCTCTGTCAACACTTGATGGAGTTCATGTTTTGTTTAATTTTGGCCTCATTCTTCTGCCAGGCGAGGACTTGAACTGAGATCCCAATGATGCCATGCAGTGATCTGAACCACTTGTTCATAGCTACACTTCACCATATCTCAGAAGTATTTTGCTCGGTCTTGCTCTACCTCTCCCCCATGTTCTTGATTACGCTGCTCGGCGTGGATCCCTTACAGTATGACGTGAGAGATTGTCGCTTGTAAAATAAATGTTCAAATTATGCACTTGGGAAGTAGGTTATCATGAAAATGCGTGTCACCTATAAATGCTTTGAATCGTGCATCCTCATCCTCAGAATAGAATTTCTCATCAGTAAGCAGAAATCATCACATTTTTTTTTCTAGTGACCCCGTGTTTATTTTGGGTGCAGATGTGATGATTTATCTGGAATTTATTTATTCTTTCATTTTCCAAGTAACTTATCCTCACAAGGGTCACAGTGGTGCTGGCGCCTGTCCCAGCTATCATCGGGTAGGAGGGAGCATGCACTCTGAACTGGTTGCCAGCCAAATCGTAGGGCACAAAGAAACAAAAGGATTCACACCTAAGGCCAACTAAGAGTCCCCAATGAATGCATGTTTTGGGATGTGGGAGGAAACCAAAGTGCCCGGGGAAAATCCACACAACCACAGGCAGAACATGCAAACTCTACACAGGCGGGGCCAGGAGTTGAACCCTGGACCTCAGAAATGTGAGGCCAGGGGTCCAACCAGTTGCTCCACTGTTTCACCATGCTTTATCTTTCAATTATTCAAAATAGTTCAAATAAATCACGGAAAAATTATGGGATAAGGAAAGTTGTGTTTTACAAAGGCTGCTATATAAATAATATAGATAATTGGACAAACTAAAGAGAATGAATGAATGAATGAATTAATGAATGAATGAATGAATGAATGAAAACACACACACACACACACCACCCTCATGTTTTAATCTGCACATCCAATCCTGTTAGCCGCCTTCTGCCACTTGCAAACGTCAACCTGTGGTTGGAAGACATTACCCCATCTCCGTACTCTAAACACCACTTTCGTTCGAGACTTCCTGCCAGAGGAGTAAGTGAGGTTAACACCCCAACGTAAGCTCTCGACAGATTGAACAAGAAATTCCTTTGAGCACAGAATTACCACAGGCAGAATACAGCAGTTTCAAACTTGTGACTCTTGATTCCAGGCAAAAAAAAAAGATAAGGAAGGTCACGAGAAAATTACACTGGTCCAATGGAATTTTGGATATAATCTCATCAAGAAATAATAAAGATGATAAATGTGAAAATCAAAGAATCTTTGTCAGTGAGGTCACGTCAATCTCTGAAAAAAGTTACACAACATTAACAACAACTTGAGTGTGCGCTTTCTTATCTTCTTACGCACTGGTACTACTACAACCCCACTGCTTTCTTCAAATAGTACCTCTCATAAGGTGTTTGTGACAAAATCTGCGACCCCCCCCAAAAAATTGTAACTAGGACTTAATCAAGAAACTATTCAGGGATCCATGTCGGGATGTGTGTGTGTACTCAACCGTAACAGAATCTTCAAAGATTGAGTGATTGATTTCCACAATTAGTGATTTGTTAATGTGGACAAGCAGGTTTATATCAGCTCAAAGATCCGCCCCTGGACGCATAAATTCAAATGAAACTTATTTTTACACTTATAATGTAAGCATTCACAGAAATAATGTCTTTTTTATCTTCAGCGGTCATAGTCTGAAATGTAAGTCCTTGGCGAGTTCGGCAGATCGTCCAGTGGATAGCCCCCCACCCCAGTTATGTCCTGGTGGTAATTTTGGGGGGGCTGACACTAAATAAAGATTGAAGTAAATGCTAACATTTCCATTCGGGGACACTTTCCGTGCCAACTGGGATCTTCGTTCTGATTGAAGGAGTTGATAACCCACTCGACTAATCAGTAGACCACACTGATGAGCATAGATGGCAGTGCAACCGCGAAGGAGACAATTTTTAAAGAAATGATTTAACATTTACAACAATAATACTTTGTTATTGTGTATGTATTTTTAAGGAAATTGTGTCAATTAAATAACTGCCGACTTAATTGCCCTGGGTGGGTAAGTGGTGTTTTGTGAATAATTTTTACTGAGCATCATTAGCGAGGTGCAACACGCAACCTGTGACAAAGGTCACAGATTTCAATGCCAGGAAGTGGAGTGGGTACACACGCCAACCAGGTCAGTCAGAAAACTTGGCCGCAACCCGAAGCAAAATGTAGTGCGTGTAATCACCTGGAATCTCCACTCAAGTCCCCATGAAACAAATGTTGTGTTCACGTGAACCTTGGCTAGCTGTAATTGGTCCAATAAAAGCGCAGGCGAGGGACGACTGCCAATCTCGCAAGTTGGAAAAACATGGCTCACGTCAAAACCGGCGTGACAATTATTAAAGCACTTTTACAAGCGAATGGGGAGGGTGGAAGGCTGGGGGCCTAGGGGGCGGGGGGTCCCATAGAGTAAAATGCCATCTCAGAGAGCGTGCTTGGTTCCCAGAGTGAGTGTCTACACATAAAGCTTGGACGAGTTTAGCTTTACACGAGTTCACCTGCACACTGGCCAGCATGAGTAACTCTTTCCCACTCAACTTGGACAGCCCCCCTCTGACAGTGTACTCTAGTCTCAAGTGCAAGAACTTAACTCCGGAGCTGTGTCGGGACCAATAATGGGCAAAAAAAAAACAAAAAAAAGCAGTGTGAGAATACCATTGTTTCTCTTCTACTTCTTTGACTGCAGAAGCCAGTTGGGTCTAACCAAGCATTTCTGCTGCAAACTCACTTGCTTTCTTGGTTTTGTCGCTTTTCTTTAGTGGAAGAGGTGATGACTCAACAATTAATTAATTACTGTGGAATCGCTGTTTTCATATGTCCAAGTTTTTGTATGTCTTGGTTTTTTATTTTTTTATTTCTTTTTTGGGGGGCGGGGGGGGGGTGTTGGGTGGGTGCATTTAGTCCAAAATGTTTCCCATCAAAAAAAAAAAGAAAAACATTCCTCAGACAGTTAAGTGTATGCCACAATGTCATCTTTGATTAATTGTTGAAACAATAACCCTCCGAGTCTGCTGTACAACGACCAAGTCAACACCATGTGCAACGCCAGACCTTCAAACAAAGGGACAGAGTTTCACAACAATGCCGGACTTTGGCTACATGGCACCTTATTTATCAGTCGCACTCAATAAACAGGTACAAAATACAAGTAGTTGGAGTATGCCAAGTGAGCCAGCATTGGGTCAAATATGTGTGGTGAAACTAATCTTCTACTGGTGTGCTTTTTTTTTTTTTTTTGGAAGACCAGACTTTAAAAAGGATGCAATGCCGATGTTGCCTCAACGTTTCTGAGTGTTGTCAAATTGACCAGGGGGCTTGCTATTCCCTCAACTTGCTAATAAAGCTTCTCTTGTGGATTAGGCCTTTGTGTTTGTTGAACCCGGTTTGCACAATACAACAGAAAGATCCAGGTGCCACAGCCATTCGATCAATACGGCCAGACGCACTCTAGAATTCAAGAAAGAACTCGGAAAAAGGTTCCCCTCTATCCCCTCCTAGCTGTTTACATCATCAAGCAGCTTCATTAGAGGTAGAAACAAAGTTGAATGTTTATTTATCAACGTCATTAGACAGTTCTATTTATTTCACGTGGTTTTTGTATGCAAAGAAGCCAAGCTATTCTCAATAAAATATACATGTATTTTTTTTTTTCTTACATGTTTTTGGGTGTCTGGAACAGATTTATTGGATTTACACTATTTCCTAAGGGAACTACTGCTTTGGATTTCATAGAATTAATTTTAGTCACACTTTCCGAAACTGAGGTTCCACAGTAAGGCTCTAATATAATGTGATTGAAACAAATGAGGTATTTTTATTGTTTACATTTTTTATCATTGCCCCCTGATATAAAAGCACACAGGGCCAATAATCTAGGGAAAAAAGGAGAATGGTTTAGTATTTCTTATAATCAGCAGGAGGTCCCATGATTATAGTATGAATTGCCTCCCATGTCTCTTTATCTCCCAGCATGAGTGCATGGCTGCACACTGGAGGCTAGTAAAGACAAAACGAGTGCAGATAACAAAAGATTAAGTGAGGATATAAAGTGCTGCTTTTTGCCATCTTCAGGCAGATGACTTCACGTTTGGAGCAAATGCATTTGTCACTCCAACACTTGTGAGCGGCCACATGGCTCTTTTGGTGAGACATTTACAACAATGACAGTTTGGTCACTCAGTGGAACGTGTGACCTCTCGTATAAGCCTAAATGTAGGCCATTTATTTCTCAAGTCGATAATCATTGAAAATGTCAAGAATATCTTGTAATGTTAACAAAAAGGAAAACTAAACTAAGGTTGCAGAAGCTCCACATTCAAATAATTGCTTATTGGGTCCTTGCTTGAACCCATTTACCATTTCATGAGATTTTGTGAAACGGTTTGATTGTGTTTTGATAACCTGTCAAATTGAGCAAATAAGCAATGTGATGAAAACTCATTTCATCATAAATTCCATGTGTACATTGCAAGAGCAAGAGGTCAACTCCACAAACCTATTTCCATTTGTGGAAAAAAAAAAGTCTGATTAGATTTGAATAGTACACAAAAAGTGGATAGAGCAATTTGTCTGATCTTCTTACATTTTGAGTCATCAAATCCCCGCCCCAACCCCAGAATGCAATGGTACAGGCCACCTAGCATTTGATGACATTCTCCACAAACTAGAAACTTGCATACGGACAGATAAAAAAAAAAAAAACTGAGCTGAGCTCTTTTCACGGTTTGAGTCACAGTGGATGCAAATCTAATTAAGATGGATACAACGATGTTTTTCTGTTGTCTGTGTGTTCATGGGTGTGCGTGGGTGCGCGTGGGTGCATGTGTGTGTGTGGTGGGGGGGGTGATTCATCCAAACTTCATTTTACAGTAATGCAACAACGGCAAGATAACTAAACAATAGATTGGGAATGATGGTGTTGTTTTTTTTTTTTTCTTCAAACTGCACCCAAAACCTTGCGGACTCAAAAAGATCCCCAAAACGTTTTTTCCTCCTTAGGACTTTTGGCCAACGGAGTCAGTTTCGGCCACGCTTGACCTCAGGCAACACTTTGTCGGTGACCTAGTTTAAATCTCACTGGCAGCCGCTCACCGTGCACATCCCCGCGTAAGCGTCTTCACCACAGGCGGACACGCAGTGATAAAAATAAATAGTGCCGTGGAATCAACCCAGCAACACTGCTCTTATGTAATCCCGACAGTGCCCCAGTTACTCTGCACCCACGCAGGGTCCGTTCTGAGCTGCACAACCTGATTCAGATCTTTTCAAAAGGATGGAAGCAGCATGGCTAAACACAACAAGAAAATGCAGACACCGCTGACTCACAGTCCACTCCCTTCACACCTTCCTCAAACACAAAGACTCAAATTCAATTGTGAATTTCAAGGAAGCTGCATTGGACAAAAAGAAGGCGTCCCACACTGGCACGCACCAGACCAATACTCCTCCACGTGCAAATTGTATCTCAGGTACCTGAAATCTGACTTTTTGGAATGCTCCAAGAGAATGAAGCGTTTGCACTTCTTCTTCCTTGAGTGGGTTTCTGGTTTTTTTTGTTTGTTTGTTTGTTTTTTGCTTTGATAATTTTATATTTTAGTGTAGCATTCAAGAACTAAATCAGTCCTTTGGCATTTCTATTTTTGGGTTTTCAAGGAATTCATTTCTCCAGCCTACTTTTTGGCTAAAATGGCCTCAGAGTTAGTGGTTAATAGCATCTTTTTTTATTTAACTTTTTAACCTTAGATGGGGGAGGATTACTTTTTTAAAAAAATACTTGTCTTGATGTGCAATACTAAGGTGATTCTTTTAGGCTGGACACTTCCACTGAGGACAAAATGATTTACTAAACGGTGAAAATAAATCTTTATATCCACCGCAGTTTTATCCAGATCCTCAGCAAATTTTAATAGACAAGGAATTACTTCTCTGATGTTTACATTTTCTCAACTGTCTGAAAAAATAAGATCATGTTAGAATGAGCATCACTCAAGCTATCGTCCATGTATCTGTCCATCAATACTACTGTATATATTTTTCAGGTGACGCACTAGAGAACACCAGCATAGATGATTAAGTGAACAATTGAGAGCATGTGAAACCATAAAATGTATTATAAATATGAGCTAATTTTTTTTCCACACTGTAAAAAGTCATTATATGCACTCTGGGTATAGATGGTTGACTTGAACTGATAGTTGAAAATGTGATCACTTATTGACAAGGGAATAGGAAACAATAAATCTGGTATTACATTATGCTTCGCTGACACAACAACTCACAAATGGTGAATCACATTTCCAGTGCAGCAACTATGTAGATGTGAATGGATGGGTGTATACGGCTTGTGGGTGTATACATGAGACAAAACAGTGCATGGCTACACTTGACATTTTAAAGAGGCACTTAGAAACAGGTTCACCTTCAGTCAACCTCCGGCCGCAGTAAGTTTCCACCTCTGATAAGTGTCTGTCAATCATCCAGTCACGATTTCGCCGTGTTACACAAACGTGAGGCTTTTAATGAGTGACTGACTGGGGCCCAGAGCATATGTGACAGAATGTCCTGTCTTTGCATCTGCCTCATTCTCTCCATGGATGCTTATTATTAAATGTATTAATTAATTCAGATCACTACGACATCATTTAACAGTTTGTTCACCAGTTTTGCTAGGTGAACCGTTTCAGACAACCAATAGCAGAATAAAAAAATGCTAACCCTCTGAGAACGCATTTTGAACAGGATTGGCCAAAATAACTGTCCCATCATAATCTACTTTAATTTATATGGGCCAGCACTGTTGATTCTAAAGCCCCTGGGTACATTAGATTGACTTTTTTGCAACATAAGAGGTTGACGTATGGTTGGACAAATCAAATCTAACATCCGGACTCACATAATCGAAGCAGTGCAACTAAGAGAAATGCGACAAAATGAAGAGAATGGACAGCTAAACAAATAAAATTTCATGGAACAAATATTAGAATAAGCTTTTCAATGTTGTTAAGTGCTTCAGATACTGTTAGCGCCAACAGAGAAGCCCTTGCTGGCCATGACTCCTAACCGAGGAAGTGAAAAAGTGGTAAACTAAGCAAAAGATATTTGTGCACGAGGCCTGAGCATTGTCAAAATGTAGAATTCGCAAAACGGTTGCTGATCCTTAAACCTGTTTCAAAAGAAGAGTGATTATAGAGGTACTTACCAGTCCGTTTAATTGCTCGCTCCTCTCCACATGTTTGCTCAAGCTACCGCCGTTCAGCTTTGTCTCACTCACCTGGGATGCTCTGTGGGGAGGGAAAAAGGCATCAGAAAGCGTATAAGCACCTGGTGTCCGGCAGCTTTTCACTCGTGTTGATGTTTTCACCTTCTGCACAAGCTCAGGCTCCAATTTCCCTCCCTTTTTCCCGGCTTGACAAAGCGAGATCTTCCTGCCCTTTCCACCCACCCTGAGCCCTTTGTTTTTCTAGCCCTTTCCAAACAGCGCTGGGAACCAGTTCGACCTGGCTAAGGCCACAGCCGAAGACAAACACTCCACTTTATGCATACTACTCCTGTACAAAGGGACCCAGCAATGGCTGAGCAAAGAGGAATCACCGCACTTCCTCACTTGCAAGTGAAGGGTCAAAGGTCAGCTGATGGATGCCCTAGGTTCAGATGCCTTAAAAATGTAGCTTCTACTCTGCTTATGGTAATGGTAATTCATTTGGTAATTCATTTGATGTGAGGCTAATTAGAAACATTGAAAAAGGCTTCAATTCAGGTCATTTAAATGTCGAGGTTTGGCATGTGCTGGGCCAATGCTCTCCACGAGGTGTCCACTGCATGAGTCCACGTGTCAAACATCCTCACACATCAATGTGACACATCCTGTTCGGCGCCATGCAACCAAATCCAAAATGATCGACGTGGAGTCTCAATACATCTGACCAACCATGGTGGGTTTTCAAACCCACTGCCCCATTTCTAAATGTCTGCAGGCGCTTGAAACGAGAAGGAAGCCGACTAATCAGTGAACAGGATGTGAAACGCATAGCCTTAAAAGACTAACTACACGTGTCTTGTTTCACGTGTAATTACAGTACATGTTTAAAGCTTAAATTACATACATGTAAATGTAACTGAACAGCCTGCAGCTTCAGTCGACGTGGGCGGTGGCGGGTGGCGGGGGGCTTGATAGGAAACTGAGATCAAAAGGTGTCATCACTCCACCTGATTGGCACCGCTTTAATCAGCTCATTGGAAAGAGCTAGGGAGGAGCTCGCAAGCCGATCGGAAGTGGTAAGTAAACACATTAATGTGCCCCCTCAGATAAGGGAGCCGATAAAAAAAGTAATAATAATAATCCGACCTTTGTTGAACAAACCAAACACTAATTGGTGTTTGCCGCTTCACTAATCTGCTGGGGTTTGAATGGGCAACAAGTTAAGATGGCCAAAACTTGAATTAAAATGATGGTTTTAAGTTAATAAATAACAACACCACCAACAACAACATTTCTCCTACTCAGTTTTGAGTTTTGTAGTTATTTATTGCGTCATTCAGGACTGTCCTCCCTCCCTCCTGTTTTTGCTTTGATTTACACCTAAAGCAATTACTGGTATGTCCGGTGCTGACCTCCGCAGAGTGACACGCGTCGACGCCTACAGCTTGCTCAGCCTCCAGCCGGCCATACAGCCAGTCTGCGGTGTGGAAAGGAGGCAATCAAAGGAGGCCAGGAGGACGCTGACATCTGGGAGTCTTTGTGCTGGAAGCCTAATTAGATACTAGGGTGATCGGCGCTAGTTTGTGTGTCTGCGTGTGTGTGCGTGTGTTAAAGGTCAGAAGAGGGGTCTCTTTCTTTTTTAACATCTGCTGCAGGAACAAGGGGGGAGCCCCAGACACCTTCAACACAACGATGAGGATAATGTGAGGGGATAACAGCGTAATGAGAACACTTGGGCCTATTGAGCGCTTGCTTCTCTGAAACAGACCGGGAGTCTTTTGGATAAATGGTGCAGAATCCATGAATATGGATTGTCATGGCTCGGATACTGTTCTTTTGTAAGCTATTCATCTTCACACTTTTTGTAAGCAACATTTTCCTATACAGTTGATTGTTGCGTATTGCACCGTCTGTCACGGCCACAAAGGAGTGTACGATCTTAACACGATGATGCTTTGTGTGTTTAAACACACATCAAGTGGCATACATCCACCAAAGATTCGCATGTTTGGATAGCTGTTTCCTCGATAATGGCCTTCGTCATCATCCATAATACATTTTGAAATGGCCATCTGGGGGAAACCAAAGAGGAAAGTGAGAGCTCCACAGTTTCAAATGTTAGCACTCATAATTACTAAAACATTCTTGGAGAGGAAGCCAAATAGTTGTTGAGGGGGGGAAGACAATTGTGCCAGGAAATTAATTGTAAAGATATCAGACATTGAATGGTACAGCCCATTCAGAACGAGATTCATTCTTTATGCCTCCTTTGCAACTGTGCCCGTGGCAAGTCAGCCCGAGTATCCTGAATGTTTTATCCTACATCGTGAAATGTGAATGACTGCAGTGGTTATCCATTGGACATCTTTAATTCTCCTGCAACATGGGAGAAGTAGGAGGGGATCCAGAGATGGTGCGTGGGGGTTAGGCTATTACTTTCCATTCAGTGAGAGTGTGACACAGGGTTTAATGTGCAGAGAGAGGGTTCCATCTGCAGCAGGACAGATGGTCTGCACCGATCGGATGTTTCGGGTCCCTCTGCTGGCCGACCCTTCTGAGCCTCTGAGCCTCTCTTGGAATCATGGGTGCCTCCAACAAAGCTTACAAAAGCTTGCTTTGGGGAGCTTTTAATTACTATTTTATTTGCTTTCTCTGTAGGTAACTGAAGCGTTAGACAGGATGTTGGCTCTTTATTTTTTTTTTACAATAAGGCCTTTAAAGTAGGCCTCCGCACAGAAGCAACTATAATTCCATTTTGGTATGTAACGTATAAGGTGGGTGTGAAAATTGACCTTAACTGGAAAAACTGATGAGATTGAAGAGCTGACTTTTTGATCCAGTTTTTACTAATGACATACTTCTTCCTAAATTTACAGTGCAGAGAGCTTTCTTTGTGCACCATTATGTTGTTTCCAAAAGATTAAGTTCACTTCTATTGCCCGAGTGTGACAAAATATTGAAGACTAACAAGACTTTTTGCTCCGTACTCAGAAGTGCGGCAACATTTCCATAACTTTGAAACTACAAAACAAACACAAAGACAAAGGTGACATAGTATCTAAACAAGGAGATAAAGGTGTGATGATAAATAGTGGTATCCCACACAACCAGGCACAGTTAAGAAATGAACTAGGCGAGGTGACATGGGTGAGCTGTGAACCAGATCCATCCATCCATTTTCTTAGCCGCTTATCCTCATGATGGTCGTGGAGAGTGCCGGAGCCTATCCCAGCAGCCAATGAGCAGGCGGCGAGGTACACCCTGAACTGGTTGCCAGCCAACCGCAGGGCACATCGAGACACACAGCCGCACTCACAATCACAGCTAGGGGCAACTTCGAGTGTCCAATTTATGTTGCGTGTTTTTGGGGTGTGGGAGGAAACCGGAGTGCCTGGAGAAATCCCACGCAGGCACGGGGAGAACATGCAAACTCCACACAGGCGGGGCCCGGGATCGAACCCGGGTCCTCAGAACTGTGAGGCCAACGCTTTACCACCTGCTCCACCGTGCTGCCGATACTTGATATAATAAACAAAAATGAAATGTGACATATGAATCTGAATGGGCGACACGGGTGACAGAAGAAACAAATAAGAAGACTCGGGTAAGAAAACACTACAGAAACCACTCACAAGCATGATAAGCAAACCATGCAAGGACAGAAGAAGAGAATTTATTCAGAAAGGTGAATTCACGAGATATCACCATGTGCTGAAGTGTTCAGAGACTATTATAAAATCATTTGACATGTTCACCTTTGAATCAGCAGCTGCAACACTAACCATTGTGCTTCTTCATCAAAACACAAAGGTTCGCTTTTAATCTCTGGATTACATCATCAATCTCTCAATATTTGGTCATGCCCGAAGCTCCACTCAGATGACTGATTGAACCAGTTCTTGTGCAAAAATCCTCAAAGACAAGATCGCCTCCATACAAGAACACGTTAAGTCGTGTTCAGTTAGCAGGATACAGACTGAATTGAGGCTTTGAAGGTGGAAGGACGTGCAACAGAGGTAGCAACTGAAACTCTCTACGCTCCAGGCAAACAACATGATTATGACTTCAAACAATTAAGGCCTTAACACAGAGAATGTGAAGTGTTGAGCACAGAAATCAGCATGCAACTAGTTAGCTGCACACATGACTAAAAGAAGATTAAACTCATACCATTATTTGCTCAAAACATTCATTCAATCTTTAAGGATGTTTACATTACGCAGTACAGTTATAAATGAGCATGTATATTTCTATTCACAAGAAGTCAGAAAGTCAACTAGGAGAATGCAAACTTACTCGGTGCCAGCAGGGTAGTTAGGAGCGGGCATCTCTACAGCGCCTTTACTCTCAGAGGTGTTTGGGTTCGGAAGACAGAGTGATGAGGTGGAATTTCCTTTGAAGGCAGCTGGAAACATGCTGCTGCAAATTCTCCAGGAAGTGTCGCAGGGCTGTGGGCCTGTGGAGTTGTCTGCAGCAACACTCAATAAGACTTGTAAATACACATGGGGAGGCGGGCTGAGGCGGGCTGGGGCGGACGGGCGAAGAGTTCCACATGACATCATCAGCAGCTGTTGACAACTGTTTATTAACTCGAGCGTGGTAGAGGTACACCGCAAACTGACAGATATAGTATAACGCTGTGCATGTTTACCAACATGTTTTTTTTTCTTTTTTTTGTAAATAAACACACTAAAAGCATTATATTATGCACGGAATTCCTTGACTGGAGCACAATATGTTTTTCTTTGTGATCTGAGCTTTCCTTTTGGGGAGTGCTATATGTTTACACAGTCTGGGAGCTGCTGAGCTGTTTTCCTGACTCACATGGCCGCCGCTGCCGCCGCTGCTGCTGCCGCATTCCTCAAGTGTGTTGGCTTGGCAGTCTAAGCATGTCTGTCCTGCATTGCCTTCTCATTTAAATGGACGCACATGACTCCAAGGTTTGCTGCCAAGGAGATCTCTTCACGCCGGCTGGGAGCCATTGGAGCTTTGCTTTTCATTGGCTTCTCTGCAGGGCCCTGCATTCCTCTTTGCCATCCACCCTTCACGGCCACAAGGATGTGCAATGAATCTCATCCCAGAAGTTATATTTAGTGTCTTTTAACTTCTTTGAGGATGCACATTAACTTGAACTCAAATTACATGTTTGTTAGTTGTTGCTGGATGACAGAAGCCTCGGTCTCAGCTGCCCACTGCCTGACTTGCACAACCGCAGCAAACAAACGGTCCACTTGAGCCCGTCTTTGGCACATTCCTCTCAGTCATCAACACAATCACTCTGACCATGTTTCCATTCTGTTGTTGCATTCTTGACCGTGAAGCTCACTGCATTGTAGCAATATTAAGTCAGAGTGACAATAGGGAAGATACAATGTGAGACTTGGCGGAGGTCAAATGTTTTTTGTTTTTGCAGATATATATAAGCATAACATGCATAGTTTCTGAGTTTAGCCAGGACAAGCAAACAATTACGGGCTATTATTAGCATTTGGTTCCAACTTAATGTCAGGACCTCATCATATAATAAATGTTGTATGACAGTGACTGGAATGTAGTCAAATAATACAGAGACAAACAACAACATTGACCATAGCCTCTCCAAGTCAGATTTACTGCAAACTTGTTCTTTTTAATAATATCGTTTTCTGATGTGGTTTCAAGATTTTTCTTTTTTCTTTTACATAACTAGCTTGCTGACTGAGAGCAGAAACATTCGATTTCTTCCATAAATAATGTTTAAACTGTGTTGTGGTAAAACATTTACATGCGACAAAGATGTAGTCTGCTTTATCTAAGCACATGCTCGGGCTCATCTGGTCAAGAAACACAAATCCATTCTCCATCTTAAATCACAAGCTGCATCTGTCTCCCCTCACACTTGCAATCTGACGTTAAGAATGAGAAACAATTGATCGTTTTGGCGTCAGGGAACTTTCCTTCACACGAATATGGCCACAGTATGGCCAGTTTGAACTTCCCTTTGCACGAATACGGCCAGTTTGATGCTTGAGGTTGCATTTCTAACTACACTTACATGTGTAAACAGACCCATGGCAAAACACATCAAAAGGTCAAACACTTTCATGTTTGCAAAAAAATCAAGGTCTCTGGATAAGCAAAATATTTAGTTGTCTTTTTTTGTTTTTTAAGCTCTGACTGATAATCTTGATGCATTTGGTTGATGTTGTGTTTGACAACAGGACTGCTAGTAAGGGGGCCCCATTTGCGAAACATTTGAATCCAGAGCAGAGGTGTACTTTCAGTGTCCACAGGGGCCTCCAGCTATGTTGTTGATATGGACCAATATGATCCGCTTTGCTGGGGACCCTGCTATCCAGAATGCAGTAAAAGCTCGTAAGGGGTCATTGATGGTATAGTGGTAGTCACCAATCTTCTTCTTTGCAAGCAGCGTAGGTTCACTCTCCTCTCAGTGACGTTGTGAATCCGAGCGTGAATCGTCGTCTTTATTTACACGTGCACTGCAAGTGATTGGCGACCAGTCCAGCGTGTAGTTTGCCTTTAGCCCAGTGGGCAGGGATAGGTTTTAGCTCCTTGTGATCCTGAACAGGCTATGGTATTGATGGATGGATACTACTGCCTTGAAGCCAGAACCCAAGATAATAAAACATCTATAAAAATAATGACCATGTGTAGATCTGCCCGCTAAAAGGCGGAATTTTGTGCTGATGTCAGCCACTTTCACATAGGAGACCAAACTGAGATTTACAGCAGTTGCAGTAAGCGGAAAGAGAGCTCTTTGCAGTCTGCCATACATTATTGCAATAAATCAAGGATGCCGTTACGGTGTTTCATCTGCATATGAAAAGACTTTTATATCTTTTTTTTTTTTTTAACAGAGGTTCTTTAAGTGTGAAATTAGGCTGGGCATCCTGCCAGAACTTGACTGCAGGTTGGCTTTATTCGATTGAGTAATGTTCAATGACTTCCTGAAATGGACCTATTTGTGTGAATGAAGGAATACACGGCATTCTAAAACCTTCATCTGCTTTCTTGTGCCCCCCACCCCAAACGTCAGATACTATGAGAGTCACACATGCCTTGTGTATTTTTGGATGAAACATCAGCAAATCTTGTGAGACTTCACTTCAGTGAGCAGCAAATTGGTTAACTTCACAACTGTTTTTATTTGTTTTCTTTTCTTCATATGTAAATCCTTTCTGTGTTGCCACCACAGCAGGGTACCACTGAATGGCAAAGAGCAAAACTAACAGCTAGTAAAAGAAAACCAACAAATTCAACCTAAATGTGACGCTGGTACGAGACACATGTGCCTGTCCTGGTTACTTACTGCAACGTACCCGTCATAATAATAAGAGAGGAATAGGATCCAAACAGCAAAGTGACGTGCTTTTAGTCTTGATGTGAAACAACTCACAATAAGTAGTAGGTTTTAAGTTTTAATTTAAAGCTTCTGGGACACTTTTTTAGTTAGGCTGCACAGGCACACTTTGATGGTAACAGTTTGACCCTAGAATGGATTGTTAGAATCTATTTGCAATAGATTGTTTTCCCAAAAAAAAAAAAGACATTCAACTGGGGCAGCAAAGAAAGAGGCAGCCAAAAAGATGGGATCATGGCCTTTAATTAGTTACAAAAGAAGAGACTGTCACACATCCTCGGCTATTTTGACATGTATTGTGGTGAAGTTGCTTGTTTTGTTTATGAAAAGGATTGAAAAGGATGCGTAGTGGACAATTCCCTGCGATTGGCTGGCAACCAGTTCGAGGTGTACCCGGGCTCCTGCTAGTAGACAGCTGGGGTGGGCTCCACGACGGTTTTGAGGAAAAGTGGCTCGGATATTGGAAGGATGGAAGGATGGTGAACAATTTTAACAACATATTTCTAAATGTAATTTTCAATTTGAGTCACTGATGGTATGGTGGTACACTGCCTGACTTTGGGGTGGGCAGCATTGGTTAAGTTCCCAATCAATGATGGTGAAAATGTGAGTATGAACGGTCGTCTTTATGTACACTGCAAATGATTGGCGACCAGTCGAGGGTGTAGTCTGCTTTTTGCCTGAACTCAATTAGGATAGGCTCCAGCACTATGTAAGCAGTGCTGACAATAGATGGATTTTGGATTGGATCTTTTTGTGCAACTAACACTTTATGTGCATGTGGGACAAAATATATTACTTTCCACTATTCTGAAAAACTGTTTGGCAACTTATAGCACATTACTTGTACATTTTGGCATTTCATTCTGAGTTGGAGGCATACTCTCCAAAATGTCTGAAAAAGATGAAGGGCTAATAGATTTCTTTTTTAAATCTTCAGCCTGTAACAAAATCAAGGCTACAAGCATATTGACCCACAGGGGCCATGATGAGTAATCTACAATACTTCGTGTGAGGTTTTACACTACTTGACTTGGTGTTGTAAATCTAAAAACGTGCGCTGTGCTGTCTGGCTTAGGGCGGGCCACATGTGAAGAAAAAAAACACAACCAAGAAGGGCTGAGGGATGAGGTTTGGCTGAAGCTCTGCGACATGAATTGAGACACGTGATAAGCCACTGTGAATAATAATCTAATTAAATAATGGCTAGTAAATTTAAGATGAATGTGGAAAGTACTGAAAAAAGTACAAACATTTTGGTAAACTAAATTTGAAAACTTGAAACTTTAACGGAGCATGCATGCATCTCATTTGTGCTACTTGTTTCTCTGTGTATGAATGTAGAGCTCGGAACATCTCAGATGCAGCCAACTACACTGATATAGTAATTATTTTTTATTATGAAAAGTAGTCACAATATCAGCAGCAGTACTGAGAATCGTAGTTACATAATAGAACTGAATTTATGTTACAATATATGATTTGAACCCTAGTCCTCAGAACTGTGAAGCAGATACTCAAACCAGTGACGCCATCATCTCACCAAAACTTGATGCATCCATTACCTGAGCCGCTTATCCTCACAAGGGTCACAGGAACACTGGAGCCTCGCGTGGCTAACTTCGGGAGTCGTCTCACCTTAAATGGGTTTTAGATTTACCAGTGAATTCATCAAAGGAAAATGGGAGGTATGCTGGAAATTCTAAAACGGACATGCCATTGATGTGTTTTTATGGGATAGTGATAATAGTATTCAAGAAGGATTTTGAAATTCCTGACAATTGTCTACGTTTCTACATTTACATAGGTTACCAGAAACATGTACCCGTTGGTCTTAAATGTTGATGGCGGAATCTCAAAATATCCATCTATTTTTTTTTTTCATCCTCAGTGAAGTGTAAAACAGTATTTGAATTGCTATTTTATTTTCAGGGGTTAAGTAAAATGGGACTTTGCGAGCCATTTTGTTAGGAGAGGTTTTTATTGAGAGAAAAAAATAAAGTCATGTAAAACAAAATGCACTTCCCCTTTTCTTTAAAACAATTAGTTAAGTTTTATGGCAGACAGGCTGATACATTAACAAGATCTATAGCTTACAATGATATCGGTTAAATTTATGAGTGTTATGCAATAAACTGGAAAGTGTGCATGTATACTTGGACACATGGATCCACACATATTTCTGGTTTTGTACTGGCTTTTGTTTTGTGTTCAGAGAAGAACTACCTTAATTTTCATCCAGCAACTATCCATCCATCCATTTTCTTAGCCGCTTATCCTCATGAGGGTCGCGGGAGTGCTGGAGCCTATCCCAACTGTCAGCGTGCAGGAGGCTAGGTACACCCTGAACTGGTTGCCAGCCAATCGCAGGGCACATACAAAAAAACAGCTGCACTCACTATCCCACCTCAGGTAAATTTAGAGTGTCCAATTAATATTAATATTGAATGTTTTTGGGATGTGGGAGGAAACCGGAGTGCCTGGAGAAAACCCACGCAGGCACAGGGAGAACATGCAAAGTCCGTACAGGCAGGTCTGGGATCGAACCCAGGACCTCAGAACTGAGGCATACGCTTTGCAGCTGCTCCACTGTGGCGCATCCAGCAACTCTAATTAAACTAATGTGAATAGAGCGCCATCCTGTGGAAATCCGATTGAACACAAGACAGTATAAGGCAACTGAGTCCACTACTGTACTGTACGGTATTCTGTAAACCTGCCTGCCACCTTCTAGGTACAGTACCGACATTTATGGTGATATAAAAAAAAAAAAAAAAAAACTCTACAAACAAGACCAAACCAGTGCAGGGACATCAGCAGATATGGTTAAAAATGTGTATTTTATAAACTTTTAGGTCCATCTCAATTTCGCTATACATATAAATAAACGTAGAGTACAACACTGAACTGGCTTTCTTAAAATATTGGGATAATTGGGCCCTCAACTGTTTTGGAATAAATGAGAGAGTGTATTTTAAGAAAATTGTATTTATTCCATTACAAAACAAGCACAATTGGTTAAAAACCTTTGATATATTGTATAAATTTGTGTAACGAAGATGCAAGAGGCGTAGCATGCATTTACATGAACTTCTTTCATCCACTGCAATACAACAAGAGATAAAATAATAGAGTGGGGGGGGCTGTCCGGGCATTCCCTTAGAGTCAATGGAGACTCATAATTTGTGATAATCTGGCTAGATCACTCATCCATTTGACTATTTAAGGCTATAGAGTACCTGCACAAGAACAAGTTTTATTGACAGTAGATTATGTACACTAAAACAATATAATTATATCCAACACGAGAGCTGCACTCTTGGGAACTACTTTGAGTTAAATAATATTTTAGACACCGTGGCAGTACAGACTAAGCAGAGTAATGAGGACATTGTTAAATTAAAACCGAGCTGACAGGTGTGAATGAAAACTAAATTTTACAGTCATTGGAAAGACAGCTCTCTTATTGGATAGGATTATATCGTGCAAGTGGTCATAATGTTGTTGGTGGTCCTTGGATAATGCAGATATATATGTATATATTCAGGACAAAAGCTTGGAGGCTTTGTGAATACAATGAGTCCATCTGTTTTGTGAGTGCAGGTCATCTTGCTCTCATTCCACAGGCAAATCGACCACAGTGGAAATAAAACTAGGATTTAACGGCAGAGCTTTTGGAGAGTAGTTTGTGATAAATCCAGCCATCACCCTAGAGGAGAGAAATCTAGCTTTAATACATGATGCATTGTCTGCAGGACAGTGAGTAAATGGGAGATTCTGCATTGAGTTATTATTGCTCACCTCCCTATCAAAGTATCTGGTCCTCCAAGAGGTTTCGGTCTCAGCCCGGTGTCTCTCCTCAGACCGCTGTCTCTCTTCGAGGATTCTCTTGTGTTCGGTGGCTTTGTCGATGTCTTTCTGCCGCAAGGCCTCTGTAACGTGCTGCCACAAACGCCTGAAACGTGTAAATATATTCAATTAAAAGTCAATACAGTCCCGTAGAATAGTTTGTGACCGTGAAGAATGTTATTGGACAGCATTATCAAATACCTCTCTGCCAATGTCAAACAATTTATTATGGGTCACGATGGTCTCCTCAAGCCCTGACCTCCCCGTGGTGGAGGGATTTACAATTTATGTTTCCCAATGACTCCCAAAGTCAAATTGTCAGGGTCTTTATTTTTTTAGGGGCCTGCATCATGATGCCCATCCTAGCACAGCTGAAGAGGCTTATGTCCTCTTCATCACCTGTTGAAATGTCCATTGGAGTCAGGTGATTTGTGAGCTGGGTGGTGGCCTAAGGAAGGGACCTCGACTGTCTCATCCCAGGCTGCAGAGGCTGGCTTTAGGGACATCCTTATTCTGCTTGCAGAGCAACTCCACAGAATTCTGAGTAGTAATGAGTATGTGTAGCAGCGTTGATTTCCGAGCTTCTCTAACAAGATGCATGCTTATGCGATTACGTTTGTGTGGAGGCACACAAACGTCTTGATACATCAGTTATGATTCTTTCACTGGAATATTTTCTAATTTAGCAAATGAAATGAAAATTATTTTCAGGGGCATTTGGCACTTCCACTTGCACCACACAGCAATCGCAACACCTGGGTCACTAATTATCAGTCCTTTCCTGTCCTATCTGCTGACCATCGTGACCCGTCTTCACAATATGCAGCACGATAAACACTGTAAATAATACACCATAGTATATAATGTTGTTGAGCATTTCAATATCAATTGATTTAATTAATTGGTTATTATTTTGTCATCATCTATCTTCTTCTGCTTGTCTTTATTTATGTTGTTGATAGTTATTATTGTGCCCATTGTTCTCTTGTTGTCCTTCACCTAGTTTCTCAAGCCCTTCAAATCCTTTTTCTCTCTTCCTCAACTTCATCTCAACCCAACTACATGAGACAGATTTGGGTTCTGTTGAAGGTTTCTTTCTAGAGAGGGCGTTTTTCCTTGCTTCCATCGCAAAGTGCTTGTTCATGTGGAGGTCAGCTGCTGTCCTTATCTATATAAGGAGGATGTTTTTAGACCTGCACAATGTGTAGCGTGCCTTGAAATAACTTCAGTTGTTAATTGGCACAATATAAATAACATTGACCAGTCTCCCTGATGATGTGTTGTGAGCAAGGAGGTAGCAGAGAAGACCACTTGTGGAAAGACAGTGCCTCAAATGGCCAAGGAATGCCATGGTGTGCCCTTAGAAACTCCGGACAAAGTGCCTGGGGAGATGATTTATGCTTCCGCCCCTGTAACCCAACACTGGATAAGCAGAAGAAAATGCATCCACCATTCGATTATGCAGGCCTACTATGGCCACTAAATGTTTGGACCTGAGGGTGTCTGAACCTCCTGTTGTGTGATGGGTAAAACTGACCCATTTTAAAGTTAAAAAAAATGTTATTTTAATAAAATTCCTACTTAAGAATAATCAACATCCATCCGTCCATCCATTTTTTAGCCGCTTATCCTCACGAGAGTCGCAGAGAGTGCTGGAGCTTATCCCAGCTCTCAACGGGCAGGAGGCAGGGTACACCCTGAACTGGTTGAAAGCCAATCGCAGGGTACATAGAGAAACAGCCGCACTCATAATCACACCTAGGGGCAATTTAAAAGGCCACTGTCATGAAATGGATGATTTTTAGCATGTATCAATGAAAAAACAGCAGCCGACATGGACCCATGTGTTTTTTCATCAGAAAACATGATTTTGCCGGATACAGCTTTTTGTAACTCCTCCCATGAAAATCCTCTCGAGGTATTTGTTTTTGAGAAGAAGCAGGAAGTCACGTACACGGCAGGACCGCCCTCAAGTGGACTCATTTGTTTCTATTAGTTTCACCTCCGGGTAGGTAGCTCATTGTTCCTTCGTGTTAGCCAAAATGCCGGCTTGTTGGATTGCTGGACATTGCTTGAACACTAGGGAGGATGGATTTACCCTTCATAAGTTTGCAAGAGACTCGGTTCGTCGTGAAAAATGGATTGCACGGGTGCAAAGGATGAGAGCTTCGTGGGTTCCAAATGACAGGTAGGTGTGTATACAGCTACTAAAAAAAAATAATAGTTTGGTGTGGACCACATAATCCGTATCTCATACTGTAACAAAAGAGCCGCGTACGTATGACAGGTGTGCTAAATGTGTCAATGTGTGCATCAGACGGCTTCCGCATCAGGCTCGCCCACGAAGGCTGGCATGTCGGCTTGCAAAGGAAGACTGCCGTGACGGCTTGCCGGCAAAGGCTGCCGCTTGCTATGACAACGCCGTAAAGCGGCCCGGCTCGGCGCCGTGATGAGCCACCCCGGCAGACAAGGCCGGCGGCTGGCTCGGCCTTGTCGGCCGGGGTGGCTCGTCGCGGCGCCGAGACGCAATGGTTCATCTCCGCCGCGGAAGTGGATCAGATGGGGACGCGGTTTGGCCGTGATCGCATATCATCTGAATATGGCTCGAAATAATAGGGTAATATTCTTCACTCGGTCGAAAAGAGCTTCCGTGTCAGAAGGGTAGTGTCCCATAATAGGGGCAACAGCGTGTTTTTAATTGCAAATGTCCAGGGTGACGTCACAGACAGGAGATGTATCCAATATGGCGACCACTTGGATGTCGAATGACACTTCCGCAACTTTGCGCATGGATGACACGCTCTCCTCTCATCTTTATTTTTTCGTGTAGACATTGAAGTTAATAATGTTATATGTATTTTTCATTTCACTATTTTAGAATGTTTATATGGATGACACTTGACCTTTAAGAGTGTTCAATTAATGTTGTATGTTTTTGGGATGTGGGAGGAAACTGAGTGCCCAGAGAAAACCCACGCAGGCACAGGGAGAACATGCAAACTCCACACAGGCGGGTCCGGGATTGAACCAAGGACCTCAGAACTGTGAGGCCTACACTTTCCAGCTGAACCACCGTGCCGCCAATAATCAACATAATACAATTGATCATTTCACTTAGTTATGTCTTAATTTAATAATGAGAAAAAAAAATGTTTATTGGTATTTCTTAATTTCTGATGCATCATTTAACCTCATGAACAAGAATATGCCGTTTACGTGTTTCGAAACAAATAGGTAGACTAGAATGTTACTCAGCGATGACAGGAGCCCCCCTGAGTCCATGTACTGACCTGGATTCAGTTGGTCCTTGCTTCTCGATGGGCCGAACCCACTTTTTTGTTACAGGCAGTTTGGTGACGTCAACCACCCTGGTCTCCCCATTGGTATAGGTAAATTCCAGAGCACCATTCCACTCACCCTGAATGCGGCACACGACCACATTGGTTGGGTTGTGCTTCACCTCTGCTGTTACTCTACATTTGGGAAACAATGTCATTCTGTGAGATTTTGTCCTTGACTTAAAAGTGAAACAAAGTCCTTACTTGTGCAGTTTTCCACCATAGAAGGGCTTTGTCTGGAAAGTGATGACTGCCGCGTAGCCAGTCTTGGCGCAAGAGATGTTGACTTTGCCTCCCAGTTCTACCCAAGGAACCGTGAGGATAGAGCGTGCATATGCGCATGGCAACGTGAAGCTATACTCTTCATGATGTTCCAGCAAAGTTAGGCAACCTGACAAATATCAACATTAAAACACAGCTGCTTTCTTTTCTGATATAAAATTAAAAAAAAAAAAAATGACCTGCTGACCTTCCCCGATCATGGAGACTCCGATGGACATGCCCATGAACTTGCTCTTAGTCCACACGTGAGTGTTCACACACATGCGCCTCTCCTGGCATTCTGCGTAGAACCCAGACACGGGGGGGTGATGGGATACTTGCTCTGCGACAAAGCGCACTTGGTATGAATCCTGTGAAGCAGTGGGATCAGTGGTTCCTTGTGAGGGCTCAGCAGAGGATCCCTCTAGTGTCTTGGGGAATTTCCAGGAGCAGTGGAAGGTCTCGCCAATGATAGGGTTATAGGGCTTCTTGGCAATGGCACCTTTGCGACCTTCGTGGAAGGACGTGAGGTAGTACTCCACAAACCGGACCATGCGGTCCTCTGGGGTGCTACCGTCAGTGATAGCCACAAAGAGTTCTGGGTGCGACATGAAGTCTGCGTACATTTCCAACAGAGAACGCTTCTCCAGAATGAAGGTGGGGAGAACAACCTGTAGGACAGTCAAAATAATTTATTTTTTGCTTATATGTATTATATTTACAATTTTCATAACATTAATGAATCAAATCCATCCCATCCATTTCCCATAGCACTTGTCCTTGCTAACCTCTTCATGCAATGTAGGAAGAAACCAGAGTACTCGGAGCCCCGTGCCTTTGTGGTACAGGGCACCCGTGCCTTTGCTCCAGCACACCCAGGGAAACCTCGTGAGGATAAGCGGCGAAAAAAATGGATGGATGGATGGATGGATTAATGAATGAAAAAGTCGACCTTAGAACTTCAAGATAGTTTAGACTGCACAGATTTGAGCGTCTTTGAAACTTCCACCGGCAACCAGGGCGTAGAAACGGACTGTGTCACATCATCGATCAGTTTCTGTGAAGATGATGTGCACCCACAAAGACACTTTGAAGGTTCGAGAAAAACAAGCTGTGGTTCATACCCAAACTTTACCAACTCTGCCAGGCTAATGAGGAGGCCTATCAAAGTGGGGATAGAGCCATGTATAATCGTGCTAAAAATCAGATTAAAAAAATAAAATAAAAAAATCACAGCGAAATTATGCAGAAAAGATTAAAAAAAAAAACGTTTACTGCTAACGACTAAGTCAGTCTGGCGTGGATTACAACATCTAACCAACTACAAGCGAGCATGCCCTCAAGCAGAGAACAATAAATGACGAGTTTAGGACTTGAACACCTACTGCCGATTTGAAAAGGACAGTTTCAAATTCCACATCCACCCAGCTGCACCACCATCATATCACTCACTCCCTCTTTTCCGTTGACCCTCCAAGAAGAGGAGGTTAGACGTATCTTCAAAGAAAAAACAATGTTGGTAACCCCCTACTGACCCTTGAGAACTTGCACGCTGTAAAATAAAGACAGGAGCAAGCAAAATCCTCTTGGACTATCCATATCGTCATCCCAACCTATTCCAGCTCCTTCCCTCAGATAGACACTATCGATCAACGCAAACTGAAACAAGCAGACATTCCAACAGGTTCTTTCCTCTTGCCATTAACTTCTTAAAATAGTTAATTTATCATCACATGCTGCAGATTATGCCTTTAGATTCTTGTCAAATCTCTGTTGGGCCAATTATACATTGTTCATCGACTCACTGTGTCACCCTGCACTATTTGCATATCAGTTGTTGACCAATGCCAGCCCGTTATGCTTGAGAAGTACCGGCACCATTTGCACAATTGTCACTGTTCCTTTCCAGATTATCACACTTCTAGTCACTTTAAACTGCTTAAATTTCTTGAAATCTCTGCAGAATTTGCACATTTGTTACTGCGCTAGATTATCGGGGTATCAGGCATTTCAAACTGCTCTGAATTGAGAGAGGTGTAGGCATTACCTTTCATTGCTCAGTGACTTTCCTTACTGTTTTTTATGTTTTTATGTCTCAAAAGTTTTTTTTTGTGAAATGGCTGTCTGTAATAGATCAGGTCCAACTACCTGATGCAAATTTCTCATCTGTTGCTGACATACTTGGCAAATAAACGTGATTCTGGTTTTGGTTCGGAAATTTGTCATTAGAACTTCAGATCCTGCAAACACACATTTAAATATTCAAAACAGATTTGGAATGGCTGGTGATTTTTGAACAGGGAAATCGGTGAAAGATTACCTAGCCATCAGTAAGTAAATCATTCTAGGTTCATGCTTTAGAAGTTGCAAACAACCCCTTCCTAATATAAACACAGCCTACGACCAGAGAAAATAATCAGATGCACTTCACAGCACATGGTGGGCAAGACTAACCCTGCTTATTATAAGTTAGCACATCAGAAATTTGTTTTTGTTATCTGTCAGCACAGGGAACTCGACCTACCCGCGTGAGGTCCATACCCAGCTTTAGCTGCGAGAGCAGGTGTAGGATGACACTGCGCTCCTCCTCCACAGCACACAGGTCCTCCTCTTTGTCTGTGAAAGAGTCCATTATCTCATCCTCAGCATCAATGTCTTCCTGCTCCTGAAAGAGCAAGACAATAATGAATTCATTAATCCATTTTGTACTGTATTTTGGTCCATCTTGGAGAAGACTAGCTCTTGGTGTCTTACCCCAGAGAAACTGCAGGACTCCGGGCTGCTGACCTCCAGACATCCTTCCTCCAGCATGCCCTCGCCTGTTGTGAAGCTGCCCATGGAACTGCTGCCATTCTTCAGGATGCCAGACAGCTTGGGTTCCAACCACTCAATGGTGGCTCCTGCCACAGGTGGGGGGGCAGAGTAGCAGGTTTAGAGGTACTTATATTAATTTTCCCTACTCCTAAGGTCTCCCCGACACTCATAGCTGTGCGTGCACGCCAATACACACAACACACACACACGTCGCTCTCTTGGAACCTACCACTTGCAATACAACAGCCACAACTACCTGACATGTGGTGCACAGATGGTTGTAGTTCAAGATCAGCAGAGTGCAACTCGACCCTTCAGACAAATTGTGGCTCACAATACTTGCCCTGCCGACGAGAAACATCCCCGTCCTTTCATTGGCTTAGGCCTGCCGGTGTGGCATCTTTTTATGCATGTTTAGGGGTGGGCTGATCCTATTCAAATGCACCCTGCATGGTGCAGGGGAATTTAATCTGATTGGTTGTTGCGATTGGTGCTGCCTGATGAAATATGCATTGAGTAATAAGATCTGCTTCAGTAAAGTGGGACGACGTAGCTGTTTCAAATGATTTTCAACAGAGAGTGACTTTTAGTCAAACATGAATCTGACATGAATACTGACTGTAGTACGTGTGTTGGACACGGTACTTCAAAAAATCAAATTAAAATTGCTGTGTGTCACAGCGCTGCATGGATATTGTAACTACCTGAGGTCCAATTACTGTTAAGACAGGTGGCAATAATAGGTACAGTTCCCTATCAATAATGCAAAATTATTCCACTGTTTGTCTGGCATGGGTGGAGTCCTGCTGAACAAGAACATCTTGACTTGTAGGCCTACTAAATACGACAAATTCTGTTTGGGTTTCATCACAATTGTATAATATGGAAAGGAAATAAGCAGGTTACCTCCCATCGAAGCACTCTGCCTGGCCACCTGCTGCAGGTTCAGGATGTGAAGGCACTCATTGAGGCAGGTCATGGTGGCCATGGAGGTAGCCTTGAGCATTAGGAGGTCCTGATCCAAAGGAGAAAGTCCAGGAGCTGCAGGTAGGCCCTCTATCCCTTGGATCAGGTCTTTGTGCTGGCCTTGAGCCTGGCTCATCATCTAGATGGCAAGGTGTAATGTGTTTGGTTATTGGTTATAGTAAAAAAATATCAACAGAATAACATGTATTTGACAGTTTTTGACATAGCTTTCTTTTGTATAAATAAAAAATACACATTTCTGTCAATCAGTGTAGTGTGCTTAATTATTGACTTCTCTGGCATCCATTAGGTGGTCTGGCAGCAGGGAACGCTTGCTGGAGTACAGTGATGAGCCCTTGTGTATTTGCCAGTTGAATAAGGAGGCGGGATTCTGGCTAGGTCGGCGCAGAGACATGGGTGAGCTGCTGCTGCCTTGAGACACCATCGAGTAGCTGCGTGACTTAGGTGGAGGATTACTCTAAGTAAAGCGAGGCAAGGTTTATTTAAATCAAGTGAAATATTTCCCAACCCGTTTCAAACAGTCTTACCTTCCCCATTGCCTCAGTGTGATGCTGTGTGCAGATCTGCAGTCTGCTCACCCAGTGTTGCCTCTCTTTGGCGTCTGTGGCTGAGGATTACGCAGGAATATTTTACAAATTAGGGTTACTCTAACAATGTCAAAAACAACGTTAAGACGTAATCCAGCAGGATGCAGCAAAGACCAGAAACATATCCAGATCAATACTGCATGAATGAACAAACGAGACAAAATCTGACTGGAAAAAACAGAGAAGACAGACAGCAATGTGTCCAACACACCCCTGAGCTTGTACTGTTCTCCACTAATGGCATTGACAGTGAATGTATGAGAGTCCTCATCACTGGGGGAGATGACTGCGCCGGCCAGGGGGAGCATGCCACGGGGTTTCTGAGGTCGGGACTGCTCATTGACAAAGTACTCCAGCAAGCCCGCCTCATTGTTTAAGACAAAGAACCTGAAAATAACAAGATAAAGTGTACAACTCTGTAAATTTCTGTGACAAGACAATACAAAGTTGAACTTCAACGGTTGTGCATTTGAACATGGCACATCACCTGTACTGCCAGCCTGTAACAAGGTTGGTATACTTCATCAAGTAGCCATCGATATTCTCCATGTGGTCACTTGCAGCCAATGGTATCATGCAAAAGGGGACAAACAGAAGATAAAAACTATTGGGACTGGGGACCCAGCCATAAGGTGACATTTTTACTTTCTTGTCATTTGTCTGGTCAAAAGTAAGGCAACAGAGGGTCAATGCAAGAACCGAAATTCTAATCAAGAAATAGTTGACAATCTTTCTATGACACCTGTGATTCTGTGTGTGTGTCTGTGTATACGTGTGTATCAGACTTTAAGCCGATTCGATCGGCCTGACCGGATACTCGATCATTGCCATTTTTTTCTGATCACTTTTGATGTCATAACTCACTGATCCCAACAGTGACGTCTTTGATCGGCTCTGAAAAAGACATTTGCTCTGTGTCGCTGCTGTGCACAGTATATCTGAATCTAAAATCTAGTTTATTTTTATAAGGCCTTGTGTATGAAATGCGCTATATAAAAAAAATTGCGTTTTTTGTCTCTTTTTGCGTCATACAATTACTATCTGACGGCCAATAAAGTTAAAAAAAAAAAAAAACATCGCAGAATGAGAGAGACAGGGTGGCTGACAGACAGCACGTAATGCGCAGATCAAGACACATTTGGTCTTTCACGATTACAATATGGCAGACTACTACAATAAAATTGTGTATTCTCGGTAACACCGCATCCTGATTTTGTCATCATTGGGCTTTATGTTATAAACGCAAATGCGACATGACTACACTCTTTACCATGGGAATGATAACACAAGAGCATTGCGCCGACTATATTATAAGAAGAAAATGGGGAGGAAAAAAAATGTGTTGTGGTCACCGTTTTGCCGGGCAGGAAAGGACCCATTGTAAGGCTTCTTGAGGTATGTTGACATACTTTTAATGCGATACAGCATATATATATATATATATATATATATATATATATATATATATATAAATTCAGGACTCCCGTGAGGATAAGCGACTCAGAAAATGGATGGGTGGATATTCAGTGTTCTCCCGTTATTCGGGGAAGGGGGGGGGGTCTCCATTTCTTACACCCCCGCAAATATATATCATTATTATTAATACACACTGGTTACACTGTCAGCATGCATGCCAGCATCTCTTTTAGCATGTATTTAAGCTATTGTTTATTATACTTATTGTCAAGTAATCGCATGAAATTGCAAGTGGCAAATGCCCCTGAAAATAATTTCATGTGTCAAATGAGAGCATATTCCAGTAAAAGAATCATAACGGTATTGTAAAGAAATCACGTGTCAAATTTATTATCAACTCCGGACGTCCATAGTGCCACAAAGCATGCTGGGACGATGTAAACAGTGCATGTTTTGTCAATTTTTTGTGGGTCATTCTTTAATTTGTTTTATTATTACTAGTTATGCTACTCTGTTACAGCATCGTCAGTAATGATCTGGCTACACAGGCAACATGTTGGTCAATGTAATCTTCCTCTGCTTAAAGATGAGAAATGCAATTGTTCCTAACTGACCTAACATGCTGGCATTCACGCTAATAGCATTACCAGTGCGTTTAAGATTACTTTGTCTGACAACTCATACACATTTGCAAATGTTGGAACTAAATGTGTGCTTAAGGTGCACCACATAGTTAGGCGCCATGTCTAATGTGGCGCCTCATCTATTTAGAAGAGACCATTACGATCATAAAAATATGATAAATTAAAAAAACAAAAACTTGAAGACCAAAATATGCGGCGCCACAAATCGCGACTGGGAAAGGGCTCTCACTGTCTGTGTAGATACATATCCAAAGGCACTGCACTCGTCTACCTGAACTTTATGATGACTTCTGCTGAGGATCTGTATGGATATGCAGATTTCATCTTCCAGTGGGACCTGGGCCCTGTCCTTACCACTTGTACCACCAAAACCAACTTTTATGCCCATGCCAAAGTGCTTAACTGGCCAGCCAACTCGCCGGATCTAAACCCCATTGCGAATCTAGGGCTTCTATCAAGAGGAAAATTATGGGCACTGGACCCAAAAACAAAGCAGCGGTCAAACCATCAAAGAAATCTGGGCTTCCATAACTTCCAGGCTATGCCACAGGATTAAAGTACACTTTAGACCGATCTGATTGGCGTTATCCATATGGGGCAATATTGAACATTTTATGCTGATCGGCTTTGATGACCATATTAGCCGATCCGATCAAAAGGCATTTATTCCGCGTCACCATCATGCACAGTATATTTGAATCCAAAATATACTTCACAATTAGTCTTGTCGTGTTTTTTGATGTAGTACTGCAAATATCTCACAGCCAATAAAGCTATTAAAAAATATAACAACAACAACAAAAAAAACGCCAGCAGCGTGGAGCAGACAGCACATCTGAGACAGACAAAACATAACGCCCAGGTCAGACTACAATACAAATTTGCTCTTTCACAATTGCACTGTCAGACTACAGCTATAAAACCTGAGCTTTAGCGTCAACTCAAATGTGACCACTTACAGTTGTTACCGTGGCGATGACAACAAGAGTGGATTGCGCTTAGTGTATTATAAAGGCAAAATGCGGAAAGATGTGTGTTGTTGGTCACTGGTGCTCGGGAGAGGACTTTCGTTTCAGGTTTGCATGAGGTATTTTCACTTACTTTTAATGTGATGCGTCTCACAAGCAGGCAACAAAACGTGATGTAACTTAGTAAGCTATTGGTACCACAAAGGCTTGTGACTGACTAGAGCAGTGATTTCAAACCTTTGTGGAGCCAAGGAACATATTTTATAAAAATATTTTTTTAAAAAATTACAGCACACGTACAAACAAAAATGTCACAAAAGGTGGCTACACTAATGACTGAATGTACTTCCTGCCATCTGATAGAAAAACATTAATTTGTGCAGTTTCTATGCCTCACTGCCATAAATAGATGAACAAAGATGCATTTTTATTGATTTTATTTATTTTGAGCAATTAAGTACACAGAGTAAGTTAATAGGTCGTTTAAATAGCTTTAATTTGTAACTCGAATTGCTATCTTTTTTTTTTTTTAACTCGCTGATCATGTAAAGCCTAGATTAAATCAAAGGGATTCCCAAGCAAGTGCTGAAAATTAACATTATTTTGAAAGTACTATATTTTGACTGTAACTGACATCTTTTTTTTTTCGACAAAAACGGAGATGCATTCACAGTATTCTTTTTTTTCATTCCCAGTTTTGTGGGTTTTATGACGAAGAAGCCCCAATTATGTAAAAAGAAACACATACTTGAAATTGTTTAAAACGTGGGCAATTTATTGACAATTATTGAAAGTTTAACTTTTTGAAGGGAACTATGGAAATAATATTTTGTCTCATAATATTAGGGGGGGCCTGCATGTGTATGATATCGTAAACACATGACACAATTGGATTCAAGAAGCTGCTAAATAGCGGCATAAATCTAAAAAACAAAAGACTCACCTATACTGCCAGCTCTTGGCACTTGCTCTACCCGAGCTTGGAGTCCTGTTCTGGGGGAATACATCCAGTTTGCCTTCGTTTTCTGTGATTCGTATTGACGTGGTTTCCCCTTGCATAGTCACTGGCAACACTAACACTTTTAGCTTAGCCGCAGTCTACTGCTGGCCTTAAATTAACCCGTCAAATCAAGACGTGATTAAAGAAGACCTTACTTTAAAATGCACATTGACAATCCATTTCGTATTGATAACAAAACGTATAGAAAGCCATTTGTATATTTGCTATTTTGTATAAAACCTGATAAAACATGTCTAGCTAAACTAGCTTGACAGTCTTCCTGGTCGCTCGACCGGAAACATATCACGTGACTCATCGTCATTGAGTCGCATCAGAATATTACAAAATTAAAATCGACAGCATTTTCATTATTTTTAAAATAAATTATTGCTTCTTAAGAATATAAAGCTATTTATAGTCTATGTCTTAGTGGACTTCGAGAAGAAAATTATGTACTACTTAATTCAGTACCGCTATCATGTGCATGGGTAAAACTGTGTGTACAAAAGAAAAATTCAAATGATCACTGATTACTGACGCACGTGGACGAATCCTATGTTGGAAATAAACCAATAAACAAATAAATAAATACATACATACATACATACACACATACATCGTAGGATGTTTCCACCTCAACGTTTCCGGTGTGACGTCACACAAAGAGAATAATATATATTTTATTTGCAATTATTTTCCTTTGCAAATTAATCAATGTGATATTTGATCTTATCGCTAATATAAAAAAAACAATTGCCTTATTGTGTAGCTATTAACTGCAATGACCCTAAAGAGAAAAAATGGCATCGAAAATGTCTCGAAGGGGTGAGTTACTGTTGGGAAATGAATATTTGGAAGAGTTACTGCTTAATGAGTGATATTTGTTGTTTCGGGGTGGGGGGAATCACTTTTTCAGTTGCAAAATATGTTAGCATAACGTGCACCTGAATCATGGGGCGTAAGAGGAAGTTAGTTAATGCGGAAGACAGCATTTGAGAGACCACGACCATAAAGCAAAAATGCCTGGGACCAAAGTCTGCATCTTGGGATCGGGAAACTGGTACATTTCAATTTTACGAAGCCTCTATCAGAATGCTGTTTTACATTAATAGTTTTCGCTACCACGCGTGATTTCTTGGGTTCCGTTTTGTGTGTGTGTAAACTTAGATTTGTTTAATCCATCACATCGGAGAAGAAAAACGAAGTCAAACTGATTGCACATGGAGTCCGTTTCAGGCATTACATTAGAACAGTTGTCAAACTTTCAAGAAAAAAAACACTTGAATTAAAGTCTTAGCTCTCAGCGTATGTAGTACCTACAACCACATTGACTATCAGGGCAGTAAACCCTTGCCCAAGGTTTAATATAAAATAATATAGTAAGCTACTTTAACGCTATGCACAATTTTAACAAACACAGTACTGTATGGGGAACATTAAAAAGTAGTTAACGTATATATATATATATGGCGGCACGGTGGGGCAGCTGGTAAAGCGTTGGCCTCACAGTTCTGATGTCTCGGGTTAACCTGTGTGGAGTTTGCATGTTCTCCTCGTACCTGTGTGGGTTTTCTCCAGCCACTCCGGTTTCCCCCCACATCCCAAAAACTTACAACATTAATTGGACACTCTAAATTGCCCCGAGGTCTGATTGTGAGTGTGGTTGTTTGTCTCGTTGTGCCCCGCGATTGGCTGGCAACCAGTTCAAGGTGTACCCCGCCTCCTGCCCGTTGACTGCTGAGATAGGCTCCGGCACTCCCCGCAGCCCTTGTGAGGATAAGTGGCAAAGAAAATGGATGGCTTTTTATATATATACACAGACACATACTGTATGGGCTACTGTATGTTTACATAAAAAAAATTATTTGTATTGCCACCTGTTCACATTTTAGCATGCTATCATACACGTGTATGTATTTTTACTTTTTTTGTTAAGCGACTATGACTGTAAGGTTCACACAAATCCAATTTCACTTTTTTGCTTTGTTTTTAAGGGGTTCTTCGATTGCCAAAATTGTTGGGTCCAATGTCAGATCATCTAACCGGTTTGACCCAATGGTGAACATGTGGGTTTACGAAGAAATGATCGATGGGAAGAAGCTTAGTGAGATCATCAACACGGACCATGAAAATGTGAAATATTTGCCTGGTCACAAGCTGCCAAAGAATGTGGTAATGGTCCAGTATAAAAAGAAACCATTAGTAAATAATATATATATTATTATTAATTTTTTTAATAGCTCTTGAGAAAAAAAAAATAAATCAGATTAACTAATGGTTAAAAAAACATTTGACGCTTCAGTGCAGTACATGGGAGAAAGAAAACAGAAATCACAGCACAAAACAGTTCTGATAGACTACTGCTTTCCTTTTTTAAATCACAATTCTTGCAATACAGTAATATTGGAAGTAAAAAAAAAATCAGAGTAAATATATATATATATAATATATATATATATATATATATTTTTTTTTTAAATAGCATTAGAACTTATGGTTTAGATGTTTTAGCAGTAGAAATAAAGGTATGTAACTTTGTCAAAATTATTGTTAACTACAAAATAAGGTTATACATTTGAACACAAGTGTCAAGAGACCTCAAACCAAGAGACACTCACTGGTAATAGAGAAGAATTTGAATCCATGTGTAATTGTAGACATCTATTTACTCTGATCAGGATTTCTGTATTGTAAGAATTGTGATTAAAAAAGGGAAAGCTGTAGTCCATCAGAAGTGTTTTGTTCTGTGATTTCTGTTTTGTTTCTCCCATGTACTCCACTCAAGTGTCATATCTTTTTTGAACCATTGGATAATTTGACTTACCTATTTTTCTCAAGATCTATTAAACACTGCGATTGGCTGGTGACCACTTCAGGGAGAACCCTGCCGCTAACCCAAAGTCAGCTGGGGTAGGCTCCGGCACACCTGCAACCTCAGTGAGGATAAGCGGTATAGAAGATGGATGGATGTAACTTTTGAATGGTGTTCATAACCTCACTTTGGCACTGTTTTTTGTAGGTGGCTGTTCCAGATGTCACGGAGGCTGTGACAGGAGCAAAGTTGCTGGTTTTTGTGACCCCGCACCAATTTATCAGCTCATTATGCGACCAAATAAAACCTCACATTGCAGATGGGGCCATTGGCATTTCACTCATCAAAGTAGGAACCTCTTTGCATGTTCAGGTGGGGAAAAAAAAATCAAATTTGCTTGATTTTTGGCAATTACCCTCCTGTAGGGCATCAACGAAGGTCAAGACCAATTGCAGCTAATTTCAGACATCATCAGAAAGAAACTGAAAATTGAGGTCAGCGTCCTGATGGGGGCCAACATTGCCAGCGAGGTGGCAGATGAGAAGTTCTGCGAAACCACCATTGGTGACTAGTTTAGTTGATCACTTCATTCTGTTGCTTGCAGGTGACATTTGTTGTTGTTTTTCTTTGCTAAATCCAAAACCCATAGGCTCAACAAATGAGGCAAATGGCGTTATCTTCAAAGAGCTGCTTCAGACTCCCAATTTTCGCATCACTGTGGTGCAGGAGAGTGACACAGTAGAGCTGTGTGGAGCCCTAAAGGTAAATGTGCAGATGTCCTGAAATCATCTTACAAAGGGAGATAATAATTGTGTCCTCATTTGGCGTACCAGAATATAGTGGCATTGGGGGCCGGGTTCTGTGACGGCCTCGGATTCGGCGATAACACCAAAGCTGCTGTGATCAGGCTGGGCTTGATGGAGATGGTTGCCTTCGCCAAGTTGTTCTGCAAGGGCCAAGTGAGCTCCGACACCTTCTTGGAGAGCTGTGGTGTGGCAGATCTCATAACGACTTGCTACGGGGGACGAAATCGCAAGGTTGCGGAGGCCTTTGTCAAAACGTCCAAGGTGACCACACCATTTCCGCCCTCTTGGAGTCCATCTCACAACATATACACAAAATACACTATACTAGTCATGCATCATTTTTTTTGTCTGGGTTTATTAAAAACCCAAGCTCATAGTAAACAATAAATTGATGCAAAAATGTACAAACTGAATGATGAAACTATATGAAAATAAAAGCATACAACGCTAAAAATTGTAAAAATGTAGAAACAAAGGATCACATATTCAGCCACAGAGAGATACTACAAGAAAATGTGACCAAAAGAAGAAAAGAACATAAAACAATAATTGTGTTCTATTTTTGAAAACATTTCTTCTTGATAAGTCCATTGCAGAGCTGGAGGCTGAAATGCTAAATGGTCAGAAACTACAGGGTCCACAAACCTCGGCGGAGATATACAAGATTCTGCGAAAGAAGAAAATAGTCAACAAGTAAGTCACCTGGCCTCCTTGCCAGACACTGAATTGTAGTACCTGTTTGCTGATTAATTTTTCAGAAATTCTTATCTTCCCCCTTTAGGTTCCCACTCTTTGCATCCATATACGAGATCTGCTTTGAAGGCAAAGAGGTGAAGAAGTTCATCACCTGCCTTCAGAACCACCCAGAACATTTGTAGCCTAAAGTGACGACAGTAGTGTGCAGTATTGTCTTTCTTTGGAAATTTTGGACTACAAGGGATCCAGAAGACTCTTGAGCTGAAACTGTACGGCCAGACAAACCAGCACTTTTAAGTTATTATGGATGAGGTTTTTATGTCTGATTTTTAGTCAACATTTCAAAATTAAAGCCTTATTCAATCTCCATATGCTACTGCCTTTTTCTCTGATTTCAAATGTGTGTGAATATTCTCCTTCAAACAGGTCATTTTACAGTATATTCAGACCATTGAATCAATTGCAATTACACTGTTCTTGTCTTAGAAAAGTTGTCACCTCTCATCCATTTAGGCCCCATCAGTCCATGCACAAAATGGAAACCCATGGGTTTAGGTAAACCCTTTAAGTTCTAGGCATGCCCCAACCCAAAAGGGTTTCTCTCTTTTGGAATGCAAAACCACATATATTGAGATACACTGGAGAGGGACCAAGAGTTGTCCTAACTAAGGGTGTAGGTACAGGCATGCCTTCAACCCAGACGTGATTCACTCTTTTGGAATGCAAAACCACAGTTGTTAAGATGTATTGGAGAGGTTTTCTCTGAACACTCTGGTTTCCTCACACATCCCAAAAACATGTGTTAATTGGAGACTCTAAATTGCACCTAGGTGTGACTGTGAGTGCGACTGTTGTATGTTTACATGTGCCCTGAGATTGGCTAGCAACCAGTTTTGGGTGTACCCAGCCCTCCGGCCTCCTGCCCAATGACAACTGGGATTGGCGGCTCAGAAAATGAATGGATGGATAGAGTAACATTCACAAACACTTGTTAGCATTTCATTCACTTGTAACAATGGTTGTGGGTGACTGAAGTGGCTGATTGTTTTCTTTTTTTTTTCATTTGTTAGAGGCTAAATTATTTAATATTCTCATAAAGATTAGCAGTGTTGTAATCTGCCTCTACTGCTTAAAGATTGTTTCTCAACCTTACCTTATGGTTTGCCTCTGATTCCAAAGCAGCATTAAAAACATCTTATTACCTTTGGAAGTTACATCTTACCACACAACACCTTATGGGAAGTTACAGGATCACCTGGGCTATTTCAAGATAAGAGGATTTTATATGATTGTCATTAGTTGCAATTTAATTGGTGTTATCTGCGTTTTAAACATCCATCTTTATTTACCTACTGCACGCTTGTATTAGGGGGACAGACCAATAATTTCCTTATCATAACAGAAGAACAGTGGCCTACAGTAAATACAAAAACATTACGGTAATGCTGCAAAGAACAAAATACGTAACTGCACAAAGAGGCCGCCTACGTCAGATCATTCCCTTTCGCAGAGAGACAATCAAGAGAATACCTTCCCACTCAGAGGCTATCATTGTTTTTCAGTTTTCCTGCCACATATGGCATCTTTTTCCCACATTGTTTCTGTTCAATTACTTTAGACGGTAGAGAGTGTGAAAATGGATTATCAGTGAAAAGGAGAAAGATGTGGTTGTAGTTTTGGCAGCGCCGAGTGATTCATCTGTTGTTCATAAACGATCTCTTGGACTACACGCACGTACACACACACACACACACACACACACACACACACCTAGTCTCAACACCAGCATCATCCCATCTCGCTGATTTGATCAACTCAAGCCCCACCCCACAACAACCCCCCCTTTTGGCCTCGCTGTCGGCGGTTCGTTATGTCTATAAACATATATGTTTCGCCATGCCCAATGCCGAGCGCCTCTTGACTGCATTACTGCCGCCGCCGCTGCTGCTGCTCCTTGTACGCTCCTTGCTTCTGATTTATTTTGATGCTCCAGTGGGAGCTGCTGATGAGGGCGGCGGCCTTCCCCCCTCCTTGCCCGGGGACAATGGCAAAAGCGCCGCCGCCACCACTGGGATGTTTCTCGTGGCCTCCGCTTTGACTGCAGGTGAACATCTGAGCCGCTTATTGTTGCTAACGTCATCGCATTTAGATACTGTCTGTCATGTATTTTCTTGTTAGTGATGCTATTGTTTTGTGACGAGTAAGGCTGAACTGCATCTAATTAGATGATGCATCCATTTAAAATTAACTATATTGTTGGCTAGTAGGAATGCAGTGTAAGACACAGGGCTCAAATCATCTGATATGTTGATGTAGGCATCACATTGTAATCCTGCTCTGCAGATAGGGAAGTGTGTGTCAGCAAAAACAGCAGTAGCCAGAATAGAGATGGGGTGTGGATGGGCCTGATTCAAATTAGTTCAGTTAAATTCTTCTCTATCAATTCTAGAGCCCCAGTTTCCCCTAAAGGTTCTTGTGAGAGACATGGTGACACGTCAGCTTTTGCCAGGGGCCCTGGTGGGAATTTATGTGAACCACAGCTTGAGCAGCTCCACCTGGACAGGGGAGGAAAGTGAAGTACTTCTCTGGGTTCCATACATCCCGCTGCTAAGTCTGACTCTGGTGGCCACTATGGAAGGTTATGTCCCCAGCTCACTGCCTTGGACCACTACTAAGAGACCCAGTGAGTACCATCTGCTGGAATGCTCCACATATATTTAATTGAAGGGCATCTTGAGAGGTCAGGAAGAAAGAATGGAATCGAGGAAAGGAAAATAAGTTAAGAAATATCAAAATAATGTAAGACAAAGTAATATGAAGAAATAGTCTCTTTTATTCTATTTTATTCGAAGTATCACTTTTTCACTGTACACTCAGTTACAAAAATAAGATTTTCATCAACTGGAACTTCATTGTAATACACGCATTGACATCAAATAATAGACTATTTGTAAGTATTTGGCATATGTTTTATGCAAGAATGTGTTCATAATGTGACAATCTCATTCCAGTCTTTTCTGCTGTCACGTTGCTGCTGCTTCCTCAGAGGCAAGGCAACATCTGGCTATTCGAAGACTCTGTGGTCATCACAGCCAAGTTACCAGGTATGGTAAGACATGACTTAAATATTAAGTCTATCCATTTTCTGTACCGCTTATCCTCACTAGGGTTATGGGTGTGCTAGCGTCTATCCCAGGTATCTTCGGACGAGAGGTGAAGTACACCCTGAACTGGTCGGCAGCCAATCGTAGGGGACAGATAAACAACCATTCACACTTACATTTACACCTACAGGCAATTTAGAGTCCTCAAGCAACTGAGCATAAATATATTTTTGGGGAAAAGGGAGGAAACTCGAGTGCCTGGAGAAAACCCACAGGGAAACATGCAAAGTCTACACTGGCAGAGGCGGGATTTGAACCCCAGTCCTCATAGCTGTGAGGCGCCTGTCCTAACCACTCAAGAACAATGCCCCCAAATTATCAAGCCTTAAGATGTATTTAAAAAAAAGCAAATCTTTTTGTCCTGCTTTATTTTTATAGGTAGTGCCTCTCAGCCCAAGATAAAGATTCCCAAGAACCTACTCACACTACCCGACAAGAACAACATGTCATCATTGACAGCTTACCTGACTGTGCCACAGTTAGCGAAGGACTGTGTCAACTGCACTCCAGGTGAACCCCAAATAAAAATGCCCATCAAATATCTTGGACATTAATTTTTGCTTGTTTGTAGTCTTGTGTAGTATAATAAACCTGAAAGTCATATTTGGATGAAAATACAAACAGAGAATAGAAGTCATCTTGTAATTTGAATCTTAAAAGTATCTTACCTTTGATGAACTTCAAGGTGTTATTTGCAGTTTTAAAAACAGTCATATAAAAGTTCTGTATGACTTGACAGTAGAATATTACTAAAATGGTCATTTTAAAAATAATCTCTCTGTCCCCATCTTATACCTCTAATTTAAATGTTATTATTTTACATCTGGATATGACAAGAATAGCCAATCAGAAAACCTAGTGACAGGAGACATGACCAAATAGTCTATCAATCATTTGCACACACCTACCACACACATGAAGGCTCACAGGAACATACTGCACAGAGTAAGCTATTTTCGTTTCTTGGCCACATTATTTAACTCTGGTTAGGAACAAAAGTTAAAATGAAGGAATAGCACAACTGTTTATTTCAAATCAAAGGTAGAGATACAGTCTATATCAGTCCTATAAGCGGACACCTCCATAGCTGAGTTTGGAAAACTACTGTGTTTCATATAAAAAAAAAAAATAATAACATTTTATCAAGGAAATGGAATGGAGTAAAAGTTGCCTAGAATACAAGTAAAGATGATCCAAATATGTGGAAATTTTACTTAAGCATAGTGACTGTTTGCGTTCTTGAATAAATTACCAGACTGCTTGTTTGTGCAGGCTTTAGAAGCACTGGGTTGAAGCCGGTAGCAGCAGTCAGTGTCCTGCTCTATGCAGGAGGTGAGGAGCTCCAGGTTCGAGGGCCTATCCAGTTCAGCATGCCTCTGGGAAGCAGCACCCACCACCGTGCCTCTGAGACCATTCCAGCCTGGTCCTTCAACCTACAGACAGGTAGAAGTCATAGAAGAAGCATGAGGTTTGAATTATTACATGATTCTAGGATCAATTGCTGTGCTTAAAGGTGCCTGGGAGAATCAGGGTCTGGGAATAGTGAAGACACTCGGTGAGGAGTTGGTTTGGACATACACTGCTTCCCACCTGGGATATTGGATCGCCGCCCCCCTGCCTTCAAATGGTGAATATCTGTGCAGAATTGCTGTGGTGTTACGATACTAATAATCAATCGTAATACATCAGATCATGGAAGCTCCTTGGATTTCCTTTCATATCACACCCTTCTCTCGGTGGGAATACTGGCAGGAACTCTGGTAGTAGTAATAGGATTCTTGTCTTTGCTGTTGTGTCAGTGCGGGTAAGTAATCACACATTTAATTTGACAGAACAAGCCTGGATATTCCTGACAATTATCAATGTAAATGTTTCTCTAGAAGTTCCCACCGAGAGCCCAGGGGGAGGCGAGCCCGCTTTTCCAAACTCACAGTGGTGAAAAAGGACCAAACCACCTCCATGCACATGGAGGAGGGTCTGCTCTTCCACTCAGGTGAGAATATCCTGGCCCCCTGTAACGTCCACTGTGACCCTTTGTCCACCCCAAGGCACAAAGCCAACTACAACATCTACGTGGAAGACCCAGCCAGTCAAGTGAAAGCTCCTCTATATGAGAATATTTCTACCGATCATATCAAAGTCCCCAATGTACATTCTCATTACATCAACAACGAGGAGGTATCTCGCCTTATGGAGCAGATGGAACTGAACCGCAGCAACATAAACTCCGACAGCTTCTTTCCTGACAAGCTGGTTCATATCTACAACCACTCAGTGGCCATCATCCCAGCGCCAGATATTTTCGGCAATCAAGAGCCGCAAAAAGCTGGCTGCAAGTCTGCCACGTTCCCCCGCAATGGAAACGAGTTTGACACAGAAGCGGCAAAAAACGACAGCTATGGCCAGACGCTTGGCAAAATGCAAGGCAGCCAACAGCAAAGCAACCAAGATGAGCCCCAGCCTCTGGAGACTCCTCCCCCGAGCCAAGGGCCTCCTGCTGTATGGGGCCACTACAGTAACCTCCTTGAGTCCTCCGTCTCGGTGCCAGGGACTCTCAATGAGGCAGCAGGGATGGAAGGTTTCAGTGGTGCTCACGGCATTTCAAGCGAGCTTCAAGGCATCTCTGAGCGCACTCTGTTGGAGCTGACCAGGGGTAAGTCTTCGTCATCCCACCCGAGGGCCTGGTTCGTCTCCCTGGATGGGAAACCCGCAGCTCAGGTGCGCCACTCAATCATTGAGCTCCAGAGCCGCCGCCGCCCTCCCAGCAGCAACGACACCAGCCTGGACTCTGGGGTGGACATGAACGAGCCTCAACAGAATATCCGTGATATGCGGCGGGAAAGGACTTCAATGCGGGCTTCTTCGGTTCCGCACCACAGTAGAAGCGGGAGGTATGGCGAAGACCAAGATCTGAGCAGCAGCGAGAGTGGCACTACTGCCACTGACACCCCAGAGGACCACTCTCTCAGGAACATTCTAGATGGAAGCAGTGGGGCTATTCCCAACATACCAGAGGAGCAAGACGGGATGGACACATCCAGCACTCAGGAAGACAGTGAGTTCAGAGAGACACCCCCTCCACGCCGCCTGAAGAAAGGAAAGGAGAAGATGAAATCAGAGAAAAGAAGTACCAAGCACGTTCGAGAGGGCCGACCTCTGACAAAGAGACGATAGAAGAAAAGATAAATCCGAGCATTTTTCCCTATGCTTGATTTTCCTCTGCCAGGCAATGTTGTTGTCGAACTGTGTGATTGTACAACTTTGCCAAAGTTTGCACAAAAGTTCTGTTGAAGCATCAAGTACCCGCAAACACTTTGAAGATCACCAGCGAGATTCCTCCCATGGACCTAATGTCCCACAATCCCCGCACTGAGGGTGCCTTGAAACAATGAAGTGATGTAAGAGGGAGTTAATGCTGGTGAGTCTGCGGGACAAATACGACACAGGACAACATACAGTATTTTATGCGCTTATCAACACCTGCCATACTGCGCTGATGTACTGTTTTTTTCTCCAAAAGAAACTCATGAAATTATACCCAGAATCAACCTGGAGTTTTTTTTTTTTTTTTTTTTTTCGGGTAGTAACATTTGTAAAGCTGCCATTTTTTTAAATGCATGAACAATAGGTTTACTTGTTTTTTGGAGAAATACTTCTCACTATAGTGCAAATATCTTATTGTGTTATTCATCCCAGTGAATTCAATTTCAACATCACAGCAGCAGTCTTTTCTTAGTTGTTTTTTTATAGTTACATTTTGTGCCTTGCTTTACTTTGAAAATGTTTTTTTATTTTTTATTCATTGTATAATTAATAGGATGCAGACAACATCACCCATTATGATATCCAACATGGGATCCATTTTCATGCACAATGCAGAATCTAGAAATATTTGCAGCAAAATTGATGTTTAAAGCTGAACAGTTTTGCCAAATGTAGTCTTCCATTATAGATTCAGGATTGCCATGAATTTGTGTGTAAATTTTCAAATCGCTTCTGTTATGTGACTGTGATGTTGTTGGTTGTGTGGTTTTGTTCTACTTCTACACTTGAAGTTTCATTGTCAAAAAATGTGGCATTTAATTGTTTTGGAGTTTATGACAAGTGGAGCAGAAAAGTGATCGATGTTATTTTTAAATGTAGCAACAATATGAACACTTGAGTCTGGAGGCTTCTATAAGAACAGAGCAAACATTCACATGTAGTTGCTCAATGTATTTCGCTTTCTTTGTCAGTCAAGCCATGTTTCTTTGCAATGTACTGTACTCTATTATGTACTGTATTTTGTGCTCTAAATTATTAAACGTACTTGTTTAACCTCTTTTCCCGAGGCTTTATCACAAATCCTTACAAGAAAATATCTGTTCATTGATATATTTTTGTCCATGCCAAAAGCCAGTTGTACAGTGTTGGGTCATTTTCTGGCCACAGTTGAGCACATTACATTTATCCCCAAAGAATATCAATAACCGGAACAAGAGTACAGTAATCAGTGCACACTGCTCTTGATTTTTAGGGCACACCACAGATTCTGGACCTGGAACACCTTCCGCCAGATGAAAAGAAGTGTAAAGGAAAGTGTAAAAGAGAAGAAACGTTGCCGTTCAATTCCACCTTTCAAAAAAATGAATTCAAATACGCCCTAAGTAATTATGCTGTTGCAGCCTTAAAACCTGATTGTCGTCTGTGCAAATATAAGTAAAATACAGTTGCTGGTAGCAGAAGAGGAACTGGAAGAGAGGCCACAGTATAAAATCAAAACTGGGAACAAAATCATGAATTTGGACACAAGAGGGCACTGCTTGGCACTAAATATCACGTGCATGCGCGTACGTGCGTGAGTGTCGAGCAAGGCCTTTATTTCTGTTGTAAACTGAAAACATTTTGAGTTTGAAATCAAAGGGTGACCCTAACCCATATCTGAAACAAAACTTAAAAGATTGCACCTAACCAAAGAGCCTCCTATTACATTGTTTTTCATACAAGAAATAGCACTCTATGGGTATAGACAAAGAAAAGTACATTTTGTACAGTATGTCACGTTTTAAAGAAAGACACGACTAAACTGAATAGCCGCTCATTCATCATCCAGCATAATATTGACCTCAAACACACTGCCAAAACACCAAAGGAGTTCATCGTGGCAAAAAGAGGAACTCTGTCCAGAGACTGGAAAAGTCCAAATCAAGGCGCTAACCTTATAGAGTATATATTTTACCTGCTTAAAACGAGACAGGAAGGAGTAACCCACCCAATAAGAGCTTGCATCACCAAAGAAGAAAGCACAAGTTTGGGACGTCAGTGGGCCAGAAATTTAACGCAGTTATTGCAACCAAACACTTTGCAACGAAATATCACGTCTTGTTCACTTTGATCTATTGTGCTTTCGGTCCATCTATTCCAATACTTTTGCTAAACTAAACATTTGGTGTCAGGTTAGGAAAACTCTTCTGAACTGTGTATCTGATCCAGATGTAAACATCTGGAAATAAGAGTTGGCATGTCGAAATATTTGCATACATACACATTTAGATGAATATAAATATGTGTACATATCTTGTATAAACGCTGTACTCCGTATATAGTATGTGCATGCATACTGTTATCTCCTCTGCAGGGATGTCCCATTACGCCTCCATTGAAGGCAAACACATGATGTCATCCCAGAAGTGTCCTTATCAGGACAGCTCAGTGTTGCCTCAGACTGTGGAAGGTAACATTGCAGACACGCAGACTCCTCACGAGCAGAGCTCAAATCTTCATGAATTCAATGACAGGAGGAGGCCAGTCGAGTCAAAATAGCCCAGTCACCTGCTAAGGTAAGATCTTGCTTATGCTTCCAATCCACATTGATGTGATTATAAATTGTGTATACATGATGCTTGTTTGAATTAGGCAGGATGGATTTACAGAGATTATAATCAGGGACAATGAAATATTGACACGACATAGATTTCAAATATTGTAGCTCAAAACAATAAATACATGTTTACGTTGTATTGAGATTGTTTGAGTCATACTAAGTATTTTAAGGAGTCACACTTCAGGTGAAAGCAAAGAGTTAAAATAGAAATATGGTCAATGTAAGGCAGTATCTCCAGGAAGTAAATTCAAAGATTGAGCCGCATTGACATTCATTTGGCTGAACTTGCTCAACATGTTGGCCAATAAACTCAAGCAGGAAGGAAACCGGAGGCCAGGGGAAGAGACAGGCTAAATCTAGTATTAAATCCACCCATTACACATGTGAAAAACTTTGCATTTTTCTTTTGTATTGATTCCACAAGTGATCATTTTTATTACTATGCTAATTATGATCCCTGAGGAGAATTCAAGGTACACTCTGTTGTCAGTTTTTTGTTGCACATAAACGGAGAACCAAAGAGAGTGAGCACCGTGCAAAGAAATGCTCCAGGATAGAAGGGGGTTTGAGTGTCTTGCTCAAGGGTACAAAAACACTCACTTATCTGAAGAAAACAAGAAACATGCAACTGGCAGTCAGAAAATGTGAATCTCAAGAAATGCACTTTCACAAAGGCATAGTCTAGAAAGAACATTCTGGTGAAAAGGGTACCTCATTTTTTTCATTTCCAATCTAATGGCAGAATAGCAGTATGGAACAATCTGCAATCAATAGGTCAAAACATGTACAGTATGAAGCTCATCAATAGGATTTAGTGCTATGTGTCAGATCAGGAAGTAAAAGAATCAGCCTTTCCAAAAAAGAGGTGGGTCATTGCAAAATCCTCCAGATTCACCAAAAGTAAATGATAACAGAAAGACAGCGTATCTATCCCTTTAAGTATGGTCTTGTTGTTACGCTACAGGTCCAAGATTGAGAACATTTCAAGTGACGCAGATCGGATTGCAGCATTTTTACATCCACCAAATACAGGAAACAAACCGCAGACACTCGAACTGCACGAGAGTAACCTCAAAAGCCCCAGAACTCAGCAGTGACAATACAGAAGTAAACAATAATGTAAAAATAATACAAACATTTCACACTAGTTAGTATATCTGTGCTTATTCCCACCCCATTAATTCAAATGAGGGTAACCCACTGTGACATTGTTGCTATTTATTTCCGTGGCACATCTGAAATGTACCTTATTAACACCAAAATTAACCGTCTACTTTTGCTGTAGTTTAGATTTCCAGCAGCTGTTTTTTTTCCCAAACTTGTTTATTTGTGTCATTTGAGCAGATCTTCGTTTATCCTTACCTTTTCAATATGGCATCCCACATACCTCTGGGTGGCAACAGCTTCAATGGTGCTAGTAATCAACCCTCAAGATGGCTTTTGAATGAGGCAGCGTGATTAGAAAAATGTGAGATGTGTCAGTCAATTGATGAGATAAGATGCTGGTAAGGGTAATGTAACTCATGCGGCTATTTACATTTTGGCAGGTAAATTGGTAAAACGATGGGGTGGAAATACAGACATAGACATGATGGTTTAAAGAATCGCTAGTTCTTTCACGTTTCTGTTTCTCGGATGACTGGCACGTTGTTTCCAATCTGAACCTATCTGATTCCAGACATTTATTTTCTATTCTTGTTGCCACCACTTCAGAGAAAAAAAAGATGGCTGTTAATTCCAGCCTAATATATAGGAAACATTGTAAAAGAGAATAAAATCATAACCTCCAAATCTTCCAGAAAGTGTGCCACTTGATTGAAGTCATTAAACTTCAAACTTGCTTTCACAACAAAGAATACTTGACTTCAAATTCCTTGTCCATCTTCCCTAGAAAACGCATCAGTACAAATGGACTGTTTCTTAATTCTCCTGGTGATGTGCGCCCTCTGTAAGGTAGTCAAGATCCACAGATTGTAATAAACCTGTTTCCATGCTTGAACTACAGTCGTAATAAGGCAGGTTGTGTTTCAGTCGAGTCAGCTACTTGTGGCTGAAAGTTCTGAAGATGACTATCAGGAACATCTGAACCATTACGGGGAACATCCGGCAACAATCGCCATGGCCCAGTACAAGTGCTTTCAGCGGATGATGAGAGGAGACAATCACCGCAAATCCCAAATAAAGGGTGAGGATGATGATGATGATGATGATGATGACGATGATGTAGAAACTCTGCAGCATGGCCAACGAGGCAAAAGCGGTTTTGGTTAATTATTTTCCATTTTGTCTGCAGGACCAATGTGCAACATGACATGGGATGGTTGGTTGTGCTGGGATGAAACCGAAGCAGGACTCATAACAGAGCAGAGCTGCCCTGACTATTTTAAAGACTTTGACCCTTATGGTAATATTCTTTATTTTTGTCCAATTATCTTGGGTGACTTTGATGCCATTGTCATAAATAAAATAACACAACAAATGCAACGAGGTATTTCCACTTATAGTGTGAATTGAAATGCAGTGGGACCTCTTGAGCACCCGTGAGGTTGTACATTTATAGGAATTTGACCAAAATATATATTATCTATTTATTGATGTTCACTTTTTTTCTTCTGCATGGTCTACATGGTTTATGACAAGACTCATTAAGAAAAAATGGCAAATACAACAGTTATTATTGTGTTGCAGCTTACCAAGGGTTTTGTTGTGGATGTAGGTGTGGATATGCCAGCAGTGTTCTCATTGATCCCTGGCCTTTCTGAAGCTAAAAAAAACCCCACAAAAACATAGAAACTCAGTTATTTCTTTTGACAAAATATTTGGGAAAAACATCCCTCTAAAGTCTCATAAAACTTACAAGCTGCTGTTATTTATGATGTCAGATAAGAAGAACGTGTTGATGCAATGGGTTTGGTATGCTTCATGCGCCACATACTCTGATCTGCGTACTAAAACATAATTCATCAGTGTGGTGATAAAGTACACCAGTCATTGAAAACAATACTAAAATACTAATACTGATTGAACAAAAGTACGGAATCAAAATTCCATTTTGAATTATATATCATACTGTATATGGTGTATACATATACATCATAAATATATCCCCTTTATGCTACCTTACATGGTTCCCAATCTGAGGGTTGAATGAACTCATTTTGACAGCTTTTAATTTGAAATATCCATTCTTACCTTTCGGCGCATGTTTGAATTTCTCTTTAAGTCTGAATTTTGTCATCAGCACTCGCATCCAAAGTCTGCACGGAGACAGGCAATTGGTGGCGCCACCCAGAGAGCAACCGGACGTGGACAAACTTTACCAATTGCCAAGCCAACACAACACATCATGGCACAGTGAGAACAAAGCAAATTTCATTAAACGTACGTGGATTCTCTGGAATGTTCTATTGTGAAATGTTGTCCTTGCAGGTGGCAATGACTCATTTCTACCTGGTCATGATTGGTCACGGGCTGTCATTGGTCTCATTGCTCATATCACTGGGAATATTCTTCCATTTTAAGTAAGCGCACGCTAAAAAGTACAACAGCAACATGTGACTGTATTTTTTATCATTCATTCATCTTTATAGATTTGATTCATAAAAGTCAAGATGTTTAATTTTGGCTCTAAAATCTTCAAATGGATCTGTGATGACGTGTAGATATAAAGCAAAATCTTTCCTTGAACTTTGCGCTGTAGGAGTCTGAGCTGCCAGAGGATCACGCTCCACAAGAACCTCTTTGTGTCATTCGTCCTGAATTCAGTCATCACTGTTGTCTGGCTGACAAAGGTGGCCAAGAAACAAGGGCACACGTACAACGACTCGGTGAGTGAGGTGCTCTCTTTCTAGAAGCAGGCCTCGGAGTTGACCACATGTCATTGTTCTCCTGTTTTTAGGCGAGCTGCAAGCTGCTCATGTTCATCCACCTCTACCTTCTGAGCTGCAACTACTTCTGGATGCTGTGTGAGGGCATCTACCTGCACACTCTGATTGTGGTAGCCGTGTTTGCGGAGAAACAGCATCTTATGTGGTATTATCTGCTTGGCTGGGGTGAGCATCGAGCGGAAGAATCTTGTGCAAACTTTCTGCGGACAGATGACATCTGTGCTTTTTGCTCCAGGTTTCCCACTGGTGCCGGCACTGTTGCATTCCATAGCACGCCACTGCTACTATAATGACAAGTGTGTTTTCGTCATCTAAAATATGAATGTGTTGCTTTCATCCCATATTTGAAGGATGTTTTCTTTTGTCAGGTGCTGGGTTAGCTCGGATACATCCCTACTGTACATCATCCATGGGCCGATTTGCGCGGCATTGGTGGTCAGTGGAAAACACTGGCTATCTATCTATCTATCTATCTATCTATCTATCTATCTATCTATCTATCTATCTATCTATCTATCTATCTATCTATCTATCTATCTATCTATCTATCTATCTATCTATCTATCTATCTATCTATCTATCTATCTATCTATCTATCTATCTATCTATCTATCTATCTATCTATCTATCTATCTATCTAATCTAATCTTCTGCTTTTCAGGTGAACCTCTTTTTCCTTTTGAATATTGTGCGCGTTCTCATCACTAAACTGAGAGTTACCCACCAGGCTGAGTCCAGCCTGTACATGCGGGCAGTGAGGGCCACACTCATCCTCATTCCGCTGCTCGGCATTCAGTTTGTGCTGCTGCCTTACAAGCCTCAGGACCACTGGGTCTCTGAGATATATCTCTATGTCATGGAGATCCTCATGCACTATCAGGTGAGTGCTGATTCAGTCTCTGAATGCAATGTGTTGCAGTGGTCTGCATCTGCAGCAAAACGTTTCCAGCTTTTAAAGGATTGTGCAATTTTATGACTTACTGAAGAAACTCTCCGACATTTTCAGGGTCTCCTTGTGTCCACCATATTCTGCTTCTTTAATGGGGAGGTAAGCCACGCACACGTCTTTTTGAGGCTAATGATTTGGTACGGATTTTAGCTGCAGCAGAAGGACATTTCACTATGACACACATCACACATACGGTACATCTGGGTGACAAAAAGAAATTCAGCTTTCGGTTTATTTCTAGAAAGTAGTATTACATGTCAGTTGACCAAGGTCGATTTGTGCGAAAACAGGTGAAATGTATTGAGATTTAGTGTGAATGTGTGAGCACCGAGTCAAAAAGAAGATGAGACATGAGATAAACGTCTTGCAAGGGTGACAGAAATAAGATATATATTTTGAATAGAAAGTTGATTCAAAAACGGACGCAGTGGAAATCCAGTCACAGTTGACATGATCATTGACAATTCCCAGCATTTTGGAACCCCAAATAGGTCAAAAGCCTTTTTTTAAAAAACATTAACCTCTACCCTACTTTCCTGTAAGGTTCAGAGCGTTCTGAGGAGACACTGGAATCAGCAGCAGATGCAGTTTGCCGGCACATTTGCCAACGCCGACCTCTTCCGCTCGGCCTCCTATGTGGCGTCATCGCTCACCGAGGTCCACCGCTGCTACAGCATCGAAAGTCACACCGAGCACACTAACGGAAAAACCTATTCGGACATATTCCGATCTGACAGCCCATTTGTGTGACAAGGACTTTTTTTTCTCAGCAAGGCATTCAGATACCTGAAGAGGATTCAAAGAAATTAGATTTTTTATTTTTTTACATATTTTTCGTTGGGTGGACTGTTTTCTATTCGCAAAAAATTGGCTCTGAGATGTCTTTCTCACATCAAGGGGATTTAACAATAACACTTTAACAACAACAACAATGTATTTTCAGACATTTTAAAGGTCCAAAGAAGCTGCTCATCCTAGTGTCAGTTTTCAAAGAGACCATCTGATTTACATTATTCATGAAAATCTAGGGGTATTCGGCCTTCGGGTGAAATATCAGTATAAACCTAAAATACACTACAACCTTTCCAGGTTCACTTAATTTGAGTTTTGGCATGAGTGTATGTGTATTATGCTAATTGTTCAAGAACGGGAAGTTGTGCGGAATGCACAGTGAACTTTTACACGTCTTCTCATGCAGTGCATTTTAAGTTCATCCTGAAATTTACCCCGAAATTCAAATATCCCTCACTTTTTGTGAGGACATATTTGTGAAGGGATGTGGCGTTGTAGTCACATTTTCCTTGTTGTTGACGTTTTCTTCTGCTTCCTCATTTTTTTCGAGTGTGGCACATTTTTTGTCAGTTTTATTATTATTATTTATGATACCTTCAATGCTCAACAATTACCAAGGTTCATATTTTTCTTATTCCAAAATGCTGGAGAAGAGATAATGAAATAATGATGATGGTATTGTATATAACTGAAAACCTGTATCTTTACTATTTTTAAAGTCTGTTTTCAAAGTTGTTGTGATGGCAAAAGTTTGAGGAGCTGCAGGTTTCAGCCTTCTAAAACACTATCTGTTAGCCTCCACTGGATCGCGAGTCTGAAAATAATTTTGATATTTGTTCATTCATCCTCATGAGAGTAACGGGCGTGCCGGAGCCTGTTTCATATTTGTTATTTTTCTTTCCCAACCATTATGAAATAAATAAAAGTCATGGTGCCTCGCTTCTCGTGTAGGTAACATTACTTTGTATTGAACATTTACATTGTATTGATATTGCTGCTGTAAATAAAGACGGCTGTGGAAAAACTGCTGGTACTGTTTTGCAGACATTTGAAAGATTTCTCTTTGACACCTAAAAGAAAAGGTGTGACTTCTCTTTCTGATCTGAGAACTCACGATGGGTTCCAGAAAAAGTAAATGCATGTTGCTCTTTGCTTTACATCCAGCATGTGAAGAAAGACGAAGACCCAAACGAAACACCTCGCATCATTTAGCAACCTTAAACCGAGAAGCTGAAAAATCTATTAATGTGACACAGTTTTTACATTGTAGTTCATGAAGCAGGATGTTTACCATTTGTTTGTTGGCATGCTCCTTCCACCACCCCTCCCATATTTACCCCTGTGTTTGAGACATCCCTGACTTCCTATTTCTAAGAATACTTTTGAGCTGAACCAGTGAAGTCCGCCAGAATTCACTTCCTCCGTCTCGTGACCAACAATTGTTTACTGCCTTTACTTCCACATGGAATACTTTATTGCATCTGTGTGAATAATTTGGTACTATGTTTTGCTTACGTGAAGGACATAAAGTACCTTAGCTTGTTGTGAAGAACACTAGTGGTTGTTCATCCATTCATCATTTTCCAAAATGCTCATCTTCACTAGGGTCATGGAAGTGCCGAAGCCTATCACAGCCAAGAAACTTTGGGCGAAGGCGGACTACACCAGGAACTGGTCGCAGGACACATATAGATTCTGTAATTGAGTGGAAAGTGTAGCCACACTGCCTGCACCAAAGCCAGGCGAGTGTACCACTACACCAGGGGTGCCCATAGTATTTTACCCAACCCTCTCGCGAGCTACTGACGGTGGGGAGATGATGCTCCCAAACCGTTTTAAGGTTAATGTTATGTTGCCTCCTATATTTAAAATACAGAATTTGCTTTATGTCCATTGTAATGTCTGCGCTTTCATCCTGGATTATGCTGTGCCAAGGTGCAATTTTAAAATTACACACCATCTCATCCTGCACTTTCTACTTTGGCTTCAGACCAGAACTTTCCCGCTCGGAAAAGAGAAACTCTCGTCCAGTTAAACCACTTTTTCTTTGATTATTCATATACTCTGACAGTCAGTGTATCTTAACACAACAGCATTTCTTTTTTAACTTTTTTCCATTAATATTGAAAGTAAACATAAACAGTATGACTAGCTCGTCTTTGCTCTACGTTGCGCAGACTGTTGATGCTGTCATTATAAAACGCATTGATGGGCTGCTTAAGTACTGTAACATTTGTAATTATGAGTGTTCGTCTTTAAGAGTGGGGGTGGGGGGTTGTAAGGTAAACTAGGAAAAGAAGAGTGTGGCAGAGCAGCAGTTGGTGCTAGAGAAAGTTCCGTGTGCTGCCCAAAAGAAACCAGTGGCTTCTTCTTTTCATATTTTACAGTATGTATGTAAATTGTGCCATTGAATGTAACAACCAGTCATCCCTTAATCATTGAATCACATTGCAAAATGCCACAAACGGATTAGCTGTATGTTATACTTTTTACTTTTACTTTTTTTTTGCGCGCAACGCAGAATATCTGCAAAGAGACTGCATCAGCAGTGCAGAATTGCGCACGCGCATAGTTTAGAGAGAACATTGGCTATTTCTTTTTTTTTTTTTTTTGGCATGCCGTCCCGCGATCGACCAAGAGTACCTCACGATCGACCGGTAGATCGCGATCGACACATTGAGCACCCCTGCACTACACCATCAGTGACACCCCTAGTTTAGTGGTGAAATCTTGCTTGATCAAGAGACACACCTGTTGAGCTGTGCATTTACTACACCACTGATCCTGTTCAAGGTCACAAGGATGTCTTCCCTAACTGAGATGACACAGGATAAAAGCTGGACCATATCCTGGACTGGTCACCAGTAAGTTGCTGTATAGAGACAGACAAGGCTTCACTCTCAGATTCACGCTGTCAATGTGCAAAAACATGGTTTTATTGCCCTTCTGACATCCCCTCACCTTCATTCAGACACCAACTATTCTAAAAAAACTATATCCCAAATGATTGTAATAAAACGGTCACAATTTAGGCTCCAATTTCGTTAGAGCTTCTCCTCACAATGGTCAATGGCATGCTGGAGCCTACTCACCAATCTTTGGGTTAGAGGCGGTGTACACCCTGAATTCGTCGCCAATAATAATAATAATAATAATAATAATAACAGGCAGCACAGTGGACGACTCAGAGCGTCTGGCTCACAGTTCTGAGGACCAGGGTTCAAATCACAGCCCCACCTCTGTGGAGTTTGCATGTTCCCCCCATGACTGCACGGGTTTTCTCTGGCTACTTAGGTTTCAACATTCCAAAAACGTGTTGTAGGTTAATTGAAGAATCTAAAGAGCCTGTGGGTGTGAATGTGAGTGTGAATGAAAATTTGTTTCTATGTGCGCTGCGGACGTCTGGCGATCAGTTCAAGGTGTATCTTGCCACTCGCCTGATGGTAGCTGGGATAGGGTCCAGAACGCCTGTGACCCTTATGAGGATAAGCAGTAAATAAAATGGGTGGATAGATCATTATACCTATGAATAATAAATTCACAATATTCGTAAAGGCACTTGTTCCACATAAACACTAACACACAAATACAGACATCTTAAAGTTATCTTAAAGTGCCAAACAAGAAAAGAAAAGAAAAAGCTGGAATGGGGAGTAGAAAAAACTGAACATTACCATGATGAAAGTGAATCAAATGAAGAGGAGGTGTTATAGTTATGAGAAGTCTTTCCACATAACACACATCTCACACATCTGACTCATGCCACGATGTAGCCACTTGAGTCCTGGAACTCTTGAGAACAATGGAACGAGTTCTTGGCCACACTTGAGGGTGTGGAAGGCATGCGATTCAAGGGTGAGCTATGTGGCCTGCCCGTGTGGATGTGACCCGGTCTGGGTGGGGACACAGGATGTCCGCACAGCCCTCCCGCACTCTGAGAGCCTCAACACGGGGTCGCAAGGGTTGAGGTGTGTATCACGTGATCATGTTCAAATATGAGGCTCCTTGTCATGATCCAAAAATCAACAAAGCAAGTCAAACTGTTTACCACCCAAAAAATATACATATCTCTTCAGTATAGACAGTAAGTAGATATTAATCAACATTTAAAAACAATAGTGTTGCAGGCCTAAATGTTCATCTAAAAAAAATGGGCAAAAATAAAAATGTCTAAAAATGCATTTACAGTAATATTGTCCCAACATTATGTCTTGTTTTATATGTGTATATACATGTCATGGTCAATGTTTTGGTTGATTTAGTTGTTACATTTTCCCATGTTCCATGTCTTATGTGCTCATTGTTAGCCGTGCCCATCTGTTCTCCGACCTTGTGTTGATCAATCAGCTCCACCCAGCCACTTGTGCCTTGTCCAGGTGTTTGTCATTGTCTAGTACAGTTCTTATCATTTAGTTACTCCAGCCCTCCTGCCTTGCCAACCTGCTTCCCATCTATCTATCTATATCTATCTATCTATCTATCTATCTATCTATCTATCTATCTATCTATCTATCTATCTATCTATCTATCTATATCTATCTATCTATCTATCTATCTATCTATCTATCTATCTATCTATCTATCTATCTATCTATCTATCTATCTATCTATCTATCTATCTATCTATCTATCTATCTATCTATCTATCTATCTATCTATCTGTATTTAGTTCACTGCAAAGCAAACGACTCACTGGCGACCTGTCAACGACCACTGAACAATCCCCCAGCGCACACAGCGTGTAACCAAAGTGAAACGAACGTCGTTTGGTGTCCATTGAGCGTCATCCCAGCGTTTCCCGAACTTCCATGCATATGGGTATATAAACCGATGCTTTGTAAAAGCAAGGTCCATTTAATATTAACCTACAGTAGAGAGCACCTACTGTGGAAGATCCAGAAAGCAACAGTTCATTTTCGCGGGAAAACTCCACCAGACTGTCCTCAACAGCCCGGTCCAGGATCCTGCAATCCTTTCTCTGCTTCTTTTGTCTCTTTGTCGGAATGTCCTCACTGGGGTTTGCAAGGTGTTTAGGGTCCCCAGGGGGTGTCACATAATGCGTGACTTCGTGGACGTGCTCTTCCTCCTGCTGTTGTTTTTCCTCCAAACACATTGCATTGATTGCACATTGATGAAAGAGGCTTAGCTTTCTTACTAGCAGCGCTAGTTATTGAAGTCTGCGCCCTAACTTTTTTTCTTCTCGGCGGCATGATGCTCACTGTTCTAACTCACGACAACTGAAGTGACTATGAACTTTCCAACGTTTTAGTGCCGGTTCCATTGTAAAAATTACACGCCAGCAAAACGCCTTTCTGTCGTTATCCACCCATTGGTCACACGCTCAACACACTCGTCTTACCTTGACAAATCGCTCGTCGCGCCCCAATGACGCATTTACACATGCTAATGGTATCTTATTTGTTCACTGTTACACACTTTTCGTGCGTTAGACACGCTTTTCACACGTTAATCACACGCCACATGTGTCGTCCGCGTTTGAGAACGCTGAAAAATAGAACGATTGAAATGTTCAGAGGACGTTGACCAGAACGTCATGGTGTGACAGAGCCTTTACTGGCTAGCTCCTCTGCCTCGCTGTTCTGATGACCCGGCTTAAAGTGGACTTTGAATGTTCTCCCCATGCCTGTGTTGGTTTTGTCCGGGTACTCCAGTTTCCTCCCACATCCAAAAAAAAAAAAAAAACTATACACTGTATGCTAATTGGAGACTTAAAATTGCCCGTTGGTGTGAATTTGAGTGCAAATAGTTGTTTGTTTACATGTGGCTTGTGATTGGCTGGCGACCCGTCCATGTTATAGTGCCCCTTTCACCCAAAGTCACCAGGAACAGCTTCCAGCGCCCTGTGATCCTGAACGGGATAAGCGGTGAAAATGGGTTAATACAGTACATATACAGTACTGTATACTGTGCACAATGCATGTATATTATATAGAGTACCATACCATATTGCCTGGCAAGTATGATTTTTGTTTTTATTTTAATGTGTAGAGCTCGTCCACCTACATCACCAAAGTCACATAACTGGCCATACTGGCGGTCTAACAAAGCATTGCTCAATGCTAAGTCGGTTGGAGATGACACGAAAATATGTCCTATAGCGCGATACCAAGAGTTTTGTCTGATACCATTAAACATTTAGAAGGTGATAATAAACAAAGGTACGTGGTCAAATGAGACACTTGGCATAGAGGACCCATATTTAATACCGAAGTTGATGTTTTCACTGATAATGAAGTGGAGTGTTAACCCGCTTCTGCTAGTCTTGGACAACTGGATCTACACATGTATCTGGTGAGTAAGTCGTCGAGATTTACACAGAAGAGTTTGAAAGTGTAGAAAAGTCTGGACACATACAAATACGTCCTTGCTGGAGCTGTTCTCAATCAAGAATAAATCCCACATAGTGATGGAGCCACTCAGATTTTTTCAATACAAATACCAGTATTTAAATAAATGACCTCTGGTTTTACACAAACTCGCATTCATTAACTACGATTGGAAAATAGAAAGACAACGAGTAGGCTCCTCTGTACACGAAGTTTGTTGTGACCACACGTTAAACTTCGGTAAACCTTTCCGCGACTGACGTTTTTTTTAAATATGGATTGTTCTCAAGTGAGCCCAATCCATATTTAAAAAAAAGAAAATAATCGCTGGGATAGCCTTCAGCCCCCTTACACGGAAGCGTGTTGCAGCCACATGTTAACCTATGTAAACCTCTATGACAGACGGTTTATTTTCTTTTTTTTTAAATACGCATTGGACTCATTTGAGAACAATGAATATTAAAAACAAAAACAAGAAAACGCCTGTCGGGGAGAGGTTTAGTGAAGTTTAACGTGTGGCCGCAACACACTTCCGTGTACATTGGAGATGACTCCCTGCTGTTTTTTTTTTTTTTTTAAACACATTGTTCTCAAATCACCCAACTTGGCATGATAAATACTTCTTGGGGATTTGAGATTGAGAGGAATAATTCCTACCTGAAATGAAGTCATCGCTACTCAGTTGTGTGTGTTTGGTTGGGCACCATCTATCACGTTTAATTTCCAAAATCCATTGATCTTTTCTTTTCTTTTCAGCTGGTATTCTATGGAATAACCTCTTTGAATATCTGTCTCATCTGTTGTGACAACCGACAGCACAACAGGTCTCGGGCATTGTGAATATTCTGCTCCTGTTCAATGTCCCCCACACTGTCAAGCACCTCTTTTTGGTTGCCAATATAGCACTGTGAAAATTGTGATGTCACGTGGACAAACTCTGTTGGATCATTCAGCTTTTGAGGAGTTATTGAGCATGTTATGGTTAGGGTGTCAGTAGTTAGAGCATTGGTTTGGTAAAGTTGGGGTCGTGAGTTGGTTTCTCACTGGGGCCTACACTCCCATAGAGGGGTTACGTCAGGAAGGGCACCCGGTGGAAAAACTGTGCCAAACAAGTATGAGCATTCATCTGAGATGACCACTAATGGGACAAGCCGAAAGAAAGTTGTATGATTGAGCGTGTGTGTGTGTGTGTGTGTGTGTGTGTGTGTGTGTGTGAGTGTGTGCAATTCTGTGTCTAGTGCTTCCAAATACATCGGGAATAATTAAAGATTTTTTGTTTCTTTTTTTGTGACAGTTTAGCATACTAAATATGTTATTAAACCTTCCTCATATATCATGAAAGTTCAAAGAGATTGATTTTTTAGTATCGTGTACTGTAAGTATTGATATTAAAATAACATACCATAAACAGGTTTTATGATGCCAAAAACGGAATGAATGTTAACTATACTAATTTTAAATTGGTTAATCTAGAGCTTGGTTGCTTCAATTTTGAGGTCAACCAGTGCAGAAAAACGATTGTATTCATCCTCCCCTGTGAAAAATGAAACTAAACAATGTGGTCTATAACAGCAAAAGGCCACCAACAATTCTGCCAGTGTGAATGTAATTTGATCCTTCATGATGATGTTCAGGATTGGAACAAAATACTTGAAAACACCATAACCAGTTCCAGTATTATAAAGCTGAAGTTTTCAGATTTTTCGGTTCCTTTACTTCACCAATATATGTGAGACGCATGATCAGTCTCGTCTTCAGCATCGTCATCTGCCAACAGGAACACCCTCGGTCTTCTTCCAGTTTCCTGCCATTGTTCTCTGTTCTGCCACCAGACGCAGGCTCCACCCAGGATCTTGGTAAAAGGTGGGATGTTAAAGTTGATTTTCCCTTAACAGTTGTGGATGGGGAAGGTGTGGTTGTATGAAAAGAAACTGTGCGACATTAAATATCAGCATCCATTTTCAGTAATGTCCTCTTCAAAATTCACAATTTACTTTAGATTCTGTTATGGATGTAATTTTCCCTGCCAGACAGAAAATTACCAAATGTGTGGCAAATAACAAATTCCCACAGTTAGCAAGCCATTCAGGCATAACCTGACATGAATGTAAAATATGAATACTGCAACTCCTTTGATCGTTTCCAGCGATGTTCCTGAAGCATTATGGAGCAACAGTGGTGAGACGCATTCTTGTATGATGTGTAGGAAGGAAAAGGAGTTGCTGGGAAATCTTGCATGGAGTCTCCTCAATGAGAAAAGAAGACACCCCAGCTGGGCGTTACTGCTAAGTCAACTCAGGGTCGCAGGGGCCAGGGGAGCTTGCCTGGATAAAGGATTTGCTACAATATACAAACTTTTACCATGCAAGTGTAGCTGTGTGTGATAACGTAAGGTAAGATAAAATAAAAGTTAAGATAAGATATGAAGATACAAAATTCAGATGTGACACTAAAGAGGACACAGCGAAGTATTGACAAGAATAACAATAGATAAATAGAGGAGGAGGAGTGATACAGTGTTAATGACTTTTTGTAGCAAAATATGGCGATGTGTTTTTTATGATGCAGATAAAACCGAGCATTGAGTCTAAGCAGCCCATTTTTGTGACTGAGGTAAATGTGGGAGAGAGGGCCATTATTGTGTGCAGGGGTGGGTTAGACTCAGTTTTTCATTGACCAGTGAGCCCCGGCTCATCTTGAAGAGGAACTTTTGGTCTGTTTTAGGAGTTAACACAGAGGATTTCAGTAATCGCAAATCAAAGCGACTTCTCGCGAATTTGCATTAGCCTCCCATTTCAGGGTTTTCTAAGGGTACACCAGTTTCCTCCACTGCAGCCCTACTGGGGGCACAATCCAAGGCAAACTGAAGGCCGGTCCCAAGCCAGGATAAATGCAGATGGGTGCGTCAGGAAGGGCTTGTGGCTCAAAACTTTGCCAAATAAATATGAGTCTTCATTCAAAGAATTCTATAATGGATTAGGCATGGACTGGGTTAACACCGTCTGCCACCGGCACTGTCAATGTTCAGGGCGCTGTTGGAAATCCTAAATCAGATGGCCCAGCCACCTCACCGGGCTCCTCTCAATGAGGAGGAATAGTAACTCTAATATCAGCTTCACACCAATCTCAAAGAGAGAGCCCGGACACATTGCGGAGGGAACTCATTTCGGACGCTTGTATCCAGAATCTTTGTTCTTTTGGTCATTACCCACAGCTCGTGACCATAGGTGAAGGTAGAAATGTAGATTGACCGGTAAATTAAGAGCTTCACCTTTCAAGTAACCTCCTTCTTTACCATAACGGACTGATACAAAGTCTGCATCACTACAGAAGCAGCACCAATCTGTCTGTTGTTCTCCTGCTCCATTCTCCCCTCACTCATGGACAGAATCTCTAGCCCAAGCCAAGGGGTAGAGGAGGTCTGTTTTGATGGCCTCAGTATTGCATCTCTGCTTTTTGCAGGTGATGTGGTTCCCTTGGCTTCGTCAAGCACTATCCTCAACTCTCACTGGAGTGGTTTGCAGCTGAGCGTGTATTTGTATAGCTAGATGAAGTCCATTACAAAGCACTCAGAAAGGAACTGTGCTACTGCATGCGGAAGTCTGCAGTAGAAGCGAAGTCCATGTATGAGAGCACCAAAACAGTGGTGAGGTGCCCTGGAGATGTTACAGAGTTTAAGGTGGAGGCGTGACTGCATCAGCGAGCAGTCCTAAACACCTTCCTGTTTCCATGGGTGATTGACATGCTGACAGATGAGGTTAGGTTGAAACCCCTGTGAGCTATGATGTTTGTAGATGATGCTGTGTTCTGCAGTGAAATCAGGGAGCAAATGGAGGAACCATTAGAAAGGCGGAGTCATGTACTGGAAAGGGGAAGAATGAAGAATATATGTGCATGACAGAGGGGTGGAGAGGGAAGAGTCAGGCTATAGGGAGAAGCGATATTAAGGGTGGAGGACTTTAAATACTTCGGGTCAATAGTCCAGAGCAATGGTGAGTGTGGTCAGGAAATGATGAAACGTGTCCAAGCAGGTTGGAACGGGTGGAAAAATCACATCATATTCCTAATGTTGAACAACCACTCACTACGTGAAAATAGCAAACTATCTAAAAATGACCTGCAAACACAGATGCCTGGCCTGGTTGCAGGAAGAGGCGAGAGCGTGCTCTCTTTCAGCAACAGTGTAGCCACAAGGTCGACCCAGAAACATGTGCAGGCTGAACTTTGGCTTTTGTTCTTCCTATAAGGATGCCTTCACTCTCTCGAGCTCTTTGTGCTTGCTTACACACCCCAACATTTGCACACGTTGAGATTTGCGGAAACGCCTGCCTTGTCAGCATGTGTTCTCGAGCTAGAAGGGCTCTTTTGTGGCCTAAAACAAATAATTTGTGTGGACTGGTCAGTTTCATTTCAGCCACCCAGTGAGCAACTTGCAAATGAATGCTCCCTCCTCGAGGAGGGATCCTCACAGCTGTGTAACTTTTCATTGGGCGTACTCTGCTATTTATGAGCGTTCAGTACATGTTTATTTTATTCTTGTGCTTTTTTTGTGTGGAATGAGCTCAGCCACCCCAGAAAAAGACATTTATTCTAAATCAACTGTCATCAACAAACAAATAAATTTAAATTTACAGTCAAGCATGTAGCATTTACAGGTGACGTTTTAAGAGTTTTTGGGAACACACACACAAACATTTTCTTTGAAGAACGAAATACGTACGTTTTTGAACACAAATGAATCATTTAGAATCAAAATATTTATTTTAACCAGATTGAGGGCTACACATGTAAGATCTTAAATATGAATTTTCAGTCTTGAAAATATTAATCTGTAATTTTCTTAGTCTAAATGCCTAATAAGGCATTTTCTTTCTTAGCGTTAGCCATTTGTTTAGAACCTATTTACTCGAAAGTCTATATGAAGGTTTCACAGGAAAGATGAATAAATAATGGTGGCCTTCTACCAGTCACACGTCTTTTGCAGCCACGTGTTTTGACTGCAATGATATAAATTTCATCCACAGCGCTCACAGGAAGTGGAGTCATTTTCACAAATTCTCATACAATTTTTTTTCCTTATCTTGAGTTTTATGAGAAACACACAGGTCCAATGTCAAGGCCGAACTCCTGATTGGCCTTTCCAATGTCCATGGGCGCCACGTCCGCAATGGGCAGCCTGATTGGGGTTTGAGTCCTGTATTCCAACACTGTCTTAGCCCAATTATCATTGGACATCTGTGGAGAAAGTAGACAAAGAAAATGCAACTCTTTCCTATTTCTGATCATTTTTTCCTTTCATTTGTTGAGGACTTACCGCACAGCCATCTTCAATGACGGTGTATCGCAGACGGTTATTGCCTTGTGCCCTTAGCTCCTGACCATTGGCGCCTTTTAGGATCAGGGCTTTCTTCATGGTGCCCTTGCTGTCTTTATAAGCCAGGCTGTTCTTGCAGTGGTAGGTGAGGCTCTGGTGGGACTCTTTGGAGAGAAGCTGGAGTAGCTTCAACTGAACTGCCACTGTGTTTGGCTGCTCCTCGTTGTTTCCATAGTTGAACTGAAACAGTTTGACGTATTTATGCTCATTTATTCCCAAGAAAACTCACAAAGTATGAGTGATCTCATTGAAGTCGCAGCAGGACACTCAATTTATAAATGTGCTTCTTAGCTATATGTTTAAACCAAACAATGGAAAATGGTGGCATGACGAAAAATGTGTCCAAAAATGTGTCACTAAAGCTAACTTGGTGCTGCTCAGATAGACCAATTTAGCATGACGTCACAAGTACTTCCAAGTGATAAAAGGCGCAACTAAATGGCACCAGTAATAAACAAACCCAGCAATGAAATGTGTCAGAAATGTTCCAGGACAGGTACAAGAAATCCCTGCCTGAATGTCTGGCCCACATGGCAGGGGAAAAACTAGCAGTTCGTAGTTTGGATTTGAAATACAACTGCACATGTCTTTTGAGATATGTTCTGAAACTTTTCTGACACACCTCACTTTGACCAGAGCACTGCAATTGAAAAAACAGAGGAAAATGGCTGCAATACTGATTTTATTCTTCTTCTTTACTACCATAGTTTGAATGTGAGATGTGTCACTCCAAAAGAAGATGCTACGTGAGGTAAACTGATTGGAAGGGAGAACTGGTGGCGGCCATAATTTACATTTGAACTAGTAAATTGATTATAAATAGACAAGGGTAGAAATTCAGACATACTGTAGTAAAAATAATCATTGACGGACTGGTCAAGTAATTCACGAGCAATAAATTAAATGCTTTTAACTTGGTCATGGTTGATGTACAAACATAGTTTATAAAGCATAGAGCATATAGCACATTTGAGTGATTGATGACTGTTGCAGTTTGACTTATATCTGTTAGGCTATGGTCACGATCCATGTCGCTGTTATCTAACAAAGGGTATGACCATAACTTTGCTTTTAATGACACAGTGGTCCCTTTTTGATGGTGATGTTAGAAAGGCTATACTTTAGCCGTCAAAGAATTCACTTAAAGTGTGACTGTCATGAAATGGATGATTTTTGGTATATTATAATGAAAAACCCACAGCCAATATGGTCGTATGTGTTTTTTCACAACAAAACATGATTTTGACGTACACAGCTTTTTGTAACTCCCGCCATGAAAATCCTCTCGAGGGATTTGTTTTTTGATAAGAAGCAGGAAATGACATAAAGGACAGCGGCGCCCCCTAGTGGACTCGCTTGTTTCCATTAGTTTTACATCAGGGAAGGGAGCTCGTTGTTCCTTCGTGTTATCCAAAATGGCTGCTCATTACATTGCTGGACATTGCTTGAACACTCAGGAGAATGGAATTACCCTTCTTAAGTTTGAAAGAGACCCTGTTCATTGTGAAAAATGGATTGGACGGGTGCAGAGGACGAGAGCTTCGTGGGTTCCAAATAACAGGTCGGTGTGTATACAGCTACTAAAAAAAATAATAGCTTGGGGCGAACCACGTAATTGGTCTCTCTCATAACGTAATAAAGATCCGTGTATGAAATGTGTTGATGTGCACGTCGCCCAGCCAACAATTTCTCACTGAGCCTCATCTCGATAGAGTTCATCGGGTACTGCGGTGGGTGTGAACAACCCTCTAAAAGCAGCACGCCTCGGCTCCATTATATGCCACCACGGCGCCAAAAATCAGCCACACCGGCTGAGGCGCCGCGTTCGGCGGTCACAGCTTCTGCGAGGGCTGCGTGTCGGGCTTTGCGACGGGGGCGGCTCTGGAGAACCCAGCCGAGAATGGGTTACTCAGTCGCGTGCGTGCATAAAGCTCCCCGCTCGACTATGTTGCTCAGTACTGCGGTGTCTGTGAACACCCCCCTAAAGCAGCACTGCCGGCTGTGATGAGCCGCGATTGCTCATCTCCGCCGCGTAAGTGGATCTGACGGAGATGTGGTTTGGCCGTGATTGCATATCATCTGAATATGGCTCAAAACAATAGTGTAATTTTGCCCCGGTAATTTCACTCGGTTATGTGGTGTTGTCCTTTTCGAAAAGAGCTTCTGTGTCAGAATGGGCGTTGGAAAAATCCGAATATCTCTGTTGTTCGGCTTCCATAGCAGCAGCCACTGTGCGTTTTCAACGGCAGAAGTGACGATGAGGTCAAGGACAGAGGCCACGACCAATATGGCGACCACTTGGATGTCGAGGGACACTCAATTGTGCAACTTTGCGCATGGATGACACACGGTCCGCTCACATTTATTTTTTCGTACAGACATTGAAGTGAATACTCTTATATGTATTTTTCATTGCAATTTCTATTTTAGAATGTTTATAGGGATGACAGTCCCACTTTAAACTCACTTCAAACGTAATACAGTTTCACCCTGCTTCAATGTCAAATCCTGTGATGGAGGTTTGGTTTGTCGTCCATGACTTTTGAAGTTGCCACTCCGCCATACTTTTTTTTTTTTAAGAACTCAAAAAAAACCTTAAACATTTCTGTACGACACAATCACAATGTTCTTGGTTTGGTTAGTTTAAATTGGCAATTTTTGCTTTTGTTCCACTTCCCAAAAGTAGGACGCCTATTGTTTACAACCATTATAAATTGCTTACATGAAAGTAAGATCAGTACGCAACAACAATCATGTTATCTGCTTACTTTGGTTAAGCCATACATCTGGGCTCCAAACCAAATGGGTTTGTTGACCGTTGGAGTGGATTTTGTCCACCAGGATTTGCGGGAAATATTGGCAGGATTAGCAGAAATGCAGGTTTCACCGCTATCCATGTTGCAGAAAACCTTGATGGCATCTTTGGTACTTCCTTGGTTTGGATCAATCCAGTACTCACCTGGACACAAAAAGAGAGTAGGTTAATATTGGAGTTTTTTTGTTTTTGTTTAAGGTGTTAATGAAAGGACACTCACCACTTGTTTTCTGTGGATAGCATTGTTTGATGTCCTGACATGTTTTTGCAGGGTTCTCCTTAGTCCCATCTGGACTGCGAATGTTCTGCATATGCCTGCTGAGTGTCTTCAGAGTGGTATGTACGATGATGGGACTCTTATCAGGAAGAGCCTCATCCTTATTGAACTCTGGAAGTGGAGGAGGGTCGGCCGCTACATCATCCTTGAAAAACTCAACAGCTTCTGGCACGCCGTCCTCATCAAAATCCATGGGAGCTGCAAAGTATTCCCTCACAGCAGCAGTGGGAGGACCAGGTGGGCCTGGAGGACCTGGAGGTCCTGGTTCTCCAGGAGGACCCTGACAATAAAAGGTAAACAGCATTGAAACATTGATCAACATGTAGACAGCTGAACATTGTATCAATGTGCTACCTGAACTCCAATGTCCCCACTTGCTCCTCTGCTTCCAGGTGCACCCATAGCTCCTGGCTGGCCAATGTTACCCTCCTTCCCGGGAGGACCCACCACGCCTGGAGAACCCTGTGAAATTATAAGTTTATGTAGTGCTATTGGGTTTTATTTTTTGTTCTGAAAATATTTTATGCACCTTACCCTTGGCCCAGCTGGTCCAACAATACCTGGAATACCTGCATCCCCTGTAGCGCCCTGAAGGATTAAAAAACAAAAAAGTGGTCTTTCGTTTTTGTTTTTTTTTCCCCTCTTCAGAGACACATACAAAGCTATACAGTCCACTTACAGCAATTCCAGGCAAACCATGGAGTCCAGTAAAACCTCTGTGACCTTTCTGACCCCTCTCTCCTTGTTCACCTTCTGGTCCTTTCTCCCCTTGTGGTCCTTGAGGGCCCTGAGATTATTACTATTTTAATCAGCAAATCCTGTTTAATGATAGAGAAAATGAGATTGTGGAGAGAGTCTCACCACTTTGCCTCGTACTCCAGGTGCACCATGGGGTCCAGGAGAGCCTTTAGCACCCTAAACCCAAAACACAAATGTGTAAGGAAATTAAATTATATGTATATTATATGCTATCAAGATGTTGTTGGCATTCTTGCATCTCTGAAACTCACAGTTTCACCTCTTGGTCCTGGACTACCTGTAGCTCCCACCGCACCCTCATTTCCTGGAGAACCTGGACCTCCAGCTAAACCTTCAGGACCAGCATTACCTCTATCGCCCTGTAAAGTCCCAGAGTGGTGATGTGCACCCTGTGTAAGCGCTCATCACATGTCTACACCTACCCTTTCTCCTAAGAGTCCATCGGTACCCGGAGGTCCTTCTTCACCGATTACGCCCTGATTGAACACATAACAAACATTACAAACACACTCAACCAAATAACTTTCAGAATAGCCACCTGCAAAACCCAACAACCTCAGGGCCCGGATCTCCTCTCGACCCGGTGGCTCCCTTTGGACCAATTCCTCCAGGGGGACCTTTGCCACCTGGAACTCCCGGAGCTCCGGGTTTTCCAGGAAGACCCTACATGAAAAAGGAAGATAAACTGTAATCACAATTCACCTACATGAAGTGGTTGCCAAGATGGTTATTTCATACCGCAGGACCAGGCAGGCCTGGGATAGCACCCTCTCCTCTCACACCAGGATGACCCACAAGGCCTCGCTGTCCAGTAGCACCGGGAGGTCCTGGGGGTCCAATAGGACCCTATCAGATAAACACAAGAATAGAAGATAAACACAAGAATAGTCAAGGACTGTGTACAGTGTGTGTGTGAAGCAGGTACAGTGTATGTGTGTGTAATAAAACTATTTTCTACTCACTGGAGAACCATCCTCTCCAGAATCACCCTTCTCTCCAGGGGTGCCTGCTGGGCCTGGAGCACCCATCTCGCCTTGAAGTCCAGGGGCCCCGTTTTCACCATGAATACCAGAGGGACCCTGCTTTCCAGTTTGACCAATAGGCCCTTCAGCTCCAACAGCACCCTAGCACAAATGCCAGAGCGCCAGTTATGAACAATTTAACCAATCAGAAAGTACCATCCTTCCAAATGTGGTCTAAGTGGACTCACGAGAGAACCTGCTGGACCGACGCCTCCAGGTAAACCAGGAAAACCTGGAGAACCCTGTGAGAAGGGAATAGTAATATTTAGACTTGTCAACAGTGCGTCTGCCGTTGGTTCAAGATAAAAAGATGATGGGGGTTGCTAAGGCCCACTCACCGCTGCACCCTGCGTTCCTCTGCCACCTTTGAGTCCAGTCAGACCGACCGGGCCCTGAAACATACATCTGCATTACTTCAAGTAAAATTCAGTGAAAAAAATTACTTTGAAATTGCTTGTAGATAAAACGTTACCTCTCTGAAGTGTCAGCCAAGAAATGACAACCAAGTACATCTTTTGCTAACTACCTACTTCCAAAAAACTACCTACGTCTGACAATGAGCTGTTGTATGTGGCTATATTTAAATATAGGCTTATTAAGACAGATGGGGACTGTTAAAAAATGTGAAAAAAGCATACTATATCTGGTTTGATGTAATCTTGTTACATAATGCACACCTGTACTCCCGGTATGCCAGCCATTCCGGGTGGTCCAGGTGGTCCTGCCTCTCCCTTAAGGCCTGGTTCTCCGGTCTCACCTTTCACGCCAGGTTGACCTTCAGCACCCTGAGGAAAAAAGAAAAGACCTCTCAATCACTCATACAATAATAGCCAATCAGATAGCCGCATAGTCTTAACCCCTGGCTTGACACGTCCCTCTTGCCGTATTGTCCCACAAGCAATGCTGGTTGTCAGTAGCGTGCGCTTGGAAAAGTTAATGTTTCGAAGAAAATGGTCCTCAGATGCACTTGGGCACTGTACAATTCTGATGAAAGATAGGCTAAGCTAGGTTACAAGGGGCCCAGTTGATTCATTTTCCAAAGCCTAAAACATAGTTGACGTAGTGTCTACGATGGATTAAGGCTTGCGGAAGACTGCACGTACAAATAAATGTGGACAATATCAACAAACACAAGGCTGTATCATTATCAGTGCTTTATACATTGCAGGAGAACATCTTTCACTTTGTTAGTGTATCATTGACCTGCTGAGTGAAGTGTGTAATGTTTTATGCCGAAGAGTCGGGTTAGGGTCATGCAAGTCTATTTCCCTATTTGTATCACATCAGACTTTTAAGACAGAGCACTGGATTCGATTACGAGCCAAGTCAAATGAATACACCCACTCACTTATGAAGACTACAATGATATTACTCGTAATCTTTCCAAGTAAAAAGTACTTACACTGCTTTACATGCGCAGTACAATTTCAGTATTTTATCTTGTTGGATTTCAATATGAAGTTTGTGAGGCGTCAAACTTTTTTGCGTGGATCGCCAACATTTCGCTGCAACTCTGACTTTGCATCCTGGTCCGTCCAAAATATTAATTCCGTGTACATATCCTTGCGTGAAATAGTTGAGACCTCTCCGTAGAACTCTCTTGGACAAGTCTAACGCATTTGGCAAAAAATATACCCCAATATTATCTGGAATACGTGATAGAGAATCGACTTAAAACATGTTCTGTTCAATCGCCATTTTATTAGCTTGTGGGACATGGCTCAGCGGGTGTAGCTTAAGATCGCCATTGGAAAGGTGTATTGATTATTTGGCATGCTGATTGGAACTGGTGACTTACAGCAGCTCCAGGGAAACCTGCAGCACCAGTTGCACCTGGCTCACCAGCTGAACCCTGTTTATATCACATAATAGAAAGTCAGAAGCTGAAATGATCATTCCTCATAAATTCTAATTGCACAATTGCTTTACTCACAGGTACTCCTCGTGTGCCTCGGCGTCCATTAGGTCCTGGTGAGCCTGGTTCACCCTGAAAAGCACATACCGCACATAGAGTACATACCAAAGTGGGCTTTTGCATTTCCATAATCAATTAAAGTCAATAAAGTTGAATGTCTTTGTAGTGTTTTAATGGAAAACTTAGATGTCAGGAAGTCTTACCTTGGCACCATTTGCACCAACGGCACCCGGAGGTCCAACTGGACCTGGCACACCCTTTGATGGACAAATTTGTGAGAGAATTGTATGAATAGTTTTATAATACAAACATACTGTTTATCCCAAATCCATCAATCCCTCTAAATATTTAAGATAACACCATACTGTCTCTACTTTCATTATTAAAATTATATATTTTAATTATTATAAAAAAATATCTGGATTAATGCATCTGACTCCCAACTCCATATTCAGAATCAAAACGAGAACAATCTGTTCTAAACTGAGCACTTTAATTGGAAATGATATCTATCTATCTATCTATCTATCTATCTATCTATCTATCTATCTATCTATCTATCTATCTATCTATCTATCTATCTATCTATCTATCTATCTATCTATCTCTATCTATCTATCTATCTATCTATCTATCTATCTATCTATCTATCTATCTATCTATCTATCTATCTATCTATCTATCTATCTATCTATCTATCTATGTTTATTAGTAGTAATAGTAGTTGTTGTAAGGGGGGGATGTGGGTGTCAACCCCCCATACCCTGACTATTTTCGACACCCACCGTTTTCATTAAATCTGTGGGACATAAAAACTCACCCGAGGTCCATCAACTCCAGCTTTGCCTTCTAGTCCCGCATCACCAACAGAGCCCTGTTGGACACATTCCTCATCGTGACTATCTGTCAAAGACTGAAATTGCTTTTATCACGATGACATTGCAAGCGGCACTTACCACATCCCCCTTGGGACCTGGGGATCCTGGAATGCCTCTTTCCCCAGGCATCCCTTGAAGTCCTGGACTTCCTGTTTCTCCAGCAGCTCCCTTCACACCAATTTTTCCCTAAAGTACACAAGTACTCTGATTAATAACATTAACTATAACAACAGTATTATTCCAACATGGAAACATTAGTAGCATTTTTGCCTCTGATACCTTGAATCCATCTGGGCCTGGACTACCTGGACTACCCTTGGGTCCCTGTAGACCTTTGGGTCCGGTTTCACCTCTTGCGCCTGGAGCCCCTCTTTCTCCCTTTTGGAAAAGTAATGTCCCATGACGTACAACGAATCAATTCAAACTTGACACTATAAAAGCAGAAGAAGAGCTGCCAACTTACCCTGAGTCCTGAAGTTCCAACAGAGCCTTCCTCCCCAGCAAGTCCCTGAATACAACATTAAATATATGGTATGGTATTAAATAATTCATTCATGGGTCATTACCTACCATCTCTGTAGAATTTTATCGTATACAGTTAAACGTTTTACACAGTAATATGTAATACACTATGTCTTCTGTGTTTTTCATACCTCAGTTCCTGGTTTACCAGATTCACCGGGTGGGCCTGGCACTCCAGGCAAACCCTGAAACATACCCACATTTCTATAAACAAGGATGTTTGTGTATAAGTTAAATATGACATTTTTGTAGCAGTTTATCACCTGGAACCCGATGGGTCCCTGTGGTCCCTGCTCTCCTCTCTTCCCTGCAGGACCCTGCACAAGAGAACATGGGATGAAGAGTAGCAAAGTTGCAGAACATTTGGCAGATATGTTTTGGAAATATTAATAAGTTATATAAAGTGTAGGCTTGGAATTGACTCAAATGAATATTGTATTGTGTACATACCAAACGATCATTTTTAAAAATTAATATTCCATATGACCCGTCAGACAGCATGGTTAGAGCATCTGTGTCAAAGTCCTGAGGACGGGGGTTCAAACCCTGGCCCCCGGCTAAGTGGAATTTGCGTGGAGCTTTCCCCATGTTTGTGTGAGTTTTCTCTGGGCACTCCGGTTTCCTCCCACTTCACAAAAACATGCATTAATTGGAGACTCAAAATTGCCCTTAGGTGTGAACGCGGTTGGGTTTTTTTTCCATCTGCCCTGTGATTGGCTAGGATTGGATTTAGGGTGTACCCCGCCTCCTCCCTGAAGATAGCTAGGATAGGCTCCATCACTCTTGGGACCCTTTTGACTATAACCAGCTCAGAAAATGGATGGATGGATGTGACCAGTCATCCACTGTGACGCCTTCCACTCAGCACGTAAATCAAAAATGTTTTTGGAAAAAAAAACATTTTGAACATAAGTTATTAACATTGCATCAGCCCAGTTTATCAATACTTAAACTCTAAATATCATTAACGCTATCAAATTGCAGGATGCCTTTTGTTTTATGAAGAGATTGAGTGATAATAAATGTTTTTCAGCTAACTTCTGTGCCTTCATTCAATAATATCATCTGATGACAGTCACCGCATGACGTCCTTTTTATTTTCACAATTCTAAAAATTTCTGGTAGAAGCAGTCAGCTTTGCTGGCAATCATAATGTAATGCACAAGGTCCAATTCATTTTAGAAAAATCTATCGTTACAATTTGAATTATCTTGGAAAAAAATTTCTCTTTTCCTTAAGTGCCCACTAAAATATAGAAAACATCATATACTGCCTGTAGATGCATCTCAAGCATGCTTTTATCAAAGGGATTTAGTAAGAGAGTTTACCGCTGGGCCAGCAGGACCGGCAGCACCTTCCTCGCCATCTTTTCCATTCACTCCCTGGATGATGTTTACAATATTTTATCATGACTTCAGCTCTTTGTTGGACTGACAAGAAGTGTACTACTGTTATTTTGAATATCATACTCTTTGTCCTTGTGAGCCAGTACTGCCAGCATCGCCATTCTTCCCAGGATCACCCTGAAATAGGAGTCAATATTGTTTATATGGTAAGATGACTTTTCATTCCAAGCAAAATGAGTCAAGTCAAACTAACAGTAAGGCCTTTTGGTCCTGGAAGGCCCATGGGTCCAGCTAAACCTCGACCTCCTGTAGAACCAGCTGGGCCTGGTTTGCCATCATCTCCTGCTGAGCCCTGTCATGAAAACCACAAAAATGAGGGATTGGCTGCAGAAAGACTTATAAAGAACTATTCCTACAAACCTGTGGTCCTGGCTTGCCATCTTCTCCTTCAGCACCGATAATTCCAGATAGGCCCTGTGAGATAGGATGTATCATGAGGACAGGATTCATGAACACGTGTTCCGACAGGCTTAATCTACAATTGTAGATCTAAAAAAAAGGCCTTACTCGAGCACCGGTTAAACCGGGCTCTCCAGGTCGTCCTAGATCTCCTGTCAGCCCCTTTGTGCCTGCCGTGCCTGGCAGCCCTCTTTCGCCCTGCGCTCCCTGTAAAAGCAGAGTAACGCATGCTGAAAATATGTCAAAAGGGACAACAATCGCAATGGCAAATGGATTAACGGCGATTGGATTTGCGTAATCAGACAAGGCAAGTAAAGGCCTGTTTATTTGTTTCGAACCATTCATATACAAGGCTATTCCGTATTACTTTATAGAGCCCCCCCAAAATAACAATAAACACAAACAAGATTACATTAAAAGATACAAACAATATAAACCTCAACATATAAGCAATATAACTAAAAGATGAAGGGAAACACTAAAAAGTACAAAATAAAACTAGGATGGTGGAAGAATAATTTTGATAATGGAAAAAGAAAGCAGTAAAGTAAGTTTTCCAGCCATATTTATATTGAACAACAGTTTGAGTGGAGACTAGCGCGTATTGCCAGGAAGTTATCTTATAAATTCAGGACTGCAGAAACAGAATGTTACTTTTGTCACTCAGTTATCCTATGGCTCTGGAAGCTTGAAAGGGAACTATTTTGCACTCACTTTTGCACCTGGAAAACCATCCGTGCCAGGGAAACCACGATTGCCAGGGACGCCCTAGAGTAAAACCATAAAATAAGATTATGTGACTATGATGTCACAATACACAATGTCACAATGTTTGCCATTGTGAATGACATTAGCAAACAGAGCATACTTATTATGACACATCAGGTCAACTCACTGTCTCGCCTTGGGGTCCTGGGTCACCGACAGACCCTGCATCACCTCGGGGTCCACGCTTCCCTTCATCTCCCATGGGGCCTATCAAACCTGGAGCACCGTGGTCGCCCTGACAAGTTGGGATCACACAAGTTTAACCTGCAGTCCACTAAGATACAAAAATACAAAGGTGAGTTGTAAAAGAAGTATTTAAAATATTTTCTTATTTGTTTCCCATACTCTTTCGCCTTTAAGTCCAGCTTCTCCCTTTATGCCAGGCACACCGACGTCACCCTGGAGAGAAGATGACTCTTTTCAAGTAAGTGCAAAAAGGCACAGAGAAAGTGATGTCACTTTTACATCTTGCCCCTTTGGTCCTTGCGCTCCTGTGGTTCCCTGGGGTCCTGGGGGCCCAATCGGGCCTACAAGCCCAGATGGGCCCAGGACACCTGCCAGACCCTGGAAAAAAGTCACAGAGTCAGTTACAAAATTAATTGATGCCATGACAAGGGGTGTTGTTAGTTGGATGACATACTGTTGCGCCTCTGGCTCCTGGTGCACCGTCAGGTCCCACCGCTCCCTGTTAGCAGCCACCAGTGTACTTAGTAACAATATCAAAATTCATTTATTTCATTAAACAGAAAGCTGCTGTTGCTTGCCTGCTGTCCGGTAGGCCCTGGTGGCCCAACATGACCTGCATCTCCTCTGGGTCCCTGCTGACCCGGACTTCCTCTCACACCAACTGGTCCGACTTCACCCTAGAGAGATTCAAAGTGTCAGATGAAAGGTACTTAACTCTACTAGTCAACTTTTTTCATCAAATTTCAAGGGAAAACTACAACTGCACCTTCTGTCCTGGGGCACCTGGGAAGCCTGGTACACCAGGGATTCCAAGAGGACCCTGTAGTTGATCATCATTATTGGTCAAAGATTAACACCAGCTTTGGAAAATGTTTGATGCACTTTAACTTCATTCTGACTTTGTAATGACGTGAAATAACAGTGAAATAATTCCACTTCATCCTTACCAAAGGACCTGGTTTGCCAATATGTCCTGTTGTGCCACGTTTTCCCTAAATCAGAAACAGATCAAAGGTCTCAATCTGTCAACTTTTGTTTTCCACACTACAAATGAACATAGATGAAGGATGATTTTTCCTACCACAGAACCAGGTGGACCTGGTCTTCCTCTTTCTCCCATTAAGCCTGGTGGCCCCTGAAAGAGATTGACTTCTCAATACCTATCTCATACTAATTGTGGAGTGCTTACTGTTGGTTTTGCCTACCACTGGGCCAGTAGCTCCCATAGCACCAGGAGTTCCAGAACCACCCTGCAAAACACAAAGGCAAGGAGCAAGTGAAGGTAAAAATCATGAGCCCTGATCATGATTTTGAGTTTGTCAGTAATATTAAAATCCTACCTTTAAACCGACAGCGCCGGTCTCACCTCTGGGACCAAAAACTCCTGTCTCACCCTGTTGGACACCAACTTACAAGTTCTTCACTCATATCCCAAAATGTAAAGAAAAAAAAACAAGGAAATATCAAGATACCTTGTGACCTTTTTGACCAGGGACACCTGGAGTACCCGGCAACCCTCGCGCACCCTAATGAGGCAGCATCGTTAAATATGAAATAAACTGCGCAGAACAATTCGCCAAATTGGAAGTGCATGTGGGAATTATTTATTTACCACTGATCCTGGGAATCCCAGCTCCCCTGACGCACCAGTGGGTCCAGCCTCCCCCTAAACAAATTAGAATCCATAAACATATCGTCAAGCTAGTTATAACCGTAATACCAGAACAACAAAAGAAGATGATAAATATAAATTTATATATTTTTATGATGTGTTGTTTGATGTGTTTTTTCACTGACATCAGGACCACTTTTTCCTGGCAACCCATCTGGCCCTCGAAGACCTGGTTCACCCTATGAGCAAACACAAGGAAACGCCAAAATTTGAGATGCTTTGAGCATATCTGACTCCATTCCGTAACTGCAGGCTTGGCAGAAAGGTCAGAAAGGTAGCGTGAAGGTATTCATACCATATGTCCTGGCTCGCCAAGCTCGCCTGGGAGTCCCTGACCGCCGCTTGGTCCCTGAAAAAGAACACACAGGTATTGTTAACTCTTTTTACCAGGCAAATATCACTGTTTTAATACCAAGGGATGAAACAATCATGTACACAGGCCCGCTGTAACACCTTATGTGGTGCACTCCTGCAAATATAGTGTGTTTCTGCCTAAATAGATGTTTCATTCTTATTTTGTCAAAGAATCTGTACAGAAATTTGTAATTTGCGTCAGAGCGTTTTTTTTTTTTAATAAACAGTAGCTGTAGATTTCATTACTTGCATGAGACTGTTTTTCAAAACTTATAATTTCTCTATGAATTGGTCGTAAAATATACATGTTATAATATTGTATGGTATATATAATAAAACATGTGGTGACTATATATATTTAGAAAGATAGTTTTTTAACAGTGATGATTGCTCTTTGACAGAAGCCCTAACTACGATCTGGCTAGTGACAAAAAAGAGTTGGATAACTGAGCTGTATTAATCTATTCATGTGTGTGATGCCCAAACTTACTGGCGCTCCACTTGCCCCAGGAGGTCCTCGTGGTCCTGGTTCACCCTTGAACAGTAAAAGTTCAAATACTGGTGGGCCGCATCATAGGATTCCTAAAAGTACACGGACACACTCGGTTGAACTCACCCGTGATGCTGATACCATTCCGGTTAGGCCCGCTGACTTCTCATTGAAACCCGATGACATTTGTGACACGAAGTTGCCCTACGACCATCAAACAAATTGAGATTAAGATCAGTGTTATCGTTTTTTTGCAATTTGAGCATTTTTTGTTTATTTTTTGCTTGGTTGTGGTGAAATGATGGGTGAAGAATCAAGCTCACCCCAGGAAGGGAAGGGAAACCTGGGGGGCCCGCCTCGCCTGGATTACCTGGTATGCCAGGCTCTCCATCAAAACCTGGGGGGCCTTGGAATCCCTGGAGATTGTATTATGAACATTTAACATCAACACAGTTGTAATCAGTTTTTATAACCCATAAAATGTTTGCACTTTTTCTCCTTCTTTTTTTTTTGAACATTAAAAGTTACAGTAATTGATGCAATCTAATAATTTAAAGACAAAAGTGAAGATTATTGCTAACTTTCCCAAGTAATTAATAATAATGTTTCTCCCAAGGTCAAAATTCAACGACCAAACCTGTCACAATGGTTTGGACTTACCCTTCTGCCTTTAAAGCCTCTGTGTCCAGTTCTCCCCTGAGCACCTGGAGGACCCTGAAACGAAAGCCCCACAGATATATATATTTTCTAAAATACACATGCACATATTAATATTGTTGGTGCTTTTATCCAATAAAAACTCACCGAGGGTCCTTTAGGTCCAGGAATTCCCACCAGCTGTGCAAGAAAAAAAAAAAGATTGTAAAATATCACAAAAAAAAAATAACACTTTAAATGCATACATCACTATTTTTAACTTACATGTGGAATATCCCCTGGTTCACCCTTCTGGCCCTATATAAGAAAGAAATCAACATGAACTTTAATACATAGGGCACTCATTTAATATTTGAATATATTTGATTTTCATGTATTAATGAATGGATGATCTTATAGAAGGCAAACTGAGTATATTGTAATTATACATATGTGATAAAAATACGGCTCTGGAAATATTGAAAATACAAAAAAACACAGTTATAATAGTACAGTTACTCCAAATTACAATATTTGCTTTGGGAATTTTTTTATTTTGATTCAATAAACTGACAACATTGAAGACATCTCTTTTTTTTCCAGTGCTGTTTGTTTGTATCTTTATTTCCTTCCTACTATGCTTTTTGTGGGATTGGAAATTTAAAAAAAAAAAAAAAACAGTTACTTACCCTATACCCCATGATTGCTTGAAGAGAAGGCAAAACAAAAACAAAAATATCATTTAAATATATCGTGTACTATATGTAATGTATTTTCAACCATAAATGAAATCTCTTATTGTCGCTTATGATTCCCGTTTGAACTTTACAAAGCAGCGCATCCTTGTGGGAAGAGCGTAGAAGTACATGCAGTATTGATCCGCGCGGTCTCACCAATGTGCCTGGTGGCGCTGGCCAGGTTGTCACACACTGGGCAGCACTCGCCCTCCGGGGTCACCATCTTGTGGCAGTTGGGCACCACATCGCACTGCACGTCGCTACAGATGCTCACGCCGTTGTCGCACACGCACACGCGACACGGCACGGGCTTCCAGATTTCGTTATGAGCGTAGATCTCATCCTCCACCTCGCAGCTCGAGCCCTCTTCCGTGGGAGCTGCAGCGGGTTGAGCGCGGAAGGAGTCATTATGGATATGATCTTGTGGATACCAACCACAATAAATTATTTACTGTATATTTGTTCATCTTTCCATCTCAAGTGGTGTATTGTTGTGAAGCTTCTTTTGGAGAAATGCAGTGCCTTGTGGCCGTCTTGTGTTATCTTTGTACCAAGGATAATGATTAAATGAGTTTAGGAATTTTATTTAGAAAAAAAAAACTGTGCTGTGCCAACTTCTTGTGGTATCTTTGGTCCAAGGAACTACGTTGAGGTGAGTTGATGAGTATCATTTGGGCAAAAGTACCACTTTGCCACCATCTTATTGACTCTCTGAGCAAAGGGACTATATAGGGGCACCTAATTTAGAGAAAACTAGTGGTTTGCTACCATCTTATGGTGTTCAAAGACAATTAAAAACGTTGTTTAGGAGCTCGATCTAAATCACCCTCCAATACCAGAAAATACTTTGTGTGGCATTTTTATGTTAAATAGGAGCTTTGGCTCAATAACAGTTAGGTAACTCTGACATAGGAACACAGCTTGGACATGAACCTGCAGACGGGTTTTCTCTGGGAGTCGCCACTGGGGCGATGCACACCGGGCAGCACTCGCCCTCCGGGGTCATCGACTCGGCGCAGTCCCCGAGGTCGTCGCAGGCAACAGTTTCACACAGAGCATTGCCGGACTCGCACACACAGATCCGGCAAGGTTCAGGGCTCCACATGGCTTTGTTGGCGTACACTTGTCCATTGTCAACACAGGTTTCTATATGGAAGAAGTCAAATGTGCAGTTATTTAATTACAACTGAATAGGTTTGTTGCCGAGCAGCATGACAGACTACTGGTTCGCACGTATGTGTCACAGTTCCACATGTTCAGGGCTTGCATCTTCTACATGTGCCATTTTAGTTTTTCAACTGGGACCCTGGCTTCCTCCAAGATTCCATAAACTTGCTAGCTTTTAGGTTAATTGAAGATTAAATTAATTTAAGAAAATAAAGTCTGAATTTGTTTGAGTGTGCCTTGTGATAGGCTGCCGATCAGCCCAGGGTACACCGCCTCATGCACTCGCTTGGATAGGATCCAGCTCATCCACAACCCAAATGAAGCCAAGCGATATAGAAAATCTATGGCTGGGTGGACTTGTTACCAACAGATTAGAGTTGCTCAGACACCAGTCGAGGCTAAAATCGTGCAAAGAAATTTAACATTGCAAAGATAGTACAATGGGAAATATAACTACTTATGGGAAATAATGATAGAAATGGAATGGAAAAGGAATTTTTGTGATTTATTTGACATGTCACGCTGACAGAATCAAAGTTATTGGACCTGATGCCCCTTACTTACCCTAGCCTCAAATGACCAGAGACGATAACTAATTGGTAATGAAAACAGTGACAGATACATATTATATATTATATTGCATTTTACTCAGGGGTAAAACCAGGAATTGTTTGGTGGTATGGCCCAAAATTCAATGGCCTGGCCATGAAAAACAATCATCGATTGTGTGTGTGTGTGGGGGGGGGGGGGGGCAATTTCTTTTTGTCTTTGCAAAACTGATTGTCAACGAGGAGGCACTGATGGAAATTTGACATGGACGAGAGTGGTGGTCAGCAGTGTTGCTACGTTCCTGTGTCGGGTCGCCGCGGGCACCCCCTTGCTCCACCCCTGGATTTACTCGATTGTGCTGATTTGTTTATTGCCACTCAGCAGTTATTTTAAACGCTATACATCTAGAATTGCATGGTTGATATCACCACAACATACCCCATCAGATATCATGTAATTTTTCCATTCATGGTACATGAAATCTCAATGTCCTAATACTAATTTAACAAAACTACCTAGAAGTACTTAAATAATGTCAGAATTTATTAAAATGAAATTATAGTTACAATAAGACGGGGAAAATTGAACTTTATCAAAAAACATACAAAAAAAAGGATCAATTGGTGGTGCAAATGTAAAGGGTGCGTTACTGTTCCCAATAACATGATATACAGTAAAATGCATCCCGTGAACTATGCTAAACTCCTCTGAGATATTGTGAAAAGGTGCTTCCCAGCATCATTCACTAGATCACTGATTTCCACCCAGAGAACTGAGGAACACTGGTGTGGAAATGAGAGGTCAGGGGTGGCACAGGAAATAATTCACTTTCACGTAATTTGCGTGAGAGTTATTATATTATTAATTATACTTTTATATTTGTCAACTGGCACGGTGGGCAGCTGATCACAGTTTTGAGGACCCGGCTTCATATCTGGCTTCGCCTGTGTGGAGTTTGCATGTTCTACCCATGCCTGCCTAGGTATCTCTGAGTACTTCAGTTTCTTTCCACATCCCAAAAACATGTGTGGTATGTTAACTGAAGACTCTAAATTGTCCATAAGTGGGAATGTAAGTGCACTTGGTTGTTTCTTTATATGTGCCTGACGATTGGCTGGCGGCCTGTTGAGGGTGTAACACGCCTCTTGCCGAAAGATAGCTGGGATAGGCTCCAGCACGCTTGCAACACTAGTGAGGATAAGCAGTACGGAAATTGAAGAGCTGGATATTTGCCCACATATCTTTGCAAGTGACATATAATGACAGGAAGAACCATTAAATGGTCTTCTATGAGCTGACAGAAGCTACAGTAAACCTTTGCATCCACCAATTGCCACTCATACAACCAAATAAATCTTGGCTTATGTAGTGTATCAGACCTTTGTGTTCAATTAAACAGGCCAAGTTCCTCTAAAGGTCATTTTGTGTGTATATTAATACAAGATTGTCCTTTTTTTCCAGTATTTATATATTTTGTGACATTTATGTTTGATAGTGTGCAGTGAGATTTATTTAAATGTCAAATGGGTACTTTGCCTCGATAAAGTTTGAGGAATGCTGTACGTGTTTGTGATTTGGGAAGTGGGGTTTGAACTTCAAGATGTTCAATTATTCATGGTATCTTTGTTTTAAGTAACCATTTTTTATCTCATGGTAATACATACTTTTGTGTACTACAGTACTACATACTGTATGACGAAGACTCATAAGAGAGAGTGTGCAATGGTGAATTCGAATGGGGGTTTCCACTGCAGAGTATGATGGCACTTAGTCATTAAGGAGCAATTAAGGTGCGGTTCCTCACATGTATCATCATGACAAGAATTCAACAAGTGACAATAATCAGTTTGACTAGACTATGATTACGACAGCTCCTGGCTGCATGAAGAATGCAAAGTTGTGAAATATATTCAAATGATTTTTGATGCAAACTTATTTTTGGTCAGCAATTCTCTTGGTGATGGATCTAAATGTAGAGGTCATTTGAGCCACTTTTGTTCAGAACGTGGCCACCTGCTGCTGGCTTTGTGAGCCTTTCCATCTAGGATATAATTATGCGGTGAAGCCGTTCCCCGCGCAAGACACTCCTTCTCACTAACAGCAGTTATTTTAAGGGAAACCACAGTAGATGTTATATACGTTGGCTTTGGTCAGAAATGTGTGGTTTGCCTTTATTTGGGGTATGCCACGCCTGCAGGAGCCTCCTGCAAGCCCTGCTGCAGAACCAAAGATTTGTCTGGATGTGTCACATTTGAATTATCTTCCTCCTTGTTTGCAAATTCAAAACTGAAAGTCATCTTGTGTGTTTCTGAACAATTGTACAAAATGCTAACCCTCTTTTCCAGACAATCCTATGAAATGAAAAATAAATATTCAGACCCAATGTTGAAACCCTGGTTTCATCATTTTGATTTTCAGCACTAATTGAGGTGGTTGAAGGCCAAAAATAGTCACACAACACTCCAATCTAAATATTTACAGCCGATCTATTGCAGAAATGTGGAACAACTGGTGACACCTGCTCGAAACGCCCACATACATTTTAGCAGCACAAAAGCAACAACGAGTTAAATCGCTAATCCATCATATTGAGGATGTCTATTCTAGTTGAGTATATTTCAGCATCCTTTCACTCAGGGTGTGTCCTGTATGCCTCTGGGCCCGAGTCTGACCAAAATTAGTGGCCTGTTTTTGTCTGTCCCATCCACAAGGCCACATCATTACAGGAGTGGAGCTCGGAACCCCTTCATTGGGTGCCGAGCTCGCACTGAAATAGACCATCTGCCCCGCACGCTCTTTGAGAACATGCTCCATTCAGTGCGGTCAGAGCAGGATTATTTTTTTTCGTCCATCTTGGCATCTTTTTTGATGAAGAATGAGCAGGGATGACCTAGTGGATGTGAATTAGAAGGATCTATATTTGATTTTGTTGATATGACGTCACAAATGACATCATTGCACCCTCAAAACAAAATCTTGTTTGTGAAAATATAATCATGAATATAAAATGAGTCTGAATCTTCTTTATCTGAACTATAGATTCTCTTTCAAACCTTGTCAGTTGCCATCCATCCATTTCCTACACCACCTGTCCTCATTAAGGTCACGGGCCACAAAAAGCCTACATTGGTCATTATGTGAATCTCATCCTGGGCTGGTTGCCAATCAGTCGCAAAGCACATACAGACAAACAGACAATCACATCACATTCGCATCTATAAATAATCGACTCTTCACTTAACCTACAACCTTTGGAGTGTGTGTGTAAGACAGAATACCTGAAGAACACTCAACACAGCAAGGCCAGATCTGAGATTCAAACAAAGAACCTCTTAACTGTGATCTGTGTGGTAAAATGTAACTGTCCATTGAAAAAAAAAAAAAAAAAACAGTAAGGCCTGGAGTCAAGAACATACTCAAAACGTGCAAAAATGGATGACTACCCGTGAGAACTTATGTGAGGCCCTGATATGAACAAAGGTTACTCACCATTCTTGGGGTTTTCCTGACAGGAGACAGTGATCACCTGAGTTAAGGAGATGGCGGCCAGGAGTACAGTAATCCTCATGTGCACGAAAGGACCCATTTCTACACGGGACCTCACGTACACACTTTAAAAAAGGGCCGATCCCGAGCTACAGCATTCAGCCCGAAGGTTCTGAATATCCCTGAGTGCACCGGACTCCCGGATGAGCTGAAGTCCTTCTCCTCCTCCTCACTGCGTCTTCCCCCCGCCTCCCCTCCCTCTTCATCATCGTTTCTCGTTCCACTTGAGGGCCAACCTCCCCCGGCAGACGCCACTCGAGTCTTTGAACAAGGCACATAATTAAAGACTACACCTAAATCCTCGGGCATCAGCTAAAAATTTTGAGGGATGGGAAAGGGAAAAGAAAAAAAAATAGATAATTTATTCCTTCCATTCATCCATTTTCCGAGGCGCTTATCCACATAAGGGTAGCGGGAGTGCCAGAGCCTATCCCAGTTATCAACGGGCAGGAGGCGGGGTACAACTTGAGCAGGTTGCCAGCCAACCGCAGGGCCCATGGAGACAGACAACAGTCACAATCCCAATCACACCTAGGGGTAATTTAGTGTACCTAATTAATGTTGGATGTTTTTGGGATGTGGGAAGAAACTGGAGTGCCAGGAGAAAACTGACGCAGGCCTGTGGAGAACATGCAAATTTCAAATTTTTTCACAAATCGATACAATGTTCTATTTCGTGATGGCTTTGCAAGGACTCTGCTTGACTGTGACGATATGTTCAATCACAAGATCATCTTTCTTCATAAATATAGTTTGGCTCTCAGAGGACCATAAAAACTGAAATTGCCTTTGATAAGAAAAATGTTCCCGCTCTAAGTGGTGTTGAGATGACAACAACATAAAAAAAGAAGCTTCCAATATATTCCTTGTCAGGGAGTCAAGTTAAAAGAAGAATCACGGAGAAAGGCAGGTTGGCTTAAATGCATTTAGACCACACACCATGAATTTCAAAAACAAAAAGGATGTGTAAGACACACACTTCAAATCTCCATCATTTCTTCCCCAGAAGATAAGTCATGTGACAGGAAGTTGCAGGCTTACAGTGACCTGGGTGAACACACATATTACCTTACAAACTCGCTGCATTATTTACACAACCGACGTGAGAAGCGACACGGTGATCAGCATGCAAGCTTAGACTGAGCTGCCGGTCCCACGTTAGACATGTTTGCAGCGGCCACCAAGAACTTCGTCAAGCAGGTGGGAGACACCGGGAGGTTGATCCCTGTACCGAGTCTCAGCGAGGCCGACCGCTACCAGCCTCTCAGCCTTGTCACCAGGAAGAGAAAGAGGCGCTTCTGGAAGAAGAAGAAGAAGTATGCCTCCACTGCATTCTCCCTCAAAGATATCCTTGTAGGGGAGAAGGAGATCACAGCAGGTACAGTCAGCGTGAGGAAGATGTCAAAAGTGTGATGATTCAAAATTCTATTTACTTTCTTCAGGCGTATCTTCTTATCAGCTGCTCAACTATGAGGACAAATCAGACGTGGCCCTCAACGGTCGCCTTGGAAACCATCTCATCAACGAAGTGGGCTTCAACATCAGCGGCTCTGACTCGGTGGCCGTCAAAGCTTCCTTCGGCATTGTGACCAAACACGAGGTGGAAGTGCCCACATTGCTGCGGGAACTCAACTCCAGGTATAGCGCAACTTTGAATCAGTCTTCGATGACGTTAGTGTTACAGCTAAAAATTCTCTTTAGTGTTTTTCTGACATGATATAGCTCACGATTTTACATTATTTTCTCACCTGAATTGAAGATAACACATGCACTGAAATGATTATTGACCCATTTGTGACTGAGGCAATATGAGAAAAGGAATGAATAAATGAATAAATGATAACGTTATTCAACACTGACATCAAGTGCACTAGTGTGTCAGTGTTGGATTCACAAGCAAAACCAAGACTTTGTAGAAAACCCCGACAGTACTGACAACTCATGGTGTTTTAGGAAAGTGGACGTGGAACACTGCCTGGTCCGTCAGTCCCGGGAGAGCGGATGGAGCGTCCTGTGTGTCGTCATGGAAAGCATCCGTACCACTCGTCAATGCGCTCTAACAGTCCATGCTGGAATGAGGGGGGCCACCATGAGGGTAAACAAAGCCTTCCCGGGAAAACGATTAAGAAAATCATTCTCAATAAAAAACAGGTTAAGCACACTCAATGAGGTCAAGCCAGTTTTTCTCAATTGTTTTACACCAAGTGCATCTACAAAAATGACCAAACTCATGAATACCAGCAATCCCTTGCTATAGGGCGGTTCATTTATTGCAGATGGGATGCATTGCTGATGTTTCATCTGGGTCGGTGTGGAACAGTTACTGACCTGCACTTCGATTTATTGGCTAATTGACGTTGATGTGGCAGCAACGACTCATATAAAGTCATTTGGGCTTTTATTCTAAGCAGAAAAGAGACCTTGGATACTAATCTCAACGCTTACATTTGGTGTGTGACCAAATTGCTGAAGAATACAAAGAACATGCCCAGGAAGCCACTAGGTAAAGCAGAAACCACAGAAAATCATGCATAGACTTTGTTCCGAAAAAAAATTAATATTGTTATTGTAAGCCACTGTAACACTGGCTACAGTTTAAACAATAACACTGTGCTTAAACATAGGGAAACAATTTGCTATAACAACAGACGAAAATATTATATAATGAGAGGGAAAATAAGAGCAATAGATAACACAAAAGTATAGAAAAAGTTGTAGAAATGAAAATCTGCAACTTAGCGGAACTGGGACACAACACCCTTCATATAGTACTGGATTACTGTATCTGTACTCCATAATGATAAGTTGCAGGGCCGCAGTGTTGCAGGGCTCAGACTCATTGTTTCAGACATGTGCATCCTAGGACTCAGATAGTCTCAAGTGTAAAATGGTCTATGCTACTAGTGGTACACATGCCACACTTTGAGAATCGCTCGGTTAAAAATTAAAAATAAGAATGACATTAAGCAGACAGTATCAATGTCCTATGTCAACGGCAGCATGCAAATGGACTAAAAAGGAACTTTCCTGTTTGTATTGCAGTTTCAGATTGAGGATGGCAGAAACCCAAAAGGTCGCGACAAGGCCATTGTCATCCCGGCTCACACCACCATCGCTTTCAGCATCTGTGAGCTGTTTGTTCGACTGAACGGGCAGCTCGGTAGGAAGGTCACGTCCATCATTAACCACGACAGAATCAAGCGGGCAAGTGCGCCTCTCAAGCAAAAGAGACAAAAGTCAATGAATCTCTTTGAGGATTAGAGAAGTGTTTTAACAACATAAAATTTTCAGTGCCATTTTTAATTCAAATCCTGGTGGCACATACTTACGTCCATACCTGGTGTCTGAATATTCTCATTCATCCAGATACTTTCAGACTGAAGGCATTGAACTGATCACAACGGAAATTTTCTGGTTGTCTTTGTAGATGTTTCTGCTCAGATGAGATGCAAAATGTCTTCTAAGACAAACAGAATCAGAATCACTTTTATCAACCAAATGCATCAAACACATTCGACTTGGCATCCAGTGCTTCATACAAAACTAGACAGACAATAAAAAGTGCATAGCTCTAGTAACATGTTATTTAAAACAACGTATAAATAAGAAAACAATAAAAGTTAAAGTCCTGAACAATCAAATTGCGATAGAGGCAATGGCCTCATGCATCAATTTCTGTCCCGCTTATCTGCATTCGACACTCCTGACTTAAAGGACCAGGCAATCTATTTAAGTGATTTAACTCTATGTTATTTTTCTGTATTAGATATCTGTGTTGCACCGGGGTCACAAGGTGGTTTTGAACAAGAGCAAATCAGGGAGCAATTGGGTGGTTTCGTCGGTCACTTCTCAATGGGCCGCCTCCGGCGCTTCCTGTCAGGCATCATCTACGGGAACCCCTTCAGAGCAGGTGCAGTAGCGACTGCTTTATTCACCGGTTGACTATATTTGGATCATATGCTTTCCCTGCATGCAGATGACAGAACATTTGAGGAGCTCACTCACTCTGATACCTTCATGGACGACACGATGACCGACTACTATGAGAAAGCCGCCAGCACGACTGACATCTCCACTGCCTACCTGAGGGAAAGCTCCCACACACGCGTCAACCTCCTCAAGCACAACATCCCCAAGGGGCCATGTGCACTGTGCGGGATGGGGAACCAAAGAAGAGAGACTGTTTACGGTTGTGTGGAATGCTCATTTGGTGGTCAAAAATATGTTCGGCTGCATGCGGTACCGTGCTTTGACCTCTGGCACAAAACTCTTAAGTGAAAAAGATTGTTTCCACTTGCCTGATAAATTATTTGTTTTTCTCACTAAATAAACATAGTTGAGTAGAGTACAAATACTTTCTTACTGAGCTGTAATTAAGAAGAATTATTTTGTGCATGTACTTGAGTAGCTTATTTATTTTTCAAATGAAATTTGACTTTTTCACGCTCCACATTTGAAAACATATATCCTATCACAAAGGAGTGGTGCACCGACAAAGATGACGCAAAGCAAATACAGTATATTGTCTTTAACCTGACTACAAACCACTGACTTCTCGCATTAAAAAATTCTCTAAATAGTCTGAAAAAACACATACTCATACTACAGTTAATTTTTTATTTTCCCTCAACATTTCTTTCTGCATATTCTCAAAATACACTTCATTCCGGTTCGTAATCATCAAGCTTCTAAATTTGCCAACCACCATCAAACCCAAC